>NC_066626.1:55115695-57838195 GCF_025201925.1 Gopherus flavomarginatus | reverse complement strand
GGTTATCATCAAGTGATCCATTCCCTGTTGCTCATTCCCAGCTTCTGGCAAACAGAGGCTAGGGACACCATCCCTGCCCATCCTGGCTAATAGTCATTGATAGAAATGAAACTTGAAATATCTACCTACAGAGGGTTTTGCTGACTTGACCAAGGGTCGCTAAAGGATGTACTGATTCAGCACATCATCTCTACAGTCTCTACCAGCTTGGCCATAACCAAAACTTCCCTAAAATTACAGCAATGTGGGCAGCTTTCACATCTCCTCCCTGTACCAGCTTTAGCAAACCTAACTGTAAAACTCACACAAGGCACAGAGTCGTCTAAAAATATCCCGGGGAGTGATCTTTACACGGATGGTACACTTTTTCAGTGACTGCATAGCATTAAGAAGAAAGCAAACGCTATCTCTTTAACATTCCTACTGTCACTGAAGCATGTTTAGTACATCTGTGCTTCCATTATAAACAAGACAATGATTTTTAAAGGTACAAATGAGTGACAGCTTAGTATTCTGGTTCTGGAAGAACTTATGTCCAAATCTTCTAAGACACCTTTGAAAATCTGGGCTAAAGTTTCCCATGTTCTTTCCTCTCATTGTAAGTTAGCCTATCAGACATGTGAGGGAGATATTCTCTAAAATAGGTATATGACAGTGGAAGACTAAGAAGAAGTTAGAATATGACATAGGTGTCAGTGATTCTATGTAATTTCCGTGCTACACAGTAATGTACAGTACCACCAATTAAAATTAAAAGAATAGCGCTTAATTTGTGAGAATTTAGGCCTAGCTGCTCTCACAGACTCCAAAAAGCCACAGAGGGAGAAAAGTTAAACAGGAAATGTAATGCACCGGAGGCAAGGAATATAAATGATGTAATCTTATTAGATACATGATAAATCAAATAGATCAGAAATTTCAGAGGGAACTGGCCTAGAAAAGATGTGGAGGTGCTGAAAACACACAGCTCTAAGGCTGACAACTAGAGCTGAGCTGAGGACCAAAATTCTGTTTTGTGGCGATTTTGAAATGTTGCTTTGTTCTGGAAGAGAAAAAAACCTGAACATTTTGAAATGCTCTATAAAAGAATTTGGGGAAAAAATGTTTCAGATCAATTAAAATACTTCTTTTAGTTTTTGACCATTTGTTATACTATATTACAATATATAATATAATACAAAATAAAAATGAAATTAAAAGTTGTTTGAAAATGGAAAATCTAAATGTTTTGTTTCAATAATAGTGAAACAGGATGGTTTGACGCTGTCAGAACTTTTTTATTCCTCATTTTTTTTGCCTTAAAATTTTGGCAACATTGATATGCTTTCACAAAGCGTTTCAAGGGAACTGCATTCTCCAATGGGAAATGGTTCTATCAATGTTTTCCCAACACAAAAAACAAATGTGTCCATAAGGAAAAGTACTGAAGCTGCAGCTCCCATAATGCAGCGCACAACAGCAAAGGATATTGAGCTGGGCACGCAGCTATACCAATCACACCTTCCTGCAGCAGGGAGAGACAGAAGCAAAGACATGTCCAATGCTTCTCAGGTGGCAACACACAGAATTCTGCAGCCTGTGCTCCTTCGGGATGAGAACAAGGAAAGATGGCAGCATGTTTGTGAGACAAGGAGTGCACACTCACTAAAGGCAATATCTCTAAAGCAGGAGGAGCCAGGTCAAGATAGCTACCGTGATCATCGGCAATCCCATTGCTACCAACTACTCTCTGTGCATGTGCAGAGATCCATTGTGTGACATTATGGCAAAGTGCTTTTTAGACTATGATTACTTTGACATGTATTAATGTCAGCATTTTCTCCAATGACTTCCATGCTTGCAATGGGGGAAGCATCTCCTTCACTTTCGCCAGTTGTTGATACTCTGCCTCTTTTTCTGTGGGCCATGCTTCTTTTCCCACCTCTTGTCAGTGTCACAACACCCTCCATACTGTAACTAGTTCCAGTTTCTCATGTCTTACTTTTTCAGCACTACACATCTCACAAGAGCATGCAGGCTTCATATATAAATTACAATTCCTCTTTATTAATCTAATTGATTGTTTGGTTCCAAATGCATATGCAAGAGTTTTTGAAACCTTTTAGACCCCTGTGGTTCAATATCAATCTCAAAATATTAAAAGCATCTTGTGGAAAATTAGAAAGCAGATGAGACACTTTGGGACTAGAGATACTTTAGATAGCTGCAACTTTTAAAGTGACATTGACACAATTATTGAATTCTGTTATTGCTGGCACACCTTCCTATTTGCTTTACTGTTTTTGTACTTGGAGTAAGGCTGTGCAGTTTTTGTTTTGCACTGCCCTTTTCATACTTAAGGGAGCTATTTATGAGGCCAAAAAAGAAAAAAAATTCCCATCTTTTCATAATATTTCATCTACCCCAGCTTAAAATTATCCTGAAAAACCACAGCTCATATCAATTTATCATATATTGTTCCCTGAGGCATGAAAATGTGAAAACAAAACCAATCTATGAAATGCAAACACCAGCCAAAGCCCTATCCTACCTGTTGTTGATCTCTTATTTCTGGGAAGCACTTTGGATTTCAATCAAATATAAGAAAAGCACAATTTCGGAACTTTTTTAAAAAATCTAGATTTGGAATTACTTTTATTTATTTTATTTTTTTTACACACACAACACAGTAATTGTTTTACAACTCACTCTTACTGGGAAATTCAAATGACTACATTCAGCAATGTAAAGCATGCAGAGTCACAACTGCAGGTGGCATGATTGTTCCAACTGCATTAATATAACAAACAATGTTACTTGGATTCCTTGCAATTATAGCAGCTATTTTCCATAGGAAAGTAAAGGAAAACATTCTTCTTTCATTTCCTCTCTCTTTCTTCTATGGCTCTTATCAACACACATTGGAAAGGAAACCAGTCAAAGGGATGCAAAACAACTTTTGTGCCCATTCTTCTTAATCAGGTAAAAAAGAGAGCAAGAATGAATGTAGTTCAATATTCAAAGATAATTTGTTGCACATTCAGACACTGGATGCTTGCTAAAGCACACATACGTTAATATGTAACACTGAAACATTTAGTTATAGAAGTGATAGCAAGAGACTTTAATGGGGCAGCTGTAAGCACCGTGCTATTTTGCAAGCAGTGTAAATAGCAGGTATTCAATTCCAGTTATATTAGTACCTTCCAGTTGTTTCGGTTTATCAGTTACAATTGGCAGACCAATTTTAGACATGGTTTTCAAATACTTAAATAAATACTAAAGTTTTTCAAGATTTTAATATAAATATAGTATGTGAATAATTTGACTCAATTCCTGGAAATTAAAAATAAAACAAACCTTTAAACAGTAAAGAATTTGCACAATTCCTGCACATTTCTTTCTAGATTTAGAAATCTAGTGAATGGAAAACTAGTTTGGAAGTATTAAGAACCAGCCTGAATTGCAGCAAAAATCTCAAGAAAGCACTTCCTCTTCAGGAAACCACTTAAACAATAGCAAAGAGTACAAGTTCTTTCCTTGATAGAGATACTTCCCTGAGCTAGATCCAAAATGAGCTGAAACTAGACCTGTCTCCAAGTATAAAGTCTGGCTACATACATCTCTCCTCTCTTTGGTTATCAATTCCAGAAATAATTTTTCCTTAGGTGAAATTCATCTTACAGGCTCAATTAATCAGACAATCTCTGTTGAGATCAGAGGAAGAGGCAAAATCTTCTAAGGCATCTCTGACCCAAGGGAAACCTGGCTTCACTAGATTTGAATAAGGCAAACAACCAAAACCTTAAAAAAGAGAGAATGGCAGAGCTGCACTGTCCAATGCAGTATGCCACAAAAGCAGGGAACTAGAGAGTGTGGATTGCATGGTTCACTGTGCCTAATGGGTTCAACTATCAACTCTGCCATTGGCTGGCTGGGTGACCTTAAGCAAGCAATGTCACCTATCTACACCTCAAACTCCTGTCTGAAAAATGGGGATGATACTTCCTTTGTTGATGAAAAGTGTTATATAAGAGCTATGTATTATTTATTATTAATAATAATAATAATTATTATTATTATTAAAGGAGTTAGGAAGAGAGTGTGGCCCTCTTGATGTCATGAAAAGAGAGGCTATGGTGAGCTGTATGGAGGAAGGGGGTTCAGGGCAATAGAAGTATGAGTTCGGGGAAAACAGGGAAAGATGAGGAGACAGGAAGCAAATCAAAGAATTAAGTTGTTTGGAGAAGAAAGTAAATTTTGAGAAGTTTATCCAAACTTACCTGAACCTCTGAATTTTTAGAGCTCTCTGGTTCCTATAGCCTCAGATACTTCTACTAGGCAAATCCACAGGAACGGGACTTTCTAACCCTCCTTATGGGTCAGATGGCCAGCTTGTCTTCACCCAAATCCCTCCCCAAAATACTTTTCTATGTAGCCTGTTAATGTTAGCTCACCATGCAGAAGGTGAAGGTGTAGCATGCCAGTTGTAAAACGGCCACTTCAGTCTGCAGGTGATTGCCAAGTTTAAAGACTATATCAATATATCTATATCTATATCCATATATCTATATGAAAAACCCTAATGCAGCAAGGGACCAGACAATCATAAAGGAATATATCCCTGCTTTTTATGTGTCACCATTATACCACATAATTACTGAGACCATTCATTTTTAACATATAGGGTATATCACATCTTAAAATTAGTACATTGATCAGGATACTTAGAAGAATGAAAAACAGACTCAGCAACGGATTTTAGCACAGAAAGCCATAACTTTGTTAGCCTTTAACTTTAAAGGGGGGAGGGCTAAACCATCTACAAAATACCAGGTATTTCTTTAGATTCAGTGCAGTGTTAATGGCCTCCCTACCAAATAATCACTATCCAGGGTAGGCTCCATTCAAACTAAGCCTAGGACTCAGACCACGTCTGAATCCTCTTGCCCTCCCCCCCACAAGGGGAATGAGGTTACACATGAAAGATACTTCAGTTTGAGAATAATGAAGGTCTGCCCTTCTTCCTCTATTAGGGTCTACCGGTTATCTTCCAGGTCACATTTTTTCCTTTGAGCAGGGCCGGCTAGGCTAAAAGAGTTAGGCTAAAAGACGTAAAAAGCAAGGGTGATGTCATGCTAGGAGTCTACTACAGGCCACCTAACCAGGTGGAAAAGGTGGATGAGGCTTTTTTTAAACAACTAACAAAATCATCCAAAGCCCAAGATTTGGAGGTGATGGGGGACTTCAACTATCCAGATATATGTTGGGAAAATAACACAATGGGGCACAGACTATCCAATAAGTTCTTGGACTGCATAGCAGACAACTTTTTATTTCAGAAGGTTGAAAAAGCTACTTGGGAGGAAGCTGTTCTAGACTTGATTTTAACAAATAGGGAGAAACTCATTGAGAATTTGAAAGTGGAAGGCAGCTTGGCTGAAAGTGATCATGAAAACAGAGTTCACAATTCTAAGGAAGGGTAGGAGGGAGTATAGCAAAATAGAGACAATGGATTTCAGGAAGGCGGATTTTGGTAAGCTCAGAGAGCTGATAGATAAGTCCCATGGGAATCAAGACTGAGGGGGAAAAACAACTGAGGAGAGTTGGCAGTTTTTCAAAGGGACACTATTAAGGGCCTAAAAGCAAGCTATTCCGCTGGGTAGGAAAGATGTGGCTTGACCTTGGCTTAACCACGAGATCTTGCTTGATCTAAACAATAAAATGGAGTCATATAAAAAAATGGAAACTAGGACAAATTACAAAGGATGAATATAGGCAAACAATACAGGAATGCAGGGGTAAGATTAGAAAGGCAAAGACACAAAATGAGCTCAAACTAGCTACAGGAATAAAGGGAAACAAGAAGACTCTTTATCAATACATTAGAAGCAAGAGGAAGACCAAGGACAGGGTAGGCCCACTGCTCAGTGAGGAGGGAGAAACAGTAGCAGGAAACTTGGAAATGGCAGAGATGCTTAATGACTTCTTTATTTTGGTTTTCACCGAGAAGTCTGAAGGAATGCCTAATATAGTCAATGCTAATGGGAAGGGGGTAGGTTTAGAAGATTAAATAAAAAAAGAACAAGTTAAAAATCACTTAGAAAAGTTAGATGCCTGCAAGTCACCAGGGCCTGATGAAATGCATCCTAGAATACTCAAGGAGCTAATAGAGGAGGTATCTGAGCCTCTAGCTATTATCTTTGGAAAATCATGGGAGACGAGAGATTCCAGAAGACTGGAAAAGGGCAAATATAGTGCCTATCTATAAAAAGGGAAATAAAAACAACCCAGGAAACTACAGACCAGTTAGTTTAACTTCTGTGCCAGGGAAGATAATGGAGCAAGTAATTAAGGAAATCATCTGCAAACACTTGGAAGGTGGTAAGGTGATAGGGAATCTGTCCTCTGTCTACCATCCTCAGTCATATGGCCAAACAGAAAGAATCAACAAGATTCTAGAGCAATTCCTACAGTGCTACACCAACCATCACCAGGGTGACTAGTCTGCAATATTGTCATATGATGCGTTCTCCTATAATAATGCAGATCATGCATCCACGGGCCACAGCCACTTCTTTGTTAACTATGGGTACCACCTAAGTTCCCTCTAACCTGTGCAGCTGCGCAGCAGCCTATTAAGTGCCACACAGGCACACAGGGCTCCGGCACTCCTCCCCACCGGCCCCAGTGCAGCCCAACTCCGGACCCACCGCAGCTAGAGGAGATGTGCCCCTTCCCTGGCCCCAACCCAGCCCCAGCCCAGACCTGCTGTGGCAGGGAGAGGTGCCTTTCTCCCTCAGCCCAGGTGTTGCTGCAGGGAGAGAGAGATGGGGGGAGTCCTCTCTCCCTGCCGTAACCCTGGGGCAGCCTGCAAACCCCTCATCCTTGGTCCAGTCCCAGAGCCCACCCCCTCAGCCAGAATCCTCACCTCCCCCACACCCCAACCCTTGACCCCAGCCCTGAGCCCCTCCCACACTCCGAACCCTTCGGCCCCACTCCAATCACATTAATTTTGTTATGTCACACATCACCTCCATATTGGCACAGATAACAAAATTCATTCTACACATGCATGGGAAAAATTAGAGGGAACCTGGTTTCACTCACAACTACCAGGATCTTCCCCCAATTCATTGGCCTTGGACCTAGTACAGGGCATTCATCACATCCAAAAAGGGGTGAAGGGACACCTTGAGAAGGCAAACAAGGACTACAAAAAACATGCAGACAAGCATAGGCAATAAGGACTGGCCTATTCTGTAAGACATATGGCTTTCTACAGAAAACCTCCGCACAGATAGACCCTCTCAGAAAATAGACCACTGGTTCCTTGGTAACAAATCAAGCCAGTCACCTTCTTGATTTAGTCCTAAGTGGAGCACAGGATCTGGTCCAAGCAGTGAATATAGCTGAATTCCTTGGTAATAGTGATCATAATTTATTAAATTTAACATCCCTGTGGTGGGGAAAAAACCACAGCAGCCCAATACTGTAGCATTTAATTTCAGAAAGTGGTACTATGCAAAAATGAAGAGGTTAGTGAAACAGAAATTAAAATGTATAGCGCCAAAAGGGAAATCCCTGCAAGCTGCATGGAAACTTTTTAAAGATACCATAAGAGAAGCTTAACTTAAATTTATACCCCAAAATAAGAAACATAGTAAGAGAACCAAAAAAGTTCCACTGTGGCTAAACAACAACGTAAAAGAAGCAGAGAGAGACAAAAAGGCATCCCTTAAAAAGTAGGAGTTAAATCCTAGTGAGGAAAATAGAAAGAAGAATAAACTCTGGCAAATGAAGTGTAAAAATATGATTAGGAAGGTCAAAAAAGAATTTGAAGAAGAGCTAGCCAAAGACTTAAAAACAAAACTGAGGAACTGTCCCAGATTGAGGTGTTATTAGAGGAGGTTTGGGAACAAATTGATAAACTAAACAATAAGAAGTCACCAGGACCAGATGGTATTCACCCAAGAGTTCTGAAGGAACTCAAATGTGAAATTGCAGAACTACTAACTGTAGTCTGTAACCTATCATTTAAATCAGCTTCTGTACCAAATGACTGGAGGACAGCTAATGTGATGCCAATTTTTAAAAAGGGCTCCAGAGGTGATCCCAGCAATTATAGCCAGTAAGCCTAACTTCAGTACCGGGCAAACTGGTTGAAATTATAGTAAAGAACAAAATTATCAGACACATAGATGAACATCATTTGTTGAGGAAGAGTCAACATGGCTTTTGTAAAGGGAAATCATGCCTCACCAATACAATAGAATTCTTTGTGGGTGTCAACAAGCATGTGGACAAGGGGGATCCAGTGTATATAATGTACTTAGATTTTCAGTAAGCCTTTGACAAGGTCCCTCACCAAAGGCTCTAAGCAAAGTAAGCTATCATGGAATAAGAGGGAAGGTTCTCTCATGGATTGGTAACTGGTTAAAAGATAGAAAACAACGAGTTGGAATAAATCGTCAGTTTTCAGAATGAAGAGAGGTAAATAGTGGTGTCCTCCAGGGCTCTGTACTGGGAACAGTCCTATTCAACATATTCATAATTGATCTGAAAAAAGGGGTAAACAGGAGGCAACGTTTCCAGATGATACAAAACTACTCAAGATAGTTAAATCCCAGGCCACTGCAAAGAGCTACAAAAGGATCTCTCAAAACTGTGTGACTGGGCAACAAAATGGCAGATGAAATTCAGTGTTGATAAATGCAAATTGTGCACATTGGAAAACATATTCCCAACTATACATATAAAATGATGAGGTCTAAATTGGCTGTTATCACTCGAAAGAGAGATCTTGGAGTTACTGTGGATAGTTCTCTGAAAACATCCACTCAATGTGCAACGGCAGTCAAAAAAGCAAACAGAATTTTGGGAGTCACTAAGAAAGGGACAGATAATAAGACAGAAAATATCATACTACCTCTGTATAAATCCATGGTACACCCACATCTTGAATAGGGAATAGAACTGGCTTGGTCCTTAAGAGAAGAGGATTTCCCTTTATACTAATCCTCACTGAGAGGCGTCTCAATACTCAGTCAGGGGCTTCTCATTTTCAGGTGCCTATCCAGCTGCACATCGCAGGGGACCCCGACAGATTTCCCTCCAACAGGCCCTCATTGATTAAGGGGCAGTGGATAATTTTATGGAAGCCGCTACAGCTCAGGCCCTACACATTCCCCTGTGATCACATCGGACATGTCAAACTATCAGGTTCAGTTGCAGAGGAGATTGTCCACCTAGGAGTTGTTATTCAGGGACCCAGAAAGATAATGATTTGGCATGATCCATTCCCTGCATTTTCCCCTGACACCTGGCATCTCCTGGCCAGCCTTTCATGACCCCCCTCATTCAGTGGTGAGAATGAAAGGTCATTTTCCCAACAGAATTCTGCCAACAGCATCGCCAGGAACCAGTGAGTGCTACACCCAGGTCCAAGAATGTCCAAGGAGGTTTAGTCACCCACATCAAAACCCCTATCAAGAGAAGTATGGGATTCTCCCCCAGGTACTGAGACTATGCTGACAACTTTGAAAAGAAGAATGCAAAAAATCTCCCCCTCCTCCATCAGGACTGCCCCATAAAACTCCAGCCAGGGTGAAGATACCATTTGGGTGGAACTATGCAATGTCAGAGCCTGAACTGGCAACTTTGCGAGAATACCTCCAAGAGAACCTGACCTGCGGGTTCATACACTGGTCAATCTCACCAGCAGTGACCCAGTCCTTTTTTTAAAAAAAAAGGAAGAGCAAACTCCATCTCTGGGTCAATTACTGACCCCATATCAGGTAACAATTCAGAACCATTACCCACTACCCCTAATCCCTGACTTGTTGGATTGCATAGGAGCTGCCTGCATATTCACTAAATTGGATGTCCCTGCAGCTTAAAATTTTATCTTTATCCAAGAAAGGGATGAATGGAAAACTGCCTTTTGAACCCACTATGGTCATTTTGAATATTTAATTATGCCATTCAGATTGGCTAAGGCCCCAGCAACATTCCAGCACTTCCTTAACAATGTGCAAGGAGTACTACTAGCCCAGGTTGTAGCCATACACTTAGATGATATATTGATATTCTCAGACAATCTGGGCCAACACACCACTCACATCCACACGGTCCTGGAGAGATAATAACAACACAGTCTCGATGCTAAACTTGGAAAGAGTGCGTTTGATTAGCCCTTGACTGAGTTCCTGGGTTTCATCCTGTGTCCCGGAAGGAATCAAGATGGACCTACAAAAGGTTCAGGCTGCCCATGAATGGGCAGCCCCCCGAAATGTGCACAACCTACAACATTTTCTAGGCTTTGCAAATTTTTACTGGAAGTTCATCTAAAATTTTTCAAAACATGCTGAACCCTGCACTGCCCCAAAAGCTTCATTCCCTGCATGGGTCTACCCTCTGCAGGGGAAACTGCATGACTCTGGATAAACAATGTAGGCAATCTTCATGGCCTCCTGGATCACTTCCCCTCTCAAAAAAGATATTTTAGAACTGAAAAAGGTTCATAAAAGAGAAACAAAAATGATTAGGGTTATGGAATGGCTTTTGTATGAGAAGAGATTAATGAGATTAGACTTTTCAGCCTGGAAAAGAGATGACTAAGGGGAGATATGATAGACATCTATAAAACCATGACTGGTGTGGAGAAAGTAAATAAGGAAGTGTTATTTACTCCTCCTCATAACACAAGAACTAGGGGACACCAAATGAAACTAATAGGCAGCAGGTTTAAAACAAACAAAAGGAGGTATTTCTTCATACAACACACAGTCAACCTGTGGAACTCCTTGCTAGAGGATGTTGTGAAGGCCAAGACTATAATAGGATTCAAAAAAGAACTAGATAAATTAGAACATAAAAATGGGCCTACTAGGTCAGACCAAGGGTCATCTAGCCCAGTATCCTGTCTTCCAACAGTGGCCAGTGTCAGGTGCCGCAGAGGGAATGAGCGGAACAGGTAATCATCAAGTGATCCATCCCCTGTCACTCATTCCCAGCTTCTGGCAAACAGAGGCTATGGACACCATTTCTGCCCATTCTGAATTGCTGCTGCATGCTCTATGGCCTAGAAGGCTTCACCTACCAGAAGGGGAGAAGTATGAGACACAAATCAGATCTCACTTTTCCAACCCACAACCCAGCCAATGGCAGCAGGTAGAGGAAGAGAAACCTCTTCTCCTTCCCTGCCACCTCCACACCCAAGCATGATCTCCACATGCATTCTGGATGGAAGGAGAAGTACCCCTGAGCAGCCAAGTCTGCCATTCCTGTTTCCCCACCTCTCAGGACTTCTTTCCCCTGTTGAGTCAGGGTGGGGGCATTTATGTAAAATGCATCTGCTTACTCCTGTTTGATCCCTCATGTTAAGGTTGATTAGCATATTCACATATCTACACATACACACACACACACACACACTTCTGTGTCCATGGTTCAAAACAATAAAAACTTGTACACTACAGAACTGCAGTTTTTGAAAATGGGATAACAACTCTCTGCTATTTTGAAGTGGAACATCTTCTATTATATGTCTCTGAACTTTTTTCTCTGTCTAACTGGGTTGTAAGCGCCGCAAGTTCGAGACCAACATTTTCTCTTTTTTTTCTAAAGCACTAAGCACAATGACGGTGCTCAATAAATAATAGTAATTGCAGGGTGAGTTCAAAGCTGATCAACTGCAAGTTTTTAATGCTGGGGAACTCAAACAACAAGTAATGTCTACTCAGCTATCAAGGAAGATATAGTATAAGTCCAATCAACCGTTATAATTGTGTGCATTTATTTATGATAATAAATTGTATGTAAATGTGTATGTAAATTAGGTGTGGCCCTCAAGCTTCTGGAAAGTTGCCAATGAATCCTTCAGTGTTGCAAAGTTTGAGCATCCCATTCTGACATATGGTGGTAACTATCAATCTCTGAGTGGGGAGGAGGATAAAAGATCTTCATACAGATGGCACAGATTATAGTACCTATAAATGTTTGGGGTTGAAATAGTGAACAAAAGGCCTATTTAAAAATAATGAAAGACATAGACCCTCCTAAGCACAGTTTATTTAACCATTGAGGCTTCTACAGTATGTTGCAATAAATCATTGGATAACCCTTCTGTAAAAATCCTTTAGAATTTAATAGTAAATTTCTAAATGTTTTCTGGGCCATCCCATAAAATGTAATAAAACTGTGTATCCCTACTACAGAATTATATACAAATCCTATTGAATGGATACCAATTTCCCCATTAAGTTCTATAGGCTCTAAGACTACTTTATCTAGAATCCTATTGTTTTCATCCTTATTAAATTCTAAACAACTTTTCCATAAGATCTAACACCAAGGAAACTAATAGTAAAATACCATTTTCTCTCTCCTGCAGTAGCTATAGGTACCTGTGTACATAACCCAATAGGTATCTAGAATAATGATGAAAGCTTGCTTACTGTAAGGATTACCGTGAAATGTTTTCCCTCTAAAATAAGAACCCCATACTAATTTTTGGATGAAATAATGGATTCATGTGTTCAATTCAAGGACTTTCCATCAACATCTGAAAAACAAGATAGAAAATCTCCTTATGAATAATGCTGTGGAATGTGTCTGTTAATGCCAAATGATATTGCCATTGTGATTGGAGTACAGGATTTTTAACTCTTATTCTTACAAAAGAAATTCTCTATTTTTAGAAACAGTCTTGATCCAAAGCCCACTGAAGTCAATGGAAAAAAAACACATCTATTGACTTCGATGGACTTTAAATAAGCTCCAGAGTCTTAGATTCTCAGTGCTCCTCAGTAAGTTCTGGGTACAGCAGAAGCAAAAGAGGAGCTGCACTGAGCCACCTGCACTGCCCAGTCTTGGAATGATTTCTATGTTACCTCATTTTCCAGTGTAGTTTAGAGTAGCCTCAGAATTACTCTGAAATATGACAGTGTTCTACGAGATGCACCCCCCTACACCTGTGCAGGATCTGACTTAACCTCAGAGGAATCCTTGAAAGATGGCTATGCTGCAGTGGGGGTCAGGATCTGTCCCCAAATCTCTGTTTTGCTTAATGATTTGAGGATTTTTCACTTCACTGGGTGGTACTAGCTGCTGTCCGTCACAGATTCCAGTAATGCCCTATGCCAAAGAATACTAGTTGGCAATCTCAGTTTCCCCTGTGCATGATACTAGTACAGTGTACTTCCAATAAGTAATCTTTATTCCTAGGAATATGGACAACTGTGTAACTAGACCAGCATGCAGGCAAATAGATACGGCAAAGAACTGGGAGTCTAGAGACCGGTCTTCTACTACCTGTTATGTCAGTCACTGGCTTTGACACTCCCGACAAGTTATAATCTAAATACAATGTTTCAGATTCCCTATTGGTAAAATGACTGTAACTTCATAGTTCCATGTTGATGCTCAGTTAGTCAAGTTGGGTGAATAATTCGTAGTGAATACCTTATTCAATGAAATTTGGCCTTTGTCTGCTCACAAATTGTGAATTAATAACAACACAGTGAACCTTGCTGCTTTTACTCAGGCAAATTGCTCACTGAAGTCAATAGAACTTTTTCTGAGTAAGAACTGAATATGGACCACAAGACTTGGTCTACTGGGAATCGAGGGTGCTGGTTGAATCAGACCATCAGAAAGAAGCAACTGTTTAATACCAGGTTGACAATTTGTTTCAGTCTGATGCACTGCCAAACACGATGTGTAGATTTTGTATAGTGTTGTCTGTAATCATTATGGCATAATTAAGGCATTGGGTCAGGTTAGATATAAGAAATGGGCTGTTTCTCAAATGCAAAATTGGTCAAGGGGTTCCAGATTCTTGGCTTGTTATGTTACAAGAGAAAAGAACATTTATAATTTCTGCTTATCTAATGTTGTAAATTGTGTAGTGCCTAAAGTTTAAAAAATAGCTTGCAAGCACACAGTGTGCATTACACTCCAGATGATTAGTATAGGTCTGCAGATAACTTGAATCAGCTCAATGAACAAAAATAAGTCATTACTAGATGCACAAGATTTGAGATGGCAAACGTATTAATGGTTGTTAAATGAGGTATGTTGTATAAAAGGATTGTATTCTGAACAGTGTTTGAATTGTTTTAGGAATGAATATTCTGACAAATGTTATTGTTTGTATATTTGGCCTGCAATATGATAATACTGCTGTTCCTCAGGATAGGTTTATAAAGACTAGAAACAACTTCTCAGTGTTTTCCCTTTTGCCCTTTAAACAAATATGAGGGTGTAAGAGTGTCTGAAGACGGCTAGATTGCAGCTCTATCTATTTTGTATTGTGTTTAGAGCTGGTCGGAACAAAACCTTTTTTCAGCAAAATATGCCGCAGCGTCAAACTGGAAACATATTGATCCTGACTGAAATTTTAAACTTGGGCTCAGAGTAGATGTGAGAGAGAGAGCTCTTTTAGATCTGATAACAGACCCTCTGACACAATTTTGTTTTGTGAACACCTTCACAAAGTTTTGTTTTCATTCCAATGCACAGGAAAAAAACCCAAAACAAATTTTTAAACCTCACAAGTTGTCACAAAACCAAATTGTCTTCCCCTAGCCAGCTCAAATTGTGATATTTGTTGCACATTTTGTGATGTGTATGCCCAAGATTTGAAAACTCTTTCCTGGTTCTGATGTGATTTCAAAACACTGATATTAATGCAGTGCTAAGGCCGTAGCATAGGTCCACAGCTATATTAAGGCTGCTTTAAGCCATGCCACTGGCACACAGCACCCCTAAAATGACCAGAGCCATCCACAAGAGAATTGCCTCCTGTTCCAGCGATGTAAAAGCAGTGGAACAGCTCCTGTGCCACCCTCTACCCCACAACTGCCTGAGTATGCGCATTACTTGGGATATGCGAGTGCAGCCACAACCCCCAAAATTCGTAGCTAGTATTACAGCCGTTCGGGGTTCTTGGCAGCTGATCTTAATTCTATCAAAGTACCAGCCTGGCACACAATAACAGCAAGATCATGGAGCCAAAAGTTGCCTTACATGAGCGAATGAATAAATAAATAAATAAATCATAATCCCTCACTCCATAAATGTTGTAACTGAAATCAGCTAGATTCTGATACCATTATGTGAGACACTCCCATTGAAGTCAATTGTAAGTGTTGTGAGTGCAGTTTGGCATGGGGCTTGGGACAAACATGTTCATTAAACAAAACTCTGCTTCTTCATGGAGATTATGATCAGTTGTATTTCTTTTTGAGGAACTAAATTCTCTCTCGGGAATTTATTCTTCCTTGCTGTAAGAATCATATTTGCCATTAGGATTTTATTCATCTTTCTGTTGTTCCATGGGTCTTTTATTTACCTTTATTTATTGTCAAACTCATCTTTTAACTCCATTTTGTTTTTGCTTGTAAGCAACTGGCTCATTACTAGCCCAAACTATTTACATGTTAAATGTTAGCTTCAATCTTATCTTTAGTTATTCTAATTGATCTCATCCTAGGAGGGAGGGTACAGCTTTCTTCTCATTTTTCTTAGCCTAAGGCCCAATTCTGCCATCCTTATTCATACTGAGTAGTACTTTCCATGTGGATTCCAAGTGAGACCAACAGCACTACTTGTGGAGTAAGGTATTACTTAATATGAGTAAGAGGAGGCAGTATTTGGTCCTTTGTCTGTTCTATGGCTGTGTCTAAATACACCTAAGGCATATATTTCATTCTTTCTTGGAAAAATCCTATATAGATTATATGTCCTTATTTAACTATTTTTTAGATTCTCAACTTCTAGAGTGTTCATCCACTTTTTTCACTCCTACCTTATCAGTTGAGAAATTTCTAAAAGTATACACTTTTCTGCTCTCTCTGTCAGGCTTGGTCCTCTGCCACTGTTGAAAGCAAACTGGCACACTGTCAGTTTATTTTCAGCAAGTTTATCCATGTTTGCATTTCTGCTATCATGATTTATAGAAATAATTTGTTCCAGGAGTGAACTTTTGTGATCTTTTCAGAGGAACACTTGGCAAGATAGACCCCCCTGGGGGGCACAGGGAGATAAAAAGCTCTATCCTCTCCACACCCCAAAAAAGCCACTTCTGTGTTTTCTCTGTTCTTCTTTTAGTAGGTCATCAATACCACCAGCTGGCATTGTCCAGGCACTTCAGTGGGATGGCTCTCAATTTTATCATTTCTTTCAGGTCTCTCTCTTTTCCATTACAGTTATTCTCATCTGTGGGGTGGTTGAAATAGTGGATTGTCTAGGACTCTCCCTGCAGTTTAGATGTACTTACAATGCTATCCAAATTAAAACCAGAAGGGTGGGGTTTTGGAATCAGAATGAGAGTGAGTGCATGACTGATGGATCCATTCTGCATGAGGGCATGCATCAGTCATGAAGTGCCTTGGCTGGCACTTTGAGGCAGAGCAAAGGATTTAATGCATCTCAGATTCCTGTCTGTAGAACAATTAAGAATTAAAACTTTTTGTTACATAGTATTAATTTATCATCCAGTCTGTGTTATTTTTGTGAGGTGAACGGTTTTCTTTTGCGTAATTATCTTAAAATTTCTTTTACAGTTAGTCAATAAAATGTTTTTTTCCTTTCTCACCCCCGCCCCGAGAAAATATGATGAGCTTCACCCTACAAAGAGCACATGCTTTAAACATGCTATCAGAGATGTTTCTCTCTAGCTGAACAGTTCTGTCCTCAGCTAGTATCTTGGGCAGCTTTACTACCCCAATCGCCTGAGAGATATGCTATCCCACTCCCACTGAAGTCTATATTCTTCCTTTCTAGTTTTCACACTGGAATCATTGTTCCAATGTTTTGATATGCACTGGACAGGCAATCTGTCTCTCTCTCTCTTTTTTTTGTAACAATAATAAAATGTTCTTAGCTCTACAGAATTTGAACACTTTTTTTTCAGTAATTGCTAATACTTACAATTTATTGAAAGCAAGATTTCAAATTTTGCCAACAACACTAATACGTACCCTATAATTTTTTACATGAATAGCCATGGACCTAGAATAATCCCTGCAATATACCAGTAGCAGGGGCGGCTCTAGGTATTTTGCCACCCCAAGCATGGCTGGCAGGCTGCCTTCGGCGGCTTGCCTGCAGGAGATCCCTGGTCCCACGGATTCAGCGGCATGCCTGCAGGAGGTCCGCCGAAGCCACGGGACCAGCTGACCCTCTGCAGGCATGCCACCGAAGGCAACCTGCCTGCTGCCCTCGCGGCGACCGGCAGAGCGCCCCCCATGGCTTTCCACCCCAGGCACGCGCTTGGCATGCTGGTGCCTGAAGCCGCCCCTGACCAGTAGTAAACTTTTCAGTTGGTAAAGCCTCCCTAGATTGCTAGTATGCCATTCTTTGTTTTATGTTTTTTAGCCAATTTTAAAACCATTAGACCAACTTTCTACTTATTCTGTGGCTCTATATCTTAGCATTAATCTCTTCTAGGGAACCTTGTCAAACAATTTTTGAAAATTTAAGTATAGGATGTCTGTTGCATTGCCCTGTCTACTCTGGCAAAAATAGTAATGATCAAGGATTTCAATACGTTGGCCAGACATAAGGCCTCCCTTCCCCCGACCCCAACCCTAAAATTAGATTTGCTTTTCTTAATCAGGCAATGCTTGTCCCAATGTTCCGCTCATTTGATACCTTAAATTATTATCTAGGACATTCTCCATTCCTTGTGTTAAAAGATATGTTTTGTGCTTTCCCAATGTATCCCCAGGCCATTTTTAGATAACGCCATTTTATTAGACTCTGCCAGTCTTCAAGGATATAAAATTTCTAATATAGGTTCTCCAATTTCTCATCCTACTTCCTTTGGCTCTTTTGGATGTATATTGTTTGATCCTGATGTTCTATCAATTTTAAAAGCCTCAAATATTTTAATAGCCAATTTAAATGGTATCTGCATGCTTCCTAATTCCTCATTTCCAAGCCCTTAAATCTAGTACCAGATATATTAAAATGAAGGGGACAGGTGTACAAGGATTGTCTCATACCACTTCATTTCTGTCTCTGCTTCATTATGCTTAAGAAAGCCTCTTGTTTGTATCATGTGGCAGTTACAGTTAGGCTTAAAATACAGTTAAGACATTTGCACAATATTCTGAGTTGAAAATGTTTGTGTGACCAAACTACGTTTACAGTATTATAATGGTGCACACTAACTTTACTATAGCTTAAATTCTGGCAGCATTTCCATTTTAAGCTAGTGTTTGGGGGGCTGTAACTCAGCTGTGAAAATCAGCCCCAGGCTAAAAACTAGGCACTGGATGTTTCACCCAAAGACAGATATTTTTATTTCTTTTATAATGGTTTGAATTTGTTTTTTGAATACATACTTAATTCTTTTTTAAAAAACTTTTGCAGACCATTAGACTGTAATGGGGATCAGGCTTCATGTGCACGTCGGTTTATTTAAAATAAATCAATAGATATAACATGACATTATTACAAGGTAAAAAACAGGGAACTGTGCATGAGATGTTACTTTTTCAAATAATGTTTTTAATAAGGATAGACTTTAAAAAAGGTTGAAGCTTTCTTACAGATATTCAAAATTTCAAGCTACCAAAGGGACAGGGAGTGAAACTCCAGAAGTCACAAACCCAATACAGGATGCAAAGCATCTCAGCAACTTGGCTGATACATTGCTTCCCTTTCATCCATCTGTTAAGGCCCTGTTTCTGTATTAGAATTCACTAGAACCATATGGAAGCTTAAGGGCTGCTCCAACTTGATCAAGTCATCGACAGCCTCAAGAGGCCACTAACAAAAGTCAAGAATTGCCATGGTACCAGGATATTCCAGCTTCACTCCCCACACTGCCCTTGAGGAGCAGCCAAGTTCAAAAATCATGAGACTAGCTGGAAATCATAAGATTTTTCTTTAAAAGGTTAAATTGTGCTTCCATCTTTCTTTTGCTTTTTCATCAACTCTCCCTGCCCTCCTCCAATGTATGAGACACAATGGTCATTGTTGCCAACTCTCTCAAATTTACAGTGACTAAGAAAACTTTGTCCCCTGCTTCAGGGGTTCTTGCAAGGAGAGCCAATGCAGATCAAGGCTGCTCTGTACTTGGTGTTGCATGTAGACACATAGCAAGAGACAGCACCTGCTCCAAGGTGCTTACAAGCTAGTGCAAGCATGATGGTAAACCTGTGATGAGGGATCTAGAACTGGGGCTCAAACTCATTTCATATCAGTTAGATGTGAACAACTTTAGATGAGCCTGATTCAAACTGCTCAACTACCAGAAAAGGCTCTATACCTCATTAGCATACTGTCTCCATAAACACTAATGGTGCACTTTTGAAAATGAGGCTTACTTTCTGGGAAGATGAGTTTATTAAATCAAGTTCTGTCCTTTTTGGATCTTGCACTGGAAGAGTCTTCCATTCTTTGCACAAACAGGCAATATCCCCCACACACTGCTCTCAATCTCAAACACATTCTTAGTCTGTCACATCTTCTTCTGATGGGGGGAGGGATAGCTCAGGGGTTTGAGCATTGGCCTACTAAACCCAGGGTTGTGAGTTCAATCCCTGAGGGGGCCATTAAGGGAACTGGGTTAAAAATCTGGGGATTGGTCCTGCTTGGAGCAGGGGGTTGGACTAGATGACCTCCTGAGGTCCCTTCCAACCCTAATAGTCTATGATTCTATGATTCTATGAATAGGATATCTCCCATTAGTCCAATGAAAATAACTTACATTTAACTGTAAAACAAATATTAGCACAGCATCCAAATTTACTTTTTAATAAATATTTTGTTGTATAAAATCAGTTCAACAATTACTCTAGGGTCCTTACACACACAGGACATGGTCAAGGTTTGAACCTAACGGTTCACAACATGAACCTCTTCCACATTCGTGATAGGAGTAACTGGTAGTGGAAAGAATGATTTTATCATCCACATGGACGAGTCCAAGACAAGAGTGAAACACTGGGCATCAGGATTCATGGTTTCGCTTCCTGCCTTTGGGAAATTATCGTTTAGTGATTACAGAGAGCATAGCCAAATTAACACAACCCCTTCTCGGGTCATCCTGAGGGCAGGGCAGTGAGCCTGGGGCGATGGAAAAGCAGATTTTAAGAACCAGACCTAATAGCACATAAGCAGTAGCAGAGTCATACCCTTTTATATGTGATTCAGGTGCTAACGAGTGTCACAGAACCACACTGTGTTAGTGTGGATTACAGAATCACCTAATCTGACATGCTTCCCTTGAAAGACTGCAGGTCAAAGTGGAAGAGACTCCACTGTCACATTTTAAAACCTGAGTTAGTTCCCAGTTCAGCCCAAAGCAACCTTGTACAAGCTCTCACTTATCTTACCTGTGAAACTGGTGAACGATAGATAGCTAGTCCGCACAAGGTCTGAGATCTTGGCATACAATAAGAGTTGTTAATCACAGAAATATAAACAGCAGTCACTGGAACTTATGGTCTCCAGGCTTGCAGTTTAGTGCACATTTCACTAGGCTACAGGACATAGTGCATGTGAGGTCACACACTCTGATTTTGCTTTCCAAACATTCAGGAAGGCTGGAACTTTTTTCTAGACTGCAGGCAAGAGAGGCCAAAATCAAATCATTCACAATAAAACTGCAGGAGTTGTAAACACCGTAGTTGTTGCTACACTGTTCTAAGATCACCCCACATCAGGTGATCCTCCCCACAGAGCAGCTTTAAGGCTGATTTCTGATAGCAGCGTGGCGTGAAGCAACCATGCCGCAGTGCAAAATCTAGCTCTGTATGTTTTTAGTATTACTTCATTGCTTCCCTTTCTCTTCTTACTTGGAAACAGCATAGAACATTATCATAACCTTGCTATTCTCATGGTTTATCTTGTGTATGCACCTGAAACAGTCTCACATTCAATGCTGTAAACTGCTGGAGTGGATCAGATGTTTCAGCAATTTATAAAACAGTCTTTCCATTGGCAAGTTTCCTCCTCAAGGTTGTAATGATGAGAATTTTAGAGTGCAATAGTTAAAAAAAGTGAAACAGAATCAATCTGATGCAAGGTTATCAACAAACAGAGAGCAGGAAAAAGCCCTAAGTTATGAAAGTTCTGTCTGCCAAAATGTCTTTTCACTTGTGACTATTAAGTACTGTCATCACAAAGTTTCCTCTGACAGACTGATTAGGACTCCAGCCCATAGCGCTTCAACACAAAAGTGAAACAAAGTGATAACTCGAGGCTTGCTGGAAAGCAATTTGGGCCAGCATGTACCTGCAGTCCCTCTCCCTCTCCCTCTCCTTCTTCTCTCACACACACTCCTTAACAATGTTGCAAATCATCTCTGCAGTTGTAGCCTAGTGGTAAAGTATATAAAAATGCAGTCGTGTATTTAAAAAGCTCTAAGCTACCTAATGTGTTTAAAACTCAATAATGGTTATTATAGCTCCACAGTAGCTAATAAAATTAGCTGTAATAGTGACATCAATAATTAACAATAGCTCTAAGCTAATACGCGTTGTCATGATGGTTTCAAAAGACATGTTCTATAAACTCCCTTTTCTACTTATTTACATGATCAAATCAATAATCATGCCAGAAACTTCCCCGCATCCTGTTTACATGCCTCTGACAAGCAGGAATGGCTGCAAAAGCAAGAACACCTTGAATTCCTTACGGTTTGTTAGTTTGTGTAATTCACCTTAACAAAACGTAAGTATAGTACAAATCTTAGTTTTACTTAATTCAAGAAACATATTTATAGGAAATATTGGGATAAAACAAATATAACCATCAGAGGATTTATTTTCTACAAATAGCACGGAATTCAAGAAATAATGGAATTCAAGAAATAATATTAATCTATATCATTATTGTGACATTATAAAGCCCCCAAACCAAAGGACATATAAATATTCTGATTCCCTCTGTGTTTTGTTACATGTTACATTAACTACTGCTAGGCACGAAATGCAAAATTTACATCTGATCTGGACTCCCTTAAAGGTTTGTGGATATTAGGATACGTGATTTGGTCATACTTCTGGCATAACATGCTCTTACCTACTATTTGAGCAATACCCAGAATTGCTAGAAGTACTTAGGAATATAAATAAGAGTACTTTTACAATATCAAAGAAAATGGCAGGCGCTACAGATTTACATACAGATTTAAGTCAACAAAAGCAAGGAAATTCAAAACTGAGAATGACACTCTATTCATACTGTATACTATTGTGCCTTATCCATTTAAAACTATGGGAATTAAATCTGGAATGCAAAAGCGGATTACAGAATACACCAAAGTTTAAGGTTAACCTTTTTTAAACTTGGGAGCCTAAAGTTAGGCTCCAAAGGAAAAATTTTCAGAAGCATTCTAGTGACTTAGGACTCAAGCCTCAGTACTATTGAAGTCAAGTCACTGTGAACTTTTGAAAACTTTACTCCAAATCTATCTTCAGGCACTGTCATAGTATCTTTCCCCAATCTGAACCTTAGAGTCCAGAAGTTTGGGTACTAGCATGAATTCCCCTAAGCTTAATTACCTGCTTAGATCTGATAAGCTGCCACCAATCAGGAATTCGAGTGCCTGATACACTCTGGTCCCCCCCAAAACCTTCCCTGGGGACCCCCAAGACCCAGACCCCCTGGATCTTAACACAAGGAAAGTAAACCCCTTTCCTCACCGTTGCCTTTGTCAGCCTTCCCCTCCCTGGGTTACCCTGGAAGATTACTGTGATTCAACCCCCTTGAATCACAACACAGAGAAATTAGGTCTCCTGGAGAGAGAAACAGATTCACGCTCAGTGAATCTAAAACAAAGGGATTCCACCCTTCCCCTTCCTTCTCCTTCCCAGTTAAGGACAGACTCAATTCCCTTGAGCCTCAACAAGGGGAAAAAATCAGACAGGTCTTAAAAGCAAAACTTCTAATAAAAAGAAAGAAAAAAGTAAAAGGTCTATCTCTGCAATTTAGATGGTAAAAAGTTACAGGGTGTCAGCTTAAGAAATTGGAGAAACAGCCTCCTCCAATAGAAATACAATTTAAAATACGTCAGCCAAATACACATTTGCACATAAAGGAAAACAAATAAAAAGACTATACCGCCTTTCTACCTTTATACTTACAACATTGGAATAGAAGATTAGAGAGCCTGTAAGTACGTGTGGTCACTCTCAGAGCCCAGAGAGAACAAAGCAAAACCCAAAAAACACAAACAAAGGCTTCCCTCCACTGAGATTTGAAAGTATTGTGTCTCCTGACTGGTTCTCTGGTCAGGTGTTGCAGGTCACTGTTTGTTAACCCTTTACAGGTGAAAGAGACATTAACCCTTAGCTATCTGTTTATGACAGGCACCTACTTTCACAGGTGCTAAACAGTTGCTCTGCCTTCTTGGTGTGTGTGATCTTTGTCAAGCAACACAATCTTTCTATGACCCAGTTTACCCATCTGTACAATGATGACAGAACATAATGAAGATAATGATGCTTTGTAAAAACGAGTGTAAGTGCAAAGCAAATTATTATAAGTTTCTGTTTACACTAAAGCACCCTGAAAATCAGCACACTGTGAAAGATAATACTGAAAAAGTATGTGAAATTATAATGGCCTCTATATCAAATTTTATAATTTAAGAAGCATGCTGGAATTTGCCAGTGCGTATTTAAGATAAAACACCCTATAACTCCAGAACTAGCTATAATATTTTTAATTACACATTCCACACTACTTTCTAATTAATTATTTGGATGAA
Source organism: Gopherus flavomarginatus (assembly GCF_025201925.1). Classification (NCBI taxonomy): domain Eukaryota; kingdom Metazoa; phylum Chordata; order Testudines; family Testudinidae; genus Gopherus; species Gopherus flavomarginatus. The sequence goes on along the minus strand of NC_066626.1, from coordinate 57,814,485 downwards.
AAATATTGCCAAATACAAAGAAAGTCTAAATTGTTCAGAAAGTGAATCAAATGGGAGCTTCAGAAAGTGCATAGGCTTTTGTTGAGCTGTCCTCTCAGGTGATTGGAAAGTTATGCATCTGAAAGTCTGAATATTTGAAAACAGATCTGTTGCTGCAATACTGGAACATTTTCCTAATAGGTATGACAAAGCACTAGTATCATACCAGCATTTTTTATATTTCCACTTCAAACAGTAAATCTGTCTGAATTTACTTAATACTTAATCCAATTATAACACTTTATTAGCACAAATCATCAGCACATAAGCCTCAGAGTCTTTAAATTAGGGCTGTGTCGAGCAGTTCGCCAAAGATTCATTGTAAACTCTGGTGAACAAGTTCCTCCAAGTTTATAAGGCTCAGCTCATGATCTCACTGTCATGGGCCTATCAGGTTAGTAAATAAGAATGAGCATAAAAACACTACCTGCAAAGTCGAGCTGCCAAGATGCTGTGAAATCCATACAGGCACCAATACAGTAGCTGTAGATGGTGGGCAATAGCGTGAGGTCACAATACCCAGCTCAAATTGGAATAAGACATGTTCTGAGTCAGTAACTTGGCAGAAATTGTAAATTTGGGGGTCAGCCTTGAAAACTGAAGATTTATAGACATGAGTCCATTTATACTAAATATGGTATGTTCTAAACACAAATGGGCAATGTTGTTCAATACTGCAAGATTTAGTGCCCACAAGCACCATTTCATTTATCTTTCCACAGTCATATTACTTCCCTTTACTACCTTAAACCATAAATCTGCACTCTGTGATTGCAGTTTCTTGCATATCAATCTAACTCCCCTTTTCTCCACATGTAGTATTTATTTAATGGATCAAGGGAACTATCCTTCAAGCAAAATGGGATAGCCTGTTCACAATTAGGTCATTAATATGTCAGTAAAGTTATTTTCGTTCAAAGAATGAGAAAATAAATCTTGAAGAAGATTTACATTCATAAAGATCTGCTAATGAGCAACAACGATGTGATTTTTCAAAAATTATGTGACCTAGTCAGTTCTTAAAATTTAGATAAGAGTTTAAGGTCTATATTTTAATAATTACAGTAGAAATCATTTCTAACATTATGGTTACTAATGGCTTTCTGCCTACTGACTGCTTATAAGAACTACCTTGCTATTCCAATATAAGTGTTAATACATTATGACTGGACAGGGACTTGTGTCAGTAAGTTTGAATCCAGGCCTTAGTCCTAGTTCTGGAAAGCACATAAGCACATGCTTAAAGCTAAGCATATTAAGTGATTTCTGGAACATAGATGTTTTCCTGCAGTGGTGCTTTAATGCAGATTTGAACTTCCTTGGGGATTCAAATCCAGTGTGGGAGGAGACACATTAGTTGGTTTGGACTCATCTCTAATTGTTCTAAAGATATGTGCTTTGAATTAACTGCACATATTTGTGAAATTACTCATTTCAACAGACAGCTATTCTCTAAACTCCACTGAAACTTTGGGTGGATGTGTTTTTATTTACTAAATAGAAAAAGCTTTTACTACCACAAAATGTCCAAATTAGGACACCCTCATTTCCTCAACCAAAAACTGTGCTATTTGGGCATTTGAACACCTGCTGTCCAGCTGGCATCACCTGCCTTTTCCATAGAGATATCCTGCTAACTGTACTGAGAATTCAGTAAACGTTTCAGGGTCAAATGTTCCTAGAAAAGGTATAATAGAGTTGAGGAGTGGACATTTAGGAAGGTATTTGTCCTTAACCCACTGCTGGTACCCCTCATGTTTATCCATTCTTTTGTTCCTACCTGTCAATTACTGTACAACTGGTGGTTTTTCTAAACATTACCACATTTTTCTCCCATATCATTACATTTTTAAAAACACTACAACTTCTAAGAACAGAGGTTTCTACATGTGTAACCCACTCCTTTGCTTTGCAAAATATATTAGGGACAAAAAGAATCCTGACAATTGTATTGGTCCATTACTAGAGGGAAATGGTAGGATTATCAATACTAATGCAGAAAAGGCAGAGGGTTCAATAACTATCTGAAAGGAAAAGAAAGGCCAGATCAGAGATTTAGTTTATTCTTTTTAGGCTCTCCAGCAGGAATGGCTGATAAGTGAGGCTAAACTCCACTAATGTCATTATTGTTTAGTTCCCCCAACTCCTTAACTGTAGTACAGCATCACAGAAAGTCTAATGCAGTTGTCTGAGCAGGGAATAAAGCTAATTTTGACCCTCCCTTCCTGTGATTACATTTAGCAGCCTGAGGCAGGCAGCACAACATAGGTATAAGCTTCTTTGAGATTAATTTTCAGCCTCTACCCTCACTCCTGTCCATCCCACAGGAGATAGTTTCCTTCAGTCCAGGGGCAGGGGGGGAAATGGAAAAGTAGTCCATGTAAGGAAAAGGAGATAAGGTGGCTAGAGATGTTTTGGAGCCAGATGGCAAAGAGAAGACAGCAGGAGGTAGCCAGTGAATGACTGAAGGGATGCACAGCCATACCCACCAAAAGAGGTGTAGGCAGTCTTTTGGGAGCTGTGAATAAGCAACAAAAATATTAGATGGGGAGGCAGATAAGTGGTTTGGGAATTCTACTCAGGAAAATTTAGAAATGAGAGGTTCAATTCCCTATGTTCAAAGTTTTTAAGGTGATTTACACACACATACTCTGTTTCCACCCAACACAGTATGCTTACCCTGTCTCTTGTTCACTCTCTATTAATCACACATGCACACACCTGTGCTCTTTTTGCTGCTATTACATGCACACTTCTGCTCTCCTTCTTCCCAATTTCTCTCTCTCTCTCTCTCTCACACACACACTTGCTCTCTTCGCCTCCCCTCCCCCGCCCAACTCCCACCCTTCTCTCTAATTCTCTAATACACTCTGGCATGTGATGAGCAGAGTGGAAGAATGAGAGAGAAATCTATTCAGGGTTATAGGAAGTTGCGTTCTCTCAGTGCATCACACACTGACATGTAGTCTCATGTTTGTGTTCTCTACCTTATCACAGAGAATGGGCAGATTGTTGGAGGGATGTCTGGGCAAGGAGTGAGTGGAATGTGAGCAGAGGTCATGGTGGCAGGTGATGTGTGTGCATATGAGATAGAAGGAACGGACAAGGGGGCCTGAAGGTCAGAGATGGAGCAGAGGAGGGTTAGGGCCATTAAGTGGGGGGAAGGTTTTTATTTTATATTAGTCTGTAGAATGTTATCATTACAACATCAGCTTCCTTATTTTTAGGTGGCCTGTGGGAGAAGTGGTAGGTCTGGAATCCTGGGTAGAGCCAGTCCTGACATATCCAGGTCCTTCTAGGTTTAGGAACTTCCCCTCCTCCTTATACTGCATCCCACCCTTCATAGAATCATAGATCATTAGGGTTGGAAGGGACCTCAAGAGATCATCTAAGTCCAACCTCCTGCTCAAAGCGGGACCAATCTCCAAATGGCCCCCTGAAGGATTGAACTCACAACCCCGGGTTTAGCAGGCCAATGCGCAAACCACTGAGTTATCCCTCCTCCCCATCCCTTCTCATCCCTCCTGCCTCATGCTAGCTCATAGAGGCAGCAGCAGCCTTGGGGATGAGATATCCTAATTTAGAGTCCAGAAGCAGTAGTATGCAGAAGGACCGGGAAACTAGAGAGGAAAAACATTTAGAGAGCTGTGGGTGCAATGAGGAGTTATTTAAATGTGTTCAAAAGAGCACAAAGTAAGGACTAGGGCATATGAAGCTCATTCAGCAGCTGAGAGAAAAAAGTTCTTTTGGCAGGAAAGAGAGCAAGGAGAAGAGATGCACAAACCAAGTGAGCCCACCTGTATGTGTCACTTTAGAATTCGATAGAGCTAGGTGACATTTTTCAATGAAAAAATTATCCACTGAAAAATGCAGTTTGGGGTTGACAAACTATTTGTCAATTCAGCAAATTTCAGCCATTTTTTTTTCAGTCTAAACATTTCATGTCAACATTTTTTAAACAAAATGTTTCAACTTTTTGTTTTGAAATGATGTTTCCTTTAGAAATTTAACTAGGTTTATTAACACACTAAAAATGAATTTAACAAAATAATATTGTTTCAGGTGGAACAAAAGGAGCAGAGAAAGGTTAGGGCTATTGAGTGATCAAACAAATCATTTATAGCTGAAATAAAATGTTTGGTTTTTCATTTTGATGAGATAAGCTGAAAAAAATTGGTTTTGGGTCAATCCAAAATAAGATTTTCAGTTGGGCCACCAAACCAAAAAAAGGAATTCTTCTCTCAGCTCTAGAATTCATAGGGTTAAAATGCATAATGTACAGATTCTAAAGGATCTATTACAATGTTCCAAATGTATATTTATAAAAAAGTATCCTGAACCAAAATCTAGGACCTAAAACACTCTCAAACCTTGTGGCGGATTAGAATTGAAACCCAGATCCAGTTCTGCATTGATGGCTATCTTTATCATGAGTTGAACTAGAACCCCAGATCCATAAAATGCCCACACTTTGGGGAATTCAAAATCCAGATTTGAATATAAACTTGGATTTCTCTCTTAAGTTTACAAGATAGATCCAAAAGTCACTGTGGTCTGTTGTATCTTATCTGATCAAATACCATACTTTCAAAAAAGTCTTTAAACATGTTATGGTCTATCATGCCAGCTTTCAAACACCTCCCTGTGAATATATGCCAGTTGCATGCACATGTTTTTCTCTTGTGGAAAGAGAGTCAAAACAGCAAAGTAAATAAATTAGAAAAAGAAAACACAAATTACATTGAAGTACTGTTATGGTGGATTCAGAACTAAAGATGCCAATCTATGTTTAACTCATCTGTTGTCCTTAACTCACAGACAGTTGGTTATTCAATTCACAGATACAATAAGGGTTATTTTAAATTTTAACTGTCACATTCTGTTATACTGTCTGATGGTATGTTGCACTGTGTTAGCAGAGAACGGGATAGGACTGAACATAATTCATTGTAGTATAAAAAGTATAACATGACTCGACAACTCAAATTTAAAGGAGAAAAACACTTACTGTAGGATCATATGGGATAGCCCCATAAATTTTGAAAATCTAGCAGCAACAGATCCAAGCATAGGAGCTGGTGAGATACCCGTTACCAGGAAATAATGTTCCATGGCTCATGATCTACCCAAATTACTATGGGTAGGTTGGAGCGCTTTTAATTTTTTGATTGTGGAGATTACACACTGGTGTCTGTGGTGCTGAGAAAGGTGCTAGCTTGTGTGATCTTAAAAAAAGTTTCTTACAAGCTAATCAAAAAAGCAACGTTCACTTTTTAAGAAATCCTTTTTGTCTTCTCTCCCAGGCTAAAATAAAGGATGAAGTAACACATTTCTTGAACATGAATATGCTAACAGCCATAAATCTGCTCCACGATACAACAGTAGAACAAACCATCGTAAATGTTTAAAAATGTGTTTCTAAAATAAGCCCTGACTGAGCTTTGATGTCACTTTATTTAATTCACATTGGCATTGCATACATAGCTCCGTTTACCAGGAGAAGATTCATTCCTTACTGAAGCATAATTACATTATCAGATATTAAATAGAGGCCATAAACCACAAAATGGATATTAGACAGTCAATGGCCATTTTATACTACAAGGATTATTGTATTTTAACGTTTGTTGTCAACCACTGTGCTGGCAATATAGCATGTGCACCCCAAATTTCAACATCACTCCAACCTGAATAAAATTTAAATATATGAACGCTAAATTGAGCAATCAATAACAATCTTTTAAGCTATATAAGCCTCTGACTGGCACCAAGCTAAGCAATGACACACAGGCAAATCAATCTTAGGAAACTATAGCTTCATTAAAGACACTAGGCATTCCAGGATATTTTAGAAGCTAAAGGAGAGTTGAAATGTTTTACTTGGTGCATTGTTTTCCAATCTTCCATATAAATAAGCAGTGAGCTACAGTTTTCCCTTCATTGCCCACTAAGATTTGTAAATGGAATTTATTGCGTGCAATGTCCTCTTATAGATTAAATTAATGTTATTGTAAAGAGGTTTAATACTCAAAGATATTTATGAGTCATGCTGAGAAAGAAGCTGTACTCTGTTATGATGATTAATATAATTTTTCCAAGTTCTCACAGATGAAACTGCCTCCATGTGCATATTTTGAGTACAAAACAGATAACCATAATTCTAAAAAAAAGAGGCAGCCATGATTGTGTTATTTAGGCATCATTTGAAATTAGCAAGTTACTGTCGAGTGGATGAAATATTTTTCTTGGATTTGGTGTTCTGCTTACAAGGCAGTGGAAGCAAAAATGTTCATGTGCTCTCAACTTGCATTTGTGTTTTGATTTTAGGACTTCGCAAGTTAGTATTTAGAGATATGTAAATGGACCACTCATAAGATAGAACATGGTATAAAGTATATCCTCTCCCGTAGTTAAACTTAATGAAAAATAAAGGAAACCTGTATTTGACAACTTACAGCCAGAAACTAAGGAAGATTTACTAACTCTTTCCAATTTGTGGACTTGCAGTTGGTACATTCCCTACACAGTCACATCCAAAATGTGAAGTGGAGTTTTATTTGTCTTAATAGACCAGGGCTTCAATTGGTGTGGAGGGTCAGTGAAGATTAAATTAAACGTTTCTGCTCCTCACCTTTGGAGGTTCAGCCATCACTAATAATAATGATTGCGAACATTCATTTAGTAGACTGCCTATTAGAGGCTTCACTCTTTAATAAAATTAGATTGAAATGATGTGACTATTGGTTTAAAAAATACTGCTCAAAGCTGTAATTTGTCTTTTTCAATTTTAGCTAACCCATTTGTATTTTTAGAATAGGAATCGAAGCTCTATGTAAAAAAAAAGTGGAGAAAATCTCAGAATGTGATCATGAACCCAAACAAAAAGATTGAGGAGGAAAAACCATGCCTTTAAAATAAGTGTTTTCTTTTGAACAGAGCAGTTAATAACTTTACCAACAATAAACTCCAGTTGGTGGAATGTTCTAGCCTAGAGTACTTTTTCTTTGCCCTTACTACTATGTGCCCCATTTTAGGGAGCTGGCAGATCTTTGGGAATCTTCATAAAAATTGATGCTACCAGAGTGGGAATGTTTTTCTGCTATGAGTTTGTATTGCAGTTTAACAAATCATGATTGCCTACATATAAAGACAGTGCTGTTGTCTATGGTTATAGAACTTTGGGCTTTCACCACAAAATCAAAAGCCTCTAACACTAAGGAATGCTAGATTTGCTGTGAGAAAGCCGCATACTATATAGTCACTAAGACTAGCCACTAAAAGGAAACAAGTATCTGATAATCACAGGGGTTGAAATCCTACCTAGGTTTTATTTTGTAACAAACTGTGGCATCATGTTCTCCATCTTTCTCTTTCACTCTCACTCACTCACTCTCTCTCACACACACACACACACAAACCCAAGGCACTCTGCACCAAAAACACAGGCCTTTACCTCATGAGCTACAGAACTTTTTCTGTGAGAAAATATTAGGCTGCATTATTGCTGGGAGGAAGACATTATCACATTCACTGAGCCAGTGTATTGAAGCAGGGCCCCCAAACAGGAATCCTGACTTGGGCATAGAATTTGAAAGCAGGTTTTGCATTCTTCCACTTAGCTAGCAGGTGATACTTTGGGCGCAGGCTTTAATCTATAAAGGCCTACGTAAGTGGGAGCTAGCTACCTAAGAGATTGCCTCCTTCCTCACACAATACCACAACAGTTAAGGTCAGGAAAGGAACTCAACTAAAGAGCCATTCCTTCTCCTCTGTACACTTTGAATGTGACTGGGCTGATGGAAGGAAATTGGTGACTCACTTCCTCTAGGTCCAACAAAGTGAAAATGTGTAGCTTTACAGAGCACACATCCTTTGAGCTCATTTATTTTCCTCAGATTTTGTCCAGGGCCTGGGTTGATGAATATAGCATAATTGCTGAGGAAGGTGTTATTTTGTTGTCATCTAGAGTTTGAGAGTTGAAATTAGTTCAATTGGGCAAGTCTTCTTAAATACTATTTTGTATTATTTGTACAAGCACACAGAACTTCAGAATAAGAGTTTTTAAAGACACAGCATTCAACCATATTCTTACTTTCTGGAATACAAGTATGTGGCCCTAAATTTGTAGTCTCCAAACCCTTTTGAGACCAGAATACTTTAGTTTAATTGCTTTAACCTGTCTTTGGGGGGTTATCTATTTTTATTTTCAATTAAATAACAAATATATCACCTATTGATTATGCAGTGAAGGAGAGAATCTATAATAAATGTTAATGTTAAATGTCTCCTTAAAATGTTTTCTAAGAGTTCAGGCTCCTATAGAGTGCAGAAAGTCAATGCAGAAAGTCAAAGGCTTTTCATCTAGTTTTTAAAAAGTAAATTTTCATTTGTAAAGTATTTAACCTCTAAAGTTGGGAAGAACAGGTTGCTCGGTAGGTCAAGAGATAGGGCTGGCTAAGGTTTTGGTGTCTGGTTTGCAAACAAATTAAACTGCCTTTCACTATGTGACTATACAGTACACTGTACAGTAATGTTCATTGCCTAGCTGGCTATGACAATAAGACTATGTTGCTTTCTAAGGCCTGACTTCAGTCAAATCTCTTAACAACTTCAGTGAGAGTAGGACATGCCTTTATATGGGATGCTCATACTTGTCATTTGCATCTACTTCTTTTTAGCTTACTCTCTTCTGTGATACACTTGGAAATAACAATGGGCACCATTTTCTATGATGACATGAATAGTAATTTAAGTGAAAGCTGATATCAATTGCCCTCTTGAAGTCCAGAGCTCCAGAAACCCTCCAGCAAAGCAACAACATTATGTCTGAAGGTATATACAAGTACAGAAAATAAGAAACATAGAATCAATGATGGCATTGCTCTCAAAAAGCACTAAGATGGTTTTAATAATATTAACAAACTGGTATACAGTATGATCCATGTCTGCAAATCAAATGTTTTTAAATGTTTCTTATTTCTGTATGAAGCATAAAGTTGGGTATGAATACAAACAACATTCTTACAACCACGGAGAAAGGGCCTATATATTAGAAACATCTGTAAACTTTATAGCTGTTTCACATAAGTATTATTGACTAAAGAGTATAGCAAATTGTTTGACTACACTGATGAACTTAGCCAAATGTATTGTCTAAAGACAAAGCAGTTTACTACCTACCCTCCTTCTGGGAAGCAATTCTTACCTTGCAGCGTATTCACCTTTATGCAGAAAGTGCTTCAAAGGTATACATTTCAGCTAGTAGTATTTATGGTACAATTTTACAAGTTAACAAAACTTTTTACGTCACTAAAATCCAACCCATCAGTCAGTCATAGATGAGATTTTCAAAAAGAATGTTGGCCTAACTCTGCAGCTGTTGAACTTAATGGAAGTCCATCAATATTGGGTATTTCTGCACTGCAATTGGGAGGAGTGATTGCAACATGTATAAACATACCCAAGCTAATTCTGATCTAGCTAGATCAAAACTACCTCAAGTAACAGTAACACTGAAGCAATGGAGACAAGGGCAGCAGCTTGAGTACATACCTAGGGTCCTGGGTGGGCATGGGTAACTCGTACAGTCTCTGGTGCTGTCATGACTTGACTATTATTGTCATTGCTATTGTTATTGATATGCCCAGGTCAAAGACAGCTCAGATGTGTCTCCATGTGCTGCAATCATACCTCCAGATTGCAGTATAGACCTACCCCTTTGGATAGGAGCAACTGAATTCTTTTGAAATCCCATCCAATATTTGTTACTTACAACAGATAAAATATATATTTTTAATAATCTGTAAATTGCAGTCTGACAAGCCCAAATATTCAAAAAAAGTCAGAATCAGATCAGGAGATTTAAAAAAAAAAACCCTAATGATTTTTAAGCCAAAAGCAATATTTTGGATTTTGTTTGTTTTCTGAACATGTAGGTACACATGGCTCATGTTTTCAAGCTTTTCTCAGCAACCATGAGGACTAGAAATTCATTCCTCTCCATGAAACCTGAGATTCTCATGTTTTTTTCCGACTAGGTGGGGCTTTTAAATAATCCACACATCAGAGACTTGTGATAAAATCATGAGTTAGCAACACTGAAACGACTTTGGTTCAAATCCACAGAATGTTTAACTATATAGCTGTCATTCAACTCAGGAGAATATTTGTTCAAATCTGCAAAGGAGCACTATGGGAATTTTGATATACTGGTATACACAATCCTTCAGTTTAAATCATACAAACAGTAGTTTACAAACAAGAACAAGAGCAATACATTATAAAAATATTTCAAATAGTAGAACACAAGGGCATAGAAAAGTAAAGGAAAAATAAGCACCAATACTTTATAAATACAACTCTCATTGTGACAGACACCTATCTCTCTCTTTCCCTCTCAGCTGCTGTCAGGTTCTGTGGCAAGCCCTTAGACACCAAGTACTCTAATGATCAGTGCATCTGAGTTCAAATTCCTGCTGCATAAAATCTTAGCCATTCAATATCACTGTGTCTGCAAACTAGTTCTGGTATTTGATGCAAAATCCTTCTCAGGTCTTGAAAAATACAGTTATCCTGTGTAATGCTCACTTCCGAAGACATTCTGTTGGGGTTACAGGAGTGAATCTCTCACTAGTTATTTGTAAAAGTGAAAAAGGAATTTATTCATGGCTATATTCAAATAAGACCTAGATGGACTCATTATCATCATTTGAAAGCCACACATTTTCTAACAAGCATTATAATGCGGCTTGATTGCTATGAAAAACCATAAATGCCAAATCACCATACAGATGCTTTGTATATCACTGCTATCAATTAACTCAATGATAACCATAGGAAGTTAAGTCAATCCAAACATTTTCCAACAATCCTTTGCCACAGAACAATATTCCAGTCTTTCTATCCTCTTTCCCCTTATCTTTAGCTCCTGTCAACTACCATTATACATGAGCAACACACAGACTTAAAGACCTACCCTCTGGTTTGAAAAAAAAGTCTCACAGCTTTCAAGTGTGAACAGGATTAATCACACATAATAATTATACAAAGTGATAACACTTACTACAAGATCATATAAACACCGTTAAACGAACAGTGGCAGTAACCTTTAGGAAGAAAAAAAATAAAGCCACTAAAAATAATGCAAATCTAAGTTTTAATTGGCAAGGTTCTCTGTGTATGACTGCTTTAAAGCCTCTTCATGAAAATAATATGCACTATTTCAAAGCCTCTTACAACTGATTTATATGCTTTACGCATCTTCCACAAACAATGTGACAAACAACAAAGGTATGTCTCTGATCCTTCAGCAGTTCTTAACTTAGACACTTCTTCCTATGTTTGTTTTCCGGGTCATCAAACATTTTTCCATTGCAATCAGTATAGCTTCAAATATACCCACCTTTTTACTAATTATTGCTCTGTTCTTCCTAAGAAAATCCAAAGTGTATGAAAATTAACGTTATCTTTCACTCTGTTAATATTGATTTGCAGTAGCACCCACAATGTGCTAGAAGCTTTCCAAACATGCAAGGACAGTTCTTGCTCTGACAAAGAGGTCACAGTCTAAAGTCAAAGTTCAGAAGAAGGGGAACAATAATAGACAACTTATATATCAACAAAATTCATTAGAGCAGTATAACACAAATGGATCTTTAAGAAGTACTTATATATGAACAGGAAAGGGGTCTTACAGATGAACTCATGGAGGTCTTATCAGACATAAGAGCATAAAAAGAGGCATGGGATGACATTGTGAAAATCTAACAAATGGGCACAAAGATTGGGAACATTGGCAGAACAGAGGATATGTACAGATAGGTAGAGTTCTCTAAAGCTTTTAAGGTTGTGAAAAGAAGCTTAAATTTGAGACAGCATCAGACCGGAAGTCAACAGAGGGACTTAAAATGGGGAGTCACATGATCAAACCAAGACAATTTTACTAGCAGCAGCACTTTGTATGGACTCAGGGGAGAAGGAAGGGAATGTGAGTTTTGGAGGCCGAAGAAGGGGATATCACGGTAATCAAGATGGGATATGCTGGAGGCCTGCACGAGAGATTTGGTTATGCGGTTGTAAAGAAAAGGAAGGATCTAAGAGGTGTAGGGGAAAGAGAAGCAATAGGATTAAGAAATAGCCTGGATGTCTGGGGAATGGTGGAAGGAAGGCAGGAAGGAGTCAAAAATAACCTGTGGGTTAGCAGAGGTGTTGCTCATAGTATTTGAAAATGAGGCTGGAGGAGAATGTTTAAAAGGAAGAAGAGAAAATCGGGTTTGGCCTTGTTCAATTTAAAATGATGACAAGACATCCAAGAGGTGATAGAGAGAAAAGGTGAGATGCAGGATTGGTTGGAAGGAGACAATTTAGTGGGAGAGAGAGGAATGTGTGATTCATCAGCACACAGATGATAGCTAAAGCCATGTAAGCTGATGAGACAGATCATCTAGAGACAAGGCATCAAGTGAGAAGAGAACCGAATCAAGGACATTGCTCTGGGAAACCTCCACAGAGAGAAGGACAGAAGATAATCCACTAAAAGAAATGTAGAAAGAGCAGCCAGAAGAGAAGAGAGAAGAATCAAGAGAGAAGAGAATGTTAAGAGCTCAGAAAGGATGGGACATCATGAAGGACAGGATGAGGATAAAATAGAAACCTGACATTTGGACACAAAGTGGTATTTAGAAAACTTCGTGAGAATGATGAGAGTAAGAAATCAATGCATTGAAAGGGCTCCAAAGACAGAGTTAGGAGAGTGGGAATTAGTGCTCTGGTTGAAGACTACATGTTCCATTTTTTTAGGATGAAGGGAAAGAAAGAAATAGGATGGTAGCTAGAAGGGAAGATGTGGGAGAGAGATGGTTTGTTGAGAATAGAGGAGATCATGTCAAGCTTATATTGAGAGAAAGGAGCCAAAGGAAACTGAGAGGCCGATTAGGAAGGTGAGGGAGAAGGTGATTAAAGGCATAAAAGACAAAATGATGCATGAAGGGATGAGATGAGGAGGGAAATGGAGGAATTAGAGGTAGGGAGAAGATGGGAGGTCTCGAGTCAGTTATAGGGGAGGAGGAGAAGATGGTGAGGCGGAAGAAGGTGAAAATCAGAGGGAAAAGGAAGAGGAGGCTGGTGGATTCTCTCTTTGTAGAAGTCAGCAAGGAGTAGAAAGTTTAAGGAGATTGTGACACTGTATCTCAGGGAGAGTCCCATACCTGCTTCCTCTGTTCCCTATCTTGACTTGCTGCATTTTTATGGAGAGATTCCCATAACTTTGCTGACTTTGTCCATTGAAGATTTGTTCTCCCTTCACCTACACCCCCATGTTCATCCTTATAATATGATTCTGTGGTATCCAGCGTAAAGTCTGTCATGTCAGGTGTCTTTGAAAGGCTCATGATGCACTGAACATTGTTGTTTAGTAATGTTATAGGTTGTAATTTCATGTATATAGTTATGAGACTGAAAAGATGCCCTCATGGCTTAAAGCAAGCCAGACAAAACTTTCCAGGAGCAGAGGGGCAGTTCACACCTCATCAGGGCATGTATGGGACAAACACAGCCCAACCTCACAAGAACAAAGGACACTGGCCTAGGCAGCAACAAAGATCTGTTGGACTCTTTAGTGAGTCACCTCTCTTTGCTTGTGCAGTTTGGGACTACAATGAGGTAATTGTCACCTGACTCAGAAGAGGGAGGAGGACAAAGCCAAGGGGGAAGGAAGAACATGATAAAAGGGAGACACATTTGCCATGCTGGCTTTCTTCCACGTCCATCTAGAGACACCACTGCCAAGGGGTGGAAGCACTGATGAAAGGGGAGAGCCTGGCTGAAAGGCAGCCAGCCAGCCTGTGGTGAGAAGCATCTAAGCTTGTAAGGGCACTGAAAGTGTTAAGATCAGCTTAGAATGCATTTTACTTTTATTTCATCTGACCGAATCTGACTTGTTGTGCTTTGACTTATAATCACTTAAAATCTATCTTTTGTAGTTAATAAATTTGTTTGTTTATTCTACCTGAAGCAATGCATTTGGTTTCAAGCTTGTCAGAGACTCCCCTTGGGATAACAAACCTGGTACATATCAATTTCTTTGTTAAATTGACAAACTCATATAAGCTTGCAGTATCCAGTGGGCATAACTGGACATTGCAAGATGGAGGTTCCTAGGGTTATGTCTGGGACTGGAGATATCGGCTAGTGTCATTCGGTTGTACAATCCAAGGAGCATCTTACATGCCAGAGGCTGTGCAGGAACAACCCAGGAGAAGGGGTTCTCACAGCAGAGGAAGGTAAGTCTGGCTCTGAGTTAAGGATTGGAGTGACCTAGCAGATCACTGGTCCAGAGAACACCAGGCGAACGTCACAAAGGTGACAATAAGTCACAAGGAATGCAGGCATGAGATTCAATGAGGCAGCAGCACTACTGATGTTTTGGAAAATGGCTGAGATGAAGGGAGAACAAATCTTCAATGGAATAAGTCAGCAAAGCTATGGGAATCTCTCCATAGAAATTCAGCAACTCAAGATAGGGGACAGAGGAAGCAGATATGGGAATGGGCCAGAGCTCAGGTTTTGTGGGATGGACTTTACAGTTAGAGTGGGGCCTCTGAGAGTGAACTGCTGGGTCTATTGATGTGAGACCTGGAAGGAGTGGGGCAAAGAAATCACGGAGGCTGTCAGGAGACAGACTCTCCCATTGACAGAAGCTTAGGAGTCAAAGATCAATCGTACCTTAGACTAGCAAGATTAATCCTGGGTATAATAAGGAGCACTCCAGCAGAATAGTGTTAATCTTCACAGTAATTAACAGCACACACAACAGCTACTGCAAAGGAAAATATTGGAAACATAACAAAGGAACAACTGAAAGTAGCAGACCACTAAAACTCATCCAGCAATTTGTACTGCTCCATAGGTTTTTTTCCCTCCCATTTCAACCAAGTGGCATTTTTACTATATTCCTATTGTCTACCAAATTGTTTGGGAATCATTAAATGCATACAGTACTCAGATATACCTTTATGCCAAATATTTACATGTCATACTTAGGACTTCACCGAGGAGTTGTGATTAGTTGCCAAGAAGCATCAAGAATCAAATACAATTGTTAGTGTTTAAAGGTTTTCCTGTTTATTTCTGCAAATATAGAGGATAAACACTGTCATTTCAAAGTAAACTCTAGAGTACATATTATTTTCGAAAGACGATAGTCCTATAAAGCCCAAGGATTGTTGAAAACTGCATTTCCAACCAACCTTTTCTGGTTATTAGTGCCATGTGTGAAGAATCAAGCAACTGCCTTGCCATCCAGCAACTTTACTAACTAATTGGAAACTAACATTAAAGAGATGCACCTGGTGGAAATCTAATAAGTGAAGAAAATAATATAAATAGGTCAGACACAAACCACAACAACATTTGGGTCTGATCAGAGTAAGTGATTCATATATGGAATATAAATTTAAAAAAAACAAAAACACCAAACTTTATTAGCTCAGGTTTTAAAAAAAAACAAACATACATACAGTATCATAAAATCTAAGCCGCTACACTAGGGAATGAATTTTGAATGATGCTCAAAAGATTTTCATTAAAGCAACCATTTGTTTCAGTCATTCAAGAACTATTTAGTCACATTTCTTTCACTACTGAATTTTTTTAGATGCTGATTGACAGTCAGAAAATTCATTCCTACCAAAGATAAATCCCTATTTTCTCTGCCAAGAGTTTCTCCTGGCATAGACAATTACTGGTCTAAAGGGGGCTCTTTCTTCCTTCTTCAAATTTTGTTCCTTCTGAGAATCCCATGTAAAATTGTGAACTTTATTAAACTGACAATCTGGTGAGCCTACATACCTTTGTGGTTTGTTTATGCAATAGTTAATCTAAAGGACACTTGAAACACAGGACACTAAGGTGGAAGAAGCACTAAGTGTAGTAAGAAGTTACATTTTACCTTGTCTAATGTTATATCATCATATATCCTAGTCTATAAAAATCTAAACCAATACTGTCTATCACTTTGTCAAATTTCCCAAGCTAAGCAGAGAACCAGGGTTTGGCTTGCTTAGGAGTTGAATGGGTGGGGGTGGTGTCAGTGTATGGAAGGTGATCCCAGAGTCAGCAGTACTAAACTATTGCTCCAACATGATGTGAGGGAGGAGGATACTGTGGCTTTAGAAAGTGCAGTTTTCTGAGTAAGACTTAAAATAGAGATTTGCTCACTTGTGGTTATCAGAGATCTCATGACACTTTTTACAAACATAAGGGCTAATATTAATATCCTGATTAAATTCCAATGGATTTCATTACATTATACCTACCTAAATTCCCTCTGCTGTTTCAGTTGAATATGTTATTATTTTTGGCTCTCTCTCCTAATCTGGTAATTGTTGTACACTATTCACCCTTAGAATACTGAACAGAGATACTCTCAGCAACAGATCCTCAACCTGCTTTGTGTGGCTAAGATCATATGAAACAGCCAAGAATTCCCAACACAAGAAATGGCAGTAAAGGGGGAACTGTAGAATGATATAGTACAGGACTCTAGGCATTGTCACGGAAGAGAGCGAAAGAACAAGGATAATGGATTTTAAAAAATACCTTGAGAGTCCGTGGGTATGGTTGAAAGGAAAGGGAAAGATATTGATGATAGCTAGAGATTTCTAAAAAACATAACATTCTAAGTATGGCATAAAACAAGCTGAGTGTAAGAGAAACATATAGAGAAAAGTGTAATGTCAATATGGCTGCATCCGTGGCTTTTAAAGATGTAGAGGTGAAAAGGAAATAGAACTAACGGTGAAAACAGAGAAGTTTCGGAGGAAGTACAAGAGTATTGTTAAGACATATTGGGAAAGACAGACGCTTCATTTGATAGTATGTGTTACATAATGTGATGTCTTTTGATTATTATTGCTGCTTGAACACAAATGAAATCAAAGCAAAAAGAAAGGCAAAGGAATAAAATGATGTGACATCAGCAAAGGATATAAGAGAAAATGTGAAAGAAAGATTAAGTCCATCGTTATAAATCATTCTTGAGGATTTAGGAAGGACTGATGAAATCCAAGGAAAAAAAGTGAAGAGGAGAAAGCACAGTGAGACAAAGTAAAGCAGTAGGTTGTTGTTAAGGAACCCCTACCTATCACATTGTGAGACAAGGTATAAGGAACAGGAAGGTGGTCCAAGGGCATCACATGGAATGGGTGTTTCCTCTTTTGCCCTGACCAGGCAAGAAGACATCACCCAGGGCTGTGACCAGTGTATTTGTGGTTCAATTGTTTTGTTCTGTGTTGTTTTTGTCCTTTTTATAAGGAATGAAACATGTCATATGGAAAGTGTCTTAAAAACAGATTTGGATGTGGAGTTTGTATCCTTTCTCTGGCTGGGCCTACACAAAGTAACTGCTTTTAAGTAGAGGGGGAAAGGGTGACACCTAAATTTATAGTCCAGAAAGTCTGAATTTAATATTTGGTAAATTGCTTGTATAGAACTGAATAAAACAGTATATAAATAATAAGCAATATGGGTCCATTGGTAAGAAATCTAAACTAAATTTACATTGTAGGTTGGTGGGTTGTTTTTTTTAAATGCATTAAGAAGTTTTTTTGCATAAGGGAAAAAGAAATCCCATAAGACATTATCATAGGAGACCTGATCCAGAGCCCTTTGAAGTCAAAGGAATTACTTGTATTGCCTTCAATGGACTCTGAATCAGGCCTAAGGACGCTAAAGAAATGTAAATGAAATGGAACTACAATAAGATGCACACAATTTTCTATTGAGAGTAATTTGTAATGCTTTACTATTCAGTTGTAAAAAAGTGTCAGACGTCCACTGTTGGTCATGTACTATTCAAGAACGTTCATTATGGAGTATCTTACTGTACTCAGAGTACTCTTCTCAGAGTTGGAGATAATAAGCTGGGAAACATGACGAATATTTTAGAGGATATGAGTGAGAAAGAGGGACTCAATCTTGAATTCTTTATCCACCCAGAAGTCCCCATGATGCATTTTCACATCTTGATATTGATCAATCAATAGTTCTTTTCCTGGGAGGATCTGTGTACCCTTAGCTCCCACTGACTTCACAGAATTGAGTTCATTTTGCTCCATGAGACAGTATTTATCTTTTAGCCATTCCGCTTTGTACAGGTTTCTCTCATTGCACTATGAATGTATTATGTGGGAGTATATCAAACTCTACCCAAAAGCTGACATATTGTGCCAGTGGGAGCTTTAATGTAAATGGATACATTAGGAATGCAGGATTGGGCCCTAGGTAACAGTCAGTTTTTACATTATTGATAGAAATGGGCTGAAATTAACAAAATGAGATCTTAGAAGTAACAATCAAATGCAAACATTTTGTACTGGGCAATGCTGGCTGGATAACATAACACAGATCTTATCTGGGGGCTTTGGATGAGAAACTGAATTATAGTCAACTCTGCCACAATATTAAAATGCAGGAAAATGCTACTGTATATTGGGCTTTGTTAACATAATATGTGATAATAATATGTGATAATAAAAACAAGGTAATGAATTCCTCTATGTTCAGTACTGTTTTGGCTTCGGTTGGGTAACTTCAGTTTTGGGTGCCATATTTCGAAAAACAAAGAAAAACAAAGAAACAAAAAAAACCAGACAGACATTCTCAGAGACCAACAAAAATAGAAGATTTGGAAAATAAGTATAAGAACAAATATATTTATCTAGAGGAAAAGAAAACTGAAAAGCAGGATAACTGCCTACAGATGTGTAATGTGACATTATCAAAAGTAAAGGGATGAATTCTCAGTCAACTGAGACTGAATAAAAACAATGAGGTTAGGATGCAATAAGAAAATCTAAGGTTAAATTTAGGGGGTGGGAAAAATTATAGAATGAGCTGACAAAGGAATTTTTAGGTCAATTAAGATCTTCAAAGATAGTCTTGATGCCTATTAACAACCCCTGCCACTAAGGAGAAGGATGGACTACTTCACCAGATGGGGGGATGGCCTAGCTACCAATATAAATTCATACGTTCCATGATACTTTTGTGGGGAACCACTAATTTTGTTGTTTCCTAGGCAAATTCAGGTTATTTTGTTACCACCACCTGCCTCGCTTGGAACAACCTCTCAAACGCTGAAGATTTTTACTGGTACTGCTCTCAGTTACAGAGCTGTGGTGCACCAGTGTAACTGAGAATTCGGACCTGTGTATCCAGTGGCACCTAGACTGTGCTCATGTGTTATTTGACTGAACAAGGGATTAAGGGTGAACACAGCCTCCTTCTGGCTCAGCCTACCTGGATCTGAGTGGAGTATAGCCTCTGCTTTCCAGATACTCCCCACTGCAAGAAAGATGGTAACAGAAAGGCCAGAGTTGAGCAGAACCTTTGAGCTGCTGCTGAGCAGCGCCTTGTGGCTACGGTTTCCTATGCAGTCATCCTGCCCGTTTCCACTTCCTCCAGGGACCTTCTCAATCCTTTAATTCATTCTTCACGAGCTCTCCTAAGACTGGCAACAGAGCTTGTCAAAAACAGAACTCCAGATAATAATCACACCATTTTTCAGCTCATCTTTCCTTCCTTTATTCCTACTCACAGGCTTCACTCTGCAGGAGCCAAACTTGCTCCCCATTGCTGTGTCTTCCACCAGTTCCACACAGGCTGTGTCCTGAGCATCCCCAGCTTGCGGCCTGATTCTGGTACTCTTGTCTACTCTCTCCTCCACACCCCTCCCTGCAGCTTCCTGCAGCCTTTTATATTGGAATCACCTGATTCCTCTCAGGTGGGACTCATCTTGTAATTAGGGGTGGCTTAGCACCAGGCTCTCCAGACCATGGGCCAGCCACTCTGCTACAGGAAGTAAGTTGCATCCTTTCAGTGGCTGTAGTATCTTACTCCCTGTCCAGATCAAGAGGGAAGCAGAGGAGATATGTGACTCTCGAAGTCACAATTCTTTTCCAGGTCTGCTTCTGGAGTGGAACATTTATCTGCCACCCCATGCTCCATAATGAGGCTACCGGTGCCAGTGTAAGATGCAGTTACATTCATGTTATTTGTCCATATTGGTTAGTAGCAGCTTTAACAGCAATGTATGTTTCACAAAATCCATTTATATGTTTATACAGCACCTAGCACAATGGGGCCCAACCTGGTTGTGGCCTTCAAGCATTAACATTTTAACAAATTAAACATGATCTGGGCTGAGTTGGGTACATCACATTGCTCTTATCAACATGGCCTTTAAAACACTGGGGAGAAATAAGCTTTAAGATTTCATTTTCAAAATAATCATAATTCCTTTCATAAATACAAAACCCTGATATATTTAGAGCTACAAGACCATAAACTCTGCAGCAGGTGACTGTATATCTGTACCTTTAATTTGAGCAACTCCAGCACTGTTAATACACTTTGAAAGTAATGTAGATCACGTCATTGCTGAACTTCAAAAGAAGTATATTTGAAAACAAAACAAGTTGCTATATTTTTGGTCATAGAATTAAAATTATACAAGAATACTTGCAGAAGGGAATCTATAATGCAGTCGCACCTATATAGCACTTTTCGTCACACCTGGCAAAGTGTGTTACAAATGAGATATGAATCTTTATTCCTATTTTACAGATGGGGAAACTGAGAGTCAGGTGACATGACTTGCCCAAAGGTACTCAGCAGGCCAGCAGCAGAGCTAGATACAGAACACAAGTCTGATGAATCCCAGTCCAGTGCTCTATCACTAGGCCACACTGCTGTGAAGAGAAACCAGATTAAATAAAATGATTGTGTTTCTGCTAGCCACATACACAGCCCAATCATATTTTTTTAAAAATATTTCATTTATACTTCTCCAAAAGTACTTTAAATATTATAAACACAATAATACAAGCCAGGGTTATTACAGCCTGACTCTGATCTATTTTTACGCATGTAAATCTGCTGACTTCAGTGGAGTTGCCCCTAATTTACACCAGCATAAGTATGATCTCAAATGGTGTACACTTTCCTATGCGACAACTGCTTTTCAAGCTGCAAGATTGTTTTTCTATAGTTCTGAAACAAAACAAATTCCCAAAATGTGAAACTGACCTCAGGATATATAACTGTAACAACAGTTATATAACAACAGTTACAGTGTTGGATCACAACTACACAGAGCTCTAGTAGCAGAAACTGCATCACAGACAAATGCAATACAATAAATGACAAACAGAGTTAACAATTTTCACAAAACAGAAGCAGAGATCAGCATCTCAAACTTCACATGTGAAAGAAACGAAGTCTCCAATCAATAATAAAAGAGCATATCCTACAAAATCACCAGAAAGAAACACGCACTGTTTAATTTCAAATGTTTACTTTCCATTATTATTTATTACTTGTATAGTTCCTACAGCTTGCAGGCACTATATTAACAACTATGAAGACAAAGTCGCTGCCCCAACGAGATTACAATCTCTGGGCTGAGTTCTGAAAGGTTCTGACTTCTGAGCACTGAATTCTCATTTACATCTGTTGGAACAGTGTGTGCACAGCACCTTTAGGATCAGGCCCCAAATATACTGGAATATCAAGGAGAAAAAGTCTTGTCTACAATCCTGTGAGAAAGGTTACAATATATGTTAACTTTAAGATCCCTCTCATAAAACATTGCTCTGGCTAGGAAAATAAGGCTTTTTTCCCCTCTAACAACAAATTACCATTTGCTCTTTCTAGTATTACATGAACTGTGATATATATTCTCTGTATATGCCAAATAAAATTACTAGACTAAACATGCATGCACTTCATACGCACTGGTATAAGCGTAGGATATAGAGTTCTATTTGTGATTGCCAAAAATTGGTTTTGTAGGTTTGGAAATGCTTTAGTGACCTGAAGTAATAATGTTTTCAATTTACCTAACTGAGAAACTAACAATATTACTGACTTCATTTGTGATATGCAACTTATTTAGGCAATCAACAAGCCATGCTATAAGCTGGTAGCCATTGCTCATGGACAATTCCACAGAATGGTTTATCTGCCTCTCTGTTACTAGCAGAATAGCCATGAAACAGTACATTCTGCAAGTGGACAGTCAGTATAGTTTGAAAACAGTTACACTCTATGGAAAATTCACAACTTGAACTTCCAAAATTGTTAGTAGACATGGAAAACTTGTACAAAGGCCAAACTTTTAGCTTTAAGCTTATGCAGATATTTTTTCCCTAAAGCTTACAAGTTTCCTTTGGGTTCAGGTATTTCATAACTCACAATGAAAACACAACACTGCAAAACTGCAAAGCATGAGATATGTTCTAGTAGCTTCCTGCAATACACAAAAATTAACTCAAATCCCAAGATCCATCCTCAAGAGCTTAATTGCTTCAAAGAATAGGAACCTTGTCAAACTCACTCCAAACAAATATAATCAGTAGCTTTCAAAGCTTGTTTGACATTGAGAAAGCATGGAAAACAACATAGAAACCAAAGAAACACACATCGATGGTCTGTCAAAATTTTTTGTTAGACACAATGCTATTATCAAGGCACATCAGGATGAAATAAAGTGACCTAGCTGACCACAGGCTTACAAATGTCTTGGGAAGGAAGGAAAAACGGTGAATCAAAAGGTAGCTTTGTTGCATGTCCCCCCAGGCTGTCTTATTGACAAGAATGACAATGGTCCCAAGATGCACCATTATCTATGACCAGCAAGCAGACATCAAATGCTACTGAGCTGTCTCTGTCAGAATAGAAAATGCTGCTCAAAATATACAGGGCTTGTTACATTTTGTTCAGCTAAGGTTTGTCAAAAGCCAGGGTCACTGTGTGTGTGCATTGCCCTGAAGGAGAATTTTAAAAGGAGGAGAGATGCACTTGATTCTTCAGTGTTTCTCCTGGAAGGAGACTTCAAGAATGTGGATGACCCAAATGTTTTGAAAAATCAAAGACAGACTCAAATAAATAAATAAAACAAAGCTAAAGTACACTCACTAGGGCCATGCTATTAGTCTGCAAACCACTTTTGAAAATAAACAGGTTTGGGAACTATTCCCATAATTGGATTTATTTCTAATTAAAATGCAGTTGCATTCTAATACATAGGGGTGGATGCTACCGTAAAGGCATGACTCAAAGTGTAGTGCATAAATGTGCCCTCTTCCAGCATCTGTACCGTAGCATGCAGCTAATTGCAGTACAAAATATTTATATTGGTGAGAAATGCCACTAATTTGCTATGCTTTGATAAAAGAGTAAGGTTTTATATACAAAGTCCAGCCTCAGAAATGTTTGAGTAAACTTTGTTTTTGGTGAACATCTGCTAAGCACACGCTAAGGAATGAGAGTCCAAGGGTGTTTCTTTCATTGAGTCAGAAGTTTCTCTTCAAAAGAACTGGTCTTTAAAAGAAAAGAAAGTGAGGGTGAACAGAATATTCTGAGAGATGAAAGGGATTATTTATGTCAAACAGCATCGTGGGGTTGGTTTGTTTTTCCTTGAGTGTTTGTAATTTATTTTTGTTTCCCTCTGCAACAGGGTCTGCCCCATCCTCTGCATCTCCTCATGGTAAAGGTGGCTCAGCCTCCATTTTCCATCTTCAAGACTCCTTAATAAACTCTACAGAGGCTTTTCTTCATGCAAACACTCTCCTTAGGGTCTGGTTAAGTAATATAAATGTTCAGAACAAAATTCAGAGTCCCAAAATAACATCCACAAAGTCCAAGTCAATTCCCTGTTTTTGGCAAGCCGCTCTCGGCCCTACCCGCCTGGAGTCTTGTTTCCCTTGTTTCCCAAATTCTCCTGTAGTCTTCTGTTTTCTACAACCTGCAGGAGCCCTCAGTTCTAATTTTCAGCAGCTCTCCCCTAGCCATTCTCCCTCTCTTCTTTGCACCTTCCTACTGCTCTTTGTAAGAGAATAGCTCCTCCACACCTAAGTCTGTCCACTTAGTCACCAGGGATGGCTGGGCCCAGGCCTCTAGCCCTTCAAGTGATATGCCACCATGTTCCACCCTCCTTCTCATCATCAGATTAGTAATTATAATTAAATGCCATTGGAACGTCTTCTCCTGCATTAATACACATGAGTTCATCAATTCAAAGCCCTTGTGTGGCCAGCCCAGAGGGAGAGGGTTCTTGCCCCTTTACCTACCTGATGGCTGATTTAGCAGACATCTCTCTCTTGTTGTGCTTCATGGCATCAGGCCAGTTCACTTCAATCTCCAACTGCTC
The DNA here is from genome assembly GCF_025201925.1 of Gopherus flavomarginatus. Taxonomy (NCBI): domain Eukaryota; kingdom Metazoa; phylum Chordata; order Testudines; family Testudinidae; genus Gopherus; species Gopherus flavomarginatus. The sequence goes on along the minus strand of NC_066626.1, from coordinate 57,790,238 downwards.
AGAACCATTTTCCTACTTAGCTTCGGCTGTTCATAATTGCAGCTCGTGCGTCGATCAGTTTTGCTTTGGGGAATTTTATTAAGACTCTTGTATTTTCTTTTCCACCTCCTTGTTTGCAGCACTTTCTTTTTCTATGGACTGGCACATAGCGTATAGTTTATATGAAGAGAGAGTGATCCTAAGACCATCCCTATGTCAGAAGGCCAGAGGTTCCCTAATGTGTAGCAGTGAGTTTCAGCTGGCCTTAATGTATATCTGAAAGGTGTCACTGGAAAGCTAATACTACACTGGTCATTAATATCACTGTGAAATGTTTGTAACACTGTAGGTGAAATTATGGATATTCTCTGATATTATGTTTTAGAGACTAAACAGACAAAGGAAACAAAACAGTTTTTTCCTCCAACAAAGGAGAAGGCAAACACCTCCAGCTCACTGGCAAACCATATCAGGTGTGACCAATGACAACGGATTATTTGGTTGCATTGGAGGTTGCAGGAAGGCTCCCTGGGAAACACAGCAAGCTGAGCCCCCAGAACGGATTCCTGACTTATAACACAAAGACAATCCCTTTGAGGATATAAAAGAACAGAGAGAGACTCCATCTTTATCCTTCACCTCAGGAGATAAAAGAACCAAGAGATTGGATCTGAGTGATAGATCCTGGCCAGGCTGGCAAGTAAAAGGAGACTGTGGGTGGGGAAAAAAAAAAAACATCTTAAACAAAGGCTGTGTCTTTATAGATTAAATTTTCATCTTTTTTATGTGTGTGTTCACTTTTATTTGATTGTTACCATTTTTACCTGTATCCCTGCCACTTGATATCATTTAACCTAAGCCCTGTTGTGAATCAGCTTGTTTTATTTTTTACCATAAACCAATTCCGTGCTGTGCTTAAAGAGAAGGATGTATTTACAATAGTTAAGTTAATAAGCTGTAATGTAGACTCTTAAAAAACCGTTGAACTTAATGTCTTCTTTGAATGAACAGTGATAAGAGTTGTGCATTGCAGAGAAACATCTCTGAGGAGCTCAGGGGCTGCAGTTTACTGACTGCTACCGGCTAGGAAAGGTTTGGGCTGGGAGAGCCTTGAGGAGCTTGCTGGTGAGGAAGACAAACTGGTGTGGCAGAAAGCTGACACACAGTCTAATCTCCAGGTAACCTCACTCTTGCTGAGGTAGAGAGAAGGCTCCCAGTTCTGGGTATCCCCAGCAGCATGTTACAGAGGGGTTTTATTTTGTTATACTGTATTCATTATGACATTTCCGACAAATATCAATCAGTGTTATTTTGTCCAACAAATATACAAGAAAAAGAACACAGGAATAAGCTGTTCTGCAGTAAATTCCAGGTGGAGAAGGAAATACAAGAGTCTGGAATCTTCAGTTTGTTAGAACAGCTTTGTACTGGTCTCCTTGCCCAAAGCTGCCTTAAACCTAGCAGATCTGGCTAGTGGCTTCAGTGGCCTAGAGGAATATTTGTAGTCAGTGTATGATTTAAAGCAGCCTTCAGGGTGCTCTAAATCTGCACCAAGAGACCAACCGCATCCTAAGATGGATGAGAACTGGGAGTAAGGGAGGGCACAAATACAGTGAAACTCCATTTATCATATCTAATTGGGATGGGGACAGATCAGCTAATCAAAAATTCCAATCATCAGGAGAATGGGCAAAGAGCTTTCTATCCCTTATTTTAAGATGCAAGGGAGAGGAGGGCTCAGGCTGTCAGCCCCGGGTGGCTGAGGCTTGGATGTTGAGTGGCTGGGGCTCAGGCTATTGGGAGTTGGTTTGGTTAATATGGAGAGCCAAATAATGGAGGCTCAGATAAATAGGGTTTTACTGTTTGTCTTAAAGCCACCTTTGCCTACCACTCAGTCTCTTGAGCACAATTTGCCTAGACCAGAGAATCTGGACAAAACGTAGGTGTTCAAGATTACCCAATTTGTTCTTTTAGGACTCAAACCAGAACACACATTCCATCAATACAAAAGCATTAGCAAAGCTTCTTTATAAAATCCTGTTTAAAAAATAAGCTCTGTTCCAGTCACCATCATATTGCATTTCTTACATCAAAATATAATTAGCCTTCCATCCTACTTTCACAGAACTTTACTTTTTTCTTTTAGTCTAAAATTATATACAAAAAGTAGCATCAAGCTCTTATAGTTATTATGCTTCCTCAGGGGTGAACAAAATATACTACCTGGGGCTAACAGATGCACATCACATACATTACAATCTACCTCTGCACTCCAAAAATATGCTGAAATCTGAACAAAGAAACATATCTGGTTTGTCATCAAAAAAAAAATGCTAGGCAATGCTGATACTGTCATATTTTTGTATCACTATCACCTTAACTATATTAATGTCTGTGTAATGGAATGGTTTAAATTAGCAACAACTGGGTTGATAGAAAGATAGATGCTGAACCAATGAGTGTGATTGCAGATGTTTAAGAATAAATGTGAAAAGAAAGGAGTGGGCATTTTAAAAAAAAAGTGTATTGATTTAGTGTGACTGATGTGAATGAGTTAAATGATGGACTATGAAGTGTGAATTCAAATTTACTGTGAATGGAATTTACTATGAGTGGAACAAAGTATGCATGACCATGACTGAGTGTGACTAGGTATCATTAGGAAGAACTGAGCGAATATGAGTGGATAGCACTGATTATCTCCCCTGTAATCTATAAATAAACAGTATTGCAGGAAGTTTTGAAAAATGTATTTAATAAGGGATTTCCAATGCCTGAATAAACTTGCTGAGGCCAGATAGCTAGATCTAAAGGAAAATGTATCATTTTACTCAGAGTTTTGTCATGTAATATTATGTGAGCTCATATCTGACAGGAACAAAATGTGCCTAAATGTAGAGCAAAATGCTTTTTTTTATTTATTTTAAATGGCTTTTCAATTACCAAGCAACAAATTTGCAAACATATGAGGTGTCAATTACCTGCTTTCATATATATACTTGGGTAGTTTAATAGCATATATGTTAATTTTCAACCCACAGATATATTTAGGAACCAAGACTACTTTCTGTAGCTGTGTTTAATGTAATACAATTTGGCGTAATGTCAAAATAGCTATACAATACATCTTTAGCTCCACAGAACTGATTTGTATGAAAATCCTGTTGACTTCAACAGGAGCGGAGGATCTTCAGTACCTCACAGTTTCAGACCTTACATAAGAATTCACTTCTACACTTTTTCATTCTGATAATCCTTACTCTACAAGTAGCCCCATTTATTTCAATGGAATAACGTATTAATCTGCATAACGGTATCAGACTCTGGCCCTGTGGAGCAATACAGAAAAAATGGGTGCTAAGGGCCTGGTCCTGCCTCACTTTGAAATCAATGGCAGGCTGAAATACTGACCCCATTGTTGTCAATAAGAATAATATCTGCTACTGACTTTTAACTGGGCCAGGATATCATCCACATTCTCTTAACTGGTACAGGATCTGTCTCTTACAGGCAACTCCTAGTAATACATCGTCTTTTCTCATTACCTGGTCCACTGTTTCTTCTTTACTCCTAATCTACTTTAAGGATTTTTTTTTTCTCCTTCCAATCCTTATGTGCATCCTTAACCAAACACATGGTCCTCGTATCCTATACTAGGGCTTCTAAATTTTTGGTTTTAATCAATAAACACCGATAAAACACCGCCCATAAATGAGGTCAGTGTTTATCCAATAAACAATGACAAAACACCAGAAATGGTTACTTGTATCCAAGGGATTGTCTACCTGGAGCAGCACTGCCCACTAAAGGGGTGTGATTTCTACAGTGGATTAATTGGTCTGCGTGGACACAGCTGGTGCTCACAAAACGTTCCCTGGTACTATATTATGTTAAAGTGCAGTAGGGAACATTAATAAAGAGATTATTCATTACAATATATACTACTGTAATGAGTAAATGTATACTATATAAATGACTCATTACAGTATATGCAGAGAATGCCCCAAAAACCTCCAATTTTTGGACATCCACTCAAAAAATCCTAAAATAACTCGCACAACATGAAATTATAAACCCAATTATAAGACTAAATTAATATAAGCCCTACCTATGTTTTCTCTTCCCAGGGTGCCCCACCACTAGTTCCACCAAAAAATCAAACTAATCAGTTCTCTGTTTATACTGCAACGTGTTTAAAAAAAATGACCAGGGAGACTATTTCAATTGACATTGCATGAATGACTCTTCTTTCTCTGGAAGCCTGCACTTAGGATGAGCAGACGTCCTGATATTAGGGTTTTGGTTTTTTTTCTTATATACGCAACTATACCCCTCTCTGCCAAAAAATGTCCTGATTTTTCATACTTGCTCTCTGGTCACCCTACCTTGCAATGCCTCCTTTTTCTGCTGATGTCTCCTAAGTAATATCAGTACTGTCTAGTAATCACATAAGTAAGAGACTGAAGCAAAGAAATGCCACATCAGTCTGAATTAGTGATGGATCTAAACTAAAACCCTCTGTCCTGTGAAATTTGAATTCACAGACACTTTGGACCAGCTGTTTAGTGAATGTAAGTCAGCATTCTGCCATTGACTTCAGTGTAGCTGTGCAGATTTACAATAGATGAGGATCTGGCCCAGAGAGCTGTCATTAACTTCTCTTTCTGGAAAGGAGGAAATAACATTTTCCATAACCTTCACCCACTCAGGGTGATTTTTGGCTCAGATGATTGGTAACAAGATATAGATATTCACCTCTGGCTAACTGGTTCAGATAATCTAGCCTAGCACAGCAAGTATCAAAAACTATCACCATCCAATTATTCTTTGATGCCCTCTGTAAATGAACTGGTGATCTTTGTTCAGTTCCTACTGGACATCTGTCCACATCATGAAGCTTCTTTCACATTTGGCACTAATTTTCAGGCTTATTAGCAGAGGTGGTTGGAAAATTTCTATCGAAAACTATTCAAAGAAAAATGTTATATATATATTTCTTGAAAATAGTCTCAACTCCCCACCGCTGACAAGCTCTACTTATCACTGAGGTCATGGGCTGAATCATCAAGGAGACTGAACTACCTCCTCACCAAGTCTGTCCCCCAAGACCGATCTGAAGCACACTGGCAGGGCGGACTGGTGAAGATTACACTGCTAATGCCAATGCTGTACATGTTCTGTGGCAAAATGGAGCACCAAATACTTGTGACTAGCAATCCATGCTTTTTATCAGCATACAATTCTCTTATTGGCAAAAGAAAGTTTTTCACGTGTAAGTATAGAAGAACAGAGTGAGCAGGTTCAAAATGTTTCTATGTAGTGTTGTAATGTACCATAGATCTGGGGGTGGGATTATTAAGAGTTTTTATTCCTGTTCCTTATACCATACGTGCTTGGCTATATATACTAACTTTCCTTGTCTACTTATGTTGTCATAGAAGATTTTTAATATATAAGAATCAGCAATTCTGACACCTGGCACAACAGGGCTAGAAAATGATGTGGAAAAATCATTTGACAAATATTTTAGCTACTTATATGGCCCCATTTACCATAGTATCCAAGCACCATAGCCATCCATATATTTATCTTCAGAACACCCCTATGAAGGAGAGGAATGCTGTTATCCCCATTTTCCAGATGAGCAACTGAGATAAAGGGATGCTAAGTGCCTTGCCTAAGGTCACATAAGAAGTCTGTAATTGAACAGGGACTTGAACTCAGCTCTCCTGTCATAGACACATGCTCTGACTACTGGACCATCCTTCCTTTCTAAGAGTCTGTCCACCAGTTTCAGAGTAGAAAACCATGGTGAGTTTTTCAGACCTCTTCCATCTAGAATAAAGTGTCTGATTCCTGATTTGCTGCAGGGTTTATTAAAATATGTTAAAGATTTGTTGATTCCAAGATTCTATCTTTAGCTCCAGGAAAGCTGAAACTCTGAATGGGCAATTAACACCCAACAGGCTTAAAAATCTTCCCAACTATGTCCCCCGAATGTTAAAAGACAATGAACTATTTCTGCTGATGTTCTGCTTTTTTTTCCTCTCTCTCTCTGCCTATCCTGGATTTTACAAACCAGCTTGATCTGGTATTCATTTGAATTACATGTCATATTGAGGAAGGATGTAGTTTCCAATTCACAGCAAGACAGACAGCAAGGATGCTATATTAAAAGAAGAGTTACAGGCTATTTTTAACAGCCAAACATAATATGACACTCTTAAGTAGTGGTATTGCCTCAGTAAAATCAAGTTGTCTGTTCACCTTACACTATAATACAAATTCTTAACATAGCTTTAGGCTATCCAGCTTTATTTAGCTGCTGACAGAAGGACTTTTACTATTGTGGATCAAGGCAACTGCCTCCAGAATGATCTCATTAGCAAAGTTTCCATAAGAAGATGATTAGAGAAAGCAACTGATTTTCTTGACTTGTACTGGTATTTCAATGGCAGTGATGCAATTTCATCCTCCTCCAAGGCATTGGTTTCAGTTCACATTTTTAACTATTGCTAAGCCCTTCAGTAATGCTGAAGACAATCAAAGATAAGTGACCATTCTCTTCCATGATAAACTAAATGTCCAAAATAGTCAACTCCAGGTTCTTGGTGTATTCCATGCTTTGTTATAGGACAAATTCAATATAAAGCATATTTAATGGCTATATTCTACATCCAAAGGCACTCTGGCATTGCTCCTATGTTAACAGAGCCCAGTATGCGCATCTGAAGGCAAAACTGACACGTGGAGTTCAAAATGTGTTCACAGTTGGCCTAAATTCTTCTATCCCTCATATATTTTGTTGGGTGTTTTGGGATGTGTTGGTTAGTATGTTTTAGTCTGGTATATAGCTTGGAAAGTACATTGTGCATTTTTAAACATTTAACTCTTTTTGTGTGATTTAAATATTAGTAAATTCACCTAGATCTTTCCAGGATAAGCCCTTAAATGAAATCTAAATAAATAAATGAGTTATAGCTGATGAGTGCTGGCTATGATTTTCCTGCCTCTCTCTTGGCCAGACATGGCAGGAACATCATTTTGATCACACTGTGCATGGTGGACAAGTTGCAGAGAGGCTGGAATGGTAAACTCAGTGGCTCCTGTGCATTGTGGAACAGTGCTTTTCAGGAGCTCTGTACAGTATCTGCAATAGCATGGGGATATGGCATACCAGGGGAGGAGCTAGAGAGGGAATTGTGAGGGTCCACTAAACAAAATTCCTTAGGCAGGGAGAGAGCAGGAGTAGCAGTGACTACTACTACACATGGGCTTGAGTGCTAGCTGCAGAGCAGTAGTGATGAGGCTCTGTGGCTGCTGCAGAGGTCACCTGGGCAAATCCCGTTTACTCAGGCTTTATGCAAGGATACAAGATTTGGAGAGTAGTTATTATGTTGTCTCCAGATTACAACTTACATTGCTACAGAAATCACATCTGTAGTTTGATCTGTCATCCCCAAGAAAAAGTTAGGAAGTCATTCTTCCTGTTTCCTATTTATGCACATAATATAACTGTGACTATTCTCTCTAAGGCTTATCTGGGAAACTTTCCACCATTCTCTCTCTGTTAGGTCTCAAAGTTATCAGAGTCAGAGTTCATTTATATTACAAACTGTTGGTTAGACAATATCCTCAGGGTTATGAACTATAGTATGGCAGAACAGAAACATAATTTTCTGCCTTCTGTACTCTAATTCATTTAATTGGAATTTTTCTTGAAATTTTTTTCTGTGTCTCCTTTCATGTTTAGAGGTCTCTACACAAAATACCTCTCCATTTCAGAAAGACAAAGAAAGTTTTGCTAGAAGTGTAGATTATTTGCTCTCTCTTTCTCATTTATAACGTATCACACCACTGATAGAATGTACTGTGTCATTTATCTGTATTCTGTCTGATAAAGCATTTTTGCATCGTATTCTTCCCTAGAAATACATTTACAAACAAATTAAAAGTCAAGTCTATATGTCTGATGCTTTAGATTAGCATGAAGAACCTGAAAAGGTTTTGAATAGAGGTGTTACTCTGCTTCTCGTAAGTGAAGGAGTTCTAATTATGGAATATCTTATCACAACAAGCACTTGATCCTGCAAATATTTTGTACAACAGGCAGAGCTCAAACTGTTGTGGAACTGGTAGGATCGAACTTTCTTTTTTTTAAATAAATGAAATAAATGAAAAGGAACAAAATTATTATATTAGTCCTTGGTATTGCAGTAATGTCTGAATGCTCTAATCAAAACTGCCACTCCATTGTGCTAAGTTCTCTGCTCCAAAAAGTTTGCTGTCTAAATAGAAACAACAGACAAAGGGTGAGAGAAAGGATGTATTATTATGCCCATTTTATAGAGGCACACATAGATTTAGTGACTTATCTAAGAGCACACAGGAAATCTCTGGTAGTGTGGAACTGAAGCCAGAGCTCCTGAGTTCCAGTTTGTGCATATACAGTTTTTTTTTTACGGCTGCCCAGTGCCTTAACCAAAATTATCCTCTCAGATATATATTGTAAATTTAAACTGTAATGTAATGCTCATGCAACTACACAGTTTTATCTTTAGTTTAATATATAAAGGAAGAAAGGAGAAAAGGAGAATTTTCAGTAGTAAATGTGTATTGTTCAAACCCTAACTGTATAAAGAGAGTTCTTCTTTCCTTCTGGTGTCAATACATACATTAAAAATGTAAGAAATCAAGAATTAAGGTTAAACTTCCATACATGGATGGATGTCTAATCCATGTACTTCCAAACAACCATAACCGTGCCCTGTAATGATGTCACACAATAACCATGCAATTATAATTAGTCCATAACAATGTTTGTACTTTTAAATTGGAATAATGAAATTTTAAAGAATATTATAGTTTTTCCTCCTCCTTCCCCCTACTGCCTCCTGCCCCCAGTGTCACTACAATCACAAGAATGGTTCCTGAAACAATCAGATTTTACATTTGGGCATTTATCTTATGGCACTCACAGCCATAGTGTTTGAGTGAAAAAGTTCCTAGGATGCCACAAGACTGACCATTTAGCACTGGCACACAACCACAAAACACTGACCCTATGCCATCATGGAACATAACCAAAAAGCAAATGTAGTTAGTGCACTATCCTTGACATCACCTCCCCCCAAAACTCTACTCACTCATGTGCTACAAAAAATAGAGACTAGGCAAAAATTATCCTCATCACCCTACATTGGCCAAGCAGAGGCTAGGGGAACCTAAATTCCTCTCCCGGGGAGAAGTCTAGCACCAGCAACTGCAGATCCTGAACCTAGCAGTCTGGCTGCTAAGTGGAAGACAAAGATGAGGGAAGCCTTCACACTGAAAATTAGAATCAGCTGATGGGATGCGAATGTCTCACTACTTCTGAATGATATTCTAAAATCTGGAGTAAGTTCAGACATTCATGCAGAAATAAACTGACGACACCAAGATTGCTGGCATCCTCTAATTCCTCCAGGATGGTCTCTCCAAGATGCTGGCTGCATCTCCTTTAAAAGGAAAGGCATCAGCTCTCAACTCCGCACTTCCAGTGTCTTCAAACAGTCAACCACCCAAGCTTTATTAAAAGATTTCATTTAGCAGCTGTGAAACTAAAGCCTTTCAAATATGTTTCAGATGACTGAGTTGGAGTCTTAACTTAGCATGACACGTCTTACAAGTAATGCATTTGCATCTCTACTATTAACTTGTTATAATTCTTTTTGATTAATATGACATTCCTAGTTGCCATAACCTGTGCACGGTGCACTACCAAGCTGCAAACACTCTCAACAACTAAATAAATACTTTCCACTCAGGTAAGTGACAACGGCTGGAGTTGAACTGAGTTCTTGGGAAGCTGAGTGGAAATAGGTCTTGGAGGGAGTCCCAATAATGGTACCCTATAATCTCCCTCCAATTTCAATCCAAAGGAAATGCCAGCTTTCACAAGTCTCAGGACGCAGCAGGGTCCCCCTTATATTGCTTGAAATTTAAGCAAGAAATTATGGCACATTAGCATTCAGAAAAGTATTTAAGATTTATTAGAGATGTGCACAGACCTTTAGAAACAATCCATGTTTTCCACCATCCTCAAGGCAGAGAAAAGAAATCCTATGATGGCAAGAGAGAGAGGATACAAACTGCATAAAAAAGGGAATATGAAGCAAAGTGCTTGTGACTCAGTGTAAAAACCACTAGGTCAATTGCTACATCCAGGGAAGAAAAGTAATCCAGTTCCAGACCAGAGATTTTGAAAACTTCAACTGTATACAGTACAGTTCTCAAAGCACTATAAACTGCATCTGCCAACCTCAGCGGACAGAGCATTCAGCATAAGGGAACTCCATATTGCGATAACCTCCAGAGGAATATTTTTCTCATGCCCTCTTCTTGCCAAGGGCTGTGCCCCCTACTCTGTTTCATCTTCCGTGCTTGCTACCTCTCACCCATTACAGATCAGGAAATAAAGACTCAGAAGAAAAACATCCCTCAGTAGCTAGATTTTAGTAGGTAAAATCCTGGATCCAATGATGTAGCCTACCCTTTAGAAAGAAGAGTAAACCTGGAAATGTTGGGCGACCATTGTCTCCAGATTCTGTGTTCTGAAAGCAGGGTCCCTGTGTACTCCTGTACACAGTAGTATGCTAAGAGACAAATATCTGACTGTCTCTACTGGAGAGGAGTTAGATTAATTTTTATTTGGTGAGCACTTGCAGCTATGGAAGAACTTATTTTGTGATGGGCACCCTCGCTCCAGTGACTGAAAAGTCTAGTGTTCTCTGTATACTTGCCAGCCCCAGTCTATCTGAAACCCAAGATCTGATCAAATACATTGGGGGGGATTAGGAGAATTGTTCCTTTGCTGTGAAAACCTGTTCTAGTTCTATCCCCTAAGACCCAGTGCCTTGGGATCCAAAGTTGATGCTATAAGGAAGTCTATGCAGATTCCATGAGATGATTTGTATCTGCAGAAAGAATGTAATTTTCTGGAAAGATAGCTTTTGCGGAAATGTTCTTAGCCATGCTGTTTCGCCTTTTCTACTTTACTTTGTTTTAATATGTTATTTAATATATAATTTTTTACCTATGGAATATTAATATTTGATCATTTTAAAATTATTTTAATTTATCCTGGACATCATAATCTTGAGATTGCTTTTGCTCATCCATCTATATGGTTAAGGTTCTCCCTAATTTTTGTTTTCTGATAAACATCTCTCTAATATCATCACTCCTACATCCCAGGCCAGATCTTCAGCTGCAGCCCAGAAGTGCTCAGGACTGCAGCAGGACAGAGGGCACACAAAACTGGCTTAAAGATACCTATGCACCACCCTGACCCTGAGGCCATGTGACAGTGGGCCAGCATCCCACCACAAATTAGAGCACACTAAAGCCTACTCTAACTTGTACCAGCTACCTACTGTCTTGAGGGAGCGTTAAAACAGCTAGGGTTCCCTGTTGCCAACCCGACCCTGGCATCGGCTTCAGAGAGGGAGGGGCAGGGAAGATTTACCGTGGCAGTATAGCACAAAGCTCTAATGCAGATCACTATTTGCCCAAAGAGTCCACACGACCCCCTTATGAAAGAAGTAATTTTTCTCTCAAGACCTTTGTCAGTACCAGCCAATGAATCAGCCAACATGGGTACACACCAAACTAGTTTCTACAACAAACTTTCTCCCACTGACCTTGGAACTAGATGTGCTGAAGTCATTACCAGCTCTGAACTTCATCACAGCCATCTGCTGTTGCTCTGTCCCTGACACGGAGCCAGCTAGGTGCTCCAAGCATTTAAACAGTGATACACTATTTTAATGCTGACTATTATGACAAAATGAGCTAATCAAGTTGTCCTGTAAGATCATTTTTGTCTTGTCAGAAAGAATGCCTCACTGGGCTATCATAAACTAGAAATATTCATGGTACAGGACTTACAACCAAAATGTGTCAATTTAGCATAAAGTTTTAGATATTTAATTGTATATCTTAATAAAAAATTATACATTCATAGACTAACTGAGACAGATTATGATTACCTGTCTTTGAGGGAACGGACTGCTTTAGAAAATTATTTGGAGTGCTCTACTATTGTACCTGTCATACACTTTTAATTAAAAATGTATTGATGCATGACTAAATTGCACACAGTGAAAAACAGACCCATTTTCATTCAATTGCAATAATGCACACATAACCCAGTGAAGGAAGCCTATACAATTACAACAGGAAGACAGCCCCAGCAGAGTTGTGCATTTTCAGGTCAACCTCATACCAGATGTATGTGCTGTGGAGCCAATCCTCACAAATCAATGTGGACTCAATCAGCACAAATGAATTTACTAATCTACTCTAAATACCTGTAATGAAGTTGTTTCACTAATTTATTGTAAATTAAATATTAGGAGAAATGAATGCGGAATAATGATTAACATCATTTTATGGAGTGTTTCATGCCAGAGCTTGCTAAGTAAGGCAATCCACACCCGATATTTTAATATACAGTATAGGAAACCGAAAACTCATTTGCTACATTCTATTACAAGCAGAAACTATGAAATCCAAAGCACGATTTACAATAAACCATCTCTGAAAGCCAAAGTCCTGTCTATTAGTGACACGCTAATTTAAACTAACCCATATTGATTCCATAGAAACAAAACAGGAAAGAAATATGTAATATGAATGTCCTAAAGGAAAACTTAGTATTTAGGGGGAAAAATTAGTTTTATCATCAGATTTTAAAGAGTTAATTCCTGTCTTGTATAGTGCCAAAATCTGTCATGAAATATGAAATTTGAACTAATCTTTAGCATATGTAATCACATTTAAATTATTAAAAATATTTATCAAAAATTGTTCAGCTGTCTCTAGGGTTGTAGAGCTGTTTGAGAAGGGGATGTACAATGTTTAGCAAGGAAGCATTAGTCATAAAGAAGAAAGGTAGTCCAGTAGTTAGAATACCAACCTAATAATAAATAACAATAGGAGATATACCAATCTCCTAGAACTGGAAGGGACCTTGAAAGGTCATTGAGTCCAGGCCCCTGCATTCACTGGCAAGACCAAGTACTGATTTTGCCCCAGATCCCTAAGTGGCCCCCTCAAGGATTGAACTCACAACCCTGGGTTTAGCAGATTAATGCTCAAACCTCTGAGCTATCCCTCCCCAAACCTGGGAGATCTCAGTTCATTGCCCTGTTACTCCAAAGACTTCCCATAGTCTCTCCTGTGGCTCAGTTCCCCATACCTGATATGGGGATAATAGCACTTTTCTAACTCACATGGGTTTTGAGCGGATAAACACAAACATATTGTGAGATGCTCAGACACTATAGTAAAGGGGGCCATAAAATACTTCAGATACATTGACGGACATGAAAACTGTCCATAACACAGGACTCTTTATCACTTTTTACAGATCCATACTAACACAGCTACCCGTCTGACACTTGTCCACAGCTAGAGAGGTTAGTCTCTGATTCCTACGAACATTTAAGGCATTCCGTACTTGGGACCCATCCCGCTGACTTCAACTATAGTAATTGGGGCAACATACGTACCTAGGAATATGCTTTCTTCACTCTGAGGATCAGCCATTTAATATGATTGTTTGTTTCCTTCCTCTCACTCAACCAGCTTTTAAACAATAACCTAGTTTTAGTCATATGCTGAATTCATTACCACGGAGGCCATTACGATGGCAGAAACATGGAATTGTACCATTCCTAAATTAACTGAAGAGGAAGATCATGCAGATTACACTGGGAAAAGGTACTTGCACAAAAATGCCATTTTACAACCATGTTAACAAGTTAGCTTAAAAGCCTGTTAAAGTAGTCATCTATGCCATAATTTCAATTAGCATGGCTACAACCATGTTTTAAAATGGATATCAAATGCAATTCTACTTAATAGTTTGTGTTTCAGTGCAGCCAAAGACTAATTACTGTAACAAGAGGTGATGTTACTTACAAGACTTTTGTAATACTGAGGAAAGGTGGGATGAGTTGGGATTGAGTTTTAGCTGTAACTCTCTGCATTTCCTAACCTTTTACATCATATCCTTAATCCGAATTTGAACATAGTTTTCTGTTTGTGAATTTGCTGATCATCTGAGCTCCGGAACTAGCATAGTAATAAATTCTGATCTCATTCAGTGTTCCTCATCAGGTACAAATAAGGCCTTTCCATTGTCATTCTTATTTACTTTATGCTCTACAAAGTTAGCAATCATTATTTGGTTAAAAATGTTTTTGGTGCATTACATTTGGCTGTTTATGCCTGATAGGTAATGCTTCCACTTGAATAGTAGAGACAGAGCAACAACTGTCAAATCCCTGAAGTGAAAATGAATATTAAAAAGATTCTGGAAAGAACTATACTCAGCATGTACTTCAAATATTCTATATTTTAAAATATATACATCCTTAATGTACTTTAGAAATACTGGTATGTGCAATGGAAATGCAGATAATCTAAAAAATAAATGACTAGATTTTTATTTCATTTTAAGCTAAGTACATAAGCCAAAAAGCCATTAAAATACATTATATCTTAGTTCAAAAATTTAAGGTCACAGAACTATTTCTTTGAGCATGTCACTTATTATAACTCATTACCTTCTAGAGCTTTCAATAGAAATGACTGCATAGTGCTATCTACAAACAAATCTAGCAGATATATGTGGGTCATTCTATAAGACAAATGTGACCTAAAAACTAACTAACTGATGTGTTATTTTCCGAAATATACCATGTTGTAAAAATAAAATAAAATAAAATAAAATAATCTCCAGAACACACAAAACAGGTTTTCAGCTTTACAAACCTAAATATATCTAGCTTTCCAAAAGAAGACGGTGACAAAGTGCTAATACTAGTGTATGTCACTTATTCAAATGTACGAACTGTCCAAGATGTAAAACTTAATTGTAGAGATTGGTGGTGGGATCTTAACTTGTGCTCCTAACTCAGGTACTTTTGAAGATCCCATCTGAGGTTTTAACCTTTCTAGCCTTTTGACCCTTATCTTCAACACAGCTGTTCCAAGAGCCACGTCTCTGTAATTATGAATCTTTCTTCTTAGGAATATTCAGAAACAGCTGGTTTTAGAAGATTAGCATAAATAATTAAAATTTGTGTGTGATTTTGAGGACTAGTATTGGTATGGGACCCAAGTTTATGGTTCTTCTCTTTAGACCTTAAAGTAATTTACTCCAAAGTCATAGACCCTGCACACCATCCATAGCATTATATTTCACCAGTTTTTTAAGCTGGCCTTAAATAACTGAGACTAAAACAGATCCACAGTGATATGGAAAGTAACTAGAAAGGATAACTAAGAAAATATCCTCTCGCTAGTTTCAGCTTGGATTTTAACTAAATAAATTCAATCACTTCTTATGATGATGGGGGGAGTAGGAAGGGGGGGAAGAAACACAACGACAAAGCAAAGTACAGCTCTGTTCAATCCATATAGACATGTCTGCTCAAATCCCTTTGCTAATGTATTTCTAATTTAGACTAACTCATCCTGTAACAAGAGTCCCTTTGAAAGCGTGGTGCATTTTTAGCGTTCTTCATATGTATTAAATATTCCTATACTTTTTTTTTTAAGGGCTTTAACAGCCAAAAATACATGCAGCCTTCTGAGGTGTGCAAGCTTGCCTGTCTGTGTAATGATCCAGTCCAGGGGTCGGCAACCTCTGGCATGCGGCTTGCCAGGGTAAGCAACCTGGCAGGCCAGCCAGTTTGTTTACCTGCTGCATCGCCAAGTTTGGCCGATCGCGGATCCCAGTGGCTGCAGTTCGCCACTCCAGGCCATTAGGGGCGGCAGGAAGTGGCACAAGCGAGGGATATGTGGCTGTGGCTTCCCACCACCCCCATTGGCCTGGAATGGCAGAACACAGCTAGTGGGAGCTGAACCTCTGGACGCAGCAGGTAAACAAACTGGCTTGGCTTGCCACGGTGCTTACCCTGGTGAGCAGCATGCCAGAGGTTGCCGACTCCTGGACTGGACCATTACACAGGCAGGAGGGCTGGAGGGGAAGACTCCAGGGAGAGCTGACCTAGAAGTCAGTGCTCCAGGAAGAGCAGGGGACCAGTCAGGGAAAAGCCTTTGAGGACTGGAGCCTATGTTGATCAGGGAAATCATTTTGTTTTGATGCCACTTAAAAGGGTTGTGTCTAGATAATAAATTATGCCATGAGGTAAAGGCCTGAGGTGACATGGACATGGCACTTGTTCTCTTTTGGGCTAGAGAGACGGACAGCCTCTTGCAGAGGGTAATTAACCTCTGGAATGATTTGCTGAATTTTCTGTCACCTGAAGTCTGTAAATCAAGACTAAATGTGTTTTTCTAAAAGCTGCTATAGCTGAAACAGAAGTTATATGCTTGATGCAGAAATTATTCTGCTTCTATGGCCTATATTATTCAGGAGGTCAGATTACATGATCATGATGGTCCTCATTGTCCTTAAAAAAACCCTCTATGAATGTAGTCCTAGTGAACAAGTCACTCACAGCTAATAAGATTAATGCCTGTGACTTGATTGTCTTTGTTCAAGGGAGCAGTGATCTCTGCATCCGTTAGAGATCCAGATCTGCACCATATTATGGCACATTCCACTCAATACCAGTTTGGGCAGAAAAAGGCAGCACTGAACATTATTTGTAATCGAGACTAAGATTAAAATTGTTCCCTTGATTGTTAGAATCTACATAGTTTAACAGATTTACTTTCTGACTCAAGTCATGGGCTTACAGTAAAAGTATTACTACGTAATTCATATTTTCTATTCAGTTGCAGTGCCATATACATACACAGTGCTTCAGACAGTGTTGAGTTCTATTTGGCGCTGAGCACTCTCTCTCAAATCCAGCAAGGTATTAAACAATGTGAATATTTCCACTAATTTGTTTGGTACTATTTACAGCATGTAAAGATATGCATGTGCATATTTCTTTGCATGATTAGAGCCTAACAAATCTCATTACAACTTTAATTTCCTCCTGAAAGAACTGAGAATTATTTTGAAACAGAAAGACAAATGGACATTTTAAAATTTTAAAAGTCAACCTATATAGTGGTCTAATTATACTCAGAATGTTATTTTAAGACAACATTTTGAGTTTAATTAATGCAAATATATTTTACTCTCTTGACCTTTATTGTCAAAATATTTTGTTTCCAATGTTGTAAAAAGTATAATATGTACAAACATACACACAACTTTTAACAGGCTGAGCTGTCTACATTATGTCAATTTTAAATGTAGTACAGAGGTTTTTTCAGTGGTTGAGTAACAATATATAACCACATGAAAACAGTGGTTTACAATGGCCATTAGCTACAGTACTATGAATAGTGCCCGTATAATAATATTTGGTCAAGAAAAAAAACTTGCTGAAGTGATATAACAGACCTTACCATCAAATTCCTTTCCTTTTTGCAGAATTGCATATGTATTGTTGACGCCAATGACTGCTTTGGTGATAAAATGCTGCCAAAAGCACTCTTTCATGAATAGTGGTAAATTAAAATGGCTTATATCACAGTACAATTTTTAGGGGGAAAAGAACAAACAGAAATCCATAATAAATTAGTGCAAATATTTGACACTGTAAGGATGGGACAAATAATCATGGCATCAAATATGGAACTCCTCCAGCAAGCCTACCCCTTCTACTCATGTCTGTACTAATCACTGGGAGATTTAATACAAAGTACTTTACCAAGAATGAGAGTACTTTATGAATGATGTTAAAGTTCAACAATCTCCAGAATATATATGTGAAAATTAATCTTATATTATATGGGATAACAATGAATAGTTCCAGTAAATAGGTTATGTGTTCAGGGAAAGACTTGTAAAAGGCATGGGGTTAAGAGGTTGAATCCTCATCCACAAGAATTCAATAGGTTGCATCCAGGGCACATCTACTCCTGTTTGGTACTGGAAGAAGCAACAGAAAGGGGCCTACTCAAGCTTTCAGCTTCCTGAATCTGCACTCTGAATGTGGAACTAATAGTCATGTCCTTACAACATTCCCAACATGTTCATTCCTTCCTCCGCATTCCACATCTGTAAGACGCCGCAGCATATAAGAAGCTGTGAAGCCCTCCTGCATGAGGCCTCCAGTGCCTGGATCTCATGCAGAGCACAAATACAGTCTAATGCTGCTGTCTCAAGGTTTCCCCTGGGAGGCAGGGCAACTCAGATTTAGATCATAATACGGTATGACTGACTCCAGTGCATTAAATCTCCCTTTCACCAACGGGCTGGTTCTAAGTAGACAAAACAGACAGTTTAATCTCTCTGATGATTTCCTGGTGAGAGGAAATCTCTGATGGTGAAGGGCTGTTCCTGCATAACTCTCTCCATCCCTCAATGCAAGGGCCTTCATAAGAGACTAGCCAGCCCCAGGATTGGGGGAATGTAAAGGTGTCACCCTTGCCTACACCTGAGTCCTGCATCAGACACTGTTTGACTGGACCAGATCGTCAGGCCCTACGTTTCGTCTCAGAATTAAGGCATATGTACATGATATAATTTGCAAGATTTTAAGTCACTAGAAATTATACATATTGGAGGAAATCTTGAAATTAGTCTACAAAAATACATTAATAGGAGTTACGGGACTAAATACTTTTAAGGATCTGCCTCAAGGGTGAGGCCATATATGTTCATTACATTTATTTCCACACACAGTGATACAGCTGAATTAGGCACAGCCACTTTTCTGTTGCTATAAATAATGACTGTAAATAAATTTTGTTGATTTTTCAGATTAGAAAAAAAATCAATGTGCAGCAAAGGCCCTTAGATGTACAGTTTTTATTATGAAGTTCCATAGTTTGGTTCCAATAGGAGAAAAATATGGGACCTCTCTGCCTCTGTTGCAGTTCATTCCCCCATCTCTAGCTACCACTATGCCATCTTTCCTAAGGATGACTGTCAGCTCAAGCTCATACAAGTAGTTTTCAGACCAAAGTTTGTCTTTTGCATGCGATGGAACCAAATTAATTCCCCTTTTCTCATCCCGTCTCCACCATTAACTCAGTGTTTTGTGGGCTGTTCACAAGATATTGACTAGCCCAATTACATAGTTTCTCAAGCACAACTGCCCTTAGTAAAAACAGGACATAAAACCCCTGTAGTCTGATCTGAAATAACCCTCAGATCCTACCATTCATATAACTGCAATACAAACTAGCTGATTCAGTTTCTCAATATGAGAAACATATTTCATCATTAGATATATCAGTATACTAATCACTAGTGTAGTATCAGTTTTCATCCTTTATTGGTTGATAATATTCTAAACTTGATGTAAACTCAATGATAAGATTGTATGTAAAATACTCTGAAAGTAAACTAGCAAAAATAGTCTGAGAGCTCATTTAGCTATAGTTAAAGTTATTACCTGATAAATAGGAACGACCTTCCAGTGATGATCTAAGTACCAATAATATGATTTGCCACAGTATGGATTCTTCCGTATACAGGCTAGGGATCAGATTAAAGTCACTCATTAATCCCATTAGATTTATTGTACAGTTTGATTCCATTTTGCTTTTTAACTTCCTTTGCTTTACCTCTTAACAGATAATCTTTTGTGACTGTATTATCAGCTCCATAGTTGTTTGTAACCTATATCCCTTTGAATTTTGCTGGTTTCCAATGCATATGGCCATTGAACCTGTACAGAAATCATTAAGCAGCAAACATATGAAATGGTCTTTAGTGTATTTTCATTTCTTTGCTCACAATAGGCAGACACAAATAGTTTGATTAAAAAGAGAATGGGGAAAAATGCAGAAATTTGTCTTCTTTCTTTAGTGAATTTTATCATGCACACAATATATTGGTGATTATTTAGGGTTGTTCCCCCCCCCCCCATTGGCCTTGTCTGACTCTCACAGACTTTCACATCTATAGAAACATTTTAAACAGTAATTTATGTCATAGGTTGATTCACATAATAACGACATTTATAGTTTATCATACTCATAGCTTTATGGGTGTGTACCTTAGAGGCAAAGCAGCAAATTTTTATTAACACATGTTTATACATAATTGACCATTTGGGAAGTAGGAAGGAGAAATGGCTGTGATTTACATAGCTTACGAAATGTCTTAGAGCACCTCAGCCAGTCTGGAGCTCCCACTGTGACAGATGAGCAAATGCCCATGGGAGATGACAGCATGGTATTTATGGTATTTCCTTCTGAGACAATTAAGTAACATATGCCAAGACCATAGGGATTATCTTTGAGCTACACAGTATGTAACTCTATCTGAAAAGAAATATAATATTTTATAAATCTGACAAACCATAAGAAAGACTAAATTGATTGACCCATTTTAATATTACTAACTTTTCTCTTACTTTATCAGATGTTTCTTGATTATGTTTTATTTTAAACATTAACATGAATGTATACATGCAGGTATATCTTCAGAATTATATATATCCCACTACAACCATCCTGTGATTTAAGCCATTATATGAACTATTTTATCTAACACAACCCCCACTTCACACACCTATACTAAGCAGTACTAAATGTTTGGGCACTTTAAAAAGAAAAAAAGATTTTCAATGAACACTAAAACCAAAACCTAAAACTTATTCACAGATATATCAAAGGCCTGGCTCTTCATTGCCTTGCACCATGTGTGGTCATTTACTTCTGTGAGAAGTGGATACAAAATGCTGAACTGCCACTTAGGTGATAATGTTGAAGAAATCAACAGCAAGAGTTTCCTCAGTGGAGGGAGCACCTCTGACTAACAAGGTAATTCAACCGCACTTTGTTATCAAATTACACTTGGTGAGCCAAGATGACCTGCCCACCACAGATTATGGGGGAACCAAATGAACAAAAACACAGAGCCAGAGAGTATGTGGTAATAGATAGAAAAGTGTGCAACATAAATTAATTTATCATCTATACTGAAAAGTCTTTTAGTCCCATTTTCCCATAGTTTTTTTACCTCTATGGAAAATCCTTAATGTCCAAGGGAGGTAGGTCTCAGTCTGTGCCAACCCTCTCCCAACCTAGAACCTTTCGTCTAGCAGATGTTTGTTCTTTCTTCTGACCCTTTCTGGAGCTAATTATTTTCCTTGGACACTTCTGGGTACTGCTTCAGCCTCCTAGTCTTCCAGAGCACTGCTTCATCCTCCTTTCTCCCTGGAATGAGCTGGGTCTGATGTATACAGGCCCAGACTTCACCCACTCCAAGCAACCTTGGATAGGACTGATTAATTAGAGTCAGCTCCTCCCCTGCCCCTTTCTTCCCATGTGACAATTCACTCTGTCAAACCTTAGCCATTCAGAAGTGTCATCTCTAGTAAGACTTCCACTGAACTATTAATTGTGCTTGTGTGATGTGGACACTTACCAATGAGGAACTGGACTGAAAGCAACAACTCACTTCGCATATCTATAATCTTTAACTGACACATGTGTAAGAGTGTAAACTGTGATTTATGCATTGTCTTTATCTTTTTATTGTATTTATTTATGTTGTATTCCAGTAAGTCATAGATTTAAAGGTCTTTTGGGGCAAGGACCCTCTTCGTACAATGTCCAGCACAATGGGATCCTGAACCATGACTGGGATTCCTAGGTACGATCAGAATACAAATAATAATAATAATAAACCTTCCAATAATATACTGTTTATTTGTTACAGGCTTAAACACGTGATGTTCATGATATTATAGTCTGATATATTCCAACATTCTCACTGACTTCCTGTGGTGGAGGATCAGACCCCTGCAGAGTGCACTGTATATACTCAAGTTATAAAGTATTTCATGTTCTAGTCCTCAAATGGAATCAAATTCTGAACTCAAGTTTTACTCAGTCCTTAATCAAGCAAATGCCTACTGAAATGAACAACATGGTTTGTGATTTTATCTTCAAATGCTAATGTAAGAGCTAATGTGGAAAAAAAAGAGACTAAAATAAATCCCAGGCAATAAACTTATTGACACCTCAGACTAATGTAAAATAGGATTCAAGAGTAAAATAAAGCTACACATTGCAAAATATAAAATATACAAAAGTTATAAGATTTATTTTTCAAACAGTCATGAGTAAACTTCTGTTAATATATACTATGTGATAATAGAGTGATGCTCTAGAGAGGACATTACTGGAAGTATGAATGGACCAGTTTGGTGACTAATAGATCCTTACTGGCTTCCAAACTAGCCCATAATCTCTGGTAATGCTATCTCTAGAGGATCTCCATGATGTAGAATATATCATGCTTCAATATACAGTTTGTTTTACACTGTTTACCTTAGTGTTAAGTTTGAATAAGATCATAATGGAACTTTAGGTGTTTGTTCTAGGTACCTAAATTAGTATTAAAAATCTTAACATACAAATTAACAAATGTGAAGTTGTGACAATAACTTGGTTTCAGGAATAGCATCATGGTCCCACCACATGTTTATTTCACTGCTGTATTACCAGCCATGTGTGTTGGTGAAATAGGGGTTGCGCCTGCTTCCTTATTTTTACAAAAAGCTCTGGTGGGTGAGAAACCTAGTGGCATATAGTCTGAATAAACAGCCTATTTTTATCCGGAGCTACTGATGCATGGAGGATGTTGTATTTAATATGCAGAATATTACATATTTTACATATCTGTCCAATGTAGGTCTTTGTGTGTGTGCGCATGCAGAGAATTGTTCTTTATACACATTATGAACTGTCATGCACATCTATGGGGAGACAGAGTAAGCAAATAATGAAATCTTTGTGGAAGTACCTGAAAACATATACTGTGCTTCTTCTCTTCTGCATATCATCCTATCAAACATATTCCGAGATTATTCTCAACATAATACCTTCAGAGAACTGTCACAAAAATACCAGGATTTGATTCTGCAGCCTTTACAATCAGGTCCTAATATTACACAATAGGTCTATCCAACTAACAGGGGTTATTTGCAGACAAGAATTCCATTTATCAACACACACAAATTTAAAATAAACGGAAAGGCACAGGACTAATGTCTCCCCTCCCACTGATTTTTAAGCCTAACTCTCCATTTAGACCGATGTCAAGTTCTACTTAAAAAGTGACAATGGCAAAATATGGCCCAAGAATTTTATCCTTAAATCTGGATTACTTATTTATTTTCATATGTACTGGAAATATGAAGTAAGCATTACAGTGGCATGAAATTCAAACTTTGCCAATACTGTAATTTTTTTAGGACGAGTACAATTGCATCAATATTATTGTAATTAATGATTACACCATGCTTTGGAAGAAAAGTACAGAAAAGGTTGATATTAACATGCAAGACACAGCAGAGTGATATCAATACTCATTTTCCTGTTCAGATTTTTTTTAAAAAGCTAATAGCTGTCAAAAATACCCATTATAGGCTAGTCTATAATTTGTAGAAGTCAAGTAATACATTTTTTCTGAAGGTATAATGGATGCTCCATGGAGCAATTATTTTAGAAAGACAACTTCATCTCAGCTGTCTCATGCCAGCAGAACTATTTAAGAGCCAGAGATGCATAATTCAACATGGAAGAGCTGTCAGATTTACCTTTAAATTACAAAAACTTAGCACCACCAGTCAGTTATAATTATAATGGAAATGTAGTTTTCTGTCATTTTATCATAGCAAACATCTCTCAAGAAGCAATTTCATGTGTTAAAATATTTTGGCAAAGTGACTTTTGATTCCAAAGGGATACAGATTATCTAGTTTTACACCTGAATATTTTTCTTATGAATTGAATATAACAGTTTACACATTGTACAAAATGGCAAATGCCAGGGTATTAATAAAAACCCATTGGAAATTGTTACGGTGGAAACAATGGGCTGTGTAACTCCCCTGGACTCATCAAGTTATGCACAGAAATATTTTATTTTTATTATAAGATATGACAGGCCAGTTTTTCACCAGACATCCAATTATTTTATATAACAAATGGTCTGTGGTAAGAGGACAATTCTCAGTTTGGCTTGGGCCCTTTTTCATGACCAGCAAACAAAATTCAGTGTGGCTGATAGCTCTAGTCACTCTGCTAGTTCCAGGCTCAAGAGAAGTGAACCAAAACCCAGCCCACCTGGAAATGCTCACAAATAATTAAGTTAACTTCTGAATCTATTTACTTCCCTTTCTCCTACAGTTAGCCAGTACCCTCCGCTCTCTCTCTTCAGGCTAAACCCTGTAAAAGTTGCCTACTTCCAAGGAAAAGGGTTTTGCTCAGGTGAAAGTCTGCTGAAACACAATGGGGCTGATGCAAAGAGCCCTCAGATCCAACATTTCCTTCAGGGTCAAGTCATCCCCACAGCTGGGTCCTGGTGAATACTGACTGCAGAGTGGTGGTTACAACCTGCCACATCCTTCTGCTTGGCAGTTTGGTCCATCTGGACCCATGTTGTCAATGTCAAATCTGCTTTCCTCACCACATTCCTTACAGAGACCCTCAGTAGACATCACTTTCATGCTACACAGGGCTAACATGGAGTCTGAGTTTTTCTTTGCTTTTTTTGAGAGTGGGTTTTCAATAAATTAACTTCTTGATCATTATTACATTATTTTTTTAAACCTGACAAGTGTGATTTAACACTTTTTCTCCTCCCTTGGCTCTACAGTGCACTACATCCAAGTAATGGAGAACTGTCCTTCCCTAAAGCTACCAGCATACTAGCAAACTGGTGAGAAACCAGAGCGATATACTAGCAAACATTGATTTCTTGTTTCTATGGGTGCAACATGATGTAGTATTGCATAACATAATACAAATTAAGAAGCTAAACTGGTTTCATTTCATCTGATTTTCTGGCAGACTTTAATGTGTTAAGTATTTACTAAAAAGGCAATTGGAATGCATACAGCATACAGAATTATAATTTATTAACACATTTACAGTAGTGGCACATATCTTCCACAGTCTCACCTGTGAATTTCTGGGTTAAATCAGGTTCTCTTCCAATGGCACATTAAATCTCAAGATATATGGTAGTATATTCACTAGGCAGGTTTCCAGGGTGCTTTTAGATTTACCTTTGTTCTTATATCTTTTAATATACTAATTGCTCAAATAGAGCTTTAAAATTAATACTATAAATACAAATTTGGGTTTTGTAGAGTATCACACTACAGAATTCTAATGAGTCAACAAAAACTGTAAGTTTGCTCCTCTCTTGTACTCCACATGTAGGCAATTTACTAATAATGAATAATAAATATATTTTAATAGTGCCTGTGTTTGCTGTGCCACACATTGATTTAAGTACAACATGGGACTTTCTCCATCCTCTCTGGACTTGCAGGTTACTGAAGGGGATGCTATTGGTGAGCTGCTGTTTTAGAGACCACCACAGAAGCCACAAAGATTTTCTTATAAGCACAGTTTTCAATTTTTTTTTCTATTTCCATGATGAAGGAGCAGTAATAACATAAAGTTGCTGAATCTAGTAAATTACTGGTTGCATAATTAGAACTACCAGTGCTGGGACTAAGGTACTCCATGCTTTTTACAGTACAATTCTAGTAAAGTTAATATTGCATCATTTGGAACAGAGGGATGGAACCAAAGCAAAACACCTTTCATTTATGGGGGTTTGTGCCCTTTAATTTTGTGCAATGACAATAGGAGCTTTTCAAACACCTCAAATAGGTAGAATGGTAGGATGTGATACACTGAGTGGAACTGTATAGCCCACAGGAACTGTTTCTGGAATTTGGATGCTCAATTCCCAATATTCTTAATGGGATTTGAGTGTGCAAGGGTAAAATTTTCAAAAGCACTTGAAATATTTTTTTTTTAAATCGCCTTCCTCTGAAGCATCAGAGGATGACCACAGCTCAAAATGGAGCACTGGATGACAAGATACAGGGCTCTAAGATGGTTCTGAGCATTCTCTCTCTCAGGTGATTGGCTGGTTGGTTCTTGCCCAAATGCTCAGGGTTTAACTGATCACCATATGTGGGTTTAGGAAAGAATTTTCCCCCAGGTCAGATTGGCTGTGATGTTGGGGGATTTTTGCCTTCCTCCGCAGTGTGTGGGTACATGGTCACCTGCCAGATTTATCTGGGTATATCCTAATTTAATCCTTTTCCTACCATTGCTGGAGTGTCAAGCATGGTTTCACCTTGATCTCTCCTGTTCTCTGCCAGTGGCACATAAAGATTAATATCCTCTGGGCTGAAATACTTTGGTCTAATTTCAGACATTGGGTTTAGTCTGAGGATGCTGGATGGTGATGGTGGCCAAAGGGGAGAAGACTGAGGTTTGGTCAGACCAAATCTGCACTTTTGAGGGGTGGTGGGGAATTTCAACCAAAAATTTTCACCCTGCTCTAGTTTTCACCTTGTTCTCCTCATCCTTCCCCAGGTTTTTAAGTACTTCAAGATGCTGCTTCCCCCTCCTCATGTTACTGTCATTGAGCACTTCCTATTTTTTACAAAAGTGCTTATGGTGCAACCTGTAATTATATATAATAGGCACCAAATCAAATTATAAATCAGGGATAGGCAACCTATGGCACGGGTGCCGAAGGTGGCACGCAAGCTGATTTTCAGTGGTGCTCACATTGCCCAGGTCCTGACCACCGGTCCAGGGGGCTCTGCATTTTAATTTAATTTTAAATGAAGCTTCTTAAATAATTTAAAAACTTTATTTACTGTACATACAACAATAGTTTAGTTATATATTATAGACTTATAGAAAGAGAGCTTCTAAAAATGTTAAAATGTTTTACTGCACGCGGAACCTTAAATTAGAGCAAATAAATGAAAACTCAGCACACTACTTCTGAAAGGTTGCCGACCCCTGCTATAAATGTTCATGAAATAATCCCACATCATAGAATGATCACTGAAATGTTAAAGTCACAGAGAGCTAAGAAACAGCAAAGGAAGATGCTGTGCAATGCTCGTAGCTACAGAATGTTTAAAAAAAGAGACATTTTAAACTACATTATAATATACCTTTTCAAAACCAGCATCAACAGTTGCTGCATTTTTTTCTCAGAGCAAAATGTATTTACAGTGTGGCCTAAAAGTTTTTAGTCCAGTTTCTCAGTCTAACACTCCTGAATTCAATTAATGGAGACATTCTAGCACTTATGTCAAGTTATGCTGCATATAAATGGGGATAAAAGGATTACCGGGTTATAAATCAATAGAGAGATTCTGGGGATATAAATCTCAGGGACACTGGGCTTCAGTGTTAATGGAAATGCAAAATTCCATTGGCTAATCAGAATTAAGATTCTGCACCAGACACATCACTGAATTTGTATAAATTTTCCTAATAAAACTCTGGGATGGTAAAAAGGTAGAAAATCTAGCTGGTGACCTAAAACATACAGTTTATATACTATCCAGTATAAGTGTGTGTGTGTGTTTATATAATCAAATACAGTAATGGGGTTGATTGCTAAATGTGTTGGTGGGGGTCATTCTGTTTTAAAAATATGAGGGTGAAGGCGCAGTGCTGGCTTATAGGTTAACTTTTCTTGGCCTCTCAAGGTGTGTCCACAAAGCAAAGAAAGACCCGCAATTAGCCCATGCTAGCTGACTCAGACTCACAGGGCTCAGGCTATCAGACTGTTTCATTGTTTTGCAGACTTCCAGCCTTGGGCTGGAGCCCGAGCTCTGGGACCATCCCACCATGCATGGCCCTAAAACCTGGGCTTCAGCCTGGGCTGGAAGTCTGCAAAACAATGAAACAGCCCCACAGCCCAAGCCGACAAGCCTGAGTCAGCCGCATGGGACAGCCATGTGGGTTTTCAAGAGGGATTTGAATGAGAAGAGGGAGAGAAGTGATATCGGGACATGGAGGGGATCATCAATGCATAAAAGGGCAGCACAGAAGACAAAAACGTGGGAATGAAAAACTTGAAATGATCAGTTGGAGAGTATTGCCCATTTAAGAACTTCCTTGTAGAGATCTAATTTATTATTTCAACATACAACAGTATAGATCGGTAACAGGGTATAACGTACAGAGATTTCAGATGCTAAGGAAATATGAAGAAATACTTCAGATTATTAGCAAATTCAATTCTTACTGAAGAGGGGAGGAGATAAGTACCTCTAGCTGACACTTCAACTTTTCAGGGTGACCTATTAGAAATGGCAGATTTCCTTAGCTCTGATGATAAATAGTATTAGAATAGAGTTTGGCAGCTAGGAAGATACCTGACCTTGAACTAGATGGGAAAATATTGCCAGTTCCTTGCAGGGAATGATGAATATAAAGTAACTCTAGGGTATGTTACCTTCTGGCTTTCTTTGACACAATGTAGTTTTGCTGATTACTGCAAGAAATAAGTGACAATGAGACACTGACAGAGGTGGATTCTGCTAGGTATGTAAAAAAAATTGGACAGTTTATACCCCAAGGATTAGCTGTGTGTTTATATGTACAGTATTATTCCTAAAACAAACTGACAACAAATATAAGTTAACAACTCAAGTGCTGGTTAGTTGTATGACTTTTGGAGACTACAATATGTTTTAAGCTTTATTGGTACCTAACGTAATCATGAGCATATGTTTAACTAGGTATAGTTCTATCTACTGGGTGTAAGGGGAAAAAAATCACTTTTCCCATTTTTATAAGCTACTCTTTGTCAAAAATATGTTATACTGTAAATCCCTTGAGTGCTGTATTATATACAAAGCACATCCAACAGAGAGACTCTTGTAGGTTCCTGTATAGACATGCTGTACATCAGGATATTCTAGTTAAAATAATTGGAATGGACTGAGAAGGCATGACCCTGAGCCACTGGAGTGGGGAGGGTGGCATGGAAGATATTAAATCATGCTTTCTTCTGTCATTGCCAATTATGTATTCAGGTTCCATATCAATGTTTAATATATCATCATAGCAATGTATTACAGTCCCAAAGTGTACTGCATAATCATAGTAACATCACTCTAATGTCATGTTAGACATTGGCAAGAAGCCACCAGTGTAAAAAAATGGGGCTTACCAAGAAATAAGACTACAGTATTTTTTTTAAATGAATGATTAATTTTAAGCCAAACTAAAGAAACAACTCATTTGAAGGAGTGGAAGTCATTTCCAACTGTTACTTCATAGTGTACACTGGCACAAAGCCAGACACACAAAAGGGGAGGCCCTGTAATAAAATATTTTAAAGTAAATTATTAATTTTTTTATAGACAGACTGAAGATTTAGGAGGAGGTTGGCATTTTCAAACTAGGCTGGAGGCTTCCTGAAGTGAACACAGTTTCCCTTTGCTAGTCAGCCGAATATACACAAGGCCTACCTCGACTTATTGTAAATGGAATATGCTATCATTACTTGTGATAATGTGCACAGATTTCAAAATTCATTGTTTAGGCTGTCCCACAATAAGATTTTTTTTTAAATCCCTCTGTTGTTTATGGATCATTGAACAATTTTAATCCTTAACTGTAGTGTCAATACAGAAAAGTCTGATTTAAAAGTATACCAGCATTGATTACTCATTACTAGGTTTGCCCTACCAACATCGGAGAAAGCATAGTGGAAGTAGTAGAACCATGGGAATGGGAATCCAGATTGCTGGACTCTGTTCCTGGATTTGTCACCAATATGCTATGTAAATTCAGGCAAGGCACTTAATTACGGTACACTCCCATCCATAAAGTAGATACATTCCCAAGTTCAAGGGGTGAAGTGTGGCTTAATTCATTAATGTTTGTAAAGCAATTTGAGATCCTCAGATGGAAAGGATTATAACAGTGCAAAGTATTATTATTCTGTAACATGTTTTCTGTAATAATGACAAATTCCACAGTTACCAGAAGTGTATTAGATTTTTTTTAGCAAGAGGGAAAAGGGTAACATTAATATCATTTAGTTTGTTTTGGAGACGAAGTTATGTCATTTAAAAATTTTCTTCATTCACCTTTAATTTTGGTACATTAGACAGATGTTATAAATAAATAAATACATTAAATTAGATTTGCTAAAGTAAATATTCCTTAAGAACCAAATTCCCAAAGATCAACAAAAGGCTGTGCCCACCAAAGCCACACTGGTTGGCACAGGTGGGTATTTTGCACATGCAAACAGATTAATTACATTCCTATTAAGCACAACTTCCCATGATGTCCTGCTGTGAAGGACAGAATCTTCCTAGATGAGTGACAACTGGGAAGAAAGTTGGGGGGCTGGGAGAGACTTGGCATTATCCAGCCAACAGACCGGACTGACAGCTTGGAAATAAACCTGTCAGCTGACCTCACAGCAGTCTGAGATCCATAGTCACCTCCAGGTAACCTGAGGAGAGGTGAAGCAAAACCTGCTCCCACACAAACACCCCAGAAATCCCATACTCTTCCAAAGCACATTTTTTAGCATGCTGTCACTGAGCATTCCCATTCCCTGAACTCTATATCCCCACACACACTCCCACTCACCCCTCAGGGGTTACTGCAGCCAGGTTACAGTCAATGTGCACAATCT
Organism: Gopherus flavomarginatus; assembly: GCF_025201925.1. Classification (NCBI taxonomy): domain Eukaryota; kingdom Metazoa; phylum Chordata; order Testudines; family Testudinidae; genus Gopherus; species Gopherus flavomarginatus. The sequence continues at coordinate 57,759,778 of NC_066626.1, read as the reverse complement.
GTTGCAGCTAGGAAAAAGTATGCCACTCTAGTGGGAGGGAGGTTACTTGTCTACATAAGCTCCTCAGTCCTCTGCTGCACCTGACTCAAAATCATTATAGCTAGTGGCGAGTATACATGCACCTTAGTCTCACAAAATAAAGAATCAAAATTTGTCCCATTGCATCGTGCCTTGCTCATAAGTAGTTTGTACAATCCATAATTGTGATGACTGTTACATTTTCCTGAAAGAAAATAGAACCCAGGTTGAAGTTGAACTCTTTAGTGACATCCCAGCCCCACTGAAATCATCAGAAATTTTGCTCTAGATTTTAATGAAGCCAGGATTTCCCCATTTAAGTTTTTTCAGTGTATAAACTAGAGAGTCTTAGGAAAGAGCCTCCTCTGTAGTTGGATTTGACTTGGTTTAGAATGATATCCATGGTTTTCTGAGAGTCTTGGCTCCCAGCCCCTGTGGTTTGACACTTGACTTGCTTAGTTGCTTGAAGCAAGCAGAATTTTGTTGTGTCTATGGAGCTACTATTGACAGTCATTCTGCCACTGGAAAAATAGAAAACAAAAAGCAGGAGAAAGGAAATGGCAGGAGGTGGGGAGGGAAGAAGCTAACCTCAAAATGTACACCAATATTGTTTTGGCTTTCATTAAAACAATAAATCAGTAATCAAAATTAAAAAAAAACTATTTTTTGAAAAATTCATGTTTACAAGTGCAAAATAAATTCATTAGAAAATGTCAGTTCTCTCTATTTAGCAAGGACAGAGTTCTAATGAAACACACAGATTCCACCACTTGATGATTGAATGTTCTCCAATTAATGCATTGTTTCAAACCTTCTGCTTCAGTGAAGGTGGCTTAGAAAACAATTGCTATTCTATTCTAGGTGCTTTTGAAAACCAGTAACTTCCTGGGTGAATTGCACCCTAGGTTTTGGCCTTCTTTGGGAGTTCAAATCAACCCTGTTAAGATCTTGAGTGATATCCCCCAGTTTTCCCTTTCATTGGCTCTGGCCATTTGACTCTGGTGGATCTCACAGATGCTTTTGATATAACTGACCATGGGACATTTTATTTCTCTTAGACCTCATGTAACTGTAATCTTCAGTTGAATCATAGTGAAGGCAGCATAATCCAATTATTTTTAATATAATACATAACAATTCTATAATCTATTATGATTTTTGTGAGTCTTATTGAATGCTTTGAGAGCTAAGTAGAAGGTGCCATTTCAGTGTCCTGAAAAGTATGTGTCCTGATATACAGATGTTCTAGTAATTATTCAGGTATAAACAACTGTAAAAGGCAAATTTTTCCCCATATATATTTTTGAGAGAATGGTGCCACCCTATCAATGCATCACAATCTTTAAAATTCACAATATATGCCCTAGCATCGATGTCACTCCTTAGTCACTGCACATTATGGGCCCACTGAAAACTATGGACATACTCCGTAGGCTTTGGATCAGGCTATGTTTGAACATTTAAATAACCTATTAAAGGAACACAATAAGTGCCTTGCACAAAAGAATTAACAGCAGAATGCAAACAAAAATTTGAAAAGGAGATTATTGCATGTTTGTTGACAAAATACAAATAGCTTTATCTGGGAGAAGAAAACAAAGATATTTCCCCATGCTTGATTGTTTGATTTCTTTACCGTTCTTCCAAAAATTTAGCAATGGATAGCGGTTTTTGCCACAAATTAGATTAGACTGAAAAAGGTGAGAATGAAAAATGTGAATATGACAGGCATCAAGTACTTCTCTTGAAAAGTACTTTATCTAGTTGTTATCCTATTTGTTCTTCCTCCCACCCACACATTTTCCATATCCACATACACACACTGAATACAAAGTACAAATGAACAAAGCAGCATCCATAGTAGCAGATAAGGGGTATTAGGACAGCTCTAAAAATATTGTCCATGATATGTTAGAATAGGCTATAGAGTTAACTTACACAGCATCACGGTCAGATCCATCCCAACACCAGGCAACCAAAAAGCAATGTTCTTCAGAAGGACCTCAGAAGAACTATTCCACTTGAAAAATCACCATTTGCTATTTTTAACATTTGTCTCTGACTCTCTTCAGATGATTTGCACTACTGCAAGAATTATTATTATTGAGGTCAGCAAACTCATATATTAAAATATATTAACAATAAGGGCTGCCTTCTGTTCTCAGTTACCGCCACTGGAAACTGAGAGCAGAATTTGATTCTGGATTTTTATATCGCTATATTCAGACCCCCACCCTACTCCAAATCTAACCCTGTAAGAAATATCAGAGCACATAAAAGGGATATCTCTGTTCCCAACAGTTGACTGGTTCCCTGCTAATCCTTGGTCATCTCAAGGGAAAGTTTCAACAAGTAAATTTCCCCTACATGCAACTTTGTACATGTCACTGTAGGATGCTGGATACAGGAAAGAGTCAAACTGTTTTCAAAAGAACTCTCTCTACTAGAAGTCCATATTTTTAGTTTCTGACAAAGATTGTTTCAGAGTGAACGACAAAAGTTAATTCCATTCATTAGGTATTATAGTTGTGATTGCCTACCATTCTGGTATTATGACTATCCTCTCAATATAAAACTGTAACTCAAAATATATAGGCACATAAATATTCAGTAATTGATGCTGTAATTTAGACCAGCAACTAGATACTCAAGCATATATCAGCTTCAAGTTTTGTGATCTGAAGGAACATTGCTAAACCATCAGTTTTCATTTATTTCCATTCATACAGTATATCTAGGCATACTGAGCCAGATTCCATACCATATGCTGGTGGTACAAACAAGATATTTAGTGGATGCCACCATCAGAGAATTCCCTTTGTATAAAGGAATCTTTAAGGCCCATCCAAACTCCCAGTGCTGGGGTTGCCACCTAAGGAAAGGGGGCATGGGCTCTGAGTATTAAGGCCTGCCAAATTCTGTCCAGAATAGATATCTGGAACAAAAGAAATCTGGGTATTAGTAGAGGAAGCACTGAGTTTCCTCGTATTAATGCCAGAGAACCACTCATCCTACTATCAGGGAACATAAAGGGGATTTAAAGCCACCTTTGCCTGTACCCACAATATGTGGTTGTGACCCTAAGAGCTGGCACACTGTTGTCATGATATATACCCAAAAGGTGGCATGTAACATCTCATTGGAAAACCAATAACTCACTGATCATTAATATTCTTGTGTGAGGTATGTATGGTATATCTACAAAGAACTGTATAGATATATGTTGCAAATATGTTCTTAAAATGTATTTGAAAAGCAATGGCTAAGCCATGACTGTTCCAGACAAATGAATGTGTTTGAATGTGTTTCTGATGTAAATTAAGCCAGGTGTGATCAAAGACAAAGAAAAGCCTATTTACCTGTAAGATAAACAAAGCCATCTGGAGAGCCAGTGGGGAAAGATGAATACTTGACAATCCTGACAGGGGATAGGGATTGCACCCCTAGGAAGCCTTCCTTCCTCTTGAAGCAGGGCCAATGAACTTGGGAGGAGAAAATAGCATGTATGCCCTTAAGAGCCTGTCTGTCTTATGTATCACTGCTAGGAGTGCAAAGGAGTATAGTCGGGAAGAATACATACACTCGTAGTAAGTCAGTGACCTGAGCCAAGATTAGAATTCAAGACCACCTGACTCCAAACTTTGTATATATTCTTTCTGAACTCATTTGCACTCCTAGCAGTGATACATAGAAAGAAAGAATCCAACTCAATTATCATATTCCATGATGGCAGAATAGGGAAAACACAAAAGAGAAAAAGAAATATAAAACTTTGTGCTTGAAAACTTAGTCCCATCGATATGGAAATTACTGAAATATAATAAATATGAAATATTTACAGAGTAAATTTGCAGAGTAGGACTGCACTTGAAACCTGGAGACTGCTTCTGAATGCGTGCCTGTGTAAATCAATGTTTCTTTTCTTTTTAATTTTTCCTCACAGGGCTTTAATTATGACATAACCTCAGCCCTGAGAGAAATCCTTCAGTAATTCTGCATGATTTCTGCCCTTTGACTGCAGTATAGTGTGACAAATTCAATGGAATTCAGTGCAACCAAATACAACTGTGAACGCTGCAAAGAAACGGTTTCTATTAATCTTCCCCCTTTGCTGTATTGCAGTTTCCCTCTTTCTTATGGAGAAGAGGAGCTGTGTGTGTGCTGTGTGTATTTTATCTATATCATGTCCTTCTCGGTTCATCTCTTCAAAGTGAACAGAAGTTTAGAAGTGTCTGCATAATTCTTTTCTGAAAAAAAGATGTTTGAGCTCCTAACCACTGTTCTCTAACAAATAATTCTTTGTGACTGTAATTAAGAAGGCTTTGAAAGACTGCTGGGAAGTCTTGGTGTGAAGACTCCTCCTCCTCTGAAACACAATCCTTTATCACATTTTTTAATTAATTACAAAAGTTAAAAATTAAATCTTTTTTGTGTCCCCCATAATAATCCTCCCAGATCAGTTTTTGTCCATATTAATGGAGAACACATCCCTAGTAAGATTTAATTTCAAACTTTCATAATTATGGTTAAAATTAAATCTTACTGTGGCTGTATTACATGTTAACATGAATGAAAGCCAGCCTACGAGGATTATCAAATGTACCCTAGTATGATTTATTCTTAATTTTTGTAATTAATTAAAATCTTTGGATAAAGATCTTGTTTGGGTGTTGGCAGGGGGGTCCTCATTAAGAATATCCCCTCCCCCAAAGTGTTTCCATTCTTATAAGGGATGTTTGGAGCTGTGAAGTGAGGTTGTGAGCCCTGGGAGATCATCTAATGTCATTCAGCCAAATAGAAATATATTTAGTTGCATTCTTGCTTTGCACTAGTGCAAGTGATAGTAATATTCAGAATCAGCATTTTGCTCAAAAAATGTTCAGCCAGCATTCAAGAGAAATATGGAGGCTTAATAAAAACTAGATATAGTTGCATGGAATCTCCTAATAATACGATGGCTGTGCTTTGAGTAAGGCTTTAAACACGCAAAAAGATCAGGAGTACTTGTGGCACCTTAGAGACTAACACATTTATTTCAGCATAAGCTTTTGTGGGCTACAGCTAAACACAAATACAAGAGAAATGATGTATCAAAAGGTTTCTAGATTTTATGGCCAGATGGGAATTCTCACAGGGAATTTTCCCCAATAATACCTACATTGGAGCAAAGTATTCTTCCTTACTGTGTAAATTGAGACTATTGAGCCCAATATCTTGTGGTTGAACTTGAACATTCTTTTCTATAGGAAGACACCCAATCTCAATTTAAAGACTCCAGATGAAGTCTCTAATTTCTCCCCATGAAGTCAGACTTGGAATCCTTTACACCCAGGAATTGCCCGCTCGAGTTAAATGTGTCTGGTCACCAGTGTGAATGAGGAAGGGGTTAATAATCTGGTCCTGGGTAAGAGGTTCTAAACGTTGCATAACACAAACATTGCATCTTCATAAGAGAAAAAAAAATGATGGATTTCATAGATAGTTCTTGGGAAAAGTAAACCTAGTCAAATAAACTATTAATTTTAATGTGTTATGATTTTGCTCATCAATTTTTTTAGATTGGGGTAGTTCCAAATAGATTTAATTGCTAGGTATTAAATATTGTAAAGAACACAGTCTCACTTGCAGTTGACTTTCAGTACCACTGAAACCACAAGTGGTGCTCTGTCCAAGATGAGTGAAATTTAATTAGAATCCTGGTCATGGGAGATGGGTAGTGCCCTCACCTCAGGCTGATTTTCCTGGGAGTACAATGGGAGTTTTAAAACTCAGCATGTCTTCAGGAGATAGACAGCACATTTCCAAAGGACCTGATCTAGTGCTCAGTCAAGTCAATGGGATTTTTTTCCATTAAGTCAAATGGTGTTGGATGCAGTCCAGTCTAAGAAAATAAATTCCAATGCTATCACCTCCCCTGGGAAGAATCTTGATTTGTACAATGCATTCTGTAATTCAAGGTGCTCCAAAAAAGTTCTATTGGACTTAGACTCACATATGTCTTCTCTGATAACCCATCACTACAGGTATCTGATAAAGGCTTGCCAGCTGGTTGGCCTGCGTTTTATACAGCAATTCTTCATCATACAAGCTGATGACAGCCATCTTCCTTGCTTTAGCTAGTAGATACATTTTCCCTATTGAACCTAATTTCTATCATTCTTTCTCTATAATTTACTCTAAATTTTGTGAACAGTGAATCTTAGCTACTTAATATATTTATGAGTTATAATATTAGTTTTGGTTTCTTTAAATATGGTTTGCCTGAAGAATACAAATATGAAGGAAGGTTTGTAACACTGGGGCTCATCTGAGCATGGAAAAAACATACAAAAGATGATCTTGCATTGTTTCCAACCTGGAAATATTTAAAATGTCACAGTAAAGACAATTTCCTGGTTCTCTCATTGTGGAAGGCTGCTGCTTCATTCACTCAGTGCTATTTTATGAAGAAAGCTAAATCATTGCTATCTTTTCACTGGTGTGGACAATATGACTTCTTATCCCATTATCCCAAGAGAATTGTATAGTATTATGGACCTAGTTATCAAAAGGATGGATGACTTACTAATATATATAATACTTTTACATATATTTTCCAAATGAGGAAACTGAGTCAGAGAAATCTGTGGTTTAGGAATAAAACAAAAGATGCATAACTCCTACTTCCCAGCTCTGTCCAGTCAACACATTCTTTTAATTGTTAGCAGTCCATCTACTTAAGTTTACAAAGCATAACCACACTTGTAATCCTGCAGCAAATAGCGGAATGACATCTACTTATTGAAGCATGCGGTGCAGCTTCCATAACAGCCTCCAGTTGACCCTGTGATATCTGTATGAATTTCAGGGGACCTGCGCATTTTCAGGAGAGAATTCTTTGTTACTCCTCCCTATTCCCCTACTTTTAGGGATAGAGACAATCTAGCCCAAAGTAACTGGGCCTGATTCTCCATGGCATTACACTTAGGGTAGGAGTAACAAGAGGGTCTTAGGCCTCTAGCTGCAACTTCAGGCACCTAATTCTAACATTTAGGCAATCATTGGCATTCACAAAACCCCTGCTCAGCTGCCACCTAACCCTGTACTGGCCTAAGTTACTGAGAGTAGAGACTGCTAGATGTCTAAGTTTTGGCAGCTGTGCATTGGCACAGCTGCCTTAGTCCTGATACTGCTCAGCAGTTTGGCATCTAACATACCTAAGCTATAGAGGAGTCACAAGCTAGGCATCCCCCTATCTATTTTGCTTTGGGGCACGATCCAGTAGACAAGCTTTGAGCAAACTGAAACCCACATAAAATGGCCAGAGAATGCGAGGGTGCTGTTGCCTCATCACCCAACCTTTAGCCCAGTATAACCTTTAGCCCAGTGGTTAGAGCACTCATCTAGGATGTAGGAATCCTACCCACTGAGCTATGGGAGATTCAGGATCTCTCAATATCTCCTGTTGAAGCAGCTCCATTGTGTATAAATAATTAAATATGTATTGGAGCAGGAGCACTGGAATTTGGGTCTCTCATATCCAAGATTAGGGCTCAAACCACTGGATTATTGAGTAATTCTTATTCTTACTCTCTCTGGCATGAGGTCCCCCTTTAATCCCACACCAGTATAGTCATGTACACCTGTGCAAAGTGAGCAATCAGTAGGTATGAAAGCTATCACACTGTACACAGACATTAGATTTGTAGTATTGTTTAAAATAAAATGCCAAATATAATTTTCCCGTATAACTTTTTTCCATCATATGGTTCTGTATATCATCCTGTTGGACAAAGGAAAGTCATAATTATTTACTTTTGGGAGTCCCTGTAACCCATGTCATCATGAATTCTGATGAATTTTCTGGGAATGGTTTGAAATGTTTCCAGTTAAACTCTTGACTTAACATCTCAAGAAGAAGAAAAATGTTTCTACCACATTTTATTAAGCCCTTTTACAAGAGAGGAAATACCAATTAACGTATAATTTAGCAGAACAAAATATTATCCCATTTCAACCAGTACCCACTTCCTTGAAGTTTATTCAAGCATTAATAACCATTTAATGCAATTTAACTACACTGAGGTATCCGTTACATTAATATCATATATCCATCAGGAAATTAGAGTTTTGTCTCTGTGAATTTTGTATTACAAGAAAGTCTTTATAATTATATTCTGCACTTTCTGGTGGCTAATTTAAGTTTTAAAATGGTTCAAATAGCTTCCCATTCTCTCTCTTTTAAAGTGTAATGTGACTAACAAATTGTTACTGATGTTAAAAGATCACGAACACATCATTTATTAAACAGCACTGTATAAATAAGTTTGAAAGAGAAGAGCACTTTCAATATAACCCTTGTTTTCATAGAAGTTTATAACCAGTGATGAGTAAAACCTCACAGTCAGGATGTTAAGGGTTGTGACAAATTTCCTCCTCTATTTTGGTGGGTCCTGCACTTACTGGTGGATTTGTTCACCTCAGAGATTCACCATGTGGGTCAGGAAACAGCCCAGAGACTTTCCCCTCTGGGAGAACCCACAGTCCAGGTCAATTCCTCCTGTGTCTTATCAGGAGTTGGGAGGTTTGGGGGGAACCCAGGCCAGCCCTCTACTCCGAGTTCCAGCCCAGGGCCCTGTGGACTGCAGCTATCTAGAGTGCCTCCTGATACAGCTGTGCAACAGCTACAAATCCCTGGGTTACTTCCTCATGGCCTCCTCCCAACACCATCTTTATCCTCACCACAGGACCTTTCTCCTGGTGTCTGATAATGCTTGTACTCTTCAATCTTCCAGCAGCACACCTTTACAGTTTCAGCTTCTAGTGCCTCTTGCTCCCAGCTCCTCACATGCATGCTACAAACTGAAGTGAGGTACTTTTTAAATTCAGGTGCCCTGATTAGCCAGCCTGTCCTAATTGACTCTAGCAGTTTTTCTCAATTGGCTCCAGGTGTCCTAATTAGCCTGCCTACCTCAATTGGTTCCAGCAAGTTCCTGCTTTTTCTGGAACTGCCCCTGTTACCTTACCCAGGGAACAGGGATCTACTTCATCTGGGACCAAAATATATCTACTTTCTAATACTCTCCTGTATCCATCTGGCCTGACCCTGTCACAGGGTCCAATCCTACAAGATTCTGAGCATTATCTGCTTCCACAGAACTCAAAAAGAATGGAGGATGCTCAGCAACTCAGAAGCAAACAACCGAGTCCCTAATCTCAGAGAAACATCCTACAGTTTCTCCAGACTTCAATGACATGGACCTTGGGCTGGAAGTCAAACAAGAATAGGCTTTCCTCCATACTTCCTGGTTTGTAAGTCAGGTCATTAATGCCACAAAAGTGCAAGATATTTGACAATACTGTCTGCGCCCATATTCCCAGTTTCAGTAAAAGAGCCACAGCCCTGAATAATGAGCTGCATATTATCCTATTACTACTGTTATTGCAGTTACCACCTCTTGTAGTCTGCCCTTTCTATTTCATATTGTTATGGCAAAAAGTGATAACGTCATGCATGTTCTGAGTCACTAATCTATAAACTCAAGATAAAACTCTCCAAAAAATATTTAAATATCTGCATTCACAAGGGAATTTATGCATTGAGACACTGAACATTGCAATGCCTAACTTTTAGGACCCTAGAAAAATCACAGGAACAACAATGTGATCCACAAAGTTCTGAGTTAGTCACCTAGGCTCCATAAAGAACGAACCGGGAGAGATAGATGCCTTAGAATCACAGTTGCCAACTTTCATGCAATAAATATGTACTCTGACTTTCACAATGAGCCAAAAATCAAGATAATCCCATTTCAAAACAAGGCCAAAAAAGCCAGTCCCTAAGAACCCCAACACATTATGTGACTAGATCCCCTCAGCATGCAATCTAGGACTGTGGTGGGCCTGCTGTGCACCCCTGACTCACTCTCTCCTCTCCCCCCCAACCTTGCCCCACCCCTACTTGTTGGGAGCCAATCCAAAAAAAAGTAGTAATAAGCTACAAGCCAAAAACTAGCCAACAAGCATCTAACAAGGCAATTAAGCCGAAAACAAGCCCGATTTCTGTGCTTTTCTTATGGGTTTGGCATGTTTTCTTAGAATTCAATGCACAAAAGCTAGCACATTAGGTGGGGAGCTGCCTAAACTAGCCAATGGGATATGCCTACCAGTGAACCACAACTCAGTCTCTCCCGTTGAAGCTGTTCCACTGTATATAAAAAACATTCATTAAAACAGGGGGTGGACCCTATATGTCCCGCCTCCTAGGTGGATACCCTAATAACCAGGCTACAGAGTCATTCTCACTCTCTCTGGCCCAATGACTAAGTATTTATATAACGTGGACCAACTTCAACAGCAGAGAGAACTGGGATATCACTGTTCAAATCCCTTCTCCCCTGAGCCAGAGGGGGAGATTTGAACTGGGATCTCCCACATACTGGGAGTGTTCAAACCATTGGGCTAAAAGTTAAGGAGATGGACACTGCCATCACCATCACCTCCTCCTCCTGCCAATTTTGAATGGGATCTGATCTAGTAGGTGGCCTCTGAGCACACTTACCGGACTGAGCCTCATGGGTGGGACCCAAGCAAATTCATGGCCATGAAAAACATTTGACAGATCGTGAAATCTAGCTATTGGGGTGGGGGAGGGGGAAGGGCAAGGGCAGAGCTGGGAGTGCCCCAGCCTGGGGCTCCAACCACGCACTAGGCTCCAGCTGCTCGACCTGGCAGGGCTGGGAAGGAATCAGGACTTACTCTTTCCCTACACAATCACTCTGATGGGGAGCTCAGACCCACTTCTGTCTGGGTCAGCTGAGTCAGCTCAGCTCTGAAGGCAGCATAGAAGTGAGGGTGACACTCTCACAAACCTCCTACAACAGCTTTGCGATCCCCCAACAATACCCTTTTGAGTCAAGACCCCCATGGTTACAACACCAACATTTCAAATGTAAACATCTGAAACCATGTAAAAGCAGCACAAAGTGATGTGGCACCTTATAGACTAACAGATGTATTGGAGCATGAGCTTTCATGGGTGAATACCCACTTTGTTGGACGCATGCATTCACCCACAAAAGCTCATGCTCCGATACATCTGTTAGTCTATAAGGTGCCACAGGACTCTTTGCTGCTTTTATAGATCCAGACTAACATAGCTACCCCTCTGATATCTAAAACCATGACATTCACTATTTTAAAATGCTATGACGGAGTAAAATTGACCAAAATGGACCGTAAATTTGGTAGGGCCCTAATTCATGGGTGAGATAGGTATTCTTCCTCCTATCTTCCCCTTGTTTGTGGACTGCTCTGAGTCTTATGCAGGAGATTGGCATCTGGGTATCTACAGTGGGGCCTCAGTTTTCTGCCTCTGGGCATGTACCTTAAGTGTCTAGGGAACTTTTACAACAAAAGTTTAGGTGCCAGATGAGTTTGGGTGTCTACCGGATTAGGTGGCAGCCAAGAACAGCTTTTGTGGATCACAGTTGTTCCCCAAACTGAGATTTAAGTGTCTAAGTATCTTTTTAGATCTGGGCCAAAGATATCCCTCTAGCAACTACACTTAGAAAGTGAAGGGGATTGCATGTGTTAAAGCACACTCTTTTGAATGGGCAGTAAAACCTTTCCTGAGGGCCTGTCTGCATTTAAAACGCTACAGTTGCACAGCTACAGCAAAGCTGCTGTGTCACTTTAGCACATCAGTGTAGACACTACCCACACCAACAGGAGGATTCTTTTATCAATGTAAGTAATCCTCCTCACCGAGAGGCAGTACTTAGGTCAATGGAAGAATTCTAGTGTTGTCTACACAGGGACTTGGGTTGACTTAGGTACATCGCTCATGGGTGCCAACACACCCTTGAGCAACATAGCTGGGTCAACCTAATTTTTTGCGTACACCAGGCCTAGGTTCCTTTGTATTTTAGAACAGCTGCACAAAAGGAGAATATTAGGTGCACCTTTCAAAAATATGAGGTGAAAGAAGCAGCATTGATCCAGGGGCTTCCCAGATGAAAAGCCCAGAGGCTCAGGTGACAAAAAAGAAACAATGTGGTAAGCAGAAGAGTCCAGGAGATACAAAGACCAAGAAAGCTGCTCCTTAATGACAGAGAAGTGGTTCCTTAGCTGAGGTTTTGGAAACAGGACTTGTGTACATTCTGTAAATTAACAACTTATGCTAGAAAATACCTTACCTCTCATCCATTAGGAATCTGATCTACTGCAAAGGCCAAAAATCTGCCAGCAAAGGGGTAACAAAATAATAGCACTACCCTTGTACTAGTGTTTTTATAGTCAGTGTTACAGTAGTTGGAAATAATGAATATTAGAAAAGTAAGCTTTGTTCTGTTGCTTCTTCACAAGCTGTGCTTCTTCCACAGCCCCTCTTTTCAGTGCAATATGTTTTTATGTCAGAAAATTAGTAGATTTTGAGTAAGAGGTCTTTTTCCTGAGGTGCATTATTCAGTCACCTGCATATGTAAATGAAAGAGAAAAGGAGGTGGTAGAGAATTGTTAAGGGGGTCTGCATAAACTTTATTTTACTGACAGTATCAGTACAGAATAAAAATATCTGTCATACTGTTGATATGAATTTTCTTGTAGTGCCTTTTGGCATAAGTGGATAATTAGGGAAACCTGAAACTGCTTTTTCTGCAAGTTCTTCCAATTCTTTAGTTCTTTTTCTTTGTCCAGCAGGCTCTGATCTTTTTAAACTTTGCCTGTTGGAGGGAATTAAAAATAGACCCAATACATTTTATAATTCCAGAAGTGTTATTTTGCCAGAGGGAACTGACACCAAAATAATTCTTTGGGTGGAAGCTGCAGTGGCAGTAGATACAATAGCTTCACAATAGAAGTGAGATTAAAACCATAGGACCAGCACAGTTTAGGTATTTAAAACTACTATTATTATTCTTACATTTTGGTATATGTGAAATTTGATTGTGTGGAGATAAGTACTATGGAACAAATAGGCCAGATATTTAAAACCATCCTGTGAGAAAACAGTGCAACTATATTGACAAACAGGAAAAAATATATATATGAAAATGGCTTTCAGTTGGCATGCTCCAGAGCTATAGCTAACATTGCTTTCTTATAATAAATATACTTTATAATATATGCCATATTACCACGAATGGAGCAAAAGATTTTGCCAGGCAGAGAGAAAGTTAACCCTGACAGTACTTTACATTTTATAGCAGCTTGCCTCATTAAAATTTTAAAGTATGCTCAGATGCAATTTTCATAACAAAATTGTCCCCATCCAGGCCCCAGTTAGTATTCCTGACAAGTCATTCATGTTCTCTGTGCTTCAGCTCCTCCATCACTAAAATAGAATTGATAATGCTTACCCAGCCTCATAAAGTGCTTTGAGATCTACGCATAAAAAAAGTGAGAGGTAGTCATGTCCAGTTTTCACTATGGCCTAGTATACCTGAAATACTTTGTCCTTTATACTTCATAATAACCAAAAAATCCAAATAAATTAAGAATTTCAATTATGAATTCTGCAGAATTCACAAACTGTGCAGTATTTCTGTCTGGATGACAATGTTGTTTTTCTAAAGAAACTTTTACATATCTATTCAACTGCAACAATATATAACTAGTAACAACAATGCTACTGATGTCCTATAAAAAGACTTACTACCTCTGGTGCTTAGCAGGCCAGTTAGTTCCATATCATACCACTATCTGCATAAATATACTCAGTCTAAATTAACATAAGAATCAGGAACTAGTTTTAACGTGATCATTATTAACACTGTACCTATTGACATTTAGTGCATTACTACAACAACAGCTTAATTCAGTATTTAGTTTTTGGAAAATAGATATGTAAAGCAGATTAAAATATTTAGGAAAAGATGGTTGATTGTCAAAGCAATGTGCTGATTTAAAGGAAAAGTCCTCTTTGGAAAATCAATACTCAAAATCTTTCTGTGCCAAATCACCACAATTGTGATATGCAGTATGCTATAATACAGTGCAATATCATTAGTTCATTTAGGCATTTAAAAACAAAAAGCTCTGTTTTTTATTTTATTTTCTAAGTACTGTATTGAAAAAAGCACAGTTCAGAGACTGCCATTTTATGATGAGAGAGAGAGTTTGAACCCAGTTTAATATTATTTTGCCACAAACTTTGTAGATTTCAATTCAAGTAAAATCACCCATCAACATTTTCTAATAAAAACTCCATATGCAGGGAAAAATCCATCGCTTTACATTTTGCTCTCTTAAAATGATAAACTGAAAGAAAAAAGTATCAAGGAAGTAAGCTGCAAAATAAAATATGTTAAAGTTCTGTCTGGAAGCAAAATGAGAAGGAGAATATTATTGCGTATGCAAGTATTTTAAATGGTTTCCTTGTAACATGTTGTTTTCTTCATGAGATATATTGCACGACAAATGACATGAGATAGGCTTATGAAATTTCAGTCTGAAGCAATTTTTACTGCTAACACAAATTATAAATAATATGTGCCTTTTGTCAACTGCATTCTTCAGTAATCTAATTGTATCACTCTAATGAGACCTGGGTTAGGAAATGCACTGAGGTTCCCATGCCCCAGGTCAGGGGAGACTGAAAACATTGTGCGGCAGATGTGCTTAATCTCAAGAGGATGGCAGCTGCATCACTTGGTCAAACCAAATAGCATTGGCTATGGAGGGAACCATGCACTTGACCTCTCAGCTAGAGGTAAAGTGCCACCCTGTTGGCTAGCAGTGAGAATGATGGGGAATAAAGCATGAGGGAATTTTTTTTTCCCTTTCTGACTCTGTTTTTATAAATCACAGAGGAGTATTTCAGCTTCCTGACTGGTGAACTACGTCTGTGTATGAGTTTCTCTAATTCAGTAATAAGGAATTTATTCTACTGAAAGAAACTAAGGTTTTTATTTTATCGTGTGTGTCTGTGTATGTTTATACAGAAGAGATAAGGGAGGAGCAAAACATAATGTCAATTAGAGAAAGTCTCTTCCTAAAAGCAATATACTTTATAAGTACATTTTAAGACACAGATTTCTTCTATTTCTCTCTAAATTACAATGCCTGTATTATTAATTTAAAAATGCTGATTCTTCAACACATAGTACAACCATGTTATTCTAGTAGTAAAGGTCAGTGTGTGGAGTTATCCTAGGTTTACACCTTCTCAGGCCGTTGGAGATCTGGGGCATGGTCCAAAGTCCACTGATGTCCATGGACTGCCATCAACTTTCATCCAGGTCCCAAGTTCATAGCAGGTGATAACCTTCTCTGGGAAGATCAAAGATCTTCTCTATTCATTCCAAAGAGTGACATTGAAAATGGCTGTAAAAGGCAGTGTCCCATCCTTTTCAGCCAAAGGGAAGATGCCAGATCCAGAGCACCAAATTTGTAGTACTCAGTCACAACAGGGTGGCCACTGAAGTTAATGGATATAAGTGTAAGATGGATACATGTCCAGTTTTTAAATAATACTTTTGGTTGTATCTGCTGAAAAGTCATTGTAACAGCAAAGAGGCTTAAATGGGACAAGAGTTCTCTCCATTTATTTTTTTCTAAGGGATCATATTGGGAAGATGCTCCCATCTCTGAAATGTATTATTTGAATTACACTAGCACCCACAATGGGCTTAGCACTTTCCAAACTAATGAAGATGCCCCCAAAAGCTCACTCTCTAAAAAAATATTCTTTTCACTCTGGGACTACATCTTCTCCTGTCCAGGAGATATCCAGATGGGCTGCAGAGCCAAGAATAGACCTACTTTTCTTCCAGCCTTTCCACTTTCCATTGTCCAATTGTTCTAATCTTACATGGGGTTATTACCCTCCTGTCCTGAGCTACTGTCCAATTGCCTTAGTTTGAGGGCAAAACAGTCTTTTTAATCATGAGACCTGACTTTACACAATTTTGTATATGTAATGTATAATAAAAGTCAATTCTCCCTTCAGTTACACACATGCAAACTCCAGTGAAGCCAATGGGACTTATACTGCATAACTGAGGGGAGAATTTATCCATATATTATGGTAATATTAGTGACTGCTGTAGTGAGGCTGGAATGCAGCTTTCTTTAGCCATTCTCTCCCTCACACACCTATTTGTTTTTTGTAGTCGGCCTGTCCTTTTATAACATTCTCAAACATTGTTATTGGGTGGAAATTTTCCACACTTGAGATCAACCACAAGGCAACAATTTCTGGACAATTTCAGTAAAGTCTGTTCAGCTATTTAAGTGCAGACCAAGCAACATCACACACTACAAATCTCTGATCTCAGGCTCATGGAGTACATGCATATCCACATGTGCAATGCACATAGGGACCAGGACTTAGAGGAGGCTTTAGGTATTTTGTCACCCCAAGTACAGCAGGCAGGCTGCCTTCGGCAGCTTGCCTGTGGGAGGTCCCCAGTCCCGCGGATTCGGTGGCACGCCTGTGGGAGGTCTGCTGAAGCAACGGGGCCAGCGGACCCTCCGCAGGCATGCCGCCAAAGGCAACCTGCCTACCGCCCTCGCGTCGACCGGCAGAGCGCCCCCCCCGTGGTTTGTCGCCCCAGGCACACGCTTGGCATGCTGGTGCCTGGAGCGGCCCCTGCCAGGACTGGAAGAAGAACAAACATTTTCTGCATGTTTTCCCACCAGAAACGTAATTCTTACATAATTAAAACAACCAGTTTTGATCAACTGGGATGTTGTGCAGTTCACACTGAGATCTAAGGAAGAAGCCAGACTGAATGGCATTGGTTCAGAAGTTTTAAAGTTATTAGCACTAAAAAACTAAAACTAAAAACCCATGCTTGAGTGGTAGGACTTTGTCAGGTTTCTAGTTGGAACTAGATTTACATGAGCAGAAGACTTTGTTGCAATATTCATAGATTTTAAAGCCAAAATGGGCCACTGAGATCATTTAATTCAACCTCCTGCATAACATAGGCCACAGAATTTCACAAGGTAATTCATATATCAAACCCAGAATGTCTGGTTGAAGTAGTGCATAATTTTTAGAAAGATCTCCAGTCTTAATTTGGAGACTTCAAGTGATGAAGAATCCACTAATTGTGAGGTTAGTTGTCCCAGTGGTTAATTGTTATGATTTGCCAGATGACTCTAAAGCAGCTATGAACTTTAGGAAAGTGGAAAGTGTTTAATTTGTATTTAAGCTTGCAAGAGATTTAAAAACCACCAAACCTTACATGCAGTTTAAGGAAACCAGACTCAGAGAGGAGGATTTTCTCAGATATTCCACTGAATGAGCACATAATTGGGATTTTTGTACTGATGAATCAATGACTAGTCCCACTAGAGATGGATTAGTCAGCAAAGAACAGGGTAGGTAATCAAAGGTGCATAATACAGTGAAAATCTGCTATAACGTGATGTTTGCAGTCCAAAAAATTCCATCACGATAAATGCAGGGTCGCAGTATAGCTGGATTTCAAGCCGATCAGTTTAAGTCAGTGGTCCCCAACGCCGTGCATTGATGTGTGCTGCCTAGTGCCTAGTGCCCAGCAGGGGAGAGAAGCCGCGGCCCTGTGCCTGCTGAGGACAGAAAACTCCGAGGCTGCGGGCGCCAGTGCTCCCTGTCCCCGGCAGGCACAGGGTCGTGGCTTCTCTTGAAGCTAGAGAGAAGCCGCGGCCCTGCACCTGTCAGGGACAGAGAGCACCGGTGCCCGCAGCCTTGGAGTTCTCTGTCCCTGGCAGGAGCGGGCCCGCGGCTTTTCTCCAAGACAGAGAGAAGCCGTGGTCCCGCACCTGCCGGAGACAGGGAGCATTGGTGCCTGCAGCCCTGGAGTTCTCTGTCCCCAGCAGGCGCGGGGCTGCAGCTTCTCTTCTGTGCTGGGCACTAGGTGGGGGCACAACAATGTCCCGGCGGGTGCCATGGCATTGGGGACCACTGGTATTAGGCCTTAAAGGGGAGCCAACTTATGATCATGTTATATGCGATTTCGTGTTATGGCGGGGCGCATTATTGCTAGGTTTGACTGTAATTGCAGTTTATCAGATGGTTATCAGCATATAACTATGTGCGAGAGATCAAATGTGTGCAGGTACTCATGTGCATACTTTGTAGCAAGAGTTATAGTTAAGTGTTGCCCAAGTCTTTCCACAACTTCCCCACCTCCCCTCATTTTCAGTTACTCAATTTCTGAAACATTCATTTTTTGGGCTGTGACCTCCCAGGGTTCACCTCTGCTTTAGAATGATCTTTTTGAGAAAAAAATCAGTGTAAATGCTCTGAGAAGAATAAAAAACAAACAATTTTCCTTTATTTAAAAGAAATCAGAACTTTTCTTTTAAAAAAAACTCCGCTGCTAGGTAGAATAGACAACAGACAGTTGAAAGGTGAAATCTAAAAGACCTTATATTATATTGTGTACATGTACATATCAAAGTATATCAATATGGAGTTTCCCAGTGTGCTTTCTCAAATTCCACATGCCGTATGGCATAATTCACAATCTCTATTTTCTTATCAGTGCCTTTTGAAACAATTATTCCAGAATATGTAAAGTCATTTCCTCTATTTTCCCTCAGATGTGTGGAAGGGGTTTCTGCTTGCTAGACAGTTACCGTTATACATTTTCCCTTAGTCATTAACCCTTCATGTGTGTTAGCTGAAGGATATGGCGTGTGTCTATGTTTTCTTTCCTGGGCTTTATAGTATTTCTAGTAAATGTGAGATGTTTTATTTTCTGGTAGTTGCTTTGAAACTTTTACCATATTTTCCTCTTCTTCCTATGAATGACATTTTTGGTTTCTTTTCTTGTCAAACATACGGAAATACTTCTTCATACAGTGCAGATGGAGAGAAACTGAAATGGAGAGAAACCAGAGAGAGAGATAGAAAGGAAACAAGAGCAGGAAAAAAGTGAGGCTAAAGTAAAGACCTGATACTGATTTCATTCTAACAAGTTTCATGTCAGTGTAATTCTACTAAATTCAGAGTTATATCACTGTATGTGATATCAGAATCATGACCTATAGGCATAGTTAAGCCAGAGCCTGTGGGAAGCATCACTCCAGAGGCCTGCCCAGTTTTATTTGCTCTTTTGGGAGAGTTCTTCCCCATGAATCTATTGAGGGTTGCCCACCACTCGGTTTTTTTTCCCATCCCTACTGGATAATTCATCCATTGCTGCACAACATCTAAGCACAATTTGCAAGAATAATCCAACTCCAAAACAGTTAATAGAGAGAGAGAGAGACACTGCAATGCTGATTCAGCCTCTTTTTAAAATATTAGGAAAGGGGCCAAAACCTTGTATACTTTCGTAAGAGAACAGCAAGACATCCCTAAAGAAGGTTCAGAAACCTCATCAAGGATAAATAGCAAGGGTCTTCTGAACCTACAGAACTTGAAGGATAATTTAAAAAACAACTTAACATTGCTGACTGGACATCTTTACAAGACAAGCACCAGATGGAAAATTCAGATGAGAGTGGATGAATTCATTTGTAAATTGTCATTTAACATTAATTATGCACAAAAATCTCTTCCTCACACTGACATTTGTATTACAAAATAATATAACATGAATATATTTACTTTAAAGTTTGTACTAAAATCTGTATGAGCAATTTACTTATTCTAATGCTGCAAACACATTAAGATCTGATTTTAGTTGACTATTTGGGTTTGCAGTAATACGTTTCACCATTATGCCATGTGTGGCTTTTCTGCTTAACTGCAGTCTATGAAAATGCTGTAATAACACAGCTTTCTGATTAACCAAACAACTAATAACTGAGAAGACATAGTGACTAGCTATCATCCTTATGTAAATAAGGAAAGCTTATTTTTGCTCACTAATAGCTCCACGTCACAATGCAATGCTTTTATTAAGTTTTAAGAGGATAAAACCAAGAAATCAATTTAGCAAATGCCCTTTTCAATGACCGCACACCATGTCTATGGCTGTACCATGACATGTTTTCATTGTTATTTGGCTGTAAACAAAACGAAAAGATCTGTCATTGAAGTTTAAACAGAGAGACTGGTTACATAAACTGAAACATTCTAAGCCCCAGTTCAGTACAATCAACAGTCTGAAGAGACTGTACAACTAAACAAAGTTTTGGGATGTTTTTGGTTAGGGGGAGGATTAATAGCCAAAATAACCCTTGGCTTCTGTTGGAAACTCTTAGGAATATGATGTAAAAATAGTGTAAATCTGAAGATTGATGATTATGAAATAACCATCTCTCTGCAGGGCTGAAACATACACCCCTATTGAAACAAATGTCTTTACTAGCCAGTATTAGTAAGAATATACTGCTTTTACCACAAAAGCAAACTAAATACATCTGACCTATCTGTTCCCCCAGATAACTGTAAATGCTGTCAGAATATAACAAATCTTCTATAAATGGTTATCTTTCCAAGCTGCAGTTAGAATGTGCTTGTTTAATTATACAAACAATGCATGCTTACAAATACAATTCATCTTGAAAGCCTAATAGAGAACGTCCTAATCATTCTGAAGTAACATGGAAACAAATATACTATCTGTTTGTGTTTATTTCAGGTAAACAATTTTGTGGCTGATCACTCTAGCCCCAATTCTTCCATTAGGCGCAAATGGAACTTTTGACACCCCTGGGGCTCCAAGCAGGTGTTTTATGTTGTGTATTTCTAAAATCTCATGCTTCAAAGTTTCAGCTAGCCATCAATAGGCATCAGGAAAGGACTTTTTTTCCACTCCACAATTGCTTTTGGGTTATTTATTTATCTATCTATCTACTTCCTCTGAAGAATCATGGATGGCCATGACTGGATATGGGACATTGGACAGGAAGCTCTGGGCTCTGATATGGCACTGAGCGCGCTCTCTCTCTCTGTCTGGTGATTGGCTGGCTGGTTCTTGCTCACATGCTCAGGGTTTAACTGATTGCCATACATGGGTTTGAGAAAGAATTTTCACCCAGGTCAGATTGGCTGTGATGTTGAGGGACTTTTGCCTTTCTCTTCAGTGTGTGGGTTCATGGTCACCTGCCAGGATTATCTGGGTAGAGACTCATTTAATCATTTTCCTGCCATTGCAGGGGCCTTGAGCGCTGGGGCACCTTGGTCCCTTATATTTTCTGCCTGTTGAACACAATAGTCTAGTCTCCTGTGGGCTGTAATACTTTAGTCTAATATTGTTTTTTGAGTTTAGTGTGCAGGTGCTGGGGGGTGCTGGTGACCTGTAATTTATAGGAGGTCGGTATAGATTATCTGGTGGTCCTTTCTGGCTTTAAACTGTATGACTCTAGGAGCTGAAGGATTCAGCTATATGGCAAAAGGTTTCAGTATCAGGGTTACCATGCAAAGAAAACAGCTCCTGTGAGGCCTGATTCTGATAGCAGTTGAGCACCTACTCTGACTAAAATTGCTATTGATACTAATTGGAGTGGAGGGTGTTTAGTACCTCTAGTATCAGGCTCTTGGTTTCTAGATCAAATACATTCATCAGCAGATTACCGTTAAACACCATACTTTAAAAAACTCTATTCTTTTCAAATACAAAACAATTACAATAAAAGCATCAATATAATAAAAGTTAGCATAAACAAAGTATATCATAGTAAACAATTGAGTTAAGGGAATGAGCATGATGAATTACAGGCTAATCAACTTTTATACAGTATCTTCTCTTCTCTAATAGAATGTAACAGAATTTAATAAATTCAGATTAAATTTAAGAAGTGGCATATTGCTTCTAAATTGCCTTTGTTATGTGTGATTAAAATGTAATGCACATAAATCAGCCAAAGGAATGTCAGCCTTCTGTAGAAATAAATATCATCTAGGGAGTCAAAAAACAATGCTTCTGAATGAGGAAGAGAAAGAGTTAACTGGCTGTTTTCACATAAATTTACAATGAAGTACAAGTAGTAATCAGAGGCCCAGAGGAAGCCCATCTAACTGCACTCTTCTTATCCCTTTAGGAATATAGTTATCGTATTATAAATAGTGAGAGAAAATGATCCCGCTAAGACAGAACTGATAAATAACAAGCTATGTACAGATAAGATCACTAAAAGACTTCCTGTAAAACAATGGAGGACTCTTTTCCATAAAACCTATAATCCTAACTAGACCTACAAAGTACAACATGGACAGGGAATTTAGGTTTCTGAGAAAAATCAAAATATGGCGACAAACCGTGTCCCTATTCATTTCCCATCACAATTCAAGCCCCAGGGGCTATATATTCAACTTGGTTTCAAGTGAAAAATGTTTTAGAATATTGACAAAAACAAAACAAACCCCCTCACATACACTCAGCAAGTTTCCATTAATAAAAACCAAGAAGCACAACAAAAATCTAAGTAACGTAATATTTTAAGAAGTATTTCTCAGACAAGGCAAGAGGATTGAAAGCTTTCTAAAATGAAAGCAAGTAAGGGATAAATGTAATTCAACCACTATATCTTACAAACAAAACAATATGATTCAACTACTATATTTTACAAACAAATATGTTACAGCACCATCATACCAGTTACTTAGGAAAAAAAGATGGCTTACATTTAAAAATTGGATCTGGGGCTTTTAGTTATGGTTTAATATGTGCAGTATTTGCAGAACAAAATAATGGGCACAATTTTGAGGGTACAAAATCAGTCACTGCACATATGTGATAATTCTTCTCAACAAAGTTTCATAAATGTTTCTATCATGGCAAGTTACACATGCACATGCATAGCACCCAAATTGATAGGATGGTCTGGAATAGC
The DNA here is from genome assembly GCF_025201925.1 of Gopherus flavomarginatus. Lineage (NCBI taxonomy): Eukaryota > Metazoa > Chordata > Testudines > Testudinidae > Gopherus > Gopherus flavomarginatus. The sequence goes on along the minus strand of NC_066626.1, from coordinate 57,737,062 downwards.
TCTGAAAGAGCTCTCAAAGAGCAGTTAGATTTATTGGGTCTGTAGTACAGTATATAATCCAAGAAATAAAAAGGATTTACATGATGGATGAGCCTAGATGAACTATCACGTCAGAAATCCACTTTTTAAAAACAAATACTAAATAAGATATTCAGTAAGTTTAATACACACATTGCCCAGCAACATATTTAACCTTCTGGGCCATAGATACACAACTGAAAAAATGATTACGTTTTTAAAAAAAATTAGCTTAAAACAACATAGTCACGCACTTTATAGTTGCTATCACAGAGTGTGAGAATTCGTTTACAAACATTGAGAATGAAGGTAACATCTTGACTTAATTGAGGTCAATGGAACAATTCTCATTCAGTGGGCCAGGATTTCATCCTCAATCCTGTCTTCTGGTACACAGGAGGGCGAGAAGAAGACAAAGCCAGATTCTGATCTCAGTTACACTAATATACCGAAGGTCAGAATCTGTCCACAGAATCGGCATGCTCCCCAACCCCACCTATTGGAATTCTGCTCTGATCATAAATGTTTTCTCCAGCAGAGACGTACCCATCAGTATCTAAAAACATCATTGTACTATCAGGCAGGACAAGTTTTGGTTCTTTGTTTTTAAAATTATGTCTAAAAATGCATGCATTCTCCTCAAAGTCTCACTCTGCCCACTACCTACAGAAAACTGTGGTAAGGGGTATCAAAATAGCTCACTTGGCAAAATGTGATTAACACTTGTAATGGTATAATTCTGTTCACAGGAAAGGATTCTATTAAGCAAGATTTTGTTCATAGCAACTTTATCTTTGTACTTGAAACTCTCAGAGAGTTGAAAGTATACACTTGACTGAACTTTCATTTGTCTAATGAGATTTGAGGTGAAATTTGTGCAACTCATTAGCGCTAGGGAAAAAAAAGAATTTTTACCTGTACACTTAAACATAACTTATATGGATTAAATAAATTAGCACCTACTTACTAAAAAAGAAACAAAGCTTTTACTAATGTGGATATAGTGAAAGAATGTGTGCAAACAACTTGTGTACCTGGGTATGGGCCTGGCTGCTAGCCAACAACATATAACTAAGTTCTGACACTATACAGTGGTATCACGGAGACATGGGACAAAACACCCTCTCTCTTTGATTAGGCAAGTAGCACATTTCCATATCAAATGCATGCAGGAGATATTTGACAAGTAGCACATAAAAGGATTGCCAACACTGAGCCAAACTGACATCACTGACATCATTACACCAGGAATCAGTTTGGCTCACTATTACCAAGTATAATACCAAGTATAAACATTATAACTTTTTGCACCTACAGCTCTTTCAAAATGCAAAATATTATACACCTCTACCCTGATATAACACTGCCCTCGGGAACCAAAAAATCTTACCACGTTATAGGTGAAACCGTGTTATATCAAACTTGCTTTGATCTGCCAGAGCACACAGCCCCACCCCCTGGAGTACTGCTTTACCACGTTATATAAGAATTCATGTTATATCGTTGCGTTATAGTGGGGTAGACGTGTACTACATGAATGCAGAAATGTAGCATTCCCCAATATGACATATCTATCCAGGGATATAGATGGGGCCCCTTGATTTCTTTATACTGCTCTAGTGTGTAAAGGAGACTTAAATGGAATGGAACACCCCCTGCACAGTGCCTTCCAAGTTGGTGTAGAACTAGCACAAAGGGTTTCCACTAGCCCTGCACCTAGCCCCTGGTGTCAGGTGCAGATCCAGACATGGCCAGATAGTACAGCCCTAGGGGTCATGAGAAGCAGAACACTAATTAGAGCAGCTCCAGAATACAGCATGCATAAAGATGTGACCTTAACCCACCCCTTCTCCACATTTCTGCCTAAAGTACTGGAAAGGAGTAAATGAGAATCATGGACACCTGTTTTTCTGAGCTATTACCATGGTCCTAAGTGAAATGTCTATTTTAATTGTAAAATGTTTTCTCACATATACTGTAGAGAAGGGCTTAAACTAAATGCCACAGCATTCTCTTACTCCTCCAGACTATGGGAGAGATTTCACTCAAACCTGGAACTGAATTTCACAAGTGGATCAGTCAAAACCTTCGAACTAAACTTTGAAGAAGTTCAAGGGTCTTGGATCAAAGCAATACATACATTTTGCATCATAAATCCCAGTTCTACTGCACTGCAAATACCTTCAAATATTTTCTATATAAAGAATTGTACAAAACTCACTGTGTGCTTATGTGTAAGAATTAGGGAGAGATGTAGGAGGAGCTCCTTTTTGGTATCGAATATGCATTCTTAAAACTACAATACCCACCTGCTGAAGTGAAAAAACAGACTGACAGAGCCAGAAGAGTACCAGAAGTCACCTACTACAGGACAGGCCCAACAAAGAAAATAACAGAACGCCACTATCTGTCACCTTCAGCCCCCAACTAAAACCTCTCCAGTGCATCATCAAAGATTTACAACCTATCCTGAAAGATGATTCCTCACTCTCACAGATCTTGGGAGACAGACCTGTCCTCGCTTACAGACAAATACTCACCAGCAACCACACACCATAGAACAAAAACACTAACCCAGGAACCTATCCTTGCAACAAAGCCTGATGCCAACTCTGTCCACATCTATTCAAGTGACACCATCATAGGACCTAATCACATCAGCCACACCATCAGGGGCTCATTCACCTGCACATCTACCAATGTGATATATGCCATCACGTGCCAGAAATGTCCCTCTGCCATGTACATTGGCCAAACCGGAGAATCTCTACGCAAAAGAATAAATGGCCACAAATCAGACATCAGGAATCATAACATTCAAAAATCAGTAGGAGAACACTTAAACCTCTCTAATCGCTCAGTGACAGACGTTAAGGTGACAATTTTGCAACAGAAAAGCTTCAAAAACAGACTGCAACGAGAAGCTGCTGAACTTGAATTAATATGCAAACTATATACCATTAACATAGGTTTGAACAGAGACTGGGAATGGCTCGGTCATTACACTAGTTGAATCTATTTCCCCATGTTAAAATATCCTCACACCTTCGTTTCAACTGTCCAAAATGGGCCATCTTGATTATCACTTCAAAAGTTTTTCTCCCCTGATGATAATAGCTTCTCTTAATTAATTAGCCTCTTACAGTTGGTATGGGTACTTCCACCTTTTCATGTTCTCTGTATGTATAAATATCTTCCTACTGTATGTTCCATTCTATGCATCTGATGAAGTGGGCTGTAGCCCACAAAAGCTTATGCTCAAATAAATCTGTTAGTCTCTAAGGTGCCACCAATACTCTTGTTCTTTTTGCCGATACAGACTAACATGGCTGCTACTCTGAAAACTGTGATTATTGTAACTCAGTCTGGGGAAAAGAGCAACACTGGACTTAGAAGTTCAAGCAGCTGAAAATGACTGACTTTACCTGATTTTGTATGTTTACTGTTAGAGTAAATTGTTTTTACAGTAATTTACTGTTACTGTAACATGACGACGAGAGAACAAGAAAAGATGACAAATAGCCAAGCACATGCTACACAATGTTCTTTCATACCTCTGAACAAACTATAAAAAGGAATAGTGTTCCTTTAAGAAAGTGGCTTAAATGGTGCTCAAAACAGACTGGGTTGACAAATTTTGCAACCTTGGTGTCTCCTCCAAGATTTACAATGGCAGAGCTCCCCTTTTTAGTAAATTAAACCTTGTGTCAAGACTTAAAATTAAATCCAAACCTCTTCTCTTTTCTGTACAGAAGGAACAAATTGGCACCACATGCCGGTAGTCAAGGAGTGCTGATGGGAAACAGAGTGAAGTGAGAGCCTTCCAACCTGGAAGGCGTCACTAGTCAAAATCAACTGGGATAAACAGTCAATTCCACTTAAAGTTTGACATACACAGGCTTGTAAGATAGAAAAAATTAAATATAAGAATGTTGCTGTACCACACAAAACTGTCCCAGTGCCAATACTTTAGCTTTCTGTGCTGTGCAAGCACTTTGTGGAAATCAGCTTTCAGTACAGATTTAAATGTTATGAGACCCTGTTTTGCAAAAGTCTGTTGAGCTCAGTCAGTTGAAAAGGAAAACATAGCAGAGACCCCACAATGCATGCTCCACACAGAATTAAAAAGGTTTTTTGTTTTGTTTTTAAATCAAGAAGACTCTCTTACAACATATTTTTAGTTTAACTCTAATGGATTATACATAGTTCATACATCTCTAGTCGGCAAGGGCCTCTTGTTATATATAATCTATATAATATATATAATCTACATAACAAGAGGCCCTTGCCGACTAGAGATGTATGAACTGCCTTTCAAAGAAAGAAGTTTAAGGGTAACAGTTTCAAAAACATTTAAGAGACAGATTTTAAAAATATTTAAGCACCTAAAGCTGCTGATAGGTGCCTCATGGTTTTTTTTTTTGTCTGTTTGTGTGTTTTTGTTTTTTTCAAAAGCACCTAAGCAGGTTACATGTGTAACTGCCATTGAAATCAATGTTACCCTATATATACATTCACTGCCCTCATCTTCCCCAATTTTAGAACCAAACATTTGTATAGGATTCAAAAACATTTAGTTAAGTTACTTGGTTCTTAGTCCTTATTTCTGTCAAGAACCAGCACTGGAGATGCCACAAGGTCCTTTTCCATTTTGGTCAGTCAAGGGCTTGGGTTTCCCATGAGTCTATGTCAATATTGCACTACTTCATGTTTGCTATGAGGATGTCTTTGAAACACTTTCTTTTGCCTGCCCCATATCCCATTGCAAGAACATTACCTGCTTCGGCAGTCAATTTTCTGGCATTCAAGGAGCATGACCAGCCCACCAGGTTGGTGGTGAATGATCAGCGCTTCAATGCTGGTGGTTTTGGCTTAGAACAGAACACTAATGTTGGCACATCATTCATCCCACTTGATTCAGAAGATCTTGTGGAGGCACCATTGATGGCATTGTTCATGAACATTGAGGTATCTACTGTACATGATCAAAATTTTGGCACCATACAAGGGATCAGGGATAACAATGGCCTGCTACATGAGAAGCTTGGTTTGATTCTTCATGTCATGATCTTCAAAGAAACAGTTTCTCAAGTGTCCGAAAGCTGCACTTGCACATTGAAGGCAGTGCTGAATTTCCTGATCAATGTCAGCTTTCTGAGACAGAAAACTGCCGAGGTAAAGGAAGTGCTCAGTGTTATCCAGGGTCTCTTTATTGATCTGAATTATGGGAGCAGCATCCTGTTGATTGAGAGCCTATTGGTGGAATACTTTTGTTTTCTTAGGGTTGAGTGTGAGGCTGAGTTGGTTGTAGGTCTCAGAGAAAATGTTGACTATTTTTTGAAGATCTTCTTCTGAGTAGGCACACAGGGCACAGTTGTCTGCATATTGGAATTCACTTATAGATGTAAAATTAAGCACTTGCACAAGAGTTTGTACGTAATAGCTTTGCAATTAAAACATTCTAGAGCAATGTCCTGTGTATGTTCTCTACAGAACAGCCTGCAACTGGTGTCTTAGATCCATGCATGCCCGAAGTTTGCGGAAGTCATATCAGAAGTCAAACTTAGTAGTACATGGATATTATGGAGTTGGCAGTGATTTCTTCTTAGCTAATACTCAGTATAAACTTCCATTCTAAGCCTATTTTCTGTCCTCCCATCCTCAACTTTTGAGTGAAGTAGCAAGTTTCCTTGCAATTATTTTCATCAACTGCAGTAATTTACATAGCCTCATCACCATAATATCTCAGAGCTCAGTCCTGAGCTACACACAGCTCAGAATAGGGAGAAAAAGTTGTCTCTATACCAGGTTTATGTGTCCATTGATCATCAACCCAGCCAGGGACCCTGATGTAAATGGCTCCTACACACAGATTTAGGTCATCTTAACTACATCAGTTAGGGGATATGGATTTTTCACACCCGAGTGACACAGCTGCGCTGATTTTAATTTTCTAGTGTAGACCGGCCCTAAATTAGAGCATCCTGGGCATGCCTTGATTTATGCAGGAACTCTGATTAGCCTTAGAATTGGGAAAGCAGAAAGATGGCTTGGAACCGGCCTTCAGATTCAGTCCCTATGTGCCTCTTAGAGTTGGGTGAAAAATGCTGTAGTTTAAATGAAATTTAAAAACCCACAATTTTTTGCAAAACTTCTTGAGATTTTTATTTTTTTTGTTTGTTTGCTTTAACCTGCTTTACTGTCTATGCATGTTAATTTTAAGGTGTCTATTACCAAGGTATCTGAGTGCTGATATAATTCATGTGACAATAACTATACAAGTATCAGTAAATTCAGAATTAGTGTTTCTAAGTAGAGAAACCTCCTAGGTCTAAATCACTCTGCATATTTAAGATTACTGCAGACTGCTTAAATCCCTTATGACGAGTATGACAAAAAAGGACTATGGTTACTGTAGCAATATACAATTAATTTAAAATTAAATATGTCTATAACCATGGTCTTGTAAAATTTACTTTATCCAAAATAATGTATAGGAACCACTTCCTGCAAAATTATAACACTGCAAGTAAGAGTATCCAGTATCATGCCCTAGGTGTTAAAGGAACAAACAGAATATTCTATCAGCAGTTATCATAAGGCCTTGTCTACATAGAGAGTTGTACTGATTTAACTACACTGATACAGCTAAAGCAGTATAACCCCTGAAGTATGGACCCAGCTATATTGGCATAAAGGTTTTATCCAAGTATACTTATTCCAGGGTAACTAAACTGGTAGAAGTCACCTTTATACTGATATAACTGTCCCCACATTTGGATTTTTAACCCATATAACTATTTTGTTTCTTTTTTAAAAAAACACTGACATAGTTAGACTTTATGCAATGGTATATTAGAGAGACAAGGTGGGTGAGGTAATATAGTTATATGATAAAAATTCCAAGTGTAGACCAGGCCTAAGAGGGCACAGTTAAGGTTGTGTTGTTGTTGCACATCAGCCATAAGTGCTGAGGCCATAGAATGGTGGACACATTGTATCCCCTTCAGAGGCTGCACAATGGATGTGCTCTCTTGCTACCTGCAAAGTCCAGGAGGTACTGTGCATAGATGAGGCCCAATATGTCGAAAAGCTTTTGCTAGGGCAAAATTGTCTACACACCTTTCAGTGGGGGGAAATGTCCATAGAGCGCAATTAAGTCCATATTGAAAGCCTCCCAGAATGCATCATTTTGTTGCATCACAAATACCAGAAGTCACATGCAATTCATGGTATTTCTGGTGTCACCTGATTTTTTATTTTTTTTTCTGTTTCTATTATACATTCTGGGATATTTTCATTAACGAGGAAGCACGAGGATAATTTAACTAGGGAAATATAGAGTTTTAAGAAGGATAAATTAAAACTTATTTCTGTGCTGAATGCCTAACCCAGCTTGGTTAGCAGGAACGTTTAGTTCATACAGCATTTCTAGGCTAGAGTTTCATTTCTGTTTTGCAGTTCACCTCCCTGTTTAAATAATAATTATGGTTGTGACATACAGTGACAAAAGCCAGAAAATTCAAAGTTAGGAGTGAGACACTCTGCCATTGTTTAAATGAGTTCAGCTGTTTTTGCTTTAGTAATACCACCAAGACAGAAAATTTTCATTTCCCAAAAACACAAACTTCTGGCAAGAGGTTATAGCTTGAAATAAATCTTATTCTTGGAAGAGACTTTTGTTTGACACCTGAATCATTTCTGCTTGTTTCTCTCTTCTTTCCCTCCTTCAAATGGATTCTTAGAACTCAAAGCCAAAACATGGAATCTTAGAGCTATCACAACAGCCCAACATCCAATTCTTCCTTGCAATTCCCAGAACACATCACTGAGTGATAGCCTAATTAGCCTTCTCAGACCTGGGAAGAATTCTTTACCCCAGAAAGGAAAAATAACTCAAACATTTGATTAAATATGGAATCAATTTCTGAAGTGGTATGGAAGCAAGATAGAAAACTACATATTTTAAAAGCTTGCAAGGTCTCATCATGAAATTTTAAGACAGATGGACTTTATTATTATTTGTAACAGACTGGTGAGTGCTAAATATATCTTGACATCAGTAATAATATTATACATTAATAACAGAATTCAGCAGAGGGTCTTATTCCACTGGATAACACCTTTCCTTCTCATGCTTCTTTGTCTTGTTCCCCTCAACTCCCCACACACACATTTTTTTTTTTTTTTTGGTAGCCGTGATTTGAGTTTCTTCTTTGTTATCTCCTTCTCTCCTTCCTATGTCAAGGGAATAAAATAGGGCTTCTTGTCAACTAGGGTGGTTCCACATTGTTATTCTGATGTGTTTGGGATTGTTGTCTCTTTTTCAGAGCTGCCAACTGTATAGACAATTGTTCAAGCCTCAGTTAACAAAAGGGACCTACCCCAATGATTGCCCCTTTACTACATATCACAAGCTTACAGTATATTAATAGGACTCTCCAATCCCTCAGTTACGATAAAATCTTGTTCTCATTGTCGTAAATGAGAATTTTGCCGTGGACTTCAGGTATGGATTTGGGGTCTTGGTTTCTTGGACCAAATTCATCCCTGGTGTAATTTCAGTTAATTTGATGGGGTTACACCCAGCAGGAATTTGGCTTATTGCTTCATGGATTTCTATATCACTGAATCACTCAAAATGTGCTACGTGCTTACCAAACACAGAGGGGGAGACAGCCTCCTCCTGTCCTAAAGAAAAGACAACCCAAAAAGACAAAACACAGATTAAGGGGTGGGGTAGGAATATAATATACAGGGAAAGCAGTGTTGGTGCTGACAGGCACATGGCTCATAAATTATACTTTTGATTTTTTCCCCAAAGTTAAACACACTAAATTTCCCTCTCCTTCATCCCACATTCATCATTCAACTTAACTGAACCCCAAGCCTACAGTCCCAGCTGCAATTTCACCACTTTGAATCACTCCTCAGACCCACCCCTCTTCCACTTTTCTCTCTGCACCGGATATTACTGATTTCTTCGAAAAGAAAAATTAACAAAGTAAGTGACCTTCCTCCTCCCCTCACTTGCCTTCCTTCCCTTCCCACAACTCTGCCCTCCTTCTTCCTGTCACACATGCAGAAGTTTCTCAGCTGTTCTCCTCTAACCCCTTCACTAGCCCCAGTGACCCTATGTGATCTCCTCCCTTGAATCCACTCTCCCCCTCACTCTTCTTAATCTCTCAGTCTCTTCTGGCTCTCTTGCCTTACAATACAAGCATGTTTTCATCTCTCCCATCTTAAAAAACCCATCCTTGATCCCACATGCCTCTCCAACCACCACCCTATCTCCCTTTCATTTCTAAACTCACTGAATGCACTGTTTACAATCACTATCTGGAGACTCCTCTCCACCTATTCCATCTCAGACCCTCTCCAATCTGGCTTCCATCCCTTACAATCCACTGAAATCATGCTTGCCAAAGTTTCTAATGACCACTTCCTAGTCAAATCTCAGAATCAGTACCTTTGGCCTATCAGCTGCCTTCAGCACCATTCCCACATTATTGTTCTTGCAATCTCATCCTCCCACTTGGTTTCAGTGATTCTATCCTCTCATTACTTTCCTCTCTCAGTGTGCTTTCAGTGTGTGTTTCAGAGGATCCTCCTCACCCCCCCCCCAGTCTCTCTGTCAGGGTTCCACACAGCATTGTCCTTGGGCCCTTTCTACATCTTATCTCTGGGCAATCTCATCCCAAACACAAATTCAACCGCCATCTATACGGACATTCACAGATCTATCCCTCTCTTCCAGACCCGTCTCCTGTTCAAAGCAAAATCTCAGCCTACCTCTGACATCTCATGTACGTCTAGCCGTCAGCTCAAGCTCAAAAAGCTAAAACAGAGCTCTTAATCTTTGCCTTACCTGCTTTCTCAACTACTGTGGACATCATCATCCTGCCCGTCTCTCAGGCCCAAAACCTGGACGTCATCTTTGACAATTAAATCTCTCTAGGGGCCCTCACATCTAGGTTAGACCAAAATCTTGCTGATTCCTTCTGCGCATCTCCTCTAAGTTACAGCCTTTCCCATCCACCCACACAGCTAAAATTCTTGTCCAGGCTCTCACTATATTTCATCTAAATTACTGAAATACCCTTTTCTCCAGCATTTTACGAATGTAGCCTTGTCCTGCTCACATCCATTCAGAATGCTGTTGCAAAGATCGTTTTCCTAGCCTGTTGCTTTGGCCAATATTATCTCCTTTTTCCTAGTACCGCCTACTCATCTGTCTATCTATCTGTATCTACTTGTCTCTTGCTTTATACTTAAACATAAACTCTTTAGGGCAGGGAATATCTTTTGGGATTTGTGCATTGCTTGATACAATGGGTTCCAGATTCTGATAACCTTACTTCCATTAAGTACTACATTATGCCTCAGTTAGTTCCACTGAACCCATTACAGTAAAGTGCTATGTATATCTGCTTTGAGATGAAAGTCATAGAACAGGGTTTAAGTAGAGATGGTTGAATTCTTTTCCATTTTTCAACCACCTCTAGTTTTAAACTATAAATCCTTGTATGGCTTGATACCTGACTACCAAATAGATCACAGACCTGTCTTTTTGTACACTATCATAATAGCTGGGCTCTACCGAGATTGATGGTCTTGTTGTCTTCTTTAGAACTGAAAGCAGAACTTTAGTGACAGCAGGTTCATTGCTACAGAACGCACTCCCTGCTTGGCTAGAAGTCTGACATGAGGTTAGTTTTCTAGCTGGCATAAATCAGTGTAGAAACATTAGATTTAATGGAACTACTCAGCTTTACACCTGTGGTGAATTTGAGTTTGGTGTTCTTGTTAGGTTCACCTTTTTGACCAGGCATTTTCTTGTTGATGGTCTTAGACTCTGACAATGCTTCTAACTGATAGCTTGGAATAGTTATTTGGGGGAAGGCTATTACTGCTGCCTAATGTGGGCAGAAGTGCCTCAGGTTTTGTTTTTAATGCATTTAATGTGAACAGATGCTACTGCACTAGGTGAATAATGAGCTATCAAGTAAAATATTAAATAATAACAGTAATACACAGAAAGACCTTAAAACTTGTAGGCCAAATGCTCCCTTTACTAGTGCTTTTGTGAGGAGCCCTGATGCCCCTTGAATCTGGGCAGCCAGAACAGGGTTTCATGGTGGGATTGAGAAGACCAGGGAAGATACAAACCACAGTGAGAATGGGCTCACAGCTGCAACATGCATGCCAATGTATGGCTTGCTATATGCCCTAGCTGGCAACCAGTGTTGCTGCTTGGGACAACATGGCAGCCTAGGAGCTTTACTCCGAGCTTTCTTTTAAGAGATAGTATCCGACACTGCCCTAATACATGAATGGGAAGAGAGAGGAAAGAAGCTTCCTACTCTCCTTAGGTATTCCTGTTGCAGTCATCACCACAGTATCTAAGTGACTAGTGTTAAGACTCTCAGTGCATTAGTCTGTAAGGTTCGCTGTGCTTTGCCAGGCCCAGGCTGTTTTGATCTTTTGTGGAAGTAGCGTGGGGAGTGGGAACGGTATTCATTTTTCAGCTTCTGTTATTGCAGGAAGGTTGCTGTGAAAGCGTAGCTCCTGCAGTGTACCCTGAATGAGGTCAAGTTCATATTGATCACCTCCTTCCAGCAAGGAGTTCCACCATCAGAGACCCTGAACTGAGAACACACTGACTTTAGTAGCTACTGATAGTTTCCTTCTGGGAGTTAGTCACTTCAAACACAGCAGTTTCATCACAGCTTTAATCTCTCCAAACAGTTCATGTTGAGGAAATTACGATGTTTCTTGCTAGCCTGCACTAAAATTTCTATTATTTTCCTGTATTAATATCAATTTGGGGTAAAAGTTATAAAGTTAACTTCATCATTGTAACCAGATGCACATTTAATGCATTTAAAAAAAAAAAAGTATTTACTTTTGGGTTTGACCCTCAAACTCTGCTAAATTGTTGGAAGAACAATAAAAATCAAAAGTCTACGCAGTTATTTCTGTGTTTAACAAAATTCTTTAACCCCAAACAAATTATGATGGACACATTTTCTTATTATAAATAAAGGTGGTATAGCATACACTGTAGTACAGAACGACAGTAATTAAAAATAGAAGTGGTGCATATTAGAGGACAAGGTGAATTTCAAAGTAAAGATTAAAAATTGTAAAACTTTTATTTTGTGTGTTTACTTTCTACATAGTAATTAGTGACATTAAGAAACAGGTCCAAATTTTCAAAACCATGTCCCTAATGTTGTATGCAATTTGTGCACTGATGTGTCTCCTTTTGTTCTGATGTTATAAAAATACAGAATTGCCTGAAATATACACAGGATTCATATACAAGTAGTTAAAGAGATAGAAGCTATGGCTGTGTGTGTGAAAATCCAGAAAAGTACATGATCTTCAGGGCCTGATTTTCAAAATGGGCCTCCATTCTGTCTGGTGCAGTTTGGCACCTGTAACAAATTATACCCACAGTCTCATATGTGTAATTCATTCTTACTTTTTACTAGCAATTCATGGAAAGTGCATAACTGTGAGGGAGTTTAAAGAGGCAAATTTGTACCTTCAAAAGTCAGGCCAGTTAAAATTATCTGTATAGGAAAAGAAGTAACTAGGATCTTTCTACTCTCTGATTAGCTAACTCAATAATCATCCAGGATCGTAAATTAACACCACTTTCTTGAAAATATATATGTTCTGTAAAAACACAAATATTTAAAATATTTTTAAATTGCCTGTACATGAATAAAATTATTGAGATCAAATTTTGACAATTATGTGTGGGAAAAAAAGGCTTCTGCAAATTGGCACATAGTCCATTGCCATATGCAATACGTAAAAACGGTAAGAATGGATTCTATACTAACTACGGGGTGCTTACTTTCCTTCAACGATAATTGTCTTAATGCCTGTTTTAATCAGTATTAACTACTAGCAATAACATGCTTTTAATTATGTTTTAAACGAGTCCTTTATTGGGCTGTTTTGGGAAGCAAATTAGTCAAAAAGAGCTGTTAATCAAAAACGTGTTACTGGCACAAAATAAATGTTCATTTAAAGAGCCGTTTGAAATAAACCTGGCTCATTGACTCTGACAACCTACAAGGACACTGGGGTCTCCTGAGGATAACTCCTTCAGTACTCTCCTAGATACGCCTTGCTGCTCAGAAGTTATAAGTAGAAACATTAAGCAGTTTAGGTCATTCATCAGCTAACTTTTACTACTGTACTCAAGAAAATGAGCCTCCTAGGAACTTCACAGCAGATCTATTCCTTCATTAACTAAGTAATATTGAGAGAGATGTTCTTGTCATTATGCATGGAGAAATCTATTGCAGTGAATTTTACTAGTGTCCCCTTTGTCTATGAGCTGTCTTTGCAGATTTTAAGGTATTTAAGCTGAAAAACTAGCATAATTATCTTTGAACATTATTCGTATATGTTCATTTCCTTTTACTGAATTATATCAATGCATGAAAATACTACCAGGCAAGATTATATATTCTATATAATGCACAGGCACACAGTTTAACACTAACTGCAATATCAGCAGCATGGCACAACTTTAAATAGAATTTGGATTAGATCAACTCCATGCACAGGTTTGAAAAGTTAATTTTGACATTAGCTGTTTAATTTTTAAAAAGCTGCAGCTTTAAACAATCTAAAGAAAAAGACTGCATGAGTTATAATGATAGCTAAAAGTCTAGTTTTAAAATCTACAGTTAATGACTTATTGGCTGAGCCTTTGACTTCTAAATCTTAAAACTAGTTTTGCCTCATGACGAAGGCAAAAAATGCTTGAAATGATTTGGTTTCCCTCACACAGCACTCTCTCGGTTAACTCCTTTAAGTCTTCCACCTTCTTCCCAAATGCACAGATTTAATTGTTACCAAAAGAGTTACTGTGATAAGCTTCCTCTCCTTAACTATGACCAGAAAAACAGCACAGCAACAGCATGGTGTGAGCCATTAACAACAAGAGAGAGTTTTACATGTCTGCCTTATTAACAATGGGAAAATTTGCACCAAGAACCAGTACCTTCGGAATAACATTGTAGTGAGCAGTTACTAGAGAAGCGGGTGGTTAATTAAGCGTTGGTTCACAGTATGTATTTTTAGAATGAGCCTAGAGGTAGGAATGAACTTGCAAAGGAAGTTGTCACTGGATAAAGAAGGGATAATGAACACATGGTAAATATTATGCATCTGATGAAGTGGGTATTCACCCATGAAAGCTCATGCTCCAAAACGTCTGTTAGTCTGTAAGGTGCCACAGAACTCTTTGCTGCTTTTACAGATCCAGACTAACACGGCTACCCCTCTGATACGGTAAAAAGATAGTATATACAGTAGTCACATGTTGTTTTCTAATTGCTAGCATTGCTCTGAAGAAACCTTCAGTGATTGCAGTGTCCAGCATTACCACAGGCATACCGATAGTATCATTATTTATTTAGATTCCGCTCTTTAAAAGTGTACTCAGAAGCACATCCAAACAAGTCTCTGCGTACACACACATTTAAAATGGCAACATAATAAAGTAGCATCACAGCCTCTTGCCCCCAACTAGGCCATACTTCAGCCAATCACTGATTAGCAAAGGAGAACAGCTTAAATCCCTAACTCCTTGCCCCTCATTTCCCAAAAGACAAATCTCACTCCTGACTGTCAACCTTCCACCAGTAATTGCTCCAGCAGAGGGGGTTTATGACTTGCCTACTAAACAGCAGCAGCAATGAAGAGGGAGCTGACTGTTAGACACTCAGAGGGCTGGGGACATCAGCAAACTGTATCTAGACAGGATTTTGCTTATATTGCTCATTCCTGTCGGTGCAGGGAGGATGGGCAAGGGGTCACCTTCGGGAATAGGTGAAGGTCACTTGAATGTTAGGAGTGGGCTTGCGCTACTATCTACATTTGAGAAGTGGATCTTAAATGGTCAAAATAATGAAAACTAATTAAAACTAGGTGTAACCCTTCTGCCCCTCTGAGTTGGCAGCAACAAGGGCCGGGTTCAGTATCCAGGGGTTCCGTTTCAGTAACACAATGCATAACTGTCTCGAGCCCCCACCCAGTGACCTGGGACACTCACATACCACACCCTCCTGGGCGCCTCTAGGAGGCAATACTTCCCCTCTCGCAAGCACGGAGTCTGAGTGTAGCAAAATCTTTTTAATAAAGGAAGGAATTAATGCGGCATCCCATTGGAGAAACACCACAAACAGGGTTATAACACAAACCATAAACAAAAACCCACCTCCAAGTACGTTTGGCACTGTCCTTTTTCCCCTTAGGGTTTTAAGTCCAATCACCCCAAAGTCCAACAACCCAAAAGTCTCTGGTCAATGCCACCCTAGAGTCCGAGAGTTTATCTGTAGAGGTCCCTCCCCCCAGCCTGGATAGAAAGGGGCACCTTACGTGGTCCGGGGCCAACTGCCCTGCCTCTCCATGGGTTCTGCTTCCACCTTCTCCACGAACTGCTCCGCTTTACCAGCCGCTCCACGCTGCTCCTCCAGCCATCCTCAGAAACTGCTCCGCTCCACCAGCTGCTCTGCTCCATGAGCTGCTCCAGTTCTCTCTGCAAACTGCTCGGCTCCGCTCACTCTGTGGGCCGCTCCACCCATCCCACAGCTACTCTGCTCTGTCAGCCGCTCTGCTGCCCCGTGATCCGCTCCAGCCGTCCCCACAAACTGCTCCACTCCGCCAGCAGCTCTATTCCACAGTATAGCTTTGGGCTCCCCACTAGTTAGCCCCACTAGTGCTCTCAGCTCAGTGATATTAGCTTTTAGTGATTTTCAGCTCTTAGTGATTCCAGCTCATAGTAGGGGAGCCCCAGTGCTAGTGCACCATTAGCCCAAAGTGATTTCAGCTCAGTAACCTGTATTTAAATTCTTAAGGGAATAAAAAAAATCAACTCTGACATTCCACAGTGGAGAGAGGAGGGGGTGCAACTGGTGCTTCTGGCTCCACAAGGAGACTGCACCACCAGGAACAAATACCTGTCCCCAGCCTCTCTCATTTCTCTGGGTTTTGGAACCCATGTCCCATGTCTAGCCAGTACCACCCAACTGAGGGTGAGCAATTTGTCACCAAGCAGTCCCACAGCTTGGCAGTCTGGGATAGGGTAGGCGTGCCTATGCAAATACACTCTCTGAAATTCTTTCCACCAGATGTCAGTGTAGAGCTTATCCTGACTCTGCTTACATAGGTATAACAAAGGAACCTAACAAACTTAAACCTGCAAATCCAAACTTCAAAATAACTTAAGTCTTTGCCAATGAGATTTAAGCTTCCAAGCGCCTAAATTACTTTTGAAAAATTGGACTTAACCCATTTGGCAAATTTTACCCTGGACATAGTTACAATAAGTTTTTATTTTTACAACCATTTAATCTATTTTAAGAGCTAGATTTTAATAATTACTATTCTTTAGAGGGTACATTCCTTAGAACAAAGATCATGTTTTCCTGAGCGCTAAGTGTTGCACAAACATAATGGGAACTTTAGGATCTTTGGGAACTACTGCATATTAAATAAATAAGTAAGTAAGTTCTGGTCTATGCTTACTGTTACAACTCTGAGTAAAGCAAACATGTTCCTTAGTCTTTGTCAAGGAAAGGTAATTTAAGCAACCTCATAGGAGTGTTTTCTGCAGGCAAAACTGTACCAGTACATAGCCGGTCACAGAGAAAGAGGAACAAAGGAGTTCCAGACAGCAAATTGTTCAAGGGTATGCCTGCTGACTATTTCAGTTCCCTTTATCCACTGAGTGCGTCTGAGTTAGTTGCCACTCAGGCAAACAGCCCTGTTAGCATATCCTGTTGGCATACCAGGGCATGCAAGGCAACGAGCTGGTGCCTTAGAGACTTGCTGAACAAAGCCAGTTTGCAGTCAGACCTATGGGACCTCCAGGGCCCCAGGAAACAATGACTGTCCACTGCTTGTCCTTTTATATTAGTGGCTTGGCAAAACACTCTTATCCGAGCAAGCATGATTCTTTCTTCATAAGCAGCATGACATGTCAGCAATAGAGTTTAAAATACCCTTATGGTCTGATAAACAAGTCTTGATTTTACTTACTTGTATTTCTTTATTTCATTATATATTTAAATGGAGAACAATCCTTTCAAACACTTAAAATTACAACTTGAATTCAGTACCAAAGTTAAAACAAATTTTACCTGTGTACAACACAGAAAAACACAATATTAAGACAATTATTCTTAATTAAATATGAAGATTACTGATATCTTCTGACTACTTTCATAAAAGAACTTATTAAAAACTTTGTGTTGCAATGAAAGAGGTTTTGGGTTCCCCCTCCCCACCCCCCAAGACATAAACTGGCTCAGAACTGGAAACCTGAATTTTGTTGTATTGCTTTCAAAGCTGGCTGTGTTTTTTGATGAATTTCATAATGTTACAAAAATAGCATAAATGTTTTGTAAGATGTGGGTTTGAGAATGTTATTGGAACTGGCAACTTATTTTTCAAATTACCATTCACGGATCTATTTTCAACACTCTTTTCCCCAGTCTATTATGTATCACTATGCAGGCTTCATCCATAAGCCACAGTAAAACATTGCATATGACCCTGTTTCAGAGCAGAAGTGCTTTCTTGTTTCCAGTTAACAGCACAACCACAATCTTGCCTCTTTTTTTTCCTTTTAATTTTTGGAAGTGCAGCAATGTGATCTTTGCAGTATGTCACAACTGCTACTGTACTTTTTGTATCATACACATTTATTATAGTCAATATTGTGTGCATCTTTTGGGGGTTTTGAACATAGCTGTGTGCAAATAGTCCATTTGGGATTTTATTCCCAACATTTTCATTCTGATGTTAGAAACATCAGGTGTTAAGAGGACTAACTGATCAGGAGACTGGTGCGAACCTATAGAGTTTTTCTCCTGTAGATCACTGACTCATTCAAATTGAGCTTGAGACTGTAGTGAGAAAGTTGCTACTATTGATCACTTTTAGGTGGTTTTCCCATCTATTCCCTATTACCCATAGCACAAAACATATAATCATAGCTGGTATTAGCTGGGAACTTTCAGAGCAGCTTTGACAGAAGCCTAGAATTGAATGGGCATAGAGACTGATGGACCCTCTCATACGTAGTCAAGGCTTTTAAAAAACAGGTTAAAGGCATATGACCTGACTTCCAGAGGTGCTAAATAGCCCCAGTTCCCCTACTGAAATCAACAAGAGCTGCATGTGCTCTGTACCTTTACAAATCAAGCCTACACCAGCAAGCAACAATCTGAATTTATGATGACGCTGCTTATGGTGCAGAGTAGATAGAGGGAAAAGACTTCAGTCCTGCCCATCTAGCACCCTTCTTAAGCACTACATTAACTTTTAAAGGAAAGTTTAACATGCATGTGAAAGAGGATGTTCAAAGCTAAACAAATAAGACAGGTGGCACAGAAAATGATGCAAAAAACCCATTACAATGTATAACATTTTAATTTCTTATTTATGATTCTTCCATAAACTTTATTCTAAGTCATTATATACATCTCCCAGTATCTTATCACAAAATGACATTTACAATGTAACCATAACAAAATAACTACATAGAACAATTTGCAAAATACCACTTCAAAAGGTAATGTAGGAGTAAGACATAATCTCACTATATTAATACTATACTACTTATACTTTGGACCCCAAGCATAACAACTTTACACACAGAATAGTCAGTCAAAATACTTTATTACATTTTATCTCACTTAGTTCTGCATGGAACTGAGTATGAAATAAACAAAATACATTAAATGCAATGGTTAGAATCCGCTCTTTCTTTGCTGATTTCAATGGATATTTAGTTAGTAATTCAATAGGAACAAGAGTAGGTCCCTAGTTTGTATTACAACTAAAAATCACTACACCAATAAATTAAATAGGCCTCTAAAACAGAAGTGGAAAAAATCCATCATTTAGGATTCTGGTAACCTATCATCCCAACAATTTTTTAAACATTATGTAGAGAAAAGGAAAGGAATGCTCAAAATAATTTATTTTAGTGTTAGAACAAAAAGGAAAGTATCTGAGAGATAAAATTAGTTTAGAAAACAATTACACTAAACGTAACATGATTTTTTTTTTTTAAAGACTCAAGGATTTTTCTAAGTTGGTCTGTTGCAGGGACATTTATCTAACCAAATATAAGGCCCTATGGGAACTCTGAGGAGATTAAAAAGAAATAATGAAAGCATAATTGTGGGTTAGTTGGGAATAGTACTTTCTCCTCCTCAGCATATGGAGAAGTGTGTCAGTCAGATGGTGCACACTGGAAGGTATAATACCTAAGGGGTTTGAGCAACTGATGCTTCTTTATCTTTTCTTTTTGCTTTCAAATTTCCTTTTTCATCTATTATTTTAAGAGAGGACCAGGGCTATAGATATTCTTTATGGTTCTGTCTCATTATTTTTTCTCAAGGAGGGAAAGTGACTGTATACATCAGTTTGTACTTTAATCCGTATGTAGAAGGCTGTAGATTGGTGCTGATTCATATAGGATACTGACAGGTGAATGAAACCTGCTTAGAGGCATGGGCTGGGGATTATCCATCGAGTTACATATCTAATACCAATAGAACTATCCTGAATTATCAGTCTTGTGAAGAATTTTAACTAAAAAGTGAAAATAACTATCTGCAGACCAGTTCTAACTGTAGTACTATTTAATTTTTGATGTTCATTAGCTCCTCATCCTGTGCTGGACATGTACTATTCTATTACTTTGTTTAATTTCCTGATGTTTTCAAACCTATGATTTTCCATCCAACAAACAAAACAGGTATGTATTTTAGTGCACGAGTGCTTTAAAAGGCCAAATTTTCAATTATGTCTGAACCAAGACTCTATATTCTTCCCAAATTTAGCAGTCATTTATGTCCTATAGTTTTGCATTGACAAACATTTGTGAGCACAAATAAAATAATTTAAATTCCAGATTGCCTGCAAGAAACAGTAGTTGTAACTTCAGCTAGGGTGACCAGATGTCCTGATTTTATAGGGACAGTCCCGATATTTGGGGCTTTGTCTTATATAGGCACCTATTACCCCCAACCCCCTGTCCTGATTTTTCACATTTGTTATCTGGTCACCCTACTTGCAGCTTGAGTAAGTTTTCAGAAGGGCAGTAGCCCTTTGATCAGTACATGCAGACAAATGAATGATAGACACATTGGAAGGATTTAAAAAACAGACTGCAACTTTATCCAATATTGGGAGGGTGTTATATGCCCCATACACTGCTCTCTCATACTCGGCATTTAACTGGGTCCAGTGCGGTGTTCAGGACTTGCACCATACAATCAATAATTTGGAGTAGACTCACCTGAGCCATCTTTTAGAAATCACTTCTGAATCCTCTCCACCTCCAGTGTGTGGGGGGCGAGGGCATAGTTTGCACTAGTAAAAT
Organism: Gopherus flavomarginatus; assembly: GCF_025201925.1. Lineage (NCBI taxonomy): Eukaryota > Metazoa > Chordata > Testudines > Testudinidae > Gopherus > Gopherus flavomarginatus. Next base: position 57,716,616 of record NC_066626.1, on the reverse strand, counting down.
TTGTAAGCCATCAAATTATGGTGGTAAATCTGAGTATCTGTGTCTCTGGCTGCTTGACTGTGAATACAATCAAATAACAGGGTAAATAATCAGAACCACACCACCAATTCACATTTGCAAGTGCAAAAATACAGGAATAGATTGTGTCTCCATAAGGCAAAGTGAATCTCAGCCCAACTGGAAGTATAAATATCAAATATCAGTGCCCACAAATTATTGTGCATCCATGACAGAGAATAGAAATGAACTTGCATGTACATATTTCAGGCTGAAATACAGAGCAGGGTTTCTCAAACAGGGGTCGCCGCTTGTTTAGGGAAAGTCCCTGGCAAGCCAGGCCGGGCCGATGTGTTTACCGGCCCCGTCCGCAGCTCTGGTCGAGGCGGCTCCCATTGGCCCGGAGCATGATCCGCGGCCAATGGGAGCCGCGATCGGTCAGACCTGCAGACAAGGCAGGTAAACACACTAGCCCAGCCCCTGAGGCTTTCCCTACACAAGCAGCGACCCATGTCTGAGAAACCCTGAGGTAACCCAAGCACGGACATAAGGGGTATTCTTATTCCACGTAATGCCCCCACCTGTGTCACAGTCTGGCCCTTTGCTTGTAGAGCCAAAAAAATGACAGATTTTGAAACCACTATGAAAATCAGAAGAACAAAATATTAATAGATTGCAGTAAATGGCACGAGGAGGAAATAGTGGAGATTAAAAGATGATGCATTAAGACAGATAGAGCTCATCTCAGAAATTATTCTTTTTCTCTTTTTTTTTTGTTGAAATGGGGAAATGTATTTTCAAAAGTTATTTTTAATGAGACATTTTCTCCATATCATATCAGGGTAGAACTGTGAACTTTTTATGGAATTATTTGACAAACTGATCAGTGCCATATCACTGCCTCCAGACACAGTTCTTTTAATGATGTCCAAACTACTTAACTATAAAAATGAAATTGGGAGCCAGCACAGTAGGAAGTAGATTGAGCAAGCTGAAGATCAAAGGAGATACCATCACAGTGGCCTTTGTATGCTTACCGTTGGTTTGTTCTAACTGAAGGGTAAAGTAGTAGTGAATTGAATTATACGTGTGTTGGTTCTGTACCAGAGCACCGAAAGAAAAATTAAAGTAGATTCAGACAGAATTGTATAAACCAACCTGCCCTGGGCAAGACTGATACCTATTGTATTAGAGCTCCAAGCCATTTTATCATCTCATGTAAATAGTACTGGTATGCCTAGGAACACACTGTCACAAGCTCATTTATAATGTTATTTTATATATATGACTGAGTGTGTGTGTAGAGATACATAGGGTTACATCAGGAAGCACCAGATGGCGCCATTACAAGTAGTCTTATACATTCTTAGTGTGTGAGCAGTGTACAGTTTCTCTGAAGAAATGCTGTATTCAGGAAGCGGAGAGGGGAATATCTGGCAAAGAGCAAGGAATTTTGCTATCCTCCTTTCTTTCTCAAAGACTCTAAATGGGTTCAATTCTTGGTGTAAAATTGTTTCCTGTGAAGCACCCATTTGCTGTTTGGGTTGAGATTCCTGCAAGAGTGGGCTGCCTATGTGCTGTGTGTGATCATTTCTGTTCATGGACTGGTTTATATAGTGTAAATAAAGAAATTTACTAAGAAACTCTGCATCACTAACTTTTCCTCCAGTGAAAAACCAACCTATAACATTTGCTGCTGTTCAGCAGAGAGACAAAAATATTGTGGTGGAGTCAGAGAAAATTCATAGTTCAAGTTGATTTAAGAATGCACTTTAAACAGGACTAAAAAGTCTCTGTTACATACAGCCAATGACTAATTTAATCTCCATATCAAGCATACATTTATTATATACAAGGGCTACATTTGTGATTTCAACTATTTGTCAATGCCAGAAGTAAGAGGAAGTCATAAATCTTCCCTAACAGAGGTGGGTGAATCTTAAACACCAATCCTAAAACAGTGCTACACATCAGATCACAATCTAGCCCATGGTAAACATACTACATACATATTAAGGCCCAACCCAGTAATGTGATATCTGAGCGTACACACTACGCATAGTTCCCCTGAAAACAATGGGACTCCACCCAGGTGCAGAGCTCACATGGTCAGATCACATTGTAGGATGAGGCTATAAGGAAATTAAGATCATGATTGTTTGCTGATATATATAAACTACTTAAATTTGGAGCAATGTTAGCTTTGTATATCACTGACTTGGTCCATGAGCTATACCGAAGGAACATGGCAGGTTATTGAAGCTGTTTAACAGTTAGAAATAGTCCCAGGAGAATGAGATAAGTGACCAAACGGGAGGGGAGGTATTCAAAGTTGCATGATCAGTGCAGTGTATCACTTTGCTTTGCATTTTATCATATGGATATCACTTCCTCACATGCAGTACATTATAAATATCACTGGTCTACAATTTTTGAGAAGTCGTCTGCTTCAGAGATAAAATGTGATATTTATTATGTATTTTGATGTGCTGAATTCAAATATGACAATTAAAACAACTGATTGGCTACTGTTTCTAAGATATTTAAGTTTTTACATTTTATGTCTATGTATATTGTGTAGATAGTAGAGTTTTAATCATAAATTGTAAACCTAGGTCTTTTCATGCATTTATGGTTGCTTTACATGATGATATTTCACCTGTCCTGTTTATGTAACACTTTAAAAATCAGCAAAAGGGTTATATAAATAAAATTTATTATGAAACAAAAGGCAAAAAACTATTCTGTACATAGTTTAGTCCTATTCAGTGTCTACTCGGCGCTTCTTGGCTTGTCTCTTGTATTCATTAAATGGAGCATCTTTTGTCACTGTCCAGCAATGGTCTGCAAGCATTGATGGGTTCCATTTGCCCTGATAGCCTGCCAGGAGATTCCACTGCTGTAGTCTGAAGCCCAACAGCTCTGCCTTACTCTTGGGTAGTTCCAAATCCCTGACAAGGTCATTCAGTTCACCTTGTGTTAGGAGGTGTGGTTCAGAGGAGGAGGATGGGAGAAAATGTGGGTCCTGTGACATTGATGGTTCAGGACCAGAAGTTTCATCCTCTTCCTCTTCCTCGTCTGACTCAAGTGAGAATGACTCTAGTGCATCAGGGACCAGCAGTCCTTCTCCGTGGGGTACTGGGCGTATAGCTGATGGAATGTTTGGATAATGCACAGTCCACTTTTTCTTCTTTGACACACCTTTCCCAACTGGAGGCACCATGCAGAAGTAACAATTGCTGGGATGATCTGTTGGCTCTCTCCAAATCCTTGGCACTGCAAAAGGCATAGATTTCCTTTTCCTGTTCAACCACTGGCGAAGATTTGTTGGACAAGTCTTGCAGCATATGTGTGGGTCCCACCTCTTGTCCTGATCTCCAATTTTGCAGCCAAAAGAAAGGTGACAGGCTTTCTTAACCATAGTGCTTAGACTGCGCTTTTGTGATGCAAAAGTCACTTCACCACAAACATAGCAGAAGTTATCTGCACTGTTCACACAAGTACGAGGCATCTCTGCTCACTTCGGCTAAACAGAAGTGTGTCCCTTTGCAAAATCAAATACTGACAAAGAAGAGAGCACGACACTGTATGATTTCTAGAGCTGATACAGGGCAATTTGTTCAGCAGAGTGATGTAAGCTTCATTATGATTGCAACATCCATGACTTCTAGGAATAACATGATGCAATTCATATCATGTATGACGCAATACCAGCTTCAGATTGCATCATTCATTGTTTTGTCTAAAAAGCAAGTACTGTCCAAACCCAGTCATAGATTTATTCATAGATCCAGTCAAAGATGTATTTTAGTCATTTCTGGTTTAAATTGAGATCCCTTCCCTTTATAACTCACTTATCCTCCGCCATTCCCAAGTCAAGGGTCGTATATACTTACCCAATAGCATATCTTGAAAACTAGAGCCAATCAACAATTTTAAGCATCATTTTCGTTCTCAGTGACCCAGAATTACTAAAGTTGGACTACATTTATTTATTCACATGTATCCAGTATGTATACAGAAAAGATCACCAAACTCATGATGGAATTTTAAAATTTATTTACATTCAAGTGTAAATAAATGTTAAGTATTAGGAAGAGTTTATAGGTGCTTAGGGAGAACTTATTTGTATTTTATGGGATTCATTTATGGCACAGTATGTGTAGCGAATTAGATACAAATTTTTCCATTATTGCTAAGGGAAGTTGCTCGGTTAATTGTAAAGAAAATTTAGCTCTGTGTATTGTTTTAATATTTAAAACATATAGTGGAGGCTTGGGTGGGTTTTTTGTTGTTTTTTCTTACAAGAAAATGTTTGCTTGTTGTATGTGTCATGGAAATGACCTGTCTTACAAAGAAAATGTCAGATCATTAGGGCTGGTTATAGCAAGTGACAGTAATGGCAAATTGTAGGGCTATCTGACTGTTTCACAGTGCAACAGAAAACTAGCACTGATTACATCTTTATTACAAAGCAAATCCCATGAGGGTTACATGAATCCGGCAACCAAAGTAGCAAACCTGAGTGAGAGTTTTGTAGATTGGATTGAGACATTACTGTGAAATTTAAAGAAGATTTGGACTGGCCAAACCCACCTGCTGCCCTGTCATACTACTCCCGTGGCCTGGCATCCTCTTCCTCTGAATGGCCTCTAGGAGGAAAACTCACTGGGTTGCAACAACCTCAGGCTCCAATGTCTTCTGGAGCAGTTGCGAGGCCCAATGTCCCCTCATGCATTCTTTGGTTAGGGGGAATCAAACAGGTTCTTCTAGAACCAGGGCATCCCCTCCTCATCACCCTGCTGAAGTAGGACCAGCAAGGATAGTCACTCTGCATCACTGAGCCTGGAGTTTATGACACCCCAAATTCAACTCTGCAGAAGCTAGAAAACCCTAAATTCATAGGCAGCAAAACTCTAAAAACATACCTCACCAGTTTTGCTTTACAAAGCCTACGCAAACAAAAACTAGCAAGTCTTATACAGTTCTAACAAGCAATTAGTAGGTTTCTGAACCTGAGTCTGCCAGTGTACTTCAGTCTTGACCTGCTTCTATAGAACAGACACAGCTCATTTTGATTATTTATGCCAAATTGCATGGTGATATTTCAGCCTGAATATATGTTTTCTTCAGACAAAGATGACATTGATACACAACTTTTCATTTTTTCATCCAAACAAAGTTTAAGCTCTTGGCCATAAAACATGCACATACATGTATTGTGCAATCCCAATTAACTGAAGTCCAGTTAACCTAGAAGCACCACTGACTTCAATGAGATTCCATAAAGGTGTAAGGATCACCTCATACAGATCTGATAGGTTAAAGCACCTCTAATCAACTCTGCCGAGCTGTCTAGACTTAGGGCCTGTTGACTCTATATAATTGAAGTTACCCTTAATATTCTGAAATTCTAATTTTATGAAAGCTACATCATTTGATAAATCAGGGTTCCCTGTGCTAATATAATTATAATATGCACTCAATAATATCTCTCCTAACCAGGGCCGGCTCTAGCCATTTCGCTGCCCCAAGCACGGCGGCACGCCGCGGGGAGGGCTCTGCTGCTCGCCAGTCCCGCGGCTCCGATGGACCTCCCGCAGGCGGCCCTGCGGAGGGTCCGCTGGTCCCACGGCTCCGGTGGACCTCCCGCAGGCATGCCTGTGGATGCTTCACCGGAGCCACGGGACCAGCGGACCCTCCGCAGGCACACCTGCAGGAGGTCCTCCGCAGCCGCCTGCCGCCCTCCTGGCAACAGCAGAGCGCCCCCCGTGGCATGTCGCCCCAAGCACGCACTTGGCGCGCTGAGGCCTGGAACCAGCCCTGCTCCTAACAAACGTCAACCCTGCTACAAATATGGAGAGATGGAGTTCTACAATAAACCAGAAAAAAATGTTAGTGTTAGACAACCTTAATATAGTAGTCATTAGCCCTCCCCCTCATAAAAACACAATGCTTTGGATTCCAAGACATTACATAAATAAAGCGACTAATATCTCATGTGTTTTTTGAACATTGCTTGCAGTATCTGTAAATTTGAAAAGAAAAAGTAGAGGCAATGAGCCATATTTGTCCCTAGTATAACTCAAGTGACTTCAGTGGAGTTAAATCAGGGACAAAACTGACAGATTAACTTTAGTACTATTGGATAGTGACTAGAGGACAAACAGACCTGAGCTATCACAGGGAAGTGTCATGAACTGCAGTGGAAGAGGTCTAGTAGCTTCTACAAGGATATCACTACCTCTCCTGCAGGGGGCGAACAGGAACAGTAAGAGGGTGAAGCCTTGGCTCAGTCCCTACAACACATCAGCCACTGCAGCTGATCTAGCACAGTGGGGGTAGCAAGCATTACTAGGCATTGGGCTGGCATTGATTGTTTTCTGCCTAGAACATATGTGGAGGTTGTTACAAGCTGGTCCAATTCACTCTTGGGGCAGCTCAACTATGGTGCTGTCCCTCACGCAGGGCTTATGGCAAAGCCACAATTTAGATCTAACTTGGTCACGTTTTAAAAAAAGTTATTTGAATGAAGAGAATGAAGGGAAATGAAACATTATGGCAACCAATAGTCTAACTAAACATGATACAGCATCCAAACATGCCCTGTCCACTTTTACAAAAGAAGGAAAAAACTCTATCTTCCCAGGACAAGCCCTTTACATGGGCCCTTCTGAAGTGAGCTAACGGTTCTGTTAGCAAAAGTGTTCAACCCTTTTGGGACACAGATCCTTATGACTTAAATTAATTCATTAATTCATTTTCTAACCCTGATGAATTTCTGGTGAATCATTCAGTCAGATCCCAGGCAAAAACTCTGATCTATTATAATATAAACGTCTGTGTCACGGAGCCCCTTGGATCTCTGGTGATAGAACAGAACCCTCAGGCACTTAGAAAATTGCCAAAGCTTTTGTATTTCTTTCAACATAATTACAAAACGGAAAGATTTTTGAATATATATATTTTTTCAAAGTTAAAAACAACAAAGAACATTTTATGCATGAATTTTGCAGGCTTTTTCAGTTGTGTAATGAATTAACTTTGCATCATTTGGATGAGATAATGTAATGGAAGATCAGATGCATGAGTGAATGGGCTATTCCTTGGGGCTCAATATCACAGCAGAGAATCAGAAGGCAGCCAATAGTGCTCCAAAGAAAATAGGAAGCCAAAAACTTTTAGGAGGCTGTGACAGACTTCAGGGAGTGAACAGGTGAGCCTGCACTCTGATCACTTAGATGTTAATTCCCCAGAGAAAGGTGATTGAGATAATTAGATAATCAGGCTGGTGGGCTGGGTGGGATAAAGAGCCAATTAGCCCACCAGCCCAAATCTGATAAAGAGGCACAGGCAGGAAGTGCTGGGTAGAGGGGAGAGAGAGAAACAAGGCTATTTGAGTCCAGTCACATAGAGGCCTTGGGGAAGGGAGAACTCTGTTCGACTCATGTCCTGATGAGAGTGCCAATAGCACAGAAGATACTGTAAATAGACTGTTGAACAGGGGCTGTAGTGTAGTGCAGGGAATTCAAAATAAATGGCACTGTGAATGCACAACAAGTAGAGTCTGTGCAGGTTCTGTTGGGGCAAGACGACAGGGACATAGGCACGTCCTGCTATAGAGGTGGACCCTTAACACTCTGAGAAGAATTGATTATTGAACTGATTTATGAGAGATTTAACTCAGAACTCCAACAAACCTTTGGTGAGGTTTGAAAGTTGGCTTGCTTTTTTCCCTATTTCACTGAAATGTGGAGCCCAAAGCAAAGAAATATTTCTGTGATGAGACAATGGCATTTCCAACCTCCAGAGAGCAAAGTACCAGCAGAAATATCAAAAGAGGTTCTTCTTGTGAAATGTCCAGACTCATTTGAAAACCAAAATAGTGATGATTTAATAAGTAAAATATTTAATATGTCTATAATGCCTTTTAACCGAGGATTTCAGATGTACAGCAAACAGGAAATTGATAACAATCAATATAAATTAAAAGTTAGAAATTGAAGAAAACTGATGAGAGAAGCAGAAGGGCACAAAGATAAACCAGTGGCCAGCAGCGTTAAGGACAATAAGGAATTTTTAAAGTACATCAGGAACAAAATGAATCCTAACAATGGTATTGGTCCATTACTAGATGGAAATGGTAGAATTGTCAATAATACAGGAAAAAGCATAAATGTTCAATAAATATTTCTGTGCTTTATCTGGGAAAAAGACAGGTGATGTATTCATATTAGGATGAAAATACTTCCCATTCCAATGGTAACTAAACAGCTACTAAAGTTAGACATCTTTAAAATGAGCATCTTCTAATAATTTGCATCCAAAAGTTTTAAAAGATTTGTCAGAGGCATGTTCTGGACTTCTAATATTAATTTTAAATAAGACTTGGAATACTAGGAAAGATCAAAAGGACTGGAATAAAACTAATGTTATGCCAGCATTTAACATGGATAAAAAGAATGACCTGAGTAATTATAGGCCTGTCAGCCTGACCTTCATCCCAGATAAAATAATGGAATGGTTGATACAGGACTCAATTAATAAAACCATTACAAAGGGTAATATAATAAATGGTGATCAACATAAGTTTATAGAAAACAGATCTTGTCAAACTAGCTTTACTTCTTTTTAGATGAGATTACAAGTTTGGTTAAGAAAGCTAACGTGGATTTACCATACATAGATTTCTGCAAGGCATTTCCCTTGATTTTGCAGAATATTTTGATTAGGAAACCAGAATGGAACAAAATCAACATGGTGCACATGAATGGATAAAAGTCTTACTGATAAGTCTCAAAATTAATTGTAAATGGGGAACTATCATATAGGGGTGTGTTTCTGGGGGAGTCCCACAAGGATCAGTCCTTGACCCTGTGCTATTTAAAAAAAAAACAACAACAGTAAGCTGTAAGAAAACACAGTCACCACTGAAGAAGTGTGAAGATGACACAAAGATTGAGGGAGTGGTAAATAATGCAGAGAATGGGACACTGACATAGAAGTAATATGGAATGGTTGGTAAGCTGCGTACAAACAAACAATGTGTGTTTCAATATGGCCAAACATAACGTTCAACGCATCTAGGAGCAAAGAATTTAGGCCATACTTACTGAATGGGGGACTCTCCTGGGAAGCAGTGACTCTGAAAAAAGATGTGGGGGTTACAGCAAATAATCAGCTCCTAGTGGAACACTTTGGCTAAATTGTTAATGTGATCCAGGGCTGTATAAACAGGGCAATATTGAGCTGGCATAGGGAGGTTATATTGCCTCTGCATTTGCCACTGATGCGATGACCACAGGGATCCTGTGTTCAGTTCTGCTGTCCACACTTCAAGAAAGATGTTGATAAATTGGAGAAGGTTCAGAGCAGAGCTGTGAAAATGATTAAAGGAAAAGATGACTTACAATAGTACACTCAAGGACAGGGCCGCCCAGAGGATTCAGGGGGCCTGGGGTCTTTGGTGGCAGGGGGCCCCCGCTTCGGCGGTAATTCGGTGGCGGGGGGTCCTTCCACTCCAGGACCCACTGCCGAAGTGCCCCGAAGACCCGCGGCGGGGGCCCCCCGCCGCTGAATTACCGCTGAAGCAGGACCCACTGCCGAAGTGGCGGGTCTTCGGCAGTAATTCGGCGGCGGGGGGTCCTTCCACCCCGGAGCAGAAGGACCCTCCCCGCCATTGAAGACCCAGAGTGGAAGAAGCTCTGGGGGCCCCAGCCCTGTGAGAGTTTTCTGGGGCCCCCGGAGCAAGTGAAGGACCCCGCTCCAGGGGCCCCGACAAAGTCTCATGGGGGCCCCTGCGGGGCCCGGGGCAAATTGTCCCAATTGCCCCCACTCTGGACAGCCCTGCTCAAGGAGCTCAATTTAGTTAGCTTATTGAAGAGAAAATGGGTGATTTGAGCATCATCTACAACTACCTACCTGGGGAACAGAAAATTGGTAATAAAGAGCTCTTTAGTCTATCAGATAAAGGTATAACAAGATCCAGTTGCTAGAAGTTGAAACTAGACAATGTAGAGTAGAAATAAGGTGGAAAATTTTTAACACTGAGGTTAATTAACCAGTGGAACAATTTACCAAGGGTGATGATGGATTGTCCATCACTGGACATTTTAAAATCAAGATCAGATGTTTTTCTAAAAGATATATACTTTTTTTAAAATTAAATCTAATGTTTAAAATCAAATTTACACAAGTTAAGAAGGAAGGTACTGTACATCTGGGGTCAGACTTAAGTTATGGGAGGTTACAAGTATCAGTTACAAGGCACACAGGGACTAGGGAGCTCAAAATAGATCAGACTTCCCTTTTCAAAACACACACAGCAACTTGATTGTCAATTTTGAAGCTTCCTATTACCATAACCACTATGGGATCTTTCCAGTATAAATGCTAACATACAAAGTGGACCTGTAAAGCTGCCAAATATTGTAATACATGACTGGTACAGATGTATTCCTGCCTGATTTTTCTTTTATTTAACACTGGTGTAACTCCATTGATTCCAGTGGAGCTCTTCTTGATACACGGTGGTGTGAGGCGGAAAAAGATCAATTCCTACCTACCTCAGTAATTCTTCACTTACAACAGATTTGTCCTTGAGAGTGTCAGAGCACTTGTTCTTCTCATTCCTTCCCCTGAAACAGTTGCTTTATGTGCTGTTGGAATTGTAAAGGCAACATCAGGGAAAGAAATACGGCTGGTCATTGTATTTACTTGTTTCTTGTCATTAGTTTTGTTTTTGGCATTTGTATACATAAAAGTGAACATGAAACTAGTTTGGACTAAATTCATAGTGGCTTAATTTTGGTAGCCCAAGTATGTTCTGTACTGCATGGAGGAGGAGCCTAATTCCACATTGCACACAAGAAGTCAGACAATACTAAGATGAAATCAAAATAAATATGGTCCTGATTGTTCTTTACTCAGGGCTTTCTTGTGCCCCAGTTCTTCTCTGTTTTACATTAATCGTAAGTGCTCTCTGGTGGTGACTGGCTTTGTGCCTTGCACAACATGAAGAAAATGGCCACAGCTTAACAAAGCTGACTAGGCACTACTGTAATACAATAATGAATGAATGACTAATAACGGGCAGAACTTCTTCACTGCCATCAGAAGCTTGGCAGTGCACAGGTGGCAAACTATTACCCTATCCCGTGTACACAGATACCTCTTCTTTGGAAGTACTAAGCATTTTCTGAAGCAAGAGACACCAGCTCTGCACTTTTCCATTTTATCTCTCAGGGCACGGTAACTGGAGCTCTGATGGAAGGGGAGTTCCTACTTTGACTTTCCTTGGTACAAGTTTCTTCATGAGTAGCATTCACCCATGCCTAGACAGAGAAAAGAGATTTCTTTCCATATTCCCTCTTCCCACCCTAAACACGGAGCATCTCACCTATTTCATGATATTCACTAAAGGTGTGATTCAAACCTACTAAAAGTAAGGGAAATACTTCCTAAGTAGGACATTTTGCTGTAGTAGGAATGGCCATGAGAAAAACTGTAGCTTCTTTCCAACAATACTACATTTTAAACTATATGTAACCCTTAATTTAATAATTTTAGTTTTAGAAATAATGCCAACCTTTTACAAAAAGGAACGTTAGCTTTATCTTTATTAAAGTCCCTTCCAATTTTGCCAGTTTAATGTAGGAGTGAAAGAAGGGTTTTTCTGCTGAATTAGTCAAAGTAATAAAAAGTCATAGATGTTAAGGAGCAAGTGCTTTTTCTTGATGGGCATCTTGAACTGAAATAAAAAGGAGACCTCCCACTTTTAGCCAAAAAATTAATGAGGAATAATACACTACATGTAGTTATTAGTGTGCTGATCTTGTCTGTTCTATGATCCAGATCTTAAGTTCCCTAATGACTGGCAATGTTCAGGTCTGGCATTTTCATTCAAATCCATCTCTAGCTGAAGCACTTGCCCTGGCAGTCAAAGTATTTACTTTGTGATTCTTCAGTACAGAACAACTACTGTGTGGACAGGTGGCCCCATCTTCATATCAGGTTTGAAAACCAGCCAGGCTCAACGTCCACAAGAGACCAGATTTTACACTGTGTGAGCCTGAAATCTCAATCACTGAAAACACCTCTAGAAATAATTGTAATGAGTTACGTTGAATGGCGCAAAGATCAATCAGATCCACCTTTTGCCCTGCTCTGTGTAGTAAGACCATCCCTCCCCAGAAAGGAAAGCATGGAAACCCTCTTCTGCCCTATCCCCCCACAATGTACATCAAGGGAAACCTAAAAGGTCCCAGTAGTTTTTTGCACGGCTTTGATACCTTAATCAGCTTCACCTTGCAGCCCTTTACTCCATGATTGGCAGTTCAGCTAAACACAAAACCTTGGGGAAAGGCCAAGGTCCCTTCCCTACCTCCAGGGCAGGAGCTTAACTCCCTTAGTCTCTGCCAAACCCTGTATATGGTTTTATACACCCATTCTGACATCTTCAGTCTAAGATATCAGAGACAATCTTCCAAAAAACAGAACATTAACCTCACATCACCATTGTATGGCACACGGTCACATTTAAAATGGTCACATTTTATTGTTTCATGGATATTTGAGGCACCTAACACTAAACTTAAATTATTCATTAACCGTTATTATTTATTCATGAGCTCCTGAGTTGCTTTGCTAAAGAACCTGGTTTCTATTGCTTGCAGAAAAATGTGCACTGGTTTCTAGGTTTTAACTGAGATTTTGTGACCCTAGTGGGTAGCTTATAGTGTAGCACTCATAGATGAGAGTGAGAGAGAGAAAGAGAGAGGGAGTGTGCGTGTGTAAAAGAACTGTATGGAATAGAGAATATAGAACTATGTGCTATATTTTTCCTCCCCCTGTCCCTTTAAAGGTTTGGAACTGTGCTGAAAAGGTCAAAGGGGACAATTCTGGGAAGCAGGTGGTAGTTTCAGCCGAATTGTTTGATACACCTAGGAGACTCTCTAGCAGTGGGGTTTGCATACGCTCTGGTTTGTTTTTGTTTTTTATTATGGTAAAGGTTTAATAAAACGCTCCAGTTTAAAACAACACTCTGGGCTGAGCCCATATCTTTTAAACAAACACAATAAGAGCCCATAGTGCTCTGATGCACCCCAGTTTAAAAGAGAGCCAACTTGGAACATACAAATGCCCCCTTTCTTGATGTCATTAAGTTGCCACAATGGCAAGCCCCATACTTACTATAATGCTTTTTGCACCACTACAGTTACTGTTAGCATTTCCATGCTTTAAGAAAAAAGAAAAAGGAAAGGAAAAAAGGTGGGGGTGTGGAGAAAGAGGCTAGCAGGGCTTTTCTAACCAATACAAATATCTCCCGAAGTTAATACTTAGTTGTATGCCAAGGCTTCAATATGGGAACAATTTTTACCCACTTTAAGAAAAAACAACAACCCACTACTCGATATTCTGAGTGTAACAATATAAATTATATTTTATCAGTTTCAGCTGCTTTTTTGCTGGCCTGTAAGTTTAAAAAAAAAAAAACTTATTTAAGTCTTTCAAGGTCTAACAGCCACATTTTGCTATCAATTACTCCCATGCACCACTATTAACACTGATGAGATGGCATGGACATGAACAAGAGCAGACTTCAATCCTAAATCTATTGTTTATAGCCTTTCTTGATAGGTGCTTCTTTTAATTTAAAAGGTCAGATTGGCAATATTTTATTATCAGCAGGATTTGTGTTTGTTTGTATTTGTCTTAATATTCACCATACAATGTATTTTACACATATGTCAGAGATCCATGTTGTCAGAGTAGCAAGCTATGTCAGGACATGAGTAAACAGGCCATTGGTACATGTCTCATGTTTCAAAGTTACATGAAAGTGCCATGTGACCAAATGCATATCTAGTCAGGCCTTATTGCCATTAGAATATGCCACATTCATTTAAATACCTCTGTAAAAATGAATTTTGAATGGGTGCAGTGAATTAAACAACCCGGGGAATTATAGACCAGTCAGCTTAACTTCTGTACCCAGAAAGATAATGGAGCAAATAATTAAGCAATCAATTTGCAAACACCTAGAAAATAATAAGGTGATAAATAATAGTCAGCATGGATATGTCAAGACAAATCATGTCAAACCAACCTGATAGCTTTCTTTGACAGGGTAACAAGCCTTGTGGATGGAGTGAGGGGAGAGGGAAGCGGTAGATGTGGTATATCTTGACTTTAGTAAGGCTTTTGATATTGTCTCGCATGACCTTCTCATAAACAAACTAGGGAAATACAACCTAGATAGAGCTATTATAAGGTGGGTGCATAACTGGTTGGAAAAAAAATCATTCCCAGAAAGTAACCAATGGTTCACAGTTATGTTGGAAGGGCATAATGAGTGGGGTCCCACAGGGATTGGTTCTGAGTCTGGTTCTGTTCAATATTTTCATCAATGATTCAGGTTACGGCATACAGAGTACACTTATAAAGTTTGCGGACAATGCCGAACTGGGAGGGTTTGCAAGTGCTTTGGAGGATAGGATTAAAATTCAAAATGATCTGGACAAACTGGAAAAATGGTCTGAAATAAATAGGATGACATTCAATAAGGGCGCTTACAAAGTACTCCACTTACGAAGGAACAATCAGTTGCACACATACAAAATGGGAAATGACTGCCTAGGAAGGAGTACTGCGGAAAGAGATATGGGGGTCATAGTGGATTACAAGCTAAATATGAGTCAACAGTGTAACACTGTTACAAAAAAAAGCAAACATCATTCTGGAATGTATTAGCAGGAGTATTGTAAGCAAGACACAAGAAGTAATTCTTCTGCTCTACTCTGCGCTTATAAGGCCTCAACTGGAGTAGTGTGTCCAATTCTGAGTGCCACATTTCATGAAAGATGTCGACAATTTGGAGAAAGTCCAGACAAGAGCAACAAGAATGATTAAAGGCCTAAAAAACATGATCTATGGGGGAATATTGAAAAAACTGGGTTTCTTTAGGCTGGAGAAGAGAAGACTGAGAGGGGACATGATAATTTTCAAGTACATAAAAGGTTGTTACAAGGAGGAGGGAGAAAAATTGTTCTCCTTAACCTTTGAGGACAAGACAAGAAGCAATGGGCTTAAATTGCAGCAAGGGCGGTTTAGGTTGGACATAAGGAAAAACTTCTTAACTCTCAGGGTGGTTAATCACTGGAATAAATTGCTTGGGGAGGTTGTGGAATCTCCATTACTGGAGACTTTTAAGAGCATATTAGACAAACACCTGTCAGAGATGGTCTAGGTAATACTTAGTCCTGCCATGAGTGCAGGGGACTGGACTAGATGACCTTTCAAGGTCCTTTCTAGTCCTATGATTCTGTGATTATGATAATGTTCAATTAATAGATTATAAAGCCAGAAGGGACCATTTTGATCATCTAATCTGACCTCCTGCATAACATAGGTTATAGGTTTTCCTGAACTAATTTATGTCTGAACTTGAGCACATCTTTTAGCAAGACATACAATCTTGATTTAAAAAATTCCAGTGATTTCAAATCCACCACAATCCTTGTTAAATTGTTCCAATAACAAGTTAACTCCATTTTAAAATGTGCACCCTTATTTTCTTATAGCTCTGTCTGCTAGATGGAAGATCCCTCTTTTATCATTTTTTGATTGTCATCCCTTAAGCTAAATAAATCGAGCTGCCTGAGTCTCACTTTAAGGCACTTTTTCCAATCCTTTAGTCATTTCAATGGCTCTTCTTTGACCCCTCTGTAATTTATCAACATCCATCTTGAAATCTGGACCCCAAAACTGGACACAGTATTCCAGGAGTAGTCACACCAGTGACAAATGCAGAGGTAATATAACCTCCCTAACTCCTGGTTGATATTTCTGTTTATACATCCAAGGATCACATTAGTCTTTTTAACCATAGTGTAACACAGAAAGCTTGTGTTAAGCTGAGTGCAAAGTAGTGTGTAATGATATGCACAAATGGATCAAATTAAGATTGGCACAGGCAACCATAATTCTGGCATTTCCTAACTTTTGAATGCTTTACTTTGTAAACTTGATGTTCTTTTAAGGTAGATTTTATGTGTAATTACCTTAAAAAAAGGCAGCTAAGTAAATAAACAAAAACTACATCAAGTGACATCATACTGAAACCACTATGGTTCACAAGCAGAATTGTAACGTTTAGGTTCACCATCCTGGCCTCTGCCACGTGAGCTAATGGAGTAACTGATAGCAGTAGTATGTCATCCTGCATGCAAACCATCACTAAGGGGGGATGAATGGCACATTTTGCCAGTGGGTTTCACAGATATTTGCTGACAGCAAAGGAATGAGAGAATCTTGGGTTCCATTTCTGGCTCTGGAGGGGAGTGATCTCTAGTAGGCCTAGATCTTTCTTCCCCATCCCCTCCTCCAACCTGTCCTTGTCCTAGTTCTCTCTCCTCCCCACCCCAGCTCCTCTACCTAGTCTCATATTCTTTGCCCTACCAAATCCTCATCTCCACCTCCAGGCTCCCCATCCAATTGTCAGTATTCATCTTCCATTTCAAGTACCTCCCCTCAATGCAGTCCAGATAGTATTAGTTTTCTCCTCATCCCACCCCCTCTGGCTTTCAGTCCCAATCTCCTTGCCCAGCCACTTCTAGTCTCCCCTACCCCACAGTTCCCATTATTCCCTCAAATCCCAATTACTCGCTTCCCAGCCCCTCCCCGTCCAGCCCCAGTCACATCAGGCACCTTGTCCCAATCTTCTACTTTTCCTCTGTCATCCTCCCCCAGTCAGGTTCTTGTCCCTTCTGCTTTTGAATCAGGTGGCTTTCTCCTCTATGCTGCCTTGCTGCCAGCAGGCAGGTCATTGAAAGCACAAGAGAAAAAGGCTCCCTTCTTTCCTTTCTGGTGCTGCATGCAGCAGCCAGAAACTGTAACCATGGGGAGTCCAGCTTATCGTTTCTAGATCTGGGATGGAACATGCTCAGTCACTCTATGGGGATGGTGCATGTGCAGCCTGAACTGCATTAGGAGCTGTGAGATGCTCAGTGAGAAGGTAATCTTTTAAGATTTTATCTAATAAACTCCAAAAAGTCTCTACTGAGCATGTGAAAATTAAGGTTTTTCAGAAGTTTGTCTTAGCCACATTTGTGCAGACTTTTATGGGAATTGTAAAAAGGCATACACCTGAAACAAAGGCCACCCACCTACCAAATTTCAACTCCTTGCTCCAAAGCAGGAAGGTGCTAGAAGTTCTTGAAGGAAAGGTCATCATATATGTGTGTATAAACACACACACACACACCACAAAGCAATCAGGTTTTTTTTCCTAAACTTGTTCTTGGAAAATTGCATGAATTATTTTGGCTGAAACTCTCCATAAAATTCAGCCTGAGGCAGACAACTGGCATGGAAAATTTCAGCCCAAAAGGTTAATTTGTCAAAGTTATAAGCAACTGAAAAAGAGTCTTGTAATGGGAAGTTCTGGGCAGCCTTAAGAACAGGTGGTACTGTAAGTCCTAATTATAACAATAATGATAAGGGGTACATTGTTGTGCACAGAACATATGTAATTGACTGCAGTTCCAATTTTTAAAGAAGTGAGAAAGTTCTACATATTAATTATTTCAGGGTTTTTTTCTGCTCCATGAGCCCCACTTCACATGAATTAATTCTGTTTTTCTCTTCACTTACATGCCCATATTACCATATCTCAAGTATCACCTAACAGAATATTCAGCAAATGTACAAACTCAGCCCATTTGTCATGTTGTTTTCTGCATTATGCTTTGATGATGTGGATGGGTCCTATGCTAGTGGCTTCATTCAGAAATCTGTGTCCATTCCACCCTCTGCACCTTTGACTTTGGGAATGAATGCCATAACGTGGGTTGTTAGAAATGTTTTCCCCCTATTAAAATAAGGAACAAATACACTTTCAAGATTTCACAAAGAGATAGAGATGAGAAAAACAAGAGCTCACAGTTTCACCATACAGTAAACGTATCTCCTCTCCAATTTTGTTTCCAGTTTCCCAGAAAAAAAGATAACATTTGATCCCCAGCTCAGATTTCAAGCACATTTCACTCAGGCTCCACAGGAATTGCCTCAAACACAAGGGACAGACTTCACTCTCATTAGCCATCATTTATGTCATGGGGAAAATTGTTATGAAAAACATTTTTATCTAACAGATGTTTCAAGAAGAAAGTATTAGTGATTTTAAGGTTACTTTATGTCTTTGTAGCTAGGATGTGAACATCTGCTGCAAAATCAGTATATGTAACAGGACAACAAATAGCTGAGGGTCTAGAGTTTGACCTCAGTCTGGTACTGTCAGGTCAGAAGACAAAAAATATTTAGGTCATGGTAACAAATGGTATTTTAGTTCTGTTCCATTTTGGTTGGTAGCTCTCATGCATCGGGGCAAATTATCACGGTCTTCCACATCCTTAGCAGGAGATTCAATGAGGCATTCAGCCACTTCAATTATCAGTAGCTTTTCCTTACACTACATTTTATTTTTGCCCAATCCCCAAAGCAATCATTGACACATGCCATCATCCATCTCGGAGAAGTACAGGCTGGGAGAAGACTGAAGATTGGTATACCTACTGCCACAATGCCAGAGCTCAACAAGCTAGCTTCATTACTGAAGCCTGGACTTAAGAGCGGGAGGCCCAAGGACACTTCAGGTTTGTGTTGCTCACCAAATAACATATTAGACTGAAAGTAAAGCACCATGAGCCATGTTTTTCAGTACTCTAATTTAAAAGGAAGATGTGAATCACAAATAAATGGCAATGTAGATATCAGTAACTGGAGTTGTAATAGAGTTCTGATTAGACCCTGAGGCTTGAAAACAGGATTTAAAATTATATTGGCTATCTGGCTAAGGCTTGGCTTATAAGAGACAACTGAGTGAATATAGTACAGATGGAAATATGAACATTCTTGTCCTACCTGCCTTAATCTCTGTCAAACCTAATTTGATCATTACAAGAACAGTTTGGATAACGGAAGCCTTCAGAGGACTGCTTCCTGGGTGCTTACAATTGTATATTATCCAGGAGAAGTCCAGCCCCAAAGTACAGGTAAGAAGGCAAGGCAGCTGGTGTAGGGAAATGAAAGAAGATTCCAATTTTCTTTTTTCAATTGTCACTTTTCTGCCAGGATGCCATACAACACTTCACTTACCTCACAATTCCTAAGAACCTTAAGGGAGCTTGCAGCATCAGTCTTTCATAAGCGCCAGCTCTGGGGCCCTAAATAATCAAGTAACCATTTGTTCAATATCTGCTTAAACCTTCCTCCAGGACTACTTCCAACTTTCTGCTCCTACTGATACTATTTTGTTACCACCCTCTTAGGCCTCCTCCCAAGCCTTTATACACTTCCTAAATCTTCTCTCAGACCCTTATAGAGAGATGCAGAGCTCCTATCCTACCCCATCCCTCTCTCTGCAGGAAAAGACCAAAGCCCACTCCTTCACAGACTCTCCCCTGGTTTCTCTACCATGATCTCTCCTCAAGAGGAACAGGTCTTGTTTCCTACCTGGTCTTACTCTATTGCTCAAAGAACAGAAATCTGTCTTTACACAATTTCCTTTCCAAGCAGGCGTTGCCATCAGATCTATGGCACCCACATACACAGGGAACTACCATATCAAGAATGACTCTGTTCTTGACATTGGAATACGGCAGAGCTGGACCTGGAACCCCTCTTAGAGGCCCAGCTCACCATATGACAGGCCCATTGTAGGGTATACATTAAAAGTAACCCAATTGTCTCTAAAAAGCAAAATGTGAGATATCTTCCTACTGCCACAAAGAGAACCACCAAGCCACACCTCCAGAAATATTTAAAAAATAACTGTACCATTCCCAAAACATAGATATCCATGAATAATTTCTACATTTAAACGCCAAGCCTCAAAAGGGTAAAAGTCAGTTTGACCCCAGATACACATAACATCTATATTAATTTCAATAAATGCAGGATTGGCCAAAGCCTCCTCACTTATTTTATGATCTGCCCATATCTGTTTTTATCCAAGAAATAAGCTCTTACGTTACACGTGGTCTTCCATGTTTCTGACAGCTCAATTCAAAAATGGCCAAAAGCAATAAGATAGTGCATATTTTTACTTTTTGACATAATGTCATCTTTCAAAAGAGTAGGTCCAAATATCTTTAGACAAAGTAATTTACCATTCATCTTTGGGAAAAAATATTATAAGTGTTTGATCTTTTTCAGATGCATAGTTGTCTGTGTTTTTTTGGAGTCTCTCTACTGTCATCTCTACAAAGCTTTAAGTTTGTGGGTTGGTTTTGTCAGTTTAATGCAATTCAAAACAGACCCACAATTATGATAAGAATTAGCAAAACATCTAACACACGGTTTCATATAAATTGGTTTCAAGTATTCATTGAGGAATCATACAGATGTTTGTGTACTCTTGGAGTTCCCCCAAAGTTAAGTTTCTAATTATTCTGTATTTAGAGAATGTCTACTGTTTGTATAATTGTCCACTATGGCTGGACAAACATACAGTGGAACTGCATAATTGTGGCTATCATTTTCTGAAGCACACTGATGAATTTTCAGGTACCCAACATAGCATCACAGAAATGTAGGGCTGGTAGAGACCTTGAAGTAATCAAGCCCAGCCCCCTGCACTGAAGCAGGACCAAGTAACCCTAGACCATCCCCAACAGGTGCTTGTCCAGCCTGTTCTTAAAAATTTCCAGTGATGGAGATCCCACAACCTCCCTTGGAAGCTTATTCTAGAGCTTGCCTATCCTTATAGTTAGAAATAGTCTCCTAATATCTAACCTAACCCTCCCTTGCTGCAGATTAAGCCAATTACTTCTTGTCCTACCTTCAGTGGACACAGAACAATTAATCACCATTCTCTTTGTAACTGCCCTTAATACATTTGAAGACTTTATCAGGTCCCTCCTCAGGCTTCACTTCTCAGGACTAAACATGACCAGGTTTCTTTAGCCTTTCTTCATAAATCAGGTTTTCTAAAACTTTTATAATTTTTTTGCCTTTGTCTGGACTCTATTCTATTTAACCACAAGTGTCCTAAAGTGTGGCACTGGTAAAGGGGGTAGAGGGTTGAGTCCAATGCTGGCAGTACCACCTAGCAGCTGGAGTCACTGTCTGTGTGGCCCAATGTTGAGAGTTGGTGGCCGCTTTTGCCTAGCAACTGTAGTCAATTGCTGTGTTGCCCCATGGTGAGAGTCTGTGGCCACTTTGCTCAGTGACTGTAGTCAATGGCTGTGTTGTCCAATGGTGAGAGTCTGCAGCTGTATCACCCAGTGGTGAGAGTCAGTGGCCAGGTGAAGCAGAAACAGGCCCTCCCTTCTCCACCAGGTTCCAACAAAAAAATAAAATTCCAAATGTGCAGCCTATGGGGCAGGCACTCCTGGCTGTGCCCACTCCCTGGGCCACTTCCTACCCCAGTTTTGGTTTCTCTGCTGGTGACACTGGTCTGTCTTGGGGTCCCTCCTTGGAGGTCTCTTGGGTCACTTTCGGGAGGGACTCCATCGGCAGTGGCTCATTGTCCTCAGCCCCCACAGTTGAAGGGCCTGTGGCATTTTGACTGTAGGGCCTGGTCCCAGCCACTTGGAGCCTCAGAGACTTTGCTGAAGAAGGCCGCAATACCCAACTGCTTTCCTCCTCCATCCACTCAGACTGAGCTGTGCTGCTCCTCTTTTGAACTCTGCCACTACTATGAGCATGCCAGCCAGGGCAACAGGGTATGGCCTCCTCTGGTCCAGAGGAGCTCATTAATCTTCCTTTCACCAGTGTTGTGTTTGTATACCCCATCACTGGCACCCAGAACTGGACACAATACTCCAAATGAGACCTAACCAGCGCTGCACAGCACAGGACAATTACTTCCCATGTCTTACATACAATAGTCCGGTTAATACACCCCAGAATTATGCTAGCCCTTTTCACAGCTGCATCACATTGTTGGTTTATATTCATGATCCTTTATAGCCCTCAGATCCTTTTCTGCAATAACACCCACGTAGGCATTTATTTCCCATTTTGTAGTTGTGCATTTGATTTTTCCTAAATCACTTTGCACTTGTCGTGATTGAATTTCATCTTGTTCCAGTTTGTCAGGGTCATTTTGAATTCTAACCCTTTCCTCCATTGTGCTTGCAATCCTTCCCAGCTTGGTGGCACCTGCAAATATAAGCACACTCTCCATTATCCAAGTCATTAATGAAAATATTGAACGCCACCAGATCCAGGACTGACCTCTGACAAACCTCACTAGATATATTCTCTCAATTTCATAGTGAACCACTGTTAACTACTTTTTGAGTATGTTTTTTCAACCAGTTGTGCATCCACCTTATAGTAATTTCATCTAGACCAGGCCAATGGGGGCTGTGGGAAGGGCGGCCAGCACATCCCTTGGCCTGCGCTGCTTCCTGAGCCCCCAGTGGCCTCAAGCGGCAAACCGCGGCCAGTGGGAGCTGCGATCAGCCGAACCTGCGGATGTGGCAGGTAAACAAACTGGCTAGGCCCGCCAGGGGCTTTCGCTGAACAAGCGGTGGACCAGTTTTGAGAATCTCTGATCTAGACCACATTTTCCTAGTTTGCTTATGACAGAGGTTCCCAAACTTGGTTCACGGTAAGCCCCTGGCAGGCTGTGAGATGCTTTGTTTACCTGAGCATCCAGAGGTACAGCCACTCACAGCTCCCAGTGGCTGCGGTTCGCCATTCCAGGCCAATGGGGGCTGCGGGAAGCAGCACAGGCCGGGCCACCACTTTTCGCAGCTCCCATTGCCTTTGAATGGTGGGAGCTGTGAGCGGTCGTACTTGTGGACGCTCAGGTAAACAAGGCATCTCGTGGCCCGCCAGGGGCTTACCCCGAACAAGCCGTGAAGCAAGTTTGGGAACCCCTGGCTTATGAGAATGTCATGTGGGATTGCATCAAAAGCCTTATTAAAATCAAGATACATCACATCTACTGATTCCTCCCTCCACTAGGCCAGCATCCCAGTCAAATAGGGAAATTAGGTTGGTATGACTATTCCTTATAAGCCTATTATCCTCTAGGTGCTTACAGATTGATTAATAATTTGTTCCAGGGACCAAAGTTAGGGTGACTGGTCTATAATGTAGCTATTGGAACACAGGATTTGAATAATATTTGTTCGATATTCCTAGTTTCACCAAAAGGAGATATTTTAAAAGTTTATCTGAACAACGATTTTTCAAATATTATAACTGTTCTTTGGACTGTGGAGTTTCAGCAGAGCTTTGGTTATTCTTTAGTTAATGCACTTCAAGATGAGTAAATTAGCTGTTACTACTGTAGATAAGGAAATAACTAAAATTACCCATTGTGTTATTTCAAACCCAGAACAAGGCACACTGGGAGAACTAAAAATACACATAGCTGGTCAAAACAAGCAAAAAACTTTTCTGGATGGTTTTCAAACTTTTCAAGTTATTTTCATTTTGCAGTGTTTGAAATGGACCAGGATTTTTTTTTGTGGTGTTTTTTTCCAAAAGCTTCATGGTTTTTTAAATCAAAATTGTAATGAAAATCAGTTAGCTGTATTCTTAAGTGAAAAATGTCAATAAAAATTAAAAAAATATTGCGACTTAAAAATACAAATTTTGATATCAACAATTTATGAAAAATATCAGGCTGGAAAAAAGGACATTTTTCAATTTAAAATGTAACCTTTAATTATCTGTAATACTTGTATACTGATATAAATGTTAAAATAGAAACATATGTCACAAATAGCAAAATTCATGGAGAAATGTTACCCGCAGTCAGGTCCTCCATCAGATTTAAAAAAAAAAAAAAAAAAAAAAAAAGATGGTATTGTTGTTAAAGAATGGAATCAGGAGACCTGGGTTTGTCGCAAGGTTTGAAATAGTTTTATTGGCAAGATATTCTAACATAGTGCATCAGTTTTGCTCTACTGCCAGATTGTAGCCATACAGATAGGGCTTTTGGCTCCAGAAGGATAACCTCATGAGATCCTTCAGTTGTTCAGTGCCTATGTAGAGACTCTGTGCTATCTCTGCCCTTCTAGTGGTGGAGGGGATATAACCAGAAGAAAGGGCTGAGACCACCCTGCACTGCATCAATTCTCCAGCTGTGGTTCAAGCCCTGGAGGGATGTCAGCTGCAGACCTAAGTTAAAGCAACCAACGTGCTAGTTTAATTTATGCAAATATGTGCTTTTCACCAGTTCTGTACCCTCCATCCTTGAAATGTGCCGTTTGCATATCAGCCAGAGCCCAGGATCTGGAGGAAGAATTGGAATAATACAATTATATAGAAGTTATTACAAGTTAACATCTACTGGATTCCCCTGCAGAGTTTAGGGGGACAGAAGGGAAGAGAGACCAGCCATCCTCCCACTGTCCTCTTCTACTTTGCCAAGCCAGAAGCGACAGAGGAGCTGTGGTTAAGAGCAAAGTTCTTCTGAGATAGGACTTCGTCCTTTTGTTAAAGGTTTCCCTTCATGCATGTATGTATGTGGCCTTAATTGCTGTATATCCCAGGTTACCTAGGTGTAAAACAACGTATGTAAGTACCCCAGAGAGGTACTGAGAGGATTAATTAATGTTTCTAAAGTGCTTTGAGATCCATAGGTGCTATAGAAATCCATATTATTACTACACTGCTCCTTAGTCTGTGCAGAAGGAAATCTGCAAAAGTGTTATACTTATTAGCACAAGACATGAAAGGGGCAGAATTTAGCCATTATTCAGCATAACCTTTTCACTTGTTCTTTTTCACGTCACTCAGCAGATAAGTAAACACATTTAAATTTCCCCATGGCTACAAACTTTCTCAGGGTGGGCTTTGTAAAGACGACCAGTGGTTTTGGAGGAAGCAGATATTTCATTCAGACCATATTGCTGTTTAAAGCAGCCCAACAAATAAGTCAGAGAGAACACGAGCAGCAAAGAGCCCTTCATTTCATGTACTGTCACAAAAATGTTTCCTGGCTGAGGTCTGATATTAATCTACTTTGTCCCTGACATATCCAGTAAAACTATAGTATAGCAAATGCCTTTTAAACATACATATTCAATACCAGATGCAATAAAGTATTCTGAATCATTGGTATGAAGAAGGTTCACACACACACACAAATATCTTTGAAACTGCAGTTAATCAAGGTGTCAAAGCAACTAAAGTAGTTTTACAGATTTTATTGAAAATAAATCATTTTATCATACAGTGAAATGTATATTATTGTTTCCCCACAGAGTTTTATTATTCAGTCGCCTGCACGTATTTTTAAAGAGTATCTCCTGCCCTCTTTAGTCCAGTTTTTATAACTACATTTACACAGTAAATTTGACATTATAACATAACTTCAACTCTGGCTTCTCCTATTGCCTTGTGGAAATAGCCCGTTATTAGCCATTTTCTGGCAGCAACAGTTGACAGGGGAAACAGAGCAGGAAATGATATAATGGTTCCAGAATATTATATTTTCCCTATGCCCAGCTGTTTGTGGGATGACCTTACATTTAACAAGGAAACTGTACAGTGGCATTGAACCTCAAAAGATTTAAACATTTGACTTCTAATTTTTCAGTGTGAAGCTCCCATATAGGAACACACAAAACTTTATAGAACTAAATATGGGAAGATTAAAGTTAGTAAAAGGAAATATTTGATCTGATCACATGTACATTTTAATAGATGTTTATAGAGTTCGCAGAAAAACTTTTCACTGAATATTTTTAACTTCTGGAATTGAATTATTGCTTTCTTTTTTAGTACAAAACTTAATCCCAATCTGTCTCTACTGACAGAAAATAAAGTTTTTAAACATTAATAATCATATAAAGACATATGATATTAAACGCACTGCATATTTCTTACTCTCTAGTATATTTATTTACTAATGACCTGATCCTGCAAATGGACACTCACACAAGTAATCCCATTCTCTTCAAAGGGATTACACCTGTAAGTAAAGTTACTCATGAATATTTTTGCAGGATTTAGCCTTAAAAAATTATACGATGTCTAACACACTGGATCTGTGCACCTTAAAATCTTTCAACACTTTTAAACTGCTTTTCAGATCCTATTTTTCATGCAGTAAATGTGACTTCAATAAGGGTTCTATTAATTATTCATTTATCCAATTCATTAATTATTCATCCACTAAAAATTAGTGTAAAACATACAATTGGTGTAAAATAGCTAAAACTGATTATAAATACAAAAATCATACATTAGGTGCATTGCTTTCCATAGGTTATATAACTTTTTTAAAATCCTATATTTGTGTTAGGGAACTTCACATGTAATTAGAAAAATAGATATGCATGTGAAATCATGAGATACAAAGATTTAAATTGTGGTACTATAACAATTACATAGGTACTAGATACATATTGTCCTACACCAGGGGTAGGCAACCTATGGCACGTGTGCCGAAGGTGGACCGCTAGCTGATTTTCAGTGGCACTCACACTGCCTGGGGTCCTGGTCACCGGTCCAGGGGACTCTGCGTTTTAATTTAATTTTAAATGAAGCTTCTTAAACATTTTAAAAACCTTATTTACTTTACATACAACAATAGTTTAGTTATATATTATACACTTATAGAAAGAGATCTTCTAAAAATGGTAAAATGTATTACCGGCACGCGAAACCTTAAATTAGAGTGAATAGATGAAGACTCGGCACAGTACTTCTGAAAGGTTGCTGACCCCTGTCCTACACACTAACAAGATACAGATATTTGGTGCAGCATTGCTATACCCATGCATATGCACAGATATTATTAGGTGCAATATTATTGCACACTGGCACTGGGTGTAGACTTTATGGACATGGGTAGCTCTATGGTTATTTGAAGCAGAATTGTTGTATTTCAGTAAATATGCAGGAGGTTTTTTTGTTCACAGCCAGTGAAATTCACCCAAGTGCAGAAGGCTTGTGCATAGCCCTCCACTCCACGTATGCCTTGCAGTAACCGTGTGGGCTCTGCATTTGTTCTGAGTAGATTGACATGGAGGAGGCTAGAGGAGAAAATAGTTTAAGGAAGGGGTGACTGGATCTACACTTCCTTATGTAGGTAGTGCAGAAGGGTTGAGGCTGCTATTCCAATCCATGGCCTGTCCTTCCCAATAGCCTCTTAATTCCCTGCACAAGGCTCATTTACTTGGGCTTTCTGCAGGGAATAATGAATGTCATCCAATATAAATGAGAGACTGATATCTTTCCAGGAGTAATATATTGGAGTAATAGCAGGAAGTTGTTATTTAACGTCATTTCTTATAGCTTGCTAACTAAGGTCCAATTTTTTTTTATTTTTGCTACAGAGATTACTACTTAGCACTTATATTGCTTAGTGATCTTCCTCTTGAAACAACTATTAACTAACAGCCAAAGCATGTAAAAGCAGCAAAGAATCCTGTGGCACCTTATAGACTAACAGACGTTTTGGAGCATGAGCTTTCATGGGTGAATACCCACTTCGTCAGATGCATGTAGTGAAAATTTCCAGGGGCAGGTATATATATGCAGGCAAGCTAGAGATAATGAGGTAGTTCAATCAGGGAGGATGAGGCCCTGTTCTAGTAGTTGAGGTGTGAAAACCAAGGGAGGAGAAACTGGTTTTGTAATTGGCAAGCCATTCACAGTCTTTGTTTAATCCTGAGCTGGTGTCAAATTTGCAGATGAACTGAAGCTCAGCAGTTTCTCTTTGAAGTCTGGTCCTGAAGTTTTTTTGCTGCAGGATGGCCATCTTAAGGTCTGCTATAGTGTGGCCAGGAAGGTTGAAGTGTTCTCCTACAGGTTTTTGTATATTTCCATTCCTAATATCTGATTTGATCAGCCACACCATCACCGGTTCATTCACCTGCACATCCACCAATGTAATATACGCCATCATATGCCAGCAATGCCCCTCTGCTATGTACATCGGCCAAACTGGACAGTCGCTACGGAAAAGGATAAATGGACACAAATCAGATATTAGGAATGGCAATATACAAAAACCTGTAGGAGAACACTTCAACCTCCCTGGCCACACTATAGCAGACCTTAAGATGTGCCATCCTGCAGCAAAAAAACTTCAGGACCAGACTTCAAAGAAAAACTGCTGAGCTTCAGTTCATTTGCAAATTTGACACCATCAGCTCAGGATTAAACAAAGACTGTGAATGGCTTGCCAACTCCAAAATCAGATTCTCCTTCCTTGGTTTTCACATCTCAACTGCTAGAACAGGGCCTCATCCTCCCTGATTGAACTACCTCATTATCTCTAGCTTGCCTGCATATATATACCTGCCCCTGGAAATTTCCACTACATGCATCTGACAAAGTGGGTATTCACCCACGAAAGCTCATGCTCCAAAACATCTGTTAGTCTATAAGGTGCCACAGGATTCTTTGCTGCTTTTACAGATCCAGACTAACACGGCTACCTCTCTGATACTAGCCAGAGCATGGCTTTTAAGCCATGACTGATACCGAAGGGACCATGTTGCAATGTTATGTACCAGGAAGCATTCTGGCCTATGCTTCCAGAATTTCCTCAAGGGGGCTCCCAGAAAATCTGCTTGACAGAGACAGCTCTACCCTCCTTTCAAAGGATGCAGTGTGCTCTTCCCTCCCCACCTGGCCACATTAAAAGGTAGGAAGCACCCCTAGGGAAGCTGTGAAGAAGCTGTGCATTGGATCCAAACAAGGACTATGCCCAGGTACTACACAAGGATGGGGAACAAAGCACAGTTGTGCCGGCTCTCACCTCTTGCAAAGCCAAGTATAAACAAGCCACAATTATTAGCACTATTTTATTGAAAGGAATATTGAGAGAACTAACTTGTCTGTGGCCACAGTGTCAATGAGCCAAAAGATATCACACGCAGCCAGCCATTCAAGTCTTGCTTTCTGAAAACTAACATTGTGCCTCTTAAAATATAGAAACCACTTTACCATCAAAAAACACATATTCCTCACTCATCATTACAACATGGCTCACACTAAATAAATGGTCTGCCCAGCTGCCCAAATCTCAACCAGCTTTTCAACATACTGGGGACCTAATCCTGGGATTTAGCCTGTCTAGGGGACTATGGGATTGGCCCCCAAATGGGTGCTTCTTGTACAGGTTCCGTTACTTTCTAAGAGTATTATACACAGATCTCTTCATGTGCACTTTGCTAAGCTGTCCTTCGAAGTGATGCCTTTCAATTCGCTAAGCTTATTGTTAAAGATGACTCACATGGGATTTTTTTTTTTAATTGAGGTTGGGCCCATTTTTCCTTTTTTATTTAACAGTGTGTAATGACAACTTGAAAGGCATTAAAAATTTGCATGTTTTTCACTTTGGAAATATCAGCAATGTCAAATCTGGTCTTTGGTTTTTGCTAGAGGACTCCCTGGGAGTTTCAGAAATGTTTTTGAGTGCTTGCACCTCAACTGAAAGGGTGGAGTAGTACTAAATCTTTAAAGATGATGTCCTTTATCAAAAAAACTATTAATTGAAGATAAATATGTGAAGAAAAACAGTTTTAGAAGGCCCAACTAAAAATCCACCCTCCTTTCAACTGCTCATATTTCACTCTCTTCAATCTTGTGATTGTGTCATTTCACTTCTTATCCAGTTATAATATAGTCTAGGGTAGACAAGATCTCATTTTCTAATCTAAAACAACAAGCAGAAAAACACCCTTTACTTTTTTTTTGGGGGGGAGATGTCTTTCAGGCCCTCTTTATACATATAAATGAAGAACAAAGGGGTACAATTTCCCCCCACACACACACGCACTTATTTTTATCCTATGGTCATCTTTAAGTTGACCAACTTCGCATAAAAATATTATGTGGCTAGTAGGATATTTAAGAGAAATATTTTTACCAAATATTTTAACAATAAAATAATTACTAACCATTTTCCTCCTCAAAGAAAATGCTTCTTTGCCCCCCTCCCCAAATTATATGATTTGTTCCCCAACTTGTTTTCCACCCAAGCTTTGTGGCTAGTCAATCAAATTATTATTATTATTTTGCAAATTTCAGATTTTGCTAGCAAGTATTGCAGAGAGTTAAATAGTATTGTGGTTAAGAACTTAATGGAAGAGACTGCCACAAATTAACAACGTTAAGTAATGACATCGATGTACTAAAATAACATTCAGCAAATAGAACATACAAGATGTAAAGAACAGTATTACATCAGTACGGACTGTGGGTATAGCTAAATACCTCTTGGGTATCTGGACTTTTGGTTCTGCTTCATACCCTTAATACTCAATTGGTATCAACTATGTTTTTGTTCCAAAATAGGATTATCCAATTGCCTAGGCATGCATCTACTATATTTTTATAGTACAAATCAGAGAAGTCACAAAATTCTAAAGTGACCTCTGTCTGATAACATGGTCCAATTTTATCATTCAGTGTATACAGCATTTAAGGAGCATTCTGGATTTCTTCAGGTGCTGTGTGAAGACCTTCTCATACATTTATGCAAACTATACAATACAGCAGTGTGTTCGAGTTATCATTACATCTGAATGTTTTAAAAGTATAAGCTATCTTCACACATTCTATGGTGATTCAATATATTCCACTAGGGGACAGATGAATGGCTCAAACAGTGAAGAGAATAAAATGCGAAACACACAAATTGTTCTATGAAACAACAGGTTTGTCTGTTTCAGAAAAAATGCATTTTCCTAAAATCTGACATGTTGTTATATAACACAAACATTTACTATATCATTTATATCTCTCCCTATACATACACACATCTCTACTTAATTTATTTAATAAATGTGGTATGTGTAATATAATATACATACTATATACATTTACCCTCCCACACACACACACACACTAGGTTTACAGGGGGCTGGACTTGATTTTATATATATTATATAAAATCTCAGACATGTAGGGCCGGAAGGGACCTTGGGTAGTCATTAAGCTCAGCCCCCAGTACAGAGGCAGGACTGAATAAACCTAAATCATCCCTGATAGGTTCTTGTCCAACTCATTTTTACAAACCTCTAGTGATGGGGATTCCCCCAACCTCCCTTTGAGACTTATTCCAAAGCTTTAACTTCCTTTATAGTTAGAAAGTTTTCCTAATATCTACCCTAAATCTCCCTTGGTGAGGATTAAGCTGATTATTTTTTTTCCTTTCTTTGGTGGACATGGGAGAAAAATTTATTACAGTCCTCTTTATAACAGCCCTTAATATATAACATTGAAGACTCTGAATCAAATAGCCTCCTTAGTCTTCTATTCTCACAATTAAACATATTCAGTTTTTTTTAACCTTTCTTCAGAGGTCCAGTTTTCTAAATCTTTTATCATTTTTGTTGCTCTCCTCGACTCTTTCTAATTTGTCCACAACTTTCCTAAAGTATAGCATCCATAACTGGACACAGTACTCAAGATGAGGCCTCCAGGTGAGTAGAGCAGGACAATTACGCTCTGTCTCACACAACCCTCCTGTTAATACACCCCAGCATTATATTCACCTTTTTCTCAACTGCATCACATTGTTGACTCACGTTCAAGTTTTGATCCACTGTAACCCCTAGATTCTTTTCAGCAGTACTACCACAGAGCCAGTTTCTCCATTTTTTAGTAGTATATCTGATTTTTCCTAAATCACTTTGTGTTTGTCTTGATTGAATTTCATCTTATTGAATTTAGACCAATTCATCAAAGTTGTTTTGAATTCTTATCCTGACCTCCACAGTGCTTGCAACCCCTCCCCCAAGTTTCGTGTCATCTGCAAATTTTATAAGCATCCTCTCCATTCCCTTAGCTAGGTCATTAATCAAAATATTGGGACCAATCCCTGCCAGACCCCACTAGATACATCCCCCTAGTTTCATAGTGAACCACTGATAACTGCTCTTTGAGTATGGTCTTTCAAATAACTGTGCACCCAACTAATAGTAACTTCATCTAGACCACATATTCCTAGTTTGCTTGTAAGAATGTCATGTGAGACTGTGTCATAAGCCGTACTAAAATCAAGATACATCATATATCTTTAAGCACTGGAATGGGTTACCTAGGGAGGTGATGGAATCTCCTTCCTTAGAGGTTTTAAATGTCAGGCTTGATGACGCCCTGGCTGGGATGATTTAGTTGGGGATTGGTCCTGCTTTGAGCAGGGTGTTGGACTAGATGACCTCCTGAGGTCCCTTCCAACCCTGATATTCTATGATTCTGTGTCTACTGCTCCTCCCCACATCCCATCCACTAGGCCAGCACTCCTGTCTAAGAAGGAAAGTAGGTTGGTTTGGCATGATTTGTTCTTGACAAATCCATGCTGGTTGTTCTTTATAACCTTACTATCCTCCAGGTGCTTACAGATTGATTAATAATTTGTGCCAGTATCTTTCCAGGTATCAAAATTATGCTAACTAATCTATCATTGCCTAGGTCCTCCTTGTTCCCCTTTTTAAAAACAGGTACTATGTTTGCCCTTCTCCAATCATCTGGCACTTCACCTGTCCTCCATGAGTGCTTGAAGATAATTGTTTATGGTTTCAAGATTGCATCAGCTAGTTCCTTAAGTACCCTCGGATGAATTTTATTAGCCCTGAAAACTTGAATACATCTAACTTATCTAAATACTCTTTAACCTGTTCCTTCTCTATTTTGGTTTGCATTCATATTGTGAGAGTGAGTGTGAGCATGAGAGCGAGACTGCACCTTTATATCTTCTCAAGACACTCTTTGGAGTTCCATGGCTTTTAAATTCAGCTATTTCTGAAAACAGTTTGTCTTTGAAATATGTCAGAATAATGTATTACTGAAGTACTGTACTGTTCCCTTTTTACTTCAGTCCTTTTTTAAAAAATAATTATTCTTCACTTTTATAGTAATGTCCTCAGTAGCACCTTGATTTTGGCACTAAAATTAACTGGATATTACAAGTTTTGCTTCCAAAGCATTTACCATTAACAGAACCTAAAGGTACAGAAACAGTGTAAAAAATAAAACCCTTCATTTTATTGAAATAAAACTGACTGATATATGAACTAAGTTATAAAATAAAGTATGGATTGGTGATTTCAGTGGAAAAAGTTGTTTATTTTAAAACTGATCACATATTTTGGGCAATTTCTTAAATTTTCTCTCTAGAAAGAAGGTCCCTATATGGTTTTTTAAAAAGTGTGTTTAAAACGTCCAGTTTAAATTGATTCCATTTCGTTCAGGAAAGAGTTAAGTCTAACAAGCAGAAAAAAAGAAATTAACTAAAGTAAGGCCCTTGTGATACAATGACACTTGCTCTATGCTCTTACAGAGAAAAACACGATGATAAAACACCACAAAGAGGAGTGTTATGAATTTTATTAATGACTAGAAGACAGTGTGCAAAACATCAAAGGTCTGTGGAAAAGATTAATGACCCCGTGTGAGACTGTTTAATTACCTCCAGCTAATTAGATTCTTGACCAAATTTTTAATATCTGCATTCCTTCTAAAGCCTAATTGAGATTCCACATTATTTATCAATCTTTCAAAAAGCCCTTAGTGTGCTGCTTTTTCAGTTTTTTTCTCTTGCACTTTGACTCCATTTATGGTCAATTATTAAATAAATAGCAAAGTAACCGTTCTCCACAAATTGTATATGTGGAACACTTTATGCCTGTTTATTTTGACTAGGAGACTATCACTGGCATCTTTTAAGCACTCCAACTAATAAACTGACTTACTCCACTGTAAACAACGTTGATAATATTTTTTTTATCTGGGCTGTGCTCAGGAACTCCTCATGTAGTTTCTGTAAATTAGTCTTTGCTATTGTTAGTTAATACTTATTTAAGTTTACCTTGGTCCAGTCCCAGAAACCAAGTGGAATGTTATCATACAAACTGGGGAAGACAGCCCAACCCATTTGATTATTTTTCCCCCTTTCATTTAGGAGTGCTTTACTACTCAAAACCACTGTTATTAAATGACTGTCCTTCCATAACAAAATTAATGTTGGAAAGCAAGGAGTATATGTAACAATTATTTAATCTTTTATATCCCACAGGTCTCCACCTGCCCAAGGACATGACATACCTGTACAAATATACAAGAGTTGTATACAGGTGTGTCTGAGGACAGACTTGGATCTATAGTTTTTCCTACAATGGAATCTTATGATAGCAGGGTAAGCATTCTTGGTTGAAGGTAGGACATGAAAAAGACTAAGAGCTTCAAAGTATGTGACAATGAACCTATTTCTGGGGTGAGTTTGTCAAGCTATATACTTGAATGAGGAGTTCAAATGGGTCTTTTTTGTTTTGTTTTTGGACTGGGTTGAGGCCTATAATTTAAAATCATAGAATACTAGAAGTAATGTGGAAATGGATTATAAAAAGAGAAAAAATGAACATTCAAGAAAATCACAGTAAAACAAAATTTGTTCCCTGAGTGTCTACTTTTGTTACATTTTAAAATAATTCTTTAAATCCTAATCTGCTGCACCAGAGTGTTGCTGAGTTTGCTTTTGTACTGATATAATCTTAAATATCTGCAGCTCTTTAATTTTACATCTTTCTGCACTGAGTCTGCCCAAAACCAAGATCATTCCTAACATAAAGTGCTCCTAAAAATTTGAAGTGCGCTATTAATTTTAAATTGCTCTACATTGTGCCTGCTCAGAATCCCAACTGCTTTTTCACACACAAAAAATTAAACTATAAAATGTACATCTGCAACATAACTGCTACCCTGCCTTTTTGATTTCCAACGTCAAGTTTCTCCTCTTCTTCTAGTATACTTTTCCAAAAAAAAAAGAAAAAAAGGCTTCAGGAGAAAATTAATATAGCTACTCATCACACATTTTACTACAAAACTCCTTGTGAATTTTATACAAGCATTTCTTGCCTTTCAATCACAATGGTTCACATAAAATATTGATCAGAACCTTATATTGTATCATAGCTATGTCACAGGATCAAATATGTGTTTTATGTCTGCCAATTGGTAGCAAACAGCCCAGCCTGCTAACATGCTGACCCTAATAAATTGTGATTTCCTGGCAAAGAATTGCATTATTGATAGATTGACATCACCAAATGGCACCAAAGGGTTTAGTTCCTCCCCAGGTTTCTACAAGAAAACTTGTGACCTGAAACTTCCATCGTATAGTAAATCCTTTCTAAGATACAAACAAAAAACATTTTTAAAAGTCTTGCTGTTTTTGTAAGATTGGGCTTTATCCTCAGAACAGAGAAAATGGCATAATTTCCAGCTGTGTCCATATCACATTATCTGCACAGATGACAGAGATACTGCACAATGGCCACCATGGCTTGCTCCACAGTGGAGCTCTGCCAATATAAACCATTATTACAATAGTATGTTCTCATCTCCTGCTGTGAGGTCACTTAGAATCTTCTCTCCAGTTTCCATTTGCTCACATGAGTGTCTCTAAAGAGTAATTACTCTCACATGACCCTTAGAGGTCTAGGCAACACAATTCCTGCTACTGATTGCAGGCTAGGCTGCTATTAGATTGTATCTTCTCTTTGATGGATTTTGTTAAAAGGGACTTGTTGAGCAAAGATGGACTATCTATTATAGAGATAGGGATTCAATACAACAGTGCATTATTGTATTCAGAATTTTTTTTTATTATTATTAAAAACTCTTCCTAAAGTAATATCTATCATTTTCCTCTTGGTGTCCCAACTCCTAGGCACTTAGAAGTAGACTCAGGGTCATATGATTATGTTACCTTGGGTACCTGCAACTAAAGCACTTGCCTGCAGCCACTCAAGAGTCACGACACCTTCAGTTCATGACCATAAAGATCTTCATAAATATAAACATGCTCTGAACAGCACACAGATCATATACTTTGGAACACAACTACTGTGCTCTTTCAGATTGAAACATATTTGCTATTGTATAATGCAGAGAAGGATAGATTTGGTTGAAGATGTAATATAACATAACCCTTACTATCTAATAATCCCATTTTATGCAACTTTTGGATGTACAGGTTATAAATATAAATGTCTAATACAGCGGTTCTCAAACTGTGGGTTGGGACCCAAAAGTGGGTCACAACCTCGTTTTAATGGGGTCACCAGGGCTGGCATTAGACTTGCACAGGGCTGAAGCCCTTCGGTTTTGCCCCCACAACCACCCAGGGTGGCGGGGCTTGGGCTTTGGTGTGGCCCTCTCCCCCTGCACAGGACAGTAGGACT
Source organism: Gopherus flavomarginatus (assembly GCF_025201925.1). Taxonomy (NCBI): domain Eukaryota; kingdom Metazoa; phylum Chordata; order Testudines; family Testudinidae; genus Gopherus; species Gopherus flavomarginatus. Next base: position 57,680,449 of record NC_066626.1, on the reverse strand, counting down.
TGGGCTTTAGCCCCCCGCAATCCTCCTGGGGTCCTGTAGTAATTTTTGTTGTCAGAAGTGGGGTCAAGGTGCAATGAAGTTTGAGAACCGTTTTTTAATCCTGTTAACATCTTGGGGACATATTTTCCAAGGCACCAATGGAAATTAAGTGTCTAACCCCCTTTGACTTTCAATGGGAGTTTGGAGCCTGATGGTCCTCTGTGGTTTTGAAACTCTCTCTTGAATTCAATGCCATCTTGTGGCATTGAGTTCCACTGGTTAAGTGTGTTGAAAACATTTCTTTTATCATCAATTTTTAATGTTACCTTTAAATTTCAACAGATGTATTCTTGTTCCTGTATTATCAAAAAAGAATAAATAATAGTCCTGATTTGTCTTATCCAGTCCTTTTATTATTTTATACTCTCCATTATTATGACTGCCAAAATTGGTTATGGATATCTCCAGAAGATATACTTTAGTAAAACCCAAATTATTGTGCTCAATACAGTATTTACTGGGTGAAGTTATATAGCCTATATTACACAGGAGTTCATAGTTATAAGGCATCAGGCTGTGATCTCTTATCTCTGATAAGTCATGCAGTGTCAGGTCTGGTCAGTATTTGGACTTCTGATTTAAATCAAGATGCTGCAGAAATTAATGGACAATTATCGGAACTCTTTCTCTTGTATCAAAACTGAACCAAATACCATAGTGTGGTGCTAGAAGGGCAACCTAGATGCTGGTGGAGATGCAATCTTTCGGACAGATGGATTGGATAGGATAGGGCCACTTGTCATTAAACATATCACATCCCATTTCCCAAGGAATAGAGGTGTTAGCCATAATGTTTAGATCAAAGCACCATTTGGCTATTACTATCGCAGGTCCTTTTCTTGTTTCAGTCAGATATAGTATTTTCTCTCATTTAACACTATTTTCCACAACCATGAACACTGATAAGCACAAATTCTTACAATTGTACCTCACTGTAAAAGTCAACGTGTTGGTATTTTATTGACTTCAGTGGAACTTGTACCTGAACAAGAACTATACTGTTTGGCCACTCAGGATACGGTATGCGTACACTGCAGCAGGGAGCATGCCTCCCCGGGAAGGGTACACATGGACAAGCTAGCTCTGCTTCAGGTAGCATGCTAACAATAGCAGTGTGGACGTTGTGGTATAGGCAGCGGCACAGATGAGCCATCCGATTATAAGCCCACCTGACTCCCTGGATCAGTATTCAGCTGGCTAGCCTGAGTTGCTGCCAGTGCCACCATGTCCATACTGCTATTTTTAGCGTGCTAGCTCAAGCAGAGCTACCACGTGCCTGTATACCCAGGCTGGATGCACACTGCCAGCTACAGTGTAAACACACACAGTAATATACTATGAATTTTCATTCATTCTTTTATGTGGATTCCCTTTTTCCCAGAGTCACAAAATAATCTGGGTTATTTTCCCTAAGTAGATGGACCATGAGACATCTGGGTTACTTGAGTTTCACAAATCCTCCATGAGTTGTGTATCTCTATGCATCCACAATGGGACACCACCTGCTGAAAGCCATTTACCAAATTTGTTTTTCTTGAGCATTCCAAGGTGCAGCCCATACTTCATCTGGACAAGATTTTTTTCAGTTTTAACCTAGGTGGAAATACTCCAGGTGAATCCTAGCTAGTTAAACATTTGCTCAGTAATAATAGAAGAACAGTATCCATGCCAAATGTGTTAGGTCCCAAACCAGATTTAAGGTTCATTAGCATTGGACCACAGCTTCAATCACAGCACTACACAAATGGCATAACAGCTATTCTTTTGTTAGAGTCCTAGAACTGAACAGCACAGAAATGATACCTTATTTCACACTTACAGAATATAGTGGAACATGGGTATTACAAGGTAGGGAGCTCACAAGGCATCTGTCAGACATATAAATATAGGAATTTAACAGTGGTATGTTCTCTATCCTTCCTTCCTCCCCCTTAACACTAACTCAGGTCTATGCTATTATCTGAAGCTAGAGGCAGCACTTTATTTATGTAATATAACATTTTACAAATGGTAAGCATTACACCAGATACATTGCAACAAATCAATACAGACAATACTCAAGGGTGAGCTTGTCAGCAGGCAGGCCTTTCATTGTGGGAATTACATCCACTAGGACTAAATGTAGCCATCCATATTACCTGTGACAGAAGCACTGACTTTTCTATCAAAGATTAATATTCCACTCTGAGATAATCAAACATTCCCACCTGTACATATGACAAAAACTTCTGCTGCTACCCCTAAATACACAAAGTTTCCAGACCCTTCCTTCAGAAAGAGGAGAAGATACCCCAAATATATCAGCCACTTTTGCCATCTTAAGCATAGGCTGAAAAAAGTACCTAAAGATCATGGCCCTTAAATTCCATTCAAACATTATAGGTCTGATCCAGCTCCATTTGAAATAGACAGAAGTTTTGCCATTTACTTCAGTGGAATCAAGACAAGCTTTGTTTTTCATCTTTTAACAGTTAGAAAAGCCCCATATTTGTTTAAGGATCCAATAATGTTTTCTTATTGTTGGAAGATGGGAAAGCAACTGGTTTCAAGAACGAAACACACGTTTTATTAGGCTAAACTACCAAGTGGTTGTGAGGCTTAAACCCCGGGAATGTAAGGTAGTGTCCTTTGCCCTCTACTCAGGATCCCATGCTTCTTTCTACATCCTCAAAATCTATCACATTCCAATCCTTTTCCTTGTACCCATAACTGTGATTGGGCGCTGACTCTAGTCACTGCTAGATGACCCCCGGCTGGGAGCAGTGACTGTAGTTCTTCTCCATTTCCTTATACTTCTCTCTTTTTATTGACCCCTGACAAGTCCTCTGTTCCCAGAGTATTGGGGAAGTAGGGTGGTCAGCATGTCTTTGCAATCTCTGCTAGGCATCAGGGGGTTGTACTATTCAGATCTCTCAAATGTTCCTACTGCTACAGATTCCAGGCAGTCACCAGGGCAGGATTTAAATGGATGTAACTTAAATTAGAAATGAGCAGAAACCAAAATCTCCATTGCAAACACCTCAATCTCTTTGGTGTCAAGCAAATCAATAGATGACAAAAAGATGCAAAATTGACCAGAAATCTCATGTGTTTCGATGACATTGCTACACTATTAGTGCTGCCATTACTCTCCTACTTACCCAGTCCACCTGGATGAACTGAACAGTCTCTTCAACCGTTCTGCCACGGCTTGTGATGGTTCTATAAGAAGTTCTAAGGTCAGCCATTGATTCATATATATTTTAAGGCCAGAAAGGACCTTTAGATTATCTAGTCTGACCTCCTATATAACACAGGCCAAAGAATTTAACTCAGTGACTTTATATTAAGACAATAACTTGTATTTTACTAAAGCATATCTTCCAGAAAGGCATCCCGTCTTGATCTGAAGACATCAAGAAGTGGAGAATCCATCACTTCTCTTGGTAGTTTGTTCTAGGGGTTAATCACCCTCACTGGTGAAAAAAAAATGTGCCTTATTCCTAACTTTAATTTAAATTTTTGACATTAGTTCTGGTTAGGCCTTTCTTTGTTAAATTACAGAGCCCTCTAGTAATTAAATCACCTCTCAATCTTCCTTCGGATAAACTGAACAAATTGAGCTCCCTAATTCGCTCACTGTAAATCATGTTTTCCATTCTTGAAGTCATCTTTGTGACTCATTTCCAACTTTTCAGCCCTCTTTTTAAAATGTGAACATCAAAACCAGATGCAGTATTTCAGTATCATTCAGCAAGGCTATATAAAGGGATACAATCACCTGCCTACTATTCACCACTCCTCTGTTTATGTCTAATAAACTCATTAGTCCTTTTTGCCACAGTGTCAAACTTGAACCTGTAGCTTATTTCCAATTAGTATGCTTCCTCCATCTTCCTTCTCAAGTAGTGATTCTCTCACTCCCTTTATTGGGCTCTGTCAGCAGAAATATTGTAGCACCTTCCTGAAATCATCCTCAGGCCAGCCTCTCTACCTCACCATTGTCCGTTTTTAATGCTGTGATTGCCTGCAGCTCTTTCCTAAAAGGCCTTGAACCCAGCTCTGCCCATTTCCTGGCTGCTGGCCATCAAAACACAAAGTAGAGTGGGAGGCTGAAGTAGAGACAGCTGCCACGTTAAAATTGACCTTCTCTCTCCCTTCCTCTGGGAAAGGAGAACCTTGACCTCAACCACTTTCAGTCAGAGTCCATGAGAGAACCTTGAAAATGTTCTGTAACAGTGAATGGTTCCATCAAATATTTTGCTGGATGCAAAATTTGAGATTCTCTTGGCTTTTTTAAAGCAGTTTCCCTAATAAAGGGCAATGCATGTGCAGTCTTCATAGTAACTCAGATATGACATAAATAATACAGCAAATAATTACAATGACCTTTAGTTCACCCCAAATTTAAACAAAGGTTAAGCTGCCTTTTAGAAAAGTAAATATTTTTGGTAGTCAAATAAGTGCACACACCTTTTGAAACAAGGATATATTGCCAAACTAAACTAAACTAAACTGAAAATAGTTACAATAGAATAATTTCAAAACATAAAGAATGCAAGGCTTCTCAGAATAAACAGCAGCCAGACATCCTGGCATCTACTACTATTAACTTACCTTACAATACTTTCAATGTGCTTCTCCATATGTTCTCCAAAAACTGTTGCTTGAAATTTCTGTCCAAAAGCAGCAGATATGAAGAAGGAATATTAATAATAAAAAAGTGTATAATCTCCCTGCACCCTTAAAGCCAGTAAACAATTTATATTTAATTGCATACAGCAGAATGAATCTGTGAACCTTTATTGTAATTAAATTAAAGACACTGAGTTTTAAAAAATAAACCAGCAGAAAAATTCACATAGTGCCCAGGAAATTGCTGAAAGGTTTATTTAGTTCTCATGCTTCAAGGTTTAGCTGTTGGCTAGATAAGGGCCAGGTGTGTATCGCACATTTAATTTTAGTCTGAGGCTAATTCAAACAGCACTTTTAAACTCAAAGCCTAGGACTGGCATTTAAAATCTAAACCCAGGATCAAATACATGGCATATATTCAGGGTGCCTAACTGCGATGGTTTACCTTTGTTGTGGGGAAATTCTAGCCTTTATATGGTGTCCTTGTATTTTTGAATTCTTCCATATTTCATAGTACTGTTAACATTAGCTCTTGCTGTAATAAGGCAAATAGTCAACTTCTAAAGTAATTACTGTTCACACCAAATTATGACTACTATTAAACCTGGTAAAGAAATTAATTAGAAATACACTGATCTTTTATTTGTGCATTTTTGTGGTCGCCCTTTAAACCATATTGTACAGGTTCACTGAGAAAGAGGATGAAGAAAGCACTTTACACTCAGCAGGGAAAGCCCTAGGAATGTCCAAGCTTAGGCTGAGGCTTACAGTTTTGTTAGTGTTATTCAAGTTACCAATAAAATGAAGCTGCAGGAAAAGTGCAAGTCTGGACTTTATGAAGTGTGTTCTCTCTTACTTTGGAACAGGCTGCCGACAGGATGGCTCTGTGTTCTAAAATACAGTTAAAAACCTTAACAAACTTCATGGCAGATAAATTGGAATATTCTCAATCAGAATATCTATAAAACAAATTTGGTTTAATATTAGTCAATGGTGACATCTCCTACTCAACTGAGACACTATTCAATTTTATTACATAGGGATGAATTTAGCTAAAAGTAGGGCCAAGTAGTTAAGTTATGCCTAGTTTTGACTCAGTAGTATACTGATTTGGACTCAGTATCTGGAAATCAGTGTGCAGCCTGATTCTCAGGCCTTATACTGGAGGCATTCATGGGAGATGAAGAGGAAGAAAACTTCCCCAAAAGACTATGAAGTTGTTGTGAATTTGTTCCACAGTCACACTTGTAGCCCTGAGGCTACAGCTTGTCTGTCTGGGCCTTTCTCCATTGGGGTGTTGGTGGGAGGAAAGACTGGTTGTTCACATAACGACAGACCAGATGTTTGGTCCTGCCCCACCATGAACCCACTTCCCACTGCATATAGTCATACAGGTCATTGTTGCAGACATACAGTTTCCAGCTGCACAGTAATTGAGTACCTCTTGTACATATGCTTAATTCCAGTCTTCCCCCTCTCCACCTACAATGGAACTGAACCACTGTACTGTGTACAGAGCCCTTCTACATGACAAAGTAGGGGTCAGTATTTTCCCCCTACTGCCTGAATGTGAATATTCCTCCTGATTAAATGGGCCAAGTTCTGCCCTCAGCCACACTTCTGCAGCTTCAGTGGGGTGAAACTGATATAACTGAGAGTAAAATATTGCCCAGTGTATTTCCTTTTACACTGCTTTAGTCTGAGAAGTAACAGACCCTGGCCTCAGAACACCATAGTAAGCATAGGAACTGCAGAAACTCAATTTAAAACTCAGTATTCACAGGATATTGTTTGTTTCTTTTTTGACTAGTCTATGATCATCTTTCTCTGGGCCCTTCCTCTCCACCTCATCCCTTGCTTTAGTTGGATAGTAAACTTCTGCTTTCATGTAGAGTATGTAATGTGTGTGATGGTGTACCCCATAGGCTTCATGGGAATATGCTTATGAATGTATATATAATATAAGTGGAATATGTTTTATGCTACATATGCCATGTAACATATCTATGTAAAGGTTATGATCTACTGAACACATTCCTCCATTTTTGTACTTGAAGTTAGGAATGTTGGCTGTATACCTGCTTGATTACTATTGAGGAAGGACTGTGCAAATTAAATGTCCAATCAAGAACCACTTAAGGCAACAATGAACTCGAAGATGCCAATCCACATTGGAGCTTTCCCAGGAATGTGACTTGGCTGGTAAGAAACTCAGTCATGCATGGACATGTGACTTGCCCATGTGACTCCAAAACTCCATCTTGGAGCTGGACTTTGCATAGGAGAGAGGAGGGAGCCTCCTCTCCCCCAAGAAAAAGTCTTTTTAAGCCTGTGGGAAACCCCTCCATTTTGTTTTAAGCTAGCTAAAGAGATAGCCTGTCCACCCTCAAGGATACCTGAAAGAGACTGGAACAAAGGATAGTAACTACAAGGGGTGTGAGTGATGGACCCAGACTTGCAGGAGACTAATCTGTAAAAGGAATCTTTCTGGAACTGGTGAGGTTTTGTTTGTATTCAGTTTTCTTAGACATAGACTTGTGTGTTTTATTTTACTTGGTAATTCACTTTGTTCTGTCTGTTACTACTTGCAACCACTTAAATCCTACTTTCTGTATTTAATAAAATAACTTTTTACTTATTAATTAACCCAGAGTGTGTATTAATACCTGGGGGGCAAACAGCTGTGCATCTCTCTCTATCAGTGATATAGAGGGCGAACAATTTATGACTTTACCCTGTATAAGCTTTATACAGAGTAAAACAGATTTATTTGGGGTTTAGACCCCATTGGGAGTTGGGCATCTGAATGTTAAAGACAGGAACACTTTTGTAAGCTGCTTTCAATTAAGTCTGCAGCTTTGGGGCACGTGGTTCAGACCCTGCGTCTGTGTTGAAGCAGACTGGCGTGTTTGGCTCCACAAGACAGGATGCTGGAGTCCCAGGCTGGCAGGACAGGAAAGCAGGGGAAGTAGTAGTTTTGGCACATCAGCTGGCAGTTCCCAAGGGGGTTTCTGTGATCCAACCACTCACAATGTGAAACTATGCTTATACTATTTTTAGGGTTCTAGTGGCTACTCTTAAAAATCAGCATCTGCCTATAGCTACTACACAGCAAAATCCAGGATACAAGAATATACTCCTCTGCTTTGAAAAAAAGTACCAGTAGATTCTCTATTTGCTGGCAAATACTAAACTTTTTAATTGTATTTATGGAATGACATTTAATATCAACACATTGTGTTCTACATTTCCCTTTTTTAACAAATTTTAAATTCCAAAGTAACAATTACTGTGACCGTGCAACATGTTGCATGGAGACCTGTCAAATATATGGTATGTTTTGTTATTTTGTAACAAAGCATTCACTCAATGTTTTCTCTGTCCAAGATGTTACAAATCATCATAATTCAACAGACATAACATTATTCATTAGTATTAGTATTATATTGACTGATGTTACTAGAAAATTCTAATCAAGGCTTCCAATCATATCAGTAGATGTGATTTTTTTTCTCTAACTGTACATTCATTTTGATATGCATTAATCATGTGTGCATGTTCCTGACTATCTGGTCTGGCACAAAAATATAGTCAATGAATATACACCCTGTTATTTATTCATGAATGAGTTGTGCCCCTGAATTTTAACATGCTATGCCTTAAACTACTAGCTGTATATCTGCTTTATGTGATGTTCCTACATACGTTGGCAGTCCATCAATTCAGTGTCCATACATTTCTTTGAGAGCTATATTATAATTAGAGCTTAGGTTAATACTATTCAGTAACCATAAAACAGACATAAAATAATTATAACTCATTTAGTGAAATTAGAAAAAGAGCAATTATTAGACTCCCATGGTGAGGCTTTGCTGTGAGGGACAGATAATCTATCTGCAAGATGTACTTTAAGAACACGATTTTGAAAGAAATAAACTAGATAAATTACCATTTTGTTTTGTTTTAAAGAAAACTTGTACTAACAAATACAAATTCCACAAACATAAGGGATATGTGTAAGGGAAATAAAAGTTCTGCTGCAAAAAGAGAGATTGAAATATTTACATCATGTCTTCCTGATTTACCTCTGAGGGTGCTGTAAAGCTAGATTTATTGATGTTTGCTAGGTGTAAGAGACTATGGTGATGGTACACAGATAGACCTAAAACATATTATTCAAGTTGGGGTCTTGTGTTGTTCTAGTAAAACGGAGTGGAATTAATCAATTCAAAGCTGATATAACAATTTTAGCATTCTTTTCAACATGCTTAAATTACAAGAATTTTCTGGTCTTTAATGAAGCACTACACACTTCAGAACTGGAGATCTGGGTTGAGAACTGGCCATGAGTTTCTCATTCTCAGGGCTGCTGGATATGCCTGATTATATGGGGAAGAGAATGGATTTTGTGTAGGAACAAAATCAGCTAACTTAATAAAGAACAGGCTAGTACTGACCATACCAGCTGCCCATTTGTTCTCCACCTGCCTGGAGAATGAGAATCACATTTATGGTCATGATCTTCCATAAGAGTGAGAGAGTAGGCATGTGGCCTCCTCTCAGTTGCCTCCTCATAGCCTCTGGGCAGCCCTAAAAGTTGGCCACTTGCCTCAGTTTCTCTCTTGGTCCCCAGTAACTCCATACAAGCTGATCTTCAAGTCCATCAACAGAATTTATTCACAAAACCATAGTGCAAAAGACTATAAGCAAAAGTCCCAAACACAGTCCACATCACCCCTGTGCAAGTGGTCTTAAAACCTGGCTTCATTCTCATCATCCTGGTGTCTTCTGCCACCGTGGACACTGTCAGTCCTCCTCTGTTCCTCTTCCCTCAGCCACACCAGCCTTTCCTTTTTGGCACAACTCTATTCTTCCCAGTGGGAACTCCCACAGCCTCACCACAGTGAACCTCATGTAGTTTTCCTTGGGCCCAGCTCTCCAGCCAGAAAATGTTACAAGATAAGCCCCTCTGCTGCTCCCCCTTCCTTCAGCCCTTTCTGGCTTGTGACCCTGGCTCTCTAGCTTAGAGCCAGCAAGGCATCTCCCGTTGCTGCTGCTCCTCCTGCCTTCTGCCCTCTCCAGTCCTGACTTTCTAGCTTGGGGATGCCAGCCAGCAAACCCCTCCTGCTGCTCTCCCGCCTTCAGACCTCTCTCAGGAACAACATTCTCTCTCTGAATGCTTTCATCTCCTCCTCTTTTGTCTGACTCCTGTCTGCTATAACACTCCCGGTCTCTTATAGTTCCCAGCTGCTGCCCCACTCCCTTTTAATTGGCCCAGCTGGGAGCACCTGGACTGGAACAGGAGCACTGAGCCCACTTTCATTTCATGGACCAGCTACCCTGTTACAGTGAGGAATTAGAAATTCAGAGTAATGGTCCTCAGAATGAAGGGAGTAGAGATCTGCTGTATCCTCGCTGAAGTACACTTTAGTCAGTTCTTGAACTATGGGTTAAATCCTGCACACTTATTAGTCAAGCCTTCCTCAGGCAAAACGCCCACTGAGGTCAATGGGATTTTTGCCCAACTAATCATTTGCACTCAAACTACAGGATTTTATTACATGTGAAAAGTGACTATTTTAGACCTATGGGGAAATTCTCAAAAATAGAATGATAGATACTATATTTTTCAATACCAGCAATGCATTGCAGAGGCATAAACCTGAGAATAGTCCTCTTGCTTCTTGAGACACCCTAATCCTTCATTGAATGTATGTGCACAGACAGTCACGCCTGGTAAAAAGCCACCTTGGAGTTCTGCACGGGCACATGAGCAGACCTGATTGGAGGACCAGGAACTAACTGTTATGCATCTTTAACTTTAGCTGATCAGGAAGAAGCAGTACTCTATTTAAATTTCTCCCACTCATGGAAAAGTTCTAACAAATGTAATAGAAACTCCTACCCTTGCTACAGACTTCTATAGGATGGTTTAAAGACTACAGAAAGAGACCAATATTGTCAACCTCTAGAGTTCAAAAATTGTGAGTCATGCCCTAACCCATAATGAGACTGTCTTAAAAATAATGAAAGTTGAAAAATACACTCTAGATCTTTTTTTAATTTACATTCTGGGGTGACCCATTTAGGGTTCACATTTTCAAGCTGCTCTCTGCAACAAGAACTAGGTGGTTTTTTTGTTTTGTTTCGTTTTTTTTAAAATGAAAGCTGAGATTAGCATATTAATCTGAATTTCAGAGGCTGGGGCTTTAAGGAAAACATCAAATATTGTAAAAGTTGGCCACCCTTAATCAATGTCTATTCTCTTTCTTCTCCTAGCCTTAGTCCCATTTATATGGGGTCTGTTGTTTGAATCTCTCTCCATTCCAGTCTGTCTTGAAACAGTTCCTCAGAACTCTGCTGCTAAATAAATCCTTATTGATTACATCCATCCATCTAGTTTTGGTCTTCCAGAACCCTTTTCATACTCTCCACTTCTAAATTTAACACCCTATTTAATACATATTAGGATGTCAGTCTTATTTTCTGGACTCTCTTCTTGGATTGCATCTACCCAGAACGATGCAGTAACCCTTGAAGTAGCACTGAGACGAGGGCGCCACTCCTCCGTTCTGGGGAATGCCCTACTTCATATAGGGCACATAAAGAACTTTGTGGATTTATTTGGCAAAAGTTTTACAGCCAGCTGTCAGCCTCACCCCAACTCTCTTTGTTTTTCAACTAGCCTTAGGACCAGCTATGGTGGACTTTATCAATCTCTAATCAATTCTTTATGTTTTCAGAGCAATTAGCTTAATTTTTTTAACCTTTTGCAGAACACTGTTGGTTTCATCTCTATTAACATTTATATGACAGTATGAGAAAGTGGGGATAGAGTCTGAGATATTTAGACTACAGAGAGAACAAATGGGGCACTTCCTTCTGCTCCATGTGAGACTTTATTAAAACTAGTCAGTGTTTATGGAAAACCTTATTTGCTGGTTTACCTTGAAACAGAATCTCTGGTTTCAGTTTAGCTGAAGCCTAGGAAACAGAAGTCTGATCAGAAAAGTTCATCTAGCAGCACTGGAAAGGGTTAAATTGTGCATGTTGTCTAAATAGTGGAAATGTACTGATCTAACTGTAGAACTGGGGGAAATGACCTGGGTTCCTCATTAATTTGACTTTTAAAGTGACTAGTGACTTCCACTGTGTGTCCTATTAAACAAAAACAAAAGACAAGTTCAGAGAGCTGGTACCTCTGACAGTCGTGAAAGACTGAAAAGAAATGAATGATGTCCTCTAGAGAGCATATTTCTGTCACTTAAGCAGTTTACATATTTCTCTATTTTTACTCTATTTTTCTTTCTTTGATCACCAGGGATCTCTATGAGAGTTTAGGGTCACTTGGGCTATGTCCAGTGCCAGACAGATTCTGCTACAGTCAGGCTTTTATGATGACAGCATGAAATTTTTGGAATGCACTGGTGAGTTGTGTGACCATTGTTAGTTTGTCATTAAAAGAAGGGGTGGGGGGGAAGGATATAAACCATTGATTTCTCAGCACTGGCCAGCTCTTAATTTTGCAAAACATAGCAGGACTTGGTTTTTGTGTGTGTTTGGTTGGTTGATTGGGGGGTTTTTTTTTGGGGAGGGGGGGGGCTGGAGAGAAAATTCTCACTAAAAGTAGCAAACAAGTATTATAATTATTGTTTTATTGTATATTCCAACAGAGATTTTTTGTTTCTATCAAGGAAGATAAGGTTAAGATTCCTTCACTCTTGCAAGACAAGAGACATTAAAATGGGAAAAAAATAAATGGAAAAGATGATTGACTTTTTTTCCCCTTCTTTCCAATGTTCCAATTATTTCACTGACCATCCTTGGGGAACACTGCTTGAACCCACAACTATCAATTACAAGCTCACTGTACTGTATATAGTAGCAGTTAAGGATCAACTGATTAACCATTTTACAGAAGATTTAGAGGACTCATTCCAATTTTTACAATTCCATGTGATTTTTAAATATTGTAATGGTTTCAACCAATATGTTTTCTACCTCCCAACTGTCAGATAATACCACAGGCTTCGGGGGAGGGAATTTGATTTTTTATATAATTTCACTATAATACAATTTTTCCATGTTACTAACAGCATCTTCTGGGAAAGGTTAAATATACTGAAGATGAAATATGGGCACTTCATCCTCAGCTGAGTTAGGTCAGAGCATTATAATATAGTCAGAACATTAGGTATCAGAATATATACTGCAAAACCTAGGAAGGGACAGATTATGGGATTTATGAATTTGCTTGCTTTTGTTGGTTTAGTGAGACCCTTGATATTATTGTTATAGTCTTTCTTGTATTCAAATCCTGTGCATTTTTAATGGTAAAACAAAAAGAGAACACAAAATGTCAAATTCAAAAACAATCCTTCCATGGGCATTTCTAATCAGATCGTAGCACACACACTTTTGTATCAGAGGACTGGGGACATTGGACAGTTTTACATTTCATAAGCCAAATTAATTCCTGCTGCAACTGTTAACATTAGTGAGGTTACACCATAGGTGAACTTGGTCTCAGATGCTCTCTAATGGTAAGGCCAGAGCTGATTCGAACTGCAGGACAAAAGCTGACTACTGTAAAGCAACTTAAATACCACAATGTTACGAACAGTATTGTATTCCCTTGGGGCCAGATTCTGACATCCTTATTCACAAAGAGTAACACCTTACTCCAAGGGAATAAGAAGTTAACATGTAACAGTTTCAAAAACTGACCTCTGGGCAACAAAGTGCATATGCTCTGAAATACATATACATGTGCCCTCTGTCCCTTTGTGACATCCTAGAATTTCTCTCTATGCTTCTGCCCTTAAGTCAATGGGAGTTTTGCCATAGATTTCAGTGGGCCAGGATTTCAGTTCCGGTCTTCAGTGGCCTTTGGAGAGGCTTCTATGTGGATTTATTGGATACCCAAAATTTGGAAAAATATTCCCACTCTCTGTGCCTCTTTGCTCAGCTGCTTTTCTGGCATTCACTGACATAGAAGCACCAACTACATTTTCCCCCATTATTAGCAAAAGTGGTCTACTAGAGCATTTTTAACGAAAATTAGAGGCAAGATCTGATCTGTTCTATGTGAGCTACACAGCTTTCTGTCCCCATCTCCCCCACCCCAGCCCCCCGAGCTGAATTTGTTGTGCTCACAAGCGTCTTTGCTTGCATCCACTGATGATGTTTCTACCACTCTTTTTCAGCTATACCAAGTGTTCAACTATTTCAGAAGTGGTAACCATGCAAATTCTACCTCTAATCAGAATTTTACATATATAAACACACACACACACTATTCATGTATAAGAAATAAATTTAAGTGAGGAAAAATATTTATGATCAGTGTCACAAACTCAACAATTAATTTCACCATAAGCCTATAACTAAAGATCCTAAATCAAAAAGGAATTTCTACATGGAATTACAGGTCCTTCTAAATTCTTTAGATCTTGAGCACTTCCATTTTCACTAGCAAATAGAGAATGTGGCTAATTAAGGCATGATCAAATAGATCATTTGATCTGGGTCCCTGTACTCTGCATGACTCTACCCCACCTCATTGCACCAGAGCTCAAAAAGGGACAAATATGAGTAACATTCAAACAGATGGGCCAGATTTGACCCTTAAATATGAGCATGTAACTCCTATTGATGTCAGTGGGCGTTGCACACAGGTATCTGAGGGAATAATTTGGATCCAGATATATGCCTTTGTTAGCAACACCTACCCCTCCTTACCCATCATCTGTGGATTTTTCCCCCAACAGCACGTTTCACCGTAAGTGGAACTGTGGGGCACTTGTGTTTACCAATCCAAGCTACACTTATCCTGGAGAGATGCAGATGCAGCAAAAAGAAAGGACAAGAGAACCTACTGGTATTAATCTGACAGTAACTGAGTGTTATGCTATCTATGTGAAACACATTTCAGGCCAAGATTTCCTCTCTTTTTCTGTGATACTCTATTACCTCTAGGAACATTACTTCTCTACATCTCCTACCACTCATTAACTTAACTTTCCCATTACCAAAACACTGATTGTAAAAGGCAATATGTTCTTAATTTATTAGTTGAGGTTCTTGTAAGCAACTGCTTTGACAGAGAAAAAGACATAAAAAACTATAGTTTATTACGAATATATATTTGTAACATTACAATGAAATAATTTCCACCACGTGGATTTTCTACAGTGTATATTTTTCCAAAATATGATAATCTAGCATCTCCCTTCTGAAATTGAATCTTAACATTAGATCTAAAATGGATAGAAAAAAAGATCTAAACACTTCAAGTTTCAATCTTATTAATCTTTGAACTACAGTGTCACCCTTTCTGTTACAAAGCTTTTCATAACAGGTTTAATGCTTTCTAGCTCTCAGCTCCCTTGAGGTACATAAAAGCAAACATGTTGTAGCAAGAACATGACTTTAATGCAAAACAACTGGCTACTAAGAACAGCCCTAAACAGAGGGAACTCTGTCTTGAGTAACTAAATGTACTTACAGTTCCATGTAATCTGACTGATCATTCAATTATTGCATATTTACATAGTGTTTGTCACACATTTACAAAGGAGTTACATGATTATATGTATCTGACACAGAAAGCAGTACCATGTTATATAACTAATCACTAAAGCTTCACAGAAGCAAATTGAAAATCGAAACCCAGGTCAGTCTTTCCTAGTCTAAATCTAAAAAATATTGCATATGGTTAAAAGTTAGGAGTGTTGCACTGACAAAGGTGTCTCCTCCTTTCTTGTTTGTACAGATAAATCAACCATGTATATTTTTCCCCAAAATTAATTCATTGTGTTTTGCATAAACCTGTGCTCAATGTAATGTCATGCAGTGGCTATATCTGCAATGTGAGACACGTATTAATCAGCTTATTAGAGACTGTTCGGATTGTACTTCAAGTTTATTGACAATTTTCCTTGACTTTATCTGGAAGACTTGGTCCAATCTATATTATGTCTTACCTTTTGGCTGTTAACATTCATAGCATCTCTTTTTATTGGACTCCTGATGCCCACTGATATTTTATGCATAATGATGCTCAAATTTAATTGAGCTGTAAGCTTCAGTTTAATTATGAGCCTTCGTGATACCTTCAGCACTTTTTCTTCTCTGATTACTGTAACTGTTTCTCTATAACCCCTTTAAAATCCTTCATCTATTAAACAACTGGTAGACAAGCCAGTTTTAGGAGAAAGTCTAATTAGACTATTGCAATTATCTTAATGTACCTTCATTTGTTTTTTAAATTTTCTGCAATGCACTTTGTGGAATACTGTATTCCAAGCATTCACATACTCATGTTTAATGCTCTGATTCAATATTATGTGTCCATAGAATTTATATGGGGGGAGGGAGGGAGGGAAGAAAAGAGCTACTTATCAAAGACATCTTTTTTAGTAGATTTTCTGTTCATTAACTCCTCCACACATTTTCTAGATGTAACTTTCATACTTACTGTATAGCTCCATATCTGGCATTGCATGGGCCAAAGTGAGGGTCAAGAGAAGAAGCTACAAGAAAAAAAGTTATATTTCTCTTTTAATCATCTGTATCCTGCTTATGTTTAGTCAGTATTTTTAAGTAGGTGCATAAATCACATTTTGTAATGTGCAGTTATTTTTCACATGCCTCTAATGCTGCATCTGAGAAATATATGAATAAAAAGTATTCATTAAGACTGCCACTGAAACCAGTATAGCTGTGGGTGCAGTCCAGAACTATTGTAGCTAATAGGTAATGTGCCTGAGTAGGAACAGCTAAGGATGCCTGCATTTGGCCTTTCTTTATTGCATTTATTATAGTGGGAGCTCTACTCCATAGAAAGGAAGCTTTTTAAACTCTATCAGAGAAGATGTCTTAGTGACCCAAACTGTCATGCTGAAATATTTAGTTTCCCCAGGTGCATAGTTCCAATCCCAGTGATGTTATCTCTGGTCTTCATTCTCACAGTAGATAAACCAAGTTCTATCAATTTCCTGTTGTGTGTACATTTTTAAAGACAAGGACTTTATAAATAAATCCCTTCCTGATCAGTATAGATATATGAGATTAATTTTGCAAGACTAGGAGTTTATCCCATTATCATGTAGAAATTTTTTCTTCCTCACCTATTATTACAGTCTTATGTGCTAGATGGTTGCCAGTCTCGACAATAGAGACTGCTAAAGGTCAGTAGTGCAACCTGTATAATAATCTAATAAGTGGGAATGGGGGATAGATAAAGTTGCTCTATAAATGTAAAATATAATTACCGTATATTCTACTAAATGAGGACATGATAAACATAATGATGGCTTCCTAAAACAGTAGTGAGTACTGCTAGATTAAGGCAATACTAGAATATTTCTTCTTATAAATACAGTAGCTATTATTATTGCTATAATTAGCTCATGCCAAGTACTTAGGTGATATTTAAATATTTGTGAAATTCTAAGTTCTAGCATAACATTTTGAAAATTTCCCACTACACTTTTAATACATAACTTGCAAACATAAGTATTAAGTAATGATAGCTGAGTATTATTCAATACCTGAACAAAAAAATAATTGAACTTACAAGTCCCTTTAGTAATTATTACAACTTCTCTCTAAAAAAATTAAGAAATTATGTGCAAAGAATCAGTGTTAATGCAGTGCTAGTTTTGAGAATTCAAGCACTCAAAATTTTCAGGGATTGCCTTAAGCATGAGAAATCAAGCTTAAAAAACGAATGCATTAAAAAAGATTTATTTAAAAATCTGGCCTATTCTTTTTTTTAAGAAAACCAAACCTAAAGATACTGCATACTATGCTCTCTGTCTTACTGCATATGGGGTTCCAGTTTATTTTATATTGTGATTTTATTAATTGGTAAATAATTTCTAATGATATAATGAGAAATCAGTTTTAAAAGATTAAGCACATAGGTCAGCATTAATGTTGAGTTTTCTGTCTTCACTCTGCATTTCCTTACTTTTGATTGCATGATCATTTCCCTTAATGTTGTATTAATACTAGATTTTTGCATGAAATAGTCCTTTATTTAGTATATTGCTTTCAGCTTTCATGATTAGTCATTTGTTCTGTAATTTATATTCTTGTTTTCTGCAACAGAGATCTTGATTATTTTTTTCCAGTTTCTTCACTTGATTGCCATGTAATTATCTGCCTGTTTGGTTAAATTCTTGGATCTGGGATCAAATAAATTTCTTGCATATAAGTGAAGTACAGGGACCATATCAACTCCAGATCAGTGGTTTGTCTTCTTGTGTTATAAGTTACTTTCTCTAAAGGCATCACATATAGAAATGTCCTTCCCTAAATGCACAGCTGATGCTAAGTTCTCTGATTTTCTAGAGGCATTCTTCATTGCTTGTCTAAAGCTAAAACAATATTAACAAAACAATTCTCATAATGGTCCAGTTGTGGTTCCCCAAAGAGATGTAGTATACAAAGTTTGGGGCTTATAGAAGAAGTCATCACAACAAATCTTTTAGATATAAAACCATCCCTAAAAAACAAGCCAAACAAAGAAAACCAGTGCTGATAGCCAGATACTTTTCCCATCTCTTTCTCTTTCTTTTGACTTGAGCCTTCTCTATCCACTTCCATCACTCCAAAGCAGGAGCTCAATAGCATAATAAGCAAGTGGCTGACTGAGCATGCCCAACATATACAAAGATATTAATGGGAATGTATTTAATGTACATTTTAAACATAGTTAAAATATGCATGTTACTTCTGTACTAGTGGGCACAATATCAAGTGGTAATTGGCGGAAAAGAGACAGTATTTGTCACAAGGCAACATCTAAAAAAACAATATTCAGCCTTCCCCTATCCCTCTCTACGGCCTGGGGATTTACATATAGGCCCTCTACAATATTTTCATCATACCATATTTTTTCAGATGAGAGGCTTATTTTTATCTCCTCCAGGTTCATGAAGTGGACTATAAAGGTGTGCCATAATGCTGCCCAGAGTAAGTTTTGACAATATATTATGCAGCACTTAAGCTGTACTCAGACCAACAGAAGAGTGGTTGGTGTTGATTCATGTATGCAGATGTACTTTTTGCCAAAAAATGTTTGCAGCTGCCTTCTCGTTCCCCAGTAAAGGAAAGGTGTTCCCTTGGACCTACTTTACAGATTTGTTATTATGCAAGTATTTTGTTCTTTCTTTGTAATATATGCAGATTAATTCAGCCTTGTTAGTATTATCCCATACTCATTCCTGTAGTCTTGTGCCAGCCTCATCTGTGAGGGTAGCCAGCCCTTAGTATCACAATATGCCAACTTTCACAGCTGCTCTCAGTTTGTGCAGCCCACTCTACTGTGTGGTGGACACTTTTTAATGTGTCAGCTGTTTGCAGGGTCCCACGTCCAGACCCATGCATACCAAATGCCTACACAAATGACAACCTCAGTGGTCACCTTTCTTTCTAAATGCTCATCGGTCTTTTGAATGCCAAAGAATGCACTCCTATTCTCTGCTGATGGGGCAGTCAACACTGTTAAATCTGGATAACAGCCCTCTCTCACTATATTGACATCATTGTTGCAATTTGTGTAACTGCAGTTTCACAAATGTTCTCACCTATATCTTTTTTGCATTTGCTGAACTCCAAAATCCAACTCTTTGTAGTTAGTTTCTAGCACTTAAAGTGACAGTTCAGACATAACAGAGCAGAGTTACAGATTAAATTTTATCACTGTGACTATACCAAAAGCAATACATACTGAACTGGGATTGAGCTATTACTTAGCTCTACTATGTCAAATGATTGTTATGCTTTTTGTAGTTCTGAGAGCTGCCTTTTAGCATGGGCAAATGAGCTTCACCAAATGTGCAGAGCAGGACACTGAATCAAAGTGTACCACTCAGCTGATTGGCTCCATTGCCTTCTTAAGTGATCATCTCCATCCCGTTCCATCGCCAGCAGAAGGATGTACTCCCAGAAATAACTTCTGGCCTCAAACACTTAATGGGTCAAAACTGTAGCAATATGATATATATAACACGTTTACACAGTGAACTTGTTCACTTCAATCTCCATTCTCCTGCACACCTCGATTGGACAAAATGGATGAAAATGCTCATATTGTGGACTTACCCAGCACTAAGATATCCAAACCTCTACATATATGAATTAATTCTCACATTACCCATGGTAGATAGGTAAACACTAGAAAACTGACTTGCCCAAGATCATACACCAAACTGCCTTATTTATCTTTACCTCCTTGAAAGTCTACATGTCTCTTTTTCCTTGTAAAATGTGGTGATATTTGAAAGAGATACAGCATTTATATTCACAGCAGCAGCAATATTATGTGTCCACTGTTTCGGAGATAGGTGAATAGTGCAAATGAAAAAATATTGCAGATTTATATACAATTGAATATTCCCCCATTGTCCTGGGCTCCACTCTGCACTGGTGCACCTCCTTCTGGTTGCTCTGAGTATTAGCTAGTTACAGGTCTGATGCCCCCTTCTGTTTGTTCTCTCCCATTCTCTGGGAGTCAGGGTGCTCCTGCTTCACAATTCAGCCATCTAGTCAGGTCAACATAATCTCCCTTCCAGGGTATCAAAGTCCCTCCACACAAAAATGGCAGTCTTCTGTTCATTGTCCTGACCATGCCACTCCTCCTCTGGCTGGTAGGGGAACCCAGGCCCACCCACTACTCCAGGTTCCAATCCAGGGACCCTATCTCTAGCATTGGTGGCATGCTTTCTCCCAGGCCATGTTGCTCTTTCCCTGGACTCCTTCCTACTTATCAGTTCTGTCTTCTGGATCCCCATCTCTGGGTTTACTAGCATAAACTCCCTCCTCCCAGGGTGTAACCACAGATTACTTGGCATTGTAGCCCCAAAATACACCCTCCTCCCTTCTCCCAAGGAGTGACTGCAAGCTATTTCCTCTGCTGCTCCTTTCTGCTGCCAATTATCTATCTATATAAACCTGACCCAGCTCCTCCCACAACAGGACTTCATCAGCAATTAGGCCTTAGCACACCATGGCTTTCTTCCAGGTTTAGCATATAGTTTAATTGGCCTAATTTACCCCTAAAGCCTTGTGTGGGGTAAAAACTTAATCACATCATACAGTTAGAAGTAACCATTTCTCTGTTAGCTTTATAGTTAATATTGGACACCAGGTTGGTTACGGTTAACATACAAGGTGTCATGCAGGTAACCACTGATAACTAAGCATGTATGGTGGAGGATCTCCTTCCAAAACAAAAACAAATTATAGTTACATACAAAGGGCTCACTGATCTGATAGACACTTACTAGCAGATGTCATGTTGAATACCATGAGTACACCTCTTCAGTAAAGTTGGATCCAAAAGTATTTATATTACAGTAGCACCTAGAGGCCCCAATCAAGGATGCCATTGAGGTAGCCATTATAGACAGAGAGTAAAACTACAGTCCCTGCCTCAAAGAGCTCACAAACTAGGACTCTGATCCTTAAATTATCTGTACAGATGGACCCATGCAGTATCCTATTAAAGTCAACAGGGCCCTGAGCAGGCACAGAAGTCCACCCACATGCTATCAAGTGCAGAATCAGAAGCTAGGTTATGACAATGCACAAAAGGTTAATGAGATAAAGAAAGAAAGGGGGAGGACATGGGGGAGAGAAAGAACCATCAATACAATCATATCTCAATCAAATTACATAATAAGCAGAGCTCTCAATTCACCACTTGTCTAGTCGCAATAACGACTCATGCTTATTCACCTTATTTTACCTCTTGGGATGTGTCAAATCTTATATATCTTCAATCGCTAGTAGCAATACATTCTTAGTGTATGGCTATGGCTCTCAATAAGACTCTCAGTCTCCACATGTTAAGTGTAATCATGACAATCCTCCCTAAAAAAAACTTTTTTTCATGGAAAAAGAATAAGAACATTGTCAATTGCTCCATGGTACAGCAGTCTTAAAAATAAAGACTAAAGAAGAGGGGGGTTCAGGGAGACAACATAGAAGATGATTCTAGTACATATTCCATTATTTTCTTGAGATGCCATAAAAGGACTGACATGACCCACACCTCAGCTGTCCACACTTCATAAAGAATGTTGAGAAATTGGAAAGGGTGGTAGGGGAGGGGGTTGTTTTTTTTAAAAGTCAACAAGAATGATTGCAGGTCTGGAAAATATGCATTACAGTGAGACAGACTTAAGAAGCTAAATATTTAGTTTATCCAAGGAAAGATTAAAAGAGGTTGCTTGATTACAATCTACAAGTATCTACTTGAGGAAGAGATTTAATCTAGCAGAAAAAGTCATGAAAAGATCCAGTGATAAGAAATAAAGCACACAAGGTGAGGGTAATCAACCATTGGAACAACTTAAGGATGTGGAGGATCTTCCATCAAGTGATGTCTTTAAATAAAGACTGAATGTCTTTCTAAAAGATATGGTGTAGATAAACCAGAAGTTATGGGTTTCATGCAGAAATCACTGAGTGAACCTCTATGGCTTGTGTTACACAAAATATCAGACTAGATGATCATAAAGGTTCCTGTCAGGGCTGATTCCCCACTCTGGCACTTCGAGTGCAGAAGGTGGGGGCCCACAGGATTCTAAAAATTAATACTGGCCACTCCAGGCTTGTATTAAACTCCTAAGGTTACAGCTTTTCTCTGACCTTGGAGGGGTAGATGCTGCCACCACCCAAATGCAAAAACAACCCTTTTAAACCAGGAAGGCATATTTGGGAATTCCTTCCTGTGGGGTACCCTCATGCCCTCTCCCCCCCTTCAAGGAAGAGATGAGAAAGAAAACAAAGGAAATCAGTTGTCACCAGCTAATTAAACAACATATACACAAGCCTCTTAGGACACCAAAAATCCAATCCTGTTCTTAAAAAAAAAGGTACATTTTATTAAAAACAAAAAGAGAAAGAAAATACATCTGGAACTTAGGCTTTTGCTAGATTTAAAAACTCACTTACAAAATTTAAGCAGCGAGATAGCTCTCTTGAGGTTCAGCTTAAAGGTTACAAGCAAAACAAAAGCACCTGGGGTTAACACAGAGGAGTTCACAAACCAATAAAAAATAAAAGAAATAACCCTAATCACGTCT
This sequence comes from Gopherus flavomarginatus, assembly GCF_025201925.1. NCBI lineage: Eukaryota > Metazoa > Chordata > Testudines > Testudinidae > Gopherus > Gopherus flavomarginatus. The sequence goes on along the minus strand of NC_066626.1, from coordinate 57,657,695 downwards.
CCCTACAGATTCCCTAATTTACTTACATTTCTGGGGTTCAGATAAGCAATCTTTAGGTATGATCTGATTTTTTTTCATACCTGGTTTAAAGCTTCTCACAGCATAACTGCTCCCTGTTCCCCTCTTTCCCGGAGAACACCACCACACAGACAAAGGGAAGTTTTTTTCCCCCATTTTAAACATTTTCTAGCCCTCCCATTTGTTCTTTTGGTCAGGTACCCACTCCTTTCCTTTTACGTGTGGGCTTAACCCTTTACAGGTAAAGCAAGTACAGAACAGCTACTAAGAGGAATTTTATAGCTAACTGGCTGGCTGGGTGTCCATGAAAGGGACCTACTCCCCCCCTTCATTTATCACAGTTCCCTTCTGGCCTTAAAAATTATGAAATCTAGAAAGTCAAATAATCAATAGTGAAAATATTTTCTTTGAATTAGCTAAATGTATATTTAAAAGTTGGAAAAACCCAGCCTGCATACTTCATACACATGGGAAACTGTTCAAGACCCTACCTTCCAAGTTTTCTTGTCAAAGCCAATGATGCTGTTAGAACCAGATTTTCAAAGGAATGTGCCAAGAACGTGCATGTTTGCATTTACAAATTTGAGCAATGGCTGACACAATAGAAAAGGGCACATTTTTACAAGCATATCTTGTACTAAACAAACATTTTGTCTGATTTTTTTTCAAACTGGGGTGACTAAAATTGAGCACCTAAATCCATACTGAGAAACACAACTATAAGTATCCTAACTTCAGATGAATATGTTCAGAAACTCCAGGAGCAGCAGGACAAAATTATGAGTAGCTACCTTACTATGAATTTAGGTGCCTAATTTTAGCCACCTATATTTGAAAATGATGTTGAACAAATACTACTAGTGCCTGATTCTGCATAGCTATTTGGCAACCTGATCTCATGTATTTAGTCTTTACACTTTCCTCTCATTTCTAAATATTTCACGGAAAATGTGTGCCACCTTCTTGTCTGGGCAACACCTCCCATGTTTGTAATTAATGTATTATAATCTTTAACACGTGTATATCCCCTTAAATGTCTATCAATGGTTGGGTTAGGCCAAAATTTTAGTGTAAATAGTGTAATGCTCCTTAACTGTAGAAGTATTTATTAATGAAGGACATTTTGAAAGTGTCCTTCCTCTTCCACTGTGGCTACTTCTAAAACCGGAGAATCTTATTCTGAAGTGCTTAGTGCTGCTATGGAGCCCCCCACTGGAATATATATTACATGTTCTGGGCCACTGGGGCAAGCTGATCCCACCTGTATCCTTCATCTGGAAGATGGAAACACTACTGTTCAATTTTACAGATGTGAATGTTGTATAGAAATGGGATAATGTGGGGCAGTGTTTCATGTGCTCCAATGACAAAACTCACAGGGAAGCCATTAAAGTGTGATCAACATCCTCCTCCTCACCACCAGAACCCAGCTGATGTAGCAGTTTATAAATATTTGAATATATTTAATTCCTGATATGGAGACAGAAATAAAGATTATTGTACAGTACTTAGCACAATGGACTCCTTGTCAGGCAAACTCAGCTACAATAACTCAAACCACCAGCCATGTTGCAGCAGCCTATTCCTGGGAAGGACTCAGGTCATATGACTCCAGACACAGGTATTTCACTCTCAAGTTAGTCTGTGCCAGAGCACCACTTGGGCAGGAACCCTCCTGCTGTCTCACAGTGTTACCGGCTGCCTAGGCTTCCAGCCTGTCCTCAATGCTGTCCCAGCCCAAGCCTTGCCTGGTACTTGTTTTAGCCCACTTCAGCTTTGTTCGTACCCTATTTCAACCTCACTCCAGCCTTGTCCCTGATCCATTCCAGCCCTGCATCCACCTCCTGACCGGCAGACCCTTGGGATGACTTCAACTAGGCTTTGACTCTGACTAGAATCTTGATTTGATACGTCTGCGGACTTTGACCCCAGATCTAATGCATGGCCTGCCTTCAGACCCTGATTTTAGCGCTTCCCTTGGCCCTGTCCTGAGTCTATATCTGGCTTCGATCCTGGGAACTTGTTCTACAACCATCAGGCCTGAACACCTAGAACCAGAGCGTGACAGTTCTGGTCCATAACAGGCTCCCAGGCTCTACAGATAATTAGTGAGACAAGACATTCTTGTGTTTTCTATAGATACCGTTTGTGCAGTGCTGACAGCCCCTCTGTTGTAGCTGTGTCCAAATCTGCTCCTTTTACAAAGATGTGTGTTTATAATGACAGTGATCTGTAGTAATCTATTCGTTTGCAGGATATGGTGTAATGGTCTTCTTGATATGAATAATCATTACATGGAAGAGGAAGGATTTTCTATTTAACAACATTCTAAAATGCACTATGATATTAAAACAGACGTGCCAGAGAGACAGAACAGACTTTAAAGACAGGGTAAACTAATCTCATCCCAAGCAGGATATTGTAGAATTCTCTCTTCCCTACTCCATCTGCCTGAACAGTTAACAATGTTAGTAGCTGATAAAAAAATAAAAAAAAAAGGTTAGTTAGGAGCTTGGTTTTGATGAAGTGCACCTGTTAGACTGAATCTAAAGTTGACAGCCAGTACTAAATATAGGCTACACGTACTGTAAATGTATTGAATGGATATGACCAAACAAAAGAACATGCTAAATTGTATCAAATTAGCATCTGAGTGAATGTAATCAAAGAGTTTAAACTAGAGTTATTAAGTTCTCCTTTGTGGATCAGAGAAAAAGACTGAAAATTACTCTGTGGCAATCTCTGAAGGGTTTTATAAATACATTGGGGTTCGTATTATAATGATTTAGAAAGCTGATGAAGAAGTTGTGTGCTGATGTAGAAGTCAGATGCTATGTGTGCAAATCTTTTTCAAGACATGATTTGTCTAATTGTGACAGTATATGTTTAGAAAATGTGAAAATAGTCTTTAGTTCTGAGGCTAAGCAGCATCTCATGTGTTCTGGCAGTTGCAAGCTCCTGCTTCACATTCTGACCTTCGCTGCAGGATTCCATTTTTGTCCCCCATCCACACAAACAGATGTTTGGCAATCTCTAGAACAGAATATAGCATCTTCAACTCTAGACTTGCCCAGCCGAGTTAACTTCTGATCTCATTTACATAGTGGAAGAATTCCACATGTACACTCGTGTAGTAGAGTAGAAACCTTTAAGAAGGCAACTGGTGTGCTGAAACCACCTCCTATCATGGTGACAAATACTGTGTCCTGGTTTCCCTATGCTCCCCCATCTATCTGTTCATATTCATTCACAGACTCTTGTTTTATACTTAGATTGCAAGTATATTTAGATTGCAAGATTTTGGGGGGCATAGACCATCTTTTTGTCCTGTGTTTGTTCAGTGCCTAGCAGAATGGTCCATGACTGGGGCTCTTAGGTGCTACCACAATATGATTATTAATAATAAAAGCTCTTAAAGTGACATTCATGTCATCAGCCTCTCAAAAATCAGAAAATTCAAATGTGAATCTATATAAATGTTTGTGGAATATAATTAGCTTGCACAATTCTATTCTGGATGTCACTAAAGCAGACCACTGATCACCTCAGAAGCAACATCCCAAAAATTTAGGGTTTCTTAAATTGGAAACCCAAAAGGTTTTAAACTTAAATATTATGCACACTGTCTGCTCAAAGACTTGAACCATCTTTTTCAATCAAAAATTTAATTTACATCAACATAACAGTGCAGAATTTGGCCATTGGTTTATTACTATAACAGCCAGTGGAAGTTAATACATTTCTACTCAGTTAAATATTCAATGGTTGAAAAAAAGAAACAGATGTCTGAAGAACAATGTTGAAATAATGCTAAGAAAGGCAGCAGGTTCACCTCCACCACATTACTCTCCTTATTCCACTACATATTCTCAGGCCTCCCCTTCCAATCAGGCCAGGTCTATTTCTCTAAATCTTTCAGCACATAAAGAAAATGTTCTAAGATTGGAGAAAAAAAAGTCTGGGATTTCCATTTTCATTCTTCCCACTAAGAAGTCCTGTCATCCCATTGGAACCATTCTAGTAACTGTTCTATTGATTTTCTTTGCTGAGAAGGGGAGCACTCTCCAAATTGGGACCCTGGGCCTCAAGGGATTGACAAAGTCCTAGAGTCCCATGCTTAAGAGTATGCTAAGCAGTTTCTCTCAGAGGACTTGGAAGCTTTACTGGAGGCAGAGTCATCTATCCTAACCATGTCTGATACAGACAAGCAAGGTCCCCTTAAAAAAAACAAAACACTTAATACAGAGAAAATCCTAATGGATTTTTCCCCATTCATTTATATAGTGAGGAGTTAATCCAAGAGTCCTGGGAAGCTATACCTGCCTCACCTGAGGCTATACATAAGCTTCATAGACTGAAAAAAATGGCTTCATTGGCTGTGGACTATGCACGATATAGACCCAGTAGTTATATCTTCAGTAAAGAAGTAATCCCTCCTAAAGGGTATGTCTACACCACAATCAGAGGTGTGACTAAGCATGTGTAGACATACTCAAACAAATTTTGATCTACCTAGTTCAAATAACAATACTAGCAAAGCTGTGGCAGCACAAACTCCAGCATGACTTGCCGTGATATACGATTGCTCTTGGACTTTCTATAAAGTGCAGTCTTGATCTGGTCATTTTATCTCTCATTCAACCCCTCAGCTTTATGGACAGAAGGGATCTGCAGCTCAAGGCCTGAGAAAGAGGATTCCAGACCAAGCCACATGTCACTGCAACACCCTTCAAAAGTGCCACTAGAGCTCCATGAACTCCCCCTGATCACAAAGAATTATCCATCCTTTCACTAATGATTCAGGGACTGTTGTATTTTGTTGTCTCTCCCGTTCCCCAACAGATCCTAGTTTAGGTCTGTGTTTCAAATAACCTACAACTCCAGAGCTCCAAGGAACAGGAATAGTCAGTGCAGCCTTCAAAGCTTGTCAAAGTGTCAGTCCTGGCAAAAGTGTTCTTCAGTAGGACATTCTTCCCTCAGTTTCCTCACTAAAAGGGTGACCTGAAGCAGATCTCTTTGCCTCTCTAAATAAGAAGTTACTTACCTGGTATACTAACTGGAGTTCTCAATGTGTGTTTCTATGGGTGTTCCACATCAGGATGCACACAAGGCTGTGCTCTCTTGATTGGATATTTTCATCAGCAGTGTCTGAGGGCTTGTGCCTGTACCTTAGACACTCATGCTCTGATATGATGGTATATAAGGGGGGAAGTGAACCTATTCCCCCCCCAAGTTCCTTCTCAACAACAAAAATCCAGCATAAGACACTGATCCAAAAGGGAAGAAGGGCAGATGGTAGGGCACCAACAGGGACACACATCTCAAAGAACTCCAGTTACTATACAAGTAACCTCTCCTCCTTAACCACTGGAACATAGTGGATTCTCCATCACTGACAATTTTTAAATCTAGACTGGATATTTTTCTAAAAGAGATGCTCTAGGGATTATTTGGGGGACATTCTATGGTCTGTGTTATACAGGAGGTCAGACTAGATGATCACAATAGCCCCTTCTGGACTTGAAATTTATGAATCTATGAGTAGAGTTCTTATAGGTGCTCCATGTTGAGAGATTCCTGAGCAGTATGTCAATATAGAGGTGGGTGCCAAGGAGGCTGATTCAGTTCAGATCATAGCACAGCGTCACCCAAAAGCCACTTCAGCTCTGGAAGCAGGCCCGAGCACATAAAAGCATGTTTACCAAAGACAAGGTGGCTGCCCTGCAGATTTCTGAGGCTGTCTGTGCTTCCCAGCAGTTCAGACTATGTGTGTGTGAATAGCAGCATGCACCAAAAGTGCTGCATTGTAACACCCCCATATGTACTAGGAAAGATTCATAGTTTGTACTAAAGTAGTCCTGTTTGCAGAGGACTACATTAAATGTGAACTAGGAATCTTTTAGGCTGCACTTATAGCATCTGCAAGGGGCAGTTACAGTGCAGCACTTTGATGTGCAATGCTATTTACACCCCTGTAGTCTGAACTGCAAGGCAGTGTAGACAAGCAGTGAGATAGATATGTTTTTCAGTAGGGCTATAGAGGTAGATTGAGCCCTGGTGGAATGGGCAATCACACTCAGTGGGAGTGAACCCCTGAGGCTTCATAAGAGATTAAGATGCATCCTGCACTCCATTTGGACTCTCTTTGGACAGAAATTGGATGTCCTCTAATCTGCTAGACAATTGAGATGAAAAGCTTAAGGGAAAGCCTAAAGGGCCTAGTCCTGTCAAGGTAAAAGGACAAGAGTTCTTTTTATATCTAGTCTATGGAGGATCATTTCTTCTCTCAAACAGTGATGCTTGGGATAAAACAGCAGTTGGTGAATTTCTTGATTCATGTGGAATTCTGAAGAAATTTTAAGTAGGAATTGATCATGTGGATGTAGCGTCACCTTATTGCGATAGAACAACTTGTACAGTGGGTCAGCTCCAAGACTCCTCTGCCCTCCTGGCTGAGGTGATGGGTAAGAGGAACAAAGTCTTAAGGGACAAATGAAGAAGGGAACAGTTCCCCCCTAACTACAAATGGGGTTTTCCTCAGCTCATTGAGAACTAAGTTGAGGTTCCATGATAGAATTGGAATCTTGACTGGAGGGAAGAGGTTGAACTTCACTGTGGTTGGAGGGGTGGGTGGAGAGACTGAAACCCCCTCAGTGAGGGGTTGAAAAACTGTGATAGCAGCTAAGTGAAACGTAGAGCTCAGCGATAAGCCTGTGGTTTTTAAATTGAGAATGTACGTCAAACCAGACTCAAAAGGAAGTGGCTCCATCAAGTGGGGAAACATTTCAATTTCTGCAGGTAAGTTTTCCTTGTTGGGGGTTTTCTACTATTAAGCAGTATCGTTTTGGTCTTTTACAGGGGGTCATCTTTTAGGTATCCCCTGAGGTGACATGCCAAGAGGTTGGATGGATCCAAACTCCTGGGTAAGGAGATTCATTAGGAAGATAGAGAGCAAGTTGTAGAGACATGCAAACCAGCTCTGGGAACCACACCTGTTTCAGCCACAGCAGTGGTCTAAGGATGGTTACTAATTTCTCCTGTTTATATGTGTTTAGGATGTTGAACAGTAAAGGCATGGGGGATAAGCATATAGCAATACACAAAGCCAAGGAATGACTAGGGCATCTCCTAATGAGTTGTGGCCATGACCTTCCCTCAAGCAGAATCATCTGCACTTTGCAATGGATGATGCTTCAAAGAGATATATCTCTGGATGACCATAGGTAAGACTTGTTTCTCAGAATATCTCGTTGTTCAGCTTCCACTCATGTTCAATGCAGAAATTCTTGCTAAGGGAGACTGCTACTGCATCCTGTAGTCCTGGTAGCTAAATCACTGAGATCTGTATGCAGTATGATATGCTCCAGTTTCATGGTTTCAAAGATTTGGTATATCAGGTCTGGGATCCTGCTCCTCCTTCATGACTGACATAATACATTGCTGCTCTGTTGTTCAGCATTATTCTAACTGTGTGGCCCCAGATGTGAGGTAGGAAATGCTGGAAAGCATAGTGAATCACTCTGAGCTCTAATATGTTGATATGGAAAATCACTTCCTCAGGGGTCTATTTGCCCTAAGCTGTGAAGTTTTGCAAATTTGCACCACAGCCTATGAGGGAGGTGTCTGTAGTGATGATCTTCATGACAGAAGGCTGCAAGGATGGAATCCTCACACACACCAATTTAGAAAATCAAGGACCCTCCAAGGTATGAATACCCGCTAGGATGGACTGTGCTTGTTGGGAGGGTAGCCAATTTTCATCCAGACTTGAAGACAAAGTGTACTCTTGCTAAGAGTATTACAAATATACATCCACAGGCTGCCATATGACCAAGATGTTTCAGGCAAGCCCAATTTGTGGTTTGTGGGCTCTGTTGTATTGTTGAAATGAGGTTGGACATTGTGGTAAATCTGTCGTTGCACAGGAATACTCTAGTGGTGGTGGAATCCAGAGGGGCCCCAAAGACACTCAACTCTCAAACTTCTATGAGGGTAAACTTTTTTAGTGAATTGAAGACAGATAGGGTCTTGCTGGTTGCTGTCTGTACCTTGAGAAACAAGCAGCCTTTCAGGAGCCAATAACCCAGGCAGGGAAATAAGATTGTTCCTATCCAGCAAAGATTGGATGCGATGGCCAAGAAGATTTTAGTAAAGACACTTAAGGGGTTGGTGAGGCTGAAGGTATAACATGTGATTGGTAGTAGTCCCTACCCCTCATGAAACAAAGAAAACGTCTGTGTGAGGGGCACATGACAATATGAAAGTAAGCATCCTGAAGGTTGCGGGAGATAAACCAATCTCCCAGTCCAGAGAAGAAATCATCACTGTTAGGGTTACTGTTCTGAACGGCTGAACACCTTTGTTCACTCTCAAAAACCTGTTCACTCTCAAAAACCTGAGGTCCAAAACTGGTTTCTACCCCCCATTTTTCCTTCATGATCAGGAGGTACTAGGAATAACCCTTTCCCAACGAAGTCCAGAGGAACAGATTTGATCCCTTCTACATAAGGAAGGATTATGCCTTCTGCCTCAGGAGAGCCTCATCAGAAGGGACCCTGAAGAGGGGATGGAGAAGAGAAATGGAGAGGCTGAAAGGAGCTGATGTGTTTGGAATAGCCTGTAAAAATGATCTCCAAGATCCATCTGTCAGTGATGGTGAGCTCCCAGGAAACTATGAAATGGGAGAGACTATCCTCATAAGGATGGAGGGGACATAGATGCAGTATAGGATCTGGAGTGGAGACAGTTCATGACCCTCAACCCAAGGGTCAAAACAGTTGTTTTAAGGAGATCGCTGTAGAGGGTGGACCTTTCTTAGTGAACCTGAGCTGCTTCTGGGGAAAGGGGAGTCAGGCAGTTTTATGGGCTGGTACTGGACTGGGTGAGACCATTGAGCCATCTGCAATCTATTGTATTTCTCTTTATTGCAGGTTTATAGGTACCCAGAGATCATATAGTGTTGCCCAGGAGTCTTTAAGAGACTGAAGAGACCCATCTGTGGCATCGCTAAATAACTTGGACCCCTTGAAGAGAAGGTCTTCAACAGTATTTTGTACCTCCCAGAGAAGGCAAGAGGACTCCACCAAAGCAGCTCAGTGCTTCACTACAGCTGTAGCCATGGAACGTGTAGCTGTATCGGCAACATTACATGAGGCCTAGAGACACAACTTGGCAATTGTCTGGCCTTCTGTTATGAGAGATTGAAATTGTTTCCTCTCATCCTGAGGCATATGTTTAATAAGAGATACAAACTTTGAGTAGTTTGTAAAACTGAATTTTTCTATCAGCACTTAGTAAATGGCTACTCTGAACTGCAAAGAGGCTGAGAAGAAGCTCTTGTGGCCTAGAAGGTCCAATCTTTTCAGCTCCTTGTCAGATGGCATTGAGGAGGCCCAGTGTTGCCTGTTGTGTCCTTTAATGACCTTGACAACCAGGGAGTTGTGTGAGGTGTGGGATTAAAAATACTCCAAGCCTCTGGGTAGGGTATAGTATTTTTGTCAGCCCAACAGGGAACAATGCGGCTCCTGTATCTGTCCAATGACATTTGTAATATCTCTGCTATTCATTTCATAACATCCTGCAAGTCCTTGGAACTTCTGGTGGAAGACAGCATGGGAGGCATGACAGACCCATTTGTTGAGGAGGAAGACTTGTGGGAAGGTGGTGTTTCTTCTTCCTCAGCTACTTCTTGCTCCTCTGTAAGATCTTCGTATGAAGCAGTACCCAGCAATGGCGGTTGTTGCTCCTGATGTGGCCTCTTACAAGATGGGACCCTGTAGAACTCATTCTCCATCAGGGCCCATTTGTTCAAATAATCCCATTGTGGTTGGGCATAAGGCAAGTAGGCAAAGCCTCACATTTGTCCTTCCCAGAGTGGCCAGGTGTATCTCTTGCTTGGAACTTCCTCCTCAGGGCATAAATCAAGGGAGGACGGCTGGAAGGTGGAGGAACCTTGTACAGATATTTCAGAACTGGATGAGGTGTCATCCCCAATATCTGTCAGAGGAGCAGGTACTCTTGATAATCAACTCAGTACCAGGGCCCAGAGATGGTCCTGTATTTGCATCAGTACTGGTGCTTTGTGGGACTGGTGACTACATCAGTACTGGGGGAGAAGTCACCAGTGAAAATAGTAGGATCCGCTGGTAAGCAGGCTCCAAGAGGTGAGTTTGCACCAGGGGAAAGTGTCTCTTGGTACGTCTCAGTAATGGTGATTCAGGCTCTTCCAGGATTCAAAGGTCATCATGGAATAAGAGCCTGGACAGTACCAGGGAGTCAGGTCAGGTTACATGGAGAAGGTAACAAAGTGCAAATGATGTGCCCTTTATGTCTGGCTACAGAAGATGGTACTGATTGTTATTTCAGCCTGGCTCAAGAAGCCTTGTGCTTTGAAGGCACTGAGTCTGGTGCTGATGCCAGTGCTACTTTAGGTTGTTTACCTTATGGCTTCTCAGTACATGCTCTGGTCTTCTTAGCCAGTGATATGGTTTTGGGACAGAAAATCTCCTAAGCCCCAGGCCAATGGGATAACTTTCCCTCTTTTATTCCTTTCCGGAGAATGGAGTCTTCTTTTCTTTGAGGGTCTAGATGTTTCTGAAGGGCCCCCAGGGTCTTTGCTTTCCATCACAGCAGAGACAGTCACAGAGGCTCTCTGAGCAACAGGATTCAAATTACAAATTGACTCGGACTCCACAGGTTTCAAAGAGTACTCCATCAGGATTGGTTTTAGTCTGTCCTCCCTCCGTTTCTTGGATCTGCTTTTCAATCCTGAGCAGATCTTACACATGGATGGAAAATGAGTCTCTCCCAGGTAACAGAGACAGCTTGTATGTCCATCACTGCAGGAGGAAGGTCCTATGGAAGGTCTGGCAGGGTTTGAAGCCCAGGGTCTTGGGTATAATCTGTACTTCAGGCCACAGATCAAGGCCCAAGATAAAAACAAAGACGAAGATCAGGCAAATGAAGAACGGAAGAGAGAAAAAAAACCCAAAGCACAAACTGTGCTAAATAACAAAAAGAAAAGAAAAATGAAAAATTAAGTGAGAAAGGCAGCAAGCTACATAGCTAGCTAATGGGCACCATGATACTCTGTTGCAAACTGTAGGTGGTTAAGGAGGAACTGCAGTGGTGCAGGTCTGAGTATCAGAGGTCATACCAGAATACAAAGGTGTCTGGGGTGCAGGCATGGATCCACTTTCATTGACAAAAATATCTAGTCAAGATTGCATGGCCGCAAGCATATAGTAAGGTGGAGGACCCATAGGGATACTATTCAAAGAACCATCATGGAATATCAAAATTCTATACAAGATTCAAATCAGAGTGGAAAATGGGTAAATCTTCCATCAGTTTGTTAGATGTACATCTTTACATTTTCTCCCCTCTCCACTGAATGGTCCTGAGAAAAGAAAAAAATAGGTGGAGGAACACATTTTACAGGTAAGACCAAAATTACATTTAAATTTGTAATTACTAAGCTGTTACTCCATAGATAGCTAATTTTATGTAAGTTTCCCAAACAACATGATTGCAATATTTTAAGGCATAATTTTGTATTTTTCCAGCAAACCTAATATATTCCACTAATCATTTAGTTGCATTTGGTTCAAACATAACTGAAGGACAAATATAAACTGTTGCGTATGTCTATGTATAGTACTTTCTGTCATTCCTAAATTCATTAAAATCTGCCATTGTTCATTTCTTGCATATCTACTAATTATTTGTTCTGTAGAAAAGTTCTGGTCCACATATACTATGTACTGCATTGAACATCAGTAAATAAAAGTTTGTCATTTCCAAATGTTATAGGCTTCTTTCAAAAACAGGTCTACTTCAGAAGATGCTGTCTTTCATTGCAAACGTGATCTTCACATGATTTTAAACTTTTCTAATAATTTTCCACTGAAGATTAATACACATCTCTTGAAACTTATATCTAATTTATGTGACTTTAAGGGTCATGCTTTAGTAACAATGATGAAACACGATTATTACTTCTTAATGCTGAAATTACAGTTTTTACATTGTAAATTTTTCCTGCTATGCGCCCTGTGGCACTAACATCTTTATCACTGCATGTGTTTCTAGTTTTAAAACCTTTACCCCTGCTGTTTGAAAAATATTTCTCATTTTCGTCCCCTATGGAGTACAGAAATCCCTAAAGGCAAACCATTAGTGATCTTTCTCCCTTTTTCCAAACACTTATTATGATCACCAGTGTTGCTTCCACTGCCTCATTGGCTTTTGGTAAAGTATGCAAATGAGATGTTCAAAATACACACTTTTTGCAACTGTGCAAGTTTATACTGATTTATAAAATGGGCAGGCTATTAAAGTGACTGAAAATGTCAGCAAGATTTATGCATGGGTGACAAATTGTATTGGAAATGTTCATTTTTAACATGCTGCTCTAGGTTTTTCTTTTCTTCTTCTGAAACATTCTTTGCGATACATTTGTTTTAAGGCCATTCCCCCTCTTCTCCCTCCTTCTTTTAAGCATACTTCTGACAGTGACTTTTTTTGACTGGGAAAATAAACAAAGCTATTTTCCAATCATATCAATTGTATTTTATCAGAGAAAAATGTTGTTTCTCTCATAGTTGGTGTTTTCCATGGAGTATAAAGTTATTCCAGTAAAGTTAGTTTAGTCTTGCCTTAAATAAAATGATTTGCATCTTTACAAGTGTTTCATTAAAAAGTAGAGTGACCAAAAAACTACCTAGAAGCATGAAATGTTCATATTAATAAAAAAACCAACTTTTTGGATATTAACATGGCCAAATTCTGCCTTCAGAATTCCGCCCTCCCCCCACCAAGACATTCCCTTTGAAGTCACTGAGAATCACGTGTTTCCATCTCAGGACAAAATCTGGCTAAATGGTTTTATAGATCAGACTATATATATAGTATTCATCTTCAGGCAGTAATTCCATGTGTGTGTGTCATATGACAGTCACCATTAAAAAGTCAACACATGACATTGAGACAGTACAGTAGTTTCTTTTCCTAAACATAGGATAATGCTGATAGTATTTTAGATACCATTATGTGATACTGTTGGCAAACACTGACTTTTAATTAATTCATTAATTTAAAGGGAATAGGTTCAGGACCCAAAAATCACACAAATCATATTGCATCAACATATCCTCAAAACATCCTAAACAAACCACTGAGAATCTTAAACTAGACATAACCTAAGAAGTGTAAGAGACAGATATTGCATTGATAGAAAATATATATTTATGAATGTTTTCAACATATATCTCATCACAAGATTAGTGTCTATCATGCAATCAAAGAACTTTTCCCTACTGCTGTGAAATATGGACCCTCTATAGCAGGCACTTGGGGCAACTAGAGCGTGTTCACATGTGCTGTCTGCATCTCATCTGTAACATCAAGTGGACAGAAAGAATATTCAAAATCCTGACACTGGTGCTCCACAACTAGCATTGAATCCCTAATCATACAGGTGCAACTTTGATGGGCTGGTCACTTTGTACATACAGATGTTATGTAACTCCCCAAAACCATATTTTATGGACACTTGAAAATAGGCGCATACACACTGGGAGACCAATGAAAATGATAAGGACGATCTAAAATCTGAAGCCAAAACTGGCCAAGTTAACCCGAACACATGGGAAGCATCTGCTGCCAATACATCAGGATGGTAGCAGACTCCTTGGTCTGTGGTTAAAGCCATTTCAAAAAGCACACAGAAAAAATCAAAGAAGCGTGAGAGAAGAAAGTAGGCTGTGGCAAAAGCTTACAGCCACGTCTGCCTGACATGCAGATGCATCTGCAGAACCCTCATCAGTTTATATTAACAACAGAAGACACTCTGAAACAAACTGACTCTCATATGTCAGCCAAAATGGGAGACTCCAACAAACACATCCCTCATACAGTTAAAGATATAAATAACAGTGTACAAGTTAAGGTTATTATTGGAATGTGTAAGGAGATTTCAGATGTCATACCCTAATTGTCCAACTAGATGAAATATAAGAGTAATGGAATATTAATTTAAAAATAGCTGATTAGCACATTTTTAAAAATTGTAATGTTCTTGCTATAAGTTTTGTAAAAGGGTTATATTTTACTGTAGCAATATTCACTAAGATATACAAGTTTTATGTGATTATTTTAGATTATTCTTGGGTATTCATTCTGATTTAGGACCCAATCCTGCAGAGATTTCAGTGTGTGCTTATTTTTATGCACTGCTAACAAACCCACAGTGTGTGATGTTAAGCATATGTGTAAAGCTTTGCAGGATCAGGGACTTAATCTTTAAGCCCCACGAACAATTTAGCAAATGAAATAGTGTATCCTTTTAGATATATACAGATATTACAGATCATTCTAAGATTCCACCCCTAACCCCTTCCCTCTTGGCGTGGCACTCTGTCCTCATCTAGTGGTGGCAAGGCCAACTAGAGATTGATGAGCTTGCTACAGCCTTGGCTAAGAGACAGGTGTCTTCTAGTTCATGCAGCAAAGGCTCATGCATTAAGCTCCAGACATCCAGATTTGATCCCCACTGCCAATGCTGCCCGTGGGTGGGCATTACACCTGAAATGAGGAATGTTGTAAAAGTCATTATATAATATACCTCCTGGATTGAAAAGTTCAACACTAAAAGCCTAATTCTACTTTTTATATTCAGATCAGTCAGTACCAGTTCTATTATTGCTCTGATTTTCCTAATTAGTTCATTAAGTTGCATAATAATTGGTTTACTGCCACCCAGTTTTTATGATGCTAGAACTGTGAAAATAAAATTGATTTAGGGCCTTATTCTGATCTATTACGCTTACTCACTCATATCCTGGTGTTTGGTGAAGTGTTTTTTTTTCATTGCTCAAGATCTGATGAAATATTTTGCCCTGTTTTCAGTTAAAATGAAGCCCACATTCTGGTTAATATAGGTAGTTTTAAGATGTGCATCAAAGACTCTTAAGCAAAGTAAGCAGTCATGAGATCAGAGGGAAGATCTGCTCATGGATCAGTAACTGGTTAAAAGATGCATCCGAAGAAGTGAGCTGTAGCTCACGAAAGCTTATGCTGAAATAAATTTGTTAGTCTCTAAGGTGCCACAAGTACTCCTGTTCTTTTTGTGGTTAAAAGATAGAAAATGAAGGGCAGGAATAAATGGTCAATTTTCACAATGGAGAGAGGTCTATAGAAGAGTTCATGAAAAGACGGTTACTCACCTTTGTAACTGTTGTTCTTCAAGATGTGTTGCTCATATCCATTCCAGTTAGGTGTGTGCACGCTGCGTGCACGTTCGTCAGAAGACTTCTTACCCTAGCAACACTCGGCGGGTCAGCTGGGCGCCCCCTGGAGCGGCGCCGCTACGGCATCAGATATATACTCCTGCCAACCCAGCCACCCCTCAGTTCCTTCTTGCCGGCTACTCTGACAGTGGGGAAGGAGGGTGGGTTTGGAATGGATATGAGCAACACATCTCGAAGAACAACAGTTACAAAGGTGAGTAACCGTCTTTTCTTCTTCGAATGATTGCTCATATCCATTCCAGTTAGGTGATTCCCAAGCCTTACCTAGGAGGTGGGGTCGGAGTGAGATGTAGCAGAGTGCAAAACCGCTGAGCCAAAGGCTGCATCATCTCTCGACTGTTGGACCAAAGCATAATGAGAAGCAAAGGTGTAGACCGAGGACCAGGTAGCTGCGCGACATATTTCCTGGATTGGTACATGAGCCAGGAAGGCAGCAGATGAAGCCTGAGCCCTGGTAGAATGTGTGGTGAGGTGGCCCGAGGGAGCATGAGCCAAGTCATAGCATGTGCAGATGCACGCCGTCACCCACGAGGAGATCCTCTGGGAGGAGACAGGTAGGCCCTTCATCTGGTCAGCCACTGCAATGAAGAGGTGGAGGGATTTACGGAAGGGCTTCGTCCGATCGATATAAAATGCAAGCGCCCTACGGACATCTAGGGAATGTAATTGTTGTTCCCGTCGAGGTGAATGCGGCTTCGGGAAGAAGACTGGAAGAAAGATGTCTGATTGGTATGGAAGGCCGATACCACTTTAGGGAGGAAGGCTGGATGTGGTCGCAACTGTACCTTATCCTTGTGAAAGACAGTACATGGTGTGTCCACCGTGAGCACCCGAAGCTCGGAGACTTGTCTGGCCAATGTAATGGCTACGAGGAAAACTGTCTTCCAGGACAGGTATAGCAGTGAGCAAGTTGCCAACGGCTCGAATGGTGGAAGCATAAGTCTGTTTAGGACTAGGTTAAGGTCCCAGGTAGGGGCGGGGCAGCGTACTTGGGGGTATAGGCGCTCCAGACCCTTGAGAAATCTAGTAACTATAGGGTGTGAGAACACGGAGCGGCCATTCTCTCCTGGGTGGAATGTGGAGATGGCCGCCAAGTGCACCCTCAAAGAAGATACCGCCAGGCCCTTCTGCTTAAGAGACCAAAGGAAGTCCAGGATGGTAGGGATCAAGACCCCAGAGGGAGTAACATTCTACGTTGCGCACCAGCAGGAGAAACGTTTCCACTTGGCCAAATACGTTGACCGAGTGGAAGGCTTTCTGCTACCCAGGAGTATTTGTTGTACCGGAGCAGAGCAGCGCAACTCTGACTGGTTTAGCCACACAGCAGCCACGCTGTGAGGTGAAGGGCCTGTAGGCGAAGACTGCCGTGGTCCTGAGTTATGAGGTCTGGGTGGAGTGGCAGGGTAATTGAGTTGGTTATTGACAGGTCGAGCAGCGCAGTGTACCAGTGTTGTCTGGGCCACGCTGGCGCAATCATGATTAGGTGCGCTCTGTCCCTGCGGAGTTTTAGCAGGACCTTGTGAACCAGCGGGAACGGTGGAAAGGCATAAAGCAACCGGTGCTTCCATGACACTAGGAATGCGTCCGAGATCGACCCCGGTGAAAGACCCTGGAAGGAGCAGAATATCTGGCATTTCCTGTTCGCACAAGAGGCGAACAGGTCTATGTGCAAAAATCCCCACTTCTGGAAAACCGAATGAATAACGTCCAGCCGTATCGACCATTCGTGACACAGGAAGGATCTGCTCAGTCGATCCGCCAGAGTGTTCCAAACCCCTGGGAGAAAGGACGCCACCAGGTCTATCGAGTGGGCTATGCAGAAGTCCCAGAGTTGGATGGTCTCCTGACAAAGGGGGGAAGATCGAGTCCCTCCCTACTTGTTTATGTAATACATGGCCGTTGTGTTGTCTGTGAACACTGAGACACAACGGCAGTGTAAATGTTGCTGAAACGCCTGGCACGCCAGGCAGACTGCTCTCAGCTCTCGGACATTTATGTGAAGCGCCAGTTCCTGCGATGACCAGAGGCCTTGAGTACGAAGGCGTCCGAGGTGAGCCCCCCAGCCGAGAGATGACGCGTCCGTTGTCAGGGACGGTGAAGGTGGGGGGGGGGTGGAACGGTAGCCCCGCACACACCAGGGAGAGGGTCAGCCACCAGTCTAGGGAGGCTAGAGTGCTCAGGGGAGTGGTGACTATTGTGTCTATTGGATCTCTGCCTGGACGGTATACCAAGTTTAGCCAAGTCTGGAGAGGACGGAGGCGGAGCCTGGCATATTTGGTCATGAATGTGCAGGTAGCCAAGTGACCTAGGAGGCCAAAACAAGTGCGAGCTGAGGTCGTCGGGAAATTCTGTAGACCTTGGATGATTGTTGTCATTGTCTGGAACCGTGGCTGCGGTAAGTAGGCCTTGGCTAGACTGGAGTCCAGGGTAGCTCCTATGAAGTCTAACCTTTGTGTGGGAACTGGAGTGGATTTTTCCATATTGATCATCAGGCCTAGACGTGCGAATAGGTCCCTGACAACGCCCACATGTTGTGTGACTTGTGTCTCGGAGGTTCCTCTGATGAGCCAATCGTCCAGATACGGGTATACGTGTATCTGATGTCGGCAGAGGTATATGGCGGCTACGGCCATACACTTCGTAAACACCCTTGGGGCCGTGGAAAGGCCAAAGGGGAGGACCGTAAACTGGAAGTGCTGACGGTTGGCTACGAAGCGAAGAAACCTCCTGTGTGGAGGAAAAATGGCGATGTGAAAGTACGCGTCCTTCATATTGAGGGCAGCATACCAGTCTCCAGGATCCAAGGACAGGATAATGGTCCCCAAGGAGACAATGTGGAACTTCAACTTTATCATAAACTTGTTGAGTCCTCGCAGGTCTAGGATAGGCCTGAAGCCGCCCTTTGACTTGGGGATCAGGAAATAACGGGAGTAAAACCCCTTGCCCTTTTCGTCTATTGGCACCTCCTCTATTGCTCCCATGGCGAGGAGCTTCCGCACCTCTTGCAGGAGGAATTGCTCGAGAAAGGGGTCCCTGAAGAGGGACTGGGTTGGAGGGTGGGAAGGCAGGGTTGAAACGAATTGGAGGTGGTATCCGTGTTTCACCGTGCGTAGGACCCAGAGGTCTGAGGTTATCTGGGACCATGCTGGGAGGAAGTAGGAAAGATGGTTGGAGAAGGGGGGGAAATGGATCCTGGCCTGAAACTGGTATGCCATCCTCGGGCGTACCTTCAAAAGGTGGACTTAGGTCCCGCAGGTGGCTTGGAGGGACCTTGGTTTTGGCCCCCTTGGGGTCCTGACTGGCGTCTATGCCCACCCCGCCCGGGCCGTCTGCCAAAGTCTTGTCTATTTCGAGGCATAAAGTACGGGCTGTGAGTCTGGGGACGGAAAGGCCTGCGTTGGGTCACAGGTGTATGCATGCCTAAAGAACGCATGATGACTCGATTGTCCTTCAGGCTCTGCAGGCTAGGGACGGTCTTTTCTGAGAAGAGACCTTTACCATCGAAGGGTAAATCTTGGATGGTATACTGCAGCTCTGGTGGGAGGTTGGAAACCTGTAGCCAGGAGATGCATCTCATGGTGACACCCGAGGCCAGGGTCCTGGCTGCTGAGTCGGCCACATCGAGCGAAGCCTGGAGGGAAGTTCTGGCCACCTTTTTCCCTTCCTCCAAGAATGCAGCGAATTCCTGGCGGGAGTCTTAGGGAAGTAGCTATGTGAACCTACCCACCTCCGCCCAGGTGTTATAATTATAGCGACTCAGCAGGGCTTGCTGATTCACCACCTGGAGCTGTAGGGGGCCTGCTGAATAAACTTTGCGGCCGAGTAGGTCCATTTGCCTAGCCTCTTTTGACTTTGGGGCTGGCGCCTGTTGGCCATGGTGCTCCCTCTCATTGACGGATCGAACAACTAGTGAGCAGGGAGGAGGGGTGGACATACAAATACTCGTACCCCCTAGAGGGTACCATGTATTTTCGCTTGACTCCCTTTGCCGCAGGAGGGATGGAGGCTGGGGATTGCCATAAGGTGTCGGCATTGGCTTGTATGGTCCTGATAAAGGGTAGAGCCACTCTGGTGGGGGCATCTGCTGACAGGATGCTCACTACAGGGTCCTCGACCTCCGGGACCTCCTCCACCTGGAGGTTCATGTTGAGGGCTACCCTCCTGAGGAGGTCCTGATGGGCTCTGAGGTTGATTGGAGGAGGGCTCAAGGAGAATGTTCCTGCCACGGCCTCATCTGGAGAGGAAGAGAAGGAAATGCCGGGGACGAGCGGGTCCTGTGTGACCTCCTGGTCTGGGGCCGTCTCCTGCTCCAGCAGTCCTATTGGCATCCAGCGGGGGTGGGCGGCCCACTTCTAAAGGACCTCCCCCTAGCCTAAAGGGAGGACCCACAGGTCTGGGACACCAAGTAATTACGGGGGACAACTAATGAAAAAACAGGATCGGGAGTGAGGTCATAGGGCTAAACGAAGGGAACCTGATGGGGACACCGAGCAGAGAACCCCGGACAACGCCCACTGCTCCTCGAAGGCATCAAGGGAGCCAGTGGACGCCGCCCAGAGGAACTCTGCCCGGATGCGTGAACGGACGGAGGAACGGAAATAGGCCCTACAGTCGCAGGAAATCCCGTCGGCCAAACTCCTCTCCCTGGTGTTGTAGATGGCCAGTTTGGCCAGGGCCAAAAGGAGGTTGAGAAGGAGATCCCGCCACTTTGTGGGGCCACGGATGGAAAGCGTGTAGATAAAAAGGTGAGGGGAAAAGTGCAACCAAAAACACAAGAAAATATTCAGGAGGAGCCGGAACAGGGGCTGCAACCTGGCGCACTCCAAATAAATGTGCGCCAAGGTCTCCTTCTCACCACAGAAAGCACAGGTGCTAGGAACAGACGTGAACCGCGCCAAGTACAAGCCCGTGCTCACGGCCCCGTGAAGGAGCCGCCAACTGATATCCCCGGCGGGCCTCGGGACCAGAGCAGAGTACAAGCTGGCCCACCAGGGCTCCTCACCCTCGAGAGATGGCAGAAGGTCCCGCCATTTGGTATCGGGGCGGGACGCGAGGGTGAGGTAGTGAAGGGTATGGAGCATGAGCGCGTACAGATGTTTCCGTGGCGCAGTCTGGAACAGAACCGGCTGCAGATCATGCAGCCAGCTGGCAGTGAAAGGGTGAGGGGGCTGATTGGGTCCACGGAGTAGGGGCCCGATAAAAATGTCCACGGGGCCTGGGGTGGAGGGTGGGCGGGGCGTGCCCTCTCGCAGGACCCGGTTGAGGTAAGCCCGAGCAGCAGGCAGTAAAGCAGCCTTCACCTCCTGAAGTACGCGCTGGGGAGTACGAGGTCTGGAGAGCCCCATGCGCTGAGCAAGCGTCAGAGGATCTAGCCAGTCTCCCCGGTCGTAGTCCAGGAGGTCTCCAACCCTGGTGACGCCAGCCAAGACCAGCCTCTGGCGCACCGTGGGGGACTCCGCCACCTGCATACGAAGCTGGGGATTGTGTAGCAGGGGCTCCGCGAGGAGGTCAACCCCCACGGTGGCCGCCACGGACGTGGTCGTTGAAAAGAGCTTCCAGGTCCGGAGGAGGTCTTGGTAGAAGACCGGCAGCCCAGAGAGGTCTCGCGGAAGACCTCTTGGATGGAGGTAAAAGAGCTGCCGGTCGTAACGGAGCCCTCGGAAGCGGCGGAGGAAGGCGTGCGCCAATACGCTCCACGCCGGACTACCCACACCAAACAGGAGCCTCTGCAGGGCCTGGAGGCGGAAGACATGGACCTGAGTGCGTAAGCACTTCAGGCCCTGCCCCCTCTCCTCCAGGGGCAGGTGGAGGAGCCCTGCTCCAGCAGTACTGGGGAGACCGATGGGTGAACTAGTGCTTCCTCCGTTCCAGTTGGAGGAGGACGGGTAGCTGTAGCCTCTGGTGCCCGGTGCTCTGATGGAGCCGAGAGGGACGGGACTATTGGAGCACCTTGGGCCTGATGGTACGCTCAAGGCATCCAAAACGACCACTGATGTGGGCCTTGGTCCTAGGTCTGTGCTTCTTGAAAAACTCCAGCAGGCACATCTGAATCGCGGTCTTGAGCATAGTAGCTGTCCGCGTGGGATGACACCGAAGTGTGTCTGGATGGCCATGGAGGAGAGGAGAAGTCCTGAGCAGAGGTTCCAGCGGACCTTATTCCACTGTGTATCAGAGACTGGTGCTGGGAAGCATATCGGTACTGGGAGCGAGATCGGGACCTGCGACCAGAGCTGTGCTGGGAGGTCGACGGAGATCTCTAAGCTCGGCGTCGTGATCGGCTACGGGAGACATAGTGCCTGGAGTGGTGCTGAGAGCTGGAACGGTGCTGAGAGTAGCAGGCTGGCGAACGGGATGCCGACCGGTGCCGCGAGTTCGACCAGTACCGAGGAGGGGAACAGTGCCGGGACTGCGAGCGGCGTCGGGAGCAGGAGTGCCGTCTGGACCTGGAGCGTCTGCGGGACCGCGATCATGACTGGTGCCGGTCCGCTGTGCCGACAAATGATGGTCTTATCAAGGCCGGTTTGCCTATCAATTGTATCACCCGCACCAGTGGTGCTGGGGGTGGAGGCAGTGTCAACTCTGTCAAGGCAATCAGATCCCTCGCCGCTGAGAACGTCTCCGGTGTGGATGGTATAGTCAGCTCTACCGCGGCCCGTGCCGGGGAGCTAATAGGCGCCAGACTCGACGGCCCTTGTTGGACCGGAATTGACAGTGCCGACGTTGTCGGTGCCGCGGCAGGTGTTGGTGCCGGGCGATCCAACTTAGACATGCTCTCTGGCTGCGGTGCGGGCAGCATAAAGGTATCAGGAGTCTTAGCCTTTTTTGACCTTGGGGAGAGAGAGCGGTGTGGAGCCAACTTCGGTGCCAGCGACAGCTAGTGCCGAGAGGCTTTGACGGTACCGGTGCGGTCCGGTGCCGAGGAGGCCCTTCTGCTAGTCGACTGGCCAGAGCTCGGTGCCGAGGGTGGAGGGGTGAGAGCCGCCTCCATGAGGAGCTGTTTAAGTCTGATGTCCCACTGCTTTTTTGTTCGTGACTTGAAAGCCTTGCAGATGGGGCACTTAGCTGTTAGGTGCGATTCTCCGAGGCACTTCAGACAGGAGTCGTGTGGATCTCCTGTCGGCATCAACTTGTGACAGGCCGAGCACGGTTTGAAACCCGGTGAGGCGGTGGGGCTAATCCCCGAACCCCTCTAACTATAGTGGACTAATTATGCTATAAACAATTACACTAATTATAATTATATAAAAAGGATTATAACTATATACATGATAAAGAATCAGAAAATTACAAGTAGCTAGGGAAGTGGAGGTCCGCTAAGCTGCGCTCCACTGTTCCAACGACCAACACAGGTGGTAAGAAGGAACTGAGGGGTGGCTGGGTCGGCAGGTATATATCTGGTGCCATAGCAGCCCCACTCCAGGGGGCGCCCAGCCGACCCACCAAGTGTTGCTAGGGCAAAAAGTCTTCCAACGAACATGCATGCAGCGCGCGCACACCTACCTGGAATGGATATGAGCAATCACTTGAAGAAGAAGGATAAGTACTGGGGCAAGTGCTGCTCAGCATATTCATATGTGATCTGGAAATGGGAGTAAACAGTAAAGTGGCAAAGTTTACAGATAAAATTAAATTATTCAAGATAGTTCCATACAAAATTGACGGTGAAGAGTTACAAAGGGATCTCACAAAACTGGATAACTGGTCAACAAAATGGCAGATGAAATTCAGTGTTGAGAAATGTACATTGGAAAACCTAATCCCAACTATACATACAAAATGATGGGTCTAAATTAACTGTTACCACTTAAAGATCTTTGAGTCATTGTGGTTAGTTCTCTGAAAATATCTGCACAATGTATAGTGGCAGAATATTAGGAAAGAGATAGATAGTAAGACAGAATATATCATATATAAATCCATGGTATGACCAGATCTCAAACATTACGTTTAGTTCTCATCACCCCACCTCAAAAAAAGATATATTTGATTTGGAAAAGGTACAAAAAAGGACAACAAAAATTATTGTGGAACAGCTTTCATATGATAGAGATTTAAAAAACTGGGGCTCTTCAGCTTATAAACAAGACAGCTAAGGGGGGATATGATAGAGGTCTGTAAAATCACAAATGGTGTAGGGTAGGGATAAGTGTTCTTTACCTCTTCACATAACACAAGAGCCAGTGGTCACCCAATGAACTTAATAAGCAGCAGGTTTAAAACAGGGAAATACTTCACATAATGTGCAGTCAATCTGTGGAGCTCATTGCCAGGGGATGATTCTAAAGGCCAAAAGTATAACTGTGTTAAAAAAAAAAAAGAATTATGTCAGTTCATAGAGGATTGGTTCATCAATGGCTATTAGCCAAGATGCTCCTGGTATTCATAAAGCTCTCACTGCCAAAAGCTGCAACTGGATGGCGGGAATGGATCACTCGATAAATGCTCTGTTCTGTTCATTCTCTCTGATGCATCTGGCACTGGCCACTTTTGGAAGACAGCTACAGGTCTAGATGGACCATTGCTCAGCCCCGGTATGTCCACTCTTATGTTTGTATGTTAGCACAAGAACAATCCTGCAATACAAGTTTAAGAGAAGTAGAAACTGTATTAGATGCCTCACCTAAGTGCTAATATATCACACATCAGTTATGGAAGTTTTCATCTATTTCCATGTGCCACTGTATATCCAAGCCAGTCTGTTATATCAAAGGCACTTTTGAAGCATATTGCTAGAAAGGGACGCTCCCTACAAAGAGGTGACCATCTACCCACCACGTAACCTTTCACTGACAATACAGCACTGTCCTCTATTATCTCTGAATCTGGCCTCATTAGATGTACATTTGTTTCTTGCTGATGTAAATATTTTCAAACACTAATAAAAAGTTCATTAGAAATATGATTGAGATCTTTTTGGTAGCTTTACTAAAAGTTGATCTGTACATTTTTTCAGATATACACTCTAAGGGAGCTGATGTGAAGTGAGTGCTATAATAAAAAGGCAAATAAAATTAATTATACTACATATATTTCCACATACCACCTTTATTGACATAGTATTACTAAAACACATAAAATAAATATAAAAATAGTTTGAAAAAATATATCAGTACACCTTATTTATCATCATAAATAATGAAAAATTAATTGGGGAAAGATCTGACATTAACAATACATATACTTATCTTATGTTTTCCACAACTATAATGTTACATAAAGTTAAAGTATATAATTAATGTTCTGCTGTTTATGAATCTATATGAGCAGTATTGAATTATTCTTACTGCATACAATGTCTCAATGCCAATATATAATAAAAAACCATTGGAACCAATTTCCCTGCAGTCTAAAAATTCTGTTTTTATGGCTTCTTGTAACCATCTAACCCTGTTATCTGAATGATGTTTGTCAATGTATCTTTAAGCTTAATTACAGGATGTTGCACATGCCTCATGAGCAGTTTTCAGGGTCAAGTAACATTTATATTTCACTGAAGCAGATATAAGTGTTAGCCTGATACTACAGGATACAGTGGAATGCATGTCCTAGCTGACAGATTCTGGGACTGAAAGACGCTTTTTAGTTCCTATTATGTATTGTGATTTTGTAACATGCTATGATCATCGAGCCTACTCTTAATTTAAATTTACAGAATTGAAGTTTTAATCATTTTCTCAGGTTTGAGCGGGAAGAGTATAAAGCTCACCCTGATTTTCAGATATATTAAGATCCCACAGCTCACATTGACTTGAAAAGTGAGTTGGGGGACTCATCTTAAAAATTAGGCCAGAATTAATTTAATCACTTGTGCAAATTAAACTCATTTATTCTCTCTTCTGCCTCACAAAATGAACATGGCCCAAAGTGCAGAGTTCTTTGAGGATGGGAAAATACCAGTTTTAGGGAATTTCAAAGGGGGAGCCAAGTGGATGATTAGATGTCTCTGAAGAATTAGCACTAGAATATAAAGCCTTTACTCTCTGGGTCACATATTTAGAAGTGGACAAAGCCTGAAGTCTTTATCATCTGATAATCAATCGGTGGTTTATGACATGTAAGAGAACCATAGTCTAGTGCAGGGGTCGGCAACCTTTCAGAAGTGGTGTGCTGAGTCTTCATTTATTCACTCGAATTTAAGGTTTCGCGTGCCAGTAATACATTTTAACATTTTTAGAAGCTCTTTCTAGAAGTCTATAATATATAACTAAACTATTGTTATATGTAAAGTAAATAAGGTTTTTAAAATGTTTAAGCAGCTTCATTTAAAAATAAATAAAAATGCAGAGTCCCCCGGGACCAGTGGTCAGGACCTGGGCAGTGTGAGTGCCACTGAGTATCAGCTTGCATGCCACCTTTGGCGCACATGCGGTAGGTTGCCTACCCAGGTCTAGTGAACTAAGCATTGGCCCAGGGACCTTATTGTCCAATTCCAGCTCTAACACAGATTTCCCGTGTGTGCACTTGGGAGGGAAGCTTAACCTCTCTTACTCAGTTTCCCCATTCATAAAGGAACTGTTTCCCTACATCTTAGTGTTTTGTGAGGTTTTGTGATTGAGAGTTAAGTATTATTATTCCTCTCTGGCCTTTTTATTTTTAAATGATCCAAATATATGAAGTGGGTACCTTTACTTAGCTAAGAACTCCTGATGTGTCTATAGTATAATATTTGGCACAGCACTGTATTCCATAGCAGAACTGAAGAAATGTGACAGGCAGTCCAGGGGAAAATGTTCAGCTTTGCACAACGGATAAACAGGCAAATTTCAATGGGCATTCCATACTGGGCTTTAAAATCTTTGCCAGTTTGGTTACACAATTCTTAACTAAATATTTGCCAGCAGCAGCTGTAATACTAAGTGGTGTTATCTGAAAACTGAAAGGAATTCAGCGAAAGGAAAAAAAATTATAGCACTTATTTTTAGCATCTTTCTTTTTATTAAAAAACTGTCTTAAAGGCATTAGATGACATGCTGGAATTAAGAACTTAAAAATAAATATATACCTAATGGTAATGTTATATTTATTGCACTTAATTTAACAAATTATAGTAGGAACTACATAGGCAGCATTTTCCCTGTAAAATTATTATACTTAAATGAACTTTTGACAATGTATTAATTACAAGGACATGACCACATTTATGCTGCTGATCCAGTAATTACATGCATTAAAGAAATATTTATCCACAAACCATGTAGTGTACTTCATAACAGGCTTTCATTGCCAAGTCCTATTTCCTGTATACGAGTTCCTTTTTGCCAGTTATGAGCCCTTTTTGAACTTTTCACAGAGGGAGAGAGAAGGGAAAAGAGAAACTTAGAAAATTTCAAGCTGACAGCTTGGTCTCTAAATTAAACAGAAATCAAAGCCCCTGGGTCAGATCTTTAGCTAATGAAGAGCACTGTATGTCCACTGATGTTGATGGAGCTATACTGTTTATGCCAACTGAGGATTGGGCCTGTAGCGGGGCATTTACCCCACTCCTGTGAAAGGCCAGGCTGATTGGGGAAGCAGCCACAGCTGGGGCCATGCCCTAGTCAGGCCACAGTTGGCCCTATAAAAGGGTTGTGAACCAGGAGCTCAGTGAGTCTCTCTCTAGCTGTAGAGGGAGAAGGACCTGGCTGCCTGGGAGAGAAGGGGACCTGAGTAGAGTAGTACTGGGATAAGTCAAGAGGTGCTGGGGAGCTCCAGCCTGGTAACTCGCAAGGCTATGGGCCCTGTGCAAGGCCTACAGAGGTACTGCAGCTGCAGAGGTACTGGGGGTTCCCCGGGGAGGGGAGACCCAGAGTGTGGGGTACTGTCAAGGTAGAACCCCAAGGTAAGGGGCACTGGGGCCTGAGAGGGGGCCCTCAGGCAGGTGAGACACCGACCTGCAGAAAGCGCTCTGGGCTGGATAAGAGCTAATTCCCAGGAAGACCAGCAGGAGGTGCTGCACCAGTGAGGCTCACCTCACTACAGGGCCCAATATATTTTTTACATTGCTAATTTATAAAGCTTTTAAATTAAAAGATCCCTGAGGACTCCATCTTAAAAGAGATTCAACAGCTTACATTCTGACTTATGTTAGTTTCCTATCTTCTTCCATAGGCATGAAACCTAAATTATATTCAGTATAACAATTTTTTTATATTAAAAAGTTGTCTTAAGTGCTCATTTAAATGACTGATGGTCCAGTAGACTAGAATCCTCTATTTCTTTACAGTACAGGTTCAAATCACAAAGACATGCAGATTTCCTATGCTACCCTGCCAATAGCCTCTACAGTGATTTTGAGGGCCTACCTATATGGGTGAGAGGTAGAAGAGAGTTTCCATGCCCATTCAATCCTTGGCCTTTCTATATACAAACAACTGCTGGCAATTGTGGTAGCAATTCTACTGGGAATTGGATTAAGACCACCAAGTTTATTTCACTTAATCTAGCAAGCAGTCATTTGATGGTAACCACTTTTGTTCAATACTAAAGTGAGCTGGATCTGAGCCAGTGATTTAGATATGAAAGCCAGAAGAATCTATTACAAAGCATTAAAAGTTGTTACAAGCAGAAGTAGTAGTTGTAACCTCAAAGGCTATAGCCTAATTTCTGTGTTTAATAAATGTGCACAAACACTTTTACCTAGATGCTTCCTGTCCTATAAATGAACCATCCAAGTGCTTTCATATTCAGTGGCCTTAAACTTGAAAATTCTGACATTCAGTCACATTTAGATATTTTACTACAGGAGGAAAGCATTCTACTAAAACATTTCACCAATGCCAAAGTACACATATTTGATGTTTCCCCTAAAGAGAGGCTGAGATGTGTTGTGATGCCAGAGTGAGATCAGACAGTATACTTATAGGACCTTCAATTGGCAGGTGGTTCTTGACTGATAGAAATGACTGGTGGTTGAAGTCAGCTGGGAGACCTTGTGCAGTGAGTAGTGTTTTGGATTTTGCTGTTTGTCACTATTAATGCATAACAATTTTATTGCTTTCCTGGTGCTGCTACAGCCTTTTTTCTTTTAAAAAAATCCTTTAAATTATAAATATGATCCAAGTGAGGAAGGAGTGAAATCTGGATCAAATTTGGGATTCTTGGTCAGCAGCCATTTCTGTCAGAACTACTACAGCCAAAAGAAATGCAGGGCTTATGTTCTTCTCATGAAAGAAGGAATGTCACCTAGTATTTAATGTCTACTACTGAGTAACTCCATTGAGGGACCATCCAAAAGAAACAGATTCAAAGGTCCAAGTAGATTTATGCTCATTAATTTTTTAACTTTATAAATTAACACACAGGAAGAGAACAGCCCTTTCTGTAACAATCTGCACTCTGACATCATAATATGCTTCTAGGGTAATTAGAAATGTTCCACT
The DNA here is from genome assembly GCF_025201925.1 of Gopherus flavomarginatus. NCBI lineage: Eukaryota > Metazoa > Chordata > Testudines > Testudinidae > Gopherus > Gopherus flavomarginatus. Next base: position 57,629,011 of record NC_066626.1, on the reverse strand, counting down.
GCATTTCTGCATTAACTATGTCAATTTATAACTGTTTCTTTGACTGATTGATTGAGAAATCCTTTAAATTAAAGTGTAATGGATCAAACATATAGATGAAGTTACTGTAGTAAACGCAAATGAAGTGGACATAAATAATCTCATGTCTTTTGACATCCTACATTTTGATAAACTGTCTATCACCAAAGAATGGCTACTTCAGAACCGCAATAAACTAGCTTAGAGGTGAAAAACTGCTTACATTTTAAAATGTGGGGTTTATGTAATAATTTACTCACCTAATACATAAACATTTGAGTATATTGCCCTCTCCCCCAAACAAAATCTCTGAAACATTTGGCTTATTTATTAGGGCTGAGATCCAATGAACTCTCCAGTGCCAAATACATCTAACAAACTTTAAATACTGTAAGCTCTTGTTCATACCAAAACATATTTTTTTGTGGTTTTGATGACTATGGCAACTGGACTTCCACAGTTAGCTAAGCTCCACAGGAGCTGAATTCTTGCTGTTGTGTTTTAATTATTAATTTCTGTAGTTTTGCTGGAGAAACATTTAAGACAGTTGAATTGTTTGAAATATCTACTCACACTTCTTTCTCCCCTATCAAATCGAACCAGCTTCTGCACCACATACAGCCAAGGAAGTTCTAAGCATTGCTAGTACAGAAACTGTATATATTTCCCTCCTTTCATTTCTTATTCTAATCATTTAGGTCGAAATCCTGGCCTGATTGAAAACAAAGGAAACATTGCCATTGATTACAACCCCTTAGGGAAACCACCTGGAAATGTGAGAGAAACATTTCTCAAAGCACCTCTTCACAAATTTAATCCTTTGGTGTGACTTCTCAGTGTAGACTTCCTAGTGAATTCTAGTCAGAGATTTCAAGAAAAGTGGGTATTGGCTATTTAAACTTCTTGTTTTCTTAAATACATCTAACCTCTGATGTGCATGCTGCAGTTATGTTATCCGTACAGACCTCTCTCATGGCTGTTTATATTAGATCTCTACATCTGTCTTCTGAGGAAGAAGAATAATGATGCTTCCTCTGCATGCACACACACTTTTGCCATTTTGAAGATTCCTGGTCCACGTTACCATGAACCACCTGAGTCATCCAGTAATCTTTGACTACTTGTGACACTCTGGCTAGCACTTGATATAATAAGCATTTTTCAGTCTATAGTACTTAATGTGAGATCATTCCTGTGTGCCCAATGCTACCACAGATAGGCATGTGCTCCTTGATTTAATTTCTGAAGCCATATCACTTCAGACAGTGATGTTGCATGATTTCACAAGCTAAGGTCAGTATATATAGGAGATATCCAAAGAAAACTCAGGATACTGTAGGAAATGGCAATCATTCCTATTTTTTTAAAAATCACATATATATGGTCACAAATATATACTGGGCTTTACAAAACAGGGTTAGACACACTTCCTGCCTCTGAGAGCTCTCAATCCAAGACAGAGAAGATGGAGAGAAGAGTACAAGTAAGTGAGGGAAAAAATGGTAATTATAACAATACCTATCTTTTATATGTCACTTTTCATCAGTAGAACTCCTCTCAGGAAGAAACAGAGTTTAAGGAGGAATTTGGAGGAAGAAAGGTAGGCAGGGTGGTTGGTGGACAAGAAGTGAACGTACAAAGTTGAGAATCAACGGGAGCAGAAAATCAAGTGGACTGAGAAAAAATAGGGACAGAAAGAGGAAGCAGAAGAATATGAGGGAAGAGATATAATTGGAATCAAGGTTACAGAGGTAAGTCCTTGAAGATGAGGAGTCTGAATCTAAATGCAAAAATGGGAATCCACTGAAGGAATTCAAGGGAGAGGAGGGGTGACAACTGAAGAGACAGGAGAGGAAAATGATTTTATGAGCTTCAGTTTGGAAAGACTGAAGTAGAATGGATGAAAACCTGGAACGGAAAAGATTACAGTAATCAAGGCAACAGATGACCGAGATCTGGGCAATGAGGAAAAGGGAGATGCTGGTAACATTAAGAAGATGACAGGACTTAGCTAGAGAATGGACAAGGATTAAAGAAAGAATATGGAGGTTATGAGCCTAGTAGCTGGGAACCGTAGTGGAACGGTCTGTGGTGAGAGATGGAGTATGGGCCAGAGGAGAGGGGGGCCTTCAGAGAAGTTCTAAATGATGCATATTTGAGTTTAACCCTAATGAAACTGTAAAGTTTTATCTTTTATATTTGAAATGTCGTACTTTCTTCACACGTAGGAAAACACATTCCCTTTGGGAATTCAGATCTTTCTATTTACTCTCCAACAAAGCAATTAGTAATCAATGTCTGCTTCTAAAGCAGTAATGCTGCTCATTTGCCTGAATGGTAAATCTTCAGGTCCTATTGCTCTATCTGAAGGATAGGTTCATTTCAGCTTTCCAGCAGAATTTTATATCTTGGTGAGTACTGAGCTGATTTAAGTCCCTTTAGACCAGGGGTAGGCAACCTATGGCATGCGAGCTGATTTTCAGTGGCACTCGCACTAGCCGGTTCCTGGCCACCGGTCCGGGGGGCTCTGCATTTTAATTTAATTTTAAATGAAGCTTTTTAAACATTTAAAAAACCTTATTTACTTTACTTACAACAATAGTTTAGTAATAAATTATAGACTTATAGAAAGAGACCTAAAAACATTAATGTATTACTGGCACGTGAAACCTTAAATTAGAGTGAATAAATTAAGATTCGGCACAGCACTTCTGAAAGGTTGCTGACCCCTGCTTTAGACACACTCTGTGTGTGTGTGTGTGTGTGTGTGTGTGTGTGTGTGTGTGTGTCTACACACACACACACTATTTTCCATGCTACTCATGTCCAACCATTTTGGTTTTCTACTCTTTTCTAAATGTGGTATAAACTATAAAACCTTTAAAAAGAGATTATTGTAGGTTTTCTCTCTTATTTATTCTTGGCCACTTCTTGTGCTGTATCTAAAATAGAGTTGTGAAAAAAATAGGACCATTAAAGTAACAACAGTATAAAAATACTTTTCACAAACATAGTACTTTTCATCCAAGGTTCTTTACAAACATTAAGTCAGACAGGGAGATAGTAGATTTTATTAATTATGCCTATTATTCAAGTAGAGAAAGTAGCAAAGGGGCCCATTTCTGATCTCATGCTAGTTTTGTACCAATGTTTCTCCATTTAACATTTATGTAAATTAAATTAGAAACTGACCCAGAGAGGTTAAGGGACAACCTCTTCTCTTATTGAAAAAGAGCTCTGAAATTGACTTCAATGGAGCCAGGATTTGGTCCTAAGTGACTTGACTAAAGTCACTGTGAGAAAGGCACAAAAATGTAACCAAGGTGTTTTGACTCTCAATTGTCCAATCAAACAATTAGAGAATACTGTGTCCATAAATAAAATTGGACTGACCTTTTCCCTACAGATTGTCTCTTCACTTCAGTGCTGATCAATGGCGTTAATGATGTCATCAGCTCAGGGCATACAGGCATATATCAGGAGAGCTGGAAATCAACACTCTGGAGTAGTAGCAACTTTTTGCACCTGTTAGAGTAAAAACAGAAAACATGAGTACAATTTATAACTTCAGTGAAATCTCCATTGATTACATTTATTTGGCAATTCTGTTTCATTTCCTGTAGGGCCTTTCCAGTATGACTTTAATAATATATTTAATGAATATTTCGGCACAAAAAAAATCCCACACTGGTGGGTTCAAAAGTCTCAACTGAATATTTTATCCCTGATCTACCATTCATTTGCTGTATGACCCTGGGAAAGTCATTTCTTTTCTAAAATATATGCTTTCTTGTTCAACCACAAGTTATTAGTCTTGATGGAGGAATTACTGGATGAAATTCTATGGTCTGTTATGCAGGTGGCCAGATTATAGGATCACAATTGTCCCTTCTGGACTAGGTATAAATCTCTTTTTAAAAAAAAATATACTGGCGGCAGACTGTGAGAAAAGCAGGTACAGTATCCATGGCAGGGGCTAATTTTTGCTTGTAATCATTGTGCATCAATACTGAGCATGTTTGCTGGGGTGAATGGACTTTTATTTACCTCTACATCAAAGAGACTTGTGTAGTACATTCAAGAAAAACAGACCAGATGATGGGGAAACAATATTGCTCTGTGCAGCTAGACCTTTATTTTTCAATTATCATCAACAAATGTCGAGTTTGAAAATAAAATAACCAACGCAAGGTGGATCTAAAGTGAATGTTGTTGAAGGTTATGCAAATGTAGGAAATTATAATTCTATCTGGATGTTATTAAGAGTGTCTACTTAGATGCATGTTTTCTGCTATGTTTAAGTAAAACAAAACACTAAATGACTGTGTAGTATGACATCTCATTAATATGTTTCCATTCACATCTATCTGTGCCTTTAGTATAAAAAAGATTGGCTGCTCCAGTGATAAGAGATTAGGTCCTTTAATTAGAAACAAATGACAAATCACTTTTAACCCCATGTGATGCTTTCTAAAACTTCCATCAAATATTCCTCTTAAAACATTATTAAACACAAGTTCACCAGATCTACTTCCTAGAAAGTGCCATTTAACAAAACCCAGGCAGGATGTTAATACTGGGACCGAATTACAGGTTGCCAATGCATTTCCTGCAAGGCGATTGACAGGGGATCATTTTGTTATGGGGCCACCTCCAGCGTGTTGTGACAACCAGTCATTACACCTCTGAGAGCAGCACTCAGCTGTAGGTTTCTACAGGATGCAAATAGCTCCAAATGGGTTCAATTTAGAGAAAGCAGATAATGTATCATTCACTTCTTTAAGGTAGAAGCTTTTAATTTTCAAGAAAAAAGGGAAAGGAGTACATTTCAGTTTTGGGAAATAAAAATCTAATAAAAACACTAGAAATATCTATTAATGAAACAAAAAGCTTAACTTGTCTTTTCTCCCTTACCTCATGGAGACACACTGAATGGGCTAGTGAGCATCTCCACTCATTTAGAATGCAATACAATTATCAGTTTAAAATCTAAGCATTATAAATCAGTAACAAACCAAGAGGTGATAATATTTTATATTCACATAGCCACCTTTCATCTTGCATGATCACATCTTTACAAAACTATATACACAGGCACAGCTGCTATGGAGAACAGTAATCAAGTGGACAAAGAGAACATACCACACCATACAGCAATAGGGGCAGGAGACATTTTATCCAAGAACACAAAGGCAAACTTCTACTTGCACAAATATTTGCCATAGGATCTTAATGTTTATGAACAGCAGACAGGACCTTAATATGGCAAAAAATAATTCTCTCTCTCTCTCATGTTCTGCCACCCACTAGTATAGTGGTTCACAATCAGGGGTCTGGGGCTCCCTGGGGGACTGTGAGCAAGTTTCAGAGTGGCCGCCAAGCAGGGCCAGCATTAGACTCGCTGGGGCCCAGAGTAGAAAGCTGAAGCCCCACTGCATGGGGCTAAAGCCCAGGGCCCCAAGCCCTGCCACCCAGAGCGGAAGCCGAAGCCTGAGCAATGTAACTTCACGGGGGCCCCTGTGGCATTGCCTAGCTTGCTACCCCCTAATGTCAGCCCTGGCTTTTATACACAGAAAACCAGTTATTGTTGCACAAGTGGGTCGTGGAGTTTTTAATAGCATGTTGGGGGACCTCAAAAAGAAAAAGGTTGAGTACCCCTTCTCTAGTATATGTAAGAAGGAATTATGTGTTTGAATTATTAACAAAAATGGGATTTGAAAATAAAAAGATAGCTGACAAACATTCAGTGAACATGCACAAAGATATGTAGGTACCGAGATCCCTGGCAACTGGGCTGTAACTTTTACACCCTTCTATGGTTTTACTCCTACGAATATATGCTCCATATACATATTTTTTACTATTGAACATAATAATTTCTTAATGTTAGCTGCCTCAGGAAGAAGTACTCACTGTCAAAAAGAAAAATCAAGAAGTCTAAACAAGATCACTCCGAAGGACAGAGACTGAGGAAACTATACAAGAGAAGTGCATGCTCATAACATGATATGATTTTAAGCTATAGCTCAGTGCTCTTGGCTATAAATCTTTATATAACTTACAGTCAACTGTTTCAAAATTCTTATAGGTATGAAAAATGGAGTCTATCCGTGTAGAGCACTTTATTGGTAATTAGTTGTGCCCTGGAATCCATTATGAGTACTTGCCAACATACCTGTAGTGACCATGAAATGTGCAAGCTTTCTTTCTACAGCAACATAAGAGTGTTACACGTACCACTCCTGTAATTCTGCGAGGCACCAAGGATTCCTGTGGTCACTGAGAGTATGTCTACACTACAAAATTAGGTCAGTTTTATTTAAGTCCACATTGAGCCTCTGATTTAAACAAGTTGATTTTGCACATCCCCACTATGCTCATTGTGTCAGCAGAGTGCATCCTCACTAGCAGGGCTTGCATCAACTCACAGAGCGCTGCACTGTGGGTGGAGCCAAGTAGAATGTTGGGTCAAGCTTGCAGTGCATCATGGAACCAAAACATTTGTGCGCATGGTTATGGGAACATGGCATTAGCCTCCCATGATGCACCTCCCTTCCTCCCTGAAATCAACAACAAACAAACCAAGCCTTTTTTGCACTTTTTTTCCTAAGCCTGGCTTACTCATACAAACACCACAGCACGGCAAGCATGGACCCCGCTCAGCTGTACACTGTTGTGAGCATTACAAACACATCGCGCCTTATCCTGCAGTATTTGCTTAGCTACCGCAGAAAACAATGTGATGCCACTCAAGCAGCCCTGCTGGAAGCCATGGAGTGGAGCAATTCACAGATTTCATGCATCACCTTGACATGGTGGAGCGCTGCTTTTGGGTCTGCGAAACAAGCACTGACTAGTAGGATTGTATGGTTATGCAGTTAAGGGATGACGAGCAGTGGCTACAGAATATTCAAATGCTCAAGGCCACTTTCACGGAAGTATGTGAAGAGCTTATCCCCAGCCCTGAAGTACAGCAATACTAAAATGAGAGCTGCTGTGACAGTTGAGACGCAAGTGGCAATAGCTCTGTGGAAGCTTGCAATGCCAGATTGCAATCAGTCACAGGGGAATCAATTCGGAGTGGGTAAATCTACTGTGAGCCAAGTTTCCAGGGCAATCAACAGACTTCTGCTAAGAACGGCAGTGACTCTGGGCAACGTGCAGGACATGGATGGTTTTGCTGTGATGGGGTTCCCTAATTGTGGTAGGGTAATAGACAGAACACATATCCCTATCTTGTCACCAGACCACCTTTCCAAAGAGTACATAAACCAAAAGGGGTACTTCTCAATGGTGTTGCAAGCGCTGGTGGATCACAGGGGCCATTTCACCAACATCAACGTGAGATGGTCGGGAAATGTGTATGACGCGCATCTTTAGGAACTCGGTCTGTTCAGAAAGCTGAAATCTGGAACTTTCTTTTCAAACTGCAAAATAACCATTGGTGATGTTGAAATGCCATTCATAATCCCAGGAGACCCAGCCTATCCCTTGCTCCCATGGCTCATGAATCCATACACAGGCAGCCTGGACAGCAGTAAGGAGAGGTTCAACCATAGGCTGAGCAAGTGCGGAATGGTGGTGGAATATGCCTTTGGACGTTTAAAAGCCTGCTGGCATAGTCTGCTTACAGTTAGGTCTCAGCGAAAGCAATATCCCCATCGTTGTTGATGCATGCTCCATAATATCTGTAAAAGAAAGGGAGAAAAGTTTTTGACAGGGTCGAGGCAGATCACCTGGCAGCCAATTTTGAATAGCCAGACACCTGGGCAATAAGAAGAGGACATTGAAGCACACTGTGTCTCTGTGAGGCTTTGAAAACTAGTTTAATCAATGACTCAGAGTAATGGGACACTTATGTATGTTGTTCCTTACCCAGCTATCCCCTTGATTGCATGTACTCCCCTGTCAACTACAAGCTCGCTAACAACAGTGTGTTGAATGAATAAAGAGCCTTTTCTCCTCAATCCATTTATTTTCATTATGCTCACAAACAGAGAGACAGCAAAGAAAAGTAAGATAACCTGGGGCTAAGGGGCTGATAACACTGGAGGAGGAGGAGAGAAACTGCTTACAACTGCACTGCAATATAAATCAAAGGTGTGGGAATGGGAACCTTCTGGTCCTTGTACCCTCCCCTGGAGTTGAATGCAAGGATACTGGACTTCCTCCTCACCGCCATCCTACAATGCCTGGGAGAGGAGGATGTGGAACTTGGTTACAATGGCAGCAGTGGGACTCTAGCATCCAGCTGCCTTTCTTGAACCTCAGCCAGATGCCTCAACATGTCTGCTCCCTCATGAGCCACACCATCTTGTCCTGCATGTCATGCTCATGTTCCCTGCATGCTCTCTTGTCCTTGCGGTCATTGTACAAGCTGTCGGACAGTGCAGACCTCCATGTGCTGAGCTCCATCTTGTCACTCTCGGAGGCATGCATTAGATCATTGAACATGTCCTCCCAAGTCTTCTTTTTCTGCCTTCTAATCTGGGAAAGTCTCTGTCCCGATGTGGAGGATGCGCCAATGGACAAGGTTTCAGCTGCAAAGAATACAAAGCACAAGGACAGCATTGACAGTGCACACATTGTTTCTGGTGCAAAGTTAATTCTTTTTATAAAAGAAACACCCCTCAATTCACTTCTCTGCAAGCCCCAAGGTAATCAGAACTGCAGACTACTGCAAGAGTTGGTTTGCTGCTCCAGCCACGGTAAGATCACAAGGCAGGGGCAAGAGGTCTTATGCTGCAGCTTTTGTTAAGACATCCTTGGGATCAAAGGTTCCAACTTCAGCATAGTCACCTTTCCCATAACCTCCTGGATGATGCTTGAGGACAGGAACCAGCGTAAAAGTCTGCAACTAATTTGATTGTTACAAAAGCAACACCGGGTTGGGGTGGAAGGGAGACAAACAGGAAGCGTCTCCCCCCCTCTTCTTTAAATGCTGGCTGAAATCCCTTCCAACCACAACCACGACACGCTTGGGCAAGCGTGATTATGAGATCCAGAATTCACCAAACAGGTGCAGATTACTTATTGAATTGCTTGCGGTTTAAGGGTCAGCATTTAAAACTTCTCCCGTTTTCTCTAGGTGACCATATGTGATATCACTCTCCTGAGGGTAACAGAGGCAGAAAGGGAGCAGATGCTGCAAGCATCTGGGTACAGACCTGGTCCTTATGCTGCAATGCTGTGTGCCACAATGATGCCAGAAGAGTTAATACTGGAGTTGTGCAGGAAAGTGTCCTACCATGGTGGATGAAATAAGGCAACCCTTCCCAGAAACCTTCCACCAAGGATTGCAGAGTACCTCCATGAAAGCTTCCTAGAGATCTCCAAGGAGGATTCCTGGGCACATAAACAAACAGTCTTTTTCGGAGTGCACCCTCTGCGTAGCTGGAGTGGCTTCTGATAACCACTATCTCAATTTTTTTAATTCAGATTCAACATTAAAAATAATAGTATGTAACCCCTACAGTTTGATTGAAAAATGTTTACTCACCAGAGGTGCCTTCTCTGGCATCATGGTCCACTGCCAACTGGTCCTATGAGAGGATGGACTCCAGAGTTAAAAAAAAAAGGCTTGGCTGTCAGGGAGAATGGATCGTGTGCTTGCCTGCCACACATTCTCCTCCTCCTTTTCCTCATCAACAATGTCCTCCTCCTCATTGTTGCCCGAGGTCGCCTGGGGCTCCTGGGAGGTATCTACAGAGTGTTTTGGGGGTAGTGATGGGGTCGCTGCCTAGAATCACATGCAGCTCCTTTTAGGAGCAGCATGTGTGGGGATTGTTCACCTCCCTTGTCTTCTAGTATGTTTGTCAAAGCTCCTTTATTTTCATGTGGCACTGCTGTGTCTCCCCGGCGTAACCCTTCTCCCGCATGCCTTGCATGATTTGGCACAGATGTTAGCATTTCTTCTGCTGGTTCAGAGCTCTGCCTGCATACACTCTTCTCCCCACACAATAAGCCCCCACCACTTCCTGTGTTCTCCATGCTGGAGCGCATTTGCGGCCTTGATTATCCATGGTCAGCTGTGCTGATAAGCTCTCCATTCTGATCAAACAGGAAATGAACATTCAAAAGGTTTTAGTAGGTGGGCAGTTGTTTCCTGTGTACCTGGCTAAAGTGCAGCAGAGTTGAAAGTGCTCTCCAGAGCGGTCACAGCCAAGCACTGTGGGACATCTCCTGGAGGCCAATTCATTCAAATTACACAGCACAGTGTCTACACTATCCCCATGCCGACGTGTGGATGTCAACTGAAGCGCTATGCCTCTCACAGAGGTGGCATTCGGAAGTCGAGTCTACAAGCCCCTTAGGTTGGCAGAAGGGATTCGGTAGCGTAGACACATAAATTATTAACTCGACCTAACAAGGCATATGTCGACCTAACTTTGTAGCGTAGACCAGGTCTGATATCTAACTACACACTTACCCATAAACATTCTCCCTAGGCAGGATTTCCAGTTCTTCATGGGGCAGCATAAGGAGTTTGGTTTCTACAACTAGCAATTGATCATACTTTTCAATGAGCATTAAATTCACTTTGGAAGACACTTTTCAAATTATTTTCTCACTATCCACTATGTTGTGATTTTTAACATACATTTATTCCTGTATCAGCTATCCATTATTGAGTGTGGCACCAGAAAAATCAGAAAAAGAACATTGTCTTTCAAGTAATCAGTTTCTGTGCTGAAAAAATTTGGTTGCATATGTGAATGTGGGTATGCATGTGCAATTTTTGAAATATTTCTATAAATACAACCCTAAAGGGCATACTTAGCTTTTACAGGGATATAATGAGGAAACTGTACTACAGCACTTGGTATGAGTATATCCCCCTTCTCTTTAAAGTAAAAGAACAAATATGCAAATTAAATGCCAAAGCAAATTAAAGGTACTTTGTAACTGACATTTTAATTATCTTGTTTAGATATTGTTCATTTTATTTATCCTTCTGAATGCAAACAATTCTGGACCTCTGTATAAATATTATCTTCATTGGAAGTTTACAATACCTCTAATAAAAACGTACAATTCCTTGGCTACTAATTCCAGTGAAACTTATTCTAAACATACTGTATTCATTATAACAACATATTTCTGCATAACACACAAAAGACTTTGGAAAGAGGGGACAGTTTAAAGCAGGCCAGTGGAAAGATGTAATTAGAGCTGTGTGGGCTTGGCAAAACCCTCCTGACAAACAAGCTTGAGATTATTTTTGCCAAAGCTCTCCAGGCTTACTGAGGTTTCATTACAATGAGGAGAGCTTAATTCTGGTAAGTATCAGATACAACAGGATGTAATCAAATGAATAAAATAGCCAAATGGGAAAGAAGAAACTGAACCCTACTCACTATGAGAGTTAGAATATGACAGAAGTGTTTGGCAGCATAAGAACCAATTACAGTTTGTAGAGTTTTATTTGGAAATAGTAAAAACCTAAAGATTAGCTGGTTGAATAATTAATTATGAACAATTTATGTACCACATAAATTGGCAGAGCCCTTTTCTCTCTTTGCATGTTCCTATGAGTAGATCAGGATTTTCCAATTTTTGCTCATTGTTCGGAATTGTTTCACAACCACTCTGCACAAACAATGGAAACCTATAAATTGTTCTACACGCAACATTCCTTCACCTGTTGAAGTTACAATCTGCTGTTTAGGCAGTATGATAGCTCATCTAAGTCACAAGATGTTTCAGTTTTCTGACTGGATGATCTAACCTTTATAAACAAAAGAAGTCCATAAATAACTCATTCAGGCTTTGATTATCTCAGGAGAGGGAGGTAGCAGAAGATAAGCAAGAGTAAGAATCTCTAATACATTTTTAGCCACTGACACTTTCATAGAAAAAAGAATGTATTTTGCTATGTATATGGGCTCTGAAAAGGACAAGCAGATGGATGTAGCAGTACCCAACCCTCTAGAGTATGAGCAGCTTCTACAGGAATAGGCCCTGTCACCAAAGTATCTGACAAAGACCAAAATGAGCAGGAAACTTAATGATGACAGGTTTCAGAGTGGTAGCTGTATCAGCAAAACAACGAGGAGTACTTATGGCACCTTAGAGACTAGAAGTCTATAAAGTACCACAAGTACTCCTTGTTGTTGGGTTTTTTTGTTGGGTTTTTCTTTGGAGGAATAATGGTTGAGATGTAATGCTTACTGTGAGGTTTACTGACTTACTGCTGTTTCAACAGCAATTGTCTGCCACTGATCCTCCTCCAGAAGCACCTGGTCCCTTTCAATTTGCTGCTGTTGTGCCTGTTCTGTGAGTCCTGCTCTCTCAGCAGGAGTCACTCCCTTCCTCCAGTGACTAGCCATTCATTTCAACATTATTCCCCACCACCACAAAAAATCTTTTCCCAGTTTGACTGACACAATCTGCTGAAATCAACATGAATTTGTAAAATATTTCACCTGACTCGATTCTTTATTTTTCAGAGAAATGAAGTTTCATTTGAAATAGTTCACCCTGCTCTACTCCTAAATCCGCATTCAGGCACTAAAGTAAAAGTTACATATTTTTCAAAGGTGTTAAGTAACTGCACTCCTATGGGTTCCAATGGGATTGAGAGTACACAGCATTTCTGAAAAGTTATCAGCTCATTTCCATTTAGCTGCTTAAACATAACTTTAAGAGCCTAAATTTTGCTCCAGAGGCTTGAAAACGTTGGCTGGGTTTCTTTTTCTTAGAATTTTGCTAAAATAGTTAGTATACACCCTCCCCCCGCAATTCAGATGAGCTTTTAAAAGAGACTGGTATGATGCTTCAAAACCATATGCTCTTTTTCACTATTATTGTTCAATCCCTAACTGCAGGAAAAAATGGAATGAATAGATTTCCTTGACTCACTCCACATTTCCTCATTATGAGAGCAGGACAATATTTAAACAGTCTTCATATGACAATGTGAATGTATAGATTCCTGTAGAGCAGTGGTACCGTACTCAACTTTAAGAGCTTAAGAGCCATTTTGTGATTAAAGGAACAACAAAAAGGTGCTGAATAGCCTCAATAATCATTGCAGAAAGCCACAATAATAGTTATAACAACACTTAGCATTTTCTATTTTCAAAGCACTGCACAAAAAACTCCAAACAAATCCCCACAATACCCATCTAACAGAGGCAGTAATAACTTCTCCCTGACATCCTTGGATGTCAGAGTACTTTCTAGCCATTAATCATTTCAGCCTCACTACATTGCTGTGTGGCAGGGAAATATTATCCCCATTTTAAAGAGAAGGAAACTGAAATACAGATGGGGGGGCGTGTTCTCCCTATCCCAGTATCCATGAGCAGAAATATGAGGAAGGGGGTCACCGTTCTCTTTGATGTCAGCTTTCCTCCCATTCCTCAGAATCGCAGCACTCAGTCTACCGGTCCAGGATCCACAGGTGTGGAAGAGGCAGAGCAGAGGTGGCCTGAGGGCAGAAGACACATATCAGTCCCTTTCTATAAGTCCAGTTGGGACTAGAACAGCATTTCCAGGGAGAGCTGGTCAAAAGTTTTCCAGCTGAACACTTTTCAGTCAGAAAATGCTAATCCCCAATAGAATCTAAACGTTATGCAGGAACATGTAGATTTCATTTAAGAAAAAAAAACACACACACACCTTTCAATGGAAACCATGAGGGCAGGCTGTGACTGTGTGCCCTCACCTCTTATCAACGCCTCCTGTTGGCTGGATGCAAACCTGTATTCTCTCTCTTTGCTCGATGTGCTCTTGGCTGACGCCCTCCAGCTAAGTCAGAGTCCCAACACATGAAGGTATCCTTTCCGGGGTAAGAAGTCCAGCAGGGCCTGTCCATGTGCCCTTGTTAATGTATTTAGCCCCATCTCTGGGCTCAGGCCTCAGTGCCTTGTGTGCTAGTTTTAAGTCTCTGCCTGCTCTGGTATAATGCAGTGCACCCAGGGCTTTTTCCCTGAAGACTCTGTCCACAGTGGTTCTCTAGTGTCCTATTTAAATTCTAGCCCCTTTTTAGAGTCTTATCCCCTTTTTGGGGCTTCAGCCACTTCCCCAGCAGCTAACAGTGGCACCCAGGCCCACCCACTACTCTCAGCCCAGGGACCCTACAAATAGCAGCCAAGTGCTGCTTTCTTTAACAGTTGCTGCTGCTGCATTTCCTGGGCTGTTTTTCATGTAGTCCCTTCCTCTTCACCCTTACCTCAGAACTAAAGTTCTCAACTTCTCTTCTCCCTCACCAAATACTAGCATCACCAGAATCCATCTTCTGGTTCTCCCTTGAGCTCCAGCAAAGGAGCACCCTTCCTCTGATCACAGCCAGGAACTGACTAGCTCATCCCTACAACTCCTTTTAACTGAGCATGATGTGCTCTGATTGGCTGCTTCTCTCCAGCCTTTCTAGAGAGGCCTGGAGGACCCACCTTCACTGTTCCTTTCCTGGAGAGGGGTGGGGAAAGACTGCAAGGCCTTCAGCAGGGGGCCTCAAAGGGCCTGGAAAACCCCATCACACAGGTCCTCCAGGCTGCCAGTTTCCAAGTGTTCCTGGCTGGTTCAGCTTTGCTATGGAGCTGGCAAGCCCAGGTAGCCAGGCAGTAGGAACATCTTTGTTTCTGAAGTAAAATATTTTGGGATTTCAGAGCCATGAAAAATGTTGATATTTTTAACTCCTTATCATGATTTGGGATGAAAACTAATCTTCAAAACCTCAAAATTCTTTGCAGGATGGAAATTCAACTACCAGGGGGCTAGAGAAGAGGGCAACAGAGTCAGGACCTGGTGATGATGCACATGACTTTGGTGCCTCTGGTCCTGTCTCTCTGGAGGTTAGCAGGAATTAAGGGTATGATCCCTTTCTTTCATGGTGGAAGTGGGGTTAAACCCTGTGCTTCAGTGAAGGGATACAGAGTAAGTCGCACAAGTGAATTTACAGACTTTTCCTCTCCATGGGGTTCCTCCAATGGGAGATTTTCAATTTGGCTCAGGGAGATGAAGTGATTCAACCCATGGTCATTAAGAAAGTCTGTAGCGCTACTGGGAATAGATACTCTGGGATTTCAGGTTTCAATGCAAGTGTTTTGCATGGCTCTAATTTTCATTTAACGTATTTATAAATTGGTTTTTATGGCCTAGTTTTTATTGCCTGCCTGTCAGAGCCTATCCATCTGCCTGTGAGATTTTAGGCTGATATTTTGTTTCAGGGGGAACTCACTTCAGCATCACTATTCAAGCCTGCCAGTAAAACTGCAAAGATGGCTCTGAAGCACTGTGTGCTACAAGATGACTATTGTGGAGTGTGCTACACTGTATGGCACAGTCCAAGTTACATCCTACACATAGATAGTTTATTTCATTCTCATACACTACTGTGTTGGGCTTGAATTTCAAACTACCTGAACCAGTCTCATTCATGTCAGTTGAACCAAATCTAATCTTGGGGAGTTTGTGCTTAGTGGTACAAGTACACACACCAGCAGCCGGCCTAGAAGATGTGAGCATTTCAGGACTCCAGTCATGGGGAGTTGTCTGGAGAAGGCTCAATTGATCTGGCAACCTGACCATGATGAACAGAAAGCCATTCCAAATGAATGTTGAGTGGAGAAAAGGAGTGACAGTAGGAATCAGTCAGCCAACAGATGCCTTCTGCCACCTCACTGGTTCAGCTGTCAATCTTCAGTTCCTCTGCGCCAGCGTAAGTGCCATGACCACTATCCCCAGTCCAGTGACAAGTGACTTAATTCTCTTCAAGATTTCTTTGCTCCCCCACTAATAAACTCTAATCTTGACCTTTCCTTTCTGCCACTATCAAATCCTCCAATTTCCCATAAAGAGCAAGTGTCTAGACTGAATTTCTTCCTTGCAGCCAAATCTTACCACCCAAATGCAATCTCCTTCTCTACTGCCACATGCAAAACCCTCAGGTTGACTCCTTCCCCACCACCCAGCAACTCACGCTCTCCCACTGACAGCAAAAATGACAGAAGCCAGTCACCCAAATATCTTCTCTGAGTACTCCTCAGCACTCAGGAAGCTGCCCGCTCCTTCTGTTTCCCCATCACAAGAGAACTACCTCCCACCTAAACTTTCAAACTCTCTCAAACTCCCCCAATCACATGACTCAGGTCTGCCAAGTTTCATGCATTCAAAGATATTCACATTCATAACAGATAAGTGGGACCCCATCAGGAACAGAGGACCGGATACATCAAAGCAGATGGCAAAAAGCCAAGATGCTCTGAGAAGGCATTTATCGAGAATGGGCACAAAAGCGGTTCAGGCAGAGGGGAAACAGTTGGCAAAGAGCCTCTTATGTCCCAGATTACTGGAATACTCCTTAAATCAAGACATTGAGACACAGTTGTGGTCAATAAAACTCACTGTTTATATATTTCATATCTATATTACATGGGTATCCACAAAGCACCAACTAAACTCCTGAAGTTCTGTCCCAATATGCACTGGACTCAGCGGAAAACCTGGAGAGAATTGTTTGGGGACAATCTCCTCCTTGGTTATTGCAAAATGCTGTGCAGGAATCTGGACAGGACATCCTAAGGATATTACCTCCATCCTGTGAAAGAACATTCCAAAATGCAGGCAGGAGCAAAAGGATACGGTTGACCCCAACAGACCTTGCAATTCAGGACCCCAGTTCTGGAGTCCAGACAGGAGAAGGTAGTAGGGAAAGCAGCCAACTTCATAATATTGAAAGAGTGAACTGGAGAGCACATTAACTGTGCTAAAGTTCCAATACCTGTTGTATAGAGAGACTGCCAGGGAGCAGGGGGTGAACGGGATATCAGGGGAGTGTGCATTATTAGCTGCAAGGATAGGGAAGGTTCATTACAAGTGTTTTGGGATAGAAGCATCATAGAATAGAATGAAAAATGGTGTGGAGCTGTAAATGCTGTGTGCAGTGACAAATACTGGAAGGGCAACTGTTTTGAGGGTTTGTTTGCTTCACATTTCCCATTGTCTTTAATGAGCCATATCTATCATTTTTCAATCAGCTTGGACTCTGCAGATACCTTTCTTTTGTGGACCAGAAGCTGGTTCCCAGTCAGCGTTTCACCTCTAATTCAAATTTTAATGAAAGGAAACATACAAATGCCACTAAAATTCAAGATATTCTAGGGAAGTCTGTAGAAGATTTATATATATAAATTACAAGAGATTATTGATTTTTAAAAAGCTTACTTCAACAACCAGCTTTCTATCTCATTCTCTCTCTCATTCATTCATTTCCTTATGTAAAATAATTTAACCAAAGGAAGCCAGCATTTCAATTCAATTTCTTTTATAAAATATATAATTTTATTTTGTCATAATGACTGCTTTTATTTCAAGGGTCAGATTTTATTTAAATTTCAGTCCATTAGGAACAAAAACTTGCCATTTTCTGATAAACAAAATCAGCAGGGAAGCATCTTCAAACTGGGAACATATTTTCCATAGAGCTTTGTTCTAGTTGATCTAAATGACAGGTATATTCCACTTTTCCTGCATTTAGTTTTAAAGATTCTGGGTGACATTTTTAACAACAAAACTAGCAATCAAACAAGCAACCCCATGACAAGAGTATGGAAGAAATAAAATAAAATAAATGTAATCCATTGCTTTGGATCATCAAAGACTGCTAATATGAGTCATTAACAGAAAGCCACTAATTTTCCTCCCTGCCACTATTGTTTGTAGAAATGCTCAACCCCTTGTGATTCAGTCATTTAACTGTTTCTTGGTGCACTGGCAAATAAACCACAAAGAACTCATTTACAAAAAATAGAATGAATGTCAATGCAGAGTTTGTTAAAAATATTATAGCTGATTGGTTAAAGCTTCACTAAATCACCTTTTAAGCTAAAATCTGATGGTGAAGAGGACAGTCTCATATAAGGAAAAAAACTTCTTCGGGTATCAAGGTGCCATATTCTGTTCTTAATTGTGCCAGGGTAGCCAAGATCAGAATTTGACCCAATGTGATTTAATTTTAGATTCAAATGGTCCAATTCTGTAGTTTTCTGTTCAGAACTACCACTTAAGTCTGCAGGTGTTTTTGCCTGAAGAAATGCTGCAAATTCAGGCCCTTTGGAAATGTACCCCATGCCAGCTACCCTGGGGAGGAGCTGAGCCCGCCCTTCGCTGCGTACCCCGAGGAACCGATGGTGTTCGAGACAGACGAGGATGCCAGCATGACCCAGGTACGCTACGAGGGGGAGTGTGGAAGTACCCCAGGGGCAGCCGACCCCAGTCTGGCTGCAGCACTGCCTGAACCTGTGTCAGTGTGTTGTGGCCAGGATCCCCACTGACAGCAGCGAGTCTTTGCTGCAGCTAGGGCCCCGGGCTGGGACGCAGTGGAGAGGAAGGACCTGCGTCCCCGTCCCCCCACCCACTCCTAGGTGACAGGCTCCCCCTTGTCCTTTTCCTGGCCTGGAGAGGCTAGAACAATTTGAACTATTGATTCAGTCCCTGCTGAAAGGCCTGAGTCTGAATGTTTGCTGCCCCGCCCTGATCTAGGGCCTGGGTTGCTATTGCACTATTGACTCAGCCCTTGCTTAAAGGTCTGAGCCCCTAATCGTGTGCTTTCCATCCCACACTGCTGCAGACCCCGGACTGACGGCAACTTAGAGCGAGGCAGTGGGATACCTCACAGCCCCGCCGAGAGACCACCCTTGGCAAAGCCCCTCTACACCTTCTTTCCCAAGGCAGCTCACTCCACCTTCTTCTCAGCTCCCCATTAAATTCTTCAAGTGCTTTGCACTGAGAGCTTACCACTCTGCCTTTCTCACACCATTCCTTGGAAGCTAGTCCCCTCAACCCCACTTGCTGTGCAACTCACCTTTTAACACTTCCCTTTTGTCCAATTTATCCTGATGCCTATCTTCTGAGCCAGAATGGATCTCCTCTTCCCTTTCCTCAAACCCAAATGGACTGCTCTCCCCAATACCACACCACAATCAGATAGCATCCGTCCATAAACCTTAGAAGACAGTGTTTCCAATGCTTTTGTAAGGATAGGCATAGGTTATTAAGATGGGAGTGACTATACTAATATTTCCGAACATGCCCACTGTGAACAAGATTTCTGCAGAAGACTGAGCAGTCTGAGTTTGAATGGGGCACCTATGTAATTAATATGCTGTGCTCTCTTTCCAATCACTATATATCCTGAGTGCATACTGAACATTACAGCCCTAATAGAGCATATCCCAGAATACAAAGACCTCTCCTGAAAAGGAAAAAGTATCATTTTAACTTCAGCAATGTGCTGGAGAAGACCATAGCTGAGGCAAATACACTATTGAAGGCACAATTTACAAGATGATAGATGGAACAACATAGAAGAACAAGTATTCATGATTACTGAAATCTATTAATGCCTTTTTGTAATGTGTTTGTACAATGCCACTGTGGGGTTCTTTGTTGATAATTGTGGTGCCTGAAGGCTACTGCAATACACATAAATAATATGTACTGATAAAATATAGGCGATCACAAAAAAAGAAAAGCAGGTGGTGCCTCATACGAAAGATACTTGAGTGATGACCAGAGATAAGGAGAAATCTCATTTTAGATCATCATTGCTGGTAGCTGTGAGCATTAAAAATTACTTCTCCACCATCAGTTAAGAGAAAACTTTATGATTTCCAGCAGAATTAGGAAAGTAACCCTGGTATATTCATAAAGGACATCTAGGTATGACATTACGCAAAAGGAGGACCAGAGAAATACTTCAGTGGCCCAGGAGCAACACATCACAGATATGGTTTTCAAATAAATTTGTGCCTGATTATCCCAGGAAAGAATTTGCCCCTAAGCATGTATGCACTCTATTGTCCTTTACTGGATGAAATGCCAAATTACGTCACCTTCTTTAATATGGCTTACAAAGAGTATATAAGGCTTAACGCTACTGCTGCTAATACTACAATCTCCTTTGACTAACAGGTAGATACCTGTGTTTTTGGAGATGAAGTTCCTGGATTCATCCCTAGGATATTGCTTGTGGCTACACATTTGTAACAAGGATAACCTTCCAATCTGAATATCTGAATTACTTCAACTCATGTTTGCAACAGTTTGTTGTTTTACTGCCACTCACATTCAAATTTTCAAATGCATTAGGATAGATTTATTTCATTTATAATTTTTTTTCTATTTAATGATTTGTTAGTTTTTTTAACAGGCTAATTTACTGACCCACATAAGATTCATTGCATGGTCTTCTAGGACAGGGGACAATTCATTAATAAGTGATAAAACCAAGCAACTGAAAAACAAGTGAATTGTGACATATGCATGGAATCCCCACTCTATTAATGAATGTATGTTTTGTTGCAATTTGTTACAAGGATTAAAATAATACCAGGTCTCAGACTGAGCACAAGTATATATTTAAAATAAGAGGGTTGGCTAAATCCATGACTGTAAAATATATGTGCTGTGCTGTTCTCAAAGAGAATGGAAACCTGAAGCCAGAGAATTATAACCTTCCTCCTTTGGGCTGCATTATTCCATTCCAAGGCTAACTCTTGAAGTTAAAAATGTGAAGTTCCTTTTTATAGTGTTTGAATAGTCTGAACATCTTTTGCCCTTGTTTTCTCAACAGCAATTGTGCTTCTGTGTCTGCAGGAAGAGGATTATACTGCATCTGCTGAAGGAAATTAAGGATTAACATGTGCATTATGTAGGAGAAACATTACAGGAAAACTGTCATTTGTATTTTACAAGGAATTAATCCTTTTAAGACTGAAAAAATTCCTTTGTTTTATTTTTTTCCCTGTTGGAATGCCTAGGGAATTCTTATTCCAGCATTTTTAAAAATAACTCTACTATATGAATTACTAGAAAGCATACTGTAGGAATCTCTCCCATAGTGACTGGATGTGATGGGGTCTACAGGCCATATGCCGAAAAAGGTCAGGGAACAGAGCAATACTGAGCTAGAGAGGCCTCACCCCTCAACAGGTACAAGGCATGTTCCCAGTGAAGGAACAGTTTAAAAGGACACTGGCAGCCCAAAAGGGAGGGAAATGAGCTGCGTGTAGCATCAGGAAGCAAGACTGATGGTAAGCGCAGTGCAGGGAGTGGCAAAAGCCTTGGGAAAGGCTGTTTAGCAGCACGGACTTTGGGAGTTGAATGCCCTGAGAGAGAGACACACTAACTAAATTGGACACTAATGGTATGTCTACACTTCAATTAAAAACCCATGCCACCTGACTCATGCTTGCGGGGCTTGAGCTGCTGGGCTGTTTAATTGCAGTGCAGGCTTCCGGCCTCAGCTGGAGCCCAGGCTCTATGACCATGTGTGATGAGGGGGTCCAAGAGCTCAGGCTGTAGCCTGAGACTGAAAGTCTATGCTGAAATTAAACAGCCACTTAATCTGAACCCCATAAACCCAAATCAGTTGGCACAGGCCAGCCGTGGGTTTTTAATTGCAGTGTTCACACCCTGAGAGTCTGCTAAGCCAGTGACCATGCCTCAAACTGAGGAGGTCTAGACTAGCAGGAAGTGACCCAGTGTGTAACATAATTTGGGTAGCTCAGTAATTGGGACCCCCTAGGGCCAGAACCAGGTGCAATGGTTGCCAGTTTGCCTCCCCCCAGCTCTGTTGTAGTGACTGACCTCTGTGGGAAGCAATGGAGAACTAGAAGGTGATAGAGGCTACCAGACAACTAGACTGGCAGAAACCATAAAGCCATGAGCTGACCAGTAGGCCAGCTGGTCACCAAACCTTTCTGCTTCACTGGGGCATAGACTAATGTGACCTAATAGGTATTTACTATATTTAGGTTTTATAGTGTCCAGCTTCTCTTTCAATTACCTCAGTCTTGGATTCTCAGTGTTCAGATTCAAGATCTAAAGTATTCCAGAGACACATGGCCAAAATATACAATGGGGTTATATTAGTTGTATGTCCGGTGTACAAGATCAAAATTTGGCCCATTCACTGTTATTGGTGCTACTGTTACCATCACTAGTCCTAGATGATGTGCTACTTAAAACCATTTACTGACCTCTAACTGCTTATCAGCTTTGTCACTGCATATCAAACATAGGCACAGTACATTTCTGTCTACAATACGTACCCAAACAGAATGAGTTGGAAGACACCTGAATACAAATCTGAGAGTTGTGCTTAAAATGTTGAAAAAAATCTGTATTTACTCTAGACCTCCTCCTGCAGTCTCTTCCCCATACACGATTCCTCCTGACCTCTGTGGCAGTTACACACTTGAAATTCTGCAGACCCAGGCCCATCCAGTACACTAAGAAGCTGTGTTTGAGGATTTTCACCTTTTTTCCTACATACTGTCTTATTTAGAAAGAAAAGCAAAGGAGCTTCCAAAACAGTACAGCATGTTTCCTCCCAGCCACCCAGACCCCCCCACACAAACACACACCCCATTTAAAAAGCTAGAGAAGGCATGCATTTGGGAATAAGACCAGATGGAGAGGACCTATGTCCTGCCTCAGACTCCAACTGGCCTTGTAGAGAGACACAATAACAACATAATAATACTATCAGAGGGATAGCCGTGTTAGTCTGTATCCACAAAAACAACAAGGAGTCCAGTGGCACCTTAAAAACTAAGTCTTTAAGGTGCCACTGGACATCTCGTTGTGAAAGTAAATACTATTTTTGAAGTTTACATCTCTCTCCTCTCGACACTCCCTCTCTCACACTCACAGATACATTTGAAGAGAAAATGTGAGTCCTCAACCTTGATGGTCCTCCATTCAAAGGATCCCACCTAGAAAATTAGGCTGACTACAGCCCAGAAGAACTAGTTTTCCAAGTCTGGAGCCTGCAGGAAGGGAGGGAGGGAGAGGGTTGAGTAGCTAAGCAACTGATCATCTGATATAGGGGTTGAAACTGCTGTGGTGGGATCATCTGAGAAAGGAGAACAGACTTCTATTTAAGATTCGGATCTTGAGTCTAATCTCTCTCTCACTGGCCATCCACTGGCTGACAGCAGGAAAACTGAGCAGCAGAAAAACAAGGTCCTAAGCTCAGAAAACCCAAAAGGCTCTTAGGACTTGTCTACACAAACAATTAGTTTGTGGCAAGCTGGGGTGTGAATCTACTCCACAGTAGGCTGCCATGGATTAACTGTGTCCGTGTGGAATCTGACTTGCATTAACAATATATTGTTTTAACTATTTTAACAGAAACCTTGAAGAAATAACTAAACTGAAGTAGCCATGTAGGCAGAGCTTTGGGGACAGAGTGCTTAGGGAGACCTGGAGGTAGGCACTTATCTTGGGGCTTAGGGCAACTGGAATGGGGCATCCCATATCCCAGGTGGTCTGGCAGGGGGTCTGTACCCCAGTAGTATACACAGAGAGGCCAGACTTTGGGACATTGGCTGGGTGCTGCTAAGAATCAGTAGGCTTGGAACATGTGGAATCCAGAGGTGGGTCCAATACAGCAGCCAGGTGTCTGAGAAGAAGCAGAACTCAGCCAAGGTTATAACAATACTAATAAGAAACTAACAAAGATATTATAGAAACCATTACACTTATTGCATTCAAGAACTACAGACAAGTAATCTAGCTTTTGTAGAAAGGACAACAAGATATTTGCGCATAAAAAAGAGTCATCAAGTTATTGAGGGAAGCACTAGTGTCACATGTGTTCATACTTAATCTTTACAGCCAAAGATTCAAGTTATAGGCTTTGCAAAATACTTGTCTTGGGTAATTAAAGTGTAAGCTATAAAGCTAGAACACTGTACTATCCGAAGGCATGAAATTCAACAGTTCTTCTCCCACTCCATCTCCACCCCAAGATGAATATCCTGTTCATGAAACTTGGTTTTTCTTAGCTTAAGTACTCAACAAAATGTTACTCATCATAGAGAGCAGTGACATCTATATCTGTGGGGAAAATATGGTTCAAGTCAGCTTGCATATTTAAATATCAGTTGTAAATTCAATTTCACATGATCAGTATATGTGACACTATCATCATCAAGGTAAACATGGGGATTTCTCAATTCTCTATTGAAGAGAGTTGTATGACAAAACTAATTAGGAAAGCTCAAAATGAATTTATTTAGTATTCTCTTGTATGTAGTTAACTTAAAAGTAATGGATTCAATTTCTTACAGAAAAGTGTGGCTACATAACATTGAACAAAATCCATCAGAAGTCAGAGCAAGAATGTTGTCTCTCTCTCAAAACTAAAAGTGTTAAAGCCTTCATGAAAAAAATTATAAATAATGTTACACATTCTCCACTTGGAAAAGAGCAATGCTTTAGTATCATGCTTCACATATGAAACAAATGTAGACATAATGTAGAGAAAAATAAAACAGGCAAACATTATCCATTGCCTCTACTGAGAAAAA
Organism: Gopherus flavomarginatus; assembly: GCF_025201925.1. Classification (NCBI taxonomy): domain Eukaryota; kingdom Metazoa; phylum Chordata; order Testudines; family Testudinidae; genus Gopherus; species Gopherus flavomarginatus. The sequence continues at coordinate 57,604,670 of NC_066626.1, read as the reverse complement.
TGAACCTGATTCTCAGTCATAAAGCATTTAAGGCCAAAAGGGACCACCAGATCAGTCCAATCTTCTATATATCACAGGCTGCTAAATATCACCTGATCACCTCAACACTGAAGCCAACAACCAGAATTAGACCAAAGTATTACAATCCCCTGGTGATTAAACTACTGTGTGCCACGTGTAGAGAACAGAAGGGAACAAGGTGCACCAATATCCAAGGTCTCTGCAGTTACAGGGAATTAATTGTTCCAGAGGAAGGTGAAAAACCCACAAGTCCCTACCAATCTGACCTAGACGAAGTTTCTTTTCCAACACCAAATATGGTGATTAGTTAGACCCTGAGCATGTGACCAAGAACCAGCCAGCGAAGAACCTAAGTGAATTCTCAATAGCATCTCAGAGCACCACCTTGGTCTGTCTCATGTCCCATATTCAGCCATGCCCATCTCTAACTCATCAGGGGGGGAAAAAAACCATACCATGCACCCAAAGAATATATTGGTGGGGATAATTCTCTTCCTGACCCTCTACAGGTGACCATCTGAATCCTTGAAGCATGAAATTTTAGAAACATAAGACATGAACCAGAAGGGAACCCTAGGGTTGTAGAGTGCAGCCCTGCACTACCACAGATAATTCTGTCTTAAAATCCTCCACGAAAATTTATCAAACTGTATGAGGAAACTAATTAGGTTGTTTGTCCTGAATGTACTTTACAAAGGGCCCATTTCTGCTCCTATTGAAACCAATGGCTGAACTGAAGTAGAAACAAGATCACATCCAAAAACATAATGCATTAACAACCTGTTGCTCACCAAACCATGCGCAGATCTGGATTATGTTTCATGGCAATATTAATGTGCAAAAGGAATTCAATTTAGTAACAACTAATAATTGTACATACCTAACAAACATTTTTCCAGTTAACTGTGGTCTCTTATTTTCAGAACATCATCAATGTTCTCACAGCTGTAAAATGGTAGTAGAAAAGCAATCTTTGTCCAAAGGAGCTCACAATTTAAATCAAACCAGCTAGCCAATGACATCTCACTCTCCCTTGGTTATGACCAACTCAGAATAGGTTCTCACAGGATTTTGGAATTTCCTCTTAAAATCCCAGTTAAAGATCATGAAGTGCAACTGATGTTTTTGTTTTTCAAAATCAATACTGAGTTAAACTAAAGGTCAGACTGTTCTAATGTTCTCTGAACCAATTTTCTATCTTAATTAATCAGCCTATGAATCTGAAAGTTTCTGCTAAAATAAAGAAAGATTAAAAATGCACAGGACAAGTTTCATAATCCAGGACCCCAAGTGAGGCATACCATGTTTCTTAGGAAAATTATGTGAATGTAATAGGCCTTCTTCAAAATCTTTGTACAGAACAGTGAGCTTTTGGCTACAAGTGTTAAAGGCACCCTCCAGTAAGGCAAGTTCAGTCATGCACCTATCACATACATAGCTTCTTAGAAACAGAGAATATCAGGGTTGGAAGGGACCTCAGGAGGTCATCTAGTCCAACCTCCTGCTCAAAGCAGGACCAATCTCCAGACCAATTTTTGCCCCAGATCCCTATAATAGCCTTGTCAAGTTTGAACTCACAACCCTTGATACAGCAGGCCAATGCTCAAACCACTGAGCTATCAAATCCAGTGCTTTTATTGACCTAGGAAGGAAAACTAGATACCAAAGCTGGAACTAGAACAATCTTCCTGTTTCAATGTCAAAACTTTTATGAAGGTGGTCTGATCTTATACTCTTTCTGGAATCAGTTTTTAGATTTCCAAAATAAGATAAAAAGGAAATCAATCTTGAACTCACAGACACCTAGTGGAACTGAGCCTGTTGTCCTTACCCAGCCAAATCACATACCAAATTCAGTGAAGTCTTCCCTAAAGTTCAGGTCTATTTGCTTATGCCCAACCCAAAGTCAAGCCCTTTGGATGATGCCGCAATTGCTTCCCATGCAAGTAACCCATCATGTTACAAACAGAAGAATTATTACATCAAATGGGATAAAAAGAAGAGCAAAAAAAAGTACATGTAAAAATATGGAATGCTTATCGATATGTCAGTGACTTTTTAATGTTTGGAAAAAAATTATAAATGGGATTGTAAATATACATTATTTCCAACATTTATACTTGCAGTCATTTTTAATACTTTCTTCAAAGCTGTAACAACCATAATAGGGTATAAATACTTTATAAGACATCTATTGTCACCTATTTATCATTTATAACATGTAGCAAAAGCATTATGAAAACTTTTATTAAACATTTGTAGGTAATGTTTTGTTACCACTACTGTGCATGCTAAATACATTGTTAATCTTCTGTAAATCATTGACAGGTAACCCGATTGTTTCAGAGAGTTTCAGGGAGAACAACGCCCCAAAAAAGGAAAGCCTGAATTGTAACAATAAACCATGGGGATGGGGGAGAAGGAGGAGGAGGAGAGGAAATGGAAGGGTTAGTTTGTTTTAAATGAAGTGTCATGAGGATTCAGAGAATAAGAAAAGGGAAAGTTTATGGATTTAACAAACAAAAGCCCTGGTAAATGCTATTTTATCAAGCACTTCCAAAGACAGAAACAGACCAGAAACAAACTCTAACAAGTCAAGTGTAAAAGTATAATTAGGAAGGCCAAAAAAGAATTTGAAGAGCAGCTACCAAGAGAGACAAAAACTAACTGCAAAAAAAATTAAGTACATCAGAAGCAGGAAGCTTGCAAAACAACAGTGGAGCCACTGGACAACTGAGGTGCCAAAGGAGCACTCAAGGAAGACCAGGCTTTTGCAGAGAAGCTAAATGAATTTTTTGCATCAATCTTCACTGCAGAGCATGTGAAGGAGATTCCCATACCTGAGCAATTCTTTTCAGGTGACAAATCTGTAGAACTGTCCCAGATTGAGGTGTCAGTAGAGGTGAGTTTGGAACAAATTGATCATTTAAACAGTAATAAGTCACCAGGCCCAGATGGTATTCACCCAAGAGTTCTGAAGGAACTAAAATATGAAATTGCAAAACTACTAACTATGGCATGCAACCTATTGCTTAAATCAGCTTGTATCAAAGTGCAGCTGCCTCCCTCTTGCTTCTGCCCCTGCTGCCCTCACAAACCAGTCAAGGACACCTCAGGTTGATGCAATCACCAATACACTTCATTTGTAGCAATTTCCCACCACCCCCTTACTATCTATATACAGTTTTGTTTCACAGCCAGGCTTTATAAGCAGCAAACGAGAGTCACTTAGCTAGCTAGCCAGCCAGCCAGCCCTCTCTGCCTCAAGCCACTCCTTCTGGGGCTTCCTTCCTGCCTCTCACCCACCCCTTTTATAGCCTCTGGCTAATTAGGCAGGCAGCTGCTGCCAGAAAGGCACAGGCCTATTCAGCCAGCTCCAATCTACTCCCTTTAATTGGGGCTGGCATGGCAGGGGGTTGGTTAAGCACTCCTTACCCAGCACCTTGTCACAGAGCTTCTGACTCAGCTGACTGATGGATAGCTAATGTGATGCTGATTTTTTAAAAGGCTCCAGAGGAGATCCTGGCAATTATAGGGCAGTAAGACTAACTTCAGTATCAGGCAAATTGCCTGAAATTATAATAAAGAACAGAATCATCAGACACATAGATGAACATCAGTTGTTGGGGAAAACTCAACCCAAGTTTTGTAAATAGAAATCATGCCACACCAATCTATTAGAATTCTTTGAGGGGATCAAAACATACGTGGAAAAAGTGGTCCAGTGGATATAGAATACTTAGACTTTCAGAAAGCCTTTGACAAGATCCCTTACCAAGCACTTAAGCAAAGTAGGCAGTGATAGGTTAAAAGGAAGGTCCTCTCATGGATCAGTAACTAGTTAAAAGATAGGAAACAAAACAGCAGGAAAAAAAATGATTGGTTTTCACAATGGAGAGAAGTAAATAGTATGGTCCCACAAGGATCTGTACAAGGGCTTGTGCTGTTCAACAGATTCATAAATGATCTGTTAAAAGGGGTAAACACTGCTGTAGCAAAGTTTGCAGATCATGCAAAATTACTCATGATCGTTACATCCAAAAGCGGAGTGCAAAAGATTACAGTGGGATAGCACAAAACTGGATGACTGGGCAACAAAATGGCATATGCAAATCAATGTTGATAAATGCAAAGTAATTCACACTGGAAAACATAATCCCAACTTCATATACAAAATGATAGGGTCTAAATTAGCTGTTTCCACTCAAGAAAGAGATCTTGGAGTCATCGTGGATAGTTATCTGAAAACATCCATTCAATGTGCCATAGCAGTCAAAAAAGCTAACAGAAGGTTAGAAACCATTAGAAAATGGATAGATAAAACAGAAAATATTATAATGCCACTATATGAATCGATAGTATGTCCACACAGTTCTGGTTGCATGCAGTTCTGGTTGTCCCAACACAAAAGAAATACATTTAAATCGGAAAAGGCAAAGAGAAGGACAACAAAAGTGTTTTAGGAATATGGAACAGCTTCTATTTGATGAGAGATTAAAAAGACTAGGACAACTAAGGAAGGATATGATAGAGGTCTATAAGATCAGGAATGGTGTGGAAAAAGTGAATAAGGAAGTCTTATTTACCCCTTCACGTAATACAAGAACCAATGTTTACCCAACGAAACTAATGGGCAGCAGATTTAAAACAAAGATAATGAAGTACTTCTTCATATAATGTACAGTCAACCTGTGAAACTCATTGTCAGGGAATGCTGTAAAGGCCAAAACTATAGCTGGGTTTGTCATAAACAGGTTTGACAGGGTTGAACATAAAAAATTAGAAGTTCATGGAGGATAGGTCCATCAGTTGCTATTAGCCAAGGTGGCCAGGTACACAACCCATTGCTCTGTATCCCTAAACCTCTGACTACTGAAAGCTGGGACTGGATGACAGGTTATGATAACTGGATAAATTACGCTATCCTGTTGACTCCCTCTGAAGCATCTGGCACTGGCCACTCTTGGAAAACAGGATACTGAGCTAGATGAACCATTAGTGTGACCCAGTATGGACATTCTTATATTCCACTCTGAGAAAAAAAATTGATGCAACAGTGCAACTCCATTAATTTCCTGGGATTCAAGCACAGAAGAGTAACAATTTTAGGTACAAACTCCTTTGATTCCAAATTAAGAGACACAGAATAATGCCTATATTGCAACTTCTCAAAGAGTACAATATGAATTTGCAAATATTTACATGAACAAAAAACTGGTCTCTCTTTATGCAGATGTCTCCTTCCTTTATTTTCTTTGAGGTGACTAGCACTTTTTGTGGCACTATGATGGAATGATCCTGCACTCAGACAAACATTTTGTCCTTTGAACTGTGGATTGTCTGCCTATAGATTTGGCTCTGCATCAATTGATGTTCAAAGCGTCTATCTGAAATCAGTCTAGAACTTTAAAAAACATCATGAAAGACTATGTTCTACAGAAACTGAAGGGGCCTTCAAAGAAGTGTTTACCACCATAAACTTGTTCATTATTCCCCTTGCCTATTCTGCATTCTCTACTTCTACTTTGAAGAGCTAAGCTGATGTTTTGTGTTGTTCTCTCCTATGTTAAAGTAGCTTCCTGATGTCTTGAAACCAGGACAAGCTCAGAAGTGAGGCTATTTCAAGCCGAACCCAGCAACTGCCTCCATCAGCACCGGTTTGGTTTTGGTGTCTTTCTTGGCATGGAAATATTATAATAATGAAAGACTGAACAATTCCAAAGCATGTCTACCAAGGAATGCCATTGGGCACCAAAAGCTTCAGTAGTGTGATAAGATTGCCAGTAATGGACATGAACTGAATACACAGTCAGACTAATTTAAACACCTTGCCAAAGATCAATCCAGGTAGCACTTGATTTTCAAGAAGGCCATATTCCTTTGGGATTTGCCATGATCATGATTCTTCACACTGTAATGTATGGATGTTGTCATTTAATAATCTTAGTTATAATATTAGTTACTTTATTGTTACTGCTGAATTTCTAAATCAATAGTAATTTAAAACAATAAAAAAGAAATTAGATCATATATGTCAGCATTAGACTTTAGCTTATGTTTACATGTTTTATTCAGATAAATTTTAAAACAGAGCAATCACACACTTCATAAAAACAATTTAAATAATAAAATTTCTAAATCAAAATACAGAAGTTAGAAAATTAATTGGATAAAAGTTTGACTGAGATAAATTAACAATTGATTCAGAATGAGCGAACACTTGAAAAAAGAGAAGTTCAAGCACCATAAGTTATTAGTTGCTGATGAATAGACTTTTCCCCTTCCCCTCACCCCATCAACTTCAGATGACATGGAAGGATTTTGATTTCCAAATGAATGGTTCTTCTCCGTTCTAATTTACATGTTATCAAAGGTTTATGATGCAGATGAAGTGGTTTTGGTCAAAGGCCAAATTACAAGTTTTCCATAAAGCTTATATGTGGTTTTATCCAAAAGGACTGTCCAAACACTTATTAAGGGTGAATGAACCAGTTCAGGTGAAGTACAAGCCAATTCAAATTGTCATTCCAAACTGAAACAAAACCAGAAGCTTTTGAGGTTTGAAACAGTTTTGTTGACCCTTCTGGTTGACCTCTATGTATTTATTTTGTTTCTTGGCTCTTCTTGGTCATAGCCAGGACTGAAAATGCCAGTACTAAACATTATTTCTGTTCTAGCCTAAACAAAAAATAATACTGGAGCTTCCTTGACTTCCCACCTTCACTTCTTCAACTTCCATCTGTTTGGCCTTATTAACCCTCGGCTTACGCTTCTCCAAGTCCATCCAATCCTGGCGTCAGGCAAATATTAATGTTGCTCTAACCATGTTTTCCCAGCCAGATTCTCTTCAGCTGAGATCACATCAAATCAAACTACTTCCGTGCTTGCAAGGCCTTTTCAAAAGTCTGCCCCGCCTTCATGTTATTTCTCATTATCCATCACTCCTTAAGTGGGCCCTGTGCCCTACAAATACTGTTTTCGTCAGACACCTTTACTGTCCTCCTCCTCCGACAAACTTGGAATTTCTCCAACATTGATCATTATGCCTGGATTTCGTCTAGTGTTCTACTATGCCATATAACCTCTTTTTTTCCTTCACATACCTCCTCAACAACCATTCATAGCCACAAACTCTCCAGCAGTCACCCAGCCTATTAAATTGCAACCTATATTAATTATACTAGTTGTATCATTGCCTACAATAGAAGTTCCATTTGTGGAGTTGCTCTAGAAATGGTTCCTGTAATAGGTAAAGATAAGATTATGTTATGGAGGTCACAGAAGTCATGGATTCCATGACTTTCAGAGACCTCTGTGACATTTTCCACTTCAGCCCAGGGGGGGCAGGCTGGACATCTCAGCCAGCGAGGGTCCTGCAGCTCCCAGCCATCACAGGCGGCCCCTGAAGCTCCAAGCCACCATGGTGGCACATGCTGGACCCCTCCCCTTTTCCCCATAGGGGCTCAGGCTCTCTTCCCCTCCCTACCTCCACTCAGGATTCAGTCCTCCCCACCCCTTCAGCTCTATTTTGTCTCAGTTATTTTCAGTGAAAGTCAGGGGCTTCTGTGAATTTTTGTTTATAGCCCGTGACCTGTCCCTGGCTTTTACTAAGAATAACAGTGACAAAAATCTTAACCTTAGTAATAGATAAATTAGAAAATGGAGATAGTGGTGTTAACGTCTTCTAGCAGTGGTTCCAGTTATAACACTTATTTAGAAAGATGCTGGTTGTAGAAGAATCAAGCATCAAATTCTTAGCAGCAAGTTTTGGTCTCCCTCTTGAAAATAAAATAAATCCCATGATTGTATAATGCCTCACAATATGTCACAGCAAAACAAAGTGAAACACAATATTGCCATTTTGAACCATTTTTGTTTGCCTTATTAGTCAGGGCATATGTTGTTATTACTAATCATTTCTATATTAACATATATTTCAGAAAGTTATTTCTATGTCTCACTGCTTACAAGAACTGGGTGAATTATTCATGTTGAATAAATTATTAAACAAATATAGCCCCTTTTTCTGTTCACAAATTAACTGTGAACAGATGTTGGGCTTTTACTATTCTATCAATTCATTGATACATACTTAATTCAAACATATTTCAGTCTATAGTTATCTTTCACTATCCAGAACACACTATTTGTGATTGGTCACCTAAGTAATACAGCATTGCTTCTGTTCCATGATTGGACAAATTCCAAACCCACAAAAAGCTTCTATTATGGCTGTAACAACATTTCCAGCACAAATACTCATGCAAATATATATTTTGTAACACTCTCCTTTCTTTTCTCAATCATTCTAAGGATCAAAATTTTGCTCTCAATATTTGCAAAAGAGTTATGAACTTCAGGCCCTCAGCATCTTTTGCTCTACTTTTGTCTCTCAGCTGCCCCCTCGAGAATTGACCAATTTCAGCCTTTGCAGCTCACCCATCACTGATGTGTGTCCCACAATCCTCACTATTCTAGACTGAAAAAAGGGTGAGTTTCCTGAGTCTCCAGACTCACCTGACAGGTCCCTAAGGCTGATACTATCTGGGTCTTTATTTTTCCTGGGAAATAGAAGACCTGGGCTAATCTTTCCAAACAGACAGCAGACTTCTTAGTAAACTATATTAAAAGTAGGTACAATTGATTAAAAAGTTAAACATATTTTAGGTTTATTTTTCCCAAATATTAGCTATGTAGGTTGTTAGACTTGGTTACAGAAAGAGAAGAATCAGCTTACATTCCTTTAGAAGCACATTCCTTTAGAAGCAAACATCGCTTCATGGCCCTTCTCGCCCTAGCTGACAATCTGTCATGCTGTTTGCTTAGCATGTTCTCTTAGCCTCCTTCTTTTGTCTCCCCTTCTCCCTTTAAAAGGCCTTCTCCTTCCTGCTTTCCAGAGAAGACTAAGCCAGAAGTAATTAACACACTCACAGTGGCCTTTGTGTGTTGAAGAGGCTTTCCCCTAGAGAGATATTGTTGTCCCATATCCCACCCTCTCCTGACTGTCAACCCTTTTGAGAATTAATCTCTAAGCATATTCTTTGTCTCATACATATTTCTGGGGCATCAAGTACCCTCAGTTTCAGCCCAGTCTAGCTCTTAGAAGCTCTGACATAAGCCATCCAGGCTCTACTATCACTTTTTAACAGCCCTAGTCAAAGCCAGGGGTGGTCTCCTCTATGGGGCTGGGTTGTCTGCAATAGATTCACACCTCGCCCCGAACTGTAAAATACTCTTGAAAAATGAAATTTATAATTTACACTTGTGTTACAAATCTCAACAATAATCAACAAAGGGTCCCTTATTAAATCACAAATACTTTTCCACCCTCACGCCAAACAAATACATTAAAATACTCCTTTCATAAGCACTTCAGGGGAGGAACTGAGTCTGCCTCTATGTTTGAAAATTACCTAGCACACTGTGGCACTACTGAAATATAAAATAATAATATGCAGACTTTTGAATGCACTTCTCCTTCATAAAGCATCTGGTTTCACAGTTCATTAGTAGTTTCTTTTTCTGTTATGGGTTTCTGGATAACTTTATATGTGCTACCTACAGCCAGTGGTAAATTGGTATCTCCAAATTTACAATGTGAACAGTTTTCAAAAACAAAGGCTGACAATTTTGACACTGCATGCCTCATATAATACAGCCCTCTCTCATTCTCTCAATTCTTTTAAGTGGTTTCCTATGAAACTGGTGCTTTCATTACTCTTCTACCACAGTTGCTTTGCATGCTACCTTTATAACTGTTTCCTTGATATTTCTGGTACAGTCTTACCATCTTCCTTTCAAATCTTTCATTATGGATTGCTCACTGCTACTTACTGCATTACATGATGGTTTTATGTTAAACTATATATTTCTGTTGGTGCATTCTCTCTAATCTGTCTGTCCATCCTGACTGTTAGTACCTAGTTATACCACAGAATTTTGCTACTGAAAGCCGGAAGTTCTTCCTCACTGTCAGGCAGGTTTTCCAGACCTTATATAAATTCTTCTAGCTCTTTTCTGAACCTTTTTCAATTTCTAAAACTGTGGACCCAAAAAAATGGATGTACTATTCCAGTAATGGTCTAATGACAAATACAGTGGTAATAACATCTCCTTACTTCTACCGGATTTTTCTCTACTCATACATCCAAGGACTGCATTTGCTTTACTGCACCGAAGTAGGAGCTCATGTTCAGTTGATTATCCACCATAATCCTTAATTTCTATTCACAGTTACTGCTTTCCAGGACACAGTTCATCATTAAGTCTGACCTGCACTTGTGGTTCACAGTCGCATTACCTTACATTTAACTGTATTAAAATTGTATCTGGTTGGAAACTTATTCGAAAATTTTTCCATTGGAAAATGCCAATTCATTGAAACTGTATTCCATGGATACCTGCCTAGTTTCCTGCCAACTTGTCCATCCATCTCCTCAGCGGCCTGCCTGGTGAGCTGCAGAGGGTCCCAGGTTTCCCAGCAGCCCAGGCTCCTACGGCTTCCTTACTCCTGGATCCTTCGCAGCCCTGGCTCAGTTGCTCGGCAGGCCAAATTACATGGTCTCCCAGGCGCCAGCTCTCAGCAATGACATTTTGGAATTCCTACTGGCCAAGAACAGATCCCAGCGAGACCCCATTTGGGTGATGATTCCCAATTTACAATTACTTTGTACAATCAGCTAACCAGTTTTTAATCTATTTAAGATGGTCTAAATTGATTTTGTATGTCTTATTTTTCCTATTAGAATGTTGTGAGGTACAAAGCCAAACACCTTGCAGAAGTCTAAATATATTATGCCTACACAGTTATCTTTATTGGTCTCTAACTCAGACCTTTGCTCCCTTAGAAACAAATCTGAGTTAGACTGTCAAACTTTTCCTCAGACACCTTCCTTTTCTGTAATTCTTGTTACCACCTTCAGAAATGGCTAAGATTAATCCTTTATTGACCTGTAAAATTACTGTCTTGACTACCAACAATATAAGGATGCTATAAAAACAGTGTTAGGATATATTAAAATACAGTTTTGCTATGTGCTGTTTGGAAACAAAAAATCCCTTCCTTCAAGACAGACAATTTTCACCTTGATTCAGTTGGCAAAGTGGAGTGTATAGAGGATAAAACAGGTGACCAAAACAGGACTCATGGATTCATTAACTATTACTGACTTCAGCTGTGATCTTGGAAAAATCATCTAAGGCCAGATTTTTAAAGGTATTTACATGTCTAAATATACAGAAAGATGCCTAGTGGAATTTTCAAAAGCACCTAGTTTACTCAACTCCCATTGATTTCAGTAGGAGTTAGGCACATAGGCACTTAATGAAATTTTCAAAAGTGCCTATCTGCATTTTTAGGTGCGTAATAACCTTGGTCCCTAGTCACTATCTCCACTTATCCATCTATACAATGGGTCAGATATCTGCTGCAGTAACACTCAAGAAAACTGTTTTGCTGCTTGTGCTGATACAGTTACTAGCAGTGAACTTTCAACTTCAATATGAGAAGATACAGAGGTGAGAGAGTTGCACTACAAGCATACTAGGCTTAATCGTCACAGTTCACAATACAGACAATGAAAGGCACAAACACACTGCTAAAACTCAGAAGGCACAAATATGAAACATGCCAGAGCTGTACCAGTCAATGTGAAGAGCCAAAGGAGTGTGGAAGAACAACTGCACAGAGCAAGCAGCTCTCTCAGTCCTTTCTCAACCTGCACAGGCTCAGATGGCAGTTTTAAAGAATGCTTTTTCTTTAGGAGGAGACTACAAAAGCTGAACACCAGATTCATAACTTCTGTTTATACATGTATCAAGCTCCAGTACTGACTGGCACCCAACTATTGGACTGACTTTCTATGAAGGCTAGATGCTCAAAATTGATGTCCGACTTAATTGAGAAAAGTAAATAATTTGGGGAAGGACTTGCTGGATATATATGATGTGTATGCTTTCTATTAGATGGATCAGATCTCCTTAAGGGCCTCACTCTCTAGAGGCTACATACTCTAATAGTATTAACAGCTAATAAATATCTTTCATTCACATAAGGGGTAGGAAGTCTGTGTTTCTGAGGTGAATTCTTTCCTTACATAATAAGTTCCTGGTTTGTGGTTTAGAGGCCATTGTGGTGTCTATGTATTCAGTCATGGATTTTTTTTATTATGCTTGTAGCAATTTGTTTTCATTTTTAAGAGGATTTCCCCCAAGCCTCATACAGACAGTATTCTTACAGAAAGTATGTGCTTCTTCCACTTTAGGCCTCAGTAAGATTCCTTTGCTTTAATAGTCACACATAGAATGTGTACTCCAGCTAATGCATTCAATGTCTAGAAAATTATGGTGATTTGTCTGAATACCTTTTTTTCCTTTAATAAGTTTAATTGAATAATTTAGTTAATTTAACTTTAGGGTTAATTTTGCCTTAAGAACGCTTTTCTCTGCAGTGCAACACTGCAATTGGTTGATGCATTTTTTCTCTTTCCAGACCTGAATGTAACCTTTTCTTTTTTAAACAAAAGTTTCTAGTATGTCATGTGATCAATAGACACAAGTACCTTCATTTTTTAAATTAGTCTAAGACCATTTTCCTTTTACTGTTGTATAAACAGGGAATTGAAGGGTAAAATAGTTAAAACTTAATGCTATAGTGCTAATGTAGCTTTTAAATCACGTCAGCAGCAATCACTGCATTATAATTAACAATTTATTGAACCAGCAATAAAATGAACATCACATTACTTCTTAAAGCAGCAGAATAAAATGGCTAATAAATAGCATAAGCCAGACAAATTGCAGAGTAATAGAAATTTTCTTAAGATTTATGGTGTGCAGAAAGATGGATGTGCTATTAGTAGGAGCTCCAATACTTTACAAAATTCTTTTGCAAAGACATAGTTACCATGCATGTCAGAGTTCACAAGTCTAAGTGGTTTATCCAAATTTCAACTCACTGCTATTACAGTGGAAAATACTCATTACAAGGTTTTGAAACTGCAAGCAATGTGTACATTTGCCAGCATTCAAACTGCTACTGCCAAAAAGATACTAAAATATTTTATAAACTGTCAAATAACAAGTCTGCTAGTATAATCTTGAGTCTATTTTATACTTCACAGATGGTAAAAACTCTTGGGCCAAATCCTGCAGTCCTTACTCAGGCAAAGTTTCCACTGACTTCAGAACTTAGAAGTTAGTGACAGTTTTCAAGTTTAAAAAATTCAAGGATTGGGCCTAAAATTACCAGAAGATTTGTTAAGGATCCAATGCAGATATAGTAAAGATGGAAACTAAACTAAATATCTCATCTTTACCAGGGCTGAGGTTAGTGACAGGGAAATAGTGTTGTGTTTTAAACGTTTCTGCTGTTAAAGTTGTGTTGTGATTCATCATGTCAGAGTCTCTCTCATATTCTTAATTCAACATAACAGATGCAGTCTTACATGACATGTCACAACATGGAGCATCAGCTGGAAAGATTCTGCAAGAGCTTTTAAAAAAAAAAAAAAAAAAAAAAAGGGGTTCAGCTACTCACCAAAACTCCTGTGAGCAGGGGGCTTCCTACTTGGACCTTTTGACTAATTAACACATTCAGTAACTAGAGAGAACAGGGTTAAAAACCTTCACATTTTAATGAAACCTGTAGTTAATCCTTGCACTAATTAGTTGATAAAGATAACTGCACCCCATAATAGTAAGACTATATAGTCACCTCTAATGATGTATTTCTTTATAAAAAAATCAGATTATCTAACATATACCATTTTGATAATTACTCAGTTAGTTGGATACTATACTATTTTAGAAAAAGGAAATTCTCCTTGCTTGATCATTTCAAGTAGTGAATTGCAGCCCAGAGCATCTTGGGCTGATTATGTCAGAGACCAGAGGTCTCCTCCGGCCATTAATGTACACACAACACCCACATTGATTTAAAGAGGAGTTTTGCCAGTGGGACACTGATATGAAGATATTAAATGATGGGATATGCATTTAATACATAAAAGTATGTTGTTATTGGGACAGTTTAGATATTTAGGGGTAGATCATCGGGAGGTATAAATCAGCATTGCTCCATTGATGCTACATTAAAAAAAAAAATTAGATGAGGATCTAGTCCTTGGTCTGCAAAAAGTTTTCTGACAACATTTTACTAACCCCCCACACCACCAGAGAATCAGGAACAGAATGAACTTCTTTAGGATTGTGAAATATAGCAGCAAGGCATGAGAATATCAGAGCTTGTGGGCCAGCTTCTTTCATCCATACTCAGGCTGGGTAATGCTTGATTCCATAAGTAGCCCCATTGTTTACAAAGAATTACAATTGCTGTTGAAGAACTTTCACTAGGTCTACTTATAGATTAAGTTATTACCCAGCCTGAGTTACCATAAAGAAGAAGCTAGCTCATCAGTAATATAACTCTAAACCACTGACACTCAAGAGGCTAAAGTTTATTAGTCTTCACATATAGTCAACAACCATAACTTTGCCATGTTTTAGTCCATTTGAAGAAACATCAGAGCAAGTAATATCCCTATTACTAGGGGGGCCAGACTAGATGACCTACTGAGGTCCCTTCCAGTCCTATGTTTCAGTGATTCTATACTAATTACTTTATTATATCTGCTTTGCCATAGCTGTGGCATGGTATTTTATAGAATATATAGGAAGATGCACTACCAGTCCCAAATGGCAAAGCAGATGAACACACAGAGATGAACTCAGTTTAACAGTCATCCTGAAAAGGAAGCCAGGTGCTGAGTAGGTATAACTCACAAAGGGTGTTGTGAATTCTCTCGGTCATGGAGCCTGCCACAGCAAGGTCAGTCTCCTAGCAATACAGTGGGCATGGCTGATCCTGGCAGGGTCTCCCTGATTGATGCGCTTCCTTGTCAGTAGAGAAGCAGAACTAAGCTACTTCTTGACCCAGCAGCAGCCAGAGCTTGCTAGCTGCTCAGTGCATCTCATGCTGCAGCTGAGCTTGATCCTGTTTCCTACATCTGCTCCTGCTCAGCTTACTCTTGTGTTCATTCTAATTCCTGCCCTTCTCTCTCTTGACATCCATGGCTCTGCTTTCTGACCACATCTCTGGCTTGCCCATCAGTTATAGCATTTAGCTTCTGGTCCCTGGCTCTAACCCTTGGCTCAGCTCTTGACTACACCCCTGAGTGTCCCATGACCCTGATTGTTCACTCCATCTCAGCTCTAATATCCAAGCCTGCCCTCCCTCCCCCAGCTCTGATCAGTATGCCTGACACAGAAGATAGGTAGGCATAAATGAGAACCACGATAGCTTTGGAACCTCAGACTCAGGAACATATTCAATAAAGTCAGCCTGAAGTCAGCGTTGGAGAGGCCTAATTCTGGTTCTGTGGAAATACAACTTCTGTGTATTTGGTTCTGTGGAAATAAATCAAAAAGCACTGTGAGCAAATTTCTGCTCTTTTGCAGTCATGCACAAGCATTTCCGAATTAAGCAGATGAGCATGTATGGAATTGCTTAAGTTTTTCCAGTAATATTTTTGAAATGGTACAAAATGCTCCAACCAAGTTCATATTAAAGGAATTTAAGATCAGGACACATTTTATGACAAAATGAAAATACCAGGTAATTCTTAGCTATTCCCTTATATACTCAGGGAGCAAGTCTCTATGCTTATGTTTCTTCAAAGTAAAAAGCACAAGGATCTTTCATTTAAAATAAAGAAAAGAAGGATGGGATGAGGAGGGAACAAATGGTGTGTAAATTTTAAGAAAATAATAGTGGAATTTTCCCTAGGCAAATATTTCCCTAGGGAAACTAATATCTTTTGAAGTTTGCCAGACGGACAAATGATCATCTCAATCCTGCAATCTGATCTGTGGGGTGCTGGGCTGACCCTTGCCTTGTGCAGAGACCTATTGAATTCAAGGGGCTGCAGAAGATTATGCTTGGACAGCTCAAATTCCTGGCTCGGGGGCCAAATATGCCTCGTTGATGACTCTTTTGATAAGTGTGCAGCAGGACTGGGAGAAGACATACAGTACCAAAATACTCCAAAAAAAGATTGTTCTAGTATTTCTAGCACATCTGAGATTGGGAAATCCTCAGACTCCTACATGAAAGTCTCTTTTCATGAGATTTTCAGCCCAAACTCAAACAAATCAAGCAACTACTTGAATAAACTTCTAAACTTTCAGACTACTATCCCATCTAGAGTCCTGAAACTATGGAGATGTGTCTATCACTAGAACAGACCCTGCCATTTAGAAATCAAAAATCAAGGAATCTAAAAAAAATTAATTACCTCAAACATTCCATCATTGTTTTTACTGATTAAACATGAAACTTACAAAGCACAACCGAGCTCAATTACATTCCTCATAACATACAACCCAAAACAAAAAACAGTGCGTGCACACACATAGAAAAGGAATAAAATGCTGTAAAAGGATGACTCTAGTATACAGGTTGCTGGCAACTCACAGCTGAAAATGATGTGTCTGGGGAATTTGAGGAAATGAACAAAAAGTAACTTAAAAGTTTAAACCTTTTTGAATGTCACAGTAAAAAAACAAAAAAAACACATACAAACAAAAAACTATGCAAGTACTTACAATTCCCTACCATTTAATAGCTATAGTTAATGTAGCTTTGGAGAGATGACTATTTAATATTGCTGAACAGAAGTTGCACTGATGTCCTATAGTTCTTATAAGTGAAATAGATTTGAAAAGGTGAAGTTTTATAAGAACATGCAAGTTAAGTTGCTTACATAAACCTCATCCAAAATTACATGAACCACTTGGGTCAGCCAAACTGGCCAGGAAATCTCATGAAAAAAGATTTTCTTCTGAAATCTAAATACTTCCTCCTTTCAGCTTGATCAGGAATAACGTGACATGTTATTTCAGCACTTCACAGGATCAGGAAATACAGAGCAATGTGAAAAAAAAAAAAAAAAAAAAAAAAAAAGAGCCAAACATTGGGATGTCTGGGATAAGCTTGGCCTACCTAAGCCTATGCGTAAGATAGATGTGTGTATTCATTATCTGTAATAAAAAAACCTTTTATTGTGTTATGCTTTGTTCCTACAGTTGAGATTAAACAATACTTTGTTTCGAGAAGGCTGTTTTGGTCATTGTATTCCCCTCTGGTCACAGTTCCTGAAGGGAAGATTCATAGGTAGCCAAACCCAGTTGGACCCGTTGAGCTGTCTCAGTGGTTACATGTGGTACTGCAGCCAGAGAATCCAGTCTAAGAGTGGGAAAAATCACAGGATTCCACCATAAGAGAAATGAAGATGTGATGCCTGTCACCTTAAAGAGCGCACTCCAAGGAATTACAGAAGGGCCAAAGGTGCAGCTAGTCTCAGAACCAGGACATTCACGCCGTGTTCATTTTATTTTCCTTCTGGGGTTTGGACCTTTAATGTGCACTCAAGTCACATTTTCAAACTTTTCTCTACAATCATGAGGCTAGAAATGTATGTTTTGATTTTAAATCAAACATGAGATTCTCATTAATTCGCATGAGATGATTAGGAGCTGGGGCTTTAAGAAATTCACCAAACATCACAAGACTTTCGATATAATTGCGAGAGTTGGTAACAGAGTCCCTGTTCCAAAAAACTCACTTCCTAGCTAGAAGCAGCAGCATATGTTGAGTGGAGGGGAGGGATATAACTTATAGTCCCACTGCTGCATTAGTATCCATTAGTGGAGACCTTCTGCAACCAGGTGGAAGACTATGATTTATGCTAGCAGATCACAACGAAGAATTGAGGACCAAATATGTACAATTAGCTACACTATTTATATCCAATACACCAGGGGCGGCTCTAGCTTTTTTGCGGCCCCAAACACAGCAGGCAGGCTGCCTTCGGCGATGTACCTGCAGGAGGTTTGCCAGTCCTGCAGCTTCGGTATACCCGCTGCCGAATTGCCACCAATCCACGGGACCGGTGGACATCCCACAGGCTAGCCGCCGAAGGCTCCCTGACTGCCGCACTCACAGGGACCGGCAGGCCACCCCTGCGGCTTGCTACCCCAGGCACGCGCTTGGAGTGCTGGTGCCTGAAGCTGCCGCTGCAATACACATACAACTCTACCCAACTACCCCCTTACAATCTATCCAATATTACCTGGCCAGTTTCTTTAGGAGCCTGTTTTGTATTGGTAAACCAGAATGAGACACTGAAATAGAGCATGCTCAAGCATAGCCCGAGACTCAAGTTTACTTTTGGTATGGCTTCCACCACAATGAGTGCAGTATACGTGCCTTGGTATATAGGTTAGCTATGGGAAACTGTGATAAGAAGGTTCTGGTTTTGGAGTATCCATATGCGCACTACATCCACAGCCTGCCAACAGCCTAATCTAACCATTGGGGATTTGTCAGATGTATGAAAATATACAGTAAAAGTGGTGCAGGTTTCATCACTGTTAAAAAGAGTCACAGCAAATGGAAATGAAGTTCTAGGGGAGTTTGGGGTGAGTTCTCCATGACAAAAGAATTTCACTGTGTGATATTTGCTAGTTAACATTCTAACAAGTATGAACAAACAGGAAACATTTTCAGTGTCACAAGTGGTTCACAAATATTTAAACACTTTTGAAAACAAGGGCCTATAGCCTAGCACTCATGCAGGTATTCTGTCTCCTCCTCCACCACTGAACTTAGCTGCAGGAGCTATGCCAGTCTGATTGTAGTAGAGAGCAGAGATAACATAGAATTTTGATATATAGTCCTTAAGTAGCTCAACTTTGTGACAACACGTGGTAGGCCTGGGAAGAATCTCAGCACATCCCATAAAAGATTACTTACCTTATAGTAAGTGGAGTTTCTTGGGGTGTGTGGTCCCAATGAATATTCACTATGAATGTACAGGAGTTCTGTGTGCCCAGGAACGGAAATTCTTAAATAGCAGTGTTCATTGGTCCATGCCTATGCCTTATGCCTCCTTGTGCTCCCAAATGAGGGCATAAAGGAAGTTGTAAACTGACCACCTCTCCTGTTTTGACTCTATTGTGAGTCCCAAAAGAACCCAAGTGGAGAGGAAAGTGGGCAAGTCATGAATACGCATAGAAACCACAAATTTCAAAGAACTCAGTTACTATACACTATGTTATCTCTCTTCTTCAAGTGCTGATCCCTATTGACAATCACTTGTGGTGACTCCTAAGCAGTATCCATTAAGAAAGAGTGTGCAAGGAATTATACTATACCACAGAGTGGAAGATCACTAAGCCAAAGGAGGCATCTGCAGCTGAAGCTGGGATGACAGCATAATGCCTAGTGGAAGTGTTTATGGAGACCCAAATGGCTGCTCTGCATATCTCTCAGAAGAGAAGTTAAGACCATTTAAGGATGTTGGCAATGCCACTTGAGCTGTTGTAGAATGGTCCCTGACAATTTGAGACATGAGGGCTTTCATAATAATATAGCAAAAAGAGGATGCAGGTCCACTTACAGAATCTTTGGGATGAGATAACTTTACCTTTCATTCTTTTCACAATAGTAACAAACAGCCTTGGAGACTTTCAGGAGGATGCCATTCTTTGGCAGTGGAAGGCTAGAGCCCTGCATATCTCTGTGCATCTCCTCTATCCTTTGGTAGAACAGTGGAAGGTGAACAGTCTGGCTATGGTGAAACTCAAAAGGTACTTTAGGTATGAACTTAGAATGTGGTCACAATGAAACCTTGTCCCTGTGGAAATCTGCGTAAGGCAGATCTGTCATACTGGGCTCTATATGCCCCAATACTTCTAGCATGACTAGGTGACTTTCACGAACAGGTGTAGGACAGAACGAGAAGCTAAAGTTCAAATGGTGGTCTCGTGACAGCCAAGAGGATGAAGTTCAGATCCCAGACAGGGACCAGTTTTAGAACTGGAGATATTCTTGTCTTTCAGGAACTTTGTGGTAGAAGGGTCAGTAAATACTGAGCAGCTCTCCAAGAGGTGGTGTCAGGGGGAAGTATTGACGGCTGCCATTTTGACAAGGCAGGATCAGGTTGTCATCTGAGGGTTATGACAAAACTGGTTGATGAGATCCCTCGTAATGAAGAATCAGTCCTGAGGTATGGAGGCACGCATGTACCTGAGTTCAAATCCACCCCAATGAATTCTATGGTTTGAATGGGTGTCAATGTGGACTTGTTTAAGTTGACTTAGAGTCCTAAGCAAAGAAAGAGTTGCAGTGTGGTGTTGGTTATTGCTTATACCTCCTGATATGATGAACCAGTGAACAGCCAATCATCCAAGTAAGGAAATATCAGTCGTCTTTGCCTGTGAAAGTATTGCCATCGCTACAACATTTTTTGTAGGACCCTGGGGGCTGTCAAGAGGCTAAAGGGGAGCACTGTGCATTGAAAGTGCTTTTTGCACCCTGTAAAGCACAGAACTCTTTTGTGAGCAGGGTGAATGCCTAAATGAAAATGTGTCTTTCAAATTGAGAGTCATAAACCCATCACCTGAGTTGAGGAAGAAAGTAATTCTTTAGTGTGTAGACATTTGATATAATGTCCAGGACCCATCTGTCTATTATAATGGTACACCACATTGGGAGAAAATGAGTCAGGAGGCTGACAAAGGGTGGGAACAGTTGTTGTGGAGACTGGCTGTTGACCCTCAAGTGTCGTGTCAAAATGGCTTTCTAAGAAGTGTTGAGACTGAAAAGTGGAGGACAGTGGTCATGCAGGTTGCCTACCCCACGGAGTCCTCTGCTATTTCGTAGGGTGTACATATGTCCTCTGTTGGAAGAAGGATGGAGGCAGGGATCGATGTTGAGAAAGAGGAGGCCTGAAGTATTTTCTACATGTGCTGGAGTATGAATACTCAGGGAGCAGAGGGTAGCATGAGTGTCTTTGAGGGTATGCAATGACTCATCAGTTTTGTCACTAAAGTGGTTGCTATCCTCAAAAACAAGGTCCTTAATGGTGGTTTGGACCTCATTGCAGAACCCTTACACCTACTGCTATGTAGCCTATCTATTGACTACTGAGGAAACCAGAGAGTGTGGAACTATGTCCACTGCATCAAAGGACACCTGGAAGAAAGCTCTTGTGAGTAGCCTTCCCTCATCCAGGATGTCCTGGAACTGAGATCTGCACTCCTAAGGGAGTTTGTTAATGAAATCCAACAGCTTGTTGTAATTCAAGAAGTCATACCTGGACTTCAAAGCTTAGTAATTTGTTATTTGGAATGTTAAGCTGGCCAAAGAAAACATTTTCCTTCCAAAATGGTCTAGTCATTTGGCATCTTTATCTAGTGGAATGGACTTTGACTGGTGTAGCCAGCTTCTTCCTATAGCCATCTAGACCACCAAGGATTTGGTGTTTATGGTGGTAAAACAGAAATTCCACTTCTTTGGAGAGAATGAAAGAGCATTTCTCAGCCCCCTTTGGAGTCATGGTAAAGGTGGCAGGAGTGTGCCAGACCACTTCAACAATGCCATCTTGGACCCTGCCAATCAGGAATGCCATGTTAGAGGGAACTGTGGTTTGGACAATGTCCAGATGGTTGTGGGCTGGTTCTTCATCAAGTAGTAGCCACATGCAGGGTCCTCATAGTCAGATGCAGGGATACCAAGGTGAATTCCTGGATGGTTATCATTGGTCTCTGGGTCAGAATTGCTCTGGACAAAGAAGTGAAGGAAGAAAAGTGGATGTGGAAGCCCTGTCCAGACTGATAGCTCTTCTCTGGGTATCTGAAGCAACCATCAGTACCAGCTCATTTTTGTCCAATGAATAGGACTCCTCACATTCCAACGGTGGGGCTGGAGGTGGAAGTTCAGTAGCAAAGATGATGAGGATTATCCTCCAGTTCCTGCTTGGATCCTTGTACTGATGAATATGAGGTCGTCAGAGTGGAGACTTCCTGCAGCAGGATCGGTTCTGAGAAAAATCAGACTCCAGGTCCAACTACATAGCTAAGCCTCCCAAGAGAGCACAGCAAGGACCCATCTGCAGTGAACTGTCTCAGGCTTTGTCTGGACCATTGGTGACTACTTGGAGGTGGTGGATCTGTATGTGGTGAATACTGTCAGAAGAGGGGGAGCACAATCTTTTCTGACCTTATGCAGTACAAGCATAGTTAACGGCCCCTCAGTGTGTGGTTTCCGGCACTACAAGTGACCAGTATTGTCTCAGACATTTTTTCTAGTCCAAGCTCCGGGTGCCTCTATTCTGGGCACAGAGCATCAGGCCAGAGGAAAGGGCAAGGCAGATCTTCTTTTCAATTATTTAGATGGGGACTTATCCCTATTCTTATGGGGATGTTTGCCCTTGTCCTCCTTGTGCTTCTGGTTCCTGTGCATGGTAGAGGATTGCAAACACTCTACAGGGTGCTGTCCAGTGGTTTCAGACTGATGGAAGGAGAGTAGGGGGGTCCAGGATCTGAGTGGGATCTGCAGAGTCTGAATTCATGAGACTGTCTGGTATGTGGAAGGAAAGCAAAGAACAAGCTTTGGGCAATACAGGCAGGTCTTGTATGGGTTGCTCATCAGGAAGAATTGGAAGCAGGCCAGGCCAGGTGTAAAGCCTGGCACTTTGGATATAATAGGTGCCAAAAACAAAGTGGAGCTAATGGAGGGGACAACCCCACATTGGCTCTCCTCCAAACCTCATGTAACTAAGTAGCACTAAAACTAACTATCCATGCTAAAATAATATTTGCAATATTTACCAATTCAATGAAGGAGATTTGAGAAAAGAAGAATGGAGACAAGAGGTTCTAACCCAGACTGCGACTGTAGAAAAGGAAATGGAGAGGCAACTCATCCATGCCACCCTTTGTGCCCTCAGTTGAAAGTGTGAGGAGGCACAAAGTGCACTGCTATCAAAGCATTTCTGGTCCTGGGTGCATAGAACACATGCGCATCTACAGTGAATATCCACAGGGATTAGTACATGAAAAAGAACCAATACAGACTTCCCCCACTCCCAAAAATCAAGCAAACTTAAAGGTAGGGGGTAAAGGTAGATACAGATTTCTTGGTTAGCTCTGAAAACTTGTGGCTCCTCCTAGACAATTCCTACTGCAACAAAAAACTACGTAGTTTAGCGTGTGGAGACCATTTATGTTGTCCTTGCCACACTAGCACAACATACATTCTCAAGGAACTCTGTGCACATACTTCCAAGCTAAAAAACAGCACTGGGGGACATTCCTCTGAAACACAGAAAAACCTCTTGAGAAAAGAAGACAGAAGACCTTATCACACCCTTCAAATATGTTAAGCATTGTTATAAAGAAGACAGTGATCAATTTTTCTCCATGTCCACTTAAGTGAGGATAAGAAGTAATGGGCTTAAATCTGCAGCAAGGGGACTTGGGTTAGATTTTTCTTATATCTTTCTAACTATAAGGGTAGTTAAGTTCTGGAATAGGCTTCCAAGGGAGATTGTGGAATCCCCTGCTTTGGAAATTTTTAAGAACAGGTTGGACAAATACCTGTCAGGGATGGCCCAGGCTTACTTCATCCTGCCTCAGCATATGGGACTGTACTTGATCATCTCTTGAGCCTTCCAGCCATATATTAAGATTCTATGAATACTATTGAAACCATGAAAAACACTTTTCAGTCACTCTGAAAAGTATGAAAATAGTCAAAACATACCAAAGAGTGCTTCATATATATTCAGAGGAGATGCAGGCAGAAGCCTCAACCAATTCTCCAACAGCTGCTGAGATAGTGCAGAAAGATCATGTTCAGTAAATCACTGGGCATTTCATATATTTGGTTCTACAGAGCTATGAATTCAGCACTACTCAAAGGTTGCTACCAAAGAACTGAATTCTGCTCAATTGCAGTCAGCACAAACAATTCAGAGTTCAGCGCATAAGTATATAAAAAGGTGCTTATGAAATTCAGTCTTCTATTTTAAATGGTACAATATGTTCTGATGTACATAAGAAAGGGATTTAGGATCAGGGCACATTTTAATGACTGAAACAAGCTTCTGGGTATTTCTTAAGAATTGCCTTTTACTGTTTGGGAACAAGTACCTTGACAGTTTTTCACTTGGGTGTTTTTCACTTGAGGTTTATTTTGCTTCTGTTGTAAGATGAACAGTAGAATTTAGAATGTTTATTTTTAAAAAGAGATGCTCTGGGTTTGGAGAGGAAAGTCAGTTATGAGGCTGGCTTTTGGGATTTTTTTTTTTTATGATTATTGGAAAAGGTTGTGCAAATTATGGATTTTCCTGGTGAAAATCTTTAACCCATTCACTGTTTAAATCTATTTCAAATCACAACCAGTCCTTGAACTGAGCCAGTTCACAAGTTCAGCAAGACAATTTTTCCCAAACATTGCCAAACTTTTTTCCTTATGCTGCCATCTTGTGCCCTAGAATTTAAGTTTACATTTAAAAACAGGCAAACAAAAAAAAAGTCTCTAGCCGTGATCGCTCTCTTAAGATACTCTAAAAAATGTGAAGAGAGTTTAAAACAAGGCAGTAATGTCTGTCTGAGTCTATAGACAGCCTGAAACAATAGCTGAGACAGGTCAAGAGCCATTGAAACAGGAAAACAATTCATGCTCCATTTAACCATTCTGTTCAAGGACTCATTGGTATCAACCTTACTGATTTCAATGAGGTGTTGACTCTGAAGTAAGAAGATCAAAGTGTAACTGGCAACACTAAATATTTTACTGCTGATCAAAACATGCATGGAAGAACATGGATCAATCACATTATGAAGAACAGTCAATGGAGTCTCATTTTGGCATATCATTTGAAGTCATCACAGCTTGATTTATTGGAGAGTTTAGGATAGCACTGCTCTTATTCAGTCTTTTACAGTTTGACCTTTCCATACAGTTCTCAAAAGTTTTTTCATTCATGTCAATGTTTCTTTGACAACTTTTATATTTGGTTTTCAAACTAGTAGCTCACTTATTCAATTCTGGACATTCCCTGTTAAAACAGGGAGTGTTTCAAACTTAAATTTAGAATAAGCAGTTTTCGTTCTATTATGCTCTCACCTCCTCTAAAAATAGGAAAAGGGAAAGTTACTCACCCTGCAGTAACTGAGGTTCTTCGAGATGTGTGTCCTTGTGGGTGCTCCACTCTAGGTAACAGTGCGTCCCGGCGCTGTCCATCGGAGATTTTCGGTAGCAGTGCCTGGTTGGGGCGCACGCACCCAGATGGTATCTCCTGTCTAGTTGGAATCTTCCTGAGTGCGTGCGCCCCACACCCTCCTCAGTTCCTTCTCTGCCATGAAGAGTCATACCAGTACTCCAAAGTAAAGGGGGGAAGGGGAGAGTGAAGCACCCACAGGGACACACATCTCGAAGAACCTCAGTTACTGTAAGGTGAGTAACTTTCTCTTCTTCTTCGAGTGCTGTCCCTGTGGGTGCTCCACTCCAGGTGAATGTGTAGCAGTACCCACTATGGTTGGTGGGACTTTGGAGATGCGGCAGGGAGTACTGAAAATAGTACTGTATGGCCTACTATTGTGTCTCCCATGGTGTCTTGCATGAGAGCATAGTGTTTTGCAAACGTGTGTTCCGATGACCATGTAGCCGCTTTGCAGATATCAGGAATGGGAATGTTGTGTAGGAAGGCAATGGATGCCGACATGGCTCTAGTGGAATGAGTTCTAATGTCATCAGGTGGTTGAAGATCCTTTGCACGGTAACAGGATCTGATGTAGTCAGAAATCCACTTGGATAGACGTTGTTTAGAGATAGCCGTGCCTTTTGATCTTTCGGCAATGGAAACAAAGAGTCGTGGAGACTTGCAAAATTGTTTAGTCCTGTATAAATAAAAGGCAATTGCTCGCCTGACGTCGAGAGCATGCAGGGTTGCATCTTGAGGAGTTTTGTGAGGTTTGGGATAAAAAGTACGTAAATATATAGGTTGGTTGAGGTGGAAGGTCGACACCACCTTAGGAAGAAATTTAGGATGTGGTCTCAAAGTGACTTTATCTTTGGAGAAGATTGTGTAGGGAGGGTGGGCCATCAGGGCACTCATTTCACCAGCTCTCCTCGCTGATGTCATGGCAACTAGGAAAGCCACCTTCATGCACATATGAATACAGAGAGGAGATAGCCAAAGGCTCAAATGGAGGTTTCATGAGGGCATGAAGAATGAGGTTAAGATTCCATGTAGCCGCTGTTGGATGAATTTCAGGGTAGAGATTTTGCAGGCCGGTGAGAAAGCGTTTAATGGTGGGGTGTGTAAAGAGTGAGTACTCATCCAATAGGTCATGGAAGGTGGTAAGCGCCGCCAGGTGCACTTTGATGGAGCTGAGTGAAAGTCCGTCCTGTTTTAGTTTCAGGAAGTAGTTTAGAATGTTAGGGAGGGTCACGTTATTGGGTGCTAAATGTTTATGTGAGCACCAAAGAGCAAAATGCTTCCACTTCTGCAGGTAGGTTTTACGAGTGGAGTCTTTCCTACTGTGCAAGAGGACATATTGGACTTGCTCAGAACAGGCTAGTTCATGGGTTTGGAACCATGAAGGAACCAGGCTCTGAGGTGGAGCTTTTGGAGCTGGGGGTGAAGAACTCGTCCGTTGTCCTGGTAAAGGAGGTCTGGCCTGTTGGGGAGAGCTCATGGGTGACGGAAGGACATGCGGAGAAGGTAGGGATACCACGTCTGTCTTGGCCAAGCTGGGGCAATAAGGATGACCTGGGCCTTGTCATTTGTGATCTTCCAAAGAGCCCTGTATAGCAGAAGGATAGGTGGGAAGGTGTACAGGAGGCAGTTGTTCCATGGGATGAGGAATGCACCCCTAGGGATGCAGTCCCGAGTCCCGCCCTGGAGCAAAACAGGGGGCACTTTTGGTTTTGGGTCGTGGTGAAGAGATCTATTGACGAGGTGCCCCAGTGGGAGAAGAGCTGTTGGAGTATTGCGGGGTGCAGTTCCCATTCGTGTTCTGTCGAGAAGTGCTTGCTGAGTGCATCAGCAGTAGTGTTGTGGCAGCCTGGTAGGTAGGAAGTGATGATCTGTATTCAATGTCATATGCACCAATTTCATAGTCGAATGGCTTCCATGCAAAGGGAATATGATTAGGCTCCCCCTTGTCTGTTTATGTAATACATACATGCTATGTTGTCTGTTAAGACCCGCAGGTATTTGTTCTTTATGAGGGGAAGAAAGTGAAGGCATGCTCTCCTCACTGCTCTGAGCTCTAAGAGATTTATGTGTAGATGCGCCTCTGATGCGGACCACTGGCCTTGTGCCCTGTGTTTCCCTAGATGCGCTCCCCAATCGATCAGGGAAGCGTCCGTGGTGAGCATGAGCATTGGGGATCGTTGCTGGAAGGAAACCCCCATGCAGAGGTTTTCTGGACTTGTCCACCGTTGTAGGAAAGTTATAACATTGAGAGGAGAAGTTAGCAGCATCCCTAAGGGATGTCTGTTGGGTTTGAAACTGGAACTGAGCCAGCCCTGGAGGCATCTCATATGTAGCTTGGCATGTTGAACCACGAAGGTGGTGGCTGCCATGTGACCAAGGAGCTGTAGGGAGATTCTTGCTTGTGTCCTAGGACGAATAGAAAGTGTGCGTATGAGCTGCGTGATAGTGAGGAATCTGTTGTATGGGAGCGAGGCCTGCTCTGGGCTGAGTTGAGATGAGCTCCAATGAACTCAATCTGTTGCACAGGTGTCAGGGTGGATTTTTGGATGTTTATTTGGAGGCCTAGGCTGTGAAAGAGGGAGATGGCGAAACGCGTGGCTTGAAGAGTCTCGCCATAGGAGTCGCCTTGATGAGACAATCGTCCAGGTAGGGGAACAGTGTGACCCCGCGTTTGCAGAGGTGAGCCACAACCATGGCTAGGGTCTTGGAAAAAACCCTTGGAGCTGTGGAGAGTCCAAAAGGAAGAACTCTGTATTGAAAATGATCCTAACCGATTGTGAATTATAGGAAGCGTCTGTGAGCTGGATGAATTGATATATGGAAGTAAGCATCTTGTAGGTCAAGGGCTGTGAACCAGTCCCCTTGATCCAATACAGGTATTATTGTGCCCAGTGTGACCATCTTGAATCTTTGTTTTCTCACGAATTTGTTCAGTCGGCGTAGGTCTAGTACAGGCCTCCATCTGCGTTAGAAAGTAATGCGAGTAGAAAACTGTCCTTTGGGGTTGCGTCAGCATAGGTTCCACCACCTAGTTGCAGAAGATATGCCACTTCTGTGCGAAGTAATTGCTTGTGAGAAGGGTCCCTAAAGAGGGACGGGGAAGGGGGAAGGTAGGAGGGTAGGATATAAAAGTAGATGGAGTAACCGGTCTGAACTATTTCGAGGACCCAGCGGTCCTGTGTAATCTGCTGCCAGGCATGTTGGAAATTCTGGAGGCAGTGGCCAAATGGGCAAGTAAGCGGTGGAATATCTGTGACAGCTAGAGAGGAATTGAAGATCTACAGTAAACTCCAGTGGACGTATTAAGTGACTGAAAATTGCCAACCAAAGTAATTCAAAAATGTTAGGAATACTGTGATCCATAAGAGTATGTCATTTGGGAAAGGCTCATTTTCTTTACAAGAAATCCATTGCCAGGTGAGAGCACTGAATGTTTAACCTGTAGTACAGAATAAATTTAAATAATGGGAGTTTAATCAATAAAATAACTAATTAGTTATCACATTATTTATAAGCTACAGTATAAAGTAAAAATGATTCAAGTACCACCCATTTCCAAATCAAAATTTGTCTATCTTGAGAAAATGATTTTAAATTGAAAGCCAACACAAATAGCCCAGGCATTTCCCAACATAAAACATTTGAAAGGAACTCTAGAGGTAAATATGGTGGCATTCTGGGCAAAGAGTAATGTATCATTATATTAGAATATAAGCATAATCCACAGTGCACATCTTGGTAAGAAGTGTAAAAAGAAAGGTCAGGTTGTATTCTTCTGGCCAGGCATAAATGCTGTCATTGGAGACAACTTACCCAAGTGCAAAATGTATAATAAAACTAAAAGCAACATGCAAAAGAATGACACGCCATTACTGGTTGCCCTTGTACCAATTGTGAAACAGATTTGACCTAAAGGACCCCTCTTATGAGCATACCACTACATATATTTATTTGAAATAGCTCTGTTGCACAACACATCAAGTATCAATGTCATAACACATTGTAAATCACTATGTCCTTGCCAAGGGATTCCTTAAGTGTTAATAAATGGTCCACAATTCATGAGCAACTCTTACTCAGGCAATTCTTTTTGCTATCTGTTCATGCAACCATATCAAGATATTATTGTGCACAATGAAATGTTGTAACAGAAAAATGAATTCAAATAGCGAATGACTTGATTTTTAAAAAGCAGCAGCACTGGCATATCCAAGGGATTCATAGTTTGTAAGCCATAAAAAGAATGTCAAACAGTTACCCCCATTAAAGGCTGAAGAGAACCTTAGGTTTTCCACAGAAAGCAAAGAGTTATACCATCCTCATCAAGCGCATATTATAACCATCTCTATGGGGCATCATCAAAACAAAGCCAAGGAGGATACTAGTCCTCTGTTGCTTGGTAACTGGTGCACACCACAGATGGTGGACCTATGCTACTGACTAAATAACACCCACCCATCCACCCAGTCACTGACAATGAAAAATATCAGAAGCACCAAATAGACTCCAGGCAGTCGATCCATTTCAGTGGCTGAACAGGAGACTGTAGAAGGAGCTGTTGTGAGTAAAGAAATCCACCAAGGTTCAGAGATAGTAGTTAATGACAGGTGAATGGCAGATAAATCGTCTCATCTATCAAGTAGATCAGGTCATCTACCTGGACCTCAACCCTTGACATGTATGCATTTGAATTAATTGGCCATTCCACCACGTAGTACAATTTTCAAAACACAAGGAAGTGAAGATACAACAGCAATGATTGGAGTCAATGGATTCCTGCAACTTTCATGTGACAGATTAACATTTATAACCACTAGGAAGACCAGCAGACTGAGGCTAACATATAATGGATTGGAGTCACCAGCACTATCCTGTGTGCCAAACCTTTATTACTGAGACCCCTAGAAGGAGCAGCTGCCTCTTTCATGATCCCCCAGGGAACAGGAGAAAGAGCTGAGAAGGTCCATGACCTGAAAAAAAAAAACAATTGCTGGAGAAAGATACATTACAATCTTCTTACATTGCCCCCTAAGAGGAAACTGGCCTGCCACCCTCCCCTTAGTTGCCTGGGACAAAGAGACTTGCCCTCATCCTGCCTTGATCCTGAGATAACATGAGGGGGCAATCCTCTGAAGATACCCACAGACAGAAAATGTTTGTGTATATGAAGGGTTTGTGGTGATGGAGGATTGTGGAGACTCCATGAGGCCTCTAGAGGTTATACAAATTTCTGCACATTTTCCATATTTAGACCACAAACCTTTTGGAGACCTTGAATTAAATTATTTGTGTTTAAATTTATCAACAATTTGCAAGAATGTCCATGCAATCTTAGAATTGTAGGACAGGAAGTCACCTTGAGAGGTCATCTAGTCCAGTCCTTTGCACTCATGGCATGACTAAGTATTATCTAGATTATCCCTGACAGGGGTTTGTCTAACAAGCTCTTAAAAATCTCCAGTGATGGAAATTCTACAGCTTCTCTAGGCAATTGATTCCAGTGCTTAACCACCCTGACAGGGAGCTTTTCCTAATATCCAACTTAAACTGCCCTTGCTGCAATTTAAGCCCATTGCTTCTTGTCTTATCCTCAGAGGTTAAGGAGAACAATTTTTCTCCCTCTTCATTGTAACAACCTTTTATGTACTTGAAAGCCGTTATGTCCTCTCTTAGTCTTCTCTTCTCCAGATTAAACAAACCCATTTTTTCAATCTTCCCTCACAGGTCATGTTTTTTAGATCTTTAATCAATTTCTGTTGCTCTTCTCTGGACTTTCTCCAATTTGTTCACATCTTTCCTGAAATGTGGTGCCCAGACCTGGACACAATACTCAAGTTGAGGCCTAATCAGCATGGAGTAGAGTGGAAGAATTACTTCTCGTGTCTTGCTTACAACACTCTTGCTAATACATCCCCTAATGATGTTTGCTTTTTTTTTTTTTTTTTTTTTTTTTTTTTGCAAGTGTTACATTGCTGACACACATTTAGCCTGTGAACCACTATGACCCACAGATACCTGTCTGCAGTACTTCTTCCTAGATAGTCATTTCCCATTGTGTATGTGTGCAACTGATTGTTCCATCCTAAGTGGAGTACTTTGTATTTGTCCTTATTGAATTTCATCCTATTTACTTCAGACTATTTCTCCAGTTTTTCCAGATCATTTTAAGATCCTGTCCTCCAAAACACTTGCAACCCCTCCCAGCTTGGAATCATCCATAAACATTATAAGTGTACTCTCCTCCTAGCATCTCTCAGACCATGGTTTATTTGGAGAATTGGCAATAGAAATTTTTTATAAGGTCACCAACTATGCTAAAAATTCCCAAAATAGACTTCAGTTAAGTAATTTTTCAAATGGTGGTACAGAAATAAATCCCATAGCGCTAAAAAGGAGCTGTTTGTCTTTATAGAATGCTGCAGCAGAGTTAGTGAGAGAATTTGAAAGTAATTACAAAATTCTTCAGGATTACAGTAGAATCCTGCAGTTCAGTATGTTAGTCCATGTTTCAGAGATAAGTACATGCATTTCTGAAGACAGAATTCCATTGGAAGTCTGAACTAGGAGTTATGCAGATTAATATCTCAAAACAGCTAAATCAATGGAATGTCTGTTGAGTGTGAGTTGGCTTGGACCCTTACTTTGGGGGGCAAAATTGATTTTGCATAGAGACTAGTGCTGAGTGAAAATTTTTCAATATTTTTTTCCCCAATTGAAAATGGTTTTCAGCAGCTTTTGTCCAGGAATTTCTGGTCAAAAACTACAAGAGGAGGAGGGGCAGGGGTAATCAGATCATTAACCTGGCATGTAGGAACTCACATGCAAGGCTCTGCTCTACCCGATTCAGAACAGGGATCTGCACATGGGTCTTCCACATTCCAACTGAATGCCCTCACTACCAGGCTATTGAGTCAGCGGCCAATTAATATGTAATTATTTATAGATTTAATTAAAGTGGAACAGCTCCAGCAGAAGCAATTTAGTGAGAAAGACAGACTCTGCAGCTGGGTACCTAGAGCACTTGTCTGTGACACAGGAGACCCAGGTTCAAGTCCTTGCTCCGAAGCAGGCAGAGGAGGGATTTTAATCTGGGTCTCCTACATCCTGGACAGGTGCCATAACCACCATGCTATTTGGTATTCTGGGGTGGGTTGATCAGTCTCTCCCCGTTTTCTCCCTGAAAAAATTCAGGTGGTCTCATTTTCATTTTACACCATAGGCAAAATATTTTGAAACCTCAATTTCTCAGGAACAGAATTATTGTTTTCCAGCCAGCCTTCCTACAATCAGGAAATCTCCAAAAGTCTTCATGACCTATGCCACAGATAAGTCCTTTTGCTCCGGATAGAGCTCCTATATTTTATAAGGGCATTCATCCAGTAACATTTTGGAACAAACATTTTGGGAAGGTAATTATTAGCATTGTCATTCTGTTAAAACCAAAATAAGGATAAACAAGAATAATTGTACAAAATCACTCTCCCAAAAGAGTCCTAGAAATCCTAATTTACTGACTGGTCACTACTTTCCCTAAGTAGAAATAGAATAATTTAATCATCTTAGCATAGCAGTTTTCACTAAAGAAAATTAACTAATTCATTATTGCTTATAACTTGTTGAGGCATAGCTGCCATATTTGTAAAATCAGCAAGTTTAGAAAAAATGCAAGTTTTGAAATGAATCTTTTTTTCCTCAGACACATAAATGATACAATTACTTAGCTCCCTCTAGTGCCAATTTCTAAAATAAACTTAACAGTAATGACTGTATTCACCATGTAATCTTAGGAGCAAATTAAAAATTCACTTAGCAGTAATTAACTAGTGAACTCTCAAAGGGTTTAGTCCATTGCCAGGAACTGAAGCAGGATTCAACTAGTGTCATGCTCAGAAAGAAAGGTCAAAAGTAGGTTTCTTGCCACAAGAAAAATATGACATCCATGTTCAGACATTGTATTGTTTGAACAATTGAGTCACATGCTAATAAAAAGTAGGAGTCAGAGAGCAGTGATAACAAACGCAGCAGTTATATCATAGTCATGATGTGTGGAGTGCCATTATTAAAGCTGTATTCATTTTTCCATTTGCAGTCTCCATCTTTAACAACTCTTAATCTGACTTTAAAAGACACTCCTCCAAATTGAAACATGACGACCTCAGGAATACATTTGTTTTTTTAACAGTTAAACTCAGTGTTTCTTTTCACTCACACTAGAGATACCGAGTTTAAGGGGTATCAGATTAATAAAGTCAGACTACCCTGAGGTAGATCCTCAGCTAGTGTAAATTATCATATACCTACTGACTTGAATGGCGCTATGACACTTTTACAGCAGCTGAGGATTTGCCCTTGTGTCTTTAAATCTAACCATCACTTAGAGAAGACTGAGCCCTCACACTGAATTGCCTGTGTTCCCTAAAGCTGGCTGGGAGCAACACCATCCCAAAGAACACTTGTTCTTTCCAATCCACTGGCCTCTCACTACCCTGCAATCTGGTGAATGAGCTAAGGTAAACCTATTACAATGCATATACGCACACATCAATATTACTCTAGATTACTACTACTCATTACCTACTCATGTCTGTCATTGCCCTAGATGTCATAACGGGGCTTCGACCTACAACTCTGATTGGTCTTTTAACCCATCACTTACTGCTTTCTCCTGTCCAATGTCAACCTCCATTCCAGAGCTGCCAAAAAACAGAATTTCTGTTTTATGGGAGGTTCTGGTTTGTCAATGTTTTGTATCGTTCTGCATCAGAATGAAATGTGTCAACATCACAGAATTTCCAGTGAAATGGAGCAATCTGTTTCAGTGCCTACTTAGCCCACTGGGCAGCTGGGGCGCTAGGAAGCCATCAGGATGGGCTGCATGGTAAGCTGGCAGCGCTGCCAGGGAGCCGGACAGCCTATCCACATGCTAGCCAGGCAGCCCACCTGTCTGCAAGCCGGGAAGTCAGCAGCCAGCTGGCTGGCTGGCAGAAAACCAGGCAAGCTAGCTGGCCAGCCAGTCTGTCTGCCTGGTTTCCATGACATGTTTTGATGGAACTGATATATTTCCACAGAATGTTTTGATTCCATTGAAACAGCATTTTAAGATGGAAACATGTTCTATGGAAAAATTTTGACCAATTCTACTAAATTACTTCTTTGTCCACTTCCCACACAATCATCTCTGTGCCTTCTTCCATGCTGCACCCTCTGCATTTCATTTTGTTTGGGATTGATGGATCTAGATTATTAACATAGCAAGTGGTGCTGGGTAAGCTAAAAATGGCTCCTGTGGAGCCTTAGCTCATTTAATGCACACAAGAACATACACAAGATCACTAAATAGCTACGTTAGCCATGCATGCAGGGATAGTAGTGTCTGTCATCACTCTATACATTGGTAAAGGTGCGAAAAACATAGGGAAGGGTCAAAACCAAAACTAGAACTCAGGTCTTCTTTTTTTAGGCTCACTGCCTAACCCATTAGGCTGCAATGTGTCACAGTCAGCTTAATTTCTGTTTGCATTAATTACAACGTGCAGGAACATTGAGATTGTGCTTTTCACTTTGTATTTTTTTGTCTATGTTTTTCAGAGATAAGTAAATATTAATCCCCATTTTATTCATGGTCTAACTATAGACACTTGAACCTATCATCTAGTAGCTCAGATATAGGTCTACTACATCCAGATGTTCATGAGTTTTCCACAAGCGTCCTCTGTTACCCTTGACAGGCAACAAACTCTCAATTCCTATTACCCCATTTGGAAAGTGAACAGCTGAATATTCCCCCTTAGTGCAGGGAGCATTCTGGGGAGAATGTGGCAGCAACAGAAGTACCTCTTTGGAGTTAGATGATGGAAATGTTCTTTACTGTAATTTTCCCCTCTGTTGGTTACAAATCAACATAAAAACCTTCTCTAGCTTTCAAATAGCAAATTTAAAAAAAATTTATTATTTCTTCCATATGTTATCAAAATCTGTGGTAGAAATGTAATATTATTATTATTATTATTACTATTACTATTGTGTAAATCTGAAAAAGCATGGTTTAATAAAAAATTTAAGAAAATGTTCTAGTTGTCAGGGATATGTAAATTAACACGGGCTTTTCTTTTTTGAGTTTCAGTGGAGATCAAAATTACTCATAAAGGGACTGATTGCAAATGTAACCATCGAGAATCCATCCCCTGTCCATAATAGAATACGTACCAGAAGAGCCAAGACTACAAGTTTACTCCAAAGACATAGTCTAGTTTTCTAACCACTACTTGAACAAGATCTCAGTTATGCATAGAAACAGACATATATTCTAAACTACAATTAACCAATGGGGGAATATATTCTCTCTCTCACACACACACGCACGCACACACAGTCCAATCCTGCTCCCACTCAGATTAAAGGCAAAAACTCTCATTATTCTTAATAGACACCAAACTATCTGACAAAAGTCATTAATACTTAATCACAACTTGTTTTCCACAAATATAGCCAGTGCATAAGTTTTGAAGGTGATTTAATTATCTAGAAAGTTTAAATCCATTTTGATCTAGAGGGAGAAATAAAATGTTAGGTAAAGGACAATTTCAAGTCAAAGTACATTTTTAAACAAAGTACCTCTTAGCAATTTTCTTCAAAACTGCAGAAACATTATTTTTCACCTTCAAAGTAAATATGGAAAAAGTGTCACACAACAGTAGTTTTTACTTTCACCCTGAAGCGGTTATCTGGTCTGAAAAGTGCGTGTTTTCAAACTTGGATGCTATATTTAGACCTCAATATCTATATTTAGATACCTAAAAATTAGCCTAATTTTCAGAGCTGCAAAACACCCACAACTTCCATTGACATCAGACAGACATGCAAACGCTCAGGACCTTAGAAACCAAGACCCATTTTTATGAGCCTAACAATTACTGCTGGTCAAAGTTTCCTATCAAAATACTGGTTGATGGAAAATTAGTCTTTTGACAAAATGAAAATGGAAAGTGTCTGCTTCCCTCTAAAATTTTTTCTTTTGTCAGAAAAACCATATTCAAAGATATTTGTTTTCAGCCAGAAATTTTACTGTTTTAAACTAAGAGTTTTTATTAAATTAAAAAAGGCAAAATTGTCTACTAATTTTTTTTATTAGAACATTTTCATTGAACTATTCCATGGAAAAAATAGATTATGTCTCACCAGCTCTACGAATTATGAATGTGGGTATCTAAAGATAAGCACCAAAGTTTGAAAATTCCATGCTTTATGTAAAACAGACTGTCACAGGGTCCACTTATTGCAGGTGGGCGCCTCGTCTTGGCTGCTATCGGCTTCTTGCCTTTGTAAATTCAGTTTGTCCCTCCTCTGCTGGGCTCTCTCATTCAGTTAGAGGATTATTTAAGCCACCTAATTCCCCTCAGCTGTGGCCTGTCTGGTTCATTGACCTGTTTCTTAGCCTACATTAACCCTTTCAGCGCAAGTGTGGGGTGAACAGACACATCAGGGTTCAATGTGCCCAATACTAGATTGCTTTAATGCATTTATTGTAACATTTTTGCATGCGACTTCCCTTAAAAATCATTTTAAGTCTATACTGTCTCCCTTGCTTTGTTCCTCCTTATCTCTTATTCTACTTTTCCTCTTTCTGCTCTACCTTGTTGTATGTTTTCTTTTCTGAGTGTTTGCTTTCCTTCCAATACATCTTCCTAAGACATTCATTACTTAATTTTTCACTCAAACTAGTCTGGTAACTCATCTTTTACAGTTGCATTTTCTGACTCTTCTCTTCAGCTTCATTTCTTCCTCAGTCATCCTTCTACATGTTCCTTTCTACTTTTCCTTTCACCCCATGTATCTTTCCCCCCATGCATGATTTGTTGGTCTTCAGGTTAAGATGCAAAACTATTTCATTCTCCTAGCCTTTTCCCAGAGGAGGAAAGTAGGGATAAAGTGGGAGGGAGAGAATTGATTTGGTGGCTGATGCCGGAAAAGTTCTCATTGTGGATAAATCCAGGAGTTTGAAAAAGTTCCATTTGTTGGACATTGGTCCAAGAAGTTGATTTTTCTAACGAGCACACATGTACATGCTCTAAGCATTGAACAAGCACATTTCTATAAATTGAAATTATATACATATCCCACTTCCCACTATTCTTGTCCATTATTTCACTATCTTCCACCCTCTCTCTTTTAAATGCATCCCCCCCCCAACCCCTCTTATCTTTCCTCTTCAAAGATCTCAAAACCACTAACAGGCCCACTGTGAATCACTATGTCCCTTTTCTTTATACCCATCCACTCCTCTATTTCCAACCCATATATATTATTGCAAACAACACATTTATTTCCTGTACATGTAGAGTGGTCAGAAAATGCCTCTCCCATGTTCCCCTGACCATCTGAAAATATGGAATAGCCTCTATGTTCTGAATATAACATCTCAAAGCCTAGTTTCTCTGCCTGGTTTCTGTTAATGGCTCTTGATAACACACTAGTGATAAGCCTACATGCCAGTAACACGGTTGTATTCTCCAAGAGCTGAATTGATGAGCTGTTGAACATAATTTTATTAACAAGAAAGGTGTTTTATAGATGAATTATACAGCCATAATTTCTAAAATGCATGATACTTTTTCAGTACTGTCACAGCACCTGCTGCTAAGCATAAAGATGATTAGCCACAAACTAGCCCACTATAGAATTATCAGTATATATTTGCACAATGAAGAACTAATGGGAATTATGCAGATTGCATTTTCTTCCCTGCTGAAGGCAACCAACCTTCACCACCAATTGCAAAATGAAAACAGAGCTCAGCTGTGGAACAACAACAGAGGAGTAGATTTTATCTTATTTTCAGATATGTATTGCTAATTTTTTCAAAACTTTAAGACACGTTTCTTTTCCATGTAACTGTGTGACAAGTAGTCCAAGTAACATTTTTTCAAAGCTTAGAAAATTTCCAGTGCAGTTTCATAACTTGAAATATGTAATAACCTATATGTAGCATCCATTTAACATACATCAAATGAACTTTTAAGAATTCTCACATAACAGTCTATAGTGCAAACCAGTAGCAACTGGCTTTCATAATCAGATTAGTAGCGCTGCATTAAATGTAGTAGTGCTGCATTTCTCTGTAGTTAATGCATTAAAGCCTGCTCCCGGACCCACTTTATTCAGTGGAAGTTTCTTCCCTCTTTTAGATTATAGCTACTCTGGGCTGTTCCAGCATATGTCTCAACAAGTCTGAACATCTGAACCTACTGTGCTTTGTTCTGTGACTGACTTTTGATAAAGGAGCCACACAAAGGATGATATTTTGGGGGCAGGGTCTTTCTCTTACTCTGTGCTCGTACAGTGCCTAACACAAAAGGGTCTTGATCTTGGTTGGTCTCTAGCTGCTGCCATAATACAATAAAATAATAATAATGGTTCATTTGTTATGCCTTTCTGCATATTTGATTATTTTAACACATTACAATAAAACTGGTAAAAAATACTCTGTGCCTCAAATTGAAAATATATAGGTATTATAAATATTCTCTCACACACACACACCGCGAAGAGGTTTCCTGTTAGCTAAATTTTGATGCCTTGTTTCTTTAAACTTATGCTAAAGTTGACTGGAATTTCAGATGAATTCTATCTCTACATTCCAACCTCTCCCATATATTTTTTTCAGAATTAAAATCAATAAATAGAAATATCACATGGCAATTTCTTAAGGAAACTGAGTTAAAAAGATAATATTTTCTATCTACAGTATAAATAGCCACACTAATATTGTTAATTTTTTCTTAAAGAATCCCAGAGGAATTCAGAAAGAAACATACATTTTTTATTCACATGAAAAGATATGTAATCACTGCTTTTCTTTTGTACTATAATTGATGCTTCACAAAATACATTTACTTGAGTACCAGTATTTAATGTTTCAGACTGGAAAAACAAATAGGAACAAGCAAAAACAAACACAGAGAAACACAAATCTCGAAATTCTCAGTTGATCAGCTTGTTGCATAGCATGGCTATGGTTCACTTGAGTCAAACTAAATGCTTGAAATAACTTTTTAATTCTAAAATGCTTCATTCCAGTAATCAGAAGCTTTATACTCATTGTATAGGGCAAGGATATATTATTTAAATATATCCTTAATGAAGGTTGACTCAGGATTCCTTTAAATGGTTTTTTTACAAAACAGCATATTTAAAAGTAGCTGAGAATTATTTAGTTTATAGCAGTCAATGCATCAGTTCATTATACTGTATGTTCCTCTTAAATTCTTTAAAATAAAAATATTCTTTAGTTTAGACTAAACTATTTATGGATGTACAAAGGCTAGGGATCCCTTTGCATATTCTGAAAATACAGACCGCTTACTGGAAAGAGAATCAACTGTGCATATGATTAATTGATTTAGTCATATATTAAAAACTTTTGCTTCTTATCCCATTAAAAGTAACACTAATGAGCAATGGCTGTGACCTTCAAGTGGAAAGCCACATGTGCCTCAACCCCTCAATATTTACCACCCAAATTTAATCTCTATAATGGACACCTTAAAAGGAATCTGATAGAAAATATTAAGAGCCACTCCAAAACTAAAACACTTAAGGAAGATTTTGATTAATGCCTCCTGATTAATCAATTGATTAATATAGTTTTCAATACAGATGTTAGGACACTGTCTACTTTAATCAACCATTCTGAAAACAGTGAAGACAAATGATCTATTTTTGTGCCGATTAAAAAAAAAGCCTATTTTAGCAGTTATGTAAATTATAACACAAACCTTAGTTAGCATGCCCAAATTCTCCCTTACAGTAAAGTATTTAAACATTGGAATGGTTAATTAGGTAAGTGTCATCCTCTTTGTAGGACCTTAGTTTAAAACTAAATAATAATAATAGTAATAAAAATCATGCATTCAGCCAAATGTGTGCACTTTACTTTTTAAAGAAATTGTTTTAGAATTATACTATAATCCATATTTAAACACCACTTTTTTTTATTCTGAGACTGTTTCTAATTTCTGATTGTGCTTTCCACCATACTAAAACTGAAATCTTTATTCCAGTCAAAAATAATCACCCTGTAATTACTGTGACAAACTGCCCAAGCTGTATCATTGTGGCCATTTCAACTAATGATATTGTATTAGAATGCCTAGCAATACACTTCAAATGGAAAATATAATGTGCATTAGTTTGTCTAAGCATTTATAAGATCACATATCCATCAGTTATCGGGTCTCATAAAAAAAACCATACATCACTGTCACTGCTAGTTTTGTTATCGGAAATGTGGGCCTTTATGAACTCAGCTTAAGATATGTCTAAAATTTCACTTTTTCTGTAGTCCAGTGAATCCATGCAAGTTGAACTACTATAAAATGAGCAGAATTTTTAGCTGATGACAGAGGAACAAATTATTTGACAGTCTAACCAAACATGAATTAAACGTTTAAGGGTATTGATTAAGGACTAAGGCCCCAATCTTCCAAAGACTGATGTACATGCTTAACTTTATGTACTGTCAATGGGACTACTCACAGTGCATAAAGTTTACTACCTGAGTATTTCTCTGCAGAACAGAGTCCTAAATTCTATCCCACTGTAAACTGGTGTGAGCAAAGGTGAAATTAGGGCCAGCCATGTACACCCTGAGAAGACTGGAATTCTGAGCACATCCTGTCCGTTCAGAAATGAAGATCTGCAGTAGCAACTACTCATGGAGGTACTCGGAAGAGTCTCACTTCCCTTATGTACTTGAATCAGAGTTGGTAGAAAAAACAAATATTTTCACACCACAAGGTTCCTTTTTTGGAAATTCTCAAAATGAAAACTTTAATTTCAGTTTCAAAAATCCAGACACTGAAAAAGAGAAACCAAGATTTTTGGTTTCCAAAATTCTAAATAGTAATATATTCTAAATTCATTTTAAGTCAAAATGAAACAAAAAGTTTTCGTTCATTTCAAAATGTTGATTTGAAATTAAATTTTGATTTTGAATTTTTCTAGTTAAAAAAAAAATCTAATAATTTTGACCATCTCTGTGTTTTTGTCCCACCAATCACTAGCTTCAGATGCAGTCTTAACTTTAAGGTAGTATGGTCAAGCAAACTAAATATGGGCCTAAGAAGCCAGGGACAGCTCAATTCCATCTCTGACATTCCAATTCCCTAAGCTGCCATGGGCCAATCACAACCTGTCTGCCTTTGTTTCCTCATTTACAAAACATATGTAACACTTATTTGCCTGCCTGCCTGCCAAATTACTGTAGGATAGTGGCTGGATTAACTAGTTAAAAGTTTACAGCACTCAAATTGTAAAAGAAGGGTGTTTAGGACACTAGCCTAGGGCTTGGGAAATACAGGTTCACAGTTCCCTGCTCTACCACAGACTCTCTCTGTGACCTTGGGCAAGTCACTTAGGAAATGTTTATGTTGCAATATAAGCCCAGGGTCTGTGGGACTTGAGTCCACAGGCTCAGTGTTCATAAGCCAAGATTCGAGTGCCCACGCTGACCCTAGGTTGAGAATTCCTGGACCTGGATCTCACAGTTGTGCTTAAGCATCTGCACTGTGCTATGCAGACCCGAGTCAAACTAATCTCTTTCAGGATTCTTAGTGCCCTCTCCAGCTGTAGCTCCTCTAACCTACTTTTTCTGGTGCATTGTAGGAAAACTTAACTGTCCATCCCACAGCATTTTACAGGCCCACCAATATGTCTTGCCAAGTCATCTTGGGTCTACATGCTCCCAGAAACGCAGAGGAGTCACCATTTGAAGAACTT
This sequence comes from Gopherus flavomarginatus, assembly GCF_025201925.1. Lineage (NCBI taxonomy): Eukaryota > Metazoa > Chordata > Testudines > Testudinidae > Gopherus > Gopherus flavomarginatus. The sequence continues at coordinate 57,562,803 of NC_066626.1, read as the reverse complement.
GTCCTGCTTGGGCTTTCACTTCTGTTTCAGAAATTGAGTGGAGCATCTGTGAGATTCTGGTGGACATTTCGGTGGTGTTTTCTGATCTACCAAAGGCACCTGTCAGAGATGGAGTATGATACAGACATGGGAGACTCAAACTGCCTGATGCTACTCATGACTATCAGTATAGCCACTGATGTCCCCCTACCTACACCAGTGCTTCTGGAACAGGGCCCCACATACAGACTGGTGTGATCACATCGTCATGCAGTCCTCAGGTGACCAGCAGTGGCTTCAGAACTTTTGCATGAAACAAGCTACGTTTCGGAACCTTTATGAGTAGCTTACACCAACCTTCCAGGGTCACAACACACACGAGGGCAGCCATGCTAAATCCAGAAGTTGGTAGGTATAACCATCTGGAAGCTGGCTACTTCAGCTATTGCTAACCAGTTCGAAAGTCAACTGTTGGTAAAGTACCAGTGGAGGTTTCTGAAGCAATCAGGCATGTGATTTAGCCAAAGGTGGTGGGCATAAACAATATCTAAGAAGTAACTGCTGGTTTTGAGTGAATGGGGTTTCCAAACTGCGATGGGGCCACTGATGGGACTGATGTGCTCATAGTTTGCCCTTCTCAAGGAGCATCAGTACATAAACTTCAAGCCCTTGTAGACCATTGAGGCTGATTTATGGATGCTATCGTGCGCTACACTGGAAAAGTTCATGATACCAGAGTATTCCTGTCATAAACAGATGGTTAAGGGTTAATGTCTCTCTTACCTGTAAAGGGTTAAGAAGCTCAGTAAACCTGGCTGACACCTGACCAGAGAACCAATAGGGGGACAAGATACTTTCAAATCTTGGTGGAGGGAAGTCTTTGTTTGTACTTTTTTGTTAGTTCGTTGTTCGCTCTCGGGACTGAGAGGGAAGGGACATCATTCCAGGTTTTCCAAATCTTTCTGAATCAGTCTTTCATGTTTCAAAATTGTAAGTAGTAGCCAGGCAAGGCAAATTAGTCTTATGTTTGTTTTCTCAATGTGTAAATGTGTCTTTTTGCTGGAAGGATTTTTACCTCTGTTTGCTGTAACTTTGAATCTAAGGCTGGAGGGGAGGTCCCTCTAGTCTATATGAATCTGAGTACCCTGTAAAGCATTTTCCATCCTGATTTTACAGAGATAGAAAAAAATTAAAAGTTTTCTTTAATTAAAAGCTTTCTTTTTAAGAATCTGATTGATTTTTCCTTGGTTTAAAATCCAAGGGATTGAGTCTGAACTCACCAGGGATTGGTGGGGGGGAAAGGAGGGGGGATGGTTAATTCCTTCTTATTTTAAGATCCAAGGAGTTTGGATTGGTGTGAAGCCTCTCAAGGCAACCCAGGGAGGGGAAAGTCTGGGGGGAAAAGGAGGGGGATGGTTAATTTCTCCTTGTTTTAAGATCCAAGGGGTTTGGGTCTGGGTTCCCCAGGGAAGGTTTTGGGGGAACAGAAAGTGTGCCAGACACTAAATTCTGGCAGGTGGCAGCGTACCAGATTTAAGCTAGTAATTAAGCTTAGAAGTGTTCATGCAGGTCCCCACTTTTTGTACCCTAAAGTTCAAAGTGGGGGGAAAACCCTTGACAATTCCACTGATCAGGAGTCATCATGCAGAGCCCCACCACCATTCCCATCAAATGACTTTATCAATAGAGTGACTGACCCTGTGTTCATTCTAGGGGACCCCACGTATCTCCTTTTGCCTTGGCTTATGAAACCATACCTGGATCTCAGAGAACCTGCAAATGAAAGTTTAATTGCACTCTTAGTAGATGTAGAATAGTGGTTAAATGTGTGTTTGGCAGATTAAAATCCCACTGACATTATCTACAGACCCATATGGATTCCAGTACCATCAATGCTGTCCGCATTATTGTCACTTGCTATGTTCTTCACAATCTTCATGAATCCAAAAGTGAGCCATTTGACCCTGAATGGAGCTATGACAGTAATGGATTGCTGAATCAGTACACTCAGCCAGAATGTGCACCTGTCGCAGGATGCATACAGAGAACAGAAACCAGGGTTGCTTTATGCACTCAAATAACAGACTTGCATGGGCAATGGAATAGGGAGAATAGTGCATCTCTGGATGTATTTGTAGAGCACTTTCTACAGTAAATGAAGTACTCACTGTATGCTAAGAATTGGGGCAGGAGCTTGTAATGAATTGTTAATTGTGGAAAAGATGACTACTTATAAAATAGGGGGAATGGATGTGCGTGTGACATGAACTTGTGTTTTCACTATGGATTAATCTGAATAGATGTATTGAGAAATTGTAATTGGTACAACTTCCCAGGTATGCTTTATATGATGTTTCTCTGTAAAACAGGGATAATAATACTTCCCTACCTCATGGGTATTGTAAGGATAAATATCTTAAAAAAGCACTCAGACACTATGGTGACAGGGAAATAGAAGCAGACCAAGTGCTAAATACATACGTCAATTTTTTTCTGGGTTTTTTTTTTAAAGTTAGCTTTGTTATGTAAAATATGATACAGTTTATACAAATAGATTTCCAAAAGTTGCAAATTAAACCTAAATAAAAAATAGAATGAAATTACACTAACTTGTTAGCATTTTTTGAATTAAAAAAAAATAGTGTGAGTACAGTACTATATATTCTATATATACTAAAATATTTAACTTCTGTCCTGAGAAGAAAAGCTTCCATTCTTTTTAAATATAATGAAACATACAGAAATTAAAAATCTCTTTCAAATATCTGAAGCCCATACAATCCATGTTTTATTAAATTGTCATGTATTTTTTAAGTAATTTTTTCTAAGAGACGGAAAAAATTCTCCACTGGAGTCTTTAAATCAAAATTGGAGGTCTTTCTAAAAGATATTCTTTAGTTCAGCCATAAGTTCCTGGGCTGGATGCCAAATTTACCTGGGTGAAATCTATGGCCTATGCTGTGCAAAATGTCAGACTAGATGATCCCTTCATTTTGTTTTTTTTTCCAGATCTCTACAGTAAGATTTTTTTTTAATGAATTAACAGCTTTTTACAACAACAATAGTTAAGGCTCTGTATTTGTCACAGAGGTTGGGGAAATCAGATTCTTTGACTTTCCATGACCACCGTGACTTCTGCAGTCATCAGCATGGCTGACCCCAGGGCCGCCCAAGCAACTAATCTCAGGGACAGCTACTCAGGTGGCCCAAGGACAGCCACACCACCCACTGCTGGAGCAGCTCCAGGACAGGGCCGCAAGGACAACCCGAGTAGTGACCAGCGCAGCTGGCCCCAGGGACATGCCTGAGCAGAGGTTCCAGGGGCGGCTGGAGCAGCAACCCTGGACCAGTGACCCTGAGGCAGGCAAGAGCAGCTGCTACTACGTGGCCCCCAGCAGCTGGCCCCAGGGTCCACCTGAGCAGGAACCCTGGGTTCAGCCACACCGGCCACTGCTGGAGCCGCCCCACAGCCAGCCACTTGAGCAGCCCTGCAGCCAGCAGCACGGATCACTGCTGGAGCAGCCCCACAGCCAGGGACCATCTGAGCAGCAGCCCCGGTGGTGGACAGAGCAGCAGCCCTGGGCACAGCCACAGCAGGCGAATGGCCCAAGTAGTGGCACTACAAAGGCCCTACAGAGCAACGGCAACCTGGAGCCCCCCAGCTACCATTTCATTAGGGGTATTTATAGTAAAGGTCATAGGCCACAGGCCATGAATTTTTGTTTATTGCCTGTGACCTGTCCATGACTTTTACTAAAAATACTCATGACTAAATCGTAGCCTTAACTATAGCATGGGATTAATGTATCCTGAAAAGATAACTATGAACTGCATTACAAATTGGATCATTTAAGAACACTTTAGCCAATGGACAATGCAGAATTACTTTGAATAGACAGAATGTAATTGTCCAAGTAAAAATTTGACTAGAAAGCCCCCTATACTTGCTAAGTGTTCCTAGTGTCCTTTAGTGGCAATGCATGGACAGGACTTCAGTTTTGCAGCTTACCTAAAATACAGCACATCAGTACAACCAGACACCATTCTGGAGCACTAAAATACTACTGACCCTCCACCCCAAAAAGTACACCATGAAATGTTACCAAGAAGAAACACTCAGCAAATGCAGCATGAATTTTCTTATTTCCATTTCTGGCACTTTATACCTATGTCTATGCTTTCAACTCTACAGTTGAGCAATACTGCTTGCTGTATTTTAGTGCCAGTAAAGATTTAAGCCATCCAAACAAGACTGTGAATTTGAACTGACAGAGAGTATATTATTTGCATCTGGCATAACTGATGGTTGTGTCAAAACCTTGGCATATAATTCATTGGTAAACATATTCCTATGAATGCCTATTCACTCATGGCTGATTTATCATCAAGGGATATGGCCAGATTCTTGCCAGAACCGGACAAGATATTTTTTACCCATCATTTTAAGAATGTTCCTCTCTGATAGGGGATTAAGCAAAGCACCAATACTCCTGTTAGGTAATAAAGCAGAATACAATTTCCTTTTCTTTGATAATATTAAATGTCATACAAAAACATAGCCCTTAGAGTGAGGAGCATAGGAGCCTTTTTGTTTTACAAATCTAAATAAAATTAATTAAGTAAGTAAATGGTATAATGAACCAGTAGGAAATTAAAAAGACACATGGCCGAAAACATGGTTCTAAAATTGTTCTGAGTCTGTGTTAGTAATGTACTTTGGTTTTTTATTCTGCCCTCTACATCTAGTTGCTTTACAATACAGCTGTGGTCTAATGACAGTGTCACAGTCATATAGAGCTGCTGACCTTGCTCACCTGGATCTCTCATGCACCCTTATGGAAACACTCCAAAAAAAATCTCAATAAAAACTGACCTTATAGAGACTTCTTACTAGAGATTAACCTTTATCTTCTCACCCTCTCTTTTTTAACAAAGCACACACCAAGCTTTGTGTTAGTAGAAGCTGGGGGAAATCTTGTTATTCCTGTGGGCTAGATGGTAACTTTGAGAAGGGTGGCACATAGCTATACCAACCCAGTCTATAGGACAAATTTTGAACTCAATAACAATTTCTCCATTGAGTCCACCTTGTTCTGAGGGAGAATAAACTACTCCCTGTCTGACCCCAACTAGCAAGTGGGCAGGGGTGAGCAGAACCAGATCTGCTACTATTCCCATCCCCCTCCATCTGCTTCTCCCACAATTGCTTGCAAAAGGAGATATCATGAAAATAGCTGATACAATCAGAGTTGCAATCTCAATATTGCATGGCTGAGCAGGGTATGTGATAATCTAGCCCTGTGAAACTAAGTATGTTTGTTAACAGGAAAGTGTCTTCCAATTGAGGTTTTTCTTAGTTATTCATTTTGTGTGCTTCTAAAGAAAATCCAGAAAAATATAACTCAGAAAATTATAAGATGTTTGTTTTTCTAGATAAATACTTTATTGAAAATAATAGTTTGCAATGCCTAGGTTTTAATGTTATCTGCTGTTGTGTATTCATGTTGTGCATTGTCTTGCTATCTACAGCAGGGAAAATTCTTGCTCATACCCTCTTAAACCAATTACTTCCCCTTGCTAAGAAAATATTGCCAGATTCTCAGTGTGGTTTTAGACCATCCCACGGGACAAACAACAGAGTCTTCGTTGCCCACCAAATCCAGGAAAAATCTCCAGGAGCAAAATTAGAACCTGTATATGGCCTTCATCAATTTGATAAAGGCCTTTGACTCTGAGGAGTCCAGTGGCACCTTAAAGACTAACAGATATATTTGGGCATAAGCTTTCATGGGTAAAAAACCCACTTCTTCAGATGCATGGAGTGAAAATTACAGATGCAGATATTAAATAATGACGTATGAAGAGAAGGGAGTTGCCTCACAAGTGGAGAACCAGTGTTGACACGGCCAATTGGATCAGGGTGGATGTAAGTCCACTCTCAGTAACAGATAAGGAGGTGTCAATCCCAGGAGAGGCAAAGCTGCTTTTGTAATGAGCCAGCCAATCCCAGTCCCTATTCAAGCCCAAATTAATGGTGTTAAATTTGCAAATGAATTTTAGTTCTGCTGTTTCTCTCTGAAGTCTGTTTCTGAAGGTTTTTTATTCAAGTATAGCTACTTTTAAATCTGCTATAGAACATCCAGGGAGATGGAAGTGTTCTCCTACTGGCTTTTATATGTTACCATTCCTGATGTTCGATTTGTGTCCATTTATTCTCTTAGGTAGGGACTGTCTGATTTGGCCAATATACATGGCAGAGGGGCATTGCTGGCACATGATGGCATATAAAACATTAGTAGACATGCAGTTGAATGAGCCCTTAATGGTGTGGCTGATGTGGTTGGGTCCTCTGGTGGTGTTGCTAGAGTAGATATGGGGACAAAGTAGGCAACAACGTTTGCTAAAGGGATTGGTTCCTGGGTTAGTGTTCCTGTGGTGTGGTGTGCACTTGCTGGTATTTGCTTCAGGTTGGGGGGCTGTCTGTATGCAAGGACTGGCCTGCCTCCCAAGGTCTGTGAGAGTGAGAGATCATTTTCCAGAATAGGTTGTAGATCACTGATAATGTGCTTAAGAGGTTTTAGCTGGGGGCTGTACGTGATGGCCAGTGGTGTTCTGTTATTTTCCTTGTTGGGCCTGTCCTGTAGTAGGTGATTTCTGGGTATCCCCATCTCGCTCTGTCAATCTGTTAACTGCCTTTGACTCTGTTAATCGCAAAGCCCTGTGGAAGGTGCAATCCAGATTTGGGTGCCCTCCAAAATTTATTAAGGACCTAAGGCTTCTCCATGATCAAATGGCTGCCACAGTTGTCTGTAATGGCCTTGAAACAGAACCTCTCATCATCAAAACTGGGCTTAAGCAAGATGCGTTGTTGCCCCAACCCTGTTCTCCATCAATTTAGCAGTTATTTTGGTCCTTTGAAAGATCACCTCCCCAATGGAGTTAATATTCAATATGGAATGGAAGGGTAGCTCTTTAATCTTCCATGTCTCTGCTAAAATTCTAAAGTCTTCAGTATGCTGATGACTATGTCATCCTTGCATACACTGAGAATGACCTGGATTTTCTCGCACAAGCTTACCAAAGCCTAGGACTCTCACTCAATATTGAGAAGACTAAAGTGCTCTATCGACCTGCTTCAGGCCTTGCACATGACCCACCACAAACCACCATTGAGAGTCAGACTTTGGAGACAGTTGAGCACTTTTGCTACCTCAGTAGCCACCTTTCTCAAAACGCAAAATTCAACATTGAGATCCAGCACAGGATCCAGTGCTCAAGTGCTTCCTTTGGGAAATTGCTCCGACATGTTTTCACAGACCTTGACCTATGGCATGACACCAAGATCCAGGTCTATAAGACAATTGTTGATCCTACATTTCTCTGTGGATACAAAACCTTGGTGACCTATCAACAGCATCTCAAGAGTCTGGAGAGGTATCATTAACGATGCCTCTGGAAGATTCTTCACATCAAGTGGCAAGATTACCACACTAACGCCAGCTCCTCGCCGAAGCCAGTGTCACCAGCATTGAAGCAATGATCCTCATGCACCAACTTCGCTGGGCTGGATGCTGTGTGTAGATGCCAGATTCTAACCTCCCAAAACAAGTCCTCTACTCTCAAGCGCAACCACGGTCAGAGATCCCGTGGTGGTCAGAGGAAATGCTACAAAGACATTGAAAGCGTATCTTAAGAAAACTGATGTGGACATCACAGGCTGGGAGGAGCAAGCCACCAACTGACCCCAGTGGCACCATATTCTCCATCCTCCGCTTGGAGGAGGAGCGCCTTGCCCTCTAGGCTGAAAAGAGAGAGAGGAGGAAGGAAAAAGAAAGAACTTTCTCCCAGCAGGCAGATGGCCTCCCATGAAATGTCTGTACCTACTTTGGGTGGATTTGCATTTCCAGGATTGGAATTCTGAGTCGTCTCAGGATCCATATGTAAATCCGTGGTTGAGATCATCCTCGAATCTAGGAATCACCAATCAATCAATCAATTTTAGATTGGGAAGAGTAATTCATTCTACTTGAGATTCTATTATGAAATTGAGGGTGAATGAAGTTTAGGCCTTCAGTGGCAGTCTATAAGAATCTATTGCACTAGCCCAGTAGAGGGTTTGGGGCCGAAGTCTGAATGTGCAACAGGATGTACTATTTCTGTCTTCTCAAACAGAATTAATTTTAATATGGTGATATGCATCCTAGAAAATTTGTTTCATATTAAGAAGTCCAGATGTTTTTGGTCTCCTTCTATGACATTCTCACAATCAGAATAAATTATATCTAGAGACTAATGTAACAGATAGAGATGCTGAATAAATCTCATATAGTTCAAGTGATAAAATTAACATGCTGATGATATTTTAATGTTTCAGTATAATTGGGGGGGAACGATCATGCCTCCACCAGTTCCAATATAATTCTGTTCTTTAATCTTTTTTCAAGGAAAAAAATTGAACACTAGAAAGGAATATAAAGAAAATAGAATGTGTTTCAGTCTTAAGGCAAGTTGTTTACAATATATTTGAATTGCTTTGCCCAAAGGTGTTGTGGCAAATCAACTAATACATTGGAGATTTGAGGTCAGAACCAGTGTTTCTTGTAGTACAAGTGTGTCACTTACACACTATAGCTTCTGGTACAGAAGATCCACTGATGTGGAGAATGATATTAACATATTAGAACCATTCATCATCTATGTGACCTCACATGAGGAGGGGGGAACAAGTCATGCTTGCCTTACGCACTATTAATCCCATTGACTTGAAACCTAAGGCAATCAGAATTTGGCCCAAGATGCATGGACATGCTACAAGGAGATACGCAAATGTGAAAGCTTGAGATGTAATTTTATCACATGACAATTTAAAGACAAATAATACTAAAGTGAAAAGGAAAAAAAATAATGGGCCAAAGCTTCTTAGGTAGGCAGAACTTTTCAGTTGGAATTTTCAGAAGGAGCCAAGGGAGATAGGCTCCCAATTCCATCTGAATTTCAATGGAAGATGGGTGTCTAACTGCCTTAGATAGCTTGGAAATTTCCAGACTTACTTGTTTAATGGGAGATTTGTCTGAGTAAGGAGTGGTTCCCACTAGGTATTTCAAATGAACCAATGAATACTTTAGCCTAACCAGTGCACTTTGAAGAGACTGATTACAGCACGGATTTCTGTCTCTCCAGAGGTCCAGTTTTAATCTCCTAACTAAGTAAGAGAGGGAACCACTTCTATTAAAGCCAGGCACAGTAGAAAGGAAGGGCACACAAAATCTGAATCTCAAATCAAAGAATGTGATGGAATTGTATTGATAGAGAAGTACAAGGTAAGCATATACAGTTGTAAACACTATCATAAAGACTGCAATAAAAGACAAGTGAACAATCTTAAGAGACTTGTTCGACCCTGGTTCACATTTACTGGCTTATGGACATTTACATTATTAATCACATTGCATTTTTTATTTTAATATGAAAGGGACACTTGACCTTTTTACTGTCATTTCCACACCATATTGTACATACTGCTTTGAAAGAGACTTAACAGTTGAATATTGTAACTTTTTTGGTCTGGAAACTAGTGTATAATTGGTCCAATAAAAACGTCATGAGCGCAAAAATTGAGCCTAAGGGAGACAGTCTCAAAATATGTGAAACCCTTCCTTCACTGTTGTAAACCACAAGAGCTATATTCAAATGGCTAGGAGTCCCTCTCAAAACTAACACACATCACCAGCTAAAATCCACATCCAAAATTTCTGGAATCACTAAATACCTTCCCTGGATACACTTAATGGGATAGAGCTCTTTACTTGCAAGACAAACATGATAAACTTTACTGGAGGAAAGGAAACACAGCATAAGCTTGGGAAAACATAAGAAAAGTGTATCTAAATTAATAAATAAACTTCCCCCCACAGTAACGTTTGCAGTTATCAGTTTACTTTGCTCCCTACTCACTGATGTGAACATCAAATAGGCAAATGTCCATTACTATCTTATTTCCCCATTCTCCAAACCCCACTCATGGTTGTGTGTCTGGAAGTTATATAGTCCCAGAGTTTGGAAGTGCTCTCAAGCAGGCCTGTCTCTAGTCCTTTGAAAAGTGAAGTCCAGTCCTGAAACTTTGCCACCTAACCCAGAGATAGTGATTTAAATTATTTAGTGGCTGAGCACTGTCTTGCAAAGCCTCAGTCTGTGTTGTCTGACCACAAAGTTCTCTGAACAGAGGAGGATCCTGAAGGGAGAGGAACCAGCAGCATTTAGGACCCTTGAGAGAAGTCCTTACAACCCGGGCACTCCTTGGCACTAGAGAGGAGCCCTTCTCCTCTCTTACTCCTCTCTCAGTTCAGTTCTACTAACCAATTCTGATTCTGTGCACAGTTATGCTGGCTCCCAACGAGGAATTCTGGGTAGAAAGCTTATGCAAATGAAGCTATAGCTGTATTTCCCCTGTTCACCAATAGATAGGAGCAAATAGTTCCTTCCTCTCCAGAGCTTTGGTCCATTTGGAGTACTGGATAAATAGTGTATGCAGATGAAACACCTCTCCAGCCATTCTTCTCCCCTGTTCACCAACAGATAGGCGCAGAGAGCTCCTTACCCCTAGAGCTTCAGGCTACAGAGCTTACAAACATAAGAAATGTTATACTCAGATTGGATAATTGATGGAGTTCAGTTACCTAGTTGAGCACTGAAGATTTTTTTTTTAAACCTCAGGGAGAACAGGGGAGAGTTGGCCTTTTGAGGGGCAAAAACACAGCTAGTCGCTGTCCATGAGACTGACACTAGCTGTAGGTCTTTCTCTGTAAAAGTGACACAAGCTATCACCTTGTTCTGAAGCCTGCTACAGTGAAAATGTAGCAGTCAGTATATAACTGGAAATAACATCTGGATGAATGTGATACTTATTGCTTTGTACCACGGAGCACAGTTAAGAAATATTAGTTGATTCCTCCAGAAGGAGTGATACTTTGATACATGAAATGGCACCAGTTTTGAGAGATTTTTTTCTGTTACTTTTTAAAGAATGAAGAGATGTTTTATAGCTGTAAACCAAGAAAGGACATTTAAAGTTTTACAGAATGAACCCTTTTTCTCTGTGAATCTAATAACACATCGGGAACAATGATCACAATATCCCCAAATCACCTCTCTAAGGTAGACATTCTCACCCAATGTGTGTTGACAAGACTAGAGGGAATGGTAATTTGTATATTAGGAAGCTATTTGAGATAGCATATTTTTGAAAGTGCTACCAAAACAGAGTGTTTCGTCCTATTTTATCAAGAAAATATTCCACACTAGCAATTTGAGTATTCCGTGTTCCAAAGGGAACCACATATGTCTAAAATATATACTGGATGTTAAGGAACATAGGATACTAATGGTGTTAGGGAATGGTTAATGTAGATATTGATAGTGAAATAGTAACCTGCACTTACTCCTGTGAAAAGCTGAGCATCCTGCCATCAGGAGTAAGGGTCCTCATCTCTTGCCAGCCCAAGACCCATAGTAAGCTTATCTTGCATAAGCAGCTAGAGAAAACCCTCAACAACACTGCATTTACATCAGACTAAAGAGAAAATCCAAAGTAGCAAAACAAAACATAGGAAACCCCACAAAAACAAAAATAGACTCAACATTTAAAGACACTGAATTTTGTCTATATTCTGCAAATTCTAAATTAATTATTTCCATCTTTCAACTGGGCAGAAATAAGCTTTCACATTAAACCGTCATTCTGACATTTCCTAGCTTGCAAGTGCTTGACTTTGCAACTTAAATTTTAATGCAAGTTTTTGTATGCTATATGTGTACATTATAAACATGCACAGTATTCCTGAACATCAACATAAGGAACTGAGGAAACACAGAAAACTCAGGTCATTTTGTTTATAAGCCATCTTTTCCAAAGCCCTCTGAGCATATTAAACCCTGATAGCAGTACAACACATTTTAGACAATACAAAAGCACCCTGAGCTGTCAGCATATTTTCAGCAGACTGATCACTGTCAAGACCTCCAGCATAGTGTGTAGTATTAAGGATCCGTAGTTAGTCAGCTGAAGTTGGGATGAGGGATGCCTTCTATCCAGTCTGTGTTATTGAATTTGAAATCCCTCATAGGTTTTTCTGTCAAAGGAGTTGCTTAAAACAGACTGTTATAGGAATGAGTTAAAAAGGAAAGATTGAAAAAAGCCAAAAGAAAAATTAACCTATATCTTCACTGTCTCTTTTAGGTCAATACAGCGACAAAAAGAAAATAGAGTTTCACATAAAAGTTAAAGATAATCATTGTATTAAATTCTAGCCACAGAATAGCTTTTCTTACACTAGAACACTCCTTAATGTGTATCACAGCACAAATCCAACTCTCTCTCTCTCTTTTTTTGAGGGGGGAGCGGGGCAGAGGTTGGTCGTAAGTAGGGGGTTCACTACAACTGGAAATGCAACCTGCTCATTGTAATAATTTACTACTTCATTCTGTTTCACAGTAAACAGAGACTCTACCAGTACCAGACAAAAATATTTAACATATTTATTCATATCTAAATTCTAAGTAATTTAAAGCAACATTAGAAACTGTACTTCTAAAAATCCCTACACATTTAAAAAGTAGTAAATTTGAGACTAAGGCCTGAAAAACAAGTTGAATTCTAACTCTTCACTTTCTCTGCAGATCTGTTTCTTTCACCTTAGTCAGTGATTCTACCAAACATCCCCATTCCCAACCCCTCTCATTCTCTCTCTTAACCTATTAACTCATTGCACTATTTTGGTCACTTCTGAATTTGTTCCTAGTTGTATCTCACATTCACATTGCAGAGAGTAACTTAGAGTAATCAGTACTCTCAGTTACTTCTGTCAGAAAGTAATTAGTGTAAAATGGAATTGGAACAGATGATAAATGCTGGAGCTGTGGAGCAGCCAATATGAATTTCATGCATATGCTGTGGAATTGGCCATATGTCCGTAAGTTTTGAGGAAATGTATATGAAATAATATGATACTGAATATGGATCTCTCTGGGGAGCTATTTTATTGCAATAGAAAACTGCAGATTTGTTAAAGTTAAGTAAATAACAAGCAAATTTTTATTAAGAGTAAGTCAAGCCACCAAAGAGGCTATTATTGAAGTAGAAAGTTTCATGCTAATATGAATGATCTGAAGCTCTTCTTCTTCCCTCAAACCTTCATCTTCTTCTAAAATTGAAAGCTTCAGAGATCTACCCTTATTTGAACAAAAAGTGGACACCTAATTTTAGATGATCAGTCTGACTTGACTAAAGTCTGGTTCTGGTTAAATCTGACTCTTTTCCATTAAAAAATGGCATTTTAGAATTAACTCTTTCAAAGTGGGCCTCACGGGGAAGTCCCATCCAGGTTCATTGTTCAAAATAAGAAATCTGTTTCTCTCTCTCACTCACTTTTTTTGTAAAAAATAAGCTATTATTTTGCTTTCTAGTTTTTTTACCTAGGGAAAAATGAGGGAAAGGGAAAGAAAGCCAAGGGGGGGGGGGGAAGATATGTCAAATGGAATAGGCAGATGAGAGAAAGATGGGAGAAAGTGTTTTTTGGAAAACGGTGATTTACATTTCAAATAGGGAGTAAGTTATATAGCACATGAACTGTAGTGCAATGCAACAGACAATGAATTAGCAGCAGTCTGGACTGTACACCAAAATACTACAGAACCTTCACAGAACATACATGTCTCCTCTTGTGCCTTATCTTTATTCATTGTTTTTAAAAGTTTTTAAATTATTATGGTTAGGAAACTGTTGCTGCAAAATCATCACCATCTTTACTATTGCAGAACCAATGCAGCTACAGAACATGAAGCTGATTCTTATTCTGCTCATGTATCATTATTTAAACTGTCATATGAGTTTAAATGCAGAATCTTATAGTGACTCTAAAAAGTAGAAAACACATCTAGAGTTTTGCAAAATTCTACATGAGTTTACAAAATTGGCAATTTTAAAAAAAAATATCAAGTGACTAGTGATTTTGGATGTCCAATCTGAGACACCTTGCAGAGTCTAAAGTCAGGCCCTGCAAAGTGTCTCAAGTAGGGCACTAAAAATGGAGAAACCCAAAAATTAGTCATTATTGAAAAATTAGGCCATTGTCCTTTGATGTGTACATTTACTGGGAAATCACTTAGAGAAAAAATATGGAAGAACAAAAATGCTATTCTTACTGAATCAATGTTCAGTGCTTAACCACAATTAGGAACACGTAAAAAGATAAAGGAGATAATACAACATAACATAGCAACTCTGGTTAAATAAGTAGCTGTGCCTGGATAGAATATAGGCCTGACCATTTAAACACTTACAAAACTGCTTAGTTTTACTAACATGAGTAGTCCCAATGATTTCAATATTTGAAGAGCCTGTATAAAAAAAATAGTCAACAGTAGTCAAGAAATAAATTAAGCAAACCCAAGATATCAGGCATCAAAATGAAATGACTTTGAAAATAAAATTGTAGGTTTTGCATGAATTCCATACAATTACCTATGCTTACAGAAAGGTTTGGTGTGTCAGGTATTCTAGGATAAAAAATGCATCTTGGTAAGAAAATCATTCTCAAGCCACAAAAATATTTTCCTCATGATGCAAACATTTTAAGTAAAAATCTTCCTTTTCTGGAAGAATAGAACAATATTTTTCTCTGATGACAAATCATGAATTTGTGACTCCGAATGGAATTTGTCACATTTGCAGGAAGAATTTTTTCCCCTTCTTCATAAAAATATTATGTATTCATACAGTACCTAGCACAATGTGGCCCAAGCTCAACTGAGGCCTGTACATTCTATTGTAATACAAATAAATAATTTTAATATAGTTAGATGCATGAGAGAAGAATGCCATCTGACGCCTATCCTAGCAATAATGACTTGCACTCTCAGTATTTCCTAATGAGCACATGATGCCCACATTGCAAAAACTACCACCACAACTGAAACTCTTGCTGGTGATTTAATAAAAGATGTCTAGGATCCATTCGGGACAGAGAGTTAAAATATATTTTTTCTCTCGTAGAGATGGCTTCTAACAGATAAGGATGCGGAATATTGTCTGGGTACACCACAAAAAGGACAGGAGACTTGATATGGGTTCTAATCAGGCCACAACTTTATTATATAGATGCCTGGGACTACCCAGCAGATAAGATGTGCAGTGCAGCAAATCCATGCTTATTCAAATCAATTATCCAGGGCTTCCATGAGCCCCCCATCCAGGTCCCCCAGCCAACCCATGGCTTGGACTTCACCATCCACCAGCCTCATAAGAGGGTTAAGGAGAGCTATGAGAACAGGGGAGGTTCTGTTCCTTTATCTAGTACCTCATTTTAAGTCCTTTACCAGGCCATTTATCTGGTCACTGGCTACCCTCCCTACAGAATACCTGCACTGAACATCTGCCACAAGGAGGCCCAGTAATTTGCTTGGCTGCCTCCCCCACCCACCCCAATTCCACTGAGGGTTAAGCATTGTAGAACAAATGCCCTTACCATCTTCATAACCCTGTGCGATCTGGAAGTTTGGCAATTGATAACCTGTAGCATTGCCACATTGTCGCATCAGAAGCACCCTTTTATTAGCCAGCTCCAGTCTCCAAATCACCACTGCAACTAAAATGGGGGAAAATTCCAAGGTCATGTCATGCACAACCCCGTTTTATGTCCAGGTGGTGGGTCATTTTTGTGCACACCATCTGCCTTGATAAAACACTCCAAAACCTGCACCCCCTGTCGCATCTGAATGGATCTTTAACCCCCTTTATAAAAACCATTCCTCCCTCCAGAATGATACCCCATTAAATTGACTCAGAAAACTTTCCCACACCCCCAAGTGTTTCTTCATCTCTCTAGTGACTCGTATCTAATGGTTTGGCCTGGCTATGCCAGCTGTTGCTGCTGCCAGCCAGGCACAAAACGCCCATCCTGGGGCAACAACCCTGCAAGCAAAGTTCAGGTGCCCCAAAATAGATTGCAGTTCCTGCAGCCTGAGTTTTTTAGCTCCCAGTGCTCTCTGGAGCAACCACAATAGCTCCTGAAGCTTATCATGAGGGAGCCGAGATACGCCCTCCCTGGTGTCCAGCTCAATGCCCAGGTAGGTCAATGTAGCGGAAGAGCCTTCTGTTTTCTACTCTGCTAGGGGTACCCCCAACTCTTTAGCCCGGTGGCTTCTAACAGATAAGGATACAGAGTATTGGGGAAGTTCGCATTGCTGCCTGCAATAATATATTTTTAGATTAACTTTGGCCTTTAAACTGATACTCCATCACAATTCTAATTATTAAAATAACTAAAATAATCATTATTCTTTCCACTTTACTACCCCGTCTGTACTTTCCCAACAAATTCTGGATGTGCATCACTTCTTTTAAAAAGGTAAAATTGCTCATAGGTCAAGGACTCACACAGTAATCCTAGGCATGACAATATCATATAAATGAATAAATCACAAAAAGCTCAAGACAGCAGGGTTCTAAACTTAGTGTCATAAGTAAGTATTTAATTGATTTGCTAAGGTAGTTATTGTATCTTAATTGGAGACAGTTATTAGGTATATCCAGGATATAAGTTAAAATAATTATGGGTAGAACACCCATTAATAGCACTCTTATTAGGTGATAACAGGACACAATCAATGCATCTGGTTACAAAGACAGATGTTCTGGACATTTTTCCTCCACTAAATTTATAAAAACTTCAGATTAAAAAAAACCAAAACAGTTTGGGTAATGTGGCCAATCGCATGACCTCTGGAGGGTTATAAGTATGTAATGTGTTCCATCAGTTTAGCAAGTAGCAGCAATTATTTGCTCATAAATAGGTATTTGATAAAATTAATATAATCCATATTTTCAACAATTCTGATTTCAATAATGTCTATAAATATGTTAAAGTTAGTCATGAATTATATCTTTCTTAGAGTCACTGAAATTATCCATACTCTACTGAGTGTTACAGTGATTTACACATCCACTTAACTTTAAATAAAGTATTATTTCAGCTGGAATTCCCACATGATGGCAGGCCATATTAAGCCAAAGAGCACAAATAGGCCATATAATTTGAAACTGTCTCCCATACTTATATATGCTTTAACTTGTGATGCAAACTTGCTTCTGAAATAGTGCACTGGACATAATTCAGTGTCTCCCAAAGTGCTGCAACTCTATCTTTTCTATTTAGCCAGCTTTGCAGCAGCTTGCAACCCACACTAGCAGCCATACTGCTCCTCCACTATGTATAGCTACAGTTCCTTCCCCAAACTGATCAGACCACCTTCATGTGCTGAAAGACTGTCAGCCAGCCATCTTCTCCTCAGAGCTGCCTTGCTTGCTTATCTCTCATTGGCTCAAGTTCCCACCCATAGCCTAAAATGAGCACCAAGAAGCTTTGAAATTAATCTACACATCTTCATCCATCCCTCTCTATTCGTGAACGCCCAAATGTGGCATGCAAAGCTCCAAAATGGGAGAAACACAAAATTATTCACAGAGAAACTTAAAATGTGGGATTCATTCCTTCACTGAAAGTGACTGTCCATATTTTTAGCTTCATGATTCTTTACACTTGATGTTAATAATATTCAGCAATAAAAGTGAGGAGAGACCAAGTCTCTAAGTAACAGGTATTTTGGGGAATAAATTGAACTATGTATCATACTTGGTACCTGACTTATCCAGGGCCAACAAAGTATACCCCTACGACTGGGGAATGATCATATTTTTGGCCCATGTTAGGAAAGATCTGTTAATTACCTGGGCGGATCTAGCTAGGAGTGGGGGCAGGAGGCAGCCAAGATACCTGTGGAACCTCCTTTTGGTGTATGTCCAGAGCAGCCTCTGGCTGCAGAGAGGACACTGTCTCCTGATTAACAGTTGTCACAAGTAGATTCAGGGGAAAGCATCCCTTAAGGAACATGGAAAAGAGGTAGGTAGGGCTGCTAATTTCTCCCCCCTCTTACTCCTTATATGGGGGGAGGGCAGTGGAAGGATGGGAAGGGGGTTGCTGATGGCAACCCTCCCAAATAGGAGGAAACAATTAAAGAAAGGATGAAGACTAGCATGGTACGCTTTTTGCCAGGTATTCCCAGGTACGTTAAGTGAATAAAATTGTGGCCTAATTAACCCTCATCCCTTGTGTTATCTTTCTTACTGCATTCTGGGTACAAAAAGATACATTTGGAGAGATCTGCTCTCCACAGTGACATAGCTGTTGTGTAAACAATGAAATATTACAGCAAGGCATGCAAAAAATACCCAAGAATGTTGTCACATCATGCTGGAACCAGTCACTGCAGATGAACACTAAACCAATGACTAATGTCTCTGACTTTGTCAATGTTTCTTTATTTTTATCAATTGATTATTATGCAAAAATTCTAGCCAATCAGAGTAGTCTGCAAAACAACAAACACACACAACACTTCACTAGCCTTCCATCAACATCCCATCACTGGTTAATCTGTCATTCAGTGAGAAAGTCAGATACTTCCAAACTCTCTCTCACACCCCTGAGAATGTAAAAACAAGTGATATTCTGTGTCATATGGAGACAAGTACAGTTCAAAGTACCATTATCACTTGTTCTCATGGTGATAATTAATCCCATCATCATTATCATAATGAAAAAGCATGTTCAGAAAATGCTGATTGAAGACTCCAATATAAAAAATACAAGTCATTCACTGCCTATCAGCCAAATTGATTCTTACACTTATTGCAGATTAGCAGTGTCTTCCATATTATTTTATACCTCAATCCAAATTTATCTAGTGTTCTTATGTTTCACTTCATGATTTTTTGAAATGTTCTGCTCTACTATGAAGTGTTAGGATTATACTTTTCTTCCTTAATTTGTGATGTATATTTAGTGTTAATCAGAATTTTTGCCTGATTTTGCTTCCACCTCTGCTCCAATCTTGGGGTCCATGATTTACCGCCTAGCTGAAAGGAAGAAGGCTATAGTCAGGCAAGAACATTAAAATCTGTGAACTGTTACAATTAAAAACAGACATACTTTTCAAAAGTAAAGCAAAACTGCATAAAGCCTTGAAAATGAGGTCCTCACCTCCACTCCAGCCCCTTCACACAAGGAAAAAGGGCTAGAGTGGTGTGAAAGGGCACTAAAGGTCCCCTATCTGGTCATGGGAGAATGCCTCCAGCATAGACACTGCGGAAGACAGCCCTACGCCTCACAAGTTCTGGAACAGGGTGTGTATGAGGGTTGGGACCAGCGGCTTTAAAGGTGTGTCAGGATAGGGCACTGGCACAGAGTGACAGAAATTCCAGTTGGTGATGTAGTGCATAGGGAAGCTCCTGGAGGCTTCAATAACTTAGACCCGCAGAACAGTTATTCAAGGAGCTGCAAAGAGGTCTTAAATCCACCTTAGTTCTTGATCCAGCAGCACCTTAAAGAGGCAGCACAGACTCTCACCCCAAATGTTTTTATAGTCAGCAGCCCAAACCAAATAAGCAGCCCGATCCTATCAGGTGCTGAGTGCCCCCTGAGAGGTGCTGACTGCCTTTAACTCACATCAGCTTCAGAGGGGACAGAGAGCTCAGCAGCAAGCAGGCTGTACTCTGCACCACATCATACCAGAGCCCATGAAAGCTTATGCTCAAATAAATTTGTTAGTCTCTAAATTGCCACAAGTACTCCTCGTTCTTTAAACTACAGTAAATTAACACTTCAGAGGGGACCAACGGTAAATTAGGAATAAGTGAACCAGTTTGAAAAACAAAGAACAGCTGCATGCCCCTAAACCTTTACTCATTGCCAGAACTGAACCAATGTTTTTGCAAGCTGAGCCTTTTGAGGTTCATCCATCATTGATCTATGTCATGGACTTTTGTCCCACAAGTACTGGAAAGAAGCGGGCCTTGTAAATAAGCCTCCGGGTTTATTTGCTGTTTTTTGTTTGTTTTTAATTAACACATATATTTATCTGTTTTGGTGGCCCTGACATTTAAAATAACCTTTAAACAGGTTTGCCGTTCCAACACCCTCTCTGGGAATGCAAAGCTTTTTATGTTTAGTTATCTTGATAGGAGGTGGCTAGAACGCTATATATATGCAGATCTGTTTTTACTGATTCACTTTGATCTCAGATAAGGCAAACGGTGTTAATTCCAATCAATGGTTTGGAAAAGTTTTGAATCTCTTTCCCCCATTTCCTCTTTCAGATAGAAAAAACTAGAGTAAAGGACAAAGGGAATCTGCAACAAAAAAATAAACCCAGGAATAGCTTAAGTTCAGGTGAAAGGTTAGGCTAAGATTTAGGTTTTATTGTTTTTCAGTTCATTATAAAGGCAAACCCCAGCCCAGAGCTAAGTTTGGATTATATCCAATATGAGTGTACAATAGCTTACAGGACTTAGGGTGACTAGGTGTCTGGTTTTCAACCGGAACATCCAGTCAAAAAGGGACCCTGGGAGCTCTGTGTTAAAAGTTCAGACGACAGTGCTGCAGAGCTAAGGCAGGCTAGTCCGTACTTGTCCTGGCTCTGTGCTGTTCCCCGGAAGCGGCCAGCAGGCCCAGCTCCTAGGTGGGGAAGAGTAGGAGGAGCATGCTGCCTCTGCCCCAGGCACCAGCTCTGCACTCCCATTGGTAAGGAACTGCAGCCAATGGGAGCTGCGGGGGCTTGGCTGCGGGCGAGAGCACCCGGGGAGCTGCACCTGCAGCTGGTCACTTCAGGGGCACAGAGCAGAGTCAGCCTGCCTCAGACCCCCTGCTGCGGCACTGACTGGGAGCTGCCAGTGGTAAGCCCACCCCCCAACCCCCTGCCTCAGCCCTGAGCCCCTCCCAAACCCATAGCCCCCTCCTATACCCCAAACCACTTATCCCCAGCCTCACCCCAGAGCCTGCAACTCAGCCTATATCCCCATACCTCCCCCACACCCAAGCCCCACCCTAGCCTAAAGCCCTCTCCCGCACTCTGAACCCCTCAGCCCGAACCCCACCCCGGAGCCTGCATCCCCAGATGGAACCTTCACCTCCTCCTGCCCCCCAATCCCCTGACCAAGCCCAAAACCTCCTCTCACACCATGAACCCCTCTGCCCCACCCCCCCAGCCTAGAGCACCTTCCTGCACCCTAAACACCTTATCCCCAGCCCCACCCCAGAACCCACACCCCCAGCTGGAGCCCTTACCCTCACCCCCTCCCACACCCCACCCACCTGCTCCAGCTTGGAGCCTCCTCCCACACCCTGAACCCCTCATTTTTGGCCTCACCCTGCTGCCCACACCCCCATTTAGAGTCCTCACCCCCTCCCACACCCCAGCCCAGTGAAAATGAGTGAGGGTTGGGGAGAGAGAGAGTCACAAAGGGAGGGAGAACATAGTGAGCATGGAGCAGGGCCTCGGGAAGGGGGTGGGCTAGGGGGTTCGGTTTTGTGCAATTAGAAAGTTATCAATCCTAACAGGACTCAATCTTGTTTCCTATTGTGTAAGCAGAGTTTTATGCCTACAGTTATATGTGGGCACAGTTCATAAAATTAAACACCTAGTTATCTGACTGGGCCACACATACAAAAAATATGCACATGAAAATATATCTTTTTAAATATCTCTAAACCAATCCTACAATAGTGTTTTTGTAATATATGTGGCATATACAGAAAACATGATAGTGTAGTATAAAGGTTATATAGCATTCATTGGGATGACCTACATATGGGCTGAATGCAGAAATTAGTGGGTGAAATTCTATAGCCAATGTTATAGAGGAAGTTATACTAGATGATCAGAATGGTCTCTTCCGGCATTAAAATCTCTGTTTTTTAACTCTGAATTCACTTTTGGTTTTTCTGTACATTATATAAAGGGAGACAATTACCATTTCTAATCACATATTAGAAAGTGGCATATGATAAATTGGAAATCACCATAAATTACACATTACATATTTTAAAGTATCAAATATAAAATTTCAAAAATTATATTTTCACAAGCACAACTGCATCACCTTTCTATTAAATCCATCTCATCTGGGACTTAGTCTAATGTTCTAAATCCCTGAGCTACTGCAAATAGCCACCTTTATAAAAACTCAACCTGCCAGGGAAGAGTTTCCTCCTTCCCTCTCCAGATATAGCAATTCCCATAAGTTGGGCAGTGATACCTTTCTAAACCTACAAATAACAATAATAATAAAACCACAGCCTGATATCACATGTAGCTGCATAACAAAAAAATGCACTTTTTCCATTGGTTAAGGAGGAAGAATGGTCTTGTGGTTGAAATGATGGCCTGGGATGGTTCAAGCCATTTGAGTTCTATTCCTTCTTCTGCCATGGAGCTTCTATGTCACCCTGAGCAAGTCACTTTATCTCCCTGTACCTTGGTTCCACAGGAGTATTGTATGGATAAATTCATTGGCATTTGCAAGATACTATGGTGATGGAGCCTCTTTCCAAAGGGACTCAGCCTCTAGCATTGGGAAGTCCTTAGATACAGCTCTGTTAAATAATGACGTTTTAAATATACAGAGCAGCTGCTCTCCATGGTCATTTTTGGACATGTTTTACATTTATTGCAGGTTTTTGTTTGTTTGTTTTTTCTTTGAGCACAGTTGGCCTAATGGTAAAACTAAGGCATCTGTCTTCACTGGCAAAAGCATGTAAGTAATAGCTCCAACAGTTATTCTAAACTCTCTAAAATATTCCTAAAATAGTCTTTGTATAACAGGAGGCATAGGTCTGAGTCAGCTATCCAACTTCCCGTGAATGTTTATGGGAGCTGGGTGCATAATTCCATTAGATTCTATTGAAAATCCCAGCCACATGATGGTGATATTTAATCTACAGATTTTACTGACACTTGTTTGAGTTTAACTGTGTCATGATGCCTTGGCCATTCATTAATAATACAATCAACCCAAACTCATGGCGATTAAATCTTTATACCACACCACACCATTATGGAGATAGAAGTCTATGTATATATTACATATATCCAAATGCGCACACATACAATATACCTGCACACACAGACCCCAAATTGTCTAAATAGATAATAATATTAATTTAATTATATTCATAGAGAATGGTGCTCTCAAAGTTTTTTTTATTATTTTTTCTAACCCGTTCATAGGTTAAAGTATCTATAAAGACGAATGCTATCAGGAACTTTGAAAACCACAGAGCACACAAAGCCATAACTTTTAACTAATTTTTGTATGACTAAAATCTTCAGGTTTTTTTCAACTAACATCTCATTTCCATGATCATAAAAAACTGTAATATTAAATTATAACAACAGCAATCAAAGTCCTGGGGAGCAAGAGGATTCTCAATTGCAGGCCATGCATCACTCTCAATATCACCGCAGAAGAAGAGATTGAAAAGCACATCAATTCGCATAACTTCCTACCAGTACCCATTGTCTTTTCAGTTCCTAATGATGCTGAAGTGTCTCCATGATTAAAATTTAAAGGCTTCCCAGTAACCAAGTAATTTGCCCAAA
The DNA here is from genome assembly GCF_025201925.1 of Gopherus flavomarginatus. Lineage (NCBI taxonomy): Eukaryota > Metazoa > Chordata > Testudines > Testudinidae > Gopherus > Gopherus flavomarginatus. The sequence continues at coordinate 57,539,334 of NC_066626.1, read as the reverse complement.
ACTCCTTATCCAGCACTCACCATGAAGACACTGATTTTAATACACTATTAATCAAGCTCCAGCCAAGTTTACTACTGATACTTTCAATTACACAGGAACTAACTTCATTGTTCTCAATGCGTCAATGAGAGACCACTTCCCTGATTAGCCATTCACCCTAGAAACAGATGGATAACAGACTTGGGTTGGATACATTTTACAGAAGGGACTATTTGCTGTGAATTATTTGTTGTGAGGAGTAAACAAAATTAGGCATTTCCATTGTGTGATATGAATGACTAATCTGACTTTTGAACCATATAAAATGGTATATCACAAATAACTGATTTTAATATATAAATGTAATGTTGATATTGCATTTAATTAATTAAATGTAAATTAATGCAATGAAGAACTTAACAGACAAGTTGTGAAAATGAACATATGTGCATATGCACACATATACACAAACACATATGCATATACACATAGATGTGTGTGTGTGTATTAATGATAAAAATCAGGGAGAAAATACTATATTAAGGATTAGCCCTCTACTAAATATAGTGCACAATTTAATCTCAGTTCACCGATGCCCAATTCTACTTCATGATTATTGTACAGTACTTCTAACAACAATAGAGTGTATTCTTCAATATTTCCCTGATCCCATAAAAATATACTTGCTTAATTTTAAGCACGTAAATAGTCCCAACGACTTCAGGCCCTCTCATGATCAATGTTAGACATGTACATAAGAGACTGGAGGATCAGTTATCATAAAACGATCCCCAGTGCAAGAATTCCAACAGATTGCAAATAGTTATGATTTGTCACATAACAACTGGTCGTCTCTTTCTGCAATAAAATGGACAAATGGGAAAAAACAATACAGGCTGTGAAATGGCTGCTTGATAAAAAACAATTTGAGTGGAAGTTTCCCAGACCTGGCTATGCTAGAGTAAAGGAATGATACTGGATCTTCAGCCCAGCTTATGATGAGTCATAATTTGGTGTTTGAATTTTCTTTCCATAATCAGTAGCTGAAGCCAGAAGTTCTTAGTCCAGCTACAGCTACTGCTTAGGAAAAGCATAAAGCTAAACAGGTGTGCAAGTCCTGATATGACAAAGGACTCTAATGCTTTTCCTTCCTCCAACAGAGAGAGATCGGCTGCATACAAGTTCCTGAGAGTTAATAAAAAGCCTGATATTCTCAAAACCAAGGCTATGTCCACAGGTACATATCATGCCATTAGATCTTATTCAGACAGATGTTGGAGAAATATTTGAGTAAATTTGGACAATTTTGCTTAGCTATAAATTAATTTTCGTACAGTTGGTTCTCAATATAACTCAAGAAATTATACTTTTAGACCACCTGACAATGAGTTTTTGTTCAACTGGAGAACTTTACACTACCTTCAGTTACATATACAGTTTTGTTGACAAATGGCCACAGAGAAATCTAGGGCACAGAAATGATTATTTCATCCATGCTGGCCGTAAAACCACCTGAGCATTATAAAATTCATATTTGAATAAAACAATTAGGAGCCAAATATTATTTAAAATAATTCTGAAATAGTTGGTTAGAACAAATATTCTGTCTTACCAGCAAATATGATAGATTTTATTTTTCTTCTGTAAATCAGGGTTTGTAACATCATTGGGAGTTACCAGATAGCAAAATTTGTAGGTGACCATGCTAGTTTGGCTTATCTGAGTGTGGAGTAGTTAGTAAGCATTTTCACCAAGATCTATCAACATTTGTATTTCCTTTTAAAAGCTGAGCATATTACTGGTCAAGCCTATTCTAACTAAATCTGACTGACTAGCCCCCATTCTTAGGTGTATTTATCTAAATGTTCTATCCACACATACCACCATTTGTTACGTGGTGCCAAATCACTACATGCTATTATTTGCTCAACAACAGGGAGTGAACAGGTGAGTGTGCACTTGGATACCAGTTAGTTCCCCTCCTCCCCCCAAGAAAGCTGATTGAAGTAATTAGATAATATGGCTGGCAGCTGGGTGAGAAAGAGCCAGTTAGCCCATCAGCCCAGAAGGATGCAGACACACAGGAAGGCAGTGTGTGGAGAGAGGAGCAGGGCAAGCTGAGACCAGAGGCCTCAGGAAAGGGAGGCCCTCAGGAAAGCGAGGCCCTCAGATCCTGAGGAGAGAGCCAAAAGCACAGAGGATATTGTAAATAGACTATTGCACGTGGACTGTCATGGTGTTGGTGGAGGGAACTCAAATGTCACTGTGAATGCACAACCAGTGGAATCTGTGCAGTTTCTGCTGAGCAAGAAGATAAGAGCGAAGGGGCACCCTGTTAACAGTCTCACTCATACAGCCTTAGACATTCAAGCCTGTTTTATTGAGACAGTTGGTTAAGACATGGAAGCCTTTTATCAGAATTTAGCCAAAAATATGTCACATCGATGAAAATTTTCCCCAAATTCATAGAGGTACAATAAAACAAAAAAAGACTACATATGGTCAGAGGTGGGAGAGTAGACGCCAAAAAAATAAGAGTTTTCACATTGCATCTGCCTTTGGATGAATCTATGGAGTGGAGTTGCACTCCTGAAGAACATCCATGGATTTCTGTTTGCAAAAGCAAAAGTACTCAAATGCATCAATCAATATCAGAAATTAAAGCAGCAAAAAACTAGAGTTGTAGTAAGTTGTTCTCACACTGGGCAAACAAGCCCTTCCAAGCTTAAAAGCTACTGCTCACAAATTCATGCTTCTCCCATTGGACTCACTTATTGATTATAAGTTTTGTAGTTTACATATTAGAATAATATTGTACCTCCTATTTGACTTCTGCAATGATTGTTGGTATCACAATGTAGAAAAGCAGTTGGCTTGGTTATTATACAGTAGAAGAGATAACAAGAACTGGTATAAAGGACACATTAAGACTGTTCTGCATAGATATGGACTCATACCAAACATTTACTGTACATCCAGATTATCAATTCTCCAAATTTAGGAATATTTGAATATGGAATTTTGGGTTAGCACATTATAAAGATAGGACCCATTTTTGACATTTGAAACCATATTCTGATTCCTACTATTTGTCAGCCCCCACTCCCACCCTGTGCCATGCTTTTTTGTTCAAGGTTTTTATTTCAGAACACCTCTAATTCTGTGGTGGAAATGGGCATAGTGAGGTTATCTTTCATGAACTGCATTACTCCTTCACGAGGCAGTATCAGAGAAACAACACAAGTATTTTTAAGTAACAGTAAATTAAACTCTCCTTAGGCTAGTAAATATGAACAGTTCTTATGAAGCAAAAGAACTTGCTCACTGGGCAGATTTCTCTGAGCTGTTATAGCTCAACTACAATCCTGGGACAATTTAACTAGGTTCAGATCAGATAAATAGCAACCTGACCCTTTGTCCCATACATCAGCATGTTAATTTTATAATTTGAACTATATGAGATTTATTCAGCATCTCTATCTGTTACATTAGTACTGATTTTGACCCAGATCCCTAAGTGGCCCCCTCAAGGGCTGTACTCACAACCCTGGATTTAACAGGCCAATGCTCAAACCACTGAGCTATCAAACCCAGGATTAGAAACACAACATACCATAAAAAGGGCACTTTCTCTTTTGGTGTTTCTGACCTGACCAAGAGCAAGCAGGACATACTGTGATGCTCATGACAAAGCTTGTACTTAAAAGATACCCAGCCCACTTTTGGAGATCCACAGAGCTTGAATAACATTTAGACAAACATCTTAACTTTTTGTGTTTATCCAAAACAAGTTTTCCACATTTCTGAGATTTGCGTGTCCCTTGAAATTTTCTCACAAAGTGTAAATTGGCTGTATAAAAAAATGCAATATAAGAGCATTTAAAGTAATCACTAAGATTTAGAGTGAGCTTTTACTTCACTGTGAGTACGTTACCTTGTTGCAAATTTACAACATTAACCAATTATTTTCTGTCAACTAGCAATTTTTTGGCAGATCCCTTTTGCATGATTCATGAAGGACCAGTAAAAGGCTAATTGTTCAAATTAATTTGCGTAAATGACTAAGCAAGAGATAACAAAATTACATCTGCACTTCTTTGGCAAAGATTCAATAGCAGCGGCCCCGTACTGCCAGCTGCTTCCAGACAACACTCTTGCAGAAATTAAAAGCTACAAATATTAATTAATACACTTTTTTGGTACGTTAATTTGCACTGAAAGGTTCCGGAGTGCAAAACTGCTGAGAAGATGAACCATGATAATTAGAATTAATGGGATGGATGCATGTTTTTGCAGCTGAAGTTTTAAAAACCCATGAATGGAACTGGGAACTTGAAACTGACATTCTCATAAATCTCTATGATAATGCAGCTATTAGTATTAGAAGGATTAAGTACTGTGGATCCAGTGTTATCCATCACATGACACATTGTATCCCATCTGTCATTGCAGCAGCTAAGACATGATAGCTGTCCTTGAGGAAGCCATATGAAAAGCTTTGGGAATTCAAGGAATTCTGTTGCTGAATGTCGGACAACAAAATGAATAGCTCAAACCTCTGACTCTCAAGCAGAAATAATGGCCAGTACTCTGTACTTGTCAGCTTAGTGCTTTACAAATACTCTAACTATGGTATCTGTATTTAAGTTTAGTTAAGCAGTCTGAATTATAGATAGATCAGATAGACTAAAAACAGTCACATGTCACAGATTTTATCTTTAAATCATTTCTAACTTTATATGTTTGATTTCACTATAATAGTTTTTACTGATGATCACACTAATCATTTTGCATATTTTTCCTAGGCATTGCTCACCACTCTAGCTCTGCTAGATATTTTGAAATAATGCTCAAGTTTGACACAAAATTACTAACAACAATACTCACATATTCCACAGTGGTGTGTGAGTTCTGTCTGTGCATTTTGAAGATGAAAATCCCTATGTAAGTGCGAATATTATTAAATGAAAATTACATTTTAGATCTATTGTGTCTTTAACTTTGACTGTTGCCTTAATTTTAAATGTATGGGGTGTTAGCACTTCATTGCCTGTTTAAAAAATATTGTTACATTTCTATCAGACACAAATAGAAAGAATGAAAAATGTGACAGACATTTCTTTCACAGTCTACTAATACATTTCCACATTACAAAATCTATTCTTCATAAATTTTTTTTGATGCTAAATAAAAACAAAACCAGTGTTTTGGTTTCCATTTATAACATCGTATGCATGAACACTCAGAATGACTAGATTCAACGGCTGAGAGAAACGAAGGGAAAGGTGGATGTAAGAAAGCAAGGAAAGTGCAGAGGAGGTTGTACTATACATGTAAACATCCAATGTCAGATCCTCAGCTGGTGTAAATCATTGAAATTCCAGGTAATGAGCCTATGCTGATTTACACCATCAGAAGCCCAGGATCCCAGAGTATGCAAAATACCAATTTATTTATCACCGCTAGAGGGAGAGTTTTTAAGAAAAGTTATTTCAGAGTTGTGCTTCCAGAAGGAAACCAAAAATTTTATAACTTTATGGTTTGCCAATCACAACTGGACAAAGATTTCTCAATTTCTTTACAATTCAGAACGTCATAACTGAATTCAATCCAGTGAGCTGAACAACTTGCAGTATATACAATTCCAAATTATTTTTTTCTTCTAAAGTATTTGTAAAGTAGGGTCATCCAAGTTTGATGATCAGTAACTTTAATTTTGTACCCAATTACCTAGCATGCCATTTTCCACAGGCTACACAAATTATTATTCCTTTACTCTGGGCTATTTCACCATCGTCCCTCTTCTTCAATATCACAGGTCTATTTACATCTGTCTGTCTTTGATTTTCACAAAAACATCATGAAATATCCCATTTCTAATAACATCACACAAAATCAAGCATACACCCTGACCTCTGGTCCTCAGCATGCGTTTGTCAAACACACACACACACACACACACACACACACACACACACACCCCAATGTAACAACCAATGAAGTCAATGGAATTCTTTCCATTGACTTCTGTGGGCACTGGATCAAGCTGATGGAGCACAGTAGTTAACAGTGCAAGCTTGCCTTTTCCTTCCCATCTCCACCAAACAGAAGCTGTTTAATATAATACTCCACCCACAACATAGCAACAAGACCTCAGAATCCCAGGAAATAAAATGTCTTGTAAAATTCTCCTTAGTAGTAATATAGGAAGAATTCATGAGACTCTATTCCTAGATAAATACCTATTTTATATCTATGGATATAAGAACAGCTTTCTGTGCAGAAGTGGGTTTAGACTGCCATATTATTTAACTTTAAAGGATAGTGGCTAGCAAATCTTAAAAACAGCCACTCTGTCTCTCTCCTTCTCTGCAGCCTGAAAAAATTAATTTATAGCACATACTAAATAAAGAGATTTTAGGCAAAACTGCCATATAGGCAGGACCCTACCAAATTCACAGTCCATTTTGGTCAATTTCACAATCATAGGATTTTAAAAAACATAAATTTCATGATTTCAGAGATTTAAATCTGAAATTTCATGGTGTTGTAATTGTAGGGATCCTGACCCAAAAAGAGAGCAGTGGGGGTGGGGGGTGTTGCAAGGCTATTGTAGCAGGGTTGTGGTAGTGCCACCCTTACTTCTGCTTTGCTGCTAACAGCAGCGCTGCCCTCAGAACTGGGTGGCCGGAGAGTGGCAGCTGAAAGCCAGGAGTCCAGCTCTGAAGGCAACAGTGCAGAAATAACGGTGGCATGGTATGGTATTGCCATCTTTGCTTCTGCACTGCTGCTGGCAGGGTGCTGCCTTCAGAACTGGCCACCTGGCCAGCATCTGCCGCTCTCCGGCCATCCAGCTCTGAAGATAGCACAGAAATAAGGGTTGTAATACCATGACCCCGTCCCCGCAAAAAATGACCTTGCAACCACCCCACAACCCTCTTTTGGGTCGGGACCCTCAGTTTGAGAAATGCTGCTCCTCTGTGAAATCTGTTTGATATAGGGTAAAAGTATACAAAAGACCAGGTGTCATGGGGGGAGACCAGATTTCATGGTCTGTGATGCATTTTTCACAGCTGTGAATTTTGTAGGGCCCTATATATATAGGCATGTAACTGACATATGGAATAAACTGCCAAAAGAGGTTTTGAATAAGCCAGATCAATGAATTAAAAAGAAACCTGAATTAGCTGACAAACCAAGACAAAACAGTGAATTTAGGAGAAGAAAAGGAGGGGGTGGGGGGGAGATATAAAGAAAAAAATGGGAGCATGATAAGGGTACAGGATGGGGCAGTTCTTATCCATAGGACTGATTAAAAACATTCTATGAATATGCAACATGTTTTTGGGTTAAAATGAAGAATGTTAATTCCCATAGACTCTTCTACCCAAGGAACTCAAAGTACTTTACAGACATTTAGTTAAATCCTATAAAACTCCAGTGAGGCAAATATTACCAGAGCAATTTTACAGATGAGGATATGGGGCACAGAGAGGCTAAGCAATTTGCCCAACGTCACACAAGGACTCAAATGCAGAAATAGGTTTGCCAGGTGTCCTATTTTCGACACTGGTCAGGACCGCTGACTGGGCCATTAAAGTCCGGTTGGTGGCGTAGTGGGGCTGGTAGGCTCCCTGCCCACACTGTGTAGCTGCTGGGAAGCAGATGGCATGTCCCTCCAGAGGGAGGGGTGGCCAGGGAGGCTCTGCGTGCTGCTCCTGCCCACAGGCGCTATGCTGAGTGCCGGCTCCGCAGCTCCCATTGGCCAGGAACCATAGCCAATGGGAGCTGCAGGGATGGCACCTGTGGGTGGGGGTGGCACGTAGAGCCTCCCTGGTCACCCCTCTACCTAGAAGCCAGAGGGACATGTGTCTGCTATCCAGGAGCCACCTGAGGTCAGCACCGCCTGAAGCCTGCAGTCCTACCCTCTGTCCCAGCCCTGAGCCCTCTCCTACACACTGAACTCTTCAGCCTCAGTCCCACCCCAGAGCCTGTCCTGCCAGCCACAGTCCTTACCCCCTCTCACACCCCAACTCCCTGCCCCAGCCCGGAGCCCCCTCCTACACCCTGAACCCTCATTTCTGGCCCCACCCTGGAGCCTGCACCCCAGCCCAGAGCCAGTATCTTATAACCCTATGCATCAGACTGGAGCCCCCTTCCACACTCACTGAACCATGCAGGGCCTTGTGGAAGGGGTGGGGCAAGGGTGTTCAGTTTTCTGCAATTAGAAAGTTGGCAACCCTATGCAGAAACAAGAATAGAACTCAGGTGGTCTCTTGTGCTTTAGACACCTAGTGACCCACTCTTCCATTGCAAGGTCCTCATGCACAGCAACTTCAAGATTAGGTGCTTAATTATTAATTAAATGAACTTCCTTAAGAAGGTAAAGGGACAAGATACTGTTGGTCTATAGGAGAGTACTTAGACTTTTATTTACTGTCCTTTGGCATTTAGTGAAATCCTTTCCTATCCTCCCCTCAAAACAGTTCATCTTCCATCTCAGCATTATCATATCCTTTAATTCTGTGCTTGATGAAGACACTTCAGTTTGCTATAACCTCACAGAAGGGCATTTATCTGTGTTTCTCTCAAAGCAAAAAGCAATAAGGGTTATAAATGCAGGACCGTGTCTGTGATTCAAATAGCCCATTTCCCTCAATACATTTCTATACCCTGAACTAACCAGGAGCAATAAGAGCATTGGAATTATGAAACATTTCCAGAGGTCTGATGGCAGACAGTATGTAGCTGTCATCTGAAACTAGGGGAATTTGTGCCACAAGGCAGGTATGAAATAGACTACAGTAGTCAGTGACAAATAAGTAATGTACCTAAATATACCCAGTCAATTCAGAGAGCCCTAGGATGCTATGGAGATGTAGAATGGGTGAATGGACTTGATTCTCAGGAGGGGGCTGTGGTTAAAGGGTCTGTTTCTTTTTAGTTTGTTTTTATTGGCTTCCAAAATGCAAACAGACACCAAGCACAGGCTCCCGATTTTAAATTAAAAATCAAAATAGAAAGATGTCCTTTTAAATTAAAGTAAACCATGGGCATTGGGCACAAACCCATTTTTCAACAGTTAAATATTACAGAGAGGGACACACGAAGAGAAAAATCTTTTGAACACATTGGACTGAATGAGGTTCTGTGGTGGGGTCAGAGTAAACTAGGGTCTTCCCCTCCTAAATAGGGATGGTTGGCATGTATGAGCTAAGTATTGTAAAACATTATTTTAAGCAATGTATTTTTTAGTATTTGTGAAAGGTCATGCCTAAACAATCAGAATTAGAGCTTTAAGACTACATTTTTAAAGATATTTGAGGTGGATGTGCCTTATTATCTTAAAGACCCCTTTCCTTACTTTTTCATGCAGACGTTCCCACATCCTATGCGTTGCTCCTTATACATGGAATGAACTAAAATGTTTTTCCCATTCAAACCACTCAAAAACACCCATTCTCACATCATCACCTACAAAAAATAAGCAGTCAGAATGAAGGCCTTACCAAGTATAAGGTAAGTGGTTTGAGCATTGGCCTACTAAACCCGGGGTTGTGAGTTCAGTCCTTGAGGGGGACCATTTAGGGAACTGGGATAAAAATCTATCTGGAGATTGGTCCTGCTTTGAGCAGGAGGTTGGACTAGATGATCTCCTGAGGTCCCTTCCAATCCTGCTATTCTATGATTTTAAGTATTGTGCCTGTCATCACCCCAAGCACCTGCTTGTATTTTACATCTGTTTTCCCCCTCTTTTTAGATTATGAATTCTGCATCTATCGATATATCTGTACAGTGCCTTACGCATTTTGGGTGCTACTATAATATAAATAACTATAAAGTTCCAGATTGACAGCCCTGGAAAATGAAGTACTCTATACACCAAAGCAGATATCTGGATGCCAACAGTTCCAGCTTTTCCAAACAGTGTGCATGTTTCAGTCATGTTCCCCATGGCCCCTGTGCATGGTCCTTGTAGAAGAAATTAGCTTAGGTTCTGGGATTTATATTTGTGCATCAAACATTCTGTTCCCTCATGCCTGGTTTCAGCACAAAAAGAGACCAACTCCTTTTAAATGTGTTGCTAATGATATGTCTCATCAAAGGCTCAACACTTAAACTCATGATGAGCAAAAAGCAGTTGTCTAACCTTGCCACCTATGCCCTTCTTGGCTTCTCCTTTTTAAGGGTCTCTTACGTAAAAACAGTCAAGTGTGTAAATATTTTTAAATCTATCTGTTTAAAAATATTAAAGTACTCAAAAAATGCAGAATATATGTTTTTGTGCTTTTATCTCTCAAGAAAACCTTCACTGATTTTTTTTAATTAAAAAAAATCACTTTGAGCTGTGAATGCCAAGTTTTAGCCCAGAGGGAATTTTTATTGCAGTTACAATCCCCGAAAAATCATTTTTTTTTTATATTTTTACATGCGCACACACACACACACACACTGCATTTTTAAACTATATATTAGCACAGAGCCTGATAAACCCTTAACTGTGACACTGGTACTGAGGGCTTCTATTATATCTGATGACAAAATTGACAGATTGCTTCTGATGAGTATGTGGAAAGCTTTTTGTTTTTAACCTGACCCTGAAGACATGTCATAACATTTGTAATATCTGCAATAAAATGTCAACCTCCCTACTATAAGATTGCTGGAGCTCAGAGTTAAGCATTCAGTTTAGTGCTTCTACAGCTTTCAGTTTAAAATAAAAAAGACCCTTAATTTCCTTTTGGACAGTTCAAACCTAGTATAGTCTAATTTATCTTGGCAAATACAAAGTAGTTATAAGCTATAAGAAAAGAAATTTAGGGGATAAAAAGATGGACCAAAATGAAAATATCAAAGGCCTCTACATGAGTCTCAAACATACAGCATGCTGAATTTTTGAAAGGATCTTGCAACAAAGATAGTGTCAATGACCACCTCAATAGTTAGTCTGACTTAATTTCAATCTATTATGATCTAAAATTTTACTATGACCTCCAAGGATCACGAAGTATTTTAAGATCAGTTCATGAGAGATAAAAATGTCAATAATGTCTCCCATTCCCTGTAGTCAGATGCAGTATTTTGTAGTCGAATAATTCAATTAAGGAAACGGATTACACTGCTCTGGTCTTACTGAACTCCTTATCTTCCTCTTTGTTCAGTCTTGCAGTACCACATTATTAGTCATCAGGACTGTAGAGAGACTAATACTTGCCATTGATATGTCATCTACTGTTTTGACACACAGATGGTATTTCTAACTGTGTGCAATACAGAATAAAACAGTCCTCCTTTTATTCTTGATAAAATTGTCCCAGCAATAATGTTTGTATATAAATGTGACCGCCATTCACAATTCCTTGGAAGAAAATACTTTATGGCAATTAACAAGGGTTCATCCTTTCTGTATGTACATCTACTATGCAGTAAAGCTCAGCTTTATTCCCCATGAGACAAAATACTTCATCTATTTTTGTAACTTCCTCAGACTTTATATTGTTTTATGTTTCAGGACTTCCGTAGTTGCCTTCTTGTAATATTTTAGCTTTTAAGCTGTTTTCTTGCCTCACTGAGCTCACATAAGATACATCTGAAAGCTTTAGTACAAATTTACTTCGAATAAAGTCTTCAATTCATTTTCATGGCACCAAAAAGACAGCTTTAATAACTGCAATGACAAATAAACTGGAAATCATTCCAGGCCTTTTCACTTAACTGACAAGTAGAACACTCTCATAATGAGCCGCAGGTTTTACGTTTTCTCTTTGACCATAATAGCTTCATTTAAGAGCGTCAGACCCTGACACTTCATCATTTATCTACATTATTTCTCATCTTCTTTCAAATAAATTATGGAATACTAGACTGAACACATAAAAACAAAGTGACTTGTTATCTGTAAACAGCAAGATAAATTGTCCAGAAGTTCCTCATTTAGTTCCTTTTTAAATTTAAGGGCAAGTTATTGATTGTACCTTTTTTTCTACTGCAATTTTTTGCATTTTTTTACAGCCATCTTATTTTTGTTGCCAGTGGCCTTTTTGCAGTCATCCAAAGTCTGATGATAGTGCAGAAAGCATAAAATAATTCCATTATCCCAAGGTTGGCCAGTATAGCAGAGAGAGGTGGAAAAAAAATCAAATAAACAGCTTACATAGATATTTCTTTCCATCTGTAAAATTCCTTGTCCATAATACATCTTGTCATACTAGCAAATGTGACACATCCAAAGTAATGAACAGTGGGTCTGTAACTGTTTTAGCCTATAGTGAGATAGTACTGATATTTACTGTGCGCAGAAGAACACTTCCCCCCCCCAACTGAAATACATTAATTCTTATCTGAACCCAGCATTCAACATTCTGAGTTTACATTTATTTTATTTTAAAACTGCATTGTTTAAAATCTAATTAGCAGCACTTCAGCATTTACGTTTTAATTACTGACAGGTGACACTCAAAAGGGTTGGGTTTAATAATGCCTTGTGTTTCTAAAGCTCCAACCATCTGAGACTCTTAGAGCACTTCCCAAATATTAATGAATTAACCCTTTCCAGATCCATGTGAGGAAGATAAATAGTATTACTCCAGTTCTACAGACGGGGCAATTGAGAGACAGAAGAAGTTTAATGGTTTGCCCAAGGTCACACAGCCAGCTTATAGCAGAGTTGGGAATTGCAATCAAATACTGGTTAAGATACTGGCATGCGAGTCAGAGTAAGTCACAAGGGTAAAGTAATTCCCAAAATATTCAGAGGATTGTTAAGAGTCTTTTCAAAACTATCCTGCCTTAGTTTGTAAAAAAAATAGACTAAAAAATCTCAAAAAGAATGGGCCTTGTCATGAGATTCCAGTACATTCTGTTTCCACTTCTTCTTAATGAGGCTTTGAACCCTTTAACACCCATCAACCCTTAATAAGGGGGCGGGGCTACTGAGGAAGACCAGGGCTTTAGAAGCCCACTCCTAAGTGACCAGAGGAGCTAGCGAACAGGAGTAGCTAACAGGGGAGCTTTGTGAGGAAGTTGTGAGCGGGGGCGCTAGATACACTTAGCATTCTTTAAACTTAAAGCCCAAAACATGCCCTCATAAAACCAAACCATCAACAAAGGAATGAGCTGCAGGAGTAAAAAGAGAATGCAGGCAGAAGTCCAGCAACAAAATGGGGCCTACTTAGTTTATTGCACCCAATGCAGCATGTATGGTTACATGCCCTATGGACAGGTGGCGTATGTGTGCATTCGGTGCAAGGAGCTCCTAGCCCTCACAGAAAGTGTACAGGCTTTGGAAACCAGAGTGGCTAAACTGGAGGAGCTAAGGGAGACAGAGAGGTACATAAATGAGACTTTCTGGGACACAGAAGAATGGTCCCACCCTTGGTCTGACAGTCTCTGTGCTGCTGAGTAGGATGAAAGCCTCAGGGAAGGAGAACATCCAACTGCAGCAGAGGGAAATGATCCCATAGTTGGGATTTTTCTTCTAGATGCTGTCATGATATCCTCTCACACTGAGGATACCTCTCCAGAGGAGGGAACTCCAGTTATTAGGAAGAGACAGGTAATAGTTATGGGGGATTCAATCATTAGAAACATAGATAGCTAGGATTGCGATGACCAGGAGAACCACATGGTGACTTGTCTGCCTGGTGTGAAAGTTGCGGACCTCTTGAAACATCTAGATAGACTTATGTGTACTCCTGGGGAAGAGTCGGTGGTCATGGTACCTGTAAGTATCAATGGCATAGGGAAGGATAGGAGAGAGGTCCTCGAGGTCAAATTTAGGCTGCTAGGTAAGAGATTGAAGTCCGGAATCTCCATGATAGAATTCTCTGAAATGCTTCCAGTTCCACACGCAGGGCCAGTTAGACAGGCAGAACTGCAGGGTCTCAATGTGTGGATGAGATGATGGCATAGGGAGGAGGGGTTTAGATTTATTAGAAACTAGGGTAACTTTTGGGAAAGAGGGAAGGATGGGATCCACCTAAACCAACATGGAGCCAGATTGCTGGCACTTAAAATTAAAAAGGTTATAGAGCAGTTTTTAAACTAAGGACTGGGGGAAATCCAACAGGTGCGGAGGAGCACATGGTTCAGACGGAGACATCCCTTAGGGGATGATCTATTATGGAGATTCTCTACGTCCTAGTAAAGAGGAGAGAATGGAAGATGATAAAATACGGGTAGGATCTGATAAGAAACAGTCAAATGAAAAAGAGTCCCATTCAATTACATCACATAATGGCAGACAGCTAAAAAGTAATATGTTTTTAAAGTGCTTATATACAAATGCTGGAAGTCTAAATAGTAAGATGGGTGAACTAGAGTGCCTCGTATTAAATGAGTATATTGATATAATAGGCAACACAGAAATTTGGTGGAATGAGGATAATCAATGGGACACAGTAATACCAGGGTACAAAATATATTGGAAGGACAAAACGGGTTGTGCTGGTTGGGAGTGACACTATATGTGAAAGAATGCATAATCCCAACTATACATATAAAATGATGGGGTCTAAATTAGTTTTTACCATTCAAGAAAGATCTTGGAGTCATTGTGGATAGTTCTCTGAAAACATCCATTTAATGTGCAGCGGCAGTCAAAAAAGTGAGCAGAATGTTGGGAATCATTAAGAAAGAGATAGAAAATAAGTAGGGCTGTCAAGTGATTAAAAATGAATCAATTAATTACGATTAATCGTGCTGTTAAACAATAATAGAATACTATTTGTATAAATATTTTTAGAGGTTTTCCACATTTTCAAATATATATTTATTTCAATTACAACACAGAATACAAGATAAACAGTGCTCAATTTATATTTTTTTATTATAAATATTTACACTGTAAAAATAAAATAGTATTTTCAATTCATTTAATACAAGTACTGTAGTGCAATCTCTTTATTGTGAAAGCAACTTACAAATGTACAGAAATAATTGCATTCAAAAATAAAACAAGGTAAAACTTCAGAGCCTACAATTCCAATTAGTCCTACTTCTTGTTCAGCCAATTGCTCAGATAAACAAGTTTGTTTACATTTACAGGAGATAATGCTGCCTGCTTCTTGTTTACAATGTTACCTGAAAGTGAGAACAGGCGTTTGCATGGCACTGTTGTAGCAGGCCTTGCAAGATATTTACATGGCAGATGCGCTAAAGATTCATATGTACCTTCATGCTTCAACCACCATTCCAGAATACATGCATCCATGCTGATAATAGGTTCTGCTTGATTACGATCCAAAGCAGTGCAAACCAACACATGTTCATCTTCATCATCTGAGTCAGATGCTACCAGCAGGATTCAGTCATTTCCGCATCAGAGTGTTACTCTTTTAAGATCTCTGAAAGCATGCTCCACACCCCAACCCAATCAGATTTTGGAAGGCACTTCACATTCTTAAACCTTGGGTCGAGTGCTGTAGCTATCTTTAGAAATCTCACATTGGTAACTCCTTTGCATTTTGTCAGATCTGTAGTGAAAGTGTTCTTAAAATGAACAACATGCTGAATAATTATCCAAGACTGCTAGAACATGAAATATATAGCAGAATGCAGGTAAAACACGGAGCAGGAGACTTACAATTCTCCCCCAAGGAGTTCAGTCACAAATTTAATTAATGCATTATTTTTTTAATGAACATCGTCAACATTGAAGCATGTCCTCTGTAACTGTGGCCAAAGCATGAAGGGGCATATGAATGTTTAGCATATCTGGCACGTAAATACCTTGCAATCCCAACTACAAAAATCCCATGTGAACATCTGTTCTCACTTTCAGGTGACATTATAAATAAGAAGCAGGCAGCATTATCTCCCATAAATGTAAACAAACTTGTTTCTCTGGACGATCGGCTGAACAAGAAGTAGGACTTAGTGGACTTGTAGACTCTAAAGTTTTACATTGTTCTGTTTTAACATGCAGTTATGTAACAAAAAATCTACATTTGTATGGTACATTTTCATGATAAAGAGATTGCTCTACAGTACTTACATGAGGTGAACTGAAAAATCTCTCTTTTGTTTAGCATTTTTACAGTGCAAATATTTGTAATAAATAATATAAAGTTAGTACTCCCACTTTGTATTCTGTATTCCAATGTAAATCAATATATTTTAAAATGTAGAAAAAATCTAAAATATTTAATAAATTTCAATTGGTAATCTATTGTTGAACAGTGCAATTAAAACTGTGATTCATCATGATTAATTTTATTAATTGTGATTAATTTTTTGTTAATCAAGTGAGTTAACTGTGATTAATCAGCAGTCCTAATAATAAGAATTGGAAAAGGTACAGAGAAGGGCAACAAAAATGGTTAGGGGTATGGAACAGACTCTGTGAGAGGAGAAATTTAAAAAGCTGGGACTTTTCAGCTTGGAAAAGAGATGACTTAAGGGGGAATATGATAGAGGTCTGTAAAATCATGACTGGTATGGAGAAAGTAAATAAGGAAGTTTTATTTACTCCTTCTCATAACACAAGAACTAAAGGTCACCAAATGAAATTAACAGGCAGCAGGTTCAAAACAAACAAAAGGAAATATTTTTTTCCATGCACAGTTAACCTATGGAACTCCTTGCCAGAGGATGTTGTGAAGGCCAAGACTATAACAGGGTTCAAAAAAGAACTAGATAAATTTATGCAGGATAGGTAAATCAATGGCTATTAACCAGAATGGGCAACGATGATGCCCCTAGCCTCTGTTTGCCAGAAGCTGTGAATGGGCAACAGGGGATGGATCACTTGATGATTACCTGTTCTGTTCATTCCCTCTGGGGCACCTGGCATTGGCAACTGTGGGAAGACAGGATACTGGGCTAGATGAACATTTGGTCTATGACCCACTATGGCCGTTCTTATGTTCACTGGTTCTGAAAACTCTCTCTCTCACAGTATACAACCATCAGTCCTGGCTGAAACTATAAAGGAAAAAGTTCCAGGAAAATGAAAATGTATGGGAAGAAAATGTAACCCACAAGGAGATTACATAGATTCCTGGGGCTCTGTCTGCTGGCCAGGCCCCAGTTCCAGGTTTTTTCCCACCCCAAGCAAAAAAAAAAAGGGGAGAGGGCAGTGGAGGGGACGGAGTGCTGCCACCAAAGGAAAAAAAGAATCCCACCCCTTGAAAAGGGTTGCCCTTCCTAGGGAGCTCAGGAAATGGGAGAAGCCAGTTTATGAGACAATCTGGAGCCAGCCAGGGCAAGGGCAAGACTGGCTGTGTGGGGAGATGGTGAGTCCCAGGTCTGCATAGAATCATAGACTATCAGGTTTGGAAGGGACCTCAGGAGGTCATCTAGTCCAACCCCCTGCTCAAAGCAGGACCAATCCCCAACTAAATCATCCCAGACAGGGCTCTGTCAAGCCTGACCTTAAAAACCTCTAAAGAAGGAGATTCCACCACCTTCCTAGGTAACTCATTCCAGTTCTTCACCACCCTCCTAGTGAAAAAGTTTTTCCTAATATCCAACCTAAACGTCCTTCACTGCAACTTAAGACTATTACTCCTTGTTCTGTCATCTGCTACCACTGTGAACAGTCCAGATCCATCCTCTTGGAACCCCCTTTCAGGTAGTTGAAAGCAGCTATCAAATCCCCCCTCATTCTTTTCTTCTGCAGACTAAACAATCCTAGTTCCCTCAGCCTCTCCTCATAAGTCATGTGCTCCAGCCCCCTATTAATTTTTAAGTATCAGAGGGTAGCCGTGTTAGTCTGGATCTGTAAAAGCAGCAAAGAATCCTGTGGCACCTTATAGACTAACAGACGTTTTGGAGCATGAGCTTTCGTGGATGAATACCCACTTCCTCAGATGCATGTAATGGAAATATCCAGGGGCAGGTATATATATGTGTGCTAGCAAGCAAGCTAGAGATAACGAGGTCAGTTCAATCAGGGAGGATGAGGCCCTGTTCTAGCAGTTGAGGTGTGAAAACCAAGAGAGGAGAAACTGGTTCTGTAATTGGCAAGCCATTCACAGTCTTTGTTCAATCCTGAGCTGATGGTGTCAAATTTGCAGATGAACTGAAGCTCAGCAGTTTCTCTTTGAAGTCTGGTCCTGAAGTTTTTTTGCTGCAGGATGGCCACCTTAAGGTCTGCTATAGTGTGGCCAGGGAGGTTGAAGTGCTCTCCTACAGGTTTTTTCTCTACGGAAAAGGATAAATGGACACAAATCAGACATTAGGAATGGCAATATACAAAAACCTGTAGGAGAGCACTTCAACCTCCCTGGCCACACTATAGCAGACCTTAAGGTGGCCATCCTGCAGCAAAAAAACTTCAGGACCAGACTTCAAAGAGAAACTGCTGAGCTTCAGTTCATCTGCAAATTTGACACCATCAGCTCAGGATTGAACAAAGACTGTGAATGGCTTGCCAATTACAGAACCAGTTTCTCCTCTCTTGGTTTTCACACCTCAACTGCTAGAACAGGGCCTCATCCTCCCTGATTGAACTGACCTCGTTATCTCTAGCTTGCTTGCTAGCACACATATATATACCTGCCCCTGGATATTTCCATTACATGCATCTGAGGAAGAGGGTATTCATCCACGAAAGCTCATGCTCCAAAACGTCTGTTAGTCTATAAGGTGCCACAGGATTCTTTGCTGCTATTAATTTTTGTTGCCCTCCACTGGACTCTTTCCAATTTTTCCACATCCTTCTTGTAGTGTGGGGCCCAAAACTGGACACAGTATTCCAGATGAGGCCTCACCAATGTCAAATAAAAGGGAATGATCATGTTTCTCAGTCTGCTGGCAATGCCCCTACTTATACAGCCCAAATTGCCGCTAGCCTTCTTGGCAACAAGGGCACACTGTCGACTCATATCCAGTTTCTCATCCACCATAACCCCTAGGTCCTTTTCTGCAGAACTGCTGCCTAACCATTCGGTCCCTAGTCTGTAGCAGTGCATGGGATTCTTCCGTCCTACATGCAGGACTCTTCATTTGTCCTTGTTGAATCTCATCAGGTTTCTTTTGGCCGAATCCTTTAATTTGTCTAGGTCCCTCTGTATCCTATCCCTCCCCTCCAGTGTATCTACCACTCCTCCCAGTTTAGTGTCATCTGCAAACTTGCTGAGAGTGCAGTTTACGCCAGCCTCCAGATCATTAATGAAGATATTGAACAAAACTGGCCCCAGGACCTACCCTTGGGGCACTCATACTGGCTGCCAACTAGACATGGAGTCATTGATCACTACCCACTGAGCCCAATGATCTAGCCAGCTTTCTATCCAGTTTATAGTCCATTCATCCAGCCCATACTACTTTAACTTGACGGCAAGAATACTTGGAATACTTGGGAGACTGTATCAAAAGCTTTGCTAAAGTCAAGGAATAACACATCTATTGCTTTCCCCTCATCTACAGACCCAGTTATCTCCTCATAGAAGACAATTGGGTTCGTCAGGCAAGACTTGCCCTTGGTGAATCCATGCTGACTGTTCCTGATCACTTTCCCCTCCTCTAAGTGCTTCAGAATTGATTCCTTGAGAACCTGCTCCATGATTTTTCCAGGGACTGAGGTGAGGCTGACTGGCCTGCACACATGCAGGGTTCCCCCTGAGAACTGGCCTCTAGGGACCTGAAAGCAAGATCCCTCAACTGGGTTTTTCCCTCTCCACTGATGACTCCCAGTTTGTAGAGTTTTGCTGGGAAACCTCCCCAGCCAGGCTGAGTTAGCCCTCCAGCTCCCTAGGTGAAACCAGTCACCACATGGTCAGTTCTGCTCTGGCTGCTAGTTCAGGGCTGCTGCCTGCTGTGAGTGTGTCTGGACGCTGGGCTAGGGGACTGCAGTTAGGATGTTAGTAAAGTTGTATAATCTGCACTTTGAGCCCTGCACCCCTTTGTGGTGAGGGGAAATCCTGGGACCAAAGCAGCCTCACTCCTGCCTGCCAGCAGAGATCAGCCCCTCTGCAGTAACTGAGGACTCCAGAGTCATCTCTGAACCTGAGGATCATTCATGGAGTTTGTGAGTGCACCGTCTTTTAGTTAGTCAAGGAACTTGTTTTGGGGACCCCCTACTCCCTGAACTGTGTCCTCAAGCCAGGGAGTGAGGGTTTGAGGATTTTATAACCTGCTGCATATTAAACCTGTGGAGGGACTTACCACCTCCTCCCACATGTGAGTCCTTTAGGCTGTACTGAACCCAGTCAGCCACACTGCTAAACCACTGCAGAGAAGATATCTTGGTCATAGGTCATCAAGGGCCCCAACAAAGTACGTGGATGAACCGGACACTAATACATTTGCTACATCAGGTCATGTGACTGCGGAAAATCATAGGTACTATCAGCATGGGCACCAGTGCCCCTAAAAATAGTGTTTTACCTTGTTATGTTACATTTGTCTCCTGTTTAATATAATTACTGTGCTGAATACATTGTATGTATTTTGTTATTTCTCGGGAGTCTCCAACTATGTGACAAGTAAGTGGGGGTTACCCTGTGGTTAGAATTTTCCTCCCAAGCTGCCCTGGTGACCCTGCCAGGAAGGAGCAAAGGGGGTGGAGGCACCACCAAATAAATTCATAGGGAAAAATAAAGAAGATACACCCTGCTGAGTGGGTGGAGGGATCCAGAAGGACCCAGGCCTGTCCATCAAATCCTGTAAGCAGATTGGCATTGAAGAAAGTTATTGGGTGGAGAGGGGGCACTACAAAAAGTTAGTCCTAAAAGATTTTAATAGCAATTTAGATTACTTATTTTATCAAAAACAGTTTGCACATCCTTGTTCCTCATCAGCTGTCCTTGATTATCTCTTCTTGTGTGTGTAGACAGTCACAGCAGAGATCACAGGATATTCAGGAGTTTAATTAGGTCAGTTGGTGCAGGTGGCTCAGGGAGGTGTTTTGCAAGCAGGGCATCGGGATAGGATAGACATAGAGGAAGGCTGAGCAGCAAGACGAGTTAGACAGTGAGGAGCATCAGGACAAGAGCTACACATAGTTTGTAGACAAAACCTTTAAACACTTCATGTTGGAACATAACTGCTTAGCACTTACCAGTTTTGGCATGAACTGCTTAAAGGTTTCAGCTCATGAAGGCACCTGTGCATCAAGCTGACTTCCTCCATGCACTTGCTCCCTTTCTTGATCCACTGAAGTGCGCTGTTCCTCACTCCATGTTCTGCAAACCTGGTAAGCTCTGAAGGAGGGAAGCCCAAGTCTCTGACCTTACAAGGATTGTCAGAGCACAGCTTCTCACTGCAGATCTTAGTAGGTCCACCAGTCACAGATGCCAACACCCTAATGGAACTACAAGATCTGCTTTCCAAGTAACTTTTCTTACAAGCCTTTCTTTCTCTCTGCCCTTCCCCTGCTGCTGTCACTGAATGGGATGTGAGCATGTAGCCATCTTGAAATTCAATCAAGTTATCTACACAATGCAGGCAGCAATCAAATTGAAGACAAAATAGTAGTTTAAGCTAAGACTTCCATCAGTTGCAATTCTATGTACATAAAATTATAATTATATCTCATCTTCAGTGTAATACTTAGAAATGCCATTTGATACAATTGTTTTTATTTGAAAATTTAAATGTAACTAAATTAGAAAAAATAAAGTAGTAAAAGTTAATTGAGAATTATCTACTCCAGAATAACTCTTTCTGGTAAATGGTTTGTGTGGTTATAGAAGGCTGATAAGTATAATTGTATTTAGGTAATATCATATTTAATTTACTGTACTCGATTGTTTTATACACCATTTTATAAAGACCTGGTAAGTGAGCTTTACGTTATTGTTTGTATCTTAAAACATACACACACGCTCACATGCAGTATACAGACAAACAGATTTTGAACAAGGTAGCTTTTAGCAGTTTGTCCCCAGAGATATTAAGGATAAACTGCTTCTGTGTTATCTAAAAATCAGAGGGTTTAGTAATATATACATTGATAGCTCATAGCTAAGTGGCTCCACATAACAGTCAAGTGATCTGGAATATGCAGCCTACAGTTTAAGAACTATGACTTCAAATTTAGGGCTCCCTAGCAGTTTGGCAATTAAAACAGAATGAATGACAATAGACTAATGGTCACTTCTGGCAGGGCTCCACTCTGGAAAAGGATGAAGTGTCACTGTCCACTGAAGATTCAGTTAATGTGATTTTAGACAAACAGACATCCTGAAATATGAAAACAAGTCCACCCAACCACTGATTTTGTGGAATAAGATTTATTCAGAATCTCTTCTGTTTATAAGTACAGACATAATTATGTTACTTTCATTTTTAAAAAACCAAAAAACAAACACAACACACCTGGTAAGTAACTTAAAAGTTCAAATGCTCTAAAACTGAAATTGGAAAACTGCTCCTTACTCCACTCACGTTCCAGAAGGTCATTTTCAAACTGAGAACCTCAGAGAAGGGAGGAGGAAAGATTATAAGGTTGTTTCTCCCTTTATAATGATCAGCTCCTGCATAGGTAAACTTCCGTTAGTCACACCCACACATTAGAAGTCACCCACATAACCCCAGCTGATCAATGGGAAAACAATACTTTAAACTCAGAAAAATCATTACTGAAGGAGGTGGAATCTAGGCTCAAATATACAAATAATGGGAAAAATTCTATCCTTGAATATTTATGTGCAACTCCCATCAAAGATGACCACCAAAATGTGTTTGCATAAGAATTTTGATTAAAGGTATTATCCTTAAACCTTTAGCTCCTGGTCAGGGGAAATGAGTAAAATAGTCATATTTATCTATCTACACAGCTAGCCAAGAAAGTCAGTATTTGTATTTCATCTTTTCTAATTATAAATGTTCAGAGTTGCAGGAAATTATAGGAAGGATCAGGTCAAGTGTTGAGATTCAAAAAGTTATTACACAAATTGTCAACATGTCAAAATGTACAAAGTAAATATCTTTAAATAAAACCTGAAGTAGTTCTAAAGCAGCATTTTCCTTACTTTGCCTACCTGAAATTTCAATCATCATTGATGGAAATATTTTTTTCCATCAGTTTGTGTGTGTATGGTGAAATCAATGTTTACTGACATTTACGGATAATCTAATTCTTCCAAGCCTATTTATTGTGTATGAACATGTCAGTCAGCAGATTTGTTTAGGGTGATAGACAGCTTGTTTAATCTAAATTATACCCATTTGATAGCTGAACTGAGTCCCTTCTGTCATGAGGAAACTTCTAGATATTTTTGTGACAGTTTGGGAAATCTGTCTGTACAAATTATGAATTCTTTGTGAGATTATGGTCTCTGTATGTGATTTTACCAAGCTCCCAACTCCATTTTAAATATCCAGGCCCTTTACCTTCTCTATTACTTGCCTCCATGTTGGGCTGAAAGGACAATGAAAGAGGATTGTTGATTTAAAGTGATGAACCACAGAAATATAATATTGAAAACAAAAGACTGGCCCCTGCCCAGGAGAACTGGTTTAGCAGGGCAGAGATTGCCTAGCAATGAAGTCATCCGGTAGGATTCCAGACATCACCTGATGGAGGGACTAGAAGGTTCCAAACAAGCAAAACCTCGAATATTTGCCCTCAGTCTCTGGCCATTTTCTGCCACTCAAGCTGCTGCATGAGCCAGATGAGGCTCTTGAACTGAACACAGATGGACCCTAGGGAATCCCCAGGGAAGGCTGAGCTAGTGAAGACAATGGCATTTAAGATGTTTTCTACATGAGCCATCTTCTGTGTAATTTTTGTGCTATTAAAGAGTAAAAACTAGTTACACTTGCATGCAAAGTCTGTATGTTACACCTTCCAAATGGCCCCCCGAAGAGAGAAACCAGAGGCTCATGCCTTTGGGTGAAGGTCTGTGATAGGGTGTGTTTAATCTACAGGGGAATCTGGCGTGTCAGCATTGATTATAGGAGTTAGGCAGCTGGACAGCAGGATTCAGTCTCAGAGGGGGTGCTAGATTGATAGCCTGTGCCTATGGACCCAAGGCTGTGGCAGTAGCTGGGTTCCATTCTGGCTCCGGAGGCTTAGAACACCCAAGGACACAGCAGCTGGGTTCCTCTCAGCAGTCTAATCACTGACAATGAGAGGGCGTTCAACTGAGACCTGTGACAATTTTGTGGAGAAACTGGTTCAGATTTGGGCTCAATAGTTGGAGTCCAAGTTAACAAAGAAGGCTCTTGATAGGTCAACAGCAAGGTCTTTTTTGTACAGTTTCTACCAGTGTCACTTACTTGAGGTGCCAGAGGGAATGGAAAAACTTCAGGACACAACGTATGCATTCAGATCCATGTCCTTTCTAGCTAGAGAAGGCCAGGTAGGAAATATTGGACCTGTTGTTACAGTACATTGTCAGTGTCTTCATTAAAGACAGCAGACTATGCTATAAAGTACACAGTGTATTGTCTTTTACATTATCAATACCTTTTAAATAACATATGTAGAAAATTTTAATACTTTAGAGAAAGAATTTTCAGACTAATACACAATATCATCATATATATGAAGCCAATACTCTTGCAAGAAAATATACAGTTAAATATAGGAAGCAGGCAATTTAATTTACATTGTCAATTAACATAATATTGTATTGCAGCCCCTACAGCAAGCAGAAATTGTAATAATTATAAAATGTTTAGGTGACAGACCTACTTAGCATTACATTGCTATAAAGTATTTGTTTGGAGTCAATAGCGTATATCTATGGTTGGACTCAACAGTAAATAGGCCACACAGAAACAGATAATGTCATCTAGCCATTATACTGCGACTCTTGCAATATTTGGTGCTTTCCTTGAAGCGCACAAATAAAAATACCAATTTATTATCTTTAAAAATCTTATTTTAAATCCATCTTATGATTTTTTTAATACTTGGGGTTGTAAATATTGTTAGCCCCGCCAAAAGGCTGCATTCAGCCTCTGAGAGGACATGTCTGTCCGGACAGCAGGCACTAGATGCAATCATTTCCAGGCATCAGCAGACATGTAAGCTGTTGGAGGCCTGGTGGCATACTATGCTCCCTTTGGGTCAATAAGTGCCATTAGATGCATTAGTTCATTCTCCCCACACACAAACACAAAGGAAAAGCAAGCTTACTGTTCTGCCTGCTGCATGGAGATACTACGAATGGGCCCCCCAAAATAATGAGATTTAAAATAAAAAATAATATTTAGTCTTGATATTTGCATTGGTTTTTTTGAGCCCTTATGGTTCATGTTTTCCAGCTTTTCTCCACAAGTTAAAGGACTAGAAACTTACTCAAAATAAAAAAGGTAAAATTCACATGTAAGGACATAACTCAGAAGCTGGAGATTTTAAGCAAAGTGCCAGTTTCCCTGAAATTTGTCATAAAAATTGCAACTGTTGAAGGGAGGGGGGAAGAGACCCTGCCCCTCATGAAGCACAATACTGCACTGTATCTGTTCATTTTAAAATACTTTGTCTGTATCACTTTTTTTTTTTAATCGTGGCTCTTCTCAGTGTGTCTCTATATTTGTTTTTTCCACTCAGCCTGTTCTCTACTCCAATTTCACTTTATTTTTTCATTAGATTTTTCCCATGTCCCATTTTTCATATTCACACCTAAGCAGAATACAAACCAAACACCAAAATTCCAACAGAACTTACATAGCTACAAGACAGGAGGAGGGAAATGCAGCATTAGTTTGACAATGTGAACTAGAATTTACCAACAATCTCCTGTACTTGGAATGACCTGATCTGCTATGAGCTGGCAGGAACAATCTGTTGATTCTAGAACAACTGGCAGATCAGCATACACCTTCCCTCCAACTCTCCCCACATCTACTCCAGCATGGTCTGAAAATTATCTCTGATGCATATATAAAGTTGTAAAGATTTAGGTCATCAAATTAGAAGTAAAGGTCATTAATGCTGGATTCCACAGGGCTTTTTTGTTAAGGCTTCTTAGTTTTAGTTTATTTATAAATGATCAGAGGCTTGTAAAGTAACTTTTTTCTTATATGCCAGTGGCACTGTAATTTATATTCATGGTATTTCCACAGGAGAAATCAATTCAGAATTACAATTTGCTTCATTATAAGAAGAAATGAGCTGGGCTGAAATTCTGCACATGAGCCACTAGCAGGTTCTATAGCATCAAAGTATCTGAAATTAATTCAACCAACCCTGATACCTAAAAACATGAAGGTGATTTGTTTGCTACATTGACTGAATACTGTCAGCCACACAACCCTCTTGGTCAAAGTACTGCAACGAAGAAGAAGAAAGAAGGTATGCAGACCATTCATGAGCTGTACCTCCTAAAATGCTGCTCTCATTTGGTGTGGTGAACTCACAACTCTTTAGCCTGTATCTTTTTTACTTTATCTTTAAAGGTCTTTAGAAGGAAAGATATGCACATCTACAATTTTACCTTAATATAGCTTACAGAACTAAACCACTTGTAAGAATCCCCCTCACAATCATTATTACCTTCTTCTGAGACAAGTATACTGTACTATAATCTAGATCTAGAAAAGTCAATTTTCCAATTTTAAACATATTATGTATTCATTTTTAGCACCAGACTGACTTTAGGCACTTCACAGAATTAAAGCTAATATTTAATACAAGAATATAAAACAATATAGAATAAAGAACAAAAACTGAAGATGGACAGAGAATTCTAGGAAAACTATTTCAGCAGGTCTTGCACCAGCCAACATTACCAAATATGTAGCCTTTCAATTCAGTGCACAAACCCCAGCTTGCACCACTACCCAATTTCAAGTAGGATCAATGAAGGCACAGCATAATCACCAAGTGCATCATAATTTCAGAAACATCTGTTCAAGATGTTTTGATGTATTGTGAAAATTCCTGCTGTACAACAGCCTGAAAAAAAGTTTACATTTCTTATCTATAGCAGATAGATTGATTATTATTTATTATTATTTCAAGTAAAATTAGTTTTCATTAAAGGTACTTGATTGACAGCCCCAGAGACTCAACGCCTCCATTTATTATCCACAAAACAAATACCGCAATGACAACAGCAATGCAAGCTTTTTGCATTGCCCCACTAATAAGCTTCAATCATGTTATGGAAGAAACTTAATTTAGGGAGAAGTTGATTCTCCATGTTCACTCAGTGCTTTGCTTCTGGGCTGATAGCACTTGCTAACAAGTAGTTCCATAGGAATCACCCCATAGGGTCTGCATTTGAACTGGTAGCTAGAGATGAAATACTTCTGAACCATCTAGTCCCTCAAACACATACACAGTAGCTTGCAAGTATGCAATTTGTGGCTGTACATTTTGCAGCATTAACAGTCTTGTAGGTTTTCCATTCCCCTATTGTTAAAATCTACTTCAGTTTTTCAGTATGTTTGACTATGTTGCTGTCTCCTTTCTTCAAAACCTGTAAGTGACAAGGCTTCCCTAATTAGGCTCAAGGAAAGATAATGCATTTGTGATTGACTCCGGTAAGACAAAAATATGGAGACTATGATTATAGCAGTTGTCCAGACCCAACCATAAAGAGTCTCAAGCTCTAGTGTAGACATAGCCTATGTTGATATAACTTATGTCATTCAGGGGTGTAAATAAACCACGGCCCTAAGGACATAAACACCAGTAGTTTTATTATGCTAGTGGGAGAGCTCTCTCCTATCGGCATAGAGCATCTTCATCAGACATGCTGCAGAAACTATATGTGTAGACAAGCCCCCCGATCCAAAATCCCAGAGGAGATATTAGATAGTATTGAAGAAGAAATTGCAACACACATTCTGATCCTGCCAATCAGGGAAAGGAATCTGGAGACTAAGTGATGGCTGATATCACAGCAAAGGAGAAACATCTGATTGGGTTGGGAGGATACGAAGGAGTAGATGAAAGGGAAGGGAATGAAAAGGAAGATCTACAAAGCTAAACTGATCTGAACTAGATCCAACCAACTATAAAGATACTAAAATCCAAATGCTAATTTTAAACCAAAAAATCCCCTACCTGTAAACCAACTACCTGCCACTGTACATCCCTAGAGCACTTCAAAATATAGTTGGCTGAGCTGGTGAGGTCTTACACTCAACTTGATGGAATTTATCTGTTTAATTATTTGCCTGTAATGCAATAATTTTTTAATGCTATATCTGATCAATTCCAAAATTTCAGGGCATTAGTGGGCATGGTTCCAGGCATCAGTTGGCAGAACCCTATTGGCATTGGTGAAAACCAGAAGAGGACAATGAAGGTGGGGGACGCAGCCACTGGCATCTTGCTAGTAGAGCTAGAAGCTTAAACCACCTCTGTAATTGTCCATAGATCAAAGAACCAGTTGACAGCAGACATTAACACTTTGCAGGTAACAATATTCTTCATTGTAGCTCTACCCAGCATACCACCACCACTAGAGTTTAAAAATGTTGATATCCTGAAAGAGGAAAAAAGGATAAAGAAGGAAAATAGTTGTAAAAGGGAAGGGAGGAATGGGGGCACAGAGTCCCTGGTATACGGGGAAAATGGGGGATACTGGCATGGGAGGGAAGAGGGGAACAGGGAGCATGAGATGGTGAATTGGGGACCCTAGTATTGGATGGAATGGGAACACGGGAAAAGAGGAGGCATGGAGGAAGTGGGGAATGGAAGTGCACAGCTCTTGGAATGGGGAGAGAATAGAGACCCTGGCATGGAGAGAAGAGGGCACATAAAGCTGCTGGTATAGGGCACAGGGTAGGGAGGTGCAACAAGTCCCTGGGACAGGGATCAGAGGGTGCCACACAGGGAGCGTTTTGGGGGAAGGGAAAAATGCAAGAAACTCTTGGTGTGTGCAATGAGGTTGGCCTACAGAAGCAACAGTGTGTGATTGCAGTAGCTGTTTCCAACCAACACAGTGGTGTACACATGGCACTTATGTTGATGTAACTTACGTTGCTTCGGGAGGGGGGGTTATTCACATCCCTGAGCAATGTAACTTATGCCCACATAAGCTGTAGCATAGAAATGGCCTAAGGCGGGGGGGGGCAAACTACGGCCCGTGGGGCACATCTGGCCCGCAGGACCATCCTGCCCAGCCCCCGAGTTCCTGGCCTCCCTCCCCTGCAGCCTCAGCTCACCTCGCTCCACCACCAGTGCAATGCTCTGGGCGGCAGGGCTGTGAGTTATTGGGGCAGTGCAGCTGCAGAGTCTGGCTTGACCTGGTATCTGTGCTGCGTGGTGGCAGCAGTGACGGCAGCGTGGCCCAGCTCCAGCTGGGCAGTGCGGTTCCAGCACCGCCAGCCACCGGTGTTCCAGGCAGCGTGGTAAGGGGGCAGGAAGGGCTAGATAGAGGGCAGGGTAGTTCACGGTGATGGTCAGGGGGTGAGGGTGTGAATAGGGGTTGGGATGGTTGGGGAGAACAGGGGGTTGAATGGGGGCAGGGGTTCCGGGGGCAGTCAGGAAGGAGGGGGGTTAGATGGGGTGGCATGAGGCAGGCAGGGGTTCTGGTGGCAATCAGGGGACAGAGAAAAGGGGTGGTTGAATGGAGTAGGGGTCCTGGAGTGGGCCATCAGGAATGAGAGGAGGTGTTGGATGGGGCAGCAGGGGTCCAGGGACAGTCAGGGGACGGGAGGATTTGGATGGGGCAGGAATCCCAGGGAGGAGGGGACAGATAGGAGGCAGGGGCCAGGCCACGACACCCTTCCCTAACCGTCCCTGCATACAATTTACGAAACCCGATGTGGTGCTCAGGCCAAAAAGTTTGCCCCCTCTGGTCTAAGGTCTCTGTTGTACCAGTTAGTAGCCTCCATTACTCTTTTACCCTGAGGCCACTGACATCTTAAAAACACCAAACCAACCACAGGGTCAGATTCTAAATAGCATTCCTCTAAAACCTAGAAGGGCTATGAAGTCATAAAAAGGAAATTAAGCCCTCGTGGGGCTTCCTAATGCCTAGCAATAATAGCTGTACAGCTGTTACAAGCATGTTAAATCCAACTTCCCCATGTCCTGGAATCCAGGCTTCACTGCTAGTTACTATGTACACAGACGAACAGAAAGCAAATCTCTGGTCAGCACCACCAAGGAGAAAAGCTATGTCAGGGGAAGTACTGCCTTTCCCATGACACGAGTATAGTAGTGTGGTGCATTGAGGACTGTGTTGCGATTGCAGGCTGTCACTTAAAGAGTGGAGAGACTTCTGAGTCCTGCTTCTAGGCTACAGAGATCTGTTGCAAAGTGTGCACGAAGAGTCAGTTTTCATATAACTGGCTTACAGCAAGATGCGGTGAGAGTTGTGCCTCTCTGCCTTAAGCAGCAGCGTGTTCTCCCTCTCTTTGTTTTTGAGCTCTTGTGCGCTATTGTTCTGAATTCTGAGAAATAAAGTAATGTTACATTGCAACCTTCAGAAAGGAGTGTTAATGTTTTTATCTACTTTGCTGGTTGTATGTCATGAAACATAACTGGGAGGAAGGGGATAGATTTTCTTGTCTGAGTGCAGTCAAAGAGCAGATAGAGCCAGGTGGGTCACAATATGCAGACACATTTGATAGCTGGAGCTGTCAGCAAGGGAAGATGAGCCAATCAGGGCTGAAGAACTCTGCCACCACAGACAAACAAGTGGAAGGGGAACAGCATGATCCCCTGAGATATCCTAATCCCTTACCAACCAAGAAACAGAGAATTGTTTTTAACGTCCCATTCCTGGGGGTCCTGTGTTTTCTCTGCAGCAGTTGTGTTAGAATACTGCAATCCAAAGGCTGCATTAACCTCTATGAATTTTCTACATGGAAGAGAAGTGGAAAGAATCTCTGGAGGGGAAGTCAGGAGAGGCAGGGTGAGGAATGTATTTATATTTACTCCCTAGCCCTTTCAGTTACGTTTTTGATCCCAGGTAGGTAGCTGCCACAGAATCCCCTCTTTGTGCCCCTTCCAAACAGGCCTATTATCCTTTGGATTATTATGAGCTCAACTCTTGCTGATTATTACACTAGCTCTGAGGAGGCTGAGCCATGCAAACGAGGTGGTGGGGCACACCACTACAATGTAGTTTGTTGGAGGCGGAGGCATTATGTCACTGAAAGGCACAACACCAGCTGAGTACTGGGGAGAGGAGGTGCATAATTCACAGCAGATCTTAGTGCCTAACTTTAAAGTGAAGCAATTATCCCCTCTTCTCCCAGTGCCATGGATCATCATATGGAGGGAGTGAGAATATAGCCCCACCCATACACACTTTCCTCTGAGGCTAGTCACCCCTGTCCCTTGGCACAGCACAGTGCTGGGTGTTAGAGGATGGATGCTCCTAAATGTATGCGTGGATGAAAATAGGGTTAAGGGCTTTCTATGCCCTTAGTCCTTCCTACTACATCAACTCAAAGTAGGCATAATTTGAACCCTACATCACAATCCAAGTTCTAAAATCTCTCTCCAAAACTGTACTGCATATCCGTATTTTGAGGTTGCTTTACCACAGAAGTTCAGAGAAGATGAATTTGTAGGATTTCTAAATCAGAGATAAGATAATATGGTTTACACATCAGCTTTCAAACACTGCTGTTTTTTAATTTGTAAACATCCAAAAATCAGTTTTGAACTGCTGCTGTTGGAGTATACAGCATTATCCTATATAAAGCAACTGGATTAAGTGTTTCATTTTACACCCAAATTTATCTATATATGATATGATATTAATCTATTTTTCTGAACACTTGAGATTGGTCAGTACTCAATCAAGGAAAGACAGACAGGGTGATTTAAGGATAATTTTTAGTAACACGGACACAAAAATTCTAATTTTAAGAAAAGAATTGAAGGGTAATTTAGTTACATTAAAGGAAGACACAGTAACAAAATATTAAGTCAACTCACAATTGCACTCATTGTTACTCAGATTCTGTTATGCATTGTTAGACCATTGTATCTGTAATGTGACATGTAGAAAGGAATATTATATTGATTATGTAAGGTCTGCTGTAAATTTGTTGTTCCCCAGGGAGAATAATGCTGCTGTAGGGCTTTAGAATTATTTTGGGAATGCACAGTATTTGAAATAAAACAGTAAACCTAATCTCACAAAAGATACTGATCCTTTTATTTTGTGACACTGTGTTAGTTGCCCTAGACATCAAAATGAGGTAGTGAGAAATAAAGTAATCAAGTCATGATGAGCACAAGAAGCTATGCATGCATTACTTTCTTATTCTCCTTTAAAGCTGACACATTTCTCCTGCCTTTGTGTTTTTAAACTGTAAAGGATTCCTATGTATCCCAGAGACAAAGGATAGTCTGTAAAATCTGTCTTCTGAAGTGATGAGTTAAAGAACACTGCAGGAGTACTTGCCAAATCATACCACCATTATTAATTCAAGCATGATGAAATTGTTCATTTTAACTATAATCATGTAATTCATCAAAATACTACTAGAGCATATCATTCTGTACTATTACACTGATATAGCACCTTATTGCACCTCCACTGAAAGCAGGAAATGTATTTTTGATGCTAATCTACTGAAAAGCAATTCAGTTTGGGATTTTGGAAGTGCTATCAAGTTAAAATAAAAAGGAAATTTCAACCATATTTTCTTCTACTTATATGTTGTTTTTATGTATTTGGGGGATTCTCTCTGACTATGACATTTTTTAAAAAAAAGAAAACACTGGAAACTGAAATGGTGTATTTATTCCATGTCAAAGGGGGGTAAAATTGGATTATGAGTACACGATGTATGTGAATGGCATAAACCTTTGATACAAGTTTTACTTTCTTCCTCTGCTCACCTTTAAAAAAGCTAGAGGCCAGAATTTGTATGCCACAGGACCTCTCAGAAAAGTACAACAAACAAGTACTTGTAAAAGCTGAATTTTGTGACAAATCTCAGAACGGTAAATGGAATAGCAGCAGCAGCCGCAGTCTATGCTCAGTCAGAAATATGAATTCTCATCTCATGGGCACAAGTTGTGATTGTCCTCTCGCTCTGCCTATCTGTCTCTCTCTCTCTCGCTCATCACACACTTTTGTGAACAAGTTGAAATTACCGAAATAGAATGAAATGTGAAATTAAATAAAACCCCCTAAGTACAGGCCTTGCTGGTTCTTTCAGCAAATTAGCTAGTGTGCCTTTGGTACACAGCTTGCTGGTGCTGCAGCTGTGGATATTGCTGAGTGACGCACCTAGATAATTTCCAAAGAACAAAAAGTCGTTAATTGTCCACATCAGGAAAGCTACATTATTACAAGTAGAAAAGAAAGAAGTTATCCATTCTTTCTCTCCAGCAAAATCAAAGAAAGCAAGACTAATGTATGCTAGAGAAATAAAGGGCTACATTTGGGAAAGCTGTCAATAAGCATTAGCCCCTTCCTCCCTCACAAAAAAGTGGGCATCCTCCCATTGTGACTGCTAACCAGCATTTGTGCACGTGCATAGAGTAAACAGGCATGCAATGGGTGCTCGAGCACCTCATTTGTGTGCACAAATAGCCATTACATGTGCATTTTAGCATGTGCAAATTAGACATCAACCTTCAAAACTGGACTACGGTCAGCAGTGAAAGGTTTTGTACATGGTGCCTAATCTTAAGGTAAACCAAAATGTGTTACCCGTAGGAAAGGAATCAAATTCAAATATAGCACAGAGAGTGGGGACATGAGCTTGAGGCTTGTGCATACAGTACATTACAATGAGTTGGAGGACCAGGGTTAGGAGGGCAGCTGAAGAGGAGAAAAATCATTTCTAGATTGTCCCTCTCTAGTCTACTAATACAATAAAGCTACAATGCTTCATCCTGTTTCATCCACTCCATTCCGCATTGGCACAACAGATCTATCAAAACAGATTCAACACTTCCTGCTCAGAATGAGAACAGAGAACAATATAGTGATCTCAATATACTGAAAGAAAAGGCTACGTGGCTACCATTATTGAAGAGATCAAGGCACATAATCACGTTTTGCACACACACTTCATTTATATGCTAGCAATCTATTTCAAGGGTTTCATATTGTGTTTAGATGCAACTGCTAAGCGAAATTTAGAATTTCTGTCCTGTAGAAAATTTGAACATTTCAACATTTATCTCCCTCCCACATCAAGACAAAACTTAGATATTTTGAATTTTTTTTGCAGAATAGAAATGTCAAAACACACAGTTGTGATGTTGGGGTTAACACAGAGGATCCAAAGGCAACAGCGTAAGCTACCAAAGGGGCAGGTGCCCCAGAGCACAAACACAGAGATAGTGTGCAAGACAAGCTCAGCAGTAAGTGCAGTGATTCTGAGGGCTATTCAGGAGAACAACCCGGTAGTGGACTGCAGACTGTTTGATTTTTCAGTTTGGTGGCCAAGCTGAAAAAAAAATATTTTGGGTCAAACAAAATGTGTGTCTTCACAGAAGGAGGAGAGAATGTCCTCATAGGAGCAAGAGATGAACCTCTCCAAGTGCAGTCCCAGACTCTGGGACTTCATTAACCACTGGCAAACCTTGAATTAGGTTCAGCAGAGGGAAAAGTGCCGTGTTAAAGGCACACTCATTCACCAGACTGTCAGATAGGGAAAAATGAGGTGAATGACTGCTGCCAAAGATAATGTAGGTATTTTATTTATTATTTGTACAAATATATTGTTGATTTATGGTTGCTGTGCTTTCTCAAATCATCTTCTCCTTAATCAAGTTTTCCTTGTATTATACACAGACTCAGTGCTTGTGAAAACGGAACGCCTATAGGCACAAGGCATTTGACTTGGTACCACATGACATTTTCATTAAAAACCTAGAACAATATAAAATTAGCATGGCACATAGTAATTGGATTAAAAGCTGGGTCCCAAAGGGATCAATCATTTGCCCTACACTATTAAACATTTTTATCAGTGACCTAAAAGAAAACCATCACTGATAAATTTTGCAGATGACAAAAATTGGGAGAATGGTAAATAATGAAGATAGCCTCACTGATTTGGATCACTTAGTAAACTGGTCACAAGTAAACAATATGCATTTTAACTGTTGGAAGCAGGGTCAGCTCCAGGGTTTTTGCCGCCCCAAGCAGCGGGAAAAAAAAAAAAAAAAAAAAAAGATCACGATCTGCGGCAGCTCTACCGCCACCACTTCAGTCTTCGGTGGCAGTTCGGCAGCAGGTCCTTCGCTCTGAGAGTGACCAAGGGACCTGTCACTGAATTGCCACCGAAGAACCTAACGTGCTGCTCCCCTCTGTTGGCCACCCCAAGCACCTGCTTGCTGGGCTAGTGTCTGGAGCCGGCCCTGGTTGGAAGACAGGATACTGTACTAGATGGCCCATTAGTCTCACCCAGTATGGCCGTTCTTATGAGAAGTTACTTACCTTGGGCAGTAACTGGAGTTCTTAGAGATGTGTGTCCCTGTGGGTGCTCCATTTCAGGTGCGACTGTTGCCTGTGCCTTTTATCAGAGATTTTTGGTAGCAGTGCCTCTTTGGCCCATGCATGCACTACTCCTGGGGGAATTCTGCATCACTACGCGTGCAAAATGACTTGTGACGGGGAAGCGAAGGGAACCCACAACAGTGGTCACGCACCCCTCACTGGCAGCGCAAGGAGGTTGGTTCGGCTGCCCAGAGCAGCCAGTAAAGACATAATTTATCATTGGGAAGTGGCCAGGGCTTGGCAGTGATGCGTGTTGAGTGAGAAACAGACACTCTGTCCCTCTCACTTGCTATTGCATCATGCTCAGCATGGAGGGGCTGGGCTTCAGGGTGTTTCTGAGGAGGTAGGTGTGGGGCAGGGTCTGTCCTCTCAGGCAGAGCAGGATATAGCAGCCTGCCTGCTTAGTGAATTGTTCCCACTGTATTTATGAATTCCTCCAACAGTATAAAACAGGTGTCGAAGTTTTAAGGCTCCTTTACATTGTCAGAGTAGTGTAAAGGACAGTATGACTTTATAAATGTGTATGGTGCTTTAGTGTTTGGAACTGGTCTAAATATTTGGACTGAAAAAAATTCTTATCAAAAAGTGCTACTGACTTTTCTGGAGATGGTCAGTAGCCAATACAAATTGTGAGTTATTCCCCAGCCCTCATTTGCCTATGATGTAACACTGAGCATATGGCTGCATATATTTGTTGACTAAAAACTAGAAATAAAGGGTCAAACCTAGCTACATTACCATTAGGCAAGGAGGTTGGGAGATTTCCTCCAATGCTCCCCACTCCCATTCTCCATCCATTGTGTTATAGTTTAAATAAACTACCAAAATAATTGAAACCAGAGTGATTCTATTTCATCATTTTGACAAATAAAATATGCAGAATTTTAAAATATTGTGTGCAGAATTTTTAATTTTCTGGTGCAGAATTCCCTCAGGAGTAATGCACACTCCCTGTACTCCATGCCAAAGCTATAGGGGGCTGTATGGGTGAATCACCCTCAGTTCCTTTCTCACAGCAAAGACCCACAAGGAAGACTCCAAAGCAGAGAGGAAGGAGGGTAGGTAGTGCATCACCCACAGGGGGACACATCTCAAAGCACAAGCCGAGTAACTGCTCCTTCTTCAAACTGTGTCCCTGTGGGTGATCCTCTTCAGGGAATTCCTGAGCAGTATCCCCATTAAGGAGATGAGAGGTTCAGAGTAGAGTCCAATACAGAAGAGAGAACTGCAGTGCCTACCGCAGGTAGGCTGCAGGTACCAACGTTTAGTGATTAGAAAGAAGTATGAACAGATGATCAAGTTGCTGCTCTACAAACGTCTGCAATTGGTACATCCTTAACTAAGGCTATAGACATAAATAGTGGTCTTGGGGAATGTGCTATCACTCTTGAAGGAGGCTGAACATGAGTTCTGTCATAACAAAACTTTATACAACTGAAGAGATCCATTTTGAGAACCTCTGTTTCAAAATTACCAAACCTTTGTTTCTGTCTGCAATGGATACAAATAGTCTAGGTGATCTTCTAAATTGTTTGTTGCTATCTAGGTAGAAGGCTAGTGCCCCCTATTTCGAGTATAGAATATGGCTTCTTGACTAGTCCGTTGCAGTTTTGGGGGAAAACTGGGAATTGAATGGTTTGATTATAAAATTATGAGGACACCTGAGGTATAAATCTTGCAAGTTCCCATAGCAACTTCTCTCTGGTGAATGCCATAAATGGGAGGTCTGCTATTAAAGGCCCCAATTCTCCCACCCTTCAGGCCAGGGGCAGCTCCAGGCCCCAGCACGCCAAGCACATGCTTGGGGCGGCATGATGCAGGGGGCGCTCTGCTGGTCTGCTCATGCCTGCGGAGGGTCCACTGGTCCCACAGGACCGGCGAGTGGCAGAGCACCCCCCGCAGCATGACGCTGTGCTTGGGGCAATGAAATGTCTAAAGCCGCCCCTGCTTCAGGCAGAAGCGATTGCTAACAGGAAGACTGTCTTCATTGAGAAATCTAATAAAGAACACATGGCTACTGGCTCAAAAGGCTGTTTCATAAGGCAATTAAGTACTAGGTTCAAGTCCCAGCTTGGAATAGGGTCTCTTATTTGTGGGGAGATAGTCACTAAACCTCTTAGGAATCTTGCTGTAGTTGGGTGATAGAAGAATGAAAAGCTGTTATTGCTGCTAAGTGAACCCTAATGGAATTAACAAAAAGGCCTGATGTTGTCAGTTCCAGTAGATAACCCAATACCCTAAGAAGAAGAGAGTGAGTTTGGGGAATTATGACAACTGTCACATTAAAAGTAATATTTCCATTTCTGGAGGTAAGTATTTTGTGTAGATACTTCTGTACTATTTAATAAGACATATAATATCTCTGATTCACAGGATATTTGTATTCCTTAGAACCATCAAGGAACCATGCTTGGAGACTTAGAAGATGTAGGTTGGGGTGAAGTGTCTGACTGCCATCCTGGGTCAGTAAGCGAGAACTGATTGGAAGACACCACAAAGGGCAAGAGGTGAGCCTGATCAAATAGACCATTGGCCATGCTGGTCCAATCAATGAGAGTCTGGCTTGATTTTGTTTGGTCTTGTTAAGACTCTTTCACAATAACAGTGTCAGTGGATATGTATAGAAAAGTCCTTTTGTCCATGAGATGAGTAATGTGCCTCCTGTGGACTGGTGATCAAGCCCCTCTCTCTGGAGCAATACCTGATGCATTTTGCATTGGCTGCCAGGGCAAACAGATTGACTTTCAGGAACCCTCAGGCTAAGAATGTCTTGTGGAGGACTCTGGAGATCAGTCGCCATTTGTAATTTAGAAAAAAATGTTCACTGAGGTCACCTGCTGTGGTGTTCTGAATACCTGGGCTGTAAGAAGCTGAGATGACTATGTGGTTGGCTGTGCACCAGTTCCAAAGTTTCATTGCTTTGGCACAGAGAGATAGGGAGCATGTGCCTCCCTGAGGGTTGATATAATATGTGTATGCCACATTGTCCGTCATTCTTACTGACTTCAATTTAAGTAGTGGTAGAAGGTGTAGACAAGCATTTTTGATGGCTTTCTCAATTCCAAAAGATTGACGTGGAGACGCTGCTCTTGTAGTGACCATTTCCCCTGTACCGTCTGAAATCCTAGATGTGCCCTCCAACCCAAAAGTGAATCATCTGATGTTATCACTATGGTAGTAATACTCTGAAAGAGTGGAACAGCGCTGCAGGATTTGGCCAGGTCCTTCCACCAAGTGAGTGAGTGTAGAACCCATTGGGGAACAGACAGTAAGTTACCTAAACTGCTTAGTTTGTAAATGGTTCAAAGCTATCCCTATAAGTCTCGGAGGTGTAATCTGGCATGTTGCACTACAAAAATGCAAGCTAACACGTGTCCCAGTATTTGAATACAATCTCTTATGCAAATATCAAATAAGGATACCTCTTGAAGTGTTGCCACTGAGGCTCCTTGTGCCCTTGTAGAGTCAGTCCTTACCTGCAAAGAGTGGGGAGCAATGCCAACTGATATCAGAGTAGAATACAGCCAGAGATTCACTTAGAGATCCTCTGAGAGAATGTAATTTGACCTTGGACTCATTCTGCTATGGCAACAAACTGTCCACCTAACTTGCTGATTTGTTTTGTTCTCTTCTCTGAGAGCAAAATGCCAATGCTAGCATTACTCAAGGGAATGAAGTCTCCTACCCTTGCCAAAGGCATGGGGCTTTGGAACCCCCCCCATAGATAAGTGAATTTGCTGATTTACATTAAATTCAAAAACTATCTTAGGAGTTTATTTTGGATGTAGTTGTAGTGAGACACTGTCCTTACGGAATATTTGTCATAAACAGATAGCTAAGGGTTAATGTCTCTTTCACCTGAAGCACCTGACCAGAGGACCAATCAGGAAACCGGATTTTTTCAACTTTGGGTGGAGGGAACTGAGTGTTTTTGTCTTTGTTTTCTGGCTGCCTGCCTTCTCTGAGCTTTGGAGAAGTAGCTCTACTTTCTAGTCTTCTGTTTCTAAGTGTAAGGACAAAGAGATCAGATAGTAAGTTCTATGGTTTTCTTTTCTTTGGTATTTGCATGAATATAAGTGCTGGAGTGCTTTGATTTGTATTCTTTTTGAATAAGGCTGTTTATTCAATATTCTTTTAAGCAATTGACCCTGTGTTGTAACATCTCAATACAGAGAGAACATTTGTACTTATTTTTCTTTCTTTTTATATAAAGCTTTCTTTTAAGACCTGTTGGAGTTTTTCTTTACTTCAGGGAAATTGAGTCTGTACTCACCAGGGAATTGGTGGGAGAAAGAAATCAAGGGGAGATTGGTGTGTTGGATTGCTAGCCTGATTTTGCATTCCCTCTGGGTGAAGAGGAAAGTACTTTTTGTTTCCAGGATTGGGAACAGAGAGGGAGATTCACTCTGTTTGAATTCACAGAGCTTGTGTCTGTGTATCTCTCCAGGAGCATCTGGAGGGGGGAAGGGAAAAAGGATTATTTCCCTTTGTTGTGAGACTCAAGGGATTTGGGTCTTGGGGTCCCCAGGGAAGGTTTTTCAGAGGGACCAGAGTGCCCCAAAACACTCTAATTTTTTGGGTGGTGGCAGCAGGTACCAGGTCCAGGCTGGTGGCTAAGCTTGGAGGTTTTCATGCTAACCCCCAGATTTTGGACGCTAAGGTCCAGAACTGGGACTGAGGTTATTACATGGTGTGCAGCTGGTGGGAGATAGACAGAATCCAGAAGCCAGTAGGAATATTATATTTTTCTTTTCTCTGCTAAGGGCTTTTTAGCAGAGAGAAGCAGTTGGTTTTAAAAGGGAACCAGAGAGAAATTTTTTTTTCTGCTCTCTCTGGCAGTTTGTGGCTTGCATGTTAAGCAGAAGGCGTTAAGGACTATTAACAGTCTTTTGTCACACAATAGCACTCCCATTGAGAGTCATACCAGCACTATATGAATGCAAATAAAGTGGTTTTTCAGGTTTACTTGACATTGAAAATACTAGAGAGAGAAAAGGACAAAAAACACTGTTGCTAGGCAGACTTCAGGAGGCAACAGAGAACCTGCAGTTCAGAAGATAAACACCGGAGGGCACCCCAACACAAGAAAACAGGAATCATGACTTCTAAGGCAAAAATTGAGGCCCAAGAGCAAGTCAGAGAAGCTGAACACAGGCGACAACTGGAAATAAAACAAACAGAGATGGAAATAAGAGAAAGAGAAAGAGAGGCGGCCCACCGCCGAGAAATGGAAAAGCACCAAAAAGAAATGGAAAAACAACAAAAAGAAATGGAAAAACAACAAAAAGAGAATGAAGAGAAGGAAAAACAGAGAAAACATGAACTGGAGTTGGCAAAAGCTGGGCTGCATGTGCCAGCCAACCCTAACAACCCGGCGCCAAATATTGCTCCACAGCACAGGAAATTTCCCACCTACAAGGCAGGTGATGACACCGAGGCCTTCTTGGAAAATTTTGAAAGAGCCTGTCTTGGGTACAGCATTCCCGAAGACCAGTACATGGTAGAATTGAGGTCACAGCTCAGTGGACCTTTAGCAGAGGTGGCAGCTGAAATGCCTAAGCACCAAATAAATGACTATAAACTTTTTCAAACCAAGGCCAGATACAGGATGGGGATAACCCCAGATCATGCCCGTCGGCGTTTCAGAAACCAAAAGTGAAAACCAGAGGAGTCATTTCCCAAACACGCCTACTACATTGCAAAAAACTATGAGGCCTGGCTAACAGGAAACAACATTCAAACCTTGGAAGAACTGAACCTCCTCATACAAATGAAGCAGTTCTTGGATGGTGTTCCTGAAGACATCACGCGGTACATACAAGATGGAAACCCCAAGAATATCGCTGAGGCGGGAAAAATTGGAGCCAAATGGATGGAACTGGCAGAAAGCAAAAAAGCTACTGTCAAGGGGAACGATTACCCCAGGGGGCACACAGACCATAAACCCTACCACCGAGGACAGCCAAAGACCCCACATACCACCCAAGTAAAGCCACAGATACCCTACCCTTCAACCTCACCAGTCTCCAGTAACTCACCTCGGCCCAGTGACCCATCAGATGGAAGATGCTTTAAGTGTAATGAACTGGGACATATCAAGGCCAAGTGTCCCAAGAACACCATGCAAGTGCAATTCATTACACCACCATCACACCAAAGATCCCCAGGCCCGGATGCCTCTCAAATACCCTTGAAGCGAAGGGAAAATTTGAGAGTGGGCGAAAAGAAGGTTACTGCGTGGAGAGACACGGGGGCACAAGTGTCAGCTATCCACCAATCCTTCGTTGACCCCAAATTCATCAACCCAAAGGCCAAAGTTACAATTTACCCCTTCATGTCACAAGCTGTAGACTTGCCTACAGCTCAA
Organism: Gopherus flavomarginatus; assembly: GCF_025201925.1. Taxonomy (NCBI): domain Eukaryota; kingdom Metazoa; phylum Chordata; order Testudines; family Testudinidae; genus Gopherus; species Gopherus flavomarginatus. The sequence continues at coordinate 57,497,709 of NC_066626.1, read as the reverse complement.
CTGCCTGTCCAGTACAAAGGCTGGTCAGGAATGTGGACTTTTGCAGTCTATGACAATTATCCTATCCCCATGCTACTGGGGGAAGACTTGGCCAACCAGGTGAGGCGGGCCAAGAGAGTGGGAATGGTTACACGTAGCCAAACCAGGCAAGCTTCCAGACCCATTCCTGTTCCTGAACCGTCCACAGAGGCCCCGTCTGTGTTACCAGAGACCCAGACAGAGGTAGTGGACCCGGATTCCATGCCTACCACTGAAACAGCCACAGCATCTCCAGTCCCAGGCCCGGAACTGGAACAGCAACCAGCACCAGCAAGTGCAACTACATCTTCAAACTCAACGCCAGAGGGCGCCAGCGAGCCAAAACTGGCAAAAGCACAAGACAGCCATACCCAAAAGGCTCAGCCAGAGCCTGAAATACCCTCAGGTGCACCAGCGGAGAGCGGTTCACCAGCAACGGAAACAACCCCATCACCTACATCGCTTCCAGAGGGACCAAGCCCAAGTCCACAGTCTGAGAAAGAACTGGTGACCCCAGCCTCAAGGGAACAGTTCCAGACTGAGCAGGAAGCAGATGACAGCCTTCAGAAAGCTTGGGCGGCGGCACGGAGCACCCCACCGCCTCTCAGCTCTTCTAATCGATCCCGGTTTGTTATAGACCAAGGACTTTTATACAAGGAAATTCTTTCTGGTGAACACCGGGAAGAATGGCAGCCGCAAAAACAGTTGGTGGTTCCAACTAAGTACCGGGGGAAGCTCTTAAGCTTAGCCCATGATCATCCCAGTGGCCATGCTGGGGTGAACAAAACCAAGGACCGGTTGGGGAAGTCCTTCCACTGGGAGGGGATGGGCAAGGACGTTGCCAAGTATGTCCGGTCTTGTGAGGTATGCCAAAGAGTGGGAAAGCCTCAAGACCAGGTCAAGGCCCCTCTCCAGCCACTCCCCATAATTGAGGTCCCATTTCAGCAAGTAGCTGTGGATATTCTGGGCCCTTTCCCAAAAAAGACGCCCAGAGGAAAGCAGTACGTACTGACTTTAGTGGACTTTGCTACCCAATGGCCAGAAGCAGTAGCTCTAGGCAACACCAGGGCTAACACTGTGTGCCTGGCCCTAACAGACATCTTTGCCAGGGTAGGTTGGCCCTCTGACATCCTTACAGATTCAGGGTCTAATTTCCTGGCAGGGACCATGAAAAAACTGTGGGAAACTCATGGGGTGAATCACTTGGTTGCCACCCCGTACCACCATCAAACCAATGGCCTGGTTGAAAGGTTCAATGGAACTTTGGGGGCCATGATACGAAAATTCATCAACGAATTCTCCAATAATTGGGACCTAGTGTTGCAGCAGTTGCTGTTTGCCTACAGGGCTGTACCACATCCCAGTTTAGGGTTTTCACCATTTGAACTTGTGTATGGTCACGAGGTTAAGGGGCCATTACAGTTGGTGAAGCAGCAATGGGAGGGGTTTACGCCTTCTCCAGGAACTAACATTCTGGACTTTGTAAGCAACCTACAAAGCACCCTCCGACACTCTTTAGCCCTTGCTAGAGAGAATCTAAAGGATGCTCAGGAAGAGCAAAAGGCCTGGTATGACAGACATGCCAAAGATCGGTCCTTCAAGGTAGGAGACCAGGTTATGGTCTTGAAGGCGCAACAGGCCCATAAGATGGAAGCATCATGGAAAGGGCCCTTCACGGTCCAAGAGCGCCTGGGAGCTGTAAACTACCTCATAGCATTTCCCAATTCCTCACTAAAGCCTAAAGTGTACCATGTTAATTCTCTCAAGCCTTTCTATTCCAGAAACTTACAGGTTTGTCAGTTTACAGTCCAGGGAGATGATGCTGAGTGGCCTGACGGTGTCTACTACGACGGGAAAAAAGACGGTGGCGTGAAAGAGGTGAACCTCTCAACCACCCTGGAACGTCTGCAGCGGCAACAAATCAAGGAGCTGTGCACTAGCTTCGCCCCATTGTTCTCAGCCACCCCAGGACGAACTGAACGGGCATACCACTCCATTGATACAGGTAATGCTCACCCAATCAGAACCCCACCCTACCGAGTGTCTCCTCATGCCCAAGCTGCTATAGAACGGGAAATCCAGAACATGCTACAGATGGGTATAATCCGCTCATCTACCAGTGCATGGGCATCTCCAGTGGTTCTGGTACCCAAACCAGATGGGGAAATACGCTTTTGCGTGAACTACCGTAAGCTAAATGCTGTAACTCGTCCGAACAACTATCCAATGCCACGTACCGATAAGCTATTAAAAAAGTTGGGACGTGCCCAGTTCATCTCTACAATAAACTTAACCAAGGGGTACTGGCAAGTACCGCTAGATGAACCTGCCAAGGAGAGGTCAGCATTCGTCACCCATGCGGGGGTGTATGAATTCAATGTCCTTCCTTTCGGCCTTCGAAATGCACCCGCCACCTTCCAGAGGCTGGTAAATGGTCTACTAGCTGGACTGGGAGAATTTGCAGTTGCCTACCTCAATAATGTGGCCATTTTTTCAGACTCCTGGCCCGAACACCTACTACACCTGAAAAAGGTCTTTAAGCGCATCAGGCAGGCAGGACTAACTGTTAAGGCCAAAAAGTGTCAAATAGGCCAAAACAGAGTGACTTACCTGGGGCACCAGGTGGGTCGAGAAACCATAAACCCCCTACAGGCCAAGGTAAATGCTATCCAAAAGTGGCCTGTCCCACGGTCCAAGAAGCAGGTCCAATCCTTCTTAGGCTTGGCCGGATACTACAGGCGATTTGTACCCCACTACAGCCAAATCGCTGCCCCACTGACCGACCTGACCAAAAAGACCCAGCCAAATGCAGTTAAGTGGACTGATGAGTGTCAAAAGGCCTTTACCCAACTTAAGGCAACGCTCATGTCTGACCCTGTGCTCAGGGCCCCGGACTTTGACAAGCCATTCCTAGTAACCACAGATGCATCTAAGCGTGGTATAGGAGCAGTGCTCATGCAGAAAGCAACAGATCACAACTTCCATCCTGTCGTGTTTCTCAGTAAGAAACTGTCTAAGAGGAAAAGTCACTGGTCAGTCAGTAAAAAGGAATGCTATGCCATTGTGTACGCCCTGAAAAAGCTACGCCCATATGTTTGGGAACGGCGGTTCCAACTACAAACTAACCATGCTGCACTAAAGTGGCTTCATACTGCCAAGGTATTATGTATGGTGGTTGAACCATTAGTGCCCCGACTTCACCTACCCTTCTGGCTGAGGTAATGGCAACTAGGAAGGCAATCTCCATTGACAGTTAAGATATGGAATATATAACCAGAAGTTCAAATGCTTTAAGCACATCAGTGATTTGTTGCACCAAGATCTTAACTATGGACCATATTGCACACTGATATAGGCTCATGCAAGTCCTACTCATGTAAAAAGAAAACTGCACACGAGGGCAGAATTTGGGCCCATGTGGCTAACAGATACATATTGCAATTCTTTGTTAGGTCACTGCAGTATGTGTCTGAGATTGAAGATGGGGCAGCTATACACAAGAGAAAGGTGAAGTGATTGCATTTCAGTAAAGAAACCTTGATAAATTAACTTGAATTTATTACCATCTGATTTATTGTGCTAACCAGCTGTGTTAATTTTGCATACCTCTTAACATGTATGTCCAGGTAAAAGCTACAGAAAATTAACAAGCATGAAATATTGACTTATACCCTAGAAAGGTAATTCACATAAAATGGTAAATGTTCATCAGTCTTCTGGATGAAGAACATTATAAAAACAACCCTATCATCTCCACACCATTTCAACAGTGCTCTGTACAGGCGCAAAAGGCTGCCTAAAAGCACCTAATTGGAGGATCAAGGCCTACTCTGGGTCACAACGCAACCCTGTCTTGTTAATGTTAAAATAATGACAATTAGCCCTTTTCTAAACTTTTTCACTTTGTTCTGTTACTGAAACAATCTAACTTTAACCAAAATATCAGTTTACACGAGAATTTTATATAACAAAATATTGTAAACTTCATTTATTTAATAAAAATTCCTTCAATTTGAAATCAAAACTGATCATTATCCATTTGAGTTCTAACTACCTAATTTTGGCTCACATTGCTGATAACACATAGCAAATGTAATTTGTCATCATAAATGTATTATTATTTAATCATATGAAAGTTTTGGTTTATCTTGAGCAAATATTTATAGTACTTTTAATACACACGAGCCATTCTTGACAGAAATGATGAAACAGATTTATCACTCCTGACAAATTATATTGCAAAATGTCCTCTCATGACTGCCCACAATAGAAACAACAACATATTCAACAGGAATGTCACCTGTGATTCTCCTTTTTTTTTTTAATCTTTTACTGTGGAAGACTAAAATCTCTTTCCATAGAGACCATATAGTACTTAGTATGTGAGTTGGTTATAAGAGTAATTGTATGAATGAATGAAACCTGTAGCCCCTTAAATCAAACCAAGTAGTGTTTTATTAAAGTGCCTAGCAAATCAATCTAAATCCAAGGATAATAAAGCTCTAATCAGGTGGTAGAAAAAATAATAGGTTGTCATGCATGAGGAAAAATAGGCAATCATGGAATGTTTTCTTTAATTAGGTCATGTAAAATGGAAGGACTAAGTAGGAACTGGCAAGACATTCATCATGAGCAAGGTGGGAAATTATTTTGATTCCTGAGGGAGGAAAACTGAGTGTGATATACTAAGATTTGACCGGACAGAAAATTAAAGCTTCTTTACTATGCGTGTCGCTTACTTTTGATGACTTATTGACAGGTATGAAGTTTTGAAGCAGAATATATTCAGCCATTTCTCTAGTTTAAAAGCCCCTTTTTACTAACTCTATATCGGACTTACCTTTTCACTGTCAATATTTTATGTTAGATTCTACTTACATCTTCCACATGGATAGAGTTGATGTTCATCTCTACAGAATTTTAGCTGGTAAAAAACTAGGAATTGATTAAGGCCTGCATTTTCTAGTTTAAATTAAATGGTTAATTAATATTAATCTCAGATTATTAGTATGCTGCCATGTATTACAGTTAATTTACAAATTATAACCATCAGAAGACATTAATATATTTTTCAGAGTTAAGGGGAAAATAACCCAGAAATTAGGAAATAATAAAATTATCTTAAAAGTTTACAACAGTTTATGAGCCAGTCAATGCTGAACTTTGCTTAACAACTTTATTGTGGAAAGTCAGACAATACAAAATACGTTTAAAAATACTTTAAGTTTTTTTTTTCAATAATTCTATTTTTTATATAAAATATCTTGACTTTCATATTTTGTGAAAATTCTAACTGGGGTTATTAGAGCACATTGCATCTTCATAGATTCTGCATTCAGTTTCAGTTGGTCAGTACTCCTCACTACTGGTCCTAAGTTGTTGTGTAGTCTTAGTGTACAATGCTAAACAGCTGCTGTGTTCTTTCTCAGAAGTAATAATATTTCAGCATTGGGTTAAGTGATCTTTTCTATCTCAACCAAGACATTGTAAGGGTAAATTAGTTAATGTTTGTAAAGTACTTTGAAATCCTCATATTACACATGCTAGAGGAGTAATTATTGATCACCAGTGGTCTATCAGGACAGGATATCTTTATTCTCAATTTTGCCTCCTCTCTATGATGCTCACCCATGCCATAGATCAGGGGTCGGCAACCTTTCAGAAGTGGTGTGCCGAGTCTTCATTTATTCACTCTGATTTAAGGTTTTGCATGCCTGTAATACATTTTAACGTTTTTAGAAGGTCTCTTTCTATAGGTCTATAATATATAACTAAACTATTGTTGTATGTAAAGTAAATAAGGTTTTTAAAATATTTAAGAAGCTTCATTTAAAATTAAATAAAAATGCAGAGCCCCCGGACCAGTGGCCAGGACCCGGGCAGTGTGAGTGCCACAGGTTGACTACCCTTGTCATAGATACATAGGCAATTAGGAATCTGAGTATATTTTCTTATAATATATGCAGAACAGAGAAATGACACATATTGGACACACAGTTTCTGAAAGTTTTCATTAGCAATCTCAATATTCTGCAGAAACAATTGATTTTGTGCAGAAAGATATTATTATCCTGATTCACTCTGTAGTTATTGTATCTGAGCATCTGCTAATAACTCTATTCACGCTTTTCTCTGTGTGAGAGATTTTTCAGGAAAAATAAAAGTGGGTTTCTGAAATTATTTTTATTTACATGATTTGGACAATGCATGTAGAAAAACAATTTTCTAGTATTAACTGACTTGATAGTTGGACTAGCATTCACATTTTTCATTTGATGGCTGGCTAGCTGAACATGCTAGAAGAATGTGCAAGGATCTACTTAGTTTAGAGGGTCACAGAGCCAAGCAGAAGAGTTGCTTCTACCTCTACTCCATCACTCATAAAGAACAAACCTACAAATCACTTGTCAACAACTTTGAACTACCTTGTTTCAGGTGGTTTCCTCTCTGTCTATTATTTTTGCTAAAAGACCCATGAAAATTAAATACAGACCCTGTCAATGCTTGAGTGACCTAGTGCTCCATCATAACAGAAATGTAATAGCAATAAATCATTTCAACTTTAATCTATTGTTATTGATGAATGTACAATTATTTGTCATCTAATATGCTGAAAATGATGACCAAAGAAATAGATCAACTTTTTTTCTTCTTCCAACTACGGCATTGATGGATTGTATCCCTAAGCTGTTATTACACTTATAATGTACTCTTCTGCAATGACAGCACAGCTAGTTTTTTAATCATTCCATAGTAATCAACTTAAGACAACATAGCAAGACTCATAACTCATGTTCTCTTCATTTTTGGCAGTGATGGGAAATGAAAATGTTTTTATTCTTTTGAAATAATTCTTACCTGACTAGGCTGAACATTGCTTTAAAATTGTAAATAAATGGTTGTTTATTGAGCTGGAACTGAAAAGTGACACATTAAAATGCCTGCTTCTGAAGAAAAGAATAATTTAGGCCTGAGTGGAGTTAGAGCTGGTAAAAAAAAATACTTGGTTTTTCTTTTAACTGGTTCACTGCTAACTAAAATCTACACTAATGTACTTCATGCTGAAGAAGAACAAGAAATGCCTCTATCAGCACAGCCAAGAGCTGCTGGGGTCCCTTTATAGATAGGCTTGTTAAGGTGGTCAGAGTGAAATCTTCAAGAACTCTTCAGTGATTTAAAAGCTTAAGTCCCATTTACAAAAGTGACTTGGGATTTAGGCTCCTGAGAGCCAATAGCTTTTCAACTTTGAAAATGGGACTTTGGCATACTTGTATATATTACCCTAAGAATCTGAAACATGACATATTGTGGATTTGCTATTGGGTTTTTACTTGCCCATCATTTTCAGTTAATAAAAAGCCAAAAAATATGGCTTGGATGACAAAACCTGAGGTAGCATCTAATTTATTTATTAATGTTTTTCGAGGATGTGTCACACAGGCTCTACTTTCCAGGGGTTAACTCACTACTGAGTTAACTGACCGTTTTCAGTCTGATTTCCAACTTTGACCTTTTCAAGGTGATAACTGACCTACATTTTGCTTATGATTCTGGATCCAGTTCTGTTCTTATCTGTTGTCATTAATGCTCACCTATTCTAAATCAGAATTCTGACTCCCTGGCTGCTTCTCTTTTGATATGTTATGAGATATCAATATTTTCCCCTCATCCCTACAGACCTGCATCCCTCATCCTATTTTATTTTACATTTGAGATCTCTAATTGCTACTTTCAATGGTCACTTCTTTGTGAATGATACCCAATTCTATATCTCTTCAACACAGTCTCTGATCCCTCTGTAGTTCATCTATCTGCCTCCTCTGACTGTGTCAGCTTCTCGATAAACAATTTCCATTGCTGAATAATGTTCAGAGACTGACATCCAATTTATCTTTATAAGCTCTTTCCCTATTTGACTGCCCTAAAAGATTAATAGAATTTAAGGTCAGAAGTGACCATAATGATCATCTAATCTAAACTCCCACATTACAGAGATCATGGAATTTCACCAAGTGATTCCGGCATCAAGCACACAACTTCTGGTTGAGCTAGAGTAGAGATTTTGGAAAAGCATTCAATCTTGTTTTAAAGACTTCAAGTGATGAAGAAGTTACTACATCCCAAGGTAATGCTTAATTCAAAGCTCATGTTCATCCTCCAGATCAGAAATTGGGAAGTTTTTTTGCTGCAGGATGGCCACCTTAAGATCTGCTATAGTGTGGCCAGGGAGGTTGAAGTGTTCTCCTACAGGTTTTTGTATATTGCCATTCCTAATATCTGATTTGTGTCCGTTTATCCTTTTCCGTAGTGACTGTCCAGTTTGGCCGATGTACATAGCAGAGGGGCATTGCTGGCATATGATGGCGTATATTACATTGGTGGACGTGCAGGTGAATGAACCGGTGATGGTGTGGCTGATCTGGTTAGGTCCTGTGATGGTGTCGCTGGACCAGACTTCAGGACCAGACTTCAAAGAGAAACTGCTGAGCTTCAGTTCATCTGCAAATTTGACGCCATCAGCTCAGGATTAAACAAAGACTGTGAATGGCTTGCCAATTACAGAACCAGTTTCTCTTCCCTTGGTTTTCACACCTCAACTGCTAGAACAGGGCCTCATCCTCCCTGATTGAACTACCTCATTATCTCTAGCTTGCCTGCATATATATACCTGCCCCTGGAAATTTCCACTACATGCATCTGACGAAGTGGGTATTCACCCACGAAAGCTCATGCTCCAAACATCTGTTAGTCTATAAGGTGCCACAGGACTCTTTACTGCTATGTCTGACAGAGGGCATCCAAAAATTGAGGAAGCCAAAAGTCATGGATCTGTTTTGAAAATGTAGGCCTTGAAATCTAATTTGCTTTTCACTATTTCTACTGTTCACTTCTTGAACCAACTACAAGCCAGTAAACCTAACTTCAGTATCAGGCAAACTGATTGAACCTATAGTAAAAAATAGAATTATCAGACACAAAGATGAACACAATATGTTGGGGAAGAGGCAACACAGCGTTTGTAAAGGGGAATCATGCCTCACTAAACTATTAGAATTCTTTCAGGAGGTCAAACATATGCATATAGTGGACTTGGACGTGCAGAAAGCCTTTGACATGCTCCCTCACCAAAGGCTCTAAAGCAAAGTAGAGAGTCATGGGATAAGAGCGGGAGATATTCTCATGGATCAGTAACTGGGTAAATAATAGGAAGCAAAGGGTAGGCATAAATGGTCAGTTTTCATAATGGAGAGAGGTAAATAGGGGTATCATGGGGTGGAGAGTGAAGGAGCAGGAGCAGGGAACCATGACCACAGTACTCTGTGCTATACCTGATCTCAACGCCCCAAGACCCTCAGAATATAAGTTAGGTAGCTGGCTGCTTTCGACTACAAAGAACATAAAAGGTGGCTTAAAGCCATCTTCATCCCCTTCCCCTCAATTCCTGTCCCAAGTGCAAGACGACCCATATTCAGATTTGATTGTTATCCTAATTTGGCTGTGAATCAAGCCTAAAGTATGGCACAATTATAAAAAATAAAAAAAAGAAAAAGGCATGAAGAAAACACAAAGGTGTTCATAAATGGAACTTCATACAAAGCACAAATCTACAATCAGCCCTTTCCCTCCTTCTCTCATAAATACCAAATTTGCCATAAGAATGTTGAGATACCATGTTCTTGAGATGTTGTGGCATGTTGAAGGATGCATCCATTCATTGTATTGCCATTTCTACAGCAGTGACAACTAAGAATCACAGACATTTGGTTAATCATTTATTTGTATTTATTATTTAAATTTATAAAAATATTGTTACAATTAACAGTCACTCATCTCATGTTCTGGCACCCTGACAAAAATTAAAGATCAACAAACTCAAATTACTACTCCATAAAAAATAATACTGTTCTATCAAAAGTCAATGCTAATCTCAGTGTTTCAATGGTAAATAAAAATCACTCCTAACAGCATGACCAGCATGTATGAGTTCTGGCAGAACAAAGAAAGAAGTGAGGTCCATAGACAAGGAGCCTTCTTGAAAAATGCCATCAATAATTTCCTTTCTATTTATTGCAGGTGAGTTCTAGCTTGAGTGCATCTGCTGATCACAACTATGGCAGAGTGGCATGAGAAGAAAAACTGGTCCTTCAATAACTAGGTTCCAAATTATTGAGGGCTTTGAAAGTTATATCCAGTATCTTGAATTTCACCCAGAAATTCTCCAGTGAATAGTGTAACTCCCAGAGAACTGAAAGATGTGCTCTATGCATGACACTCAACTTAGTAAGTGGATGACTGCATTCTGCAATAGCAAGGCAAACACTACAGTAGCCCAATTTTAAGAGCACTAAGGCAAGGATACTTGTAGCAAAGTCCACATTTGAAAAAAAATACTTAAAATGGTCACATCAAACCAAAGGAAAAATGATTTCCTGGCTAGGTCCCTTATTTGCACATCCAATAGGAGGGCTTGAGTTTAACCAAACCCATAAATTGCAAATGAGATGCACTCCTTCAATGAAAGGTGAATGGATACTAATAGAACACTTGTCAACTCTTATAGCTACTTTTCCCAATTTACTAATATTGTCTCTGTGTTGAGATTCAACCAGCTCACGCTAATTTCTGCTCCAGTTTCTAGCAGAGAGACGGAATGAATATCATCCACATACTGATAACATTTCACCTCAGTGAACTCTTTAAACCCTTATGTACATGTTGAACTGGTGGGAACAAGACAAAAAGGAATCAGTGGCACTTCACACAGGAGAGACCTTAGTCATGAGGAACGATTGTCCATAATTACCAATTGGGTTCTCTTTATCTGAAAGGAGCACAGGCTTTCAAACAATTCCACTCCATCTTCTTATCAATAGTATCAAAGGTATAGAATAGATGAAATATAATCAGCCTGGACCCTTATTCTTATCCATTGCTGAGATGGTGGTAGCTGAAAACCCCATCAGTGTAATTTCAGTCACATATTCAGCTCTCAATCCAGACTAACTAAAATCCAGTAAATTGGACATTCCTAGGTGATGCCTGAGCTTCTTTACCTACAGCTTCTCAACAACCTTCCCGGGAATTGGAAGTTCAGTGGGTCAGCATCCAGTGAGATCATCTAGTGATTGTTTTTTGAGTAGAGCTCTTACACGTAATTCCATGAGAACACTTGGACTCGTACCCTCACCATAGGGACACTGTGACAATCTCAAACCATACTGGGTAAAATGGGAAGATTGTCAAAACTATTTAAGTCACTGAGACTCATGCCTCTAAATTTTTTGAAAATCTCCCTAATATCCCCCACACTGAGTTTAACCTCCAGAAAGACAAGGAACCAGCTCAGAAGAGGTCCCGACCCCTAATACTTCCAGGACATGAAGAAGCAACACTGGCTGAAAAAATCCAAGATGACTGTTTTTGGCCCCTCTGGATAGTCATAGATTCCAAGGCTAGAAGGGACCATTGTGATCATCCAGTCTAACCTCCTGTGTAAAATAAGCCTTTAAACATCTCCAAAGTAATTCCAAGAGCATATCTTTTAGAATAAACATTCAATTTTGATTTTAAAATTGGCTGTGAGGGACAATCCACCATTATCCTTGGTAAATTGTTCCAGTGGTTATTTACTCTCACAGTTAAAAAATGAAGCCTTATTTCCAGTCTGAATTTGGCTAGCTTCAGCTACCAGTCATTGTATCATGTTATACCTTTCTATGCTAGATTGAAGAGTCCATTATTAAATATTTGTTCCCCCTGTAGGGAAAGTAATCAAGTCACATCTTCACCTTCTCTTTGGTAAACTAAACAGAATGTACTCCTTGAGTCTACTGCTATATGGCAGGTTTTCTAATCCCTTAATCATTCTCATGGCTCTTCTGAGCCCTCATCAATTTGTCATCATCATTTTCCTGAGCTATGGACACCAGAGCTGGATGCAGTATTCCAGTGCAAAGTACAGATGTAAAATAACTTATCTACTCCTCCTCAAAATTCCCCCATTTAAAAGCATTAGCTCTTTTGGCCACAATGACACACTGGTAGCTCATGTTCAGCTGTTTATACATCTCAACTCCAAAATCTTTTTCAAAGTCTCTATTTCCCAGGATATAGTCTCTCATTCTATAAGTATGGCTACATTCTTTGTTCCTAGATGTATACATCTACATATTGCCACATCAGAATGAATATTGTTTGCTTGCACCCACTTTATCAAATGATCCAGATCACTATATAGATCAGTGGCCTGTCCTCTTTATATTTTACCACTCCCTAAGTTTTTGTGTTATCTGCAAACTATCAGTGATTACTTTATGTTTTCTTCCATGGATAAAAATTTAAACAGAGTAAGGTCAAGAATAGATCCCTGTGGGACTCTGCTAGAAACCCACCCCACAAGATGGTTAGTCATTTACAATTACATCTTGAGACTTATTAGTTAGCCAGCATTTAATATGTGCCATGTTGATTTTATATCATTCTATTTTTTGTGGTGGTACCAAGTCAAGTGCTTCACAGAAATCTCAGTATGTAACATTAACACTATTACCTTTGTCAACCAAAATTATAATCTCATCAAGAAAAGATAAAAGTAGTTTGACAGGATCTATTTTCCATGAAACCATGTTGATTGTCATCAGGGGTGGCTCCAGGCCCCAGGACGCCAAGCGCGTGCTTGGGGTGGCAAGCTGCAGGGGGACATTCTGCCTTTGGCGGCATGCCTGTGGAGGGTCCGCTGGTCCTGCAGCTTTGGAACACTGGGGAAGTGTGGAACACAGGGGCACGCCTGCAGGAGGTCCTGCTTTGTGGAACACTGGGGCACGCTTGCAGGAGGTCCTCCGAAGCCGCAGGACCAGTGGACCCTCCGCAGACAAGCTGCCGAAGCCAGCCTGCCTGCCGTGCTTGGGGCGGCAAAATGCCTAGAGCCGCCCCTGATTGTCATTAATTAACATCCTTTAGTTCTTTATTAATCAAGACCCTTATCAGCTGCTCCATTATCTTGTCCAGGATCTACATCGAACTGATAGGCCTATAATTATCTGGGTCATCCCATTTACCTTATTAAATATTGGCACAACTTTAGCTTTCTTCTGTCTTCTGGGACTTCCCCAGCGTTCCAAGTCTTATTGAAAGTCAGTGTTAACAGTCTAGCGAGTTCCGCAGCCAGTTCTTTTAAGGATCTTGATGCAAGTTATCTGAACCTGTTGATTTACAATCTAACTTTAATAGCTGCTCTTTAACATCCTCCTAAGATACTAGTGATGAGAAAGAGTGTTATCGTCATCATATGATGAGACAACATCTGTTCTCTTTTTCCAAATACAGAACAGAAATTCTGCTACCTGGGATGGAGTTCCTTACAGCTCAAAGCCTTCACATCCACAAATTAACCTAAATTCCTTAACAGCAAGAAACATTGTATTCTGCAGGTAGGTGGTGGCAGCTTGGACTATGAAGACTATTCATCATCTGGAGCAGTTCAGCTTCTTTTGACCTTGCAGACAGCATGGTGGAAATAAAACATTCTTTCTGTTTGCAGGACCAATACCAATACAGCTCATTCTGGTTCAGTAACCAGATCAGCCAGAAGAAATCTAGGAGAAGGTGTGGCTGGGCTTTTTGTAGCTAATTTCAAGTAAAGAAGGTTAGTCACTGAAATAGGAATCTTCTGATCTGCAAGGTAATCCATCCGCAGTAGCTAATATAACCCTCACCAATACAATAAATAACTCACTCCTGCCATAACTAATAATCGGTCATTATCATTTATGAAAAAAAGTCTCTCTGTGGGAAAATTATACTTTAATGTAAGTATCATTTATACATGCAGACTCTTTGCTATCCCTTTCCGCAGACATTTCATTAAAACATTGTACATAAATACAAATGCATGAGTTAACTTGTACATGGTGTGACACAGTGTGCCTGGAGAAGCCCTCACTAGAAATGCCAAGGTCAGGGCAGGCTGCAAAAGGGAAAGTAGATACTCCCAAGACGGGTGGGTAACACTGGAGTTAAACTCCCCAACCAGTCACAAACTGTGCTTCTGATCCCCTATACTGGTTATCAAGAAATAACAAAGGAATCACACAGCCCCCTTTATTGCATTCCAGTTCTCTGCTTCCCAATCAGCACCTAGGTTCAATACAGTGAGAAGTTATTTAAAAAACTCTGCTCACATATGCAAAATGTTCTTCTGCCCCCAAAAGGTCAGCCACATTACCAGAGCAGTATAGGTTTGGATCTTACTAAACGGGCATCATGGTATTTTGGGTATCTAAACTGAAGGTTTATTATAAACAAACAAGAAAAAAACAAAAAGACACACATTAAATGGTATAACGGTCACATACATACAAAGACTTCAAAGTCCATATATCAGCTTCCTAGCAGTATTGGTGTGTTTGCTGGCTTGAAAGTCCCTCTGGAATACATCCACAGCTTGGATGGGTGTAATAACCTTAGTCCCAGATTTGGACCTTAGCGTCCAAAATATGGGGGTTAGCATGAAAACCTGCAAGCTTAGTTACCAGCTTGGACCTGGTACCTGCTGCCACCACCCAAAAAATTAGAGTGTTTTGGGGCACTGTGGTCCCCCTGAAAAACCTTTCCTGGGGACCCCAAGACCCAAATCCTGGACTGTAAACTGACAAACCTGTAAGTCTCTGGAATAGAAAGGCTTGAGAGAATTAACATGGTACACTTTAGGCTTTAGTGAGGAATTGGGAAATGCTATGAGGTAGTTTACAGCTTTCAGGCGCTCTTGGACCGTGAAGGGCCCTTTCCATGATGCTTCCATTTTATGGGCCTGTTGCGCCTTTAAGACCATAACCTGGTCTCCTACCTTGAAGGACCGATTTTTGGCATGTCTGTTATACCAGGCCTTTTGCTTTTCTTGAGCATCCTTTAGGTTCTCTTTAGCAAGGGCTAAAGAGTGTTGGAGGGTGCTTTGTAGGTTGCTTACAAAGTCCAGAATGTTAGTTTCTGGAGAAGGCGTAAACCCCTCCCATTGCTGCTTTACCAACTGTAATGGCCCCTTAACCTTGTGACCATACACAAGTTCAAAGGGTGAAAACCCTAAACTGGGATGTGGTACAGCCCTGTAGGCAAACAGCAACTGCTGCAACACTAGGTCCCAATTATTGGAGAATTCGTTGATGAATTTTTGTATTATGGCCCCCAAAGTTCCATTGAACCTTTTCACCAGGCCATTGGTTTGATGGTGGTACGGGGTGGCAACCAAGTGATTCACCCCATGAGTTTTCCACAGTTTTTTCATGGTCCCTGCCAGGAAATTAGACCCTGAATCTGTAAGGATGTCAGAGGGCCAACCTACCCTGGCAAAGATGTCTGTTAGGGCCAGGCACACAGTGTTAGCCCTGGTGTTGCCTAGAGCTACTGCTTTTGGCCATTGGGTAGCAAAGTTTACTAAAGTCAGTACGTACTGCTTTCCTCTGGGCGTCTTTTTTGGGAAAGGGCCCAGAATATTTACAGCTACTTGCTGAAATGGGACCTTAATTATGGGGAGTGGCTGGAGAGGGGCCTTGACCTGGTCTTGAGGCTTACCCACTCTTTGGCATACCTCACAAGACCGGACATACTTGGCAACGTCCTTGCCCATCCCCTCCCAGTGGAAGGACTTCCCCAACCGGTCCTTGGTTCTGTTTACCCCAGCATGGCCACTGGGATGATTATGGGCTAAGCTTAAGAGCTTTCCCCGGTACTTAGTTGGAACCACCAACTGTTTTTGCGGCTGCCATTCTTCCCGGTGTCCACCAGAAAGAATTTCCTTGTACAAAAGTCCTTGGTCTATAACAAACCGGGATCGATTAGAAGAGCTGAGAGGCGGTGGGGTGCTCCGTGCCGCTGCCCAAGCTTTCTGAAGGCTGTTATCCGCTTCCTGCTCAGCCTGGAACTGTTCCCTTGAGGCTGGGGTCACCAGTTCTTTCTCAGACTGTGGACTTGGGCTTGGTCCCTCTGGAAGCGATGTAGGTGATGGGGTTGTTTCCGTTGCTGGTGTACCGCTCTCCGCTGGTGCACCTGAGGGTATTTCAGGCTCTGGCTGAGCCTTTTGGGTATGGCTGTCTTGTGCTTCTGCCAGTTTTGGCTCGCTGGCGCCCTCTGGCGTTGAGTTTGAAGATGTAGTTGCACTTGCTGGTGCTGGTTGCTGTTCCAGTTCCGGGCCTGGGACTGGAGATGCTGTGGCTGTTTCAGTGGTAGGCATGGAATCCGGGTCCACTACCTCTGTCTGGGTCTCTGGTAACACAGACGGGGCCTCTGTGGACGGTTCAGGAACAGGAATGGGTCTGGAAGCTTGCCTGGTTTGGCTACGTGTAACCATTCCCACTCTCTTGGCCCGCCTCACCTGGTTGGCCAAGTCTTCCCCCAGTAGCATGGGGATAGGATAATTGTCATAGACTGCAAAAGTCCACATTCCTGACCAGCCTTTGTACTGGACAGGCAGTTGAGCTGTAGGCAAGTCTACAGCTTGTGACATGAAGGGGTAAATTGTAACTTTGGCCTTTGGGTTGATGAATTTGGGGTCAACGAAGGATTGGTGGATAGCTGACACTTGTGCCCCCGTGTCTCTCCACGCAGTAACCTTCTTTTCGCCCACTCTCAAATTTTCCCTTCGCTCCAAGGGTATTTGAGAGGCATCCGGGCCTGGGGATCTTTGGTGTGATGGTGGTGTAATGAATTGCACTCGCATGGTGTTCTTGGGACAGTTGGCCTTGATATGTCCCAGTTTATTACACTTAAAGCATCTTCCATCTGATGGGTCACTGGGCCGAGGTGAGTTACTGGAGACTGGTGAGGTTGAAGGGTAGGGTATCTGTGGCTTTACTTGGGTGGTATGTGGGGTCTTTGGCTGTCCTCGGTGGTAGGGTTTATGGTCTGTGTGCCCCCTGGGGTAATCGTTCCCCTTGACAGTAGCTTTTTTGCTTTCTGCCAGTTCCATTCATTTGGCTCCAATCTCCCCCGCCTCAGCGATATTCTTGGGGTTTCCATCTTGTATGTACCGCGTGATGTCTTCAGGAACACCATCCAAGAACTGCTCCATTTGTATGAGGAGGTTCAGTTCTTCCAAGGTTTGAATGTTGTTTCCTGTTAGCCAGGCCTTATAGTTTTTTGCAATGTAGTAGGCGTGTTTGGGAAATGACTCCTCTGGTTTCCACTTTTGGTTTCTGAAACGCCGACGGGCATGATCTGGGGTTATCCCCATCCTGTATCTGGCCTTGGTTTGAAAAAGTTTATAGTCATTCATTTGGTGCTTAGGCATTTCAGCTGCCACCTCTGCTAAAGGTCCACTGAGCTGTGACCTCAATTCTACCATGTACTGGTCTTCGGGAATGCTGTACCCAAGACAGGCTCTTTCAAAATTTTCCAAGAAGGCCTTGGTGTCATCACCTGCCTTGTAGGTGGGAAATTTCCTGTGCTGTGGAGCAATATTTGGCGCCGGGTTGTTAGGGTTGGCTGGCACATGCAGCCCAGCTTTTGCCAACTCCAGTTCATGTTTTCTCTGTTTTTCCTTCTCTTCATTCTCTTTTTGTTGTTTTTCCATTTCTTTTTGGTGCTTTTCCATTTCTCGGCGGTGGGCCGCCTCTCTTTCTCTTTCTCTTATTTCCATCTCTGTTTGTTTTATTTCCAGTTGTCGCCTGTGTTCAGCTTCTCTGACTTGCTCTTGGGCCTCAATTTTTGCCTTAGAAGTCATGATTCCTGTTTTCTTGTGTTGGGGTGCCCTCCGGTGTTTATCTTCTGAACTGCAGGTTCTCTGTTGCCTCCTGAAGTCTGCCTAGCAACAGTGTTTTTTGTCCTTTTCTCTCTCTAGCTAATGTTCAATGAAGGGAAACCAGAAAAACCACTTTCTTTGCATGCATATAAGTGCCGGTACTTGCCTGCTAATGGGAGGGCTATTGCATGACAAAAGACCCTTAACATGCAAGCCACAAACTGCGAGAGAGAGCAGAAAAAAAAATTCTCTCTGGTTCCCTTTTAAAACCAACTGTTTCTCTCTGCTAAAAAGCCCTTAGCAGAGAAAAGAAAAATATAATATTCCTACTGGCTTCTGGATTCTAGTCCCACCAGCTGCACACCATGTAATAACCTTAGTCCCAGATTTGGACCTTAGCGTCCAAAATATGGGGGTTAGCATGAAAACCTCCAAGCTTAGTTACCAGCTTGGACCTGGTACCTGCTGCCACCACCCAAAAAATTAGAGTGTTTTGGGGCACTCTGGTCCCCCTGAAAAACCTTTCCTGGGGACCCCAAGACCCAAATCCCTTGAGTCTCACAACAAAGGGAAATAATCCTTTTTCCCTTCCCCCCTCCAGGTGCTCCTGGAGAGATACACAGACACAAGCTCTGTGAAACTACACAGAGAGACTCCCCCTCTCTGTTCCCAATCCTGAAAACAAAAAGTACTTTTCTATTCCCCCAGAGGGAATGCAAAATCAGGCTAGCGATCCAACACACAAATCTCCCCTTGATTTCTTCCTCCCACCAATTCCCTGGTGAGTACAGACTCAATTTCCCTGAAGTAAAGAAAAACTCCAACAGGTCTTAAAAGAAAGCTTTATATAAAAAGAAAGAAAAATAAGTACAAATGTTCTCTCTGTATGAGATGATACAACACAGGGTCAATTGCTTAAAAGAATATTGAATAAACAGCCTTATTCAAAAAGAATACAAATCAAAGCACTCCAGCACTTATATTCATGCAAATACCAAAGAAAAGAAACCATAGAACTTACTATCTGATCTCTTTGTCCTTACACTTAGAAACAGAAGACTAGAAAGTAGAACTACTTCTCCAAAGCTCAGAGAAAGCAGGCAGCCAGAAAACAAAGACAAAAACACTTAATTCCCTCCACCCAAAGTTGAAAAAATCCGGTTTCCTGATTGGTCCTCTGGTCAGGTGCTTCAGCTGAAAGAGACATTAACCCTTAGCTATCTGTTTATGACAATGGGTCATTCAGTCCTTTGTTCAGAGCTTCAGTTTGTAGCAAAGTTCCTTCAGAGATGAGAAGCAGGACTGAAGACCAACTGGAGAAGATGCAGCTGCCTTTTATAGTCTTTTGCCATGCAGCCTGTGCTTCCTTTGTTTCAAACACAAGCTGCTCAGCACATGGCTTGAAAGCCTTAGGGTATGTCTTCACTAACAACATTAAAACGCTGCCACAACAGCGCTTTAACGCGGCTGTGAATTCGTGGCATCAGCACTGGCAGAGCTCCCGACACTGTAAAAAAACCCACCCCCATGAGAGAGTAGCTGCACTGTCTACAGTGCCACTTTACAGTACTGAAACTTGCCGCGTGGGTGTGGGGGGGGGAGAGTTCACACCCTTGAGCAAGAAAGTTGCAGCTCTGTAAAGTGGCAGTGTAGACAAGACCTTAGAGTTCTCTCCATAGGCATGCTCCTGCATGCCTTGCTGAGTCATAAAGTGTATCTGCCTTCTCTCAGTGGGTCAGCTGTATAGCTGATGGTCCTTAATGGACCATCAAGCTGGCTAGGCAGAGCTGATGCCCAAACTGTCTGAGGGTGTCATCCAGAAGCATAGCCCAAGTTTGAAATATAGACATACATACATATCTACAGGGTCGGTGCAAGAATGTTTCACGCCCTACGTGAAACTTCTATCTTGTGCTCCCTCCCCAATGCCCTCACCCTGAGGCGCCTCTCCATTGTGGCAGTTCCTCCCTCTCCACTCTGAGGCACCCCCCTTGCGGCAGCTCCCCACCCCCCACCCTCCACCCTGAAACACCCAGCCCACCCCAGCTCACCCCTGCTCCACGCATGAGCACCCCAAGCACGCCATCGCTGCTTCACTTCTCCCGCCTCCCAGGCTTGCGGCGCCAATCAGCTTAGGCACCGCAAGCCTGGGAAGTGGGAGAAGTGAAGTAGCCACAGCGTGCTCGGGGAGGAGGCGGGGCAGGGGTGAGCTGGGGCGGGGAGTTCCCCTGCGTGCCGCCCCCCTCCTCCCTTACTTGCTGCAGGTGGCCCTCCCCACGCCCCCCTGCCCCAGCTCCCTCCACCCAAATGCCGGCGGCGACCGTGGCAGCCAAAGATCCAGCCGCTGTGGTCTCTGCCAATGAAAATGGCACCCCCCCAAATCCCAGCACCCTAGGCGACCATCTAGGTCACCAAAATGGTTGCACCAGCCCTGCAAATCTATAACTCATAATATAGAGGTGATACAAACATATAAATGAAATTATCATATTTGGCAAATCATAATATTTTTGTACATCTCTTACATGGTATACCTGGCACAACTAATTGCAATTTTACAATATTAATATTCATAATATCCTCAAGTGTCTCCCAGATTCCATACAGTGTCACACATGGTACATGTACAATACTAGGAATAACAATTATATTGATCTAAATTACTCCCAGAGAAAAACATGGTGAAATATTATGGCAGTAACATACCATAACATACTCCACAGGCCACAAGAAAGGATTGACAATACTGTGAGAGGCAGCATGATAAAAGACCTCATCCTGAAGATTCCTGATGCAGCAGAGCCTGTCCACATACATCATTTCATGCGTAGCTTATTCAGTATTGCACCTGTGATTCATGAAGAGTTTCACAGTGGAAAGGTTTAAAATAGTAACTTTTATGAAAAAGATCAAAGTGCTTTAAGTTACTCATGTGCTAAGACATCATGGCTTTTAATAAATCACCATCTCGAGGTGCATTGTCAAATGTTAAGGTAATTAGGATCAAATATGTTCACAGAGTATTGTAAGAAGTGGTGTTGGTGACTCAGGAGTAGCACTCTTCCCTTTTATACATTATTGAATCAGTGATCTGGTATGATGGTGGGTTTTTTGTTTTTTTGAATGAGACATCAAATCCAAGCCCTGAGCATTTGCAATCATAAATGATCCTATGGCACCTTTTGCAAGAATAGGATGTCTGAATTATATCCTACCTTCAAAAACTATATTCTGATTATCTAAGGGCCTGATCCAAATCTCACTGAAGTCAATAGGAGTCGTTATATTGAATTCAGTGGGCTTTGGATGGGCCTGAAGAGTTCCCTTGCAGTTTGTCTTGATAAAGATATTCTTCTTCTCTTCCAATTCCAACAATTCTTTTGTGCAGAGCCACCCTTCACATTTTGGTGTGAGCACATGAAAGCATTTTTGCTTCCTCTTGCCCCTCACATGTTTTAACAACTTCTGAACACTGCTCACAGCACCACATACAAAGCCAGCCTGGGGAATTTAGGGAGACTCCTACAAACTTAAATTACTGATTTAGTATATAGCATATGTGTGTGAAATTGCAGGGAAGGTCACCACCCTGAAAGTCACCAACAGCTTCACACTGCAGAAGAATCAGGGACCAATTGCTGGTGCTGGGCCATCAAACAACAATATTTTTAAAAGGTTTCAGAGGACAACTCTCCAAAGAAACTGGAATCTCTATGCCACCATGACTCCATTCACCAAAGCTTTTCTGTTGAATTTTAGCTCTTACATAGCACTTTAAAAACATTCATCTTCATAACTTCACAGTGGGATAATAGAGCTGCTCAAAACAGCCACAAAACCTCACCTCTGTTTGTCATCCTTGAGCAAAATTATGATCAAATCTAGAAGTAAGTATTGTTACTCTCCATATTACAGATGAGGAAAACAAAGTATGCGGGTTAAACGAGTGTCCCAAAGCAAGAAGTTTATAGAGCCAGAACTATAATGCAAATGTTCCTTATTTTAAGACATGTGCTTAGCTCACTAGACCATGCTGCCTCTCCCAATACTGACAATCCTTTCTTGTGGCCTGTGGAGTATGTTATAGTACGTATTGCATTTATGTCTTATAGTATGTTTTAGGTAGAATGTCTGAGGGAGATAAAAATGTGTGGATGGAAGTGAAATATTTGTTTGAGATCTAAGGATGCTGAAAGCCAATTGGGTTGCTAGTAGACACCCCAGAATATTTGTTCAAAGTTAGATGTTTCTGCATTGGCTTCAAAGAACAGCTACCATCCTTATCAGGCAATGCCTGCTCCTGGGGAGAAAGTCATGGAAACAAGGGTCCTGAGGAAAGATGTCCCTGAGGTAAAATTTCCAACTGAGAAGCCTAGTGGTAGCAGCAGGTTATCTGAGAGAGAGTCACAGGGAATCTGGGGTCATGACATGGCCTCAGCCCACTCTGGCTGTGCTAGAGAGGAGCTGATCCATTTTACATAGTTGGCTGTGAGGGAACTTGGAGAAGCCCTAACCACCATCAGTGCCTACAAACAGCTGCAAATTGGTCTAGGGTCCTCCAACAGCAGAGAGGCCTATGGCCATCAGTATCCTCGATCCTAATGGCCAGCGCCTAACATCGTAACTTGAGGAAAAATCAATGTGTTCCAACTCGAGCAATTAGTATACATGTTCCTCTCCCCCAGAGGTGTGGGTGCAGGAGGAACATCCCCTGACATCACATTGTGCAATATCAACGTATTTTCAATTTCAGAATGAAAACAAAAAAATTTAAAATTTCCCAAAAAACAAAATTCTGAACGAAGATTTATATCACATTGATTGGAAACATATACTGCTTTGATAAAATTGAAATGTTTTGTTCAGATTTTGAGCTTTATATTATATTATCTTTTATTATAAAAAAATTTTTAAAAGTGATATCAAAATAGAAAGTCAAACTATTCTGTTCCAAAAAGGTTGTTTCAACCTTACTAAAAGAAAGTTTCAATTTTTTTCCTTCTCTAAAGAAAATTTTATAGAAATGAACATTTCCACATTTTGCTTTTGGCAAACTGGTAACTCCAATGGGCTGTACTTCACACCTTATATCTCTTAACTAAACATTTCTCTCTCTCGCTACACTGGGGACACTTCACAAAGGGAAATTTCATTACACTTTCTAGAGATGCCAAATATGCTTGAAAACATATATTTTCCATATAACACTTAAGAACTCAGAATGTACTTCAAAGTCACATAATACTGCATTTGCTGCGTTTTGCAACAAGCTACCTTTAAAGTTTGGGTTCATTATAGTTGAAATGTATTTCAAATATTTCTGTTTCTATCTTTGAAGCGAGTCACTTCATATTTCCCTGCCTCTGTTTCTCCGGCCATCCTTTCTCTATATTTTCTATTAAGACCGTAAATTCTTTGGGGCAGGCACTGTATTACTGTGGGTTTGTACAGTGTCAAGCATAAGGGTCTCTGGTCTCACTTGGGGCCTCCCTAGGTAATACTGTAATACAAATAATAATTTTTGGATATATATGTGCCATTCCTTAACCACTGAGATTATCACTCCCTACTTATCTGTTTCTCATCTGTATAAAAAGTTACCCTAAAATGCATACCCCTATAATACCAGAGTACCATATATTATAGTCTATACATATACATATTTTTTATAAAGGTGTATTAGTCCTTTAATTTCTTTTTAAACAATACTTTTACATAGTTTGACATAGAAAGGACAGCAGCAATACACAGCAGCAATACACAAATACTTGCAGACAGGTACACATACTAGGTCATACATAGTTCCTGAAATTCTGCAGTACCTCAGCTATTGCACAGTGGTTCACTGGTAACCATTTCCCCTTAATGTAGTCATGGGTCATATAGAGATACAATTTGCAGTCTGCTCAAAGTCCCTTTTACATACTCATTTAATGGAATATTCATAAAAAAAATAGAATCATCACCCCAGGGTCTAGAGTGAATAACAGTTTATGTTCCTTAAAAGGCTGTTTGTTTTGCACTTCTCTCCTGTCCTTCACCTGTTGCAAATGCTGGTAGCATGTTACAATTGCATCAGTTGCACTGGACACTGCTTAACAGTTATTTATCAAAGCACATCATCAAGAAATTGAATGAAAAACTCATTAACTCATTAACAAGGGGAACAGCTGACTCTGAAAATTAAAAATATCAAATAGACCTTTATCAGGAGTATACACAGAATCTACAGAGGGAATCTGCCTTTTGTTATCAAGCTACTGGGTAGCTTTAACTGTAGCTTTTCCATGGGGAAATGATCACAAATTAACAATACACTGGGACCATTAAAAAAAAAAGAGTCAGCGCCTCAAAATAAAGGACGGAACATATTCACCAGCATACACTGAGCCCTATGTACTTTGCTGCATTATTGGTTTGCGGAACTATGCATGTTGCTACAAATTTGCCTAATGCTCCCGGCTACAGCTATCATCAGTTATCTATAAGCGTAATCATTTTTCTTAAAATCATGACCCATTTGATATCTTAAAAACAGCAACATTAATTTTAATTTGTCACATTGTAGGGTATAAATTGACTAAATGTTAATAGCATTCTTCTTGAGTAATCAGTTCTACATGATTAACCTAAAAATTGCCAAAATGTTGTTTACTGTTCATTTGTATCTGAAGAAAAAGAGGCATGATGAGTCAGAGAGAGCTGGATTAATTTACTTTCTGATCTGTATTAAAACTTGCCACAATGATTCATAATCATTTTACTTGATATTTATCCTGACAAAACAACTTAATTGTGAGAGCCGCTCAGAGTAAAATAATGCTGCGCTAAGGGCATCACTGGTCTTTTTTGTTCTTATGATTTGTTTTAATGTAAACATACCTAGTTTTCTGTCTTACATTAATCTAGGCTAAAAATAAAGGTTATTTGTTGTAGTGTTAACTTTGGGGTGGGGGGGTAATATAAAAAGTGTAGGTTATGGTCTGTACTACCATCTAGTGGACCTAAGTAGTTACAGCAAGGTGAAATTATATCGAAGAATAGAAACAAAGAATGGGAAAATACCTCCTTACTTCACAGGGATACTGTAAAGCTTGATTCATTAATCACCCGGGTGTTTATACTATAGCACTGAGGGGGCATGTAAGTATCTATCACAGGGATAAGAAAGTGCAGTCCTTCCAGTCATAGAGAAAGCTAGATTAACCTAGTCAGATTAATAAAAAATAAATAAAAATAGTGATTTGCAAGTACAGCAGGCCATTTTATTTCTTTTCTGAACCTGCCAGAGATAGGAATAAATTAATATGAAGTCTTCCATGACACTCCAGTGTTCTCTGTAGGCTCTATGCATTCTTCCAATTGTTAGCACAGAGGGAACAAATAAGTAGGGAATTTAGAAAGCAAAGTGTCCTAAATCATCATAAGCAGCAGAACCAACATGGCACATTCCTCTTTTTCCCCAAAAACACTCCAGAAACCTCTTCTCATCTACTCTATGCCACTGTATCTGCAGAGTCATGTGGAGGAAAGGGGAGCCAACCATAGGCCAACCTCACTATCTGGAGTTCCTGTCTCTATAGATTTCCGATTGGAAGTACGTTAAAAGCAGCAATAATTTCTTAAAACTCCTGTCTACCACTTGGACCACACAGCAGCAGTAAATAAGTGGTATTGGATGGGAGCCATGCTCCCAGCAGTCAGAAAGGCAGGCCTTCTGTGTGAATGTCTTTCAGAATTTCAGTTGTATTCCCTGGCTTTGCAACTGTAGTGAGCAAGATATTTTCCCGCAAATTCAGAGCTCAAACTCAGAGTTTTGTGGGATCTTAGCTTCTCTTACGGTGGATTTTGCTATGGAAATAAACTCTGTGGTCCACCAGGAAGTCCTGGTTTTATTTTTTCTACAATTGTTTCTTGTCCCCAACCAAATTTTCTTTGGAACATTTTGCCTTTGTTGTGGAAGTTACATCTGTCTGTATCTTCTACATCTTACAAAATGAGAAATGACTGCCTAGGAAGGAGTACTGTGGAAAGGGATCTGGGGGTCATAGTGAACCACAAACTAAATATGAGTCAAGTATAACGCTGCTGGGGAAAAAAAGAAAAAAAAATAAGCAGCGAACATCATTCTAGGATGTATTAGCAGGAGTGTTATAAACAAGACACGAGAAGTAATTCTTCTGCTCTACTCCATGCTGATTAGGCCTCAGCTGGAGTATTGTGTCCAGTTCTGGGCGACACATTTCAGGAAGGATGTGGACAAATTGGAGAGAGTCCAGAGAAGAGCAACAAAAATTATTAAAGGTCTAGAAAACATGACCTATGAAGGAAGATTGAAAAAACTGGGTTTGTTTAGGCTACAAAAGAAAAGACAGAGGGGACATGATAATAGTTTCCAAGTATGTAACAGATTGTTACAAGGAGGAGGGAGAAAAAATGTTTTTCTTAACTTCTGAAGATAGGACAAGAAGCAATGGGCTTAAATTGCAGCAAGGGAGGTTTAGTTTGGACATTAGGAAAACCTTCCTAACTGTCAGGGTGGTTAAGCACTGGAATAAATTGCCTAGGGAGGTTGTAGAGTCCCCATCATTGGAGATTTTTAAGAGCATCTTAGACAAACACCTGTTAGGAATGGTCTAGATAACACTTAGTCCTCCCATAAGGGTCGGGGACTTGGCTAGATGACCTCTCAAGGTCCCTTCCAGTTCTGAGATTCTATGATTTTATTGTCAGCCATTTCTGTTGAGTGGACTCCTAAGGGATTGTGTGTGTTCATTTCTTTTTCTTCTGAATAATTCTTGTGGCTTTAAATTGTATTTTACAATTTGGGCATGGTTTAAAGATGTTCCTAAATAACAATCTGAGGGAACTTAAATTCAAATTATGCCAGACAAAGTTGCATCCACAATATTTTGGTCCTCATTTTGTATTTGTCTCTCTCCCAAACAGACAAATACAGAGTGTGGCATAGGACTGGGACTCAGTCCCTGGGTTGTAGTACTCACTCTATCACTAACTCACTCTGTAACCTTTGACAAATCACAAATTCTCTGTGCTTCTGTTTGCCCGTCCATGAAACAGGTATAGTATTTACCTACAATGCATGAAGTGTGTGATCAATGTGCCAGATCCTTTGCTGGTATTAATTTGTATAGCTGCGGTGATTGCAATATATCCCAATTTACACCAACTAATGACCTAGCCGAATGTTTGCAAAGCACTCGGAGATCCTCAAATGATAGGATTTATGTGTGCGTGAAGATGGTGGTGATTTCTTTTTACATATACGAGCTATATCTTTGTCACATTTACAATAATTAACAAAACATCACAAATACCATATATATACCTCCCTTCTTTAAGCAGTAAATCTAATCCCATTAGTGACTACAAAGGAATATTGAGATATACCAATGTTCTCCCTACTCTCACCTCATCATTTGTTTGGGGAAGAAAATATCTACATCTTTGCAACCACACACTCTCAAACCCAGAAACTTTCCTAATGCAGGTTTCTAAGTTACCAATAAAATGTCTTTTGTGAATGTCCATGGTTTTATTTTAAACTCTGGCCTTTTTTAAGGGGCAAAAAAAGGCAGAGAGAGAGCCCCAAGCAGCTTCTCTCATTGATACCCAGTAGTAAGTACTGTGTCCTTCCTGGAGGGACCTTTGATTTTGAACCTGATTAAATAGTAACCAAGAGTTAGAGTCATGCTCTTGGGGATTCACTGATTTGGTTGACTGACTGAAAATTTCCACAGGGTGGAGTGCAATTTACTTGTGTGCCCCAATTAGCACTGCTAATTGGGGCACAAAATCTGTGTAAAATTGGGCCCTATTTTTATAATTCAGCCACAATTCAGGGCATGGCAAGCAGCCAATGAAACAGAGGAGGATTGTTATTTTTTATTTTTTGAGTATGTGTGCAAGTCCTTTTCTTCCATTACTTACACACACTCAGACGTGGTCTTTAAAAGGTATAAAACATTTAAATGGTAAATGGTATTTAAGATAATATTTTTTAAAAAACTCTTCAGCATTAAAAACTGTGATTAAAACTAGAATTGTTAGCTGAATACATGATTTGCAACACATATTTGGGTATGAGATTCTATACTTCATTCCTTAAACTGTGTCAGAGCCATTAGAGTTACTAACAGCTGTGCTACTTAGGAGGTAGAAAAAAATATTTCATTCTTCTGAGTTATATGACACCTACCAGGGTATACTCTAGGCAAATCTTTAGATTACATGATTGTTTATTCTGGTATATCTTGTCATGTAATTGAGTCAGTATTAGACGCTCTTTAGGAACCCGCGGACTGCTATTTTAGCTGCATTTTTGTTAAGTATCCAAAAGGGCTAAATTACAGGCAGGAAAACCCTGCAACACAGCATTTCATCAATACTAAATCTGAAATATTTTACTAACATTAGGGTTTATGCATTTTTAAACAATATAGTATGTTCAACTAGAAGATTATTTTTATAACAACATGCGTTCAATTCCTTGCACTCATGTAGTTACTTCAGTTGCACACCAGATATCACAGGCAGTAAATAAATGGTAGTAAATACATATTTTCTGCAGCATTATTTGGGCATCTGCATGCACAAATGGCCATGCAGATGCTTGACTGCCATAAGCATGCACTAATATTTGTTTTGGATCCACTATTGTGGTTAACAGCTTGGGTAAATGCAGGCATGAAATTACATGAGCATTTTTGCACACACAAATGAGATCTCCTTTTTAGTTGACTAGATAACCAGTAGGTCTTTTCCACATCTAATTTTATTGATATTACAAATAAAATTCTGTATTGGAATGCAGATGTATATTTATTCAAAAAGGACATGAACAGTAAACAGCCTATAGAATGAGATGCTTTGTTTTTTTTTATTATGCCATTTGGCAGTTTTGCATATCTCTTATGATTAAAAAACACTCAGTTACAGAAGCTGAAGTTAATTTTATGATGAAATTATTATTACCATAAAAGAACAATTATATCATTCCTGTTAGCTTCTAGCCTAAGTCACCTTGCATATTTAATTCAAGCTACTGAAAATGCAGTTTTAACACAGGGCCGTTCCACATAAATAAGCACTGAAGAATCTTAGAACCATAAAAACGTATGTCTGAAACCAGTACCCACAAATTGCACTCCATCATTCTATTCTATTCTATTTGTGTTCGTATTCCATGACCATCGCTGTGACATCGGAAAACCTGTGACAACAGTACATCACAAGCTGCAGGATGGAAAGCACTTTAGCCTGTTGGCAACCCATATAATGAAATTGTCATGCCAGCAAGTCACTCAATTAGAAGACTGGAGTGGCTGTCAGTGCACCTACTAATGGTGCTTGCATTTTCATGGTCCTTGCTGTCTCAACACCTCCAGAGATGCAGTGCCCTCTACCATGCTGATACTGACTCAGAAGGATGAATGCCAGTTTGCTTGCCACCAAAGGAAATTATACATGTTATACAGAAAGAAATAAGACATGCAACTTATTGACCAGCCATGTAAATTTGACAACTCAATCAGTTGCCCATTCAACCTCATCTTGCAAGATGTGAAGCAGAAGTACATTTGGGAAGTTTACCCAGCCTTCACTCTCTCCCCATTCTCTACCTGTACATTCTTTGCCAGGTGTTTTCAAAATTCTTTAAAGAAACCAAACCAAAACCCTTGATCTAAGCACTCTCAACTTTGAGAATGGTCACATCTAGATCCAAATTTGGCAGTTTGATATGGACTGGTATTTTCAAAAGGCTTAAATGATCTTAGCAACCAACTCATATTGATTTACAATAGAGGTTGGGTTCCTGACTCTCATTTAGACTCCCTTAAAAGCTTAGCTCTCTTTTTTTGGTATCTTCACATTTCCTCTTTGTGTTTCTCCCTATTCTCTTCAGTGGTAGCTGCTTAGCTACTACAAACCACCTCCAAAATTTCCAAAGGATTGCACCTCCACTCCCCATATTACCTCTTTTCCTGTTCTCTTTTGCTGTTCTCTTAATTACCACTTTCCATTCCCTGATTAATTTATGTAGTGTGTATAATGGCTGTGAGAGACAAACAGGCAAGTCAGCTAACATAAATGCTGCAGCCAATTCATTCTTCTTCTCCTTAACAGAGATTGTGAGTTAGCTGCAAAGCCACACTTGCATGAACTTCAATTGGACTACATATGTGCTTCAATTTAAGCACATGCTTTGCTATATTGGGGCCTACAGTATTACTGTTCTATAAAATTCAAGAGTTTGGAAGTATTGAATTAACAGTATAGATTTTTAATTATATTCTGTCCATAAGTGACCAAAGGAATGTATCAGGCTACTTTAAACAAAAAAGTGGGTAAAGCTAGTAAAACCACAAAGTCCTAACTCTTTTATTTGATTTTATTGTATGTTTGATTGAGACAGATAATCTCAAAGGGGGGAAAGTTACCTAAAAAGGGAGACAATGGAGATGGAAATAAAAGATTTACGAATTTTGGCTACTCTTGGATAGTAAATCATGATGAACAGTTAGAACTTTGTAAAAGTAATTCATGTGGGGAAGAAGGTTCATCTTAATGATGTTTAAATTGAGAAAAGAGCTATATGTTGTGTATGTCACTCCAGTTGTGTATGTCTTTTCTAAACTGAGTGGCTAAAGAGCGATAATGTAAATTAAAAGGTGCAAAGAACTTTTAGCTACACAGACTCCACAGTATTGAAAAGTCAAGTGAAAGCACATGACCAGGGCAACTGGATGGAATTTTCCAAAGCACTTAAGTGATTTAGGAGCATAGCACTATGGGGGGAGGGCAAGAAATCAATTAAACTTGTGCTCCCAAGTCACTTAAGGTTTTTTTGAGAAATCCCACCCACAGTCAGTAACGGGCTAAAACAGAGTATTTTTAAATCATTTGGGAAACCAGCAAATTATCCAAAAATATTACTCTGTTTCAACATATTGGGCAAGAACACAATGGGGCTAATTATTGAAAGAAAGACAGCATCATAAAATGCAATATCCCTGACTTCAGACTGATAATACAGTTTCTAAGACAAATTCTCTGAGCAAAAGGTTCCAGTCAATATCATTTTGAGGACTCATCATATTTCAGTTTTATAACTACCTTTGTCCCCTTGATGCTCCAAATAAACTATGTTCTCCTTCACAGCAATGAAAGGCTCCATGTAGGAGTGAAACAAAATTTCTTATGCCAGTCACACTCGCCAAAAGTGTAATCAACATGACAGAGCTAATCAATGACAATACTGGTGAGATTGTTGAGTACAGGCACTTCCACAGAGATCATTCCAGGTTTATAAAGAATTCTGGGTTGCAAATAATTCATTACTCCTCTTATTAACTAATTAGATATTAACAGAGAACTGCTGATTAGAATGTACTAATATCATACCATATATTTTCTCTCTTGACTTTGTCACTGAGGTCACCATGCAACCCCAAACAGAAAAGGATCGAGAGGAGACAGTGTATGGATACGGCTATATAAAGAAGCCTTTCATTAACCTTGCTGACCCACCATAATTTCAAATGTCAGAAGCTAATCAAGGACTCACTGACATCATCAATGGATGGGGAGAAGAGAAGAGATCTCCTGTGGGACTAATTTTTGCTTACAGGATGAAATATATATTTATACCACCAGGAGGTTACTTCTATTCTGCAAGTAAGTAACGGGTTGTTGTCTTTTTTTAAAAAAATATTGTTGAAATACATGTTTCTACTGTTGAAGTGAATGATTTATTTTACTAATAAAAATGTTTGTTTACATGACAGATATATGACTGTATTGTTAGTCAAAAGGACAGTCAGTCCTTAGTAGTCCCCTCATGTAGAATTTTCAGAACTTGCCCAGCTGTGATGTTTGATCACTAATTCAGAAAAACAAAATGTAAATTACAATCTTCTTCCTGCTAATTTTAATTACAAGGTTATTTCTAACTCTCACTGGTTTCAATCACAAGAGAAAATGGGCATTTAAATGTTGATGTTACAGCTCACTGGTGGTGGAACCTTACATTTCCTTTAGCACCTGTATCCCAAAAGATCCCCAAATGTTTTACAAACAATATCAGTCTCTTTAGCCAGAAATAACATATAGCCAGCTCCTGGGAGGAATATAGCAACTGCTTTAACAGTGCACAGTTATGCCACATAGTTTAGGAGAGGATCTCTATCCAAGTAAAACTGCACATAGGCAGAGTATAATTATAAAGGCTAGAATTTGGCCAGGATAGTCAAGTAAATATACCTCATCTTGAAAAAGGTGTTACGGGCTTTTTAGTGAAAGTCAGTGTTCAGATGTGAGGTTTATGATTCATGCAAGCGATGACACTTCCAACAGCATTGTGCTCTCAACACTTGTTGGGGTTTCCATTTAGAAGGAAGAGTGCCACCTGCTGAATCAATATCACTGATCCCTGTAGTACCCAGATCCCATGATGTAATGAGATCACAGCCCAGAGTGTTATAGCTGCAGGGATATTTCCAGCATATGGTGTACAGGGAGTTACCTACAGAACTCATCAATATTGATAGAAGGCACATGGAAATATCACTATGTATCAGGATTACTATACTCATCTACAGCCTACAATGGAAAGTAAAGGGAGATGTTTTGTATAAACTTCTCATGGAAACATATTTTATTAATACAAGTAGTCAACTTATTTTTGCAGCCTTTCTAAAGGGTATTGTAACTGTATTTATTTAACATGAACTCTGGTTATTTGGACAGACAAAATGAAATACCCTCTCCAACTGTGCTAATGATATGTATCACCTCTTTGTGAGAATATAAAGATTTGTTTTCATTTATTATGGTATCCTCAAGACTAATTCGGGACTCTGTTACTTATACATGAACCAATCACTCTAACAAACTAAAATAAAATTAGTAATGCATGTCATCAATATCCTAAGAGCTGATGTATTTTCTCTGTATGCGCCTGATTTTGCAGAAAGCTGAACACCCTGCCACTCCTAGAGAGAAATGAGGTGAAACACCTTTACCAAACATGCTATCATAAATGAAACACAAAACATGTCAAAAGCATTAAAAAGAACTGGACATCACAATGTTGCACATAAAGAGATAAATATATAAATAAATCCAATATGGATCACTAATGTATCACCATCAACACTTTCAACAAAGACATTTTTAATATTTCCGATTAACTGAAATGTTTCCAAATTGTCAACAATTTATACAAAAATACAATCAATATGCAGCCTGGTCATGATAAAAATGTAGAAAACCCTAGGTACATTGTATCCCTTCACACTAGGGCAGGGTAGATAAAATGATTTTTTCAGTTCTGTGGTTGAAACCAAAAAAAGAAATTCAAAACAACCATCTTCCCCCTCGTCCCCCTGAAGTGAGGAACAAAAAAAGTTTGTTTGGGTCAAAGTATTTTGCTTTGTTTTGGGGTGGGTTTTTACTTATAGTTACATCTTGCTAAATTTAAAAAAAAAATAATAAAAGGGAAATGTCAAAATTCCATTTTGGTGTTTATCTGAGAACTAAATAAGTTTGTTCACTGTATTGGGAACTAGGCCTTGTAATGAGCAGATGTATCTAGTTACTTTGAAAAAGAAGGTGAGCTTCCACTCAGAGAATTTGTACAAAGTTTGCAAGGACAGATCTGGAATGTCCTAGTAAGCCTCAGGAAAGAAGGCTACAATCATAAATTGATACAACTCCTGCCTCATGGTGGTTGACGTAAGCAAGGATAATCACTGAGGATGCCCCAAATTATTGAACTAAACAAGAGGAGGAAAACCTTAGAGTGACAGGGAAAACACTGATAAAATGCTAATGCCCATAATTCTTCTAAGAGTAGAAGTTTATTTAGGGACCACTAAGCATTAATGTATAATAAGACACATTTAGATTTGTTTTGCCTTTATATGAACATTTTTCTTTTATCTTCCTATGTAATTATATAGTTCCTATTTTCATTTAGAATAGTTATAACTGTTAATAATTCTATTCATTTATACTCCAGGCTTCCATACTCTCCAGGGGGGAGAGAATAGAGCAACTCAACTGATCCACAAATACCATACCATTGTTACATTTTAAATGGAGAGGTGAGCAAGGCAGCCTTTAGCCCACAGTATTTTCTATGGAAAAAATAGGTTCTTGGATCAGTTTAAAGAAATTCAATTTACCATCTAGCGTAGCACTTATTATGGTTGGGTTTGGGATTAGAAGGAGTTGGCTATAAAATAACCAAACATCCTTTTGAATTTCTATGAATTACAACAGATTAGGAAAATGGCAGAACTACATAGTGTTAAGTTTAGAAATGCCATTGCCCTCTGTTTACCATCATAGATAACACATTCACTTAACATGGTAGTCAAACTCAAGAGCTAAAAATATTTCTTAGCAAAATATCACCATCAAAGGTATTCCAATGAGGTCAGATTTTCAAAAACACCTAAATGATTTAAAAGCCTACATCTCATTTTCAAAAGAAACTTTGGTATTAGGAACCTAAGTCCCACTGACTTTCAATGAAATCATGGCTCCGAAGAACCAAACTCTTTTTTGAAAATGAGACTCAGGCTCTTCTGAAAATTTTACCCACAATGTGTAAACAGATTCAAAATATAATAATGAAATTATTATGAAATTGGATGCTGATATTTCTTTGCAGAGTCCTAGTAGTTATTTACTATTATAGTAAAATCTGAGTTTAAAACCCTTGCTGTTTGAAGACATCTAGAAATGTCCAAGTCATCAACATACAGTTAAATTTCACTGATTTAATCTTTCCTTTAATTGACTTGGTTTATAACTATTTTAGGGCAAATATCATCCTTTTCTGCTCAGCCACAGAGTGACCTGTAACCAGGAAAAAACTGATGTCATTCTGCCATGCAGAAAATGGAGCCAGGATTTCTGGAGCCTACGCAGGGAGCATCCAAGCTCTTCTGTATACCATGCAGCCCATATTTAGGGAAGCTCTTTGCATGTCACTCCTCAGCAGGGATATGCTTCTAAATTGTCAAGTCTAACAGCCACACTCATATGGAGAAGGTATGCAGACAGCACAGAGAGTTCCTTCAGTCCTGAGGTGGAAACTGCTGAGAGGAGTTATGTATCCATTTAAAGTTTCAAGAGATTTACAGTACAATTTTACGTGACTTCTAAACAATTTGCTGGTCTTAGAGTGACCAGTTAAGGGAGGAATAAAATTTGCTCACATGTGTACACAGTCTCCCATTAGTCCATTGCATTATTTCTGAGATTGTGTGTTCTTTTCCACATAGAAAGGATGAACCTCAGAGAACTTAGAAACAATTCTCTTCTCATCTGTTCCTAGTTCTGCTGAAGCTTATCTCCAAGAATTGCTGCTTCAAGCTCAAACTGTAGAAGGTCCTGGTCCCAGTTTTGTGGGATTTTTTTTATTTATTTATTTATTTTTGGTATTATAGTCAAACAAATTAAACTGTTTCTGTTAGGAAACCGTGCTCTGAGTCTTGTGCTAAAAAAATCATCATCGGAAGCAAAGTCTAAGTTTCAAACACTTGGGGATGTCAGTGGATCTCCAATTTCACAATGAACTGAAGATTTGAGAGTCTAAAATGTGAGTGTTAGTCAGTGATATTGTGAGCCCGTAGTTGCTCCAAGTCTATGGTACTGCTGGCACTGAATTTCACTTCTAATTGTTTCCTGCTTAAACAGCCCCATGGAGAGAGACTCTCACATCCCTTCATTACACACAACTTATCATGGCATTAAATTTGCTTAAATTGTCCTCTAGTGCTGCCATACTGCTGACCCGCAAGTCTGTAAACAAATACATTTGTTCTCTATATATTTATAGTTTGTCTTCTAAACTGTGAGAAAATGAGCCTAGAATCTTTGTATTTTAATTGTATCATCAAAGCCTGTTGAGAATACGATAAAGTAACCAGAAGTTAAATTATCAATAAGAGTAATTTATTTTGCATTTTTATTTTAAAGAATACTTATGAGAATTGTGATAAATTAGCAATGACAAACTACTTCTTGCAGGCTGATTTTGTGTGGAGAGTTTAATTAAACACTGCAGCTGTTTATCTCTATGGTGATTAAATTTTCATATGTAAATTACATGTATTAAGATCAAGATACTTATGTAAATGTCACTTGCCTTAATGTTTTGTGTTACTGTTATTAACATCTAACCATCAGCTTGTAATCTTCTTGTATTGCATTCTATTGGCATGCACTACATGACTAAAGTAAGTAGATTTAGATCTTAATAACAAACAATTTTTTAAAAAAACTACAGCATAGTGTGTAATTGAGATGCAAATAGATAATAGCTGAAAATAAACTGCCAAATAGGACCTGTTGTATATTTCAGAATCTCATTGGTTAAAGCTCCATCTATGACACACCACCCTCCTGCCTGCAAACAAATATTTCAGTAGAACATACCCAAGTTCCAGAATGTTCAGATTCAGAGGGTCAAATGGGATCTTAGATGCATGTGTGATACTGCCATAGAAATCAATACAAGTACAAGCTACACATTCTGGGATCAACAATTCTCTCATATCAGGGATCAAATACTTCACTTAGACTATCCATTTACCTTGCATCAATTCAGGATATAGTTTTGACAGAAGTCTACAGAAACTCTATTAGCTCCTGGTTTAATCTTGCCTTGACTACTTTCAACTCCTGTAATCCCTAAACCAAGGGTCGGCAACCTTTCAGAAGTGGGGTGCCGAGTCTTCATTTATTCACTCTAATTTAAGGTTTTGCGTGCCAGTAATGCATTTTAACATTTTTAGAAGGTCTCTTTCTATAAGTCTATAATATATAACAAACTATTGTTGTATGTAAAGTAAATAAGGTTTTTAACATGTTTAAGAAGCTTCATTTAAAATTAAACGACAATGCAGAGCCCCCTAGACTGGTTTCCAGGACGGGGACAGTGTGAGTGCCACTGAAAAACAGCTCGCGTGTCAGAGGTTGCCTACCCCTGCCCTAAACCCTCCTATAGACCAAAATATGCCATCATAGTATTATGTGGAATGTATTTTCTGTACCTTAACGTGATCTATCTATGCTAATCTGAAAATGTCTTCTGAAAATTAGAACATTTTCCCTACACACACCACTTAAGATTAAAAATCTGGTTGAGCAATTAAAAGAATAAGAACAATGATTTCACCTTTTCCAATTTTATCTAAATCTTCCAATGTTTGGTCTTTTTTCTTAAAGCCCCAACTTCTGGAGTTGTAAGAATCTGCTTTTTTCAAAATGAAAACAGCAAATTACTAACCCCGTGTCAGAGAAAACCTGGAAAATGTGACCCAAGTAAAACCTAAATGCTCAGAGAGCAAATAAAAGGATCTCCAAATTAAGAATTTTTTCCAAAAATCATCTCAGGATTTTTAAAACCATCTCATGATTCCTGAAAGCTTGACTCATGATTTTGATCACTTGGGATTGGCAATAATGTCACAGTGAATTACTTTTCCTGGTATGTTCAGAGGTAAGTCCTGGAATATAGTTATATTTCTGATATAAGAGCTCTCTAGACAAAGGAAAATAATAAAATGTAGATTTCAACCAAAGCATTCCTAGATAGAGAAAATAAAACACAAGCTCCATTCTTATCTATCCCCAACAGTGAGCAAATAAATCAGAAGTATTCCTTTAGAAACACCAATTACCCTGAAACTCTGGATTTTACAACTGGACAGAGAATGGGAAAAATACTGAAATTTGTCAAACTTTCTTGATAAGCCAACTGGGTTTCCACATCTGTCCTCCACTTCCTCCCACCACCACTATTACTTTTATAAGAGGATGAGGATGCTTTGACAGTCAAAGCAAGCAGTTATCTGAAGAGTAGCGGGATACCTCTTTGGAAGATCTGCCAGCAGTGGAAGTTATTAGAGAGAGGGCAAGAATCTACTATAAAAATATAAAAAACTCTAATATAGGAGACACTTTTCATTAAGTCACTTGTTTTTGGAGTCTACTTTGATATGCTCAGATGGTAATGAAGCAAAATTAGAATTTTGTGAAATGAGATTAAGAAACCAAATTAAAGAAGTAAATCATCGATGCACAGAGAATGAGATTAAAACCTTGTAAGATTAAATGAATTTTGAAATGTAAAAGATCAGAAACTTATTTGTTTTTTTATCATAGAAAGAAGCCTTTTTTACACTTATATATAACCATGAGGGAAGTACACTGTTCTCCAAAGATCCTGCATCATTTCAGAAATCTCCTCCAAGGGCAGAAGAAATCCTTTAAAGATACCCAAAAAAACTTCATGGATCCTCTGGTAGGTATATTTAAGGCGATAAACATTGTCAAGGGGTTCCATTTAGTTCAGTATCTTTCTTACTAAAGATGGACAGCTGAGCTTTGAAGAACAAACAGTTGACTGACTTGATAGAGTAAGAAAAAAATACTAATTCTGATCTGTAATTGGTAACTATTCCTCAATATCAATAACTCTGTCCAGTAATGGTTTTACTTAGTAGGTGTCACCCGCCCTTTTAAGATGCAAAACGGGGCTTTTCTCAGCCACCCTTACATGTAAATTCACTTCTACCTCCCTTTTACCTTAAGATCATGAACTATGCCCCAACATAGTGGAATTAATCCAGTTAAGTCTTTCAAAACTTCTTGTCCAAAAGTAAAAACGTAAAATGTTGTTCCCTCAAACCCAGTTTGTAACCATAGCATCT
Source organism: Gopherus flavomarginatus (assembly GCF_025201925.1). NCBI lineage: Eukaryota > Metazoa > Chordata > Testudines > Testudinidae > Gopherus > Gopherus flavomarginatus. Next base: position 57,459,210 of record NC_066626.1, on the reverse strand, counting down.
GGAAGGACTTCACGGAAAATGCTTATTCAGGGCAAACTGCAAAGAATAGGGCAGACAATCCCCAAAACTGATGGTTTATTCTATAATTAGATTTCATCAAGCCAATAACCAAACAGCTTCTGTAATACCTTACTGGTTACCAAGAAAAAAAATGCAGTCTCTATCAAGCAATCCAGACTTTGGCTCCCAGTCAGACAGCCAAGTCTGACATAGTGAGGGTTACTAAAAATATTATTTACCATAGACAAAGTTCTACCAATCCCACGAGATCAGACACATTACTCACCAGGACAATGAATATTTCAGATCTTGCCCAAATACAGGCTTACAGCCAATCCTTATTAACTAAATCTCTAAAATTGATTAATAAAATAATAAAATAATAAATAATAAATAATAAATAATAAATAATAATAATGAAGAGAGTTGCTACAGTTAAAAGATCAATCTACTACATACAGATATGAATAAAGTTCTTTGGTCAGTTTCATAGCAAAGATGTTGAGACTGCTGATTTGTAAAAATAATTCTAGAATCAGTTTAAAAGGTTATAGTCCAATAGGCAGTCCATGTGCAGAGTTTGTTCAAACTTCCATGAGAATTGCAGGGTTAATCCAGGATAGACCTGGAGACCTCAACCTTGTGCCCTTGGATTTTCCCTATAAACATTTAAGCAGATCTGAGATAGCAAGGATCAGGCCCCAAACTTTCTTTATAGCTTGAAGACAGTTGTGGTCACAGCAGGCTCTCTTTGGCTGAACAATAGGTATAGCATACTGTTGCTTTGAAGCTTATCTCAGTTTGGCCTGGTCCACATACAGCGTTAAATCGATTTAAACAGCATTAAATCGATTTAACGCTGTACCCATCCACACTACAAGGCACTTTAAATCGATTTTAAGGGCTCTTAAAATCGATTTCTGTACTCCACAACGAGAGGAGTAACCCTAAAATCGATATTACTATATCGATTTAGGGTTAGTGTGGACGGAAATCGAAGTTATTGGTCTCATTCTTTTATTGAGCTACCCAGAGTGCACCGCTCCGGAAATCGATGGTAGCCTAGGACCATGGACGCACACCACCGAATTAATGTGCCCTAGTGTGGACGCGTAAAATCGATTTTATAAAACCAGTTTTATAAAACCGGTTTTAATAATTACAATTTTATGCTGTAGTGTAGACGTGGCCCTACCTAGGCATACACAAGTAGCTAGTTGCATTCATTAGCATGAGGCAATTAACAATTCAAACAGATTGCCATAGTTTTACTATGTGGGGTTAGAAATTTCAAAGAGAAATGAAGCCTATTATATTATCATCCCACAAGTCCCATCCTAATAAAAATATCCCCTTTTGATCTATGACTCAATCAAATACAGTAATGAAACAACATAGACAGGAGCAGAAGTTTAGTATCTACAAGTTAATTTGAACACATTGTTAAACTTCTAACAAGATACAGGTAAACACGGACAAATACAGTTCGTATCTATTCTTGATTCTCTAACAATACAAGCCTACATATCCAGGATTCTAGTACTTACCATGGCTTTGAAACCTACAAGGAATAGCCTTGTTTACCATTTCAATACTCCTCTAAAATGTCCTAAAGGATTGCCTTCAGGTCACCTAGCCTGTTGGTTGCTTAACACACTCTGGCTCAGCGTCACACAGTCTCACATTAAATGTCAGAAAAAGGTTTATTCCAACCATGCCTTACTGCCTCTGCTTGATCCTTACTAGAGCCCCCCTGCATTCTGCTATATCTAGAAGCCCCTGCTAATCCTTCATAGGTTCCTTTGGTTTCACTAGACTAAATGCAGGTGCTTAGGCTCTTAGTGAAAGCCTAGCTAGGGAAAGGAGAGCACCTGTTTCCATCCAGACCTCCTTAATCTGCCAGACTGCATAAAAGGGCACATATATTTGGGTAACAGCCAAATTCCTGGGTGTATATATTTGGGTAACTTCTGCAAGAAATTTGGTAGACTAAAAAAGTGTGTGCCTGAGAATTAGGAAGTCAAATATATTCCACAAGGTGATTCATAAATCTTTACTACTTTACATCATCCCATAAAGGCATGATACAAGCAGCAAGCAAGCTTCAGTTGCATTGCCTGTCAAGATCTGACAATGTTTTTACTGCCATCATAAACCTTTTTGTCTGGACCACCTGAAAGAAGAGTTATGCGAAGAGCAAAGCCAATTTCACTTTTGAAAGGAAATGTATACAGCCAATGTAAATGTTTGTTTCCACTATCATATTTTCTACAGAAAAGTCACTACAGCAGAAAAAGAAGGCTTCCAACTTCTATAGGTAACCACATCTCTCTTAGCACATTAGTCCATTGTTGAACTGACATCCATTTTTATAAAGTTCTGTATGCTATAATAGTTATTCTAAAATCTTCGGCATACTGTTTCTGTAGGTACTCCTCTCAACATCTGATGTCATTTCTTGGCAGTTTGACTGTCATTTATTTAAAACAACCTTGGGTAATTAAGTCCAATTTGCAATATGACACTATTAGTGAAAACTAATTGTGATAGTGGTTTCACAGTGTGGAACACAAGGCCTGATCCTGAGCAACCTCTACGTGCATTTCTGTGAAAGCGGAGGCCATTCCGGCGTCTCGCAGGGAGATGTTGAGACCACAAGCTCATTTCATGTAGCTACCTATACAGACATCTGATTCACTTCAATGGGACTCTTTGGGGAGTGAGCTCAGTATAAGTAAGGATGTCAGAGTCTGGTCCTCTCTGGGTAAATTGATACATCCTATGAGGCCTGTTTTAAGTGTTTGCATAATCTCGATTTATTGCTATAACCACCACCATGATATAAACATTGGACTATGGTATCATAAAATGACAGAAACAAGAAGAACAGGCTAATTGTAAGGGGAAAAGCTTGTACTTCCACACACAAACTGCAGTAATCATCAATAATCAGAGAAAGTAAGAATTACAAAATCCGCATAAAACATTCAGTAAATTACTGCATTACCCTAAAGATTGCCTGAAAGTCTCAGTGGCTCTTTAACACAGATAGATAATGATAAAGTTCACCAGCAGACATTTTTCTTCGAAAGGAAAGTCTTATTGCTCTGTGTTTAAGTTTAGTTTACCATAAAACTCCTTTTATTCATCACCTTGCTGTCTCCTGGAAATACAACCCTAAGTAATGTCCATAGCTGGCTTACTTAGCAGTAGATCCACTACAATTACAGGAGTTAATTAGAATTATTAAAAAAAAACCACAGTGCCATTTATATTATATATCTAAATTTAATAGCAGAAGCCAACAGTGCTTCTGATTCATGAATTATGTCGTATTATTTTAATGCCTTTTCTGGCTTACCAAATTAAATACTGATGGATTGTCCTCTCAGGATGGGTTGGTGGATTGCATTATATTTATATGGATCCTAAAAATGAAACTATAGCGCAGTACTATAAACAACTTATCGCACTGAACAGTAAAATAACTTGCTGTTCATTCTCCCTGCTGGTTTCGTACTCACTGTATAAAATCTTGAAAATGCAGTTCCACTGCAAAAAGCAACTAAGCAAGCACAGTTCCACCTCTTAAAGATTGTGTGTCAAATCTGCTTTTGGCCCTGATCCTGTAAGTTGATCCATCTGGGATCAGAGAGGATCAGTCCACATGGAGTTCTCATTGCAAAATTAGAGCCTTAGTTTACAAGCATCAAGAGGTTTCTCCTCTGCCTCTAGAAGTGCTTGCGTAACCCCCCAAAGACTCTTTTGGTTGTAATATGTGTATCTGAGGCATATATTGATCTTTAGTATCTTTATCGCTGCTGATCATTTATGAGAATGTAAAGTCCTGTGCTTACTTTTGATACCAGATTCAGTTCTGCAGGACATGGAATTAGAAGAAATATTTTTAAGCTTGTAAATTGAGTAGATTTGATCTGGAGTCAATTAAAGAAATATGGAAATCCACAAAGGCATTTTTGCAGTTACTTTTAGGAACAGAAGGGCACTTTAAGGGCAAAATGTTTGATTACATTTTCCTATTTTGAATCAATTTTATCACCATAAAACTTTCAAAATCAGCTCTCCTACTCAATCACTGACAACATGAGCATACCAAGTTTACTGGTATAACTAACACAAGCAGCGTGATTGCAGACTTTTGAACAAGTGGCATAGACTGAATAAGCAAAAAGATATACCCCTTTAAAGATCGTCAAACCACCCCTTTCAAATGACAACTTTCAGAACCATATTACCATCACAATTCTTCTATTCTCTCTTCATGTTCAGATCTCAGACATCAACAGGAGTTCTACATGTATAGGGAGATAATATCAGAATAGGTAATCCACCCTGCAGATCTGAAAATATAATAGTCCTTTTAAAATTGGAAACAAAAAAAATTAAACAAAAGCTTCAGCATCCAAAGTCAGTTATCTATCAGGAAAAAAAATAAAAAAGTGACCTATGCTGGCCAAAAATTAGATTTCAGTTCACTTTTCTGTGCATTATGTTATGGTTAGAGGTAGACCAATATTTCCAGATGAATAGTCTCTTTGCTGAAAAAATTAAGTCTCAGGTCAACCAAAACTTCTCAAATTCACCAATTAATTTTGGCCAAAAATAAAAATAAATAAAAATTTCAGGCTAAATTCACAAAGGGACTCAAACAAAACTACTGGAAGTGGTGGTTCCCCATTATACCTTATAACCTTGTGATCAGAGAATTCTCCTGGTGGAAATCCCCACAATTCTGGATTCAGAGCAGGGTCGTCCAAATTGCAGGAAAATGTCCTAACCACTGGAGTAAAGGGTATTCTGGTGTAGGTCTCTCCTATTGAAGTGGTCACATTTTGTATAAATAATTAAATATTCACCCACTAGAATAACTCATCGGTAATTACGCAGCGAATTCGGGCATGCTACAGGCACAAGCACCTGACATCAGAATGAGCCAACAGAAAGCTCTTCATCCCTATGCTGGGTCTTAGAGTCTGATATCCTGTGACAAGGACTGAGTTGTTGAGGTTTAATATCATTTTATTCAAGAATATAATATAGATTTTAAATCTTCTACCCACTTCTCCACAAGCAACTTACAAACATTTTACATATGAAAATGCCAAGTCCACAAATATTAGGATCTGACATATAACAAAACCATATCTTAAGGCTTATTCTTTTGTCACCTTGGGACAATTTCTTGACCATATAGCATAAAAATACATGGCATCCAATATAGTTACTGTGTCTCATATGTGCACCAGAGGACAGAATTTGCCCTCTTTTTCTCACCTCTCCTGCAACAAATACAAAACCATACAGACTAGACTGTTCCTAGCCCCTTCTCTTGTAGAAGTTGCCTTTCCCCCAGTATTTTCCTTTTGGGTCCTGTTATTACCTAGGGATTTTTACTAATTAAATAATTTCACACCATATTGTCCATCATTAACATAAAACTGAACTTTACTAATTTGGTCTCCATATGTCTAGTACCAGTCTTTCTTGCTCTATCACCCATCTACAAATAGATATAGTATGTGACCTCTTCTTCTCTCTTCTAAAACTCATGGTAGTCTCCAAGGCTATCACAAGTCAAAGAAGCCAAGTTCAGATTATTAGTAACCACTTGGCTAACTTTTAAGTTGATTTCATTATGCACTTTTTTGAATGCAGCCAAACCGGGCAGTCTCTATGCAAAAGAATAAATGGACACAAATCAGACATCAAGAATTGTAACATTCAATTGCTACAGATATAGTGTATATAGTTCTAATTCCTGAAATATTATAATTATACAGAACTTTTTGTACATAAAACAAATAGAGTAGAGGGGACATCCTGGCTTCACTGAAGTGAGTGGCATTTGGCTATTGCCATCATCCAGTGCTTAATCTTGCTTCAATTCACTTGGAGCGGATATGGATCAGAGAAATGAAGTGTCCTCTGTTTTAGTCTTTAGGAGAGCACTTTAGACATTCAATAAGAGACTTAAATGTAGCAATTCTTCAACAAAAAAACTTCAAAAACAGACTTTAATGAGAAAGTGCAGAACTGGAATTAATTTGCAAACTGGACACCATCAAATTAGACCTGAATAAAGACTCGGACTGGATCGATTACTACAAAAAGGAATTTTCCCTTTGCTGATACTCACACCTTCTTGTCAACTGTTGGGAATGGTCAACATCCACCTTGATTGCATTGGCCTCATTAACACTACAAAGATAATTTTCCCTCTGTTAATATTCACCCTTTCTTGTCAACTGTTGAGAATAGGCCACTTCCACCTTAATTGAATTGGCCTTGTTAGCACTGGCCCCTCCCCCTCCAGTTGGTAAGGCAACTCCCATCTTTTCATGTGCTGTAATATATTCACTCCATGCATCTGATAAAGTGGGTTTTAGTCCATGAAAGCTTATCCCCAAATAAATTTGTTAGTTTCTAATGTGCCTCAAGGACTCCTCGCTGTTTTTGCTGATACAGACTAACATGGCTACCACTCTGAAACCCGCAAAAAACAATCAGCCCTGTTCCAACTTGCACTGAAGAAGCAGGATTGGGTCCTGTTATCTATAAATCTGTGGTAAACATGACAATTCTGCCTTTATCTTGAAGACCTTTCTCGCCATTTAACATTTCTAAATATATTTTCTAGGATGCAGTGACATATTTTGAGGGATTGCATTTGCTTGTTCATATTTAGCACTTTATCTGTATCTTTTCAATCCTCTCTTTAATCTTAATCACTGTTCTAAACCTGTATATATGCACCATGGTTTTGTCTTTACTACAAATGTTTGTCATGTTAAAATATGACTGAGGAGCGGAGTTACTAACACGATGCTGACTATGACTTTGCACTCAGTGTAGACAAGGACAAGTCATGTTTCAACATTGTATCTGCTAGTCATATTAGGGCCAGCACACATACATATGTTATAGGCAACACATGTAATGATACCTGTAGTCAAGGTTGTCCAACACTTCCCATTGCAAGACACTGCTTTCAACTGCGTATAACTTTGGCTGATGTTTTCTATACTGAGTGTCTGTCTCAGGCTGAATTTACTTCATTTAATTTATTTTAGTGAAAGTTAAGCAGTTTAGCTGCTTCCAAGACAAGATTAGAGGAAATTGTTGCCTTGCTTGTGTCAGAAATTTTTTGAAAACAATGAAATGTTCTAGTACCACCATATTGTGGAACAAGGTATTTCAATTTGGCTGGGGATTACTCTGGCCACAGAGGTGTGCTTTTTTCTGTTCCTTGGAAAATTTAAACAAATTTGATTAAGTTATATGACTGAAAAATTGCAGTTTACACATGCTAAGAAGAGATTTGTCAGAGTTCAGCAGATAAATTCTCCAAAGATACTATTTGCACTGACCATGCTCCAACCAGCTCTGCAGGGGCTAAGCAGAGCTTTCCCAGCAATTGTTCCTTCCAGTAGATGGGGGACACTGTGGCAACACGCACAGAGACTGAGAGCAAGGAGCCTGGCTCTCCTATGATGTCAGTGCTCCCGCCCCACCAATACCCAGGCAATTATGGAGGAGGAGGAGTCTGAATAATGTAGAGAGATGAAGAGAAAGGAGCACATAGGGTCACCAAGGGCATTGGTGTGTGTGGAAGAAGCCAGTGTGAAGAGGAGCAGAAGGGAAGTGAGAAGGAGCCAGGGTGGATGGATGAGAGCAGAGGGGATCAGAGACAGGACAGGGCACAGGGGTAGAATGGCCTCAAACCACTAGAGGTCATTCCCTGCAGAACATAGTATTGAATCCAGAAATCATGAGTCTCTGCATTCTGTGCAGAGAGCAAAGAGCTGTGAAAACTGATTAGAAATTGTGTCTTATCCTCTACATGGGCTAGCTACTAGAGAGGGACAACAGTCTACTACTGCTACCAGTAACTCTGATACCTCAAGTGGTAGCAGTGTGTGCTGCGGATCTAAAGATCTGAACCCCGCTGATGACCCAAATTTGGAGTCAATCTGCTTTTACATGATGTAATTTATTTTTTAAGTGAAAAATCAGAATTTCTATTATGGAAAAATTAGTATGTGATCACGTCATTGAGAACTATATCATAATGCACATGCCCAGTGCATTCCAAATTTCTGAGTGTTTGACTTTGTAACATTAATATTCTTTTAATGTAGGGTTTGCATGTGTATATATGCAATATACAAATAGATCAAGAGGTATAGTTATATCTACAGTATTGTAAAATAATTTTAAGCATCACTGCACAATGAGCATTTTTGTTGAGCTGACCACAATGATGTCTAAGTGTTTAAAACCTAGCAATATGTAAAGGTGGTTTAACGGATTCTTTTCGATGTTCTTTACACCTTGCTGTTATATTGCCCATGCACCTAGCTATATCAGGTCTCCTGCCAAAATTCTTTTCTAGTCTGTCTTGACCAGTGTTCTCCATAGGTTGTGTTTGTGCAGTCTGCTGGCAGGCACTGTATGCAGTTCTGTCACTTCCATATAGCAGAGCTTCCGTCTACCGAGCTCTGCGGCTACCCCGTCACCCAGCAGCTTCTGTTTTCCCCAAATCTGTTGTGACCAGAATTCCCCTTCTTCCCAGCACATTGCAGAGGAGAAAGTGAGGGTCTGCAGGTATTCCCCTTCCTTCAGACACTGCTATAACCACTGTTTTGGCAGACATCAGAGGGGAAGATGATTTAGGGTCTTCCTTTCTCCAGCTTTTCACACTCCTTCCTTCTGTCCCTCCCCCCATTTCTTTCCGTTTTTCTTGTTTTAATCTCTTTCCACACACACAGTAATGATGAGGGAGCCTGTGTGTGGGACAGGGAGAGGGAGTTATAACTACTGTGAGGAGCTGGTATGGAATGCATAAATCAATGGAAAGGGAGGAGAGAGCAACTGAATGAAGGAAGGAAGAAAACTAAATAAGAGACTATCGAAAAAAGGCGAGAGAGAGTATGTAATGTTCATTGTTCTGTAATTGTCAGCATACCTCTAGAACTCTCTCTAGAGATAAGTAGGCCATTTACAACCCTCCCATTTTTCAGCATAGAGAAGCTGATTTCAATGAGATTGCTTATTTGTGTCAGCTACTTCAATCTTTGAATTCTGTAAGCATTCTTGGCTCAATACCATCTAGTCCTACGGATTATTGCTGTCAAGGTTTCTTTCTCCAGTTTGAACTTTAGAGTACAAAAAGTGGGGACCTGCATGAAAACTTCTAAGCTTAATTACTAGCTTAGATCTGGTACACTGCGACCAGCCAGAATTTAGTGTCTGCCACACTTTCTGTTCCCCCAAAACCTTCCCTGGGGAACACAGATGCAAACCCCTTGGATCTTAAAACAAGGAGGATTTAACCATTCCCCCTCCTTTCCCCCCACTGATCCCTGTTGAGTTCAGACCCAATCTCTTGGATCTTAAAACAAGGAAAAATCAATCAGGTTCTTAAAAAGAAAGCTTTTAATTAAAGGAAGAAAAGGTAAAAAGTATCTCTGTAAAAAGGATGGAAAATGCTTTACAGGGTACTCAGATTCATATAGACCAAAGGGATCCCCCCCCAGCCTTAGATTCAAAGTTACAGCAAACAGAGGTAAACATCCTTCCAGCAAAAAGAAACATTTACAAGCTGAGAAAACAAACATAAGACTAATCCGCCTTGCCTGGCTATTACTTACAATTTTGAAACATGAAAGACTGATTCAGAAAGATTTGGAGAGCCTGGGTGTACGTCTGGTCTCTCTTAGTCCCAAGAGCGAACAACGAACAAAACAAAAAGCACAAACAAAGACTTCCCTCCACCAAGATCTGAAAGTATCTTGTCCCCCTACTGGTCCTCTGGTCAGGTGTCAGCTAGGTTTACTGAGCTTCTTAACCGTTTACAGGTAAAAGAGACATTAACCCTTAACCATCTGTTTATGACAACTGCTCTTCAGTTCCAGCTCTACTTTTGACAACTGTATCTGATAGAATATTCTCAGTCAGGTATCTCCACCACTTAATCCTCTGGAGATGAAGATTGACAAAAAGAAGTTTGTTTGTTTCCCTGAAATGTCCTTATACTTCTTAATTGCTCCCTATCTTGTTAGCCTAAGAGACTCACCAATTCTCCCTGCCTCTGATGTACTTAAAGAAGTACTTGTTATATGGTTTTATGCTTCCCTGTTTCTCTCTCAACCTAACTTCTACCTTATATGTTATCTTCCATCATTTATGCTTCTTTTTCTTTAGCTAGATTGCCATATCTTTCAGGATACCTATTTGGCCTGAATAACCTCTTGAAAATTTCCACTGAATACTTTATTTACCCCCAAATCTTGCCATACTATTTTCTTTCTGTTCTATATAGGTTTTTATACTGCAATCATAACTATCTGACTGCCTCCCAGGAGTGCATTAGCAACATCACTACACATCTGTTACATATTTGTTCTCTCATTCTCTCCCCATAGAGACAAGTTTGTGAAGTTGAGTCTCTTCTTTGAGTAATGTGTCTTTGTTCATTTTTTAATATAAATATCCTCTTGTTATGTTTTTGTTAGAGAAAAAGACCAAAGAAATGCGCCTTGAATTTGTAGAGTAAAATGCCGAGGTTTGTGGTGATTTTTAGTTCCTAGGGGATTTCATTTCACAGTTTCAGACCATTCCTGGAGAAAATTCAATCTCTTGCCCAGCTGAGATTTACTCTTATTGTTGAGAGTTCCATTGAACCAGAGGAGCATAGCTGTCAACCACTACCTTAGTGTCAGAGATTCAGCCAATTGTTTAGATATCCTAGGCCCAGATCATGAAGATAAGGGCTGAGTCTTTAAACTTGATTTGAGAGCCACTGGTTTATAATGGCTCCAGTGGCTCCATGGAACTGGGCCCATGCTCAGAAGGGGCACTGGCCCGCTGCTCTTGCACTACACCCCAAGACCCTGCTGGCTCCCCCCCACCCACCACTTGCTCCTCTCAGCCTGCCTGCTGGCTGCCCAAGGGCTCCTTTCAGCCCCCTGACCAGACCCCAGTGCACCTCCGGCTCTGGATAGTCTCTGCTTCCAACCACCTGTGGGGATCCGCTTGTCTCCCCGGAGCTGAGCCGCCTGGGACTGGTGCAGAAGCCTGGCCAGTCTCAGCCAGGTGTGTGTGGGGGGGAGACAGTGTGGGGGGCTTGGCTGGGCCCCTACAGAAAAATGCATTTTGAGGGAGCCCAGCCGGGCAGGCCCTGATTAGGCTGATCGTGCCACTCCTGAGGGGCCAGAGTGATTCCCAGCCCAGGTACCAGCCCAGGCTGCACTGCCGGCTCAGCTGGGCAAACACAGTCGCCACCCAGCAGAGCCGGTGAGTTCGGCTGGGAGGCAGGGGTTGAGGGACTCGGTCTATGAGAGTGCTGGCTGTGAAGGGCAGGGAGGATCTGTGTGTGTTGGGGGCACTAGTGAGTGGGGGTTCTGGGGGAGGTGTTGGGCAGTTGTGGTGGGGCTGTGGGCAGGGGTGGTTTTGTGCAGGGCACTGTACATTTGTGGGTGGGTCTGGGGGGCCTCTAGCCATAGTGAGTTGAGGGGGGTGTCGGGGGTGGTGGTGTCTGTGTGGTGTGGCATGGGCCTACCCCCGAAGGGAAGGGGCACGCTGGCAGCACAGGGCTGGGCAGGTCACTGTGCATCTGGCACCTGCCAGTTTGTAAACAGTGCCCTTGCACTGGGCTGGGTGGAGCAGAGCAACCTCTGCTATGCCATGTCCCATTGCCCCTGGCCAGCCCCTCGCTCCAAGGACTGACCTCCTCGCACCATGCTCCATTACCTCCATGGGGGCCCACAAATATGTTTAGCGGTAGGCCCACAAAAGGTTAATCTGGCCCTGCCCATTGTACAGAGTAGCAGAGATGTGCGACACAGTTTCAGTAGTCTGTGTTACTGAGCTGACAAGCTGCAGTGTTCTGCACCTAGGCCAATCTAATTAGACCAGAAGGCTTTGTGCTCAGGTATATTGCATTGCTGTATTCTAACCTACGGATGACGAAGGCATGAATAACTGAGGCAAGAACTTCGTCCACCAGAATGGGATGAAGTTTCCTAGCCAAGTAGAGATAATAGAAAGTGTTACTCATACATGCTGGGAACTCAATATCTGCAAGAGTACTCCTAGACTATGGACTGAATTGATTAATTGTGGATGAGAATCTTCAACCAACAGGTACTGCACCATATCTACCAGCTCTTTAAAATACTTCCCTCTGCCCACCAGTATCTCCTCTGTCTTGATCAGGTTCAGCTTCAGTCATTTGTCCTTCATTCAAGAGCTGATCTCATCCAAATACTGGGCTATCCTGATGGTAGTAGAGCGGTCATATGTGGTAAAAGATAGGTAGAGCTGTGTATTATTTGTATATTACTGGCACTTGAGTCCATTATGTCTGACCAGTTCATCTAGTGGTTGTATGTAGATGCTGAAACATATCAGAGAGAAAATTGATCCATGTGGAACTTCACAAGTGAGTGGTCTTTACTCTTTAGGAGTATACAAAGCTTCTTTGACTCCATTATGATTCCTAAAATAGCCTCCGTGTTAAGGTTCTAAGGATTTTAATTTCCTCATTTTTGACTTTAGGTTACTTTTGAATAGCTTCAGTGTTATCTTTCTAATCCCTCTTTCAATAAATTTTAGTGTCACAAGGTTAGTTTGATACAAACACTCCACAAGGATAGTGAACTTAATTTGTGTTCACTATTAAGTATGTTTAATTCAGATGGCCATTCTAAATTTCCAGAAGTACTGCTGTACTGTAGTGAAAACAACTGAACTGTACTAATATTTGTCTACAGCTAACATAAGACTTTATCTGAGACATCATAATAAATTTGCCAGTTCAAAAGTTAAACAGAGTTGCCTTAATGCTGGATTCTTTTTCAGCTGTTGGCTAGCAAGTCTTAAGAAGATGTAAAATATAACAAGCTATAATTTTACCACAAATTGGCTGGTCTACTGAATATTCCTTGAGGGCTCATAAACTTCAGTTTCTCAGTTAGCAGCATAACAAAATGTTGTTTAATCCTGTGAAAGCAACAGACACCATTCACACTTCTTACCCAATAATATGCGGGGGGTTGTCTTTATGCACTTTACCAGCACAAGATATTTTACAATCAAGATATATGAAAAATTTTACACTAGGGGGAACCTGCGTATGAGATTTTTCAAAAGCACTCACTGTTAGCTCAAGGGAGCTACTAGTGATGTCAGTGTGAGTTTTATTACTAACTTCAGCGGGAGCAGAGTTTAGCCAAGACTGAACACACTTGAAAACAACATCTAAGGTAAGCACTTAAGTGGTACTGATGGGTGAATAATGGATTTTTAAGTTTGCAGGCAATTATGAAAAGTTTTTAAAAGTCATTTCAGGTTGAACTGAAAATGCAACTTTACAAAATTTTTGGTGAATTGAAAAGCTGATAAAAGTTATTTGGTTCAAGCTTAAATAAAACATTGTTCTGATTTCAAGCATTTTAATTTTTTTTAAATAAAATTAAAGGTCAGTTCAAAACAAGAAGTGATATCAAATTAAAAAAAATCAAAATGTTTCATTTCAAGAAAGTCAGAGCAAACCACTGATTTTTTTGAAATTTTTTTTTGTTTTTTTCCCCAATAGAAATAATTTGGCAAAATCAATATGAATTTGTAAAATCCTTTTTTGGCACAAAATCTGCATTTTTCACCCAATAAGGGTGGTAGTCAAGTATTTCACCCAGGTCTACAGCACCTGTGCATAAACTTAGTCATGTGCTTAAGTGCTGACCTGAATCTGGATGCTTTCCTGAATTTCACAAAAAAAAAAAAAAAAAAAAAAAAAAAAAAAGTGTGAAAATATTTTCAGCACATTTGTCAGCACTTGGTTTCTTAGAACAGTGGTCCACTAACTATGTCTAAGGGGTCTGTGAAAGACTTACACTGAAAAATGATCAAAAAGAATTCAACAGATAATAGGGGTCTGCACCGCCGTTCAAAAATTTTTAGGGGTCCACAAATGAAAAAAGTTTGAGAACCACTCTCATAGAATCATAGACTATCCAGGTTGGAAGGGACCTCAGGAGGTCATCTAGTCCAACCCCCTGCTCAAAGCAGGACCAATCCCCAACTAAATCATCCCAGCCAGGACTTTGTCAAGCCTGACCTTAAAAACCTCTAATGAAGTAGATTCCACCACCTTCCTAGGTAACCCATTCCAATGCTTCACCACCCTCCTAGTGAAAAAGTTTTTTTCCTAATATCCAACCTAAACTTCCCTCACTGTAACTTGAAACCATTACTCCTTGTTCTGTCATCTGGTACCACTGAGAACAGTCTGGATCCATCCTCTTTGGAACCCCCTTTAAGGTAGTTGAAAGCAACTATCAAATCCCCAGTCATTCTTCTGTTCTGCAGACTAAACAATCCCAATTCCCTCAGCCTCTCCCCATAAGTCATGTGTTCCAGCCCCCTCATATAAAATAACAAAATGACTAGCTTTTGTGAAAGTAAAGGACTTCTAGTATTAATCAGAGTCAGATGTATTGCAAGCTTCCCCATACAGCTCTGCCAGTGGATGTCATTCCTGATCAGTAGCACCTTACCCTATTTTAATTAATCAGCTAATTATTCAAAGATTTTAATAAAGATTTTAAATGCTTAGATAATAAATAACACTTCACAGTGTCACATTACAACCTTATGTGCCCAGCTATCAGAATCACAGTAGTTCATTTCTTTCTCCGATTTTTTTTGTTTCAGTAAAACAGATATGACGACAGTCATTTTGACCCGCAGTTACCGATCAGGAGGTGAATCATGTATTTTAAAAGACTGATAATTCAGGCTTCACAGCTGATGATTGATTCATCTCCAAGGAGCCCCCTCAATCCCATCACATAGGAGATCTAATGGCCAAGAAAAATGCAACTTCCAAAAAGGAGGATTATCCAACAAAAACTGGGAATTAAGATGTGGAAAGAATTCATGCCGAACTCTTTCGCCTAGCAGGACTTTGAGACAATCAACTATGGTAGTGGGGTGTTGAGAAAAATCATGTAAATGCTAGTAGCTTGTGAAACAAAATTCTGTTTCTCTTGGTCTTCCTGTTCCTATGCCACACAATTATTAAAATTAAAGAAGCAGATGATATCATTTATTGATCATCAGAATTGTCAAAGCTACTTTTACATTAGATTACTAAAGCAGTAATATTTCTTTGGTGGAATAGGGAATTTGAGAAAGCAATACCTATCCACACTACTGCTATGCTTAGTATCTTGGAACAGTAACTATGAGTTGATATTACTTGTACAACAGTGTACTTTGAGCTTGAATGTGTACTACAGGAATACATTAACATGCTATTGTTTATTGTTATTTGCAAGGATGTTACAACATGCAAGCAGGGGAAAAAAAAAGATAAAGTAGGACGTTTGATCTGTTTGCATGTCAATACTGTCGGAGAAAAACAGAGTTCTGACTCTTTTTTTGGGTGCAGCAAAGTCAGATACTTTATTATTTTTAGCAATTGCATGGAGAGAGAGAGCGAGCTAAATAGGTCTCTCCCTGACAAACAATTACAGCAAGCATTTATACTTTTTTGTTACCAACAATGTGCAACAGCTGCATTTTGGTTATACATAGGTCTTCCAAGTTTACTGTTATTTTATGGAAGTGAAAGGGTCTAAACTTTTGAGGAATGTAGGGAGGAAGAGATTTTGGAAACTGAATTCCTTTCTTAGCACTTTGCACACAAAGTAGAAGAAAGAAGCATGAAGAAATCCTTGGCATTAGCAATAAGATAATACTTTTACAGTACTAATAAAAGGATCTCTACTTATAGCTCTCAGTGTGTGGAAAGTTTTGTCATGCAGTGTCATGCTGCTGAAGAGCATCCTTGGCATCATCTAGTAAATATAGTGGATATTGAGAACAATTGATCACTGTCCTATTTTATGATAGTCCATTACATATTTGAAGACTCTTATAAGGTTCTTCACTAAGTTTTCTTTTTTCAGTACTAAACATGCCCAGGTGTGTGTTTGTTTTTAGCCTTGTCTCTCAGATCAGTTTTCTAAACCTTTTATCATTTTTGTCACTCTCCAGTTTTTTCAAGTCTTTCCTGAAGTGTGGCACCCAGCATTGGTCACAGTCCTACAGCTGAGGCCTCACCAGTAGCAAACAGAGTCAGGCAATTACCTCCTGTGTCTTATATATGGCACTCCTGTTAATACAGCCCAGAATGATATTAGCTTTTTTTTCCACAACTGTATCACTGTGTGCTAGTTGAAAACATGACAGAGGAAAAGGTGGAATGTTGACAAACATTGCTCTGCATAACTATAGTAGATCAGAATTTGCTAGGTTGAGTATTTATAGTGGCATATTGAATATGTATTCACAATCACACCCAAAGTCAGATTAATGATGCAAGGAAATATGTTTTGAGTTTAAAAGTAAAATAATTCAAATATCTTATAGAATAAATACTAGTGGTGTATTATTAGCTAAGCATTCACGGTCCAATAATATTTTAAGGCAAATTTAATTTTAAACACTATGTAACTTCTGGTCAGAAGTGTACAGAAGCACATATTTTTAATGAGGTTTATGCCAGACTTTGTTTATTCTAGAGTACCTTCATTGGCTTCTAGTAATTCATTCCAGAAAGCAAACAGTGTCCATGATGAAAAGAGATGAACTAAAGCTTTAGCTATGAATAACAAGGCTATACAGCTGTCTTTGTTTTGGAACTGCTCTGCCTATTTTTTTTACTTATGTATTCTAGAAGCATAGTATGTATTAGAATATGGGGAATTAGTGGACTGTGGGTAGTAATAGTCTCTTAAATAGAAAAAAGCACACATTATGACCATGAAAAATGAGCTGACACAATTTATTCCCCTTGCTGTGTTATATATATATATCATTGTCCTCAACCTCAAGCAGGAACTCTTAAAGACAGGCAAAATGCCCACTGAAATCAATGGAGAAGGCAGTATCTTTAGTTGAGATTATAAAGAAAAAATTAAATATTTCTGAGTCCACAAATTGTAAATCTCATAGGCAGATTTCAAGAGTGTCATTGAAAGACTAAAATTGTCACACAGTAAAGGTGCAATGTGCATCCCCAAAAGCAGTGTTTCTATTTTAAACAATTCAATGGAATGACAGACCAAAAATGTACAGCCATTTATTTTAGTTCATTTTCATCATGATGATACCATAGTTGACTAACCTTCTGTGTTGAGGTTACTGCTTTTCATTAGGAGCACAGATATTCCTGAAGCACTATATTAATAGCATGCTATTTTCTACTGAAAATGATCTAAGGTCCAGAAGACATATATAGAACCTCAGGAGTAGTTTACATTAGACTAAAAAGCTTTTGTTGAAATGCTTAGCATTGTTTACCCTGATGTACCCTAGACCTTTGTAAAATACTTTCAATCTTTTATTTATGTTTTTGTTGTCTGGCTAATTTACTCTCATGTACCTTGAAAACCACTAAACCAATAACAATTCTGAACATTCAGTCTCCTAGTAGTGAAGCCTCCCAGCAGCTTAATTTAGTGCAGTCATGCGCTGTGTTTTAATGGAAACTTTATGGACAGGTTTTCCTCTGCCTGTCAGGAACAAATGGTAGGTGGCATGGTCTGAATCTGCACACACTCTCATCAGCAGCAGAAATTAAAAAGCACGATGTTTCATATGCAGCAATGTCTCTCACTCTCCCATCCTTCCAAATAGCAGAAGGAATAGTCCCTCTAAAATGTGGTGTTTGAACAAAACTTATTGTGGTTATGATGATGCAATAACAAAAATAATTACTTTCTCTCTGTGTTTGTATTTTATGGAAACTAAGAGAAAAGTCTTATGTATTGTTACCACATGAGGGTGCTATCTCCTTAAAAATTTACGTGCTTAGAAAATGACAAAATCAAATCTGGGTTAACCGGCAGTTTCTGGTCCAGTATCATACACACACCACAAAGCCCACTCAGACAGTCAGACAAGATACATTGACACATAGGTAGGAACTGCAAGGGTGGCTTTGGAGGGATGAAATCCACAACATGGAAAAAAAGCAATTTGCTGTATTACCAGTTAGGTTTAGTGAACTCAAAGAACGCTGGTAGCAGATAATCGCAGCTGTTAGGCACTGGAGCAGTATGATGATGCACTGCCAAACAGTTAGTATGAGACAAAGCTAATAGCAACAGTGATCATACACACAGGGAAAAAAAGGGAAGGAGATAAAGGACAGAATAATTCATAAATAATGAATTAGGGCAGATGTAATTTTTTTTTAATCTAGATGTGGGAGAGATGTGCAAGAACCACTGATGGATGCTTGGCCAAAATCCAAGTCAAAGGCCGTATCCAACCAACACACATTTTGCAGAAATCCCATTGTCTTTGAGACGAGATTCACACATGTAAACAGTGGTGCACTACGGTCCAAAATCTTCTCCCAAGCATGAATTGAGCCCACTGTTCAGCCTTTCTGTGGTTAATTCAAAGAAAATAGTTGCCTGCTATTGCTGTTATGTTATGGCTTTAGTCCTTAAGCTTTTGTGGTAGAGTACTGTGCTGCTGAAGGGCCTGTGTTTAAACCCTGCTGCTGGCTCAAAATAGGGGTCACTACATGAAAGTCTTAAAAAAAAAATGAAAATCAAAAAAATTGGTCAACTCGGGGGTTTTGGCGCTGAGTCACAGCTCTTTAAGGGCTGACATGTCCAGGGACATCCCCGCCCAATTCCTACCCACAACCTCTCCTACATAATCCTTCCAAGGTTTCTTGCTAAGCCCAGTAGCTATTGGGACAGGATTTTGAAAGCTATGTGGATACTGGAACAGGCCAGGCCAGTCATGATTAATAAACCTCAATATATAGTCTTAGCATCTTGTTTCAGAGAGCTCCTAGCTACTAGGGACAGGACACCTGGAAGAAGAGTGGCTCCCTCCAAAAAAGACCAGACAACTCAGCTCCAGTCTGTCATATCAGGTTTCACTTCATTCTTACTTGAGTATGGAAACCCAAGAAGAGGGAATGCAATTTTTGTTTTGTCATAAACTGTATCCCAATAAATGCCGGGTCAGCCTCAAGTCAGCCGGCTGGTAGACAGCTTGTGGTAACCCTAGAACTGCCGTTGGCTCTCTGTATAGAAATGCTTCCTACAACTGATGAATGACCTGCCATCTTCCAAAACAATCAAAGAATTATATAGTTTCCCCTAGACCACAAAGGTCAGCGATATATTTAGATTTTCAGATTTATATTTGCAAGTAGAGGGGCTAAAAACATGCTTTAAAAAAGAAAAATTAAAAAGAAAGAATGTCAATTATCTCCTATAGAGATCCCCAGAATAAAGGGAAGCCCATCAGCTTTGTCATACCCCAAAGACCTGCTTTACCTTTAGAAGGATGTGGGTAGCAACCATGTAATACCCTACACATCAGTAAACAAAAATCAGATTTCATTTGAATGATAGCACTGATTTATTTAGTGCTTTTAACAAAATTGTTGCTTTTAAGCTTTAGTTGTATTTAAGCAGAAATTCTCCAATTGCTACAGTACTTCCCTAATATCAGCATACTTCCCCTCACACCAAAATGAAGATGTCACTCTTCCATATTTCATTATTAAGTAAACAGTAAAAGGACAAGTTATTTTTGTGTTTAATTTACCATTTCACGACAAAGAATGTATACGTACAAAAAATTACATTAAAAGGTTGCAAAGTCAAGCACTGAAAAGTTTCAAATTGCCAGAATCCAAGTTGCCAGTGAAACCTTAATTCTGCCTCATTCATCTAGTTTGTGTGCTGAATGAAGCAAGAGCCTATGGAAACAGTAGTACGGGATTATGTAATTAAAGACTATCATAGTATGTACTCATAAGGGGGACAAATTAAGGTTGCTTGGACAACCTTAATTTTGGTATTTCTTAACTTGCTAGTGCTTCACTTTCCTATCAGAAAAAAATATATATGAAAATAGTGTTATTTAACATAACTGACTATTATGTAAAAGAAAATTATATTATGAACTGTTACGACCCTCAATCGCATATTATCAGCAGGATTTAAAACTTGCCTTCACAACCACAGCCTGAACTCCAACCACTTGAGCTACAGGACTAACTACATTACAGAGTCATAATATTGAAGGCCAGAAGGGACCACCAATCTTCGAGTCTGACCTCCTATATATCACAGGCCACCAACACCACCCAGCACCCCCACAGTAAAGCCAACAACTGACATTAGACCAAAGTATTACAGCCCTCCAAAGACTAAATTTGCATACCACAGGCAGGACAGAGGGATGAAAGTGAACCAATGCCTAAGGCTCCTGAAATGGTAGGAAATTGATTAAGTCAGATATACCCAGATGAACCTGGCAAGCAACCCAAACATCATGCTACAGAAGATGGCAAAAAAAGCCCATGGCCACTGCCAGTTTGACCTGGGGGAAAATTCCTTCCCAAACACACACACACACACACACACACACACACCCCTCGCAATCATTTAGACCCTAAGCATATAAGCAAGTACCAGCCAACCAAGCACCAGAGAGACTGGTCTATACCACCTCAGAGCACTGGCCCTCACCATCCAGTGTCTCATCTCCAACTGTGACCTTCTCCAATGATTTAGAGGAAGGAGACAAAAAGAAATCTAGACTACACTGGGGTGGGAGGGATCCCCTGCAAGTGAATGGCTGAAACCATTTCAGGAACATCTGACAAGACAAGACAGAAGGGAGACTCAGGGCTGCCAAGCCCTGCCCCCTACTTTCACAAACAATCCCATCTACAATCCCACTCATACATTTTTCCAGCTCTCTCTCAAAACTAATTAAGTTGTTTCTTTTCCCTCAACTCCTATTGGGAGACTGTTCCAGAATCTCACTCTCCTTATGGTTAGAAACATTCTTCAAATTTACAGCCTGAATTTGCTCATGGCCAATTTATACCCATTCTGTGCAAACATTGTTCTTTAGCTTCTTAAATAACAGTTCACCATACATGGCATTTACCTCCTGACACATATTTAGAGAGAGCAATTACATTCCCTCTCCGTCTTCATTTTGCTAAGCTAAACACACCATGCTTCTTTAGTCTATTATCATAAGACAGGCTCTCCATTCTCTCCATTCTGAGCACGCTAATAGCTCTTCTCCGCATCTTTTCCAGATTGAATTAATCTTTCCCAAAATTTTACACTATTTTTGAGCAAAAACATTAAGAAATATTTTAGCAAAAAAAACCTCTTTCATCAAAAAAAAAATCAATTACATTTTTGCTGCCAACAATTGATTGTGGAATTAAAAATCTTGAAAAAATTGCTTTTAATGCCATTGCCTCATAGAATGGCATTAATATGTCTCTCTCTACTGGAAACGCCTTGCCTGATACAGCTTAGGATCACATTTGCCTTATTCGAAGTACATCATATCAGTGGCTCATAGTCATCCTGTGATTGACCAACACATGCCTCTCCTCTCCTGTCGTTTGCATGCTTCCAGCTAATTAGCCCCACAGTTTAGAGCAGTAATTCTTATAAGTGCATGACGTTGCACTTTGCAGTTTTAATATTCATCCCTCTGCTGTTACTTGAGTCTTCAATATCATCCAGTTCTTCCTGTATAATATTCCAATCATCCTTTATATTGGTGATGCCTTCCAACTTGGTATCACTAGCGAATTCTATTACCCCACTCCTATTTTTTGTGCCAAGGTCATTAATAAAAATATTGAGTAAGATTGGTCCCAAGACTTATCCTTGAGAAAATCCACTAGTAACTTTCCTCCAGCACTATCATTCACCTTTCAGCATAAGCTGTTACCTTCACCCCTATAGCCAGTTCCTTAACTGCTTTATGACTTTTACTAATCCCCTCTATCATCTATAATTTAAGTAATAATTTTGAACCTGGTTGTGCATCAAAAGTTTTACTGAAGTCCTGTATATTAGATAAACAGCATTTCCCTTATCTAAAAATCAGGTTAGTCTGGCATGATCTACCTTTGGAAACCCATTCTGCATTATATCCCCTTTTCCATCTACCTCCATGAATGTAATTATGTTTTCCTTCACAATTTGTTGTACAACCTTGCATATTATTGGGATCAGACTAACAGGTCCAATTCCCTGGATCACTTTCCTCCCGTTTCTTAAACACAGGTACAACATTGGCTATTCTCCAACCATATGGTGCAACCCCTGAATAGATAGATTTATCCAAAATCCTTATTACCAGAGTAGCTATCTTGTGCCAGTTCTTTCAGTATTCTGGGATAGAAACTATCCAGTCCCCTGCTCCCAATTTAAGCAGATTAAGCTCTACATTTTTCTTCCACTTCAAAGGTGGTCCTTTCCTGTCCTATATACTCATTTCAATCAGCCATCCTGCCTTCATGACCATGCTCTATATTAGCATCCCTAATGGAAACTGAAGCAAAGTATTCATTTGGTTTCAGGGCCATACCTAGATTATCTTTTATCACCTCCTCATGCACAATGGCCCAATATCATCCATATTTATTCTCCTTTTATTTATATAATTTTAAAAAAATATTTTAATTACCTTGGCAAGATCTAATTGAGCTGGACATTTAGCAGTCTTTCACAGTCAGGGACTCGGTGCTTCTTCCTCAAGGGCTGTCCCAGCTGTAAGGCTTGTAGTAAACCTCCCCTTATGCACAGAAGCATAGCTGCATCCTGCTTCTTTGCCAATCAGGCCTGAACTGAGCCACGCTGTCTCCTTTTCTTCCCCCTCCAGGCCTGGCTATGACTGCAGGTACAGCAGGACAGGGCTGACTGGGCCCATAGGCTCGCTTTAACACCATCTTTGCTGGTTTAAGGTTTCTTGGCTTCATCACAGTTGGTTATAAAGAAAAGATACTTTGGAAAAACACATGTTAATTAAATATGTATTTTGCCCAGATTCTTCCGGAAACATTAAAGGAGGAAGATATTCCTTCCAATTTAAGAGCTAATCTGCATATATTACTTGATATCAACTACACATACCCTCATGTGACTCAGAGCCAGCGCTTCCATTAGGCGACCCTAGGCGGTCGCCTAGGGTGCCAGGATTCGGCGGGCAGCATTTTGTGTGCTCCCCACGAGGCACATGGGAGCTTCCGGTTCTGCTCCCATCACATCGCCGAAGGACCTTCTGCCAACATGCCGCGGAAAACAGCAGCAGGCAATTAAGCAGCTCAATGACTGCCGCTGTCGCCTGCGGCATTTCGGCGGAGGGTCCCTTCTTTGGTGGCGCAATGGGAGTGGAACCGGAAGCTCCCGCGTGCCCCGTGGGGCGCGCACAAAATGCCGCCCCCTGAATTCTGCCTGGGGTGCCAGAAACTCTGGCGCCACTCCTGCATATGACCTGCAAACACTAAGACAGAATAATAAGGCATAACATTCTAGACCTAAAGTTAAGCCATTGGCCTTTTTTGGTTCACCTAAAATCTATCCTCAGCATAAACTTATCACACCAACAAAACAGACCCTATTTGTGCCTTCCTACTTGCTGTTACAGCTTTAATAACTTCCATTGTTATTTCTATACACATGCTTAAAAAAAAAACAAATACCAACTAATTGGAGACAACAAAAGCAACTTAACAACAAAGACATTCGAATAATAAAATATATGGAGACAGTACTTCTTCAGCTACTGAATGGTGAGCCAGTGGCCAGTCCTCCCAAAACAAAGAAAGGAGAAGATTTGGATGTCAAACTAGGACTTATTGCCAAAATAGAAATAGAGTGAGGAGTCAATCAGTTTAAAAATGGAAAGGCACTGGGTCTGGATAACATTCCAACACGGGTTTCTAAGGCCGACTTGAAGAACACAGTAGACATTTTGACAGGTCTGTTACGAATGATATGGGAAGAATTAAAAATAACAAACAAGTGGAAAAGGAATCATACAGCAATTCTGCCGAAGACCTTAGACACTGTCAAAACTGAAAGGAATTCAGCTGCTGTCTACCCCCCAGTAAAGTATTAACCTGTATTACTCCCCTGTGTGTCTGTCCACTTGCTCCCCATCTGCTAGTGCATTTAATTTACTCTTCTTGTCGCTGTATTTCAAAGCTCTACATAACTCTGCCTACTTCCTTGTCAAGCTTTACATCATCCCTACCTCATTCTCTCTGATCTATGAATCTCCCCAGCCTTGCCTGCCTGTTTGCCAGTTTTTAATCCAATCACTAGACATGGTACAAGCTCCCTTAACTCATCTCCAAGTCCCCTGCCACGTCCACATCCAAGTCACTCTCAACTGTTATTCAACTGTTCACAATCAAGTTAAGATTCATACATTATATATCTAAATAGCATATATATTGTATATAATTCATCTTCCATAACCTCTAGATCTCTGTTCTTATAGCAAGAGCTCCTCGGACAGCAGGAACATCTTCAAGTGGTTGAAATGTTCACAACGCACAGCGAACATCAAAAATAATACTGCACACAGACAATAGCCACTCTCTAAGCATTCATTTGTTAGAGAAAGATGTGGTGTGAAATTAATTTACTTGTATTTTACATGCTGTACATCAGTACTTAACCCTTTGAAAACTGGTTAACTCATTGTCTAATATGCAGATACAACTGTCGTCACTATCACATTGTCATAAACAGATAAGAAAAGTTAATAGCACAGAAGTACTTTATATCTCTTTGACTATAAAGGGTTAACAAGTTCAGTAAGCCTGGCTGTCACCTGACCAGAGGACCAATCAGGAGACAGGATACTTTCAAATCCTGAGGGAGGGAAGTTTTTGTGTGTGCTGTTAGTTTTGGTTGTTGTTCACTCTGGGGGCTCAGAGGGATCAGACGTGCAACCAGGTTTCTCTCCAATCTCCCTGATACAGTTTCTTATAGATCCAGAATAGTGAGTACTAGGTAGATAAAGCGAGTTAGGCTTATGTTTGTTTTCTTTATTTGCAAATGTGTATTTGGCTGGAAGGAGTTCAAATTGGTATTTTGCTGAAAAGATTTTAATTTGTACTTGTATACTTAGGCTGGGAGAGTATTCTCAGTGTGTATACTGAAAGACCCTGTACCTATTCCATTTTAAATTTACAAAGATAATTTTTACTGTTTTTCTCTCTTTAATTAAAAGTTTCTTATTTAAGAACCTGATTGTTTTTTTATTCTGGTGAGACCCCAGGGGACTGGGTCTGGATTCACCAGGGAATTGGTGAGGAGAAAGGAGGGAAGGGGGAGAGAGAGGCTAAATTCTCTCTGTGCCAGGATTACTTTCTCTCAGGAAGAGTCTGGGAGGGGGAAAGAGAAGGAGGGAGGAAGGTGAATTGTCCTCTCTGTTTTGTGATTCAAGGAGTTTGAATCACACAGTGATCTTCCAAGGTAACTCAGGGAGGGGAAGCCTGGGAGAGGCAACGGTGAGGGAAAGGGTTTACTTTCCTTGTGTTGAGATCCAGAGGGACTGGGTCTTGGGGGTCCCCAGGCAAGGTTTTGGGGGGATCAGAGTGTACCAGGCACTGGAATTCCTGGTTGGTGACAGCGCTACAAGTACTAAGCTGGTAACCGAGCTTAGAGGAATTCATGCTGGTACCCCATCTTTCCGACACTAAGGTTCAGAGTGGGGAATTATACCATGACACACATGCTGCTTTTGTTTATTTTGCCCTTGTAGAGCATAGAATTTAATCCTTGAGCAAAGTATAAGTGAGTGAAAAACCCTACTCTATTTCATACACGTATGTAATATCAAAAATTACTTAGTGGATGCCTCCATTCATGTATGTTTGCCTGGCAATAAATCAAGCTGTCCACACAATTTTCTATTAACAATTACACATGCATGATTGCAATTATGGCTTCACCCACACACTCTTCACCCAGTGTTGCATAGTGCCAAATTAGTCACATATATATGCATGAGTTTTAAAAGATATGATAGAATGCTTTCACTGTATGATTGAAATGAATGATTAAAAAGAAACGAATTAGGATAATCTAATCTAATCCATGCTCCTGCCAGGGCAGGACTGCACTCTGAAGTTTATTATTTTAGTACTTTGTTCTGTCTTGTTTAAACTGTCTTAGTCTAACTAATCTCACTGTCAGAAATCTTTTCCTAATTTCATCTTGTTACTGTTGTTGTACCTTCACCATCCCTCCAGCACACCAGGTCTTAGACATTTAGGCCCTAATTTTCAGAAACATGTGCCTAACATTAGGGTCCTAGGCCCATATCTGGGTGCCTATTTTCAAAACTACTGAGTACTCAGTAGCTCCCACTGAAATCCAAGTTCAGCACATTTGATGTTCAGACCAGTAGTTTGGGAGCCTAAATATAGATTTAGGAGCCAGACTTTATGCACACATTTTTGAATACCCAGACCTAACATAAGACTTTTATATAATTAAAACATCCATAGTTATGAGAGATCAGGAGAAAAAAAGGAACATACAAAATACCCTCATGCACTATTGCCACCCCAAGCTTTAAAAAAAATAAATAATTTTAAAAAACCCCACAACAACTGAGCACACAGAAAAAAACAACCTTAGAGTGGCTTAAAAATTATGAAGTTGTAAAAAAATAATAAGTGTGAAGTTCTTTTTACTTGTCTTTCAGTTTTTGAACCATTAGGGTACACTAAAGAGATGTTTTTAACCTTAATTCTGTGGGAGGAGTAGTTTTTTTTCCTAAATGAAAATGATGAAATTCTCACAAAATAATATAAATCCAGAAGCAAGGGATTATTCAATACACACACACAGATTTGGCAATGCTACTCATGTTTCAGGGCTTAAGCCAACCATTAACTCAGAAGGTTATAAGAAACTTCTCCTATAATCAGGCTATTCAATAACTATCAACTAAAAAGTTTATTGAACCATCTGGTAGTGGCCTCTGAGAAGGTCTGATTATGACTGAATTAAATGTGAGCCCTGTTATGCATTTCATTGGGCACAGGACAAGAGCCAGAGTCAGAATACTTAACTAGACAAACTCCTGGTTTGAACCACTACTGTTACTATTTTCAAATAATTTTCTATTGAAGCATATTGTTCAGTTAACTAGTCCATTGTAGGAATAGATGCTATAGCTTATCATTTTAAATATATGTATGTTTGTTATTTCATCTATTAAAACTGAGAGGAGGCAAGACCATCATGGAAAAAAGCACATTTCAAATATAGAACATTATTTTGATCTGATTTTAAGTAGGGAAAATTACAAAATTTGTGGTATCCTTTTTTAGGAGTTGTGCCAAATTTTACACTGATACCTACAAGTAAATGAGACACCACAGTGTTGTTGTAACAAGAGTGTGAGCACTTCAGTGCCATCAGCAAAAGGATTTGTTGACATTTCCTCACAGTTATTTCAGGGATAAATCAAAACTGAATGCTTCCATAACAATAATAATAATAAAAACTAAAAACTCAAACTTCTCAGATTGTACTGAAGACAGAATAATTCTGCTTACTTTACAGTTTCCATGGGCTAGCAGAATTTACACAGATTTAACATCAATCCACCAGAAACCAAAATACTACATGGGGAAATAAATAGTAACAAAATTTGAAAAAGATATGAAGTATTGCAGTCCAAAAGGAAATGTGATTACAGCCAGTGATTTCATATCCAGTTCTTAATAAAAAGTTATATCTTGGGATTTCTGCATATTTTTTATAGAAAATATTTCAGCCTGCATTCTGAGAAGCTGCATTTCAATGTAAATAAACTTTTTTTTAGTTCTACTCAGACACTACACAGGAAAAAAGGGTGTGGGGCCAAATTATCTCCTCGTGTAAACTGGCACACTCCATTGCTTTTAGTGAGGCCCTGCCAGTATATACGGGCAAAGAATCCACAATATAAACAAGTCAGAAATTTTAGTATTTCTGTCAACTAAGGCATTTTTTGCAAGATATGTAAGGAAATTGGATATTAGCTTGTTTCACATGACACTGAGTGGGCAAGAGAGAATCTGAAGATTCAATAATATGCATAATAAAGTAACTATTTAAAATGGAAATACTAATATGCATGATAAAATGGCTCAGTAAGTAGTAAGTCCTAAAACATGACAGCAAAAAGACGGTTACTCACCTTTGTAACTGTTGTTCTTCGAGATGTGTTGCTCACATCCATTCCAGTTAGGTGTGCGCGCCGCGCGTGCACGTTCGTCGGAAACTTTTTTACCCTAGCAACTCCAGTGGGCCGGCAGGTCGCCCCCTGGAGTGGCGCCGCCATGGCGCCCAATATATATCCCTGCCGGCCCACCCGCTCCTCGGTTCCTTCTTGCCGGCGACTCCGACAGTGGGGAAGGAGGGCGGGTGTGGAATGGATGTGAGCAACACATCTCGAAGAACAACAGTTACAAAGGTGAGTAACCGTCTTTTCTTCTTCGAGTGATTGCTCACATCCATTCCAGTTAGGTGAATCCCAAGCCATACCTAGGCGGTGGGGTCGGAGCGAGAAGTCGCGGCATGGAGCACAGCAGATCCGAAGGCCGCATCCTCTCTAGACTGCTGGACCAGGGCGTAGTGGGAAGCAAAGGTGTGGACCGATGACCAGGTCGCTGCCCGACAGATTTCCTGGATGGGCACACGGGCAAGGAAAGCCAGCGACGACGCCTGCGCCCTGGTAGAATGCGCAGTCACACGGCCCGTAGGGACGTGGGCCAAGTCATAGCAGGTCCTGATACAGGACGTTACCCATGAGGATAACCTCTGGGAGGAGATAGGAAGCCCTTTCATGCGGTCCGCTACCGCCACGAAAAGCTGGGGGGATTTGCGGAAGGGCTTAGTCCTCTCCACGTAAAACGCGAGAGCCCTACGGACATCAAGCGAGTGGAGCTGCTGCTCCCTGCCTGAGGAGTGAGGTTTCGGGAAAAAAACCGGGAGGAATATCTCTTGGTTGACGTGGAAGGCTGAGACCACCTTGGG
This sequence comes from Gopherus flavomarginatus, assembly GCF_025201925.1. Taxonomy (NCBI): domain Eukaryota; kingdom Metazoa; phylum Chordata; order Testudines; family Testudinidae; genus Gopherus; species Gopherus flavomarginatus. The sequence goes on along the minus strand of NC_066626.1, from coordinate 57,430,273 downwards.
GAGAAAAGCAGGGTGTGGTCTCAGCTGCACCTTGTCCTTGTGGAAGACCGTATATGGGGGGTCTACCACAAGAGCCCGGAGTTCCGACACCCGTCTAGCTGAGGTGATAGCTACTAGAAAGGCCGTCTTCCAAGAGAGGTAAAGCAGGGAGCAAGTAGCTAACGGCTCAAAGGGGGGCCCCATGAGCCGGGACAACACCAGGTTAAGATCCCAGGTTGGAGCAGGGGGACGGACGTTAGGGTATAAACGTTCCAGCCCCTTAAGGAATCTAGACACCGTCGGGTGGGAAAAAACAGAGCGACCATCCGCACCCGGGTGAAAGGTGGAGATAGCTGCTAGGTGGACTCGTAACGACGATATGGCCAGACCTTGCCCTTTGAGGGACCAAATGTAGTCTAAGATGTCGGCTACTGAAACTTCCATAGGGCGGAGATTTCTCTCCACGCACCAATAGGAGAAGCGCTTCCATTTGGCCAAATATGTCGCTCTTGTGGACGGCTTCCTGCTGCCCAAGATCACCTCCCTCACCGGCGTGGAACAGCGCAGCTCAGAGCCAGTCAGCCACGCAGGAGCCACGCCGCTAGGTGCAGCGACTGCAGGTCTGGGTGACAGAGGGTCCCGTGCTCCTGGGTAATCAGGTCCGGATGAAGGGGCAGGGGAACTGGGTCGGCTATGGTCAGGTCCAGCAGCATGGGGTACCAGTGCTGTCTGGGCCATGCCGGGGCTACCATGATCACGTGAGCCCTGTCCCTGCGCACCTTCAGAAGGACCCTGTGGACCAACGGGAATGGGGGAAACGCATAGTACAGGTGGGTCGACCACTGGATGAGGAAGGCATCCGCTATCGACCCGGGCTCCCTGCCCTGAAAGGAGCAGAATGCTTGGCACTTCCTGTTCCCCTTGGACGCGAAGAGGTCCACCCGGGGATAACCCCACCTCCGGAAGATGGAGAGGGCGACGTCTGGGCGAAGGGACCACTCGTGTGACAGGAAGGATCTGCTCAATCGATCCGCCAGCGTGTTCCGTACTCCGGGGAGGAAGGAAGCCATGAGGTGAATGGAGTGGGCTACACAAAAGTCCCAGAGTCGTATCGCCTCGTGGCACAGGGAGGAGGATCTGGTGCCGCCCTGCTTGTTGATATAATACATGGTCGTCGTGTTGTCGGTGAACACCGCGACACAACGACCCTGGAGCTGATGACAGAACGTTTGACAAGCAAGACGGACCGCTCTCAACTCCCGCATGTTGATGTGTAGCCCCACCTCCTCCTGGGACCACAGGCCCTGCGTCCTCAGGGTCCCTGCGTGGGCCCCCCAGCCGAGATCTGAGGCATCTGTTGTTAGGGACACTGAGGGCTGAGATGGGTGGAAGGGGAGACCCGCACACAACACTGACTGGTCCAGCCACCAGCTGAGAGAATCTAAGACCCTCTGGGGGATCGTGATTAACATATCTAGTGGCTGTCTTGTCGGTCTGTAATGACTGATGAGCCACAACTGGAGTGGCCTCATGCGGAGCCGAGCGTAATTGGTCACGAAAGTACAGGCCGCCATGTGGCCTAACAGGGTTAGACACGTCCTCACTGACGTCAAGGGGGCTGTCTGTAGTCGTTGCACGATTGCCAACAAGGCCTGGAACCGCTGCAATGGCAGCAAGGCCCTGCCCACAGTGGCGTCCAGGACGGCCCCGATGAATTCCACCCTTTGTGTGGGGGCCAGGGTGGACTTGTCTGTGTTCACCAAGAGGCCCAGAGTGGCGAACATGTCGGTGATCACACGGACATGGCTGCAGACTTGTTGTTCCGACGTGCCCCGAATTAACCAATCGTCCAGATACGGGAACACGTGGATACGACTGCGCCGAAGCTGCGCCACAACAACTGCCATGCATTTCGTAAACACTCTCGGGGCCGTGGACAAGCCAAATGGGAGGACTGCAAATTGGTAATGCAGAGACCCCACAACGAAGCGAAGGAAACGTCTGTGGGGTGGCCAGATAGCAATGTGAAAATACGCGTCCTGCATGTCGAGGGCGGCGTACCAGTCTCCCGGATCCAGGGATGGGATAATGGTCCCCAAGGAAACCATGCGGAACTTCAACTTCACCAGGTACTTGTTGAGCTCTCGCAGGTCGAGGATAGGCCTGAGGCCTCCCTTGGCCTTGGGGATCAGAAAGTAGCGGGAATAAAACCCCTTGCCTTTCTCGTTCTCCGGCACCGCCTCTATAGCTCCTTTGCCGAGGAGCGTCTGCACCTCCTGCCGAAGGAATTGCTCGTGAGAGGGGTCCCTGAAGAGGGACGAGGAAGGGGGGCGGGGAGGAGGAAATGAAACAAACTGCAGGCGGTATCCCGACTGCACCGTGCGTAAGACCCAGCGGTCTGATGTTATTAGGGACCACGCTGGGAGGAAAAACGAAAGGCGGTTGGAAAACGGGGGGAAAGGATCCATTGGGGAAACTGTTACTGCGCCCTCGGGCGCACCTTCAAAATGAAGGCTTGGGTCCAGGCGGGGGCTTAGAGGAGCCTTGGTTTTGCCCCCCTTGGTTCCCCGAGTGCCTGCGCCTTCCGTTCCTGCCGCGGCGCCTGTTAAGGTCCTGCCGCTGGCGGAACTGGGAATACGGCCTGCGCTGTTGTTGTTGTTGCTGCGGCCGGAAGGGTCTGCGTTGCGTCACTGGTGTGTGCATCCCAAGTGACCGCATGATGACTCGGTTGTCTTTCAGACTCTTGAGTCTGGGGTCTGTCTTGTCCGAGAATAATCCTTGGCCTTCGAAAGGAAGGTCCTGTATAGTGTGCTGGAGCTCCGGCGGAAGGCCGGAAACCTGCAGCCAGGAGAGGCGACGCATTGTTACACCCGACGCGAGGGTACGGGCAGCCGAATCCGCAGCGTCCAAAGAGGCTTGCAAGGACGTGCGTGCGACCTTCTTGCCTTCCTCTAAGATGGCCGTAAACTCCTGACGAGCATCTTGTGGCAGCAGCTCCTTGAATTTATCTGCTGCCACCCAGGAGTTGAAGGCGTATCTGCTTAACAGGGCCTGCTGGTTGGAGACCCTGAGCTGCAGCGCCCCAGCCGAGTACACCTTACGGCCGAGGAGATCCATCCGCCTGGCCTCCCTGGATTTGGGGGCTGGAGCCTCCTGACCGTGACGCTCTTTATCGTTGACGGATTGGACCACCAGGGAACACGGAGTCGGGTGTACGTGGAGGTACTCGTAGCCCTTAGAAGGAGCCATGTACTTCCTCTCGACGCCCTTCGCAGTGGGAGGAATGGAGGCCGGAGACTGCCAGATGGTGTTGGCGTTGGCCTGGATGGTTCGTATGAACGGCAGGGCGACCCTGGTGGGAGCGTCTGCCGAGAGGATGGTCACAATAGGGTCCTCTACCTCCGAGACCTCCTCGGCTTGCAGACTCAGATTTTGGGCTACTCGCCTGAGGAGGTCCTGGTGCGCCCTGAGGTCCAGCGGGGGGGGGGGGCTGTTGGAGGAGGTCCCAGCCACCGCTTCATCAGGGGAGGAGGATGAGGAGACCCCCGGCAAGAGAGTGTCTAATGGGGGGTCTCCCTCGGCCCTCGCCTCTGCCTCAGGAGCCAAAGCGGAGTCTTGATGCTTGGACCCTTCCTCCCCATCCGGGGAGGGAGGGGGGCGAGACAACGAGGCTTCAGGTGCCCTGCGCTCCGCAGTCGCCGGCCTAGCAGGGAGCTGTTGGGGGCCCTGGGCCTGATGATATGCCCAGGGTGTCCAGAAACCCCATTGCTGCGGGCCTTGGTCCTGCTGTGGAGGCTCACTGAACAGCGCCGCCTGCCGGTCGGTGCCCAGCGCGTACCCACTGTCCGTTAATGAAGACACGGACGGCTGTCTAGAGGGCCATGGCGGGGCGGACCCTGGATGGTAAGGGTCCGCGCGGGCCGGCACGGGCGATCGTCTCGGTGCCGGGGACCGGTGCCGGGAGTCGTATCGGTGCCGGGACCGGGACCGGGTTCTGTCACGGTGCCGGGATCTGGACCGGTACCGGGCGCCGCTTCGGTGCCGGGATCGGGACCTGCCACCGGTTCGGTGCCGGGAGGTCGACCGGGACCTGCCACCAGCTCGGCGCCGGGAGGTCGACCGGTGCGGCGAATGTCTGGATCGGCTCCTGGAATCACGGTGCCGGTAACGGCGGCTGGAGTCTGACCGCGATCGTCTCGATGTCGACCGGCGCCGCGAGTGCGACCGGTACCGCTGAGGGGAGCGGTGCCGGGACTGCGAGCGGCGGCGGGATCTGGAGCGACCGTGACGTCGGGACCTGGATCGAGAACGTGAGTCCCGAGACGGTGCCGACATCATAGGCTTGCCTCTGGACACGACCCGCACCGGAGGTACCGGGGGTGGTAGCTGAGTGGGCTCGGTCATGGCTATGAGGTCCCGTGCCGAGGCGAAGGTCTCTGGTGTGGATGGCACCACTATCTCGACCCCAGATGTCATGGGGGAGCTTGGCGGCACCGGACTCGACGGACCCGCCGGGCCCGGAGTCGACGGTGCCGGCGGCGCCGCGGCCGATGTTGAGGCCGGGCGCTCCACTCGGGTCTGCCTGGCCGGAGTAATGGACTTCGACGGCCTAGGCTCTGTCCCCGGTGCCGGAGAAGGTCGGTGCCGGGGAGTCTTCTCGGTGCCGGTGCGATCCAGTGCCGGCGCCGACATCCCGGCCTGCGAAGCCGCCGGGTCAAGTGCCGCCTCCATAAGGAGAGTCCGGAGCCTTTGATCCCTCTCCTTCTTAGTCCTTGGCTTAAAAGCCTTGCAGATGCGGCACTTGTCGGATCTGTGCGATTCCCCCAGGCACTTCAGGCACGCGTCGTGGGGATCGCTGGTAGGCATGGGCTTCTTGCAGGCCGCACACTGCTTGAAGCCCGGCGAACCAGGCATGAGCCCGGTGCCGGGTGCCGGGAAGGGCTAAGCCCCCGGCGAAGAACTATTTACAAACTACTTATCACTTAACTACCACTATCTACACTTAACAATCTAATTAACAACTACAATAGAGATAACGATAGAGAACAAGGAGAGCTAGGGACGTGGAGGACAGCTATGCCGCGCTCCACAGTTCCAACGACCGACACGGCGGTAAGAAGGAACTGAGGAGCGGGTGGGCCGGCAGGGATATATATTGGGCGCCATGGCGGCGCCACTCCAGGGGGCGACCTGCCGGCCCACTGGAGTTGCTAGGGTAAAAAAGTTTCCGACGAACGTGCACGCACGGCGCGCACACCTAACTGGAATGGATGTGAGCAATCACTCGAAGAAGAATCAGAATTTGTCCTGCAATCACACAGTACAGTGAAATTTGAAGAACGTCTCTTCCATAGAGTCAGTGCGGTTCAGGGAATAGGGCAAAAGAGTCAGAAAACCTGAGTTCTATTCTTAATTCTGCTCTCATCCTGCTGTGTGACCTTGGGCAAGTCACTTTATCTCTCTCTCTCTGTCTTTTCTACCTAGATGGTGAGATCGTTGTTTTTGAACAGTGCTGTTCACAATAGGCACTAGATAAGTGAAGAATAAGCCCTTATCTTAAGCATCTCTTAAAGCATCCCAAAGGTTTTCAGTATATTGTTGCTTGACCTTCATTTAAAAGTTACTTATATTACACAACCAATTTCTGTTGGTCCTGTAAGCGATCACTTAAGATATTTAGGATTATTTTATGGTTTCAATTAATTTCCCTCAAAATATATTGATTAAAACATTAAAAAAACAAAACCCCAAATCACAGATGCCACGAATCACACATTTCTAATTCAATTCATTTAGTACGTCAAAAAGCAATCTTTTCCCGGTAATTTCAATATATCAAATGTCACAGAAAGGCCGAGTGACAGATTGCTGGGTTTCATTCAGAACAGTCAGCCTACTAAAATGTGTTCACTGTTAGGATTTCGTTCTACAATGTACTCTACAATATTTAGTTGTGTAGGCATCCTCTGCAATCACATTTTTTTCCTTTTACATTTCACAGAAACAAGCTGAAGTAACAAACTGGGCTCCAGCATATGCCATAGGTGGGTTACACACGTGCTATGACACATGGATTTTATACTCCAGTCCAGATTTTACATCCTCCATGCAAAGTTCAAGGATATTGAGATTCTGATCACGAGTTCAGATTCCTTTCTAGATTCAAAATACCTGACAACAATTAGACTACTGGCGCACTGAGAATGCTCCCTATCATGCTTACCAATATTTTCTTATTGTCCTCCTCCATCGGATGTCTTTTGTCGTGGACTATAAGCTCTTTGGGGGTAGGAACCATCTTTTTATTCTGTCTGTGCAGCGTACAGCACTATGGACTCCCGAGTCTATGACCAGGGCAGCTACGTGCTATGATAGTACTAACAATTAATAATAAGAAGCTGTGTTGGCAACAAGTTACCAGCCTTGAGAATGGTACCAGTGTTATGTTCTATAATTTTTATAACACCTACTCTTTAAACTAACCTATTAAGTGCCTAATTTATATTATTCTTTTTGATGTATACTGTGCACATATGTTGTCTCCTTTGTGTAGCCAATTAGTTCATTTTATCATCCATTCATCGTGTTATTTGGTGTTATCGTCATCTCAGATGCTATTTAATATATATAATCAATGCAAAATAGATTTAAATTGTAGGATTATAGACGTATAAGATTGCCAAGTATTTAGAAGAGATGAATGTGTATTTGGTATATAAGTAAAGCATGGCTGGAATGCAAGGCCTATGAGCTGAGACCTGTAAGATTTTAGTTAAGTCATAGTAGGCTGTAGACTGGGGTGGGAAAACTATGGCCCACGGGCCACATCCAGCCCACCAACCATTTTAATCCAGCCCTTCAGCTCCCGCTGGGGATCGGGATCAGGGGTTTGTCCCACTCTGGCACTCCAGCTAGGGAGCAGGGTTTGGGGCTGCACTGTGCAGCTCCCAGAAGCAGCGGCATATCCCCACTCTGGTTCCTATGCATTGGGTAGCCAGAAAATCCCACTCCGCATGCTGCCCCCACCCCAAGTGTTGACCAGCAGCTCCCATTACCCAGGAATTGTGGCCAACAGGAGCTGCAGGAGCGGCGCCTGCAGATGGGGCAGTGTGCAGCAGAGCTGCCCGGCCACGCCTCTACGTAGGAACCGGAGGAGGTCATGCCACTGCTTGCGGGAGCAGGGCCAGCTTTAGGAAGTGCAGGGCCCAATTTGAACAGTTTTGACAGGGCCTCGGCAGGGATGACTATTAAATATATATATTAAAAAAACACATGGGGCTTGTAATCACTGGGCGGTGCTCCAAGCCTTCGGTAGCACTTCGGCGGTGGGTCCTTCACTCACTTCAGGTCTTCGGTGGCACTGAAGGACCCGCCGCCGAAGTGTCGAAGACCCAGAGCAAGCGAAGGACCCGCTGCCAAGGTGCCGCTGAAGACCCGGAGCGCCGCCACATGAGTAAAAATTAAAAAGGCATCTCTAGCCAGGGAAGAGATTCTCCTTGGGCGTGGGGCCCTCTGAGGTGCAGGGCCCGATTCGGGGGAATTGGTCTGACGCTGGCCCTGTGCGGGAGCCACTTGAGCCTACACCCCTGAGCAACACTCTCCCACGCCCCAACCTCCTACACCTTGATCTCCTCATTTCTGGCCCTACCCCAGAGCCCGCACCCCCAGCCAGAGCCCTCACCCCCTCCCACACCTCAACCCCAATTGTGTGAGCATTCATGGCCCGCCATACAATTTCCATACCCAGATATGGCCTGAGGGCCAAAAAGTTTGCCCATCCTGCTGTAGACTTAAGAATGCTTGACATGAGTGGGTGACCTAGGAATAACCCCTAGGTCAGTAAGGTTACAAGATAACTCTAAAAGATGTGCCCACAGGTGTTGTTATGGAAAGACTGATCTACTGCAGCCTATGTACTGTCCAAAACCACAAGACATCTGATTGTAACATAATGGAATATCCTGCTCTGACTGCAGGTTACCATGGACACATGTTGAGTATAGATACTAATGAGAATAAGGGAAGCTAAGAAACAACCTATGAAAAACTGAGCACCCCAGTATTTATGGGGTGTGGAAATACAGATAAGGAAAACAGGATTGAAACCCTCTTGCATGTGTATAAGGTGTTAGGCCTGATCAGAATAATATATAAAACAGGTTCCCTCCTGGCAGAGTAGAAGGGGAAAGACCCCAAGGGAAGACCCATCAGAAACCCCAGCAGGAACCACCTCTCTATCAATGATAGTCTGTTGACAGATGCATCAGAGCCTAGCATTTCTTTGAGGATGTAAGTATGTCTACAGTCTTAGTCATTGAATTTTAGGATTTATATATGCATGGGTAATTGTAATTTTACTTATTGCTTTAATAAAACTAGTAATACAGATAAGACTTTGTACTTGTGATTGTGTCTGTGGTCACTATCCCTGGTCTTTGTGAGTTCCTGGAGTCTCCAAATTTGAGAAAAACACCAGAGTTGATTTTCACTCGGTTAAGCTTTAAACTGTAGCAACAGGAGCAGAACTCTATTTAATACAAAAATCACTAAATTCAATTTAAATAAAAAAAGGCTACATTTGAAAATGATTTCATGATCTTGCAGTGTTCCATAATTAAATGATACTGTGCAACATACTGCACAGTTCATGATTTTACTACCTCCATTTGGTGTTTCATGAGTATTTACTTTTCCTACTCCCAAGCATATAGATTCAGCATTGTTATAGTTGCTGAATTCCAGGCATAAGAGTGGGTGAGCTATCTGAATAAATAAGCTCTTCAATTGTCAGACAGCAATTGACTGAAATTGGGGGAAAGTTATTATGCTGTCAAGTCTTTGATATGTCATTGGTTGAAAAAACTGTTTCTATTCGTTGTCTCCCCTGCCTACCAGATATTCATTGAAGGCAGCTCCTTACCAGAATGACATTTGATGCCCATTATTGATGTAAATGGTAACCTTTATATTCCTGAACAATACACTAACAATTCTTACCATAAAAGTTATTCATGTACTGCACCTGCTGTGCTGAACAGTTTATTCCCATAGCGACAACAAACACTCAGATATGCCCATGGGGTCATACATATTCAGCTATACACACACTAATAATTTTAATTTTATAAAGCACCTGCAAGGAATTTAACAAATAAAACTGACCTTTCCCTTTACCAAGGACACATCAATCTAATGTAAACATAACACTGAAGGGGATAACAAGCAAAAATGAGGAAGTGATAGCAAAGGACAATCATAAGATCTGGTGTTTTGGTTTTTTTTTAAAAAAGCACAAGTTCCTTTGTATTAACAACTTTTAAAAAGTATTAAAATATGGGAGAATGTGAAAGGCGAGGTGCATGCCGATCGCTTGTCTCAACACTAACTATATGCCAGAATCTATGGAGACCAGCGGATGCCAAATTATGTCCCTTAAAACTCTACTTGCCATGTGTCCATGTTTCAGCCTTTACTGGCAGCAGTACTACCATGTCTATCACAGTCTGTCAGCATGGCTGGTGACACAATGGGACTTAAATTACTTAAGCATCAAGTAATTGTCCAGCCTTGGGAGCAGCCCATACAGGGGAAGAGGAAGGTCTGTTGCTCCCCAGCCTGGCCAGAACTAACAGTTGGAGCCTGGTGCATGGTAGGAGCCCCCAGCCAGGGCATGCCCAGTCCAGCCACTCCCCAGCTTCAGGCCCAGTGCTTGAGAGTTAAATGGGCCTTGGGCTGGCTATGAGGTGGGCGAGAGGGGGAACCATGGCCCTGCCCCCCCGCAAAGTGATGACTCCCTCCTCCCATATCATACCACCCTCACTTCTGCACTGCTGCTGGTGGCTGCACTGCCTTCACGGCTAGGTGCCTGGCCAGCAGCCACAATTTTCCATCTGTCCAGCTCTAGTGCAGAAGTAAAGGTGGCAATACTGTCACCCCCTACAACAGCCAGATTTGACAGGGGAGATGAGATTTCACAGCCTGTGATGCATTTTTCATGGCAGTGAATTTGATAGGGCCCTACTTATCTTATAAAAACTCAGATGCATTTTGGACATCAGTTGCTTACTGTTAAATGTTTACCACGTAAGCATGACATCACCACCATGGGAGGACTGTTAATTCCCCATGAAGCAGAAGTAGTAAAAGCCGATTACATTTTAAGTAATGAACAGTCTGATTTTATTCACATGTATGTCCTTTGGGAAACAGAACCAAGGGATGGAGGGAAATAGAAAAAAATATTAAATATTCAAATGAAATTAATTTTCACAGCACCTAAGTCCCTTAGGAGCTTAATTCCCTTAAGATGCATGAAGAATTGTTTCTAAACAGAATATTTTCCAAGAGATGCAGCAGCTTTAAGTCCACATTCAATATTTTGCAGCTCTTTTCTGTGGGTACAAAGAACTGAAGTTCTAAGTTTATGAAAACCTTTTGTTCATTAAACAAACCTTAAGGGGGAAGCATAAATTAAAAGTGTTATATATTCAGTGTTATCAAATCAGCTAAAAACACGTTTTGTACCACTCCATGAAATAAACTCTTTTTATAGTATCCTTTCTGTAAACATTGCCTCGTGTACATAACAAAATTAATCACACAAGTAACACCAGCTCTGGAGCCAATAGCTAACAAAAAGTTCCATAGAAACAGTAAGATAAAATTCCAAACAGTAAGATACCCATCTTATGAGAAATAGATACACTTTCAGTCTGTAGAGCAGAAAAAGTGTTGTATGTAATCAATCAATGGGGGATGAGGGGCTGGAGAAGGGACAATATTTTGCAAAAGGAGATTGCCACTGGAGCAGAAACGGGAAACAGTCTCTCTCAGGTCTTCCTACCCTCGTAGGGTAATCTTTCAATGAGCATTATAAGCCTCTCCTCCATGCAGCATTGGCAGCTGCACTGTAGAGCAGACAGGAGGCTAGTGTTCAGATGTATCAGGAAGTGGTTTACTCATACAAGTCGGTCAACATGGAAGCACATTGAAACTGGAGCCCACGTGGCTGCACTGGGAAAACATAAATAGGTAGTCGGCATCCATCCAGGTTGACTCCTGGGCCATGGAAGCTAGACTAAGAGCCAGACAGTCCATCTTTAAGTTAGAGGGGCTCTGTGGGATAGCTTGTGGAGAACTAAGATGATTTGTGCACTATAACAACACTAACCTCCATCCACACAGACAATGACATGTCTGAGTCAATGATTCAGCCCCATGATGTTAACTCTAAGAGGACCCCAAGGATACTTGACACAAGCTACAGCACAACTAACATGAGTGAGGAACTTCTGTGTTGGGATCCATAGCATGTTAAGGTCATGAGACAGGGAACACACAATATTAAACAGAACCAAAACTTCTAATATGTTTCAGTTCACTTGCTAAATGCTATAAGGTGAGCCACTCTGTAATAAATGTTGCTCTCTATGTATAGGGAAAGCCTAACATCTCCTACCTTCCAGATCACCATACTCCATCCAGGGAAAGAACAGAGTCCTCACTGGGGCAGCAAAATTTAGGTGGAAGCCCATCTGACAACCCTGGAGTTTTACATCAGTTGATCTCAAACAGCTGGTAGCAGAACATAAAAAGCAACACAACTTACAAGTTATACACCATGGACTTTTAATATTGGAGGAACATTTTTGAACTACTGCATTGTTTGAGTAGGGACAAATGGTTCTTTTTCACCGTAAGAAAACTGGGATCCCCCTACTGAAGTTTATGTAAAAGCGTATCAGACAGATTAGCCTACAAAGAAATGTAAAACAACCCAGTTTCTGGCTGTTGCAGCAGGAACATACTGACTTTCATCAAAAGAAACAGGGAGCAATAGGGAGCCAAACAAACAATCTTAAGACCAAGGAGACAAGTGTCCACGTTACCATGATTAAGTTTAAGGAAAATCCTGGACATGCTCTAATTGGTATCCAATGGGCACAGAGCCGATGGCACTTGTCTCAGTAGGAATATACATATGAATTTAGGAAGTGTCATCCCAACAATAATAATCTAGTTCATTATAACACTGAAGAATTTGTTTGCCCAGAGTAATGTGTATCTACTAAGAAGCATGGGCTCAAGACCAAACCACAGCATCACCACATTAAAGGCAATAAAGATCAAAGTAAAGTGACTGATAGACACAAAATGAGATATATTGAGAAAATAAATTTAATGCAAAACCAAAAAGTCCCACAGGGCACTCAGAGAGGTGAAATAATATTCTATAATTACTTCACACAAATATCTGTCCTGGGAAATTAAATTAAGTAAATTCAGGACTAGTTGAGTCAGTCTGTAACTTTCACAAGTAAGTTTTTGGAAGCCCTTTGGACAGGGGGTCTTAAATAAGATTGAGAAATGATACAGCAATGGTTCAGCAACAAACTTTCCTGATTTTTTTTCCCTTCCCTAAAAATAACCCACCAAAAAAGACAATGAGATATTATATATCTGCTTTTTTGTCCTATTAAGCCCTGATCTTTGAAACCTTTGCACAAAGGCAACTTTGTACACTTGAATAGCATCACTGACTTCAATAGGATTGCTAATGTGCATAAGGTTATTTACATGTTCGCTAGATCAGAGCAAGGGATGTGTCTTATTCTGTGTCTGCGAAATGCCTAGCACATTTTGGACCCTGCAAGTGGAGAAATGTAATTTTAGATACACAGAGAACTATTTAAGCTAACAGAGTATTTAGAAACTTTATAAATACCAAAATATTCTTAATTTCTAACACTAAGCAAGGCTATATTTATCACTGATCTATTTGAGTAAAGTGGGACCCTCACCAAATACCGGAATCTCTTTTTCGGGGGGGGGAGGGTGGTTGTTTGAAAACATTTGATTGCTAATGTGACTAATTTTTTTTAAATGGATAAACTGAGTATTGCTGTTCTTTTACCATTCATAGCAAGTAGCTGATAGGCAAGGCTTGCATATATAATATTGCATATACCACTGTACCAGACAGCTCAATTCTATAACGGTATCAACAAAGAGATAATAGAGAAAAGCAAAAAATATCATAAAGTGCCGGGAGGGACAGACTTAAGAGAACTATAAACTTACAGCTTGAATAAGTGACTGAAAAGAGAGAGGGTATTTGCAGTGTTGTATGTATATTACCTCACCTGCCTTGCCTCTCAAGAGAGATGGTGGTTATTTATGAATTATCTAACAAGACTAAACACTAAGGAGAGGGTGATCAAGCATAGACCTTTCTCTATCATAGACAGACAAAAGTAACACATTTTGATGCAAACAAACAAAACCTTTTGAATTTTATCATCATTGCATAGGAATTTTAGCATTGCTCTATCACATGACTGATTTATAAATCCCAACATTTAAATATCACCTAAATAATTCAGTGTCTAACTTCTACATGTACAATTTAATTTGAACTTCTAATTTATGAAAATATGTATAGGTTTCTATATCTTTCCTGCCCACAGTTCTATACTGTGGTGTTATCTAAATAATAAATTAGACTCCAATTGTACCCTCCAGAACAATACATGGAGAAGTCCCTCCACATCTGTCTCCGGCCTAATGTGCCCCTAACCCTGCCATCCCAGGACTTACAGAGGACACTGTGCAGGTCAGGGAACGTGCACATGGGAAAGGGGTCCTAGGGGGACACACTGTCCCTCCTCAAACCCTGCGGGGAAGCTTCAGGAAAGTTAATACAGATTCATGGATGTGTTCATTTTCCTGTAAGCATTTATATGCTAGGGGACCCATTAAACAGAGAGCCATTTGCCAGGGAGGACAGAGATTTTGTACCATTCATCTTATCCCTCTATATAGCTCAATTAATGTGGGTTCTGGTTGTGGAATCCCCTGTTAACTCAGACCCCTTACCTGAAACAACTTTAGAAATCTCTGCAGTTCTCCCTCCCTCCAGGTTGTTTTTCTGAAGGATAGGGTATGTTGGGCTTCCATAGTTAACTTTAAACAATGATTTATTCAATTCAAATTCTATAACAGTATCTTGTTGCATTCCATGCATGATCCAGCTGAGAGGAATTCTATGTTCGAAAATTAACTCTTTGCAGCAGGAGAACCTATTCATGTAACCACTTAATTGCAGAAGGCAGATCTGCAGAGAAAACACTCAAAATAAAAATTTTTAAATCACCTTGTAGTAGTTAAAATTTACATCTGGTTTTCAGCAAAGACAAACAATGTAATAATTTCAAAGAGTGTACATTTATAAATCAGAGAAGCAAGTTTTTCAGCAAAGAATTCTCTCATATATTGCATTTAACGTATCCACAGTCAGTTTTCTCAGTATCCTTTATTCACTGAGTTATGAAATAAGAACTCTTCGGACAATAAAAACAGAATTCCCCTTTTGGTAATACTTCATGAGTACTTCTTGTATACATAACAGGGGAAGGACAAATCAAAGACTGGAGAAGGGCTGACCAGATTTCTAACATGAAAAACTAGAACAATCACCACAACGGATAGAGAAAGGGCATGGAAGTGGTGGGTTTAATGAGAGTGCATGGAATGGTGAAGAGTGCCCTGTCCTCCCTCTTCACCTGCTTACTTAGCAATGCTAGTCCTCTTTCATCATCATCCTCTGAATTTGACTCTGCATATGGGAAAAGGCTTGTTTGAAAACTGAGGGGTAAGGGTTCACAGAGACCCTCAGATGTTGTGTGGGGGACGGGCCTGGGTAGGATGGCAACATGTAACACACACCTGGAGGAAAATGTGTAGGGCCCTACCAAATTCACAGCCATGAAAAATGGGTCACAGACCATGAAATTTGGTCTTTTATGTTCTTTTACCCTACACTATACTGATTTCACGGGGAAGACCAGAGTTTCTCAAATTGGGAGTCCTGACCCAAAACGGAGTTGCAGGGGGCCATAAGATTATCTTAGGGGGGTCTGCACTACCTTCAAAGCTGAGCAGCTGTAGAGCAGCAGGTGTAGGCTGGACGCCTAGCTCTGAAGGCACTACTCCATCAGCAGCAGCATAGAAGTAAGGTGGCAATGCCATACCATGCCATCCTTACTTCTGCGCTGCTGCCTTCAGAACTGGGTGGCTGGAGAGTGGGTGGCCAGATGGCAGCATTTCCTTCCAGTAGCCAGCTTGAAGGGGTTACAAAACATCAACATGGACAGGTCCTGAACAGAACACATTCTCTCTGTGCAGGGCCATATGGTCTATAAGATATGAATGCCTATATTTTCTGTTCACTGTAACTGATACTTATCCTTTTTCTGACTATTTTCCATAACAATCCAGACTGACTTGCCCAAACATGATGAAAGAATGGTAAAAATATTAAGGAGGAGGGGAAATTATAACAATCTATGCATCAACCGTCACATATAAACCCATAGCTTTAGATAATATTAGGCCATGCCTACGCTAGCACTTATGTAGGCAAAATTTTGTCGTTCGGGGTTGTGAAAACTCCACCTCCTCCCAGGTGACATAGGTTTTGCCGGCATAAGCGCTTGTGTGCACAGCTCTATGTTAGCGGGAGATGCTCTTCCACCAACATAGCTACTGCTGCTCACTGAGCTGGTTTTATTATGTCAATGGGAGAGCTTTCTTCCATCGGCATAACATGGCTATATGAGTGGTCTGACAGTGCCACAGCTGTAGCAGTACAGCTGTGCCACTGTTCTCTTGGAAGCACAGACCCATTGCCTTAGAGATGGTGCACCTCTCCATGATCTGACATCATGTCTAGTCCGAGTAGAGAAGTTAAGAGACAAGCCCATGTTCAGTATCAGATCTTGATTATAATTTCCCAGAAGTGGGATAGCCCCATAAAATATACCATCATGCATCCTCTTATGACTGCATATCTTTCAACATGGACCGAATACACATACTGTACAGCAACTGTTCAGTTAACTTGCTCTTCTATATTACAGCTCCAGTACCAGGGTTCTATCGAAGGAGTGTGTGGTCCCTCAGGCATCTCTCTTATATCCAACACTACTCAGCAGTATTGTAATTAACAAGTTGTAGAGGTGAGCAGAGACTTTGATAATAAAATGTACAGACAAGATAAAGCTGCAAGGGATTGTAAAAACCTCATAGGACAGGATTACACTACAGCACAATATTGAGAAAATGGAGAAATGGACTGAAATCAATGAAATTAGAAAATGTAAAGACAAATGAAAAGTGGATCATATAGGAAGGATTAATCAAATTCACAAATACAGAATCAGGGAATATGGCTAGCAAGCAGTACAGCAGAGGAGGATCTTGGTCGTAGGGGATGACAGTTTGAAGAGTCTATTATTTGTATTACTGTAGCACATAGGAGCCTTAGACATGGACCAGGACCCCACTGTGCTAGGTGCTGTACAAAACACACACAGTAGGTACTTGTATAGGCTCTCAATTATATAGTCTCTGAGTGACTCACTGCAAAGTCCCATCAGTTCGCAAGCAGCCCTCCCACCCTGGCTGCCACTAGGGAGCTCACTCAGAATTACTCACAGTGAGGGGTTAGCAGCACTCTGACCTCTCCCAGAAGTAATGCCCATAAAACCCTGACTGCAAACTTGGTTGGAATGAGATGGTCAGAGCCAGGGTCCATTAGGTCAGACCATCCATGTCGTGGTCCTAACAGCTTGCTCGGACTCCCTAATCCACTGGAGAGACAGGCTCTTTCAGGCATGGATCCAGCAGAGCTCCTCTTGCTCCTTGGGGTTAGGGCTGGTGCAACCCATTAAGCGATCTAGGTGGTCGCCTAGAGTGCTAGAATTTGGGGGTCAGCATTTCAGGTCCTTTGGCGGCAACCGCCCCGGCCGGATCTTCAGCTGTCCTGGTTGTGGTCGGCATTTAGGTGGAGGGAGCTGGGGCAGGGGGGCATGGGGAGGGCTGCCTGCAGATAGCAAGAGGATGGCGTGGCATGCAGGGGAACTGCTCCCTGCCCCAGCTCACTTCTGCTTCACCTCCTCCCCTGAGCACACCACCCCGCTCTGCTCCTCTCCCTCTCAGGCTTGCGGTGCCAGTCAGGGGTTTGGTGCCACAAGCCTGGGAGGCAGAAGGGGAGCGACGACGGCATGCTCAGGGAGGAGGCGAAGCAGAGGTGAGCTGGGGCGGGGAGCTGCCACATGGCTCCCTGGACCAGGGGGAGCTGCCTCGGGGGGGGGAGCGTGCCTCCGGGTGGGGGGGTGGGGAGCTGCCACGGGGGGGCTCCTTAGGGCGGAGGGGGGCAGAGAACTGCCACAGGGCTGTGAGGAGGGCAAGGTGGAAGTTTCACCTAGGCCGTGAAACATCCTTGCACCCGCCCTGCTTGGGGTACTGGCATCACAGCACCCCAACCTTCTGGCAGACAACCAAGTGATGCAGGCACAGACTACACAGTTTGTCACTGAAAACCAGACATTGCAGAAGCAAGTGGTCCAACTTTGCACTGAGAATACTGCGCTTCAGACCCAACCAGCTCCCATCATTCCCCTGCCAAAATGCTTTAACAGGGATCAACGGTTTTGAGGTTTCATGAATCAAAGCCACCTCCAGTTCTTGTGTCACCCACAGACATACTTCTCCAGTGCAGCCAGGGTAAACCTATAGTCAGCCTCCTGACTAGGGAATCATAGAATTGAAGGACTGGAAGGGACGTCAAGAGGTCATCTAGTCCAATCCCCTGCATTCAAGCCTGGTCTAAATATTCCTGACAGGTGTTTGTCTAATCTGCTCTTAAAAGCCTCCAATGACAGATTCCAAAACCTCTCTTCTTCAGACTAAACAAACCCAGTTTTTTCTCATGTTTCTCAATCTTCTCTCATGTTTTCTAGGCCTATTTTTGTTGCTCTTCTGTGGATTTTCTCCAATCTGTCCACATCTTTCCCAAGAAGTACTGAACAGGGCCTGCTTTTTGCTTGAGACTCACAGTCCAGTTATCTAACTGGGGCACCTCCCAGCAAGAAGTATCAATCATCTTTGATTATCCCAATGTGCTCACAGAACAAAAGCTGTCCTGTTTAAGCTTCAGCAAGGTCAAGGTACAATACCTCCTATGCAGCACATTTCGGCCTGGAATTAAGTGGAACCAGTTCTGGTGGAGCCTACAAGAAGAAATAAAGGATGAGCTGACCCACTTCAAGACCCCAGCAGACCTGGGTGTTTTTATCGATTTCACCATCCAGATCGACAATTGATGGTGGGAATAGCAAGAGGAGAAAAGTGGAATGATACAGCCATGTCCCCCATTACTGAACCCAGCCCCACAAGGAGAGCTGACACAGGAAGACATGGTCTGCCGGCAACTCACACCTGAAGAAAAGGAGTAACATTGACATTTCAACTTGTGTTTTCACTGTGGGCAGCTGCCATCTCTGGCTACCCCACACAAAGCCCAGCCAGAAGGGAGCTGGGAATCGAGCCAGCCAAAGCCCAGTAAAAGGGACCAGCCTTGGTGCCCTATTAGGCTGACCAGACAGTGAGTGTGAAAAATCGGAACAAGGGGTAGGGAGTAATAGGATCCTATATAAGAAAAAGCCCCAAATATCAAGACTGTTCCTATAAAATCAGGACATCTCGTCACCCTATGCCCTGTCAAAGTGTACGCCCAAGTCCCAAACACAGTCCAGACTGGAATGCATGCCAATTCCCAGAAAGCAACACCACACCCACACATTCTAGACACGTTACACGTACCTGGTCATCCCCAACAAATTCTCTCACACTGGGCATTCATCACCTCAAGTGCCATAGTTAACTTCATTGATGTGGATGTAGATCAAATCCTGAATATTCCCCTACAGCCAAAATTCACAGAAACCATTCCCTGGGAGGCAACCATCCAAGGCTATCAGGTGACATTGAAATTCAATGTCACCCAGAATCAAAGGAAATTGTGGGGAGCGGCTATCTCCTGGTTGGTCTCCATAACTCACAGATCCAGTGGCAGGAACTGAAGGTTGGCTTCCCCTAAGAGGTCTTCCAGCAGCACTGCTGGACCGCCAGGGGTGGGAAGCACCTTACATAAAACTGACTATTCCCTGTTGCAAACTTATCCAACAAACTTTTTTCATCCAGCCTCAAAAGTGGCTATTTGTATATAGTACAGCTTTTCCAGTTCCTTAAACAAAGGTGAATTAACACAAGACAATTTGGAATTAGTATCTGCTGTGCTTTTGACTTGCAATACACAATTTTGAAATCACCAGGGAATTAATTGTAAGTACTCGGGAAGCAGACTGGTTGGGGGGAAGACA
The DNA here is from genome assembly GCF_025201925.1 of Gopherus flavomarginatus. Lineage (NCBI taxonomy): Eukaryota > Metazoa > Chordata > Testudines > Testudinidae > Gopherus > Gopherus flavomarginatus. The sequence continues at coordinate 57,411,071 of NC_066626.1, read as the reverse complement.
GAGCACTTTTATCCACTGCAAAAGCAGCCAAGCTCTGACGAAGTCTTCTCAGACTTCTGGACACATTTAATTTATTCACAATAAGCATGTTCAAGGGCTTAACAGATATTATCATAATCACCCCCACATTAATATTACATCCCCTCATTAGCATAAGTATTCCCATACTAGTCAAATGACACCCCTCCTTACATGCTCCATGCAATAGATGAACATTTAGACCGGGACTAGGAGAAGAGTAACAGTCGTCCAGGAAGCAGACACTGCATCTTCATAAACAAGTCTTTACTCTGTACAGAAGCCTGTGGTAGACAGATATTGTCATGACAACTCAAGTTGTCTTGAAGTGTTAGTTTTGTTGTGTTTTCTTAAATTAATTTAAAAGTGATATTTACATTCTTTCATTCCTATATCATAACCTTCTGGACAGTAACAGCCTCTCATAGACGTGAACTATATTACTATATAAAGCCAGGTCCAGATGACTTTGCTCAGTAATTTTGTCTGGCATACTCTCTCATGTCAATCATGTATTTTGTACATAATTTATTCCAAGTCTTTCTGATTATAACTTCCCCACCCACTTCTGCCTCACTCACTTATCAGACCAGTTTCCACACATCCAAAAGTCTTTGAACTCCTTTTCAAGTAGCTTGAGAAATCACAATGTCAGTCCATGAAATAGTGCATGAATAAGTCATTTCCTGCTTCAGATATACCTCTGAGTGCATGATGCAAGAGACTTTCAAGAACTATTTGAAAAGTGCTCACTGATTGTCTGAATTTTCACATCAATCCTGAAATGGCATTTTAAATCACTCTGTTTTCATAAATGCTCCTAGAGAATTTTAAAAGCAGATTTGTCAGTTTCAAGAGCTTTCCTTTTAATTACAAGTCTTTAAAATTTGGTTTTCACCTTTCTGCATCAGCTAGGAACTGTATAAAAATCCCACACATGCTCTTACATGTCTGTTATACATTCAATAGGCCATACCAATGCCACTTCAAAGAAGATATTTGTCCACTCATGTCCACACACATTGGAGTGGTGAATTCTGTGTACATTTCAATTAATTGTCAAACTCCCTCGGTATTCTGCAGCTTTGAAACTATGACCAGTGAGATTCTGCTAGATGTTAATAACCATCTCCTGCAGTGCAAATAAACAGCAATGTAAAAGTTACTAGCTAATCAATCAGATACAAAGAAGTTTAATTAGTATCCAGCGATTACTCACTGATAAGTGAAGAGTGGTAGTGTTCTCCAGTGGTTAGAGCAAGGATCATGACTCAAGATTTCTGGTTCTGTTCCTGCCTGACTCACTGTGTGACCTTTGGAAGGGAAAATACAGCAAGATCTAGCAAAAAGAAGGGAAAGTGAAATCAAAGATGACACCAAGGCTGCAAGCCTGATGAATTCAAAAAACAGTGCAACTGAGGAAGGTTTTGGGAAGAATGAGAAACTCATCTTTTGCCACATTAATTTTAAGCTGGCAGTAGGATATCCAGAACAAGCTATCAGAAAGATGAAAAGGCACAAGGTCCAACCATAAGAGTGACATCAACTCTGTTATTCATGTTAGTCCAAGTAGTACACTGCAAGGAAAGGGAGCTCCAACTTCATGGAGAGGCAGGCATGGTGCTATCCAGGTTCCCCCTTACTTTTGGTAGCATGGATCCCTGAGGTACCATCCTGCTATTGGTCACTTCCACATGAACTTGTGCCACATTCCACCAAAGACAGCATTTTGCTGGAATTGTACAAGCTCAGAGGAAAACTGTTTATCTGGGTCTGTCACTGTAATCTCAGAAGTAACTCTTTGGGCGTATGCAATGGTGTGCACAGATTTCAACAGAGCTAATGACATCAGCTCTGTTGCCAGATTTACACTGGAAAAAAGCATCTTGGGACATGTCCGATCACAGTTCCACATTATGTTGTGGATGAAGGCTCCTTAGCATGGAAACAAACAAAAAACATTCTAATTTAATTAAGTCCAACAGCCTGAAAGTTGAAAAGGAGAAAAAAAGCCTCTCTCCCCCCAAAATGAGATACATTAAAAAACAAAGCATTCATGACCATTTCACCTTCTGTCTGTGCCTCCTATTGGCAAGAGCAACCATGCTAAAGAGTTAGTACAGAAGTTTTTCTATAACAAATTAGATATTCATCTTCAACTGGTTTAAATACTGATTTGACAGCCAGAAGGAAATCTTCAATGACATTTAAGGCAACAAACATCCTTCTAACCTCACTTGTGCTAGAATAGCTTATTATTAATACACGTAGTTATATTTCCCCTAGATTTTCCCCATTAACAAGTGGATACACAACAGAATGAGGGAAAAACAGCCCAAAAACCAGGAAGGGAAAGCAGAACAAAGACATTATGCCCCTAACCAGGTCCAGGTAGAAACCCTTCACTCTTGCCAGTGCCAACTCTGCATAAGCGAAGATCTAAGATTCTGGAGGTGTGAGGAGAGGACAGAATATTGAGGTGGGTAGGGAGTGGGTGCTTTGCGCAGCATGCTTCCCTCTGAACGCCACAGAAATATCACAAAAAAGTAATGGAAAATAATTCTACTAGGAGTAGTATAAAATTACACTCACCTTTTTTACCCAAAGGTGCAATGGAGCTTCCTTTCCCTGGGGAACCCTGGGGATAGTGGAGTCTAGAAGTAGTAACTTTGCCTGTTTGATGGCAACCCCTAACCTCTCCTACACAGGAATAGTTCATTAGAAACATTACAAAGAAAAATGCACTTAATTTCCTGCACTACTGTTGGGGGCAAAAGGGGGCTACCTCACCAGAATACAATAAACTATGTGACTCTAGGCTCCTAACTTAAAATCTCATCTGGACAAAACAAAAACAAAAAACCCAATAATCAAATGTACAGCACAGACTGCTGCATCTCCACAGAGGCCCTTTGACTTCAGTGGTGCATCCAGATGGAATCAATTGCAAGACCAGGGCCCTATCCAGTACAGATTAGCCTTTATTACCAATTCATGCAGAGGTACATGGAAAGAAAAGGCCCTTCTATAAAGGAGAATAGTAAAATAAAAAAAAAAGTGTTTACAACAGATATTTCAATTGTATTATAGTTTTTAATCAGAATGGCAAGATCTTTGAAACCCTTTCAATTAAGCCTGGCAAACTCTTCAAAAACGTTCAGATCCCTTGTTTCAGGTTTCATCTGACCAAATCTGTAAGTTACACATTTTCATGCAAGAAGAGGTTTTTTACTTTGAAAATCTACATAATTAAAAACTGTACCATCTTCTGATTGATAAAGTTTTAAGTGACAGCTTTGCAGCAAACTGCCTCCCACACAGAAGCAATTTGTAAAAGCCTTTCAGAGTTTTGCATAAGTGACGAATTTTAGCAGCTTTCTATTGGCTCTTGAGTTCCAGTTAAAAAGTGGCTGGCATCCCAAGCCAGATTGGATATAGTTGGTGAGGACTGCAACAATTAGTACACTTAAAATCATTAAAATACCAATAAATGGCTATTCACAAAGCATTTAATATAAATATATAATTTAAATTGTTATGAGTTCTGTATTTAGGAAAGCTTTGGAACAAATTTTATACTCAAAGCCTAACTCAATCCCAGTTCTCCCGCCTTATACAAATATTTGCCATCACCTTCAATGGGATTTACTTTTTCCATTAAATTACAGCTCATGTGTACGTAATCCTATCAGAAATGAAACAGGAAGCAAAACTCATGCAAACAGTCAAATTCTGTTTAAAAATGGACTCGGATCAGAACCTCCTAACGTGAAGGAGTTTAGCTATAAGTGTTTAATTTGAATCCTTGGATCTAAACAAGCCCCAGGATTTCTGGATATAAGTAGCAAGAGACCTAATTTTCCAGAGCCAGTTTGAATGCAGCCTGTTTCCTGTGAGAATCCTAGCTCTGAATGGACAAGAACTTGAAACCCTGACCACTAACCTAATCATAATACAGATATCAAAGTTACCCTCTTCAGTCCATCTTAAAGGTTTAATTTAAGGTGAACTACACATGTACATGTAGTTGACTCACAATGGAAAAAAACCTAAAGGAACATTGGTCAAATTTTGCACATAATTCAGGTTTTGTAAAACAATACAATTACATCATTTTTCCCCAATTCTAAATTGAATTAGTTGTTGTTTTAACCAAATGACCATTCTCCAGTGGTATCTCCCATCCAAACACTGCCGCACTACTTTAGGAAAAGAAAAGCCAAAAGTGAAATTGATAAGAAAAAATAATGCTCACTAATTTCTTGTCAATCCCTATGGCAATAAAAGCCAAATAACAAGTAACCAAATATTATAAACAGTGAAAACCTAATACTTTTAAAAATTATTTCAATTTTAACAGATGTTGTTATTAGTAAACTAGTTAAGGGAAACTTTTGTAATGAAATATCATACTTAACTATTTTGAGTTCAGATAAAGTGTATTCTGAGGCTCCTATCAAGTTTCACATGCATGCAAATCATCTTGAAAGTCACTTTTAATTTACTATATGTTTTCCTTATTCAACAAGGACAAGCTAAAATAACTGGAGAAAAAGAAAGATTCACACTTTTAATTAGGTGAGAGTCACTATTGTGACTAAAAACCAAGTCAGAAACAGAGCTCCGTCATTATTGTCTATACTCACTATATTCTGCTTCACACTTTTTTTTGATGAAGCAGCAAAACATAGTAAATTAAGTCTGAATTCCATGGAGGTGACAGTCATGATAATGATACAAAGACATGTTAGAAAAAAGAACACTGCAATCATTTTATACTGAACCAAGACTTTGGGGCATCTTGGGTTATTTTTCAGACCTCAAAATTGAAGTCATTTTGAATTTTTGAACAAAACAAGCATTTCCAAATCCATTTTAAGAAGTACCTTAATAATACAGAAATGCATAATCACAATATATAGCAGAATTATTGTTCATCTTATGTGTGGGTTAGGTTTTTTCTTTTTGTTGGGGGGGGTTGTTTGTTTGTTATAATTCCCCTCTGAAACAGGAAAGCCTTCAGACTGTTAGCATACCATACAATGCTCGCAATAAATGTTTGCATTAAGTATAGTATTTGGTAGCAGCCTGAATAATGGAGTAGAAGTGTTCAGGATAGCAACCACAGGGCACTGATAGCAGGTATATGGAATGGTTTGCTTTTTACAGACAGACTTTTCTTTTGCCACTGATGAGTTGTAAAGTGAATCTTAAAACATGCAAGTTTTCATTTAAAAATCAGGATTTTGTTGGATAAAAGATTTTTTAAAAAGGAACTTCTGAGTTTAGGGTAGTTTGTTCTTCCTAGGGAAAGGTCATTCATATGAAGTGTATGTAAAATGGTTTTATCATGTAACCCAGAGGTGGGGTAGGATTACATAATATAACATACTTTGTGTGGTTGCTTGCAAGTGGGGTGTCTGTTTAACAACATGGCCAGAGAGACAGGAAGCCACTACTTACCTTCAGTATCAGCCTGACAGTCTGGAGCTTTCTGTAATAGGATGGAATGAATAGAGCTGAAGGCCTCTTATACCACGAATGAAAGCAGTAGGAAAAGCTGGGGTAGTAACTGGGTGGCCATTTTCCTTCAGATGTTGCTTGTGATTGGTTCAAACAGTGAATGTGGTTTTACTAAAGAAATACCATATCAAAGGTGGGGATCTGCTCTTTTTACAGCCTTTGAAACCATAGCTATTAATTGTAAGGATAAAGATCATGATGCAGTTATGTGGCTGCTCTGCATATGAAATGAATGTTAGTGTAGGCCTGATCATGCTAATACCTATTCAGTCATTAAGCACACCCAGTGTCAACTAGATGTTTGGAGAAGCCAGAACAGATTCACTCTGCACTGAGGCCTAGGTTCACAAAGGTACTTAGGTGTTGTGATGCTGAGCATCACAACACTAACTTTGTGGCAAAAATCATAGGAGCAACAATGCAATTTACAATGCCCGATTTAGGCATCTGGGCTCCCTATACAATGCATTGGAGAGAGAGAGAGACAGAGAGAGGTACCTTACAATGCCATCTACAGAAGCAGCATGCAAGGCAGGGAGCTGCCCAAGCTAGCCAATGAAAGATACAGATTAGAAGAGTGTGTGCTAAGCTCCACCCCGCTCTCAGAAATAGGCACTTAAGTTCAGGCTGCATGGAGCTGCCTTTCTCCACCAGCAATTCTCAGGTATGAACTCTTTCTTGGCATTAGATACGCAAGGTAAGAACAGAGGGAGAGGGGGGACAGCCTCCCTCATAACTTCTAGCCCGGGGTGTTGGGTACTCATCTGGGATGTGAATGACCCTCTCCTTCTAGTCCCTCTCCACCTGATGAAAAGGGATTTAAAGGGGGTTCTGCCACCTCTCTGGTGAGTGTCCTATTTACTGGGCCATGGGATGTTCTGATATGGGCATGCTCTGCGTTTCCTTTTGAAGCTGTTCCACTATAGATTAAATAAAGAGCAACTGGGCCCTAAAGAGAGCATGCCAAGCATGAGAATGATTTTATAGCCTGGTGATTACAGCCATTCACCCAGGATGTGAGATTCAGGGTCCAGTCCCCCTGCTCAAATGACTCTTTAATTATGCTGCAGTTCAAAGAGGCATTCAGAGAAATTCTATGGCCTGTGTTATGGAGAAAGTCAGACTAGATGATCATAATCATCCTTTTGGACCTTGGAATCTGTGTGTCCCCTTTCCCTAAAGTCCCCTATCGAGTGTTCCCCTTGTCTCCTAGCAACCCCCGTGCCACCCTTTTGTCTACAGCCTTAGCTTCCTCCAGGTGCCCCCGCCCCATCACCTAACATGTCCCCCTATGTGATCTCTATCACCCTGTGTACTCGCTACCAAGTCTGAGATGAGGCTCTGAAATGGGTGGGAGAATTGAGTCAACTTTTTCCATCAGCACACACTATAGGAGCAACCAGGCTGGACAAGCAGCTTTGCTACTTCCTCTGCTGTCTCCACTTGGCTCTTAGGGGTTCCATAGGAGATAAGCTAAGCCAAAGAGGGGGAAGCATAGGCAGTCCTGGGTCTCCAACCTGCTCCCCACAGCACAAGACCCTAGTGAGGGGAAGCTGATTTTTTTAAACTGCTTTGCCAGCTGCCTAGGTCTCTGGCTGAGACTGCACATTCCCACAGCATTCAAACTAGCTGGCAAAGTGAGGGAGTAAATGGTATTCTCTTCTTATGCTGCATCCAGCACATCATCAGTAGTTAATTAATAATAATTAATAATAATAATAATAAGAGCAATAATAATGTGAGCTGTCCAGTCCATCCAGGACAGACATTCACTGATGGAGGTCAAATAGGAGCAAGCCAAAGCTTGGATCTAGCAGTGAGATCTAGGCTAGCCATTTTACTGCCCATGTGGTGATTCACAGCAGAAATAACTCAATCCTTTATTTTTCTGTTTTGAGACATTTTTCTCTTTATAATTTAAATATTTTTATAATCCTTCCTTGACTGTTCAATGAGAACCCCTAACTGCTCCCCTCATTCTTACCATTTTTCTAAAGTCAAAAATAAAAGGGGGGAAATTTTTTGATCAAATTTTCAGAAGTAATACATGAAACAAGATGTCACCAGCCAGATCACCCCTTCCTATGGAAAACCCAAGATGACAGAAAACTGGGTGAAGTTCCCTTGACAGAGTTTCCTCTGAGTTCAGGTGGTGGTGAGATGCAGCCCCTACAGAGTCATTACCCCAGGGATCCTGACTGGTTTTCTGCTTAGGAAGTGGGGCTCAGAGCAGTGGGGTATTACTTTTGTGTTTAGCAACAGGGGGGCACAGTCACTTGGTCCCATTATCTACAACAACTGCCTTTTGCAACTCCCAATGGCTCTTGGAGTTGCAGCACCTGGACATTTTAGGAGCCCAAAGTAGGGGCAACATTTTCAGAATTCCTACACTACCAGCTCAGCTTTGAATATTCCACATCCAAAACTGAGCGCTCATTCTCAAGTTTGCAACCAAATCACTGCCTGTGATAGTTCTCCTGATGGCCTGGCAGCTTCTTCAAGGAGTGATACTATTTGTGTCATCCTATGCCCATGGACAGTGGTGCTGTAGGTAGCCATCTATGAATTCTGTACCCAGTCAGTCCTGTTCTAACGATAGTTTTCTAAGTTGTCTGCTCTCCGTTTCATTGCACATGAAGAATGCAATAGGCTCTTATTACAAGATAATTTTTGTTAAAGTTTTTGCCTAGTAGCCATCCTTCAAACTTTTCATTTAAGCCACCCATGTCATTCTCAGCATCAGTAAAAATCTTTCATAATTAACTCTTCATCAAAGAGTCACATCAACACTAAATATATTAGTTTATGTTCCTTTTCTTAGCAAAATTCCTACCTTTCAAATTTAGCAACAGTTTTGGTTAAAAGGTCATTGTGAAGTCATTGTTATTCACACAGTAGTACCACGTTAGAAGTTTGAAATTACTTTCCCCCTACAGAGTTTCCCCCCTCCTTTTCCATTCATCAAACATTGCTATTTCAGTATTTTGAAAAAAGCTAACATGGCTCTAAGGGACTGGAGCCTGGCACCACTGCCAGTGCAGAAGTAAGGCTTTTGGGGTGCACTTTCATTTTAATACATTCAAATGGGGGTGAATTTCTTTTAAATTTATTAACTTTGAATTTCCTTGGTTTCTGGGTCTAGATGTTCAGAAGTGACTAGTCAGTTGAGGTGCCTCCATTTTTTGGTGTCCCCACTGAGACACTTCAAGGTGGCCTGATTTTCAGAGAGAAAGAACTCAGCTCTTTCTGAAAATCAGGCTCTACAAGGTATTTCAAAGTAGAGGCACTCAAAACCTCTAATTACTGTTGAAATTCTAAGCCCTAGAGCTTAGGATTGTGGTTGATTTGATAAACTACAACATTCTTGGATTTTCTACTCTTAAATTACTCATATAGACCCCATCCCTGTAAACACTTACATACACATTTAAATGTTTTTCCATGAGTAGTCCCCATTCCTGATACGAAGCCTTACATTTCCTCTGATTTCAATGGAAGCTGGATCGATCCTTTAACTCTGAGTAACGGGCAGTACAGGTGGAGCCCTGAGAGTCATTCTGACTCAATCACAATTCCTTCCTATCATGGCTAAGAGGAGAGCTGCTCTTTAGTTTCCTTTTAGTCCCTCTCGAATGCACCTCTTCTTAGGCAGGGTGACCAGATGTCCCATTTTTAAAGGGACAGTCCCCTTTTTTGGGACTTGTTCTTATATAGGCACCTATTACCCCCCACCCGCATCCCATTTTTTCCACAGTTGCTATCTGGTCATCCTACTCTTAGATGACAGGTCTCACTCCTTGATTCTTATAATGGGAGGTTCCAATCACTCAGACTGGATCTCTGGGCTGTAGTTCCCAACCATGTAAACATGACAGGCCCACTTGTGTTTGGCACCTGTAAACCTTTTTACTCCATGGATCTGCGACCAGTGAGGTGGTTAAAGCAACTCAGGAAGACTCTTCAGAACAAAGCATTATTTATTCATTCACCCATCCAAAGGTGCAGAGAAAAGGGTTAATACAGCAAAGAGTCCTATATGCATATTTCCCCTTACCTACACCTTAATCTTTCTTTGCTAGTATTTGTAAGCTCCCCTAAGCCCAGCTAACCCTTGTCAATACTAACCCTAACTTCCTTGTTCCCCACACTCCCATAGTCCCATCTTGATCCTTGCCCTGGAAAGCATTTACTTCCCCTGGAACATCCAGCCATCTCAGCTGCCCAGCACATGGCTCCTCTCCACCCACTTATTCCCTTAGTAAGACAGCATGTTTCAGACATTAGGTGCACTGGACTGAGAGTAAGGGGACCTGACTTCTGTTCCTGGTTCTGCCATTGACCTGCTGTGTGACCCTGAGCAAGTCACTTCACCTCTGTGTACCTCTGTTTCCCTTCCCAAATTTGTCTGTCTTTGGGGGATTTTCAAAAGCACTTATGTGACTTCAGATTACAAATTCTCCTCACTTTCCATAGGACATGTGCTCCTAAATGCTTTTGAAAATGCTTTTTGTATGCTCCTGTTGTAAAAATAAATAATTAGACAGAAAAAAAAAAACAAGAGCCCTATAAGAAATAGCTGTGACATGGGCAATACATTCACAAAATATGCAGATATAAGCTTGTCCCTTTCTTTTTATTTCTGTTGCCACACAACTTATAAAAAAAAACTTTAATCAGGTGTGTAAAAAGATGTTTTTTTCAGCATCATAAACGCTGTCTATCCTAGTTGTCAGTCAACTGTTAGATAACTTCAAGTAAAAATTGTTGATTATTTAACATCTCAGCACATTTTCTCCTTCATAAGAAATTTTCCATCCTATTAGTTTTTATTTCAAAAGTCATATAGAACTGTCTACAGACACTATTTATCTTTTCCACACTGGTATAGTTTAGAGTTTATAGAAGTGCAAAGTGATATAATTTCTTAATACCTCTTAATTTGTCACTTGTCTGAAAACTGCATGTGAGGTGGGTTGGAAGAGTCTGTTCCACCTAGGTCTTTTGTTTTAATTGAACTACTTTTTCCATAGAAAAGCTAGTTTATGTTGGCTTTCCAGTAGTAAAATAACATTTCTTAGGTTAATTATTTTTTTTGCCTGAGACTGAATAGACTTTGGGGAAAATATTCAGAAGTTAGCACTCTTTCTCAAGAAAAATAAAACCCTTGGTGCATGAAACCAAAGACAAGCCTTTAGCAAAGATTTGGGGGACTATATGGCTTCGGGGGATTATTAACAGGGATATTGAGCCTTTCATTGCTACAGAGCCAGCTTCAAGGGACTTGCAAAATCAACAGCCACTGGGGCGCTCCCATCCACAACAGTAATACGGCATGCCATAAACATAGATAGCTAGATTCTGATCTCTCACTAGGAACTCCACTGCTATAAAGTAAAGTAATCTGAGATCAGAATCAGGCCTACCTGGTATGTGAATAGAAAAGTCCACAATTGGTACAAGTGAAAGCACCTGACTAGAGGCAGAATTCAGCTCTGTAGTAAGCAGATGTAAACTCCCATTTAATTCAGTGGAAGTTGTACTCACTCCTGAGCTATGTTTCACCCCTGGGAGTATTGCTGGGAATGACTATAAATTACAGCATTGGGGGCTGTTGCTTTATCTTAAATATTCCTGCTAAGGAAGTTGCCTGCTTGTATCACCACAAGTCAGGCTTAGAGGAACTCCTTATATGCCCTTTTCAGCCCACCAAGCAAGTTCCCTGTTCTTGCAACCCCTCTGCTTCCATCCCCCATTCTAAGGGGAAAAAAAATCAAATCATACTATTTTGGACACCCACCGAAACCAAATTAGGTTTATGCTGCTTACACCATTTGCTAATCATTTTACAACTAATTTACACCACCTCCGAATTTTACCCAGTGAATACATAATCATCATGCAGGGCTAGATTTGCTGATAGCACAAGTGAGTGCAACTCCCAGTGATATTAATGGAGTTGCATCTGCCTAGGCTAGTGGTGAATTAAACCCATTGGGTTTATATTTATGAATAAAAATGTTTATGTGTAATGTCCACTGCATTTAAGGGGCACCAGTCTCACCCCAGCTCCAGCTGCTGTGCTACTGAGGCAGTGCCAAAACTCCCCAAAAGCATGTAAAAATCTGCTCTGTAGAGATATTGGCAGATTCCATCTGACAGAGAGGAATCTTTGGATGGTGCAGAGCTGGCTCTATACTAGCCACTCTGCGCTCCCCTCAGCACATAAGTGGCACACTAGAGGCAGTATAGGAAAGAGCACACTAGAGGTGAAGCTGAGCAGCGTACATAGCACTCCATCAGATCCTTGGCCAGTGCTGTGGTCCCCAGATGATTGCTGCACACAATGTAATTTAGAACAGTCATTTTGGCCCTCAGCACAAAATCAGGGAAGCGGAAGGACCACCTTTCCTCTCCTTCCTCACAGCTGAAGCTCTGGCCCAAAGTTTTCAATGAATGAATCCATTACATGCATCTGAGGAAGTGGGTATTCACCCACGAAAGCTCATGCTCCAAAACGTCTGTTAGTCTATAAGGTGCCACAGGATTCTTTGCTGCTTTTACAGACCGTTTGTGGCACTTTAGCCATTTATGCTGTTCTGCACATTGGCTAAGTTTCACAATTTCTGATTATTCACAGCATTTTCACTAGTCCCACTCATATACTGCAGCCTTGAAAATAATTGTTTTGGAAATTGTTACTTAGGAAGATGTAGACATTTACTCTTCGAACACGGCTGAGTTCGGTCAAAGACCAAAGTTGTGTGTGCAGAATATCACTTGAGATTTACAAGGAGAAAAACTTCAAAGTACTTGCATTTACCAACTTTAAAAACCACTGATATGCAGTAGCACCTTTGTAAGTCTTCAATGACAATGGGGAGACCCAGATTAGAAAATGTAGCAGTTTAGGGAATACACATCCACAGGCACTGCTGACATCCAGTTAGATCAACTCAATTTTGCAGGATGACTCTCAGAAACCTCTCTTACAGGTACTTTGGAGCAGTCTCTCTATCCTGTCTGTATCATCAGAGCAGCTTCTCAAATCTAAATGCAACAACATGGTAGGTGATGCATAAAAAAAAAATGATAGCAAGGCTATTCAAAGGCTTAGTCAGCCTGAAATAATAATAAAGGAAAGAAGGAGGAGCTGCCTGTTATGTTGAGGCTTGCAGTTATTTAAGATATTTAGCTAGTATCCATGTTACGCTCTTATATTGATAAGACTAGCAGAACAAGCCTTTGAAGGCTAAAGGAATGAAAGAATGGACTGTAGTTGAAATTCACCCCTTAAGTCATCTAAATAGGGTTTAAGTGGTTCCCGGGCATTTGCTGGCCCTCTTTTTTAAGAGTGAAGTTCAGCCACATGCAGTATTTGCTAGTTAGTCTCTACTCCCTTTGGTGATTGGCTAGTTTGTTCTGCCACAGAGCAAGAATGCCTGTAGGCACTTTTTAAAACAAAACATTTTCAGATCCCCAGCAATCCAAAATAACCCATTGAATCCAATTTAGAAACCCGGTATCACAGATAGAGGGCCTCCAATCTGGATTTGAGTGCTGTATTTAGCAAACAGATACCAGAAATGGATATTTGAGCACCTCAGGATGATTTGAGCTGCCACGACAGACAGAAATGGCCACTCAAACCTTGATCATCAAGATTGATCTTGTGTATATATACTGCCAATAAAGGTACTTCAGATGTAGTTTTTCCTGGATCAGGACTGCAGGATCAGGCCCATAGAGGATGCTCCCATAAATTATGGTGGTTCCAGAGCATTAACTTTTAATACGAAAAAACCTTTCTGAATTTTAGGGCACCAAATACAGACCAATCTATTTGAAATCATTAAATTCACATTCATTATATTAGTCAGCATTCATAAAATGTCAACATCCTGGCCAAAAGGCATTTTTCAAAACATGTTCCAGAAATAACAAGCAGAGTTGTTTAATAAATATGTGAAAGAAAGTTTGGGGTTGTTTGTTTAAGGGCTATTCCAATTAAGTCCCAAAGAGACACCAGAAAGTGACTTGGATATAATTGTGAATTGCATTAAGGACTCCTTCTTATGCAGAAACACCAGGACAGCTGTGGTTTTACTTCTGGGCTATGCTTTGAAAAGGCCTCTTGGACAAAACGTTGACATTTTGTGAATTCTGTCTAATTGAATGTTTTATCTCACAAACTGTAGGCTGGCTTACATTTTAGAGTTCAGTAAAAACTGGGTCATTTTTTCTATTTATTTTGTAAGCAAATTTAATGCTTAGAAAAGGTACCAGATTGAAAGCCCTCAAAAAGTCATTGGTTTACCCACAGAATAGATCAAGGACATGAATCCCAGCTCTGCAGCTTCCAAAGTGCATGAGGGGAGGGGGAGAACCTAATCCTGGAACGGGATCCACTCAAAACAGTGAGATCTCAGCTCCAAATCCTTGCTGTTGCTGCTGCCACCTGCTAAACCTACAGTCTCTCTCCACAAGGAGCTGCTGCCAACATTGCTTGAGAACCAGGCCACTGTCTCCTCTTTCTTCGATCATGGCTGCTATTAAAGATGGCATCATTGGACTGGCCCTCATCACCTGCCTTAACACAGGGAATGAAGATGACACAGGCTCACGCAGTAGGCAGGAGAACAGTGGGCATGGGAGGGAAGAGTGAAAACACAAGGTAAAAGAGGAGAAAGGGAGAAACAAAGACAAGCAAAGAAAAGAAACAGAGAGAGAGGTACAAATGGAAAGAGGTAGAGGAGGAAGAGAGACCATCACAAATGGGGATGGCATGAGAGGCAAATAGACACATATACATTGGGTGGCAGTTTGGGGAGAAAAACATGAGGGTGGAAGGGGATGATAGGAGTTAAGTCTCTATTGATTGAAGGAGAGGAAAAAAAATAAAAAAGGGAACTGGAAGAAAGACATCATTACAAAATGGAGGGGGGCAGCAGTGGAAAACTGACAGGAGAGGAGGGAGATATAGGTGCTGTGTGAGGGACTCAGAGCCATGACTGGTAAAAAAACAGGGTAGAAAATTCTGTAAATGGGTTTGCACTAGGAGTGGGCAGGAAAAGGGGTGGACAGTAAGGCAAACACAGTTTTCCTCCTCCAAGAACCTTAAGCATGATACGCTGTTTCCCCTCCATTAATTCCCAGTACCTAGTCTCTGCTTTTCCCTGGTGTTAGGGTACTGCTTCCTGTGGTTGAGGTTTGCAGTGCTCTCTTGAGTGGTCTGTGGTGAGCTGGTAGGAACTACCAACAGAGGGAAAAGCTGCCTCCTCCTTCACCACTTCCCCCAAGAACAGCCACTCCCAGGACCTGAGCCAGGAGCCACCAGTCCCTCTAAAATATCACCTACCCCAAATGTTCAAAACAATGTGAGCCCCCCTCCCCACACACAAAAAAAAAATCATGAGATTGGCTTGAAACATCATGATTTTTTCAAGCTAAACAACTTTGAATTGGCCTTCTAGTTTTTGAGCTGTTAGATGTTCATATTTTCAAGCTTCTTCCTACCACATGAGGGCTGGAGACTTCCTTTAATTTAAAATGAAGGTTGAGATTCTCAATAATATGGTTCCAAGGACTGAAGCTTTAAGCAAAATATTAGATACTGTGATCCTCATGAAAAAAATCACAAGTTGGAAACACTGGAGCCTCTGACATACGCCAGAGGAAAAAGTTGGAATTCAGCCTTGTCCCAGTTCCAGGGAAGTACTTTGGAGAGTGGGCGGAGAACTAAGGAACCACAAAGTTAGGAAGGACATGCAGCCTGGCTGAGAGAAAGTTATTGAACCCTGTTGTGAGTAGAAAGGCAATGGGGGCCAGAATACGAAAATCATGTTCAGTGTCTGAACATGCTTCAATAAGGTGTTCAGCTGTATGAACATTTTTGTATATGTAATTACTAGCTTGAAAAATCAGGGCTTTTTTGTTCTAAATAGCTTCACAAACAGAGATGGCTTTCTTATAGTTTAAAGCTATTCAGATTCCAGGAGACATCTATCAAACAAACATTATAATTTAAAAGTAGGTCAAATGTGGGGCATAAATCTACTGCTTATCCCTCCCAGCCTCTCTGACTTTTTATTCCTAGTATTTAAAAAGGGAAAACCCATAGAATTTTATTTGTGACTATTTCTGTTTTAATAAGATACTATTTGATCTTTATTATATATGTCTTTATCTTTGGCAGAAGCCCAGTACTTTCCACTTGTGTATTTAGCACATTATTAATAATCAGTAGTAAGTAGTTATCAGGTTATAACTCAAGGACAGTATTGAACCCTGTCAATGTTATATCTGTACTTAGCCTAGTTATTTTCTACCTGCTCTGGAAAGAAGTGGCACCTAAGGCTATGTCTACATTATTTATACCACTTTGATAGATTAAATCTTAACCACAACGATGAGCTTTTAAAGACAAGCCTGTAAATGTTTGAGGATTCCACAGGTGCTCTTCCGAGTGCAAACAAAGGCTTCTTTTTGTACTTTGAAAACAAAATTAAAATGTAACCGAGTACTGCAAGCTATAGTTTCTGCTTAAAACAAATCCTTGACTGGACACGTTGGGTCTATTTGTTTTTCACTGACATATTTCTGGAGCTAAGCAGAGTAACACGCATAGATGGAAAGGTTTCTGTGATCCAACTATACTTAAACTAATCTCTCTGATATCCTGGTTTTCCACCAGTGAGACAATATCCTTGAGAATATAGGGCCTGATGCTGCAAAAATGTACATAGGCTTAAAGGCAGTGAGACTACTCATATGCTTGAAGTTAAGCACATGCCTAAGTGTTTGTAGGATTGGGAGTTTAATCTGTAAAATTCCTCTAAATAGAAAATGTTTTTAAAAAGGTGTTTGTTTCTGTCCTACATGTTTAAAAATTCTCCTTGTCTCTATTAGAGGAGAAGTTGCTACCCACCCTTTGGCCCATTACATGTTGTACAGCAGAGAATATTCCTAATTTAAAATTTATCAGATATGTAAAAGGGAAGGAAAATCATTCAAATTTCCCTTTCACCTAAATAAAAAAAACTTGATAGCTAAAACGGTTAAAAGTACTGGTAATTCATTCTACAGTATTATATTCACAAACAAAAAATTTAGTTCAACGTAAGTTAAAGTTGCTCTCATGAATAAACTAAACAATAAAAAATTAGGAAATACAAATTTAAGGATTATGCAGAGTCAAGCATGCTCAAATTAGGGAAGGCCAGAATGAATGTTGCCCCTGCAACTTTAATTCAGCCCTCGTGTGTATGCATTGTGACACACAGTCTAATACTATGATTCCATTTTTAAAAAAAAATTCACATACGCACAGGACCTCTGGTTCAATCAGTGCACAGGATGAATTCTGGGGATGAATCAGGGATGTGTATTAAAGAAGACTGTTGGAGCTCTGCCTCATTTTTTGCAGAAGTTGGATGATTTGTACTGAATGAGCCAGGGGACATTCAGGAAGATAAAGAATGGTCTTGTGGCTATGGCCAAGACCAGGAGATTTGGATTCTGTCCTTGCACTGAGTTCTTATGTGATGCTGGGCAATTCACTTACACTTGCACCAATTTTTTACACTTCTGCATGTAATTAAAGGCTGCATCATAATGCATACACACAAGGCAGCTGAATTAAGGAAGCATGGACAATGTTCATTCTAGCATTTCTAACTCGAGAGTACTTGACTTCACAATCTTTTAATCCTTAACTTTGTATTTCCTATTTTTTAAATGTTTTAGGGCAGTCTCTCCAAATATTTTAATGGTTTAGTTTGTTCATGACAGCCATGTTAATCTAATGCTAGAGTAAATTTTTTGTTTGTGAATTTTCTTAGGTATTTAGTAGAAAGAAAATATTTCCTGTGTCTTATTAAATAATAAAGCACTTACACTTTTATTGTCTTCAGTGTGCCTTTTATTGCCATTGTGATCTTTGTGACAGCTCCATATTTCACCATTAACAAATATATTTGAAGTAATTAAATTAAATTGTATTTAATCAAAACATACTTATTGCCACCTCAATTTTACTGCAAGTTCTAAATAACATTTTTATTTAATTGTTTAACAGAAAACTGATTAGGGGATTACCCACTCTTCTTAAAGGTAAATATTCAGAAAGATATAGCCCCCATCTGTAAGAAGCAGATAATTCCAGCTCCAGCTCACTTTTATGTATATAGTTTGTGTCTCACATTTTCATGTAACCCTGTTTGAACGAAGACAACAGTCTGAAAAGAGACAGTGTAACTTACCTCAGGACAAATCCAAAGGAGCACAGCCAGAGTTGATTCAAACTCAGTCTGATTTCACTGCAGCTCTTCCTGGGACCTTTATTTGTAATAAGGTCATAGTCATCTGAGGTAAATTCATTAGCAGGCAGCTGTTGCCATGACAACCAGTGCAATAGTGATTCTCCCCAAGTATGCAAATGAATAGGAGGAAGGGAGTGCAGTGTGGCTGATTATCTCTAATGTCACAATGTTGCTGCACAATGTTGTGCAGGTGGGGGAGGGGAGGAAAAAAAATCAGGCTTTTCCAGTTTTCCCAAATTTTGCTGAAAAAAAAACCACCACAAAATACACATTGGAGATCATGCCACACACCTATTAATGCCTGAAATTTGGTTCAAATTCCCCAGGGCTTGTTTACAAAAACAAAAACAGGCTCTGGAAAGGAAAAGAAAAATGAGACACTGAGGTACAGATCCTGTAAAATAGAAAATTGTGATGCAGCCTTAACTATGGCCTCACTATTGTCAAATCACAGTAATATGTGCCTACCATTCCAAATCACTTCCAGATGTAACAAAAAAGTCATGATTATTATTAACATAAGATACAACATAGCTCTACTAGCAACATGACATCTGCCAATGTTCTTTACAATGAATTGCAGGAAATTCATATTGTCTTTATCATTTATTGCTGAAAGACTGAGTTTTAAAGGTCATCATCAGTAATGAAAGAACCCCAAAAGGTTTGGAGCTTTAGTCATTATCCATACAAAAGTTAGGGTACTGGTAAGGCATTGATCTGTGTTTAGCTGACCTCTTTGTCTAGAAAGATCACAAGACCAACACTTCATATGAGATTTCATGTTTCCTGCTTCTGGTAATTCTATTTTGAGACCAAAGGTGAATCAGGATATGGAAGTGTCACAGTTCAGGGTAACTGCACCTATATTCCCCCTTTATGGTCCAGCAAGGAAATCAAATCTTAGGCTTTTGGCCACAGGCATCACCTCTCTGGGATGGAGACTCATGACCCTTCCTCTCCTGACCAGGGTATTTCAAATAGTCCCCTATATATGCTCTGAATTCCCCAGCAAGTTAAAGTGCCTCAACAGGCCTGCTTTGCCTTCCTTCCCCAGAAGCTATAAACAGCAATTGCCCACAGTTAACTTACCGCATAGCTTTTCCTAAGCAAACATTTATTCTGAAGATAAAGGCATTACAGAGAAAACATATAACAATCAAAGAAGCTACATATGTGTTACTAATTTTACCATGATCACCTCCTCCCACCTTCCCTAGGGTTCTGGTCAATGTCAGTCCTTCCAACTCTTCCCTAAGGATTGGGGCCCTCCCTCTGGACAGAAGGTCCTGTCTCTTTGCCTGATTAGAAAGAAGACCCTGAGTCAGTTTAAACTCAGGCTGTTTATCCGAAAGTCCTTTCTTTTTGTGCTGGCCAAGGGAGAATCCAGTTTCAACTAATATAGGCAAGCCTTTCCAGGAAGTGGTCCGCCTTTGGAGATATTACAACCTGAGTTAGTTTGCCTAATCACCCCTCGCTGGTCTGAGTTCCTCAAGGGCTGAGTTCCTGAAGGCCCTCTCCCACTGAATTACATATAATCCTTTTCCCACAATGATGCATACACTTAATACTGTAAGATCTCCCAAAGACATTGGAGGAAACTGCCATATCTGTCACAGGAAGTGCACTAGTATATATTAAGAAAACCCACTAAAAGCATGTTGGACTGACTTTATGTTAGCTCATTTGCCCAACCCATTACCATCTCATAAACTGCAGAATTCAATGGCCTGATTTGCAGAAAATCTCATCACCCACAACTCCATGGACTTAAATGGCCTCTTAAAATAAAACCAATAACCTGCTAACTCTTTTTAACCAGAGATACAATCTGACAGTTACTCTGTCATGGATATGTGTATGGGTCTACCGTGGACAAGGTGGACTCCGAAGGAGATTAGTACATTTTAAAACTGATGCAAATGTGAAGATGTCATGCTTAGAAAACAGTAATGGTTGATTCCAAATGCTATGTATTTATTGGTCTCAGCACTCACTGAATAGTACCATAAAGAATAACTGAGCAATACTCTATGCATAGTCAGAAATAATGTTTGCATAGTCACACAAGTTGTCATTCCCTCAAGAAGAAACTCTCCAAGGAAAAACAAAAAAAATCAGCCATATCGATCTTTCTTCCATAAAATATTATTCGAAAATAATTTCTAGTACTGTAACGGAGTACTTATATAGGTCTCATCACACTAATATTCAACATTCAAATAGAGATTACAAAGTTGAGTAACAAACAAGAGATAATTCTCTTTCTACCGCCTCTTATCAAATTTTCCAAGAGTATTTTAACCTTCTATACTATATTAATCTGAATACTAATAACACAGTTTGCTGCTCATTCATTCCATTTAAGAAATCACAAGCAGAGCTGGTCAAATTATTTTTTCCAGTTAATTTAACATTCTTTTCAAATAAATCATTCAGTGAATGCATTATTTTCATTAGTCACCCATTTTATAGAGGTGGATGAATATATTTACTGAATAATTTGTTCAATGAATTCCATTATATTTTTCAAATCAAATATTCCACAGATAACATTTTTTAATCACTCATCCTGCTTCAAACATGAGATGTTACGAAAAATAAAGGTTTTATTTAGTTGTTTTTTAACCTTTTGCTGAAGACTGGCATCAAAGCTAAGAAATATCATAATTTGGGATACAAGCAATCGGAAGTGAAGGTCCCAATCCAGCAACTGATTCTGCCTGGGCAGACTCCTGTACACCTGAGGAATGCATTCTGTGAATGCCAGAATCTGATCCTGAAGAGTTAACTGAAAGACTGGGGCCTCAATTATATTGTAAGCTAGTTTAAATCTTACTCTGATCATTCTATAACAACAAAGAGACAATGTATACCATGTAAAGTAACAAAGGTTATTGATATAATATTCATTTTCTGATTGATAGATTATTAGTATGATGGGTGGAAAATAGTTTAAAATTTCTAACCCTGGTCACCTATGCTGCTGAGCTCAATTCTGAGCCCAATTCTGCTTCCAACCAAGTCAATAGGATTTTTGTCGCTTTAATTTCAGTTGAAGAAGAATCAGTCCTGAACTCTCATTTCAGCAATACATCCAGCAATGTTTATTTAAATTGTGAACATCCCTTTTCTAGACAATTCAGACTCCAGATAAAATGGGACAAGAAGTGCTTTCCCCAAGTATTCTTGCAGTTCACTGTATCTGACCTATACAGGTGAAGCTCTCTTTTAATCTAGCTATACAAATATGAATTCAAAATATTATTCTACATTGCATACAATTCAGTGGTAAATAATAAATAGCAGGCAGCCTATGCTTATATTTATAATATCAAGCATTTTTATGGGCATTACTAAATGTTTTCAGATTATCAATTCTCTGCCATATTTTGGAGGACATACCGGTATATTGATTTCCTGAGGAAAGTCTCTGTTATAGAGTTCTCAATCATTAATTTGCCCATTTAATATTGTGATTGAAGCTTCTGAAAAGTCCCCTAATTGCTAGAGATCACCATCACACCAAATACTGTCCGTCATATTTTAATGATATACATCCCTGTGACAGCATTAGTCACTGGTGAAGAGTCACCTTGTCATAACCTTAGTCCCAGATTTGGACCTTAGCATCCAAAATATGGGGGTTAGCATGAAAACCTCCAAGCTTAGTTACCAGCTTGGACCTGGTACTTGCTGCCACCACCCAAAAAATTAGAGTGTTTTGGGGCACTCTAGTCCCCCTGAAAAACCTTCCCTGGGGACCCCAAGACCCAAATCCCTTGAGTCTCACAACAAAGGGAAATAATCCTTTTTCCCTTCCCCCCTCCAGGTGCTCCTGGAGAGATACACAGACACAAGCTCTGTGAACTACACAGAGTGACTCCCCCTCTCTGTTTCCAGTCCTGGAAACAAAAAGTACTTTCCTATTTCCCCAGAGGGAATGCAAAATCAGGCTAGCAAATCCAACACACAGATCTCCCCGATTTCTTCCTCCCACCAATTCCCTGGTGAGTACAGACTCAATTTCCCTGAAATTTCCCAGTAAAGAAAACTTCAACAGGTCTTAAAAGAAAGCTTTATATAAAAAAGAAAGAAAAATACATACCCATGGTCTCTCTGTATTAAGATGATACAATACAGGGTCAATTGCTTAAAAGAATATTGAATAAACAGCCTTATTCAAAAGAATACAAATCAAAGCACTCCAGCACTTATATTCATGCAAATACCAAAGAAAAGAAACTATATAACTTACTATCTGATCTCTTTGTCCTTACACTTAGAAACAGAAGACTAGAAAGTAGAAACTACTTCTCCAAAGCTCAGAGAAAGCAGGCAGACAGACAAAAGACTCAGACACAAACTTCCCTCCACCCAGAGTTGAAAAAATCCGGTTTCCTGATTGGTCCTCTGGTCAGGTGCTTCAGGTGGAAGAGACATTAACCCTTAGGTATCTGTTTATGACACGCCCCCCAAATTGCAGACAGTGGGGAAGCTCACTGGTGGCGATTTCCTTCTAGAACATTAAAATAAACAGATTAATACAACACATGCACCTTTACATATACCCCTAAGTATATAACTAACAGACTTTTACACTTTAAGAACACTTTTTAACTACTGAATTCTGGGAAACTCTCTCGGGAGAGTGCATGAGCAACTTTGTTAGAAGCTCCTGTGATGTGTTGAATTTCAAAACCAAAATCTTGGAGAGCTAAACTCCAACGAAGAAGTTTCTTGTTGTTCCCCTTGGCAGTATGAAGCCACTTTAGTGCAGCATGGTCAGTTTGTAGTTGGAACCGCCGTCCCCAAACATATGAGCGTAGCTTTTCCAGGGCGTACACAATGGCATAGCATTCCTTTTCACTGACTGACCAGTGACTTTCCCTCTCAGACAGTTTCTTGCTGAGAAACACGACAGGATGGAAGTTGTGATCTGTTGCTTCCTGCATGAGCACTGCTCCTATACCACGCTCAGATGCATCTGTGGTTACTAGGAATGGTTTGTCAAAATCCGGGGCCCTGAGCACAGGGTCAGACATGAGCGTTGCCTTAAGTTGGGTAAAGGCCTTTTGACACTTATCAGTCCACTTAACTGCATTTGGCTGGGTCTTTTTGGTCAGGTCGGTCAGTGGGGCAGCGATTTGGCTGTAGTGGGGTACAAATCGCCTGTAGTATCCGGCCAAGCCTAAGAAGGATTGGACCTGCTTCTTGGACCGTGGGACAGGCCACTTTTGGATAGCATGCACCTTGGCCTGTAGGGGGTTTATGGTTCCTCGACCCACCTGGTGACCCAGGTAAGTCACTCTGTTTTGGCCTATTTGACACTTTTTGGCCTTAACAGTTAGTCCTGCCTGCCTGATGCGCTCAAAGACCTTTTCCAGGTGTAGTAGGTGTTCGGGCCAGGAGTCTGAAAAAATGGCCACATCATCGAGGTAGGCAACTGCAAATTCTCCAAGTCCAGCTAGTAGACAATCTACCAGCCTCTGGAAGGTGGCGGGTGCATTTCAAAGGCCGAAAGGAAGGACATTGAATTCATACACCCCCGCATGGGTGACGAATGCTGACCTCTGCTTGGCAGGTTCATCTAGCGGTACTTGCCAGTACCCCTTGGTTAAGTCTATTGTAGAGATGAACTGGGCACGTCCCAACTTTTCCAATAGCTCATCGGTACGTGGCATTGGATAGTTGTCCGGACGAGTTAAAGCATTTACCTTACGGTAGTCCATGCAAAAGCGTATTTCCCCATCTGGTTTGGGTACCAGAACCACTGGAGATGCCCATGCACTGGTAGATGAGCGGATTATCCCCATCTGTAGCATGTTCTGGATCTCCCGTTCTATAGCCGCTTGGGCATGAGGAGACACTCGGTAGGGTGGGGTTCTGATTGGGTGAGCATTACCTGTATCAATGGAGTGGTATGCCCGTTCAGTCCGTCCTGGGGTGGCTGAGAACAATGGGGCGAAGCTAGTGCACAGCTCCTTGATTTGTTGCCGCTGCAGACGTTCCAGGGTGGTTGAGAGGTTCACCTCTTCCACGCCACCGTCTTTTTTTCCCGTCGTAGTAGACACCGTCAGGCCACTCAGCATCATCTTCCTGGACTGTAAACTGACAAACCTGTAAATCTCTGGAATAGAAAGGCTTGAGAGAATTAACATGGTACACTTTAGGCTTTAGTGAGGAATTGGGAAATGCTATGAGGTAGTTTACAGCTCCCAGGCGCTCTTGGACCGTGAATGGCCCTTCCCACGATGCTTCCATCTTATGGGCCTGTTGTGCCTTCAAGACCATAACCTGGTCTCCTACCTTGAAGGAACGTTCTTTGGCATGTTTGTCATACCAGGCCTTTTGCTCTTCTTGAGCATCTTTTAGGTTCTCTTTAGCAAGGGCTAAAGAGTGTCGGAGGGTGCTTTGTAGGTTGCTTACAAAGTCCAGAATGTTAGTTCCTGGAGAAGGCGTAAACCCCTCCCATTGCTGCTTCACCAACTGTAATGGCCCCTTAACCTCGTGACCATACACAAATTCAAATGGTGAAAACCCTAAACTGGGATGTGGTACAGCCCTGTAGGCAAACAGCAACTGCTGCAACACTAGGTCCCAATTATTGGAGAATTTGTTGATGAATTTTCGTATCATGGCCCCCAAAGTTCCATTGAACCTTTCCACCAGGCCATTGGTTTGATGGTGGTACGGGGTGGCAACCAAGTGATTCACCCCATGAGTTTCCCACAGTTTTTCCATGGTCCCTGCCAGGAAATTAGACCCTGAATCTGTAAGGATGTCGGAGGGCCAGCCTACCCTGGCAAAGATGTCTGTTAAGGCCAGGCACACAGTGTTAGCCCGGGTGTTGCCTAGAGCTACTGCTTCCGGCCATCGGGTAGCAAAGTCCACTAAAGTCAGTACGTACTGCTTTCCTCTGGGTGTCTTTTTTGGGAAAGGGCCCAGAATATCCACAGCTACTCGCTGAAATGGGACCTCAATTATGGGGAGTGGCTGGAGAGGGGCCTTGACCTGGTCTTGAGGCTTACCCACTCTTTGGCATACCTCACAAGACCGGACATACTTGGCAACATCCTTGCCCATCCCCTCCCAGTGGAAGGACTTCCCCAACTGGTCCTTGGTTCTGTTCACCCCAGCATGGCCACTGGGATGATCATGGGCTAAGCTTAAGAGCTTCTCCCGGTACTTAGTTGGAACCACCAACTGTTTTTGCGGCTGCCATTCTTCCTGGTGTCCACCAGAAAGAATTTCCTTGTATAAAAGTTCTTGGTCTATAACAAACCGGGATCGATTAGAAGAGCTGAGAGGCGGTGGGGTGCTCCGTGCCGCCGCCCACGCTTTCTGAAGGCTGTCATCTGCTTCCTGCTCAGTCTGGAACTGTTCCCTTGAGGCTGGGGTCACCAGTTCTTCCTCAGACTGTGGACTTGGGCTTGGTCCCTCTGGAAGCGATGTAGGTGATGGGGTTGTTTCCGTTGCTGGTGAACCGCTCTCCGCTGGTGCACCTGACGGTATTTCAGGCTCTGGCTGAGCCTTTTGGGTATGGCTGTCTTTTGCTTCTGCCAGTTGTGGCTCGCTGGCGCCCTCTGGCGTTGAGTTTGAAGATGTGGTTGCACTTGCTGGTGCTGGTTGCTGTTCCAGTTCCGGGCCTGGGACTGGAGATGCTGTGGCTGTTTCAGTGGTAGGTATGGAATCCGGGTCCACTACCTCTGTCTGGGTCTCTGGTAACACAGACGGGGCCTCTGTGGATGGCTCAGGAACAGGAATGGGTCTGGAAGCTTGCCTGGTTTGGCTACGTGTAACCATTCCCACTCTCTTGGCCCGCCTCACCTGGTTGGCCAAGTCTTCCCCCAGTAGCATGGGGATAGGATAATTGTCATAGACTGCAAAAGTCCACATTCCTGACCAGCCTTTGTACTGGACAGGCAGTTGAGCTGTAGGCAAGTCTACAGCTTGTGACATGAAGGGGTAAATTGTAACTTTGGCCTTTGGGTTGATGAATTTGGGGTCAACGAAGGATTGGTGGATAGCTGACACTTGTGCCCCCGTGTCTCTCCACGCAGTAACCTTCTTTCCGCCCACTCTCAAATTTTCCCTTCGCTCCAAGGGTATTTGAGAGGCATCCGGGCCTGGGGATCTTTGGTGTGATGGTGGTGTAATGAATTGCACTCGCATGGTGTTCTTGGGACAGTTGGCCTTGATATGTCCCAGTTCATTACACTTAAAGCATCTTCCATCTGATGGGTCACTGGGCCGAGGTGAGTTACTGGAGACTGGTGAGGTTGAAGGGTAGGGTATCTGTGGCTTTACTTGGGTGGTATGTGGGGTCTTTGGCTGTCCTCGGTTGTAGGGTTTATGGTCTGTGTGCCCCCTGGGGTAATCGTTCCCCTTGACAGTAGCTTTCTTGCTTTCTGCCAGTTCCATCCATTTGGCTCCAATTTCCCCCGCCTCAGCGATATCTTTGGGATTTCCATCTTGTATGTACCGTGTGATGTCTTCAGGAACACCATCCAAGAACTGCTCCATTTGTATAAGGAGGTGCAGTTCTTCCAAGGTTTGAATGTTGTTTCCTGTTATCCAGGCCTTATAGTTTTTTGCAATGTAGTAGGCGTGTTTGGGAAATGACACCTCTGGTTTCCACTTTTGGGTTCTGAAACGCCGACGGGCATGATCTGGGGTTATCCCCATTCTGTATCTGGCCTTGGTTTGAAAAAGTTTATAGTCATTCATTTGCTGCTTAGGCATTTCAGCTGCCACCTCTGCTAAAGGTCCACTGAGCTGTGACCTCAATTCTACCATGTACTGGTCTTCGGGAATGCTGTACCCAAGACAGGCTCTTTCAAAATTTTCCAAGAAGGCCTCGGTGTCATCACCTGCCTTGTAGGTGGGAAATTTCCTGTGCTGTGGAGCAATAATTGGCGCCGGGTTGTTAGGGTTGGCTGGCACATGCAGCCCAGCTTTTGCCAACTCCAGTTCATGTTTTCTCTGTTTTTTCCTTCTCTTCATTCTCTTTTTGGTGCTTTTCCATTTCTTTTTGGTGCTTTTCCATTTCTTTTTGGTGCTTTTCCATTTCTCGGCGGTGGGCCAACTCTTCTTCTGCTTGTTTCCTTCGGTAGGCCACCTCTTCTTCTTCTAGTTTTCTTTTGTGTGCTGCCTCTTGGGCTGCCTGTTCTCTTTGGAAGGCTGCCAGTTTGATGCTTTCTTCCTTTTCTTTCATCTCCATCTGTCGCCTGTGTTCAGCTTCTTTGTATTGCTCTTCGGCCTCAATTTTTGCCTTAGAAGTCATGATTCCTGTTTTCTTGTGTTGGGGTGCCCTCCGGTGTTTATCTTCTGAACTGCAGGTTCTCTGTTGCCTCCTGAAGTCTGCCTAGCAACAGTGCCTTTAGCTAATTTTCAATGTTAAGTAAACCTGAAAAACCACTTTATTTGCATTCATATAGTGCTGGTAATGACTCTCAATGGGAGTGCTATTGTGTGACAAAAGACCCTCTACAGTCTCTTAATGGCTTCTCGCTTAACATGCAAGCCACAAACTGCCAGAGAGAGCAGAGAAAAAAATTCTCTCTGGTTCCCTTTTAAAACCAACTGTTTCTCTCTGCTAAAAAGCCCTTAGCAGAGAAGAGAAAAATATAATATTCCTACTGGCTTCTGGATTCTGTCTATATCCCACCTGCTGCCACCATGTCATAACCTTAGTCCCAGATTTGGACCTTAGCGTCCAAAATATGGGGGTTAGCATGAAAACCTCCAAGCTTAGTTACCAGCTTGGACCTGGTACTTGCTGCCACCACCCAAAAAATTAGAGTGTTTTGGGGCACTCTGGTCCCCCTGAAAAACCTTCCCTGGGGACCTCAAGACCCAAATCCCTTGAGTCTCACAACAAAGGGAAATAATCCTTTTTCCCTTCCCCCCTCCAGGTGCTCCTGGAGAGATACACAGACACAAGCTCTGTGAACTACACAGAGTGACTCCCCCTCTCTGTTTCCAGTCCTGGAAACAAAAAGTACTTTCCTATTTCCCCAGAGGGAATGCAAAATCAGGCTAGCAAATCCAACACACAGATCTCCCCGATTTCTTCCTCCCACCAATTCCCTGGTGAGTACAGACTCAATTTCCCTGAAATTTCCCAGTAAAGAAAACTTCAACAGGTCTTAAAAGAAAGCTTTATATAAAAAAGAAAGAAAAATACATACCCATGGTCTCTCTGTATTAAGATGATACAATACAGGGTCAATTGCTTAAAAAAATATTGAATAAACAGCCTTATTCAAAAGAATACAAATCAAAGCACTCCAGCACTTATATTCATGCAAATACCAAAGAAAAGAAACCATATAACTTACTATCTGATCTCTTTGTCCTTACACTTAGAAACAGAAGACTAGAAAGTAGAAACTACTTCTCCAAAGCTCAGAGAAAGCAGGCAGACAGACAAAAGACTCAGACACAAACTTCCCTCCACCCAGAGTTGAAAAAATCCGGTTTCCTGATTGGTCCTCTGGTCAGGTGCTTCAGGTGGAAGAGACATTAACCCTTAGCTATCTGTTTATGACACACCTACAGACACCAAGGCTCTTGCACTGTATCTAGGAACCAAATTAAATCAGTTAATAAGAAATCCCATGACAGTTCATAGGTGGCAAAAAATATACCAAATTATAAATGAAGTGCTGAAAAAGAATTACTTTACAAAAAGTCCTGATCTAGGATTGTGAAGTTAATGGAAAAATAAAAATGAATCACCCTGAATACTGATTTATTAAGATCTATTTGTTAAATTGGAATTCTGTGCTGACACTATTTGTCTGTTTCAGAGGTGTCAGTCAGTGTGGCGTAAAATGGTTATTATATATAATTATTCAGTGTAATTAGTAAGAATGTAATTCCTTGCAATTTCTTACTCTTTACTGTAATTTTCAACAAAATGGAATAGTTTAACCCAATAAACAGAGAGTTTTCTTAGAGTGAACTTTTTTCCTCAAAGTTATGAAAACTTTTTCAGAGGACCTCCAACAATTTGCTACCGATTCAGGGGAAAACCTCTTCCAATAATAAAAATACCAAGTACTTAGACAATAGGTCTCTCAGCACCATACAAAAACAGGCAAGCCTCATTATCCCTATTTTACAGAGGGGCAAAATGAAGTTGAGAGAGATAATTGACTTCCCTGAGAACACACAGGTCAGTGGCAGAATAAGGGAATAGAATTTAGGTTTCCTGACTTCTAATCCACTGCCCTATTTACTGGATGGGATTGCCTCCCCTAAAATATTTTATTCTCAAAATGCATAATCCATAAGGCCCTATTTCATTCATGATATTGTGGAAATTCCAGACCCTGCAATATTAGGCTTCCACTGCAATTTTGATTTGAATTAGCTTACTTTGCACAGTTCACAATTCTGCATACATTTTGAGGTTTGCAACATACACTTCCCCCAGCACTACACTTCCCCCTCCCCCCAGCAGTACTTCCCTCCTTAACTACGGTAGCTTTGGCAATATTTCTTCAATTTGTCATGAGCATTCAAACTTGAATGAACTCATCCGATCTCACTATACTTACATGTTGCTAGGAGCCAAACGGTTGTTTGCATGCAGTACAGTATTTCCATGAGTTTAAGCAAATGGTGAACCCTGCTAAAGACTCAAAAACTGCAGAAAATATCAGTGCTTTACATCATGCAAAGCAGTAACCCAAGCAACTGCATGCTGATGGTGGAAAGTTGTTTTGTACAACCTGCAATGTCAAGTTAGACCATACACGTAAGTTCAGTATTAATGTTTATTTAAATTCTGATTGGCATCATCATGCCAAACGCAAAGCAGAGACATATCTGACATCAAAAGCAAAATGTTACACAATGTCTTATCTATGTTTAATTGCAGTGCCAAGAGTTGTGGCACTCAAAATGTGGCATATTTTGAACTTGGCGAGGCATTCTCAAGTGCAAATTTACCAATGGAGAAACCATTTAACCCAGTGTTAAGGGTGTACATTCAGAAACAAATTCCAAACACAGGTGCTCTTTCTTCTGCTAACAAGCTTCACCAAGATTACTTACCCGAAACGTTTGAAGTATACAGAAAGGAACTGAAAGAGTGTATGAACGTAGCTGATTCTATATGCATTGTGTCTGATGAGTCAATAGATGACAAAGATAATTATGTACTGCATATCACTGCTGTACTCCAGATGAGTGGCTCAGAAAAGCTACAATCATTTCGTTTGGACAGTCCTGTTCTTAACTCGGTAAATTATTTAACTATGTTACAAGCTGTCATGAAGTACCTGATGAATTTAGATATAGACTTTAATAAGGTGTCCAGGATAGTAACAGGCAATGTGATATACTATAGTTAAGCATATAATCAGGTTCTACAGGGGCTAGTTCCTAATTTGGTGCATGTTAACTTGCAATGTGCATATTGTAAGAAGTGGCACTGCAACGCTGAGGAGAGAGCTTTGCTACATCAGCTTGATGAAGACTGAGGTTCAGACACCCTGGACTATTATTTATGAAAGCAGTTTGGGTATTTGATGTGAAACAAGTGAATACGTTATCAGAACAGGCGCTCCCTCTGGAGGCAATCTCTATGTTTGACCATGAAGCTAAAGCACAGCTTGCCCCTTACACATTTTTTGCAAGTGAATGTGAATTAAATGATTTTGGAGAGTTTTGGAATTCACCTGCAGTTCTACAGGGTTTTCCAGAGGTAGAGACTGCAAAGTGATCACTATCAATCTTGCCTAACTCTGTGGATGCCAAGTGTGCAATGTCTCGCACGGACAAACCTTCACAAAGCAAAGACTGCCCATGAAGGAGATCATTGTAGTGGGGTATATTCACTGTTTGTAAAATGTAAAAGGCTAAAGTGACTGGACTCAATTTCTACATCAGTTGGGTTAAGACTTTCAGTCTTCTGCATTTTATGTTGTACTGGTCACTTTTTTTTTAAAAATGAATTTAATATAGTTGCGGCAAAATGTCTGATTATCAAAGCAATTAACAGGTATAACATAATACTTGAGTTTTTATATTGTTCCAGCAATTTTTTCTCAAACAAATAGGTCTACTCTGGCTTTTCCAACTTACTGCTGTTAATAAAGGTCCATAACTTTTCTATGATTTTCCACATCTTGTCCGCAACTCAGCCACAATTATTTGAACATCATACCATGACTCAAGTAGGGCCTTCATAATCCACCATTATTTTGGAAATCTTTAAAAAAATATAAATTATTAGCTTTATCCAACTCTTTTGTTATATAGAAGAAGGGAGTGATGGATGCTACCAAATGAGATCCAAAGACCTTGTTAAAGTCAATGAGTGCGCTAAGCAATTAAAGAAGCAAATTGTCCCTTGTGTGCAGTGAGATGGCAGGAAAAAAATGGAAGCTACCACCTAAGGCAATAAACCCCCATAGTGAGGCCTGAATGGAACTAACCAAGGCATATGAACAGGAATTTCATTGGCTGCAAACAGAAGTACTAGGAGTTTGGATTTGCAGGCTGTGGGACTTAGAAGCAGAAATCTAGTTAACAGAAATAAATGTGTAAGGCCAAACACTCAGGCCAAACAAGGCAACATCTGATAGGAATGAGTACTATCAGACAACATAAGGAGCAAGAACTCTCTGAAGAGAATGCCTCTGAGTCATGACATTTCTGAAAGTAAAAGTCGGCAGAACCTCCTCTAGATGTCAAGTTTCCCAATAGAAATGAATCTGTGAATATTCTCTTTCCAAAAGGGAAATCTTCAGAAAGTGAATAGCAAGAATCATGGAAAGAACACAGGAAATATTCTTGGAGTTAGTGACAAGCCAGAAGTCAGAAATCTCTCTCATGACATTTGTTGTTGTTTTTACAGTCATGATCTATGGGAACACTCAACAGAGTATTCTTTAAATCTGTTTTTGTCTAATGGTCTCATTGAAACAAGGTGACAACAAAATTCATTCAAAATGTACAGTGTGAAAGATTTAAGGTACAGTGAATAGGTTTAAAGGGTATTAAGTTTAACTCAGCTAACAGTTGCCTGAGGCCTTGTAAACACTCAGAAACTTTTAAACCAACTCTTGAACAATCTGAAGATGAAACATTCACCTTGGAACCTATAGCATTGAAAAATAGTTCTAGATTTCTCTTGTCAAAGCTCAAGTCGTTCTTTAACACAGATTTTAACAGGAAAATATCCTTTACTATATTAGGTTTCTTATTAAGGGCAGTTATTGTCCCTCTCAACTCATTTCGTTTCTTATTCTCAGACTCTTTCATCCCTCCCAAATTTGGAGGCAAACAAGCATTAAAAGATTAAAAAGTATAATCGTATGTTACCTTTACAGTTGCTATAGGGTTTAAAATATTCTGGCACAAATTTTCTGCTGGTATAACTATTTTTTATTTGTTACTTAATATTTTTTCTTAGTTATTTAATTTTTAAAGGAAAAAGATTTTAGTTCAATTGAAACCAGTGGAAGGTTAACAGAGTAAAAATCAGAAAGGGCTTTGTATTCTAATCACTCTAGCCTGAGGATGATCATGGAAGTCTCTGCCTTATCTGTAACAAGGAACACAAGGCCCATAATTCACTCTAGAAAAAAACTTTTAGAGCACTATTCAGGGCAAAGGAATTTAAAAAGTGTGTTTTCTGAAAGAGTCTTGTTCTTTTCAAACTCCCTGGGGAATTCATATAAATATTTTTAGAAAGGTAAATTGAATTTAATAAATATTTTGAAAAAATTCCATTTTCTTGCTTTCATATGGCAGAAAAAAGGGAAATAGGCCATTAATTGCAGGTATTTCTAATTTTGAGGTATCAAAAAAAATGAGGCCCCCCAAAAGTATTCAGTGTGCGAATATTTGGACCAACAAGTACTAAGGATTCTCCTATAGATAACTGAAGAAGTTCTCTCTGTACAGGAAAAAAGAGAGAAATTAATGTTATCTGTGTCAAATTTGTTATTAAGATCAGTTAATCCAATTTAGTAACAGTAGATATTCATTATTATGCTGTTAAAATGCATTACAACACTGATTTGAATTAGGAGTAGGCCCTAGGAATTGGGGAATCCATGCATATTCCAATTTTGAGGAGTGTAAAGATTCTAAACTAAATCTAGTCAGACCCTTCATCACAGGATCTCAAAGTGCTATATGAACATTATAGTGAATTAACAGGGAAACATCCCTTAAATGTCCCCATTTGACAGATGACTAAACTGTATAAAGAGGTTGTGATGTCTAATGTTACACTGAGCCAGTGGCAACCCTAATATGTCCAGTTCATGCAGACAGTATTTTAAAAAGCTATTGCTATCTTAAGCGTCTTCTCATCTTTTTCTTATTTTCAAGCCTCTCATCTGCCCTATGGTTTGATATTTGTAGTGTTGCTGTAGACGTGTTTGCCCCAGGGTATCAGAGAGCCAAGATAGTTAAGGTAATATCTTTCATTGGATCAACTTCTGTTGGTGGAAGGGACGAGCTTTCAAGATTACACAGAGCTCCTCTTCAGATCTGGGAAAGGTGCTCAGAGTGTCACAGTTAAATACAAGGTGGTACAGATTGTTCAGCATAAGGAGTTAACACATTTGGTGAGAGACCATGCGAGGTGAAGAAGGAACTTATCACCTCTACATAGGAGGACAAAGGAGGGTTAGTGGGTTATAGATTGTTGTAATGAGCCATAAATCCACTGTTTTTATTAAGTTCATGATTTGTCATGTCTAGCAAAGTTATGAATTTAAACTCCCAGGTTCATCTTTTGAAGATGTTGTGCAGGTTTCGTTTGAGGATGAGGAGAGGCCATATAGAGAGTGATCTTTTCATGAAAAAAGCGTTCTCTCATAGGTGATAGTGTTTTTGTCTTATTTTCGTGTGTGAATTCATTCAAGAGCATAGTTGTTACTGGGGCATTTAGTGCACAGGATGAGGTACACCACATGTTGTAATACACAGGTGTAGAACCCACAGATCTTGAAAGGTGTATTGTGGGGGGTACTGATAAGTGTAACGGGAGATTTGTCTTCAGGTTTTGCATCTGTTATTATGGCAGCATCTGGTGCCACGTTAAGTTAGTGGGTCTTGGTGTGTGGAGAGCTTGTTTCTGATGAAGAATATGGCGAAGCTGGGAAATTGAAGGCCAGAAAAGGAAGGCCAAGAAAGATATCTTTTAGGATGTGGTCTCTATTGGGTATGATACCCCACATGGGTTCCAGCATGGGGTGGTAGAGGACAACTAAGGATGTGCAGTCCCACACATGCCTATCACACCATATGCTGTATCACAACTGCCCCAAGCTCTATAACCAATTGTCTATAACCAAGCTCTAAGATACACCCTCATTTGCTCCAATCCCTCAGACAGAGACAAACACCTACAGGTGAAGAAACTGATTGATAGAGCCAGAAGGGTACCCGGAAATCACCTACAAGACAGGCCCAACAAAGAAATTAACAGAATGCCACTAGTTACCAACAGCCCCCAACAAAAACCTCTCCAGCACATCATCAAAGATCTACACCTATCCTGAAGGATGATCCCTCACTCTCACAGACCTTGGGAGACAGGCCAGCCCTCACTTACAGACAGCCCCCCAACCTGAAGCAAATACTCACCAGCAACTATACACCACACAACAGAAACACCAACCCAGGAACCAAACACTGCAACAAACCCTGTCTGTCCACATATCTATTCAAGGGACACCATCATAGGACCTAACCACATCAGCCACACCATCAGGTGCTCGTTCGCCTACACATCTACCAATGTGATATATGCCAACATGTGCCAGCAATGCCCCTCTGCCATGTACATTGGCCAAACCAGACAGTCTCTATGCAAAAAAATAAATGGACACAAATTGGACATCAGGAATTATAACATTCAAAAACCAGTACGAAAACACTTCAATCTCCCTGGTCACTCAATAACAGACCTAAAAGTGGCAATTTTTCAACAAAAAAACTTCAAAAACAGACTCCAACATGAAACTGAAGAACTAGAATTAGTTTGCAAACTGGACACCATCAAATTAGGTCTGAATAAAGACTGGGAGTGATTGGGTCATTACAAAACCTAAACCTAATTTCCCCAATACTAAATTTCCCCCTACTGTTACTCACACCTTCTTGTCAACAGTCTGAAATGGGCCACTCTCATTACCACTACATAAGTTATTTTTCCTCCCTGGGTATCCTACTGTTAATTGAATTGTCTCATTAGACTGACCTCACACTTGGCAAGAAAACTCCCATCTTTTCATGTATTTATATCTGCTCTTGTACTTTCCACTCCATACATCTGATGAAGTGGGTTCTAGCCCATGAAAGCTTATGCCCAAATAAATTTGTTAGTCTCCAAGGTGCCACAAGGACTCCTTGTTGTTTTTTTTAAGTTGGTGTAGTAGGCAACTTATATCAGCAGGAGTAACTTTCTAATGTAGACACTGAGTGTTATATTAACGTAAGCTGCCTTACATTGACCTAACTCTAATATAAACCAGGCCTGAGTATTTTTCTCATACCTGAAGAAAAACTCTTTGTAGTCTTGAAAGCTTGTCTTTTTCGCCAATAGAAGTTGGTCCAGTGAAAAACATTACCTCACCCACCTTGTCTGTGCTTTGATGGCCAATTAGTTTTGTTATCTACCTGTATTACATACAAGGTCCTCAGGGAAGGGCCCATGTCTTCTATTATTTTTGTACAGGACATTTTGCAATGTTGGCACTGTAAATAACGTAGACCAAGAACTTCAGGACTAGGTCTCTGCTATTTAGGACACTGCCTTGAGCATACTGAGTAACATGAAACAATGTGACGGCAGAGACTGCATTATGGAGGCTTTTGCTGGAAAAGGAGAAGCATGAATTATATAGAATTGAAGCTATTGAAGCTTGTAAGAAGTGGTGAACCAGAGTCATGCAAAGGGGAAGAAAGATAAGTTGGGCACTTATGCTTTGAATTAACTGGAGGGGAGAAAGACAGACAAAGTTGTACAAGAGTAGATTACAATAACAGAGGCGGAAGCTATCCAAAACATGTGCTAGGGTTTCAGCAGAGGAGAAGATGGGACTTATTTTGGAGATGAGCTAGAGAAAAACATCTCCAGATTAGATGATGGTCTGGATTTGAAGAGAGGACGGACGGAGAGAAATCAGCAGGACATCACCAGTATCAGAACTGGTTAGGTACTTAGGTCTCAGTGTTATCTAAGATACATTTTATTTTCTTCTTCACTTTTAATGGGCTAATTCCCAAGTCTTAACCTGGCCCTTCAAAGATCAGGATGATGAATTCATTTAGAAACCAGGATCTTTAGGGAAAGAGTCCAGAATGTGCTCAGATGCAGGAATCTGGTTCAGAAAATCTGATCTGGTTTGCTTTGTCTAGGTCCCTCCTTAAATTTAAGTCAACTTTCTAGATATTTCAAAGGAACTTTTTTTCTGTTTGAGGATTCTCAAGACTTCATTGTTTGCCACTGAGAAAGAACTAGATGATAAAGGATTAATGCAAGTGAGATGACAGGTAAATTCATTTTGACAGGTTGATGACATGGTTTTAAATATTTAGAGCACTGAGAATTTGTGAAAAGAAAAACAATGTGGAACTGGCTTTTGCATGATAATACAACACTGCTTCTCTTTATGTTTCTAAGTTGCATCCAAATTACACAGGACTGTTAAAAATGCTACATTTCAAGTTAATCATGTCAGTATCAGCTTTGAAAAATGCATCCTTTTTCTATTTTGTTTTTCCTCTTTCACTAGTATAATCAATAAAAAAAATCATGGCTATCAATCTCCAAACTATGTAGCAATATTTTATTTTGCTGAAACACTCACAAGATGAATTATAATCATTAAACTGCATGACACTGTTACTGTAAATTCAGACCACTCATAAGCTGCTGACAGAATAAAGCAGGAGTGTTTGATTCTTATTAATTTCTGCATTTCAAATGTAAATAGTATCAAAGATATCCACCAGTCCTTGACATCCCATCAGTATAAAATGTAAAACTTTCCCAAACATCTGAAATAGTATTTCACTATTAAATGTTATTGAACTTGTAAGCATTTTTTAAATTTCAGTTTTATGTTGAAATGTTTGCAGATTTAGTTATTAGTAATGTCAGCTGAATGGTAAAAAACTGCAGTATTTGTCTGCTGTCCTAGTACATCAGCAAGTACCACAAAGCCAATTTCCTCATTGTCATATGAGTGCTTTATCACCCTATGCTTAGAAGCTAGCTGAATAATGTTATTAGTATACAATTATGCAAATAATGCAAAAAAAGTCAACTCAATGATATCAATTTATGATGCAGGATACACAGGTTAGCAAGCTATCAAGGGATCAGACTGAATGAGTATGGATGGCCATATATGCAAGCAGAGCAGAGCAGCACAGCTTCGCTATTTCTGATGGATTCTCTCTCAGGTCCAGACCTTTAAAAGGTATTTGGGCCCCTAACTCATACTGATTTCAATGAGAGGTAGGTGTCAATACCTTTGAGAATCTGGGCCTAAATCCCATCTATCTAGGTATAAAAGCACCCAGCTCTTGCACTGTGTAGCAGCCAGCATGAAATTAGACATGTACACCTGGATTTAGGGAGAGGGCATTAGGGAAGATCAAAAATACCAAAACACTGTATCAAGGAACACAGCTGAAGCACTGATATTTGGAGATGGGAACTAGAACTGATGGTTGAAGAATTCTTGGTTAGGCTGTGGAGAGGAAACTAGCAGCCAGGACTGGTTGTCAAAGAAACTGGAAAATACATATCTAGGCATATTCATGCTGGCAGAGCAGGCTTGGCCATAAAGAAACTAAGAATGGAAGTACGAGGAATGAGGGGAAACTTGTAACAAGCTGCTTTGTGTCCCTCTTTATTCCACTCAATTAAGGTATCAAGCTACATTTGAGTGAAAAACAGTACAGGGCTAGCATAATTGGTCTCTGGTCCGTGATTGGGGACTCTAGGTGCTACTGCAGTACAAACAAATATTTTTAATAATACAATGATCGTAATCACAGAGGTGATGCATCACTTTATACTGCATACTTCTCAGGGGAAATGTAGGAAACAGTGTGGAATAAGACTAAATATGAGGGTTCCAACATGGAGTATCAGTAAATAAATTGCATATCATTTTTTTATTATAGGCATATTAAACAGCATTTTCTATAACTTAAGGTCAATTTAAATCCAGGGTAACTCCACTGAAGGTAATGGGTGACCCTGGATTTATGCCAATGGCGGAAAGAAGAACTATTTAGTAAACATTTGTGAAGTTATTTGAGATCCTTAGAAAAAATAATAAAAAAAAAATCTCAGTGTAACCTTCATTGTGGAGTCACTACTGACATCTCCATAATACTAAAGAAATGTACTAGTTTCTACAAAGATAGCTGAACATAATGAAGTGTATAATTACTAGTCAAACATTTATGGAGTACCATAAATGTACGTAACTATGAGAGATGGTTAGCTAAAATAACTGATTTGCGAACATTTTTCATTGTTCCCCATCACCAAGGCAACTAATACTTTGTAAAACTTTTGTGTTTCAAATTAATTAAACTTTCAAGATCCACCAAAGTCTGTTCATGCAAAACTTTATCCTTCTTTATCATTGCTCTCAAGTTTTAAAAGATTTAGTTAATTCAATCAGAGAGCAGAAACATTTGCTGAATGCTCATAATACACATGGTGAATAATAAAGCAAATACACGTCTACCTCAATATAATGCTGTCCTTGGGAGCCAAAAAATCTTACTGCGTTATAGGTGAAATTGTGTTATATTGAACTTGCTTTGATCCACCGGAGTATGCAGCCCCTCCCCACCGGAGCACTGCTTTACCGCATTATATCCAAATTTGTGTTCTGTTGGGTGGTGTTATATCAAGGTAACGGTATAGGTGGCAAACAACTCAAACTGAAAGTTACTAATGCCAGTTATTCCATAATAACTTAAATACATGAGCAGAAAATATACTGGTTTTTGAATGATTCACAAAGGAAAGAGGGGCTAAAACTTCATAAGAAATATTTGATCAAACCAAATAGTTTGAGCAACTTTGTGTAAATAAATATATGATTAAACATGAATGATCCCATTATAACATAAAAGCGTAAGTGAGCAGAAACAAAGCTGCTGTAGGTGCTAGGGTGAAATCTTGGCCCCATCAAATTAAACCAGGATTTCACCCCTTAACTTGAAATTTCTTGAATTTAAAAAGGTTAAATTTTGAGCCTAATCTATCAAGTGTCCCTTTCAAACAAGGGATTTAACACACTGAATGGTTGTTTTTGTTTGTGATAGAACTATATATATATATAGTTCTGAGATCATGTTGAGGATGTCTTCAGTTACTTTTACTCTGAGGATCTTCAAAGGTCTATGTAACACCTCCTAGTAAAAAGAATAAGAACATAGCACTAGTTGCTTGAAATATTTTGAAAATATCAGGCTAAGAAACTAAATGTTCTTCAAAATTTGAGTGTCCTGGAGTGAAAATTAAACCACTGACATTTTAAAATCCCAGTAGGGTAGATTCTACATAAAAGCACTAAGGCAATGACATCCAGTTAAGCATTCACGCTGTTAGTCTTCTTTATTATAACCTGCTATAGTTAGACAGTCAAAAATGTCAAATTTTGCAGTACAATAAACAGAATTTTAAAAGTATGCTATTCCAATTCTTACACAAGAGAAATGCTCTATGAACATGTACATTCAAAATACACAAAGGTATTGCCACAAAAGTTTAAAACAAACTTTCCCCCATGTCTAAAGAAGGTTTCTTCTAAAAACGTATTTGTATCCCACCCACACTAGTAACAATCCATTTAGAAAAAGGTTATAAATCTAAATACACTTCCTATCTGGTTCTACATGCAACTCAAGGAACAGTGATTATTTAGAAAGATATAAATGCCTTTTGCCCTATATCTGGGACTGCTCCACCCGCTGTATTTTTTGCATATCTTCCAGTCAGCTGCAATGATCTTACTATCTATCCCTGGAGTAAGGTTAGGGGTGGGCAGCAGAGCATTCTTTGCAGAAGCTCCTTAGGCCTGGAATTTACTCACTCTTCAAAGGCTGGAGACAAGCTTTGGTCTTTGTTTAAAATAAAAATAATCTTGGACAGACATTTTTCAACACTGACATTTTCTTAAAATTGGCTAGTAACCACACTAGTACTGACTTCAATGGAAATCAGGAATCTCACTACCTTTGAAGATCTGGGCCAAAGCTCAGTAATAAATGTTGGAGGGGTTGGGTGCTAAAACAACCTGATATGATTATAAGAAGCAATGTGTTGCAGCAAGTATTCAATTATTTGTTCAAAGTGAGTGGGGAAAAGATCATTTGGTTTTAATGTATAGAGAGAAAGTTCTTAGTATGAACAGCTGTCCATTAATTATGCTCCTTGAGCAGGTACATCTGCTTAAAAAGATTTCTGATGGATCCATTTTACAAGTGGTAAGTAAATAAGTTAACTAAGCCTAATATGCAGACACTATCTGTAGGAATGTCTCCCCCAACCTGGGAAAGACTACCACCACACTAAACAAACCCTTTCATCAGCGGTCAGTTTATTCTTTAAACGCAATAAAACAATTCAATGTAACTTCCACATATAAACCTATTCATTTCAGCTGACCAGAGACCACCTCCAAACCCTTAATCAGTCTTAGCTGGTAGGTACCTTATCAGTCACAGGTAAGGCTGGTCTAATTCCCCTTGAAAGGGGCTGACCACTCTTAGGTATTTGTTAAGGCAGTAGAAATAAAGAATTTGAATATTGAACTAAGAATGGACAAAATTTTGGTTCCAGTTATTCTAGTAGAAGGATACTGAAGAAGAGCACAGGATACACTGGGCCATTGTGTTCTCCCATATGATTAATAGTCAAATTATCCATCACTGATAACCCCCAACATTCTGAAATATTCCTGGCTAGCCCTTTTAGGGAAAGAATCTTAATAAGCTGACTAGCAGCCAAACCTTCCACACACTCCCTGTGGTGGTCAAAATACTGTTATATAAAAATGAGCATGTCAGAGGATAATTAACCTCTCGATTTTTATGCAGTCTGAAAAACCTTTCAAGGAAGTCCTGAAGGGTGGAAATCTGGTCAGGATAAAACTGCACATTCATTGACAAAAAGATGGGTATGAGGTCTCAAAGGGACAGATTTGTTCGGCAGATTTCAGATGTATTTGCAGCCTTTTGTAGTTCAATTTTTATTTTATTTATCATGGTTTGAATTGGTTCTAGGTTTGGGGAGACAAAAGAAAACACTGTAGAAGAAAAACTATTCCAGCACTAATAGGTTTAATAGTATTTGATTATTTCTATTGATATATAGAGAGACACTTCGTGTCTTTGTACCTCTTATAGCTAATGTCATTGTGGGAGGCAGAAAAGTCAGGAAGAACAACTCAAGGGCTGAAAACCAGCAGGTAATGAGTTCTACTCATAGTTCTTCCACTGACTCAATGCGTGACCTTGAGCAACTCTCTGCACCTTCCTGCCTCAGTATCTCTCATCTGAAACCTAGGGATAATATTTACTAACATACATTACATGGGCCCTGTATAGATTAAGTACTTCATTTTTGTGCACTGCTTTTTTGCATTTTTACACTGTTTTACTGCATTTTTGTACACTTACAGTGCCATTATTAATTAGGTGCTCAGATATTATGGTAATGAATGCTATAGAAACACTTAAATAAATGCCTTAGTATTTGAGGTATTTACTGCAGTCAAATGTTGAAAATGAAATTGTGATGTTCTGATTTAGTGTCTACAGTTCAACTGATCAAAAAGCTAGGCTAAGAACTTCAATGTTCAGGGTGAATGCTCAGGCCTCATGTTCCAGTTCAGACCCATGTCTAGATCCCAGCCAACCTGGACTCTTTTGAGGAGAATAAAGGAAGATATTCCCATTCAAAATTAATCAGATAATAGCTGCTAAGATATTACCTTAATCAGTTTTGCTTTTGTGTTTAGATGTCTACCCTTTATTTGCAAGGATTTAGCAGCAAATAAACTACCAGAGCTCCACAGAAAATATATTTTGAACTGTAAATGCCATCCTTTTGAGAAAAAAAAAAAAAAACAAAAACCACAACCTACTTTGATAGGCTTATTTTCATGGTGACAGTTTCATTGCATTTCTTGTGTTGTAAACCATGTAAAGCTCAGCAATAAAATGTCTGCAATCTGTAGAAGTAATAGCAGACATGTCTCATAAACAAGATAAGTTGTTTCTCGACAATATTGCTACACTTCATAAATATAAACTCAAGTCTGTTTTGAGTTTTCTAGATCAGTAGCAGAGTTTTATTTTAATTAAACATATAAAATATTCATTTATGAAGCAAACATCATAGTTTTAAAAAAAACATTAAATTAAATTATAGTGCTTTTGCCATAAACCTCTTGCACAAAAGAACCATTCTGAATTTTAAGTGGATTGATACACTTCAAGTGTCCATCAGTAAAAACTGTATTAGGAACATTGTAACAGTTCTATGAATAAATTAACTATTTGTATTTCCTGATAATGTAAGTGATTCTGTGAACTCATTCCAATTTCCAAACACTAAACATTTCAGCTGTGGCTGTAATTAAGAAACTATGATATCCAGAGTAAAAAGGGGAATGCTGCCAGTGCCATTTTATACAAAGCTTCTAAGTGTTTCACTCCATAAATGACATAATTTATTGTCTTATTATATTAATCTTGTTCCGGATAGAGCCAAGTGATGGTGGTTCTCTCCTAAAATAGTTTAGTTCTTGAAATCCACACATTTGAGTTTAGTTTCCACATGCCTCCAGAATATGACTATGATATGCATCATTATGACCTAGTTCAATAAAACTAGTACTACTATTTATGGCTTCAGTCCAGCATAAACTCAGAAATTATCTTCCAGAGTTTAGCATGGAATATGAACACATGTATTGATACATGGACACTCAACCTGCTACACAGGTTCTTGACCGCTATGAAGACAAAAAAAGCAGGTTTAGGATTGTCATTAAACAGGGAGATGGGAAAGTATTCACAGACAATATAGTTTTGTGGATTAAGCAGGCTAGACACTTAACCCTACCGTGTCTCAATTTCCACAACTTAAAATGGAGGATAATCATAGCTTACTCATGGTGAGGCTTAACGTTTGTACAGCACGCCGATGACGTAAATCACTATTTAAGTGCTATGTATATTAACTTGTTCAGCAATACATGTGTCTAAATAAAGTTCATTACTATTGCCTGGGCTATTGGGAGCTATATTTGAAATCCTATTGTGGCAAATCACCCACTGAAAAGATGCTACCGACCACTCTATTAGCTAGAGCTAGTTAAAAATATCTTGATCTTTTTTCCCCAATGGAAAATGGGGGGAAATAGCCCAAAATGTCCTTATATTTTACCTGTCGCTACTACTAAAACATCAGGGACTGGGGGGACTCCAGGAGGCCAAGGTTGGACATGAAAAATAGCATGAAACACGGATCTCCTGAAATCTGCATGGATCTTGGGTGGTCATTAAAAGGCACTAGACTGGTGCTGGGTTTCTAGTGTCTAGTCTCTGCCAACATCACTTAAATGGCTGGCCCTAGGATCCCTCTAAAACACAGATCCCCAGCATGGTGAAAAAGACATGTTAAAATAATACCACCTCTAATTGCACTGCTTTGACTGTGCAAAACAAATGGACAGCCAGCTCTGAAGCTGCCCTGAATTGCACTGAGAGCCAGTTGGGAACCTGGGCAACCGCTGCTTCAAGAAGAGGGTGTAAAGGTGGTATAAAGCCACCTTTGCCCCCTTTCTCCAGTCCTACAACAATTGCATCTCAGATCCAGTCTTCTGTCTGAATTATTTGCCCTTTGAAGTCTCCAGGTGTTCGGTGGGAGGGACAATGCATGCCCCACACTTTCCCCTCCCCCATTCAAAGGGCAGTAGAACTCTAACCTTCCCCATTCTAATTTTGTGCTATTTTAGGGATGTCTTCTGTTTGTTGTTATTTTTGCAAACAACTTCTCACTGGTTAGAACATTAATCAGGACCCACACTAAACAACCAAATACAAAACTGTTCACTATATAATCAGAAGTTTTCATTTCCATAGAATACCATTTTTAAATCAGAAGCATTAATACATATGATGAATTTCATGCTTCTGCAAGTTTTCTGCACACCTAGCCAACCTGCAAAGCATCCTAGAAATCTTCC
Source organism: Gopherus flavomarginatus (assembly GCF_025201925.1). Lineage (NCBI taxonomy): Eukaryota > Metazoa > Chordata > Testudines > Testudinidae > Gopherus > Gopherus flavomarginatus. The sequence goes on along the minus strand of NC_066626.1, from coordinate 57,366,943 downwards.
CAGGCTCCATTTTGTTCCATTTTACCCATTTCAGGATATTTTTTTACCTCAGATTTGAAGTGAGAGAGACAAATAGATTTATCCCAAATGAATGAATAAACCAAGCAATACACCTACGACAAGCATATTAAAATTTGAGGAATCAGGTAGGTGGCTTGTTTGAATTGCTCTGGAAACCCTGCAGAATGAGGTCCTGGGGAAAGTCAGACCCAAAGTGTATCCTCATTATTACAGCTCAGAGGGGAAAGGATGGGGCACACGCAGGCAGCCAAGCCACTGGGGATACACAGAGTCTCAGAGTAGATAGCCTGAAGGCTCCTGAAGGCTTGGGGTGGGGCTCACGAACTATTCTGCTGGTGGTGAATCAAATCTGGCTACCAATGGAATGAATAGGGAGGAACTCCCCAAGGGGAATTTCAGAAAAGTTTCTTTCCCCAGAGCCCTCTTCTGTAGGCTTCTTCATGGAACAGGATGATCTAGGCCTGTGACTTTTAGCCTTTCTGGTGCCAGGTGATTCTCATGCTTAGGTTAAAATTGTGATTAATTTGAGCAAGAGTGTTGTCAAGCTTAAGATGAACAACAGTATTGCCACTGTTAGGCCTAAGATTTCTGGAAGCTTTATAAAATGAGCTTCGCAAAATTGTCTTTAAAAAGCAAGCTTTGCAAAATTAAGCTGCATCTTGTGGTCAAAAGATGCCTACAGACAGACAACATTTTATGTTGACTCCTATATGGTATAATAGGTCATGCCCCCGGGTACAGCTTATTGAAACCACCTTTGGAACTTGTAGTTAAGAGACACTGCAGCCAAAAAACAAATTCCTATGTGGGTTTGATGAGCTAGGCCTTTAGGCATAGGTCATCAAGATAACCTCACCCACAATCAAGCCAATAACCCTTTTAGAGGGAAGTTACCTAGAAAACTAAGGAAAACCACAGTTGAGACAGGGGCTATATAGAAGTAAGCTATCTCCTTGAGCATAATTTATAAACTAAAATAATAATTGGCCACAAGAAAATAAGTAAACATGAATTATACAGCCAAAGTGATAACACTAAATTTGGCCTAACCTGATTGGTTGACCTGCTTCAAAGCACGGCAGGCAGATGAGATTAAATGTGTAGAACCTCAAGTGGGGAGGAGGGTGTGTCTTGGTCTAAGAAGTTATTCTCTTTGAACGGTCTGACCTGCACCCCCTGAGCCAAGGAAACCTGAACTGCTCCGTCTATCTGCACCTGGCCAATGCAAAGAGCAGTCGACTAGAAGGTAATATATTCTCAGTAGGGTAAGGTTTTAAAGTAAAAAAGTCTGGTTGCATGCAAAATAAGGTAACGGAGTAAAGAAGTCTGGGTTGCTTGAGCTGTTTTGATCTCAAATTGTACTGACACTATAGTATTAAGAATGGTAGTGTCAGGATAATTTAATCTCAGATTATATTAGTGCTGCAGTATTAAAAAGAGTAGCAAAAGTTTAATACTAGTGTTAAATTGTTTAGAAGATAGTAGAAAGTTGTTAATTAATAGTATCTTTCTTTGTACTTATAGTTAGTAAGGGCAGAAATAAAACTTGTAAGGTTCATAGTTACTAAGTAATAATAGCTTTGCATCAGTAAAAATTGGCAATGTCAAGATGTCATAAACAGATAGTTAAGGGTTAATGTCTCTTTTACCTGTAAAAGGTTAACAAACAGGGAAACAAACACCTGACCAGGGGACCAATCAGGAGACAAGATACTTTCAAATCTCAGTGGAGGGAAGCCTTTGTTTGTGTTTTTGGGTTTGGCTTTGTTCTCTCTGGGTCCTGGAAGGGACTAGACGGGCAACCAGGTTTCTTGCCAATCTCCCTGCTACAGTCTTTTATAGTGAGTAATTTAGTAAGAAAGGCGGTTATACTTTTTTGATTGTTTCTGTATTTGCAAATGTGTAGTTTGCTGGAAGTATTTTAAATTGTATTTTGCTGGGGGGAGGCTTCTTTCTAGTGTCTATAAGCTGACAGACCCTGTAATATTCCATCTTGAATTTACAGTGATTTTCTTTATTCTTTTTTCTTTTATTAAAAGTTTTGCTTTTTAAAACCTGTCTGATTTTTCCCCTTGTTAAGGCTCAAGGGAATTGAGTCTGTACTTAACAGGGAAGGAGAAGGGGGAATATCTTTGTTTAGATTCATGGAACTTGAATCTGTATCTCTCTCCAGGAGCCCAGGGAGGAAACACCTGGAAGGGAGGAGGGGGAAGGAAAATAGTTTATTCTCCTTTGGGAATTTAGGTCTTGGGGATCCCCAGGGAAGGTTTTGGGGGAGACCAGAGTTTATCAGGCACTCTATTCTAAGTCCTGATTGATGGCAGCACTATAGGATCTAAGCTGGTAATTAAGCTTAGGGGAATTCATGCTAGTATCCATATTTTGAACGCTAAGGTTCAGAATTGGGAATTATACTATGACATGGTGGCAGTGTGTGATAAGATGGAAAGGAAAGGCCAGTAATATTATTATTTTTCTTTTTTCTCTGCTAGCTGCTTATAAGCAGAGAAAAGGGGGGTTTTAAAAGCAAGTCTGCAGGGTTTTTTTTCCTTTCTCTCTTCCTTCTGAGTACACTGAAGGCAGAGAAATTAAGGTTTAACAAAGGGTCTTTTGTTAAACAAAAGGACTCCAGTTGTGAGTCAACAGAGACCAGCAAAACACATCTGCGAATCAAAGGGTTTTGTTTTTTTTTTTACTCTGTCGCCAATAGCTACTTAGAAAAGTTAAAAGAGACTCTGTTGCTAAGCAACCCTAAGCAGACAGCAGAGGAACAGCATTTCTGTAAACAGAAGAGGGCGTACCAGCACAAGAAAGCAGGAACAATGAGCACCAGTGCAGCAACAAGCAAACTAAAAATAGCTAAACTAAAAGCAATAAACAAACACAACGAACATAAAAGACGAATGGAACTAATTCAGACAAAAATGGCCAGGGAAGAGGCTGCCCACAGGAGAGACATGGAGAAGCAACAAAAAGAGCTGGAACTAAAAGAAAAAAAAGAGATAGAGCTCCAGAGGGAAGCCCACCAGCAGGCCATGGAACTAGAACAGGCTAAGCAACAGAACACAGCCAATCCTAACAACACTTCACCACTTGTTCCACATCCACAAAAATTTCCCACCTACAAGGCAGGTGATGACACTGAAGCCTTCTTAGAAAATTTTGAAAGGACCTGCCATGGATACAGCATCTCTGAAGACCAGTACATGATAGAGCTGAGGCCACTGCTCAGTGGACCCTTAGCAGAGGTGGCGGCTGAAATGCCTAAGGAGAACATGAACGATTATAAACTTTTTCAAACCAAGGCCAGATACAGAATGGGGATAACACCTGAGCATGTCCGTCGGCGGTTCAGAGCCCTAAAATGGAAACCAGATGTGTCATTCCCCCGACACCCTTACCACATTGCAAAGAATTATGAGGCCTGGATATCAGGAACAAAGGTTAACAATATGGACGAGCTGCATCTCCTGATACAAATGGAGCAGTCTTAGATGGTGTTCCTGAGGAAATAGAGAGGTACATCCTAGATGAGAAACCCAAAACGGTAACCGAGGCGGGGGAGATTGGAGCCAAATGGATGGAAGTGGCAGAAAAGAAAAGCGCTATTGTTAAGGGGAGCGAACACCCCAGGGGGCGCACCGACAATAAACCCTATAACCGAGGGCAGCCCAAGACCCCACATACAACCCAAGGAAAGCCACAGACGCCCTATTCTTCCACCTCACCAGTCTCCAGTAACCCACCTCGACCCAGTGACCAGTCAGCCGGATGATGCTTTAAGTGTAATGAACTGGGACATATAAAGGCCAACTGCCCCAAGAACCCCAACCGAGTGCAGTTCATTACACCACCATCACACCAACGATCCCCAGGCCCAGATGCCTCTCAAATACCCTTGAAGCCAAGGAAAACTTTGAGAGTGGGCGGAAAGAAGGTTACCGCCTGGAGAGACACGGGGGCACAAGTGTCAGCTATCCACCAATCCTTCGTCAACCCCAAATTCATTAACTCAGAGGCCCAAGTGACAATTTACCCCTTCATGTCACAAGCTGTAGACTTGCCTACAGCTGAACTGCCTGTCCAGTACAAAGGCTGGTCAGGAAGGTGGACTTTTGCAGTCTATGACAATAATCCCATCCCCATGCTGCAGGGGGAAGACTTGGCCAACCAAGTGAAGCGGGCCAAGAGAGTGGGAATGGTTACATGCAGCCAAACCAGGCAAGCTTGCAGACCCATTCCTGTTCCTGAGCCGTCCACAGAGGCCCCGTCTGTGTTACCAGAGACCCAGACAGAGGTAGTGGACCCGGATCCCCTGCCAACGACTGAAACAGCCACAGTGACTCCAGTCCCAGACCAGGAACTGGAAAAGCAGCCAGCACCAGAACCGTTGCCAGCACTGATGCCAGCACTTGCAAACCCATCTTCAAACCCAACGCCAGAAGGCGCCAGCGAGCCTGAACTGGCAGAAGCAGCAAACAACCACACCCAAGAGGCTCAGCCAGAGCCTGAAATACCACTGGTGCACCAGCGGAGAGCGATTCACCAGCAACAAAAACAACTCCATCACCTACATCGCTTCCAGAGGGACCAAGCCCAAGTCCACAATCTAAGAAAGAACTGGTGTCTCCAGCTTCAAGGGAACAGTTCCAGACTGAGCAGGACGCAGATCACAGCCTTCAGAAAGCTTGGGTGGCGGCACAGAGCACCTCACCGCCTCTCAGCTCTTCTAATCGATCCAGGTTTGTTGTAGAACAAGGACTTTTATACAAGGAGACTCTTTCTGGTGGACACCAGGAAGATTGGCATCCGCAAAAACAGTTAGTGGTTCCAACTAAGTACTTGGAAAAGCTCTTAAGCTTAGCCCATGATCATCCCAGTGGCCATGCTGGGGTGAACAGAACCAAAGACCGGGTGGGGAAGTCCTTCCACTGGGAGGGGATGGGCAAGGACATTGCCAAGTATGTCCAGTCTTGTGAGGTGTGCCAAAAAGAGTAGGGAAGCCCCAAGACCAGGCCAAGGCCCCTTCCAGCCACTCCCCATAATTGAGGTCCCATTTCAGCGAGTAGCTGTGGATATTCTGGGTCCTTTCCCAAAAAAGACACCCAGAGGAAAGCAGTACTTACTGACTTTCGTGGACTTTGCTACCCGATGGCCGGAAGCAGTAGCTCTAGGCAACACCAGGGCTAAAGCTGTGTGCCAGGCCCTAACAGACATTTTTGCCAGGGTAGGTTGGCCCTCCGACATCCTTACAGATTCAGGATCTAATTTCCTCGCAGGAACCATGAAAGAACTGTGGGAAACTCATGGGGTGAATCACTTGGTTGCCACCCCTTACCACCATCAAACCAATGGCCTGGTCGAAAGGTTTAATGGAACTCTGGGGGCCATGATACGTAAATTCGTCAATGAACACTCCAATGACTAGGACCTAGTGTTGCAGCAGTTGCTTTTTGCCTACAGGGCTGTACCACATCCCAGTTTAGGGTTTTTACCATTTGAACTTGTGTATGGCCACAAGGTTAAGGGGCCATTACAGTTGGTGAAGCAGCAACGGGAGGGGTTTACGCCTTCTCCAGGAACTAACATTCTAGACTTTGTAAGCAACCTACAAAACACCCTCCAACACTCTTTAGCCGTTGCTAAAGAAAACCTAAAGGATGCTCAGGAAGAGCAAAAGGCCTGGTATGATCAACATACCAGGGAGCGTTCCTTCAAGGTATGAGACCAGGTTATGGTCTTGAAGGCGCAACAGGCCCATAAGATGGAAGCATCATGGGAAGGGCCATTCACGGTCCAAGAGCGCCTGGGAGCTGTTAACTACCTCATAGCATTTCCCAATTCCTCCCTAAAGCCCAGAGTCTACCATGTTAATTCTCTCAAGCCCTTTTATTCCAGAGACTTACAGGTTTGTCAGTTTACAGCCCAGGGAGGAGATGACGCTGAGTGGCCTGAAGGTGTCTACTACAAAGGAAAAAGTGAAGGTGGCGTGGAAGAGGTGAACCTCTCCAACACCCTGGAACGTCTGCAGAGGCAACAAATCAAGGAGCTGTGCACTAGCTTCGCCCCATTGTTCTCAGCCACCCCAGGACAGACTGAACGAGCATACCACTCCATTGACACAGGTAATGCTCACCCAGTTAGAACCCCACCCTACCGAGTGTCTCCTCACGCCCAAGCTGCGATAGAACGGGAGATCCCGAACATGCTACAGATGGGTATAATACGCTCATCTACCAGTGCATGGGCATCTCCAGTGGTTCTGGTACCCAAACCAGATGGGTAAATACGCTTTTGCATGGACTACCGTAAGCTAAATGCGGTAACTCGTCCAGACAACTATCCAATGCCACGCACCGATGAGCTATTGGAAAAGTTGGAACGTGCCCAGTTCATATCTACCATAGACTTAACCAAGGGGTACTGGCAAGTACCGCTAGACGAACCTGCCAAGGAAAGGTCAGCATTCATCACCCATGCGGGGGTGTATGAATTTAATGTGCTTCCTTTCGGGCTGCAAAATGCACCCGCCACCTTCCAAAGGCTGGTAGATGGTCTACTAGCAGGATTGGGAGAATATGCAGTTGCCTACCTCGATGATGTGGCTATTTTTTCTGACTCCTGGCCCGAACACCTAGAATACCTGGAAAAAGTCTTTGAGCGCATCAGGCAGGCAGGACTAACTGTTAAGGCCAAAAAATGTCAAATAGGCCAAAACAGAGTGACTTACTTGGGACACCAGGTGGGTCGAGGAACCATAAATCCCTACAGGCCAAGGTGGATGCTATCCAAAAGTGGCCTGTCCTGAAGTCCAAGAAACAGGTCCAGTCCTTCTTAGGCTTGGCCGGGTATTACAGGTGATTTGTACCACACTGCAGCCAAATCGCTGCCCCACTGACCGACCTGACCAAAAAGACCCAGCAGAATGCAGTCAAGTGGACTAATGAGTGTCAGAAGGCCTTTACCCAGCTTAAGGCGACGCTCATGTCTGACCCTGTGCTAAGGGCCCCGGACTTTGACAAACCATTCCTAGTAACCACAGATGCATCTGAGCATGGTATAGGAGCAGTTCTCATGCAGGAAGGACCGGATCACAACTTCCATCCTATCGTGTTTCTCAGCAAGAAACTGTCTGAGGGGGAAAGTCACTGATCAGTCAGTGAAAAGGAATGCTACGCCATTGTGTACGCCCTGGAAAAGCTACTCCCAAACGTTTGGGGACAGCGGTTCCAGCTACAAAACGATCATGCTGCGCTAAAGTGGCTTCATACTGCCAAGGGAAACAATAGAAAACTGCTTCGATTGAGTTTAGCTCTCCATGATTTTGATTTTGAAATTCAACACATTTCAGGAGCTTCTAACAAAGTAGCTGATGCAGTCTCTTGTGAAAGTTTCCCAGAATCCACTGGTTAAAACAGGTCCTTCAAATGTAGAAAGTCTTGTACTTTACATACTTAGTAGTATATGTAAAGGTGCATGTGTTGTATTTATCTGTTTATTCTAAAGTTCTAGGAAGAAATCACCGCCAGTGAGGTACCCTACTGTCTGCGATTTGGGGGGGGGGGCGTGTCAAACAGATAGTTAAGGGTTAATGTCTCTTTTACTTGTAAAGAGTTAACAAACAGGGAAACAAACACCTGACCAGGGGACCAGTCAGGAGACAAGATACTTTCAAATCTCGGTGGAGGGAAGCCTTTGTTTGTGTTTTTGGGTTTGGCTTTGTTCTCTCTGGGTCCTGGAAGGGACTAGACTGGCAACCAGGTTTCTTGCCAATCTCCCTGCTACAGTCTTTTATAGTGAGTAATTTAGTAAGAAAGGTGGTTATACTTTTTTGATTGTTTCTGTATTTGCAAATGTGTAGTTTGCTGGAAGTATTTTAAATTGTATTTTGCTGGGGGGAGGCTTCTTTCTAGTGTCTATAAGCTGACAGACCCTGTAATATTCCATCTTGAATTTACAGTTTTTTTCTTTATTCTTTTTCTTTTATTAAAAGTTTTGCTTTTTAAAACCTGTCTGATTTTTCCCCTTGTTAAGGCTCAAGGGAATTGAGTCTGTACTTAACAGGGAAGGAGAAGGGGGAATATCTTTGTTTAGATTCATGGAGCTTGAATCTGTATCTCTCTCCAGGAGCCCAGGGAGGGAACACCTGGAAGGGAGGAGGGGGAAGGAAAATGGTTTATTCCCCTTTCTTGTGAGACTCAAGGAATTTGGGTCTTGGGGGTCCCCAGGGAAGGTTTTGAGGGAGACCAGAGTTTATCAGGCACCTCTATTCTAAGTCCTGATTGGTGGCAGCACTACAGGATCTAAGCTGGTAATTAAGCTTAGGGGAATTCATGCTAGTACCCATATTTTGAACGCTAAGGTTCAGAATTGGGAATTATATTATGACACAAGAACATGCTTTTATAGTAGTAAGTAGCTAATGCATAACATTACCTGTACTTGTGCTTGTTTGCAATATAATTTGTCATTTATATTAATCCTTATTCAATGCTGGTCTTTAATTTTTCTTTTCCTATTCAGTCTGTGTTGCATTTATAGCCGTAAGTCATTAAAAGCCTTTCTTGAGGAATAATCAGTAGTTTTTATTTCTTTATATGACACCACCTCATTACATCTGTGTTGGGTGGTCGGAAGTAGCGATCACCCAGAGCCCCATTTGGGCCCTGATGTGTGTCCCCTTCTTCCTATATCTCCAAAAAAATCACCAAACCAAGATCGACAATGAAGGCAGAAAGGTCTGACCTTGTCATTTTCACATTCTGTGGCTGAGGGCAGGTAGCCCAGCTGTTCCAGATACTTATTTAGTTCCAGAAAGTGGTTGTACTACAGGAAAGTTCAGAGCATGCACCTTCCAAAGGCTTATCTGATATTTAACTATTATATAACCACAAAATAAGACGACCACAAAGAGGGACTTCAGGGCTATGAAGAGGATGAAAGATCTCCCCAAACAGCTAATGCTGAATCTATTTAGGGGGATCTTTCGTCCTCTTGATAGCTTTAAATCTCCAGATTCCCTTTACAAGAGAAATGATCTCAGCACATTTTATCTTCACAACTGCTATTTTCCTCCAGTTATTACTCTCAAAACCTCTTAACAAATGCTTTCAGTAAGCAGACACAAATGCTGCTTTGGGATCCAGCTGTCGTATAGGTGTCTGTCTCCATTGTTTTATCAAATCCAAATTAATTCAAGTCAGGCTAATAAACAAAACTTGCACACAACCTCTGGTTCTGTATTACGTTCCTCTTCTTGCTCACGTGTTTATGGTCACATCTGTTCCCCAGATTTCCTGCTTGTCTAATATCCTTCACTCGCACAGACCACTAGACTATACCCACAGTTTCAAAGAGAAAAATTTCCTGAGATATGGTTTCTGCAGATTGGCTTTGCTTCCTTTCAAAGTAAGGTATATTTGTTTAAAGGAAAAAAAAGGGAGGGCCAATTCCTTAATAGCCACGGGGCAGCTGTGTTAAAGGGGGAACTAAACAGGAGTTCTCATAAATTGAAAAAAATTGAATACTTTCCATCTCAGCTCCTCCTTCTTCTCCACAGAGAAATTAATCAGTATCTCTTCACAACAGAAATCATATAGCCACTTTAGTAGGTTTCAGAGATTTACAAAGAAGTACATCAGGACTATCTCAGTTGAAGCCAATGAAGTTACACTGGTAAATAGCTAGTTCAAAAAAGACCAGAAGAACCACCATTGTAGGACATTGTTTTTAAAACTTCCAGGCTGAGAGAGGATTTGTGAAGTATAAATCCTGCTCTAGGTTACTGCTTGTTCATCTATGGGCAGATTCAGCCTTGGCAGGAATGGTTGCAACTCATCTAACTTCATAAAGTTGTACCCCATTACTTCAGCACTGAATAAAGAAATCAGTAAAAAAATGCATCTTCATTCCAATTCTATACATTATTCACAGCTATTAATTTAATAGAATGGCTCTTCGAGGTGGAGCATCCATGATGGACAGCTACTTCAGTGCCCAGACTATACAGTCTAAGGATGTACATTCCTCAGGTGTGTCACAAAGCACCTGCGATGAAGCTTCACTTACAGCCAGGTAGCCATAGAAGTGACTAAATAAAATGTCCTAATTAATGAGCACATGTAGCATTGAAGCAAGTTCTCCACCTAAAATGCTAACATACAGCTTCCATTCTCATAATCTCTATGTTCCCTTCCATTTATTTTCAGAATGTATCTTTCTCTCCAAATCTTTTCTAAAAGGCCAGGTTCTCACAATCAAACTCTGAGAGGCTCAAGTTTCTTCATGCAGACTTTAGTACCCAGTCAAAGAATTCAGTACACTCCAGAACTCTCTCATTGTTTCCTATGAACCTGAGTTATCAGAAGCGTGTCAAAAACAGATTCTTTAAAGTTATCACAGAACTATTTCCCAGAAAAGTACATCACAAAGTTAAGACTGTACCCAAGGAATTAGAGAAATATTTAATTTTATTACACTTCAGATAAATTCTGATACTAAGCTAGGTTTCCTTTCCAGTATTTACCTGCCACAGAAAACCATTGAAGGTGTGAGATTGCGAGATAACAAGGTGGTAAAATCTGCCAACTCAATCTCTTATGTAGTCCAGAAGCAGTAAAATCACCAGATGGATTTCTATTTGGTAGGCTTAAAACTTGAACAAAATTTCTTAAAAATAAAAGTATAACCCATGCAGACACCATGTCAAGGATCCTTCCCCACTCTGATCTTTAGGGTACAGATGTGGGGACCTGCATGGACACTTCTAAGCTTAATTACTAGCTTAGATGGTATCGCCGCCACCATCCAGAATTTCAGTGTCTGGAGCACTCCCTGTCCCCCCAAATCTTTCCCCTCCCTGGGTAGCCTTGAGGGACTTCACCAATTCCCTGGTGAACACAGATCCAAACCCCTCGGATCTTAAAACAAGGAGAAATTAACCATCTCCACTCCTTTCCCCGCCACCAATCCCTGGTGAGTCCAGATCCAATCCCTTTGGATCTAAAAAAAAACAAGGAAAAATCAATCAGGTATTGAGAAAAAAGGCTTTTAATTAAAGAATAGAAAGGTAAAAGAAAACCCTCTGGGAGAGATTAGCATACCAGCTACTCTCACAGACAACAGATTCAAAACACAGAGGATGTTCCCCTAGGCACAAATTTAGTTACACAAAAAAAATACTCAAATACCCAGTTTGATTCTACCTCAATTTGCATAAGACAGGTTACAAAGAAATAAACATAAACCCATTTATTCCTTTCTAAAACTTACTACTCTGATAAGAGGCTGGTTCCTTGATCTTTTCACTCCGGCTGAAACTGAAAACTCTAAACAAAGGAAAAACTTCCCTCCTTCCTTTTGAAACATCTTGCTCCCCCATTGGTTCCTCTGGTTAGGTGTTAGCTAGGCTAGGTGAACTTTTTAACCCTTTACAGGTAAAAGGCATTAACCCTTAACCATCTGTTTATGACACACGAAAAGAACTCGGATGTTGTAACTTCCTTTTTCACTTCACTGGTCTATAATTGGATCCTGTTTTTTCCTCTCTCTCTTTTCTTTTAATTTGTGAAAACTTAGTCCCTCATCTGTATCAGCACTAACAGTTTGGCTAACCCAGGCATAGTATTAGCACATACTGTGCATCACCAATGTGCCTCAGTTGTAACACAGCATTCTTGCTGGTATGTAGGCCTCTCAAGCAGAGAATGCTCAGGCTATCAGATTCCATTTTGTGATGCGAGTCAGTGTCTAATGACCACTTCCTTATAAATTTTCAGTTGAGAAGCAAGATAGAGTTTCAACCCAACTGGCTCCAGGAGAAAAGCTAATGCATTACAACATAAAGCTATGGAACCTAGATCCCGGATACTTTCAACTCTGTTTTCATACCACACCGGTTCTTGTTGGGAACCAACACATTCTCTGATAAAGCTAGAACAAAAGTTTCGTTTTTTTTAATTAAGGATTTTTACTTATTTGGTTTGAAAGGAAAGCCCATGACACATCATGCACTGTTTAGTATGGTTCTGTCCTGCAAAACGATTACCTGCTGCTGAGTTCTTCTACACACCCTGGGCAGGCTCTAGCCATTTCACCGCCCCAAGCACGGAGACACGCCGCGGGGAGAGCTCTGCCGCTCACCGGTTCCGTGGCTCCGGTGGACTCTCCACAGGCACGCCTGCGGGAGGTCCACCGGAGCCACCTGCCGCCCTCCCGGCAACGCGCCCCCTGCGGCATGCCGCCCCAAGCACACGCTTGGCGCGCTGGGGCCTAGAGCCGGCCCTGTACACATCAATACATTTTCATTCTCAGACTTCCACTCTTTTCAGTGCAATTCCTTGTAACAGAAAGGTTTGCCTCTGGACTGACCAGTTTTTTTTAAATAGATAGTGTTACATGCAATAAAGGTTGGTAAAATGTAAAAGAAATGACTCACAAAGGAGTAGTACAGAATAACCTAGTGCTCAGTTCACAAAGATACTTAGACATTGCAGCACTTAGCATTATTGCAATGCCTAACTCCTAGGTACCCTGCTCCCTAGCTGAATTCTCAGGTCCAAGCTAGGTGCCCATGTATTCATTAGGGAGAGACAAGTACATAAGAAAAGGATTCACAGATGCCAGCACATTGAGCAGGGAACCACCTAAACTAGTCAGGAGTGAAATGCAGAAGAAAGGAGCAGGGGTTAAGCCACATCTCATAAAGGTATGTAACTCCCATTAATCTGGGCCCCTAGACACCTGACTGACAGGCTGGAGGGAGGCCCTGTCTCTGCTCAGGACTCAGCTGTGAATAACTTTCCTGGAGTCAGGTACCTAATCCAGGTCAGCCCTTCCTCTCTCTGGTTTTCTGTGAGAGACCACACCCTACTACAGTCAGTAAATCAAGACAATCACCTAGTAGGTGGGAGATGCAGATTAAAACCCCTGCTCCAATAAATATTTAATTATTTATGCAAAGTAGAAAAGCTCCAACAGAAGAGACAAAGACACCCGCAGAACGCCCAGGCATAGTAGTTAGGGCCCTGATAGAGAGATGGAAGGCCTGGGGTTCAAGTACATGCTCCAGAGAAGGGATCTGAATTGGAGTCTTCCACATCTCAGTGAGTGGCCTAATCACTGGACTGTTTGGTGTTCTGACGGGGCTCTCACACACAAGTCCTCCAAAATTTCCCAATCTGCTTGCCCTGGCTGTCTTTTGTTCAGGGCCAATCCAGCAGGCATGCTCTGAGAACACCTCCAGGATCAAGCCCCTCCGAGAAGAGAGGTAGATGAACGCCTACTGTGAGGATCCCAGTGAGGCTTTGGCTTGAACAAGGGTTCTGGGCAGCTCGCTAGCTGTTGTGTAGCTTCAGGACAAAGTTAGCTTTGCACATGCCCACCAACAGAAACTTGGACACCAGAGGGTTAGACAGCAGCTGAGTGGTGCTGTTGAAAGTATCAGGGGCACCTAAATGTTGGACTTAGGTACCTTTGAGAATCTATTCTCTAGTAAGAAATAGCACTTGAATGACCTAATAATGGGCCAGGTGCAATGTTTTCCAGAGTGGTATATACACTTCTTCATGCAGCAAAATTCCAATTGACTTCCATATGTCATAAACAGATAGCTAAGGGTTAATGTCTCTTTCACCTGAAGCACCTGACCAGAGGACCAATCAGGAAACCGGATTTTTTCAACTTTGGGTGGAGGGAAGTTTGTGTCTGAGTCTTTGTCTGTCTGCCTGCTTTCTCTGAGCTTTGGAGAAGTAGTTTCTGTTTTCTAATCTTCTGTTTCTAAGTGTAAGGACAAAGAGATCAGATAGTAAGTTATATGGTTTCTTTTCTTTGGTATTTGCATGAATATAAGTGCTGGAGTGCTTTGATTTGTATTCTTTTTGAATAAGGCTGTTTATTCAATATTCTTTTAAGCAATTGACCCTGTATTTCGTCACCTTAATACAGAGAGACCATTTGTATGTATTTTTCTTTCTTTTTATATAAAGCTTTCTTTTAAGACCTGTTGGAGTTTTTCTTTACTTCAGGGAAATTGAATCTGTACTCACCAGGGAATTGGTGGGAGGAAGAAATCAGGGGGAGATCTGTGTGTGTTGAATTTGCTAGCCTGATTTTGCATTTCCTCTGGGTGAAGAGGAAAGTGCTTTTTGTTTCCAGGACTGGGAACAGAGAGGGGGAGTCACTCTGTTTGGATTCACAGAGCTTGTGTCTGTGTATCTCTCCAGGAGCACCTGGAGGGGGGAAGGGAAAAAGGATTATTTCCCTTTGTTGTGAGACTCAAGGGATTTGGGTCTTGGGGTCCCCAGGGAAGGCTTTTCAGGGGGACCAGAGTGCCCCAAAACACTCTAATTTTTTGGGTGGTGGCAGCAAGTACCAGGTCCAAGCTGATAGCTAAGCTTGGAGGTTTTCATGCTAACCCCCATATTTTGGACGCTAAGGTCCAAATCTGGGACTAAGGTTATGATACCATAGGACCAGGGTTTCACCCATGGTCTTTAAAACAATCTAAATAATGTATTGCCCTCAGTATAGATCTTGAAGTTCTCTTTTTTTGGTCTGTTCAAGTCTATTGAATAAAAATATATTTAGGATATTTCTAACTATGTGAATTTATATACACTGTGTGATATATATTTCAAGGCATAATGGAAGTCCTATTGAAAAGTAGCAGTGCATCCATGGTAGCCACTGTTCAGAGTTTCACATTATTTTCACACAATGCTAAGTGCAGTTGCACTATATTATAGATGCAGCACAAGATCCCAGCTATAATTTTAATAACTGGAGTTATGTTTCTACTACAACTGCTATAAGATATTTATATATAGCACCTTAGATTTATATAAGATGCTATGGTATAGCTCCTATAAACAATATTACAGTCCTGAGCAATTTTAACACCTTAGTTATAGGAGTTTGAAATAGATGGTTACAATGGAAGTGCTTCGCTGTCTTAAGTCTTGTATTCAATCCTCGTGCTATTGTGCTTATGCTGACATAATGAAACTTGAACAAGTTACCCTGTTTTAGTGATGATTATTTATCTTGCATGGCTGTGAGCTATATTTATGCTGAAGTGAAAGAACTGTTGTTCAAAATAACAACAATTAAATTAACTTGGGTATTTTGATTACCCTGGTGACAGCCCTGAGCTATTTTACAATCAAACAACATTTTTGCTCAATATCTTTAATATTGATTTCAGTAAGGCAGCAGTTACATACAACTTCACAGGACTGTACAAACATTAATGAATTAATCTTCATAACATAATAAGAAAGTCAAGTAGTATTATCCCATTTTACAGATAGAAACACAGACAGTGAGCTGAAGGCCTAGCTCTGAGCCAAACTGTGTATGTCTACACTGCAAAAAAATTAAAATAAAAGGTATTGTGTTCTCAACTGAGGTTAGCTAACTCGTGTGTGCTCACTTGGATTAAAATAGTGAAGACACAGCAGCTTGGCTTTTAATTTGCATTAACCAGTTTGAGTGGCTAGTCTATAGGGAATGCCAGTGTTGAACTAGACCTGAGATAAAAGCTGAGTTGCTGTATTTTCACTGCTATTTTAATCCAAGTTATCTAACATGGGTTAGATAACCTGAATTAAACCACAGCTTTTGGCAGTATAGACACACCCACACGAGTCAGTAGCAGAATTCAGATCAGAAATTACTTCAGTGGGACTTTAACATATTCTGAAACAAGTTCAGTACCAACAGAGGTGAAAGCAGAATCAGGCCTATTGACATCTGGGAATATTTGCTTCAGCAAAGTAAGGAGGATTTGGTTTTTTACTCTAGCAAACCATAAAAAACATTTTTTCAGTATATATTAGAAGTTTTTGCCAAGATAAATGCTTTCAAATATGATAAACGTTATTGAACTGTCTAGGTAAATTACCAAATATCTTTATTCCCGCCCCCAACGTTTGTTATGTTTCAAATCGAAGGATCAGAACTAACTCTATTCTCTATATATAACTCTATATATGGGTGCCTATGCATAGGCTAACTGAATCCAAACCTTATGCTCACATCACTTTCCATCACTTAATAGGTATTCAGCAGAAGAGATGAAAACCATTTTACAGAGCTAGCTACTAGAAACAGTTCTTCTCCCATACACGTAACATCGCAGGCTCAGGGTCAAACATGGGTATTTTTCTGGTGGACTGAAGTCTCCATTAAGCAGCCTTTTCACTCATTTTCTGAAGTTAAAATATTTACTTCCAGCAATTCTAAATAGCCAGAGGTCTAAATATAGCAAATCTCAACTTGAAAAAAAAAAAATCACAGCTAAAGCTAACATATACTCTGCACCAGTCTGCGCAACAGCTGTGGATTCAAATGTGCTGAAAAGTAGAACATTTTGTCTCTTTTCATTTCTCAAACATTCAATTACAAATACATAGTCATCTGTTTAGGAAGAGCTGAAAATCTGTTAAAATTATTTAATAATTCTGCTAATTTAAATCACAATTCTCCATGCTTTTAAATCCCAAAATGAAAAGTTATATTCCAAAATTCTTAGGCATTCTTCAATTTTAAGGCACTTTTTTTTCAGGGCACGTGACTCCACTGATTTGCCTGCTTAGGTATTTTTTTAAAAAGAACAAGGAGGCAAAGTAAGGATATGTGGAATACAAAGAAGAGCGACAGTTTTGATAGAGTTAAAGTGTCCAATCCAACTAACTGACAAGTCTTTCAATTCATTAAGCTCACAGGAGATTTGGGAGAGAAATTAAATAAAATTGGCTCTGTACAACAACATCAATGGATTGGGGTGACAGAGATTGAGGCATTTGTATCTCTCTAGAGTCAGTGTAGAGGGGGTTGTTTTACTGACTCACTGCCTAAGCTCGTTGTCAGCGGAGAGAATAATAAAGTTAACATAGCCAACATTTCAGTTAAGTCCAAAGAATGTGCCATAATTATCAGTTAGCTCCAGATGTTTCAGAAAAAAAAACAACAACCCTCATTTTCTGAATAAGCTGAAGCTCATAAGAAGTTTTGCCTCTATACCAGTCAAAGTGCAATGGTCAGTACTGGCAGAGTCAAGAGGCATTTTACTGCCCTAGCAGTGAGCAGCTTACACAATTAGATCTGTACCAATCATATGTTATAATAGGAAATGAAAGTCATTTTGATACAACATCACCACAAGATCACTGTCCTCTGCTTTGAAAATAAATGCTTCAGCTACATCTTGATATTTATTTTCTTTAAATGCCTCAGATATTATCTGAGCAGCCATGCAGTATCAAGACAGGATTATTCTGGCATAGCATTCTCTTCCATCAGTATCTGTTAAATGATTTGTGACTCCTACAGTTTAATTTCACATGGTCACATGATTGAGGCTCTTCCCAAATATAAAAATAAAATCAGATCACTTTAAACTAAAATTTAGCTGATTACAATAATCGAAGATATGAGCACAGAAGAGTTCACGGGAATACAGGCTGTCAGAGTTGTACACCATAAATGTAGTGAGGGGCATGAGTCTTCATCCTAATTGTAATATATTGCCCATTTGCTAATGAACCTAACCTGTTTGGGATGTTGCCTTGTATTTAAAGAATACATGTACTAGCATAGGTTTGCAACAAATATGACTGCAGAATTTCATGTGACAAACAGAAGGTATTTTTTCCCGTGTGCAATAAGAAAAAAAAAAAAAAAGACACAAGTACATGAATAAGGTGATTTGAAACAGTTCCCCCAAAAGGTAACAATGCACCCATGCCACAAGGCTCAGCTCTAGATGTTTACTGAAGTTCAGAGACAGCTAAGCTGAGGGTTTTGGTTTAGGTCTCTTGCTGCCACACTTATGCCTCTGTTTTTTGTCAAGCATCAAGACAATGGGAGCTATGGGTGCTCAGGCTCAAATCCTCAGAGCATGCCTACCACTTGTTACCTGCCAGCCTTTGCACCTGGTGAGCTGAAGGCAGGCCACTGATAGGAGCAGAGAGGCCCTCCACTTCAAAAAAAAAAAAAAAAAAAAAAAGACATATCGGAGCACAGTAGGGTGAGAGTGAAGGGCTACCTAGGAACCTAAGCAAAGTCAACTGCTTGACTCCAGGAAAGTGTTCATTGCTGAGAATCCTGAGCAGCCAGGTGCACCACCATCCAGGTGCACCAGGTCAGTCTCGTAGGTGCCTAAGTCTTTCTCTTCTCCCTGCACATTTCCCTGCCCTACTCAGCAGCCAGCTTTTGCAAATCGCTTCCTTAGGCACCTAAATCTACTTGTGCATTATATGGGGAGCCTGGGTACATACAATGGAGCTGAAAATTCCACTGGGCAGCAGACTACCTATGGGTTAGGTGCTGCAAAAGTGAACAGAACAATGCATAAGTACTTTTAATGATCTGAACTTCACTACTTCAAAAAAAGCAGGCCACACCTGTACAAAAGAAATATATCATTTTGGGCAAATACAAACTACTGTCAGTCTGATGAGATGCATTTGTTTACTGTAGCAAAAGCTGTGCTGCTTTTATTTTTTTTCCCAGGGTACTGTTGGAAACATTTATAAAATCTTTTATTTTTCTTTCTTTCTTCCTAAGCAGACCCTCCAGACATCTGGAAGTGTTTAAAGGAAACGCAATAGCAACATGCTTTTGTTTTCCACAATGCATAGAATTCATATTCTCATATTAGTGTATAGTCTTACTTAGCAGCTAGAGCTGAAATTTGAGTTCACTGCAATGCCCATACTAATTGCCTTGAATAATTCAAATTTTACCACTCTCAAGGGCACAACAGGAGCCAGACTGTTCTAAGCCATATTTGTTACTCTGGAGCCGACCAAATAAGTACATTTCATGCGGTAGAGCATGCTGAGCTCAAGTTACACAATTTTGTTCGTTTTAAGTTCAGACAAGTGAAGAAATCAGAGTAGATTGGCTTGTCAAGGAATCCTACCAAAAAAAAACACACAACAAGGCAAATTTTACTGTCAAAGCAGCAAGAATACTTCAAAATCAGTGTGTAACATAGAAGACTGTGTTTTGCTAAACAAAATTAGCTATGCCTTACCTGTCTGCTCTCTCTATTTTTGGCTCAAGAGAGAGAAATTCTGAAGCTCCTGATTATTTGAAATAGGTGCTGAAGAGAAGGATGGAAGGAAATTAGATTTTTTTTTTTAAAACTTACAGAAGTGTCTTGCCTGTGTAATAACATTGAGCCTGGCTGTCACTCTGAAGACATATTAGCTCATTTAGGTAATTAGTGTGAGCAGCATGTTTCCCTACTTATTCCATTCAATTATAGGGTGCTCACTTTGTCATTACTAGAGTATCTTAATGTGACTTGTAATTAGTGTAATTACAATCCAATGTTAGTTATATGTGCCACTTAGCATAATACCATTAATGAGAATAGAGACCATTACTATATAAAATTATGTCTGTTTATTCAAAACAGGAATATAGTCTTCTTTCATGCATCAAATATGGAGATTACAGAAAGTACTGATTGTCATTTTTGTAATTATGATTGGGGAATCTTTGCAGTAGCAAAATCATATTTGGAACAATCAATGAACATGAAAACTGAATTACAACATATATTGATATTTAGTAGAGACAAGCTGAATTAACAAAAATAATGTGCATGATAGGCTAAGTATCTTAGCCGGTTAGTGAATTCCGTGTAGAGGTTAATGTCCATTAAGTTAACAAGAGAATGGAGCAGGAGACTACAACTGAAGGAGTACAAAGTACTTTATGTTTTATCCCTCTATATCTTTCTCATTATTGTTTCTTTTACTCCCTATGCAGAATAAATTTCAGATTGGACTTTCCAAAATAATATCCAGTGAGAAAAATCTTGTCAGTGGAGAGGACACCTTTAACCACAGCGCTCATCCTACTGGTAGGTTCTTTAGTATTGAAGCACAGAAAAAAAGCCTATCACAGCCAGGGTTCCAGAAGCACTCTATGAGACAGGAAATCCTGGTCCATGTTTGGCACTGAAAACCTGAGTGGGGCTTCAACTCAGATCCCTCCTCTCAGAGGTTTTCATCTGCTCATGAGGACTCACAGCAATAACCTCAAAACAGTCAGCAGCTCTGATTTTACTTAAGTTAATCAAAGTTTAAATCAGGGCCACCCAGGGAATTCAGGGGGCCTGGGGCAAAGCAATTTCAGGGGCCTCTTCCATAAAAAAAAGTTGCAATACTATAGAATACTATATTCATGTGGGGCCCCTGCAAGACCCAGGGCCTGGGGCAAATTGCCCCACTTGCCCACCCTCTGGGCAGCCCTGTTGCTGAAAAGCTTTCCTCTTAGACTCCCTCTGTCTGCATCACCCTTTCCAAATTAAATCTCCTCTCTGTCAGTGAGCACTCTCTCTTAGGCTACTTGGATGCTGAGATATGACCTTTCCTCTATCAGTCTAGCCATCAAGCCATCTTTTGCATCACCATAAGAGCAACAGTTTTTGTTTCACTTCAGTACCTTGAAATAAGTTTATGACTTTCTACATTCTGGCAGACAAATTATTGTATCCAATACTGAAGGAACATGAACACTTCTAGCCAGATCTTTTTTATTTTCTCATAAGTACTTCAAAGGACCTTTTGGTATGTCATTTCAGCTATTACCTTTTAGCTCTCTGTCTGCATGCCCATGCACACGCACACTCTCACTCACACACACGGCTGTAAGCAAAGACTCCTTCCTTAGATCACTTTGAAAATGAGGCTTTTTCCACTATCCTCCTCACAACCATTAGAGTCTTCCAGACTATTCATCTCTGAAATGTCTTTATATTTATTGTTATGAAATATGATTTATTTTTCATACCAAATCTGTCACGGTAAATAGTCAGCGAATCTGGTAATAACTACTTTTAAAACAGATATATCAGCAGCTTAATTTCTCTTTCTTCTCACAGATTCAATGATAATCACATTACGACCCAAAAGGGAACACGAGAAGCCAATGTTTCTTCTTTCTACAGTTCCCTAGGACGGTTTATGAATTCAGAATTTGATAGTTTCAAAGTTTAAAGACCACCTGGTTTAGTTTTAACAAAATTGCTCCTATGCCTGTGAAGAGAAAAGCTATGACTATATTTGAAGGTATCTCAAATTATTAGCAATTCTCTAATACAAAACATTTCTTTTAGAATTCATCTGATGTAGTCCGAATGTTCCTTCTTTTGCTTGTACTGTAGTACTAAGTCATAAATATTCTAAATATACCATATGGTTATGAAATGGCTTTATTGTCCTCTTACTACCCTATAAATTAAAAAAGAATTCTTGCCTAAGCAGTGATTTCTTACTGGCTGACTGTTCAGTCACGCTCATGTCAACAACGCCAAGTATATGGATAGGCCTGCCTATTTTTCTTATTTTATTTGGAAGTTCCATTTCCAAATAGGAGGCAGAGCATTGGTTGGAGATTACTGAAATTCTTAAATGGTAAAAGTCACACAGCCTTCACCCTGTGCCTTATACCACCACTTCAGGTGTGCTGTAAGCACCTAGAAATGCTCTGCCTGTTGTGTTTTATCGCTTAATAAATACAACCAGTAGAGGCATCTTTGGAATTGGACTTTCCTATTTATTAAATATTAACTAGCAGCTATTCTAACTCCTTTGCTTTATTTAGAATTATTCAGTCTTTATGTAAAAAGATAAAGCAAAAGAACATCTTCACCATGTAAAAAACTGAGTTGCCTTGTACAGCACTTCCAATTGTGTCCTGTCGTATTAAAACAGTGTAAAGCCCTGCTTGATGATCTCAATTATTTCTCCATTTTTTAGTTCTTTTATAAAGCAGCACTGTCAGATGCTAATCTTGGTACTGGACTCAGGGTGGAAGGGAAAAGAGGCGCTCTATGCCACCTTTCAACACACACACACACACACACACACACACACACACAGTCTTGGGGCCGATTGGGAGTCTGTGCAAACCCCTCTACATCACACCAATAGTAACACTTCTTAAGGGCTATGCTACTCTCCCAGGGTCACTGAAGTACAGTCACCTTCTGCTCCAACATGCCTCCTACAGTAGGGAGGGAGAGGTCAATGGAGGACAGAGAAGAGCCAACTATGTCAGATTATGCTACCTACTTGAAAGGAATCTTCAAGCCCTATTAGGGTAGATTTCCATCTGCTTTACATTCTGAAGAACTGACTGTGAGCCTGTCCTTCCATCTGAAGTGGAATACTGGAATTCAACTGTATTGAAGCTGAAAGTAAAAATAACACGAAGGCTCCAGCTTGTGCAAACATGGCTGCCTGCCTTCATCATTGCTTACATCTCAGAACATTTCACCTCAATGCTCCAGTCCCTCTCCAAGGGTACGTCTACACTATGGGATTATTCTGATTTTACATAAACCGGTTTTGTAAAACAGATTGTATAAAGTCGAGTGCACGCGGCCACACTGAGCACATTAATTCGGCGGTGTGCGTCCATGGTCCGAGGCTAGCGTCGATTTCCGGAGCGTTGCACTATGGGTAGCTATTCTGTAGCTATCCCATAGTTCCCGCAGTCTCCCTCACCCCTTGGAATTCTGGGTTGAGATCCCAGTGCCTGATGGGGCAAAAATCATTGTCCCGGGTGGTTCTGGGTAAGTGTCGTCACTCATTCCTTCCTCTGGGAAAACAACGGCAGACAATCATTTCACGCCCTTTTTCCTTGGATTGCCCTGGCAGATGCCATAG
The DNA here is from genome assembly GCF_025201925.1 of Gopherus flavomarginatus. Taxonomy (NCBI): domain Eukaryota; kingdom Metazoa; phylum Chordata; order Testudines; family Testudinidae; genus Gopherus; species Gopherus flavomarginatus. The sequence goes on along the minus strand of NC_066626.1, from coordinate 57,344,234 downwards.
CACGGCAACCATGGAGCCCGTTCAGCTTTTTTTTTTTTTTACACTGTCACTGTATGTGTACTGGATGCCGCTAACAGAGGCGTTACTGTAGCGCTACACAGCAGCATTCATTTGCTTTTGCATTATAGCAGAGACGGTTATCAGTCGTTCTGTACCGTCTGCTGCTATCATGGGTGCCCCTGGCTGAGGTCGGCCAGAGGCACAAAAGCAAAACTGGGAATGACTCCCTGAATCAATTCCTCCTTTATGGTTTCTAAAAATAGAGTCAGTCCTGCCTAGAATATAGGGGAAGTGTACCAGAGAACCAGTGTATCAGAGAGCACAGCTGCTTCGTGTCAGATCCCGCAGAAATGATGAGCTACATGCCATTCACGGAGGGTGCCCCTGCAACAACCCCACCCATTGCTTCCCTCCTCCCCCAACCTTCCTGGGCTACCGTGGCAGTGTCCCCCTCATTTGTGTCATGAAGTAATAAAGAATGCAGGAATAAGGAAAACTGACTTGTTAGTGAGATAAAATGAGGGGGAGGCAGCCTCCTGGTGCTATGACAGTCCAGGCAGGACATTAAGCGGTGCGGAGGAGAGGATCCCAGCATCCCGCTGCTATGATAGTCCAGGCAGTACAGAATCTTTTCTTTACACAGGAAAGGGAGGGGGCTGATGGAGCTCAGCCCCCAGTTGCTATGATGAAGACGGTTACCAGCCGTTCTGTACCATTTACTGGGAATGACCAGGAATCATTCCTATTTTTACCCAGGCACCCCCGGCCAGCCTCACCTGAGGCCAACCAGGAACACTCACTGGCTGATGGTGACGATGGATAGCAGTCATATTGTACCGTCTGCCACCAGGGAGGCGAGAGGAGAGGATATTGCTCTTCACTGCTGCAGCATCGCGTCTACCACCAGCATTCAGTAGACATAGGGTGACATTGAGAAAAGCCAAGAAACGATTTCTTTCCCTTTTATTTCACACAGTGGGAGGAGAGGGTAAATTGACGAGCTATACCCTGAACCATGCTGGACAATGTGTTTGAACCTACAGGCACTGGGAGCTCAGCCAAGAATGCAAATAGTTTTCGGAGACTGCTATGGACTGTGGGATAGCTGGAGTCCTCAGTACCCCCTCCCTCCCTCCATGAGCGTCCATTTGATTCTTTGGCTTTCCGTTACGCTTGTCGCGCAGCACTGTGTAGCCTGGATATTTTTTCCAAATGCTTTGGCATTTCGTCTTCTGTAATGGAGCTGTGATAGAACAGATTTGTCTCCCAATACAGCTATCAGATCCAGTATCTCCTGTACGGTCCATGCTGGAGCTCTCTTTGGATTTGGGACTGCATCGCCATCCGTGCTGATCAGAGCTTCACGCTGGGCAAACAGGAAATGTAATTCAAAATGTTAGCGGGGCTTTTCCTGTTTACCTGGCCACTGCATCTGAGTTGAGATTGCTGTCCAGAGCGGTCACAGTGCTGCACTGTGGGATACCGTCCGGAGGCCAATACCGTCGATTTGCGGCCACACTAACCCTAATCTGATATGGTAATACCGATTTTAGCGCTACTCCTCTTGTTGGGGAGGAGTACAGAAACCGATTTAAAGAGCCCTTTATATCAATATAAAGGGCCTCGTAGTGTGAACGGTTGCGGCGTTAAATCGGTTTAACGCTGCTAAAATCAGTTTAAATGCATAGTGTAGACCAGGCCCAAGTCTGGGCGCTGATCTTCAAAGTCATTGTTGGTTCAAGTCACAGCTACATAAGAGACTGCTTCGCTATGTACGGCCAAATCTGTCATATCCTTTGGGACAATGGAGACAGCAAAGCCCAGAATGAAGCATATGAAAGCCAGAGATGAAGTATTCTCAAATTGGGGATCTAACCCAGAAGCACCCAGATATTACAGTAACTGGCACCAGAGAAGTCAAAGGGTGATCAGTAAAGCTACAACTGTGCTGCTTGGCTGAAGAGAAATGTGCAGAAAACAAGAGGAAAAAAAAGCTGTGTGTGTGTAGTGAGTAAGTAGTGAAGATGTGACCTGCCAAAGCATCTGCATTCTGAGTAATGAATTCCTTTGCTTCTGTGGCTTCATAACAACCATGATGTCAAGTGAGAACAAATGAGAAATTAGGTCAATTACTGTATTGCAGACATGCAAGTCACATTAATACTGAGTAAATATAGTGCAATTTTAATTTTGATCATAGACTTTTTTCTCTGTTATTTAAATATTACACTATAGTTAATACTGTTATCTGGTTAAGTGCACTTTAATTTTCTTTCTGTAGAGAGCTGGATATTATTCAAAATGTACGATATGTCTGTTTCATTTAAAAAAAACCCAAGAAAATATTAAACTCCATGCTTTCCATGACCAGAAATCTAGGACAGAATGTCTTCTTTTGACCTTAGACGTAAGGTTTCTAGCAGCTAGAATCATTCCAGTAACACTTATAAAACTCAATAAAACTTTTATTTGTTATGAGTTCAAGAACATTTCCTGGTGGCTAAGATTCTTAATGTGACCAATATAGCTTCCATAGCATCTTAAGCTATGAAGAGCTGACATAAAAAATTCAAGAAATTAACCAGGATTTGTATGTGTGGCATTCCATTTCCTGTATTATTTGCAGTAGCTTTGGGTCCAAGAAGCAAGTTTTTGGATTTGGATCCAGATTTTCCCAAAGTTGTCCACAGTACTATGGTTTTGGTTCAAGCTTGTTGCTAACTGTAGATTCTTTCTTGACTCAATCTCCTTAATGGATCATTCAAAAAATGGCTGAAGGAATTTCAATTAAACTTTCTTTAAAAAAAATTACTTTTTTTTTTAGAAAAGTTGCAGGCATAAGAAAACAGGATTAAAATCAAAGCCCTGATGGAACCAGCACAATCACACATTTATATGCATGTGCATCTGGAATATGAGCAATTTCTTTTGGCATCCTCTCTCTAATGCAGCTCACAGCAACATGTGGGGGAGGTTTGTAAATATTTCTTCTACCGTTTAATGGTTATTATTAACTGAGCTGACACAGCACAGCAAGAATTTTTTCCCTACTGGACATGGTTACATTACAGTCTCAGCATGTATTATTTTTTCCTAATCAGTTATCAAAAATGATCAAGGATGGAAAGAGTTACAAGAAAAAAAAGTATTTCTGTGCACATTAAAGGCTGCAATATTGCAGGCTTTGGCACTGGCTTCCATAAATCACACACAAACTAGGATATTATTTGGACTAAGGGTTCTACACTATGAGGTTGATTATAGTAGCATTATTAGAAAAAAGATTTTTTTTACAAGCAATGTCAGGAATATACAAGTGAATAAGAAACAAAACCATTGAGAATGTCTCAATTTGTGTCATGTCTGCATTTGTGCTTTATGTACAGTGCACACTTCCAGTCAAAGCACAGAACATTTTGAAATGATTACCAGTGCTAGATATTTTTCATTTTATAGTGTTCCAGTAATGGGGAATGATTGCAAAATCTTTTGGAAAGAAGATCTGTTTTAATCTTAGTTGTCAGTTACAATACTTTAAGATTACACAGATCTATAGAACGGATTGGGCAATGGGTAAACATTAGTCATTCTCCTCTTGATCACATCAACATAAATGTTCCTCTTTTAAACTGTTATTGAGATGCGTTTTCTCTTCTTTGTTTACGCCATCAGTAGACCGCGCAGCAGTGCAAAAGTATATGCAAATATGCATTCAAAAGTCAGTTCACAAACATCCATTTTTGCTTAGCTCAAACCCTAGAGTACTGGAGTTTCACTAGCACAAATACTCATCAAAAGGGATCTTTTTTTAGTTTGAATGCTCCGATATTCTCACATGGTACACTTCTTAACCACGGGGTTGACTGAGGTGGTGCTGAGGAAAGCTGCAGTCCCCAAGCCTACCTCCTTCCAACCTGTGGGGCACACATTCTACCCTGCGGAGATGTTTCTGGGCAATCAAGCAAAGGAGGAAGAGTTGCCTTTGTGTACCCAAGCAGATGTCTGCAGGTCCTGGCTTGTCTCTACTCATTACTGGATGGGAGTGGACAGCACTGTATTTTCACTTATGTGCATTTTGTTTTGATCTCCGTGGATTCACAGCCTCCTGAGTTTTTCTCTGAATTTCAAATTTAAGCAAGCCCAAAACCTCAAAGCATAACTACTGAATTTCACCACGTTTCACAGTGATGCTATAAGAAGCCATGGCTTTCACATTAATTCAGTACAAAAACATCAGTTAGACCTGCTTCATTTCAAAAGGTTTGCTGAACGTGGTCTGAGCTTGTAACAAAACTCAAACCAGTCAAGGTTGGGGTTTTCCAGTGAAGATTTTGCACTGTTCTAGTGACAATGAGTTAGATCTTCAAAAACTTAAGTGGCACACAGATGCATGGCTCCCGTTGATATTCAACAGCAGAGAGGTATCTGAATGATATTCATGTCTTTGAAAATCTACCAGACTTAGTTACATAAGTAGATGGGGAATTAACATGGTTACAAAAACTAAAGAGTCCCTACCATGCATACTTAGTAGTTAGTTTTCACACTGATATTTTGACTGTTTTAAGACATTCTTATGTTTCAGAATCCCATTTGGGGTTCCTTATGCATGAACAGCATGGAAAAATATAATTTAATATAACTTTCAGCAATAAAGTGTTTGAGAGTGGGTCTCAGCAAAATTTATTCAGACACTTTGTCTTTAACAAGAGTTTAATATTTTAAAACAATGAGGAGAGGTGGTATTGAATTTCATTTTCCAATTTATATATAAAGATTTAGCCCAAAGTAACATGAAGAGTCTGAGATATTGAGATTCTGGCATCTCTCTCCTTTAGGTTGGCTGTGCTTTTCATAATTTGACCACCAGCCTAACATTTTTTTTTAATTCACTAAGTATTGCTTTCAGCAGCCCAAAACTCATAGGGTGTTCACAAGGACTTGGCCATTTTAAAAGTGCCACTATTGACTGTTTTGTGTTTTAATTTTATTTTCCATCTAGAACTTTCCCCATGTCCCATGATGAAACTCCAAGGGCTTCCCTCCACCATTTTTGTCTACTATAATCGCCAACTTTTTGGTAGCCATGAAATGTCATCTCTTCTCACAGCTGAAGGAGGATGGGACACACTGAACCTTCATCAGCCAGAGGGCTTACAGTTATCGTACAGAAGACCCCATCTGCAGGTCCTATTCTTTCCTAGCAGGGCTCTCAGCCACTGTCTGCTTAAGAAGAAAAGAGAGTTGAAGACACTGCCAGAAAATTCATCACTGGCCTAAGTCGGTGTGTTTCCATTGACTTGAATGGCATTGCAACTGTGAATTTGACCCACTTGAACACAAATGCATAGACACAGGCTTTTCCAGATACAGTACACTCACAGGACAATACATTTCTATAATGCAACAAGTGCCCCATACATCCTACACTAACTTAAACGTAGAGTTTACCTTGACCAGACAATGTTAGAGCTACATCTTGCCTTGTTTACACGAGGATTTTAACATGTTAGTTAACATGAGTTACCTAACACAGATAAAAAAAATGGAGGTTACTTACTTGTAACTGGAGGTTCTTCAAGATGTGTGGTCTCTATCAGTTTGGAGCACAAGGAAAATAACTGAGCAGGCACAGCCCAATAGACACCACTTGCTAGAAATCTCTGATCTCAGGCTCATGATGTACACGTGGACTCATGTGTGCTATACATATAAGAACCAGCACTTGAAGATGAATATGGCCAGAGTGGCAGCCGTGCTTCTCCAGACCCTGTGCAGCTGTATTTTGAAGGAAGGAGGCTATTTCTCCAACAGTACTCTTACCATCTAGTCCACCCATTTAAACTGCACACTGGGAAGATAATTTTGCCATTTCCTCTTTTTCTCCTATTTGGTTGAATGTGGGGGAAAAACTTGACTGGAAATAATGTTCTGTTTGCCTGAAAACCAACAGCAGAATATCTAAACTCTGAGTGCCAGCCTACACAATACATAAGGCACTTTGTAAGTGTGGTCAGTTCAATCTTTCCAGCTGAGCCAAACAAATTAGCAGCATACAGCTGTAGTGATTTGCTAGTAGCATGCTTCTCCTTCTACACAGGTGATCAGAGTTAGTGCAATGAGTGATGGGCTATAGTAACATCTTAATTAGACTTGAGTGGCTGGAATGTAAACCCTAGAGCAAGAGCCTAACTGAAGCTCAGTGAGCAGAATCTCTCTCATATACTGAGAATATTTCAGAGCAGTATTAAAAAAAAAAATAAAAATAAAGCCAGTCCAAAAAAAAGCCAGTCCAAACAGAAAGAGAAGTGCTGTTTTTGCCAGTTTCCTAATTTGTCCAATTCTTTTTCATAGCCCAACCAACATCCTGTTGCTGTCACCTCTATTGATGTCCCAGAGAACAAAATTTTCATTTACAGACCTGTTTTGGGGTGTTTTCAACCTCTCATTTTGAGCTTGGGATCCAAACAGAAAACTAAATACCTGAAGTGACACATTGACTTCATTTTCCTCATTACTGGAATTAAACTTCTTTGTGTTTACAACAACCCACAGACCTAGCATGTACCACCAAAAAATGAGCAGCATTATCAAGAGATACATGAGATACAATCTATAGCACCTGCATAAGAAGTCTAAAATATTATACTCCCAATTTTACCTGCAGGCCTCAGAGCAAGACAAAAATATATCTGCTACAAACTAGCAATTCAGTCTTCCTGCTCTGTCACCAGAAAAGACTTTTCACATTCCAAACAACCTTCAATAATTACTTGCAGATTGGATGCAGCTACCTAATACTGTCAGTATAATAACCATTACTTGATTAAATATAAATGTTAAGGTGTAGCTCATATAGATCCTGAACCCACAACTACATCCACACAGATCTTGTGGCTACCGATGCAGTTACAGGTTCAAGGCCATAATGACTAACAACAAGTTTGAATTTTCTAGTAGGCCTGCACAATTTTTATGCTTCTCTCCATCCAAATACTAGCCCTATTACTGCTATGAGCTCTGCATGGGCATACTTCTGTGCCTGGCACAGGATAGAGGCCTACTTTCAGCTCTATTGATTGGTTTATATCAGTTTATGTTTGCAAGGCAATTTGCAAAAGGAAAAAGGATTGAAACTTACTATTTCATTGAAAACTGAGATTCTCCTTTACATTTCTAGCCCCTCAAAGTCAAGGGGCCCTCAGCAATGAAGTCCAATGGTAGCAGTGCTGGCTACCACATGGAGCTTGCGGATTATATCAAACTGCTGTTTTGCATTAGCACAGCTATCCATTTTGATCATTTTGCATAACACTTGCCTTCATATGCCAGCAAGCCTACACTCAATCCATCACTTAGCTGCATTAAGACCAATTTATATGTGGCAGCTACAACTGGTACATGATATGCATACAAGAAATGTCATATGTTGTGCTACTAAGTCCCTGGTTTGCAATTGTTGGCACAGTTAAAGGAGGATGTAATGTTTAATGTAAGCCGTCTAGTACAGAACTGTATAGCTCTTTCTTTTGATAGCTGCTCAGTCAGATCATGATCCAAAGATGTCAACTGCAGGTTCTAAACTCACATTTATTATTAATTATGATTGTTTATTACGTCTGCTTGTCCTGTCACTTAAAATGGCTTGCACCAGAAAAGCACCATTGACTTTAACAGCTACACCTTATTTACACTAGCGTAAGTGAAAGCAGAATTAGGACCATTGTTTCTGAAGTGTCTGTGGATGGTCTATGGAACCACTGAAAGACCGGTCTCTTCCCCAAAGATTGACAGTCTAGGATTGAGATACGACCCAACTCATGAGGGTATATAATCCCAGGGTCTGATCCTGTCAGATACTGAGTACCTGCAGCTCCAAATGACTTCAGGCTGAGGTAAGGCAAGGGATTCAATAAAACCTCAACGATGGCTGAAGTCAGGCATGTGCACACCTTGATGGTTCTAGGTGTCATTATTCCTTAAAAACTTAAAATATGCATTTGTCAAGATGAAGCCTTTGAAGTCTAAGTATATATTTGGTCAGCTGTTTGGAATGCAGAGGCATAGTCAGGCATGTCTAACCATATTTGTACAAAGATTTTCTGGTTTTTTTTTTTAAATAATTTGGCTAGTGGCAAAAAAGACAAGTGCATCTGTTATAGTCCTTCCTAATGCATATTATGTACCACATTCCTCAACTAACCCTTCAAAGGGAGTCACATAATCCCTGCTCGATAAACACATCCTAGAAAAAGCATTATTTTACCAGTCTTGACCACTTACTAAAATAGAGGTCATTAAGTCAGAAATACAGTGAACATCCAATGTTTGCAACGGTGAGAACACCACCACGTCAGCATTAGAGTACTGTTTTATTTATTTTTTTCTGTCATAGTTTAGGCTTATCAGATTTTACAAATGCAAGATTTTACTGTAATGTATTTCCCCCCTTGTCATAAACAGATAGTTAAGGATTAATGTCTCTTTTACCTGTAAAGGGTTAAGAAGCTCAGTAAACCTGGCTGACACCTGACCAGAGGACCAATAGGGGGACAAGATACTTTCAAATCTTGGTGGAGGGAAGTTTTTTGTTTGTGCTCTTTGTTTTTGGGTGTTGTTTGCTCTTGGGACTAAGAGGGACCAGACGTCAATCCAGGCTCTCCAAATCTTTCTGAATCAGTCTCTCATGTTTCAAAATTGTAAGTAATAGCCAGGCAAGGCGGGTTAGTCTTATTTTTGTTTTCTCAACTTGTAAATGTTCCTTTTTGCTGAGAGGATTTTACCTCTGTTTGCTGTAACTTTGAACCTAAGGCTAGAGGGAGTTCCTCTGAGCTATATGAATCTGATTACCCTGTATAGTATTTTCCATCCTGATTTTACAGAGATGATTTTTTTACTTTTCTTTCTTAAAAAGAAAGCTTTTAATTAAAGAACCTGATTGATTTTTCCTTGTTTTAAGATCCAAGGGGATTGGATCTGGACTCACCAGGGATTGGTGGGGGGAAAGGAGCAGGGATGATTAATTTCTCCTTGTTTTAAGATCCAAGGGGTTTGGATCTGTGTTCACCAAGGAATTGGTGAAGCCTCTCAAGGCTGCTCAGGGAGGGGAAGGTTTTAGGGGGGACAAGAAGTGATCCAGACACTGAAATTTCTGGATGGTGGCAGAGTTACCAAATCTAAGCTAGTAATTAAGCTTAGAAGTGTCCATGCAGGTCCCCACATTCGCACCCTAAAGTTCAGAGTGGGGAAGGAACCTTGACACCCCTATATTGAGGCTGGCTACAGTGTAATATTATCTTAAAGCTTCATTGAGATTGCAGAGTGAAAGAACATGCTATGTCTCATATAGGTGCCAGTTACTGTATAACATCCTAAAAGCGAAATCAAACCAAAAACTTGCATACAAGCATAAGAAGGGTAATCAGTATCTAAATGCAGATCCAGGTCTAATCTTTACCACTGGTCCCTGGGGAAGCTGATCTAATGTTTGAATGTTGGGGTGTTTGAAACCCAGATATGATTTTGCAAGGTGGGCCAGCCTCCAGAATACATCAGGAAACAATGTGGTCATATCCATTATGGAGCTGGTGAACTGTTGAAAATATTTCCACGCAAACTCACATTTCAATAGTTATTTGATAGACCATGAATACTGACTAGTTCTGAACTAATTTATGTCCATCTCATAGCTTGTTATTGAAAATACCTAAAATAAAGAGCAGCCTTGGAACCAAACAAGCCTAAGGAAAATTCAGATTAAGTAACTGCATGGGACCAGTGCAAAATGGCATCCAGACATGCAAACTCACCTATTTTAGACCACCTGTGAGGCACAGTTACATTGTCTTGCTTAGGGAGATTTATCCAGCTTCTAATGACCATCCTCCAGACTAGAGTTTGGGTTTTAATCCCAAAGGTGTCATGCAGAATATGCAGAAGAAAAAAGGAGCTTTAATACATTCAGATTTATTATCCCTTGGCCACCAATTCATAAAGTTGCAACAACTGAGGTTTCAGAGGAAGATTATGCCTCCCATATGGAATGGAAAGTGTTGCAAAAGATATGCACCATGCAGAAGGGAAAAAAGGAAGAAAATGTGATTGAGAAAAAAGAGAAAAAAGTGGAACAGGGAATTTTTTCTAAGGCCCATTCACTAGTAAAACTAGAAAAGTAAACAACGTCATGGAGGTATTATGTTTTAAAAGGATTAAAACATTTTACTGGAGCTATTTTCCACATCTTACCACCTACTCTAAAGCCAGGTGGCTTAGTTGTTACTATTTATCCACCAACACAAAGAAGCATAAAAATTACATACAGTTTTCTATATCTTCAAATGTCACAATCTGAAGTCTGATACCGTGGGCCTTTCCAGGCCTACAAGTGAGTGCCAAGTCTCATTGGAAAACTGGGAATGTCCTCATAGCCAGTGGTCAAAAATTCCTGCAGCCTAGCTCAATTGGGCAAACAGATATCAGACTTCTTAGGTTTTAAAAGAAAAATACACTGAACTTGCTCAGGATCAATGGCCATTCTGGGTTTCGGGAAGATGTTGCTTTGGGTAGAGACATATAGCAGGCTTAGGAAATGCATTATGCTAATATTTGGTAGAATATTTCTTTCTGTTTGGATATAGACCAGAGTTTAGTCTTTTCAGGACTTTGCATTACAGAGAGTTAAATCTCAGAGAACAAAAATAACTCATCTCTAAAGGAAAAGTGTGTATTAAATGTCAACTCTTTCTCTCTCCCTCTGTATATGTGTGTATGCATGCATAACAGTTTATTTATAATTCATGAAACAACTGTGAGTATTATCAATAATAACTTTTTAAAGACAACACTTTCAGATTTCCCCACCACCACCTCTCCAAGTTTTACTACTTGTTACTAGCACAGGTTCAATGTAAAATAAAATTATGGGGGCATGTACATACACTGCCCTAGGGCTCTTCTCTGTGAAGATTTACTCGGTCAATCTCTGTGGAATGGTGTCCAAATCTTCTGTGAGGCATCCCAGCTCCTTAAAGTTGGCAAACAGTCTCATTCAAACTCTCTTAAAGTCTTTGCAACATCACTCAATAGTTTGCAGAGTCTGCAGTAAATTCTAGTCCTCCTCTTCTCCAGTGCAATGAGGGAGCCTACAGTCTACATCCAACAAAACTGGCAACAAAATTCTTACAGCAGACCTTTCTGGTCCTTGTACTGCTCCACCACTCAGTCCTCCAATCTTCTCCTGCTCCTCCTCCTCTCTACCCTTGAATTTTCATTGGTTCCACGACAGGGAGTGACACTCTGGGTGTAAAAATAATGAGGAGTCCTTGTGGCACTTTAGAGACTAACAAATTTATTCGAGCATAAGCTTTCATGGGCTAAAACCAACTTCATAAGATGCATGGAGTGGAACATACAGTAGGAAGGTATAAATACACAGAAAATGAAAAGATGGGAGTTGCCTTACCAAGTGGGAGGTCAGTGCTAATGCACCAATTCAATTTAAGTTGGAAATAGGCAATTCTCAACAGTTGACAAGAAGGAGTTGAAATCACTTTTGTAGTGTTAATGAGGCCAATGTAAACAAGATGGCCCATTTCAAACAGTAGACAAACAGTATTTAGCAAGGGGAAATTAGTTTTTGTAAAAACAACCAGGAGTACTTGTGGCATCTTAGAGACTAACAAATTGATTTAGTTTCTGTAGTGACCCATCCACTCTGGGTGTATTCTGCAAGGCTACATGCTCACAATAGAATTCTGAGGTAGCTTCAGTGCCCAGTGTCTGCCACACCCAATTTCTGGATGATTCTGCCCTATGCACAGGGCCGGTGCAAGGATGTTTCGCACCCTAGGTGAAACTTCCACCTTGCGCCCTCCCCCACCCCATCCCCGCCCTGAGGCGCCCCCCCTTTGTGGCAGCTCCCCTCCCTCTGCCCTGAGGCACCCCCCTGCCCCAGCTTACCCCTGCTCCACGCATGAGCACAAGCACTCCAAGCATGCCGTGGCTGCTTCACTTCTCCTGCCTCCCAGGCTTGTGGCACCTAAGCTGATTGGCACTGCAAGCCTGGGAGGCGGGAGAAGAGAAGTAGCTCACCCCTGCCCCGTCTCCTCCCCGAGTACGCCATGGCCGCTTCACTTCTCCCGCCTCCCAGGCTTGCGGCACCAATCAGCTTAGGCACCGCAAGCCTGGGAGATGGGAGAAGTGAAGCAGCCACGGCGTGCTCGGGGAGGAGGCGGGGCAGGGGTGAGCTGGGGTGGGGAGTTCCCCTGCATGCCCCCCCCTTACTTGCTGCAGACGGCCCTCCCCGCACTCCCCTGCCCAGCTCCCACCGTCTAAATGCCGGCGGCAACCAGAGTGGCCAAAGATCCAGCCACCGCGGTTGCTGCCAAAGAAAATGGTGCCCCCCAAATGCCAGTGCCCTAGGCAACCACCTAAGTCGCCTAAATGGTTGCACCGGCCCTGCGTATGCAGCAAGTCTGTAGACACACGAAGTACCCAAAAGAAAAACAGGAGTTATGTATCCTCCCCACTGTTTTTTCCCTCACTTACACCACTACATGCTGCAATGCAAGCATCTGGGTTACAAACAAAAAATTTCTGTGGCAGTTGTTTCTTTTTTTTAATTGTAAGTTTTTGAAACTGCTCAGCAGTTTGAATATTAGAATAAGTCTCAGGAGAAATTGATTAGTGGGCAAAGTATACAGGAGATGGTCAAAGGTGCTCAATAAATCCATTTATCACATGGCTTTGCCAAGTGTTACATGAATACTTTCATAAATGACAATTATATTTTTGCAATATTTGTCACAAAAACATTATATGATTCTACAATTTATTATGCACATCTGACTGACTCATTTGCCCTCTGCCAACTAATCTCTCTCTCCAAGATTATTTCTAGCATTTTAAACCATCTGAGCAGCTTCAAGCAGCTGCCATGTTCTTAAATCAGCTGTCACAGAAATGTTTCTTTACTTGAGGACTGGAAATCTTTTGTCCAAGCTCAGTGGTGAACTTAAGGTACAACATGTCCTGCACCTGCAAGGCCAGAAGTAGGAGTTTTATACCACCAGAAGAGAAGAGATTCCTAGGTTTCCAAAGAGTTGCACTGCAAATGTTTTTAGCCTTGGAAACTCTCCAGATATCAGATCTTAATAGTCTGACTTTTTATGTATAAGAAAAGCTATTTCAGTGGCTTTTGAGGATCAATGACATCATTAATATTGCTTTCTGTTTACAGATCAGTACATAAAATCTGATTTTGCAAATGTTCCACATAGCAACAACCTATCACTGTTATCCTCAGCTTCCCTCCTCCTTTCCCCCTGTTTGTTTGGTATAATCAGTTAATGTATCTTTTTTTAATTTAAGCTTTGATGCTGCGAGCAGATCAAGTGCAGAACTGAGGCCTTAGATTGTAAACTCTTTGGGTCGAGAACTGTTTTACTCTGTGCTTCGGCAGCATTTAGCACAAAAGGGCCCCAATCTGTTCAGTGGCTCCTAGATGTTACTGCAGTACACAGTATACATGCAAGAATAATAATTTTCAGAAGTTTTTATGACTTCTTGTGAAGACTATGCATTTGGACACATGATAAATAAGACACCTGGTGGAGAGAGACAAAAATTAGTACTAATGTGCTTAAAACGACCTCAAATTTTTATAAGAATTTTATATCGCTTGTGGTATATATAGCCCACATAATGGTTTGATATGGTTTTTATTGGCACTTATTGGGATAAGATGAGTGAGAGCAAATGCCTGCTGGTATAGTACAAAACAGTTGTGAGAGAGAGATGCAGTATGGCACACTCCTGCAATTATATCAGAAGTGTCACAATCTAGGGGGTTCAGGGGGGTTTGGTTAGTTTAAAAGCTTTCTATAAATTTTGGATTTTTGCCTTTAATCCTGTGAAGGTTTGCCCTTAACCAAAATGGTGGAGTGCCTACACTGGGGGAATAATCCCAGAGCCAGCTCCAGGAATCTCCCAGCTCAGGGATGCAGACATGAGAGGAATAAGGGTCATAGAAGTGTGGGAGGAGATTAATTCACACTTATAGTCAAATGGTAGCATTGCTTGTTCTAGAGTTCATATCCTCAGAAGGATTGTTCTTTAATTTGTGATAAACTTAATCAAGTCCCATAATAAAATGCATGAAGTAATAAGTGAAATCTTTGCTTGGGGAAGGAGGGACTTTGCAGATTTTCTTAAGGCGTCATTGTGGGGGGGTGAGGAGGATGAGTTTTCCATGTTTGTGCTAGGCTACCATTTCAGACAGACAAGATATAAAGCATTCCAGTAGGGAGCAGGATTAGGTAAATTTCCCTGGTACAGACGTTATTTAGATTCAGAGTTTCTACTGTTGAAATACCTGTGATTACTTGTATTCAGGAAAAAATTATATTGGAAAGAAAGACATAACAGCTCCTGAACCCAACAGTTTACTAGCTAAGGCTTCAATTCCGCAAGCTGGTCCGCTACTAGGATCAGAGCTCAAATTAAGACAAACTATGATGGGCTGGGCAATGAGGGAAGCTTCACAAGACAATACTGAAAGGAGGATCAAGATGATTTTATTTCATTATTATTATTATTGGTGTTCAGTTAATGTTCTTCATGGTACCAGAGATGCAGACAGCCTTGAGTAGGGAAGGTGCACCAGCAATAAACTGGTTCCAGCCTCCAAAATGAAAAACTTGAAAAGGAAGTGAGTCACACAGGTCATGTGACAAATTCTAAATCTAGTCTCTCTCTGGTTGGAATCAGAGATGAGCTCAAGACACACAAGTGATATCTGGGTTTAGGTCTAGGCTTGGAACTACCGGCAAAGTTTAAGGGTGTTCAGATTCAAAGGTCCATTTCAAGACCATGGCTACTTGGAATGCAACCATAAGACTTAAAAATCTCTCTCTAACCCAAACCTTCATATTGGCATGTGTACTCTCAGATAATTAGAAACAAGAAGTTTTCCTAATTACTATCTAGGAAAAAAAATGATTTTTGCAGCACCATTAATATTTGAGCTAACTTTGGGAAAGCACTGCACTAAGAGTCAGACTGCAGGAGACTCGGATTCTCGTCTTGGCTCTACCACAGACTTTCTGGGAGACCTTAGGTGACTCACTTAATCACTCTGAACCTGTTTCCCCAGCTGTAAAATAAACTTAACACTGAATTTACCTATGTCACAGAGATGCTGTTAGGAGTAATTCAATAATATTTTTATACCACTTGCTCTTTTCAGCTGCAAGATGCTATGGAAGTCTTAAACATTATAAAGACATTCAGATCACTGCCTGACACTCATTTGAAATATCTGACCTTTTATAGGTCTCTATGGTACTGGCAGGGCACAATGTTTATATCCCTTCTATATGTACTCCCTAAACCAGATGGCGCTTCTGGAAATAATGTCATTGGACACCCACAGAATTCTTTTTTGGGGGAGAGGGAAAGGGGACGGTACTTCTATGTAATGTGAATAAAAGATTGCAGATTGTCATAATAAAAGATCTTCTGTGAGCCTCTAAACACCTCTACAGTCAGATATTCCCTTACAGTATTAATTGTATTTAACTAGTCTGCTACATTTATCAAACGCAGAGATTGTTTTGTTTTGCTTCTTATTGAATCTTGAATTGCTGCATGTCCTGTTTTCTAATCAAAGAAAATAGTTTGTCTTATCTGAATCTGCTCCTGCAAAATGCATCTCCAAGTATTTAGAGTTTTCATGCAAGCATTTCCTCTTAAGGTAGTATGCCAATTGCACGCTGCTCTGAATTAGAAACTTCATTCTCAAAGCAGAGTGTAAGCCAACCTTTAGAAATATTAAATACACTAATGCAGATACAAACTGATAGCTCTGCTCTTGAAAACAGAGCTATGGGCAGAAGAATAATTTCTATTTCATTGCAGTAATAAATCACTTTTCCTGACCTGAGTTAGTAATGAGATTTTTAATCATGTGGATTGAACATATCCTCCAGTTAATAATAAAAGTATAACCTCCTTTCTATCTTTAATAAAAGATTTGTACCTTGCTCAAATGATTAGTATTACATTTTTAAAGAACCTGAGATTGATGCATTTCAATTCTCCTTCCCATTTTTCTATGCTTTTATAATTCAAAGGTAACATAGGCTATAGTTAATAATTCATAAGGTAATTTTAAGGCTTTTATTTAGAAACCTCTTGCCTATTGACTTTAGAATGTGCCATAAAAGTATTCAGGTATTCATATCTTAGCAATTTGCAGCTCTGTGCAGATGAAACTCCTGTATTTCAACAAATCAGGATTTGTGCTATAGAATCAGAACATAATCGTTTCAACCTTTAAAAAATATAGAGGAGATAAATAACTTTAAAAAGACAATTTGAACTAACATGGTTTCTTCCTCCTAACAATTTTAGATGCACTTTTTATTTCTCTTGTCCTCATTTTTGGGACTATATTTGGGATAAAGAGATATTCTTTTGCCTGTCTAGGAGACAAAAGGTCTTGGCTGCAAATCTTTAAAAGTAAACTTCACTGAGCCAGCAATGCATTCTTAAAGTGTATTATGAGGTTCAGGTAAGGAATTACAGTTTGCCAAAGTCCTGGGTTTTGATTTCCAAAACCAAATTTTTATACACCCTTAAAAATGGATTTGTCCTGGGTCAAAATGTTACCAAATTGTCTACCAGCTAATAGAATACAAGTGGATTTTACTTCATCCATTTATTAAAATTTGAGTGAATTGAATACTCCGTAGAAGTGCCAGACTCACAGCCTTTGGGACTGAGGAATTATATCCACACTACAACTGTAGCACATGAAGCAGCAGTATATGCTTCCACACAGTGCCCACTAATGTGTCTCAAACACTTAGGCATGGAACAACGGCTTATGCATGGAATTAATTGGTAGCAGAGCTGATTAAAAATTTTTCATCAAAACACCTTTTTGACAGAAATTTCAAGGTTTACAAAGAAAAATGAAAACCGAAAACTACATATTTTTTTTTGGTAAAAGATTTGGGGTTTTAGTAAAATATTTGGTTTTGAAAGATCAAATCCACCTCCCTCCCCCACCCCACACCCAACAATTTTCACTTAAAACAATTTTTGAAGACCAACATTTTTGGAGGTTTGTTTTTTCATAAAAAAGTGACTCCAGAAATGTTGATTTTTTAAAAATATTCCTAAAGAAAATTATTAGCATTTTTCAGTCAAAAGAATAAAATGAGGATAATATATTTAATGCTTAATAACATGGGTTGACAGAAAATAGAACTTGTCTAATGCATTTTTTTTTCTAATGAGATTACAGATTTGGTTTATAAAGGTAATAGTGATAAAGTAATATCCTTAGATTTCTGTAAGGCATTTGACTTGGTATAACAGGATATTTTTATTAAAGAACTAGAACAAGACAAAACTAATACCGCACACATTAAATGGATTAAAAACTGGCTAACTGACGGGTCTCAATGAGACGCTTCACCTTGAATAGTCCCTTGAAATAAGTTAGCTATTTATGATAAACTATCTATTCTACCTTGTATTTAGCTGTGACACTCTGCGTAAGTTTCTCAGACCAGAAGAAGAGTTCTGTGCAAGCTCAAAAGCTTGTCTCTCTCACCAAAAGAAGTTGGTACAATAAAAGATATTACCTCACCCACCTTCAAGATATGTCTATACAACAAAATTAGGTCAATTTAATAGAAGTTGATTCTTTAGAAATCGATTCAGTTAATTGTGCATGTCCCCACTAAGCGCATTAAGTCGGCAGTGTGCATCCACAGTACCAAGGCTAGCATTGACTTTTGGAGCATTGCACTGTTGTAGCTATCCCACAGTTCCCGCAGTCTCTGCCACCCATTGGAATTCTGGGTTGAGTTCCCAGCCTACGCCTTGCTCCCATGGCTCATGAAGCCTGGACAGCCATAAGGAGCAATTCAACTATAGGCTGGGCAAGTGCATAATGGTGGTAGAATGTGCCTTTGGATGTTTAAAAGCTCGCTGGTGCAGTTTACTGACTTGGTTAGACATCAGTGAAACAAATATTCCCATCGTTATTACTGCTTGCTGTGTGCTCCACAATATCTGTGAGATTAAGGGGGAGATGTTTATGGCAGGGTGGGAGGTTTAGGCAAATTGCCTGGCCGCTGATTATGTGCAGCCAGACACCAGGACGGTTAGAAGAGCACAGCAGGGTGCGCTGTGCATCAGGGAAGCCTTGAAAACCAGTTTCATGACTGGCCAGGCTACAGTGTGAAAGTTCTGTTTGTTTCTCCTTGATGAAAACCCACCCCTTTGGTTCACTCTATTTCCCTATAAGCCAACCGCTCTCCCTTTCCCCCTTTGATCTCCACTTGCAGAGGCAGTAAAGTCATTGTTGTTTCAAATTCATGCATTCTTTATTACTTCATCATACAAATGCGGGGATAACTGCCAAGGCAGCCCTGGAGGGGTGGGAAAGGAGGAAAGCCTGGGGTGGGGTAGTTGTAGGGGCCCCCCTAGAATGGCATGCAGCTCATCATAGAAGCGGCATGTCTGGGGCTCTGACCCAGAGTGGCCATTTGCCTCTCTGGTTCTTTGGTAGACTTCACACAGCACTGCTGCAGGTCCCTGTTATAACATCTGTCCTTCATGCCCTTGGAGATTTTTTCAAATATTCCAGCATTTCATCTTTTGGAACGGAGCTCAGATAGCACATATTCATCTCCCCATACAGCAATCAGACGCAGTACCTCCCGTTTGGTCCATGCTGGAGCTGTTTTGCGATTCCGGGACTGCATGGTCACCTGTGCTGATCAGCTTGCCACACTGGCCAAACAGGAAATGAAATTCAAAAGTTCCCAGGGCTTTTCCTGTCTACCTGGCCAGTACATCTGAGTTGAGAGTGATGTCCAGAGCGGTCACAGTGGAGCACTCTGGGATAGCTCCCGGAGGCCAATACCGTCAAATTGCACCCACATTACCCCAAATTCGACCCAGCAGGGTCAATTTCAGCACTGATCCCCTCGTCAGGGGGGAGTACAGAAATCTATTTTAAGAGCCCTTTAAGATGACAAAAATGGCTTTGTCGTGTGGATGGGTGCAGGGTTAAATCGATCTAATGCTGCTAAATTCGACCTAAATTCGTAGTGCAGACCAGGGCTCAGTCTCAAAATGTAGTTGTAAATAGGTAATTATCAAAAGATAATATTTAGCCCTGCCTTGAGTGCAAGGGACTGGACTAGATGACCTCTCAAGGTCCCTTCCAGTTCTATGATTCTATAACTGAGTGGGTGTGTTGCTAGTCAGGTCCCACAGGGACGGTTCTTGCCCTATACTATATAACATTTTTGTCAATGACCTAGAAGAAAGCAGAAAATCATCACTGATAAAGTCTGCAGATGACTCAAAAACTGGGGAGGTGGTAAGTAATGAAGAGGATAGGTCATTGATCTGGATCACTTGACAAGCAGGGTACAAGGAAACAATATGTAAAGTTATACATCTAGGAAAAAAGAACACAGGTGTTTCTAACAGGATGAAAAAGTCATGGTGGGGGTCATGGTGGATAATCAGTTGAATATACGCTCTAAGGGCAACACTCGGGCCAAAGGGGTTAATTCAATCCTTGGATGTATAAACAGGGTAATCTTAGAGCAAGAGTAGAGAGGCTGTATAACCTATGTGTCTGGCACTGGTACAACCACTGCTGGAATGCTATGATCAGCGCTGGTGTCAACAATTCAAGAAGGCTGTTGAAGGGCCAGGAGAATGATTAAAGGGTCAGAAAACATGCTTTGATAAATTAAATAGATTGAACTCTGAGTCTAACAAAAAGAAGGTTAACACAAATGAATCACAGTCTATAAGTATCTACATGGGGAAGAAAAAAAACTGATAATGGGCTCTCCAGTCTAGCAGACAGAAGTATAACATGATCCAATGGCTAGAAGTTGAAGCTCAACAAAGTCAGACTGGAAATAAGGTACACATTTTTAACAGTGCAGGTAATTAACCATTTGAACAACCTACGAAGGACCGAGATGGATTCTCTATCAACGGCAATTTTTAAATTAAGATTGGATGTTTTCTTTCTAAAAGATATGCTCTAGTACAAACAGGAATCCATTCAGGGAAGTTCTATGGCCTGCGATATGCAGGAAGTCAGATCAGATGATCACAGTGGCCTGTTATGCCTTTGTAATCTATGAACTAATACTGTCTAAGTTGTGACATACTTGGCTATGGTGATCTTCATTTATTTAAGAATGAATAAAATATTTGTACATTATTTGGAACCCTCAAGTTTCGGGGGACTAGATTGTGATAAGGAGCTGGGACTGGAGGCTAGGTGGGCAAGAGAGAAATTGGACCTGAGACTTGGGGTTGAGGGAGACTGGAGCTGGCTGGGCAAGAAGACTGAGACTGGGAACTAGAGGGAGGAGACTGGGATTTGGACTGTGAGCCAGGGAGAAAAACTGGTGTGGGGGAAGGGAGACTGGATGGCAGAGGGATAAAACTGAGATCAGATGAGGATCTGTGAGAGAACTGAGGCTAGCTGAGCAGGGAGATGGAGACAGGTACTAAAAATCAATGGGGTGTTCTATAATATAGTTTTTTTGGTGCATAATATATAATATAGTAGGCTTGCTAAACAGGAAAGCCCTTAATATATTGTTATTAAAACACCTTTGATGAGAATAATAACTATAATATTTTTTAAAGATTAACTTTATTCTGTACTCGGGGCCAGTTTTTGGCATGTGCCAAATATATAAACTGTCCAGGGCTACAGCTGAGTTCCCTCCTCTGTTAGCACCTGTCTCAGAACAGCCCTGAAAACTCCTGTTTGTGCTTGGATCCCTTGGGGGCCCAACATGCCTTTACAAATACTTACACCCCAAATCAATACACCCTAACTTCTAGTTCAAGCCTTGTACTTCACGCCTTTTCCCACAAATATCTCAATCTTCTGCCTCATTGTTCAACTCTCTCCATCAAGAGACATACATTAGCTATGGAATTCAAAGGCATAGGTGCTGACTCCGTGTGTGCTCTGGGTATGGAGCACCCACGGGGAAAGCTTGGTGTGTGCTCTGCACCCACCAGCAGCTCCGCGCACCGCCCCCCACAGCTCGCCTCTGGCTCCTCCCCCGAGCGCGACGCTGCATCCTGCTTCTCCCCCCTCCCTCCCAGTGCTTGCCCCGCAAGCAGCTGTTTCGCACGGCAAGCCTGGGAGGGAGGGGAAAGGGGGAACACGGAGTGCTTGGGGGAGAAGTCAGGGCTGGGGCAGGGATTTGGGGAGGGGTCCAATAGGGGCAGGGAGGGGCGGAGTTAGGGCAGTGACTTTGGGGCAAGGGTGAAGTCAGAGCAGGGGCGTGAGCACCCACTGGCGCAGAAAAAAAATTTGGCACCTGTATTCAAAGGCTTCCACATTTTATATTGTGTAGAAATTAAGGGCTAGCCCCAACCGCACCATTAACAATGAAAATCAAAAAACTAAAATAATCGCTAATGAAGTCATATAATTCTCAAGTAAGAGTTAAACAGCAATATTTCCCCCAACCTAACAAAAAGGATCACTAAGCTAAGATAATAATGGAGTTATCTATAAAACACTGGTAACCATGAATGCATATTGCAAAAGTTAGGTCATAAGAGAGGATTTAAACAGTGACAACATCAGAATCCCTGACATCACTTGGTACCAGAATAGACAAAATCCCAATATACAATGAGTTCAACCTGATGATCACACGTAAAGGAAGAATTGATCAGAAAATAGATTTTTTTTTGGAAAATTTCAACAACAAATATTTTTTTGTTTCCATCAATGTTTTCCATAGCAAATTTTAACTTTTGGGGCAAAATATCAAGAATAGAAATATTTCAGGTAAAAATTGACATATTTCAATTCAAAGTGGAGCCACAGTCCCTCAGAGGAGTTGTAGTTCAGGTGCCACATGCTCCCATTCTTTTTATTATTATTATTATTAGGGGTGGGATCTCTGGCCAGATTACTTCTCCCTTGATATACCACTTTCTCCCCTCCTGGTGTGTGAGGGTGTGTCACAGGAACCCCGGCCACCATGCATCATGGCAGCTGTTGTCTGCAAAAGAAGATACTTTTTACAAACCACGTTTAATCAAAAACTCAATTGTCCATTGAAAAAACAATTCCAACTGAGAATTTCCAACCAGCCCTACATAGAATGTAAATATGATAAATACATATTTTAATGTAACTATAAGGTGTTAAATCATGACCCCAAGATCCATGTGCACAGGAGACACTGCATGTGCACTTCCTCCCCTTTCATGAAAGCAGTTTCTGCTACCCGAGAGGCAGCATCCCACCTTTCTTCAATAGGGCTTTCCATAAGATTACAATCTATATGGAGGAGAGGACAGGGATTGGGCAAGTTGTGGGTAGCCCCAATGGCATGGAGGTGGCAGTTTAGCTGAGGTGGCTGGCATACCATCCTTCCCCTTTCTTAGATGGTGGTGAAACATTCTCTTTTTAAAAAAAAGGAGAAAGAGAGATCTCTGGGGAAGCCACAGGCTGGGGGGGAGCTCCTGGTATTATCATCCATTGGAGCTACAGTACCAGGGACCATGGTGGGGTAGCATGTGAGGTCTCTGTGCAGATAGCCCCTAATTTAATACCCATCCCCACTCCTCTTATAGAATGATCAGGGAGGAACTCCACAAGGGCATCATCACTGAGATTCCCTCCTTCCTCGCCTCTTCCTGTGAATTATCCTAGCAGGAGGGCAATACAATTCAAAAGTATTATGCAAAACATAACAACTTAAACCTGACTATTCAAAGCAGAACACGGCCTGCTTAGTAAAGAGTATGACTATGCAGCAGTGACGGGATTAATTAGTTACTTTTGATAACCTTTCAAAGGTGCAAAACTCTATATAAGTGCTAAATGTTATCTTCGTCATCCTGGTTAAATAAGTGAAGCCAAATCCCTGCACTGACTTGAAATGAAGTAATAAGACTTTAAAATCAGCACTGTCTTGCACTGGCTGTCAGCAAATGGAAATTTTGGTGCTGGTGTGACATGTTCCGTTTTCTTAGTTTGTATCAACAGTCAGGGAACTGGGCTCTTTACCAGACTAAAGTTGAGCCAAAAATCTTGTCAGGCAGCCCAAGGAACTGAGCTTCAGAAGACAATCAGTCAAAAGGCAAAAGTATTAATCAAATGTTCTGAACACGCCTGTGTTACTAATTCATTATCTTAGGAGCACTGGGTAGAAGCCCAGAAGAAATGTTAAGAATATTGTTTTGTTTGTTTACATCACTACTTAAGGAAAGGTCAGATGACATCCACACTTATCACTTCTGATTTAATTGTACTTTTGTGGTCAGTAAGAAAATACAGTTGGCATTGTTTCCCCCAATAAAAAGTTACCTGCCTAACACATGGTGTATTGCCAGAGGCATATAACACTAGTGCTCTGGGATCTCCACTGGCTGAATCAACCAGAATTTCTCCTTAGGGATCCCAGTGCTGTACAGCTCCTAAGTACCCCTACTACCTGCAGGACTGTGCCTTAAAGGCACAGTCTAGCCCCAATCGTTTAGAGGTTTGAAGAAAGAGAGATAATCCAAATCCCATTTCTGACATTGCACTTTCTTTGTGTTTTTGAGCAAACCACTTATATTTTCTGTTGTCAGTTTCTCCATCTTCAGAATGGGTGTAATGTTTACTCACGTGGGTCTTTGAATGTTAATAAATTAGTGCTTGTAACTTGCTACTAAGTAGGCACTCTCTGCTTTACATGTCAAAAATATCAGTATTATAACAAAATAGTAGGAAATTTTACAACAGCTAACCATAAAGTGTGTTGGGGTTGTGTCCCTGTGTTTCTGCAGATCTACTTCTAATGCCGGGACAAGGCCTGTGTCATTGCATGTTTGTAAGGCATTGAGTGCAATGGAGCCCCAATCCTGAATGTGATCTGAGCACCCAGAATAATGTACATATTAAATAAGAAAATACGTTAGTAGAGCGATCATCTGTTCTTGTCCAGTACAGATTCTCTGTTCAGTATTTTCAAATTAGACTGGGCACCTCCAGGAAAAAAGCAATATATATTGCACAGCTCTCAACAACTATTAGCAAGATGGAAAGTCTAGTGACAAATTCACAAGCTGCAAATGTACAGTCATGAAATTCAATAGCCTCACAGCTGCACACTTGTAACTTGTGAATTCAGAAAAATGTATGAATTGGCACCAGGTTTCTGGCAGACTATCGTTTTACAGATGACACTAACGTCTGCCAGCTTGGTGTCCAACTTTATCCTCGTTTTTTCCTATGCTAAAGATCACCAGCTCTGTTTCCAGGAGTTCTCAGTGTCTGCTGTTTGCTTGCCTGACTTTGTTTCACTTCATTGTGCTGTAATTTGCAATTCCTCTGGACTCTGTTTCATTGGATCTGTTTGAGTTTAACTGAAGTTGGACTGTATTTGCTTCAGACAAGTGTTTGCCTCTCTCTCATCTGCCCAGTGTATTCAATGTACCCTTTATTGGGACTATCCTAGTTTTCCTCTTTTATTTATAAGCTGTACATCAGTGGAAATGACCATTTCAGGTAAGTAGTTGGTGTACCTGAGTCTCTTGCTATATAATCTACATGTTTCATATAGAGGGAAGGAATCAGTCTTTAAAACGTAGTATCACTGTGTTATAACCAAAAATAACTTTACACAACTTGCAGTAATGTCATGCTAGAGTGAGGAATGCCAATAATTGGCCAGGCTCCCTCAGCGTCCTAATGACATAGGTGACCTGCCACAAACTTTATGTATTACTAACACAAAGCAAGTATAATTACACACAAAAATTCACTTTAAAGAACATTAGAGTCCAAAGTCAATCATTCAAAACTTATGAAACACCAGAATTAAGGTTAGCCAAGGAGCTAGTTTTAGGAATTCATCTTTTCCTTGTTTCTTACCTCCTGTGAACAGCAGGTCTATTATTATTAATTATCATTATTATTGAGGAAGGGGTTAAGAATGGGATCTCAGAGATAGGCATATTCTGAAAATTTTAAAACACAGGGAATGCAGTGAACATGCACTAAGGGACACATTGTGAATGGTCCCATAACCAAAAGAGCATGTAACAACATGAAACCCCTCCTATTGAGTGGTAGGCTGGAACTTCACTATGCCTTAGGGGCAAGATGCCCTTTAAGGAAACTGTAAGCTGAGGGAGAGATGATAAGAATGTAAAGCAAGATCAGACACTCAGACACTGTACCCTGGCACTACTCCCTTCATCAGCTCTATTGTCAAAGACAATAGAGCTGATGAAGGGAGTAGTGCCAGGGTACAGTGTACAAGGGTCACGTGTGTGTTGGTGATATGAATATAACAAATGGCAGTCATTTATCACATGAGTCCACAGTTTATCATAAATTGATTTCCTCACCTGCCCTCTGCCTATTAGCCCTGGGGATACGTCCAACATTTAAAAATTCTGAGCAGTTATGAACTATTTTTAAAAAAAAAGATATACCAGAGAATGGTCTCTTCCTTCCCCTGAAAATTTACACTGGCCTGAGGCCCATGACAGATTACACTAAATCTTGTATTTCTGACAGGTGTAAAATCTAACATCCTATGACCCTGCAAGTTAGAAAAGGGAGTTTTAAACACACCACTATTGGAATAAAAAAAGAGACTGAGAATCTCAGCTTTCCACTTTGTATTTAGCTGTGACACTCTGAGTACCTTTCCCAGACCTGCAGAAGAGCTCTGTGTAAGTTGGAAGCTTGTCTCTCTCATCAACCAAAGTTGGTCCAGTTAAGAAAATCATAAGTTTTCTTCTCATGATCGGAGAGAGAAGGTTGAAAATATGAAGTGAGTAACCTAAAGGCTCAGACTCCAGAATGCAAATTAAACTAACACAAATTTTATTTGTTGTTTTTTTTTAAGTCGCGAACTCATGATTTTTAACCTGTTGATGTTGGTAATACTGAATCTCCTCTTTGCCTCCATTCTGCCTTGAGGCATGGATTTCCACAGCTGCACTGTTTGCTCAACACTCTCCCGGCAGTCTCAGCTGTCCCAGGCAGTACAGACTGCATGTCTTCAACCACAGCATGCATGGAAGCAGTCAATAGACTTTATTTTCTAATGCAATTTATCCAAAACACATACAATAGATCTGAATAAATAGGTGAAATTGTATTGGATTTAGTTTTAAAGTATCAATCTCTGGTTGCATTGCTAAAAATAGCTGACTTTCTTTAAGAAAACCAGCATATCAGATCCCATTTAGAGAGGAAGGCCAAATAGCTAAATATAGGAATCAAAAAGGAAAGGAAATAAATGTGGGGTAATCACTGAAGACTGTAAGGGAAACATTTACTTCTTGTGACTGCTGATGTTGTGCTCAGCAGTATCTAAAATGGAACAATTTTCAAATTTCAGAAATAATCTCCTGTATTTCAGTTATTAGCTTCAGCATTCTCTGTATCTATATTTCTAGATGCTTGTTCAGATAAAGTCTGAACAGTAACAATTTGTTATGTGAGCCGTGACAGCCTCTTTCTCCAGCTATTAGCGGATTCTAATCTCACTTATGTCAGTTTTACACTGATGTGACTCTACTGACTTCAGTGAAGTTGTTTTCACTTTATACCAGCTTAAGAGTTAGATCATGCAGCTGCATTTGCCAGGGTCCACCCATAAGCGAGATTAGAATCATGCTATCCGTCTTTAGTCAGTAAGCAGACAAAGCATACTACATTAAATCAATGTATTATTTCCTGTGTAGACTAACAGCCTTAAGAATTCATGTTCAAAAATCTCCTATCTATAGAGTATTTACACTTTTAACATGTAGTTAGTATGCTGGAAAAAATATAATATTGTAAGTTATTGACATTTTAGAAAATGTTAAATATAATACTAAACTGCAGCTCTCTGTAGGAATTTTGAATTTGAAAAGAGCCCACAGATGTGAAGTGCTCTTTAAGCCCTGCACATTTTGGGGGCCAGATGTTCAAAAGTGCTCAGCACCCAGTAGTTCCTGTTGTTCCCACTTAATTTAGGCACCTAAATGACAACTGAGTTCTTTTAAAAATCTAACCACTTATTTAAATGCCTAAATAGGAGCTGCTGGTTGCTTAGAAAAATCTGTACACATCCTTTTTTCATAGACAAATGCTGGAATCATGCACAATAACAATATTACTCTTAATAGTTGTACTTATATATCACTGTTCCAGCCCCTTGCCTCAGCTTTTGGGATGCTGTGCAATAGAATTAAAGCAATTACAATATAACAGCTTAATAAAAATGTGCCCTACCCTCTTCACATATAAACATACACAAACAAATAAAATGAATCCAATTTTTAAAGAGGCAATGTGATCATTAAACAAGCTCCTTTTAGAGGGGAAAATACCTTTAGGGGTCTTAATTATTTGTTTGTTTCTTGATGTGTTGGTGGTGGATTGCTTGTCTGGTTTTGTGCTTGTGTGGTGTTGATTATTGTTTCGTTTTCCTGTTGTTTGTTAAGAAATGGGGAAGAGATGAAAGAAGATGGATCTCCTGGTCTCCCTGCTTTTCCACAGTACATCAATATAAAAACACGACCAGATACACTGGGGCTCTGAAGCCTTGACTTCATAACTGCTCTCCGCCCATTTACATGAGTTGGATATGTAGCAGCTTTGCAGAGTCTGCCTCCTTCCACACACAGACCATGATGTACAGAGCACTGATAGAAGGGACTTAGGGGGTACCTTACACCTCCTCTACTCCCTTGCACCAGCGCTCAGGACAGGTCATGATCTGGAGTGAAAATATATCAGAACAATAATTGTTAATTAAAATTATTTAGAAGGTAATTGGGTTATTTCTTTAAAGTTTCAGAGAACCCTAATGTACAATAAAGCTCTTTATCTTCCTTCTGACGCTTTCTGGTACTATAGAGATAATGCAACTTCTTTAAGAAAAGTAACTATTCATGTGCAGAAAATGTTAAAAAAAAAGGGTAGAATACTTGAGGCAAGTATGTATTATATATATACAAAAAATAAAACTCATGGCCACTCACTAATAATATATAAACCAGGTGTTTACTTTAAGAGATTACATTTCCAAGCTGAGAACAGTTTATTCCTAACTTATTGCTTAAAAGAATATAAATTTAGAGACATTGGGTTGTTGTTTTTGTTTTTTTAAGAAACATTGCACAATCTACATAGTCAAACAGGACGGTCAGCAAAAGAAGTATTCACTGGTTTCTAATTACATGTTTATTGCTCGTTTTATTTATTCAAAAAGGTTAAACTCCCATCTGCCCTTCAAACTTCACACATCACTCTTAGAAAACCATACACAGAGAACATGTAGTAAATTTGTTTACCTATAACTTGGCAGAGCCACAAGAAAGAACAGAATGTAAAGAATGAGTTCTTTTGGCAAAAAGAGACTTCTCTAGAAGCAGTTGCCTCAGCCTTTCTGAAACAATGGAGTTTTTTTCCAAACTGGATCTCATGCATTTCTGAATTGCCCGACATTTTAATGACTTTTCATACAGCTGAGAACGATTTGAAAGCAAATCCAAATACAGACTGGGGGTGGAGGAGGGAAAGAGTTCTCTGGTGACTGATTCCTGTGGGAAAAAAGCATGTGATCAGAGCATGGCTGTTTCAACATTACTTGAAATCTGCACAAACAATAACCGCTTTTCATGTGACATGTAGAAACCTGTTGAATTACAAATACATCCAACCTCCCTCTAGGCAATAAGAAATGGATGGATTCGTTTCAACCTGCCTTTATAGTTTGCTCTTTGAAAACAAGGTGATGTCATATTTTAGCTTAAAACTAAGTTTTTCTGAAATGAAACAATTCAGTTATGTTAAATATATCCTTTGGACTGAGGATATTTTTAAAAAAAATAGTGCCCTGTTTTGTGCTTCATATTTCTGTAACTTCTGATTTTCTCCACAATTTTTAATTGTTTTTACTGTAGTACATGTAGTTTCATGTTCAGTTTCCATGTAGTACATGTAGTTTCAAAGAGTCAGGATGAGACCTGGTGGTATGAGTTTTCCCTCACTTCTGCTCAGCTTTCTATGGCCTGCACATGTGCAACTAGAACAGTAACCACAAAAGGTATCCATAGCCCTGCTAAATATCTGCTGAATTACTGAGAAAGGAGGACAACTTCAGGACCCATTGGGATGAGATTGCTACCCTGCTCCAGAGGCTACTGTCTTGAAAAATATGAAAACCTAAGAGTCAACATTTTGATTTTCTCTCCAGAAATCTATTCTCATGAAGGCCTTTCGCAAACCTCAATTTAAGAAAATCAAAACTGTTCCAAGTTGCAATATATTCAGTATCCTATTTAATTTCTATCAAGTTATAATATTCTCAGATTAACCATAGAAGACCCATAGTCCCAAAAAGTTATCAGTGAGACTCTGTTCCGCACCTCATAGAGATGCAGTACAGAGTTTGCAGTCAAGGGATAGCAAAGGGATAAGGTGACTTTAACCCACCTTTGTGCCCTCCCAATTCTGGGCTGCTCCAGGGGATAGAGAAGCCCCCAGTAAGTTATGGAAAAGTGCTTTAGCCCCACTGTCGACATGCTCTTTCTGCCCCCTAGTCCCACTTCCTATGCCAAGGCTTCCAGAGAGGCCATCAGAGGGCAGCCTGCAGCTGTCATCCTCAGTTCCTGTGCTGGGAAGATTCTCCTCTGGCTGCATCCAGGGCTTTTTGAGCATCTTTCTACTCCAGTCCTTTTACCTGGAGTAAAGGGGCTGGAGCAGGGTAGCAATCTCATCCCAATGGGTCCTGAAGTTGTCCTCCTTTCTCAGTAATTCAGCAGATATTTAGCAGGGCTATGGATACCTTTTGTGGTTACTGTTCTAGCTGCACATGTGCAGGCCATAGAAAGCTGAGCAGAAGTGAGGGAAAACTCATACCAGCAGGTCTCATCCTGACTCTTTGAAACACTGAGTCAGAAATGCCTAAATCTGTCCTCCCATAAACAAATGATGGATTTATAAACCTGTAGTCACCTGAATAAGAAGATAAATGAATAGTCCTCTCCCTCTGTGGATGGACTCAACTTTATGTACTTAGCGGGGAAAAAAATGGCAAACTTCTGTCTTGCCCAACTAATTAAAAAAAGACATTAAGCCCAAAAGAGTAATAAATGAAAAAAATTACTATGTATACTTGATGCTGGCAGTGTATACATTTGCTTCTCACCATTTAGTCCAAAAGTTCAACTCCTTCTGACTGCTTTGAAACTAGACATGGGTACCCACATTCTTTACAATGGGAAATTATTTCCAACACATTGAAATTTATAAGTGCTAAAAGAAATATCTTTTTTTTTGCAATAGTCCATGAACTAAAAAGATGGATTATTAAACCTGAAGAGAGAACCATGAAATGCAAAGGTTTTCTAATTATTTATACAGTAATACCTTCTTTGGGTGTGTATCCATGATTAAACTGTGCTGTGGCGTTTGCCTTGAGTTAGCATTCTAGGCAAGATGGCGCACTTTCCCAAGTGGCTAGCAATGTTTCAACTTAGTTTGTTTTATTGAATTAAAATTATTTTAATTTATTTACTAAGTTAGGGCAAGATAAAAAGTATATTTTCCCCTATATTTTGAATGAGAATTAAATTGTTTTCAAAATCTATTTAACTAAATTAGCATTTTGAATCTGTAGGAAATACTCTACATGTAGAGGCAAATTTTCAGAAATCCATAAGTGATTTAGGACTCACGATTTATTGACTTGCGATGAGACAGACAGGATCTTACATACCTAAATCACTTTTTAAAAAGTGAAACTTGGCTCTTATGCCACATAGGAGTGGCTGGTTAATATTATTTAGATTTTAAAATGAAAAAGAGATATCTATCCAAGGCGCTAGTCATCCTAGTACCTTCATTAATTTATTCAATATAATAAAATCCCAGAAGCATGGAAATAATTATTCCAATAGGAATGACTGCCAAACACCTAGAGAAACTCATTTCTACCCATTCATCATGTGTGAAGTATTTCCTCAGCTCTCTTCAAAAGCTCTCTAAAAACAATTGTCTTGCAGTATATCTGTAATATCTCCAAATTTGGGCTATTTCAGGCTTAGAGGAGAGCAAGTTCTAGAATCTCAGAGACCTCACAGAGACCATCCCGCCAGCTGCCCTCTCTCTTGTATAAGATGCCCTGGTCAATATGTGAACTGTTGAGTTCTACACAAGTTTCAGTGTCAGAATGATTTTAAGGTGTAGCCCCATAAAGAGTGTATTGCGAGATTTTTACATTATCATTTCAGTCAAATTCTTTCTTGGGTGTCTGGCTGATGAGTCTTGCCCACATGCTCAGGGTTTAACTGATCACCATATTTGGGGTCGGGAAGGAATTTTCCTCCAGGGCAGATTGGCAGAGGCCCTGGAGGTTTTTCACCTTCCTCTGCAGCATGGGGCACGGGCCACTTGCAGAGGATTCTTTGCAGCTTGAGGTCTTCAAACCACAATTTGAGGACTTCAATAACTCAGACATAGGTTAGGGGGTTGTTACAGGAGTGGGTGGGTGAGATTCTGTGGCCTGCATTGTGCAGGAGGTCAGACTAGATGATCATAATGGTCCCTTCTGACCTTAAAGTCTATGAGTCTATGAGATGCTAGGTACGTACTTGGGGTAGATGGCTCCTCCTGCCACCTGCACCAGCATGGCTACACTCCATTTTTAACATGCTAGCTTGATCAGAGCTGGTGTTGGTATGTCTCCTCGAGCTGGAATTTACCACTGGAGCTCGAAGTATACACATACGCTCAGAGAGAAAACAACAACATTGCCAGTGAAGAGCAGCCCCATCCACTCCCTCTAGGGTCCACTGGTGAGTAAGCAACACTCTGTGATGAATTATATCAAAGGCAATTAAAAGATCTAATAATGAGTCTGGAGTCATAATGAGTCATCATCCATCTACAAGAGCAGTTAATTGACCAGCATGAGCAACCCAATTCCTGTGCCAAAGCCTGGTCTCTACTCAGAATGACAATGGGGAAGGAGACCAGAAACACCTAAACAGAGAGTTCCCTCACACAATGTTCTCCACAATGTTGACCAAGAAAGAAAGATGCAATACTTGTCAATAACTCTATCAGAAAGTTTTAAAATGTAGTTGGAAAATTTTACCCTTAGTTTTGAAAGTGCAAAGTATTATGATAATATTAAAAGGTATGAGTAAAACCAATTTAGGCTTAAAATAGGCATTTTCCCTTTAAATTATAGACTTCATGGCAAAAATCTTTTCTTGTTTATCTAAATTCAGACATTACTCTTTTTTTTTTTGTTCTAAGGAATCCTGTCCAAGGAAAAATGAAATCACTATTTAGATTTGTTTCAATTCCTCAGCTGTGAAGCCATGTTGTTTGATCACCCTGCAACTGGCATGAGGCCCTTTTCTGAATCTGTCCTAATGAATTCAGCGTCCAGAATAGCCAAACCCAGACTAGACCTCTGCAGATTTCAAAGGATGTTCACTGAACACAAACTAGGCCCTGATCCTGCAATTGCATACATATGGGCAAATTCCTGCTCTCACACAGACCGCCATTGATTTCAGCAGGCCTTTGCGTGGGCACAGGAGTAAGCATGGATGCATTTCATGATCAGGACATAGGTGTGCACAGACGTCAACCATCACTGATTTCTATGGAGTGGATGCCCATATCCATTGTCTGATAAGTACAGCACTGAGATATGTTCTGATTTTTCAAGAGAAAATATTCCCAAATTGGATTTGTTAGCAATGCTTTAAAACCAACCCTGGTAAAATCTGACCAAGTGGAGCAAAACCTAGTTTTTTATTGTAATCCTGAAATACATTCTTGCCATGCATTAAGTGAATAAAGATGAGTTTGGCTTTTGTGTGACTGAGATCTAAACTAGTTTATGGATGATGTTCCTTAATAATGTGTTCAATCTTTTGCTCCATCTTATCTAAATGAATACTTAACCTCTTGGAAAGAGGTTTCTGCCTGAGAGATTAAAGACAGGGTATTAAAGCTTCTGAAAGAGAAAACCAGTGGAAAGAAAATGTCCTTGCTTAGGTAATTGTACATCCTTTGAACACAACAACTTACTTTTTAGTGTGAAGTCTATGAAATTTTCAGCTGTGCTGGAAAAAACCATTTGCTACTGAATTCAATTAAAAACTAATTTGTAGTTAAGATTTAATATTGATGAGTTTACACTTTTGCTTTAATAAATGCTGTTGCTATCCACAGCAAATTCTATGTAGATAAGCCACTGAACTGAAAATGTACCGTACTTTCTTCAAATTCCAAACAGGTATGCTTCTCAACACTTCTAGGGTTTCATTTCTAAATGCACAATATTGGAGATTTTTAAAAATAAAACATGAATATGTAAAATTAAATAATAACTAAACATTGCTATTGCCCATGGACAGACCCCAGCTTGCACTCACAACACAACATGCACACACTAACTTGGTGCTCAAAACTCACAGCCTTCCCAGGGTTAACTTCTGAAAGAGACTTCAATCATTTATATGATGGCTGGGGTTGATGTGTCAGCAGAAATTAATCCAGCTCTCTGTGCATTGTTCTAGTACCTGAAAATAGGACGGCTCAACAGAAAAGCCCAGTGTCCCTATGCAAGGTCCTACATCCTGCTACCACTCTCTTAAACTACCCACACAGTTAGGTCCCTGTCCCATTACTTTCCCAGCCTAGAAATCCACAATGTCCCTTGTGGACAGATCAACCACAAACACATGAAGGGGATGGTACTGTGGAGGCAGTACTCTCCCCACTTCCATGTGGGAAGGGGATCAGTGTGTGGAGACATCAAAGAGAATCCAGGCCAATACTTTGTACTAACCAAGCCATATTCAAGTTCACTTCCAGTTTGGATTCATCAGTTTCAATAAGAGGAATCAAATTCAAGATTTTTGGCAGAAATAAAAACTAGTTCACTGGAAACCATGATATAACCACAACTTCCTATTTTACTGCATTTGAGTGGCTACAAAATGCTTCAGATACTAAACTTAGCTATTTATTTTATTTATTTCTATGCTTCCAAAGATCCACATGGGAACAACAAAGTGAAAGACCAAACCCCAAAATGAGCAACAACAAAAAACCCCACAGCATTTCAGGAAACTCAGATATCAAGTGAAATTAATGACTTTACTATAAGTAATTTGTATATAGCTCCAGCATTTCTGATTTAGATAATTTACAGTAATAAAGATTGTACAATACCAAGTTTCTGTTGAACAAAGGTTAATCTGAGTCTAAAATATTGCTTCTAATGAGATGTAGTTGGGAAGTATGCTGATTGCAGAGATGGTAAATGCCTGCATATTATTGATCTCTTACAACTTCTTTACAATGTCTTTAAACACTGAGAATTTATT
Organism: Gopherus flavomarginatus; assembly: GCF_025201925.1. Classification (NCBI taxonomy): domain Eukaryota; kingdom Metazoa; phylum Chordata; order Testudines; family Testudinidae; genus Gopherus; species Gopherus flavomarginatus. The sequence goes on along the minus strand of NC_066626.1, from coordinate 57,309,791 downwards.
TTGTACTTTGAGTTCTGAAGGAAGTGGTAAGAGCAGGAAAAAAATAAGTGACTTTTGAACTGTTCTAAAGTCCAAGTAGGAACAAAGGAAATGGATATTCCTCCACATGATGTTTCTGATCCATGATTTTCATATTAATTCCTATTTGTCATGCAACTGAGAAGTGCCTCAAGAGAGCCATATTTTCCTCATGCTAAATATTTCCCTTATGTTATCCTAGATACTGTATTACAAACAGGGGGCAGGTCATGGTGATTACCAGAATATACAAAGGCCAACTGAGTAGTAGTTTTCAGTCACTGAAAAATCAGATCAGTACAGCTAACCTCAATCATTCAAAAAACCATAGCCCCAACAATCTTGAGATTGGTTTAAAACCAATACATTCCGTGTTTCTTTTTATGTGCCTCCTGGATTTTTAACATTTAGGTTTTCAAGCTTATCTCTACCACGAACAGGGCTAGAACCTTCCTTATGCTTTTAAATGAAAGCAGAGATTTTGCTAACTTCAGAGCCTAGGGCTTTACAAAAAAAAATCACAATACATCGTAAAGTTACAAGAATTTGCAACACAGAGAACAATTCTTTTAGAAACAAACTAAACTCGAACAAGACAATGTAGGAAATAGCAAAGGAGGGGAAATAATAAAAGCACAGAGGAATGACAACCTCTGCTCAGTGGTTTGAGCATTGGCCTGCTAAACTGAGGGTTGCGAGTTCAATCCTTGAGGGGGCCACTTAGGGATCTGGGGCAAAAATCAGTACTTGGTCCTGCTAGTGAAGGCAGGGGGCTGGACTCAATGACCTTTCAAGGTCCCTTCCAGCTCTAGGAGATTGGTATATCTCCTATTATTATTATAACACTAAAGAGCTGGTCAGAAGTTTTCCAATGAACATTTTCCTGCCAAAAAATACCACTTTGTCAGTATGACCCATTCTATGAGATATGTCACTTTTGACATAAAACTTTTAGAAAACTTTTCTGATGAAACCCTGCCTAGTTTCCTGCCAGCTGGCCCACCTGCCTGCTTCTCAACAGCCTGCCTGGTGGTGAGGGTGGGAGCTGCAATTTCCCAGGCTCCACACTGTACCACCTGGCGAGCAGGGGCGGCTCTAGACATTTCACCACCTCAAGCACGGCATCATGCCGTGGGGGACACTCTGCCGCTCGCCGGTCCCGCGGCTCTGGTGGACCTCCTGCAGGCGTGCCTGCGGAGGGTCCTCTGGTCCCGCAGCTCCAGTGGACCTCCCGCAGGCATGCCTGCGGAAGGTCCGCTGGTCCCGTGGCTCCAGTGGAGCCGCGGGACCAGAGGACCCTCCGCAGGCACGCCTGCGGGAGGTCCACTGAAGCCGCAGGACCAGCGGATCCTCTGCAGGCATGCCGCCGAAGGCACCCTGCCTGCTGCCCTCTCGGCAACCGGCAGAGCGCCCCCCGCAGCATGCCGCCCCAAGCACGCACTTGGCCTGCTGGGGCCTGGAGCCGCCCCTGCTGGCAAGGATCTTCGGAGCTGGAGCGCCCCACAGCCCGAGCAGCCTGTTGCCAACAAATTCCATTTTGGTTCTCCCTACCAAATTTTTTTTCAGTCTGCCCCTCCCATTAATATTTTTGTCTAAGCTTTGGAACAAAAGTTTTTTTTTCAAAACTTTTGCAGAAGGGAAGGACTGTTTCCCACCCAGCTCTATTCAGAATAGAAAATCTAAAAAACATAGATTTAGACCATCATAAGTTCATTAGTTTCACCCAGGGCTTAGAATCAGCTGGAAGGACCCAAAGAGTAGACTTGTTATGTCAAAATCTGTGTTTGTTGACTTTCAGAGTACATGACAAGGTTTATTCATTTTCCCAGGCTTTTGGAAATAGGAGGGTTTGGGAGAAGTTAACTACTGATATAACCATACGAATCATAATTTTTGTTTGTGTTTTTATCAAATTATCTATGCCTGTGCTTAGAGCATGGAAGGCATACATTATATACATTTAAATAAATAATTAAGTAAAACACTTTCCAGAAATAGTAGAAGTATGTACAATAATGCAGCTCTGTGTTCACTGTAATAAACAAATGTTATAAAAAAATTAAGAGAAAAAGAATGCAGTGCTTCCTTTCAAATAGGACGGATAATTTTAAAAAAGGCAAAAAACTTTCCCAGTTTCTATTTGGCAAATTATTTGAGCCAAGTACACTGTCTACTACTATGAATGGTTACTTTGTAGTATAATGGATTTGCATGGTGAAATCATATATCCTGGGCATTTGGATCTGTATTATGCTCTAAAAATGAAAGCCAACTCCCTCAATCTATTACATTTTTGGGCTGGAATTTGATCTACTAAGTTCAATAGCTTTCTCCTGATAGGAACTGATCTACAATGAACAACAATTTGCAGCTGTTCTGTACTGAAGAACAACCTGCACTTTGCATTGTAACCATCAGATGGTGCTTGAAACAGAAGATTACAAGAAAGCAAATAACAATTGTATGTATTGCATAGGCAGTGTACAATGTTTGGAGCTGCAGCAAGTTGCTCCCTAAAGATTCAGACTCCAGCAAATGAATTCTTGTAGCTGAACTCATCTTAAAAATCTGACCTGATTTCAGGAGATGGGCAGAGTACATCAGTAAAATTAATACCCACTCATCCACAAACATACATACACTTCTTTAAATAAACAACCAACATTTAAGTGCTCAGCCGGACTTCTACTCATTATCTTCTCCATCTCTGTTTGCTCGGTTCACATTGGATTTCCAGTAAGTTGTGAGTTACTGATTGAAACGTTGTTTAAAGCATCAGCTCTGATGTGGGTTTTCCAACAAAAGGCGGGTCAAATGGAAAGCCAGCATCAAAAGCACATTTCACACAAGGAATCTCAAAATGAGAAGAATGAAGGGCTAAAAAAAGAGCTTGTCTGCTATAGCAGGGAATAGGAGGCTGAGGGAGTGGTGATTTGCCCATGGTAATGATTGGTTACTGTGGCTTACACTATTAGAGATGGTCTCCATGCAGCTCATTATGAGCAATGTTTTTTATCACAGCAGGTGGGTGCTGAGGCAATTGGTGCTCTAAAGAAATAATATAGCTATAATAAAATAGGGCTGATGTCTCCCTGAAGAAGAATAGTAGATGAAATGCCCTCCCAAATATGTCGGTTTACTTCTACAAACCTTAGTTTCCCCCAATTGTAACAGAGGCAATGATATATACTATAGGTAAAATTCAATAACAAACAAGATTTCAGATATCTGCAGCTACTTTGTGTTGTTAAGTTCTCCATTAATCCCTGTTTTACACATTTGAAAGCTGAGCCTCAAAGTCTCAGTGACTTGCTGGGAGGTAGGGGGGCCAGTATGGCCAGGATTTCTCCCTGGTCATTTATCTTAAAGGCTCTTCACAGCCTAGCTCATTCCTATTTATCGATTTTTCTGTCCCCTCACACTGTGGCCCACTCCCTTCACTCTCTGAAGGATGGCTGCTTCTCTTACACCCTTCTTCCACAAGTTCTTTCTACCATACTGCTCTATATTCATGAAACCCTCTCCCCAACTACATCTGCAAAACTCCTTTTCTGTCCTCCTTCAAGTCCTTCTGAACGCTCATTTCTACCGCAGTCCACATGGACACTACCCAAGGACAATAGCTAGGTGGACGGCATGTACCATAATCTCTCCTGTTAAAGAAAGAAATAAACAAAGCACATAGCCAATACAACCTTGAATTCCCTTTGCCATTACTCGTGTCTCCTCCACCAGCCTTTCCTATCAGGAATTAGGTCATGCAGCTAAGCCTGGAAACAGCTAGCTCCACCTCCTAGTGAGCAACAGAGAACTTGCAACTGGCTTTCAGCACAATCACCTGATTGGCCAGAGGAGCCAACAGACATGCCCTTAACTCCCTCAGCAGCATTAAGCTGACAGCTGCTCAATGCTTATGCCTGCAGCTATGATTGTTTCTGTCTTGTTCCCAGCCCTGCTCTTGCCTTGCTCTAGTCCTCCTTGGTACCTGACTCCAGCTCCTGCCATTAGGCCTGACCACTCATGGCATTTCTATCATCGGTCACTCTCTTCTGTTTACAATAGATTTTAAATACTTCAAGGTAAGAACTGTCTCTTACTATATGTATATACAGCAACTATCACAACCCTGATTGGGGCCTCTATCTGCTACTGAAATATATATAATAAATGACAATTAACATAAATGTAGCATAAGTGCAAAATATTAGTAAGGACAGGTAGAAGACCATGTTGGTTCTTTGGTTCTCTGTTGCTGGTTTTCAAAATTCACAGGGGACTTTCCAAGGTTTTGTGACCAAACACCTGCTGCAGATTAGAATGTTTGGGATTTTTTTTTGTGTGAATGGCAACGAAAGTATAAAATGTCATGAAATTGCCTCAATTTTAAAGTTTAGAAAACTGGCAAAACTCATGACAGGAAGTTCAAGGTTTGAGATGTTCATTGATCTTCAGTGGTAAGAAATAAAATGGCTGAGACGACAGAGAGCCCCTCTACGTGACTAAAACAGCCAGTAATGCAAAAGCACGCAGCATAGTACTAACCTCTTCTAGTACTGTGCCAGAATAACAAGTGCCAGGATCCCGCCTACCGATACAGTTATTTCAGCTAGCAGATCAACTACTATAACATTAGGTACTTGGATCCTGCACAGAGATGCAAAATTATTTCTGCTGATTTGGACATGGGGAGTCTTTTTTCTGCCATTGGGTTGTAGCTAATAAAGAGTTTATTGTCCCTCTCTGAGAGAGAGGGAATTGGGATCAAGAAAAGATATCAAGCGGAGTGCCCTAGGGGGTCAGTCCTGGGGCCGGTTTTGTTCAACATCTTCATTAATGATCTGGAGGATGGCGTTGATTGCACCGTCAGCAAGTTTGCAGATGACACTAAGATGGAGGGAGAGGTAGATATGCTGGAGGGTAGAGATTGGGTCCAAAGTGACCTAGACAAATTGAAGGATTGGGCCAAAAGAAATTTGGTGAGGTTCAACAAGGACAAGTGCAGAGAGTCCTATACTTAGGATGGAAGAATCTCATGCACCGCTACAGGCTGGGGACCGACTGGCTAAGCGGCAATTCTGCAGAAAAGGACCTAGGGATTACAGTAGACGAGAAGCTGGATATGAGTCCAATTTATGCCCTAATGCAGCCCAATATACCCTTGTTGCCAAGAAGGCTAATGGCATATTGGGCTGCATTAGTAGGAGCATTGCCAGCAGATCGAAGGAAGTAATTATTCCCCTCTATTCAGCACTGGTGAGGCCACATCTGGATTAATGCTTCCAGTTTTGGGCCTCCCACTACAAAAAGGAGGTGAACACACTGGAGAGAGACCAGTGGAGGGCAACAAAACTGATTAAGGGGCTGGGGCAAATGATTTATGAGGAAAGACTGAGGGAACTGGTCTTATTTAATCTGCAGAAGAATGAAGGGGGATTTGATAGCAGCCTTCAACTACCTGCAGATAGGTTCCAAAGAGGATGGAGCTCGGCTGTTCTCAATGGTGGCAGATTACAGAACAAGCAGCAATGGTCTCAAGTTGCAGTGGGGGAGGTCTAGGTTAGATATTAGGGAAAACTATTTCAGTAGGAGGGTGGTGAAGCACTGGAATGGGTGACCTAGGGAGGTGGTGGAATCTCCTTCCTTAGAGGTTTTTAAGGTCAGGCTTGACAAAGCCCTGGCTGGAATGATTTAGTTGGGGTTGGTCCTGCTTTGAGGAGGCGGTTAGGTTATACTGGATGACCTCCTGAGATTTCTTCCAACCCTAATCTTCCATGATTCTATGAAAAGAAGGGTCTGCAGGGGGAAAAGTGAGGCACAGTTAAACTGAGGCTGAAGTTTATATTTTGTTGTTATTCATGTTAACAATAAAGAAACCCCAGGACGAGATTTGGCTTCTAACCCAATGCATGCTCCGTTGAGATAGCAAGGTGGGGCTCCCCAGTTCACACAAAGTAAGGTCTGTATATACTCTTACACAAAGAGTAAAACTGCAATTAGCATCCTTGTTTGGCTCTGCCTAAATATTCTCATAAAGAGAGACCATAGTTGCAAGAAGCAATAATTACTTTTAACTGCTATCACAGCAGAAGGCAGGATGGCTGACAGTTGTAAGTATAGATGTAATGGTTGTTTATGAAAACCTACCAGATAATCTAGGGCAGAGTGGCTCACAAGAAAAGAAAATCTGAACTTTGAATATTCTGCTTAACACAGGAAGAAAATTGCTTCAAACCTTTGTAGAAGCAGAAGGTGTTTATAAATCCGTTGACATGGATTGCATAGCTTTCTCACCTCTTTACATGTACCTTATACGAGCAAGGGAGAGGGGGCAACATATAATAAAGGGATGCAGAAGATTAGTTTTACGCAGATATTTGCTTCTATACACAAATATATGTACAAAACTATCATTTAAGAAGCTCGCAAAATTGGTTTTTACTTAGGCCCATAAAAGTATAAGGCTCAAACTGACTAGGAATTGAAAATAGAGACAAAACTGAGAAAATATGCAAGCATTTTTCTTTTTTGTCAAGCAGTGCAAAGACAATTAAGCTTCTTTTCTTCACCATACATATAATACTCAGAAGTGAAAGCTTAATTAACTTGTCAGAAACTGTGGCATCTCCTTTCTTGAGCTGCTGAACCCACCTTCCCAAAAGAGTTGAAGGAAAAATAAACTAAATGCTTTAACTCAAGTACCTGATCATGCATGACATTCCTGTTCTGTAATATAGTTTGTCTGTCATTACCAGAGGCCTTTTTAATCCATCTGGATGAGCACATTTTCACCATTTGTCTGGAATGTCTCAGCTACAGAACTTCAATTGTTCTGTGACGATGGACACTTTTGTGATGCAGTGCGGTAATGGCAGAGCATCGCTAATTACAACATAAAGCACTCATGTTTGTCAGACAAACTCAAAGTTCTAGCTGGAGATCCTGGATCATACTGGATTTTCATGTTCATTTATAGTCCTATGCTCCTCTGTGCTGTCAGGAGCCCTGGGAGGACTGTAGCTCTGCAAGCAGAGGAACCCTATCTGAGGCATCCGGATCCCCATAGCAGGGGATTGAATAGGAGTGGGCAAATAGTGCTGAGATGCTGGGTGTATCGCATGACCAGAAAGAGTTAGGCATGAGGGCAGGGGACTGGACTCGATGACCTCTCGAGGTCCCTTCCAGTCCTAGAATCTATGAATCTATGACTCCTGCAGGCCAAATTATGAAAATTCAACCTTTAAAAACATATGGGGAGATAATATTTGTGTTTTTGTGTATTTACATATATATTGGTAGTAGTCAACGATGTAATCAAACAGTCTCTATCTATGCTGTATTCTGTTAATTCAGAGAGGAAAAGGATATCTTAGCATTTAAATGAACTGTAAACACAGGATATCGCTGTATTCATCTCTCTTTGAAATTTATAGAAAATCATCCATGAATGGTGGAAAAACAGGCAATTGCCTTATGTTAATCTCTGTGGATAATTACTGGTCTCTACAGGTAAACAATGCAGGGAAAGCCTAAGCCATAAGGACTGAGATCCCAGTTCTGATTGGATCACCCTGAATAGAAACATTGGACTCTAACCTATAAATTATTTCTGAAAGAACTCATTGCAATTACTGGCTGAGTCTAAGAAGGCTTGCAGTAAGTCTTTGCTAACAACTGACCATATCTGGTGATAGCTTGGAATGGCTCATTTTTTATGAAGGCAGGTCAATAAAGGAATTGAACTATCCATAACTGGAGTAATTATATTTTGTGATTAGGACTTGATAATTGCCAATTATCATGTAGCAATGCAGAAAAAGAACTTATGGCCAAACAAGCTGTTTGGGGCTGGGTAAATGAACAGGAACTCTGTACCCTTAGCAGGAACATAATAGTTATCTGCCCTTGTAACAGAATTCACTGCTGGGACACATCCTTGTGGCTGCTTCTGGGGATCAGCTCTTGCAGGCTCAGCATTTCCTCCTTCGGTTACTCATTCCATGGTGTCTCTCTCTCTCTCTGGACTCAGGGTGCTCCATCTTCATGACTCTTTCCTCTAGCCAGGTCACTACAGTTCTCCCATTCTGGGATATCAGAGTCACATTGAACAGGCTGTCCATGTACTGTTTCAGGCAGTCTTCCTGGTCCAAGTCCAGGACCAATGCCATTTTCCCAGTGGCTAGTGGGGAACCCCCATCCACTCTCTACTCTGGGTTCCAACTCAGGGACCCTGATATCAGCAGCCAATGTTCACACAATCTCTACCCTTACTGTTCTTTCCCAGGGCATTTGCTGATTCTGCCTGCCTTGGGCTTTCTTCCTTGCAACTCTTCTGGGTGAATCCTTCCCATATGGCTAGGATACCAGGGCTTTTGCTCCCCACTGGGTTTTCTCCTACCCACATCTCTGCCCAGAGAATGACTGCAGACTCTCTCCCTGCAGTCCCTTTCTGTTCTCAGCTTAATCCCTTTATAGAGGCCTAACCTGCTCCTCAGCTGAGCTTCATCTTTCATTAGGCTTTATTGATCCCTGGCTCTCCTGCAAGTGCCACATTCAGGGTTAAATTGACCGACTTCAACCAAATCTGCCGTGTGGTGGGGTGGACAACCCACCAGCTCTTTCATCAAAGCAGGTCATGGGGTATGGTAGCTGGTTGCTAAATTGCCAAATTGTTCTAGCTGGTTCAAGTAGGGCCACATTTGTAGGTAAAGCGACCCTACCAGAGGAGACAGTAGGAAGGATGTCAAATATTTTGTATTAAGTCTTATGTAATTCCTCCAAATGGATTTGGAGGAAATCTGCAATTCTCTTCATTAGCTGCTGGTATTGCTTGACTTCATCTACATATGAGGGAGAAGGAGACATCACTGCCTCATTGGGTGAGGAGGAAGAGATGTAGCTTTCTCATCACCCCTTTTCTCCTGTTCCTTGAAGGATTCCTCCTAGGGGTAAGACTGACATGGAGGAGGAGGTGGAGTAGATGGTTCCGGTCTTTGACATTTCCTACAGTGTAACTAAGTGCTGTATAGAATTTCTCTTTACAGGTAGTGCAAAGGTCCCAACATGACAATTTAAATAGGGCCACATCGGAAAGGAGAGAGTATCCATGATAATTCATACCAGGAAGGGTGCAGGGGGGGTTGCCTTCCAACAAAAAAAAGTTTCAGGAAAGACAGCTCTGGGCTGGTAACTGAGCAAGTCCTGGGAAAAGAGCTAGAAGTCAAAGAAGCTGCCATGTTATAGCCCAGAGGATTCTATCCATTTGGATGAGCACTGGAGAACATGTTGATATCAGGGAATAGTGTGGTACTCTTGATAGGGGAGGCTCCAGTAATGAGGATCTTTCCACTGAGACAAATGAGTTTTTGGAGTATCAAAACTCCTCCGAGACTGGGTGTAGCTGTGAGGGAACCTGGTGGGACTTGGAGCTGGAAGACAGTGATACAGAGAATGACCTTGCCTTTTTTGATACTCAGTCATGTTGTGGCATGGTCTTAGGCTCCATGGTTAGTGCAAAGACCATAGATATAGTAGCTGGGACTGAGCTCTTTGCAGTGGAGACTTGAGTGTATCTAGCCCTGCAACTGTGCTTGGATGGTACCAGGCGTGGCTTTGGTACCATGTGATGATCTGTATAAGGAGCCTTAAAGGTACATCGAGCCCTCTTAGATGACATGGAGAATTTGGAGCCCTGGCAATACTCTTTTTAGGATGCAATGTCTCTGAAATGGTAGGTCTCTGTGGTGACCTAGCCCTCTCACTGCTGACTTCTCTCTGAGGGGATCTAGAGCACTTCCTTTTTAGAAGTCTTAGAGTTGTCACCTACAGTACCCTCCCAGGTGGGCTGCAGAGGAAATTGATGGGGCACTCTTGTTCTCTGTTCTGCTATGCAAAGGAAGTATCTGGGCATGGAGTGCTCCATCACAAGTTATCTTCGGTCTTTCTAGACCTACTCCTGAACTCAATACAAATTTTAATACCTAGATAGGCCATTGAGGTCCCCTAAACAATAAAGGCAACTAGAATGGACATCACTAGCAGGAATAGACTCCTGAAAAGTTATGCAATATTTAAATCTGGGGGATTTAGGCATAACCTAGTTGAGAAAAAATAAACTTATCCAGAATAGAAGATAAGGATCCTTCAGGAACTGGTGGGGAAAAAGGGGAAAGGTGAAGGGAGAGATGACCCCCCCAAACTATGTATAGTCTGAGGAAAAACTATAAAAATTGCTCCCTAAAGATAAGTAAAAGATCCATAAGCTAGCTAAACTAAGAAGCAGGCACCACAAGTTGCTCTGTCTCAGTTTGTCTATGCTACAATCCCAGGGTGTGATTTTTCCCCTCCCCCTCTGCTCATGTACACATACTCAGGCTAGTGCTCAGCAGGCTACAGCAAGTATATACGGCAGTGTAACTGCAGTAGCACGGATAGCGGCAGCAGAGGCACAACTTAGCTGTGCCAGTGTCAGGTGCATATGCTCTCAGCCCAGCTAGCTAGCTACTCTGCTATTTACACTTGCTCTAGCTTGATGAGAGAGTCACACCCCTAGTTGAGAACGAACTGAGCATGGTTCATCCAACACTGACTAGGTCACAAGGGGAGGTAGGACTCATGTGCTGACTGAACACACTGTTATTAAAAGTCTCCAATCAAAGACAGCTGGGGCACACATGCACCTGAAGTGGAGACCACTCTGCCCAGGGACACTATTAAAAGAATCTGTCTCCCAGTAATGGGTTTGGACTAGTACTGCCCATGCTGTTATCAGGATCAGAAGGGCCTGTCTGCATGATGAAATATGCATTGGCAGTCTGGGGAGAATACTTACTACATCTGCTACACAGGCATAAAAAGGGCATTTCCCTCAATGCCCGTGAGGAAGTGTGCCTTTTAAAGGTATAATACCTCTAGTCATGCGCATGGGGGAGGTGTGCCCACCCTGGCCCTTCTGTGTCTTTGCCTCGTGCAACAGGCATAATTGAACTCTTAATTATTTGGCCACAGGTAGAGGCAAAGCTATAAAAAAAGACTGGTTTGGGACAGAATTATAGCTCTAAAAGCCTGGAAAACCACACCTGGCAAACTAGTGTGAGAGCCCAGGGAGTATTTTATTTAAAACAGAACTCTCCAAAGGGCAGGGGGCTAGAAAGAAGTGGGGTCTTAAATGTGTCTGAGCTTTCCTGTTTTGTGTGGGGCTCATAGTCTCTCTCCCAGACTGCTCTCACTTTCTGATAAAACAAATGAATCTCTAAATACCAATATATTGTATAAATGCTGGCAGTTTTCAGACTGGCTTTCATTCCAAACATAACAGACAAATGCCAGTGAGGTCATGCACTTTTTCCAAACAAGCCTAGAGGTGTTTGTTCACTGCAGTTCAGACCTCTAGCAAACATCCAGCTTTAGTGCTAGAAAAAACATATATTTTCTAACATTTTAGTTCTCCCAAAACTTCAAGCCAAAGTAAACTTTTAAAGTGAAGAAGGCAATCATTCAAGGCTTGATATTTCAAATGTGTGGCAGTAGGTTAATGGATCTCTCTTTTTTGGAGACCTGGCTAATTTTTATGTATTTTATTTATTAACATTGCACTTACCCCATTTGCAGCTATTTATGCATTTCACAGATGAGCGGAACTTGATGATTTCTGTTTACACGCTGGGAGATATTTATGCAAATAAGCACCACAATTTGGCATAGTGGGTATGTTCTGCTTAAGAAAGAACATGTATTGAAAGAGAGGTTAGAATGCAGGGTACATACTAAGATGAATTGGCAAAGTTGTATGACAATGCGCCTGTTTGAACTTCTCTGATCAGTAGTCACTCACTACCTTGAGCAATAAAACTCAATGAATTCATCTCCAAATGTATTTTAAATTGATGCTTCTAGCCTTGTGATCTGCTATTTTACTTAAATTGAAATACATATATATCTATATCTCCATTCCAAATAGATGCCTATGTGTGCTCAGATGTATAAAGCCTGTGTAGTGGTTTGCTGACAGAAATAATTTAAAAAGTTGTGCTAGAATTCTGAGTGTGCTTATTCTTTATTGATTTTTATAAAGGCAAAAGAAAAGGGAGATATTTTCAAGATGTGAGGGGAAAAACTGTTATTGAGCAAACGGTCTGAAAATTAAGGTTTTCTCACTGCAGTGTTATTGTCACTTTTCAAACAGAGACTTGACTATATATTTGCAGATCAAAAATAAGACTGACCAAAACATTCAGTACTTATTAACAAAATCAGGGCCTCAGCAGCAACTTATTACTCACGCACAACTACTGACTGCAGTGGGGAGTTTAAGTCAGATGATATGTCCTCAACACCAAGCTCACTTTTGGTAATTCTCCACTGCCACCAGGGCCGGCTCCAGGCACCAGCATTCCAAGCTGGTGCTTGGGGCAGCAATCCCTGTTGTTTTGCCTCCAAGCAGCGCGCCGAATTGCCACCACGGGCGGCGGCAGCAGTCCATGCGCCATTAGGGTGGCAGGCACGTTTCCGTGGTGGCAGCAAGTCGGCGGCAGCTTCTATGTTTAGCTGTCCGTGGTGGCTTCAGCTAAACATAGAAGCTGCCGCCAAATTGCCTCCGCTGCGGAAACATGCCTACCTGCCGCCTTAAGGGCACACGGCGGCAATGCGGCGTGCTGCTTGGGGTGGTGAAAACTGTAGAGCGGGCCCTGACTGCCACTAGTGGACAGATCACATGCCATCATCATGTGATATTCTCTTAGAACACAAAGGAAGAAGAATGTTCTCTTAGAACACAAGGAAAATATGCTGTAAGCACTTTATGCCCTGGGTCTATGATGCTATGGTAAAATCTCCAGGCAGGGTTCTGAGAGGGAGAAATCCATAAAGATTCTCTCACACATACTTTTGTTGGGGACAAACTCCATGAGGAAATCTCCAAGAAACAGGCCACAGGAGCAGTCCAAAACCCTAGTGTACACCCAGGGATCTGTGCAATAGCCCAGGCCATCCACATGGAAACACTGTATTTATGCAATAGTTCCTGCTCCCAGCATTTCACAAGTCCCTAGCAGCCTGGGTCCACTACAGTAGCACTATCAGGGAATTTTCCTGGCCTCAGCTTCCCCTGGTGTGTTTGTGTGAGGACAGCAGGGGACTGAGGCAAACAGGGATAAGAGAGTATGTGGAAAAAGATAACACTGCCCAACTATTTCACCTCTCCCAGGAAATTTCCACAGAGCTAAAGGAGAATGATGTGTGCCCCAGTCTGCTATCTTCTCATCCATCCCTCCCAGTCACTGCCCCTGCCCACAATGTGGCCTCTGGGTCTGCAAAGTGTCCTTCATGAGGTCTGGAGAAAGCAGGGTTGCCAGATGTTCAGTTTTCAACGGGAAAGTTCGGACTAAAGGGGAACCTCTGGCCATGTCCGGTCAGCTAAAAGTCCAGTTACCGTAGTAACCAGCCTCTGCCATCACATGGCAGGAAGTGCAACAGCTGCAGTTGGAGCCTGGAGGAGATGCTCTCTGCTCAGCCACTCATGGAGAGAAGTGGCTGTCTGGCTCTCAGCTGGCTCCAACTTCTCTGGCAGAGAGGTTAGTGTCTCTGTGAGAGAGAGAGAGAATATCCCTGCTGTGCCTCAATTTCCCCAACTTCTGCCCCTTGCTAGGAACCAACATCACCCCCTCCCCGCTATGTCCTGTTTGGGCAGGCAGGCAGGCTCCGCATCAGCAACTCGGCTCTGCAGATGGCAGGTAAGTCCCAGGTCAGGGGGAGTGAGCAATGAGGGAAGGAGCGAGCAGGGTGTGGGGCCTGGGGAAGAGGGGGAGAACCAGGGGCAGGGCCTTGGGTGGGGGGGGAAGGGTGGGGCAAGGTATCCAGTTTTCAGTAGTTAGAAAGTTGGCAACCTTAGGAGAAAGAGGGAGGGTAGAGTGGAGGCAGCTGTCTCCCTCAGACCCTTTCAGGGGGAAATGAGAAGTGTACCCATCTTAGGGTTCATTAAAAACAGCAAAGCAGAGAATGAGAAAGGAATAAAAAATTTTAATAAAACAAACTGGAAAGCTACTGTGGTGAACTGTTGCACACAGCCATGTGGTGTTCCCAACCCTCGCCTTCAGGGCATAGCTCCAAATTCCCTCATTCACCACACTGTCCCACATGAGAAAGTGTCTCCAAATCAATCTTCCAGAAACATCTCTCTATAGGAAGCTCCACATGCAGAAAGTTCAGGAGATAATGTGAGCAGATGAAGAGTAATACCTTTGAAAGATAAGTGTGAACTTGTAACCTTCTCCACCATAAAGTTAAAAACAGAGGGTTAAGAAGCTTGTACCAACCTTAAACTGGTTAAACCAAAGTGCTATTAAACGTATACCAATCAAATTTGCAGAAAAATATATTTTACTTCATAACTCAGTCCTGAAATGAAACTGAATAATTTTTCATTCATTGATGTTATTTATTTACCAGAATTGCATTCTGTTCAAGGAGATGTGTTTATGGGTCATGCAAAACCTGTAATAGAATTTCCAAACTTTCTTTTCTTGCACTGTCATCAAAGGAAAGGCTCCAGAAGAGCCAAGTCTGGGAATGTCTTTTGCAACATTCTACCATTCTTTAATAGATTCTCAGTTTTGGATCATGTAGGTTACACATTTTGCCTTTCTGAATTAAAGGCCACAGCTGTGGTTAATTAGATCAGTAAAAAACTTGCAAAATCTCTTGGCAATTTCCTAAAACCTTTGGTGACTAATAATGAATGCTGATCTTGACCAGTTCCCTTGAAACGTAGTGATTCATTAAAAGTAACCACAGAAGTAGAAATGCATAGTTTTGGACAGCAATAATATTTTATATATGTATAAATATGAATTTGATTAAATTATTAAAAGTGATGACTGTAACGAAGTAGTCTGACATACTAATGATAAGATGTTTGACACTGACTCCCACAAAACTTGTACCAGCCATATATACAGTACTGTATTGAGCTACCATCAGTGGAGATTTAAGATACATATATTAATCGGCAGAGCTGAAGGAGTAAAATAATTTCCTGTGTCATGCCTTTCAATATTAACAAGTAAGTCTAATGTTCAACAGCTTCTGTAACTGCAGAGTAAGGGAAATCTAGAAGAGGATGAAATGGCTATTCTGTCCTGAACAGTTGTAAAGCTCAAAGGTTTATACACACCCTCCTCTTCATTTACGTTCTGTTACCCTAGTATTTGTATTTAACCCTTGAAGGGTAAAGAAGTTAGAACTTTCCCACTTAAATTATACCTTTCTTTTTCAAAACTTTGGAATGATGTCACCGTCAAATGCATTTTAGAATGTATGCTTTATTTCTGTGCTCCATCGGAATGCTTTAAGCATCAATTGGACTACCTTTTTCACATAAAATTTAAAACAAAAATTCTTCCTCTCTTTCACGTCTCATCTAAATGATCAATCTAAGTCAAAAACCTGGATCTTAAACTCGCATTAACTTCAGACAAGTTTAGATGTGAGTCTGAACTTTGCAGACTGAACCCAGCTCTACCATCTTCAAAACCACATGCATAACTGGAGTCACTGTTACAAATGTATTATTATTATAACAACATTCTGGGCATTTCATCTCTCATCATTGCTAGTTCTAGCATGGAGGCACAATTTGTCTCCTTCCACCCCTTTACCCTATTACTGCTGCATTCAGGCCATGTCTACACTACAGGGACTGTAGCAGCATAGCAATGGCACTATAGCTATGCCAACATAACTCCATAGTGTAGAGACAGACTATAGCAACTGAAAGGATTTCTCCATCACTTTAGGACCACCACCTCCCCAGGCAATGGTAGCTAGGTCAATAGAACCATTCTGCCATTGACCCAGCTGCATCTACATTGGGGGGTTAGATCAGCATAGCAAGGTCAGTCAGAGGTGTGAATTTTTCACACCCCTAAGTGTTGTAGCTACGGTGACCTAAGTTTTAAGTGTATACCAGGCTTCAATGCTATCATATAATGCTTCTGACTTCACAATGGCTTCCCTAATGCATTACAGTGATATAAGTGGAACAAGCAAAAAGAGGAGTCTGATTAGAAAAGAGAAAGCTTGCATACAAATAAGGTCTTTGAAAATTAACAACAAAGAGAAAGAACATACAAGAAAAAAATATGTAACACTGAGGGAAATAGATTTTAAATTTGCCAACAGGTCCTTCAAACGTTTGTCTTTTTACTTATAAAAAGTTTTTGAAGAACTTGCACCTTTGAAAGTAGCAAATACTAATACATTAGGATCTTCCTCTGTTATCAAGTAAACATACATGAAAGAGAAAGGACATGAACAAAAATAAATACAAATGTCCCAAATTCAAGTCCTCAATTTAGAGAGTCAAAGTTAAATAAAAAGAACAGGAGTACTTGTGGCACCTTAGAGACTAACAAATTTATTTCAGCATGAGCTTTCGTGAGCTACAGCTCACTTCTTCGGATGCATAGAATGGAACACACAGACAGGAGATATTTATACATACAGAGAACATCAAAAGGTGGAAGTATGCATACCAACAGGAAGAGTCTAATCAATTGAGATGAACTATCACCAGCAGGAGAAAAAAAAATGATAGCTCATCTCAATTGGATTAGACTCTTCCTTTTGGTATGCATACTTCCACCTTTTCATGTTCTCTGTATGTATAAATATCTCCTGTCTGTGTGTTCCTGTTTCCTTCCTGTCTCAGTGTTCAGGGAGAAGAGTGCAATTATGCGCATCTCTATTTCCCAGAAGGCCTTTCTAGACTCCAGGACAGCAGACATGGCCACCAGAAGGAACAATATTTCCCAGGTACCATGTTCTTGGAAATCAGAGAGAGGATGGCTGAGAAAGCCCTGATCCCTCATAACTGAGGAAAGAGAAGAGTTCTAACCCACTTTACTCATAAAACTCTGGCTTTAGGCCCTAATACCAGAGCTAACACCATGGACTTTAACACAACATAAAAAGAAAAGCCACACACATCTGTCAGCTTCCTTGATATCACATCCCTTGCCCTAGATGTGTTGTTTTTTGGTTTTTTTTTTACAGGAAAAAGGTGTATTGCAAAAGTACTGGCTTAGGAAGTTTCCTCTCATAAGTCTTTCAGAGCCTGTACATCCAATCACGCTATCTTTCAGTCTGTATGCTTTTGGGGGAAGGTACATTCTTGGTTTCCTATATCCTATACAGCACAGAGAGAGTATTGGTGGCAATAAACAAATTAATACTAATGATACAAAAAGCAAATGTTAATCCGTTGCATCAGTGTCCACCAGGCAACATAATTACATCTACCTTCTAGGTCATGTTTATTGGACATAAATAAAGATATTTGAATAGAAGAGAATGGTATAATAGAATCAATCTCTCCTGCTTTGTACATGAACAGTGTTCTGCTTAACCATGGACTTTGCCTACCAACAGGAGGCCATTATCCTGTCACAATATTCTGTTCCTCACATTATCTCCTAATGACTTAAAAGCATGTGCACAGCCAACCTGGGCAGAACTATGCTGTATAGCAAGGGATGAGAAACTTTTGGCCATATTTTATAACACAGAAGTGCAAGTTAATAAAATTAATATTTCTGAACAGCATAAATTATATGAATAAATGTCATTTATATTCAAGGCAAACTGGTTGCAAAATGCTTTTGAGGAGCAAAACAACGCAGAGGAGAAACATTAATAGCTCATTATGTTCATTATTTGCAACTCTTAATGAAACAGCTTGAAGGAGGTTGCACAAGTCTACTTCAGAGCACAAAAAGGACTACACCAACAGTGTTCTAACTGAAGCTCAAAGACTGTAATTGTGTTCTACTCTGTAGTCATCTCCCATTCCATGTGGATACAGTTGGTTTTAGGTAATAAGATTACTGGGTTACATGGGTTACTGCCTGCAGCCTCTAAAAGAGTGCCAAGAGTGAATATGCAACATGTTCTAGGGTAAATGAAGCCTAATGTGGTGCCAGCAGCATACAGTGCCATTGCCTGCAGTGAGTGAAAGGATTATATCCTGTTTTAACATACCATTTTATCCATGCCAGAAAATGGAAAGCAGTCTAAATCACTGAATAAGTATGCAAGTCACTAAATCTAAATCTAAACTGGTTTCTACTGCTGTAAAAACAAGTTTCCCTAGAAATGTAGCTCTCATCTGAAAAGTTGCTATGTCAAAATTGCAGTATGATGGGGGGGGCGGAACTTATGTTTATGGCATATCCACGATTTCCAGATTAAATCTGCTCAATTTACAAGTAAAGAAATGTTTGGGTTTTTTTAAATTCCAGTCACGCAAACTCATCCCTGAATCTGGAAGACAAGCTGCATTCTTTCTAAGTCGCCCATCATCAACAAAGATTGTGCAGCCAGAAATTAGTTAATAGTTCTGTTCACTCTGCATGAGTCAGAGCTGTCTGCTCTTTGTGTAGCAGATTAGTCTCTAAAGCCCATATTTCAAGTTTAGATAGCAAAAATCTGGAATGAGTTTTCTCTGCCACATCTAAGAGACTAATAGGTCTATGTGAAGCAAGAGTCTTTCTGTCCCCTTTTTTAAATATAGGAACTGTGATAATAGACTTCCAGCCAGACAGAATCCATCCAATAGGATTAATGACATACATAATTAGCCAACACTGGGGACTACCAAGCAAGATCCACCTGAAAAAAATTCAGCGTAGAGAACATCTTCTCCTGTAGCTTTCCCCCACCCCCATCACTGTGTTAAAGTAAATGAGAGGCCTTCACTGTCCTTTACTGAAGGCCAGAGTGTTAAATCAAAAAGATGATTTGTCAATGCATCACTTATGGTAGAATTAGATTTTAAAAAATGGTTGGGGGCCAAAGACCTGGCCAGAATGTGTTATTCTGGCTTCATCATTAATATAGGGTTCCTCAGCTGGAGTATATCTACAAGCAGGGCTGGCTCCAGGTACCAAGTCAGCAAGCAGGTGCTTGGGGCAGCCAAGGGGAAGGGGCAGCAAGTCGGGCTCTTTGGCGGCAATTCGGCGGCGGGTCCCTCAGTCTCTCTCGGAGGGAAGGACCTGCCGCCGAAGAAGAATGCGGCGCAGTGGAGCTGCTGCCGATCACTGCTTTTTTTTTTTTCACCCGCCGCGTGGTGCGGCAAAAACCCTGGAGCTGGCCCTGTCTACTAGAGGCCAAGGCTACCATCTTCCAAAATGTGGAATAATTTTTAGCTGTAGCTGCTGCTTCAAAATCCTTTCACAAGGATCTAAGATATTTTTGTTTTTTATGATACAAGAAACCTTTATGTCTTCTGGCAGCTACTAAATTCTGAAGTAAATTAGAAGAGGGATTGCATTTTACCTTATTAGTTTTACACGCCAGAGCAGACTTTTACTTCACACAGTCTACATAAATACCAAGTGTGCTTATCTTCAAAAGCATTTTTGGTATAATTAAAACCAAAATCTATTATCCAGAGACAAGTGGTTGTAAAGATTTTACGAGCCACTCATACGATTCACAAAATTTGAGAGGAATTCTCAGACTTAATAATTACCTCTGAGAAATTGAACATCAGACTCCTCCACTCTCCTAGATTATTTTTCACAATGGCCATGGTCCATTTTAGTCGCTTAGAGCCACATTGTTCCAAAGGGGTAATTATGGCATCTTCACCCATTGGAAATAAAACTCTTTCCAAAAAGGGCACATAATTCATAATTATAGAGAGGTTGGTGATCACTAACTGGGCAAGAAAATATAGAGATATCCCCAAAGAAGGGCCAATGAATTATAGGGATAATAATATAATCAATATTACTGCCACCAGTCAGTGACATATAGGTAAATATCCTTCTCTATCCTTTGCATTTACAGGTAACTAATAGGGCTTTAATTTTTGTCCAAATATGTTAACCACCTCGTCTCTAGAGTTTCAAGGGGGAAGTTCAAAAAATCTCCTCAAAAGATTTTTTCCTTTTTACTGAGTTCTTTAGATGATCTGTTTAAGAAGTAAAACCTCCCAAAATAATTAAATGAGCCATTGTGAATTGAATGTCCACCATATCTATTTGCTCATCAGGAACTCTCTCAATGACTCAGAATAAAATAGGGAGGATATGAGGAGTGGACTACATATTTAACACTAAAATTGGAGATCAGAACAAAGATAAAATATAGCCTGAAAGCCCTGAAAATTTGATTAGAAAGGTAAAATTTGGACTTTCAGGCATAAAGGAAAGCAAGATGGCAAATCCTCCTGATACCTGACCTCTTTTTGATAATCGTCTTCATTCTTGGAGAAAGTCACTCCTGGTTTTGAAACCTATGATTTCAGACTCAGCTAACAAAGTTTGTTGTAAAAAGAAGTCAAAGAAAAAAATTCCAAAAATTTAAAGTCCATATCATTCATCTTATTTTTATACCCGCATAAATTCCAGGATAAAACACGTAAATTGTTCTTGCCAAAACTCTCCCTGGGTGGAGGGAAAGACATCAGACAATCTAGCCATCTATAAGAAATTGATCCAACAGCCAGATTTAAAAATTTAATTAATCTCCAAATCCCACATTATTCTAGAGAGTAATCTGCATAGGAGTTTGTGAACATAAGTGTCTAGAGGCAAGGAAGAAGAAAAGTCATTTTCTCTTACATTAGCCTTAGGAACTTTAAAGTTCTGTATGTTCCTATCTTGAGTCTGAGTCAAGTTATCAATAAAACTTTAGGTTTTTCCTTCTCCAGATCAGATTTAACTGTAAGGAGCAACTAGTTTGACAGTTCGATCAGATCTTCCCATAATCCACAGAACAGAATTTTAAATTCAAAGAGTTCTTAATATTTGCTAACTCCTCCATAAGGGATTTCAAAAAAGATAAAAACCAATCATAGATTATTAGGATTGGAAGAGACCTCAGGAGTTAATCTAGTCCAATCTCCTGCTCAAAGCAGGACCAACCCCAACTAAATCATCCCAGCCACGGCTTTGTCAAGTTGGGCCTTAAAAATCTCTAAGGATGGAGATTCCACCACCTCCCTAGGTAACCCATTCCAGCGCTTCACCACCCTCCTAGTGAAATAGTGTTTCCTAATATCCAACCTAGACCTCTCCCACTACAACTTGAGGCTATTGCTTCTTGTTCTGTCAATGGAAACTGAGAATAATTGAAAAGGAGGAGGGTTATACTCCACCAAGTCTGACAAAATAGGTTCATTGATATTGCTCCTGCTATTCATAATTTCTAAGTCTGTAAAAGATCCTTATCAATAAACTGAGTAGTCAATAAAGATATTCTGCAGGATTTCTTCCTTGAGCCTTCCAACTAACAGGATAATCAGAACTGATGTGCACCAAACCTCGGGTGTTGAGTCAGGGAGTCTGCATCTTGGAGAAGTCATTTAATTTAAACTGAAATGGATGAGGATACATATGATGAGTGGGGGCAGAGTAAACAATCTCAGGGGTAATGCTTACACACTTCAGGACTTCCCACAACTAGGGGAAGGGTGAATAGTGCTCTCAGCCTTCAAATTGGGGCCATCTCACTATTCCTAAAAGAGGGAAGAAAGGGCTCTTTCCCAGCTTACTAGAAAGCAGTTAAAGACCCACAGGCTCAGCTGGCCTGGGCCAGCCCAGGCTGCAGGGCTGTAAAATTGCTGTGTAGTCATTCAGGGTCAGGTTGGAGCTCCAGCTCTAGGACCCTGCAAAGGGAGAGGGTCCCAGAGCTTGGGCTCCAGCCTGAGCCCAAATGTCTACATAGCAATTTTTAGCCCCAGAGTCCAAACCCCAAGAGCCCATGTTACTTGACCCAGGCGAGCCTCAGATGTACAATGAGTATTTTATTCTAATATAGACACACCCTAAGCCATCACCGCTGTGATACTGCAACTCCCTACAGAGGGGAGAGGGTGAGCTCCTCTGCAAATCAAACAATGACCGTCAACTCTCAACTTAAAAGTTCTATTTAAGCTTCATGAACTCAAGCTAGGGAGACAGGACTTCACAACAATCAAGCCTCAGTCCAATGTAGATGATTCTACTACCTGCAGAGCTCCCAGGAAGGGAGGCTCCTCACTAAAACTCCCCTCCACAATCTTCACCCCCTCCATTAGATTCAGGCTCCAGGGTTCACAATATCCGCCACTTGTTCCAAATCTCCAAACTCTCTAAGATTACAGAGCAATATTGCTTTATACCGGAAGCTTCAGCTTATTCACTCAGCAGCACAGACTCCCAGCAGCAGTTCCTCCTCTACTGCCTGGTCTAGTGGTGGGGGGAAGGGGACGCATCGCATGCTGTTCTGCCTCCACAGCCAGCTCTTCCTTTCCAGCACTACACTCCACCAGCTGCTGCTGCTATCATATTCTCTGGGAGCTCTTATCACTTAGGGGAATTCCTTTCTCTAGGAGCACACCTTCTAGGCTCCTTGCTCTGGTGAGGTCTCCTCAGAACTTCTCTCTTCGGGAGCTTTCACCTCTTGTAAAAATGCAAAAAAGGAGAGAGAAAGAGACCTTCTTCCCAAGTAACCTTTCTTATAGGGCACCGTTAGAGTCCTTCAGTTTCAGTGACAGACCTTTTAGGTTCTTTTAATTGCTGACATAGCAGTTGGGCCCTTCCAACTGATATTGCACTTTCTTCTTCATTCTTTCCTTATAAGCTTTACCAAATTATCTTTCCTAAAACAGGTGCAAAAAGTTTTATATTGAAATACTTGTTTCCATGCATCTTTCTTCTTTTCCCTAACCTCTAATCAGAAAAACACAGAAAGTAGAAATCAGGGGGAAACAAACATCTGAATAACTGAGAGTATATGTTGGAAATTATTTCTGTTCTTTAAAAAAGCCTCAGCAAAATACCAAAGAGCACACTGGAGGGGAAAAGAGAAAAATAATTAGAAACTAGAGATTTTCTGACCTTCAAAGTGACTGTGCAAGAAAATTTCTTTTTGTATAATAGTAAATCAAAACAATGTTTCCCCAAGAAATTTTAGAGGCAAATTGAAAGATCATCAATAATCTGCACTTCCTTCCAGAAAGATTTAAGAGTGACCCACAAAAAAACAGTAACAGTAACAAACAATGCCTGAAGAACAAACCCAGATATCATCTCTGAGAGGAAATCAAAAAGTGAAAGTAATCCTGTCAAAATAAAGAAGAAAAATATTGGTAAATTGAAAGTGCAAGTAAAACAGCTGGCTTAAATCTCAGAAGAGATCTCTGGAAATACCTAACAAACATTTCAGAGTGCTGGTAAGTAAATACATCCTCTTCCACATAGGGGATTTTTTTTTTAAAAATCTTCATATTAGTTTCTACAGAATTGTGAGAGCATAAGTATAATGGTATGAATCTATTTCACAGGGTGCTTCACATGCCTACAAAAACAAAGAATTCAAAGCTTCAGCTATACAGTGTTGTAATTCAACTTCCGTGAGTAGTATTCATGAAAGAGACTGTTAAAAAGTGTGAGGTGGGGGAAGTGAGCTATGATTAGGTAAGTAGAGGAGTAACAGGAAGTCTGCAGAAGGGCAAGATAGTCAATAACCCTAAGATTTCTGAGAAAGGAGAGACAACTTGATATCCCATTAACTACTACCTCAAAAGGAATGGCTTAGTTGTCCAAGCCTCAGGTTTAATATCCTCCCTTTTTAATGAACTTGCAGGAGTAAAACATTGATTCAGATCCCAGGAGGGACACCTTAGCCCATCATCATTCTGATGTAAATAAAGGAGGTTCCTTGCTGTTTACCAAGGCCCTTCAGATGAGTTCTTAAAAAATAAAACAAAACAAAAAGATTTTGTCTGTTCTGCATGGAAATGAAGAGAGATAGTTATTCAAAAATACTTTGAGACAGAAAATTGGGGTTTCAACTAAATAAAAGGTGTTTGCCTTCTGCCAAAAAAATTAACTTCTCATCAGAAGATTCAGTTTTTAGCTGAAAAAATGATAAATTTTGGTCAAGTATGTCTGCAACAATACAGACAACAAAAAAATTCAGGAAAGGTTTTTTGATAAATAGATTTTTTTAGGCATATTAATACAGCACTTGGAATAATAATTCATTTAAACCACAGTAGAGAAACGTATTTCCCACACTCCTTAGAAGCAGTGCAAAGGCTTGGGGGTGTCAGGAGTAATGGAGGAGCTGAGGAAGAAAGTAGTAATTTCTGAAAAGGAGCCTGGGAGTGAACCTGGAGGGTTGTTAGTGAGAGAAGTATGGAACAGGTGTTTGTGGGAGGGAGGACTGTTAGGGAGCCTCCCCTATGCAGACTCTGGCTGATCCCTAACCTCTCCCATTCAGTCACGCACATCTGCCCTGTCCCTGTGTATCCCTGCACCTCCATTCAGACAGATATATCTGCACATGTTCCTGTGTGGCCCTGCACTCCCACTTCCCCCATCCCCATGTGGTCCTGCACCCCCCTCAGCATCCCTCCCCATGTGGCTCTACACTCCCCACTCAGCTCCTTGCTCAATGTTGCACCCCACTAGCTCCTGTGTCCTCACCTCAGTCTGTCCTCCCCACTAGTTTTTCTAAACCCCAATCTGTGACCCCCCCCATGTACCCTGCTCTGTCCATCCCCTCCTTATCCCATACCTCCTCACCTGGCCCCACAGGCAGGGTGCTGTGAGGAAAGCAGCCTCTGCCCCCTCCCTCTCTGAGCTGGCTGCTGCAGCCCATGAGCCAGCTGCTTTCTCTTCAGGCACCACATCAGCCCTTAGTAGGCAAAAGGTGTAATTACAGCTTCCCTTTGCCTCTCCATTAGAATCAATTATTCTACAGGGGAGAAAAAAAAATCTGTAGGGGTCATTAATTTTGCACTTGCGCAGTAGCGCAGAATCCCCTCAGGTGTAACAAAGAGAACAAAGCATTTGTTCTGAACAACATCAACGAAATAGATGCTAAAGCCCTGTTCCTGCATCTAGGCAGGCTCCGGCATGCACAGATTTCCACTGACTTCAGTGGATCTCTACACAGGCACAGAGGTCTGCCTGTATTGAGCTCATTGTGGGATCAAGGCCTAACACACTACAAGCCAACAGTAATTTAAGAAAAAGTGAATTAACATTCCAATGTTGTTCTCAACTGCACTAAAACAAAGCTCAGCTGTGTGACTTTTACTTTTCCATGGTAGCAAGGTTGATTGTTGTCATGCAGTCTGTGGCTTGTTTTTATTTTTAAAAAAACGTGAGGCCACAGTAGAATTGTTAGATCAACTCTAGTCATTCAAATGAAACGTCATCCATCATTATCCCTGAAGCCACCAGCTGTTTCTAATTAGGATAAAAGTATAACTAATTTTCAAAGATACAGACAGCATTTATTTTTAGGTGTTAGTAATATTAATGACACAGTCAGGGAAAAGCAAGGAATCATGGGGCTGGTATTGTGACACAACTGAAACATGTACAAGAAATAAAATATTTAATTATATAATAAAACAAGTAATAAAAAATAATAATGCTGCTCTTCTATATACTTTTTTTACATCCAAGTATCTCATGGCTCTTTATGATAGTTCCTAAAGGCTCGAAACAGGACAATGATCCCACTCTGCAAGGTGTTGTACAAGAACATATGAAGACACAGACCTGGACCCCAGAAGTTCGCAATTTAATGTTAGTCATGGTACACAAATTAGTTTAGCAAACAATGAAGAAAGGAGTGAGGAAGGACATGGATTGCAAATAAAAAAGTCGTGATTACTCTAGCAAGTTATATACACAAATTGATGGGCTACAGAGGGTTCCTGGATTTTTTTCCTTTACAAACATTATTTCTGTAGGCTTATGCTTTTGTTGGTATTAAGATTTGCTCTGAGGTGATAAAGAGAGGGAGAAAATATGGGAATGTTAGAGCAAGGGAGAATACATAGATGGTGGGACATGTGATGGCATGTACAAACCCCACACTGGGGAACGGGTTAAGAAGCAACTCTGGGCACATGATGCTCTGCCCAGATGTTACTGGTCATGCTGTCAGAAGAGATGGAACTTAAAAGGGAGCAGAACAGCTCTGTGCATTAGGGCAGTGAGTGCCAGGGAGATGACATGAAGGCAACCTCAACTCAGAGCTCCAAGACATCACAGAATAGACAGTGGAGTAGCTGTTCATGAGTGAGGTAGGGACTCTCCTGATCCCCTTTAGGGGGTGGGAGGATATTTTACGGGCCATAAGACAAGCCTTCACTATTACTCTGGAGAGGCTGGGGTGCAGTGTGAAGTAATCAAGGGAGTAGGCGGGGTGATACCCTAGCCTAGGTTACACACCTGAACTGCTTGCTCTAGAGCCCTGGATTGCAATCTGGAGGAGTGGGAAGGCCTAGGTTCTCTTACTGCCAACTCCCTGGATTTGCACCATTACTCACTACCTCCAACCCCTCCAAACTTGAGCCACTAGCTGGTTTGGCCAGCCAGTGCTCTGACCACTAGGAAACATGGTCTGTGGAGAGGGTCCCCATCACATCTAATGGAGAATGTGGGCATAGCCCAGTCCAGCTGGAAGGACAAAAGGTGGGGGGGACACAAACCACACAGAGGAGAACATAGATTTAGGGAAGCTGCTCAAATGGATGAACAAAAGCCAACAACAAGCAAGCCAGCTACCGCAACAAATAGCTGCCCAACAACAGCAGCAAACATCATAGAATCATAGGGTTAGAGGTGTCTACAAGATTCACCTCGTCTAACCCCTCTGCCAAAATGCAGGATTTGTGTCTAAACCATCCAAGAGAAAAGGCTATCCTGCCTCCTTTCAAAACCTTCAAGTGAAAAAGCTGGGTGTGCAGCTCCTGAGGCAGTGTGTTCCATTGTCCTACTGTTCTTACTGGTAGGAAGTTTTCACATAATCACAACAGCAGCAGCTCCTCCTCCTCCTATTAGAGCCAGCAGTACTACACCAGCAATAGCAACAATGACTAGTCTAGCAGGTATTGACACTCTTGCAGCCCCAGCGGGGATCCAACAACCTAGCACCATGACCCTCAAGTCCTCAGCTCCAGAATTCCAGTCAGAGTCACTAAAAAGGGCACAGAGGATGACCCAGAGACCTTCTTGGTCACTTTTGAGCAGGTGGTCACTGCGGTTCAATGGCTGCTGAAAACACCCTCACAGCCCCATATTTGATTGGCAACACACAAGTACCCTACAGGGGTTTAGACCCCGCCAAGGCACTGGACTACATTAAGGTGAAAACTGCCATTTTGTATTACTTGGACATTAATCTAGAGACATTCTGCCAAGGTTTCCAGAAGTAGTATCCTCCAGGGACACAACCCCAGGAGGTGGCACAGCACTTGAAGGAGCAGTGCTGCTGCTGGTTGAACCCTGAGAAGCAGACTGCAGTTCAGGTGCCTGAAGACATTGTGCTGGAGCAGTTTAGCCAGATACTTCCAGCCAGCTGACAGGACTGGGCAAAGTGCCACCAGCCAGCAACAGGAGGGGGGGGGGTGACTCTGATGGATGATACAAAGGGCAGAGACAACGGAACCCAGAATACCAATCCTTACTTAAGGTCAGGCAAGGAGGAGATGGCAGTATCTAGTAATCTGACAGCCACTCTCAAGGCTGTCCCCAGCCAGAAGCTGTGAGAGCAAGCAACCGGGAGAACAGAGAACAAGCAACAGGGAGAACAGAGTCCCAGAAAGAAAGCGAGACTCCACCAGGAGCCCCACATTCCTCAGAGAAGGAGCAGCCGGCAGCACTCCTAACTGGGAGCTGCTTTGAATGTGGCCAGAGGGGATATTTTCAGCATGACTGTCCATTCATGGATTACAGCTACAGGCAAGTTTGAACAGCAATACCAGAGCTCACAAATGGGACCTGGCCAAAATGAGGGTCAATGTGGCTGAGGTAATAGGCCTAGGGGACTCAGGCTGCAGTCAAATATTACTGCAGGCCTGCAACCCATCAGGTTCCCCGATCAACCTGCAATGCATTCACAGAAATGTGCACCCCTACTGCATGAGGGAAATGCAACTGATGGTCAGGAACCACACAAAGTCTTGCTTTGAGGAGCTGTCAGTCACTTTGGCCTATCCTGTAATCTTAGGAAGCATTTCAGGGAGATCATGAGGACTGTGTGATGGAAACCAGCCAGAGAAAGCCAGCCCCAACCTGGGAATGACAGAAACAACCAAACTAGGAGAGTTTGTGAGAAGACAGCAGACCCAGAAGTGGGTACCACCTCACGGCCAGAAAGCCCAACCCAATACCTTGTCAACCAAGGAGCATCCAAGGTTATAACCATCTAGTGGAGAAGAGAAGACATGGATTTTGCAAGGAAACAGCAAGAGGACCAGACCCTAAGTTGGGCATGGAAATAGATAGCCAGGGAATGGCAAAGAGTTTGACCCCCAATGACTAAGACAATGGCCTGCTTTGAACTCAGAAACAAAGAGTCCCACAGTGGGTGGAGAAACTTGATCATACTGTTGCCAAAGACAGACAGACTCAATTTTGCATAGACTTTAGCAAAGTCAACCTAATATCAAGTTCGACGTGTACCCAATGCCCTATGTGGAGGAACTGCTAGAGAAGCTGGGGACTGTTGAATATATCTCTACCTTAGACCTGATGAACTGGTACTGGCAGATCCCACTGTCAGCAGAGTCACATTAAAAATGGCCTTCCCTATCTCATTTGGCCTGTACCAGTTTGTAACCATGCCGTTCAGCCTCCAGGGAGCCACAGCCTCTTTCCAGCAGCTCATGGATCAAGTGATGAAACTACATGACCAGTAAGCAGTCACTTATATCAAAGATGTAGTCATCTATAGTCACAGCGGGAAGGACCAGGTGAAGCCTTGAGAAGGCAGGGCTCACAGCAAATCCAGTCAAGGGTCAACTGGGAAAAAGTGAAGTGATGTATCTCCAGTATACCATGGGGAAAGGACAGCTACACCTGCAGACTGACAATGTTCAGGCACCAGAGAACTGCCCAGTACCATTGCCCAAGAAGCAGGTACGACAGTTCCAGGGCTTGGCTGGCTATTACAGGCAGTTTTTACTGGACTTTGAAACAATTCCCCCTCCCCCCAACCTGGTAAAGGACACTAGCCCCCAAAAGGTCAAATGGATGGACGTTTGCAACGGAGCATTTAAAGCCTTAGAGAACTTCCTAACCCATAAGCCAGTACTTTTCCACCCCAACTTCTTGAAACAGTTTATCCTACAGGCAGATGCATCAAATGTGGGCATTGGAGCAGTGCTATCCCAGAATGATGTGAGGATCAGCCAGTCCCATGAGCCAAAAACTGTTCCCATGAGAAAAACTACTCAACCATAGAAAAAGAAGCCCTAGCTATGAAGTGGGAACTATATGTGCTGTGTTTTTATTTACTGGGGAGCACGTTCCTACTAGTCACAGACCACACACCTCTCCACTGCCTGAATTCCATGAAGGATGCCAATGCCCAGATCATGAGGTTTTACCTCTCCATACAACACTGATTTTATGGTACATCATCGTCCAGGGAAGATGCACAAGAATGTGGTTCTCTTAGGATGGAGGGAAATGGCAAACAAACAACAGCCCCACAGCTCTAAAGCTGAGGGTCAGGGTGTGTGATGGGGTATGCCAACTCCACACAGGGAAGCAGGGGTTAAGGAGCAGCTCTGGTCACAGGTGGCTCTGCCCAGCTGCACCTGCTGGGTGTGCTCTCAGTGGATGTGGAATTTTAAAGGATGCAGCCTAACTCACTCGGGGCCCTCAGTGAAAGGGAGAAGACCTGCACAAGTAGCTCCTGCAAGAATCCAGCAGGAGCCTCACACCACCCTGAAGTCAACTTCAACTCAGATCCACAAGCCACCGCAGAAGAGACAGCAGAATAGCTGTTCTTGAGTGGGGAAGGGAATTTCCTGACCCCCATTTAGGAGTGACACTTTGTGGGCCATAAGACAAGCCTTCACCATGCTTCTAGAGAGGCCACGCAGTAGTAGAAAGTAACCCAGAAAGTAGGCTGGGTGACTCCCTGGCCCAGATGACACAGCTAAACTGCCCATCCACAGCCCTTAGTTGGAACCTGGAGAAACAGGAGGGCCCAGGTTCTCCTACTACCAACCCCCTGGGGTTACATCACTAGGTGGTATGGCTAGCCAGTTCTCTGACCACTAGGGGACGTGGTCTAAGGAGATGGTCACTCATCACAGGCGGTCACCGAAAATAAGAGGGTAAAAAAAGGGAATGGGAGACAAGAGACAAGGAGATGATAAGCGTGTGGCTGGGGACAGGGGAGGAAAGGTAGCTATAAAGACCAGGAAGATTAGTGGAGATGTTCATAGTTTAATCAAGTGATATCAGAGAATATTAAGTTAACTGGGTGGGAATAATTGATTATAGACTCTTGCATTTGGCAGCCTGCAAAGAGGGACTGGGCTACAGCAAGAGGTTCCTGCTCCCCCCATTACAGCCCATAGAGAGTGTCTATGAGGAGGAGGTTGTGTGAAGACTTGCATGAAACCCTTAGAGTCATGGCTGAAGTAAGACTAAATGTGTGATCTGTTATGCTGATTGGAGATCCTTATCTTCCCTCTTGAGAAATGGTGCCTCACTTACTGGAAGTTATTGTCAGGGAGAAAGGCAAGCCAAGAAGCAGCTAGACTTCAAGAACAAGTTGGCATTGCAGGCTGTAAAAAATATAACTTTCCTGCTCCTTCTCTGATACGGCTAGTGGCTGGAAGGCCATTGCAAGGGAGCAGAGTGTTCTAGAAAAGCACCTCCCAGAAGAGATCCTCTGCTAATGAAGCTAGTAGTTAGGGGTCCAACGTGAATGAGAGAAGGGGTAGGCTGTTAGGTCCTGGAGTCTGTGCAGTGACACCCCTTCACAATCTGGAGGTGTGGCAAGGACAGAAAAGACCAGTACCCTCATCCATCTACTCCCAGGTGATGCTGCTGGTTGGAGTGTCCTTGTGGAGGAGACAAGTCTAGTATAAAAAGTTTTGTGAGAGGAGATCCGCAGCTAGTGCTCATAGGGAAAAGAAACAGCGGAGGGATCCCTGCACCCACCAAATGCTACCCTAAATCTCAGCACTGAGGTCAAAAATCTTTAGCACCACTTGAAGTGCAGACAACTGCAGAGAGGAATGCAGTATCTATGGCAGCGCAAAACACTATGCACATTTAATGATAGGAAGCAATATATACCAATGCATCCAATCAGTACTGCAAAGACAATTCATAATGGCAGAACGCAAACTGGAATTGGAATCCAGCTGGTAGTGTGGCTAAAGAATATCATGGTGGCTTCAAAGATCATGAGCATGTTGGGCCTATACTCCATCTGAAAATTGATGCCAGTGTAACTTTAGGGTGGGCTAGAGAGTTTACTTCACTGCCCTTCTCCAAGTACCTAAAAACAACTCCCACAGAAAGGCTCCTAGAAACCCAGAATTCAGTCACTGAGGATTTTCAGCAAGGATTGCACAGAGTCAACTTCATCAAATCAAGTCCAAAAACAACAAAAGGAATTAAGAATTAAGTTAAGTACAAAGTTTACAAAATCTTATGATAAAGAAACATTATTATTATTATCATCATCATCAACTTAATTTCTACAACATCATAAGATGGGCTACTTTATAACCTACATATACTCTCCTCAGTTACGTATAAACAAAGAAAACAAATTAAATCTCAAAAGGTCAGTCCCCACAGAAACAGTGAGAAATAACTCAGAGTTCCCAAAAGCTAAGGTTGAGTTCACCTGAGTCTCAGTTATAGTCTTTGATCACCAAAATCATACACAGTCCACAGAGTCAAAAGCCCTGCGACAATATCTTCTTTCCTCTTCCTCGTAGAAACCTCCAGCTGGACTCCATATAGACTCTTCTTCATCCTCTGCTGATATCACTCAGTTAGCTAGTCAGCTAGTTAACCAACCACTCAGTTTATGAAGATAGAAAAAACAAACCGTTACAAGAAAAATATAAAACTGAGGATAGCAAAATATAAATCAGGAGTCTTAAAAGTCCTGGCCCACAGACCATCTGCGGCCCAAGAACCACTCCACTGCGGCCTGCAGAGGAGAGACAGATGCAGCCACGCTGCTGGCAATGTCTGCTGCAAGCGCCGCCCTCCGCAGCTCCTATTGGCTGGGGGAGAGGGACAGAGATACCATCACTAGTTGCCTGGCAGAGTCAGGCATGGAGGTAGCATCATTAGTCGCCAGGCAGAGTCCCTTTTTTCCCACAATGAATATAAACAAGTAAAAATACCGAACACAACTATCTGATTCACACCTTGCAGCAATCCTAAAGATTTCAACTGCTCAGTCACTGAGGCCAAACATCAACAAAGTGACAGAACTGAAGCATTGCCAGGTGTCTGGCAAAAACTAAAAACACTCTGGCAGGCAAAGAATTGTATAAAGTTGTATGACAGTTTTATTATTTCTAAGAAATTTGAAATAAAAAATACGGTATTAACTTTTTTTTTCTGAACACCATCTTCAGTGACAATATTGGCCCACAGGGAGGATTTGAGGACTGGCACTGGCCGTAAGGTAAATTGAGTTTGAGACCCCTGATATAAATTACTCTTTCCCTATCATTACATTCAAATAAGAGAAAAGTTGGTGAACCATATTAGTTGAGACAATTTAACTAAAACAGTTTGGCTAAAAACAACCTTCCAAATATACAATTAAAATAAAAGAAGTTAGCTTTCCCTCCCAATTTCCCCTTTCTATAATTAACACAGTCAGGGTTTCACAAATGCTTCAGAGTTAGGGAAAACCAGCCTGCTTTTTGCTCCTGGGGCTCAGCTTCTCCCAGCCCACACAGTGGCACATAGCCTTTTGCAAAGTAGCTGCCCTGATTACTTGCCCTCCTGGACTCTAGCAACAGAACCTACTGAGCATGCCCAACTCCAGAAACTTCTGGTTGTGGAATGCTAATTGTGTATCTGCTTAGCAACAATGACCCAGACACAACTCATTCCTACCAACCCCTTAGCTATAGACCTCTTAAAGAGTCCTCCCTTGTAGGTACATGGATTACACCAGCAGCATAGCACACCCCAACAGGTTCCATGTAATTACTGACACAGAGAGTTTTCCTAATCATTTTAATTAACTAAGGGCTTGTGTAAACAGAGAGTTAGTGCACAACAAGTTTGGGTGTAAATCTATAGCACACCAGCCTGGTGTATAACAACTAGCTGCATGGAGTCTGCTAGCATGCTCTAGACTGAAGTTCTCTAGTTGCTCTGATCTACTCCCAGTTCAAATAGCAGCAGATCAAAGTGCACTAGGGAACATTTAGTGTGCAGTAGCAGGGCCCTCATGACCAGTTAGTGCATGGCACACTAGTGCCCTGCAGTTGTACGCCCCTGTCATAGATCTTTCCCAATTCTGAATCTTAGCGTCCAAACTATGGGTACTAGCATGAATTCCCCTAAGCTTAATTACCTGCTTAGATCTGATAAGCTGCCACCAATCAGGAATTCGAGTGCCTGATACACTCTGGTCCCCCCAAAACCTTCCCTGGGGACCCCCAAGACCCAGACCCCCTGGATCTTAACACAAGGAAAGTAAAACCCTTTCCTCACTGTTGTCTTTGTCAGCCGTCCCCTCCCTGGGTTACCCTGGAAGATTACTGTGATTCAAACCCCTTGAATCACAACACAGAGAAATTAGGTCTCCTGGAGAGAGAGACAGATTCACGCTCCGTGAATCTAAAACAAAGGGATTCCACCCTTCCTCTCCCTTCTCCTTCCCTGTTAAGTACAGACTCAATTCCCTTGAGCCTCAACAAGGGGAAAAAATCAGACAGGTCTTAAAAGCAAAACTTCTAATAAAAAGAAAGAAAAACGTAAAAGGTCTATCTCTGCAATTTAGATGGTAAAAAGTTACAGGGTCTGTCAGCTTAAGAAACTGGAGAAACAGCCTCCTCCAATAGAAATACAATTTAAAGTACTTCCAGCCAAATACACATTTGCAAATAAAAGAAACTAATAAAAAGACTATACCGCCTTTCTACCTTTATACTTACAAAATTGGAATAGAAGATTAGAGAGCCTGTAGGTACGTGTGGTCACTCTCAGAGCCCAGAGAGAACAAAGCAAAACCCAAAAAAACACAAACAAAGGCTTCCCTCCACCGAGATTTGAAAGTATCTTGTCTCCTGATTGGTCCCCTGGTTGTTAACCCTTTGCAGGTAAAAGAGACATTAACCCTTAACTATCTGTGTATGACAGCCCCAGCTTGCAGTGCACTAACTGTCTAGACAAGCCCCAAGAGGACTTCTCTGTATTCACAGGATAAGGCATCTTGAACGTATTTTGATTACACTTTTGGGCCCAACTGTTTATATCCTTTGCACTGGCAATATTCTGCTGCCGCAAACACTAGCAACAGGGGGGACAAGTTATGGCAGCCTGCAAGGCTGCCTTAGTTTGCACAAGGAGCTGACCCAGCCCCTTGCAACCTCTGAGTGGGGCATGTGCAAGCAACCTCTCTCGGTCCCTGTGCCTTTATGTTTCTACCCCTCATGGGCAGCAATTTAAGAAATGCTTTTCTCACAAGCTGTAAACCAGGTGCATAATGACTGATGACATGCCAACATTTCCAAAGCTTCTGAGTATGCTGCATGAGGCCAGCAGCTATGGGTTTATCTTTTCATTTGAGGATTATATTGGCAGAATAAAATGTCTTATTTTAATTTGTACTCTGCAAAGATTTTAAATGCTTCATTAAACATGCAAAAAGAGAGGTCCAAACAAAAAACAAACTGCTTTAGCAATAATGCAACACAAGAGCCTTATCAGAACATAATAGCCTCCTGTTGCTAGGTAAACATCTCGACATTTAGCCAAAGCAAAACAGAGGCAAAGCCAAGATGTTTATTTTCAAAAAAGAAGACATTGCTCCTGTGGGACCATTCTCTTACATTAGCTTGATTCAGTGATACCGATGGATAGATTCAGATATCATTACTGCAGTCTTGCAACCATGGAGGCTATTGGCAAACCATTCCTGTGAGGATAGATCACATATGATCATAGCCCATTAGGTTCCATCTGAGTTTAGGGTTCATCTAAAATAGGTAACCAGAAGTCCTGATTTTATAGGGACAGTCCCGATTTTGGGGGCTTCTTCTTATATATGCATCCATTACCCCCCACCCTCTGTTCTAATTTTTCACACTTGCCCTCTGGTCACCCTAATCTAAAACATCAAGCAAATCCTGTGAAATGTATCATTTCATCACTGCTCAGGATCCAGCTTTCTTTCCTGAACAGTTCAGCCAGCCAGTCCAAGCTCTCCCTTATGTGATGGGGAGACATGGTTACCCCTTCCCACATTTACATGACCCTGGGGTCTCAAGGGGCGACTGGCTGGACTACTTCACCATCCTGATTTCTAAACAGCTGACTGGCCAACTCCCATTATTTGGCTTGGTATCTTCTGGGGACAGGCAACCTGCCTGCCTCCACCACCCATACAGTCTGTTTAGCAGGGTCAGGAAATGCTCATCTAGTCATACTGATACAACAATTTATTTTACCCTGATGCAACAATTTATTTCACTTTGGGGCTGATACACACTAGCTGTGACTTCAAAAGAAAAATCCCAGCATAGTGCACTCTGGGGTGTTTCACAACCAGAGTAAACGGGCAGACAGTGCAACAGGAGGTAGACTGGACATGTATTTTCTAACCCTTCAGCTCCTCAATATCAGTTAAGATATCGAAGTGGGGAGAGAGTTCGCCCCTCACCCCAGAATGCCAGGGCAAAGAAGCAGCCCATCCAGCTGCATCCTGCAAATCCCAGAGGGGAATGGGGTAGCAAGCTACCAAGTTTCACTCTGCAGGGTTTTGTACAAACATTTCCGCCAGATTCAGTTGACGTTAAAGTCAATTGAGAAACTAGCTTTCATGCCAAAACCAAGTGAAAATGCAAATCTTGCCTGATTTCAACACAAAACCATAATGTCACCCAGACTTAATCAAAACTGGGCTCAGGTTCACAGGATTTAGCAAATCATTTTCTGACTATGGTCTTAGTAGTTTCAAGAGCCTGATCCTGCTCTAGCTGAACCCAGAGTTCTCCCATTGATTTCAATCGCAGCAGGATCAGGCCTCAGTGTTCTGTGGGAAATTTTAGCAACTTAGAAATACACATTTTCTGAAGAGAGTTATTACAGGACATGCAGGTTTGTAAAACATTTTGATTAAACTAAACTAAAAATAAAGCAAATAAGTTAATTAATGAGCTTCACAGCATATCATATCTGATTTAACTTTCATTTGATTTGTTTAGTTTGTCTTATTCTTGAGAAAATGCCATCATTATCATGATAGTAGCATTTATTATTGTGCAATTGGATCTGCTAGCAAAGACCTTTGAGTCCTTAGGCACAGTAGACTTGACTGTAGAACTGGGGCCTAAACCAGCATGTGCACAGGGGTGTGACTTTAGGGGGTGGGCGGAGAAGAGGTAAAAAAACATTTTGCAAGATCCAAGTTGCTAAAGCCAGCTCTGATTTTAAACCGTCATGCTCTTGAAACAACTTTGAGGTCATGAAGCTTTTCTTCGGGAATTCCTGAGTGACTCAACACAACCCAAACCCACATATTTTTCCTATAAAAAGAGGCATAAATGGGTGCCTTCTTTCTGTTCCTCTTTATCACACAGTGATTTTAATTCTGCTCCTTGTGTCACAGCATCTCCTAATTACAGTGTGAACCCAATTATGTTTGACTTCAAGTTTAACTTTCAAGACCATAGTGTTATAATGAGTGCAAACTCATCCAAACTGAGTTTTCCCAGCCTTTAAAAATATTATATATATTATATATTTTTTACTGATTTTATATATACGTACACACACATATATCAGTAAAATACAGTGAAGGTAATTCCATGGTTGAAAGAATGCAGTATTTGCTACAAAGCACAGAAAGATTAATCCAACAGTCCACTCCAAATGTTGTTCCTTGGTACAGTACCTAGATTCAAGAGCATGTTGCTTCCAGAAGTCCACAATATA
This sequence comes from Gopherus flavomarginatus, assembly GCF_025201925.1. NCBI lineage: Eukaryota > Metazoa > Chordata > Testudines > Testudinidae > Gopherus > Gopherus flavomarginatus. The sequence continues at coordinate 57,272,820 of NC_066626.1, read as the reverse complement.
CAAAATATGAAAAGTCTATCCAGGTCACTAATCATCTGTACTGAATATTAAAAACAAACAAACAGCAACAGCCTATGCAAAACCAAAAAGGGGACCAAAACTATCTGTAAAACCAAGGAAGGGCAACTTGGATCCAAAAAATCAGTTTCTGTGGACTATGGAGTAGATTCACATTGAGAAGCACCATCTCTCATTCATTTCAGTGGGACAAGTAATATGACTACTCATGGAATAAGTTGCTACTCAGTGTGAATAAGGGTGGCAGAATATAGCCCTCAATAAGGAAGAGTATACTACCTAGAAGATGAAAGCTCAGTGTATTTCCACAGAAGGAATTTTTCTCTCTCTCTGAAGTTACTCAGCAGTTATCCCAATTTTTCTTCCCTCTTAAACCAGTTCAACAAACTTTGAGTTCACAATAGTAAATGCCATCCTTTGGGAGAAATCTCTTGCATACTGTCACTGTACAATCCATAAATTTGACAGGCAATCAATCACTACCATTGCAACAGCATTTGAAAGAAAATCCCTATTGGATTCTCCAAGAAGCTAATGAGAGTATAAAGAAATTTAGGCTGAACTTCTCTTAGAAGTTTAACCATTGAATAGCTAATTTTCAAAACACAGACTTCAGAGTTTCTGATTGACTATTAGCAGAGCAGTGGCCATAATTAGTCATGTACAATTCAAATTACTGCTAGACATAGCTAACATGCAATAGCTTTGAACTTTAACGTATGTACATCTTCATACATGGAATCTCCTCCTCCCCCACCCCACCCCCCACAAAATAAGGATATAAGGGACAACATGGGGACAATTTTGCCTTCAGATAAGTACAGGCAATTCCCATTGAATACTGTGCATGCAACTGAGGGCAGAAGATGGCCTAGGGATATCAGACAGTTATCAAGGGAGATATTTGTATTCCCTTACTCGTGTTGAGTAATACCCTAGTCCACAAGTAACCCTACTGATTGCAAGGGGAACCAGACAAGGAGTAAGGTACTATTCAGTGAGAGTAAGGGTGCCAAAACTGGCCCAAGTAACTAAAACTTTATGTCCTGCAGCATTTATTTTATCTCCATACTCAGAATGCAGGCAGAAAAAGCAGTCGGTCAAATTCAGTCCTTGTTTACACCAACAACTCTACTGACTCCAGTTTCACACAGGACATTTAATTAAACCGTAAATGTATGTAGGAGTATGCTAATAAGCCTCTCCTCCTCCAACATTATCCTCAGTTCAACCATATAAAAGCTATATCACAAACTAACAAAGCTCAAAAATCTCAGCATTTATCTGGATACTTTGGGTTGAGTTACGTAGATGGAATTGTATTGATTTCTCATATGTATACATCTAAGGCAGTGGTTCTCAACCTATTTACCGTTGTGGGCCGCATATACAGCTCTCTGTGTGATATGGGTCGCATCCACAGAACGTACATACTCCCTGAATGGCCCTGAGGATGTCACATGATCCACAGCTGTGTGCTGATTGGGCTGCAAGCAGGCTGCGGGTTGAGAACTACTTATCTAAGGAATAAACTAGATGTTAGGAGCAATATTCATCCCTAGTGTAAGCCTATAGAAATCAATGCAGTTATGTTCTGGCCCTCTGTACTTTAATCACAGCATTATGAAAAAGAACGCAAACTGTCATGAGTTAAGTATGGTCAATGAACCTTCACATTAAAGTTTCTATTGCTTGGTTTGAGCTATATTATTTAACTATATTCTTGGTATGAGAATGTTAATTCTTTTAACAGTAGTTTATACAAGCCATTTTATAGAATATTATAAAACGTATTAGTTAATGACTAAAGACTAAACTTAAAATAATGTATCTAAGTTACATAATTACTAATGCCATGGCTGTAAGAAGCTGCTGTGAGACTCATTCTCAAAATACTTTAGGAAATAATGGTGCCAATAAATTCAACATGCAGCAATTTCTGTTCTATTTTATACCTGTCTCTTCAGTGGAGTTGCATAAATGTAACAGAGCCGAATTTGATGCATATGTACCTTTCACTTAAATGTTCATTGAAAAGTAGGAAAAATAGAGATCAAAAATTTCTAGTTAAAACTAACCAGATAGTTACAGCTGTTACAAGGCTTGATCTTGCGGCTACTGAACTTATTGGCACAGGATCAGCCCCATAGAGTTGATAAGAACATTTTCTTCAGGCTTATATATTTTACCAAAAAATCTACAAGTGATTGGTGTATTTATAGCCTTGTACAATTATTTCCATAGCTAGCGGTTTTATGAGGAGTAACAATGTCTTCTGGAGGATGGAAATTGCAATTGGAACATGTACATAAGTCAGTAGTCATATGAGTTTTGTTGTTGCAGAGGGCAAATTTCCTAGCTGCCCATTGTAAATAACATTTTTGCTTATTTAAATTATATTAGTTTTTAGAAAAATTGTCATAGGCTCACCCCGAAACTCTAAAAGACAAAACAACTTTAATCTGTATAGCGTCTTTCACACAATAAAAGTATTCCACAGTATTTCAGAGAGCTAAACAATTCAGTTAGAGCCAAATACAAGCAAAGGGGAAAAGAATTAGGAGGTACTGTCAAGGGATAAAAGATAAGATTTTAGCTGACATATGAAGTGAGAAGGAAAGTCAATAAGGCAAAGACACCATACAAGAAGGGTTTTCCAGATGGCAAAAACCACAGAGAGGGCTCTGGTGCCAAAACTGGCAACAGGGGTGTTGTAGAGAGAAGACAGTAGTGTAACAAATGGAGGGAATTGATAAATTAATCTCTTGGGAACAAGTGGAGTTATCAGGGGATGAGGGTTTGGTTGACCTTTGTTGGAATAGTGTGTGGCAAAGCATGCTGCATATACTAGAGAACCAAAAGTTAGGGCGTTCACAGAGAAGGAACACACTGTAGTGAAAGCAAAAGGAGCTGCAGATACGAAAGAAAATGTTAACAGTGGTATAGGTGAGGCAGAGGTGTATATGGCCAATATTCTGGACGTGGGTCCATACCACTTTGGCTATGATCTCATAAGATCACACAAGCTAAATTTAACTCTCATTAACACAGAGTGGATCTTTGTTTGCTTTTTGTGACTGGTCCACATAAAATGTTAATGAGTCTTCTACAGCTGCCAGCTAGGGGACTTAATCACTAAGCTCAACATAGAGCACCATGCTTCTTTGGTCCTTCATCCTTTTCAATTCAATGGCGATGTTGCCACTGACTACAATTTGTGTAGGATTTGACCAGTAGTATTGAAGGCCCTGGTTTCAATCTTCACTTTTGGCCCAAGCAGGGTCAGTTGGTATTGTTAGTATAATTCTGTTAAATGCAGTAACTATGAATATGTTTTGCGGTTGGCAAAAGCTGGCGATAAATGGAGCTGAATGTCAACTATGTTGTAAGTTGTATTTTATGTATATTGTTAATAATAAACCAGTCACATTAGAATGATACTCTAACCAGTGTCTCCTTAACAACTGGATAGCAGGAGATGATTAAATGTGGGAGAAGGGCTAGCATTACTCACTCATATCTAGGGCCCAACGAAATTCATGCCATGAAAAATGCATCATGGACCATGAAATCTGGTCTCCCCCCATGAAATCTGGTCTTGTGTGCTTTTACCTATACAGATTTCATGGGGGAGACCAGAGTTTCTCAAATTGGAGGTCCTGACCCAAAGGGGAGTTGCAGGAGGATTGAACGGTTATTTTAGGGGGAGTGAATGACTGCCACCCTTACTTCTGCACATCCTTCAGAGCTGGGCGGAAGGAGAGCAGCGGCTGTTGTCCGGACACCCAGCTCTGAAGGCAGTGCCCTGCTAGCAGCAGTGCAGAAGAAATGCGGGTAGCAATACCATACCATGCCACCCTTCTGCACTGCTGCCTTCAAAGCTGGGTGGCCGGCAATAGGTGGCTGTTGACTGAGGGTCCAGCACTGCAGGCTGCAGCATAGAAGAAAGGATGGCAATACTATACCATGCCATCCTTACTTCTATACTGCTGCTGGCGGTGGCTCTGCCTTCAGAACTGGGTTCCCAGGCAGCAGCGGCCGCTCTCCAGCTGCCCAGCTCTGAAGGCAGCACCGCCACCAGCAGCAGCACAGAAGTAAGGGTAGCTGTACCACAACCACGCCCCCCCCACAATAACCTTGTAAACACCCACCCACACCCACCCACACACACACACACAACTTAATTTTGGGTCAGGATCCCTACAATTACACCACCATAAAATATCAGATTTAAATAGCTGAAATCATGAAATTTACTCTTTTTAAAATCCAAAAACTGTGAAATTGACCAAAGTGGATCATGAATTTGATAGGGCCCTACTTGTATCACCTAGCTGGACAGCCTGTTTTTAAATTGTGTAAAGTTCGGCAGACAATGGATACATGCAAAGCTTATAAGAAAAACAAAGCAAAATCCTAAGTAGTATTATTCGATGTCTGAAAGAAACCAAAAAGCAAGGTCATCTAACAAAAATATTAATAGTTTAATGGCAATCATGTCCTAAATTCTCAGATAATTTGGTCACAAAAAATCTTATTCTTTAGAAATCTCATCTAATGCCTCATCTTCAAAAATGTGAATTTTAATCTTCTAAATTCTAAGGATCACTCTTAACATGTAGAACTGTGGCCCGGAGCATTTTATGGAGAAAATGGAACAATGTCATTTAACCTGACATATATCGAATGTGTGACCAATCTTGTTAATACCACTCTGATGGAGAAATATTTAGTAGAAGAATAATGTAATTCTGGTAAACTATGTAGCTTTTTAGACAGATTTCAGTGTCAAGAGATTGAAAATCATATTTAAAAAGAATACAAATTTCTTTGCCTATTGTATAATGCTAAACCCACCTGAAATTATGAAAACTGAAATAACTATAAAAATCTAATTTACTTTTTACCCATTATGTTGGGGATGTTTACCTTCTGCATTTCACTCAGATAATGAAAGCAGACTAGGATTTTACTTTTGCTTTTTGTCATATGTCAGCCATCAGCTGACAATACTTTGCAAACACAACAGCGGAATGTATTAAAAAACAGAAAACATTGTTTCCAGGTGAAAATCATTAAATATTCCATGAAAATTTTTTATCCCTGTAATATGAAAGATCATAAGTTCTCAGTTGTTCTCTTTTCTCTCTGTTTATCGGTCTCTCTTTTTTTCTTTAACTTTCTTTCAATTTTTATAACATTGGATGCTGAATATTTCTATACTTCCTTTTTGTATTAACAGGATTAGGTAAATGAAAGAGCACTTTGAAAACAAAACAAATCTAGAAGTGAGCTGCAGCAGTTTCAAGCAGCCATTATCCCACTTTCTGGGTTTATTCCATGTTTGATGAAATATAAAACTATCCATTTGATTCACTTGATCCAAAGCCTAAGAACTTTCAAGCAAATGTAAAAATTCCAATTAACTTTAGTGGGCTTTGGATCAGTTCTTTATTCTCAGAATGATTCTTTACCTGATGAACACAGAATCTCTCTCAAACTCCTTCTAATGGTTGTCTCTTGAAATGGTTGCCTGCTGCTCTAATTGGCTATAAGAATGAAGCAATGCTTGCCTGTGAAAACTGTTCATATCTGTAACTATTTTGTGAAATTAAGGGAGGGGGCTAATTTATAATGGGAGTATAAAACTGCTGAAGGAGCAATACGTGGAGAAACACCAAAGATCACCACTTGACCAAACTCAATCCAAAGAAGAGTGATGGGACTCATTAGCAGTAAGGAGGGAGATACTGGCATCTGCCACCAGCAACAGAAGCAGCAAAAAATAAAAGCAAAAAACCCAACAACAAAACCTGTCTAAAAACGTTTGCATGTCTGGCAAACAGCATGCCTAAAGAGTACAACAAATTATATTTTACAGAACTGATTTCTTCTTCCAAGGCTCAATTCTGCAGTCCTTTCTCAAGCAAGACCCCAACTAAAAATTAAGATGTGTGCAAATCTCATTCAGAAACTGGCAAGACCTACCTCGGAAACTGATGGAAAAGCCTTATGGACCTCTTCACTGGCCCTTGTCTCTTCTACCACAGAATACTGCTCACTTGTCTGGACACATAGCTCCCATACATCACTTGTCGATTCTCAATTTAACACTGGCATGCAGATTATTATGGGCACAGTAAAAGTAATGCCACAACCACAGCTTCCCCCACTAGTGCATATCCACCCACCCAAATTTGTCATAATATGAGAATTCAGGAGCTCCATCTTATCCAAAGGAACAAGGATCTTCCAATACATGAACACCTAAATAATCAAGATTCCAAGTCCAATCCAGAAAACCTTTTTGGCTTGTAATGCAAGAGCTCAAAGATTTGCAGTTTTCCCCTGAAGTTGAATGGCAATCAAGGGGAAAGGGCACCGCCATCTTGAATAAACACTGCATCAAGGACCCAACCAAAGAATGCAGTGGCTTTTCACTCCCATGAAAGATATGGTCCAGTTTGAATCACATTCACACATCACATGACGGATGCGCCTACCTCCTCCATAAATGGGGACCAAAACACAATCCTGTGTGTGACTGCAGATCTTGACTTCAAACTGTGGAACACCTCATCAATGTCCCAAACAATCATATCCTGGTAGTATCTTTATCATCCAGTCTACATCACCTGAAACAATCCACTGGATCACCAGCCTAACCTGGGACATTTAAAAATCACTGTTTTTAGCCATACAAAAAGAAGATGACGACGACTAAAATCAACAGTTCTTGAGCCTGGATAAGGACAGCAGATCCACCCCAAAACCATTTGTAACTGTACATTTTTTAGGGTAAGGATATCAACTTTCCCATATGCTAGGCATGTATAAATGTCCGAATATAAATAGTTTATATAAAATGAATGTACACACCATTCTACATAGTGATTTCCTTTATTCCTTTTGAGATCTTTTCCCTCCATGGATATTTTGCTCTAAGCTTGGTGCTTGTTTACCTAATTTAAGTGTTAATGTGGTCTACTGGAAGTATGATGTTAAAATGATGAATTTCACCTGGGAAGAATATTGGAATAGAGCAAAGAGCTGGCAGTTTGCCTTGTCAAAATAGCCTTAGGGCCACATGCAAATCTGGTGTATGTGGCTCCAGCCAGCCATGAAGATGCATCCATTTATGCCAGATCTGGATTTTCCCCTTAGCCTTTTCCTCACTGCATGGTAAAATGTCACATTATATTACTTTCAATTAATTATTAATGCAGTTTAGCCCTTAATTCAACACAGCAAAAAAATTATGGATTTGTAACATTTAGATTTCCCTCAAAAAGTCTATTGTACATGTGATAATGATAAAAAAGTTTTCCTTGTAAGATACCTTGTGTCTTCATTTTGGCTACATTTATTACAGATGGCTGAAAGAATCTAGAATGGAAAAGCTTTAACCAGTCTTACTGCAGAATATCAAATAAACATGGTAATCCAAGCCCTGCAAAAGTAGCTCCAGATTTGGTCTATCCTTTCTTGGGCTGCCATTCAAAGCATATGACTGGTGGAGTGCTTTACCAGCTCCTAAAGCAAGACAGAAAAGCGGGTGGTTTGTCACAATTTGGGAAGTGAATAAATGTAATAAATTCATGCAGAACAATTTACTAGCCATTGGGCGAGTTGTCAACACTGCTTTAGCTGCATGGTTATAGATCTGATTAGGTTTCCACAAGCTTGTTCTACTAAACAATGATTTTGTGGAGGTATTCTCATGGAAGAAGAGACCATACACTGCATGTTATCTGTTAAACAGCTCTGTACTTGTGTACATGTTGAACCTGAATTTACATATAGCCTTGAGCTACTGCCTAGAGTTTAATCAAACCCCAAGATTTTCTGCTTTTGATGTCATAATTCTGAAGTGGTCTCATGTGCTGCTTTCAATGCCTAATTAGCTGGTACAATACTGTATAAACTATTGTCAAGTATCAGAGGGGTAGCCGTGTTAGTCTGAATCTGTAAAAACAGCAAAGAATCCTGTGGCACCTTATAAACTAACAGACGTTTTGGAGCGTGAGCTTTCGTGGGTGAATACCCACTTTGTCAGATGACATGCATCTGACAAAGTGTGTATTCACCCATGAAAGCTCCAGCTCCAAAAGTCTGTTAGTCTATAAGGTGCCACAGGATTCTTTGCTGCTTGTATAAACTATTGTTATAAATTATATTGTAGTAATATCCAAAGCCTCCCCCCCATCAGGGTTGGTGGTTCATTATGCAAGGTGCTGTACAAAAACAAAGGTCTGGTCCCTCCCCATAGTATTTACTATCTAATTAAAGAAAAGGTGCAATAAGTGAGTGTGACAATCAAAAGAAAGAAAGCAGTGAAGACAGAAGTTCTCTTTCTCACCCAGAGAATTTCCCAACTTAAAGTCCAGAACTTCAGATATCATCAGGATAATTGAGATTGTAAAGGCATTGCTGTCATAACCTAGTCCCAGTTTTGAAAAAGTCTTGTTTCCTGATTGGTCCTCTGTCATAAACAGATAGCTAAGGGTTAATGTCTCTTTCACCTGGAAAGAAGTAACCTGAAACACCTGACCAGAGGACCAATCAGGAAACAAGTCTTTTTCAAATCTGGGACTAGGTTATGACATGGTGTGCAGCGTTGTGGGAAAGATAGAATCCAGAAGCCAGCAGGAATATTATATTTTCTTTTCTCTGCTAGGGGCTTTTAAGCAGAGAGAAACAGTTTGATTTTAAGGGGAATCAGAGAGATTTTTTTTTCTCTGCTCTCTCTTGCAGTTTCTGGCTTGCATATTAAGCAAGGAACCATTAAGCTGTGACAAAAGGGTCTTTTGTGACACAATAGCACTCCCATTAGGAGTCAAATACCAGCACTATACACATGCAAATAAAGTGTTTTTTCTGGTTTACTTTACATTGAAAAGATTAGCTAGAGGAAGAAAGGGAAAAAGGCACTGTTGCTAGGCAGACCCCAGGAGGCAACAGAGCCTGCAGTTCAGACAATAAACACCGGAGGGCACCCCAACACAAGAAAACAGGAACCATGCCTACCAAGACAAAAATGGAGGCCGAAGGACAAATCAAAGAAGCTGAACACAGGCGAGAACTGGAAAAAAGACTACAAGAGATGGAGCTGAGAGAAAGAGAAAGAGAGGCAACTCACAAACAAGAGATGGAAAGGCTACAAAAACAAGAAGAAGCCAACAATGCACCCACCGCCGAGACATGGAAAAACAACAAAAAGAGATGGAACTCCAGAAGGAAGCCCACCAACAGGCCATGGAATTAGAAAAGGCTAAGCAACAGGCTCCAGCCAATCCTAACAACCCTTCGCCAATTATGGTTCCACATCCCAGGAAATTTCCCACCTACAAGGCAGGTGATGACACTGAGGCCTTCTTAGAAAATTTTGAAAGAGCCTGTCTTGGGTACCGCATCTCTGAAGACCAGTACATGGTAGAATTGAGGCCACAGCTCAGTGGATCTTTAGCAGAGGTGGCAGCTGAAATGCCTAAGGAGAACATGAACGACTATAAACTTTTTCAAACCAAGGCCAGATACAGAATGGGGATAACCCCGGATCATGCCCGTCGGCGTTTCAGAACCCAAAAGTGGAAACAAGATGTGTCATTTCCCAAACACGCCTACTACGTTGGGAAAAATTATGAGGCCTGGATATCAGGACACAATGTTAAATCCTTGGAAGAACTGCACCTCCTCATACAAATGGAGCAGTTCTTGGATGGTGTTCCTGAGGACATAACACGGTACATACAAGATGGAAAACCCAAAAATCTCACCGAGGTGGGGGAGATTGGAGCCAGATGGATGGAATGGCAGAAAGCAAGAAAGCTACTGTCAAGGGGAACGAATACCCCAGAGGGCACACCGACCATAAACCCTACAACCGAGGACAGCCAAAGACCCCACATACAACCCAAGTAAAGCCACAAACGCCCTATTCTTCCACCTCACCAGTCTCCAGTAACTCACCTTGACCCAGTGACCCATCAGATGGAAGATGCTTTAAGTGTAATGAACTGGGACATATCAAGGCCAACTGCCCAAAGACCGCCAACCGAGTGCGGTTCATTACACCACCATCACACCAAAGATCCCCAGGCCTAGATGCCTCTCAAATACCCTTGGAGCGAAGGGAAAATCTGAGAGTGGGCGGAAAGAAGGTTACTGCGTGGAGAGACACGGGGGCACAAGTGTCAGCTATCCACCAATCCTTCGTCGACCCCAAATTCATCAACCCAAAGGCCCAAGTGACAATTTACCCCTTCATGTCACAAGCTGTAGACTTGCCTACAGCTGAACTGCCTGTCCAGTACAAAGGCTGGTCAGGAATGTGGACTTTTGCAGTTTATGACAATTATCCTATCCCCATGCTACTGGGGGAAGACTTGGCCAACCAGGTGAAGCGGGCCAAGCGAGTGGGAATGGTTACATGTAGCCAAACCAGGCAAGCTTCCAGACCCATTCCTGTTCCTGAGCCGTCCACAGGCACCCCGTCTGTGTTACCAGAGACCCAGACAGAGGTAGTGGACCCGGATTCCATGCCAACCACTGAAACAGCCACAGCACCTCCAGTCCCAGGCCCGGAACTGGAACAGCAACCAGCACCAGCATTCAGCGAGTAGCTGTAGATATTCTGGGTCCTTTCCCAAAAAAGACACCCAGAGGAAAGCAGTACGTACTGACTTTCGTGGACTTTGCTACCCGATGGCCGGAAGCAGTAGCTCTAGGCAACACCAAGGCTAACACTGTGTGCCAGGCCCTAACAGACATTTTTGCCAGGGTAGGTTGGCCCTCCGACATCCTTACAGATTCAGGATCTAATTTCCTGGCAGGGACCATGCAAAAACTGTGGGAAACGCATGGGGTGAACCACTTGGTTGCCACCCCGTACCACCATCAAACCAATGGCCTGGTGGAAAGGTTTAATGGAACTTTGGGGGCCATGATACGTAAATTCATCAACGAACACTCCAATAATTGGGACCTAGTGTTGCAGCAGTTGCTGTTTGCCTACAGGGCTGTACCACATCCCAGTTTAGGGTTTTCACCATTTGAGCTTGTGTATGGCCACGAGGTTAAGGGGCCATTACAGTTGGTGAAGCAGCAATGGGAGGGGTTTACCCCTTTTCCAGGGACTAACATTCTGGACTTTGTAAGCAACCTACAAAGCACCCTCCGACACTCTTTAGCCCTTGATAGAGAAAACCTAAACGATGCTCAGGAAGAGCAAAAGGCCTGGTATGACAAACATACCAGAGAACGTTCCTTCAAGGTAGGAGACCAGGTTATGGTCTTGAAGGCGCAACAGGCCCATAAGATGGAAGCATCATGGGAAGGGCCATTCATGGTTCAAGAGCGCCTGGGAACTGTGAACTACCTCATAGCATTTCCCAATTCCTCACTAAAGCCCAGAGAGTACCATGTTAATTCTCTCAAGCCTTTCTATTCCAGAGACTTACAGGTTTGTCAGTTTACAGTCCAGGGAGATGATGCTGAGTGGCCTGATGGTGTCTACTACGACGGGAAAAAAGACTGTGGCGTGGAAGAGGTGAACCTCTCAACCACCTTGGAGTGTCTGCAGCGGCGAAAAATCAAGGAGCTGTACACTAGCTTTGCCCCATTGTTCTCAGCCACCCCAGGATGGACTGAATGGGCATACCACTCCATTGACACAGGTAATGCTCATCCCATTAGAACCCCACCCTTCCGGGTGTCTCCTCATGCCCAAGCTGCTATAGAACGGGAGATCCAGAACATGCTACAGATGGGTATAATCCACCCATCTACCAGTGCATGGGCATCTCCAGTGGTTCTGGTACCCAAACCAGATGGGGTAATACACTTTTGCGTGGACTACCGTAAGCTAAATGCGGTAACTCGTCTGGACAACTATCCAATGCCACGCACAGATGAGCTATTGGAGAAGTTGGGACGTGCCCAGTTCATCTCTACAATAGACTTAACCAAGGGGTACTGGCAAGTACCGCTAGATGAACCTGCCAAGGAAAGGTCAGCATTTGTCACCCGTGCGGGGGTGTATGAATTCAATGTCCTTCCTTTCGGGCTTTGAAATGCACCCGCCACCTTCGAGAGGCTGGTAGATGGTCTACTAGCAGGACTGGGAGAATATGCAGTTGCCTACCTCAATGATGTGGCCATTTTTTCAGACTCCTGGCCCGAACACCTACTACACCTGGAAATGGTCTTTGAGCGCATCAGGCAGGCTGGACTAACTGTTAAGGCCAAAAAGTGTCAAATAGGCCAAAACAGAGTGACTTACCTGGGCACCAGGTGGGTCGAGGAACCATAAACCCCCTACAGGCCAAGGTGGATGCTATCCAAAAGCGGCCTGTCCCAAAGTCAAAGAAACAGGTCCAATCCTTCTTAGGCTTGGCCGGGTACTACAGGCGATTTGTACCACCCTACAGCCAAATCGCTGCCCCACTGACCGACCTGACCAAAAAAACCCAGCCAAATGCAGTTAAGTGGACTGATGAGTGTCAAAAGGCCTTTACCCAACTTAAGGCAACGCTCATGTCTGACCCTGTGCTCAGGGCCCCGGACTTTGACAAGACATTCCTAGTAACCACGGATGCATCTGAGAGTGTATAGGAGCAGTTCTCATGCAGGAAGCAACGGATCACAACTTCCATCCTGTCGTGTTTCTCAGCAAGAAACTGTCTGAGAGGGAAAGTCACTGGTCAGTCAGTGAAAAGGAATGCTACGCCATTGTGTACGCCCTGGAAAAGCTACGCCCATATGTTTGGGGACGGCGGTTCCTGCTACAAACTGACCATGCTGCACTAAAGTGGCTTCATACTGCCAAGGGGAACAACAAGAAACTTCTTTGTTGGAGTTTAGCTCTCCAAGATTTTGATTTTGAAATTCAGCACATCTCAGGAGCTTCTAACAAAGTAGCTGATGCACTCTCCCGTGAGAGTTTCCCAGAATCCAGTAGTTAAAAAGTGTTCATAAAATGTAGAAGTTTGTTAGTAATATACTTAGTGGTATATGTAAAGGTGCATGTGTTGTATTAATCTGTTTATTTTAAAGTTCTAGGAGGAAATCGCTTCAGTGAGCTTCCCCACTGTCTGCAATTTGGGGGGCGTGTCATAAACAGATAGCTAAGGGTTAATGTCTCTTTCACCTGGAAAGAAGTAACCTGAAACACCTGACCAGAGGACCAATGGAGGGAAGTTTGTGTGTGAGTCCTTTGTTCTTGGTCTTGTGCCTATCTCGCTCTCGGCTATGAGAGGATCTCTGTTTCCTGCCTTTCTAATCTTCTGTTTCCCAGTTGTAAGTACAAAAGATCAGATAGTGATTTATATGTTTTTTTTGTATTTACATGTGTGTAGTTGCTGGAATGTTTTGAATTGTATTCTTTTTGAATAAGGCTGTTTATTCGTATTTCTTTTAAGCAATTGACCCTGTATTTGTCACCTTAATACAGAGAGACCATTTTTATGTACTTTTTCTTTCTTTTTATATAAAGCTTTCTCTTTAAGACCTGTTGGAGTTTTTCTTTAGTGGGGAACTCCAGGGAATTGAGTCTGTGCTCACCAGGGAATTGGTGGGAAGAAGAAGTCAGGGGGAAATCTGTGTGTGTTAGATTTACTAGCCTGACTTTGCAAACCCTCTGGGTGAAGAGGGAAGTACTTCTGTTTCCAGGACTGGAAATAGAGAGGGTGGAATCCCTCTGTTTAGATTCACGGAGCTTGCTTCTGTGTATCTCTCCAGGAACCCAGGGAGGAAACACCTGGAGGGGGGAAGGGAAACGGTTTATTTCCCTTTGTTGTGAGACTCAAGGGATTTGGGTCTTGGGGTCCCCAGGGAAGGTTTTTGGGGGGATCAGAGTGCCCCAAAGCACTCTAATATTTTGGGTGGTGGCAGCTTTACCAGGTCCAAGCTGGTAACTAAGCTTGGAGGTTTTCATGCTAACCCCCATATTTTGGACGCTAAGGTCCAAATCTGGGACTAGGTTATGACAATTGCCCCTTGGGTCTACACAGTGGAGAGGTGGACAATGATGCTGCTGGTGACCTTTTAAAATCCTGGATCTGCAGAGGATGGGAGAGGCAAAGAGGGCTTGACTATTCCTGTCCCCCAGCTTCCTTGAATGGCTAACAGATGCTCTGAGTGAGCATGTCATTCCTGGAGAATGCTGGGGTTTTCTTAAAGAGCCACTCCCTCTGGCATTTGGCCATATGCCCCTTTCCAGTATTGCAATCCCCCCACAAAAATAAAATTTTATATCCCCCTCAAGTGGCACTTAGAAAAGTAAAGCTTCAAGCCTGTCTTATCTATATCTCATGCTGTGCAGGTGTCTTCTCGTACACTAAATTATTATCCCAATGACACTGAACCTCAAAGTGTTTTTTCAAAATCAGTGGCATTATCCTTGGGAACAAACTAGGTGCAGATGTAAGTCTATCATGCAGAACTGAAAAAGTCCTTCATAGGTTTATGAAATGGGTTCCTAATGTTGCTGCATCTCTCTGCATCTGCAGAAAAGACACAAGACGTCCCTTGACTTCCCCAGGCTCACACTTGTTTTGAGTTTGCCTAGGATCCTTGTAGGGTGACCAGATGTCCCGATTTTATAGGGACAGTCCCAATTTTTGGGTCTTTTTCTTATATAGGCTCCTGTTACCACTCCCACCCCCGTCCCGATTTTTCACACTTGCTGTCTGGTCACCCTAAATCCTTATGATTTTTTTTGATGTTCCTAAATGCAAAATCAGTTTGGCTTACTTGGTCTTCTGAGCAAGTTGGCTTGACAGTTTAGAGTGAGGTGGGCAAACTATGGCCCACAGGCCAGATTTGGCCCGTCAAGGCTTTGGATCTGGCCCATGGGATTGCTACCCCCATGGCGCCATGGGCCCCACACTGCTGCCAGAAGTGGCCGGCACTACGTCCCTGCGGCTCCTGGGGCAGAGGGCTCTGTGCGCTGCCCTCACCTCCAGGCACCACCCCCCGCAGCTCCCATTGGCTGGGAACGGGGAACTGCGGCCAATGAGAGCTTCGGGGGAGGTACCCACAGGGTAGGGCAGCACGCGGCACCCTCTGCCCCCCCCAGGGGCCACAGGGACTTGGTGCCAGCTGTTTCTGGAAGCAGCACAGCACGGGGCCAGGGCAGACAGGGAGCTTGCCCTGACCCCAATGCGCACTGCTGCCACCCCAGAGCCACTCCAGGTAAGTGGCACTGGGCCGGAGCCCACACCCCAAACCCTTCCTACACCCTGCACCCCAACCCCTGCCTCACTCTTCCTGAACCCCAACCCCCTGCCCTGAGCCCCTTTGTACACCCCGCAGCTCTCCTGCGCCCCAATCCGCTGCCACACTCCACACTCCCTCCTGCACCCCAACCCCCTGCTGAGCCCCAAAGGCACCCCTCCTGCACCCCAGTCCCCTGCCCTGAGCCCCTTCATACACCCCACACTCCCTCCCGCATCCCAACCCCTGCCCTAGCCCTATATTCATGGCTCAGCATACAATTTCCCGACCCAGATGTGGCCCTTGACCCAAAAAGTTTCCCTACCCCTGCTTTAGAGTTCCCCTTGTGGGCTCATAAGAATAGGAGATTGTTCTCTGCATTTTAGAACCTATTGCATAATGCATATTGCATTCCCCACCTTCTTCCAATTCTTATATGTCATGGTAGTTGTGCAGTCTGTCATTACCAAAACATGCTTCTGTTGAATTGAATTTTGCAAGTTAAGCAGAGTTAGTAGAATTGCTCGTTTTTAGCCAATTGAAAATACCCTACTCTGATGCATTTCTCCATCTGAATACATGCCCCACCTTTATAGGATGGCATATCTCATTATTTGTATTCTTTGTGGTTCTATTAGAGGCAGCTTTCCTCCCACACGGGAGGGACTGGGAAAGTAGGATATCTTGGGTCTATTCCTGGCTCTTCTAATGCTCTTGGACCATTTATTTTACCTCTCTTTGCCTCATTTTCTCCCATCTGTAAAATAGGGATAATGATGCTCAATCACCTTTATAAAGTGCTTTGAAATTCGTGGCTTAAAGAAAAAAAAAAGCATACTATGTTAGGTAAGGATGATTACCATAAGTTGCTCTCTTGTGGTAAACTTTATTTCACCTCCCACCCAAGCAGGGAGCTGTGGGCCCTTCTGGGCACTGTCAATATTTTGATCTCCCCAGGTGAGTTCCTAGGGAAAGCAGGAAGGACTACACTCTTACACTATGGAATATGGTCTCTGAAGGACATATGTGAATAGACTGAACTCTGCATCAAACTTCCTCTGGAGATTCAGGAGTAATTACTTTCTTGGATGTCCTTTGTGGAAAACTGCTATCATTGTTGTCTGACTGTATATTTGTGTTTCCACTGAAAGAAAAGTTTCACTTTCCAAGGCCTAGTCTGCACTTAAAACTTAGGTCAGCATAGCTATGCTGCTCATGGGTGTGAAAAACCTACACCCTTAATGCCATAGGTATTGTGATTTAATCCCCAGTATAAATGCAGCTAAGCATCAACCATCACCTGGGGAGGTGGGCTTCCTACAATGATGGAAAATTCCTTCCATTCCAATAGTCTGCATCTATACTACGGGGTTAGAGCAGAATAGCTACTTGTCAGGGTAAAAAGTATTTTTCTCCTTTAAAAAAAAATTAAAAATTAAACAGTTTTAGGAGTCAGTTTTTATAGGCAAGCTTATCTGCTTCACAGACTGTACCATGTTTCCCACCAGCATCTCTGCTTCCTCAACATCCGTCTGGAGAAACTGAGCAAAGTACAGGTTATCAGAAGTAGTGGTGTATAAAGTATGCAGTACCTAGAAAGTTTATTAGCAAACTGGCTTCCAGACTTCAGCGGGCTCATCATAATAGCAAAAACATAATTTTCAAACATACAAACAGTTTGTAAAGGGGTAACAGAGATTCACTAGGCAAGGCAAACGTGAAGGAAGGGGTGTAGATGGTAGTAGCCTCCCTAGCATCTGTAATTTGAACAGATCAATAGCATCTTACAGCTAGCAGGGTTTTTTTATTATTATTATTCCTGGAAGTTCTAATGAACAGAGATTGTAATACAATCAGCTTTGTTAGTGTAGCAATACATTAACATGTTCCAGGGCCATCTAACAAACTCCCACCATAACATTTCACCCCCTCCATTATCTTATCACAGGCCTAGCTTGCCTCTCCAATACCCTCCCATAGACCTCAGATCCTCCCTCCTAACCATGACTCTTGAATAAACCTCAGCCTCTAGTTCTTAACTCAAGATCCCCAAACAAGTCTACTTCTCTTCAACTCCATGAACTCCCAATCTGTGAAACTCCTTCCCATATAGGCACAACAACCTCAGAAGCCTCTATGATGGGTCTCAGTGGATGCTAAATTTAAGTTTCATATACTATGGGATATGTACTAATGCTGTTTAATTCATAAAAGGTAGAGAATGAGAGAAGTTGATCTAAATCATGTTTTGTGATTACTTACGTTTGAAGAAACAGAATAAACATTTCCTGCATTGATATTTGTGACCTAGTTTTTCTGTTTAGTGAGAAAGTGCCAAAGACCTCATTTAGTAATGTAAATGGAACCAAAGATTGTATACATTCCTTATTTTTTATATAACTGGATTTCACATGCTAACATGTCTTCATATTTCATAGGTGTGGCCAAACTACATTTCATTTAAAAGAATTAATACTTTTAGTCCCCCTTTGAGTGTCCTTTCTTAAGAATTTAGCTTTATATTAAATCCAAGAATTTGAAAAAGTCCTGAGCCTTTATTTTAAATAGGAAAAAACTGTTCTTTTCTTAAAGTCAGCCTATAACACTAGCTAAATTAAATGGTTTGTATTTTTGCCATGGGACCCGTAACATGGTATACTGGCCCTTAAGCCCAGAGACTTACGTTTCAGGGCAGTTTCAGGGATTCAGGCTACCCCATTCCAGGAGTTCTGTGAGAGACATACCCCGAGGGAATGAGAGAGACATATGCTGACAGAATGGAAATTGTCCCAGGGTAATAGCTGGTATCTGGAAAAAATCCAGGCTATTATCTCTTTAGGACCCGGGAGCATCAGAGCATATGGCAGGGCCCTAGAATATTTTACACAAAATTTGATCATCAGTTTTAAGTGACCTTAGGGGGATGAGAAAAACCACTTATTTTTAATATGCCAGTAAAACTGTCTGCTCCTAAAACAAAAGGCGGCGGGGGGATGGGGACTAGATCTTTAACACATCACTTAGCAAGACTAGCGTTCATGGAACCAAAGGCTCCAAAAATCTCAGATTTATTATATGCAGTATTTTATGTGTGTTACAATGGCTTCATTCTCTCAATCCTCACAATACTCTAGTCTAGTTTTAATGTTTGATTTGATTTTTTTTTAATCCCAAGGAACATAAAGTTGTTCCAATAGTAAAGAATCCATTCCAAAACTTTGCTGTGGTAAAACGTTACTGACTTGGCTTCACATGACAGCATGTCCTTTTCCAACAGTCATCTTGTAAGAGAAAAGAGGTTTTAAAAAACAATTTTGTTGCCTTAAAAAGAAGAAAGAAAAAGATTATTCTTTACCATTCTGAAGATCCAAACTCTCTCAGGCATTTAAAAAACTGTTTTCACATAGACTCATAGACTTTAAGGTCAGAAGGGACCATTATGATCATCTAGTCTGACCTCCTGCACAATGCAGGCACAGAATCTCACCCACCCACTCCTGTAACAAACCCCTAACCTATGAAGAAACACCACCAGAATTCTATGTATTTCATAGTCAGTTAACACAGCACACTACAATTAGTTGAGAGAGTAAGAAGTACAGTATATTGCTACTCATTCACAACTTCCTGGGCTTTTATTTCCTCAGTTTTAGGAAAGAGTTGAAGAAAACTCTCAATCTCCCCTTGTGGAGGACAAAACAAACAATCACACAGGTAACCTCCCTTCCCCCCTTTGCTGGAAATGCTCCCCAGTGCTAGAAAGTTCTGGAATTCAATATCTGTCACAGCTGTTCTACAGACACAGCATGTCTCCTGTCTACCCTGGAGTGAAAACAAATAGCAGCCAGTTTGCTGGTCACACGTTCCAACTGGGATTTTGCCATCTGTCATTGTGTTTGTACAGCTATTTAGATTTCCAGTTCATACCAAACAAATTCCACCTACAGTACTAGCAGAACTTCACACAGCAATAAGAAAGATTATGTAGATGGTGAAACGTGTGCTCGTCTCATGGCATATACATCTGTTCAGAGTTTTAAATATTGTTCAATATAATTGAACTAAACACTTCTAGATTGGGGTCATAGCTACATTTGCAAATACTAAACAGTGATAAAAGTAAGAACTACTCATCTTGTCATTTTCTAGGATAGTACTGTAGCTGTCTACTGTGATTTAGATGTATCGGTGTAGAAAGTTACTTTAGAGAAATGATAGACTTTAGGCATGTTACAAAATTAAACAAAAATATTGATCTTAAAAGATGAATTTGTATGAACTTTTTAGTTAATAAAATTCTTAGAAATAATAATGGCAACACTTAAAAGATCTGCCTTGTGTCTTTTAACGATATTATAGTTACACTCTTTTTCTAAGATTTACCATACAAAAGTAAGCAGAAAAACAGTAACAGTAAGCCTACAGTAGTTCTTTGTCTATGCATAGTGTCAATGGATCTTGGAGGGAGTTTAGCCTTTTAAACAAAAGCGCAAACATGACAAAAACAAACACAAGCCTATTTGATACATATGTAATGTCAACTGTTCTTTCTTGGAGAGGCAACTTGGGCCTTTGGTTGCTTCCCCCCTCCTCCCAGCCTTCTGCAAAGCTGCCAACTCTCATTCTTTTGGAATGAGGCACTCTCATTTATTGTCTCAATTTCAAGCTGCCCGAGGCCTAAAATAAAGAGTCACAATTGATTTCAGTTGGATATTTAGAAACTCAGTCAGATTCTTTCTAAGTCAACTATATGATCACAAGTTGGCAGCTTAATAAATTGCCTGCCGGGGACTAGCTTGTTAGATCAAAACCAAAAATATTACAAATATCCTTACGTGTGACAATATATCATACACAGGCAGCATTGAGCTGGACCAGAGTGAAACAGTTATACCTACACCCATCTGTACTCATGATGGTCATTACAAAAATGTCCTGAGATCACCTGAGTCCATCTTATGACCAAAAAAATTATCCAAATAACTTAAATTACCTCCAAAAATGTTTCCTAATTATTCTGTGGACTTCATTTCTTCTGTAGTGGAGCTTGAAGGGCTTGACTCTGAATTTCATCAGAAAGAAACAGAACAAAGTAAAAGATTCTGGGCTGCCGCGGGGAATAGCATACCTTACCCCATACAATACTTTGTTCTGCGTGCACACACACAAGAGGCATGCAGGTGTTTATTTTTCTTTTTGCCAGTGAGCTAGCAGCAGATGGTTTTAAGGAGGATCCCAAAAGGACACATAAGGAGAGAATAGCCCAGAGGCACTAATAATAATAATTATCCTCATAACAGGCTCGGTGTTTCAGTCACAGCCCCTCTCCCAAGGTCTTGTGATTGATAATGTCATATGTGAGTAATATCAAATACTTAGACTGCAAAGCAATATTTAGTTCTGCTCATAAATCTAGATCACATTTAAAATGTAGTCCAGAAAAAACATTATTTGTATCTATGGGAGGGAAGAAGGATTCTGTGCCGCAGGACAAAGTATATCCTGAGACAGTATAAACTAGCATTAACTGAGCAGAAGAGTGGAAAAACAAAACTGATCATAGCTGCATTTGAAAAGTCGCACAACACACAGTACCACAGAACTCAGCAAGAAAACAAAGCTACCGATTCACTGATAGTGAGCGACCTGCTATGGTGGGGATTCCAAAATTGCATGTTAGATTCAGCATCTAGGTGGCTAGGTGTAATAAGAAAGCAGAGGTGCAGACTTTGGGATTTCCCTGGGGGTGCTGGACTCCGGCCAAGACCCCACCTACACTCCACCTCTTTGCCCAAGCCCTGAAGTCCTCACCCCACCTCTTCCCACCCCCATCCTTCACCTCTTCCTGCCCCCGCTCCACCCCTCCCCCGGCACCTCCTGCATGCCGCTGAACAGCTGACCACGGCAGGCAGGAGGCGGTGGGAGGGAGGGGGAGGAGCTGATCCACAGGTCTGCTGGTGGGTGCTGAGCACCCACGGAGTCGGCGCCTATAAAGCAAAGCAAACAACAAGTGCATTTTCTGTTTCCAATTTTAATGTTTCTGTCTACTAGAAGGCTTGAGGGCGGTGCAGCATGGGATGTTTGTTTTGGTGTGTAAATGGCAAAGCCCTGTTCACATATTTGGATACAGGCTGGGTATTGTTACTGAATGGGAAAGTTTGCTAGCGTTTAGAATAGGGAACGTGGAGTTAGTACTCTTGGGGGTGTATAGCCCACTCTACTAATGATGCACTGTGCAACTCTAGGCAAGTAATATAAGCTCTCAGTGCATCATTTTATCCAACAGTAAAAGGAAAATAATTCTTATCTTCTGCACAGAACTGTTGTGAAGCTTAGCTCTTTAAAGTCAGTAAGTGCTCTGAGGTCCTCAGATGGAAGGTGCTAAGCCTATGATGGCCCAGATCCTGAGATACACAATAGCTGCTATGTCTGTCACAATTAGGGGGATCTTGCAGATGACCGTGGTGTAGAACCAGCCTAGCAGCTCAATCCAAGCCTCTTCCTGAAGCTCATGTATGGGACACACCCAAGGAAAGGTGTGGTGAATGATGCATTCATAGACTCAGGTAATCCCCAGGTGTTGTATTGGCCCTGAGGGTCATTGATAGCCAGCACTTCAGTCTTCTCTAACTCATGCCAGGGTACTAGCCTGGCACACAAATAACCCATGACTCTAAGAGAACAAAGACAACCATACTGAGCTGTGTCATGTGCTCCTTAGCCTCAGATGAGGATCTCGCTGTATTTTACAGAGGAGGAAATCAGTCTTTTCTTTTTGCTGACATGGCTGCTATCCGTCCTTGGCTTGGAACACTAGTAGTGAGGTGAGTCAGGGGTACTGATGCCAGTGACGACTGTTTAGATTGTCAGCTACTATTAAACATAAGACTGGAAGAGACCCCAAGGTAACCTCATCATATAGTCCTTTTCATGAACTTATAAAGCTCCATCTCAAAATGTTTACCCCTTCTACTCCTATTGGCCTTTGGAAGACACCATCACATTCAACATAGCCTGTTTCCCTATATATGTGGGTCTTTTACTCTCTGGGTAAAGAAAACAGTACAAATATTTTGCAAATGGTTGATACTTAACCAATCATTGGAGAGAGGGGAAAAAAATCAAGTGACCTCAATATAACAGTATTCATATGTAATATTAGAGCTGACTACAAATTTTACAAATTGCAAAATGATGAAACAATGTCTGTGAAAAAGTTCTAATTTTTAATAGTTTTTAGATCATATTTATACCCCCACTAGACAGATGCAGATATCTACCTTGCCAGCTTGCATGTGCATTTCCACACACATGCTATATGTACACAGATGGCAAGTAAAAAGATAAGTAATAATGTAGCCAATTAATTTTAGCCTCTTTCTGTTTGTGATTTTCTCATGTATCTAATGCAATGTCCTCAAATTTATTGATTATTGCAAAGAGTTCAGCAAAATATTTTTGTAAATTTTCTGGACTGACCGTAAACCATTCAGTGAAAATGTCATATTCATTATTTGCTATTCAAGCTGTGATTTGACAGTTAATTCATATGTTACTATTTCCTGACTGAGTGAGCGATCAAGCAAGCACCTGAGGTACAAACACTCGCAAAAGTCACCCTTGTGCAAGGACCACACACAGAGGTGAATTTCACCAATGAATCCTCACAAATACTAATTCACTTTCTGTGAACTTTCATGCTAATACAATTTGAATGCATTAATGTTCATGGAAAGTTAATACAAAAAAGGGACAGATTTATTTATTTAAAATTTTGAGTGACTGTGGGGGAAATTACTTTTGTACGTGCTATCATTGTGCATATTATATATAAAAAGCATGTGACACACACACAGAGGGCATGTATCTGTAGGTTGTGTATATAAATGAGATTATATTGAAGTTATCAGGTGAGAACTCATTTCACCAACTAAAAATCCACTCCTAAACGGTGGGTTTTACAGTTAGAGCATGGTTTTAAAAATTTAAGATGTATTTTCATTTGACTCTGGCAAACCCAAGCTTGGATTTTTTTTTTATTTAACTCACTGAACATTTCTAAAAGTTTGACAAGAACTATCATGGCATAACACAGGAGCTTATTTAGCTAGAAATTTATATCTTAAATTAGTTTCTCTTGAAAGCCAAGAAAAAAATAATTTAAGAGTTCTGAAGGACCCAGAAGTTAAAAAAAGAAAAAGTTTATAGGTTTTAAATATTTACACTGTTCCCCCCCCCCCCATCAGAGTCACCTAATCCTAGCATATGGTGCCACAGTATATGCTGTTTACTACAGTCTTGCCAGTCATGTCTGAGCTATTTTAAGAACACTTGAGGTTGCAATCTGAGAGGCAGGGTGACAGATACATGTGCACAACTGGGTTGCATGTATCAAGTATAGGAATTGGGAACTCTTAATTTAAAGCAACTTAGCAGCTAGGATGCATGGTTACCTGTCTACCCTTAAAATCTGCATTCTTCACCTAATCCTGCAAGATCAATACAGAAAACAAGAGTGTAAGAGAACCCTCTAGTGCAGAGAGCACTCCACGGTGCAACAGAGTAGCCCATTTGTTGGCACCTCATAAATTTGAATGTGCTGACAGGAGCAGTGACAGATGGTGGCATGGGGAAGCATGCCTTTTTGGATTTGTGACACATGGACCATTTTACAGGGTTGGTTTTTTTTTAAATCAGTTTGTGTCTTCGGTAACTTTTATGGATTAATCTAAACTGCTGTTAGTCTGAATTTGATTTAAACTTGAAATAGAAAGGATTCCAATTCCCAACCCTCTGCTGTTAGCTTTGGTGTGACATCAAAAAATTAACTTGGTTTGAAACAACTTGGATACTTGCTTTAATGTTTGCCCCTCTCTAGTAAAAAGAATATCTAGACACATGCACTTCATTTTATATTAATGGGGTAAAACCTGCATTTTCAAAACCCCTTAAAAAACTGCATGAAATCCTGCCCCCACTGAATCCATGGCAAAACTCCAATAGGATCAGGATTTTATCCTTCACCTATAATTGACATAGAGGATGGGCTCACTGGCTTTACTATATGTTCAGTTGGTTTATGTCTTTCTTCCAAGAATCTCATTTTGTTATGACAAATTTTATTTTTCTTGGAAGGAATGGAGAAGGCACATTTTTCTCAGAAGAAAAACGTAAATAGTTTATGAATGCTAATTAATTTCAGGTAGTGTGATAAAGTTCCTCCTCTACCTTGGTGGGTCCTGTGCTTATTGGTGGATGGTGCTAGCCTCAGAGATCTTGTGTTGGATCAGGAGTTGGGAGGTTTTGGGGGAACCTGGGCCTGCCCTCTACCCCGAGTTCCAGCCCAGGGCCCTGTGGACTGCAGCTGTCTAGGGTGCCTTCTGGAACATCTACATAACACCTACAATTCCCTGGGCTATTTCCCCATGGCCTCCTCCCAACCCCTTATTTGTCCTCACCACAGAACCTTCAACCTGATGTCTGTTAACACTTGTACTTCTCAGTCCTTCAGCAGCACATCCTCTCACTCCCAGCTCCTTACGCACACCTCAGTAATTGGAGTGAGAGCCTTTTTATACCAGGTGTCCTGATTAGCCTTAATTAATTCTAGTAATTTCCCAATTGGCTACAGGCTTCCTAATTAGCCTGCCTGCCTTAATTAGTTCTAGAAAGTTCCTGAGTGTTCTGGAATAATCCCTGTTATCTTACCCAGGGAAAAGGGACCTGCTTAACCTGGAGCTAATGTATCTACCTTAAACCACTCTCTTGTAGCTATCTGGCATGACCCTGTCACAGCAGGTACTTGCTTTTTGGTCTTAACCCTGTTCATTCTGTGACCCATGTATTACTTCAGTCTTGATGGTTTTCAACCTTTTCCTTACCAGCTGCTCTCCCATTACCTTTTCCATACACAAACCCCCTCCCATCTCACTGAGATCTAGCTGGGACCCTTCTACCACTTAGCACTGTAGGAAGGGCAAGGTAGTCCCATAGTGAACCCAGGATATGCAGCACAGTACAGATAATTAGAAGTGCAAAATGTGCTCAGATATGTACATGTAAAAATTGTGATTAATACTATTAAACATTTTAAATAGATACTGGTAACATGACATAACATTGATACCACCAACATGAGGCCATTCATCTCACAACAGAAGAAATAGTGAAATCAGCACCTTCAGGTGGGTCAAGTAACCAAAGGCTGGCAGGTGGGGGCTAATTTCTCCAAAACCAGTTCAGACTAATGATACACTATCAACTACCCGATTCCAGTGATGTGTGGGTAGTGAAATACCAGCCTTCCTGCTGGCTTACAAAGATTACAAAAGTTTGGAAGTTTCCAATGTTTGTGAAACAGGTTCAGCCCCAACTTAAGCATGAGCTGCACCTGTGCACATACTAATGTGATTTCACAAACCATGTCTTAAGTATGAGTGGAGGACAGAGCTATATAGTACAATGTGCCAAGCACTCTCAGCTCCCACTGACTTCAATGGGAGTTGAGGTATGCTCAGCACCACACAGGATCAGGTTTTAAAAGATAAATGACACTCACACAAACCTTTGCAAGGCATTTCATAGATCATCGGATTGAAACAAAGACCATTTGTTTCTACTAAATGCCCTGAATCTGCTAATACAGTAAATACTATTCTACTTGCTACAAACTTTTAAATATATTCATGAGGGAAAAGCAACATCATTAGCAAGTGTGCCTCTGTGCTGAGTACCAAAAGACAGACACAACAGGATGGGAATCGAATATAAATTAAGAGCTCTATTCCTAAAATATTTATAGACAAATGTAAAACTGCACAAAATCCACTTAGTGATGCTGTAAATGAAGGTCAGAAAAGTACAATTGCTCTTTTATTTGTAACCACAAACCAGCAAAATAATGGGCTGAAGTTCCTCAACCCTATTTTACTCGTTAGTGAAGTCAGCCAAACCAGTTTCAGTGCTCAGAGCCATCCCATCCATTGAAAAAAAAAAAAAAAAAAGCAAAGCTGTAATTACAAAATTATCTCGCAAAAGGCAAGGTAACTGCAACTGTTGCATTCTCTCTCACTTCAACTCCTTCTAGTATACCTTCTGAAATGATTGGTATGGCAATCGGAACAGTTTACAAGTACCACCACAGATGCCAACATGTCAGCAGAAATACACTTATAGCATTTCAAAAGCTAAGGAAAAAAAAATGTTGATCCTGATTGGAATAAACCCCTGTATTTGCCAAGTCTAGATCAAAGTGAGATATGCAGGAAGTTTAACTTGAATTGCCTCAGAAGTAGAAAGTAACGTTGCTAGTACTGGCATGTTTGCACAAATCATTTAACACATTAAAAAGATATTCCCCAAGTTCACTGTAATACTAAATACAATGTAATGTGGCTGCTGCCTCTCACTGGCTGTGTATTTCAGCCCTCCAGCTAAGTCAAAAGTCCACCCCTTTTAGGGTAAACAAATGACAAAACTTTCTCCCAGACTTCTCACTGGTCACAGCCCTCTCTTTAAGAGTCTGTGAAATTTCTCCCCTCTCTGGAATGGACCCTGGTGATCCCTCAGAGTTAAAGGGCAGGTTACACCCTCACTCTACCACCACCTCCAGTCTTGGGTCCCTTCTTGTCCAGCAAATCTTCCTCTGCTCTGCCACAGTCCCTCAATTCTCTCCCTGGGACCTAGCTTGCAGTCTCTCTAGTCAATGCAAACCCCCCTCCTCTGAGTCCATTTTCTTTACTGTTTGCACTCTTTTAGCCCTCTTCCTGATCCTTTTCACCAGGTTCTTCAAAAACCCATCACAGATTCTCCTAGACTGGAGACATTCAGAGCACAATCCCCACTCCTGATCTGTGCCTTTAGAGACTCGTAGCAGGTCTTTTTCCTTTCCCTGTTCTCTCCCAGTTTTAAGAGAAGAATTATTTATACCCCTTGATACTCCTTCCCAGCATGCCTTGTTATCAAGCATACTGCTCCCATGCATCCTGGGAGCTACAGCTCCCAGAACTCTCTTGTTCTGTTGTGGACTGAATCAATGGGTAAGTTAATTGTTATTCCCAAATACAAAAGGGCAAATTGAAATATACAGTGGATATATGACATCACACATATACACACAAATCACACAAGGATAGAGCTGGGAATAGAACCTAGGAGTCTTGACTTCCAATCTCTATTTCAGCTACGCAAGTACATCCTTCCCTCTTACCATGCTGAGCTGGGGTGAAATTCTGGCCCCATCTAAGTCACTGGGTTTTCTGCCATTGATTTCAATGGAGCCCATCAGAGAACCACCGACCAAAACAATGCTCACATTGAGGACAATCTCACTCTGTAAGCAACACAGGGTTCTATTCTGGAGAGAGTTCGGCAGAAAAAAATGCCAACCCCCCTACAAAACACCTACAGAGAATTATTTTTGGCCAAAACCCAAAAGTTCTTGTGGTTGAAAAGTTTTCCATTAAAAAAAAAATACATTTTCAGTGGAAAGTAGATTTTCTTTTCTGTGAAAAATTAGCCCAATTTGCCATCCAACAGAAAATTTCCAGCTAGGCCAATTTTGGGATTTTCCTTTTCAACGGCTATTCTGGGGCTCTCCAAATGATCTGTTTTCCTTTCTTCTCAGTTCTATGGCACAATATTGGAGCTTTTTTTGATTCACTCTTCACTGCCAGGAAATAAGATGCGCCTGAGCCTTAGGAGAAACAGAATGAACATCAAGAAGACCTGAGTCTGTAGCTGTGGTGAACACTTCACTTCACCTCTATTTCTTTTTCTATGCTTTAAGTGTCTCCTTGGTTATAGAATATAAACACATTTCAAGTACAAAAATATAATCAGTTTCATTATCCATTTCACCTCCAATAATGTAGCAGTTTTTCTATAGTATTAAATGTTTTTAAAAGTCACTGTTGTTACCAGATATTCCTTTGTCTCCTTTACTTGGAACTAAACTTTTAAATGCTCTGATGTCATACCTTCTTCAAACTATCTCCCCAGAAACTGTTACAAATCATTCTGTAACCAACCTGGAATTCACAGTCAACTCCAGTTTTTCTGGCTCTCTAAATAAAGTTTACACTGTGTGCATTAATGTTATTATGGGAATGGCTCCTAGAAGTGACTGTGAGCAGGTGCTGCTGCTGTCAGAACCTTCACCTAATTCTGATAGCCGTGCACTGAGCAACATTTCTACTGCCTGGACGTACAGTGAACTAACACAATTATCCTTCCTAACGCATTGGTAGCCATCAGTTCCAACTCTTCCACTGAGCAGATGTCCTTTAATGACATATACCCAGAGCCAATTCTGATTAGAGCAAAATATATATCAAAATCACACTGCATTAAAAAAGAGGAATTAATGCATCTTGGAAACTTGTAATTTTAGGTTTAAATAAATTTTAAAGTACTGCATGTGATTACCAGATTTACAAAATGTGTTATGTTGTGTACAACATTGGTGCAAAATGTCCTGTTTTCCAATGCTTTGTAACCTGAAAGCAAAGCATTACAACTCATTTTGAGGTAATGGCTGGAAAAAGAATGAACAAGTTTAGCATCTCTGACACACTTACGGTTCAGTCCTGCAAACCCTTGCTCACACGAGTAGTTACGTGCGTAAGGGTTTGCAGATTCAGGCCTGTAACTGGAGTGCTGGCCATTGCCGATAAATTATCAAATAAGGTTGGGGAGCCAGCTTAGACTTGGATAGTCGTTTCATACCCTTAAATGCCATGGCTTTTCTACCAGCATTACATGGTAACAAAAACATTTCTACAAATTGGAAAGCAACTTTTATGAATATTATGACCGAGTGTGTATGTTTGAATGGACTTTAAAGCTTTAGTCATAAATAATCACAGAAAGGTGTACTATTGGCAGGACTTCGCCCAGCCATTCAGTATGTGTGCCAACACATGCAAAAGTCAGATTCTGTGTTAAATCAAACAAAACCAGAGATCTTAGGTATGTAGTATAAAACACTGGATTTTCTGGTAAACATACCCTACAAGATGTTTATTAAACAACATGATGGGAGGGATATGGATTTTATACATTTGGAACAATATGTAAATTGTTGTGTTTAATGTGATTTACAAAGTCTGAAGTAATAGACTCTTTGTCTTACCTGAAGATGTGTCAAAGCAGCAATAAAGCTTGAAATGTAGTATCAGGAGTTTACTATATTGATTCTGGAACTCAGTCTATATAGACACACTTTTTCATAGAAGTCCTGCATTTACAAGTCAACTGCATTACACTATTTGCATTAACACTGGAGACAAACTGGCTTGGAAAAAATGAAAGCAGAATCAAATATTTTTTGAGGTCCACAAAACTTAATTTTTGCCTCCCACAGAGTTTCTTGCCTGTCTGTGTTTCCAGCTATTAACCAGAAACATTAAAATACCCTAAGGAAGTCTGATCTAGTAGTATTTCTTGCTTAATGACCAGAAGCAAGAAGAAATGGGCAAGCTGCGAAGTTCATATACAGAACTGAACATCCTTCAGTTTCAGTCAGTGTATGGATCCAGGCCCATCTAGAGTGATCAGATGTCTTGATTTTATAGGGACAGTCCTGATTTTTGGGTCTTTTTTTTAATATAGGCTCCTATTGCCCCCCCACTCCCATCCCTATTTTTCACATTTGCTGTCTGGTCACCCTAGGCTCATCTCTCATACGAAATACTAGAAGTCTCATGAGAAAACCTGTTCCTATAACATTCCAATCTCTTTGGCAGCCCAAGAGGTTCAGAGATTCTGGATAAGTATCTGAATTTTTGGGATCTTATCTGAATCTCAGAAGTTAGAGATTGAAATTACCTACTGAATTAGATCAACCAGTCCACCTTTCTACCCAGGCAGGATTGCTCTCTACCATGTTTCACTGATGCATTAACAAAACTTCTGAATATTTTCTAATTACCCAAGATTCAAAGGGACTTGAGCAGGAATAAGGACCCCAGTCCTGAATTTCATTCCCTCTGATCAGGCAGAATGTCCCTTGACGTCAGTTTTCCCCAGTCTCCAGCTATCCAGAGTATAAAAACATGTTAGCATGGTTTAAAAATGGTACTAACATGGCTTAAACATAAATTGTTTAACTAGTGATTGTCTAAAGCAGAGTTTATAAAACAAAATTTTAAAATACTCATGTTTGTATACTAATGCCTCCAGCTGGATCATTTTTGGGGATTGAACCTAGGATTGCTGAATCTAAATCCTGGTTAACTACTGCTTAAGATACTGCTTGAGTAACTGACTCACTTAAGCAGCTGTGTGTTGGATGGCCACTAGAGGGAGACAAGGAGCCTCTTGGGTTAGTATTGGTTACACCCATTCTCTACTAGTTAAGTTTTAAATATACTTTGCTTATTAGCTAACCTGTTTTTAGACAAGGTTTTATATCTAATTTAGATTAGGTCTGACCTCTCCCTCTTTTTTCTTAACCAAGTAAGCCTTCTTTATTGCTGACACCCTGACATCTCTGAAACATTTTGGTTCCCTCTACATCCCCTTTTAACGGCAGTGCTTTGAACTGTTGTCACTATATTCCATGCCATATATTGAACTCTATGAACCACTCATTCATCCTTACGCTAAACTTAAAGGCATCCTTCTGAGCTTTTTGTTCTGTTTAGTTATATTTGGCTGCCACATTCTAGCTTTGTGTGATTAGCACTTTGCAAGCCTCTTTTGAAATGTCATCTTTGTCAAGATCATCCACATTCAACATTAATCAAAAAGTGGTCTTATAATACTGATCCCACTTGTTACCCATCCACACCCTGAATTCCTCTCTTTCACTGACACCCTCTGGTTCCTGGCCCAAAGCCAATTTGTAATCCTTTTCAATAGTTCTTTCACTAAGCTATGTCTTTTATATTAAAAGTCAATCTGCCATGTCACACTATCAAATGCTTATTTGAAATAAAGATTACGCTAAGGCAATTCTTTCACCCATATCTAGTTTGTTGGCAATGTATTCAAAGACAGGTTTGGGAAAAGGGTGTTAATTACTTTTGCATTTTCTCTCTTATTTTCCCCCTTCTCTGCACTAAAGTCACGCAAATAACCATTTCAGTGATGCCTTTCTCCCATTCTCATTTCTTGGGCTTTTTTCTATGCGAACACTCTGGTTTGAACCTCATTTGACTAGTCCACCATTGTTCAGCCTTCAGGTCCTTCAAGCACTTCCTTTTCCCAAAAGGCATTATTATTGTTCTTGTATTTATTTATTGAGTACTGACAGTGTCCTCAAGACCATTTAAGACACAAAATGCAAACAGTCTCAATTCCAAACACCTTACAGTCTGAAAACAACTTTGAGATGGGGTGTAATTTCTAGCTTGAGGAGACATATCCGTGCCAACTCTGATCAAGCTCGCTGACCAAAAATAGAATGTACCCATAGCAACAAGAGCAAGGGAAGGGACTAGTCACCCCACAAACATACCCAATGGCAATACATTACAGTGAGTGGCTAGCCCATCCTGTCATTCATGCTAGCTCATTCAGAGTTAAGGCAGGGATGTCTCCTTGAGCTTGGAGTCATGTCTCCAGCTCAAAGGGTAGACATATCCTCAGGGGAGACAGGATACATCGATAAGCTTAGTGGATGTATATCTGAATTACTGTTATTGTTATTAGAGCTGTGCAAATGTTTTCAATTGAGACCTTTTTTGGGAGGGGGAGATGCAGATTCAGTGACATTGAAACGTTGCACGTTTGTGTCAATATCACCAAATTGTTTCACTTTGGAGGAAAAGAATTCAGAAAAAAAAATCAGAATGTTTCATTTGTGAACTAAAACATTTTCATTTTTCAATTCAAAGACATGTTTTAAATTTCCTTTAATTTTATTTTGAAAGACAAATAAACTTTTTAAAAAATGCTTGAACTTGAAAGAAGATATTTAGAGTCAGGACAAATAAAATTTTTGGCAAATCAAAATGTCAACATTTCATTTTGGGGTTTGACCCAAAAACAATTTGATAGCAAAGTGAAAAATACATTATTCACTTAGCTCTAATTGTTATCTTCCTTCTTGTAAACATAGTGAAAGAAACAGAAGTGGCTGAAATTTTTCAAATGGAACATTTTCATCTTTTTTCAGAAGTGGAAATTTTTTAAAATAAATTGTTTATTCAAGATTTCCCATTGTACTGACAAATTTTGAAAATCAATAAAACAGAGATTCTTTATCTTTTTTTCCTCTCCCTTCCCCACAATTTATTACTACCTGCCCCCAATTTTTCAGTGATGAAAAGAAAAAAAAACACAGAGAAAAAGTGATGGGGGGCAAAAGAAAGGAAAAAAGAGCAAAAGAACAATTCTGAAAGATTTTTTTCATAAAATAGTTTATGAAAATAATTTTAATAAATGAAAAAGAATCTTTTTCCAAAACTTACTGAATGAAAGACTGAAATCTAAGATTCTTCACAATTTTTTCTCCAGTTGGCATGGCTACAGGGCAAACTGCCTCTGAGACCCCTTTGGTCCATCTTTAGTGTCCCCCTTAGGTGACAGGCCTGGCTTTCTTGCATCTCACTCTGGGTGGAACCAATACTGAGACTTGGAGCTCTGAATTGCAGCCCCCTTATACCTAACCTTGCTGATGACACATATTCAGTCTTGGCACCTGTAACAATTTTCTTTCATGAACCTGTGACCGTATGTTTGTAGTGGCAAAAAAACAGCATAATCAAAATAAAGCATTCTCTATTCATTCACACAAAGGCACAAAGCATTCAGAAAAATAGGTTAACATAATGAAAGGCCTAGATGTATACTTCCTTACCTAAATTTAACCTCTTTATCCATTGCTCAGGAAGGCTGATTTATTTCTATCTTTGAGTTGGAAGAGGCCATCTGTCCTGCTCACAGCACACACACCTGTCTGTGTCTCAGCCAGTCTGTGTGTTTTCACTGACACACCATGGATAGCCTCGCCTACCTCACCCAAACCCCCTCCATTTTCTAGGGTCTTTGAGGGTTTAATTTCCCCTTGGTCCCAGGCCCAGCCTTGGGAAGAGTACACCATTCTAGCCTGGATGGAGCCAGATAAGTAGTTTCTTCCCATTGATGGTCCAGGCACTATTTCCTCAAGAAGCCTTATCTTTGTCATTATTGCATTTCCTGTGGATTTCTCCCTTAACAGTCTCCAGTGATTTAACTCCAGGCAGTCAGGCAAGGTAATATAAAAGAAGTCCCTCATTCTCTCCACCAACTCTAAAAAATCAATTGGGATTATATACATGCAAATAGAAATGTGCATAGAATTGACTCAGGTAGGGTTGCTAACTTTATAATCACACAAAACTGAACACCCCAGCCCCGCCCCTTCCCTGAGGCCCTGCCCCCTCTCCCCCCGCTCACTACATTCCCCCTCCCTCGGTGGCTCGCTCTCTCCCACCCTCACTCACTTTCACTGGGCTGGGGCTGGAGTGTGGGAGGGGCTGAGGGCTCTAACTGGGGTATGGGCTCAGGGGTGGGGCAGAGGGATTCAGAGTGTGGGAGGAGGTGTGGATTGAGGCAGGAGTTGGGGTATGGGAGGGGGTACAGGCTCTGAGTTGGGGGTGCAGGCTCTGGAGTGGGGCTAGGGATGATGGGTTTGGGATGTAGGAGGGGGCTCTGGGTTGGGGGGGTCTCAAGGCTGGGGCAAGCAGTTGGGGCTTGGGTTTACCTCAGGAAGTTCCCTATCAGCAGCGCACTGGGGCTAAGGCAGGCTCCCTATCTGTCCTGGCTCCATGCTGTGCTCCAGAAGAAGCCAGCAGGTCCAGCTTCTAGGTGTGGGGGCCAGGAGGCGCCACACACTGCTCTTGCCTGCAGGTACCATCGCCGCAGCTCCCATTGGCCATGCTCGGGGCAGAGACAGTGTCTGGTCGCTTCTGAATTGCAGCCTGGAGCCAGGACAGGCAGGGATTAGCCTGCCTTAGCCCCACAGAACCACCCACCAGACTTTTAATGGCCCACTTGGTGGTGCTGACTGGAGCCGTCAGGTTCCCTTTTTGACTGGGCGTTCCAGTCGAAAACTGGATGCTGGCAACCCTAGACTCATGGCTTGTTTACGATGAATTTATTTCAGAGTAAGGTAGTATGTGAATTAAAAGCAGCAGAATAGCTGTTCCTGATAAACTCCTTGTGTGAACATTGTATGTCTGGAATAAGAGTACTTTATAAACTAAATGAATTAAGCTAATTCAGATAAGGCATTACTCCAGAACAAGAGCATCTGCACAGGGATTTAATTAATAAGGAATTGCTCCATTTGTAGACAAGCCCTTAAACACAGTTGTGTGCTTATGTCTAGCATGCCAAAGGGCATGAACACTTAGTTCTGCATGTCTTTGAATAATAAAAAGGTAGGACTGGCAGGGACCTCAAGAGGTTTTTCAATCCAGCTGCCTGATCTGAGGCAGGATCAGGTATACCTAGATCATCCATGACAGGTGTTTGCCTAACCTGTTCTTAAAAATCTCCAGTAATAGGGATTCTACAACCTCCCTCGTAAGCCTATTCCAGAGCTTAATTATAATCATAGTTAGAAAGCTTTTCTTATATCTAACCTCTATTTCCTTTGATACAGGCTAAGCCCATTATTTCTTGTTTTACTTTCAGTGGACATGGAGAACAACTGCTCATTGTCCTCTTCATAACTGCCCTTCACGTACCTGCAGCCTGTTGTCAGGTCTCTTCTCAGTCTTCTTTTCTCAAGACCAAACATACCCAGTCTAGCCTTTCCTCATGGGTAAGCTTTTCTAAACTTATTTTTTCCATTTTTTGCTCTCCTCTGGACTTTCTCCTCTTTGTTCACTGTTTTCTTAAAATAGGGCACCCAGAACTGGACACAGTACTCCAGCCAGGGCCTCGCCAGTGCCCAGTAGAGTGGGACAATTACATGAGGGTCTTTTCCATGAATAATGAATTGCTGCTTTGTTAGAACACTTTGGTCCATGAGAGTCCACTGTCTCAGCATGAAAAGGGTTAATAGTATTTGTGGCATAATTTCCTGAAATGTTTAGGTTTTTAGATTAAAAAGGTGAAAAAAATAGCTTTCATAAGTGAACCATATCAATTAAAAATGTTATTTTCTTTTTACCTTTGCCATCTGAAGATGGATTATATTGACAAAGCTAAAACCTGCAGCCTAATGTAGCTCTGAAATTGCTCAATGTGTGCTGGTTGCTGCTAATTACGATGACTGGGCATTTGGAGCTAAAGATCAGAGTTTAATCAGTCTACTGAAAAATGAGTGGATCCAAGTTCAACTCTTGTTATGCCACAATGGCAAGTCATATGTTCCATAGTAGCTTCATGTAGTGTTAAAGCCTGTCCTTACATATCTAAGCCCTGTTGTGGGGTAGGGATAGGGTGACCAGACAGCAAGTATGAAAAATCGGAACAGGTGGTAGGGAGTAATAGGAGCCTATATAAGAAAAAGACCCTAAAATTGGGACATCTGATCACCTAGGTAGGGAGGAAATGAAGCAGTGACAACTTCATGGCAGACAGTGGAAGCACTCTGCATTATGATGACAGGATGGCTCAGAGCCAGCAAACGGGGAAACAAAATGGTATAGTTTATTGCTGCTCTTGAAAAAGAGCAGTGTTTGTTGCCCTCCAGTATTATGCCCCATATCACAGCACACACAAAGGGTCTTAATATGAGGGCCTTAATATGACCCTTGACTGACAGTAGTCTGCCCTCATAGCTGTTCTGCACCAGCACATACAAGATCCAAATCCCCTTTTACTACTTGCCTGAGTACTGGATTAGAAATCCTACCCTGCTACCATGCAGTTGTGTTGGGAGAGGGAAAGAGTTTTCCATGGGGAAGATCCTCAGCTGGTATCAACTGTCATATCTTCATTGAATTGACCTCAATGGAACTATGATAATTTACACCAGCTGTGGATCTGCCCCAGAATGCCTCGTTATACTGGGCAGGAATTGGCTTAGCTGAGAATATATGCAGTGTTTCTTTAAAATTCCATCAGGAAGCAAGGCAGGGGAATAGTCTGGGCAGAAGTTTTACAATGTGGAAAGAGATAGAGGAGCTTTAGGGATCATACTCTTTTCCATATAACAATAAAAGGTCGTTGTTCAGTGTCCAAAGAAAGTGACTCTCTATTTACTGCTGTCACATCAGACTTTATATGGTCAGACAGTTTCTGGTCCTAGTACAGGTACACATGGTTGAGGATACAACAACCTTTCTCTGACCCTCTCCTTGCAAAGAACATATATAATGCCCGTACTTGCACTAGGGGAATGCACATCAGTGTTGCCATTTCTTGAGATTTTATTACCAACCTTGAGATATCTGGTACTTTTCTTAAAGTCCCAGCTCCTGGAGTCATGTTGTTGTGTGAGAATCTCAGTTTTCATTTTTTTTTAAAAGAAAGTTTCTAGCAAGTTGCATATAAAAGGTATAGGAATAGAGTGGAAGGCTCAGAAATCAAATAAAAGAAAGACCCAAAATTATTATTTTAAGCCAGTCTGATAATTTTGGGGGCCTTCCTCAATATTTTTGAATGGTTGGGGTTGCCAATACTGGGGACTGCTCCCTCATTATGTTGTTGGGGAAAAATGGGATGGAGACGAGGCACGGTGATTTTGCTGGGTCATGGATCCTCCATTCCCCCACCTTCTTTGCAGTGACCTCTAGAGCCATTTCAGGAAGAGGCAACAGGCCCCTAAAATCCAATCCCATAGGACAGGACAACTCTACACCACCTCTAATTGCATCAGTTACACAGTTTGGCCCAGGATGTCTTGCAAGAATATTTCTATATAATGGAAATAAAGTCATCTGATTAGCCCTCTCATTTTTTTCTCTCAGAAATATAACCTCATATGAGTCTCAAAAGCAATAGAGGGAGATTTTACAAAGGCATCTAAAACTCTCATTTGTGTATTTGAAAGTCACTCTCATTAGATTTTGGGCAATATATTATCTTAGGAGACAAACCACAACTTTAATATCAACTCTTTAATTTCAGTGTTACATTTGTAATATTAAACTTGGTATGCACAATACACAAAAATAAATATTTTGTTATAAGAATATATCTGTTGCCATATAGCCCCCCACCCTTAGATTTAGAGAAAAACTAAGCAATTTTATTTTTTCACAGTGCATTACACAGATGCTATGGCTGATATCTTGCTCTTTCTATCTTCTAGGTCCCCACAGCGTATAATAGCAAAGTGCTTCAAACACCTCTGTGGGGTAGCTGGAGCACAATCACTGGTGTGCCCCAAAGTAATAGCAACTTCTGTAAATTTTAGCCTCCATCTCTCTGTGCCTTGCTGTTTAAGAGCTTTGCTGAACCAAGTTCTAAATGCATTATCTAGTGGTAAAAAGTGGCTAAGTATAATATTTATGCAACAGTAATCAAATACACGGCATTTTCTGGGAACTAATAACCAGTTTGAAAGAGCTGATGGTCTCAGACCCACCTGAGGGTCATTAACCTCAGCTGGACACTACACAGACAAATACCCTCCACGGAAGTTATTACTGCTATTATATGCTAACAATAAAAATACAGACATATGGATTTTTATATGCATGATGCAATTTAAAACTGCAATAATTGCATAAGATATTTCCAAAGAATTAATGCCCTATTACCCAGTTATATTGCTTGAATCATCCCTTAAATCAATTTAGAATATTTCTTAATCAATTCTATTTAAAAATATCTTGTTATGATTTGCCAATGTAATTTACACAAGAGGGAGGCGATCAAATTAAAGCAGGTAGGTGTAAGTAAATTATCCATGTGCTCTGCTCATTATCTCAAATATTCTTATCATATGGATGATCCAAAATGCAATGCTATGTAGTGCTTTCATTATAAAACTGAAATATGGAAGTGAGTGGATCCTAGTGTCAGAGAATAAATTGGAGCGGCCCAGTGCCAGCTCTAAATTATACACTAATTTTGTTCTTTTTTAATTACATTTCTGTTTTGGGAACGTTGGACACAGTGAGTGTAATTTACTTGTTTGGGCAAGTTATGGACCTTTACTGGCAATCCCCACCTACTTTGTCTGATAAACATACACACCCTGTGCTACTTTAACACTTCATGAGATACGTGGGACTTTTCAGATGGCAGATACCCAATTTTACATAATATAAACAAAACAGCCACAATATGCAACTCTCTGATTCTCATTTAAAATTACATTAAAAGCCTAGGAGTGCAAGCAAAAGCAGGCTGTGGCCTTATGAGCTAGAGAGAGAAACCAAACCAATTTCACAAGCAGGGAATTGGAGATGAGGCCAACTCCTAGGAAATTGCACAAAGTAAGAACACTTTATTCTGTAAAAAAAATAAACTAATGACTGAATGACCAAATCCTCAGCGCATACATGCTTGCCATGCAGCTAACCTGCAGCCGCTGTTGCAAGGTATTTGGGAGCAACAGTTGTTCACTGCTACTCAGCTACACAAGGTTTCAGTCAGATGGATCCTTACTATGGATTTTGAGGGCTTAAGCAGAATTTAACTGGTATACAGGCACTGTGAGGGCCACTTGCACAGGGATCAGTCTCAACCTATGTGCAGAAGAGTCATATCTCTGATACAACCACATTATGTTCTCTACTGGAGCTACAGAGAAATACCATCAAGATTTCTTCCCTGGCATGCAGGGATTACGGAATCCATCTGTGAGGAGTCTCCATTGCTTTTGCCATCTGCAATTCTTAAATTCCAGCCAAAGTGACTGAACTTCACTTCCTCAGTGCCAAAGAAAACTGAAGGATTCCCACACCCCTTTTTTGCCACCCTGCACAGCAAGCATGAAGGCCAAGGTTTTTTTCAAGCTAAGAGCCTGAAGTTAGGTTTCTAAATCCATATTCAGGCAACTAAATCAGTGTCCAAGTAGTGCTCATAAAATAACCAATTGTTAATTATTTGTGATTTCAGTGGCCCAAGGGAAAAAATAAAAACTTTTCTTTTCTTATCGAAATGAAAAACAAAAATATTGTTTTGGTTGATTTGAATTGAATTTTGTTTCAAACATCTATTTTTAAATGAAAGTTAATATGGCTCCCTTTTATTAAATCAGACAGCACCAGATGGTTGACACCTGGCAAGAGTAGGGTATAGTGACTTTCTGAGTGAAAGCCCAGGCAGATATATTTACAAAGAGATGTATTTGGGATGCAGTTAAGACAGGTTTTTGCATAGCAGTTGGAGACAGCATTTGTGGGGAGAAGCATATTTCCTAGAAATTGGAGCAGAGCTGCTTTGCTGGATTTCTGAGTGTGATTATGTCAAAGCTGTTTTTAATCTGTCCTCTATTAAAGCATTAATAGGGCTATGTGTATACTGTAAACAACAACAGATTAAGAGAGAGCCTTCGTTGATGTCCACTCATTTAGCTCCCTAGAATAAATTAATCCCCTCAAATTTTACTGTTGTATTTTCATTTCCTTGTCTTGGCATTCTAAATGTTAGTATTTATAAGTCAGATGGTTGAGGCTACCTTCTGCAACTGGCATTAGAAAAATTCTGCCTAATGAGTATGCATAAATGAATTCCATTAGCTTAATACAGGGATGGACAAACTTTTTTGCCTGCGGGCCACATCTGGGAGTAGAAATTGTATGGTGGGTCATGAATGCTCACGAAATTGGGGTTGGGTTGCGGGAAGGGGTGAGGGCTCTGGTTGGGGGTGCAGGCTCTGGGGTGGAGCTGGGGATGAGGAATTTGGGGTGTAGGAGGGTGCTCTGGGCTGGGACTGAGGGGTTTGCCAGGCAGGAAGGGGATCAGGGCTGAGGCAGAGGGTTGGGCCGTGGGAAGGGTACAGGCTCTGTCTGGGGATGCAGGCTCTGGTGTGGGGTGAGGATAAGGAGTTTGGGGTGCAGGTGCTGCCCCTGCAGCTCCCATTGGCCACAGCTCCCAGCCAATGGGAACGGTAGGGGCAGCACTTGGGGTGGAAGCAGCATGCAGAATGGAGCCCCCTGGCTGCCCCTACACTTAGGAGCTGGAGCAGGGCCATACTGCTGCTTTTAGGAGCCTTGTGGAGTGGCTCCCAACCATGCTCCCCAGCTGGAGTGCCAGAGTGGAGCAAGCCCCAGACCCCACTCCCCAGCAGGAGCTTGTGGGATGGCTTAAAACACCTGGAAGGCTGGATGCGGCCTGCAGGCCATAGTTTGCCCACCCCAGGCTTAATAGCTACTTCTTGTGTCATAAAACCTTCCCATAGGCTTGGCAGCAATTTGTTGGTCTCTGAAGCTGGCAGCATCCTATCTGTGGCATGAAGACAAAAGAATCAAAGTGTGCGGGAGGGTGGAGGAAATCTACATCTTAGGGAAAAACCTTGTAAGTGGTTGGAAAAAGTTATTAAAAAATGTTTTATTTTTGTTTGGAGTTAGCAGGGGGAAATAAAAAAAAAAAGATTCTCCTGCTAGCAAAATCCCCAGGCCACTGGTTATAACAGAAAGGACAGAAATAATTTTCAAGATTCATAATTGGTGTAAGATTTTGGGTAGTTTGGGGCTGTATCTGAAGTTCAGTAGTTTGTGCTGTATACACAAAAATGCACACACTGAACCCAGCTGCAGTTGTGTAGAGCAGGTAATGGGCACTGCACTTTCCTTTCAAACTGGCTACCTAAAGCTGGCACATATTTAGCCTATAACCACAAGTAACTTAAGTAGAATTTATTTTAAATCCTTCTCTAATTTCAGTGCTCAGTGCATTCAGCCACAGCAGAGTTCCTGAGCAGACAGCAAGGCACCTCTCCTTAACTTAGTTAGTCCCAAAGAAAAGAGGAAATAAGAAGCATCTTTCAGTTGCATGCTGTCACCAATTCCATTCCCTAGAACTACACAATTAGTTTTGTCATTGCATCAGATCCCAAAGCATGGTAAACACCCGTGCAGCCTACAGTAATAGGCCCAGAAGTACTGCTTACGGTGGTATTGCTACAGAACAAGGAGTGTAGAAGGGAAGGAGGAAGGGAATGGAACTGAACATGATGTTGCCACTAAAAAGCACTAAAAATAGAAAGATGAACAGTCAGTCAACCACCTGCTGAATACAATGAGCAGGATACTAGGGGTAGCCAACTCAACCCTCTTCCTCTAGAAAACAAGCTAACAGCTGGCTCAGGCCTAATGATACGGTCAGATGACCTGTACAGAAGACGAAAACACGGCCAAAGGACCCCCCCAAACTAGCCAAAAGCCTGCTCAGTTTTGTGCCTCGCCTAAAACTCCTCCATGTTTATTGAGCTTCAGACTACTTTCACTTGGAGCTGTCTGGGACATTCTATTTCATGCAGGATTTTAAGACTGAAAATTATGGCTTTGCTTTGACTCAGAATGAAACCCCAAAATTTCAAAATTCTCCACAAAAGGAAGATTTAAAAAAAATCATTTCAGATCAGAATGTTTTGTTTTTATTTTGACTTCGGATATTACAATATGTAAAATACAAAAATTTATTGAAATTTCACTTTAAAAAGAAAAATTGAAACATTTTGTTCCAAAAATGTCAAAACGAGACATTTTAACATTGCTGGAACTTTTCCATTTTTCTCCAGAATTAAACTTTGGCAAAGTTGGTACAATTTCAATTTCAACAGAACTGCATTTTCCCACAGAAAATGGTTTCAGCTGAGACTTTCCAACCAGCTCTTGTTTCAGGTTTGCATGGGAACCTGCAGCATTGACTCTTGATAACAGTGAAGCAGGAGGTGTAATTTCTAGCTCAGGTAGAAGTACACATGCTAGCTACAATCAAGCTGGTGCACTAAAAAGAAGAGTGTAACCATTGCAGCTCAAGCAGCAGGGTGGGCTACGTACTTCAAGTACAATCCCATCTGAAACCTTAAGCACATATTTGGGTGGGCCTGCAGCCCATCCAAGCACCTGTGCCTACAAATTTCTAGCACATTAACTTGATCAGAGTAGCACAGGTATGTAATTTCCAACTTGGGTAAACATCTCCAGCTCCAGTGTAGGTCTATCACAGTGACAGGAGTCTCCTGTTGCCCTACTCTGTTAGCGGGTATGGGTTACAGGTGAATTACTGCTCATTCTTTGGGGCAGGCGTTGCTAATCAGTCTCTAGCCTGAATATAAGCAAGGTGGGAGTAGCCCAGCTTTCACGCATAGGACCTGAAGGAAAGGAAGTATATATAGAAAGCTTCTATTGGAGTTCATATTTTTTAAATACCTTTTTGTAAATTAAACTAGATCCTTGGTTTAATCAAGTGGTAAAGTTCACAGGGCTAGATCTGCAAAGAGCCTTGTGGCTTGTGTGTATGAGGACACCCAGGAAAATTAACCCAAAGCAACTAAAAGTGTGAATTTGAAGGGGATTCATTAAGCCACATTAAATCACTGTGTAGATGCTGTTATTCAGCATTAGAGTGGCCTTAATTGAGTTTATTTTAATTCACCCACCTGAAGTCAGTGAGTACATACTCACTACAGCTCAACCATGCCTCTGCTCCTGCTTCCTGTGCTACCCAGGTTGCATTGGTATTTATATTTGTGTGAGTTCAATGACAGTTAGTGTGAGTATGTGTACACAAGCCGGGGGGGATCACACCCCAGCTCATAGTGTATACATAGCTGTAGGCACCAACGAGATCCTGAACCCATCCCCGCCACTCAACCGCTGCACAACCCTCGAGGCATCTAAATTCCCTAGGTACTTGAGTTCCTGCCACTGAGCTTGCACAAAACTGCCAAAGTTCTGATGTTGCTGAGATGCTTAAAGTCAGGTCTTGTACATCCTTGGTGAGTGCCCTAGCCACCATACAGTTGGCTATTCTGGGGTGGGTCTCTCCTAGTAAAGCCGTTTCCTTTGTATAAATATTGAATATTCATTGGGCCAGAGAAAGAAACAGACACTGTATAACTTAGTGGGCAGGCCATGCCACTGGGATGTGGGAAAGTCAAGTTCAAATCCCTGCTCTAAAGCAAGGATTTGCATCTGGGTCTCCCACATCCCAGGTGAGTGCTCTAACCACTGAGCTCTTGACTATAATGGGGTTGGGGCTTATGAAAAAGGACTGACCTGACTTAGGCACCTAGCTCTCATAGAGGGTGAGCATCTGAGAGTCTCCAGCAGACAATTGCACCTCCTTCCATGCCAGAGTTAGGCACCTGACTCCCTTGGTATTAGCATTTCCTACTGCTTAGCTTAAGCAGCTCACCACTGACCTTGCCAGCTTCTGTGGATCCTATTCTTATTCACCAAACTCCTCCCATGTATTGTATAGGGAGCATAGGTGCTGGAACTAGGGGTGCTGCTGCACCCTGTTTTGGTTTCTGTCAGATAGAGGATTTACGGTTTGGTTTAATGGCTCTCGGCACCCCCGCTACATAAATTGTTCCAGCAGCCCTGCTAGAGCGTCTGGGCAGCTAATTCAAGGCTGAGGATTCCACTGGGTGGCAGGACACTTAAACTTTAGGCATTGCAACTCTGACTGTTGTGGATCCAGCCCTCAATATAATACTTGCTTTTCCCCCATCCTTTACCTGTCTTATGTATTTAGACTGTAAACTCTTCAGGGCTGTCCCCATGGGTGGCAAGTTTGTAGAAATTTTGGTGGTGCCCAGAACCCGCCCCCCAACTCTGCCCCCCCAAACTCCGCCCTCACCTGCCTAAGGCTCTGGGAGGGGGCTTGGGCGGGGGAGGTCTGGGGTGCAGATCCTGGGCTGGGGATTAGGGTGCAGGAGGGGTGCAGGGTGCAGGCTTTGGGATGGAGTTCGGGTGCTGGGTGCAGGCTCCAGGCTGGGATGGGGGGGTGTGCAGGAGGAGGTGAGGGGTGCAGGCTTTGGGACGGAGTTTGGGTGCAAGCTCTGGGCTGGGGGTGGGGGCATAGGAAGGGGTGAGGGGTGCAGGCTCTGGGAGGGAGTTTGGGGGTGGGAAGGGGTGTGTGGGAAGGGGGAAGGGGTGCACCCTCTGGGGGGGAGTTTGGGGATAGGAGGGAGTGCAGGGGTGAGGGCTGTGGGGCTGAGGATGAGGGATTCATGATGCAGGAGGGGGCTCAGGGCTGAGGATTAGGGTGCAGAGGGATGAGGGCTCTAGCTGGTGCCAAGAGGTTCATGATGCAGGAGGGGGCTCAGGGCAGAGGGTTGGGGTGTGGAGTGAGGGCTGTGGGGCTGAAGATAAGGGGTTCATGATGTGGGGGGGCTCAGGGCTAGGGCAGAGGATTAGGGTGCGAGGGGATGAGGGTTCTGGCTGGGGGATGAGGGGTTCATGATGTGGGGGGCTCAGGGCTAGGGCTGAGGATTGGGGTGCGGGGGGAAGAGGGCTCTGGCTGGGGATGAGGATTTGGGGCGTTGGAGAGGCTCAGTGCTAGGGCAGGGTAAGGGCAGCCTGCCTTGCCATTAGTGGAGGGCAGGCACGAGGACCCTGGGGCAGCAGACAGCAGTTCTGCCGGGAATTGCTCTACTCCCGCAGCACAAACAGGGAGGGGAGAGACGTGCGCGGCTTTTGTCAGGCAGGGGTGTGGCGCGGCGTGGGGGGACACACAGGGGACGGGATGGCAGGCGGGGGCTGGGACCTGCTCCAGGCAGGGACGTGGCGGGGGGGGGGAGTCCGGGGGGAGCCGGGGCCCTATCCAGGCAGGGTTGGGGCAGAGACCCAGCTCCAAATATTGCTGGAGCAGGGCACCTGGCCCTGAATATTCCTGGAGCCCCAGCACCGCAAATGTATATAACCTGCCACCTATGGCTGTCCCTTACTATGTTGCCTCAGTCTTTTC
Source organism: Gopherus flavomarginatus (assembly GCF_025201925.1). NCBI lineage: Eukaryota > Metazoa > Chordata > Testudines > Testudinidae > Gopherus > Gopherus flavomarginatus. The sequence continues at coordinate 57,227,835 of NC_066626.1, read as the reverse complement.
AGGGGGTTACTATAATACAAATAGCTATCAGGAAAAAAAAATCAGCAGTTACAGCATGACACCTGAAAATTTATTTACTCTTGCAACACTGAAGAGGAGATAAGAGTTCTGTTGTAATTATGTCTTGGATATACAATGGAAGTGAATGTAAAGGGCCTGTTCTTTCTCTGACACTAGTTTTATACTGGTAACGCCACTGATTTCACTCCCGATTTACACAGGAAGAAGAGAATTGGACCCCTTGTCAGGGGCAGCTCCAGGCACCAGCATGCCAAGTGCCTGCCTGGGGCGGAAAGCCACGGGGAGTGCTCTGCCGGTCACCGCGAGGGCGGAAGGCAGGTTGCCTTCGGCAGCATGCCTGCGGAGGGTCCACTGGTCCCGCAGCTTCGGCAGACCTCCCGCAGGCGTGCTGCCGAATCCGGAGGACTGGGGACCTCCTGAAGGCAGCCTGCCTGCCATGCTTGGGGCAGCAAAATACCTAGAGCCGCCCCTGCTCATTGTATTCTGCAGAATGTAGGAGCCTAAAACCTAAGGCTTGTCTACATGAACCTGCAGTTGGGACCAGGACCGGCGCCAGTGTTTTTGGCGCCCTAGGCGCACGGCCATTTTGGCGCTCCGTGCGCTGGTCCCGCGGCTCCGGTGAACCTACCGCAGGCGTGCCTGCGGAGGGTCCGCTGGTCCCGCAGCTCCAGTGGAGCTGCCACAGGCGTGCCTGCGGGAGATCCACCAGAGCCGAGGGACCAACGGACCGTCCACAGGCGCGCCTGCGGCAGGTCAACCGGAGCTGCCTGCCACCCCCCAATAATCCTGGCGCCCTAGGCGATTGCCTAGGTCACCTAAATGGAAGCGCCAGCCCTGGCTGGGACTATTGGGGCATGCACCAGAGGGCTGCACTATAATTGCCCTGGGTGGACACAGCTGGCACAAACTAAAAGGTACTTATGTCATGTTAATATGGTCCTTTTTAATGAGTTGCTTAATATACAATCAATTCCTACCATATTTATCACATCCTATTGCCTTATTAATTAAGGTCCTGTGAATGAGTGGAATTTCAGTATAGTAACATTACAACAATAAACTGTAATCTAAAACAAATACTAAATAAAACTACTGAATAGAATTTATCAAAGCTGTAATATCTATTGCCGCAGCTGTTTCATTCTAGATAGTTAATTACCAACCTATCATTAAGAGCAATGAACCAATCTCAGTTACTAATATTTTTAAAATATTACTTAGTATGTATTTTGTGTTCAAACTTTTGACTTGTTTTAATATGCATAATTATAGTAATTGTCTCCTAAACTTATTCCACAGAAATCAGTGAATGCTGGGGTTTAGCCTAGTTATAAAGAATTAGCCAACTTCTAGAGAAAAGCCATTTATATTTTGGGTTTATATTTCTGAATCTTTCATGGAGTTCAGATCAAGTGACAAAAGACTTTTTCTCCATTATCTCACTAGGACATTATTGCTGGCTTAAGTGGACTGCTGACCTCAAAAAAAATGACAGTTGTAGAAATTCATTGGAAGGGCCTGTAAAAAATTTGCACAGAAGGATAAAACGGCAAACACAGACAATATCTTGCTTTTGATTCAGCAGTGCACAGCAATCTTTAGACTGCTGCTAGAGCTCTCTACAAAACTTTATTGACATCAACAAAAGTTCATACATAATGTGTACTGGATATTTGGACTGCTAATAAGAGAGCCAAGAATAGAGTTATGCCTATAAAAATCCCAATAAATGAAGTTTTGTCATAAATAAAACCCCAGGGGAACAGTTGGGTTGCAGAGAGAAAGAGTTCAAGTGTAGTTTGCTGTGTCACTTTGTTTTGCTGAGTAAGTTAGGACTAGTCATAGTCTACATTTAGGAAGGTTACGGTGAATCAACTGCATATGAAGTATGAAGTCAATGCACATAAATTAAAGAGCATTTAACTCTCCAAAGAGGCAGGCTTACAACAAACTTAGGCCACTTTACTCCTGAGAGAGAGCATCCACATGGGGCTTTAATTTATGCACATGGACTTCACAGTGTAGCTGATTCACCTTCAGTTTCCTGTTCCCAGTGTAGACATGGCCTTAGATCTTCCTGTCTGAATCCCGTGCATAGCATACAACAGAAAAAGTGAAACCCTGCAAGGTGCTGAATGCCCACAAATTCCACTCATTTCAATGGAGCTGAGAGTGCTCAGTGCCTCACTAATTTAAGCTTCTCGTCAGTATCACAATCTGGAGTCTTTGGAAGATACTGATTTTTTTTTCCTCCCAGTAAATTGCTAAATCAGTTTTCAGGCCATTGGCTCTTTTAGGAAATAAAAAAATGCCACAATTAAGGCAGAAGGTATGCATCAGTTGGAGTTCATATCCAGAAATTGTATTACAGTTTCCATAAAATAATTCTTCCATATGAAAAACCCCTCAAAATGTGAAAGCCTAGAAATGGACCACAAAGGGATGCAGCCACTTCACTAATGCCATATATTCTATTTTACTCTCACCCCACTCAACTAAGCTATATCCCCTAGCTGTGTTCTGAAATACATGTATACATATTTATTTAATTAGAATTAAAGATTTCAAAATTAATTTAGTTAGGCTGCAATAACATATGCCAGAGATCCATACTTTGTCTGCTAGTGTGATATTTTGATTGAGTACCAAGCTGTTTCTATGAGTCAAAAGGAAAACATTATCTTTGGGGTTATGGAATGTGTTATATAAGGTGCTTTACATTTATGTAAGTACAGAAAGTCATTGCTATGTTTACCATAATGTTTTCTAATATGTTTACTGCATTTTAAACAATAAGTAATAGATTACTATTTTAGAGCTGTAGCATACTGGATATTGTAAAATCCCATCTTGTTATCAAAGTATCTATCTCCAAGTAACATGTTCTTATTCTCATGCATATTTATGCTCAACATAAGGAGGAAAGTTAAGGTTGGGTGGAGAAGTGTAACTTTTCTCCCACACAGTAAAGCATCGATAGCAACGGATATCATTTCTGATTGCATGAACATGGAGGAGAAATGTACAAAAAAACTGTCAGGATGAAAAGTAAAGCATCTTGTTGAGAAGCATCCCCTCCCCCTAGCAGTTTGTTTCCTACATAGTTTTTCCCTTTTCAGTTGTTTATTTCTCAAATTGATTGGCACTTGATGATCATTGCTGATTTCAATTATCTGCTGCTTTCTCAAAATTCTGTCATACCACTGCACTCTTTTCAAACTTGAGTTTAATATTCAAGACTGGATGTGGGGTTTTGATTTAGGCCAAACACCTTGATTTTTTTGTTTGTTTGAGGGGAGAGGTTGGTATGGAAGGAGGGGAAGGTTCAAAATTTAAATCCTCTCTCTTTTCATAGATTTGCCCATCATTATTCCTAATGAGTACTGATAAACTTTGTACAACCACACAGTACAGCATCATGAATGCTATATATTCCACAAGTTGCAGTAAACTATTTCAGGAATGCTTAAGACAATAGTTATAAATATTATTAGGACTAGCTGTTGTATCAATCCAGCTGTAAAGCCAGGTAGCTTAATTAGCATGGAGAACTTCAATTTCTGTAACATAAACTAAAGATCTCAAGCAGCCAGCACTAAAACAACCTTGAAATTTCTCAATATTATAGATCATATCCTAAACTCAAAAATTGTTGCAACCAATACGTGGAATTTCTATATTAGACCTATTCTAACAGAAAAATAGCAACTGATCACAGAACTAAAAGTTAATTTTAGCTTAGGTACAATTGAGCATGACTTGATAATATTTATAATACATGAAGCAGAATACAGTCCAGACCATATATATATAAATTTGGTGCTTTAATAGGGCCAATTTCAAAAAGCTTTAAACAATTAGGAGCCAAATCATCTGGGAAAAAGAATTTAAATTAGAAAAATGTGAATGATAATTGGGAATCATTTAAGAATACCTTATTAGATGTCCCCAAATCCACAATTCCACAGTTGAGAAAGAAGGCTGTACTGATTTTAAAAAAAATGGTTTAGAGGATAAGTGAAGGCAGCTCTACAAAATAATATATAACAAATGGAAGAATGGGGAATTTGATAGTAATGGATATAACTCAGAAGTTAAGAATTGTAGAAAATTGATAAGAGAAGCCAAGGGACACAAGGTGAACTCTGTGGCCAGCAGAGTTAAGATAATAAGGAAGAGGGGGTTGTTTTGTTAAATGTATTAGGAACAAAAAGAAACCTAACAATGTTATTGTTCCATTACTAGATAGAAATGGTAGAATTATGATCACTATCATTTTGGAATCTGCGAATCTATGAACCAGGACTTCGACTGTCCAGGGCTCAGAAAAAATATGTAATTGTTAAACACCTCCAAAAATGACTAAAAATAGCTTTCTAAACATTAAAAATATAATGTCTTTAAAAAACCAGTAAATCAGATCCTTTTGATGCAAGAAGAGACTACAATGGGCCTCATTGCAAAGCTGGCAGTCTCATAATTCCAATGGGATACAGCTCCTTGCCACAAGTCTCCATTTTGTCCAAGCTGCACAGTGAAGCTGTGGGAGGAATGGAGCAAATTGCAGCTCTCTGATCCATAGCCACCCACTCTGGGCAAAAGTTAGAGAAGCAGAGAGCCTACTCTAACTTCCGCCATTGATAATGACATTTGCACTGTAGAGAATCAGCTCTGCTCTGCCATGCCCCTGATTTTGCCCCCAGAATGCCCTCTCCTGCCCCTTACATTGAGAGAGAGGGGGCAGCTTCCACCAAGTTGCCGGGGGCTGAGTGTTCCCATGAGGGAAAACTGGTGGAGAATTCTATTTCCAGCCATTTTAAACCCATCTTGCACTACTGACCTGAGCAGAGAAGCTAGTCTCTTTTTTTCTTAGTCCTGTAGGGTCACAAGATATCAGACTTTAAAGTCATGGTATTTAGAAAAGCAGTCACTGTCACTAAGCCAGCACTTTTGCTTGCCTTGGGCTTTCAGGAAGGAGTAATTCAGAATGTGTGGGGCGAGGAAAGATGATGAATCCATGTCTGTGGCAGGTTGATTTAAAAAAAAAATAGTGGTTGTGTGAAGCTGATCAGTGGTTTGGAATGTTAGAGCAGATCCCAGAGGGGTGAACTAGTGGATATCAGGCAGGTGAAGTTCTCCCAGGTGCACAACAGGTACATGTACTACATGGCTCTTCAGTTTGTCACATGGATATCACTTCCACAAGAGTGTGTGGGAGAGAAACAGCGAGCTAAAGTTTTGTTCCCTTTGAGTCATGTATGATTAAGTCAAAGCAAAACTCTCTGTTCAACATTCAATATTTATCAGATCATTCTGTTACTGCTGAGCCAAGAGAGTAAAATGAGCCGGGAAGAAAGTAATATTCATTATTATGTTCCCATTTGGTTTACTCCTTAGTATTTCCTGTTCTCATTGAGAAATGGTGCCTTATATCTGCCACAAGGCAACATCTCACCACTTGCTACTGGTTTCTTAAAGAGTAAATACATGCCGCAGCAAATAAATCCATTTATACAAGATTTAGTCTGTTAACCAGTGTACATGACAATGAATCTATGTATTATCTGTTTTGAATTTTCAGTGTAGATTTTCTGAAGTGATCGGCCCAGACCACTGGAACCACTTCAAGTTTATACAAAAATCTCACCTCCCATAAGTCAGAGCAGTCAACAGAAAAGTCCAATGGTAATTTTGTGGCTAATAATTACTTTTTGAAAAAAATCACTTTCTGTGATCAGTGGATGGAAAGTGATGCACAAATGCAAATTGTCAATTTAAGTCCCAGTCTGAAATACATTCTAGTGCAAATGCCTCATTTGCTGGCCTATTTGTATTGCTTTTAGTCTAATAATCAGTATGATTAAAATTATCTATTGCTTTTGGCGGGGGCAGGCGGGTAAATAAGCTCAGAATTATTTTTGCATTGATTCTGGCAAGTTACCCACTGTGGCATTTATTTAAACAAAATATCTTAAAAAACCTAAACCCACTTTCATGCGAAGATATTAACATTAAAAAAAAATCTGAAAGTTTAATGCCTCTTCCCTGCATTTGCTTTAATGTAATACATGTGATTAATAGATTTTAGGTACAGAAAATAAATGAAGGTAAGTGACAGTGACCTTTGATTTCCATATTGAAGCTCCTAGAATCAATTGATGTATTTTACCAAAGGTGCATATTGTAGCACGTACACTAGATGCTTCCATAATGAATCTTAATCTTTAACATGAGATATTCTTTTGAGAGAAGGGACTTGCATTACCAAGTATGAATAAAGAGGACAGTAATCATAAAAACTTGGCTGCCTTTTTTTGGCTTGTTATGAAAGATCTTGGTTTTCAAAGGAAGGACTGGCATGAGAAGTGGGATATGCTAACACAAAGTATCAAAAAAGACATGAACAAATAGCTCTGTGCTTCTTTTATGTCACATCCCATTTTCAAAGTTCATGAAAATGCTTCTATATTTGTAGTTTTACTGTGAAATCAGGACTGCGATTGAAGGAAGATAGCGCCAACATGTAGGAAGTGTGATGTTGGCAGGCTCTCCCCTCTCACTTGAAGACAACACTGTTCTGAAACAGAAGAAGACAGCTAACATTTTACTCTGTATCTCACAACTGAGCAGCTCCCCTAATTTTGTGGCATAAGAGTCCTCTGTAGAGGACAGCTCCAGCCCCTCAGTTTGACACAAGATTTGTTTTCACCTCAAAAGTTTATAGTCAAGGACTTATAAGGAAATTTGGAAATGTAGCTGTATCCATCTTTGTGTGGCACACACAGCAGTTTCCACACTGGCTGCCCCCATCAACTCAGACAATGGAGTCAGTGGAAAGGGTGCGACACCAACCTAATATTTTCAAGACACACCACGATGAACTATTTAAAAGAGTGCTATTGTAATGATGCACACTTATCACCAGGGCACACCCTCATTTATGGGCTTAAAGTTGAAGAGGTTGTCATCTCCTTTGCCCCCTGCAGGCCATCTATTTTTGTGCCTCACACCAGCTGATAAGGGCTCCTCCACAGGGCCGGCTTTATGAACTGTGGGGCTCAATTTGAATACCCAGCGGTGGTCCGGGGCTTCGACAGCACTTCGCGGTGGGGGGTCCGCTCCAGGTCTTCCGCAGTGCCAAACGACCCCCCCACACACACCAAAATAGGACATCTGGTCACCCTATGCTATAGCCAGAGTGTAAGTACTGGGGAGCCTCTTAACTTCCATTTCTACCTCTCCAGGGCACCAGTGTACCTCTGTTGCTCCCAAAAGGCTGGGGCTGCTGGCACACCTTTAAGGAAGAAGGGCCCTACCCCTGCCTCTCCAAGTGGGAGGGTATGATTCTGGGGCATGGACAAATCATGGGTGGCCCTACATAGGGTGTGCCTAAAGCCCTGTATTGCCTTATCAGGGCTTGGTTGGTCATCAACAGAATTGCTTAGAATTCTTAAGTTCCAATCATGTAAAACTATGCAAATCCACTGAAGACAGTAAGACTGTGGAGCCCTCATGACAGCATCCTGCTATGGGTGGGTGTAACAGCTGCCCATCATTTAAAAGAGCTGTAAGAAGCCAGTAAGCTCTTCTATGGAACCCGGCAGCTGAAACAATAAGGGTCTCCAACCAAACAGACATATGTCACTGCCCAAATAAAAGGCACACATGAGACTGCACAGACATATGAACTGTAAGAATGCAGGTACTTTGCAGAGTATTATTTGAGTACAGGGGTCAGTGTGAGAGAAGTCTACACTTAAAATTTAGGCTAACATAGCCACGGTGCTCAGAGGTGTGAAAAATCCAAACCACTAGCCACCATAATTTTGCCAGCCTACCCCACACTCTAGATAAAGCTAAGTTAATGGAAGGATTCTTCTGTCAACCAAGCTGCTGTAGCTCAGGGAGTGGAGTTACTATAGTAATGGAAGAACCCCTTCTGTTGAACCCTGTAGAATCTAAAGGGTTACAGCAGCACAGCTATGGGATGCTAGCTATTTGCTTTAACTGCCATAGTGTAGACAAAACAGTGAAAAACACCATAGAGATACACCGAGAAGTACTGGGAGCATAGCCCAAAAGCTCTCTTGGCCCTGAGAAAAGTGAAGTGCTGACTGGAAGAAGGGTTTGGAACTTTGACCCACCCTGTCTTGTTGTTTGATTCCTGCTACATTCAGGGAAACAAGACTTTGTACATTCTTTGTAAATAAATTGGATTGCATCAAAGAAACACTTGACTCCACCAATTTCTCCCTCTAACTTGAACAATTTGCAAGATCCCAAATTTTTGGCTAACTGCTTGTGTCAAAAGGGATAATTATAGTTTGGTCTGCAGAGTCATTGTTACAGGTCATAGGCTATGAAAATGAAAAAGCCCAGCTTGATTTTCAGATTCCAGAGTGAATTTATAGAATTTGGAAGTTAGAGAAATAAGTTCTTTCACTTGTACAATAAGTCAATGTGATAAACATTTTTGAGATAATAAATAAAGCCCTATAGTACCTGTGTTTACAGAATAACTTTTCAGAGTAAAACTGCAATTAAAAACTGTTCTTTGAAGTTAAGGGTCAGAACAATTCCGTTAAGGACATAATGCTAAAGTACTGAAAAGTTAGAGATTTCGCCTTGGCCGACTTTACTTTCACGTGTTTATTTCACCCTAAGTTACAAAGCTTTGACACATCAGAATTGCTGGAATGGAGCTTAAGGACCTGTGTAGATGAATAGCCTTCAAAATCTATAGAAAACTTGTGTACTTCTAAGATCTGAGGAAAAGATTCTTCATCAAGGACAGATGACTACATAATACAACTTAAGAAAAATTAAGGGTTATATGATGGGAATTATACTGTCTGCAATCAACAGATTCTATACTCCCAAGGGAAGCTTCCTAGTATATATGTAATATGCTCTTCAAGTATGTTTCATATCTCCATCTAGTAGCTAGTCGACACTTAGAACAAAAGCCTACTACTTACAGAATTACTGCTTTATCTCAAGTGGTAGACATCAGCGCTTTGTTAGAGAAGATCTGGGTTCAAAACCTGCTGCTGACCTGTAGTAACAGTCATTATATAAACACAAAGAAATACGTGCTTTCTTACGGTAGACAAACATGACCCTTAATCATATGCAGAAAATATAATTTTGCTATGTTTGCAGTGCAGATGTACCCATATTGATTCCAGGATATTAGATCAACAAGATGGGTGAGGTAATATCTTTTATTGAACCATTTCTATTGGTGAAAGAGACAAGTTTTTGAGCTGACACAGAGCTCTTCTTGTTCCCAGACCTGAAGAAGAGCTCCTATGGCCCATCCACAACTGCAATTAGCAAATATATCCAACAGCTGAGATGGGACACTAGACAGGGAGGTCTTATCGTTATTGCAGAGAATTCTTTCCCAGGTGTCTGGCTGGTGGGTCTTGCCCGCATGCTCATGATGTAACTGATCACCATATCTGGGATCAGAAAGGAATTTTTCCCCAGGTCAGATTGCCAGAGATGCTGGGGTGTGGGGGTTCACTTTCCTTTGCAGTATGGGGCACAGGTTACTTGCTTGTTTGAACTAGAGTAAATAGCAAATTGTCTGGCTATACTGAAAGAAGGACAGGAGACATTTGATATGGTTTTAAATCAGGCCACAACTTCATTATTAGATGTCTGGGACTACCCAGCTGATAAAAACAGGGCTTTGGAGCTGTGCTCCAGCTCCAGGCAAAAACCTGCAGCTCCACTGCTCCGGAGCTGCTCCACGCTCCAGCTCTGGGCTCCGCTCCAAAGCGCTAGATAAAAATATACAGTGCAGGTAACCCCATGTTCATTCAATAGTTAGTGGGGGGCTTCTGCCAGCCCCCCCTTCTTTCCATCCAAATCCCCCAATCAGCCTATTGCTGGGACCTTACCATCCACACACACTCCATAAAAGAGGGTTAAGGTTGGCTATAAAAAAGAGAGGTTGGCTCCCTACTGTGCCATTCACAGGATCCCAAACCACCCCACACCACTTCTGTTCAGTTCTTTTAGCAAACACCTCCATTTTCCAAGCCATTAATCCAGTCACTGTATCCTTCCCCTGTGGAGTACCAGTACTGGACATCCACCATAAGGAGGCACCAGCAATTAGCTTGGCTGCCTCCCCCCACAAACCCAGTTGGATTCCCAAACATCTCTGACTCCCCCATTTTATACTGGCCAAAACAGATGGGCACCCAAGCCTGACAGGGGAACACCATCCTCACTGGATAATTCTGGGGCCCCAGGTTGTGAAATTGCCATGCCTCTTATGACCCCCAAGGAATTTGGCCACCCCGTTCACATCCTCCTCGCCTTGTCCACCCAGGTGGTACCTCACAGCTCCCTGCCAGACCCTGTGTTCATGCATGTCTGACCACATAATTTTTATTTTCTCCTGGAAAAATTGAAGGATCAGCTTCAAGTCCCTCTTTGCTCTGAGTTTTAATTCGACCCCTTTACACATTCCCAAATGCTGTTTTCTAAGGTGAACCACCATTATATCGATGACTGCTGAAGGGCCCCCACAGCATGCAGAAGTGGTATCAATAGGTCCAATAACATGCTCCTCCTTCCACCACTACTTAGGCTTGCCCCGTCACTGGACCCTGGTTGCAATCCCTTAAGGCTAGGACGCCCACCTCTGAGTACAGGAAACAACCCTATGACCACAGATTCATCCCACCATCTGCATGGCCAGTCTTCCAACATCTGGAATGAAATCGCAACATATTAAATTGACTCACCATCTGAGGTTTTGCGCACATTGTTTTGTATGTTTCCGAATGCTAATACCTGATTGTCTCAATTGCCACTGCCACCATACCCAGCTGTACTGCTGCTGTTGTGGCCCTGATTCCGAATAAGTAGGAACCAAATTCCATGGAGCAGAACAAGGCTCACCACCTTCCTGGAGGATAACAGAATTCTTTCCCAGGTGTCTGGCTGGTGGGTCTTGCCCACATGCTTAGATCTGATTGCTCACCATATTTGAGGTCAGAAAGAAATTTTCCCTGAGGTCAGATTACCAGAGATCTTGGGTATGGGGCTCTTCTGCAGCATTGAGCATGGGTCCCTTGCTGGTTTGAACTAGAGTAAATAGTGGGTTCTCTGTAACTTGAAATCTTTAAATCAAGACTTGAGGACTTCATTAGCTCAGCCAGTAGTTATTGGCCTATTGTAGGAGTCGATGGGTGAGGTTCTGTGATCTGAGATGAGCAAGAGGTCAGACTAGATGATCATGATGGTCTCTTCTGGCCTTTAAGCCTATGAATATCTTTAATATTGTAGCGTGATGTCCATGAAAGTGTTAATTTGTGAAAGTCAACAACTTTCAATAGTTGCTAGTAACAGCAGTTGACCCTCAAGATATACTCAGCCAGTGAAGGTGGTCTGACAGTAAAATGCTTCTGTCTTGTGGTTTTATTGACCTAGTCACTTAACATCTTGCTGAGAGAGTAGCATTGGTGGCATTTTCCCTGGAACTGGTCTGAAGTGGATTTTACGGTCACTTGCTTGCTAGTATAGTAAAAATTTAGCTGCTAATAAAGGATAGCTGTATTTCTAATTCACCTCTGGATCCTTAAATTTTGTTATTACTTTCAATACCACAAATTATACTACTAGTGATATAAAAGATTAGCTATAGTCAAGGTCCTTCATTTTCAGTTGTTACTAGTTTTTAATCAAAACATTCTTCAGTTTTACAAAAGCTGCTATTCATTTTTACCGATTTTCACCCAAATTTTGGACCACTCAGGTCCATGAAAACACTGATTATATTAAGAAAATCCCAATGTGTTACCTTCAATAGATGTGTTTAAGAGCCAGGATGCTTCCTGCATCTTCAGTGTCCCACCTCACTTAGCTGATGTGGAGAGACCATTTTCGAAATTCAGCCACATCCAAGACTGCAGGAGAACAAGCCTTGGAAAAAACATTTTGAAAAAAACTGCTCCAAGCCTACGTTACCTAGGACATTGGAATTTACACTGAAGCCCCTACATCAAGCATAACAATAGCAAACTGTTATTAAAAGAACACAAACTCCAGCACTACACGGCTTTTACTTACAATACTTTTAACTTTTTCCTATTTGTTGTTGTCCTGTCCCCCCTAATATTAAGCCAGTTATTTACCCGGAAACTGTGAAGTTAATTTTTGCAATTCTTCCATTGACCATACCACATCTACACTATGGATTAGGTTGGCATAGCTATGGCAAACAACCATAAAGATTCTATTGGTAATCATTATATGTTACAGAACTTAATGTTTTTAAAGTGTTGTGCCTACATTAACTAATTAAATATGTAGGCCATGTATAATCTTCCTTGCCCATCCTGCCACCACTGATTGCAGTGGAGACGGGACTAAATCCTGTATTTGTAACTAGAACCATGCAAGATTTTCCTAACAATATTTAGAATCAGATGATGGTCATTTGGTATCAAGTTTTCTGCTAAGCAAAGAAGCGAAGTACATCTGACAATTTTCAGGCCAAACCAATTTTGAAGCCACAGCTACAGGGGGATCTAACATCTGACTTCAAAATAATAGCTAGTTACAGTATCTTAATTACTGAAAAACTACTGTCCCTCCAAAATTATCTCACTGCAAGGTAGTTTGTGGACTCCAAAGTCCTGATGACATGGGAAGGCTGTAGGGCTGAAGCATAGAAAGGCTTGGGCTGTATGAAATGCATCAACCCAGATTCAGATGTTCTGGGTGGAGTTTTGTAGGCAGGACTAAAACATAAACTCACCCTCTTTCAGATGGGGTCAATATTCTAGTTGAAATTGTCTCATAGCCTTAGATTATCAAACTTCTGAATATCTGACCTGTGTGCACTACAAATTACGATATTGTGATGACCCAAATGATTTAGATAATGGCACAGAACATACACTTATAAAGTTTGCAGATGACACCAACCTGGGAAGGGTTGAAAGCATTTTGGAGGACAGGATTAGAATTCAAAATGATCTTGACAAACTAGAGAAATGGTCTGAAATGAAATGAATTAAATTCAATAACGATAAAGGGAAAGTACTACACTTAGCCAGTACTAATCAACTGCACAAATATAAAATGGGAAATGACTGCCTAGGAAGGAGAAATGCAGAAAAGGATCAGGGGATTACGAAGTATCACCAATTAAATATATGAGTCAACAAAGCAATATGTTGCACACAAAAAAAAAAAGCAAATATTTTGGGATGTATCAGCAGGAGTGTTGTAAGCAAGACACGAGAAGTAATTCTTCTAACCTATTCATCACTGATAAATATTGTGTCTATTTCTGGGTGCCAGACTTCAGGAAAAATGTGGATAAACTGGAGAAAGTCCAGATGAGTGCAACAAAAATGATTAAAGGTCTAGAAAACATGACCTACAAGATCGAAAAAAAATGGATTTGTTTAGTTTAGAGAAGAGAAAACTGAGGTGGGAACAGGATAACAGTCTTCAAGTATGTAAAAGATCACTATAAAGAGGACAGTAAATAATTGTTCTCCTTAACCACTGAAGGCTGGACAAGAAGTAATGGGCTTAAATTGCAGCAAGGGAAATGTAGGTTACAAATTAGGAAAAACTTCCTAATTGTAAGGGTAGTTAATAACTGGAATAAATTAGCTATGAAGTTTTGGAATCTCTGTCATTGGAGATTTTTAAGAGCAGGTTAGACAAACACCTGTCAGGGACGATCTAGATAATACTCAATCCTGCCTCAGTGCAGGGGTTTGGACTAGTTAATCAGTCAAGGTCCCTTCCAGTCCTACATTTCTATGAATGTATGATTTAACATACAGCTAACTGTACTTTGCATTTGGCCACAATTCAGGTGATAATTTGGTGTACTGTATATTCAGTATATTTAGAGTTCTTTCTGCCTTTGTCTACCAAAATCTCCCACTAGAAATCAGGAACACACTTGTGAATATACCTCATTGTAGTGAGGTGGAGTGGTCACCCTCCAGACTTGAGAGTGAGGGACCATTACATTCCTCCTGGTGGGCAAAGCCAAACCCCCACCCCCACCGGAAGTATTGGGTGGGATATGAAGTATAAAGGAGGGGCCTTGTAGTTCAGTTGGGGGCTGGAACAGGGAAGGATGTGGACATGCCTTCTAAGGAGCCCAAGCCCTCTGTGGGAATTCAAACCAGCAGCTGAGCAGACCAGCACCCTACTGACCGAAGAAGCAGAAAACTCCGAGGAGTTGCTGGAAAGGATACCGCCAGACTATGAAGTGGCAAGATGGAGCCAATGGAGCAATGCAGGAAGAGCTGAGTAGGAAGTAGCCCAGGGGAACCAGACTTCGGTCTAGTTGTGCTGCTGGGAAGTGAGGCAGCCTCTTTGTGTTCCCCACTGACCCAGTGGAGGGACCATCCACCACGAATAGGGCCATGGGCTGGGACCCAGTTGAATAGGGGTGGGCCCGGGTCTCCCTACCACCAGCCCCACACCTGGGGTTGGCGGCATACTTCCCCTAGGCCAGAAGGCCTGTACTTGCAGATTGTCGGCCCCAGCCAGGCAGCTCAGGGCTAAAGACTGTTTGTTGTTCTGCCTTGCACAGAGGGTCAGAGCTCCCAGACTGTTAATTGGTATCCATCCCAGTCAGAAGGATGCATACTAGAGACTGCTAGTTGCTCTGCTCCGGCTAGCAGGGCCTGAGCCTGACTATTGTTGCCTGCAGCAGTAGTAAGGCGAAGTGGCTTCCCTCCTGACTCGAGAACAAGAGAACACTACACTCATTTATGAATAAACACAGTCCATGTTCAGAGTCTAGGGTAGGTCTCCAGCTGCTCAATCCAGAAAACTCAGATTTGAGAGACAGGAAGGAAAGAATTAGACATAACATCTATTGACACAATAGTACCAGACATTGGCAGCCGCACCTCCTCAAGAGGAGGATTTTATTCTAGTAGAGAATTTTTTCCCTTGATCTAGGCCACAAGCGTTAGCCAATTTAATTAGTCCTCTGTTCAGATTAGGGTTTCAACAATAAAATACTACTTCCACCTCTTTACACACACATAGAACTACCTGGAACAAGGGATGATAACTCCTTGGGTTTTGTAAATTGTGCTTGGCACTCAGCAATATTCAATGGCTACTGGCAAAGGATGGGAGAAAATTAAAACCTGCTTTAGTGAGTCTCACAGGATAACATCATTTTAGTGTTATTCTCTTTGAATTAACAAATGTGCCTAAAGAGGCCCAAAAATTAACGAGTGTTTTGGCAGGATTCTTTTATAAAAGGTAAGTTGTCGATCTGAATGACCTCTTGTCAGTATCACCTAGTTTTAAATTATATTTACATGATTTTTAAAAGGCAGCATTTCATTGAATTTAAAATGAAGGGCTTATCTTTGAATTAAATAAGAGTGAAAGTAATTAATGGGGAAATACTGATAGGATGGTTGATCAGTATGGAAGCACTGAGGACAAATCCTTCCATACTTAAACTCATACAAAAATTAAATCATTTTACTTAACTGCAAGAATAGTACACTCTCAACAGACAGGCAGCAGAATATGGAGAATTCCAATCATGAGTCCAGTTTGAATACAGATCAGAAGCCTAATTATGCAAACACTTTTTCAAGTGAGTACCACTCACTTACATAAACAAACAGTCCCCTTGGTTTCACATGAGTATTTCACACTAGGTTGTTGGTGACCCAAAGTCACAAGGCTGTTCAGTGTGAAATGAAGTAGTGGCTACATGCCCACATCAGAAAAACTATCACCATGACCACAGTTGGCACTGACTGGCATTCCCAAGAGATGCCATGCACTGAATGGGAATGGAGAATGTTCTCAGACACAAAGGTGGTGGTCTCTCCTACATCAAGGTTCAGACACACATGTGAAGTAGCAAACGCTAGGAACACTTGCACTTCCTTTGCCTGTCCTGTACTCTGTCTCCAAGGCAGTCAAAGACCCTTTCATCATCACAAAATTTATATTAAAAAAAATCATACAAGAAAAAAAGTCATTCTAGGCAGTGGGCTAGTTTCACAAAGAAATTTAGATGTGGTAACACTGAGTGTTGACACCCCTAACTTTTAGGTGCCCCAAAAATTATTAGGATTCACAAATCCTGAGTGTGGTACCTCAGCTCCCTATACAATGAAGGGGGAGGGGGAGAGAAGGAGATAAATCCCTCAGAATGGGATTCACAAAAGCCTGCATGCTAGGCAGCTCCTTGCCTAAGCTAGACAATGAGAGGGATGTGTCCTAAACCCTCCCCTCTCTTGGAGATAGGCACTACCCTCTGCTTGGAATTCTGAGCTGCAAACCCTATCTTGGTGTTAGGTTCCCATACCATTTTAGCAAGAGTCTGGTGTGAGGAGGATCTCCTTCATAATGTCTAGCCCATGGGCTATGGTACTCACCTGGGATGTGGGAGACCCCTAGTTTAAGTCACTCCTCCAACTGATGAGGAGAAGGAATTTGAACTGGGCTCTGCCATCTTTCAGGTGGGATATTCTGATGTAAGGCTCCTTCAGTCTCTCCTGTTGAAGCTGTTTCACTGTGGCTAAAGAAGTTATTAGAGCTGAGGGACTGGATCCTGGGTCTCCCATCTTCCAGCTGAGTGCCCTAACCAGCAGGTTACAGAGTTAGTTACTCATGCTTTCTCTCTCCCCTCTATCTCCTTCCCCACAATTATTCTTTCATTATTTATCTACTTGCTACATAAAGATTGAGGATAGGAAGGTGATTGGGTTTTAAGGTAACATTGTTTCATCATTGTGTTTACTCACTGTTTTAACTGTTACGTAAGTACCCAGACACCATTTGATGGGTCTGAAATAACCTTTTAGAGAGACAGATTCCTAAACAACTCAGAGGCACTCAGAGAATACAGTCTGTGAGGGTGCTCTATTAGAACCTGTTTCACCAGATAGATAGAAGTATCCAATCTTCCTCCTTCTACTATTTTTTTTCAACAGTGACAATTGCACATTAGGTTGTCAGAGCAGTAATCAAATGTGTTTAGTTATGCTAAACTTCTGATTCTGTAAATTTTAACACTAAGCCATTTTCAGAAATTTTCAAGTTTATTTTTAAGATTATTAGATTAAGAAAATTGGAAAACCAAACTTTTTTTTTGCCCCATTATCATACCTGTAGTTTAGAGTTCAGACTATGGGCCCCATTCTGCACCATAAAAGTCTATTAGAGTTTTGTTATTGCCAACACTGGGAATGAGATCAGCCCCAACATGGGATGACATCAGTATCATAGCTAAAATGTGTAACCCCCAGTGATGTGTGCTCTAAAGGCTTCTCAGAGTTTAAATTAAATTGTTTTGGAGTTCTGGAATTATGGCCTTATAAGGCAGAATTTGGCCAAATGCATACAGGCTCCTTCTTCTTACTGAGGAAAATCTTCTTTCTCCTTTATGGGCACATATGGTAGGATGTACCTAGCTCCCATGTCAGTGAACTCCAGTAAGTATACCCAGCTAGGAACTGATCCAATTCCCATTCACTTCAATACTGTAGGACTATAGTTCATTAATGTCATTACGGAAGACATTTCTCATTGAACAGCTAGTTTGAAGATGCGCAACCAGAATGGGCCTGAATGGTGACCAATTAAAGTATTTTTAAGAGGAAGAAAAATGATCTAACTAAATAGATTTTCTCTGTCACTGAAATTTTTTTTTAAATCAACATAGGTATTTTGCCACCCAGGTACCAGAATCCAGCCATTAATCGCTTGAATAAGAAGTCTCAGTAACCACAGAGAGACAGTTTCTGTTCTCATCAATCAAGTGGAAATAATCATTACATTGCAGTCTCTACCCCAATCCACTATCTGACTCACATACTAGAAGAAAAATGTTTTTGCAGTCTGGTTAAATTTCCAGGTACACAGATAAAATGTGAACTCTTCTGCAGTTTATGCTTTGCAAAAGACCATGGATCACTTTGGATGAACAGAGCCCTCCATGCTCAACTACTGGTATCACTTATACAGCAACATAAAGTACAAGCTCATAATTGTAGTTCCAGTTGGCACCATGACCGCAACATTCTAGCTGGGTAACAAGTAGTGTGAGCTAAACATTGCCACCTGAAATTGCCAGGTTTGGCAAAAGCTCACCTTACTATTTCCAGACAGTGTACATGTGCATGCAATGTGAAGAAGCAAAGAGATAACTTATGATGTGTGTGGGGATAAGGTTAAAATAGGAAGATAAGAAAAAACTCATTTATTATCACTAATTTGAAAGAAAGAGAAAGAGGTCCTTCTGTGATACCTGGAAAACAACTTGGATAGGTTATAAGAACATAAGATTGGCCATACTGGGTCAGACCAGTGGTCCATCTAGCCCAGTATCCTGTCTTCTGACAAAAGCTAGTGCCAGATGTTTCAGAGGGAATTAAGAGAACAGAGCAATGTATCCAATGATCACATCCCCTGTCATCCAGTCCCAGCTTCTAGCAGTCAGAGGTTTAAGGATATCTAGAGCATGGGGTTACATATTTGACCATCTTGGTTAATAGCCAAGTTATTCTTTTGGCCTTCACGACATCCCCAGGAAGGAGTTCTACAGGTTGACTGTATGGTGTGCAAAGTCCTTCCTTATATTTGTTTTAAACCTGCTGACTATTACTTACATTGGCTGACCCCTGGTTCTTGTGTTATGTGAAGGGATAAATAATACTGCCTTATTCACTTTCTCCACACCATACATGATTTTATAGACATCTATCATATCAACCCTTGGTCCTCTCTTTTCCAGACTGACCACTGCCAGTCTTTTTAATCTCTCCTCATATGGAAGCTGTTCCACATCCTTAATAATTTTTGTTGCCCTTCTCCATAATTTTTCCAATTCTATTATAGCTTTTTTGAGATGGGATGACCAGACTGCATGCAGTATGCAAGGTGTGGGTGTACCATGGATTTATATACTGTAGTGGCATTGTGATATTTTGTGTCTTATCTCTCCCTTTCTTAATGGTTCCTAACATTCTGTTAACTTTTTTGATTGCTGCTTCATATTGAACAGATGTTTTCAGAGAACTAATCATGATGACTCCAAGATATCTTTCTTGAGTGGCAACAGCTAATTTAGACCCCATTGTTTTGTATGTATAGATGGCATTGTTTTTTTCAATGTGCATTACTTTGAATTTATCTACAGTTAATTTCATATTCCATTTTGTTGCCCCCTCATTCAGTTTTGTGAGATCCCTTAGTCTCTTAACACTCAGCTTTGGACTTAACTATCTTGAGTAATTTTGTATCGTCTGCAAACTTTGCCACATCGTTATTTACACCTTTTTCTAAATCATTTATGAATATGTTGAACAGCACTGGACCCAGTACAGCTATTTACCTCTCTCCACTGTGAAAACTGGCTACTTGATCCTGTCCTTCGCTTCCTCTCTTTTAGCTACTTACTGATCCACAAGAGGACTTTCCCTCTCACCCCATGACTGCCTACTTTGTTAAGAGTCTTTGGAGAGGGGCCTCATCAAACACTTTCTGAAAGTCCAAGTACAGCCTTGTCCATGTTTCTTGACACCCTCAAAAAATTCTAATATATTAGTGAGGCATGATTTCTTTTTTAAAAAAACTGTGTTGACTTCCCCAACATATCATGTTCATCTATGTGTCTGACAATTCTGTTCTTTAATATAGTTTCAACCAATTAGTCTGGTATTGAAGTTAGACTTATTAGCCTGTAATTGCCAGATTCGCCTCTAGAGCCTTTTAAAATAAATCAGCATATTTATTACCCCCCCAGTCCTCTAGTACAGAGGCTGATTTAAGTGATAGGTTACATATCACAGTTAGTAATTCTGCAATTTCACATTTGAGTTCCTTCAGAACTTTTGGGTGAATGCCATCTGGTCTGGGTGACATATTACTGTTTAATTTATCTATTTGTTCCAAAACCTCCTCTACTGACACCTCAGTCTGGCAGCCACTCAAATTTGTTACCTGAAAATAATGGTTCAGGGAATCTCCTGACATCCTCTGAAATGGCCATGCCTTCCTTAAGTGCTCCTTTAGCACTTCTATCCTGCAGTGACCCCATTGATTTTTTGGCAGACTTCCTGCTTCTGATGTACTTACCACAAATTTTGCTGTTAGTTTTTGCTTCCTTTGCTAATTGCTCTTCAAATTCCCTTTTTGGCCTAATTATACTTTTACACTCGACTTACTAGAGTTTAATGTTCCTTTCTATTTTCGTCAGTATATTTTGACTTGCGATTTTTAAAAGATGTCTTTTACTCTGTTGTTTAGACAGGGTGGTATTGGTTTGGTTCTCTTGTGGTTTTGTTTTGGTTTTTTGTTTGGGGTATACATACAATTTGAGCTCTGTTACAGTGTTTTTTAAAAGTTTCCATGCAGCTTGCAGGCATTTCATGCTTGTGACTGTTCCTTTTAATTTCCATTTAACTAGCCCCCTCATTTAGTGTAGCTTCTCCTCCTGAAGTTAAATGCTACGGTGGTAGGTTTCTTTGGTATTTTCCATCATCACCATCTAAGAATGTTTAAATTTAATTACATTATGGTCTTTATTACCAATCATTCAGCTAAATTCACATCTTGGACCAGATCCTGTATGTCACTTAGGACTAAATCAAGAATTGTCTCTGTTCTTGTGGGTTCCAGAACTAGCTGCTCCAAGAAGCAGTCATTAATGGTATCTACAAATTTTAATCTATGCATCCTATCCCAAGGTAACATGGCGCAAGTCAACATGGGGCTAGTTGAAATCCCCCATTATTATTAGGTTTTCTGTTTTTGTAGCCTCCTTAAGCTTCATGAGCATTTCACTGTCACCATCCTGGTCAGTAGTATATTCTTACTGCTATATTATTATTATTATTCAAGTGTTTAATTTCTATCTATAAAGATTCTATGGTACTCTGATTTATTTCAGATTTTTACTTTATTAGACTCTATGCTTTCTTTTGCACATAGTGCTACTCTCCTACTAGTGTGACCAACTCCGTCATTCTGATATAGCTTGTACCCTGCTATTACCATGTCCCCGTGATTAGCATTGTTCCACCAAGTTTCTGTGATGCCTGTTATATCAATATTCTCATTCAATACCATACGCTCAAGTTCACTCATCTCTGTGTTTAGATTTCTTGCATTTGTATACAAGCACTTATAAAATAAGTACTGCAAAAAGCCAAGAAACTATAGCACTTTTGTTGCAACTACATCTTGTCCTGAAACAAAAAGTTGTTAGTTTAAAAAGAAAAGAATAGGTTTCAGATTAGCTGTTAGATATGTGACCTGATCTGTCAATTGAGTGTTGAAGCCAAAAAGATAAGCATCTGTTGCCTAAGGAAACACAACCCATTTGCAGTCATTAAAATAAGCAGCAGAAAATTTAAAAAATGGATGTTATCAAAATGGTGCACTAAACTGGCCAGTTTAAGAAATGCAGATCACCACATTTCTTTCTATGCAAATTCACAGAAAATAGTTCTAGTTTTACAAGTTAAAATAACCCAGGGGAAAGGTAGAAAGGCTTGCTAACAACTATTTTTTTTAAATGCTGTTATATTTGTGACCATCTGAAATGATCACTCCTGATTTATCAGTGCAGAATACATTGCTGCAGCCATTGAAGGAAAAATGCTAAAACTGTTAATTTGATGATTGATGGAAGCACTGCCAAAACAGCAAGGAAATTTGTCAACGTGCTGTTGAAGTTTGTAAATTGTGATCCTGGCAAAGTGTAAACAAACTGAACTCAAAACAAACTTGTTTCCAAGTCCCAGTATTGATACTTACATAGAC
The DNA here is from genome assembly GCF_025201925.1 of Gopherus flavomarginatus. Classification (NCBI taxonomy): domain Eukaryota; kingdom Metazoa; phylum Chordata; order Testudines; family Testudinidae; genus Gopherus; species Gopherus flavomarginatus. The sequence goes on along the minus strand of NC_066626.1, from coordinate 57,206,007 downwards.
TCATTTAGTGTATTGTTTCAATTAGGAATCATCAACCGGAATAAAGATCCATGCATTGCTAAACTGAGGCAGATGGGGCTAGTCAAACATGGGAGAGCTAAAGCAAAACATCAAAATGAGTTTACTTGGCTTTTACAAATGTATTGCCTGCCGGTCTGTTACAAGGCTAGATACAAAAAGGCACCTGGTGTGTTTTGAAACAGTTAGTCAGTCAGTCATCACAATCCGAATGCTCAAAAATGCCATAAAACCTCATATTACGATTTCCCCAGTTCTCACACTTGGTTGACAGAACTTATCTTCCACAGATGTTTTAGACATCTGAGTTTTGGTTTCCATGTGGCCTTCTCACATTTCAGGCTGGCATGTCTGTCTTCATTCTCACAGAATATCCATGCTGCCATAGCCTACTGAGTTACTTAACTTAATGCCTTCTCAGTATTTGCTATGCTGGTCACTTTCTTCTACCTATACAATTCAAAACCAGAGAGGTCCAAACTAAGAGTCTAAATTTAAATTTGAAGTTTGAAGGTGTAGATCTTAAATTTTGCAAATAGTTTTTATCTTTACAATGGCTAAACAAAATTATGTATCCAAACACCCCTGCCTGTTAGGATGTTTGAAATCTGCATCCAAATGTTGAGGCTTGTGACTATATTCGCATTATACTTCTATTTACAACTATTTGTCACTTACAGCCCTATACTTTCTCTCTATGCACTTAGAGATACTAACTCACTGTTTTCATTTACTCATCACCAGTGCTCAGAACTTTTCTTGTTTCTCTGTTCTCCTCTTTATACTTGATCCTCTTTTGAGCCATTGCATTTCTTAACACAATTAACTCCTCAATCACCATGGCCATATTTTGTGTGCCAAAAAACAGTGTGGAAGAGTGCAAAATGTATAAAAATTCCACTAAGTCACTGTAAAGAAAGATCTCAGTGTTGCAATTCATTGTGCAAGGGCACAGCATAGGGAACCACATGAGCACAGTGGTCCACTCACTCACTACCTAATGCTAGATTGAGTCCTAAATTTGTATCACAGCATCCATGGAAAATCCACAGCATCACAAACCACATGGGCATGCAGAAAATAAAAGTTGAGTGCCAAAAACACATGGATAGCACGTAGAGAAAAAAGCACAGAACTGCAACCCAACTCATGTGAACAGAGGAGCCAAGGGATACGTCAGTACACATTATTCAGATCTTCACCTCTTTTCCTCAGAGAAGACCAGGGGTTTACAATAGATTGTTCAGTGTTGCCAGCTTGCATGACTTTAGTACATGTATCTCATTATTTGGTGTTTTTTTAAAGCCTCAGCTCCTGGATTCATGCCCCCATGGTTGCAGAGAAAAGAATAAATGTGAACCTTAAAAGGTTCCTGAAATAGAAGGGGGAAAAAAATAAAAATGGAACAGTACATTTTTTTTAAATCTTATATTTTGGGGTATCTCTCACGAGTTTCAAATGTTTGGGATTGGCAATATTGCATTTAAACTAGAGTACTTAGGCTTCTCATGATGCCTCCTACACTTTCATAGACTGCAACCTGGGTGGTAACAAAATGGCATTGTGATTTGCTCTACAGCTTTCCTAGCAGTAAGCTGTCATGATTTGTTTCAAGCTACACTATACTAGGCAAAGGGTGACATATGTCCCCAAAATACCTGTGAACTATCTGGTTATGCACTGGGAGTTAGAAGAGCTTTGTCATTGACCTGCTGTGTGACCTCAGGCAAATCAGTTCCCACATCTGTGTCTCATTTTCCCCATTAATAAGGAAAACTGATGACAGTTGTCCACCTTAAAGAGAGTAGTCCTTGTATTCAAGGGAGCATGGATAATTTAAGGACGTGGCAGCATAATAAAGCCCCACGTGGATTTATTTGCAAAAATAATGGTAAAATTTTCAATAGTAACCAAAATAATGTAATATTTTGTAATTCAATAGAAATTTCCATCCCCGCATTTCCAAACCCTTTACAAACAAAAAGAACAGGATACCAACATAGGACCTAATCACATCAGCCACACCATTAGGGGCTCGTTCACCTGCACATCTACCAATATGATGCATGCCATCATGTGCCAGCAATGCCCCTCTGCCATGTACATTAGCCAAATGGTCAGTCTCCACGCAAAAGAATAAATGGACACAAATCTGACATCAGGAATCATAACATTCAAAAACTAGTAGGAGGACACTTCAATCTCCCTGGTCATTCATTAACAGACTTAAACGGTGACAATTTTGCAACAGAAAAGTTTCAAATACAGACTCCAATGAGAAACTGCTGAACTTGAATTAATATGCAAACCAGATATCATTATTTTAGGCTTGAATAGAGACTGAGAATGGCTGAGTCATTACACAGATTGAATCTATTTTCCCATGCTAAGTATCCTCACACCTCTTGTCAACTGTCTGAAATGGGCCATCTTGATTATCACTATAAACATTTTTTTTCCTCCTGCTGATAATTGCTCATCTTAATTAATTAGCCTCTTAGAGTTGATATGGCTACTTCGACCATTTCATGTTCTGTGTGCGGATACAGACTAACACGGCAGCTACTCTGAAACTTTACAAACATTAACTGAATTTCATGACACCCATCTGAAATAATTATCCTGTCCATTTTACAGATGGGGAAATTGAATCACAGAAAAGTTAGGTGACTTGCACAAAGCCTTGCTGCAAATTAGTGTCCAAAATGTCTATTGAAATGTTTTTAAAGCAAAAGTAACTCAGCTTTTGTATACAGTGTTCAAATAATCATGGGTATCTAAGAGGGGTTAAAATAAGTATTTACTTAGCAAAAGTTATTTCCCTCTCCCATGGACTGGTCCTTAGCTGACCTTTAAAGGAACGTTTTTATTTTTGATAGGAAGGAAAAGGATGAAGGCTAGGACTATATAAGGGTTTAAAAGAGAACTAGAAAAATTCATGGAGGTTAAGTCCATTAATGGCTATTAGCCAGGATGGGTAAGGAATGGTATCCCCAGCCTCTGTTTGTCAGAGAGTGGTGATGGACAGCAGGAGAGATCACTTGATCATTATCTGTTAGGTTCACTCCCTCTGGGGCACCTGGCATTGGTTACTGTTGGTAGACAGGATACTGGGCTGGATGGACCTTTGGTCTGACCCATTATGGCCATTCTTATGTTCTAAGGATGCACTTCTGTCTTGTAATTTTCACTTTTCAAATATTACAGTATATTTTTTCCATTAGCAAAAATAGCATTCCAATTTCCCAGTAAAATGTTCTGTCATGTTATATTTTGCCACAGTATAACACATTGCATCTGACATGACATAACAAATGGCATGATATATAACACAACTAAACAAACTGCAGCATTTCAAAAATTAGAGGACTGATTTTCTTTCCTGTCCACAAACAATTGTCACATTGGGTAGGAAACAGCTCACCTAGATCTTAAAATATTATTGACTAGAAAGTGCTGCAAGGATGTTCAGTGGAGATTCTACCCACAAACTGTCAGAAACCTCTTGTTCACTAAGACCCTAGGGGTCTTATCCAGCAGAAATGCAGACAAAACAGTTATAGGCTTAGCTTTACGTACAGCTATGGAGAATAGCTATGGAGCCATTCTAAGGAGATTATTGCTCCCCTTGATAGGGATCACTTATTTCTATTTTAGGTTAATAAAATGCAAATAATCACAAATTAGCTTGAAAGGCAAAGTGTCTGATAACTTATTACTATTTCCAGACATTCAAGAAGAGCCTGTTTCTGCCACAAGGAGCTCAGAGCTTGAGGGCAGATGGACAGGCAGACACAGATTAGGAGCTAAAAGAAATCCCTATATGTTGTTTCTTTACACACATCAATCTGATTTACTGCAGACAGCATTGCAGAAACCGCCTTCGGAGGGACTTACAGAAATTACATAGAAAGTTGTATAGCCAGGTTCAAGGGATGAAAAATGTAGTTCTCCATGAATAAGTGACTAGGGCACTGGCCTGGGGATTAGGAGACAGCTGTTCTATTCCTGGCTCTCCTGCTGATCTAGTGTGCGACCTTAGACAAGTCACTTCAGTCATATTCACAAAATGTATGTAAGCACCTAACTCCTATTGGCTGCAATGGGAGTTGGCGCATAAATGTTAATGTCTGTGCACTTTTTCCTCCTGACACCACCACCCGTTGTCTCTTCTCTTGTCTTTTTAGACTATAATATTCCTTGGGGCAGGGACACACTTTGGGTTTGTACACTGCCTCCTCCCATGAGATCTCAGTTGAAATCAAGAAACCCCTAGGCAATCCTGTAATACAAATAATAAATATATTTCCTCTTGAAGAGTCATATGTTAACCTAGACCTTCTGGCGCACTTATATTTTCAAATTTTAAAATAAATTAAAAAAACTTTCAAAACCTGAAGTGAAAAAATTTGTCAGCCTGTTATCAAATTTTTCCTCCCCCTACAACTTAACGATTGCAGTTAGGAATCAAGAGGTGGGGTTTTAGTACATTGCTCAAACTTTCAAAGCTTCATACATAATACCAAAAACTGGCACTTTTAATACCCTCTAGATGTGTGCCAAATAGATGCAGGTTCCACCAATATTTGCACACTGCAGCAAACTCCAGTCATGAAATGGACCAATGCACAAGTGCTTAAGGAGTTAAAATAAGATAGTTGAACTTGTCAAGATATTTTTACATTTACTAGCAAAGATGTTTGTTCTGTTTTTAAGGCTGCAGGGAACCAGTCAGTTTGAAACAGATGTCCAAGCAGACTCCCAGTTAGACAGTGACTGGCATGGTCAGTAAATCGTTTTGTCAAGGATTCATTTTGCAGCACCACAAAAGAAAATGTGTGATAGTTTGAAACACACTGAAAGCACTTTGTGCTGATTGACATGCTGCATCCTCAAAAGAATGATTAACTATGGATTACTAAAACCACTCAATACTGAAGACAAGAATTTCCAGGCCACCATTAGGTTTACTATGTATTGTTTAACAGAGTCTTTTTTGGTTTTAAGTGAAGCAATGATATCATTTCTGTCCAATAATTTTAGCATGAAGCTTGTAAGAAAAATAACCATTTTTTAATACCTGCATTTGATTCAAGAGGCATCTGGCTTCCCTTTCTACTCTAGCCATATTCCACATGATAGTTTTCCAAGAATGGGGGAGGAAGTATACGGACAAGATTGTACTGGGCACAGTTTTGTAATTGTTGTCCAATCTCCTGTGAGAAATGACTAGAGAAATTTTGCTATGCATGCAGATTTTAAAGGTAATTCCTAAATACAGTTGGCATATACGATTCAAGCCTGTATGTATGAAGACTTTTTAAATGTGGAACAGAAAATTAATGGTAGGTTTATTTATCAGAGATTGTCACCAGACTTCCAGCATTATCTTTTCCTAAGCATGCACATACCAGTTTTGACTATGCACTACTAAATGCCCTGGCATAAATACCAACTAATAAATCAGTTTGCAGAGAAGAACCCCAGGGAGATGCAGATAGAAGTAGTTTGTAAGTTCCCCACTAGTTCTATTTAAATTCTTCTTCACACTACCCACACCGTCTACATAGTCATAGTATTCAAAGGCATATCATCTGGGACCCCCCGGTATGATAGAACTACATAAGAAGTTGTGCTGAGTGAACTCCTAATGGTTTAGCATTTCAGCTCAAGAAAAGATATGCATTCAAACTTTGCAAACATAACACCTCTCTCCCAGAAAGCCCATGAGCTTTCCTCCTCCATGTCTTCCAGTTATAGGTGCAAGACCCAGGGATAAACGAGGAGATCAATGAATCCCCAGCAAGGATGCTAGCAAATCAGCTGGATGCCAGGCTTACTTGTAGGAAGGTCAGGAATGTTGTCATGGATTACAGCAGTGATGGGGTTAAGGGAAGTAGTAGAAATGGGGAAAGGAAACTGTGGGATTGGATGATAGCAATTAAGATGACCTTCCACAAAACTACAATTTCAGTTTGATTTGTGGGTTTGGCTAGGATTATATAAGGTTCTGATTTTAGTTTTTGTGGCTTATACATCCATTTTTAAAAGGTCTTGTTACTATTAAGACAACAAAGAAGGAAAACTTGATTGAACTGAATCACTTCAGTGATTGGTAATGTCAAAGGATGTGCCTGCTCAGAAGTGCCCCCTGCTGGCCAGGTTTACCTAGCATGTGTGAAATGCAGGTCCTGAATGTTAGGAACAACACATAAGCTAGAGTTTGCTTCAACTCCAAGACAAATATAGAACTATGACAAGGATGCCTGAATAATCAGTAACAAAAAAGGGTTTTGTTCTTCAAAGTGCTCTGTCATAGAAGGTGTGCACATCCATGCACTCAACTAGAGATTGACAAAAGCAGAGTCCACAGTTCTGCGCAGAACAGCACCTCATGCTCCGAAGAAAGGGCATATAAGAAGGCTCAGACCCACCATCACAGCCAGGTCATGGGCAGCCAGAATCTGCAGTTACTACACAGGAATCAAGAGTCAGCTGGGTTAGGATACTGGGAGGTCAGAGGCAGGTGACAAACTAGAGATCAGAACCATGGGTTGGAAACTAGAGAGTCAGGCTGTGTCACGACATCAGGGGGTCAGAGGTAAAAGAGAGAATCTAGAAATTAAGAACAAGAGGTCAGATGCCAGGAGTCAAGCCAGATCGGAATGCCAAGAAATCAAGTTGGAGAAGCAGCAGTGGATATCAGGAAGCACAAGGTACACAGACTAGAGCAAGGTAGAACCCAGCTGTTCAGACTGCTTCCTGTTGCTGGTTTAAGTGGGGCTAGAGGGCCAATCAGCTGTTCTGGGATTCCACCAATTGGATTTCAGGGGCAGAGCATCACACTGGGGCTAGGCTCAGTGAGTTTCAGGTAAACTACTGCCAGCAGGCTGCCAGATGGAGAGTTGAAGCAAGAATACTCCTGTGACCCACACAGGACCAAGTTCAAGACCCATGGATAATGAGTGACACCAACTGCAACTCAGTTCTCTCTTGACCATGAAACCAAACACTCTAAAGCCGAGGGGAAGGATGGGAGATAGAGCATCCAAAGGGACAACACATATCAAAGAGCTCAAGTTAACATACAGGTAAGTAACTTCTCCCTCTTCTTTGAGTGTATGTCCCTATGGGTGCTCCAACATAAGAGACTCCCAAGCAGTAACTCAGTGAGGAGGAGGGCGCTGAGGAGACAAATCTAAGATAATTCAGAGGACTGCATCATCAAAGGTAATATCAGCTCTGGAAGCAGGTAAGATTGTGTAATATTTGGTGAATGTGTATGAACAGAAGACCAGGTTGCAGTCCTACTGATCTCTGCTATGTGGACTGCTCTCTCTGGTGGGCCCTAATGGAGTGTGCTGTTACTCTATGAGGAGGCTGTATTCCAGTGATTTGTAGCAGGTTGAGATGCAATTCAAAATCCACTTTGAGAATTTGAATGGAAATTGTATGACCCTTCATTCTTTCAGCAAATGACATGAAAAGGCTCCAATGGTCTTAGTCCTGTCAAGGTAAAAGGCAAGGGTCCTCTTGACATGTAGTATGTGTCGCCTAGTCTCCTCTCTGGAGGACTGAGGTTTTGGACAAAATACTGGTAAACAAATGTTTGATTGATGTGAAATTCCAACAAGACTTTAGGGAGGAAGTGAGCATGGGGGCATAATGTGACTTTGTCATGGTAAAAGACACTCTAGGATGGGTCAGGAATGAGTACCCTGAGTTCTCCCATTCTTCTAGCCAAAGTGATGGCAACTAGAAACAAAATCTTAAGAGAGAGAGAACAGTTTGCTATTGGCTCCAAGAGGGAGTATCTTGGGGCGTTAAGGACCAAGTTAAGGTCCCATGGGGGAGCAAGGTTCCTGATTGGCGGAAACAAGTTGTATAAGCCCTTAATATGGTTGGATTGGCAAAGACCATAACTCCTTTAGTAAGTGATAGTGGCCAGCTGTCCTCTGAGTTTATTGATTTACCATGTCTCCATAAATCCAACCAGAAACTAGGGTTTTTGAGAGTGGAACTTTGAGACTTACAAATAGTGGAACCAACACCAATAATGGAAACATTTCCACTTCTGCAGGTAAGTTTTGCAAGTAGTAGGTTTTCTGCTGGATAAGATGACTGACTGGACCACGTACAAACAGCTTAACTTCAAGCCAAAGAACCATCAAGGAGCCATGCTTTGAGATTCAAAGACTGGGGGGTTGGGATGGCTCAGGACACCTGAACTCTAAGATAGGTGAGCAGAAGGCAGAGAGGTGTTGCTGAGCAGAAGGCAGAGAGGTGTTGCCACAGAGAGATAAAGAAGGTCAAAGTACTACTCTTGTCTCTGCCATGATGGTGTTAAACTGAGACAAGGAGTGAGTATTATTTTCTTGAGTAAGGTTTTGAGAATTAGAGATAGAGACAGATAAGTATAGAGCAGGATGTAGGGCCAGGGTATTAGTAAGGCATCTCCCAAGGAATGGTGGCTCTGTTCTTCCTTGGAGTAGGAGAGATGGCATTTTGCTTTGGTTGAAGTTGCAATGAGGTCCATCCTTGGGAGGCCCAAGGTTTGGCATCTGCTGTGGAAGACAGTCATTGAGCTTCCATTCATGCTCCTGACTTAAATTTCTGCTCAGGGAGTCCATAACTGTTTCTGGAGGCCAGGTAGATAAACTGCTGAGATTTCTATATCATGGAAAATGCACCAATTCCAGTCTTTCCAACTCAGCACTTAAGGACTGGGATCTTGCCCTCCCTTGTTGTACACTGCCAAATTGTCCAGCATTACCCTTACAGAGTATCCCCATATGTCATGAAGAAAGAGCTGACAAGCATAGTGGACTTCTAGGATGTTGATGTGAAGTGTTTTCTCTTGTGGGAAGCTGTAACAGTGCCCTCCTGGCTCCTCCCGAAAACTCAGTCGGAGACCACCTCATGTGTATGCTCCAGTGCTCTTCTTATTCCTTTGTGCTAGTTCCCACCATTGACTATATACACTTTCTTCAGGCCAACACCCTGGGGCACTGCTAGCTTTCCCTACCACCAGAGGCCTAAAGCCATACACGCCTCCCCTTCCTGTGTCCCACCCCCTGTAGTTTCCCCCCCTGCCAGCTTTATATGGCCGGCCGGCTGATTAGGCCCGCAGGTGCCGATGCTCAAGTAATCTGGGCATGGTCTCCCCTGCCAGCCCCAACTAATCACCTTAATTGGAGAGGTGCTAACAGGGATCTGGCCAGGCTCTCCTGCCAGCATCCTGTTACAGGACCATTTGCCTTTTGTTGAGACCCCTTGCAGATGGGCCCCCTAACCAAAGAGAGGCATCCATCCTGAGGATTTGAAGGAGGAGGATATGGAAATGGGGTTCCCATGCACATCTTCCTTGTGTCTTTCTACAACCTGACAGAGTCTAGTATTTTCGGAGGTACTATGATTCATTTGGAAAGATGGTGTCTGTTTTTTCCTCAGCCGAGCCTGGAGACATCTGAGACGCAGTGTGATGAACATGGAAGCCAACATGTGGCCTAGGAGTTGTAGGCAGGCCCTTGCAGTTGTTTGCAGACTGTGCTGTACGGTAGAGATTAGACGGGACATGGTGGAGAATGTCGCTGTGGAAAGTAAGCTGTGGCAGTTAAGGAGTCAAAGGTGGCCCCAATGAAATCTCTCTGCTGGCCTAAAGTTAATGTAGATTTTTTTTAGACTGATGGCAAGGCCCTGGGACTGAAATAGGGCTAGTGATTTGGAAGTGTGAATCTCTAGTGCTGAGTGACTCCTGAGGAGTTAGCTATCTACGTTTGGAAACACTACAATGCCCCACCAATGTATGTGAGCCACCACTACTAAGATGACCTTGGTAAAGACCCCTGGAGCTGTGGATAGCCTCACAGAGAGGAAGTAGTACTGGTAATGTTCTGAGCATATAATGAAGCATAGAAAGTGCTTGCAGGAGTATATGGAAGTAGGCATCCTGGAGACTGAGGGCAACAATCCAGTCCCCCAGATCTAGGGATGGAATTATGATGGCTAAATTTGCCATCCTGAAGTCCTGCAAAAGGACATAGTTACTGAGTTTCCTGAGATCTAGAATTAGTCTGCAGCCAATCCCTCTTTTGGCAACCAGGAAACATTTGGAATAGAACCTTCTTCTAAGGAACAGGCTCAATCACCTCCAAGTGCAGAAGAGATTGGACTTCCTACTTCAAAAGCTCTTCATGAGAGGGGTCCTAGAAGAGGGGCAAGGAGGAAAGATGGGTGGGAATACAGTGGAACACAATACCAGGGATGAAGCCCAGTGATGGTCCAGGAGGTCTCTGTGACACCTGGATAACAATGCTGGATCATGAGAGGTAGATTTAGATGCACCTTGGTGCTGAAAGGTGTTGGATGGTATTGAGCTAGGTGATTTTGAGTGCTGCTTATCTAAAGACCTCTCAGATAGGAATTTCTTAGGTGGTATTGGAGCCTCAGTACCAATTTCAGCTGGAGGTACCCTTTGTAGGACACAACTTCTCCCAAAAGTCAGATTTATGAGGTGACCTACCCCTTTTCTTAGAGCCCTTTGTATGAGAGAGGAGCTTTTTTTAAAAGGAGATCTTTATCTCTGAAGCTACTGCTGTGGTTCCAGCAGTCACTGGAGCATCATGAGAAGCTGAGGTCGATGTATAGCGGGGAAGCAGACCCTGCTGGAGCTAAAGATTATTCATTTAAGAGGAAATTGAACCAATCCTCTTGACCTTTCTGAAACCTGCTTTTTAACCCCATGCAGACTTTCCACTTCAACAGGACATGAGTGTCTCCAAGGCACAGGAGACAGCTAGAGGGAAAAGGCCTGTGGCAGGTCTGCCAGAGCTTGACCTCGGGTGTTTTAGCCATAACCCAGGGAAGCACCAAGGCACTAAAACAATAATTTCAATGAACAGGCTTGTGCTAAACCCTAAGAAAACAACAACTAAAACCTTCACTAATAAAAAAAAAGATTTAACAAGAGAAAGATGGTATGCTGAGAATAGCAGACACTACTAATGCTCCGTCTCAAGCAGCAGGCTATTGCGAACAAATAGTGTTGGCAGGTCCATACCTCCTTATATGTCCTGGCTTGGGAGCACAAGATACTGTTCTGTGCAAGTGCGGACCTGTGGACACTGCTTTTTTCAGTCTTCAATCGAGAGTGCATGGGCACATGGCACATCCTACAGTGGAGCATCCATAGGGACATACAAGAAATTCAAGCTCTTTGCCTACTGAGAGCCTCTTGGGAAGCTATAGTATACATCTAAGTTCAGACAGACAATCTCAAATCAGGCTGCCTAAAACAAAGTCAAACTGGAGAACTCAGATTTCAGTCAACTATGCTTATTGCAACGACAGTGCTTCCCCTCTACCTCTCTCTCTCTCTGTCTCTCTCTCTCACACACACACACTTTCATGCTTTATTCACTCATAAAAAATATTCCTCTTCCTAAATTGCAATCCTTGGAGCCAACACATCCGGCTGTAGCTGTTCTGTCATTCATAGCCTTATTATGCAAATAAAAAAGACAAGCTGCAAGTTCCAATTGAATCCAAATAACCTTGGAGCATCCAATAAATGGAGACTTCGAAAACTACAGAATTCCACATCTCTGATACGTGTCATCCAGTTTAGAAATGTTACACAGATACATAAGAGTGAATTTACAAATGCTGAAAGGGTGCAGGCTTGATTCTCTCCCTGCTCCAGGGATCAGCTGAAACCCAAGATGAAATTGCTTCCAGGGAATGGCAAGCAGAATTTGCACTGCTACTTTTCCCTGAAAATTAATCCAGGGAAAAAATTAGACTTATCTTAAACTGGAGCTCCATCGGATCTCTGCCAGTTGGAGGTAACCAGTTTTGCATTGAATCAGCACATTCCCAAGCATCCTGGCCATACTCCCTTGCAGTAGGGATTACAGATCCATTGTGCAGGTGGGTGTTACCGTACGTCAGTAGGCCACAGCTGGGAATGCCAGATTCAGGACAAAACTGCTTAAAAATAGGGCAGACTCATCCCAAACTGATGGTTATTCTACCATTAGATTATATCAAGCCACAGGTTAACAAGAAGTCAAAAATGCAACTTCCTTAGGCATTCCAGCTTTTATCTCACCACCCAGATACTGGACTCTATAACGAGTGGTTACTGAAAAGCAATTTCATCAGATTAGGGTCCTTCCAATCTCAAGAGATAAGCCATTTAGCCAGGTTAATATATCAGATCTTACCCAATAGTCACACTGCTGCCAATCCTTTAGTAACTCAACGCTAAAGGTTTATTAATAAAAGAAAAGAAGAGAGTTAAAATGGTTAATAGATCATACACATACAATAATTGCAATGTTCTTATATCAGGTTTGTAGCAGTGATGTTATAAACTGCTGGCTTGTAAAGTCTCTCTGGTAACTTCCAAAAGATTGGAAGGTCCTGAGCCGTAGTTCAATATACTTCTTTTAGTTCTAAGTCCACAGTCCAGACAATCAGGGCAGGAAAGAGGCAAAATGTAGTCATGCCAGGGGTCTTTCATACCCTTTGCCATGTGCCTTGAAATTTTCTGTTTCAAACAAAGCTCACAGCCCAGTTTGTGGAAAGTTACTGGCACAAGACAGAGTCCAGGGTCACATGAGGATATCACATGTCCTTACACGGCGTGATGACTCACAAAGGCAGCCATTGTCCATTTCCGTGCTGAGGTGTCCATAGAAAGATCTATCTGGGTGGAATGAATTTCTTCTTTGACCCATTGTTAGAGTGACATGTTCTTAGTGATCCATCCAGCTTTACTAGTCCATTCTCAAAATCTAACAATGGCAATACCAGTGATATAAATGTTCATGTTTCAGTCATACAGCATCACAGTGGATTTCCCCACAAGGGACTCCATATGCTGGGTTTTACTAGCAGAAGTTGGCATAACCCAGTGAGTGGTAAATTGGGCCCCTCTTTTTTTTAAGAGCACTATATACTCCTCTCTTCTCCCCAGCCCTTGAATTGTCTTCAGTATACTTTTCTCATCTTGGAATACACAATATGAAATATTTGCATGTAGTACCTTAGATCTCTAAGTGACTGCAGCAATAAGTGAAAAAAATATAGGAATTAAAACAATTTGAATGGATCACATATTAAGAAAATGATGGATTCTTTTTGGAAATGCTCTTCACATTCAGATTTGAGGGATAAGAAAGTTCAGTGAAGTTATTTCAAGCTGTGTTTCACCTTTTTTCCAAAAGGAAACAGTTTACAGAGAGGTAAAAATGTAAACATGGAAGCAAACAGGGTGTGATTCTAATCCTTTAAAAGAGTATCTATCATCATGTAGTGAATTGTGACCTATACATACAATTCCTAAGGGAGATTAGATTACCTTCTAGTTAATGTTATGCTGCCAGTCACAAACAAAATGGAAAACAATATGAACCACAAAATTTCATAGGTACTTAAATACCGAATATTAGTCAGGGCAAGAGAATATGATCAATTTTCTTAAAACTACTTAGCATTTAAATTAAACAAAGGAATGTTAACAAGGAAGGAAAGAATATTTAAAAACCAAACCACAAAAAGGAAATACACTAAAGAAATCAGTTTACCAATCCGGCTATGAAATAAACACTCTCACCTCAGCATCTATTTGCATATATTGTCTTTCTGATTTACTGTCATTAGAAACATTTGGTTATTATGCCATGAGGTACTATACCAGGGATACTTACTGACCCTCTGAGTTACATATGACAATCCTCAGAAGTTTGAGAGCTGGGGCGCACTTGCCAGAGCTCAGGACTTCAGCCCTATGAAAGGCACCTGACAGGGTTTGGGGCTTCAGTCCCACTCCTGCTGAAGCCCTGAGCCCCAGCGGGCACGCCTCGTGGGGCTGAATCCCCGAGATCCCCCCCCCCCGTTAGAAGGGCCACCCAGAGGGGGAGGTGAGTGGAGCATTGTGCTCTGACTTGCCAGGCCCCACAGGGGCCCCGCAAGCCCTGGCCCAGTGACGGTCTAGGTCTCCATCGGCATTTTGGCTGCAGGGGGCCCTTCAGTGCTGCCGAAGATGCAGAGTGACTGAAGGGCCCCCCCCGCCGCTGAAATTCTGAAGGCCCGGACCACCGCCGGATGAGTACAAGCACCGCAGCTCCCCCACTTTGCCACAGACCCCCTGAATTCTCTGGTTGGCCCTGCCTGCAGAGCAGAAACCCCTACCTTACCACCCTGCTGCAAGGCGAGCTCTCTAGCTCCCCTCCCCAGTCTGGTGGGTGGAGAATGTGGTGGGGAGTGTGGGAGGGAAGCTCCATGAGCTGCACTTTAATGGTAAAAAAGCCACATGCAGCTTGCAAGCCACAGTTTGGCCACCCCGTACTATAGAAAACAAAGCCAAACAAGTAGGTTTAGATATTCTGTTGAAAGGTGTTAATGGCTGGAATCAGGTGAGTATTTCCTCCAAAGATAGTTACAGACCTCATTAAAGTTTGTAACTTTAATTACAGTCTGTGAAAAAAATCAATCAGTCTTGGAGACTCATTGGAAGGAGCAATTAAACCCTTTATTTATTAGACAGTTACATAGAACAGAGGCACCACCCAAGGTACATGGCAAGTCAGAGCTAAGCCATGAGAACTGGTAGCTTTTCCTGATTGCAAAGGCAGGGGCTAGGTGATTGGTTTTGCAAGTTCAAAGAAGGAATGAAAGAGGTGTCATTTCTGTCCCTGGCTAGGTACAGGAGCAAGTTTGGGGAAAGGCTGTATTCATACTGTGGCCAAAGAATCTGTCCCTGACTCTACTTCGATTTTGTCCATTTCAAACAAAAAGCACAACCCCTTATTAAACAGAAAATGTTTCAAGTGGGCCTTGAATATGCATCTTCAAAGCATAAAACTGAGAAAGCAATAACAGATTTCTGAGATTTCATTGTTGTGGTCTCTGAAAATTATCCAAATTATATCCTCACCTAAGCTCTGGAAGTCATTTGAAAGATGTAGCTAAGCTCTTAGCAGTCTGTTCATGAACTCTGGAGATGATAGCTGCCATGTGACAACTTACTGGAGAATTGTGCACACTTCCAACCACAAAACTCACAAAAGTCATTTTGCTCTTCTGTTCTCCCCAAATAATGATTAAAATGGCTAAAAACCTCTGGCATTAAATTTTCTGGGCCAGATCCTCAGCCAGTGTAAATCAGTGCAACTCCATTGACTTAGTGAAGCCAGGTCAATTTACACCAGCTGAGGATTGGGATATGTAGCTACATTCCTGTGCTTGCACACCTAGTTACATTGGAAAAGCCACAGGGCAAGTAATTAGATGAAATAATGTGGTTTGTTTTACACATTTTAATTGTTAGAACATACTGTTATGTTTGCCAAAATTTAAATTAGCATTTTCTCCTGTATATGGGTGTGGAATAAATAACTAGGATACACAGGTAAGATTAGATAAGTATCTGAGACCTGATGATGATCTCATCTACACTGGCTTCACAACTAAGTTCTACTGAATTCAGTGGAGTTATTCCTGAGTACACTGGTGTGAGAGAAATAAGGTGCCCTATATTATATTATTAGGGGTGGGGGAGGGGAAAATCTATTCAAATCAGTAAAAAAAAATTCAAATTCTTTTTTAAACCCACCATGCCTGGATGTGGGAAAGGAGGTCTCTTGTATTTGACTTTTACTGGAAAAATATACAACTGACCTGTCCTCAAGTTGCTTTGTTTTGCAATAAGATAAGCTTAGAAATAATTACAGTGACAAAGTCAGCTTCCCTTGGATATGATCCGTGACATTGCTAGGAAACTCAATACTGCCTAGACTCTGCCAAAAGCTTTTGGCCAGACTATCTGTGGCCTGAGACTGCATTCTGTACAACTGTGTAAATCCCATGCTACCCCAAATCCCTCATTGGCTGACAATAGTTGTATTTTATCATTGACATGCATTTCAGACCAATGTGTTGGAAAGGACAATTTTCTGAGATCTCGGGACCTTTTGTAAGTAGTTTGCATTGGGAGCTATGCCAGACACATGGGCCCAGTCACTTATCCTGAGTGTGAAACAGCCTAAATAAACAACCAATGGATGAACACAGATGCTATGCTCTAAGGAAATGTCTATAAACTTGTTTTTTTTTAATATAATCAGTTATACACAGTGTTTCATTATTTCCCCCTAAGAAATCATTACTATATTAGGGCCCAATTCAATTCTCCCTGAAGTTTATGGGAATTTTTTTTAGTATTATTAAATCTTTCCATTGACTTCAATGAGCATCAGAGCAGGTCCTTAAAAATGTGTAGGGTCATAAGGCATCTCTTTCATCACATCAGCCTCAGTTTCTCTCTCTGGCAGGGAGGAGGCACCTGGAATCAGTCCCATTCTGGAGGTTTTTTATCTTAACTTCGGTTATTTACCAAGTGAGCCTCATGGTAGGCCTGAGTAGGTCTCTTAAGCAAAAAACACACCATCACAGCACAAAAGAGAGATTCATTTCCTCTTGCCACTGCTGATTTATATGCTGGCTTCTTGTCACCAGCCCATTCCCAAACCAAAGTAATCTCAATGTTTCCCCAACAGAGAGGGGAGCAGTCCTCCACCTAGCAAAAGTCTTTACTCCTCACTGCCCCAACCCTGCTGCCACTTTTTTCTCCTTCCCTCTTCCCACACTCTCACCCCCAGAAGAGGTTTTTAAAGGTTACCAATGGCCCTTAATTTGACTCAGGTGTCTCCAATTAACCTGAGGTAACCTCTTTTTAGGTCATAGGTAAAAGGGCCTTGATTTTTCCAGAACTGATATACCAACCTTCCAACACTCTCTTCTTATAGCTCTCAGCTCTGACTTTGTCACAGTAATAATAATTATCTGAAATAATAGGGTAAATTCATTAGGAACCTACTCACTAATTATTAATACCAATATTGCTCACCTTTGCTCTGGTAATTTCTTACAGCGGCTTCTCAAAAACACCTTGACAGTGAATGTTAAACCTACCAATGTCCAAACTTTCTCTCCTTGCAGAACTTCCAGCAACTTGAGCTGTACTGTCTTCATTGCATTACAAGTGCGTTTTGTTGGGGTTCTTACTATTTTGAGCAGGCACCTCTTGGCTCCTTCTGCTTTTATTTCTTCCTTACCTTTTTCTAATGTTGAAAACTTTGAATTTGAAGAATGCTAAATGTCACGAATATTGAATCACCTTTCCAACAGTAGCTATTTATTTTGTTTTGTAACCAATTTTATTCACACTTTAATACATGATAAATACAAGTTAAGTATTTTCCCTGCTGGACACAGAGATGCTTCACAGGTAACACAAGTTACTAATTTAATGACTATTCAGCACATATTTTAAGATGCTGTTATTCTGATATCCTTCTGACTCATATATAATTCAGACTCAATGCAAAGTTTAGTGATATCTTACTCAAATATAAAATGAGATCTGAATTTTGATGTGCTGAATAGAGTTCTAAAATATATTCTTTGAATTTTTTTTGTAAAATGATACAAAACTAGTATCACTCAAGTCAACATAGTGGTTGTCATTTACATCACCAATAGAAAACAAAAATACCACTTCGTTCCAGAGGCAGGTAAATAAATGCAAACAAGAGGCATATACAAAAGCCTCTCAGGAATAGAAGTAGGTGGAATAGTAATCACTCACATTTCCAGTTTTTCAAATAGGACCTATGTCTAGTTCATGGTCAAAAATCACTTTAATATAAATCACTCGAGACATCAGTTACATTAGGGAATAGTGAAATTGCTAACCAATTAATTCCCTTATCATTAAACAGTTTGATGAGTAAAGTATGATTTGACTTCTGTGAGGAAATATGTTAAAGTAGGAAGTTCACAAACAAAAATGTAAATAGCTGGGTTTCCTTTTGATTGCTCATTGAATATACTATTTGCCGCCATTCCCCACACATTGATTTATATTACCTACCTCTGGCGGGAATTTCTTTTTCTAAACAAAAATGAAAAAAATTTCTTGTAAATCTTAAAATTTGCCTAGTTTTAGCCAACTTAAGGATCTATTCTGCTCTTCAGTACATCTAAGATGACACCCATTGCTGTGGTATCTGTGCACCTCACAGTCTTTAGTGTATTTATCCTCACAACACTTCTGTGAGATGGAGATAAGAGCACCTCCCTATTTTTACAGATGAGGAACTGAGGTACAGAGTAGAGCTGGTTGGAAAAATTCAGATGAAATAAAAACAACGAGGAGTCCAGTGGCACCTTAAAGACTAACAGATTTATTTGGGCATAAGCTTTCATGGGTAAAAAACTCACTTCTTCAGATGCATGGAGTGGTTTTTTTTACCCACAAAAGCTTATGCCCAAATAAATCTGTTAGTCTTTAAGGTGCCATCAGACTCCTTGTTGTTTTTCTGTATACAGACTAACACGGCTACCCCTCAGATATCTGATGAAATACTGTTTAGTCAGAATTAGTAGATCTGGTGAAATCAGAATATTTGAGAGACTGTCTGATTTTGCCAAAGTACCGACAGAACTTAGCCTGCCATCCAGGTTGCAAAACCTGTCTGGTTTCCTGGCAGCTCACCCATGTGGCTCCTCAACTTCCAGGGTCCACGGTCTGCCAAGCAGGCTGCGCAAAGGCTCCATTCGCTCTCAGAGATATTTGAAATTTCAAAATATCAAAATCCTCCTCAAAATAGAATTGCCTTTCTCTGCACAGCTCCACGACACAGAGACCAAGTAATCTGCTCACATCACACAGGGAGTCTGTGGCAGAAAAGGGAGTTCAATGCAGTCTACCAAGTCCCAGGATCATCCTTCCTTTATACAGTTGCTCAAGTCCCACAATTATCATCATCAGGGATCACACAGGAATACTGAAAGTAAGCAAGACCCGTAGGAATTATTTTGCAATGTCCTTACCTTAATTTAGCCATTGTGATGAAGCAGAGAAACCACCCATAGCATGGAAGGGGTTAGAGAGAGCCTTTGGCCCAGTTAGTCCCACCCCATGATACCTGCACCCAATACCAGGCCAGGGGTGCAGGGAGGGGAGAGAAAGGAGAGAACCTGGCTTAGTTTGGGGCTGACTGCCAAAGAGGCAGGGGCTACTGCCTCTCTACCTCAGGTGAAGGATCACTTGCCTGCCAGCCAAAGCAGCCACCAGGAAATAACTACCATCTCCCTGGCTAAAGGAGACTGTTGAAAAGACTTAGGAGCATCCAGCCTAAGACAAAACTGGTGACCAAAGCACAGAGACCTTGTGGGGTTCCAGCTAGGGTTTTTCTAGCCCTTCCCTTTCTCTGAGGCCCTTCCCTGAGATCCTGCCCCTTGCTCACTACATTCCCCCTCCCTTGGTGGTTCGCTGTCCCCCACCCTCACTCACTTTCACTGGGCTGGGGCAGGGGGTTGGGGTGCAGGAGGAGGTGAGAGCTCTAACTGGGGATGCAGACTCCAGGGTAGGGCCAGAAATCAGGGTGCAGGAGGGGGGCTCCAAGCTGGAGCAGGGATTTGGGGTGCAGGGGGTGAGGGCTGGTGGTGGGGGCTCTGAGGTGGGGATGAAGAGTTTAGGGTGCAGAAGGGGGCTTTGGGCCGAGGGATTTGGAGTGTAGGAGGAGGCTGTGGGTAGAGACAGGGGTTGGGATGTTGGAGGGGGGAGGGCTCTGGTGTGGGGCTGGGGATGAGGGGCTTGGGTGCAGGAAGGGGCTCCAGGCTGGGGGTGGGGGCAAGGGATTCAGAATGTGGGAGGGGGCTGCGGGTTGAGGCAGCAGGTTGGGATGCAGGAGGGGGTGAGGACTCTGGGGTGGGGCCAGAGATGAAGGGTTCAGGGTGTGGGATGGGGCTCTAGCCTGAGGCAGAATTAACCTCTCAGCACTAACCTCAGCAGCTGTATTGTCTTACTGCTGTAGCCCTTAGTCATCCATTCCCTTGTCGCCTCCACCACTGTTTGTCACTATCCCTCACTACATCATGTCTTAAAGCATAAGCTCCTGAGAGCAGGGACATCATTCTTTGTTTATCCTCAAGAGACAAATCTTATGGTGTAACATTAAAAAACCTACATAATTAACAATTAGAAATCAATTGGGCCAGATTCCCAGCTGGTATAAAATAAAATAGCTCAATTAAAATTCTGTGGAACTGTATCAGTTTACACCTGGTAAGAATCTGATCCATCAAATATAAATATTTCTTTATGTTTTAAATCCATGTAGGATAAATGTGTCTGTTTGAAAATTTCTGATTGCACTATAATAATCTGGATTATTATTCTTTCTAATAGTATACAAATATTCAGTGCCAGTATCCATTCAAAAATATTTTGCATTGTATCTCAGTTTCTCATGTTGGTTATGTGTCTCTTTCCATATAGATGAGTTAAACACAATAAAATAAAGAATAACAAAGAAAATAAAATAAGAAACCCATTTTTTGAAATATGTTAAATAACAGTGGATCTATTATTTCTCTTTGAGGTCAGTTAAGAGCTACTAAAGCCTGTTGTACAATGCCCAAAAGTCATAAATAATAGTAGAAAAGAAAAAAATGTGTTATGCTAGCTTTGGTCCTGCTACTACCTTAATAGAACCAATAAAAATGTAAATAGGAATAACCTAGGAATAGGGTTATATGAAAGATGAATCACTGCAGTGGCTACAGTCATGCACATGACAAATATTTGAGAATGAGTGTCACAACTAAATGAAATCTAGTTTTGCAGCTATTTTTATTAACCATTTAGACCAGCCAAACATGCAACCTTAGTGTCTAAAAAGTATATTCTAAAGTTCATTAAAATGGAAGGAATAGTCAGTCCTGGGTGCCAGTATCATATTCTGCTTAGTTGGTAGTCTCCTGTCTGATAAATCCATCCCTTTCAGATACTTCTTCTCTAATACCAGTGCTCAACTTACACCAGTTAAGTAAGCAACACTTAATTTTTTTAAAGTTCGCTTGCCCTTCCCAGCTGCATTTTTAAAAACTCAGTCTTGCGTTTAATTTTGCATTTGTTTTTTTTTAAACTACTCTGGAAGCAAAAACAGACTACAGAAAAATAGAAAACATTTGCATCCTATTTTCAGAACCAAGATCTAAATAATTATCTTTAGGACTCTGTCCTGATCTCAGCTTTTATACATCTGGAGTTTAACCCCAACTAGATATATTGTACATGCTGATGCAGAGCTGGAGGAGTGTACTTTACTGGTAAAATATTATGATCTGTTTTACAGAAAGAGAACCAAGACAGAGGTTAAGAACATGATTTTCGGAAGCGCAGACCACCAGCATCTTCCATTGGCTGCAACTACCTTTTGGCTGATCAGCACTTCTGAAAACCAGGTCTAAAATGACTTGCTTAAAGACATGCAGGAAGTCTGTGGCAAAGCCCGGAATTGAGCCCAGTTGTCCTGAATCCCTGTTTGGCTTTCCATGGCACATGAGAGAAAAGATGTTCTCATGGTTGAAGCACTTAAATACATTTCGATGTAATTTCTTCCCATATGCTGACACATTGGAATCAAGGAAGCAGCAGCACTTCAGACAATGCAGATGGACAACTACAGTACCTCTTCACCATCTCTTCATGTGCAGGCAGAGCCAATGGGGTGGGAAACCTCCACTGAAGGGGAGTTCTTGCACCTGTTGTCATCACCATGGCAATGACAGCTGAAATCACAGTCCAGCAGCTGCCTGAGTCAGCAGCAGTCAGCTCATTTCCAACCTCAAAGAGAGCAGGATATTTTAACCGAAAGAGCCAGCCTTAGCATTTCTGGGTGGGCCTAACAACCCCGCAACCTTCAATATAACTGATTGCTCTCCAAGCATTATCATGCCATAGCACGGGGCCAGCCTGGGAATTTAGGGGGCAGCTAGCTAGTTGGCTCTTTGGAATACATCTCAAAATTAAATGACTCATTTTAAACAGAGAGTGTGTGAGCATGTGCCTGCACACAGCCCACCTACTTCTTCCTTTCATCCCTAGGGGTCAGTTTGCATTTGCAAGACTATTGTCTGAAAGGGAAGAGTTCACTATTTGTTGTTGGCTTTGTTTTTAATGAAAGCTCAGCTTTGCTGCCTGGGGCAAAGACTGGATCTGCTAACAAAGGGCTTGGATATCATCTGGCTGTGTGCAATATCACAGATTAAAAGTGATATAAAAATGAGAAACCGCCATGGACACTGGTGCTTTTCATTGTCCTCTTACCAATCCAATGCTTTCCACCGTTCCTTGCAATACTACTGCATAGTCTCCAGCAGCCCCGTCCCCTGCCAGGTTGCCTGTCCAGATGTAAAACAGCATACATCTCAGGATGTTACCTTCTCAGGTGATACCAATAATCTCCCTCCAGCCACACGTACAGAGGACCTACAGCATACCATATCACACTACATCAGATTATGTTGTGTCATATCAGAACTAAAGACGTAGGTTTCTGTTTCCAGCGTCCCCTACAGCCAGATAACCAGACCTCGATAAATAAGAATTGTCATGATCACAAGCCATTGGGTACCACATATTTACGACTACCCAAAGAAATAGGATGTAAACTGGCACATCTGAGTATTTAATCATATCAGGGTGAACAATTCTGTGCCAAATTAAGGGAGTGCATAGAAAGGACATCCCTGACATTCCAGTCTCAAGACACCTACAGAATTAATCCTCATGTACTTCCCACAGAAGTACTGCTACTGCAAGCCAACAAATATGCACTTTTGGTGGATGGGGGCAGCTGCTACACAACCCAGTGTCTCATTCATAAACTCTCTTTTTATTTTCAAGGCAAAAGAACACTCTTAATGTATGGTGTAGCTCTGATTCCTGATAGATAGGACTCTGAAGAGCTGCCTCTTTAATTAAGTATCATACGCCTCTAAATCAGTGGTGGACAACCTGCGACCCATCAAGGTAATTCGCTGGCTGGCCACCAGACAGTTTGTTTACATTTGCATGGCCGCCTGCAGCTCCCAGTGGTCACAGTTCACAGTTCCGAGCTAATGGGAGCTGTGGGAAGTGATGCAGGCCGCAGGGATGTGCTGGCTGCCACTTCACACGGGTCTCATTGGCCAGGAACTATGAACCGTGGCCACTAGGAGCTGCGGGCGGCCATGCAAATGTAAACAAACTGTCTGGCAGCCAGTCAGCGAATTACCCTGATGGGCCACAGGTTGCCCACCACTGCTCTAAATAGTCTCATCCACACAATTTAAAGTTTTGAAATTGGCCATTATACAAAAAGCAGATCTGGATTTAAATTATTTAAAGTGCACAGTAAATTTGTGTTTCCCTCATGCTGCAGGGAAAACATGGTGGTGGTGGTGGTGGTGGTGGGGAAACATTCTCTTTAGAACAATTCCACTTTGAATTGTGTATTTTCAGTATTGCTTTCCTTTCCCATTTTTATTACTAGGTAAGTTTTCATGAAAACTGGATCTTTGGGGGGTTTTGAGATTATCTGCACCTGCTGCCTAGCCTATAAAAATGTGGTTTTAAATTCAAAGCAATAAAACACTGCAATTAACTGGAATGATATGGTTTAGGTTGAAACCTGAATTCACACAATGGGCTCTTTCTGCTGCTAGTATATAAAGCTTGCCTCTTTGGTCACAAATATTTATGTAGCAACAGTGTATTCTTTTTTACTCATTTATTTTATCTCTATGTTATTATAAATTTATTTGTATAATTTATTTGTGGCCAGAGGCCACATCCAGGATTGTGGTCCCATTGTACTAAGCACTCTACAAACAAAAGAAGATAGACAGTCTCTGCTCCCAAAGAACTTACAGTGTGTGACACTGGCAGGCAGCAGGCTGAGAAGCAGGAGTAGCTACCACATGCACAACGTTCCAGCTGGAATGCAATGTTCACAGAGATGTAATACTCGGTGACCGCCTTGCTACCAACACAGTGAGTACCATAAACACAGTGCTCCCCTGGCCGAACTGTGTCATTGTGCTTACACGGGGCCCTGCTGGAGGCAGTTTGGCAACCATAATAGGCAACAACATAGGGCAGCGTAGGGCTAGGGAGGTCTCAACACCAAATGTGGCTGTGTTATTTCCTCTGGTAACTAAGAAAGCCCCATGCTGTTCCTATACGTATGGTGCGTACTGCTAGTCCATGATATGGGCAGGTGCATTCATACATGCAAGAGCAGCCTATGCAGCTGCTGGAGCACCAATATGCAGTGACTGTAATGTTAGGTCACAATCTAGCCTTTTAAAATATTAAGCATATTAAAAAACATACATACACCTCAAAAGATGCAATTGGCCATCTACTTGCCATTTTCAGTTGGCAGTTTCACACAGGCATCACAGTAAATGAGTCTTTCCTAATATCCCAGGGCATAACAGAAGTTCCTAGTTACAAAAAAGAAATCTGTAGGCACTTCATGAATATTCCCACATAACTTCATAAACATGATTTCCCTAGAAATTGTCAAAGGATAACTTCCAAATCTATAACATTACCCCTAATTAGTGGTTAAAATTAATACATAAATAGAGCTAAGATTCCATTAACAGTTCCACTTCCAGCCCAAAAGTGGATGAATTGCTCTTCATTTTATCAAATTTCTCATTTTTATTCTACATAAAGGTTTCCTGCTTCTCTGGATTCCAAAAGAAATATGAATTTTTACCGGGAACCATCTCCCACTGGCAGCAGTAGAGAAGTTTGAAATCAGAGTGAATATGTTTAAGATCAGGAGCAACAGGAGCAATTTCCAAGAAAAATAAGAAAACTTTGTAATTCCCCGATAGAGACAGAGTCAGATCCTGAACCTCTGTGCTCTCAAAAAGAGAATACTTGTCCATTGTTTAGTAGGCTTATATGTTGAATTGTGCCCTATGGCATAACCAATATCAATATTAAGACCTTACATACGCTAACGAACATTGTATCTATAATTCTGCACCGTGCAGCTCAGATACGGGTTAGATGATGCAGTGTTAAACGCTTCTGAGCATTTTCAAAAGCACCCACAGTTAGCCTAGTGCTGCTCCTATTGAAGTCAATGACAGTTTTATGATGAGTTTATAGGAGCAGAGTTAGGCCAATATCAAACGTTTTTGTAAATCTCACCATACACCTTCTGCCACTGCTATTAGTGCTGGATCTGTGCCATGAGCAAATTATAGATACGAAGCTCATTATGGTAAATGCAGCTTAAGAGTTTATTTGAAAGTCTGAATACCTTTTTGTATCATCTTTTCCATAGCAAGGGAAGATAGCAGGAGGGTTTCCAATTTGGCTATAATTTAACTACAGAAGGAAATTACTCCTCATTCACTGCCAAAACCTAATTACAAATAAGATTTTAGAACATCAAAGCATATGGAATGAGGTGTTTCAGAACGATTCAAAGAAAATTAACAAAACTTAATTTACTATATTTAATATGATTGTGTACATTTTCATTCTGGCATCAGAATGCCACCTTGTTCCTCACTAAGGTGTGTGAACGAGCCTGCAATTTCCTTTCCACATCTTTTCCATTTGATATTGTAACATACTCCTCTACTCCATTTCCTTTGCTTTCCAGCTTCACACACCCACCCAACCAACTGCTAGAGTAATTGAGTCAAGTTTCTTCCATACAGGGAAAAAGCTGTGAACAAGGAGGCCAATGAGGCTTGTAAAATAGTTCATAGAATCACAGACTTTAAGGTCAGAAGGGACCATTATGATCGTCTAGTCTGACCTCCTGCACAACACAGGCCACAGAATCTCACCCACCCACTCCTGTATCGAACCCCTACCCTATGTCTGAGCTATTGAAGTCCTCAAATTGTGGTTTAAAGAATTCAAGAGAATCCTCCAGCAAGTGACCCATGCCCCATGCCCCATGCCCCACTCTGCAGAGGAAGACAAAAAAAAAAACCAGGGCCTCTGTCAATTTGCCCTGGAGGAAAATTCCTTAACAACCCCAAATATGGCAACCAGCTAAACCCTGAGCATGTGGGCAAGACTCACCAGCCAGACACCCAGAAAAGAATTCTCTGTAGTAACTCAGATCCCATCCCATCTAACATCCCATCAGGCATATTTATCTCTAATAGTCAAAGATCAATTAATTGCCAAAATTAGGCTATCCCAACATACCATCCCCTCCATAAACTTATCAAGCTTAGTCTTGAAGTCAGATATGTCTTTTGCCCCACTGCTCCCCTTGGAAAGCTGTTCCAGAACTTCACTCCTCTGATGGTTAGAAACCTTCATCTAATTTCCAGTCTAAACTTCCTAATGGACAATTTATATCCATTTGTTCTTATGTCCACATTGGTACTGAGCTTAAATAATTCCTCTCCCTCCCTGGTATTTATTCCTCTGATATATTTATAAAGAGCAATCATATCTCCCCTCAGCCTTCTTTTGGTTAGGCTAAACAAGCCATGCTCTGAGTCTCCTTTCATAGGACAGGTTTTCCATTCCTTGGATCATCCTAGTAGCCCTTCTCTGTAATAGGTAATAATTGGAGATATACCAATCTCCTACAACTGGAAGGGACCTTGAAAGGTCATTGAGTCCAGCCCACTGCCTTCACTAGCAGGACCAAGTACTGATTTTGCCCCAGATCCCTAGGTGATCCCCTCAAGGATTGAACTCACAACCCTGGTTTTAGCAGGCCAATGCTCAAACCACTGAGCTACCCCTCCCCCCTGTACCTGTTCCAATCTGAATTCATCCTTCTTAAACATGGGAGACCAGAACTGCACATAGAACTTGTATACAAAATCAAGCCTGCAAAAAAAGGGCATACACATAGAAAACTGTTCACCAGACTGGGAGTTTTGGTACATAAATTTCCTCTGCATGCACTAATCTGAAGTTTGCCTGAGCATTTACCTGTACCAAGTACTTTTTAACGGGATCGACTCAAGGCTTGAATTTTGACAGACTGGGCCAAATTCATCCATTATGTACAGTAATTCTATTGACTTAAATAGAGTTGTTTATGCTTCTTGGTATGCTGACCTCAGTGGAGTTAGGCATAAAACAAAATGGAATTAAGAAGGAGATGAAGCCTCAATACAGCGTACAGTGGAGATGATGCAAATTACCTTTTAAAAATAAAATACAGCGCAAAGAAAACAAGCAGCATTGATGTTTTTTTACTGGAACAATTTTAACTTGCTAGCTGGTGAGACTGCATAATGCACAGCACAAGTAATACGCTGCATAGTTATAACTGTATGCTATATTCCTCTGGGATACAAGGAGGAGGATTTTCAGAAGTGTCCGAGTCCAAGCAAAAGTCCTGTCACTTAGGTGCTTTTGAAAATCTCAGCCTAAAACAATAATAGTCTTTGTAAGACTGTCCCATATTATAAAAATGTATCACTTACCCAAATCCATAGGAGATTCCTGGCAGTGAAAGTGACCTCAGAACAATGCATGATGGACCATAATTTGGCTTGGAATCCACTGATCTATGTCTCAGGGAGCCTGAAATTAAAAGAAAGCAGTTAAGTTTAAAATCACATCTATATTGAATGGCCCCATGGTGGGGTTTACAGACCTAGGACAGAGACTAAGGGAGTGAAGGAGCAGAACTGGGCCAAACGGGCTCCACCTGCGCAGCAGCTGTAACGCATGTTCCAAATGGATCTGCTCAAAAGGGCCAGGGAGGGAGAGTAAAGAGGGTGCCTGAAGGGAGGAAAGTAGTTTGTGACTTCTGGGGACAAAGTCATCCACAGGAGAGGGTCTAGATTGTAAATAAGATCCAACTGGGAGATCAGGAGCCTGCTCCTTTTCCCTCTCCCCACTATCTGCTGAGGGAGAATAACTGGACAGTTGGAAGCAAGCTGGAAAATACTCAGTTGCCTAACTGAGTTGCTGAGGCAATTGACCATTTATTATATAGCCTGCAATTAGGTCATATAAAAAAAAGAAACACTAGCAGGTCACCTGCAGTCATCTTCAGGGTCTACCTAAAGCCCACAAAAGCAAATACATGCAAATTTAATGGGGAAAAATCTATATAAACTATCAATCCCTAATACTTAACAGTTTATTCCCTAGATTTTTACAGAGTATATTGATGGGATATGCAATTTAGCAACCTTAACTGGAAGTTAAATTTATTTAGGTGATACTTATTGAATTTGGTCAAACTCAAAGTAGAAGTTATTCAAACATGGTTCATTGTGTCAAAGGGAGGCCTATTCAGAGAATATTTAGCTGGTGGACCAAAGCCCCAATCACTCAACTGACCATAAAGGAATTCATGTAATGTGTTGAATCAATGTAGGTGTGCCTGCAGAGTACACTCCATGTGCTAAAAATCCTCATAAATATTCCTTACAAAACTGAACAGGTCACTCACACAAAGATATTCAGTATCTTCTCCTGGATCATTCCTTCATGCAGGCAGAACCTGTGCTATCAGATGCCTCATCAGCAGCCAAAGCAGCAACAGCTGTAGGCTGAACTAATGTAAAAGTTGTTTTGAAACGTTCAGTAAGAGTCATACCTCAACAGAGGTGTTGTGAGACTTCATGATTGGAAAGTGCTTGGAAATTATTGGCACAAGTTCAATGTGTGGATTGTAGGGGCCGGGGGGAGGGTGGCTTTAAGCCAAATCTATGTTCCCTCCAGTCCTGGGGACATTGGTGCATGTTTAGTCCACAGCACAAGTTAGAACTACCGTCAGATTGCTCTAGCTTGTGTCAGTTGTCAATGCCTTCAAGGCCCCAGGGGGCCAATCAGTTGCACACAGTGGTGCCTTCTGGCCATTCTGTTGGTCCTTAGGGCTCAATCAGCAGGACACTGGGGCACTCCAGCCACATCTTCAACCTCCTTGTTGTGTTATGTGCCAGCAGCGGGGAGGATGGTGATGTAAGAGCCACAATCACCTTCTGCACAGGGAGCATGCTTGAGTGGTCAGACCCACTTAATTTAAAGTTGCTTTGCATTATCAGCACAGCACAAAGCAGCCCTAGTATGTTGCAGAGTTGAGGACAAAATATTTAAAACTTCTGAGATCTTACATGGCAAGTTGCACCTCACTGCAAATATTGATGGTCATGTGATAAGTCCTCTCCCAAATTTTAGTCATGCGGGTAGCTCTCTTCCCTTTGATATTCTAGGGCCTGCTGGCAGAGCCGGCGCTAGGCATAAGCAGACTAGGCAATTGCCTAGGGCCCCCCAAGCAGCTCAAGGGGGCCCTCCATTAATTATTAGTATGTTTTTTTGGGGGGCCAAGCAAGAATATTCCTACTTAGGGCCCCCACTGGGCTGACTCCTCCTTTGCCTGCTGGTCCATCACATGAGAGAAGCAAGCCACACCACTAGAGTGCAAGTGTTCACACATTAACATTCTTATTCTTGATTGGGAAACACATCAGAACAAAAAACCAGAAAACAGGAGGAAAATGGTATCCAATCAATGAGATTGTTCTGAAAATAGGAAATTGAAACAAAACAAAAAAGCCTATTCATGTTACAATTACAGATTAAAGAGTCATGGTCTTTTAGGGCTAACTTACTGCAAATAGTTAAAATTAGAGCACAGACTTGAAATCAATTCAAAGATCACAGAATTTAAATAAGGGTTTTCAGGAAAAAACATCTCCATCATCATATCCGGTGGACAGAAATGTGAATGACTTTTTTTTAAGAATAGATAGGTTATTTTCTCCATACTGTTGAGTCACAACATTATAAATGGGCTTTCCAGAAAACCAACTCTCTCGTAAATAGAGATATGCCAGCTTGAGTTTCCTAGCATTTCAATAACACTAATTGTCCCTCCTTTTTTTCTTGCTGCTGTTTGCCGTATTTCTTGGAAAACAACAGCTGTGTTTATTCAAATAGCAGCATACTGATGACTTGATGAGAGGCTAATCTGCAGGAATCCCAAGTGTGACTGTCCTGTAGATATCCTCTCAAAAACCCAGACAGTATTTTTTGGATGATACAAGTCCTTGGGAAGACGTCCATACTCTTCTAGTCTATCTGGAAGGCTTTCCTTATTTCAGCTGGCTAGTTTATTGAATTTCTTGCAATGTATATCTCATTTTTTCAGTTCTGGTGGAATAATTTCCCCATCCATCATTGTCAAAAAGTAATTCTGCAACATGAACAATTTCAGTCCTCTCCCTTCTAAGCAAAGGGACTTAAGCAGTACTTTGAATTACAATAGAAACAAGCCACAGCATTCATCTAGAAATCAGGGCAATAAATTCAGTGGGTTTGTCAGCGTTCTTTGTGAAACAATGCAAGCTTGAGACTGCATTATAACGTAGTAAGCAGTTTACATAATATATCAAATGATCCAGGAAAAAAAAAAAGAACCATATGGGCAACTGAATTAACCACTTCGATTCAAAGAGCATTGGCTTTCACAGTGGTGCACAGACTGCAAGGCATGCAGCTATTCTTCAGATCAGCCAGAACTACACAGATAAATCCCCTAATTACTGTAAAAATGTACCACAAAACATTTTTTTCTGGACAATATTTCTAAGAATGGGCAAATCAGTGTGGAAAAAAAATAAGTGTCACCTCTCTATTAACCCTTGACTCACTAGAATTTTCACTTTTTTTTTTGTTAATGCTGCTATTAAAAAAATGTTTAATGCCTGCAACCCAAATAGGAATCAAAATGAGGAGTAAGAAAGAAAAAGCTCCACAATAAGCAGAGAAATACACACAAAACACAGCACAGAAGCATGCTGATGTATTTGCTTTATGTAGGTGAAAGGAAATAGTATGGTTCTGGAGGCTAATGGCCTAATATTAGCGAGCAATGTCCTTTAACAAGAAGGACTTCCAGATAACTCCCTCAAAATGCTGGTGATTACATTTCCAAGTGTTATTGTACATTTTTCAGTTGTCTTCCTCTAAAGGCTAGAGCATCACTGAGATAGCTAACCTATAACAATGGTAGCAGGCTGTTGTGCTGCTCCAGAGCAGGCTGGGGAGGCATAATCTTATTCCCAGTCTCTCCACTGCTCTAGAGAAGGAGTAAAAGGTGACAGGGCATCATATGCTCACCAATGCAATAGATACTTTGCGAAAGCAGAGTCAAGGCTTTGTCACTTCCTCCCGCTATCCCATCCCTCGCCCAGCCTGTGCAAGGAGGGATGCAGCACCTCTACTTAACCCATTTTCCACTGCGCAAGGTAGTCTGGTGCCCTGGCATGAAAGAGTAATGAGGCATGTGACATGGCAGTCTGCCCTCTCAGGGAAGTAGTGCATAATGGTCAGTCCACCCTGCCATATGACACGGCCCTATAAAGGTTTGAAAGGTTTTATAGATATCTAAGGATGTAAATGGGATATGGATAGTGAGGAAGTAATGTGGGTATGAGTGGTGCTTAGGAGGAAATCCCATCACTGCATCATTAAGGACTGAGGGCCAGAAACCTTCACTCTCCACCCCCCAACCAATTGGGGAATAAGCTGGGAGAAGGGGACCAGCATAAATTCTGCCTTCTCCTCACAGCAGGGCAGATGCCATCAGGAGAAAGCTGGCCTGCTGAACCCTCTGAACCTGAGGACTAATTGGAGAAGATGGGTTGGTTGAGGGAGAAGCTGGCAAAGGCCAAAGGTGGTTAACTTACAACCAGTTCCCAGGAGAAGAGCTGGGGACTTCTGTTTTGAGAGATCAGACCAGGACCCTTATCTAGACCCAGAGAGGGGTGACATGGGGCACTTTGGTAGAAAGACTTAATAAACCAGAGCCCACAAAGAGGTACATCTCTTGAACCAATATAGTTTGAGTAACTGACTGAAAGAACCTGAGAGGCCCTGATTGCAATGCACCAGAGAGCCATTAAGGGGCTGCAAAGGGGCATGCTGGAGGACAGCATTCCATGACATACCTATAGGTTAGGTATGTACAATTTATAAAGGTACAAATAATAAAAATAACTAAGTCACTGGGCATTTTGCCCTTGACTTCAAGCACAGGATCAAGTCCAAAGTCCCCAGCCTGCCCTGCATAGAGTCAGAACTGCATACTTCATGTGTCCTGCACCTAAAGGATGTGACCGTTTGGATTCCTCCCACATACACATAACATTCCCAACCCAAACGCTGATTTTTCAGCCTTGAAGGGTGATGATCAGCCCACATCCATCTCTAACAAGAAAAATATCCAAAAGATAACCTGTCTCTCCAGCTGTGGGTTGTGGAAGTCATGGTCCGCTTTAGCCATAGTAGCACACAAACACTATCTGTTCTTTGCCCGCTAATCTCTAAAATGGATGTTGTTATTCTGGACACCCGTGAATCACACTTTGCTGTAAAATAAACTTTGGGCTAGAGGAAACACATTTCAGAGGTTACAGATGAAAAGAGGAGATTACTTCCGCACAAGGGAAATATGTGAGTTTCCACTGATGCAGCGTTCATTCCTTACTTTTATATAAAATGTAATAACATTTATATAACTTGGATGTATGTGTAATGTACAATAAAGAGGGATTTATCTGCCACATTAAGCCACATCTGGAGTGATGTGTGACAGCTGCTTATTAGTGCACAGCAATAGTAAACCGCAGTTTAAAATGAATACCATTACTGTCATGGCCTGCAAGCAATCAGAAAGATTGCTATTCTAGTAATGTTCATTTCCTTGTTAGAGACAAGAACTGAGGCACACCCAAGTGTTAGGAGATACAAGAACTGAGATACACAGAGTAGCCTACTTTTATTTAGGTTCTAGGAAAGGACAGTTGGATGGCAAAACACAAAGTTGAGCTTTGTACCCACATAACTATGAGAATTTCAGCAAACAACTCTGTAACCAAACTCTTTTCTCCTCTCAGACATTTTTAAGAGGTGTCCACTTATGAAAGCTCCTTAAAGAATCCTTCTCACATTACATGAACTCGGCTGCTTCAGGACACAAAGAGAAGATTATTTGAATTCATGTATCAGCAGCGCTTGCTATTGAAAACAGGGGCTCAAGTGGGCTAAAGGATCCATTACTTTAACCATTTATTGCATTTCTATACTGACTAAGCTTTATCTATGGTAGCTCTTAATGCCTTCAGCATGTTCCCATACTAGATATTTATTTCAATAAAGTTATTAATTTCATAGCTTTACCATTTTTGGCATATCAAATATTACTATTGTCTTTGTCCTAATACTACAGAAATTGCCCTCATTTGTTCAGTCCAAATTTCAAAGTTCACAATGTAAGAACCATCTGTCACAAGGGGTAAATAGAATTATTTTTAAAACACACAATTTACATATGGCATTTCTGACCTTACTATTAGCAGTGGCCATCTTACTGAAGAGTGATATTATTTATGATACTGGCAATGTGAAAATCCATTAAAGACAGTATACCCGCAGGCAACCCTGCTTTCTTAAGGGTTTAAGAATCAAAAGTTCCACCAAACACAGAGCAGCTAGCTCAATATCTATCATCTGAGGATCTGGCTCCTAATCTTTAATATTTGAAAAATGGAATTATAAAATTTTATTTCTTTTAAACCACTAGTGAAGCAGATGACACGCTAGTTTAGATCTTGTATCCTGGATCCTCACACAGCTAGCATCACAATAACAATTTCTTGGCCTAACAGTTGGCCCCAACAATAGGCTCAGAAATGTCCTTTATAGCTGATTTATTTTTGTTTGTTTCTTATCTTTTAAACTATCATATTACTGGGCTGTGCAAAATAGATGCAGTTCTCCTTTAAGCTGGTGAATCATATTTTGTTGTATAAAAAGAAAAACCTCTAAGAGTTGTAGATAAATTTAATGTTAAAAACAGAGGTTATGTTTATATATATGGTGAACTCTTCATTTACCCACACCTATGGCAATCAATTGTTTGCATATCACATTCTCATACAGTATCATCCACTATATGTGCTTCTATGGGTAGAGCTCACTAGAATAGCACAAGCCCACATTAACAGGGCAGGGTAAAGTAATTCAGTGTTCACTCACACATGCAGCGTATGGAAATTTGGAGTGAGACCACAGGATGCTAGCCCAGGTAGGCTTCCCTGATCTCAAACATGGAAAGATGGGATCCTGGGTAACCAAGGAAAGAGGTCAGAGTTTGGATGTGTGGTCAAATGGAAACTTGCAGTGAGACCCTGGAGGGGTTCAAGTATCAGACTAGAATTTAAGTGGGAACACAGAGGGAAGGGGAGGAACTGGGACTTCACAAGACAGGTGGTGATGGCTGGATGTCTGAAGGTTCAGGGTTGGCTTAGGGGAATAAGGTCCAGATCCTCAAAGGGATTTAGGCACTTAATGCTTTAATTTCAATGAGTTAGGCACCTAAATCCACTTGAGGATCTGAGCCTAAGTGAAGTTTTTATTTTGCCCTAATTGAAGGGGACAATAAGAATGGTCATACTGGGTCAGACCAATGGTCCATCTAGCTTACTATCCAGGCTTTCTGCCTTTGATGTATTTTAAAAAAAAATTGCTGTTAGTTTTTAATATTTTTAGCTCATTGCTCTTCCAATTCTTTCTTGGTCTGCCTTATTATATTTCTATACTTCACTTGCCTGAGTTTTTGCTCCTTTCTATTTTCCTCATATTGGACTTCCAATTTTTAAAGGATGCCTTTTTCATCTAACTACCTCGTTTACTCTGCTGTTTAGCCACTATGGCAATTTTTTTGGTTCTCTTACTTTTTTTATTTGGGGTATACATTTGGTTTGAGCCTGTATTATAGTATTTTTTTAAATAGTATCCATGCGATCTGCAGGCATTTCACATTTGTGACTTATCTTTTAATTAGTTTAACTAGCTTCCTTGTTTTTGTGTAGTTCACCTTTCTGAAGTTAAATGCTGCTGTGGTGACTTTCTTTGGTATTTACTTACACACACACACATGGATGTTTAAATTGAATGACATTATGGTTGCTATAATTTCACCTCTTGGACCAAGTCCTTTGCTCCAATTAGGATTAAATGAAGAATGAACTCTCCCCTTGTGGGTTCCAGGACAAGCTGCCCCAAGAAGCAGTCATTTACACTGTCTAGAAATTTTCATCTCTAAATCCCAACCTGAGGTGACATACACCCAGTCAACATGGGGATAGTTTAAATTCCCTATTATTATTGCATTTTCTGCCTTTGTCACCTCTAATCTATTTGAGCATTTCACAATCATCATCATCCTGGTCAGGTGGTTAGTATTATCTTCCTACTGTTATACTCTTAGTGTTCAAACATAAATTTGCTTAGTAATTAATGCATTGGGTATGGCTATAGTTCAGTTACAATCCTAACAAAGCATCAGAGGGGTAGCCGTGTTAGTCTGGATCTGTAAAAGCAGCAAAGAATCCTGTGGCACCTTATAGACTAACAGACGTTTTGGAGCATGAGCTTTCGTGGGTGAATACCCACTTCTTCAGATGCATGTGGTGGAAATTTCCAGGGGCAGTATATCTATGCTAGCAAGCAAGCTAGAGATAACGAGGTCAGTTCAATCAGGGAGGATGAGGTCCTGTTCTAGCAGTTGAGGTGTGAAAACCAAGAGAGGAGAAACTGGTTCTGTAGTTGGCAAGCCATTCACAGTCTTTGTTCAATCCTGAGCTGATGGTGTCAAATTTGCAGATGAACTGAAGCTCAGCAGCTTCTCTTTGAAGTCTGGTCCTGAAGTTTTTTTGCTGCAGGATGGCCACCTTAAGGTCTGCAATAGTGTGGCCAGGGAGGTATGTCATGGAACAACAACATCGCTTGCCTCACAACCTAAGTCGTGCAGAACGCAATGCCATCCACAGCCTCAGAAACCACCCTGACATTATCATCAAAGAGGCTGATAAAGGAGGTGCCGTTGTCATCATGAACAGGTCTGACTACCAAAAGGAGGCCGCCAGACAACTCTCCAATACCAAATTCTACAGGCCACTTCCCTCAGATCCCACTGAGGAATACACTAAGAAACTACAGCATCTACTCAGGACACTCCCCACACTAACACCAGAAGAAATCAACATACCCCTAGAGCCCCGACCAGGGTTATTCTATCTACTACCCAAGATCCACAAACCCGGAAATCCTGGACGCCCCATCATCTCGGGCATTGGCACTCTCACTGAAGGACTGTCTGAATATATGGACTCTCTACTTAGACCCTATGCCACCAGCACTCCCAGCTATCTCCGTGACACCACTGATTTCCTGAGGAAACTACAATGCATTGGTCACCTCCCAGAAAACACCATCCTAGCCACCATGGATGTAGAGGCTCTCTACACAAACATCCCACACACAGATGGAATACAAGCTGTCAGGAACACTATCCCTGACGATGCCACAGCACAACTGGCTGCTGAGCTCTGTGCCTTTATACTTACACACAACTATTTCAAATTTGATGACAATATATATCTCCAGATCAGTGGCACTGCTATGGGCACCCGCATGGCCCCACAATATGCCAATATCTTTATGGCCGACCTGGAACAACGCTTCCTCAGCTCTCGTCCACTCACGCCCCTTCTCTACCTACGCTACATTGATGACATCTTCATCATCTGGACCCATGGGAAGGAGACTCTGGAAAAATTCCACCATGATTTCAACAGCTTCCACCCCACCATCAACCTCAGCCTGGACCAATCTACACGGGAGGTCCACTTTCTTGACGCCACGGTGCAAATAAGTGATGGTCACATTAACACCACCCTATATCGAAAACCTACCGACCGCTATGCCTACCTTCATGCCTCCAGCTTCCATCCCGGACACATCACACAATCCATTGTCTACAGCCAAGCACTGAGGTACAACCGCATCTGCTCTAACCCCTCAGACAGAGACCAACACCTACAAAATCTCCACCAAGCATTCTCAAAACTACAATACCCGCACGAGGAAATAAGGAAACAGATCAACAGAGCCAGACGTGTACCCAGAAGCCTCCTACTGCAAGACAAACCCAAGAAAGAAACCAACAGGACTCCACTGGCCATCACATACAGCCCCCAGCTAAAACCCCTCCAATGCATCATCAAGGATCTACAACCCATCCTGGACAATGATCCCACACTTTCACAGGCCTTGGGTGGCAGGCCAGTCCTTGCCCACAGACAACCTGCCAACCTGAAACATATTCTCTCCAGTAACTGCACACCGCACCATAATAACTCCAGCTCAGGAACCAATCCATGCAACAAACCTCGATGCCAACTCTGCCCACATATCTACACCAGCGACACCATCACAGGACCTAACCAGATCAGCCACACCATCACTGGTTCATTCACCTGCACATCCACCAATGTAATATACGCCATCATATGCCAGCAATGCCCCTCTGCTATGTACATTGGCCAAACTGGACAGTCTCTACGGAAAAGGATAAATGGACACAAATCAGACATTAGGAATGGCAATATACAAAAACCTGTAGGGGAGCACTTCAACCTCCCTGGCCACACTATTGCAGACCTTAAGGTGAACAAAGACTGTGAATGGCTTGCCAACTACAGAACCAGTTTCTCCTCTCTTGGTTTTCACACCTCAACTGCTAGAACAGGACCTCATCCTCCCTGATTGAACTGACCTCGTTATCTCTAGCTTGCTTGCTAGCATAGATATACTGCCCCTGGAAATTTCCACCACATGCATCTGAAGAAGTGGGTATTCACCCACGAAAGCTCATGCTCCAAAACGTCTGTTAGTCTATAAGGTGCCACAGGATTCTTTGCCAATCCTAACAAAGTTGCACCACACAATATTAATGCTGTTTATCCCTTCACAGGCCATTACTTCTTATCAAGTTTGCCTATTGTCATGAGCTCAAATAGTAACAATAAGTGTTGGCAACAGCAGCCTCCTTCTCCAGTAGTACAAAGGCTCTTTCGTCAATGAACAGCAATAGCAATACATGAACTTTCCAGAAGAAATTGTTTGACACGACTGTTTTAAACTCAGTTACCGACTGGCTTTGGGGAAGTGAATACTTTCTACAGGGTAGTTGCACTAGCAGCAGACATATCAAATGCTCCAGTCTGTCCCTTTTACCTGGTAGAGTTTGTGTCCATGTGTCAGCAACATAATTAGACTTGTGGTCTCCCAGTAGTAGGGCTGTGTGATAAGGGCTATCTGGCCTTTTCTGCCCCCTGCTAGAGTTACTGGTACCCTGACAGACCTGGCTACGAATAAGACTTAGTCCTCCAGAGGCCTAGAAGGTCCAGGAGGAGACACTGACAAATTGAAAGAAGGCAGGCAAATTAAGAAGGCATGCCTGCTTCTTCTCAGGGGGACCTGAGTGAGACTAAGGCTGAAGAAGAGCTCCTCAATGATAGCCCAGAACCCCAGGGCCAGGTCAGGGCCATGCCTTCGAGCTCTGCAGCTACATGCTTGCCTTTGAGTTTTATTGGTTTAAAAGGCAGGCAGCAAAAATTCTGAGTTTTGTTGTTATCATTAGTGAACTGTTTAGGGACTGGTACTAACCTTATGGTACAGGCTGTTCTGTGCCAAGCAGGCAGCCACTACTTGTGGACTAAGACAGGGCATGCCTGCAGCACCATGCTTGGGCCGATGGGGGGCTACAGAGTATTCCCACCTGTGACAGGCAGGTTAATTTTGAGCCACTAAAAGATATGTATATTAGGTGCAAAGTTTAAATCCAAACCCCAGGCAGTGATGGTGACATCACAATGCCAGCCCGTGATTCAGGCATGGAGAACAAGTGACCTCATGGAGAAATAATCCCACAATTGGCATATCAGATCTCGTCTTTTCAAGCTACTTGCCATAGAAGCCAGCTGTCTCCTGTCACTTGTGCTCTGCACCTGGGCTTCAGGAGCACAGGCTCTTGCAATGGTATGTCACTGTGAACTTCCACGGCAAACACTGCAGACTGAACTCTGCCAAACTTGAACGTGTAGTGTTCAGATTTAGCTTTGCTTATGGTTTCTTATCTTTTGCGAAATGGTTAATTGTGCCCCAGTTAATAACTAGCTTATTCCTGTATCGTATCAGAAGAAGCCTAGCTTAGACATTTTATTTCACGATTGTTTTTCTGTATATATTTCACTTTAGGACATAGAGCCTTCATTTATATATATTTCCCAAAGAAACTGTTTGACAGGTATAATTTCAGTTAATAAGGATACTTAATATACTCAATAATTAACAAGTTGGGTGCACTATCCGCCATAGTTCACTAACTATTCCTCAGTTTGTGCCACTCAATCTATGGGGTCACCCACCTGCCTTTTAAGGCTTTGTTCTATTCAGGTACTTAAAGAAGGCCCAGTGCTGTGGCATCTGAGTGCCTGTTGTTCAATTATTATTTCTTTAGAACCTACTTTGGGTTTTTCTCTCTGAACCCCTCTCCTGCCTCACATTCATCTCCAGATGCGCTTCCTTTAGGGAAGGATTCCAACTAGTTTGACTTGTTCTTCCCTAACCTAGGGCTGGTGCAACCATTTAGGCGACCTAGGCAGTCGCCTAGGGCGCTGGAATTTGGGGGGAGCCATTTTCTTCGGTAGCAACCGCGGTGGCTGGATCTTCTGCCACCCCGGTTGCTACTGGCATTTAGGTGGAGGGAGCTGGGGCAGGGAAGCACGGGGAGGGCTGCCTGCAGCAAGTAAGGGGAGGGGACGGAATGCAGGGGAACTCCCCGCCCCAGCTCACCCCTGCCCCGCCTCGTTCCCAAGCACACCGTGGCTGCTTCACTTCTCCCACCTCCCAGGCTTGCAGCACCTAAGCTGATTGGCGCCACAAGCTCGGAAGGTGGGAGAAGTGAAGCAGCCACGTGCTCGGGGAGGAGACAGGGCAGGGGTGAGCTGCTTCACTTCTCCCACCTCCAATCAGCTTAGGCGCCGCAAGCCTGGGAGGCGGGAGAAGTGAAGCAGTGAAGGCGTGCTCGGGGTGCTTGTGCGCGGAGCAGGGGTGCCTCAGGGTGGAGGGTGGGGGATGGGGAGCTGCCACAGGGGATGTGTGTCAGGGCGGAGGGGGGTAGCTGCTGCAGGGGGGCAGGGAGCACCTCAGGGCGCAAGGTGGAAGTTTCGCCTAGGGCACGAAACATCCTTGCACAAGCCCTGCCCTAACCACATTATTGCACATTGCTGAGACACTACACTCCTATGGCTTCTGCTGCTGTATAGCACTAACACATCACTCCTCATATGGGACCTGATCCAAAGGCCAATGGAAAAATTCCTATGGACTGCAATGGGCTTTGAATCATCCCCCACTGCTCTAAAGATCTAGCTTTCTATCACACAGAACAATAGGTCACATGAGTGCTTATTTAATTAAAACACTACTAATAATCTGCCCACAAGTGCAAGTAAAACCTCTCCAAGAAATTATTTGTGGTGTTTATAGGTAGAAGTAGCCCATTGATATTTTCCAGTATTCTCACATCTATTAGCGAAAATGTTTAGCAGACTAGCAGATGGAGTGTTTCAGCTAACAATATACTATCCTTTCCTGAAGGGAGAACAATTCAGTCCTTCGCTCGTAACCTACTTAATACATGCCACATAGCTAAAGCCAGACAGTCTCTGAAACAAGTTTCATAAAGGACATGAACAGTATGCATTAAAATCATAATTCTGAGGTGATGAGGGAAAAAATAAATCGTACTGCTGGCTATCCTCTCTATGATCAAGAATGCAACTACATTAAATTTAGTTCCAGTACTCTGAGATCTGCGCTGGCTACCTCTTTGTCTGTGAGCATACTTTAAAGTATTGGTCAGGGCCTATGAATTCCTAAATGGCCTGGGACCTGCTTACCTGAGAAAACATCTCTCCTTCATGACGTACTGCCACATCTTCAGGCAGCAGAGAAGCTTCAGCTAGATCCCTCTCATTCTAAAAAAAGGAGCTGCTGGAACTTGCTTCACCCATTTGTCTGAAATAGCCAGAACCCAATGACCTTCCAAGCATGCTGCAAAAATCATTTATTTGACAGGGGTCTTGGAAAAGGCAGAGAGGTGCGTTCCTTGAGTGATTAAAGCATCTGTTTTGCTGCTTTGGTTTACTGACAAGCTGAGTTAACTCGTTATTTGTATAGGCTTCTTTTTTGCTGCTGGATGGTAAACTTTTGTGAATGTAAGTTTAGTGATAAGGGTGTTCTCTATGGGTGTTTCTTATTACTTAAATCTCAATAAATATTTCAAAAAAAAAAAACACATTGTTATCATATGGCAACATCGTATGTTACCAAATAGGAAACCGAGCAGCCAATAAATGACATAACTGGTACTGCAGGAGCCTTTTATCTTTTTTCCCCCTAAAATATAAATGTTAGCTAAACAACATTATCTAACATTGGCAGCAACTGTTCTTTAGTTCTGTGATTGTACAGCACCTAGCACAATGGGTTCCTGGTCCATGACTGACACTTCTTTAGGGCTATGAGAATAAAAAAGATAAATTATGTATGTTTTACTGTAGATTGAGACATTCAAACATAGTGGTGCTGTATCTAATTCCCATCTTGCCTTTTGGAGATCAATGGTTATTTTCTGCTATGTCAATATTGACTAGATAGTAAAGTCTTATTTAATATTCTCATGTCTATTCTTGTAGCTTTGTGATCACCGATGAAGTCCAGCAGCAGACACCACCCAAACCAACCATGATACTGTGCAAAGCTGAATTACACAGAAAGCAGTCGATGCTGGAAAGGCAAGAATATATGCAGTATTCACTAGTTGACTTATCACTAGCAATTCTGTGTTGGAAAGGGTTAGCATGAAGTTTTTAATACAACAGCTGACTAAATCCCTCTTAAGCTAGCCAAGCTTTCCCATTTAAGCTCATGTAATCAGATTTCCAAAGCCATAAAGGTGGCCCCTTTTGCTATAAATGCTGTAGCCTTAAAATACCTGCTTCCTATCCTAGAAGATAAATATGTTCTTTATCTACAGCTGACAGAATCCAATAATCAAGCTATTTCTTAGTGAAGTTGAGTTAATCCAGCAAATACACAACACACTTATAGAAAGAGTTCCCCCGATTTTATATTTTAGCTGTTTAGTTTTGCTAAGGGCAGCATGAGTAATGATTGCCCTAACTGCAGGATAAGGATAGCCATTTAGTCTATATTCTTGGTCTGACACTTTAAATGGACACTATCACCTCCTGAGCACTTCCTGATGGTTGAGCGTGGCTCTGTTGTGGCTTGCCTCAGTTTCTCCCTTGATGCGGTAAGAATCAGGTCATTTTAACAGCCTGGTCAAAGAGAAGCCAAGCACTCTATTTTACAGCAGTAGATCTCTATTTTATAAGGTTTTCTGAAAGAGGCACTTGCACAATGGTTTAAAGGCTCTTATCTCAGAGCTCAGGCAAAACTTAAAAGTTCCAAAATAGTCTCTGAGTTCCAACAGCAGCTCCTTCTGCTGTAAGGCCTCAGATTTCCCAGCTGCCTGGAAAGCACTGCAGTCTTTCCCTTGCTTACTCAAGGTCTGCCCCTGGTTGGAGAGCTTTGCATTCTCTTCTCTTTCTTTTTAGAGTCTCTCAAAGTCTCTCAGCTACTTATCCAATTAACCTTCCACACAGGTGGATCTGGGTTGGCTTAGTCTCTTTAGCAGAGCCTGTCACAGACAGGCTAGGTGCCTGACCTCTTCAGAAAGCCAGTCCCAGGGGCAGATACATTTAGGCACTTGAATCCTAGAAAACAGTCAAGACCAAAACTGGATCAGTTCTATCCTATAGCTATATTCCTTAGACTCATTTATTGGTGAGTAGATAAAAATATTTGATTTAAGCTTACAAATCAAATTTTATCTCAGTTTAACCCCAATAAATTAATATACATTGGTATTCAATACAGGAGTGTTTCTTGTGGGTTATTACTAGATCTGGGCAAATAATGGATTTTTCAATTTGCTGGCAGTTTTAAAAAATAATCTTTTGGGGTCAAACCTAAAACAACAACAATAAAAATTCAAAAAAACTTAGTGAACTGAAAAGCCAAAAAAAAATCAAATTGAAATGAGTTGAGGTGTTTTTACATTACTGACAAGAAAAAAAATTAAAACAAAACATTTTGAGCCAAAATATTCTGTTTTGACTTTCAGGTCTTTTGACTAAAGCAAGCAAAGGATTCACAACAAGGCCAGAGGAAGTAACACTTCCCCCCTAATGCACTTAGCCCAGTGATTAGGGCACTCACCTAGCATATTAGAGACTTGCATTCAATTTTCCCCTCTGCCTGATGCAGAGAAAGGATTTGAATTTTGCAGGAAAGTGCCGCAGTCACTGGGCTATGGAAGAAGTAGCAGATTTCATTTGAGTAGACTTACAATAGTAAATCCCTGTGCTACTTAAGCAGTAGTGGAACTGAATATATCCATTTGTATCTGAGAAAAGCCGCAGGACCACAGAGTAGAACCTGGATGTATTAAAGCAAAATGACATATGATGGCATCGCTGGGTGACATCACACAGCACATCTAAACAGGAATGTGAACACAATGGGAAGAAAGAACTGAAGCCCTTAATCAGATAGCCATGGCAAGAAAGCTGTATTTATTTTTTTCTGTGTTGGCCCAGATTCCTACTGTTGCTATTTTTGTGTCTGGTTTACCCATACACTTCACTTTAGTTCCCCAGTCATCTGGTAAGCTTCTGAACAGAACGTAAGGACTGTTTTAACTATATGCTGTAATGTTTCTTTGTCAGTTTCAAGAGTATTTTTTGTTTCTAAATGTTGGATTTCTTGTCTTCATACAGTTCACAATCAAAAAGGAAGTTATTTAGCTTCTAAGATCTTCATAGGGCAGATGTATTGCTTTGTATATAGATATGAATGAGTGCATAGTCTCAAAACTTTAGTGCAGGAGCTTATATTTATTTTCTTTATCAATCAAAAAGAAATAATGTAAACTAGAAGGTGTGGAAGTAGGAAAAAAATAATGGCACCCTTTTTCCCCCCTGAGATTCATGTTAGTTAGCAGCCCTTCACTTGATGTTGGTGAAGGAAGAGGAGGCTACATATTTCTCTTCAAATGCTACCCCAAGATTCCACGCAGTGTGTTCTCAAATCATTATCACTCCTGTTTTGCTATATTTGTTGAACTGCAACAGTCCTATGTTTTAGCTTTCTCCATGGAGTTTTCTTCCTTCATATTAATGGATACATATTACAAAGCTAATAAATTTATATAGTATCTATGCATGTAGTATAAGATAGGATTGTGCATACAAGGACAAACCTGGACTCTTCTCTAAAATTGTCTAAAATTGATTCACCTCCTAACAATAAGCATACATCAGACTCATTAGCAAACATCTTTCTGGATGACCAACATAATAACCATTCCAAATGCATGCTGATAAAACCTTTACGCCACACTCTCATGTACTTAAGTCCATGGAGGAATGCATTCCAGAAGGTGGCAAGATGAAACAGCTTACAATGAGGTTCTCTGTACCATACACTAGGGACAAAATCCTACCTGGGTGCTATTCCAGGTTCAGCCACTGCCTTGCTGTATGACCTTGGATAAGTCACTTCACTGCCTTGGGCCTCAGTTTCCATATCTGTAAAGTGGGGATAATGATACTGGCCTCCTTTGTAAAGTGCCATGAGACTGATTAGTGAATGGCACTATATAAGAGCTAGGTGTTTTTATTATACCTTTGCTGTTAAAAATGTTGCACTTTATTTCTATTCCAAGCTTGTCTTCCTTCAGCTTCTAGACTTTGGCATATATGGATAGCAGCTTCCAGCATGTAAGGGTTGGGCGCAGGGCTGGCTCCAGCAATTTCGCTGCCCCAAGCACGGCGGCACGCCACAGGGGGCACTCTGCCGCTTGCCGGTCCCGCGGCTCCGGGTGGACCTCCCACAGGCTTCCCTGTGGGGGGGTCTGGTGGTCCCACCACTCCGGTGGACTTCCTGCAGGTGTGCCTGCGGATGCTTCACCGGAGCTGCGGGACCAGCG
Organism: Gopherus flavomarginatus; assembly: GCF_025201925.1. Taxonomy (NCBI): domain Eukaryota; kingdom Metazoa; phylum Chordata; order Testudines; family Testudinidae; genus Gopherus; species Gopherus flavomarginatus. The sequence goes on along the minus strand of NC_066626.1, from coordinate 57,161,155 downwards.
GACCCTCCGCAGGCACACCTGCGGGAGGTCCACCAGAGCCGCCTGCCGCCCTCCTGGCAACCAGCAGAGCGCCCCCCGTGGCATGCCGCCCCAAGCATGTGCTTGGCGCGCTGTGCCCTGGAGCCGGCCCTGGTTGGGCGTAAGCCAGGCTTCTGTATCTTCAGTTATACTTTGGATAAAGGGTGCAGCGTGGCAATGGCATGATCTACAGTAGAGATACAAAAAGGCTGCTCTGCAGTCCTATGGCCTACCTGCTAACTTACACCCCTACATCCACAATTTCCTTGGAAATCTCTGCGCCAAGCCTGATTACTCAAGTTATATGCAGAATGATTGGCTGGCAGGAGGGTGTTATACATTTTGCCAGTACTTAAGTAAGGAATAAATGGCACAGTTTTTCCTTTGGGTAGCAATATGTAGCAACATTTTTCTCACTTAAGAAATATCTAAGTGCCAAACAAAATTGTGTAGAAATACTGTATGTTCTAAAGGAGCTGCTCTACTACTGTAAACCCTTATAGCCTGTCTTGTGTAATATTCTCAGGAATGGTCATAGAGGTTTTATAGAAATATTGTCATGTCATCTATCCAATATTTGAGAGAAAGCCTTTAATAACAAAAGGTTTTGCTAGGGAATACATATACATTGTAATAATATTTCTACCCACTACTCAGTGAGTTTTATGCTAATTTCTTTTGCTGTTGTGATAGGGCAGAAGAGAGTATAAAAACAATAAGTTCTGAATTTCCCATCTATTTATTGACTACAAGCACCCAGCTATAATTTCCTAAGTAAACTACCTGGCACCACTAGACAAACTCTAAGTCCATGCTTTCCATTACCACTCAACTGAGAAAGTACTTAGGCACGCCAAATGCATAGGTAAAGTAATCAATAAGAGGGGAGAACAAATTAATAGAATGTGATGTAATGTTGTACCCTGAAAGTAGCTTGGTTAGAAATAGCTACAACTGAAAGAGATTTAATCTGGTATCGTACAGGTGTTTACAATCATTTTTGCGTTAGCCTTGTATGACTCGAGTCTGGTTTTAATCACTTAGCAAATGTAATTTCATTAAAGAGATAAAGATATTGCTAACACTAATAAGCCACCTTTGAAATATAGAGAGACTTTCAAGATTGAATTTTTTAGTTAGCTAGCTGCTCTTTCTTTAGAGTCTAATTGATTTTCTTGACATCTCTTTAGCCTGGCAAACTGCCTGCCTAAGTACTTTATCTGACCTTCAGGCTGTTTGCCAGCTATCGATCTAATATCTACAATGGCTATGTTGTAACTGCTCTTCCAACTTTGATAAAGGCTAATGTACCAGCACAAGCAAGACAGGAAGTCAATGGTCACAAAATTTCTATCATCCTGCCTATCCATATCTACTTATATAAGTATTCCAGGTTGGACTGAAATAAAATCCAAAGCAGGCCAGAAGGGCTTTTACTCCAAATTTATGTTCCAGGAAATTATGAAAATAAAAAAAGCATCAAGATAACAAATAAAAATGTTTAGAGGATTTCAATTTCATTGTAGAAACTAAAATAACTTTATCATTTGATGGATAAAATATAAAAACCCCAAGCTTAAATTGTTAAAGGTCAAAACATATGAGACAAAATGTAAAGTGGAAAAACAAGACAGTTCAGTTAGAGTTCCCACCACAAATTCGTGCTCTTTTACCTTTACTTAGGTCAAGTAAAATTAAAGATTTTATATGAGATGATAACTGAATGGAACATGACAGGAAAATAACTACCTTTTAAGTAACATTTTTAGTTCAACAATTTATTGTAAATGAGTAATTACACAGTACTGCACAATAATAAAGAAAAAAAGCTGTGAAACCCACTAAAATTCTTACAATCAAGGCTACATTTTCAAAGAGTCTGCACAACTAAATTGAGCTGTTGTATCCTCAAGAACAGGTGCAAGTGGTATTTATGGCTCTATGCATTCTTAAGGAAGAGTGCAAGTAGGTTTTAGGTAAGTTGCTCCTGATAAAGCTAAATTTTACTAGGGTCAAGATGGGGACCAGAGGAGAGTGGTGGATAATTGACTCACCAAGGAATTTTCAGACCTGAGCACAGGGAACTGTTGGGACATTGGGATTTGAATTTGTTTCTAAGGTAGTGTAGTGACTATAAACAGTGGGTCCAATACTAAGCACAGAAGAGAGGGTGCTCCAAATAAAGCAGAGGCCCAGGAGTCTCACGAGCCATGTCATATCCTGAGAAAGGATCTTCAGATCATGGGCAACAATATTCAATGTGCCAGAGGGCATATTCTGAAGATACAGGTCTGACTTTCTGGCATCTTTGTTTAAAAAAAAAAGGGGGGGATAGAAAAGAAGGCAGGTACAGTGGTTATGGCATTAGCCCAGGAGTTGGGAGTCCTGGGTTCAAGTCCCTGCTCTACTGCAGCTCTTGTCTGTGACCTTGAATTCAAGTCACTTATCCTGTCTGTGCCTCAGTTCCCTATGTGTAGACTGCCCTATCTTACAAGGCTGTTATGAGGATAAATTCATTAAAGGTGGTGCGGTGCCCATCTTCTATGGCAATGCAGTTAAATAAGACCCACTGATAAGAACCATGTTTCAAACAAAGCTTTGCCTTGTGTTTCTCATCATTACTACATGCCCCAGGCGGTCTTAACCCATGCCACTCTTACTTGATCCCTTCTCTACTGCTGCCCCCGTCCTCCCAATTGTAGTAAGACCTCCACAAAATATTTTACGCTCACATGTTCCCTGTGTTGCCTTGCAGCAGTTAAACAGGTTGTGTTACAAAAGCGGTGCCCATGCTGGTGAAGAAACACTGAAGTAAATAAAACAAAACAGCTATTTTAATTTCCAGCTCTTTTCGAAACAGAAAGAAATAGTGAAGCTTGCCAAAAGGGAAACATTAGTAGGGAAAATAATGGATTTTTCAGACTGTAAATAAAATATTCCAAACAGAGCAACACATTAAGAGCTAATTACTGCTTGCTGCCCCTGCATAGTGTATTGTACTGGCACCAAGTTCTTGGCCCACAGATGCATGCAGGTATCAGGCATGATATGTTTTCCAGAACGTTGATGTGCAAAGTAGGAGGCTAGCTAGCTATGCGTGCAGTGCTCCCATGTTTGGCATGGCCCTGCTCCCTGCATGCTAGAATGCCTACACTGTGAATGGGAGATTGGGGGGCGGGGGATTAAACGCTTTTAAGGTGCAGCAAAATCTACTTTGCAAATGCTTTGTCTCCCAGAAATTCAGGAGACAATATTCCTTCCAAAGCTATTGCATCTCTGGGTACTGATGCTCAAAGGTGTGCCTCCATCTTCCCTCCCCTGTTGCATCAGCCTGGGAAGATGCTTAACTGAGCCCCAATATAATTAATAAAACATACACACCTTGCCTGTGCACCTCCAAAGAAGTCATTTACGGTCATAGATTGCTAAGATTTTAGAGACTGATTCATTACAAAAATTTATTTGGCCTCAGAAGAGCTATGATGCTTCATGCATAAGAAGAACAGGATGACGCCTCACAGACTATTTGGCACAGCACCAGCAGACCATCAGCAAACAGACAGCTGAAAGATCAGCTCTTGCAAAGCTCATGTGGAAGAAAAGGAAGAGCTCTGAATTGACTAAGACTGGCTGTGGTCCTGGATTATAAAATAAATGCATTTGACAGTGAAGTCAGCGGGGAAGTTAACAGAAGTAGACTAATTGAAGCACTGATGTACTGGGTCCTTCATCTAATCCTCAAGCGTGTAAACAAAAACCACACCTCTTCAAACACAGGCTCATTTCCTAGTTTGTTCCTGCTGCAAAAATTCCCAATGGAGACTTCTCAAACTCTCTTCAGTTTTTCCCATTATGCTATTTTTAACCCATAATATCAGGGTAAAAGTTTAGATCACAGGCAGTATAACTGTCCCTGCTCTGTTAGGAGGAGAGAGAACATGTCCCTTCTTATAGCTTAAGGATGAACCCATCCTCACCCTCCCTTCCTCCTCTCTTCTCAATGAATGGTGAAATGAGGACTCACCAAGCAAGTGAATCTGGGGAGTTTTGAGGCCAGGAGGGCAGGAGCAATAGTACCTGATGGGAAAAGAGGTATCCATTCAGGAGTCCCCTCTCCACCTTCTTCTCCTCCTACTCTCCCACCACCTGGAGGGAAAAGGGAAGATATGACACCTCATCACAAAAGGAATTGAAGGACAAAGAATGGAAGAGAATGGAGGGAGTAGAATGAGAATCAAGAAGGAAATGCAGAAAGGGGGAAAAAAAGTTAATCATAGGGGGAAACTGTTAGGGACCATGATTGTGTGGGAGGAGGTGTGTAGAGTCCCAACTGTGGAGGGGAGGTAAATATAGGATCTGGTTTCCTTACCTTTACAGGAAGGCATAATTTGCTTTGTCTGTAATTAAAGTTTGGAACTTAGTTCCATTATAAATGTTAGCATTTGGTAAGGATTTATATGTTTTAATGGACATACTGATAGGAGACGTGCACAAATTTGGAGCCAGTGATTTTGAGACGTTTGTTGATTATTGCCAATGTCATGCAACAAACTGATCAAATGTGGCATGTGATCTCCTTCTAGTGATGAATGAGGATTAAGAGTCCATGGTGGTTTTTTTAGATCTAGCAAATGCCTTCAATATCATAGTCCACGAGGCCCAGTGACACACCTGCAGTCACTCACAATGGGCAGAGGAGCCTCCTGCCTAAGAGGCGCCAGAGAGTAGCTTTCCCACTGACTGGCCACTGGCCAGCACAGCCCAAATTCATTGAGCTTAAAAAAATTTAAAAAATCCTGCAAGGCATATCAGTTTCCCTAGGCTTCTGCTGAAGTGGTAGACTAAGGGATTTGGGGTGTCCAGCTTGAGGTTATCTGGTTGGGCAATTTATATTTTGTGACTTAGGGGTTCATTTTCTCAGGCCTGTCATCATATTTTAGATTTTTTTGTTCTGCCTGTGTATATTTTAAATGTTTGTATATAAGTAGTTCTGATCATAGGACAGATGCTGTTTAAAAACATTTGGTGAAATAAAATAAAATGTGTTAATTTACATCAATGAAGAGTCAGTTTGCAAGCTGAATTGAATGGCAGAGGAGATAGATCATGTCCTCATCTTATGCAACATGTCTTTATTTCCAAAAACACTTGCTAAGAAATTGCTTTCTCTGAGCACTTCCTTCCTTTCCACCTTGCCTGTATTTCTTCATTGTTAATATCTTTTTCTCCTTCTCCCTCTCCATTTTTCCAATGTCATTCTCAGTCCCCTCTCTTTTATCTCCATCACTCTGTGTGTGTGCGTGTGTGTGAGAGAGAGACTATTACCTGACTAAGTATATTAGTCCTTGCCTCACTATACTTACATCCATTAAGTCTCCCTTTACCTTACTCTTCCTAAATGGCCTCATTAATGAACCTCCTTATTACTTATTCTAATGCCACTGTCCACTCTGACTTTCTGATTCTTTGAATCTTTGTGTCATTAAGCACAACTCTGACACAGAATTCTTCAAATAAATGAGAAAGCAGTGGTACTTAGCCAGCATTGTTTTGAAATGGATGTGAGAGAATCCTGAAGGCAATAATGAGCATCATCCTTCTGATTTACCTTTTTTCTCTCTCCATTACTTCAACATCACAAAAGACCTGAAACAACAAGGTTCATTGTAACTGAAATGATACTCACAGCAAAAGTAGACCTTTGTATGCTAATACATGGTACAAGGATGTAGAGAAGGCAAATTTACCTGGACATGTAACAGACAACATTCCTCATTTGTATAGGACAGGATAATATGGTCAGCAGCCATCAGAAGGAGCAAGAGTGTGTTCTTCGTAATATATGCATTGTTTGGGGGCATTTTGTCCAGAATAAACACAAAATACCATGAAAGACCAGGCATGTCTAGATTTTCGTTCCCTAAACATGTAAGAATCTGCTTTTTAGATTTGTTTTTTAGAATTTATAATTTTCAGTAATAGTCTGGTGACATAACAATGTATGCTCTATGACCTGATAGAAAAAATCTAGTAGATAAATATACCATACATGTTAGCAGGACTTTTACTTAGTCATGTGTTCAGTTTCTGGTTCCCTCCCTCCTTCTCTCAGCAATGTAAAAGCCAATGAACCTTTATCATTTCTTTTTAATCTATGCAGACTGAAGTCTATTGTATAGAAATTAAAGCAGGTAAAATGCACAATGAAATACTAAGAATTCCCTCACTAGTCTCTCACTACTCAAGGACCTGGTTTAAATCAGGCTTCTCACAAATGAAATGAGCTTAGCGTTCTCAGCTTAGAGTGTCCATTACATATTTGTCCATATCATAAAATCACAACAGAATTTATTACAGTTGGCAGCTTCAGTTCAGAAGAGACTCAAGACTTGAATAGCAAGATGGTTACAGGTCTGAAGAGAGATCTGTTGGCAGACCTGTATGGCGAAGCTTACTCAGCACCTGCCTATACTGCAGCTGCCTCTAAAAGGTCTTTCATGGAAACCAGGATTCTCTCAAATGGGATTTAATCCAATTTAATCCAAAAAAGTGCGGTTTTATTCATAATTATCTTAATGATTCAATTGTAATATCAATTAAAATGGTATGAAAAATTGCTATTAAGCCATTTGAAAACTATGATGATCTATTTTAATTACACATCACAAAAATATTATTTAATATTCTAGTTAGATAATCCTTTCAGAATGGTAATGAAAAAAATACTGCAATAAAAACTAATTATTGCTCTTGCAGAGTTTAGGTGCAAAATTATCCAAGCCCTCTTAAGGCAGGGTATGCAGTGAAATCCTTTCATGGGATACTATTAAGTGTGACGTTTTTATACTCTTATCAGTGTCCTATGGTCTCATGTTGGATCTACAGTTATTGGACAACTTATAACTCAAATGGAATTCAACATGGGCTTCTATTTTTTACATATCTAGAGCAATTCTCTTAGGAATATCTGCTTTCTTTCATCAGACTTTCCAGTTATCCTCACAGATGTGTGTTTTCCTAGGGATATTTCATTCTTGATTCTTTCAGTTGATTCTTTTAGTAGCACTAATGCAACTTTCTAATTACCTCAAGCAGCTGTCTTAATACTCTTTTTAACCTAAACATACTGTGGAACATCTATTTTATCTATACTCAGCACTATCGACTGTTATCATGAGAGAAATTACTACAGCCTGCTCTCCAGAGGATAATTCTTGTTTTATTCATTGGTTCTTTTGCAGGAAATGAGATAAGAGCTTCTGCCCAGGACCTGTAGAACTAGGGGATTTCCCCTCCAGACAAACACAAGAAAGATGCCTTTGTTGTGTCCTAATCTAACAGATCCACACTGAAGGTCACAGCCAGAGGTGAAAGTAAGCCAGTATGGTATGGCATACCGGCAAGAGCCAATGCGCCATGCTGGACTGGACTGGCTTCGGCGGCGGTGATTTAAAGGGCCAAGGGCTCCTGCTGCTGGGGGAAGTCCCGGGCCCTTTAAAGTGCCACCGGAGCTCCGGCAGCCAGGCTCCTGTGGTGATTTAAAGGACCTGGAGCTCCGTGGCGGCCGCAGCCCTGGGCCCTTTAATTCGCCCCCGAGCCCGGGGACTCCCGCTCCAGGGTGATTTAAAGGTCCTGGGGCTCCAAGCCACAGCTGCAGCCCCAGGGCCTTTAAATCTTGAAAGGCCTCACCTCTTCCAGCTGAGGCCAAACCTCTTTCAGTTGAGGCCACATCCCCGCCCAGGACTCTGGTGTACCAGTAAATCCTTTAAGTTACTTTCACCCCTGGTCACAGCATATGTCATATGAATGTCAGGATGAACACTGTATTTTGTAAATTGTTTCCAAAGAAAATCTGTTACATTTGTAATAAAAGTGTCAGGCAACATTGTAGGAAAATTAGAAAAAGGCCGTGAAAGTGACAGGCAGCCAGATTACTGGGATAATTCCTGGGTTTAGTGTCCATTGCAGACTGCCATGATTTTTATCAGCAAGCTAAAGTCACATAGTTGATGCACTACTAAAGCTAACTTTCCTTTCAGTCTTGCTAATCACAAGCAAATTCTGGAAATCCTGCCCCTTTTCTCCTGTGTCTCTAATTCCTGAAAAAGCATGATCCAAGCATCTGCAAAAAGCTTTCAGAAAAAAATGGTTCAAGGAAAACTGTTCAAAGGAAAGCATTTTCTCTCATTATACAATTTTCCCTGGGGAATCATCATTAATAGAAGATTTGTTTAAAGATACTCCGCTAGCTAGTCTATCATCATTGGCTGTCATGGCTTGAGGCAGTCACAGTATGCCAGCAATAGCTATGGCAGTTCAGAGTAGGCAGCCAAAAAGTATTCAGGCTTGTTGAATACTGTACAATCAGTGTCTGGGCTTTTCTTCTTCAAATTCCAAACTCACATTCACTTCAACGTGTTTGAACTCCTTACTAATGATGACTGACAAACATTCACACAAACAGGTTTTTGACTATTCTTTGTATAAATACTCACATTGTTTGTGTATGAATATTCTTGTTTGTGTGCATGCAAGAGTATTTACTATTCTTTAGTTACTCATTTTTAAAGATACAGACATCCAGCTAGGTATGTGAGATGTGTGACTGGTCATGTAGCACAGAAAAGTAAAAGAGGACAAACCCCCAGGCTGAAATTTGTTTGCCAAAATTATTAAGTGAACACTGTATATATTCACAGAACTTTGTACTGGCTTGCAAATAAATATCAAACTGGAGGAATGTGCTCTCTATTCATCTAATCAATTATTGGTAACAATAAGAAATGTATAGCATCCAGAATGAGATGAACAAGCTGATCGCTGGTATTTAGTTTTTGCCTGCTAGGGAGAAAGTTGTATGTAAGTTTGGAGTTTAAACAAAGCTGGTGGAGTGTATGATAATTACACTTGGGTGAGCAGTCTGTTATGCATGCAACACTGCACCTTATATTATTCATAGTTATATTATTATGATATGATTATGATGCATTTTGTACAAGATAAATCATGTGAGGTGTCATTGAAAAAGTTAAGATTTCCTGAATATGATTATCCTATTTGTATGCATGTATCATTTTTGTATCTGAAATTATAAATACTGACTATGTATCTGTACTTCAAATATAGTTAGACCTGGGTAACGCCCACTAGACAAGATGCTTTCAGTCTAGATAGCTGGTTGGAAAGGCCTGTTCAGGGCAATGAGCCATTAGGGAAACCAACATGCCTTAGGACAGGGGTTCTCAAACTGGGGGTCAGGACCCCTCAGGGGGGTCACAAGGTTATTACACGAGGGGTTGAGAGTTTTCAGCCTCCACCTTAAACCCCGCTTTGCATCCAGCATTTATAATGGTGTTTAAATATACTAAAAAGCATTTTTAATTTACATGGGGGGGGGTTGCACTCAGAGGTTTTCTATGTGAAAGTCTGCTAATTCATATCCAAACTATCTAGTATATTAAGATTAGCTTGCAGTTTTTTGTTTATTTTCTAGGTAATCTGCTTTGATCTGTTTGCTATCCATTAAAATCTCTTATAGTTAGTTAACTTCTTTTTGTTTTAATCTAAACCAGTGATCTTTGACTGGAGTGGTTGGGGAAAATTCTGCTTGGTTGCTACAAGTGTGCATTGCTCTCTTCACATTGAGGGAGAGGCGGACCAGGTATTAAACCCATATACTGGCCAGATTTGACGAGGACAGGACGGTACTGCTTTGGGGTCACAGGCTGGGAAGCTAGTGGTTAGAGAGCCTGCCCTGCATGTAACTGTAGCTGAGTGTGTCCCTAGCTGTATGAATGCTGGTGAAAGTGCAGGCTGGTGGGCTTTACAGCTTGTCATAGCAGTACAGTGTAAGAGGGAACCCAGGATGGTGGGTCAGGGGGCTCAGTGGTACCCCAGTTCCAGGTAGCACCCCAGGGCGAACCTGTCACAATGCAGATATGATATTTCAAGACTCCTAGAACATACTGGCACTTAAATAACATTGTAATTTACAGGAATCATGTATTTAAGGAAATGCTTCTTTAATCAGATGTTTACCATGCATAGAACCTATGACAAATATATTTTATAAATAAATTCTAAAATGCTCTTAATCCTAATTAGGGCTATCAATCACAGTTAACTCACATGATTAACTCAAAAAAATTACTCGTGATTAAAAATTAATTTTTAAATCATGATTAATTGCACTTATAACAATAGAATACCAATTGAAATTTATTAAATATTTTCAGATGTATTTCTACATTTGCAATATTGATTGGTTATAATTTGCAGGAGATAATGCTGCCTGCTTCTTATTTACAATGTCTCCTGAAAGTGAGAACACGCGTTCACATGGCACTTTTGTAACCAGCGTTGTAAGGTATTTACATGCCAGATATGCTAAACATTCATATACCTGTTCCATGCTTCAAACACCATTCCAGAGGACATGCTTCCATGCTGATGATGCTCATTAAAAAAATAATGCATCAATTAAATTTGTGACTGTACTCCTTGGGGGGGGAACTGTATGTCTCCTGCTCTGTTTTACCCACATTCTGCATATATTTCATGTTATAGCAGTCTTGGATGATGACCCAGCATATGTTCATTTTAAGAACACTTTGGGTATGTCTACACTACGGGATTATTCCAATTTTACATAAACCGGTTTTGTAAAACAGATTGTATAAAGTCGAGTGCATGCGGCTACACTAAGCACATTAATTCAGCGGTGTGCGTCCACGTACCGAGGCTAGCATCGATTTCCGGAGAGTTGCACTGTGGGTAGCTATCCCGTAGCTATCTCATAGTTCCCACAGTCTCCCCCGCCCATTGGAATTCTGGGTTGAGATCCCAATGCATGATGGTGCAAAAACAGTGTCGTGGGTGATTCTGGGTAAATGTCGTCACTCAATCCTTCCTCCGTGAAAGCAAAGGCAGACAATCATTTCATGCCCTGTTTCCCTGGATTGCCCTGGCAGACACCATAGCATAGCAACCATGGAGCCTGTTTTGCCTTTTGTCACTGTCACCGTATGTGTACTGGTTGCCGCTGACAGAGGCGGTACTGCAGTGCTACACAGCAGCATTCATTTGCCATTGCAAGGTAGCAGAGATGGTTACCAGTCGTTCTGTACCGTCTGCTGTGCCATTGTAAATTGGCGATGAGATGACAGTTATCAGTCATTCTGTACCATCTGCTGCTGTCATGGGTGCTCCTGGCTGGCCTTACCTGAGGTCAGCTGGGGGTGCAAAGACAAAAATGGGAATGACTCCCAGAGTCAATTCCTCCTTTATGGTTTATCTAAAAATAGAGTCAGTCCTGCCTAGAATATGGGGCAAGTGTACTAGAGAACCAGTGTATCAGAGAATCAGAGAGCACAGCCACTCCGTGTCAGATCCCGCAGAAATGATGAGCTGCATGCCATCATGGGAGGCCCCTGCAACAACCCCACCCGTTGATTCCCTCCTCCCCCAAGCTTTCTGGGCTACCGTGGCAGTGTCCCCCATTTGTGTGATAAAGTAATAAAGAATGCAGGAATAAGAAACACTGACTTTTTAGTGAGATAAAATAAGGGGGAGGCAGCCTCCATCTGCTATGATAGTCCAGGCAGGACATTAAATGGTGGGAGGGAGAGGAGCCCAGCATCCTGCTGCTATGATAGTCCAGGCAGTACAGAATCTTTTCTTTAGACATGAAAGTGGGGGGGGGCTGATGGAACTCAGCCCCCAGTTGCTAAGATGAGGACGGTTACCAGCCATTCTGTACCATCTATCAGGAATCACCAGGAGTCATTCCTATTTTTATCCAGGCGCCCCCGGCTGACCTCATCTGAGGCCAGCCAGGAGCACTCACGGGCTGATGATGATGATGGATAGCAGTCATATTGTACCGTCTACCACTGGGGAGGGGAGGAGAGAGGATGCTACTATTCATTGCTGCAGCACCGCGTCTACCAGCAGCATGCAGTAGACATAGGGTGACATATAAAAAAGTCAAGAAGCGATTTTTTTCCCTTTTCTTTCACGGGGTGGGGAGGGAGGGTAAATTGACAACATATACCCTGAAACACCTCGGACAATGTGTTTGACCCTACAGGCATTGGGAGCTCAGCCAAGAATGCAAATGCTTTTCGGAGACTGCGGGGACTGTGGGATAGCTGGAGTCCTCAGTACCCCCTCCCTGCCTCCCTCCATGTGCGTCCATTTCATTCTTTGGCTTTCCATTATGCTTGTCACACAGCACTGTGCTGTGGCCTCTGTCTATCATAGCCTGGAGATTTTTTCAAATGCTTTCTCATTTCGTCTTCTGTAACGGAGCTGTGATAGAAAAGATTTGTCTACCCATACAGCGATCAGATCCAGTATCTCCTGTATGGTCCATGCTGGAGCTCTTTTTGGATTTGGGACTGCATCGCCACCCGTGCTGATCAGAGCTCCACGCTGGGCAAACAGGAAATGAAATTCAAAAGTTCACGGGGCTTTTCCTGTTTACCTGGCCAGTGCATCCGAGTTCAGATTGCTGTCCAGAGCGGTCACAATGGTGCACTGTGGCATACTGCCCGGAGACCAATACCGTCGATTTGCAGCCACACTAACCCTAATCCAATATGGTAATACCGATTTCAGCGCTACTCCTCTCGTCGGGGAGGAGTACAGAAACCGGTTTAAAGAGCCCTTTATATCGATATAAAGGGCCTCGTTATGTGGACGGGTGCAGGGTTAAATCAGCTTAACGCTCCTAAAATCAGTTTAAACTCGTAGTGTAGACCAGGCCTCACACAGCAGATTTGACAAAACACAAAGAAGGTACCAATGTGAGGTTTCTAAAAACAGCTACAGCACTAGACCCAAAGTTTAAGAATCCAAACAAGTGATGTCCTAAATCTGAGAGGGATGAGGTGTGGAGCATGCTTTTAGAAGGTTTAAAGAGCAACACACTGTTGCGGAAACTACAGAACCCAAAACCACCAAAAAAGAAAATGAACCTTCAGCTCGTGGCATCTGACTCAGGTGATGAAAATGAACATGCACCAGTCTGCACTCCTTTGGATTGTTATCAAGCAGAACCCACCATCAGCATGGATGCATGTCCTCTGGAATGGTGGTTGAAGCATGAAGGGACATATGAAACTTTAGTGCATCTGGCATGTACATATCTTGCAACTTCGGCTACAATAGTGCCATGCAAACGCCTGTTCTCACTTTCAGGTGACATTGTAAACAAGAAGCAGGCAGCATTATCTCCTGCAAATTGTAACCAACCTTGTTTGTCTGAGTGATTGGCTGACAAAAAGTAGGACTGAGTGGACTTGTAGGGTGCTAAAGTTTTACATTGTTTTATTTTGAATGCAGGTTTTTTGTACGTAATTCTACATTTGTAAGTTCAACTTTCATGATAAAGAGATTGCACTATAGTACTTGTATTTTTCAATTCACCTCATACAATTTTTTTGTTTTTTTACAATGCAAATATTTGTAATAAAAAATGAATATAAAGTGAGCACTGTACACTTTGTATTGTGTGCTGTAATTGAAATTAATATTTTTGAAAATGTAGTAAACTTCCAAAAATATTTCAAATGAATGGTACTCTATTGTTCATTAATAGTGCAATTAATCACGATTAATTTTTTAAAATCACTTGACAGCCCTAATCCTAATAAATACTAACAGACTCAATGCAGGTTTTTGTTTATTGCCTTCAGATCAGGCAGCTGATTAAGCAACTTGTTTTTTTATGTTGCACCCAGCAACCTCATAGCTAAACTCCGCTTTAATTTGAAATCAATCTCATCTTGGGAAAGTCCACACACCTTTTTAACAGTGAAACAGTATAATTTCAAGACTCTTATTTATTTAGAGTTTTCAAAACCATCTAAGTTGCTCTAGAAAATAACAGTTAGAAAAAGCCTAAGTCACTTCGGCACTTTCCCTTATGCAGGCAAGGAGCCTCAAGGCATGTGTATTATATTTGCTATCATTCAGTGATAACGGGAACAGGTGAAGCAAAACTCCTATGTCAGAACAGTGTGGGGTGGTTAATAAGCCAAAATTAGATAACCCAATTAAATCATACTCTGTGCTCATGCTATAGGAATATAGAAAGGGAAAAGCCGGAAAAGCCATGGCAACCTCAGATTATTTTCTCATTAGTCATTAACTATGTTTATATTTCTATAACTATTTTACTAGATACTTTACAAGTCATTAAAAACACAAACTCCAAAGGGCCCCATGTCTGCCAATCCAGACCAAACACTTTGAAAAGGTTTGTCTATTAACAGACTTTCCCCTCCCCATGACAATCCAAGCATTTGGGGTTTTTAGTTTCATCAGGTGTAGTAAAGGAGTTTCCAACTAGCACTGCCAGTAGCTGTGCTTAGTTTTGTTCAGCAAGAAGTCACTCTCAGATATCACATACATATTTAAACAATAGGATGCTAACGGAAAGCTTCATGCTGCAGAATGATAGTGACTTCTGAAATTATCACAATTATCATTCCATTATTACAAGACAAACAACCTAATTTATTATGCTCTGCTGCTTCTGAGCTCTGGATCTCTTCCTGTTATATTACACAGCCGGTTACTTAAGTATTCTTGTATTGAGTACTTCATTAATATTTGTAATATTATGAAGCTCTGGAACTTGCTCAGATCCCAGTTGAGAAGCAAGAGTCCAGGACCATTTCCTCAGACAGAGATGGGGCCGGGCACTGTAGAACTTGGGTCCAAAGTTTTCAAGCTTAAGGAGAAGTTTTTAAAGGAGGCAAAGAGCACTCACAATTCCTATGGAATGTTCAGCCGCTCTGACAATCAAGTCAGTTGTTTAGGGGGTTGAATATAGACTTAAGTGCCTAGCTTTAAGTACTTACATTTTGAAAATTCTGGCCCTAGAGTACAAATCTTCCTTTCAAAGGATACTTCCTGTATACCACAAGATGGAGTATGAATACCTCCCAGTTCAGCAAGGCAGAAAAAAATGATATAAAAGAACATGGTGCTACCAGTACTACTAGAACTTAAATGTATCTGCCAGGACAGAGCAAAACGTGCCTTTTCAACACTTTTCTATAGAAACAACACAAAAATGAAGCTTAGCAAACTGGAGTTTAGGCAAGACATTTAGAGAGAAAAGCAACAAAATTATGTAACAAGGTTGGCCCTTTGGAACAGTTTGCTTGAGTGAAAATACCATGATGCCAGGGACTGCTATTACTTATTTATGTAGCACTAAATGTGTTACGCACATTTCAGACAACACTACACTATTGTCCTTTGTAGTACAGAGTGTCTTATAAAACTAGAGGGTCTGCCTTGATTTTTTTCTTATGAAATAAAACTGGTTGTCCTTTGAAATTACATAGAATAATTGAATGCTCCAGCCATTAAACAGATATGGATAATTGCCCTGGAATCTCCATTCATCAGACTGATGTCTCAAAAGTAATTCAAGAAAGGAGAAAACATCTCTTGCTGTCCCTCAAAATACTAGCAATATTCCAGCTTTAATGCATGATAGAAAGGAAATTGAAAGATGGCTATTTCAGTATGGCTGAGCTGGCAGTAGTCTTGTATCTGCTCAGAAGGATGTGGTGCTTTGTTTCCATCACCAGGATATGGGCTCAGAGTTGGCCTTAGCATTTTTCAATATTTTGCCCTTTCTCTTCCCTCCTAGCACCTAAATTTTACTGATTCTTGGATCCAGTTATCACACCTCTATACATAGGTCCAGCCTACCAGTTTTGGAGAGGATTAACAAAATGATTCCTGTGGCTATATCCCATACTTAAATAACTAACTTTTCAGAAGTTTCTGTGTTTGGAAGGGGTTGGTGGAGAGTGTCTTTGGTTTCCTGTTCCACCTCCCAACCTCCTGTTGCAGAAATGGTGCCAAGCAGCTTGTTCCTTTTGAGTTTGTATGCAGTTATTGCTGCCAAATTTACAAGACCATTCAGAGATGGGATTAATTCTAGTTAAAAGTTCTCATTTGTTAGAAACCTTAAACCAAAAAAAAAGTATAATTCATTCCAGATAAGATGTAAAATAATTCTTTGTAAAGTCTAAATTCCCAATTTAGCAAGGTACTTTAAGCATGTGAGTGCTCCCACTGATAGGACTAACATATGCTTAACATTAAGCAGATGCCTAAGTATCTTGCTAAATCAAGGTCTAATTCAATATTTAAGTATTTGGTATGGATGCCAAAGAAACCACTGTTGGCTTTTTCCTTCTTCATAGGAACATAAGAACGGCCGTACCGGGTCAGACCAAAGGTCCATCTAGCCCACTATGTGTCTACCGACAGTGGCCAATGCCAGGTGCCCCAGAGAGAGTGAAGCTAACAGGCAATGATCAAGTGATCTCTCTCCTGCCATCCATCTCCACCCTCTTATGAACAGAGGCTAGGGACACCATTCTTTACCCTTCCTGGCTAGTAGCCATTTATGGACTTAGCCACCATGAATTTATCCAGTTCCCTTTTAAACATTGTTATAGTCCCAGCCTTCACAACCTACTCAGGTAAGGAGTTCCACAAGTTGACTGTGCGCTGTGTGAAGAAGAACTTCCTTTTATTTATTTTAAACCTGCTACCTATTAATTTCATTTGGTGACCCCTAGTTCTTGTATTATGGGAATAAGTAAATAACTTTTCCTTATCCACTTTCTCAACATCACTCATGATTTTACATACCTCTATCATATCCCCCCTTAGTCTCCTCTTTTCCAAGCTGAAGAGGCCTACCCTCTTTAATCTTTCCTCATATGGGACCCTCTCCAAACCCCTAATCATTTTAGTTGCCCTTTTCTGAACTTTTTCTCTAGTGCTAGAATATCTTTTTTGAGGTGAGGAGACCACATCTGTACACAGTATTCGAGATGTGGGCATACCATGGATTTATATATGGGCAATAAGATAGTCTCCGTCTTATTCTCTATCCCCTTTTTAATGATTCCTAACATCTTGTTTGCTTTTTTGACCGCCTCTGTACACCGCGTGGACATCTTCAGAGAGCTATCCAGGATGACGCCAAGATCTTTTTCCTGACTCGTTGTAGCTAAATTAGCCCCCATTATATTGTATGTATAGTTGGGGTTATTTTTTCCAGTGTGCATCACTTTACATTTATCCACATTAAATTTCATTTGCCATTTTGTTGCCCAATCACTTAGTTTTGTGAGATCTTTTTGAAGTTCTTCACAATCTGCTTTGGTCTTAACTATCTTGAGTAGTTTAGTATCATCTGCAAACTTTGCCACCTCACTGTTTACCCCTTTCTCCAGATCATTTATGAATAAATTGAATAGGGTTGGTCCTAGGACTGACCCTTGGGGAACACCACTAGTTACCCCCCTCCATTCTGAGAATTTACCATTAATTCCTACCCTTTGTTCCCTGTCTTTTAGCCAATTCTCAATCCATGAAAGGACCTTCCCTTTTATCCCATGACAGCTTAATTTACGTAAGAGCCTTTGGTGAGGGACCTTGTCAAAAGCTTTCTGGAAATTTAAGTACACTGTGTCCACTGGATCCACCTTGTCCACATGTTTGTTGACCCCGTCAAAGAACTCTAATAGATTAGTAAGACCTTTACAGAAACCATATTGGCTATTGCTCAATAGTTTATGTTCTTCTATGTGTCTGATAATTTTATTCTTAACTTTTGTTTTGACTAATTTGCCCGGTACCGACGTTAGACTTACCGGTCTGTAATTGCCAGGATCACCTCTAGAGCCCTTTTTTAAAATATTGGTGTTACATTAGCTAACTTCCTGTCACTGGGTACTGAAGCCGATTTAAAGGACAGGTTACAAACCTTGGTTAATAATTCCGCAACTTCATATTTGAGTTCTTTCAGAACTCTTGGATGAATGCCATCTGGTCCCGGTGACTTGTTAATGTTGAGTTTATCAATTAATTCCAAAACCTCCTCTAGTGACACTTCAATCTGTGACAGTTCCTCAGATTTGTCACCTACAAAAGCCAGTTCAGGTTTGGGAATCTCCCTAACATCCTCAGCCGTGAAGACTGAAGCAAAGAATCCATTTAGTTTCTCCACAATGACTTTATCGTCTTTAAGTGCACCTTTTGTATTTTGATCGTCAAGGGGCCCCACTGGTTGTTTAGCAGGCTTCTTGCTTCTGATGTACTTAAAAAACATTTTGTTATTACCTTTGGAGTTTTTGGCTAGCCGTTCTTCAAACTCCTCTTTGGCTTTTCTTATTACACTCTTGCACTTAAGCTGGCAGTGTTTGTGCTCCTTTCTATTTGCCTCACTAGGATTTGACTTCCACTTTTTAAAGGAAGTCTTTTGATCTCTCACTGCTTCTTTTACATGGTTGTTAAGCCACGGGGGCTTTTTTTTAGTTCTTTTACTGTGTTTCTTAATTTGGGGTATACATTGAAGTTGGGCCTCTATTATGGTGTCTTTAAAAAGGGCCCATGCAACTTGCAGGGATTTCACTGTAGTCACTGTACCTTTTAACTTTTGTTTAACTAACCCCCTCATTTTTGTATAGTTCTCCCTTTTGAAATTAAATGCCACAGTGTTGGGCTGTTGAGGTGTTCTTCCCACCACAGGGATGTTGAATGTTATTGTATTATGGTCACTATTTCCAAGCGGTCCTGCTGGACCAGTTACCTCTTGGACCAGCTCCTGCACTCCACTCAGGATTAAATCTAGAGTTGCCTCTCCCCTTGTTACTAGTTACTTCATAACTAGTAAATACATATTTTGAAACAGCTATAATTTATTAAGCAAAATTGAAAGCTGTTATAGATCCAGTCTCGGTAAATTTCTCCCTGGAAAGACAAAATCTCTGTCATCTACTCCATGTCTGCCTTATTACATCAGGAAATATTAAGACAGGATTAGCCTGGAAGATGTCTCATTTCTGTTGTTTAGAATTTCTCAGCATGGTTCATGCCTATGATGAGAAAAGTGCCCTCGCCCTGTAAACTGTAAGCAGCATTCATCCAGTTGAATGTTGACATAGAAATGATTGTTCTGCGTTTTTCTGGCATTCAGCCATGTAGAAGAATCTTCTCCACTCTGTTCACCTTTTGTATATGTTTAAAGCACAAAAAAATACTCCAAGTACTTGTTTCATATTTATCTGAATCAACCAGGCTCAAACTGCTAAAGCACCCATAATTTTATTGCATGTATTTTGCATGAAATGAAATCCCAAACAAGGATCAACATCTCAATAAATAAGAGTTAAATTATCTAATGCCACAAAAATTATGAAGATTTTCAAGAGGTAGGGGCTATCTCCTTCCGCTGCTGCCTCTAGTGGTTAAGATGCTTGTCATCGGCCACCTATAGGTTAGTAAGCCAATGTCTGATGTCTATTAGTTAGAGATGTCTGTAGCTCACATTGTGCTTTTGAAGGGGAAAAAGTCTTGTGGGAAATATTTTCTTCTACGCTGCAATTTAGCATCTGAGAATAGACAGAGACACTGCAGCCTAACAAATAATAAACTAACATTTAAGGCCTCTGCCATTGAGTGTTTCTACTGGCATATATAAGTAGAGTTATATTAATTTTGTTACACTGCATCTGCCCTATACCATAAATCAGAGGGGCAACCATTGAAGATATCAACAAAGTAGAAAGTTACATGAAGATGATACAGCAGCAATGAAGAGAGAACTAGCAGGGAGCAGCAGAGTGGTAGCAATGACATCAAGGGAACATTTCAGAACAGTAGTCAGGGTTGAACAGGATTAAGTATGGAAAGATCAGACAGCCAACCAAGAAACATCAGGAAGTTGCAAAGTATATCAATTCAAAAGTGTTAATCTCTCTCTACAAGTAAATTATAACACTAAAACAAATTCTTGGGACAATGTCACTAGATAGCTGCTTTCCAGGCCATAAATTATTAAACAGGTGGAGTCGGAAATGATGAAAAACCTGAACTTGTTGCTCTGTTTCACAGCAATTATCAGTGTTTGACTATTAGGGCTGGTCTACACTATACAGCTAGGCTAACATAGGGCAGCTTATGTTGACCTAATTATGTCAGTGTCTACACTATCAGCCTTCTTGTTACCGATATAAGTGCCCTACTACATCGACATCATAACTCTTCCTCCACGAGAGGTGTAAGGCTTATCTTGGTGTAGTTAGGGTGATGCAGCATCTGTGTAGATACTGCGTCCCTTGCATCCTCTGTCTTTTCAATCTCATGGCAGAAGCCGTGAAATTGACAAGGAAGTCCCCACTCCAGGTTGGACCCTGCTGGCAGCTGGGAGCCAGATTGATAAGCAGTGGTGGCTCCAGGCACCAGCGCTCCAAGCACTTGCCTGGGGCGGCAAGCAGCGAGGGGCACTCTGCCGGTCGCCGCTAGGGTAGCAGGCAGGGTGCCTTCGGCGGCTTGCCTGCGGAGGGTCCACTGGTCCCGCGGCTTCAGTAGATATCCCACAGGCATGCCTGCGGAGGGTCTGCTGGTCCCGCGGCTTCAGCAGACCTCCCGCAAGCATGCCTGCGAGAGGTCCGCAGAAGCCACGGGACCAGTGGACCCTCTGTGCTTGGGGCGGCAAAATGTCTAGAGCCGCCCCTGTTGATAAGCTCTGAGGGACATGCACCACCACTGTACTCACTGCAGTGGCTGTAAGTCGACCTAACAAAGGTCAACTCAGGTTTCTAGTGTAGATATACCCTTAGTGGCATCCACCTTTTACTTTGGAAGATTGGGATTTTTTTTGTTTGCTTTCTCTCTGCTTAACTAACAGATCATTATATAAAAACTAACAAAATATCATGCATGGAAATTGTACCTTGCTTTGGCAGAGGAGAGCTTCTAGTTGTATTCAAACCTTTCTTCTATGAAATAACAGGTTAATAAATGAAATATTTCCAAGCCAAATATTTTGTAGTGCAAAAGTTGCAGCCTGTCCCATTCAAATATGGCAATGCGTATGCTACTTTGTGGGCACATAAATTAATGGAATTAATGTCACTTGCTTAAATCAGTGAACCCCATGTCTAATCTATGACGTATGCAGATAAACAGGTTTACAAAGCAGTAGCATACTTTCAAAGACACATATTACAATGCAAAAAAAAAATACTACAAGACTTTACTACATACATATGTGCACAAAAACACACCTGTTATGTATTATATATATGTCTATATGCACACCGATATGTAATAACTAATATACATTTAATATACACACACTCATATGATATATAGACATACACAAAATGAAATGGTGGTGATAGCCATTTAATAAACCACATTTATCACAAGACAGGGCAGAGGTGGAGGTGAAATGGTCACTTTCCAGCCATTCAAAAAC
Organism: Gopherus flavomarginatus; assembly: GCF_025201925.1. NCBI lineage: Eukaryota > Metazoa > Chordata > Testudines > Testudinidae > Gopherus > Gopherus flavomarginatus. The sequence goes on along the minus strand of NC_066626.1, from coordinate 57,139,830 downwards.
CAATAAATAAAAGCTAATTGGCATTAAAGGGAAATTGAAAATATTTCTCAGTTTTTTCAAAAATTGTTCAATGAAATACTGAAACTGAAAACTGTAAGCTCATTAAATTAGGTGGGCTGGCCTGTGTCTGAGGCATCCCTTACGAAAGAATGGTTGACTGCTTCACAGATTCAATTTCATTCTGGACAGAGGGGGAAATTATTCTTTTTCAGGTAACATGACCCTACAGCTAGGGAAATCTAACAGATATGGATCAGAACACAATTTGTATTACAATATCCCAATATTGGACTTCAATCAATGAGCTGCTTGTAAAACACAAAACACTATATGAATGAGCTAAAACTACTTTGTATTGCACCAAGAAATATACCTCTTATTCATATGGTAATTAACACCTGCCTTTACATCTATATTTTCCATCAACACCTGAAACAATGTTTTAATTAAGATCAGAAAAAAGAAAACTCATTCTGTGACTGTCTTCACAAAGGATCTGTCTCCATTAGGCTGAAAGGAATTTGTCGAACCAGTTTAAAAACTGTTGCAACATATTTCCTGCTAAAATTATTTAAACCGATATGGATGAGCCCAAACCACGTTACGAACTCTTTCAAATTATATTATAGGCTAGGTCCTAGATAAATGTTTCTGCAGCACACTGAAAAACCGTGAAGCATATATGTAATTGCTGAGCATTATTATTTGTATAACAGATGGAACCAATCCATCTCAGTAGATAGTGTCTCATAAATGATTCATTACAATTCCTTTAACCTAAAGCCTTTTGTATTTTGCAAATCCATGAGAATAACCATTAGAAAGCTTTATGCATTGCACTGGGTAAATTATCTAGTGTCTCAAATTTCATTCAGAAGCACAGATAACTTTTTGGGGAGCCATCTGTGCCTATAATTTTCACACTGTTCCTCTTCCTCTCAAAATTGCAGACTTTCCATCACTATTGACTTCAGCTGGATTCTAAAGAGCATTACAAATTATTAGTAACATTTAATGCTTCTGTATTTACTTTAGCCTATTAAGCTTTGACTAGCAAGGGAGAATTAGACACATTTTATGTGCACTATTAAGAATGACTAGTCTTATTGATGATCACTATACTCAGGTTATTATAGCCTGACAGATGATATCTGACTTATAATGCAGCATCTTAAAATACTTTTTTTTTCTTTCTGTCAGTAATACTCAGTATGATGCTCTAGAGCCCCATGTAGTTCTACAGGCATCCACGAGTTGTTCCGAGCTCTTCTCTTTACCTCTGGATCAGGCAGAACGAGCTGAACACCAATCACAAAAACACTCCACACAGTGCACGTCTGTAAAGCTATGCAGGGAGTTTTGAGCAAATAAGCCGAAGCTATGGAGATCCTTCTTTGTACCTCAAAACAGCCAGGAAGTAGGGAGAAGAGTGAAGGAAGAAAAAGGAAAGTTCTCTCCCATCAACAAAAACAAAGAAAGAGGAGAAGCATTGGCATTCCTTCCCCTCTGTTTACAGAGGGAAAGAAGGTATTTTATCAAATCCATTGTAATTTTAGCATATTTATTGCAAAATCCATGTTATCCACTTGCAATGTCAAGCATGACACAGAGCATGTATTTGCTTTTCGATACATATCACTACTAGAAGAGGAAAGGTATGTTAATTAAAATTGAGTACAATACCTTGTTCTTGCTGAGTCACTTATTGGTCTAAAGATTCAAAATTGATAAGGATTTTGATTGTTCAGTTTGACACAACTTAAAGGGGCCTGATGTACAAAAAGTTCTGAGCGCTCTGAAAACTGGGGTCCCCAAAGGTGTCAAGGGAGGCACCCAAAAAAAATCAAGGTACCAAAAAGCAGAAGTTGTTTTGAAAATGCAGGTCACTATATTTAGAATCTAACAATCCACAAAACTATAGGCAAACATACACAAGCTTTACAAAGCAGCAGTATGCATCACAGTTGGATGGAGGTCATCTTAAACTTTGCCACAATCTCAGGAAATTCCAAGCCAAAAACTTTACTGGGGTGGCATTAAGATAGATCACATGTATCCATAATGTAAAACAAGATGACCAGGGAAAGGCCTTGTAGTTTACCCAAAAATGTTGCAAATTCTAACCAAATGCAGGAAAGATTGGAAATGCAGAGTTAAGGTGCCTCGAACAACCCTGCTCCCATCTCTCCTTCCACACAAAATCATTATGAGAGAAGGTTAAAAACAAAGGTGGGCATGCTAAATCTTATGCCTGCATACCATCCAGTTAAAAAACAGATGACACAAGCCACATACCTCCATTATGCCATATAATTCTAGTGCATGTGACTAATATGTTTCATATGTTACACTTTCATGATTACAACCGATCCTCCAATTCATCTGCCACAAAGGAAACACCACCACCATCTCATCTTACATTCACACAGACATTGAATACTTAGTCCACCCCCTTCCAAATACAGTGTCCTCATGACAGGCTTAGAAATGGAATATGCATCATAATCTTTTAATAATTGCAGTGGTTGACCAGCCTGTTAAGAGGAATATGTTAAGCCCCATATCTTCTCAAAGTTTGGATTACACATGACATGCTATATAAGCCATAGTATGGCTGCAGGATTCTTAAATTCCAGTTTTCCATATCAAAATCCAAAGTGTGAGGCTTTGTGCGGTGCCACAAGGTACAGCATGCACAGATGGAGCACAAGGAGAAGGGGAGCAAATGTGGCTTTATGCCACTTTTGTCATCTCAGAATTCTAGGTTCATTGCAGAGCAGATACAGCCTCCACCATAACTTAAGCAATTCAGGGAGCTACTTTAAATTAAAGGAGCCCTGACTGGGTATCTCTGATTCATAGCTCCACAATCTGCCCAGAATCTCCATACCACCCAATCCCTCCTGTCTCAAGTCCACCCCTAATGCATTGCATATGAGGGGGTCTGCACAGGACAGCCTACTGCTGTATCCTATTGTGATAGTTCTCAAGGTTCCCAGGACCATGAGCCACCTTGTTACTCTTTGTCTCTAGCAAGAGGTAGCCTTGCCCATGGTAGGTGGGTGTTAGGGAGCTACCACCACCAGCCTGTTAGCCACTCAAGCACCCTTCTCTGGCAAGTTAACAATGGGTGTAGCCCAATCAGTTAGGGTATGTCTACACTACGGGATTATTCCGATTTTACATATACTGGTTTTGTAAAACAGATTGTATAAAGTCGAGTGCACACAGCCACACTAAGCACATTAATTCGGTGGTGTGCGTCCATGTACCGAGGCTAACGTCGATTTCCAGAACTTTGCACTGTGGGTAGCTATCCCATAGCTATCCCCTAGTTCCCGCAGTCTCCCCCGCCCATTGGAATTCTGAGTTGAGATCCCAATGCAAAAACAGTGTCGCGGGTGATTCTGGGTAAATGTCATCACTCAGTCCTTCCTCCGTGAAAGCAACGGCAGACAATCATTTCGAGCCCTGTTTCCCTGGATTGCCCTGGCAGACGCCATAGCATGGCAACCATGGAGCCCGTTTTGCCTTTTGTCACTGTCACCGTATGTGTACTGGATGCTGCTGACAGAGGCGGTACTGCAGTGCTACACAGCAGCATTCATTTGCCTTTGCAAGGTAGCAGATGGTTCTATTGTACCGTCTGTCATGCCATTGTAAATTGGCGATGAGTGATGGTTATCAGTCATTCTGTACCGTCTGCTGCTGTCATGGGTGCTCCTGGCTGGCCTCACTGAGGTCGGCCAGGGGCGCATGGACAAAAATGGGAATGACTCCCTGGGTCATTCCCTTCTTTATGTTTTGTTTAAAAATAGAGTCAGTCCTGCCTAGAATATGGGGCAAGTGTACTAGAGAACCAGAGAGCACAGCCGCTCCGTGTCAGAGCCCCAGAGATCCCGCAGAAATGATGAACTGCATGCCATTCTAGGGGGTACTCCTGCAATAACCCCACCCGTTGCTTCCCTCCTCCCCCAACCCTCCTGGGCTACCGTGGCAGTGTCCCCCCATTTGTGTGATGAAGTAATAAAGAATGCAGGAATAAGAAACACTGACTTTTTAGTGAGATAAAATGAGGGGGAGGCAGCCTCCAGCTGCTATGATAGTCCAGGCAGTACAGAATCTTTTCTTTAGACATGAAAGGGGGGGCTGATAGAGCTCAGCCTCCAGTTGCTATGATGAGGACGGTTACCAGCTGTTCTGTACCATCTGCCAGGAATGACCGGCAGTCATTCCCATTTTTGCCCAGGCGCCCCCGGCCGACCTCACCGAGGCCAGCCAGGAGCACTCACAGTCTGATGATGACGATGGCAGACGGTACAATATGACTGCTATCCACCGGGAAGGGGATGCTGGTGTTCAGCGCTGCAGCACCCCATCTACCAGCAGCATGCAGTAGACATAGGGTGACACTGAAAAAAGGTGAGAAACTTTTTTTTCCCTTTTGTTTTGGGGTGGGGGGAAGGGTGTAAATTGACGACATATACCCTGAAACACCCGGAAAATGTTTTTGACCCTTCAGGCATTGGGAGCTCAGCCAAGAATGCAAATGCTTTTCGGAGACTGCGGGATAGCTGGACTCCTCAGTACCCCTCCCTCCCTCCCTCCATGAGCGTCCATTTCATTCTTTGGCTTTCCATTACGCTTGTCACACAGCACTGTGCTGTGGCCTCTGTCTATCATAGCCTGGAGATTTTTTCAAATCCTTTGTCATTTCATCTTCTGTAACGGAGTTATGATAGAACAGATTTGTCTCCCCATACAGTGATCAGATCCAGTATCTCCCGTACGGTCCATGCTGGAGCTCTTTTTGGATTTGGGACTGCATCGCCACCCGTGCTGATCAGAGCTCCATGCTGGGCAAACAGGAAATGAAATTCAAAAGTTCGCGGAGCTTTTCCTGTCTGCCTGGCCAGTGCATCCGAGTTCACATTGCTGTCCAGAGTGGTCACAATGGTGCACTGTGGGATACCACCCGGAGGCCAATACTGTCGATTTGCGGCCACACTAACCCTAATCCAATATGGTAATACCGATTTCAGTGCTACTTCTCTCATTGGGGAGGAGTACAGAAACTGTTTTAAAGAGCCCTTTATATCGATATAAAGGGACTCGTTGTGTGGACGGGTGCAGGGTTAAATCGGTTTAACGCTGCTAAATTCGGTTTAAACGCATAGCGTAGACCAGGCCTTAGTCCCTTTGAAGCATTCTTCTGTGATAACCAGCCTCTGACACAGAGTGCTCACCGAAATCCCAGATACTGTGCCCCCAAAGGAGCAGTGTACTCCAGTTTTACCTTAAACCACCACTCCTGGATAATACACAGAACTTGTAATACAACAAGAGAAAATTTATTTAAGAAAGAATAGTGATTTGACTATAAACAAGAGAGGGTGATGGAAACAAATGGTTACAATATAAAACAAAATCATAAAATGCAAACTAGGGCCTACATTTGTTAATAGTTAACTTTCCTATCTGATAAAGTTGGTTTCCCCAAAAAACTTCAGTCTTTGGATGAGCAGTCTGGCTTCACAACATCCAAACTTTCATGAAAACCCTCTCACCTCAGAAGATGTTTCCTCAGTGAAAGGATACACAGTGCCTCTCCCTACTCTGTTATATTGTAACAGTCTGTTGTCTCTAGTCGTAGAAAGGGCCATCCCCTCTCTGTTGTAATGTTCCCTTTTTACTCAAGTGATTTTGATTGTATGCAATTGTCTCTGATGGTTTTCCATTGCTAGTCTTGGGATAGAGCAACGCTAGATGACTAACTCTTGCATTACACCACTGGCTAAGCAGGGAAGGGTTGACAACACCCTCCTGCTTGAGTGGGCCAGCACTGAGACATAATATCTCCTGCTGGCTAAGTTTTACTCCAAGACCATACAGCATACTTTCAACATAGTTACATTATTTCTGTAATATTACCCTTACACACACCTTACACACACCTCACAATGACTATGAGTCTTGATAAGTTATGAGCTTTCTGTAGATAACTTCATGTTATCCCTATGGACAAATATCCTACAGAACATGTGTTTGGCATAGTAAGTTTGTCAGGTCTGAAACAAGAGTTATATGTAAAGAACAGGGGACCCTTTACCAAGGGGCTTCTGAGACACATCTATCCAGTGCCAGCACCAGGGAAGTTCTCCCCTTGCTAGTTAAGGGGCTAGAGCAGCAGTAAGAATTCATCTCAAAGTATACAAAGCCCCCAGTTCTTAGGCCTTCTGGCCAAACCACTAAGTTCCACAATACCCAGCTTTGATACAGATATACTCATCACAGACATGTATCGTCCTTAGATAGATGCTACACTACAAGGCAGAAATAGTTGTGCCAGCAGTCATTTTTGCCCTAATTTTTTTTCTCGCTGGCTTAAAGAGGGCACACACAATTAAGCTCTGAGAAAACATATTAAAATTACTCCTGAACAAATGGAGTAAAGTTCAGCCTTGAAAAATGTCATGTGACCTCAGCCATTCTACTTCCTCCATATAAGGGACACTCCCAGCTTGAATCTTAACACAATACAAGAAGTTGTTTGAAATTTGCCTTTTCAACTAGTCATCTGACATGAAAAAGCTTTATATGAATGTTTGCAAAGCTGCACAGAATTTGAAAGATAGTCAGATTTAGCGTTATGAGTTTTCCACTGACTATTTCACATGGCACTAAAAGCAGGCAGCTTTAGACTCCAGATCCAAATGAAAAAGCAGGAGGCAGGAGCCTTCTCACACTGGAAACTACATGCAGTAAAGGAGGGCAAGAGTATCAACCTCTTAATAAGGCATCAAGGGTCAAAACATCCTTCCAAAAGAAACTTTCAGCAGATGGAATGCTACAAAGTGCCGGCAGATTATGGTACTGCACTGAAAATGCAAAGGCCTGAACCCCATAGAACTGGCTGAAAAAAATCAGTCTGTCATTGTCAGGAATGACTTTCTTACATCCTCTTTTGCACATTGTTCATTGTTATGGGTTGGGTTAAGCCTTGTTGTTATAGGTCAGGATAAATGTAAGGAAGCCAGTTTAATCAGGTGGCTGAAACAGTTAAGTGGCCTACACCCCAAGCAGAGGTTCATGTCTCTGACCAAAACAAAAGTATACCCAAGGCCACTCAGGAATTTGAACAATGTGAGCATGGGTCTGGCTGGGCATTGTTTGACTAAGGGTATGTGCATGAAACAAGCAGCACAAGCTCAAGCACCATAGAGGCAAACAGAAAAGAGCACCATACACACCCTGGAAGCACTGTGCATGGCTCTGGCCATGGGAGATGCCGAGAGAGAAGTTTGAGGTCAGTGTACTCATTGAAAGAGGTTTGGACCTGCAAGCAAGGGCATTATTTTCCACTGTTTGATTCTTTCTGTGTTCAGGGAAACAGGAATTTGCATATTCTTTGTAAACAAACAAAACTGCATCCAATACCTGACTCTCACTAGTTGGCTAGTCATTCAGATCAAAAAGATGTAACATTATTTTCCTCCCTACCAAATGTAATTACCAAAAATATTTATTCTACTGCCAGTTTATATGAATCTAACAGATTAGTTATCTAGAGATGCCCACATTCTATTCTGATGTGCAAGTCTGTTGATTTCAATGGAGCTGCACTTTGTAAGTGAGAGCAGAATTTGGCCCAATTTATAAATATTCCTTTGATACATCCATTAGTCCATGCTTAGATTAGCCTTTTATGATTAGCACTATTACGCTCACTGCAGTGTTACCACTAATAGGTTTGGATACAATTTAGTTTTGGCAAAGAATCAAAATAAGTCAGACTTTGCAAAACAATTTACAAGCAAAGCTCAATGGAATTTAATCATTATTTAAAATCAGGCATATTTTCATTTATTGTACTCAGATTTCTCTAAAAGAAAGATGTAATTGTAACACTTTGGCCTATTCAGCATACAGGACGAACAATATTACTAACTTAAACTGTTGGCCTTTATAACATAGGATTTTTAAATGAGGGTTACCAATTGTTAACCAGAAATATGTTTCATTTTATAACTCTCTAATGAACATTCAACTTCAAAATACATATTAGTTTACATCAACAGAATGAGAACAGTGACTGTTCCTATTAAATAATTTGGTTAGGCTACTTGATTTCATAGTAAAATATATTTTCACTAAAAGATCCCCACTGCTATTTTGAATTTAATTGCATGAAACCCCACTGAGATTACCTTCTCAGATGTGCATCAAAAGCATATTTTTAGAGAAGAATATAATATGTAGGAAGGTAATCTTTGGCTTTTTAGAAAAATGTTGAAATATTTTTAAGTTGCAAAAGAACAACAGAGGCAAAAAAACAGATAAGATGCACTGCTGGGGTGTATGGACTGAGTAGGGAGTAGACCTCTGGGGGAAAGGGAAAATTAGTTAATAGGGTCAGTTATATGAGTTCTATTTCTAAAGCATCCCAACACTTGGGCTGATGCATAACAAAAAGTAAAATACACTAACATTTAAAACACACATTGTAAAATGCAATAAATGCATGAGGAACTGCTCAATCCTGCTCTCCCTGCAGAGAAGAATGCCAGAAAGGAAGTGGAGAAGAATGTCAGAAGGGGATGAAGCTCTGATACTCTCACACACATCTATTTCCTGTTCTACAGGCCAGTGCAGAGCCCAGCACACGACGAGGGAGCAAATCAGCACCATCTTCTTAAACTGTTCACTTGCATAAGAAAGGAGCAGTCCCAGAGACGCTGTGCCTGCCTTCGGCACAGGGATTAAGATTTTGGCCCTATAGAAGTCAAAAGGAGTTTTGTCACTGATTTCAACTGTGTAAAATCCTGGCCCCATTTGTCCAGTGCTCCTCTTGAGGGGGTAAAGCTTCACACTGCCCCTTACACAGGACTGTGGATTACAATCCACTGTCCAGTCCATTTATTTCAGCAAGGCAAATGACAGCAGCAGCTTTTAGATTACTATTCACCTCAATAGCCCCAGCAGTATGGAGCTGGAAGATATGGAGGATACATGGTAGGACTGTGAATCTACTGCAGCTCCAGGCTAGAATCATGGATGTGTAAGACAGCATGGTAAAACTTTTGGAAAGCAAGAACTAATGGAGTTAAACCTCAGTACATTCTGTTACCAATGAAGGGGAAATATGAGTACACTGAGACCCTGGATTGAATGCAATTTGAAATTTATTGTATCACTTTATAACTGCTAGTGGATGGGCAAATGAAAGTAAGACACTGCATTTAAAGACAATCTTGTTACTCTTGACAGATTGGTTGCCTTATATCATTCTGGAATGGCAAGAGTGAGCAAGATTACATTTATGTAACTTTGAGACTGCCAACAGAAGACAGAGTGAAATTAGGTTAGTCCCATTTTGCAGTAAAAGGTATAAGTACACAGTGCTATGGTGTGATGGGAGAGATGCACAGTATATGTGATAGATCTAAGATTATAAATGAATTTTTGTGATTGCTGAAGATTTTTTATATATATATAAAAGATTTTCCTCCCTATTTGGCAATATTACAGGAAACTGAAGGGGAAGCAAATGATAGACCAACCAAAAGTAAAATGTTAGATACAGACAAACAATTATATTTTTGTATTATAGAAACTTTCCTTTGAAGGAGACTTGTTAAATTAGGAATCTGGAACTAGGGGGAAATAAAGAAAAGTTACTAAATCATGCTACTCTGATACTTCCCATTTTGAGTGGAGTGCATGAATCATGAACAAGTCTGTATGTTTGTCACAGCCATGACTTCAGTGTCAAAAATCATGATTTTTAAGGGGGTTTCCAGAAAATATTGTCTCCTTGGCCCAGCCTGCTACTGTCCAAGATTCCTCTATGATTTTTATAAATGTGGGTCTCTGAAGACTGCCACAGGGGTGGGGCCCCCAAGACCTCCAGACTCCTCAGCCAGCCCAGGGAGCCAGTTACCCTAGGAGTCTGAAAGTCCTGAAGTCCTCAGTACGACAGCAAGTCTGTGTGGTGAGGATGCCCCAGAGCCATGGACCCTGGAACCCTGTCCTAGGACTTTCTGGGTCTTGGTTCCATGGCAGGGACCTTGAAACCCTGGTTCAAGCGAAGTTTTTCTGAACTTCTAGATTCCCGGCAATGGAGCCAGCAGCCACGTCCAGGCTAAAGCCAGGGTGCCCAGGGTTCCAGCTCCTTGACAGGGATCTAAGAGCCCCCAGGGTGTCAAGGCCCCTGTCTCCATGGCAGGTGGCTCAGATGTCATGGCATGATGGAGCTGCCCCAGAGCCATGGTCCCTGGAAGCTCTAGCTCCCAGAAGACAGCCAGGTGATTGGACAGAAAAACAAGAAGGGTTCCAATGGAACCCTGCTTGTGATTGGACATAAATTCATTGAACATGTAAGAAGTCTGGCTGTGGAGAAGGGATGGAGTAATGTATTTGCATGTTTAAATGCCATCTGTTACAATTGTGAAACTACTATCCCCTGTGAGGTCTTTAAGGTCTTGGTAATCACTGCAGGACAAGGAGAGGATGCCTCAGTGTCTGGTGCAGAAAGCAGCACCTCTTGTCATCCCTCAGAAAAGGAAAGGACAAAGGTGAACTATGTAACTGTCTTAGTCCAAATCCATGGGGTGATTTGGGTGGATTAGGGATTACCTCATTTTAAGGACTATTAGGGAATGATGCTGGGATTTCTGTTGGCTGGTTTGTGGAGGAGAAGGGGAAAATTGCCTGGCAGTTCCTCCTCTAGCTCTGCAATGTTTCTAAGCCTTAAAGGCTTCCTTGCCTTAATTCTGAGCAACAATTTTATTATTTACTGTATATAATTTGAAAAAATGTCATTGGAGCCAAACTAAAAAATAACTTGGGCCTTGATCCTGCAAAGATCTACACGTGCTTGACTTTAAGCATTGCAGATAGTTCCATTGACTTCAGTAGGACTGCTCACAATGTATGAAGTTAGTATCTGTGTAAGGCTTTGCGGGGTCAGGGTCTTCTACTTTTGTCCTCTCTGAAATTCACTAAACATTCCTGTCAAATGCAGTTGTGTTTTTAAAACAATTTATGCTGAATTTAGACGCTTCTCTTTCAAAATGCTGTCACTGAGTACAAAATTTGAGGTTTTCAGTTTGTTTTTTGTTTTAAATACAAATAAAATTGTTTTATTGCAGAACAATTGTAGATAAGTGGAAATTCAAATTCCATTTTTGCAAGAACATTTAAATCTGTTGGTACAGCTATGACCAGCAATTAGTTTGTCAGCATTTCCCCATTATCTTCAGCTACCATATTTGATTATAAAAGAAAATCTAAGGATTTGTAAACAAACATTTGAAACCTTTTTTAAAAAATTGACAATATAGAATAAGATCAGTCCAGTTCTTGCTAAGGGGCTGATCTCATAAATACTGACTACCAGAGGCAGTGTTTAACTTCAGTGGGGCTGCTAACAACACTTGGATAAAAAAGTGTTTGTAGGATCAAGCTCCTAATCAAAAACATTTTGGAACTTGAAGGGAGGATACCCAAGTACCTGATTCTGTAAGATGTTAATCCTTAAAAGTTCAGAAAACTAGGGCTAGAGCACAAATTTCAGCCCTGGAACCAAATCCTACTGATTTTACACATGAGAGAGTATTTGCATCAGTAAGATGAGCACATTTGATTATAAACTTCACTGAGCTTTTTTCTCTGAGACACCAAATTTCTCAGTTCTTACTAAAATGGGATCAGACTCACTGACTACAAAGAAACTGCATCAGTTTACACCAGCACTAAATTGTGGGTCAGGGGTTTGATTATAAATATTTGCCTGAGTTGAAATTTGGCTTACAAGGTTCAGCCTCAAGTAGAAGTTTGAAAGGATTTAAATTTTCAATTTCAAAAAAAGTTTTCAAAATGTATGAAATATAATAATGAACTATTATTTTGGAACAGTCAAGCCTATACAGTCACTCGTTTGAAAACTCTTCACTCATACAGTTAAAAATGGTTTAATTTAGTTCTTTACAGAATCTACTATCTTCAATATAAGTAAACAAGACCTCACCAAGCCTTAACCAGTGAAACTACACATGTGTGTAAGAGTTTGAGGGATCAGGACCTAAGCTATGGAAAGATACATTTATTTACCCAAGAGATTAAATAGTTCTATCCTGGCAAAGTTATAATATGCATGCATTTGGGGCAATTTTTAAAACACCTATTACCTTAGACTGAAATGCTTTCCTCTAGTTAATGCCAGATAATCTCCTTGATTATATTTATTTCTAAACAAACACGCACACAAATTACACTTAAATAATTACAAAGGTACTAGCAGAATTGTTAGGTTTGAAAGTTACAGTAACTTAATATTTGCCTCCTTTGTGGTTTTAAGGATTTCTACTTCTTCCTACCCTTCCTTCTCTCCCCTCTGCCCACAGTAGCTGTTACTGCAGCATGAAATTTTGGCACCTTTTTACTGGGGGACAGATAGTGCAGTAGATGGTAGAGATTTTCTCTCTCTTGCTCCCCTGTATGCATGCCATAGGTTTTTCAGTGCATCCAGGACTCTGACATTCTCTGTGAAGGAAAGTTTGTTTTGTATTTTAATCACAGCCGGAATCTTAATTTCAAATATTAGAAGAAAACTCAAGCTTTTATCCTGGGGGCTTCGGTTCCTAATAGTTTGCACACTGAATGGGATGCATTTTGTAATTATTATTGTCTAACAATCAGCAGAATGGTTTCACACCTCTGATTGGCAATTGATTAGTTAACTGCTTCAGGCTAGTTTTAGCTTATCGTTTTTTCCAGGTGGACATCCTGCTTAACAGGATAAAGGTAATTGACCACCCTGCTGTACCAGCAGTATGATCCATAGCAATGAATGGAGACAAATACATTCACAGAGAATCAGACTTATAGACCAGGCACTCTTTGTCTTCACATCCTAGTAAAGGGTTGGGTACATATTTTCAAACCAGATTTTTTGACATTGGTTCCAAGGAGAGCTAGAGAATGTAACAAGCATATACAGTTCTCCCAAATCAGGCATGAAGCCTTGGGTTAGTTCAACCATCTGCTTAGCTCTAAAATGTGTCTTCTCATTTGTCCCAGACAGAAGATATTAATAGGAACACAGTCCATAGGGAATCATATATACTATATTGTATTGATAAGACCATTTCCTCACATTACCAAAGCGGGAAGATGGTGAGTAACAAAGTGCTCAGAGTATTTAAAAGCATATATGAATGTTAATTAAAGAGCAGCATAGCATAATCTGCATATACCAGACAGTCTAAATGGCTATTTTGTGGCCACATTTAGGTATTAGTATTACAAACAAGAGTTGATTGGAGAAATTGACAGCACCATTTCCATCTGAATATGCACTTCCAAGGTAGTAATGATGTATTTGGTTGGTAACTGTAAACGTGTTTACTCTGAAATTATACACAGAGTCAGGAGAGAAGCACTACCAAGTGTGAAATACTAGTTTACCACAGGAAGTGTCATAGGCATCGACTTCATGGGTGCTCCAGCGCTCCACCCCTGGAGCACCCAAGGAAAAAAATTAGTGGGTACTTAGCACCCACCAGCAGCCAAGTTCCCTTCCTTCCCCCCCACTCCTGCCCGCCAGCAGACCCCGCCAATCCTGAATGCCATGGAACAGCTGTTCTGCAGCATGCAGGAGGCTCTGGGAGGGAGGATGGGGCAAGGGCAGAGTACAGGTGGAAAGACGCAGGGCAGAGGTGGGACATTGGGGGAACGGGTGGGAAGAGGCAGGGCGGGGATGTGGCCTTGGGGGGGAAGGGGTGGTGTTGGGAGGTGGGGCCTGAGGCTGAGCAGGGGTAAACACTCCCATGGAAAATTAGAAGCCAGCACCTGTAGGAGGTATCATCTCTTCTCCAACGAAAGAAGGTCCATAGACACCAGACAAGCCATTGTGGAACATCAGTGGACAAAACACTTTGTTGATTGCTCCCCAACACCCATGAAGAGGAGATATGCACAAGCACTTGTCCTACCAAGAGAATAAAAATCTTTGTCAGAATGAAATTACTATCTCTCTGCTGCTTGAACTCTGAGGGGCAATGTTTTCTAGGCAAACAAGGATCCCACAGCTGTTTGGCCTGGGTTAGCCTTAGAGGACTTATAGAATTTGCATCTTACTGCAGCCTCTATTACCGTTTGGAACCTAAAACTGTAACTCATTGATGTGTGTGTGTTTAACAGCTTTAACCTTGTAAATAACTTTCTTACTTTTCTTAGTTAATAAATCTTTAGACAGTTTAATATAGGACTGCAGGCATTGTCTTTGATGCAAGATTTAAGGTGCAATTGACCTGGGGTAAGTGACTGATAGTTTGGGACTGGGAGAAACCTGAATATTGTCATTTTTGGTGTAAGAGACCATCTATCACAAAGGCAAGCTTGCCTCAGTGGCAAGATAGAACAGAGTACACCAAGGGACTGTCTGTGATTCCATGTGAAAGGCAGTTATAGTGCTTGATAAGTTCCCACTTGATGGTTGGTGAAATCTAACTATAGAACACAGAAGCAGTTTGGGGTTTGTGCCCTGGTTTGTAACAGTCTGCCCTGAGGTTAGTATTCATGTTCATGAGCTACTCTAGACAACTTGACACCAATTCTGACATTTTCTGAATGAAACACTACTGAGAATTAAAGGGCTATAATCTAGCAGAAAAAGGCATAACAAGAACCATAGACTGGAAGCTGAAGCCAGACAAATTCAAATTGGAAATAAGGTACACATTTTTAACAGTGTGGGTGATTAACCATTGGAACAAACGACTAACCAAACTGTGGATTCTCAATCTCTTGATTTCTACACATCAAGATTGAATGCCTTACTGGTTATTCTGTGGCACCTTATACACTAACAGACGTTTTGGAGCATGAGCTTTCGTGGGTGAATACCCACTTCTTCAGATGCATGTGGTGGAAATATCCAGGGGCAGGTATATATATGCTAGCAAGCAAGCTACAGATAACGAGGTCAGTTCAATCAGGGAGGATGAGGCCCTGTTCTAGCAGTTGAGGTGTGAAAACCAAGAGAGGAGAAACTGGTTCTGTAGTTGGCAAGCCATTCACAGTCTTTGTTCAATCTTGAGCTGATGGTGTCAAGTTTGCAGATGAACTGAAGCTCAGCAGTTTCTCTTTGAAGTCTGGTCCTGAAGTTTTTTTGCTGCAGGATGGCCACCTTAAGGTCTGCTATAGTGTGGCCAGGGAGGTTGAAGTGCTCTCCTACAAGTTTTTGTATATTGCCATCCCTAATACAAAAACCTGTAGGAGAGCACTTCAACCAATAATTCACCCACGAAAGCTCATGCTCCAAAAGTCTGTTAGTCTATAAGGTGCCACAGGATTCTTTGCTGCTTTTACAGATCCAGACTAACACGGCTAACCCTCTGATACTTACTGGTTATTGGACTCAGTTTGGGATAACTGGGTGCAATTTAACTGGGCTTGTGATATATAGGAGATCAGACTAGATGGTCTAATGGTCTCTTCTGGCCTTAGATGCTGATTTTTTTGTTTTGAATTTTCTTATTTTGTATTGAACAATCCAAATCTCCCTTTCCCCCCAAATTTTCCTTTGAGAACTTCAGTGTTTTTGCTCAGATTCAGAATGAAGCCAAATTAGAAATCCTTCATGAAACAGAATTTCCAATCTCTGCACATCCTCTGTTACCAACCGTCAACATTCAACAATCATAAGCTCAGCCCCCAAAACTCATGAGACTGGCTTACAAGTCCTGAGACTTTAAATTATAATAAATATTGGGTTCTTTTTATTTGCCTTTTGGTTTGGGGACCTTTAATGCTCACATTTTCAAGTTTTTCTCTGTAACCTTGAGGACTAGAAACTTTTTTTGTTTGTTTAAAGGAAAGTTGAAATTCTTGCACAACATAACTGGGAACTGGGACTTTAAGAAAAATACCAAATATTTATTATCACAATAAAATCATGAGTTGGCAAAACTGAGGTATCAAGCATATGTGCACAGTCTGCACTATATTATACATGTTGACAAGCCTTCCCAAGCAGATTTCCTTCCCCCAGAGGTTCCTTTGCATTTGGATAGCTCAATATCAGGATACCAGACAACCTTCTTTCAAAAATTTCTCCAGAGCACTAACACACCCAGATCTGTAATCATCTACCAGACCTCACCAGAAAAGATTCTTATTGGTCATACCTGCTTACTCAAGACTTCTCTAGAACTACTGTAACTTCACTCCCACCCCTTTTCGTTGACAGACACGTACAGACTGTCAGGCAGCAAATCTCCTTGCGTAGCTGTATAATCACTCTAGATGTCTTTGCTTTTGCTTTTAGCCACTCCTTTTCCCTTCTCCTTGCCCCTATTCTTAGGGACACATTTTAAAAGATATTTAGGTATCTAAAAATGCAGACAGGTGCCTAGTGGGAATTGATTAATGGGACTTAGGTGCCTAGCTATTCTTGGAAATCCCACTTGGTGCTTTAGGAGTCTAAATACTTTTAAAAATCTAGCCCTTTAATCTTACTCTTTGTTACACATATCAAGGCCAGACAGGCACCTACCAATGTAACTATGGTCATTAGTTTCAGGAGAACAAAATGAGAAGCAAATTGATTGTGTTACAGAGGGCAGGTGTATAAACAAACTGGTCAACCATACACAGAAACTTTGGCAAAACTTAAATGATAGTTATAGACAATGGTCTGGGGATTCTGAATCTTGTCTATCTAAAGTAATTGCAAAGTATAACCATATACATTGTATTTGATTCCATTGCAGTTAATGTAATATATATTTTCTATACAGGCCTTCAGGAGGTACTATACCCAAGAGACAAGCTCTTTGCAAGAGCTAATATGGAGATCCTGTTTTATCCAGCTCATGTGGCATAAAGATCATGAAGAACTATGAAGCAACTTGCACAATATCCAATTCCAAACTCTAACAGCAACATTAGTTGCAGCTGGAGAAGGGAGAAAAATTAAGCATCAGCACTAATTAATTAAACAATGTGCATATGAAACATAATTACATGATATGTAGTATACCACTTAAAATGTGTTGCTTTTTAAATTATAAATATGCACACAATAATATGGCCAATATTAATACCCAAAACAGTAAGAGGGAATGTATAGGAGGCAACAATGATGATGAAACACAGAATTTATTAAAAGTTGCTTGAAGATTTTGGACCTCATTTTTCATCATCTCAGCTTAGCCTCCATGTGCACGTGCATAACTTTATACATTCATGCAGCAGAGTGTCATGATTCTCATGTGAGCCCAGCTCTCTTAACAGGTGTTGCAATGCTGAAGGTTAATTACAGATGGCTCATTGTGGCAGGTGTGGCTCATTAGACTCCATCCTGAACCTACAGGATATGGGTGCAGCTCTCTGTACCTAGACCATTGGTTGCTCACCTATACAACAGAAAATATAGAGGAGGCTCATGTTTTTTGTAAATGTATTGGTCAGAGACTGAAGAACTCGCATCACCGTCTCCTTCCCAGAAAGCCTGAATTAAATACTCTGAATACAAACACTTCATTGAGGAGTCTACGGATACGTCTATGCTACAGTTGGGAGCAAGCCTTCCAGCTCGGGTAGACTGACCGATGCTAGCGGAACTCAAGCTAACATGCTAAAAATAGAAGAGTGGTTGTTGCATCTCTGTCAGAGACTTGGACTAGCCACCCACATTCAGACCCAGAGGTGAGCTTGAGAGCTTGAGCTGCCATAAGAACAGAACAAAAGAATAGCCATTCTGGGTCAGAACAAAGGTCCATCAAGCCCAGTATCCTGTCCTCTGACAGTGGCCAATGGCAGGTGTCCCAAGGGAATGAACAGGCTGGTTATCATCAAGTGATCCATGCCCTGTCCCCTAATCCTAGCTTCTGGCAAACAGAGGCTAGGGACACCATTTCCGCCCATCCTGGCTAATAGCCATTGATGGACCTATCCTCCATGAATCTAGCTCCCTTTTGAACTCCATTATAGTATTGGCCTTCAAAACACCCTCTGGCAAGGAGTTCCAGAGGTTGACAGTGCATTGTGTGAAAAAATACATTCTTGTGTTTGTTTTAAACCTGTTACCTATTAATTTCATTTGGTAGTCCCTTGTTCTTGTATTATAAGAAGAAATAAATAACACTTCCTTATTTATTTTCTCTATACCACTCATGATTTTATAGACTTCTATCATAACCCCCCTTAGTCACCTCTTTTCCAAGCTGAAAAGTCCCAGTCTTATTAATCTCTCCTCATACGGAAGCCATTCTATACCCCTAATCATTTTTGTTGTCCTTTTCTGAACCTTTTCCAAATCCAATATATCTTTTTTGAGATGGGGAGACCACATCTGCACACAGTATTCAAGGTGAGGGCGTAGCATAGATTTATATAGAGGCAATATAATATTTTCTGTCTTATTATCTATCCCTTTCTTGATTATTCCCAACATTCCAAGCTGCAAGGTCCACAGTGCTATTTTTTACCTCGAGTCCCACTTGTGCCAATCGTCTACCAGGGCTGGTAGGCTCACTCTCAGCTGCACTGTGGACATACACTAGGAGGCCCAGATGCCTGTGGGATTTGTACCATGCTTATTAACAAATGAAATATAAGGATGAGTTAACTCCTTCCCCCTTTCTGTCCCCCCCCCCCCCCCGCTTCTCATTTTTATACTTTCTTGCCCCTTTTCCAATGAGGGGAAAACACAAAAGAGTGAGGTTTATTCCAAGTGAAATTTTTCAGAAAATGTTATTAGGAAATTTTAATGTTTCAACAGTGTTTGAATCCTTCCAAATATTGGGAAGGAGATGGGGGAGGGGTTGTTTGTTTTGTTTTTGCAAGCTGAACTCTTTTGGCTAGCTCTAACCAGTGCATCCTGCTACTCTGGGTGGAAAGCCACAGTTGTTGCTGCTTTTCTGGTATGGCTCATCCTCCCATCTCCACTATTATTATTTTTTGTTGTTGTTCCTTATAGGGCCCATAATGTGCTAGACATGCTCTACAGTCACAAAGGAAGTCACAGTCCAATCCCCAGAAATCTTAAACTCTTTAAATAATATAATATCTAGCACTTATATAGCTCTCAAAGTACTTTTCAAACGGAGATATTATCCCCATTATACATAAGGGGAAACTGATGCACAGAGAGAAAATGACTTTTCTAAGGTCACCCAGTAAGCCAGTAACAGAGCTAGGAATAAAATCCAGGTCTCTTAGGTCCCAGTTCAGTGCCAGTTTTTATCCCATGGTAAAAACACTTCTTTTTTTTGTCAGTGAAGACAAAGCTCCAGAGGCAGTGCTCCCTCCATATCCAGGCTTGGAAAATACCTATTGGATGGTCCTGAGGGAAGAATACAGGGGAGAGAAGAAAACTACGACTTACCCTAACAACAGGGCTGCAGTTCCACTGGCATCAATAGCTGTTTGATCTGAGCAATCACTTCAGGATTGAACCCACAACACATAATAAAAATGAACAACATTTGTCAGTTACATACAACAATAACAAAGAAGTGACTTACTTCATCCAGCACTGCTATCCTGTAATGATGGTGCTCACCATAATAAATGCCAGGATTCTGAAACCAGAGACAGGCACAGAGGTGCATTATTGCTATAGTCTGCCAGGGCATTTCGAGAAACATAAGGAGACATATATGAATCCTCTCTCAGAACAGACCCAATCATTATTAGAACAAATCATTGGATCTTCATATTGTAAATGAGATGTATCTAGATAAATAAAATATCTTAAATAACATCACAAACAAACCTGACATTCCACTATGGAGACAAAGTGTACATTTTTGTTGCTCTTGTAACTGAATAGAAAAATGTCATTTTATGTATTAAATCACACCAAATTATGATTCAAGACCTACTGTGTTCTTCTGGCAATTTTCCAAGCACCTGCACCTGCTCTGTATCAGAAACTGTTCAATATGGTAGGTGCTTATGGTAGTGCCTATGTTACTCTAATACAGCAACATGTGCAGGGACTGCTGTGTCCACAGCCATGCCACAAATATTTCCCCCCAAAATGGTTTGCAATACATATGGAGAATTTGGTCCACAGAATGTTTACTTTTTTTTTCTTCAAAATCTGCTAGAAATTTGAAGGAAAATACATATCCCACAGTTGATAAAATATACTATGGAACAAAATAGTCTCTTTAATTTGTTCTTTACTCTTTTAGATTTTATACTATTAGAGAGAGAGAAAACCCTCTTTCTTAATAATAAAGCGCTACATCTCTGAGGTGTGAATCAAGCACGCAAACAATTATTTGTATTACTTGCCTATTTAAACAGTGCAACAGAAGTTAAAAATAATGAATTCATATGTGTAATATCAGAGTTAACTATGATATTTAACAGCTATTTCATAAAATATCACAAAGTCATATGTGAAGTACATGTACACTAAGTTGAGGTAAACATCAGCTGGCATGCCTGATATTTCTTGATAGTCTGAATTCAGTTTTATATTTCAAAGGCTATGTTCAAATAAAAGTATGCATGGCATACTTACTAAATTATGCGTCAGTTTGCAACAATTGTTATTTCTAGCAATGTAAGAGTCTGAACAGAAAAGCTTTGAAATAACCGTCCACTTCTCTTTGGCGCACACCAATTACCAGAATTCAGACTTATCTGACAACGGCTGTAGTGATATATTCTAAAAGAAAACAGTTTCAAAATGCTACTTTAGAAAACATAAATCTGTCCTGGTTATAACTAGATGTTAGCATGTGATCATGGAAAATAACATCAACTTCTGGTTTCAGCACAACAGTTTTCTCCCAAGACTTGCTTAAACTCTTCATCTGTCAGAGAGATGTTGAATTAACTTGAATAAACTGATTTGTATTTGGAAATTAAGTTATTGGTACTTGATTTTGAGGGTCCATTACTCATGCTTGACAACACTACTGTTTCCTAGGGGCCCAATACAGCAAAAGCAAAAACAAATCACCATAGCTGACTTGGCACAATCGAAGCAGAATTTTTCAAAGTTTCCCACTATAGAAGCCACATAACTTTTCTGAAATCGGCCCAACAGGATTTTGACTGATAGGTGCCAAAACAAACTCATATTCTTGTAAAGGTTGTGCAGTGTGTACAAAGGTGCTAGAACTAGGGGTGCTGCCACACCCCCAGGCTTGAAGTAGTAATAACATCCCAAACACATGGGTTCCGCCTTCAGCATCCCCACTATAAAAATTGTTCCAGCAACCACCGTCTCTGTGTGTATATATACATACACATGCGCGCACACAGTTGTGTGGCACAGACATCTTATTGGTATGAGTCTGGAATGAGCACAATACTCATATGCGGTGAAGCTATGAGTGAGTTATGCAGGTCATCTCAAATGAGCATCCATAAAAGCCTCTATACAGCACTACAGTATCAAGACAGTATTGGTATGTGCTACACATCTCAGAAAATAACTTTTTTAGGAATGTTGTAGAAAGTTTTAACAATTTTTATTGGGACTATTTTGTTATTCCTCCACTGGTAGAGTGACATGCCTTGTATACTGATTTTTAGAAGTGCTGAGCAACCAGAATGCCAAGTGAAGTCAACAGCAGCTGTCGGGCATCAACTTCTCTAAAATAACAGGCCCCTAGGTAGCATGAGTCCAACAGTATGGAAATTAGGGGAGAGAAAAAAATAACATGAATCCATTTAAAACATGACCCAAAATAGCTTTCTGGACATAAAAATGTCATAGCTTTGAAGTCCAATATCTTGAGACATTCCAGACCTAGAAGCAAGTGCTATGTCACCCATTTATAAGCTGTGAATTTCCACGATTCCAGTGGTACAAAGCTTCAGTATCTAATCCTGTCACCGGGACACGTCACTGGTGAAGGACTGAATATTGCCCATCTTGTATTTCAGACCAGTGACATTTCAGAGGGGCAATTCCATATTTCAGGGGGGAAGAGCAAATATGTTTCTATCAGGTTCTGATTTAAACAGCAGCTGTTAGAAGCTTTTCAAAAGGCTGGAATGCTAGAAGCAGTGCCAAAGGGGATGCACTGGTAGAGAAAGGGATGAGGAGGTGGCCAAAGGTGCATGATAAAATCATTTTAAAACATGATTCTACAATTTATCACATGGGCATCTCCTCCCCTTTACAGAAGATATAACTCCATGAGAGGTGGGAGAAGAGGTGCCATTAGAGTCTGTCCTTGGTGGTAGCTTAAAGCTGATGAGCCAACTGGAGGAAGGAGAGCACTGCTTGTGTAGGCTCTGCTCATTTCCTTCTGTCTTGAGCCAGAGAGAGCAAGTTGTCAGTACATTCTGTTAGTCAGCCCCAGGTCTGCTGGCTTGGATTGTGTCGGATTCCTGCAGCCCATTCCAGAGACTGATCAACCAAGAAAATGTCCTATTTCCTGATGGCCCAAACTGAGCCTGGTTTTTGTTATTGACTTTGTAGGCAGTTTCTTAAGAAAGCAGTGTGGTTACTTAGTCTTAAAAGTCCTGACCAAACAGGCTGAAATAAGAACATATTGTTTCTAAGCAAGTCTTGTATTTGTCCATAGTAACACTTAAAACTACCCTGGACTATCCAGTTTCAAGGGGTTTGCATGTGGCACTTGGCAATAGAGAGAAAGGAAAAAAGATGGTTACTCATCTTTGTAACTATTGTTCTTCGAGATGTGTTGCTTATATCCATTCCAGTTAGGTGTGCGCGCGCTGCGTGCACGTTCGTTGGAAGATTTTTACCCTAGCAACGCTCGGTGGGTCGGCTGGGTCGCCACCTAGAGTGGTGCTGCTGTAGCGCCGGATATATACCCCTGCCGACCCAACCGCCCCTCAGTTCCTTCTTGCCGGCTACTCCGACAGTGGGGAAGAAGGACGGGTTTGGAATGGAGATGAGCAACACAACTCAAAGAACAACAGTTACAAAGTGAGTAACCGTCTTTTCTTCTTCAAGTGCTTGCTCATATCCATTCCAATTAGGTGATTCCCAAGCCTTACCTAGGTGGTGGGGTTGGAGTGAGATGTTGCAGAATGCAAAACTGCTGAGCCAAAAGCTGCATCATTTCTGGACTGTTGAACCAGAGCATAATGTGAAGCAAAGGTGTGGACCGAGGACCAGGTAGCTGCGCGACACATCTCCTGGATAGATACACGAGCCAGGAAGGCGGCAAATGAAGCCTGAGCCCTGGTAGAATGTGCAGTGATGTGGCTTGGGGAAATATGAGCCAAATCATAACAAGTGTGGATGCACGCCATCACCCAAGATGAGATCCTCTGAGAGGAGACAGGTAGGCCTTTCATTCGGTCTGCTACCGCGACAAAGAGTTGGGGCGTTTTACGAAAGGGTTTTGTCTGCTCAATATAAAACGCGAGCGCTCTAAGGACGTCCAGGGAGTGCAATTGTTGCTCCCATTGCGTTGAGTGTGGCTTCGAGAAGAAGGTCGGGAGAAAGATGTCCTGGTTATCATGAAAGGCCGAAACCACCTTAGGGAGGAATGCCGGGTGTGGTCGCAACTGCACCTTGTCCTTGTGGAACACAGTGTATGGTGGATCCACCATAAGAGCCCTAAGCTTGGAGACTCGTCTGGCCGATGTAATGGCTACGAGGAAATCTGTCTTCCAAGATAGGTATAGTAGCGAGCAGGTTGCTAAGGGCTCGAATGGGGGAGACATAAGTCTGGTTAAAACCAGGTTGAGGTCCCAGGTCGGGGCAGGGCAGCGTACTTGGGGGTATAAGCACTCCAAGCCCTTGAGGAACCTCGAAACAATAGGGTATGAGAACATGGAACGGCCACCTTCACCTGAGTAGAAGGTAGAGATGGCTGCCAAGTGTACCCTCAGCAATGATACTGCTAGGTCCTGCTGTTTGAGAGACCAGAGATAGTCCAAAATAGAGGGAATCGAGACCTCAGTGGGAGTAAGACTATGCGTTTCGCACCAGCAGGAGAAACGCTTCCACTTGGCCAGATACGTTGACCGGGTGGAAAGTTTCCTGCTACCCAGGAGAACTTGTCATACTGATGCAGAGCAACGTAACTCTGACTGGTTGAGCCACACAGCAGCCACGCCGTGAGGTGAAGGGCCTGCAGGTCCGGGTGGCGAAGTCTGCCGTGGTCCTGAGTTATCAGGTCTGGGTGGAATGGCAGGGTAACTGGGTTGGCTATTGACAGGTCGAGCAACGTGGTGTACCAGTGCTGCCTGGGCCACACTGCAGCGATCATGATGATGTGCGCTCTGTCCCTGTGGAGTTTTAGCAGGACCTTGTGAACCAGTGGGAATGGTGGAAAGGCATAAAGAAGCTGGCTCTTCCACGGCATCAGGAAAGAGTCCGAGATCGATCCTGGGGGAGACCTTGGAAGGAGCAGAACATCTGGCATTTCCTGTTCTCGCGGGAAGCAAACGGGTCTATGTGGGGAAATCCCCACTTCTGGAAAACAGAATGAATAACGTCCGGGCGGATCGACCACTCGTGAGACAGGAAAGACCTGCTGAGTCGATCCACCAGAGTGTTCCGAACGCCTGGGAGAAAGGACGCTACCAGATCTATCGAGTGGGCTATGCAAAAGTCCCAGAGTTGGACGGCTTCCTGACAAAGGGGGGAGGATCATGTCCCTCCCTGTTTATGTAGTACATGGCCGTTGTGTCTCAGTGTTTACAGACAACACAACGGCCTTGCAACTGTTGCTGGAACGCCTGGCACACCAGGCGGACTGCTCTCAGTTCTCTGACATTTATGTGTAATGCCAGCTCCTGAGGTGACCAAAGGCCTTGAGTACGAAGGTGACCAAGGTGAGCACCCCAGCCGAGAGATGACGCTTCCGTCGTCAGGGACATTGAGGGTTGGGCCGGATGGAACGGCATCCCTGCACACACCAGGGAGGGAGTAGGCCACCATTCTAGGGAGCCTAGGGTGCTCAGGGGAATGGTGACTATCGTGTCTATTGGGTCCCTGCTCGGTCAGTATACCGAGTTGAGCCAAACTTGGAGAAGACAGAGGCAGAGCCTAGCGTGTTTGGTTACAAACGTGCAGGCAGCCATGTGACCCAAGAGGCCGAGACCGGTGAGAGCCGAGGTCATCGGGAAATTCTGTAGACCTTGGATGATAGTTGCCATCGTCTGAAACCGCGGCTGTGGTAAGCAGGCTCTGGCTAGATTGGAGTCCAGGATAGCTCCTGTGAAGTCTAACATCTGCGTGGAAACCAGAGTGGATTTTTCTATATTGATCATCAGGCCTAGACGTGTGAATAGGTCCTTGACGATGCCCACATGCTGAGTGACTTGTGTCTTGGAGGCCCCTCGGATGAGCTAATCATCCGAAGTCGGCAGAGGTAGGCAGTGACAACAGCCATACTCTTTGTAAATACCCTTGGGGCTGTAGAAAGGCCAAACGGCAGGATCGTAAACTGGAAGTGCTGACGGTTGGCTACCAAGCGGAGGTATCTCCTGTGTGGAGGAAAAATGGCGATGTGAAAGTACGCGTCCTTCATGTCGAGGGCGGCTTACCAGTCTCCAGGATCCAAGGACAGGATAATGGTCCCCAGGGATACCATGCGGAACTTCAACTTTATCATAAACTGGTTGAGTCCTTGCAGGTCTAGGATAGGTCTGAGACCTCCCTTCGACTTGGGGATTAGGAAATAACGGGAGTAAAACCTCTTGCCCCTGTCGTCCATTGGTACCTCCTCTATAGCTCCCATGGCGAGGAGCGTGGGCACCTCTTGTAAGAGGAATTGCTCGTGAGAGGGGTCCCTGAAGAGGGACAGGGTTGGAGGGTGGGAGGGCGGAGTTGAAATAAATTGGAGATGGTACCCATACTCCACCATGAGTAGGACCCAGCGATCTGAAGTTAACTGGGACCACGCAGGGAAGAAGTAGGAGAGACGGTTGGAGAAGGGAGGAGAGGGATCCTGGCCTGTAACTGGTACGCCGCCCTCGGGCGCACCTTCAAAAGTTCATCTTTGGTCCCAGCGGTGGTTTCGAGGGACCTTGATTTTGGCCCCCTTGGGGTCCTGATGGTCATCTGTGACCACCTGGGCCACGCCGCCTGCCAAAGTCCTGTCTTTGTCTAGGCGCAGAATATGGGAGGTGAGGCTGGGGACGGAAAGGCCTACGTTGGGTCACCGGCGTATGCATGCCGAGAGGGCGCATTATGACACTGTTGTCCTTCAGGCTTTGCAGCCTGGGGTCAGTCTTTTCCAAGAATAGGCCTTTACCATCAAATGGCAAGTCCTGAATGGTATACTGCAGCTCCGGTGGGAGGCTTGAAACCTGAAGCCATGAGATGCGCCTCATGGCAACACCCGAGGCCAGAGTCCTGGCTGCTGAGTCAGCTGCATCCAACGAGGCCTGGAGGGAAGTTCTGGCCACCTTTTTCCCTTCCTCCAAGAGGGCAGCGAACTCTTGGCAGGAGTCTTGAGGGAGAAGCTCCGTAAACTTACCCACCACCACCCAGGTGTTATAATTATAGCGGTTAAGCAAGGCTTGTTGATTTGCCACCCAGAACTGTAGGGCACCTGCCGAGTACACTTTGCGGCCGAGTAAGTCCATTCGCCTAGCCTCCTTCGATTTCGGGGCTGGCGCCTGCTGGCCATGGCATTCCCTCTCATTAACAGACTGGACGACTAGTGAGCAGGGAGGAGGATGGACATACAAGTATTCGTATCCTTTAGAGGGCACCATATATTTACGCTCGACTCCCCTGGCCGCAGGAGGGATAGAGGCTAGCGACTGCCATATAGTATCGGCACTGGCCTGGATGGTCCGAATAAACGGTAGGGCCACTCTAGTGGGGGCAACCGCCGATAGAATGTCCACTACCGGGTCCTCTACCTCCGGGACCTCCTCCACCTGGAGGTTCATATTGAGTGCTACCCTCCTTAGGAGGTCCTGATGGGCTCTCAGGTCGATTGGAGGAGGGCCCGAGGAGGATGCTCCTGCCACCGCCTCATCTGGAGAAGAGGAAGAGGAGATGCCTGCGACGAGCGGGTCCTGTGTGGCCTCTTGCTCTTGGGCGACCTCCTGTTCCAGTGGAACCTGGGAGTCCGGTGGGTGAACTGGGGCTTCGTCCGTAGCAGTCGGAGGGGGATGGCTAACCGTCGCCTCTGGCACTCGGTGCTCTGATGAGACAGAGCGGGACGGAACTACTAGTACACCTTGGGCCTGGTGGTTCACCCAAGGTGTCCAGAAAGACTACTGATGGGGTCCTTGGTCCTGGGCCTGGGTCTCTTGGAAGACTCTGGTGGACACATCAGAATCGCGGTCCTGTGCATAAGAGCTGTCCGCATGGGATGACACTGATGCATGCCTGGATGGCCATGGAGGGGCTGAAAAGCCCTGGGCAGAGTTTCTGTATCTAGTGGACCTTGCTCTACTTGGCACAGGGGAGTGGTACCGGGAGGCATACCGGTATCGGGAACAAGATTGGGACCTGCGACCGGAGAGGAGCCGAGAGGTCAACCGAGATCTCAAGGCTCGACATCACAAGTGGCTACAGGAGTCACAGTGCCAGGAGCTGGAACGGTGCTGAGAGTAGCGGGCCGGTGAACGGGATACTGAACGGTGCCACGAGTGCGACCAGTACTGAGGAGGAGAACAGTGCCGGGACTGCGAGCGGCGTCGGGAGCGGGAGCGCCGACAGGACCTAGAACATCTGCGGGACCGTGATCATGAACGGTGCCGCTCTGCTGTGCAGACAGAGGATGGTCTTATCAAGGCAGGCTTGCCGATAGACTGTATTACCCACACCAACGGTGCCGGGGGTTGAGGCAGTGTGGACTCTGTCATGGCAATCAGATCCCTCGCCGTTGAGAATGTTCCTGGCGTGGATGGAATAGTAAGCTCAACCATGGCTCGCGCCGGGGAGCTGACAGGCACCGGACTCGACGGCCCTTGTGGGACCAGAATCGACAGTGCCGACATTGTCGGTGCCGCGGCAGGTGTCAGTGCCTTGCGATCCGACTTAGATGAGCTCTCTGGCTGCAGTGCAGGTGGCACGGAAGCAGCAGGAGTCTTAGGCTTTCTCGACCTCGGGGAGAGGGAGCGGTGCCGAGTCGACTTCGGTGCCAGCGATGGCCGGTGCTGAGAGGCCTTGGCAGTACCGGCGTGGTCCGGTGCTGAGGAGGTGCTTCTGCCCGCTGATTGACCAGCGCTCAGTGCCGAAGGCAGAGGGGTAAGAGCCGCCTCCATGAGGAGCTGCTTTAGCTGAAAGTCCTGCTCTTTTTTGTTCTCGGCTTAAAAGCCTTGCAAATGCGATATTTATCTGTCAGGTGAGATTCCCCGAGGCACTTAAGGCAGGAGTCGTGTGGATCTCCTGTTGGCATCGGCTTATGACAGGCTGAGCATGGTTTGAAACCCGGTGAACCAGGCATGGGCTCCGGCACCGGGTGCGGGGAAGGGGCTAATCCCCGAATGCCTCTTAACTATACACTAACTATGAACGATAAAAATTAACTAAAACTATATAACTTTGAACTACATACACAAAAAAATAACTAGAGAACTACGAGTAGCTAGGGAGGTGGAGGTCAGTAAAACCGCACTCCATTGTTCCAACGACCGAAAAGGGCGGTAAGAAGGAACTGAGGGGCGGTTGGGTCGGCAGGGGTATATATCTGGCGCCATAGCAGCGCCACTCCAGGGGGCGCCCAGCCGACCCACCGAGTGTTGCTAGGGTAAAAATCTTCCAATGAACATGCACGCGGCGCGCACACACCTAATTGGAATGGATATGAGCAAGCACTCGAAGAAGAATATACAGTCTGCATCTATTGGGGATAACAGGTGAGCCAACCCTGAGATTCTTAAGAGGCTTGTCTAGCCTCCACTACTCCACCCTCTGCATCATTCTAGGAAGTAGAAGTGGACTATTGACTTAGTAAAGCATCTGCAGCCATGGACAGAGGGGGATGGGTAACAGTGCTATGCAGCTACTGCATGCTCAAAAGTAAGTAGCCAGCAACAGCAAGAACTAGGAGAACCTGGAGAGAGTGGCAGTGGAAGGAAGA
This sequence comes from Gopherus flavomarginatus, assembly GCF_025201925.1. Lineage (NCBI taxonomy): Eukaryota > Metazoa > Chordata > Testudines > Testudinidae > Gopherus > Gopherus flavomarginatus. The sequence continues at coordinate 57,110,821 of NC_066626.1, read as the reverse complement.
AGAAGTGAGAGATGGGATCCCTCAGCTTAAAACCCAACAAGGACGAGTGCATGTACCTTTACGGTATGAGTGGTTAAGAGGGCTCACAGAGACTTGCTGTTTTGCCAGACACGTACATTCCAGCTCTTAGTATTGAAAGAGAACCAAATATAAACATCACATTGATAAAATGCACTATGCTGGGTTAAATGAACAATTCTTGGGAGCGTATTCAATTAATGTTTTTACATTCCTTTGTTTCTCTTGTTCTCATTTTAACAAGGCTTGATATTGAGAAACTGTAGCATATGCATATGGCTGGTCATGATTAGAGTCTAGAAAAGTGCATCTTGATCACAAAGCCCTGTGTCCTAATTAACTTGCCCATCTGAAAAGAAGAATAATGGTTCTGCTGATATGAGGACTAACTTGTTATAAACATAAAATGGCACCACTTACATTTCTTGTGGTCTGAGTTCACCATGTTTTATTTCAAAGAATATGAATGGGGACTGTTTTACAGATGATTAAGTGTCTTCTTACTTGAAAGAACTTTAATAGTAGAAACAAAATTTCTATGACAAAGTGATCTGAATAGTTACTGGTACAGAAATGCGATTACTAAAGTTGTTCAACAGCACCTTTTAAGCTATAAGCATAAATGTACTGTAACACGATGCTTGGAATTCAGTTATTTAAAGATAATTGGTGGAAATAGAAACATCAGTCATCTAAATTCACGTAATATCATATGCGAAAGAAAAAGCAACAATGTTTACCCTATTGCTTAGACGTGGGTTTGTTTATTTGCAGTAAAATCATAATTTATACTGGCTTCTCACATATTGATATGTTGAGGAAATAAACAGCAAATATAATTTCCAATCCATCTGTTAGAAAGACAATAGTCAGAGGTGTTTTTGACAGGTTTAAAATGTTATGTTTTGCAGAAGTGCATTTTCCTGTTCAAAACTAACAAACGAAGCACCAGTGAGTTTCTGTTATGTTCAGCATTCTCTCAGCACGGGGAGGGGAAGGGCACTACTCTGTTATGTTTCCCTCATTCTCTGCCACACAACTGGCTCTGGCAGACGTTAGAGCAGCCTGGGGATTGTTGTAATTTGTGCCCACTGGGCCAGCTACTGTCTCTAAAGGACAGTCCACCATCTGAGCAGTCAGACCACCAAACACTCTGGCCACTCCTCCTACTTATCTCTGACACAGTATTAGGGCTGTGGAGAGAATGGTGTAGGAGCCAGCTACCCTATGACAATGTCTCCTGGGGATGCTCACACGCTCCATCCCTAACAAGGAGCCTAGAAACAGATAGTTCCCTTTCTACTACATAAGTATTCCAAAGAGAATATGGCCCATAAGGCCTATCAGGTTATATTAATGCTAGGATTGGCAAATTTCTACTCACACAAATTCTACCCTTGCCCCGACCCCTGCCCCGCCTCTGAGGCCACGCCCATTGTCTGAGGCCACACTCCCCCTCCCTCTGTTGCTTGCTCTTCCCACCCTCAATCACTCACTCATTTTCACCAGGCTGGCTCAGGAGGGAGGGATACAGGAGGGAGTGAGGGCTCTGGCGAGGTTGCCGGCTCTGGGGTAGGGCCGGGGATGAGGGGTTTGGGGTGCAGGAGGGGGATCCGGGCTGGGACCAAGGGGTTTAGAGGGCAAGAGGGGGGATCAGGGCTGGGGCAGGGGGTTGTTTTGCAGGGGGTGGGTGAGGATTCTGGCTGGGGGTGTGACTTCTGGGGTGGGGCCAGGGATGAGAGGTTTGGGGTTCAGGAAGGTGCTCTGGGCTGGGAGTGAGGGGTTTCGAGGGTGGGAAGGGTATCATGGCTGGGGCAGGAGGTTGGGGCAGGGAAGGGGGTGAGAGGTGCAGGCTCCGGTTGGCACTTACCTCAGGAGCTCCCAGAAGCAGTGGAATGTCCCCCCTTCTGGCTCCTAGGCAGAGGCGTGGCCAGGTGGCTCTGCACACTGCCCTGTCCACATGTGCAGCCCTGCAGCTCCCATTGGTCATGCTTCCTGGCCAATGAGAGCTGCGGATTTAGCACACAGAGGCCCCTGACTACCCCTGTGCCTAGGGTCTGCAGGGACATGTCACTGCTTCTGGGAGCCGCATGGAGCCACGGCAGGCGGGGAGCCTGCCTTAGCCCCGCTGCACCGCCAACTGGACTTTTAACGGCCTGGTCAGCAGTACTGACCAGAGCCGACAGGGTCACTTTTCAACTGGGTGTTCTGGTCAAAAACTGGACCCCTAGCAACCCTAATTAATTGTATGGTCTAACAGTATGCAAGGCATTTTTCAGATATACAGGGGAACAAGGGTTCTGCCCTAAATATTTAACTACATAGGCACAAAAGGAACAATATTTGTATAAGTTTCATTTCTGAAAGTTGACTAAACAATAACTGCTGGATGCTATCTAACACATCTGCTACTGGGCTATAGTATTACCATGACTTCACAAAACAATAAGCAATAATTTTTTCAAAAGTAAAGAGGCCTGACTGACTCCTATGTTACTCCAATTTTACACCAATGGTCTCTCCATATTTAAACCAGAATAAAAATGAAGTGACACAATGGTGAATCAGGCTCACTGTGTCTAAACTAGTCACATTTGCCTGGCATTCAGTCATCTCCATATATTATTCATCTCACAGCAATAATGCAGTTGTTTGTTTGCTTTTTAAAAAAAAAGCAACTGACATAAGTATACATGGAAAAGAGCTTGTTCACCTATAATTTCTTACCAATAGATGTTATGTTCACACAGCTACCCAGAATTTAATCAATTCTGTTAATGGCACAAACTGACACATTAATCAAGCTTGAAGTGAAGGAAGAATAGCCACACTAAGGATAACGAAAGCTTGAAATTCTTACCTTAGTAAGAGCTTAGCTACCAGGGCAATGGGCCCTATAGAAAACAGAGAGCTAGGCAGACATAAAAACAGGGCATTAAGCCAAAGAAATATGTGGTGACTAAAGCTAAAATGCTACATTCTCACGGGTAATTGATCTCCATTTGGATTTTTACAAAATAAAACTTTATTTCATATAACATCTTCCATGAAAACTCCAATTATGTTATTTAACTTTGCAAAGCATTTTGGGAATAGAGAGTCCAAGTGAATAAAGAGACATAAATTAAAGGTGCAGTAACAGAGGAGAGAGATGTTTAGGTATGATTTGAACAGCCTGAGTCAATGAGGCAGAAGAGATATAGAGAGGCTATTTCATATAGCAGGCACAGCAAAGGAGAAGGCTTTTGCACTGAGAGCGGAGAGACTGTGTGAAGTGAAGGAAAGGAGTACATTTCTCTCTAGTAAAGTTTTCCTTCCTGCTCTATGTCTGTCCCATTGGCCTTATTACAAAGTGTTACTCCATATCCCTGTATATGATTTACCCTTTATGCATCTGATCCAAAGCCAACAAAGCCAAAGGGAGTCTTTCCATTGACTTCAGTAGATTTTGGATCAGGCTCTCCAAGCAGAAAAGGAGACACTGATTTTCTAAATTTCACGTTGGGCTTAGACAAAGAAAATAAGACAAAAGCAAGAGTGAGATCTCTTAACCCCCTCCTCTCTCTATAAGGAGTCAGGTCCTAAGAGCTTCCTGAAAAATGCTAATGTCTGGTATCTTTGAGTAAAGAGTAAGTGTATAAAGTCACTGCAGATTTTTATTATTCTTTTTATCACGATACCTTTACTCTATTCAAATCAAACTCACATGGACCGTTATTACCAGCAATAATACTATATTGCATATATGTCAATTCAGCTTCCACACCGACATCCTATCCAGCCTGCCCTTAACTGCTACAGCTGTATGAATAACAGATTTTTTTCAGTTTGCTGGCAATTAAAAAAATCAGAAATAAAATTTGTTTGAGGTCAAATGAAATGTTTCATTTTGATTTTGAGCAATTTTAAAAAACTTTTTAAAAAATAAAACTGAAGGAATTTCAAAGCAACAAGTCATTTCAAAATGAAAAATCTAAATGTTTTGTTTCAAAAATAAAATGTTTTGGTTTTTTAGTGTTTTTAATTTTTCAACTAAAACAATTCAGTGAATTCACCATGAATTCACACAATGTTTCTGTTGGACCAAAACTGCATTTTTTCACCAGAAAAAGTTTGGTCAAAAAACTTCACCGAGCTCTACTTACCTCCTCATTTTGCTGTTCAGCCCTGAATCAGTTCTCTCACTTAGTATGATGGCCATTCATTTGGCCTTGTCTTCACTAAACACTGCTCTCTCTGGGTATGTCTACACAGCAATTAGACACCTGTGGGTTGGGCTCAGGCTAAGGGACTGCATAATTGCAGGGTAGACATTCGAAACCAGGCTCCAGCCTGATCTCTGGGACTCTCCCACCTCACCAGGTCCTGCAGCCCAGGTTACAGTCTGATCTCAAAAGTTTACACTGCAATTAAACATCCCCTAAGCCCAAGCCTCATGAACCAGAGTCAGCTGGTATAGGCCAGCCATGGGCTTTTAATTGCAGTTTAGACATAACCTATGTGACCACTGTTAAGAGCTGATGTAACACCCACTACCTCACCTGCTTCAGGCTTTGCTCACATACAACCCACTACCCAACCTTTCTATGGTCTCCACTCCATCAATGGTGTCAGCTTTTCTGCCATTATTAGCCTCCCCATTGTCGTCTCCTCTATAGATTCAATTGAAAATTCATTCCATTCCACTCTCTCTGCCACCAGGGGCGGCTCCAGACACCAGCACACCAAGTGCGTGCATGGGGCGGCAAGCCACTTGGGGCGCTCTGCCGATCGTCGTGAGGGCGGCAGGCAGGCTGTCTTCGGCGGCATGCCTGCGGAGGGTCCGCTGGTCCCGCAGCTTCGGCGGACCTCCCACAGGCATGTCGCTGAATCTGCGGGACCGGGGACCTCCTGCAGGCAAGCCACCTAAGGCAGCCTGCCTGCCATGCTTGAGACGGCAAAATACGTAGAGCCACCCCTGTCTGCCACCTTGGACTCCTATTTCCCTTGTTTCCCCCATAAAGTCTGTTCCAACAACCCTAAACTCTGCTTATCTCAATATCTGCTTCTCGCACACCTGTTAACGTGAAGCTGAACACCTTCGGAGAAAACCTCATGGACATATGGATTTTACTATAAATGTGTTCCCCTCCAGTTATATTATTTTTCTGATCAAGCATCTCTATTCTCATTGACACCCACATTCACAGCCATCTATTCCCCACCTTTGACCCTATTTTAAAACTTACCCACCACCACCACCCTTTTTCTGTCACAACAAGGTTCTTTACCTGTTTCCTTCTTCTAATCTCTCCACTTTCTCCAGTGACTATATTACCCCCACTACCTCTGGATATCACTTGTCCTCACTCTCATCCCTTAAGTTTCCATAAATATTGTGATTTTTTTTCACATTCACCCTCCTGCATGGAATGCACTCCCTGAAGTAATCCATAAAGCCACTACCCTAGGTCCTAAGAGCTTCCTGAAAAATGCTAATGTCTGGTATCTTTGAGTAAAGAGTAAGTGTATAAAGTCACTGCAGATTTTTATTATTCTTTTTATCACGATACCTTTACTCTATTCAAATCAAACTCACATGGACCGTTATTACCAGCAATAATACTATATTGCATATATGTCAATTCAGCTTCCACACCGACATCCTATCCAGCCTGCCCTTAACTGCTACAGCTGTATGAATAACAGATTTTTTTCAGTTTGCTGGCAATTAAAAAAATCAGAAATAAAATTTGTTTGAGGTCAAATGAAATGTTTCATTTTGATTTTGAGCAATTTTAAAAAACTTTTTAAAAAATAAAACTGAAGGAATTTCAAAGCAACAAGTCATTTCAAAATGAAAAATCTAAATGTTTTGTTTCAAAAATAAAATGTTTTGGTTTTTTAGTGTTTTTAATTTTTCAACTAAAACAATTCAGTGAATTCACCATGAATTCACACAATGTTTCTGTTGGACCAAAACTGCATTTTTTCACCAGAAAAAGTTTGGTCAAAAAACTTCACCGAGCTCTACTTACCTCCTCATTTTGCTGTTCAGCCCTGAATCAGTTCTCTCACTTAGTATGATGGCCATTCATTTGGCCTTGTCTTCACTAAACACTGCTCTCTCTGGGTATGTCTACACAGCAATTAGACACCTGTGGGTTGGGCTCAGGCTAAGGGACTGCATAATTGCAGGGTAGACATTCGAAACCAGGCTCCAGCCTGATCTCTGGGACTCTCCCACCTCACCAGGTCCTGCAGCCCAGGTTACAGTCTGATCTCAAAAGTTTACACTGCAATTAAACATCCCCTAAGCCCAAGCCTCATGAACCAGAGTCAGCTGGTATAGGCCAGCCATGGGCTTTTAATTGCAGTTTAGACATAACCTATGTGACCACTGTTAAGAGCTGATGTAACACCCACTACCTCACCTGCTTCAGGCTTTGCTCACATACAACCCACTACCCAACCTTTCTATGGTCTCCACTCCATCAATGGTGTCAGCTTTTCTGCCATTATTAGCCTCCCCACTGTCGTCTCCTCTATAGATTCAATTGAAAATTCATTCCATTCCACTCTCTCTGCCACCAGGGGCGGCTCCAGACACCAGCACACCAAGTGCGTGCATGGGGCGGCAAGCCACTTGGGGCGCTCTGCCGATCGTCGTGAGGGCGGCAGGCAGGCTGTCTTCGGCGGCATGCCTGCGGAGGGTCCGCTGGTCCCGCAGCTTCGGCGGACCTCCCACAGGCATGTCGCTGAATCTGCGGGACCGGGGACCTCCTGCAGGCAAGCCACCTAAGGCAGCCTGCCTGCCATGCTTGAGACGGCAAAATACGTAGAGCCACCCCTGTCTGCCACCTTGGACTCCTATTTCCCTTGTTTCCCCCATAAAGTCTGTTCCAACAACCCTAAACTCTGCTTATCTCAATATCTGCTTCTCGCACACCTGTTAACGTGAAGCTGAACACCTTCGGAGAAAACCTCATGGACATATGGATTTTACTATAAATGTGTTCCCCTCCAGTTATATTATTTTTCTGATCAAGCATCTCTATTCTCATTGACACCCACATTCACAGCCATCTATTCCCCACCTTTGACCCTATTTTAAAACTTACCCACCACCACCACCCTTTTTCTGTCACAACAAGGTTCTTTACCTGTTTCCTTCTTCTAATCTCTCCACTTTCTCCAGTGACTATATTACCCCCACTACCTCTGGATATCACTTGTCCTCACTCTCATCCCTTAAGTTTCCATAAATATTGTGATTTTTTTTCACATTCACCCTCCTGCATGGAATGCACTCCCTGAAGTAATCCATAAAGCCACTACCCTAGGTCCTAAGAGCTTCCTGAAAAATGCTAATGTCTGGTATCTTTGAGTAAAGAGTAAGTGTATAAAGTCACTGCAGATTTTTATTATTCTTTTATCACGATACCTTTACTCTATTCAAATCAAACTCACATGGACCGTTATTACCAGCAATAATACTATATTGCATATATGTCAATTCAGCTTCCACACCGACATCCTATCCAGCCTGCCCTTAACTGCTACAGCTGTATGAATAACAGATTTTTTTCAGTTTGCTGGCAATTAAAAAAATCAGAAATAAAATTTGTTTGAGGTCAAATGAAATGTTTCATTTTGATTTTGAGCAATTTTAAAAAACTTTTTAAAAAATAAAACTGAAGGAATTTCAAAGCAACAAGTCATTTCAAAATGAAAAATCTAAATGTTTTGTTTCAAAAATAAAATGTTTTGGTTTTTTAGTGTTTTTAATTTTTCAACTAAAACAATTCAGTGAATTCACCATGAATTCACACAATGTTTCTGTTGGACCAAAACTGCATTTTTTCACCAGAAAAAGTTTGGTCAAAAAACTTCACCGAGCTCTACTTACCTCCTCATTTTGCTGTTCAGCCCTGAATCAGTTCTCTCACTTAGTATGATGGCCATTCATTTGGCCTTGTCTTCACTAAACACTGCTCTCTCTGGGTATGTCTACACAGCAATTAGACACCTGTGGGTTGGGCTCAGGCTAAGGGACTGCATAATTGCAGGGTAGACATTCGAAACCAGGCTCCAGCCTGATCTCTGGGACTCTCCCACCTCACCAGGTCCTGCAGCCCAGGTTACAGTCTGATCTCAAAAGTTTACACTGCAATTAAACATCCCCTAAGCCCAAGCCTCATGAACCAGAGTCAGCTGGTATAGGCCAGCCATGGGCTTTTAATTGCAGTTTAGACATAACCTATGTGACCACTGTTAAGAGCTGATGTAACACCCACTACCTCACCTGCTTCAGGCTTTGCTCACATACAACCCACTACCCAACCTTTCTATGGTCTCCACTCCATCAATGGTGTCAGCTTTTCTGCCATTATTAGCCTCCCCACTGTCGTCTCCTCTATAGATTCAATTGAAAATTCATTCCATTCCACTCTCTCTGCCACCAGGGGCGGCTCCAGACACCAGCACACCAAGTGCGTGCATGGGGCGGCAAGCCACTTGGGGCGCTCTGCCGATCGTCGTGAGGGCGGCAGGCAGGCTGTCTTCGGCGGCATGCCTGCGGAGGGTCCGCTGGTCCCGCAGCTTCGGCGGACCTCCCACAGGCATGTCGCTGAATCTGCGGGACCGGGGACCTCCTGCAGGCAAGCCACCTAAGGCAGCCTGCCTGCCATGCTTGAGACGGCAAAATACGTAGAGCCACCCCTGTCTGCCACCTTGGACTCCTATTTCCCTTGTTTCCCCCATAAAGTCTGTTCCAACAACCCTAAACTCTGCTTATCTCAATATCTGCTTCTCGCACACCTGTTAACGTGAAGCTGAACACCTTCGGAGAAAACCTCATGGACATATGGATTTTACTATAAATGTGTTCCCCTCCAGTTATATTATTTTTCTGATCAAGCATCTCTATTCTCATTGACACCCACATTCACAGCCATCTATTCCCCACCTTTGACCCTATTTTAAAACTTACCCACCACCACCACCCTTTTTCTGTCACAACAAGGTTCTTTACCTGTTTCCTTCTTCTAATCTCTCCACTTTCTCCAGTGACTATATTACCCCCACTACCTCTGGATATCACTTGTCCTCACTCTCATCCCTTAAGTTTCCATAAATATTGTGATTTTTTTTCACATTCACCCTCCTGCATGGAATGCACTCCCTGAAGTAATCCATAAAGCCACTACCCTAGGTCCTAAGAGCTTCCTGAAAAATGCTAATGTCTGGTATCTTTGAGTAAAGAGTAAGTGTATAAAGTCACTGCAGATTTTTATTATTCTTTTTATCACGATACCTTTACTCTATTCAAATCAAACTCACATGGACCGTTATTACCAGCAATAATACTATATTGCATATATGTCAATTCAGCTTCCACACCGACATCCTATCCAGCCTGCCCTTAACTGCTACAGCTGTATGAATAACAGATTTTTTTCAGTTTGCTGGCAATTAAAAAATCAGAAATAAAATTTGTTTGAGGTCAAATGAAATGTTTCATTTTGATTTTGAGCAATTTTAAAAAACTTTTTAAAAAATAAAACTGAAGGAATTTCAAAGCAACAAGTCATTTCAAAATGAAAAATCTAAATGTTTTGTTTCAAAAATAAAATGTTTTGGTTTTTTAGTGTTTTTAATTTTTCAACTAAAACAATTCAGTGAATTCACCATGAATTCACACAATGTTTCTGTTGGACCAAAACTGCATTTTTTCACCAGAAAAAGTTTGGTCAAAAAACTTCACCGAGCTCTACTTACCTCCTCATTTTGCTGTTCAGCCCTGAATCAGTTCTCTCACTTAGTATGATGGCCATTCATTTGGCCTTGTCTTCACTAAACACTGCTCTCTCTGGGTATGTCTACACAGCAATTAGACACCTGTGGGTTGGGCTCAGGCTAAGGGACTGCATAATTGCAGGGTAGACATTCGAAACCAGGCTCCAGCCTGATCTCTGGGACTCTCCCACCTCACCAGGTCCTGCAGCCCAGGTTACAGTCTGATCTCAAAAGTTTACACTGCAATTAAACATCCCCTAAGCCCAAGCCTCATGAACCAGAGTCAGCTGGTATAGGCCAGCCATGGGCTTTTAATTGCAGTTTAGACATAACCTATGTGACCACTGTTAAGAGCTGATGTAACACCCACTACCTCACCTGCTTCAGGCTTTGCTCACATACAACCCACTACCCAACCTTTCTATGGTCTCCACTCCATCAATGGTGTCAGCTTTTCTGCCATTATTAGCCTCCCCATTGTCGTCTCCTCTATAGATTCAATTGAAAATTCATTCCATTCCACTCTCTCTGCCACCAGGGGCGGCTCCAGACACCAGCACACCAAGTGCGTGCATGGGGCGGCAAGCCACTTGGGGCGCTCTGCCGATCGTCGTGAGGGCGGCAGGCAGGCTGTCTTCGGCGGCATGCCTGCGGAGGGTCCGCTGGTCCCGCAGCTTCGGCGGACCTCCCACAGGCATGTCGCTGAATCTGCGGGACCGGGGACCTCCTGCAGGCAAGCCACCTAAGGCAGCCTGCCTGCCATGCTTGAGACGGCAAAATACGTAGAGCCACCCCTGTCTGCCACCTTGGACTCCTATTTCCCTTGTTTCCCCCATAAAGTCTGTTCCAACAACCCTAAACTCTGCTTATCTCAATATCTGCTTCTCGCACACCTGTTAACGTGAAGCTGAACACCTTCGGAGAAAACCTCATGGACATATGGATTTTACTATAAATGTGTTCCCCTCCAGTTATATTATTTTTCTGATCAAGCATCTCTATTCTCATTGACACCCACATTCACAGCCATCTATTCCCCACCTTTGACCCTATTTTAAAACTTACCCACCACCACCACCCTTTTTCTGTCACAACAAGGTTCTTTACCTGTTTCCTTCTTCTAATCTCTCCACTTTCTCCAGTGACTATATTACCCCCACTACCTCTGGATATCACTTGTCCTCACTCTCATCCCTTAAGTTTCCATAAATATTGTGATTTTTTTTCACATTCACCCTCCTGCATGGAATGCACTCCCTGAAGTAATCCATAAAGCCACTACCCTCTCCTTCAAGTCACTCTTCAAAACCCATTTCTGCTGTGAACCCTACCAGAAGGAAGTCAACCAACAATGACTAGATTGAACATCAGCTGGGCATAGCTGAAATTTTTAATATAAAAAAAAAATCAAATAAATTGAACCAGTGAAGATGTGCATAGTAAGCTATATAACTGTGTGATCTCTTTACTTTTTACCCTCATCCTAACATCCTCTTCTTTTGGTTTTCATTTGTTCTCTTTTGTTTCCAGGTATACTGTGAGTTCTTTGGGCCAGGAACCATGAATTTCTGTGGGTTTATACAGTGCCTAGAACAATGAGAGGTGTGGGGAGAGAATACTCACTGGGGTCTCTTGGTGCTACCCAAATATGAATAATAATGCAAATAACAATAAAAATATAACTGGGGCCTGGCTCATCAACATAAATCCACTCCAACACCGGAATGTAGCCACTCTGAGGTAGATAGATATACACATTTTACCAGCAGCTCTACAAAATAATTTGGGAAAGAAAAGTAATGTATCCAGTGGAATCTATGAGAGAAATGTTAGATGGGCATGACATAATTGCCTGTAGTGGAATTTGGACAAGAGAATACTGGGGGTAACATATTACAAAATTGCTTTGGAATCTTAAATAAATATAATCAGTCAGAAAGACCTCAGATTTATATCCCATCTTAAAGGTGGATCACCAGCACTGGAAATTCAGCTGTTGCAGAATTTAAACCATCTGAATTGCACAGAGTTGTTGACTTAGTGAAGCCAATAAAAAAAACATTATATGGGTCATTTTTCACTTCCCTTTCTGTCAATATGAAATACCAGCATTGTTAAAATTCAGAAACATGCCACTTTTTTACCACTCTAAGAAAAAAAGTGCTGACCAACCAGCAAGATCAGTAATTGAAATAGTTGTCAATAGCAGGAAGTCTCCCAGATTCAGGCTCTAAGCAATGACATAGTAAATTTCACGCAGATTTCTGATGCCTTAAAATGTCTGAAGTAGCCCTCATCTTTCTGAGGAGAGAGCTAAAGAACATTTCTTGACTGCTGAAGAGAACTTTCCTACCATGCTGACTAAACAGAATCTTTTCAATACATCTAAAAAACATTTTTTAAATGTCTTGTAATCCTAAACTACCACAAAGTTCCCTTGTTTTCTTTCTCAGAGACTCTTGGACAGTTACTGATTTTTTAAAGAATTTATTATATATGCCTTTCGTTATTTTTATTCAATTTATTCTTCTCAAATAATGAATTAAAGTACATAAACAGGCTACAGCTGTTTAGGTTCCTAAATTCTGATACCTCCCCCATACAGGGCCACAACCTCCTTTTTCTTTGTCTTTGACTTTTCTGTAGACTGAAATTCAATACTTTTGTCTGCATTTGCTGCTAAAAGCCTTTTTTCTCCAGCCATGCCCCAGTTCCCTTGTGGCTCATTAAGCACATTTACATTTGGCTCTTAAAATCCTAAACAGCCCATTTCACGCCAAGCAATAGTGTACTGATGAAAGAAGCACTCTACTTATGGCTTGTGTGATGACAGGAAGAACTTCTTTGACTCTTGGCCTTGGTCTACACTACAGAGTTAGGATGACATAAAACAGCTTACATTGACCTAACTCTGTAAGTGTCTACACTACAATGTCGTTCCTGCCGATGTAAGTCATCCACTACTCTGACTTAATGACTCCACCTCCATGAGAGGTGTAGCGGTTAAGTTGATATAGCTGACACTGCGTCAGCATAACCACTGTCTTGCTTATATCACCTGTTGCTACCCGGATTGCCAGGCTGATATCCGGAGCCCTGCCTGGGCTGGCAGATGGAGTCCTGCCGGGCTGACAGCTGGAGCCCCGCCACAGCGGACTGACAGTTGAAGCCTCACTTCCCAGGGCTGACAGCTGGATTTCTGAAGCCAGGGCTTACATCAACTGTTGCTGCCTTTCAGAAGCTGTCCCACAATGCCCTGCTCTGACAATTAAATTGGTGCAAGCACTTCTGTTGAGGATGTGTACTGCTGGCACAAGGAGCATAGTGTGGACATGCAAAAGCAGTTCAATTACTGTGGTGGCTGTATGTCAACGTAACTTAAATTGACTTAATTTTGTAGTGTAGACTTGCCCTTAGACATCCCCACAAAGTCCTTTTTCATATTTTTTGGAGACAAACAAAATCATATAAGCAATATTTTTGGCAAAAGGCAGGTTTGGCAATAGCACTGAAGTTCTGGAAATGGTCAGGCTTATTCTGCAGTAGAGATAATTTCCTACAGCAGAATTAAGGATACTGTGAAATTCAACTGAAAGTTGTAAAAAAAGGTAAAAATCTGAATTTGGGATCTGTCCTAATCCTGAAGCCCTTCTGCAGGTAAAACTCACATTGAAGTCCACGCAAACTACTCCTACATCAGGTCTGTAGGACTGGACCCTGGAGCACTGTATACTTGTGTTAGTAGCTTCGATGCCCACGTGTAGATGGGTCACCTGCTACCACTCCCATTCTTAATGTTGTATCGATTATGCCTAAATTAGCAGGGTTACTTACACCACATAAATCTAATATAATACCATTAACAAATCAACACCTATCCTGATCCTATCTCCTTCCCAAATTCCCACTAAAAAGAAAGAGCTTTGCCAAGTGTCTGGAAAGTTAACAGTTCCAGATTCTGGCAGACAAGAGCAGGAAGCACATTCCAGAGGAGAGGAGCTCCCACAGGTAAATATGGTAGCTCCCTTGCTTCTATATTCCACTCTGTTTGCGCTTCTGTTGATTGCAACTGTGGTAGCATGGATTAAAGAGAGGCAATCACTTAGGTAACCCAGATCCAAACCATTAAGTGCTTTGACGGTAATAGACACCATCTTGAGTTGCACTCACTATGCTACAGGCTATTACTGCAGCTTGTGGAGTATAGGTGTAATAGGTTAACAAAAAATTTTCCTTAATAAGCAAGTTCTGAATCCTGAACCATTATATTCCAAATGGTCCCTACATACAGCTCCAAACAGTGTATCACATTAATCTAATTTAGAGCTAATAAAGGCATGGACAAGAACAATATGAGCTTCTGCCTTTGTAGGAGCAGTCAGAAAAGTGTGCTCTTCACTGCAACCGCCACAGACCCCTAAGCTGCAAACATGACTTCCAAATAACAGACATCTATCATCAATGTCGTGATTGATGTAACTCTAAGTAATTCTTCTGGTTTCTTCCCAAAACTTACTAACAATCTCAATCTTAGCTGGATTGAGCCTCAGCCAGGTGACTTTGATCACCCAGTCTCTAACAAACACGGCTGTCAGCTCCACGTACCAATGGGGTCAGTCATAATGGAGATATACAACAAGGTACCAGCCACATATTGCAGGTGCTATATCCCATATCTCAGGTAGAACACTGCAGTACACTATATAATAATGCCTAGCAGTGCATGAATACTTGTCTAAAAAAACACCCTTTGAGTCCTCTTGTGCCAGAAGGAGAAAAGTCACTTCAAAACAGTTCCATTCACTGCTAAAAGGGACTGAAGATATGTCAATAATGCCTCATGTTCAACTTCATGAAAAAAGACAGCAAATTTAACAAGATCAGAATGGACATATTGTCTTTGTCCATAGCCTGGAGAATATTACTGATTAATTGTATTAGTGCATTTTCACTCCCATAGCCAGATCAAAACCCAGAGCAACTAAGAGCAAGGAACTGTAAAGACGGCAAATATTACCAAAGCTGTTTGACCAAACCTTCTGAATGATTTTCCCAGATTATGAAATATGATACTGGTCTATATTTATTTTGGTCATCAACAGTCAGAGACATTTCTTGAGGAGGTACATTACCAACAGCTCTTTGAGAAAACCTGGCATCCGATCCTCAGACAAAAGCATCAATTATCTCCACCAACAATGGGCCCGTTGTCCCAATGCTGCCAAGAACTATATCAGTCCAGTGTACAGGTGGGGCCTGAAGCCACCATCTCCATTCAGAGTCACCAACTAAAATTCAAGCAGAGATGGAGCTGTATTAGAAAGCTCCATCCAAATTTGAATGATTTTATCTGCGGTGTAAACAATAAATTCCTCCACTCTTTTTTCCAGATGGCATACAGAGCAGGGCCACTGTGAGCCAACTTCCTGTGCAGGCCAGCTTCCTGCCTTCTGGCCAGAAGGAGGACTTGCATGGTTCTTTTCCTGCTACTGCAGCCAGGGGTCTTCAGCATCTTTCCAGCCAGTGGGGAAAGATCTACTTCTCATCCCTCTTTCCCTTGCCTGTCTCTATTTTTCTCTTTCCTTCTCTCTTTCTGTGTACAGAATAAATAACTGGCTGAGCTGAAGCTTAAAATCTGTCAGTACAGTTTCCCCATTCCTTTTTAATTCCACTCTGTCCATTCCTTCATTCTATCTGCTGCCTCATTCCTTCTCCTTCCCTCTCATTCATTTCAGACCCCATGTTACCATCACCTCCTCTCTCTCTTTCTTGCCCTCTCCCCGTCCCACACAACCTGTCTCTTACTTCTGCTCCGTATGCCTATGTGCATGAAAGCAGGAGGAAGAAAGGATGGAATGCTCACAAGAACAAGCTCTCATCAAAGGCTGCTATCCACTCCCTCTTCTATGCAGGCTGAAGATATTCTTCTGGATTCTAGACCCATCTGGAAAAGGAACTGCAGAATCTCAAACAATAATTAAGAATATTAGAAGAAATTAAGTTATCCAAAGTTCAAAGAATGCTTGGTTCAGGCTCTTATCAAGATTTGGGTGAAGGTTTGGGTCAGTTATTTTATTCAGACTTATACTCCCACCCCTTCTGTGCATTCGAGACCCTGAGACTTATTCTTCAGGCCAACTCAGAAATAAATCATTTGCGTTTTGCAGGAGGAGGATTCTGATAGTGCTGTATGAGTAACTCTGGACATATAATGACTGGAGATGTATTAATGGGAATATCTTCACAGGTAGTGCTGAGTGACAGAGAGAGAGAGTGCCAAACTGAGGAGAAAGGATAAGAAAATTCTAATAGACAACAAGGAGTTAACTGCAGACCTAAAAGTTGGCAGCTGCCTTGGTATCAGTGATCATGATCTAGTTACATTTACATTGTGCAAACAGAATATGGCACCAGCCAGTAATAGGTATATTTGGAACTTTAACAGGGTCAATTTTCCACAGATTAAAGCAACTGTTGTCCTAACTGACTGGGAACATAAATTTAAAGAGGAAAAATTTAAGCAGAACTGTTGTGGTCAGGAACGTCCAAAAGCTATGATTCCACAGATGTGAAAATAGTTACAGTAGGCAAGAAACGATACTGGTTAAAAAGAGATGTAGAAGAGGTGCTAAAACATAAAAGAATCAATCTATACAGATGGAAAAAAGGGGATGTAAATGGCAATGAATATAAGTTTAAAAATGTAGGTGATTGATAAGGGAAGCTAACAGAATCAATAAAATATAAGTGCCCAGTATGGTTAAAGACAATAAGAAGGCATTTTTAAAACATATCAGGAACAAAAAAAGGCCTAGGTCAAATACAGGTCAGCTGCTGAACGCAGATAGTAAACTTGTAAATAGTGATGTAGAAATATTCAAAACACATTTCTGTTCTATATTTGGAATTAAGCAGGAAAATGTATCCATCTCATCTGATAGTGTGAAGGAAAAGAAATTTGACCATTTGTAACAATGGAGGGGGTGAGGCAGCATATGCTAAAATTTAAAATTTTCAAATCAATATACCTCGTTAACTTATATCCAAGAGTACCAAAGGAGCTGAGGAGCTCTTTGTTGTTAATTTTAAACAAATCTTGGAATACAAGAGAAATTCCAAGGATTGGAGCACCACCAATGCAGTTCCAATATTTAAAAGAGGTGAAAGGGATGACTGAGGAAACTATAGACTAGTTTGCCTTACTTAGATCCTGGATAAAGTAATGGAACAGTTAATTAGGGAATATCAACAAAGAATTAGAGGCTAAAAATATAATTAATGTTAGTCAGAATAATTTTATAGAAAGTTGATGTTGTCTTTTTTTTACAGGATTATGAGTCTAGTTGATAAGGTAGCTGTATTGAGACAGTATACTTGGATTTCTCCAAGGCAGTTGATTTAGTACCATATGACATTTTGTTTAAAAAACTTGCATTATGTCAAATTAATAAGGCACATATTGAATGGCTTAAAAACTGACTCACTGAAGATCTCAAAATGTATTTGTTAAGGGGGAGATATCGATGAGTGGGACCATTTCTAGCAAGGTCCTCCAAGGATCAGTTATTGGTCCAAAGTTATTTAACTTTTTCCCCAACAATCTAAGTGATTATAAAAAATCTTTGCTGGCAAATTGTATAGATGACACAGACTGGGCATTAAATAACGAGGAGGACAGGTTACTGTTTCAGAGTGTTCTGAATCACCTGGTTAAATGGACACAGACCAACAAAATGTTTTAAAACAGTCAAATGCAGGGTAATACATCTGGAAACAAAGAATGCAGGTTATACCTGCAGGATGATAGCCTGTCTTGGAATGCAGTGACTCTGAGAAGGACTTTGGGGTCCTTAATTGAGCCTTCAGTGCAATGCTTTGGCAAACAGGTCTAATGTGATCCTAGATGTATAAAAAGGGGAATATCAAGTAGAAGTAAGAAAATGATTTTGCCTCTTTATACAGCATTGGTAAGACTGCTAAGAGCATACTGTGTCAGTTCTGGTATCCACACTTCAAGAAGGATGTGGAAAATACTGAAGAGAGTTCAAAGGAGGTCTGTGGTGGGGCGGCTATGCCATGCCTGAAGAAAAGGAATTAAAAGCAGCCCTGCAGAGGGCTTCAGCTGTGAAAGGTAGACTGGTTGGGAAAGCAGCCACAGGTGTGGCCAGCTTAATCAGGGACCAGCTGACCCTTATAAGAGGGCTGTAGGCCAGAAGCCAGAAAGATATTCTCTCTAGCTTCTGAGAGAGAAGTAGTGGGCTGCCTGGGAGCTGAGAAGGGTACCTGAGGTGGAGCAGTGCTGGGGAAGAGCAGAGGAGCTCCAGCCTAGTAAAACCCCAGACTGCAGGCCTTGAAAAGGACCTATGAAAAGGTACTGGGGCTTCAGAGGGGCAGCCCAGAGATAGGCAAATGCAGCAAGTCCTAACCCCCTTGCCAATGATGAGTGAGTTACAGACTGCAGTCTGCCCCAGTAAGCAGGGGCTAGATGATGACTGGCAGTAGCCACTGGTGCAAGGAGGGGATAGAGGGTTTGGAGTTCCCCTGGGAGGGGATACTCAGATTGTGGGTTACTCCTGGGGTAGAAACCTGATGTAGAGGGGCACTCTGGTCTGGGAGGGACACAGGGGGCTAGCAGCAGGTGACCCACTGGCCTGCAGAGGGTGCTCTGGGCTGGAAGAGCTAATTCCCAGGATGACCAGCAGGAGGCACTGCGCTGGTGAATTGTCACTCCACCACAAGACCATAAAAAATGATCCAGGGTTGGATGTGAGGCTTGAAGCTCAGCTTATTCAGCTTATCAAAAAGAAGGTTTTGAAGTGACGTTATCACTGTGTATTGGCACTTACACGTGGAAAAGAGATTTGATAGTGGGTGCTTTTCAACCTTGCTGACACAGGCCTAACAAGATCCAATGGGTGGAAGCTGAAGTTGGACAAATTCAACTTTGAAATAAGTAGCCAATTTCCTAGCAGTCATGGTAATCAAACACTAAAACAGTTTACTGGGGGAGGTGGTGGATTCAGCATTGCTTGTAGTCTTTTACAATTAGATTAAATATCTTTAATCCAGTTTCTGGGAGAAATTCTGTGCCCAACAGTGGGGACTGAGCTGGATGGTCATGAGTGATCCCTTCTGGCTTTGGAATCTGTGAATCTGAGTCTGCCTGTTAGCCTCTTTATTCATGGTTTACGGGAGAACAGTATTGCTTTCCATACACTAAACATTTGCAGCTCAGCATTAAAACAATGACTATAATCAAATCTCATGCTCAAGGGCTTCATCCAGGTGCCTGCAGGGGTCAGGAAGGAATTTTTTTCCTCCAGTGCAAAATTGGCCAGATGTATTCTGATTTTTTTCCCTTCCTTTTTTTCTGAAGAATCAGAGTTGCTCCACAGCTGGAGAATGGACACCAGACAGCGTGGACCAGTACATGCTCAGGGTCAAGCTGATTGCCAGATTTGGGGTTATGAAGGAATTTTCCCCCAGGTCAGACTGGTAGAGACCATGGGTTTTTCTGTCTTCCTCTGCAGCCTGGGTTGTGGGGTGCATGTTAGGATCATCTGGTCATATCTCACCTAATCAGTTTCATGCCTTTGCAGGGGCCTTGGGCACTAGTGCACTTCAATCTCTCCTGTTTTCAGCTTGTGGCACGCAGCAGTTTAATCTCCTAAAGGCTGAATTGCCTTTGTCTAACCAAAGTAATTGGACTCAGTAGAAGGATATGTGGTTGAAATATAATGGCCTGTGTTATACAAGAGGGTCAGATTATGATCCAATGGTCACTTCTGGCCTTAAATTCCATGAAGTTTATGATTTACAGGATTATGTGGTGGACTTTATCTACACTTGTGTCCAACTCTCAAATGGGGGAAATATAATAACTAGTTATAACTGCCATTCTTGTTGTTTTAAACAAACCATCAGGATGTCAGGGATTGGCTAGATAATATTTTCATGTTTTTAAACCTGTATCAGGTGGTTGGAATATTAAGTAGAGTTTTATCACTAGTGTCACTTTCAAAATCTGCCCAAGCCCTGATAACCAGGCCACAGTATGTAAAGTTCTCTGTGAAACAGGAATTTACTTGCTGGGCTATATCCTTCCTTGTGCTGCACTGACAGTTTTGGAGTCAGAAAATGGAGTGAACCTCTCCTCTCACTCTCATGCAGCCAATCTCTCTAGAAATGGAATGAGAGGGGAGACCAGCTCCCATGCTGGATCATGCATCAAATCTAGAAGGAGACATGGTTTGCCAGCTAGTGACTCTGCTTCAGCCAGCTAGGGAACATATTTATCCACTTTAGAGCAACAGCAAAGAGTACCTCACAGTCTGATGCCAGGGCTTCCCTTAAGCCATGTAAGCCTGTAACTGGACATCTTGCTGGCACCACTCCTGGATCTCTAGCACTGAGACATTCTCTGCACTGTAACTCAGCTCCTGGGAACCTCTGGCACATCTCTCATTCTGCTTTGTCTGCTGTAACACAAGACTCAAGAACCTCTGGCAACAAGACATAACTCTGCCCCCTTCACTATACTGCAGGTCTCAAGCACCTTTGGTACCACGGCACAACTGTAACTTCCATCGCAAGCACCTCTGCCCATACAGCTCCTTCAGTTAAAAGACATGAGCTTGCCCATGTCGTTTAAAGGAATGAAACTACTGAAACATACTGCCCACAGACAGGATATGTGTAGGTAGTCATGAGGAAAGTTGTTCCCTCCTGGCCTGATATGAGGAGATCTCCAAATATGGTAGGTTATTACAGAGTCTCTGTGCTAAACCTCCTGAGTAGTCTGCCAGCTGTGCCTAACTGAAGCGAATAATATTCTCTGATGTGAATTTTCTGTCCTTTTTCTCTTTGCAGATGGCTTTACTTCTGAACTACCAAATTGAAAGAAACCAAAAAAAAAATGCTCTTAAGATGACACAGCAAACATAGACCTTCAGGACTCAAGCTACATTGCCTTCAAATTCCTCCTCAAGACCCACTGCTGATCTGATGCCTACAAGAAATCAGCCAATGACTGACAGTTAGGTCAGAGGCAAAAACAGCGACAGCCCTTAAAACTATTTAGAGCCATCAGGTTGTCATGTCACCTAGCCTACATAACTGCAATCAGATTAGCATTGCCTTCATCCTTCCTTCACTTCCCTCTTACTGTTTGTTATACTTATTCACAGCAACTTGTTTTAAATTGGAATGTAATCTCTTAGGGGCAAGGGCTATGTCTTCCTACGTGTTTGTCCAGTACCTAGCACAATCCCTGATGCTGTATTTAGCATTACTGAAATGCAAATAAAAAATAAACCACTGATGCTTGGAAACAGACTCATGGAATACAGTCTTGCTCTGTGATACACCTAGCCTAGACACCACTGTGATATAGCACAAGAGATTTAAACATAGGTAGACTATACATCAGCACACCTTTCATAAGATCAGCGTCTCCAAAAACAGAGCCAAGGCTACAGTATCATAGTTAGTATTGAAAATAGAAACTAATCACTACTGTTGAAAGCGCGTCACTGATTTTGCAGGAAGTATTGCCAGGCTGATTTGTTTGTGGGAAAGATGGTAGAGTTGGGTGGGGTCATTGTGTTGCCCCAGATCCACTATCTTCTCAAGGAAAGGGCTAGAATCTTACTATTTAACTATTAGATAAGATTATCCTTTACATTGATAGATTTTCCTCAAAATAAGTTATTAAAGGATGGACTTCACAGGCCCTGTATACTTCAAGATTTGAAAAAAAATTCTAGAGACAGTGCAAATGCCCATGTATTGGGCAATCAAGCAAAATTCCCATTGAAATAAAAACTAAGAAAGGGCTGCAGGATTTGGCCTAGTATTTTATTTCCATCTTAGTAAAATGAGCTGCCTTTTAGAAATATAGTACCTTCAGAGAGTCAAGAGAAAAAGACCTTTTTATACTTGTAACTAAATGCCTCTGGTAAGATTAAATACTGTAATCACTTTTCATGCATTTTTAAAATGTTAATTTTTGTTTGAAATATTTAAATGATTTTCTTATATCTATTAATAAATAATCTCATACCTGTGCATATATTGCTGGCATACACAGCAAAAATGATTGCTATGAATTTTAATTCTTTGCTATACCATGTAGGAGGTCACAGCTATCCATTAGGTGGAAGATTAAGGGTAGAGAAGGAATGGATCTTATTTCTAAGCGATTAAACTGTTTCTGAAACAGGATCCCATCTAGATGACGGATGGTTGATGCCATCATATGGTGTTTTATAGGCTGCTGTTAAGTGAAATTTTGTTTCTCAAGGGGGCTCTGGTTTGGGCTTGTAAGAATGTTACTGTCAGTTTTCACTTCTGAGATATTTGGAATGACTATAAAAAGCTTTTTAGAACAGTCCATGAGAACCACAGTAAAAGTAGTATTTTGGGCAAAGAAAGATAGGAAGTATATGACCGTTTTGCTCCATGAATATGCCCTATGTATATTAATTCTGTTTGCTAAAGATTAGGGGTCTTGCGATTTCATTGAACTTACTCTGAAGGCTGCTGAAACCCTCTTTGTATAGCAGATTTAATTTTATATGAACTGTTTTAGAGGACATCTGGTGTTAAAGATAACAATAGCCTCAATATGTAAGATGTTTTACTGTGATTTTCCTGCCAGGATTATAAAATCCACTGTTAAGTGAAGTCTTAATGGAAAATGTTACACTGAGATGATAGCACATGTTTGTAATTTTTTTATTGACAAAACAAGACGTGGCCCTGTAGAGCATGTGCATGTTAGATAAACTTAAACACATTGTTTGAGAGACAGAGAACTTTCAGAAACAGACCGTTGTATTCACTAGTTCTTTAGATGCCGGCAAGCCATCCCTTTGCTGACATTTACTGAAATATTATTTCAGATGGGAAAGCAACTACATGATTTACAGCGATTCTAGGTCTGATCCAAATCACACTGAAATCAATGGGGATCTTTCTATGTAGTTTAATGGGAGTTGGATTGAGCCCTTTGAGAGTTGGAAATAAGCCTCAATCATTATACTTTTTTAGTAGAAGTTTATGATTTTGCACTGAGGTCCATCATCTTATTTCTCATGGCTTTAAGCCTGTAATGGTATAATCCACCTTAAGGACAAATACTAGCTTTCCACCACCAAGACTATAAACTACTATTTTCAGTCCAGGAAGTCAAGTCACTGGGGATTCCCACAAAGAAACAATGTGACAGACTAACAATCCCCTCCTACCTCAAAAAGAACATTTTTATGACCAAACTTCCCTCTTCTGTTCTTGTATTAATGCCACTGTAACCAAAAGATTAGCCTCCAAGTTCTCAGATTTCCTTCCTGTTTTTCTCTCCCATCTCCAATTTACAGTATTTCATGCTATTTAATTTGTGGGTCTGTAAATGTGGCTAAAGTTCTCTTTAGCACAGTTTATCAAAAATAGCAGAGTGCACCAACAGTAAAGGAGTTAGTCCGTCCCTTCCAAATCCCATTAAAAACGACCTCAACACTACCCTGGAAGCTCATTTATCTTACACGTACAAATCCAGCTGCACATGGGAAAATGGGTGCATAAAGAGAAAGCATGCACACACAGTATTAAGAAGGGAAGTTTAGACATGCCCAAAGCACAAGTGTGAGAAAGTTGGACACAAATGTATTGGATACGTTCCAAGGATGGCCTAAAAGACAGGCACATGCACCTCATGTAACACACAGTATGAGATTTATATATATACACACACAGTGGAGGTAGGCTAGGTGAAGTTTGTTAGTGTGAGCCTCCTATAGGCTACCTGGTCAGCCACTGACATACATAGGTGGCATCATCTGAAATGAGACTCATATGCTATTTGAATTTGGTGGAGAGGAGACGGGGGTGGGGAGAGGACAGAAGATCTGGGGAGAATAGGAAGAAGAGAAGGTGAAGAACCAGAAGAGAAGGACCAGAAAGTGCGCAGTCACTGCTACAAGCCAAAATGCTACATCTGTTGGTACTGATTCAGATGAGAAAAAGGAAAAGGAAATGCTTGTACCCTGGGAACAAGGCTAACAGACCATGCTTTAGTTACATGAACATATTAAAGATGCTGGTATTCCAGAGGTACAGCCTGGATAGTCACACATGATCCATCACCTCTGTGAGGACCTGCTAGGGGACGAGTACAGACAGAGCCAGCTGAGGTATATTCTGCCTATAGCAGTCAACATTACCCCAGACATGGGTGTCCAGCCCACATGAGAATTCCAGGGAAACATGGAAGACGTTGTTACAGTCAGCCACATCCACATACAGAGATTAACTCCTAGTTGCCCTGCTCAGGAGAACTAATTATTATATTAGCTTTGCTAGGGTGAGACATCATCAATGTATTCATTTACTTGTCAATGTATTCATCACTGAAATGTGGCTGTTTCTTGGGATCTCCCTTACCATACTGCTCTCTGCTCATCACCATAGGTCCAATGGCAATAGAAGATGCCATCCTGTCACTTTGCAAGTGTGGTCAGACTGCTGCAGCTTGAACTCCTCCTATACATGCTGGATACGTATTACATAGTTAACTTTTGATATGAGTTATTATATGCTAACACACTGGACCACAAACCACCTTTTACTCTGTATTTGTACAGCACTTAGTACAACAGAACCCAGCTCCTGTGTGAAGCCTCTGACATTACTGTAATAAAAATAATAATGGAATTGCCACAAGCTCCTGTGAACCTAAGATGACAGGCACTCAGGTCTACTATTAGGCCTACTATAAGGCATGAACTTGCCCATGTGTGCCCCTAACGGCCACATATATGAATTATAGCCAGGGGGATTTCAGGTGCCTGCAAGCTGATAAATGCCTGCATTGTACTAGGTGTCTGCAGACTTTGCGCTGTAAAACTGGGTGTGCAGCCAATATCACAGCACAAACCTTGCAAGTATCTAGTACAATGAATGCACCTAGCAATGAAGTGGAGCTAAGTCCTGTATTCCTACAACCAAACATAGCACAAGACCTGCAAGCATCCAGCATAATATGAGTATTAGGAATCAGGGCCTGCTACAGAGCTAATCTCCAGGCGAATGCATCAGTACAGCTGGCCTGCAGCAGATTTCCTGACTAGCTGGAGGAGCCTACAGGCTGGCTCTTAAACAAGCAGTTTGCTGGCTGCCTAATGCTTGTGCCTACTAGTGTGTTTGCTCTTGCGTTGCTGTGTTCCTGCCTCACCCTCTTATCTTGAACCTCTGCTTGCCTGATATCCCGCTCGCTCCAGTTCCTGACCTGTGGCCTTGGCTTCTGACAAATGACTGTGGCTTGGTCCTTGGTTCTGGTATCCAGTTCCTGCCCTCTGGTCTGACCTTTAGCTCTGACTTCCAACCACTGATTCTAGCTCTGATCCCAGTGCTTTGTTCCTGATCCCTGCTCTGACCATTAGGATAGACTGCCCTCATCCCAATTGGATAACCGTGCATAGCAATATGCGTATACCTCCTATTGTCCTGCATCTAAGGCTGTGAGAAAGTGCATACATGCTTTTTTAAAGTATTTTCAGATTTTTACACAAGGTCTTCGAAATTAGTTTTCTCTGAGTGAGCACGTTAGTGTGCACTTTAGTATCCCAACATGAACACACAATTGTTTCTTTGGTAATCTGCCCCACAACCAACAAATTTATATAGTGACCAATGTATTCTTAACTCTACTGGGATCCCATATCTAAAGACCAAGGCATAGGGTTAAATAAAATTATTATCAGTGGCTTAACTAGTGAGCACATCTGTTTTGACTGGAGAAATAATAGCCCATTGGGAATAAAATCCTAGTTCATATAGAAGATTTCTCAGTGCTCTCAGGCATGTATGGCTAAGAATGAGATCAATCCAGCTGCACAGAAGGATTTTTCCTGAGTTGTCCAAACAGGGTTAACACCCTATTCTGCGATTATTTCTGGTGAGGTCTGAGCTCCACAGGCAGAATTCCTTACTTGATCACATCTCCCTACCACTGACCTATTAAACAAAAGCTTCCACTACTTTCTGCATCTCTACATGGCTTAAAGTTACAACTGCTTACAGTATGTCTCATATAAGTACACCATCTGGCTAATACATGCTGAACACTCAGTATCCACTGCGTCAGGGCTGACCACAAAACCACCTCTGAAACTCATAAAGTTAGCAATTTCTCCACGGATTTCCCTTCTGATCCAACATACAGCCTTTATGATTCATGCTTGCTACAATACCCTGCTTCAGGCCCCAAAAAGACATTCAGCAATACATTGAAATTTTGATAGCTGACTAGTTGTGTTTACCATCTAATTTACATATTCTTAAAACCCTACAAGTTCATCTAAAACCCAAGTGTTTAAAGAAAAAAGTCATTGCATGGTACAGCAAACAGATATTTTTAGACACTACTCAGCCAGTTACAGACCAAACTAACAATCTTATGAAAGACTTCTTACATGTGCATATATTTTTCTTGATTCAGATTACGTCAATGAATTTAGCAGTGCCAAATTGTTTTCTCCATCCCAAATGAACCAAAAGTGCATTCAACTCTGGCAAACACTTTCACACATACAGCCTAGTTGACACTAAGTGACACCACCTCATCATTTTCCATTCCCCCAGACAATCTAGCTTGGCAGAAACTCCCAATCAAACACTAGAATGGCAATTCATCATATCTGGAAAGTGTTCACATAGCTATAATCTGCTCATGAACACAAGAAAGTATTAATGAGGCACACACACTTAGTATTCCTCCAGTGGCCTGTAGAAGTCCTTAACCTTCCTGGCTAAATTTAAATCTTCTGAACAACCACTTCATGATCTTTCTAAAGATTTACACACACACCCCCAAACATGTCCTGCTTACTCCAACATTCTATAATAGTGTGCACAAGATTCAACTGGATAAAGCACTCTCTAGAGATGTGTGAAATATTCAGAATGAAATTTAAAATATTTGAGCTTTAAAGAATTTGCACATTACATTGTGAATCCATAAGTGGTGACACTTCCATGAAATATTTTTGCTAAAACAAGCCCAATTGCGTGGGAAATTGATTTCACTGAGTTGTTTTTAAGTGCAATTTGCATTTTTTCACAGCCAAATTACCTTTTTCTTGAAATGTTATGGGAGCAAAAACAGGTCAAGCAAAGCTGCAGAAAATTTCAGAAGGAATCTCACCAAGCCTAAAATTTTCAATAGTCAGTATATCAAATTATGCTCCTAAATTCATATTGAAGCACCAGTTTTAAGGGTGTTTCCAGTGAAGTTAATATGAATTGTTCACCACCTTTGAAATTAAATCATTTACCTACCAGCCTAGCTTTTGGTATCCATTTCTGAAAATTTTGGCCTAAATGTACTCTATAGTTTCATGCAACCTATTTCTACAGCTCATATCTTTCATGCCTTCTCAAACTGGGAGCTAGACAAAGGCATCTCATATATAAAATCATATGTCTATTCGTGAATTTGGGAGTGTGCATATATATTTTCCAAACACTATCACATTGGTAGACAGACTAGATGTTAATCTAATAGGATTAGGCAACCTTTCAGGGATTTCAGTAAGTCATTTTATACAGTTCCACATGGGAAATTATTAGTTAAATTGGAGAAGATCGGGATTAATAAGCAAATTGAAGGGTGGATAAGGAACTGGTTAAAGGGGAGACTACAATGGGTCATATTGCAAAGTGAACTGTCAGGCTGTAGGAAGGCTATCAGTGGAGTTCCTCAGGGATCAGTCTTGGGACCAGTCTTATTTGATGTTTTTATTAATGACCTTGGCACAAAAGTGAAAGTGTGCTAATAAAATTTGCAGATGACACAAAGTTCTGTATTCCCAATACAGAGGAGGACCAGAATATCATATAAGCAGATCTAGACAACCTTGAAAACTGGAGTAATAGACATGAGATGAAATTTAATAGTGGAAAGTGCAACGTCATGCACTTAGGGACCAACAACAAGAATTTTAGCTATAAGCTAGGGCCTTATCAGTTGGAAGAGACAGAGGAGGAGAAAGACCTTGGTTTATGATATTGATCACAGGATGACTCAGAGCTGTCAGTGTGATGTAGCCATGAAAAAGCCTAAAACAGTCCTAGGATGCATCAGGTGAGGTATATCCAGTAAAGATAGGGAAGTGCTAGTACCATTATACAGAGCACTGGCAAGACCTCATCTGGAATACTATGTGCAATTCTGATCTCTCACATTTCAGAAAGATGAATTCAAACTGGAACAAATGCAGGGAAGGGCTATTTGGATGATCAGAGGAACTGAAAATCTACCTTATGAGAGGAGACTCAAAACGCTTGGCTTGTTAAACCTAACCAAAAGAAGGCTGAGGGTAGAAATGGTTGCTCTATATAAATACATCAGAGAGATAAATACCAGGGAGGGAGAGGAGTTATTTAAGTGCCAATGTGGACACAAGAACAAATGGATATAAACTGGCCATCAACAACTGTTGCTTGAAATTAGACAAACGTTTCTAACCATCAGAGGAGTGTAGTTCTGTTTTCCTTGCAAAGTCAGTCAGGGTCAAATTCTGTATTTTCACTCTTATTGAGTAGTTCCTTTCACCTCAAATAGTTCCAGTCGTTTTAGCTGCATTGCTTGAGGAGTGAGATGCTACTCAAAGTGAGTAATGGTGGTTGAATTGGGATGCTTTAGGATTCAACACAGACCAGTGAAGGGATTGTGTCTCTGCCTGCCCTGCAACTCTGGATGCTTTCAATGCTATGTTGCTGTAGCTCACAGTTCTGAAACAGCAGCAAGCATACAAGCATGCAGGTCACACCTTGACTTCCTCTGCCCAGTTACTCTTTGTAGGGTGGCCCCAAAAACCCCACTCGAATTTCACGAAAACCATCTCCCTGCAGGGTCCAGCCCTTTCACTGACTACTAAAGTTAAATTCATCGGTCCTTTAAAGAGACACTACATCACAGCTCACTAATTTAGCTGGGATTTGTCGAACCCTATTTCAATCACAGCACTGTATTGGTTTATAGTGAAAGTAAAACAAATTTATTTAACAAAAGGCATGGGATTAAGCGCTGTCAAGTATAAGGAATAAAGATAGAAAATATACTTCTAAGACAAAAACTTAATTTCAGCAAGTTACAATCTTTGTCTAAGCAGGTTTCTTACCTAAACTCAGTTGAACCCCGCTTAGTTGAAAGATCCAATATGCTGTGATTTCAAGAGCTCTGTCCCCTTTCATGTCTGAAGTGATGGATACCAAAATGATTTTCTGTGTCTCCTTATATCTCCCAAAGTTCATTGACCCTGTTATAGGAGGCAGGGAGGCTTCCTGCTGTTCTTCCCTTCTTGTTGACTTCCCATGCCCCTGCATAATGCTTTGTTTTCATTGGAGACAGGTAATTAATCGGTTTCTCCCTGTAACTTTACAGCATATTGTCAGTAAGTATCTACAATTCCTTATACAGTGTTAATGCATTTATTTCACAATGATATTCATTAGCAGCATGTCATACACTTTCATAAAAAAAAACCTTACTAATACACTTTTATAATACAGTTATATTTTATACAGTCAGTTAATTCAATTGCTCATCATTTGAGGTTCAGATCCCCTGCCTTTATAGCCCAGTAAACCTCTGAAATTTACTATTTGATTAGTAAACCCAGACCAAGCTTCTCTCTCCTGCTGAGGTGTAGATGCCATGCTGTTGTTTCAAAGTTCATTGAGCCTGCTTCAAGAGGCAGGAAGGCTCGTTGGGGGTGCAGTCTTCATCCCCTGTTGAGATTAAATATTCATCCTTCCCCACTTGCTTACCTAACGGCATTGTTTACCTTGCATGTCTATGTGCTTTCCTTTGCCTTTGGTTACACCTTGCCTAACTTACATCAGAGATACATTCAAGAAGGCAGAAGCACATTCTTTTGCCTAGGGTGGGGTGCCTTATGTCCTACCAGGCACACATTTTAATAACATATTTCTAGCACATATTTATAAACCTTTATACACACCCTGTACATACACCACACCATGATTTTTTGGGACCAGTGTGTTACCAGTTTGTATATGATACCTTACAGGACACCTTTTAGATACACAATATGAGACCAGTGCATTAGGTGTAGTGAGTATGTCAGGCCTGACAAAAGTTGCTAATACAGAGTAGTGAACCACCACTGGGCCTCTGTGTCATTAGATTCTATCCCTTATTTAGCCAGTTCCCCCTACTTGTGTGTGTCCTTCACTCAGCAACATGACAGTAAAAACAATTTTTAAAAACAGGAAATGTCACAATAAAACTACAAAAATTACTTTTAACTGATTAGCAGTATCCTTGTAAGTTTCAAAACACATTGTGAGGTAGATTAGTGTTATCTCCATTTTACAAACAGGTAAACTCAGGCACAGGGAGGTTAAATAGCTTGCCCAAGTTCACACAGCGAGTCTGATTTCACATCCCATGCATGGACCCTAGACTAGGCTGCCTTCACATCCTCTGCATTCATGTACTTAGGACATGTACCTTGTATTGTAGATATTATGGAATTATTATGAATGTTTACATGCACTATTACGTAAATGTCTACTTCATAGGAATAGAGTATAAATCACAAATTGCATATAAGTGCTGGGCTAATTTCTCAAAGGTAACTGCACCTATTACTTAGCTTATTATCCCTGAATTGGAATGATACTAGGATTTGGTAGTCAAGAAAAAATGAAATCTGAGTTAAACTGAGAGCGCACTAACAAACATGCGTACTGCATTTTTAAGAATAATTGGTTACTAAATTCCCTCCAGCAACGAAGCAATAAATTTATGTTGTGTAATTCTATCCTACACAGTACTGTACATCAAAGAAAATATTACCTTGCTTTAGGAAACTATGGAGGGTTTCCTGAGGGAAAATAAATCAGACAAATCAGTCCCTTAAGACAAGAGAGAACTTATTCTACAACAGGGATGAAATGAATGGGCTTTAAGTCCTCCATCTAAGTCCTTTCAATAGCACTATAAAAGGCCAGGAGAAAAGAAAAAATACACATAATCCAACTGTTCACAAATAACAGACTTTGAAAGAGAAATTAAGGTCCAAGTTACCATGCCAACATGAGGCTCAAGAGAAATTTGTATGACATACATGTAGTACCAGTGCCCAGCAGAATGAAATAATGCCCCTTAAAATTCTAGGGGAAAAGAGAAGGTGAATGAAAGAAAAGGATTTAAAATCATCACTGTTTCCTACCTTTCACTGAGAGTCCTTCCAGAAAATCCAGAATGTGAGACATAGTGATGAAATAATTGAATTCTGGACCCCTGAGCAGAGCCCCAATGACTATGAAATAGTCTTACTGAAGAGGACTCTGCTGAGCATTGAAAAAGAAGAACTTGAGTAAAACTACTATATCTGGATAGAAAAGTAACCCTTTTTATGTGGCTTATAATGGGTTTGAGTTTCATCTGTTTTACATCTAGGTAAACCAGGATTAACTACATTGAACTCAGCAAAGTTATATTTGCATAATACAAATGTAAGTCACAGAAGAATCTGGGCCCATGTCTTTTAAAAGCAGAGTAAATTCACTGTTGCATATGGTGATCAAACATCCTGGCCTATGTGAGGAAATTGCAGAATTAAAGACATTTTTTAGCATTTTATTCCACAAAAGTATGCAGTGATACTGTTCTGATTCACTGTGCAGAGCTACATCCTGAGAGGGCTGAATACCCCAGCATAGATGGTCTTCTCTAAAAGAAGAAGGAATCTGAAAAGTGGCCATCTTCTGCTATCTAGAACTGACTGCTCTCAAAGGCCAATCTTCTAACCAGAAAAATCTGTTCTCCTTAATATAGTACCTCAGAGCTGTCAAAAATGAAGCACATATCCATACACCCTTACAGTGACTGCCTCTGAATTCACAGGGTAAAGAAAGTCCCTGTTAGGTCTGAAAAGATAGAACATGTTGTCATGTCTCTATCAGAGCGCAGAGGAAAACTGAATACAAAACTCATGCTTTAGCAATTTTTGTAAAAGTGCTGCCAGTCACATGGCTAAAATGCTCTCAGCACTGAAAATAAATTCCAAGGCAGCAATGACAGCTATTAGAATGATACCACGCGTAAAATACTTGAAACCTTCGTAACTGTCACCTTGAGTAGTCATCCAACAGAGCATCCATTTACTTAAATATAGCATAGTTGAAAACAAAAATGTGGGCAGGGGAAGGCCCCAACTTGGGGTAGGGAGAGACAAAAGTAAATATGGTTTACCTGCAAGAAGCAATTTTGCAGGCAGCACTTTGTTAAAAAAAAAAAAAAAGCAATAAGAGCAAATGAGTAAAGTCCACACTCTGCTTGCTCATTTCACCCACAAGCAGATGTCTATTTCACCACTGCAACATGGGAAATTGTACAAAGACAAGAAAGTGACAAGTAGTTTGAAAGGGTGTCTAAATAAATGCAAGTTAGTCTTTCCTCATTCTTCTGCTGACCAATATTCATTTACAATCTGCTATATTTCACAAGATTTGGTAAAAATGTTTGCATTATATATACAGAACAGCCTCATTATGAATCCACCTGAGAACACATGCGAGGCACTGAACTGGGGTAGCATTTAGAAAAAGAAAGAAAAGCTTTATTTGCTTTCTATCTCAGCAGGAAGATAGACACAAATGTTGCACCAGCAGCAAAACTGGAAATTTCAGGTTTAAGCCTGGTTTTGAGAAGACTAAAAACAAATCACATTTTAGCATTTGGTTTTGTATGTGTTTGCATTAGTGTAAGTGAATAAGAGTTTTTACCCATGAATACTGCTTCTTGCTGTCCAAAAACAAAAAATGCACTTACATTCAGCAGGTATTATGGAAAATTGTCCTTGACAGGACACTTTTCGAATAGAAGTTGCTTCTGCAGGTGCTGACTCTTGGAATCACCATTATAGTCCTGGGAAATAAAGCTATTGGAAGCTGTTTTTCTCTGGAGAAAGGAAGTTCTCCCTTGCCAGCAGTGTGAAACATCAGACCTGGCTTTTTGCTGTCACCCACTACCCCTTCAGCAGGTCCACACATCCTGATTGTCACACATACAGCAGTCAAGCTAAAGGGTATATATCTGGGGATTCTTTCCTGGCTGAATAGTATTATCAACTGAAGAAGAATTCTAAAGTTCCCCAATCCTCCAGAAAGCAATCCAAGGACTCCTTAGTGATGGAGGAAGTTGCCTCACCTCCAGGTAATGTTCTAGCACCTCTGCTCTTGGAACCAAACTTTCTTTGGACTGTGTTGCTTCAGCAGAGGAGAGCAAGAAGGGGTCAGAAAAGGG
This sequence comes from Gopherus flavomarginatus, assembly GCF_025201925.1. Classification (NCBI taxonomy): domain Eukaryota; kingdom Metazoa; phylum Chordata; order Testudines; family Testudinidae; genus Gopherus; species Gopherus flavomarginatus. The sequence goes on along the minus strand of NC_066626.1, from coordinate 57,077,691 downwards.
AGCTGTGTAGAATGGGAGGCAAGGAGATTATTTCTTCCATTTGCTGTGGAGTCAATATCTGTGAACCTTATGGACTTAGAGGACTAACACAAAGGCTAATTTGCAAAATGAAGATACCCTGTCCTGTCCCCCCAGCTTGACAGAACAGGACAACATTTTGCCACTGTTTCCATTGCACTGCAAACATGTCATGATGTGAACTCTGTTGGCACTGTCTCCTCTAAACATATTTTATTCCTTCGCTCTCTTTTAGTTCACTCCCTGGAACAGGAGAATGGTGGGTGAAGAAACGGTTGGAATGTGTTTGCTATAGCACAATTTTCTTCTCTGCAGACACTTCCTCCTGGCTGTCAGAATGGAGCAAAATATCAGCTTCTTTTAAAGTACAGTGCCTTACTGATTAATCCCCCAGGAAACTCAGCTGAAAATATGGACACAGGTTTTCTATGGACAAAAAAAGCATCCCCTCAGTGTGGACTATGTAAATAATAGTAACAGTTTTCAATTAATTTTTTCCCATTCACTTAAATTTTCTTTTCCTAATGGGGATCAAGCATGTAGCTCCATCATGTTTTAGGGACTGATCGTCATGCATGTAATTCACAAAATAAATTACAATTATGGGCCTGATTCTCCATTCCATTCCCTTCACAGGGCTCCAGCAATATAAAGGGACCATAAAGCTGATGGAACTGGACCCCAAAGAATCACTTCAGCATAAGGTGGTTCCCCTGCTGGCACAGCACTGTTGAAGTTATTCTGCAAAACCTCCCCCATAACTTCTGTTACAGAGACCATGGTCAGAGGAGGGGGCATGGCCATAGTGCTGTTGCATTCCAGCTATTCTCAGCTACACGAATAGGCCCTTGTGGCCGCTGCAGCCAAGTGTGAACAAGGGGATCACTGAGACCTCCCAAAGTTGACTTGCATATTGGGTAGTTTGTCTCCAAATGGGATGTAACAATTGGAAGAGACACTGTTTGTACCATCCAAATTCTTTCTGTAAAATAAAAGGGTTCTTTAAAAACTTGGATTTCTGACATTAAAAAATTAGTATAAACTGATGGCTTATAAAATTTTCTAGTTTGTAATGGCTAGCAAAATATTTCTACAGCATAAATAAAAGTATTTAAACCTTACAATCTAGTATAGTATCCCACAGCTGCTCCCCGCTGTTTGACTTCATCAGTAAACTAGCTTCTTGCTGCAGGCTTTACAGTTGCTTCAAATGACATTTTTTCCACTCTCACATGACATATGAACTTCAATATTACTTTACAAGACTATACTTCACATCTTCTATATATTTTCTGAAAGTTCACTTAGAGGTAGGTGTCTTTGAATATCTTGAAGCAACTGCAGCTGGATTAATCAAAAAAGAAATACAGTTCCCTTTATACAGTAATTCTGACACAAAAACCCCACAGTGTCTATGGAGTTCCTGAACTGATTCCCCAAGTGTCTCTCTTTCTCTCTCTCTCTCTCTCTCTCTCTCTATATATATATATATATATATATAATTGCATACAATTGTGCTCCCATTAAAATTACAAGAGAAATATTGAGAAAAATATTACTAAGATGCTTCATAACTAGTACTAGCATAAACAATACTAGAGTATATGTATTTCTTAAAATTTCTAAAATTCTAGAGGGGTCCATCAAGTTCTCTGGGCATCTATCCCATAAGATAAAAATCACAAAGCAAACAAAGGGCAGACCCTAAACATACCCACCAAGCCAACTGTTTCAGCAACAGACCTTGAGAAAGGGCAAAAAGTTTAGGACATGTAGGTAACTATTATAAACCCCTCAGAGAATCACAGAAAATAAACCCAGCAAACACCTATTAAGTTATTTTGGTCAGCTTCCTACCAATGCAGGACTGTTCCCTGCAATTTGCTGTAATTCCCTACAATGGGACCAGTTCCCTTCAGACTCTTCCACACATCAATGTACTGTTAGGAAATGTCTTCTTTGCCCATCTTCATCCCATTACTTCTAGCTATATACCCCCATAGGACCATTGCATACAGCTTCTCTCCTCTGGTGTTTATGCTCTTGAAATACTTGTAACTAGGAGACAGAACTGTATTAAATGTAAAGAGAAAATCAGCCACTGAAAAGTGCTAAATAATGGAATTATTCGAGCTACAACAGCAACACAACACACTTTCTTTTTCACAAGTACATTTTTGAACGTAATAAAATAGACTGTTAGTTAAACAAAGACATTTGCACCAAAGAAGCTGTAAAAATATTCAAAGTTAGTGTTGATAAAGGTTAAAAGATGGGCTGCACTTGGTAGTAAGTTTCATTTTATCTTAAATTTCAGCTTCTTTAAACTTACTAGATAATAAGGTGTAAGGTGTGTGCAACTACCAGAACAGTGGACACACACACAGGCTGATCCTGTAGTACTCTGTGTGCAGAACTCTTATTGATTTCAGTGAGTTAGACTAGGTTTGCCAACTTTCTAATCACACAAAACCAAATATCACCCCTTCACCTTCCCCGAGGGCCCGCCACTGCCCCAACCCTTCTTCAAGACCTCACCCCCGCTCACTCCATCCCTCCTCCCTCCATCACTTGCTCTCTACCATCCTCACTCACTTTCACCACACTGGGACAGGGTGTTGGGGTGCAGGAGGGAGTGAGGGCTCTGGTTGGTGGTGTGAGCTCTGGGGTGGGGCAGGGGATGATAGGTTTGGGGTGCAGGAAGGTGCTCCGGGCTGGGGTTGAGGGGTTTAGGATAAAGGAAGGGGCTCAGGGCTGGGGCAGGGGTGCAGGAGGGAGTGTGGGGTGCAGGCTCCGGGAGGGCATTTGGGTGCGGGAGGGGATTCTCACCTGGAGCAGAGGGTTGGGGTGTGGGAGCAGGTTCGGGGTGCGGGCTTTGGGTGGTACTTACCTCAGGCAGCTCCTGAAAGCAGCCAGCATGTCCCTCTGGCTCCTAGGTGGTTCCCGGCCAATGGGAGCTGCAGAGCTGGTGCTCTCATATCCAGCCCTGCACCATGGGAGCCAGGCATGCCAGCCACTTCTGGGAGCGGCACATAGCCAGGGCAGGCAGGGTGCCACTGACCTGACTTTTAGCAGCCCAGTCAGCAGTGCTGACCAGAGCCACCAGGATCCCTTTTTAACTGGACATTCCAGTTGAAAACAGGATGCCTGGCAACCCTAAGTTCCACATGTATAGCACTTACATGATCAGGCCCGCAACTTGTATGTGTGCTGCACTTGCTGCTGTACAATGTAATGCTGCAGTTAAAGCTTTGTTATAAACGTAGAAAGTCAGAAACAAATATCCCACCACTTCAAAGGACATCAGGATATCACTTTGTATACAAATTATCAGCCCAAATGTTTTCCCCCACATATTGTTTGAATTCATTAAAACGTGTCAGAACAGCTACCATATCATTTTCACTTTGTAATTTAAGGCACATTTGATCAAACTTTAAGAACATAAGAAAGGCCATACTGAATCAGAACAAAGGTCCATCTACCGACAGTCGCCAATGCCAGGTGCCCCAGGAGTGAACCTAAAAGGTAATGATCAAATGATCTCTCTCCTGCTATCCATTTCCATCCTCTGACAAACAGAGGCTGGGGACACCATTCCTTACCCATCCTGGCTAATAGCCATTAATGGACTTAACCTCCATGCATTTATCTAGTTCTCTTTTAAAGCCTGTTACAGTCCTAGCCTTCACAACCTCCTCAGGCAAGGAGTTCCACTGGTTGACTATGTGCTGTGTGAAGAAGAACTTCCTTTTATTTGTTTTAAACCTGCTGCCCATTAATTTCATTTGGTGGCCCCTAGTTCTTATATTATGGGAACAAGTAAATAACTTATCCTCATTCACTTTCTCCACACCACTCATGATTTTATATACCTATATCATATCCCCCCTTAGTCTCCTCTTTTCCAAGCTGAAAAGTCCTAGCCTCTTTAACCTCTCCTCATATGGGACCCCTAATCATTTTAGTTGCCCTTCTCTGAACCTTGTCTAATGCCAGTATATCTTTTCTAAGATGAGGAGATCACATCTGTATGCAGTATTCAAGATGTGGGCATACCATGGATTTATATAAGGGCAATAAGATAGTCTCCGTCTTATTCTCTATCCCTTTTTTAATGATTCCTAACATCCTGTTTGCTTTTTTGACTGCCACTGCACACTGTGTGGACGTCTTCAGAGAACAATCTATGATGCCTCCAAGATCTCTTTCCTGATTAGTTGTAGCTAAATTAGCCCCCATCGTATTGATTGTATAGTTGGGGTTATTTTTTCCAATGTGCATTACTTTACATTTATCCATATTAAATTTCATTTGCCATTTTGTTGCCCAATCACTTAGTTTTGTGAGATCTTTTTGAAGTTCTTCACAGTCTGATTTGGTCTTAACTATCTTGAGCAGTTTAGTATCATCTGCAAACTCTGCCATCTCACTATTTACCTGTTTCTCCAGATAATTTATGAATAAGTTGAATAGGATTGGTCCTAGGACTGACCAATCCTATTCAACTTATTTATAAATGATCTGGACTAGTTACCCCTTTCCATTCTGAAAATTTACCATTTATTCCTAAACTTTGTTCCCTGTCTTTTAACCGGTTCTCAATCCATGAAAGGATCTTTCCTCTTATCCCATGGCAACTGAATTTACGTAAGAGCCTTTGGTGAGGGATCTTGTCAAAGGCTTTCTGGAAATCCAAGTACACTATGTCCACTGGATCCTCACATGTTTGTTGACCCCTTCGAAGAACTCTAATAGATTAGTACGACATGATTTCCCTTTACAGAAACCATGTTGAGTTTTGCCCAACTATTTATGTTCTTCTATATGTCTGACAATTTTATTCTTTACTATTGTTTCCACTAATTTGCCCGGTACTGATGTAAGACTTTAACCAAGTTTTCAAGATTCATTGTATATAACTAATGAATTCTTAGTGTTGAGACACTTTTTTGTTTTGAAAAAGGGATTTTTTTTTAAATTGCCAGTGTTTCTGCCTATGAAATAAACAGCCTCCCTTAAATTTACTCTTAACACATCATTTTGTAATAACAAATGACATATTGATAGGAACAGCGAGCACCTTAGAAAAGGTTCACATAAAGTAAGGCCTACGTCTCAGAGGCTAGCAGGAGACAGAGTGGCTGTCAACTAGGGAAGCTCTGCTTTCAGAGCAACAAACTCTGCTTTAAACAATAACCTGGGGCACTCAGACAGTGATTATTTTCCATTTCTACTTTGTGCTTTGTCCAGGCAAGCACAATAATTTTCACTGTGCCTCGACAAAAACTGTTACACCTCTGCACTTAAGTAGTCTGCAGCCCTTTCTGAAAATAGTGACAAAGAGAAGGAGGAAAGTGAGCCTGTGACGGGTTGGATCACAGAAACCCGTCAGCTGCCAATTGATGTGCCAAGACTACCTCTGCTCCTGTTTTCCCTGCCAGCTCAGGACTCCAGCACCCTGTCTTGCTGAGGCAGACAGGCCCGTCTGCTCCAACAAAGATCCAGGGTCTGAATTAGTTGCTCTAAAGCTGCAGGTTTTCCTGAAAACAAGTCACAGAAGTGTGCTTGTCTTTAGCACTCAGATGCCCAACTCCCAATGGGGTCTAAACAGAAATAAATCCATTTTACCCTGTATAAAGCTTATGCAGGGTAAACTCATCAATTGTTCACCCTCTATAACACTGATAGAGAGATATGCACAGTTGTTTGCTCCCCCAGGTATTAATACATATGCTGATTTAATTAATAAGTAAAAAGTGATTTTATTAAATACAGAAAGTAGGATTTAAGTGGTTCCAAGTAGTAACAGACAGAACAAAGTAAGTCACCACGCAAAATAAAATAAAATGCGCAAATCTATGATTAATCAAACTGAATACAGATAAGATCCTCACCAGTTCCAGAACGCTCCCTTTTACAGACTAATCTCCTTTTAGCCTGGGTCCAGCAATCATTCACACCCCTTTGTTCCAGTTTCTTCCAAGTATCCTGAAGGGTGGAGTGGCTCCCTCTTTAGCCAGCTGAAGACAAAATGGAGGGATCTCCCAGGGGGTTAAATAGACTTTCACTTGTAAGTGGAGACCCCCTCTTCACTCCTATGCAAAGTCCAGCTTCAAGATGGAGTTCTGTAGTCACCTGGGCAAGTCACATCTCCATCCATGACTCACAGCCTTTACAGGCAGAAGCCATTGTCCACATGGTATCTTGTACGGCTCCAGGAAGACTTCTTATGTGGATTGGAGCATTCCAAGATGCATTGTTCCCCAAGTGCTTCCTGATCAGTACTTAACCTTGTGAATTCCTTCCTAAAGAAGCTGATCAAATGCCTCACAAAGCTTACTTAGAAATCAAGCAAGTATACAGCCAATATTCTCAAGTACCATATTATATATGTGTACAAATAGGATGAATAGATATAGTAGACCATAACCTTTACAGAGATATATTACATGGCACAGGCAGCATAAAACATATTCCAGTTATGTCATATTCCCATAAAGCCTTATGGGAGGTACCATCACAGAGCCAACTATTGGAAGAATGCTGAAAGAAGTCCTCTGGATAACGTAAACTACAAGCCTCTAACTCCCCTTGAGGATGAGTTGAGAGTACGAGTGTTAGAATGAATAATGTAAAAAGAGAAAATGGAATGATAGTAAAGCAAACAGCAAACAAGTCTGAAGAGACGGCATGGAGAACCACCAATGCACAGAGCTTATAGTCAGTGCAATAGCGGATACAAACTGCTTAGCAAAAGTCACTTCTCATGTCAAGTTCAAAACAAGCAGAGAACAACTCCATACAGCTGACATTCTATTCTAAGATTTTTAACAGGGGACTATTTTCATGCAAACTAATATAGACTGTGTTATGAGACTCTTGTGGAAGAAGCATGATCAAATGACAACACTGACTCATTGGCTGTTTTTTAGCCCAATCAGATACCTAGTTAGAGGCAAGTGCCCCTAGTCAGTGGAACCACTAACTCTCATAATGTAGATCTCATTCTTTTGGTGAGGGGGAGGATGTGGAGAAGAGTCATTTTTGCTGCCCTCATATTAGAAAACTACAAATGCTACAGGGTCATTCAGTGGGACAGAGTCGTCTCACGTAATAAAGATTTTCCATTCTCAAAGCAGTATGCAAATTGAAGTTCAATATGAATAAATCTACTATGAAAGCATTAGAGATTAATGTACTGTGAGACGTGTACTGTATTTCAGGTAATGTTTTCTTTGGAAAGTGTTAAGAAATATTTTCCCCCTAAATGATAACACTGTTAAAGCTATTCATTAAAAACCCTAGGATAAATTCATTACAATGTGAAATTAGGATGGGAAAACAATTTAAATGCAGATCTATAGAGATTCCCAAGAAAATGTAAATATCAGTCTGTTTCAACATGTGGTAAATTTTCATTTTTACACAATGGCAGAGAAATGCTATGTTAAAATAATATCAATGATTTGATAGAAAGCCAAAAAAAGCTGCAAAATTCTGAGTTAACTATCATAGTATTTTTAAATTTGCCTTGTGGTAGTTAGGCTTTCCAGAATATAAGAAGATGGTTCTCTAGCTCCAGAGAAGCTGTGCTTAGCACAGGACCCAATGAGGAGTAGCAAAAGTGGCTAATAGCCCATTTTTATGTGTCCCTTTGCCTCCTCCTCCCCTTGCCAATCCTGGAGAGAGCTGGGGACCAATTTAGACCAAGGGCTGCTCTAACTCTGAATTTTGGCCTGCTCTAACTTATGCCAGCATTCAGGAGCTCTTGTGGGCCCAGGATCACCAGAGAACTAGGTGCTCTGATCTTGCCCTCAATTTTCCCCCTCCTACTCCCCATACACACTCTACACTGGTGGTGATTATGTTATGTCAACTGGCAAGGAGAATTCTCAGCTGTCCAATTAGGGCAGCTTTCCATCTTCTTTGCACCATGGAAGGTGCTGAAGAATTGAGCCTGGAAGTCAATTCTGCAGACAGAAAGGGGTAACCCCAGTGCCAGATTCCACTCTCATTTAATTCAAAGTAAATCCACATAACCCCAATGAATTCAATGGAGTTACTCTGGATTTACATCAGGCTTAGGCTCACTCTCTTTAATGTAATCATACTAGCATAAAAGATATGGCCTAATGTACACACAGATTACCTGATTTTCTGAAACATGGTGAAAGAGGATCACATGCCATATGTGCTAGAACAATGCTTCATTCTAGATTCTATGATAACTGTCAATAAGAATTTCCTTAGGGGCTGAAGTCAGATGTTTAACTGCAACATTTAAATAGGTTTTTTATTAAGTTATGCCCTCATTTACACCATTGTAACTCATTAGCTTCAAAAGGTTGCATGACTGTAAATGAAGGCAGGAATTTATCCCTTTGTGGTGTCAATATAAGTGACATACCTGAGGATGTCATTGTTTTTAAGCCATTTGTAAATCAACTTACTTTCAAGTTATTTTTACTATGTCTGCAGGAAGAAAAGGCTGCACAAATCCATGGTATGCCCACAAATACTGCATTTGTGGGTAACCGACAACTAGAAGTAATAAGTTGAAGTGCTACACTGCAGAAGAATTTGGATTGTACCAATATTCAGCAATATATATTTTGATATAGATCAGTGAACCTGTGATGTGAGCATAATCCCACTCATACACAGAATGAAAAACAGGAAATATGAGTGATTCTTTCTGTTTTGCTATGTAAAATGATTCAAACTATTTTCTGCCTGACTTCTAAATCAGTTAAATGTTTCAGTGTCCTTATGACCAATGACTTCAGACTATGTTAAGAAATAACCATAAGCTAAAACAAAATCTGTCAAATCTCAGTAACCTTTGCTAGTGAGGCTTTTACAGCTCTGCTTTTTGACTAATTGCTTGTGGACTGCAAACTACATGCCTGCAAAGGATTCCAACTGCTGTGTCTGCATGCAACTTGACAAAAAATTTGAACATCCTACACCCCTACACACCAAAGGCTCCAACTGCAGCTATGGAGGATTCATAATTTCCAACAGATACAATACAGAAGTTCATGGATTTTACTTCTGTAAGGTAGAGTAAATAACTGTCAAGCAAAGGAGGTCATAAACTACTGGCTTCCTTCCCCTTGTCTTTGAAAAATAACTTTTGGAGGAAGAGAAGATCTGTGTAATGGGTGTGAGTGCATGTGTACGTTTCCTGTTGTGCAATCAGATTTTTGCTACTCTAGAAACATAGCCAAAATAATGGATCTTAATTCTTCAGTGCTGGCCGTTACAATGGTAAGCACTGCTGGCAATGTACATTAAACTGGGAAAATCTGACTATCAAGACCTGCATCCAATCCAGCTGTTGACTGTTACTGCGTTTATAGATAAAAAGGAACATTTTCCCAGGCCCATATTTGACACTGATATTCAATTATTTTCTTTCTCGACATGTCCAGTAAAGTGTTGAAATTTTCCTTTTCCTTTTAAACACAGTACAAAATCCAGCTCCTACATAAGCAGTATCTGTAGCACTTACCCACATATTTGTTTTATGAAACAAGCCCCAAATGGAAAAGTTACAATCTCACTTAAAGTTTAGATGATTGGAGACAATTTTGATAATATTTAGAAACATAATTATAGGCTAGAGAGAAGTGAAAGATAAGCATTAGGAATGACTATAACAAAGTGAAAAGTCTCTGTAAGAATCTGTAAGCAACCAGCAGTAAAATATACAGTATAAAAGGATAGGCACTTCATTTCTCTGTTTATCTACTGTGACGTTGTCTAATTAAAATATAACCATGCAAACCATTATTGCTACCACTGTTATATAATTGCAACGAATCTTATACAAAATATAACTCATGGCCAGAAAGGGTTAAACAGCTTGCACGCTAACTAACGCAAAGCTGACGTTTAAAGACATGTTAGAAATGGTAATTAGGGACATTCTATGGCTAGGTAGGCTAGAACTTTGAAATGCAAACCTATATCGTTAGAAGTTAGAAATTATACTAATTGTGTGTATCTTAGATGCTACCCATGTAAACAGGCAGTTCCTGTTTAGTTCCACTATAGCTACTAATTCAGAGATCAAAAGGGAATATTAACATTTAGATGAATCTTGGGTGAAATAATGTCATTGTCTATATGTCCTTTTCAAGTTTGTGACAGGCTTCCTAATGGATAAATTGCCCAATATTAATTTGTGTAACTAATTACTGGTGGTGATTAGAAAACAGAAGGTTACATCAAAAGCCTATTGTTTACCCAGGACTGTATGGCCAAGAGGATGCTAGAACACTGTATAAACAGACTTTGGGTCTTGATCCTATTTATCTCAGATCTGCTTGAGGTTTCATGCAGGGGAAGCCTAAGCCACATGGACTGAGATCCCAGTTCTGACTGAACCACCCTGAAATATAAACATTGGACTATAACCTGTGGACTATTTCTGAAAGAATTCTTTGAAACTACAAAGCTTACCATCTCTGTTATGAATCTGAACCTCAAGAATTTAACTCATGTCTGTATGTATACTGATCTTTTAACCATACTCTCTCTCTCTCTTCTTTTTTTAATAAATTTTAGTTTAGTTAATACGAATTGGCTGTATGTGTATATTTGGGCAAGGTCTGCAATATTCAATAACCTGGGAGATAATGTGGCTCATCCTTTGGGACTGGTATATCTTTTATGTGATGAAATAAGATTTTCAGAAATCTTCATCCTATTTGACTTGGATACCTGGATGGAGGCCTGAGGCTGGGTTACTTTAAGGGAACTCTATTGCTGGTTTCTGGGTGACCAGTCAGGTAATAAAGAAGCTGTTTTATGATGGCTTGTTAAATCGAAGTATTAAAAATATCCACCAGCCAAAGGGATTATATGCCCCATTCTTTGCAGTTCACCCTGAGTGACTTCAGCTGACCCCGACTGTGACCCCAGTCACATCTATATATTAACTACATAACCATATAACAATAGTAGAATCTACACCCCATTGCTATGGTCTTGAAGACTAGTGCAGCCCTTGAAAATTACATTTGTTGTTATAAGCCAGTTTTCAGCTGGCTCCTGTAAATATGCAAAACTTCTAAATCATTTTATACTAAGCTGTCATAACATTTCTTCCCAGATCTGGACCTCAGTGTCCAAAATATGGGTGTTAGCACGAAAACCTCCAAGCTTAATTACCAGCTTAGATCTGATATCGCTGCCACCAGCCAGGAATTATACAGTGCCTAGCTCACTGTGGTCTTCCCAAAACCTTCCCTGGGGGACCCCCAGACTCAGATGCCTTGAGTCTTATAACAAAGGGAAATAACCCCCTCCCCTTGTTTCCTTGTTACTTCCTCCCAGGCTCCCCTCCCTGGATGACCCTAGGAGATTCCCTGCTTCAAGTCCTTGAAACACAAATACTGAGAGATCAAATCTCCCTCTCCCCTCACCCACAGGGTATGCAAAGTCAGGTTTAGTAAATCTAACAAAGAGAGTTTCCCCCTGACTTCTTCCTCCCACCAATTCCCTGGTGAGCTGCAGACTCAATTCCCTGGAGTCCCCACTAAAGAAAAAACTCCAACAGGTCTTAAAAAGAAAGCTTTATATAAAAAGAAAGAAAAAGGACAGAAAATGGTCTCTGTATTAAGGTGACAATATACAGGGTCAATTGCTTAAAGGAAAAAAATGAATAAACAGCCTTATCCAAAAAGAATACAATTTAAAACATTCCAGCAACTACACACATGTAAATACAAAAAAAACAATATAAACCTATTGTCTTACTATCGTTGTACTTACAACTTGGAAACAGAAGCTTAGAAAGCCTGGAGATAGAAAAATCACTCTCAGAGCCGAGAGGGTCACCGAACCAAGACAAAGAACTCACACCCAAAACTTCCCTCCACCCAGATTTGAAAAAGTCTTGTTTCCTGATTGGTCCTCTGGTCAGGTGTTTGGTTCCCTGTGTTAACCCTTTACAGGTAAAAGAACATTAACCCTTAGCTATCTGTTTATGACATAAGCTAATTCAATAAATGGATCAATAAATACAAAACTAGAGGGACATTATTGAAGCATATAGAGTATGTCATTTGCTGCAGCAAGAAACAAAATTCCAGTATTCCATATTAACAAAAATATAATCATTATAAATTAGTATTTATGTATATTTAACACATTAGTTCTATTGCTTTTTTGAAAGGCAGAGGGCTATTGCAGCTAGTCAGGCGTGGCACAACTTCCAGCATGAAACTTGGCCCAGATATGTACAATGTCCAGTGTACGTTGTAAAGCAAAAGTTTGCACATGCACATGCAAACATACACAGATGTATACATACACACAAAAAAGACAGTCCATCATACAATAATTTTCATTGTAAACTTAGCTGTAAAAGATTTAATTTAAAGCTTTTTGTTGTGACACTATTGAAAATCCAACTTTTTGACAGATTAACATGCAGCCCTTAATGGAGGGCCTGATAATTTTTGGCACTGATGAATCCATGCAGCACCATTTGCGCTAATGAATCCTGCAATGCTCAGAACCAACAAGGCTAAGATGTAATGGATGCAAAAGATACATCTTTACATTTGATTTTAATAGGAGGAGTATAATAAACTGTTCAGAAGTTCCCCAAATGATGATTATCTAGACCTTCATTTTTACTTGCGGACTTAGATTTCTGAAGGTCAAAACAGAACTCTGTATGCTTTATACTGCAGGTGATTAGTATCAGAGGAGTAGCCACGTTAGTCTGTATCCACAAAAACAAAAAGGAGTTCAGTGGCACTTTAAAGACAAACAGATTTATCTGGGCATAAGCTTTCGTGGGTAAAAAAACCCACTTCTTCAGATGCATGGAGTGAAAATTAGAGATGCAGGCATTATTATACAGACACATGAAGAGAAGGGAGTCACCTTACAAGTGGAGAACCAGTGTTGACAGGGCCAGTTCAATCACAGAGGATGTGGTCAACTTCCAATAACTGATAAGGAAGTGTCAATTAATAGGAATGGAAGTTACTTTCTTGAAATACTTCAGGGTGACTCACAGGACAAGCATTCAGAATAAAACTCAGTACAAAATACGAGTCTTTTAAATACCATATTTTTTTTAAATCTGCCTTTAACGTTAAAGTATTGCACCTCTCTTTATAAGATACAACTGCCTAATTCATGACCTGACACTGTCTGCAGATTTCCTTCACTTTTGGAACTCTGATGGGACTCTCTTACATTTGCATTCTTAGTAGAATGCTTTAGCATTGGCTAATTTTAAATAGGCATGAACGGTGTGAAAAAGAGATTAAATAGAATTGAAGAGGCATTTGGAGAGTAGTCCATTTAGCTAGGTCTAGTCCTAAACTCTGAATATAACAATGGCCCACCCTTGCATTCTTATATAAATAGAAAAGTAGACTATTCGTGCTAGAATATGGGAGAAGGCATTTCCTTCTATGTGGCTTTGCTAATATTAGGGTATATTCATCCTGATTCTAATGACATTTTCACCAAGGACAGATTTTACCCACTGCATGTACAATTAACAGTATCAGCCAATACTGATATATCTGGATATCACAAAAGGCTAATCGTATGAAGAAATGAGGTAGTGACAGCATCAGTGGAAGCAGAAAGTGATTCTGTCAAAAAGATAAAGTTATGTTCTATGTAGATAACAAAGACAATTGTAATGTGGATGACAGCATAGTTTTGAACAAACTACAGATGAAGAATTGGTCACAGAAATTCTTTTGAGAAAAACTTTGAATAGAAAATCAATTCCACAAAATTGTAAACAGTTCATGGATAATTCATGAGCAGAAAAGAAATCTAATTTTGTCAAAGAGAGAATTCACTATCAATTATTCATTCTTCTCTAATTATATAATTTATAAGGACCATAAATATAAGAGCTGAGTGAAAAGTACAGCATCCTAAGAATCACAGGTTACTATGTAATTAGATTTTAAGTTCTAGGGCAGTGGTTCCCAAACTTGTTCCGCCGCTTGTGCAGGGAAAGCCCTTGGCAGTTCGGGCCAGTTTGTTTACCTGCCCCGTCCACGGGTTCGGCCGATCACAGCTCCCAATGGCCGTGGTTCGCTGCTCCAGGCCAATGGGAGCTGCTGGAAGTGGCAGCCAGTACATCAATCTATGATACTCTATGATCCCTTGGCCCGCACCACTTCCTGCAGCTCTCATTGGCCTTGAGCAGCGAACCGTGGCCACCTGGAGCCGCGACTGGCCAAACCTGCAGACGCGGTAGGTAAACAAACCAGCCCGGCCTGCCAAGCCCTGCATGAGAGGCGGAAAAAGTTTGTGAACCACTGTTCTAGGGAAAGGAACTATGTTTTCACGTGTATTTGGCACCCAGCACAAGGGCGCTCTGGGAACTATCACAGTACAAAAGGAAACATGATAATGATGAGTCCCCATAAAATCCTCGATAGCCAAGGAAGATTGGTAGGATATGATGCCATGAGAGAAGGGGCTAGAAAGAGGTGGGATTTTGGAAGAAAATCCTCACAGAACCATCTCTATTTGAATGGAAAAGGGCATAACCTTGATTACAAGCTAGCTGCTTACATATTCTAAAAAGAGTGCTAAAACCAAAGCTGTTTAAAGGATATTTAATGGTGTCTTATTTCAGTAACTATTTTTTATTTTGAGATTCCTTGGGCAAAGACATTGGAGAAAACAGATTTGCCACTATATTTCTTGAAAGTAAAACCTGATCCCAAGCCAAGACCTTGTAGGGTATGTTTCAAACCCAGAGCACATTTTATTGCAGAGTTAAATTATAACCCCCTGAAGGTTTATAATGGAAATGCTGACAGACCCTAAAATATAGCGATACTAGCGGGCACTGCTATAATAAAGTGGCATTTAAGCCTTTTTTGCTAGGCTTTGATTTCTGCAAAGGTCACATTTGAATAAAACTCCACACTCTATATCAGTAAACGTCATTAAAGTATTATCTTTGCCAGAAAGGCATTTTTTTCTCTGTCTGCACTTCTGTTAAAGAAGATGTCATTGTCTAAATCAAATCTTTTTCATGTGCCAATATAACTGTTCTTGATAAAGGCCTCTAAAGGCAAAAACAGAATGAACAACTTCACACCCAGTAAATCTGAGAACCCTGTTGACTGAACAGCAGGCTATGGCAAACAGCAGCTAGGGAAACACTCCTGGCTGTTTCTCAAGGTACTTTTCTCCTTGGATATTCCCACAGGTTGCTTACAGAAGTTTAAATACTATTCAGGACTTTAAAGCAAAAGAAAAGAATCTTAAAGGTTCAACAACAAAAATCAGCAGAAGGTAGGCCTCAGGTCAAAAGTCCCTTTTATGATGTTTTAATTCAATTTATTTTTGACAGAACAAGCAAGTCATAGCCGCAGCAAAATGCACCAGGAAACGACTTCTTAGATCTTACTTAACAGAAAGTGAAATAGGAAAAAAACCCACAGTCATGTATATTTAGAAATATTTACTGATTAGAATATTATCCAAGGTTCAAGGGATTCGTGCAATAATTTCCCTTATTTTGCAGATTTATTTGCTTAAAATAATTTTATGGGACGGTTGTTGTTTGTTTCTAATAATACACAGAGTTGGCAGGGCCACCTTTACTTAATTTGCCTAACACCTTCTATTATAAAAACATGAGTAAAATTTTCAAAGATGACTAAGTGTTAGGTGCCTATGTCCCATTTTCTTAAAAGTGAGTTGGGAACCTAGGATCCTAAGTCCAATGAACTCAATTGATCTACTTTTGAAAATAGCATGCAGGCACCTAAGTCACTTCAGAGTTTTTGAAATTTTTATCTCCCTCTTTTCAATTGCTTATAACTTTTTGTCAAACTTAATTGTTTTGGCGGAAATTTCCCATGACAAGTGTCTGCCTGAAGCCGAAAAATATTTTAAACTTTCAGCTAAAATGCTCTAGCCATTTCTAAGACTGTTAGTAGAAAATATTTTGTATTGCCTGTTTTGAAGAATTCTTACTACAATTTTGTTGAGAAACCTTAGCATCTCCATGCTTTTTAGTGGGGACTTGAAATTTGAACATATAAAGTGCTGTAAAAATGCTAAGTGCTCTGAAAAATCAGCCTCTAATTGTCTCAAGTTGGGCACCCCAAATCTGTGGACATGTGACTATTTTTGCCTTAATCTCTGTGCCCCATCTGTGCAATGATGATGATAATACCACCTAATCTCACAGAGGCGTTGTGAAGCACTCAGGTACCATGGTGAGAACACCATAGAAAACTCCATGAGGAAATTAATATTTTTAATTCAGTGTAGGGTTTGGATGGTATTCAGTCAATAAGGCCTGTTGCCCCACAGTGAATGATAAGATTAAACCAAAATATTAAATACCTACCCACCCAGCGAGCACTGTCTCTCTTTTATACTAATTGAGGCAGAAGTTCTGTGGAAAAAATAGCATGTGATCATGTAATTAAAGCCTATATCATAATGGATACAGACAAAGA
This sequence comes from Gopherus flavomarginatus, assembly GCF_025201925.1. Taxonomy (NCBI): domain Eukaryota; kingdom Metazoa; phylum Chordata; order Testudines; family Testudinidae; genus Gopherus; species Gopherus flavomarginatus. The sequence goes on along the minus strand of NC_066626.1, from coordinate 57,061,189 downwards.
GGTCAAATTAATGTTCTTTAAACATAAGGGTGGGTTATATATAATTTCCTATGTCTTTTAAAAAAGTAAACTGTAAAACCAAAGGTTCCATCAGATTAAAACATACTGACCCCCCACATGCCTCATCAGCAGGGTTGGCAACATCAAATCCTTGTCCCTTTTCTAAAGCGTTTACAATCTAATACCAATCAGGTGAAAAATTGGCAGTATACGTGCTCTTCTTTTGGCCGATAATAAACTATATGATCTCATATTAAAAAATGATTAGAGAACAGTGAGGAAAGCACATACGTTAATTTTATATTCCTGTCTCCTCTATACAAAGACAGCATTTTATCGTAAAAATATCACATATAATTTATTCAATCTATGGTATAGTTGTCTAATGTTATTTGAGGCTAAGGGTTACTTGTGCATGTACTGTGTTACAAATAACAGATTTTCTTCCATGACTTCTGCATGAATTTTTTATATAATATATTCAACAATGTGTTCTGAAAAAAAGGGGCAACTTACTTCCCAATTGTGTAACAAAGGAATTCACAACTCTACAAATAGGGGACAAAATAAATGACCTGGTACGTGTGCAGCATAGTGATGCATCACATATATAGTAATTAAAATCTTGAGAAACCTATCGAGGGGTAGCATAATTTGGTACTATATGAGTTATATGAATCAGATTTGAATTTGGTCCTTTTCAACTAAGCTCATAATGCTGCAGAGGCAGGCCACACAGACCTTGAGAAGAGGGGGATTGCCTTATGGCATTTTGAAGCCACTCTTCTGGCTAGTTTAGGAGCTACAGAGGGAAGGCACTTCTAGCCCTGTTAAGCTAGGCATGTTGCAAGTTGTCAGAGTGTGAAATAAAAGAGAAAAAAATTGAAGAAACTTCAAGGCTTTAAGACTGGCTTGGAGGTCAAAAAGTTATAGAGTTTTTTAAAAAGGAAGTACACACAAGTTATTTTGCCCCAAGGCAGCATGTATAGGCCTTGACAAGTTAGCAGATTTCACATACAGTATCTATTATTATACTCAACAAAAACAATAGCTAGTGTCTGCAGGGCTACAGCAGTGGTACAATTCTTACAGAAAACTTTGTATCTCATCTTGGACCCACTTCATTGGCAAAACCGAGCATCCCAACAAACTTTATGCATGCCATGAAAACTGTGTTGACCACATCAGGTCTATTTAATCAATATGACAGATGCCCTCCGTTATGCAATACAGAGTCCTTCCTCTTTGTTCTCACTCAATGGGCATGAATAGATAGGGCTGTGTGGACTCTGCTGGATCCAATTTGTGTAAATTACATGAAGAGGACTGAGATGTCCATAAACCAGACACCTGCAGGCTCACATAGAGGCTTAGGTTTGTGCAGAAACATACCCTCTAATCTCTATATCCATACACCACCTCTTTACAAAGATATGTTGTCATTGGGCCTGCCCTGTATGTACTGGTGTGGGTGTCTCCTTTCTGTCTAAGCGCATTCAAAGGACACTAGATTGACACTCCCCTACATGTACTACAAACATTTATGAGGGCCCTAGGAGAGGTCACTGCCTTCCCAACGTCCTGCAAAGGTCTTCTGTGACATCCAGCCCTGCACAAGAGAGCAATCCAATACTAGGGAATATGAGGATTCTTGCTAACACAAAGTTGTTATGGAACGCTCTCTTGGAATGGAACAGCTGAGATTTACTGGATTAGGCATTGGGTGGAGACTTGGGTTCTGTTCCCAACTCTGCCATTGACCTGCTGTTGACCTTAAGAAAATCACATAAGCTATCTGTGTCTCCCTTTCCCTAGTTTCAAAATGGGAATTATTATTATTATTACATAATTTTGAGATCTGTGGCTGTGAAGCACTACAAAAGCAAAAATATATATAATTTTAGCACTTTCCTGAAAACTTGCTGGGGTTCCTGAGCTCTGGATTTTTTCCTCTCACCTGCATGTTTAGCAAGGAGGGTGGGGGAGATAAATGTTTTACTTTTTAACTGTATTTATTAGTTTTTATTACATATCAATTAAGCTTTGCAGGTCAAGCCAGTATTATATAATTCTTGCACGAGAAAGAGAAACAACCTACATAAAAACACCTACACCTAAATTAACTATAAGTTGGTGACAAATCAGTAGGGTTATCTCCCTCTGTTTTGATTATTTTTTTAATTTTCCAAAATAAGAAAAGTTCTGCTATAATAAAGCCACAGTAGAAGTATCCCTTTTTATTATTTTCTATATCTCTAGCATAGTGTGGATTAGTGTAGACAATGCAGTAAACTTCTGATAACCTCTAATGGAGGGGGCAACGAGGGATTAATTTTCAAATCAACTTTCCTTTTGTTGGAACAAAGAAACAGTTAGATTTTTTTAAGTCATATGGTTTTATACTTCACTACAGATTTTGTCCATCACTGCAGCATCCAAGTGCAAGAAGAATTGAGAGAAGACTGTTACATCCCAAGAGAAACTTTTTTTTCACACATTCAGAATTTTGCAGGTTCTCAGACTCTGAAGGCCTGATACAAAAGTGCTAAGCACCTCCACTTGGTTATTATCTGAGCTTGCAAATGGAGCTTTACATAGTCTATTCTGCTATATATAGGTACTTATACCATCCTCATCTCCATAGTATGTAAGTGCCTTCCAGTACTGCATTAAGTGACGTCAGTTTGTTCTCTCTGCCCCTCTCTCATCCAGGCCATTGAGAGACTTAAACTTGCATCGATATTCTATGGGAAGTCAGCGTAAAGAGTGGAAAACAGATCTGATGTGCTTCCCTGTGTTGCTGAGAAGATGTGCTGCAGTGTCCTGGACTTACTAGAGTTTTCCAAAGACTGATGGTTTCGTGTATTCAGTCCAAGTCAAAATATCTAACACCAGATTTGCTTTTCTGAGTATTCACTTTGGTGATCTACAAGCAGATCGCCTTCCCTTATACAGTAACTCTTCACTTAAAGTCGTCCTGGTTTACATTGTTTCATTGTTACATTGCTGAATAATTAGAGAACATGCTCATTTAAAGTTGCACAATGCTCCCTTATAACGTTGTTTGGCAGCTGCCTGCTTTTTCCATGGCTTGCAGGAAGAGCAGCCCATTGGAGCTAGCTGGTGGGGGCTTGGAACCAGGGTGGAGTGGCAGCCCCCTATCAGCTCCCCGTTCCCCTACGTTCCCTGTGCAGCTGCTGCCCCCCAGTAGGCTATCAATTGCTGGCAGTTCAGCTGTCCCTCCTTCCACTGCCATGTGCTGCTCCTGCCCTCTGCCTTGGAGCTGCTCTTCGGAGCCTCCTGCTTGCTGTGCAAGGGGGGAAGGGTAAAAGGAGGGCTAATGTCAGAGTGTCCCCCTCCCCCCTGCTCCTGCACCGCACTTACCCCATTTCCATAGAGCAGGGGGTGACACATGATAGGGCTCAGGATAGAGGGAGCTTGCTGGCAGGACCTGCTGTCTCAACTTGCTGATCTATTTAAAAAGGTAGTGTACTTAGAGTGGGGTCAGCATACTTAAAGGGGCAATGTGCATCTCTCTCGCTCTCTCACACGTGGTGTGTATGTCTGTCTCTTCTGTCATGCTATCTGCCCTTCTTCCATTTGTGCTGCCTTGCAAAGTGTGAGGCTACATTAACAACAACGTGTTAACTCTTGAGGGCTTAGCCGATTGCTAGTTTATCATTTAGCAGTAAGCCATTCCTTGGAAATATCCCATGGTCTGACTTCACCACCTCAACCAAGCTTCACAATCATCATTGCTGTGTACCAGTATTAAATTGTTTGTTTAAAACTTATACTGTGTGCGTTTATATATATTTATAATATAGTCTTTTGTCTGGTGAAAAAAATTTCCCTGAAACCTAACCCCACCCCCATTTACATTAATTTTATGGGGAAATTGGATTCGCTTAACATTGTTTCGCTTAAAGTTGCATTTTTCAGGAACATAACTACAAAATTGAGCAAGGAGTTACTGTATTACTTTCAGCAGAAAGTTCTCCACATTAGGGACTTCCACAGTATACCCTTCTCACTCCAGTACATGAATTAGGAGACTCTGCCAATGAATGTTGTAGTTTAGTGCTCAGGAGGGTCCTTCAGTTTTGTTTTCGAGAGAGAAAGAGAGTCTGTTGGGAGTCCCAACAGGCACTGGAGAACCCACATACAGAATTTCCCTCCACTGTGGATGTGACTTAAGAGGGAGCTGCTGGGACACAAGATGGAGCAATGTAGTCAGCAGGAGGCCAAAGTTTGATGAAATCCTACGTGTCAGTTTTATTTTTTTATTTAGGCACCGTGTTTACATTTGACTGGCTCTGTGCCTTATCTGGATGGTATCTTCTAAGCAGTTTAAAAAAGAACAACAAAAGTAACTACTCCCAGGGCATATCTCCTCTGCCTCACGCCTAAAACATTATTTTTTATTGCTCATTAAAGAGCTTCTATTTTGCAACCAGATACCTTGTTCTTGCCAAATTATTCTACCTCCCTTTTCAAAATCAGGCTTCATTTCTTAGCTAGCACTTCTCTAAAAAGGTAGTGCAACTTCATTATATTAACCAACTCTAGTTACAACTTCTTTCTCTTTTATGTCACTGCCCACTCTGATTAAACAGCAAACTTGTTTTGGGATTATTATCCGCATACAGCCCCTGTCAAAACAACTTCTTGGCCATAAAATAGGATGTTTAAGAACTATTATGTAAAGCCTTTCCTTCCTTTCTTTGGACTGCACTTCCCTTTCCTTGAGACAGTTCTTGGGCTTTCATAGATCTAGCTAATTGTACAGGAGTAGAATGAAGAAAAGCATGGGAAAGAAGAGTTCCCCTTTTCCCTATCCGTTCATACGCCCTTCTCACAACACTACTATCCTTCTGCCCATAAAACCTCTGATGTCCCCAAGGACAGACAGTGGTGGGAGTTGGGAAATGATGGACCATAAGGGCTCACTCATCATGTGATCAGCATCATGTAAAGGTAGGCCAGTCAAAATTCAGCCTGATGACAAACAAGACCAGATTTTCAACGGTATTTAGACACCTAAAGATGCAGATAGACACCTAGTAGAGTTTTCAAAAGTGCCTAAATGTCCACATTAGGATTCTTAAGTGCTTAATCCATAAGTGCTCAAACTAGAGGTGCAGAGGGTGGGAGGATTCCGCACCCCCTGACTTGAAGTGGTTTCAATCATATACAGGGTTTACAGTTTAGTTCAATGGCTCTCAGCACCCCCACTATACAAATTGTTCCAGCACCCTAGGCCTAATCTGCTTAGCTGCTTTTGAAAATGGCACTAGGCGCCTATCTGCTTCTTTAGGTGCATCAATGCTTTTAAAAATCTGTCCCACAGTGTCTGCTGCTTCTGAGGAAGCTTTCTATTTATTTAATTTTTTATGAACAAGCGCTACTGTAGCTAAGTTCAAAGTGGGAGGTAGGAGACAATTCACAACATTGGGTTAGTTGGTAATTTAAAATGGATTTTACATGTAATAGAATTTGCTTATAGTGAACTCTGCAAAAGTAAAATTCCTTTGATAGTGAAATGAAAATCCTGAACTGTTTCAGCATATTCTACTTCCTTTCCAGAGAAACATCACTTGAGTTATAGTAAAGTTTCATTCCATTATAATCAGACTGTGCTAGTCTCATGGAGTGCAGTAGATACCAACTACAGCAGTAGCTTCCAAATTGTGGTCTGTGGACTAATGACAGTCTGAGGAGAGCTGGCAGTTCAGTGCTCCACAGGGATTCCACCTGCAGTAGTATGGAAGGGGATTTGGGGAGCAGAAGAGGTGCAAAGATGTGTTTTGGATTTGTTGCAAAGAAAGTAAGTCTAGTTTTACTCATGTGCCAGAGAGGTGGAGTTTTATGAGGGAGCCAGTTACAGCCCCCTGAATCTCGTTGTCATGTCAAGCCCCCATCCTGATGCATCTTACAGCAGCTGACACGCAGCTCTAAACTGTATGAGAAATGTAAGATCCATTAAGGCATCCCCACTGCAGCCCTGACGTACCACCGCCCTCAAGACCATGTCCTCTAAGCTGGGACAGGATGCAGGGCCGGGCTGTTACACAGATACACCAGCAGGAACTTCCCCTCTGGCAAATTAGAGCCCTTTACACCAATAGATTGGCACACAAGGGCCCAGTGTAGTAAAGCTGGCCCACTGTCAGCATTATTTATTGTATTGCAGTGACCTCACTGTGCTAGACACTGTACAAACACAACAAAAAAACAATCTCTGCCACAAAGAGCTTACAACCTAATATCTTCAAAGGCTGATCCTCTTGAGAGCTTCATGATGTTTTGAAATACTGAAAAACAACTTTAGGCAACTGGTAGATGACGTTAAATAATTTCCATTATTTTTATTATTACTGAAGTTCAACAATCCCATTAAGAAGTTTGTGTCCTTGTAAACATTTGGGGTTTGCAAGGGAGTTTTTCATGAAGCTATGTTCCAACTGCTGCAAATGCTAATGAAAATAATCAATTCAGCACTTAACAGTTTAATCATAAGACAGTTATTTTTAGCCTATTACTCTTAGCCGTGTCGAAAAAAAAGATCTGTCATAATCTGTGCCTCTCTCATGAACCTCTAGGAGGGTAGACAGGGTACCAGGAAGATGCAAATAAACAGTTTGGATTTTTTTTTCCCTTGAATGATTATGATGGCTAGAACTTAAACAAAAAATCACAAGTAATTATGGTTTTGCTGTTGTCCTGGTGATTATTTACTATTTCAGGCAGCAGGCCAAGATATGTCTTCCTGCAACTGTAAAAATATTTGAAACATTATTTGGATTCTTATTCAACAGTGAACTACCCTGAATTGGATTTTTCAGAGAGATTCAACTACAACTACTCCATGCATACACAGCTCCAGATATAGCTGAGGTTTTACATTTATCCTCTTTCTTACTCGTGTTATCATATTTTACAGATTTTCTATGGGAGCAGCTTCATACTGATAAAAAAAAGAAACAAACACCAAGAATGTCATTATTTCCCAGAGAGACAAGGTGGGTGAGGTAATAGCTTTTATTGTACCAACTTCTGTTGATGAAAGAAACAAGTTTTGAATTCCACAGAGCTCTTCTGCAGGTTATTTCCCAGGCTTTTCTTGTTTATTTTTTTTTAAGAGTTTCTTTAATTTGGGAGAGTTTCGTGTTCAGGCAAATGACTACTGTAGCTCTCTCTCATGACCTCTGCAAAGCCTTTACTCCAGCATGTAGGTGTTAAACCTGAAAGGTGCTGAGTACTATGGCCCAGATCCAGCAAAACACCCAAGTAAGAACACGCTTGACTATAAACATATGAGTAGTCCCATTGAAGTCAATTTAACTATGCACATTCTTATGTGCTGTGCTGGAACGCAGCAAGAGTCCTTAGCAGCTTGCAGTATTGAGTCCTCAAAGACCAGTGGCAGAATTGCAATTTTTTTTTATTTTTAGTGCAAATTCCATATTTGTTAATGTACCAATGTACTTCCTACCAAGCCATCACATTCTAAAAGACTTTTTTCCTCCTTTCTGTAACAGTTCTCATCTGTTTGAGCAGCTAGTTCAGCAGGAAATGCTCTTGAGGCTCTGTGTGTGGGCCTAGAAAGTTAGCATGTTCCCTTTAGAGACACTTTGCGCAAATTCCCTGCTTTCACACAAGTCAATTTGGCACAACCTCACTCCCATGCTCCTTAAGGAAAAGGGGAGACTGTTGCATTAGCAAAAAGTAAAGCTGAATGCACTGGAGCCAGAGGGCCCATGCTGTTCCCTGTTTTCCTCATGGTCCCTTAATAGTGCCTCCAGAGAACACAGTCCCTTTGACTCCAATTCCACTGACCATGCTAGAGAGGGGTTCCCAAGCACTTTCTCCCCACTCCATTGAGCCCCTGCTGTGACTGCTAGAAAAAGGCTTGTTTGTTATCCCACCCATTCCCCTGTGGGCCTAGAGAGGGGGAGAAGAACCCCATCACTTCCATGACTCATTTTCTCCATACTGACATAGCATAAGCGGGGAAGTTGGGCTCTGTGGCACAACACCGGTGACATATCTTCTCTATCTTCTCTCAGAGTCTGGAGAGGAAGTGGCACTAGTGACATGCTGCAATCCACACTATGATTTTTGAGAAAATGAAGGGGTGGTGCATTTGTGCTTCATATACAAGGTGGAAAGAGCATGCAGCATTTTGCTGCTTTATTGTTCCACTTCCTGCTATACTTTGAGATGCAGCTTGGGGGCAGGAGCAAAGAAAGAGGAAAGTCACCCCATCACCTCTGATTCCACTGTTGTCATAATCCCTACTCCTTCCCAATCCACCCATTCACATTAGGACCAGGGCCAAATTTTTCCCATTCTCCAAGACCTCCACTGGCTCGTCGTAGACTCCCCACATCCATTTCAGGATCCAGTTAAAAACTGGATATTTTGTTTTGATACTCCTCTCTGCATTTGCTGTAGTCTGTAGCTACTTCATGTGTAGGTTAGTATGAAATACACTAGACTCAAAAACCTAGAAATCGGCGAGAGAGGGAAGAATGCATTTCATTGCAAAAATGCATTAATTTTGCAAAGATTTTACAGTTTTCTCCCTTTCTTTTCATAAAATCCACCCTATTTTTGAGACAGGGAAAACCCTAAATATTTTTGAAATTTCAAAAAACTTTTTTCTGATGAAGATCAGTTTGTGCAGGAGTAGGTAGATGGAAATCAGCAGTTGTGGTCTAGCATGTAGAGCACAAGCCTGTGAGTCAGGAAACCTGGATTCTAATCTCAACTAACTTGTTGTGTGACTGTAACCGGGCAGACTCACCCCTGCGGCGCTTCCTGCTGGTCGTCCTCAGGAATTAGCTCTTCGACCCAGGAGCGCCCTCTGCAGGCCAGTGATCCATGTGTCAGCTACTGGCCCCGTGTCCCTCCCTGGACCCCGGTGCCCCTTTTATGTGTGGCTCTGCCCCCTCGCAGTAACCCCTTCCTCTTTCTTAAGGGTTTCCCCTCCCTGGGAACCCCCCACCCTCTATCCCCACTTTGCCTCAGTGTCTTGGCAACTGCCCAGTCATTAGCTAGCCCCATGCCCTGGGGCAGACTGCAGTGTTAGCCTCTCATCATCAGCAAAGGGGGCTGGACCTGCTGCCTTGCACGCTGCCCATTACCTCCTGGTCTAACTCTAGGCCACAGCCTGGGGCTTTCCAGGCACGAGCTCCTCAGCCCTGCTTCACCCTAGGTACCTTATCTCAGCTTCCAACAGCCAGGCCCTTCTCTCTCTCTGAACACAGAGAGAGGCTGCGTGGGCTCCTGGCTTCTCTGCCCTTATATAAGGGCCTGGGCTCAGTTTGGGGCGTGCCCCAAATACTGCCACTCCCCCGATCAGCCCAGGCTGAAAGGCTGCTTTCTCCAGCCACAGCCCCTTCCCAGGGCTGCTTTTAACCCCTTCAGGGCAGGGGCAGGGATCCACCCTGCTGCAGTGACACTGAGCAAATCATTGTTTTAGTTACCCCATGCATGAAATGGGTATAATAATACCTACACTTTGTAAAGTATTTTTGAAATTCATGGATGAAAAGCATTAAGTTTTAAGTACAGTTTGTTGAAAACAAAAAAAATTTTCTCCATGAAAATTTTTTAATCAAAAGCTTTCATTTGAAATTTTGCATAGGAAATTTCAAAACAAAACAAAATTTTCATTTCAATTTGAATCAACATTTTTGTTATGGTTTTCAAGACTGAAAATCTTCCAAATTCCAAACTTATTTTTCTCCTTTTTCCATTTTTCCTTGTTTCTTTTTTGGTATTGAATCCAATAGAATGAATGCAGTTTACTTTTGTTTTCCCATTTTTGCACTCTGTAACTTTTCAAATATCAGAGGGGTAGCCGTGTTAGTCTGGTTCTGTAAAAAGCAACAGAGTCCTGTGGCACCTTATAGACTAACAGATGTATTTACCCACAAAAGCTTATACTTCAATACATCTGTTAGTCTATAGGGTGCCACAGGACTCTTTGTTGCTTTTTAACTTTTCAAAGTTTCCTCAACTTTTGAAAGTTGAAGTGGCAAAGTTAGTGTTTATTTTTCCTTTTGCCATTCTTGATTTTTACCAATACTGGAGACATTTTGAACAGTTACTGAGTGCAAAAAGGAAGAAAGAAATAGATGTTATTCTTCAGTTGCAAAAAAAAAAGAAAGAAAAAAAAGGAGGTGAAAGAAGAAAACACAAATCCCAAATTTTGTAATTTAAAAAGAAATGATTCTCTAAAACCAAAATGAACATTTCTGTTCAAAATGAAATAAAAAAGTTTTGAAATTTCCCATTAAAATAAATTTTTAAAAAGGAAAAATAATTTTTCCATACAGAAATGTTTTTGATAAAACCCCATTTTCCCACAAGAAAGTTTTTCAGTCAGAAAGTTTCAATCATCTGTATTTCTAAATATTTTTTTTTTTTACCTCAAAACATTAAATGTTGGGATCTTTTTAATGCTGTAATGTAAATGCCACATCTTCATGAGAATTTTTCAAAAATTGTGGCCTTGAATATGATGACACTGCATGTTTTTATATAATTTTGCAAACATTATTTACTTTCTTTGCCCAGATATTCTCAGAGAATTTCTCTCTCATTTTCTTCCTGCTCACCTAGAACCTGCCTGCTCTCTGTTGCTTCCCACAATTTTGTTGTTGCTAGTATAAGACTCTCATGTGTTGAAGTCAATCAGGCTGCACCCACTTTAACAAGATCTTGAACATGGCTCAAAGTATGTTGATTCTCTTTGTTATGCACTAGAAGTACACCCTTTAGAAGAGACCATCAGCAATGGTTTAAACTCTTTGTTAAGAGATTCCTTCTTATAGCATATAATACCTTCTATGGAACTTAAAATTTCTAGACTATATTATGTGGTCCATAAGATTACGTATGCAGCATGAAGTGGCATTAAAGAAGCCAGAGACATCCAGCGAAGAATTCCTCCTGCACCAGGGAACTCTGCTGGCATAGGTGCTGGAACTAAGGGTGCTGCCACATCCCCTGGCTTGAAGTGGTTTCCATTATATACAGGGTTTATAATTTGGTTGAATGGCTCTCAGCACCCCCACTGTAAAAATTGTTCCAGCACCCCTGTCTGCTGGTGGAAAGCTGGCAGAGGCGGTTCCAGCTACCCCTACCACCACTAGCATAAGTAAAAGGATGAGGCATTTCAGGGTGCCTACAGGTGGAGTGTGGGTGGGGCCGATCTCCACTGCACTCAGTCCTCCACTGGCATAAATTAGAGCCACTCCTGTGGCAGGCCTCCCTCGGTCAGGGAGTGACAATCTGTATTCCACAGTCCCCTTCCCAGAGCTCGGATGAAGTGGAGAATCAAGGTCTCTATTTTTCTGCAATTTATAACATACGTTGTCTTGCATGATTCCACAAACTATTTGGGGGCACAGATTGTATGGAAAATACTGAAAACTTGTATTGTATTGATCACTAGATCTCAACTTAAATGAGAGAAAAAAGCAAACACTACTGAAGTGTAATTCTTCAACCAATAAAGTTGTCCAATTTTTTAAGTGGGCACAGTTATATCTACCTTATGAGTCAGAGGCCTAACAATCATCTGAGGGACTGGAGGTAGGAAAGTCACTAGCATGGCTATTTCCAACTCTCTTTGCACCAGCTGGCCTTTATGTGCTTTTTCCAATATTGTCCTCTGCTTGGGGAAGAGTTTCTTCACTATTCAAGCCCGGTACCTGTCACTGACTGTTTTGTACTAAACTATAATGCTAATCTCATGCTAATAGTTAAGTATAGCAACAGTCTATCAATAATAAAATGCAAATAAGCTTGTTCAGCATTTGTATCTCAGAACACTGAAAATAATTGTGATTACAAAGGTATTTTCCTTCATGGTACTATATACAGAACTTGTGTACAATTGGCAAAGATTTTGAATCAAATTCACCTCAGATTTATAGTGTTGAATGAATGTATTTAAGAACTGCTTTAAATTGTTTTCAGTGTACCAGAAGACCCAAAGGTTCTGGGTAATAGAAATCTTTCCAAATTCCCCAAACACATATACAAACACTCAGCCTCACTGTCTTATGGTGTCAGGAGTCTGACTCACAGCCTTTAAGTGCATTGAGGTCAATGGTCTAACTCACTAGTATGTTTAGCCACCATCTCAGACATTTTAATGAATGTATTGAATTTCCTTTTTATTAACCTTACCTTAACATGTATCAAATAAAATATCCTGTTTTCATACCTATGAATCTATGAATACCTAGACTAAAAAAAATTATAATAAAATGAAACAATGTATTTGCTTATTTTCTGTGCATTATGGTAATCTAACCAAAAACAAAAAACCCAGACAATTTAAGATCATGACATTCATACTAATTATCATACTCCACATTACGGGATGAAATTTACCACCAACCAATTGCAGTCAATATTTTGCACAAGTTGGAGCATGCCTAGTTTTAAAGTGTTCATCTACTAACCTGCAAGCTCTGTTCTGTACAATGAGTGATAGAAGTTAATAATATTAATACTGACGTCTCTTACAGAGTATCAGTAGGTTCCACTCCACGTGTACCCAAAACTCCCATTGTTTGGTGGATGCATGGAATGCAGCATGCAGCCCACAGTTTAATATATTAGACCTAGCAAATACTATGTTGGGAAATATTGTGTCAGCTAATATGATTTATTCTTCCTGCAGCTGTTTACATTTTGATTATAATAATTCTCCTAGTTCATATTCACAAAGCAAACCTACAATACTCTACTATAAAATCATTAATTGGTGCACATTTTCTTTATGTTTAGTTACTGTAAAGTTCTCATAGGCCTAAAGCTTTTCTAAACTTTACTCCACAATGACTCTGAGAAAGACAGAGTGTAATACATCCTACTTAGTAGCACAAGGCAGTTACTGATCAACAGAAAGTATTCGTGCAGTTTCTCTCTGCTGAATTAGTTTTACTGTTCCCTAGCTCCTGTATAATGAAGACCTCCAGGATCTTCTGGTAGATTTTTATCCACTGAAGTCACTGTAATGTCCTAATTTCAAATGTCTCTGGGCCGGATTAAAGTTGAAAGGAACTACTCACACTGAGGATGATCTGCACTGCAATCCCTCTCAGAAGCATGTCTGACTGAGTCAGCCATATGGCCCTATCCACTCCTCCACATTTTGGGAAGGATAATGCTGCTTATGGCTCTAACCACGTGTATTGCCTTCACCCTTGCAACTATGTTGTGGTAGGGCTCCTATACAGGAGAGCAAGGAAGTGAGGAAAGACTCCATATGCCCTTTCTTCCACACATGCACATGCATCAGGCTGGCCATAATCTGTTCCTCTATTTAAATAACAACAGTAAAGGACTAACTACAAATTCACTTTGAACACATTGCTAAAGATAGAAACCTGAGATCTTTAACTAATGATGTGAGCAATCAGTCTATCTCACACAAAAAAAATTGTGGAGATATTTTTCCCCATTTTTTTTCATCAGAGAAGTTGTCACCCAGTCACATTTGATTTTTATGCTTGTGATGGTTGGCTAAAGCAAAATGTAGTTAGGTGCTTGGAAACGATCCAATACCTTACAAAAAAGTACATAGATTATGCAGAATTCATTCTCTCAAATCATTGTGATTATCCCTTGGGCAAGAAATTTACCTTGTATAAAGGTGAAAAATCACCCTCCTCACAGACCTCCTTTCAGAAATAAGTTGGGGCAGGGTGAAGGAGATGGAAGAGATAAGAAAGAAAAGCAAAAGAAAAATAGGATTTTTTTTCTAAGAGAATTTTCATACAATTTTTCTTCTTTAAACATGTGGCCACCGCTTGAAGTGTTGTCATTTTTATTCAATACTCTTTAGCAGAGTAAAGTCATGGCCCTTGTCACATCTGGATTTTTATCCTTATTTTTCTTTCTATTGCAATTGTTGCTGATTTACATAACATCCTTGAAATTCAGTACATATTGTGCATAGCTTTATTTTAAAAAAATCTGTGTTACTTGAACCATAACTGTGGCTTGTTAGGCCCCAAGGTAAGTTAGATTTCTACTCCACCCACTTCCTTTGTCAAGAGGCAATGTTCCATTTTCTGTAAACTGTCCCAGGGATTTCAGTGTGAATTTCATAACATATTTCCAAATTATGACTTGCACTGCTAGTGAGATTTGGTAATATTATACTTCTTAACATTAAAATAGCTTTAGCAAGCAGTACAAATATTCTTCTCATTACTGACTTGTAAACTAAGACATTTTCACAAGACAGGTAAACGCAACAAATAAATAATGTACTTACCACCACATGCTATAAGAAAGTAATTTTTCTGCTTGCTATGGACCAGACTGCAAACCCCTTAGTCAGAAGGTTGACCAGTTCCTAGTAAAGTCAACATTACTGCTCCTGAGTAACTGCTCACCAGTTGCCATATGTTCTAGTCTTCCAAAGAACTCAAAGTGCTTCACAAAGAAGGTAAGTGGCCTTGTCATATTTTATAGGTGAGGAAACTCAGGGACGGAGAAGTGAAGAAGTGATTGCCCAGTGTCATGCACCAAGCCAGTGGCAGGGTTGGGAACAGAACGCACATCTCCTATACACTGGATCACACTGCATCCCCTGCACATTCACATCCTCTCCTTCTATATATGAGATGGAGAGAGAGGAACTTGCTAGGATTTCTTCTTCTCCCCAGAGAATGTGAATTTTCTTTTCCTCCTCAGGCACATGCCTTTCACCTGCTAACTCTGAAATTACTCATAAGTGTTATTGTTCCTGAAATAGGAATTAGGGCTCTCTATGTGGGTGGAGCTAAGGTCAGTTAAAATGAGGTGCACTCCCTTTAGAGTGCAAAATCCAGAGTTAAGCCTTGCTCCAGCATCAGACAACTCATCATAATCCTCACTCCTCTTGAAGAGAAAGAGAAAGGGAAAGGTTATTCAGCACTTTCTCCCCTCCCCAGGGGGACATCATGGATACTGGCATCAGACATTTTTCCGTTCCCTTCCCTGCAGAGGGAAGACTCATAGACTTTAAGGCCTGAAGGGACCATCATAATCATCTAGTCTGACCTCCTGCACATTGCAGATCACAGAACCTCACCTGCAATAGGCCCATACCTTTTAGCTGAGTTACTGAAGTCCTCAAATCTTGATTTAAAGACTTGAGAGAATCCATAATTTACTCTAGGTCAAACCAGCAAGTGACCTGTGTCCCATGCTGCAGAGGAAGGTGAAAAACCGGCAGGGTCTCTGCTAATTTGACCTGGGGGGAAATTCCTTCCCAATACCAAACATGGCAAATAGTTGGATTCTGAGTACGCCGGCATGACCCACCAGACAGACACCTTGGAAAGAATTTTCAGTAGTAACTCAGAGCCCTCCCCATCTAGTGTCCCGCCTTTGGCCATTGGAGATATTTGCTAATAGCAGTTGTGGATAGGCCATATGCCACTGTAGGCAACCTCATCATACCATTACCTCCATAAACTTATCAAGCTCAGTCTTAAAAAAAGTTCAGTTATTTGCCCCCACAGCTTGGAAGGCTGTTCTAGAACTTCACTGCTCTGATAGTTAGAAACCTTCATCTAATTTCAAGCCTAATATTATTGATGGCCAGTTTATATCCATTTGTCCTTCTGCCAACACTGGCCCTTAACTTAAATAAACACCAGTGCGGGAGTGGAGTTATCTCTCTGATGTATTTATAGACAGCAATCATATCTCCCATCAACCTTTATTTTGTTAAGATAAATAAGCCAAGCTTTAAGTTTCTGCTCATAATATAGGCTCTCTGTTCCTCTGATCATCCTAGCAGACCTTCTCTGCAACTATTTCAGTTTGAATTCGTCTTTCTTAAACATAGGAGACCAGAATTGCACACAATATTCCAGATAAGGTCTCACCAGTGTATTGTATAATGGCATTAACACTTCCCTGTCTTTACTAGCAATACCTTGCCTAATGTATCCTAGAATCACTTTAGCCTTTTTCATGACCACATTGCACTGGCAGATCATAGTCAGCCTGTAACTGACACCCGGTACACTCAGGTCTCTCTCATCCTCTGTTGCTTCTAACTGATATGACAGATGAAAGATCAGAGCAGATCAGCCAAAACCTGCTCCCAGAACCATATTTAGCCCTGGAGCAAAAGGGCTTTCATTCTCTTAATATCCAGTGCTGTTGAGAGAATATTGGGTGCAATTCAGGGCCCACAGAAGTCAATGGGAAAACTCCCATTGGCTTCAATAGGGCCAAGATTTCACCCTTGTACCTATGTAGCTAGATCCTTTAACAGGTCACGTGTCACACACAATCTTCATCTGTTGGTGTGGCGGTTGGGTTTTGTTTTAATTATTTAAAAATTTGTAGTTCAAAAATTGCAAGAAAATACAGTTTTCTTCAAAACATGTTTATAAAATACTGTCAGGGATGAAGAAACATCCAAATCAGACACTATTCCTCCATGATGCCCTTTACTATGCAATGTGTAACCTACAATGAGATCTAAGACATCTTAACACTGATAGGGTGTCTACAACCTTTATTGAATGCTGTTATGTATAATGAGTCCAGTCATGATTTAAAACATGAAAGAAAAAAACTCAAACTATAATTTTCTTCTAAAATCTTTGGGGCAACCATGCCAGTGCAGTGACCAAGGATGTTTATGTACACAGATACCATGTTCATGATCAAGACACTTAGCCTCTTTGTGCCTCAGTTGCTAATCTGTAAAATGGGGATAACAGCGCTTCCCTAGCTCACAGAGGTGTTGTGAGGATAAATACATTAAGGATTGTGAGGTGCTAATATACAATGGTAATGGAAGGTATATAAGCACAAGACAGAGAGAGATACAGACAGAATAAACTTCAATGGGAAACAAGATTCATGACCCTCTTGGAAAGAGATTAAAAAATAATACCACAAATATTTTTTTTAAAAAGAACTTGTGAATTCTGAGTTGATCTTTCACTAACTCTGTTATTTCTAAACAAATGCTGCTGTCTAACTTAGTTCCTGATCCTGCATTGGGACCTGCTGGCAGGGACCTCTGGACTCATGAGCTGTGCCATTAAAGTGGGATTCCACATAGGCACTGGAGGGTCTCAGTGCAAGATCAGAGTTTAATTCATAATTTTGGGTGGTTCTTTTTAAACAAAACACCTTCTGATATCATGAAATATCAACCCAAAAGCAATGGTGATAAAGATAAGCTATTTGTTTTATATCTCAATAAATCAGAAACAACTTCTATTCCTCAGTACTCTAACTTCCTCCTCTCCTGTAATTAACTGAGTCCTCCATACTACCCCTCCTCTGGAGATAATTATCTCTTTATTTGTCAGTCTAGATTAAGACATAGTTAGCCTCCTCTGTTATCCACTAATTCAGATGTTCTCAACTTTCTGCACCCCCAGACAACATGCAGCTCTCCTCTACTTCTTTGTTGTATTGGTACTCCCTATGCCCAATGCAAAGTGCCATCTTTGTTACAAAAGACTTGAAATGCTTCAATGCTTGCATTTCATTTAAGACATCACAGTTGCCCTTCTGAATTTACTGCACACGATTTTTCACGTATCAATCCCTTCTCTTTTTTAAAATGGATTGATTTAGTCTTCCAAAGGAGTGTCAGTTCTATCATAACAATCTGCTTGCTTTTCTCTCACTAGCAGCTCATAAACTTAAGTTATCATCCTTTGGTACAGGAATATATACACATTCTCAGAAAAGTCACAATATTAGAAAAAGGAGTTTTCCACACAATTCTCCCAGATCTCCCTAGTGAGAAATTTTCCTATTTGTCTTTTTTCCCCAATTATAGTCAAAGTTTTTACCGGTATTTGAAAACAAAACTTTTTTGCATTTAATTTCTCATCAGGGATTTTTCTTTCCTGGTTTTGCAAGCCTAATGTATAAAGATTTTCTGTGAATTTCTTCCCTTTGCCCTCAGTTACTGGCCCTGTAAGTTCTCCACCAGAACCTTTCAATTATCTTCACAATTTTTTGAAATAGCACAGTTACTATACTGTAACCTGGCAAAATATGCTGCAAGCTGTCTCTCCTGAAGCAGCACAAAAAATACCAAGCTTCAAACACTAGCTATTTGTAACAGTAGATTTCTGTACCTTTCTTCAGGGCTCTGTTTATTGTCTTCCCAAACAGAGCAAAAACAAAAAGTGTGCAAAAAGCAACACTAACAACCACTAGGTTTGCCAACCCTCTCAGTTTCGCTGGGAGTCTCCCAGTATTGGGCTTTATCTCCCAGAGGCTACTGAAGTCAAACTGGCTCCCTGCCTGCTCTGGTTTTGCGCCACTCCCAGAAGCCACCAGCACATTCCCGTGGCCCTGGGGGAGCGGGGGTGGGGGAGGCAGGGATCTCCACACACTGCGTGTGCCTTGAGCACTGACTCCACAGCTCCCATTGGCCGGGAACTGCAGCCAATGTGAGCTTCAAAAGTGGTGTCTGCAGGCAGGGGCAACACACAGAGCCCTCTGCCCTCCCACCCCCAGGGCTGCAGGGACATGGTGGCCACTTCCGGAATGGCACGCGGACCCCACTTACCTTGGGAGGCTCTCGGTCTGCTCTGCCCCTGCAGCTCCCATTGGTCACAGTTCCCCACAGGGGCCACAGAGATGTGCTGCTTCTGGGAGGGGCATGGGGCCAGGGCAGGCAGGGAGCCTGCCTTAGTCCCACTTCACCACCTCCCGAGAGCCGCCCAAAGTAAGCACCGCCTAGCCAAAGCCCAGACCCATCACCCCTCCCGCACCCCAACTCCTGCTCCTGCCCTGAGCCCCCTCCCACACTCCAATCCTCTGCTCCAGCCCTGAGACCCCCTCCCCAGAGCCTGCACCCTGCACCCCCTCCCCCAACCCTGAGCCCCCTCCTGCACTCCAAACCCCTCAGCCCCAGTCCAGAGCCTGCACCCCAACCCCTCACCTCAGCCCAGTGAAAGTGAGTGAGGGTGGGGGACAGCGAGTGACACAGGTAGAGTGGATGGAGTGAGCAGGGCGGGGCCTCAGAGAAGGGGCAGGACAGGAGCAAGGCCTTGGGGGAAGGGTGTTTGGGTTTGGGTGATTAGACAGTTGGCAAACCTAACAACCACTTGGTAGGGGGGTTGAACTGGGGTCCTCTAGCAACTACCAGGTAGGGCCCTTTCCAGACCTTGAGGGGAGGGGAGACTCCACATGGCCTGCCTGATTGCAGCCTCCCTCTCCCTTTGCCAGAGAGTATCCTCTCTCCTGACTTCCCCTCCCCCACCTTCATGTCTGAGCTCTCCTTTATATTCCAGCTGAGAGTATAGGCCAATCATGAGGCACACAATGTCAGGTGATTCCCAGCACCTGTCTGTTGTGCTTCTCTCTGGGGTAGGGTCAGCTGTTCCCTGTCCCACTCCCAGGCTGTTAAAGGGGCAAATCACCCAGATACTCTAGGATATACATATTTTTTTCTTTCAAATATCCATTAACACAACTCTGCTCACAGGGGGTTCAGTGCTATAAAAGCACTTCTGAGAACGCCCATCCAGTCAAGTGATTCTGAAGAAATTCAGCTTGGCTTCCCTTGTAACAAGGGACTTTCTGAGAAGAGATTGAAGAGTGAAAAGGTCACTGTAGAACATTAGTACCGCTAGGTAGTTGTCAGCCAGTATGGAGAGGCTGTGACCCATCACAGATGGCAAGTGTTCTTTGAATTTTCAAAGTTAGACCCACCAGAATTCACTAATGCAAAAGCTAACAAAACAAGAGACTAGCGTGCGTGGCAGAGAGAGGGGAAAAAAATGGAGTGCTTCTGTCAGATATACATCCCTGAAAGCTCATGTCCTTTTTCTATCCATAGAACAGGTGCAATATGGACACTGGCAATATGATGGTCCTTACACTCCCCATGTCTTAACCATGAAGTGAAGAGACCACTTCTTAGAGTGGGAGCATAATCCTCATTCACTCTTTGGCCCCTCTGTGCACCCAATTAAAAAGTTTCCAGATTTCTTAGTACTACCTCAGAATTACTATCCATTCTGCATGTCCATTCTTTTCTACCCAAAAATGTTGTATTTCATAACACAAAAATTCTTGCTCGTGGGTGCTTTGTTCAACTTTTGTGCATTGTGCCTGAGAATCTCAATATGATTTACGAATAATAATGAATTTAGCCTCACAACACCTCTCTGAGGTGGATAATTAAGTATTGTACCAATTTTACAGGTATGAACATTGATGCATTGAGAGTTTAAGTGACTTGTCTTAATTACAAAAGAAGTCTATTGGAGAACTTGGAATAGAACCCAGTGCTCAATCCCCGTGCATCATGACCTTCAGGTGTCTAACCCAAGTCCACAGGAACAACCACGTTTCAGTCTGGAATCAACCCATGTTCTCAAATCCCATAATTTCCTCAGTGTGATCCACCACCGGAACCTCTTTACACTCATCACCTCTGCCTCTGGAATTCCACCTGAGAAGAGAGCCATTATCAAGCAAGAACCACATGACACCCAGGAAGGGATCACATTTGTAAGGACCGCATCTATGTTCCCCCCAGACCTGTAAGAGTAACAGTTCTTCAATTGTGCCACAACTCCATTCTTGCAGGACACTTGGGGCAATATAAAACCCAACGATTAATGTCCTGGTACTTCTGGTGGCGCTGTATATGTTTCACAATAAAGACCTCTGTTGACTGTTGCTTCCTGCCAAAAGTGTGCTTGCACCAAGGTCCCATGCCACAAACCCTGTGGCATCCTCCAACCCCTGGATGCCTCATATCAGCCCAGGGAGGCCATTTTCTTGGACTTTGTGGTGGAACTACCAGAATCCAGTGGTTTCATGAGCATCCTGATAGTGTTGGATCTCTTTTTAAAACTGGCCCACTTTATTCCTTACACGGGTCTACCCTCCACAGGGGAAACCTGGCTCTAGATAAGCAATGCAGACCATCTTCATGGCCTTCTGTATCATATCACCTCCGACCAAAGACCCCAGTTCACTGCCAGCTTCTGGCATGAGGTCCTGGGTTTATTAAGGGTCTCCATGCACCTGTCATCTGCCTATCATAGTGTCATAAACAGATAGCTAAGGGTTAATGTCTCTTTCACCTGAAGCACCTGACCAGAGGACCAATCAGGAAACTGGATTTTTTCAACTTTGGGTGGAGGGAATTGAGTGTCTGTGTCTTTGTTTTCTGGCTGCCTGCTTGCTCTGAGCTTTGGAGAAGTAGTTCTACTTTCTAGTCTTCTGTTTCCAAGTGTAAGGACAAAGAGATCAGATAGTAAGTTATATGGTTTCTTTTCTTTGGTATTTGCATGAATATAAGTGCTGGAGTGCTTTGATTTGTATTCTTTTTGAATAAGGCTGTTTATTCAATATTCTTTTAAGCAATTGACCCTGTGTTGTATCATCTATATACAGAGAGAACATTTGTACTTATTTTTCTTTCTTTTTATATAAAGCTTTCTTTTAAGACCTGTTGGAGTTTTTCTTTACTTCAGGGAAATTGAGTCTGTACTCACCAGGGAATTGGTGGGAGGAAGGAATCGGGGAGATTTGTGTGTTGGATTGCTAGCCTGACTTTGCATTCCCTCTGGGGGAATAGGAAAGTACTTTTTGTTTCCAGGATTGGGAACAGAGAGGGAGATTCACTCTGTTTGAATTCACAGAGCTTGTGTCTGTGTATCTCTCCAGGAGCACCTGGAGGGGGGAAGGGAAAAAGGATTATTTCCCTTTGTTGTGAGACTCAAGGGATTTGGGTCTTGGGGTCCCCAGGGAAGGTTTTTCAGAGGGACCAGAGTGCCCCAAAACACTCTAATTTTTTGGGTGGTGGCAGCAGGTACCAGGTCCAAGCTGGTAACTAAGCTTGGAGGTTTTCATGCTAACCCCCATATTTTGGACGCTAAGGTCCAAATCTGGGACTAAGGTTATTACATGGCGGCAGCTGGTGGGAGATAGACAGAATCCAGAAGCCAGTAGAAATATTATATTTTTCGTTTCTCTGCTAAGGGCTTTTTAGCAGAGAGAAACAGTTTGGTTTTAAAAGGGAACCAGAGAGAAATTTTTTTTTCTGCTCTCTCTGGCAGTTTGTGGCTTGCATGTTAAGCAGAAGTCGTTAAGGACTATTAACAGTCTTTTGTCACACAATAGCACTCCCATTGAGAGTCATACCAGCACTATATGAATGCAAATAAAGTGGTTTTTCAGGTTTACTTGACATTGAAGATTAGCTAAAGGCACTGTTGCTAGGCAGACTTCAGGAGGCAACCGAGAACCTGCAGTTCAAAAGATAAACACCGGAGGGCACCCCAACACAAGAAAACAGGAACCATGACTTCTAAGGCAAAAATTGACGCCGAAGAACAAATCAAAGAAGCTGAACACAGGCGAGAGATGGAAAAACACAAACAGCAACTGGAAATAAAACAAAAAGAGATGGAGATGAAAGAAAGAGAAGAACAGATCAAAGAGGCAGCCTACCAAAGAGAACAGGCAGCCTACCAAAGAGAACAGGCAGCCAAAGAGGCAGCCAAGGAGGCAGCACACAAAAGAAAACTAGAAGAAGAAGAGGTGGCCCACCGCCGAGAAATGGAAAACCACCACCGAGAAATGGAAAAACAACAAAAAGAGAATGAAGAGAAGGAAAAACAGAGAAAACATGAACTGGAGTTGGCAAAAGCTGGGCTGCCTGTGCCAGCCAACCCTAACAACCCGGCGCCAAATATTGCTCCACAGCACAGGAAATTTCCCACCTACAAGGCAGGTGATGACACCGAGGCCTTCTTGGAAAATTTTGAAAGAGCCTGTCTTGGGTACAGCATTCCCGAAGACCAGTACATGGTAGAATTGAGGTCACAGCTCAGTGGACCTTTAGCAGAGGTGGCAGCTGAAATGCCTAAGCACCAAATGAATGACTATAAACTTTTCCTAACCAAGGCCAGATACAGGATGGGGATAACCCCAGATCATGCCCGTCGGCGTTTCAGAAACCAAAAGTGGAAACCAGAGGAGTCATTTCCCAAACACGCCTACTGCATTGCAAAAAACTATGAGGCCTGGCTAACAGGAAACAACATTCAAACCTTGGAAGAACTGAACCTCCTCATACAAATGGAGCAGTTCTTGGATGGTGTTCCTGAAGACATCACACGGTACATACAAGATGGAAACCCCAAGAATATCGCTGAGGCGGGGGAGATTGGAGCCAAATGGATGGAACTGGCAGAAAGCAAGAAAGCTACTGTCAAGGGGAACGATTACCCCAGGGGGCACACAGACCATAAACCCTACAACCGAGGACAGCCAAAGACCCCACATACCACCCAAGTAAAGCCACAGATACCCTACCCTTCAACCTCACCAGTCTCCAGTAACTCACCTCGGCCCAGTGACCCATCAGATGGAAGATGCTTTAAGTGTAATGAACTGGGACATATCAAGGCCAAGTGTCCCAAGAACACCATGCGAGTGCAATTCATTACACCACCATCACACCAAAGATCCCCAGGCCCGGATGCCTCTCAAATACCCTTGGAGCGAAGGGAAAATTTGAGAGTGGGCGGAAAGAAGGTTACTGCGTGGAGAGACACGGGGGCACAAGTGTCAGCTATCCACCAATCCTTCGTTGACCCCAAATTCATCAACCCAAAGGCCAAAGTTACAATTTACCCCTTCATGTCACAAGCTGTAGACTTGCCTACAGCTCAACTGCCTGTCCAGTACAAAGGCTGGTCAGGAATGTGGACTTTTGCAGTCTATGACAATTATCCTATCCCCATGCTACTGGGGGAAGACTTGGCCAACCAGGTGAGGCGGGCCAAGAAAGTGGGAATGGTTACACGTAGCCAAACCAGGCAAGCTTCCAGACCCATTTCTGTTCCTGAACCGTCCACAGAGGCCCCGTCTGTGTTACCAGAGACCCAGACAGAGGTAGTGGACCCGGATTCCATGCCTACCACTGAAACAGCCACAGCATCTCCAGTCCCAGGCCCGGAACTGGAACAGCAACCAGCACCAGCAAGTGCAACTACATCTTCAAACTCAACGCCAGAGGGCGCCAGCGAGCCAAAACTGGCAGAAGCACAAGACAGCCATACCCAAAAGGCTCAGCCAGAGCCTGAAATACCCTCAGGTGCACCAGCGGAGAGCGGTACACCAGCAACGGAAACAACCCCATCACCTACATCGCTTCCAGAGGGACCAAGCCCAAGTCCACAGTCTGAGGAAGAACTGGTGACCCCAGCCTCAAGGGAACAGTTCCAGGCTGAGCAGGAAGCGGATGACAGCCTTCAGAAAGCTTGGGCGGCGGCACGGAGCACCCCACCGCCTCTCAGCTCTTCTAATCGATCCCGGTTTGTTATAGACCAAGGACTTTTATACAAGGAAATTCTTTCTGGTGGACACCGGGAAGAATGGCAGCCGCAAAGACAGTTGGTGGTTCCAACTAAGTACCGGGAGAAGCTCTTAAGCTTAGCCCATGATCATCCCAGTGGCCATGCTGGGGTGAACAGAACCAAGGACCGGTTGGGGAAGTCCTTTCACTGGGAGGGGATGGGCAAGGATGTTGCCAAGTATGTCCGGTCTTGTGAGGTATGCCAAAGAGTGGGAAAGCCTCAAGACCAGGTCAAGGCCCCTCTCCAGCCACTCCCCATAATTGAGGTCCCATTTCAGCGAGTAGCTGTGGATATTCTGGGCCCTTTCCCAAAAAAGACGCCCAGAGGAAAGCAGTACGTACTGACTTTAGTGGACTTTGCTACCCGATGGCCAGAAGCAGTAGCTCTAGGCAACACCAGGGCTAACACTGTGTGCCTGGCCCTAACAGACATCTTTGCCAGGGTAGGTTGGCCCTCTGACATCCTTACAGATTCAGGGTCTAATTTCCTGGCAGGGACCATGGAAAAACTGTGGGAAACTCATGGGGTGAATCACTTGGTTGCCACCCCATACCACCATCAAACCAATGGCCTGGTGGAAAGGTTCAATGGAACTTTGGGGGCCATGATACGAAAATTCATCAACGAATTCTCCAATAATTGGGACCTAGTGTTGCAGCAGTTGCTGTTTGCCTACAGGGCTGTACCACATCCCAGTTTAGGGTTTTCACCATTTGAACTTGTGTATGGTCACGAGGTTAAGGGGCCATTACAGTTGGTGAAGCAGCAATGGGAGGGGTTTATGCCTTCTCCAGGAACTAACATTCTGGACTTTGTAAGCAACCTACAAAGCACCCTCCAACACTCTTTAGCCCTTGCTAAAGAGAACCTAAAGAATGCTCAACAAGAGCAAAAGGCCTGGTATGACAGACATGACAGAGATCGGTCCTTCAAGGTAGGAGACCAGGTTATGGTCTTGAAGGCGCAACAGGCCCATAAGATGGAAGCATCATGGGAAGGGCCATTCACGGTCCAAGAGCGCCTGGGAGCTGTAAACTACCTCATAGCATTTCCCAATTCCTCACTAAAGCCTAAAGTGTACCATGTTAATTCTCTCAAGCCTTTCTATTCCAGAGACTTACAGGTTTGTCAGTTTACAGTCCAGGGAGAGGATGCTGAGTGGCCTGACGGTGTCTACTACGACGGGAAAAAAGACGGTGGCGTGGAAGAGGTGAACCTCTCAACCACCCTGGAACGTCTGCAGCGGCAACAAATCAAGGAGCTGTGCACTAGCTTCGCCCCATTGTTCTCAGCCACCCCAGGACGGACTGAACGGGCATACCACTCCATTGATACAGGTAATGCTCACCCAATCAGAACCCCACCCTACCGAGTGTCTCCTCATGCCCAAGCTGCTATAGAACGGGAGATCCAGAACATGCTACAGATGGGTATAATCCGCCCATCTTCCAGTGCATGGGCATCTCCAGTGGTTCTGGTACCCAAACCAGATGGGGAAATACGCTTTTGCGTGGACTACCGTAAGCTAAATGCTGTAACTCGTCCGGACAACTATCCAATGCCACGTACCGATGAGCTATTGGAAAAGTTGGGACGTGCCCAGTTCATCTCTACAATAGACTTAACCAAGGGGTACTGGCAAGTACCGCTAGATGAACCTGCCAAGGAGAGGTCAGCATTCGTCACCCATGCGGGGGTGTATGAATTCAATGTCCTTCCTTTCGGCCTTCGAAATGCACCCGCCACCTTCCAGAGGCTGGTAGATGGTCTACTAGCTGGACTGGCAGAATTTGCAGTTGCCTACCTCGATGATGTGGCCATTTTTTCAGACTCCTGGCCCGAACACCTACTACACCTGGAAAAGGTCTTTGAGCGCATCAGGCAGGCAGGACTAACTGTTAAGGCCAAAAAGTGTCAAATAGGCCAAAACAGAGTGACTTACCTGGGGCACCAGGTGGGTCGAGGAACCATAAACCCCCTACAGGCCAAGGTGGATGCTATCCAAAAGTGGCCTGTCCCACGGTCCAAGAAGCAGGTCCAATCCTTCTTAGGCTTGGCCGGATACTACAGGCGATTTGTACCACACTACAGCCAAATCGCTGCCCCACTGACCGACCTGACCAAAAAGACCCAGCCAAATGCAGTTAAGTGGACTAATGAGTGTCAAAAGGCCTTTACCCAACTTAAGGCAACGCTCATGTCCGACCCTGTGATCAGGGCCCCGGACTTTGACAAGCCATTCCTAGTAACCACAGATGCATCTGAGCGTGGTATAGGAGCGGTGCTCATGCAGGAAGCAACAGATCACAACTTCCATCCTGTCGTGTTTCTCAGCAAGAAACTGTCTGAGAGGGAAAGTCACTGGTCAGTCAGTGAAAAGGAATGCTATGCCATTGTGTACGCCCTGGAAAAGCTACGCCCATATGTTTGGGGACGGCGGTTCCAACTACAAACTGACCATGCTGCACTAAAGTGGCTTCATACTGCCAAGGGGAACAACAAGAAACTTCTTCGTTGGAGTTTAGCTCTCCAAGATTTTGATTTTGAAATTCAACACATCACAGGAGCTTCTAACAAAGTAGCTGATGCACTCTCCCGTGAGAGTTTCCCAGAATTCAGTAGTTAAAAAGTTTTCTTAAAATGTAGAAGTCTGTTAGTTATATACTTAGTAGTATATGTAAAGGTGCATGTGTTGTATTAATCTGTTTATTTTCAAGTTCTAGAAGGAAATCGCCGCCAGTGAGCTTCCCCACTGTCTGCAATTTGGGGGGCGTGTCATAAACAGATAGCTAAGGGTTAATGTCTCTTTCACCTGAAGCACCTGACCAGAGGACCAATCAGGAAACTGGATTTTTTCAACTTTGGGTGGAGGGAATTGAGTGTCTGTGTCTTTGTTTTCTGGCTGCCTGCTTGCTCTGAGCTTTGGAGAAGTAGTTCTACTTTCTAGTCTTCTGTTTCCAAGTGTAAGGACAAAGAGATCAGATAGTAAGTTATATGGTTTCTTTTCTTTGGTATTTGCATGAATATAAGTGCTGGAGTGCTTTGATTTGTATTCTTTTTGAATAAGGCTGTTTATTCAATATTCTTTTAAGCAATTGACCCTGTGTTGTATCATCTATATACAGAGAGAACATTTGTACTTATTTTTCTTTCTTTTTATATAAAGCTTTCTTTTAAGACCTGTTGGAGTTTTTCTTTACTTCAGGGAAATTGAGTCTGTACTCACCAGGGAATTGGTGGGAGGAAGGAATCGGGGAGATTTGTGTGTTGGATTGCTAGCCTGACTTTGCATTCCCTCTGGGGGAATAGGAAAGTACTTTTTGTTTCCAGGATTGGGAACAGAGAGGGAGATTCACTCTGTTTGAATTCACAGAGCTTGTGTCTGTGTATCTCTCCAGGAGCACCTGGAGGGGGGAAGGGAAAAAGGATTATTTCCCTTTGTTGTGAGACTCAAGGGATTTGGGTCTTGGGGTCCCCAGGGAAGGTTTTTCAGAGGGACCAGAGTGCCCCAAAACACTCTAATTTTTTGGGTGGTGGCAGCAGGTACCAGGTCCAAGCTGGTAACTAAGCTTGGAGGTTTTCATGCTAACCCCCATATTTTGGACGCTAAGGTCCAAATCTGGGACTAAGGTTATTACACATAGACTCATAGACTTTAAGGTCAGAAGGGACCACTGTGATCATCTAGTCTGTCCTCCTGCACATTGCAGGCAACAGAACCTCACCCACCCACTCCTGTAACAGACCCCTAACCTCTGGCTGAGTTACCGAAATCATGGTTTAAAGACTTCTGTCATAAACAGATAGTTAAGGGTTAATGTCTCGTTTACCTGTAAAGGGTTAAAAAGCTCAGTAAACCTGGCTGACACCTGACCAGAGGACCAATAGCGGGGCAAGATACTTTTAAATCTTGATGGAGGGAAGTCTTTTGTTTGTTCTCTTTGTGTTTTTGTTGTTCGCTCTCGGGACTGAGAGGGATGGGACATCAATCCAGGCTCTCCAAATCTTTCTGAATCAGTCTCTCATGTTTCAAAATTGTAAGTAATTAGCCAGGCAAGGCGTGTTAGTCTTATGTTTGTTTTCTCAACTTGTAAATATTTCTTTTTGCTGGAAGGATTTTACCTCTGTTTGCTGTAACTTTGAACCTAAGGCTTGGGGGGGGACCCTCTGGTCTATAGGAATCTGATGACCCTGTAAAGCATTTTCCATCCTGATTTTACAGAGATAATTTTTACCTTTTCTTTCTTTAATTAGAAGATTTCTTTTTAAGAACCCGATTGATTTTTCCTTGTTTTAAGATCCAAGGGGATTGGATCTGGACTCGCCAGGGATTGGTGGGGGGAAAGGAGGGAGATGGTTAATTTCTCCTTGTTTTAAGATCCAAGGGTTTTGGATCTGTGTTCACCAGGGAACTGGTGAAGTCCCTCAAGGAAACCCAGGGAGGGAAAAGTTTTGGGGGGACAGAAAGTGCCCCAGACACTGAAATTCTGGGTGGTGGCAGTGTTACCAGATCTAAGCTAGTAATTAGGCTTAGAAGTGTCTATGCAGGTCCCCACATTTGTACCCTAAAGTTCAGAGTGAGGAAAAAACCTTGACAACTTCAAGTTACAAAGAATTCACCATTTACATCATCTTCAGTCAAAGGCCAAATAGAAAGAATCAAACACATCCTAGAGTAGTACCTACAATGCTACATCAACCATCACCAGTATGACTGGTCTGCACTATTACCATATGCTGAGTTCTCATACAATAATGCAGATCGTGCATTCACAAGCCACAGCCCCTTCTTTATTAACTATGGGTACCACTCCCGATTTCACCACAACTACTAACATCCTCCCCCAACCCATCAGCCTTGGACCTAGTACAATACATCCATCACACCCAAGAAGAGGTGAAGGGACACCTTGGCAAGACAAAGAAGGACTACAAAATGCATGCAGACAAGCATAGGCATCAAGGTCCAGCCTGTTCTGTAGGACAAAAGCTATGGCTTTCTACAGAACCTCTCTGCATGGACAGACCTCCTGGAAACTAGACTGCCAGTTCTTTGGCCCGTATTGGATTTGGTTACAAATCAACACAATCACCTTCAAGCTCCAGTTCCCTCAGAGTCCGCCCTATATTCCATGTCTCACTCCTACACTAAGAACACATTTCCCCATAGAGTCTAATCACTGCCCTCACCAATGCAAATACAAGGTCAGAAGGAATACATTATCCACAAAGTCGTCAATTCCAAGGTCAAGTGGGGCAAATTGTGGTACCTGATTGACTGGGAAGGTTATAGCCCAGAGGAATGCATGTGGAAGCCAGTGGAGAATGTTCACTGGCTTGGTTCGGGCCTTCCATAGGAGTCATCCTGAAAACGCTGGACCCATGTTGCCCAGAGGGCTCCCCCAGGGGAGGTGTTGATGTTATGAGTCTTAGGCCTCGAACCCAGGTCCACAGGACCAGCCACTCTTCAACCCTCCACTTGGAAGCCTGCTGACCCAGGGCCCATGAAACCCAGCCCATTTGAGGCTCTGTCTGACGTCCTATTGGTAAAGTCCTAAAGCAGCCGATTGGCCTGCTGGCCCTACTTAAACCAGGAATAGGAAGCTGTTTGAACAACAGAGATCCGCTCTGCTCTGGACTGCATACCCTCCCACTCCTGTTCCCCCCAGTTTGACTTCCTGGCATACTGACCTGGCTTGGCTTCTGACCTCTGACTTGTGGTTCTGATCTCCAGTTAGTCTCCTGCCTCTGACTCCCTCATTTCCTGACCTGGCCTGACTCTGGTTACAAACTTGCACTTCCAATCCCAAGTTTGTCTTCTGCTTCTGATCTCCCACTATCTTGACCTAGCTGACTGTTGACTCCTGACTGTGGACTCCAGCTTTGACCACTAGGTATGGCTGCCTACAACCCAGCTTTGACACTATGCTTTAGTTTCAAGTTTGTCATTTGAAAAAATTTAGTTTTGAATGATACTGACTTTCCCTTGGTTGAATCTTGGCTATAGATTTAGAACAGTTCATGCAGATTAACTAAAGCGGAACATAAGAGGCCACACTGGAAAATATGTGATTTGCACCATCTGACTTTTCCAGGCAAACATTGTTGAAACTCAGAATTTACCAGCTGCTGTGAGACAGTAGTCAGAAAAATGAAAATAGCGTTGACCAAAAATGTCAAAGGACAATTTATGACAAAGTATTGTGAAAGAATTATTTTGGGTTGGCTATGATTACTTTTGCAATTCAAGTAAACTTTTTCATATGGGTTTAGTAGGAGCTACAACCAAAGTGGCTATTCACATATGCACAAATAAGCAACATTTTCTTCTAATATCCTTGGGGTGCTGATTTTATCCCCCACCAAGGAGAAACAGATCAGTGATATATTAGTATATTGTACCAGACTGAATTCAAAATACAGAGCCTGAATCTCCTCTACAAGGGTGTATATACATTGACTTCAATGGATTTACTCATAGTGCATAATGGTGCAAAGTGAGAAGGGAATCATGGCCATTATGTTCAAAACAGGAACACGTACAAGCAATATGCTAAATGATACTTCTCTATATTCATCAAATATATTTTTATATTACCTTTTCAGAACAGTTTGAAAGTGTTACACTGAACTTCTTCAAAGTGTTTCTTTTATTTGTAACTGACCACAGATTTTCCTCTAATAGGTAACTAGCAATACCTGCCTCTCAGATGTATGAAAGCTCTATAATGGTAGCAATAGTGTGTATTCCAATGTATGACTAAATGGAATTCATTACTATCAGCAAACTGTGCTGTATTTGCTGGTTTTACAGTGTACACACATATGGTGCAAGACAGATGGACCTTTTCCCCCCAGCTTTCAGGCAAGAGTTTCTTGTCAGGGAAGGGATTAAAAAGATCCTAAAATCTTTAAACAAGGTTTCACAGTACTTGCAGTAGACAAATCAGCCATCTATAAATGTTAGGATTATCAGACAGAAAGAAAGGTGTTTTGCTGAATAGATATTTTAGCCACGTTTGGATGGTAGGACAAAAAAAAAAGTTCATGATAGGTTTCACCAACAGCCAGGTGATTTTACAAAATAGAACTTCGGTCTTCATGCACATGAAACACAATTTGTCCTTATCTGTGTTCTTAACAAAAGTGCACTTTATTATTTCACATGAAGTAGGCAACACAAATCCAGCCTCCCAGGTTACCACGGAAAAGTGTACACAATAGTAAAATGAGCTGTAGATTAACTGCATCTACAGAGAAAAAAATGTCTCAGATACCTCCATAGGTTTGTGGATAAAATTAAGTTTACATCGGGGGATCTACAGACTGATCAGAGCATACACTGTCCATTCTTGTCCTTTGTAAGAAGAATTATTTACTTTAGTATCTGTAGAAAAAATAATCGGTACCACTGCAGTCAGCAGTCCCTTCCAGAATGCTTAATCCATGCCAGGATTTAAGGAGACATTACACTGCACAGGAGGCATTTAGTTAGGGAGCAAAAGAGCCAAACACAACTACAGGCCCTCTCTGGACTGTGCCCACTGGTTTTAATAAACAATCTCTTTTATATCCATATCTGTTCTCTACCTTGATGGACACAACCAACACTACAATGGCAAGTTTTCTTTCAAAAAGTTTCAGAAAGTCCTCAGAGCTCCACCAATGGTTTTCATTGACTCTTCTCACTCTCAAGATCTTGTGCTGTCTGACTATCTTTAGCTAAGGAAAGTTGGACATGACCCTAAAGACCCCATCGCCAATGTACTAAAGCTAACACAGATCACAGTAGAGCCATATAGAGGTACTGTCTCTCTTTCCAGGAAATAAGTTAGACTGCAAGATCTTTAGAACAGAGACTGTCTTTTTGTTCTGTATTTATATCACACCTAGCACAACATGATCTTGGTCCATGACTAGGACTCCTAGGTCCAAAGACAATTAATTATTAATAGGCAAGACTACATTCCAAGTCCTTGTTGGTCAAGGAATGAGGGCCTGGCCAGTAGCCTCAGAATCTGATCCTCTGCATTTTTGTGGTTTTTATTATCCATAGACTACTGGGTCCCCACATAAAATTATATTGTGGTAGTACCCACAGGCTTCAATCATCATACTAGATGCTGCACAAACTCATGTATGAATATACGGACCCTGCCCCAAAAAGATTACAATCTTAAAAAGCAAAAATCAGATGAAGGATGTTGGGGAAAGAGGGCACAACATGCAGGCAAAGGAGACAAGGGGATAATGGGCCCATCACTTGTTTGTTTCATGTCTTCTAAAATTATTAATTAGTTTGCATTTATGCTTATGCTATAGGCTGGGTGGTGTAAAATGGCAGGAATGGGTGAGCAAACAAGTGCAAGAAAGTGAAAAGGAAAAAGGGAGGAAGAAAGAAGGTGAGAAGGATAAAGAGCATGGAGGGCAGTATATTAAACCTTTTTGCTAAAATTAGTCAAAACTGACAATACTAGGAATTGAGATGTTTCCCAAGTTACAGTATATGTGGATTATGTGTTCCATTGAAAGCTATATGATGCTCCAAGCAGACCATTTAGAGAAGAGGTTTTATAGCTTCCCCTTGTATGTTTATCTCTTATAGCCTATGACCTTGTACACAACAGTAATTACATCAACTGATCACAGCAGTTGCATCGTGACGCCCATTTCTGCATACAAGACTTTAGCCTTGTATTGAAGTTCTCTCATTGTCAAGGCTGATAATCCAGCAGTGTCAGATTGTCTCCCCCACACACCCTTCTTACTCTCTGTAATTTGTACTGTCAGTCTGATTTGTAACACTGATATTTTAATTCACAGCACTCATTGCCAGCAAAATCTTCATGGAAGCAAACCCCTGTTTTCAACAAAGTAACTCACAGAACAGCAAGCCCGATGTAAAAGCTAAGTGATAAGAACTAACTAGCATCCTCATATGTCATGGATGAACACATACTCTAATGCTACTTAAAAGATTTAACGTCTGATATTCTCCTAATGAGATTAAGCGGACAAGGAATTAAAAACATGGGATGTTTACAATTGCAAGCACCTGAAAGGAATGATGCAACACAGAAGAAGAAATCTAGTTTCCTTGTTTGGTAAACACGTTCATCTCTAATTTATCTGCTGTTTGCATCTTAGACAGATCGAGTAAGAATGGAAGTGAATACCATAAATATACCTTCCAAAATACGTGTAATGGCAAGTTAATGGCAATTAAAGATAGCATACATTTAAGTTACAGACAATAAAACAAATGTTTCTAACAGAAATGGTGAAACACTAAAATGGTGGCATTACACTGAAGTAGCTGTGGAAGGTGGGCCAAGACAAATGTAGACCATACTATAAATGTCACAGAGCTAATAATGTAGTTTTCTTTGCCTTTGATACAATTTGAACTTACATTCCTTGTTATTAAATTTGAACTGAATCAATCACAAGATTCTCATTGGAAATTTGAAGTCAATAGCAAAATTAAGTGGGGCGGGGTTTCACCCCATGTCTTCACTGTTAAAATGCTGTAGAACTCTGCCCCATCTTATATCTCTTTCCTTGTCTCCTTCTACTTCCCCTCTTAAAACCTTAGGCTTTCCTAATTCTTCCTACCCTACTGCTACCTTTAGGTCTGATTTAGAGCACATTGATTTCAATGGGCTTTGGGTCAAGTCCTTCATTAGGATTGCCAACTTTCTAATCACACAAAACCGAACACACTTGCCCTGCCCCGAGACTCCGC
The DNA here is from genome assembly GCF_025201925.1 of Gopherus flavomarginatus. Classification (NCBI taxonomy): domain Eukaryota; kingdom Metazoa; phylum Chordata; order Testudines; family Testudinidae; genus Gopherus; species Gopherus flavomarginatus. The sequence goes on along the minus strand of NC_066626.1, from coordinate 57,027,046 downwards.
TCCTTCTCTGAGGCCCTGCCCCTGATCACTCCATCCCCCCTCCCTCTGTCACTCGCTCTCCCCCACCCTCAATTGCTCATTTTCAGTGCGCTGGGGCAGGGGGATAGAGTGCAGGAGGGGTATGGGCTCTGGGCTGGGGATGTGGGGTTTGCGATACAGGAGGGGGTTCCAGGCTGGGGCAGAGGGTTGGAAGGGGGGGCCTGAGGTCTCTGGCTGGTGGTGTGGGCTCTGGGATCAGGCTGGGGATGAGGGGTTTGGGGTGCAAGAGGGGGCTCCAGACTGGGAGTTGGGGCCAAGGCATTCTGACTGTGGGAGGAGGCTCTGGGCTGAGGCAGCGGGTTCAGATGTGAGAAGGGGTACGGGCTCTGGTCTGGGGGTGTGGGCTCAGGGATGGGGCCAGAAATGAGGGGTTCAGAGTGCAGGAGGGGGATCCAGACTGGCACAAGGGGTTAGGGCCCGGGGCAGAGGGTGAGGGATACCGCTGGGGGTGCAGACTCTGGTGTGTGGTTGGGGGGAGAGGTTTGGGGTGCAGGAGGCAGCTCTGGGCTGGGGACGAGGTGTTTGGAGTGCAGGAGGAGGCTCAGGGCTGGGGCAGAGGGTTGGCGTGCAGGAGGAGGTGCGGGCTTCAAAAGGGAGTTTGCGTGTGGGAGGGAGCTCATGGCTCAGGCAGGGGGTTGCGATGTGGGAGGAGGTGTGGGGTGCAGGCTCCAGGCGGAAATTACCTCAGGCAGCTCCCAGAAGTGGCAACATGTTCCTCGGCTCCTAGGTGCAGGGGCAGCCAGGCAGTTCTATGGCACGCACACTTCCTCTGCCCGCAGGCACCGCCCCCAGGGCTTCCATTGGCTGTGGTTCCTGGCCAATGGGAGCCACTGCAGAGCCAGTGCTTGGGGCAGGGGCAGCACCTGGAGCCCCCCTGGCCATCCCTCTGCCTAGGAGCCAAGGCACATGTTGCTTCTTCTGGGAGCCGTGTGGAGCCAGGTAGGGAGTGTGCCAGCACCATGCCAACAAGACTTTTAACTGCCCGGTCAGCAGTGCTGACCATAGCCGCCAGGGTCCCTTTTCAACCAGCTATCCCAGTCGAAAACCGGACACCTGGCAACCCTATCCTTCATACTAATGCCTGTGCCTTTCTGCCAAGCCTGGAACAACCCTGCTAATCCAGTGTGGCCTGCATCCTCAACTTTCCTCTTTCAAATCCCTCCTCAAAATACACTCCTGGCCTGCAGTCCTGCACAATCAGTATCTGCCTGTTTGCCTGACCCTATTCTCCCAAAATGGAAAGGGATGAAAGGGGTTGGGGAATAGAGAAAATTAAAGTGGGGGGAGAGGGAAGATATAATCCATGTTGCTTGAAATACAGTCAGACCCTGAGAAATGTTCATACATTATATCAATCAACTTCTAGAAGAGGATATGTAATATAAAACATCCAAAAAATAAATGCAGTTTGTCTTAAGGTATATTTTTCTTAACATTATCTGTCCCATTTAAAAGTAGAATTAGTGAATATTGTGCAGTGGAGTCAGTCATTTTTTAAAGGTTAGGAAGTCTCTTGCCCTTTTGATATCTTTCTTAATCTCTGATGTTTTTTACAGGTATTGTGTTTGAGTAAACCTCAAGTTGCCAGGTCAGATTACTAATAATACCCTGGGGCAAATCAGGTATTTCCAAACCTTGTCATTTTTTAAATGTAAAACAACATTAAACTGGACATGTAACAGCCAGTTGGCAATAACAAAAGAATAAAAAATAAATTTCTTCAATAGTAAGATCACAAAAATTAGACTCTTCTACCTGAGGATAAAAGAATTTCTGTGTGTGTTTTTAACAAAGGACCCTTTTTATCCAACTTTTTAGCTACTATATTGTTTTAATCTTCACTACACTGATAATACAGAAATGAAACAGCTCAGACACTGATATTAGTCACATTAGATTCCTACATCTCTAGTGATGCATCACACCAATGATATGTCAAATGTATCTCTGTGATATATGTCACAGAATGTTTTTAGCAATAAAAAAATCATTAAAGACAGAAACTTCTCAAGTGCAAATTTAAAATATTTTTAAAAAGTAAAATAAATGTTTAATCTATGGGCCAACTTCTCTGCCGGTATAAATTGACTATGTTGCCAATTTACATCAACAGAGAATTTGGCCCTTTATAAATAACAGTAGCTATTATTCTGCAATATAACGTTGATTGCTATCTGTAAAAAGCTGAGGTTAAAGGTTTTTTTATATTTAATCTTTTTCTTATTAGTAATCAGCATTGGTTGAAGCAGATAGTATTTGCCACTGGGCAGATCTCTGGGTACAAGAGGAGAGTAACAGCAAGTTTCAGGGAGGAGGAATCGTTTGTTGTTGTTTTTTTGTAACCAATTATTTATTGCTTAACTAAAATTATAGTTAAGTAACTTGAAATCTGTTTTCTACAACATTCAGATGGAATTTCACTCCATCATTTATCTTGATCTTTCCATGACCCAGTGCCTTCAGTACCTCCTACTGTGTTAATGTCTTCTTCAGACATTATAAATAATGTATTTCCTCCCTCTTTCTTGATACTGTGTGAACAGCATAGATTCTAAAAATGTCATTTGTAGGGGACGAAAGCTAATTCAAAAAGAAAAGATAGAAGTACATAGGCACCAGATCAGTTGTGTCCTTAAAATAATTTATCTCTAGGATGTAATATAAAATGCCTGAGGTGTCTCTACTGTGACATACTGTTCTATCATATATATTCAAAAATTACTGATCCCTGAAATTTCTCAACAGTGTGCACTAGTTTTTTCTGCTAAAGCTTTTACATACTTTTCCTCCTCTTCTAAATGGTGATGTCAATAAATGTTTCCTTTTTCCTGCCTCTTACTATGGTGTTTAGCTTACCAGGTTCGACATATTTAACTGTAGATTTTTTACTTCAGTGCAAGTCAATGAACCCAAGGGGACTCAGGAGATGAGGAGAGGGGTGTTGTTTTTTCATTCCATATCTCAGTTTCTGAGATCCTGATTCAGGAAGATATTTAAGCACACGCCTAACTTAAGCACATGATCCTAAGTCAATAGGATTATCACAAGTTTTTCAAATCAATGCTTAATTTCCCAACAATTTCTTATTATCTTGTGGAAAAAACTATTGATCTATACTCTTACTTATGCGTTTTGTTTTCCTCACAAAAAGCCAATGATGTTTTAATTAAGAAAGGCTCAAGCTGCCCAAAGCCAGTGAGTAAAAATATGGAAGTGTGGGGCTATATTCATTGAAACTGGGATGAAGGCTTATCCTTCACCATTGCTAATAAGGACGAAAGTCAGAAACTACCTCAGCAAATATTTTACATGTGCAAAAATAAAGATAAAAATAAAATGGAAAAAATGCAAGTGTTACCTGTTAACAAGCATTTGTGAACCCAAAACACTCAGATGTTCAGATTACAGGCAGTCCTTGACTTGACAACATTCGACTTACAACGAATGGCACGTATGACATTTCTGAATTGACACCCTGATTCAACTTACGACAATCGGTTTCGACTTTGCGACGGCTTGGTCCTGCAATGGAGTAGATTGCGGTTCAGAGTTACACATTTCAACTTATAATGCAATTTTCAGGAACCAATTGTGTCGTAAGTCCGATCATTGCCTGTACTCAAAATACACAGTTTCTCTGCTTTTTCATTTTCAACTCCTAAATCTGTGTAAGTCTGTTGGTTCCTCTCCTCTTCTGAAGATGTCACACTAATATTCACTAGGCCCCTCTGTGGCTGCTCCACACTGAAATCCAGTGCGTCTACTGGGAACATTCAATGCAATATACAGATTCAGGGAGCAAATTCAGCCCTCAGCTGAAAAGCCTTCACACTAGAGATAGAGGACCAGATACTCTAATAGTGACATAAACAGAATTGCACCCATTTACACCGAGGATCTCGCCTAGAGTGTTCAAATGGTTTCAGCAAACATCATTTTCAGTTGAAATAAACTGGTTAGGAAAATGTATTGGCTTTCAAAACACAGAGCAGTTTCAGTCCAAATTGTTTATACTGTAACATATGTGCATTGGTTTTAAATAAAAGTCCATTTGTTTCTCTTCATTTCAAAATAATTGCAACTTTAAAGGGGAAAAAGTGATATCTGGAAAAAATGAGATGTTAAAATTAATCTGATCTGTCTAATTTCAGGCTTTAAGAATAAGAATTGGGATCTTGTGGGATTTCTTAGGCCTGTGTCTAAAATCTCAAAACGTTTAGCTCTGTAGCTGTGCAAATAACACTGGCTAGAAGAGAGGAGCAAAACAGAGCTGTAGCCTGTTTAAGCAGGATACAAAGAAGACAGTTCTTGAGCTCTTGTAACCCACAGTTATGTGGAATCATTTAAAGTAACAGAATACAGGGAATAGCCAAAATGAAAATCTCAAGTTTTTCAGTTTTCCTACTATAAGCAGATAAGGGTCTGATCCTACACTCCTTACCCAGACAAAATCCCATTGACTTCAAAGTTAGGGTTGCCAGGCGTCCAGTTTTCAATCATAATGCCTGATCAAAAAGGGACCCTGGCAGCACTGTCAGTCCAGTAGGCAGCGTAGTGGGACTAAGTCAGGCTTCCTGCCTGCCCTGGCTCCATGTGGCTCCCAGGAAGTGGCCAGCATGTCTGGCTCCTAGGCACAGGTGTGGCCAGGGAGGCTCGTGCGCTATCCCCACCCCAAGAGACAGCTCGCATTGGCCACGGCTCCCAGCCAATGGGAGCTGCGGGGATGACACCTACAGGCGAAGGCAGCATGTGGAGCCCCTTAGCCTCTCCATCTAGGAGCTGGACATGCCAGCTGCTTCCGGGAGCTGCTTGAGGTAAGCGCTGCCCAGAGCCCACACCCCAACCCCCTACCCCAGGTTAGAACCTACTCCCGCACCCAAACTCCCTCCTAGAGTCCACCCCCCATCCTGCACTACAAACCCCTTGGCTCCAATCCAGAGCCCCCTCCTGCAGCCCAAACCCATCATCCCAGGCCCCACACCAGAGCCCGCACTCCAGCCGGAGCCCTCACTCCCCGCCCCGCACCTGAATCTGCTGTCCCAGCCCAGATCCCCCATCCAACACTCTAATCGCCTTATTTCTGGCCCCATCCAAGAGCCTGCACTCCCAGCCAAGCCCCAATGAAAATAAGTGAGTGAGCGAGGGTGGGGGAGCACAAGAGACCGAGAGAGAGGGGATGGAGTGAGCAGGGGACAGGGCCTCAGAGAAGGGTAGGGACAGGGCAAAGGTGTTCAGTTTTCTGCAATCAGAAAAGTTGGCAACCCTATTCAAAGGGTAATGGTTCCCATTAACGAAAGAGGCCCAACCCTACTTCTTATGGGTTCTGTTCAGCTCCCATTTATGTTAATAGTTTTGCCCTTGACATCAGTGGAATCAGAACTGAGTGCTGCACAAAGATTTTCCTTGCAGTTTCTGCAAGAAGATGGCAAAAAGCCCACACAGATGAGGAACTATCATAGTTCCTGAAGTCAAGAGTGTGCAGGAATTATTCTCTCCAACTATATCCAGAGCACACATTATGCCAAAAAGAGACAGAAGAGGCAAGATTATGTAAAGCAGGACAGGAACACCTGGGGGAGCAGACCTCACAATCTCAAGAAACAGCACAGCTTTTCACTTCGACAGAAATTAACTGGACAACTGAGAGGAGGATAGTGTGTCAGAGGCATAATCATCCATAGTGCTCTTGCTTGAGCTATGCAACTCAACCCTGACTCTTAATTAAGGTTATGCCTAAATGATACAATCTACACGTTACTAAAATGGACTGAGTCATATAAATGTATCTGCATAAGAAATATATTGTCACCTCTTTTGACCCTTGCAGTTAGCCAAAATTCAGGGTCTTACAGATTGTTTCCATTAGGGGGGAAGAACAATGGTGGAGTCAGATATTTCTACAATGCAATCTTGCTTGTTTACGAAGTCTTGTTTCCTTGAACACAATAGGAATCAAACTTCAGGAGACAATCCTTTGTTCCCAGTTCCAAGCCCCTTTCCAGCCAGCACTTAGCCCAAAGCGCTCTCTCTCCTGTTTTTCTCAGGGTCATGCTACCCAAACTGCTGTGGCTGTGGCTGGTGGTTCCTTGCTGCCTTCTTTGTCTTCTCTGTCTAAGGCCATGGCTATACTACAAGCTTTGTTTGATACAAGTTATGCTGGCATAAAGCTGCTGCAGTTAGCGTATCGCTTGTACACATGAATACTTGTGTCAGTGCTGCACATATTCACAAGGAGTGCTTGTGTCAACGGACATTGAGGTGCACCAGGGTGGATATCTGTGTGTGCTGCATGCCACCCTATAGCCATACGAGTCATGCTGGAGTGGGGGAGCAATGGATCAAATTCCCATCATGCAACATTTTTCATCCCATATTGCCATCCCTGTCCCATAATTTTCATACCTTTTTTTTTAAAATCCCACAAACTGTCACGGCACTTGTTTCTGACTGCCATCTCTGACAAGCATAGAGCCTGAACAACTCTGCACTATTGTCATGAATGTTGCAAACACGGAATGAATGATCCTCTGGTATTTGCAGAGCCGCAGGAAGTACCACAATAGGGACATGATGATTTCTTTGAGCACAGATTGCTAAGGGACATAGCAAAAAACAATTCAAGATTGTTGTTGGCATTCACAGAGCAGATATAGATGGTGGATTGCTGCTCCTAAACCTGAGAAACAAGCACTGACTGATTGAATTGCATCGTAATGCACGTTTGGGATGATGAGCACTGGCTGCACAACTTTTGGATGCGAAAGACCACACACCTGGATCTGTGTGCCAAACTCAAACCAGCCCATCAGCGCATGGACACCAGAAGGAGAGCTGCATTGACAGCTGAGAACCGAGTGGCAATTGCACTGTCAAAGTTTGCAATACCAGATTGCTATCAGTTAGTGGGAAATCATTTTGGAGTTGGAAAATCCACAGTGGGGGGTTCCTATCATACAAGTGTGTAGGGCCATTAATTGTATCCTGCTAAGCCAGACTGTGACTCTACGCAATGTACACAACATTGTGGATGGATTTGCAGTCATGGGGGTTCCTGAACTGTGGTGGGGTGATAGCCAGCAGGCATCTCCCTCTTCTGGCACCAGACGATCTTGCCCCAGAGTATATCAACAGACAGGGCTACGTTGCCATGGTTATGTATGTGTTGGTGGATCACCAGAGACATTTCACTGATACCAGTTTGGGCTGGTCAGGAAAGGTACATGATGCTCACGTCTTTAAGAACACAGGACTGTACAGGAAGCTGCAAGCAGGAACATTTTTCCTGATTGATGGATTATCATTGGTGATGGTGAAATGTCAACAGTGATCTTGGGGGACCTAGTCTACCCCTTGCTCCCCTCGCTTAGGAAGAAGTACACTAGCACCCTGCCAGCTCCAAAGAAAGATAAACCCCAGGCTCAGCAGATGCAGAATGAAAATTGAATGTGCTTTTGGCAAATTGAAGGGATGCTGGTAATGTTTATTCACTAGATTATATCTCAGTGAGAAAAATATCCCAATGGTTATAGCTGCCTGTTGCGTCCTGCATAATATCTGTGAGGCAAAGGAGGAGAAGTTGCCACCTGTTACATTTGTTTTGCTCAATGCTGCTATTGTTCTTGTATTATGACTTTGGGTAAATAAGCAACCCTGATTTGCCTTCTTTCTCTCATCATTATTTTATATAATTCAATCATGTCCCTCCTCCGCCCCATCAAACAGTCCTGATCTTTTCCATCTCTCTTGATATGCAAGCCTTTCTGGGCTTCTTATCACTTCTATTGCCCTGAAAGACTGCAGGCTACATTGGCCACACTTGGACCTAAACAATTTTTTTCTGTAATGTTTTCATTGCTGCCTGTCAGATTAGAAGTTAACTGTATAATTTAACTTCAAATCTCAGTCATAGAATCATAGAATCATAGAATATCAAGGTTGGAAGGGACCTCAGGAGGTCATCTAGTCCAACTCCCTGCTCAAAGCAGGACCAATTCCCAACTATATCATCCCAGCCAGGGCTTTGTCAAGCCTGACCTTAAAAACTTCTAAGGAAGGAAATTCCACCACCTCCCTAGGTAACCCATCCAGTGCTTCACCACCCTCCTAGTGAAAAAGTTTTTCCTAATATCCAACCTAAACCTCCCCCACTGCAACTTGAGACTATTACTCCTTGTTCTGACATCAGGTACCACTGAAAACAGTTTAGATCCATCCTCTTTCGAACCCCCTTTCAGGTAGTTGAAAGCAGCTATCAAATCCCCCCTCATTCTTCTCTTCTGCAGACTAAACAATCCCAGTTCCCTCTGTCTCTCCTCATAAGTCATGTGCTCCAGCCCCCTAATCATTTTTGTTACCCTCTGCTGGACTCTTTCCAATTTTTCCACATCCTTCTTGTAGTGTGGGGCCCAAAACTGGACACAGTACTCCAGATGAGGCCTCATCAATGTTGGATAGAGGGGAATGATCACGTCCCTCAATCTGCTGGCAATGCCCCTACTTATACAGCTCAAAATGCCGTTAGCCTTCTTGGCAACAAGGGCACACTGTTGACTCATATCCAGCTTTTCGTCCACTGTAACCCCTAGGTCCTTTTCTGCAGAACTGCCCCCTAGCCATTCGGTCCCTAGTCTGGAACAGTGAATGGGATTCTTCCGTCCTAAGTGCAGGACTCTGCACTTGTCCTTGTTGAACCTCATCAGGTTTCTTTTGGCTCAATCCTCTAATTTGTCTAGGTCCCTCTGTATCCTATCCCTACCCTCCAGCATATCTACCACTCCTCCCAGTTTAGTGTCATCTGCAAACTTGCTGAAAGTGCAGTCCACGCCATCTTCCAGATCATTAATGAAGATATTGAACAAAACTGGCCCCAGGACTGACCCTTGGGGCACTCCATCTGAAACTGGCTGCCAACTAGACATGGTGCCGTTGATCATTACCCCCTGAGCCCGACGATCTATCCAACACTATCCACCTTGTAGTCCACTCATCCAGCCCATATTTCTTTAACTTGCTGGAAAGAATACTGTGGGAGACTGTATCAAAAGCTTTGCTAAAGTCAAAGAATAACACATCCACTGCTTTCCCCTCATCCACAGACCCAGTTATCTCCTCATGGAAGGCAATTAGGTTAGTCACTTCTCAATTCATCCACACAGAGGAACTGATTCCACATGTTCAGATCATATATGGCTTTTTTCTTGTAAGTGTTTAACACTGCTATAATGGATCCAGCAACATCAGGCCTTGATGTTATTGGGTTATCCAAGTATTTTTTTTTCCTTTTGTAAGTCCTCTGTGTTGGTTTCATCATATTACTGAATTTCCTTTCAGAAGAGGGATTCAGCCCCTGCATGGGGTTTAAAATGTTAAAGGGGCATTGTCCAGTGGTCTGAGACAAATTCCTGCTCTGACACTGACTTGCTGTGTGGTCGGGTAACTCAGCTCTCCGATCCATGCCTCAGTTTCTCCACCAGTAAAATGAGGCTCATGATATACATATTACCTTAGTTATGAGGGAGGAGGTAGAATGGCTGTCTGGTGACTTTGAACAGCCAGACCCAAGGCCCTTAGTAGAGTTCAACGCAGAACTATGCAGCTGAGGGATTCATTGAAAGAGCACTTTAACCATCTGATACAGTAATGTGGCATGGTAGACTGCTGTACTTGGCCCTAAAATTCTGGAGGCTGTTAGAAAGTTATAGGGCTTAATGTACATTTATGAATTTCACAGGGTTTTTAATGAACTTGTGAATTATGTGGTCCTTGCTTTATATATATAATTATTACACTGTGTTTTTCACTAAACCTATGAGTTCTATTACAAGTAATGTGTGCTTTGAGTAGCACTAGGCATTCTGTAATGTATTATGAAGTAATTTATTTCCAATAAATAAAAATGTATTGCATACCAAAACCAATGCCAAACATTAATGCACAATTAAAAACAATACAGTGGAAACTTATAAAATAAATTAATATAACAGAACTTTAAAATTAGAATGGTAGAAAATATTTGTATCCATTTCAGTCCATTTCTGCCAAACATACTCCAACTAGGCCTCTCACAGCTCAGCATATATGAAGCTGTGGTTTTCTTTAATGACCCCTGGCATGCAGTGGTAGGGGTAGGAATGCAGCCCAGGATGACAAGTGGAATGTTAGGGAGCGTAGGAAGCTGCTGAAATGGAATTCACCATTGACTTCAAAGGGAAGTGAGCCTGTGATTATTGGACTTGTAGGTGTACAGCATTTGTGTTGGCTGTCTGAGAAGCCCTATTATGTCCTCATCCATCTCCTTTTCCTGTTCCTGCTGGGATTCCTGGACATATCTCCTGTCTGCTCCCTTCTTCACCAGGCTGTCTGCTATATTCAAGCTCCAGCCCTTCTGTTTACAATCCAGTGCAGCACTGGCTTGCAGGATCTCAGCAAAAATGTCCACCCTAGTCCACTTCTTTCCCCTCCTCATCAGGGTCAGGCATTCTGTGGATGTAGAGGGAGCACCCCTCAAGTCTGCAATGGTAGCAGCTCCAGGTAAAACAAACAGGTGTATCATATTTACAGTCACAATGGAAAGTGAAAGATAAGTTTCAGAACTCCTTTCCCTTACTCCCATAAGAGTTTTAAATAAGACATTCTTATTGACACTTCAGCTTTAGAGTACCGCTGCACAGTACCACTCTGCAGCTGGAGTCATGGGGAGTATGGCTATGGAGTTTATATATGTGACCAGAGCAGTCACTGTTGAGCACAGTAGGACAGCTGCTGGAGGACTGTTAGGTCACTCAACGTCCACACTTGCACTGCATTGATCGCAGTGCATTGACCATGGCTCCATGCCTTTTGGGGAAGTGATGTTACTGCATCGACGTAAGGGAGTGCTTATGTCTGTGAGAGACAAATTTGAGCGTAGACCTATGCACAAATAAGTTGATGCAAGGTGACTTATGTCTACCTACCTTTGTCATGTAAACCAGGCCTATATCTCCCTCTCTCTCTCTCTCTCTCTCTCTCTCTCACACACACACAGCTCCAATATACAAATATCCATCAAAAACCCTCTTCCCACATAGTTCAGTTTCTGACCACCCCTGCACAGGCTCAGCTTTGGGCAGCAGCTATTATTGTTTCATCTTTTTATTCCAAAAAGGAGCTTAATTGTTCCTTTATATTTATCATGAAAGAAGGGTGGCCCACCAGCTTCAATGATGTTTAACCCAACAATCATCATAACAGAATTCAAAAAGGCATCTAGCATATATATAATTGCTAGATGCTAGATCCAATATATATATTGGATTAAGGAAATATGTTAATTTTCATAGAAGTACATTGACTTTGGTGCCAGAATACAGTATATACGTTGTCTCCATCAGAAATGTAATGGATTCATTAAAAACTGGTGGTTTTTATTCACTACAATGAATAATGTATTGTTTTCAGAGAAAAAGTATTGACATGGAAATGTAAATAGGCATTAGTGAGACAGCTCTGAGGTCCTTGATTTAAGATCCTACCATACTTTCTGGAACAAGAATGACATTACAGATTACGACCCTCAAGGGGTAACAGTCCATCTTACTTTTCAATGAATAAATGTTATTTTAATATATTACTTTTTTACATTTTATGAAGTGATTTTTCTTCATTTGTGTTACATATGATTAACTTTAAAGGTAATCTCTGTTAAATCAAGGACTTCAGGGTCACCTTTAATATCTACTCAATTTCTCTTACAAACTTATTTCCACCATACATGTTTAGATATTCTAATAAGGGCTTATTCCTGATCCAATTGTAGTGAATGGGAATTTTGCCAATTCATTCAACAGAACTAGGATTTGCCCCTAAAAGTAAGAGAGCTACATTAATTTTTTTAATTTGATATTTATGTATATTTCATGGAACATATAAGGCAATATTTTATAAATTAAAGGCATTTTCCCCTCAAATTTCTCTTAAAGTCAACCCTTCCCTCATAAAGTCAAAGAGAGCTTTGCCACTGACTTCAGTGGGTACTGGATCAAGCCCATGGAGAGTGCAGACCATTTCATGAGGATTTGCTTTTTTAAAGTTACAAGAAAAATCCCAAAGTAGCAGCAATATATGCTGCATACCTGAGAGGAGAGAAATCAACACTAAAACCTCTCTCCCTCCACCTCCCAAACACATATATTCAGAAATGTATATATTATTAAAATACATAAAAATGCATATTTAATCAGGATCAATAAATGTTTGCCATGATCAGTGTACAATCCATTCTGGATTGAACCACTGTTTCTGGAATCCTAATAAATTGATCAACCTTCTAAACGAATAATGCTCACACACTGTTCTATATAACAAAGTTGGATCCTGCTTATAATGAGCTATGTTATAAGTAAATTATGTATAGTTAGGCAAAAAGTCCCAACCTCTCAATGCACAGCAGTGTGCAACCTCCAGTTGCATCAAAGTGACTGTTTGTGAAGAATGAATTACTTCATGAAAAGGGAGTTCCACAGGACAGACAATACAATCTGTTCTTATAGACATGCATCTGACCAAGTGGGTATTCACCCACGAAAGCTCATGCTCCAATACGTCTGTTAGTCTATAAGGTGCCACAGGACTCTTTGCTGCTTGTTCTTATAGAACATCTGTTCCACAGCATTTAAGGTGGTTTATAATAATTTCAAAAACCAAAACAAAGAGACAAACAAGAATGACACACCACTATTTTTGTATGCAGCATAGTTGTAGCCATGTCAGGGCTTGTCTACACTGGCAACTTACAGTGCTGCAACTTTCTCGCTCAGAAGTGTGAAAAAATACACACACACACCAGAGTGCAGCAAGTTTCAGCGCTGTAAAGCACCAGTATAAACAGTGCACCAGGGCTGGTAGCTATGCCTCTCGTTGAGGTGGTTTTGCCAGGACCACAGAAGCCACAATAAAGCCCTGCCACAGCAGCACTTTAGCATTGCCAGTGTAGACTAGCCCTCAGTCTGAAGAAGAGCTCTGTGTGGCTCAAATGCTTGTCTTTCACCAGCAGAAGTTGGTTCAATAAAAGATATGATCTCACCCACCATTATTTTGTAAAGTAAGTCACCTGAGTAGTAACATTTCCAATAGTAATGCTCAGGGTGGGAGGTAGGTATGTCTTAGGAGCATGGCACATGCACAGAGAACAATTCCTTACATGTCTGATATTTTATGTTTTGTCGAATTATAAGAGACCTGCATCTAATTATAACATGTCAGTCTGAAAGTTCCATAGCATTCTCTCAAGGATTATTGAATTCTATACCAACTACATCTTAAAAATACACTTATTTTCACTGCAAATCAATAGCATTTTTATTGAACCCAACAGTTTCAATTTTATGTATTTTCAATTTAACAAAAACATGATAGGCCTGATGATGCAAACCAGACTCCATTATCATGAGTGCAAACTTATGCCAGGAATTTAGGCATAGGAACACCTGCTAGAATTTGCAGCTACAACTAACTGTGGCCTAAAACTATGCTTGCAAAATTGGAGCCTTGGCAGGACATTCTAGAAGTTTACCCCTATGTCTGAGCTTGAACTAATATTTCATTATAAAATGTTATTTATGTTGTACTGTAGACATTCTGTACCAAAAGTGAACTGTGATAAACAAGTATGAAAGAATAACTAAACCGACAAAGGTTCAAGTTAGCCCACTGTTCAAGTTAAAATACTTTGCAAATTTTCATATTTTCATGTTCACTTAGAACAGTTAACATATATTTAGGGGAGCCATGGTCTGCCAATGACCTCACAGAAAGGACTTCTTTAGAAGTTCAGTATAATACTTACGCACTTTTGAAAATTTTACCCAAGTCCTATTTTCTAACAGGACTAAAGGCATTTAAGAGCCCAAGTTCCAATGAGACATACATGCCAAAGGCGCTAAAGGTATGTCTACACTTCAATTAAAAACCTGCGGTTGGCCCATGCCATCTGACTCGGGCTAAGGACTGTTTAATTGCAGTGTAGACATTTGGCCATGGGCTGGAGCCCAGGCTCAAGGATCCTGCAAGGCTGGAGGGTCCCAGAGCTTGGCTGCAGTCTTAGTCAAAATATCTGCACCAAAATCAAACAGGCTCTTAGCCCAATCCCCGCAAGCGTGAGCCAGTCACAGGTGTCCAATTGCAGTTTAGACATCCCTTAAGGGCCAGGTTTTTAAAAGGTATATAGGCATCTGATTCCCACTGAAATCAGCAAAATAGTTTAACTTGAACAAATTTCATTTTTGTTGCTCCAGTTCTGGGTTTATTAGAATCAACTAGGAACCACGGCAAAACCCAGATGCTAGCATCCTGGACTTGGCAGTGTTTGAAATTTGGATCTGTTTCTGAATTTTATGGCTTGATTTCATATTTGGATCTAACAGAAACTTTAGGAAACAAGTGTATGTGTGCTTTATTAAAGTAATATATGTAAATACCTGAATATAAAGAGATACACATTCCCCAATCAAATCCGAAACCAAGATATTGATATGTACTTTAAAAATCAATAAAATTCTGTGCCAAGGACTTCTTGTTTTTAAACCAGCAAGTTTTTTAGGCTTCAGACCTACAAGTGATCCTTTCCTCCCCCCACCCCCTCACATGGACAGATATTTCAGCAGAACAGTCTGCAACAGCTCAATAGAGGTTTGGATTTAAGCACACACACACACAAGATAAACATCCCACACTTGTTGATGGGGGATCTCCTCAGTAATCTGCCTGAAAAGCAGCACTGAATGATTGGAAGGACTTGGTGCTTGATATTTCTTTTTAACAGCACATACCAATTTGACAGCTTGTGCTACAAGGTATTGGTTGGTTCAGAAACAGCAAGAGCCTTTACAGCAATATGTTTCCCACATTAAGCTCTGGATTCTCAAAAATAATTTCTAGTACAGCTGAAGACCCAGTTAGGCTCAGAGTGCTCCTGGTTTTCTCTCTTCTTCTGAAATATAGAGGAACTCAATAAGTTGTAACAGAATGTGAGACAGGAGAGGTTAACACTAGATGAACGGTCTGAGATTCACAATATTTTTTAGCTTCAGGGATATGAGTGATATAGTTTCGGGGCATGATTCTCATTTACAAGTTATACAGTGAAGTCCAAAATGCCACTTTGAAAGTGAACCCTGCATTTTTGTTTTAGGTCACTGAGGAATCTAATAGGCTGAGATCCAAAAAAATACTCCAGAGCTACTCAGCTCAAAAAAACAAAAGTCTCTGCCACACCAGAAATAAATACTTTATTATTCCTCAGGCATGTGTGTGTGTTTCCTACTTAAGCCACCAACCCCAACAGGTTATCTGCAAAGCTAGAACCACTGGTTATATTATTAAATGCTACCCAGTATCTTTCAATTATTTGGCCTACTGACATAAAAATACTTCCCCACTGAACATTAGCCACACACCTAAAATTGACAATGATAAACTACTTTTTAAAAGAGGAAAAGTTATTTTTAAAAGGTGCTAATTTTGTTTTCTGTTCCTTCTTCACTTTAACATTTTACTTTTTTTTGGAATGGGCAAGCCCATGCTTCAGTTATTAATATAGAATTAATGTGTAATTCTAAGCATTTTGGTATTTTAAATATACTTCTAACACTCATATTATTCATCCTTCAAAAATTCCATTAAAATTAACATTGCTGAACTCTTTAGACAGATACTATGCATTGCAAACATTAAAGATGTATCCTGGATTCCATATGAAACAGTATTTTTCAACCTGTGGTCCACAGACCCCTTGCGGGTCTGCAGACTATATTTAAGATTTCCAAAGAGACCTGCACCTCCATTTGAAATTTATTAGGGGTTTGTAAATGCAAAAAGGTTGAAAACCACTGACCTAAAGGGAAATTACAAGTTCCTATTTATCTTGAACTATCTTCCATCATATGACGGCAATAATCTATATTACAATAAATTGATTTCAGTGTGACTTTAATGATGTAAGAGTAAAAAAGAACTTCTCAGACTCTAAATGAGATTCTCAATGAGTCAAGAAGTGCTGTGTTCCCA
Source organism: Gopherus flavomarginatus (assembly GCF_025201925.1). NCBI lineage: Eukaryota > Metazoa > Chordata > Testudines > Testudinidae > Gopherus > Gopherus flavomarginatus. The sequence goes on along the minus strand of NC_066626.1, from coordinate 57,010,963 downwards.
CTGTCCCTGATCCAACATACCATACTTATCAGAGACTGCCAACAAAAATACAGAAGCTGAAGTTTTGGCCCTGTCCACACTGGAAGCAGAGCCTGATAAAGACAACCTTGCTCTCAAATGCTTTCCATACAAGATTTTGACCATTTCTTTAGGCAAACATGTTGGAAGAAACGTTACTATCATCACTATAGCAAAATTTTAGAATGAGAGCTGTGTAAAAGCTGCCAATTGTTGTTCATGAAATTTCAGTGCAGCCAGGTGCATGATCCCTGAGTTCTGCTAGGAGTCTACACTGACATGAATCCAAAAACTCCTAATGAAATTCCATGTAAACCTTACCAGTTATTTCATTACCCTCTCTCCTCTCCCTTCCTAACAGTCCCCATGGCTATGCCTCACCCCATATACACATTACTCTCAACAATGTGGTTCAGGAACTTCTGTGACATCTATGATGTCTCTTTTCCTCCAGAGGATACCTTTGGGACTCTGGGACACCCATTAAGTCATTTTTGGGAAGATGGGATAGGAAGGTCCAGTGGTCTATATTCCTTTCACTCCCATTCACTCAGTGTGTACTGAGATCAGCTGCCCAGCTCTCACACTCTTTGTACCTGAACTCTCCAGAGAACCAGACCCAACTATCAATAGAAAAGATCTTCAGAGGAATGGGCTGCCTCCACCCACCCTCATTCACAAGGAGTAAAATTGAGAACTGCATGTTCTGTCTCCTTGTGGTTATTACAAATGTAATGTTACCTCCTTAGAGGGCTACTGGCACCCTAGAATAAATCCTATGACAATAGGAACTCTCAGCTGTGAGGGTGCCTGGAGAAGGAGGATGAAGGCAGGGACTGTAATTTTTGCCTTTGGGTAAATGCTGCCTTTCTTCTACCTACGCCACCTTACCTTCCAGCTTGTTAAAAAACTGAATGTTGGGGGTAGACAATTTTTTTTTAATACAATAAAGTTTTTTTGTTTATATTTATCCTTCCTATTGTGAAAAATGAGGTCAGTGATGCCTGCTACACTTTAAGTTTCAGAAACATTTCTGGTTTCCTCTTGATCCAAACTTTTTTGTCATTGTTATTTTTCCAGTTTCTCTGTCATATTTTCTTTTACTATACTTCTTCACTGTGAAATTTTATCATTTATATATTACCTATGTAGTCTTTTCTTATTACACTAGATCTCACCATTAGGAACTCAAGAGTTGGTACATATTCACTCAGCAATGGGCTTTGGTGATGTTTAATACAACTTTATATGAATTTGGTATTCATAAAAGTTGTCAGAATAGCGACCCTGGAGTTCGAAGTCCTGTGTCCACAGCAGGTTCAGAACTGGCCATAGCAGTGAAAGCTCTCCTATACTGTTCCATCAAAGCACTCAACCATAACAGAGGACTCTATCTACTGGTGATAGAGTCTTCATCTATGTTCAGTCCTTGCCCTCTCTGCTGAGACTCCCAATTTTGATAGTGGTTGTGTATGGACACTTTGAAATGGATTAAAGCCATAAACAGTCATCAGATAGTAACGACTTTCAGACACTATCAGGGTGTGATGCATTTGAATGGATGATCTAAAGATGAAAGGCTCTGTATCCTATTACCAATCCCCTAGGCTATCTGGTCACACAACAGTAGGCTTTATTTTAAAAAAGCTCTGCATTATATAGTAGAAGATTTTATCTCTATCCAAGCCCTCAATACACCCAAGCCAACATGTGACATTGTCACAGGATTAAAGATTTCTAGAGACAAGACCACAAACCCTGAACACCTGCAATTGCAAGAAGAATATAGTTTTTGAGGGCCTGAAATGAGAGTTTAGTATACAACATGATAAGAATGTTGTAGGACTATCAGTGGAAGAAATACTAGTATCTCAAAATATGGCTTCTCTTCTTCTGCAGCAAGAAATCATGTTCTGCATGGGGATTTGGAATCTAATAAAGTAAACCATTGAACTATATATTGCTTAAAATAAGTAAGAACAGGAAACATTGTGTCATGCATGAACCACAAGGGACATATTATTGCTGTTTGTGTTGCTTATACCATCTGAAAACAATGAATTCAACTGACCAAGTACTGCAATCTGCATGGCAAATGGTGTAAGTATATAGACACAGAATATAAATTGTACAGATCAGCTGATCCACAACTTGCAACAAGAACAAACAGCTAGGGCAACTGATCAGAAGTCTACAGGAGACTCAGAGTTAATTCCATCACCATGATTACATATCCAGAGTTTTGGTTTGATGGCCACAACTTGAGTGTGGGCATTCTAAGTAAGTATCTTAACAACAAATTTAAATCATACTTATTAGTGGAAACAAATATTATGGTCTAACTTAAATCTGATAAACACAAAAAACTAACAAAAATGAATATTGAGAGAGAGGACCAAACCTTAGCTAGATTCACACACAAGATGCTAATGTCAGCAGTCAAATAACATTGTCAACCCTGAAAGATTAAGATAAAGTTCAGTGCAAGAAACTCAGAGGAAACTAGTTACCAATAGAACATGTTAAAAAAAAAGTACCACAAAAACGGTGTTTATGTGGTATACTCCACTTAATCACAGTGGTCACTGCATTAGGATGTGTAAGAGAACTGGAGTTAGCTAATGATAGTGAGTGGTAAAGACTGCTGCTTAGTCAGTACAGAATCAGCATACATTCCACTTAATGGAGATACATTTTACCAGATCAATGGGTTATGTGATGCTTAACCAGGTATGAGATACTTAGTTCTGGACTTTTAATGCAGAAGTTACCAGTTAAAATGAAAAAAAGAAATTTTCTTTAGTTTTCAAAGTTAAAACTATAAAAGCTGAAATTAAACTTCTTTATCATAGTGCCATGTAGCCCATAAAAAAAAAATCAAACATTTTTTGAATCTAGATCTACTGAAAACATTACAATAGGACCTCAGCTGATGTAAATCAGCTCTATTGACTTCTGTATAGCTATGCTAATTTATTTCAGCTGAGGACTTGGCCCTTTACATCTCATAAAAATTAGGTTCATTTTTTAAATGTGGTTTAGAAAGGTGTAGGGGCACAAGAAGCCTATGCAGATCACCACTGAAGTCAAGAGGGCTCGCAGAAGTGATTTCTCTCTTGTGGATATGAAGATTGAGGATTTGTCTTCACTGCAAAAGTACACATCTTTTTTTACATCAAGATAGCTACCCAAATGCAAAATCCTAGTAGAGGTACAGGTAGCTTTTACCTCTATGTAACTAGTCAAGGTAAACTACATATTTCTACACACTTTGGGTTTACCTTGACTAGCTACTTGGAGGTAAAAACAACCCGTTCCTTATATCCTCTAGGAATTTACATCAAGATAGGGGTTGTGGGTTTTTTTGGCAATTAAAACATAATCTGAAGCTATAGTTTGGGATTTTGAAATTCTGAATTAATAAGCATATATTTTACTGATTGTGAAAATATTTTATTCACTATATTTGGCCATTGGATGTTATTGTGCTGAAATAATAGAAGTTTTAATGGCCTGAAGTACCTTTTCTAACACTTCATTTCACGTGTGGATTTGTCTCTTTTTAATGGGGGCATAGGATTTTATGGTGTTGAAACCAGCTCAACTCAATGGCAAAACTTCTATTGAGTTCAGTTGAAGCAGAATCACTCAACTGGTGAGAGAGAACATCAGGTCCTTCATAACACTTCAGTTTTTTTCTGTATTTATTTTGGAAAAGTTATAAATAAGGACGAGACATTGTTCTCCCCTTTAATCATTTCTATTAAATATTTCATTTTAAAAGACTATTGAGAATGAAATTTGTTTTGGAAGGACCTTTTTTCTTAATTGGCACAATCACGAAACTGGGATGATAGGCTGCCCAATATGGTATCCCAGTTAAGGCAAACTCTTTGGTTGGATCGTAAGAGGATTCTACTTTAACAGCTTTAACCAGAAGGAATCAGGCTCTTTAGCACAGAAAAAGCCTCCTAATGGAGTCTGCAGATACAAGTATTTAGAATTATATAAGCATGACAGAGGCTACTTTACAGTCTTACACTACAGCTCCTATACTGCCTATGCCAATGATGTTACTTTCCAATGGCTACTGCTAACAAAAATGCTAAAGTTAAACACTTGAATGTAATGTTTTATTCACAATGAGTAATACTTCTCACCAAATGAAGTGATAGACTGCTGTACAAAATAGGTACTGTTTCTTTTTAAACATCTTAGTTTTCACACTAAACACTATTTCCTAATGTTTATATTTCAAGAGGAAGGTTTTGTGATTGAGCACTTGGTCACACAAAAGATGTGTTATATACTCCAGGTTCACAAAATTATCCATTTTATTTCATAGCTTAACTATTTCATAATTGCTCATATTCAGTTTCTTACGGGCTTGAATGATCTCTGCTTTTAATGTGCCTCATCTCAATTTTAGCCACATCAATCCATGAGTAGATCACTACAATCACCTTGAATTACTAACGCTTGTCACACACTTTAATCTCTTCTAAAAGGTCTTGTTCCTTATGTTCTCACAGCTCTTAATAGTTTTCATTTTTTCTCTTTGGATTTTTATTTTCAAGCAAACTGACTCAAGAAAGGATGAAGCTTAAAATTTTCTCTTTAGTAAAGTTTAAAAAGAATAACAAACTAAAAAAGTCTTGTGTTACTGTATTAATAAAAAGATAAAATTGCCTTTTTATAAGCAACGATTTTGCTTCAAACCATGAACAAAGAGAAATAAAGCTATTCAATTTCAGGTAACGCTCTGTCTGGAAAAATATGATGTCTTAATAAAACAACAAACTTTTCAAAGTTTAACAGCACATGCAAAAACTAAAGCACAGAACTGCATGTGAGTAGCCAGCTGGCGTAGCATTGAGAACAGATATATATCTCAGGAAAAGAAACCACCAAACAGGATTTTAGTTCATAACAAACCCTCCCACACAGAAAAAAAATAACAAAAAACCCCAACAATTTTATTTAAAAAATGGACATAGTTCCTTCCAATCTTCAAGGGACCCAGGCAGGGCCAGTTTAGACAATGGGGATAAATCTGCAACTGCATAGGGAGGATCATTTTATGATGCACAGGGAGACAGGGTAGCTCAGTCTATGCTCATATTCCTGTCTTGCATCATGTAGTCCATGAGCAAGTGGCTTTGTGCTGCTACAGCTCTATAGGAACAACAGCTTGAGCACTCTTTGGGAACTAAAATGTCTCCCCCATTTACTGCAAAAACTCCTCTGCCTACTGTTCAGCAAAAAACTTCCATCCACTATTACCCCATCTTCCTTCACACATTCCAGTTCTGGGTGCATATGCTAATCTCCTACACCACTCAACCACCGCCTGTGGGACATTTCTTAGCTGGCAGAGTAGAGTGGTTTGGAGCAGCAGCTGAGGCAGTAGAGCAGATTGAACACTGAGGGCTAGATTGTGTAGGATGTGGGGCAGAGTCCAATCTGCCTCAGAGCTGTTCCATGTAGACAAGGCATTCGCAATTTGCTCCTACATTGTGTCAGCCCTGTTCCGCAGGCCTGCGCAGGAGGACAGGACCATCAACCTGCTTCATCCAGCTCTTCTTCACAAGTTGCTCCTTAGAGATCAACATCCATATAACAAATAATTTCAGTTCGCAGCTGGGTGTGTGGGCCAGGATTTTCATCCTGGACCTTTCAATCACCCCCTCATGACACGTAAAATAAAAATAAGTTGGAGCCACTTAATTGACTATAGATTATTCATGTGAGTTGTAGAACTGGGTACCAAGTCCTATACAAAGGAACCAAAGCCGCTGGTCTTAAAATGAGGCATCTTTAAAGGTCTGCTGCTTTGCAAATTTTCTTTGTACTCCTGTAACTCAAGATGGTTGAGGCAATAAACAAGAGCAAAAATCCCTTCTATAGTGATTGTTTGCTTCAGACCCTGTGAAGTTTCAGCATGTGGTTTGGGATATCTATTCCCATATGCGAGTTTAAATCTTGGCACCATTCATCCATCCAAGGTACAGAAATCGAGTACCATGCTGCTTACCATGTGGGAGTCTTCTGGAGTATAATTAAACAAATTCCTGTCCATTCTATGGGAATGTTAAAGATCACACAGCACTTTGTGTACGAATGTGCTCTGGTGTCTTTGGCCTTCCTCCACTCATCGTTACACAGCATGTTTTGTGCCAGTTGGCTACCACACTTGAACTAAGAGGTGGCTGCATTTCAGCACTTCAGTACATACATAGTTTGTGAGGCATTTTGGACACCTTTGGGATGCACAGCTGCTGCATAAATGTGAAATATTATAAAATAGAATTGTTATTTCTAAGTTTAATTTTCACTATTTTCAAGACAGCGACAGTTTCCAAGTCACGATTCTGAAGTGTTCTTTTATCTCACTTCTTAACCAAATGGTATTTTTACAACTAAAAGTACGAGAGGTGGGGAAATGTCAAAATATCCATCCTTTTCACGTGCCATCAAAATGCCCACTGAAAGTAAGTAACTTAACCTATCCAATATATGAAAATGTGTATATGGAACCTGTCTGTTCAGTACTCAAACTCAATACCCACAAGTATATTCAATTAATATGCAATTCAATGCATTGAATGTGACCATTCAATTGAGTGGGAATGGTGCCAAGGCAGACACAAACATATATTGCTAACCTCTAAATACTGTCAAGTCTCAAAATACTGTAAGCTTTCATATACAGGGTGCAGGCCAATACTGTCCTTATGCCTCTTCACACAAGGTGCCTATTAATGAGAGCACAATTTACTTTTTTAAAGTAAAAAATAAAACAGACTAATCACTAAGTTTACTGCACATAAAATGTGGCATTTTAATAGCCCAGGAAGTCCTCTCTTTTCACTAAACAGGATATTTCAACAGTTCTCTGCTAACGCACCTCATCCCTGCTCAGAAGGGACCACCTCTGGAGATGACAGACTAGTTCACTCTATGTGCCTATTCATGCTTCATCCTTTTTGCTCAAATTGCCAAAAAAGAGTGCCAATTATGATGGTGGTTTTTCTGATGTGGAAACCTAGGCTTTAGGATCTAGACCAAGACCACCAACTAATCTTATTTAGGTGAACAAACAACTGTCTTAGGTTAATGACTGGACTGGATTTGAGTTGGTAACTGAGTGAAAAACTCAGTATTCCAGTTCCAAACCCTGAGGCATCCAGTCCTGAGGTAACAACTGTCTGTTTTCTCTCACTGTACTTTTCCCTGACATTTCATCCTTTCTTGAATTAGTTCTTTTTCCCCTCTCAACCTTTCTCTCTTCAAATCATAGTTTTTTCCTTGATTCCCTTTCAGATTTTCACCTTCAATGGTTTTTCTCTTCTCACTACCCATCTCTTATGCTCCCTTTCTCCATACTCTTTTTATTCACCTCTCTTGCTTCCATTTTCCATTGTTCCTTCCTATTAAGCATTTATTTCCCCAGATCAATTCCCTCTCCCTTTCCTCTTTCAGCTCCTTTCCTCCATAATCTCTTTTGTACCCTTCACAATCCCTTCTATTAACCTATCCCCATCATCTCTCCCCCACCACTGGTCATGTGTCTGCCCTCCTTCCTCTTGCAGAGAAGGTTGATGTGGTCACTGCTGAGATCATGAGGCAGGCAAGTGAGAACCAACTCTGGCCTCTTCCATCTGTCTGCACTCTCTGCTTTCCCTATGGCGTAGGACTGAGATGCAGGAGCAGAGAAGGGGTAGAAGAAGAGACAGCTCCAGCTGCCTACACAACAGCCATTATTGTGTACCCTAGTGTCCAGGGGAGGAATTACAGACAACACCTTATTCACTCCTTGCTAGACATGGGAGAGGTCAGCAGAGCTGTGAGGGAGTGAAAGACTGAGAAGCAAATGAGCATCAAGTGAAAAGTATGACACTTGGTAGGATTGCCTGCCAGGATTTGAAACTGTGGTTCCAGAGAGTCTAGATATTAGTCTAGGAAATCTAACCTGATACTTAGATTACTAATCCATCCCAATTTAAAACTTGCAGCCTTATTCCTGGGGAATGTCTTTTCAGATAAGTGGGCCATCCAGTCACACAAGATAAGCACTTTAGCTGGATGCTTTTACTGAAATCATCAGGAGTAAAATTATTCTGTTGATGTTTAAATTGCCATAATTTAGCTGAAGAGATAACACCCCATTGAGATGAATGGGGTCAGCTCATTTGTTGTGGTGCTATTATTTCAGCATGTATGCAAAAGCAGTAAGAGATTGCAATGCATCCATTCATATCCAGGTTATCGTCACAAGCAGACAGCATGAATTTTTAATAAAGGTATATATACACATTTTAAAATGGGATGGGGGAAGGTGCTACTTCATGCACTTATGGATATGACAACCGGGAAACACAATGCCAGGTGATCTTGAACAGTTAATGAGAACTAGCTCACACAAAGTGAACACAGATGGAGTGGCTGGCTGATCAGGGAACAAAAACAACCTCAAGATATTAAATTATTTTTAGCGCCATAGGATGCATTATGAAATATCTAATAAAAAGTATTCTTATTTACTATGGAGATTTGTGCTGCACATTGCAGTGTTGAATTATGAATAAGAAGGATTGCATTTAGTTACCCAAATGTTAATGCCTCTCTTTTAATCACCAGTGCTTAATATCTGAAGTAATAATATTCATGTACAGTCAAGTAATAATAATCAATCATATTTAATCCCTGGCCTATTCACTTGTTTTTGAATCTAAACAGTTTAGGATAAATCTGAACTGCAATGGCAAAACCTAACCTAAATTTCCCCAAGAAGAATAAATATTCTAACATTCCAGAGGTAATCATCATCCTTAATAACACCTGATATGATTGAGGCTTTTAACAAAATGACTACTGCCTTGAAACTTTTTACTGCAGCTCATAATTTGACCTAAGAAAATTCAGTCAATTGAATAAATGCATATAATTAATAAAGGTAGGTATGTGATGGGGTATGCAAACTCTACACCCAACAGGAGAAACTAAGGGTTAAAACCATTCACTGGAAGAGGGGAAAAGATCCTGCACAAACGGTCTGAACTGCCCAGGCCAGAGGCAATTTGGTTGGAGGTACAGGCCAGGGCCGGCTCCAGGCACCAGCCCAGCAAGCAGGTGCTTGGGGCAGCCAAGGGGAAGGGGCGGCACGTTGGGCTCTTGAGCGGCAATTCAGCAGCGAAAGAAAGAGGCACGGTGGAGCTGCCGCCAATTGCGACTTTTTTTTTCCCCCTTCGCCACTTGGGGTGGCAAAAACCTTAGAGCCGGCCCTAGTACAGGCCCAGGCAGGGACATGTGAATCCTGGAGATTAATGCATGACTGTGCAGATGGTGTTGATGGAAGGACTTTAGCTTTTTCAACCATGGTTTCTTTTTCTGGGAAAGACTGCTCAGAAGAGATGGAGCCCATCTGACCAAGAAAGTGAAGAACGTTTCTGGACACCAATTTGCCAACCTAGTGAAAAGGGCTTTAAACTAGGTTCAAAGGGGACTGGTGACAAAAGCCCACAGGTAGGCATAAAAAAAATCCCAACCTTAATAGAGGGCTAGATGTTGTGGGGAGGGAAAAAATGGAAAATTACAACAGAATCATAGGAGCAAAAAACAGAAAACAGTGGGAGTAATCTACTCAACATCTTAGATGTTTCTACACAAATGCAAGGAGTATAGGGAATAAACAGGAAGAAACACAATACATAAACTATTCCATGAATGGAATATTGGCAGAGAGGGGTGTAACAGGGCCCTGCCTACACTCCCATCTTCTTCCCCACAGAAACTGCACACAGTCCTCCAGGTGTGTTCTCAATGGAGCTTTATTTCAAGGCCCCTTCACCAATATCACCACAGTCCTGTGCTCCCAACTATTTACAGTGTTTGTCAAGGTTTAGGCCCTCTCAATTGGACCTGAAGAGAATAATGGTCTCCCTACTCTGAGCCCTCTGTGTGGCTAGCCCTGTTCCTCTCATCTCTCCTCCTTGCACTTCCTTCCTGTGCCTCTTATCAGCCCTGAGATAATGGGACCAATGGAGTTCTGACCCCAGCCAGCCCACCAGCCTGATTAGATCATTATCCCTAACCACCTTCTCCTGGGGCACTAATTAGCCTCTAAGTGATCAGGTTGCAGGTCACAGAGTCACCCCCTGAACTCTGTCAACGCGGCTAAATTCGATCTAACCCTGTAATGTAGACCAGGCCTTAGAAATATGGTATGCTTTGGGATTTTTTGTAACCAATTCTGTTTTTGTAACCAATTCATACCCTTACTCTGTATTCCTGATATCTCTGTTCTTCGTTAATAAACTTATTCTTGGTTTTATTATAAAATCATCTTAGTGCTGTATTATTAAGTAAAATATGACTCCTCAGCTGAACCAAACATGCTGGAGTGTACACCTTCTCTTTGGAGACAGCAAACTTGGTAATTTCTGTGAGTTCCCAGTAAAAGGGACTGGATGCTACAGGGGAATGCTCTTCAAGGGAGTTTGAGGATTGGGATGCACCTAAAGTTAACCTTCAAGGCAAAGCAGAGTCTGGCAGAGCTTCTGAGGAGATTGTTTGAGTGGCTAAGAGACTGGAGTGACAGAGCTGACACCCAGCTTAGCACCATGTATTCAAGTCAACAGGGCCTCAGGAATTTCATCCTAGAGTATGTAAAGAATTAAATGAAGCAATCTCAGAACCAATGTCACCATTTTCCAGAACTTATCATAGACTATCAGGGGTGGAGGAAACCTCAGAAGGTCATCTAGTCCAACCCCCTGCTCAAAGCAGGACCAATCCCCAGACAGATTTTTTTACCTCAGCTCCCTAAATGGTCCCCTTGAGGATTGAACTCACAATCCTGGGTTTAGCAGACTAATACTCATACCACTGAGCTCTCCCTCCCCATGTGAGGGCCTACTGAAGAAGGGCAGATACAGTGCCTATGTGACAGAGTGACTGTCACAGAGGGGGCAAGGAAAAAAAAACCAAGCAGCTGCCTCTCATAAAGCAGTCCTATAAGTAAGAGTAGGAGTAAAAGAGGTTTGGGCCTATATAAACCAGATCCAGCTCATTTCAATGAGGGGGAGAAATATAGGTAGGATAAGAAGCAATCAATCAGTAACAAGGGAGGTTTAGGTTCAATATTAGGAAATACTGTCTAACTGTAAGGACAGTTAAGCTTTGGAATAGGCTTCCAAGGTAGGCTGTGGAATCCCTGTCACTGGAGGTTTTTTTAAGAACAGGTTAGACAAACATCAGTCAGGGATGGTCTAGGTATATTTGCTCCTTCCTCCACACAGGAGGTAGGATGGGATGACTTTTCAAGATCCCTTCCAGCCGTACATTTCCAGGACTGTATAATACTATAAGAACTTCTAGCTGTGATATTCTAAACAGCAGCTCTGAAGGAAGGAGAGAAAATAGGCTAGATGGGTTTGCAGATGGGAAAAGGCAGAAGAGTCTTCCTGATAACTTATGTTTGGTATTTTAAAAGGTAATTATCAACATAGTGTCTATGCTGAGATTGTAATAACAATTCTTTTCACACTGACTTGCAGAACACTTGGTTTGTTGAGCTTTGAGGCAAACAGAATATTTCCTGAACTGAACCATAACGGTAAACATTTCATTTTTGAACCTAACCAAATCAGGCACCAGCTCTTACTTATCCATCTGTGAAAAAGCTGACTGCCAAATACTTCCTGAAGCAATGGGAATACAAGCAACTTTATTTTCATGTCTCTGAAGAAAGAGGAATGGTTTTATTACCTGAAAGTTGGGAGATGGAGAGGGGGGAAATGATCCCCTTAGGTTTTGTTTAGGAGAAGTCAAGGATGTGGGTTTGTGCTCTGAGAAATAAGGCACAGTCTTTTGTGAACCTTTCCCAAGGGACTTTGAACAGTAGAATCTGCTTGCTCTCCCGTTTCTTAATAGATAGAGTTTACTAAAATAAAGTGATGCCTGCTGACCCACCCATAATAGTTCAGATTCAAAATATCCATTCACCAAATATCCCAAATCATCTCCAGAAGGTAGTTCTTTTAGGAACAATGGTACAGTAAACATGTGATTGGTGCCATGACATCTCTCTCAAAAGGAAAACTTCAGAAGGCAACAAACATGATAGCACTGGCACATGCAGATAGTAGTCTGAATAACGTACTACTACATTTAATTAATTTGTGTGATGGAGTAGGGGGTCGGAGTGTTGGTGTGGGGGGATGAGAGAGCCGGGGAGGACTTTAGGTGAGGGACAGGACCAAGGCCTGTAACCTGAGCCAGGTGGGGGGAGAGGGGCGTCAGCACCTTTTGCCCGGGAAGCCAGACAAAGGAAGGACAAAGGAAGGGGCTGGCTGGAGGGGAGTTAGTTTTAGTTTCAGGTTTGGGCTGGGTGGTTGGAATTCAGGGAATCTTAAACTGGGATCCAAACACTGTGAACCCCCAGAAGGACTTGACTGAGGGGTTCCGGTTGTGCCTATAAGCTCTGCTGTAACCTGCATTCCTGTTGTCCAATAAACCTTCTGTTTTATTGGCTGACTGAGAGTCACTGTGAGTCCCAGGAAGAGGGGTTCAGGACCAGACTCCCCCACACTCCGTGACAACTGGTGGCAGTGGTGGGATGTACTGCACCCCGTGGACAGCGCTTCCTGCAGTAAGTGACTGGGGAGCAGTAAAACAGAGGGGGATTGATGGGGACCAGGTTGGCTGAAGAGACAGAGAGCTACGGTTTCAGGAGGCGATTAACCCCTGGGAGTGTGTGACCAGAGAAAGGACTTTGCAGTAACAGGGTCCCCCGGGGGGATTGCAGGAGCAGTCTCAGGGGCGGAGGAGTCTGCAGCTCAACCCTGGCAGAGAGGGGGTGACCTGAAAAAAGGGCTGGTGCACAAGGGGTCTCCCTGGAACCGGTGAGAAGCGGAGAGCACAGGACATTGAGTGGCCAGCAGGAAGATGTATGCTAAGCACCTTAAGAAAGACCTGGTGGAGCTGTGCAAGCAGAGGGGGCTGCGCATTGGGAGGTCCACCAAAGAACAGCTAATTGCCCAGCTGGAGGAGAAGGATCGCTTGGGTGAACCGAGCTCGGTCCCTGAGGGAAGCTGCCCAGCTGACGCAGCATGGGCCCCGGGGCCTGACATGGCTGGGAGGAGCCAGACTGCTGCCGAGGACACCTCCAGACCCTGCCCACCTATACCTAGGGGACGGGTTGGGGGAAGCCCAGTGAATACCGAGGGCACCCTGACCCTTGCGGCCAGCAGGGATCGTCTCAGTGGAGCTCCCCATCCCTGGAACGGATGCGGATGGAATATGACAGGGAGCTGAGACGGGAAGAGCTCGAGTTAAGGAGGCAAGAACTGAAGGAGCAGGAGAACCAGCGTAAACATGAGGAGAACCAGTGCATGAGCTGGAGGAGAAGGTGAACCAGCATAAGCATGAGCTGGAACTGGCCCGGCTGAGAAGCAGCGGGGCCCCGGCTACGGTGAGTGAGGGGGGACCCAAGCCTACAAAGAGCTTTGATAAGCACTTCCTGGCCCGGCGTAAGGAGGGGGAGGACATAGATACCTTCCTGACGGCCTTTGAGAATGCCTGTGACCTGCACAGGGTTGACCCTGCAGACAGGATCCTATTTCTCACCCCCTTACTGGACTCCACAGCCATGGAGGTGTACAGCCAAATGAAAGGGGTGGAGGCAGGGGACTACGAGCTGTTCACACAGGCCCTGCTCCGCAAGTTTGGGCTAACTCCTGAGATGTACTGGAAAAGATTCCGGAGTCAGCGTAAAACCTGTGAGGTCACTTACCTACAACTAGCCAACCGGGCGCAGGGGTATGCCCGCAAGTGGACAGCTGGTACCCAAACTAAAGACCTATTCATACTGGAGCACCTGTACGAGCAATGCCCATCCGACTTGAGACTGTGGTTGATGGACCAGAAGCTGGAGAACCCACAGCACACAGGCCAGCTGGCTGACCAATCTGTGGACAGTCGGGCAGGGGATAACAGGGAAGAGTCTCGAAGGAGCAGGCCTGCCTCAACGCAGAGAGAGAGTCACCATAGGACCTCCCAGCGGGGGCCTATGGAGAACCCTCACCAAAGGGGAACATCCAGCGTCAGGTCCATCCGACCCACTCGAGGGGACCCACGAGACATGCGCTGCTATCACTGTGGCCAATGAGGCCACATAAGGGGCCAGTGCCCCAAGCGCAGGGACAGACCGAGCAGACCCAACCCGCAGAGGGTTGACTGGGTAAAGACCCAGTCGGATGAGGGGCAACATTCCCAGGAAAGGGGGGCTGGCAGAGTACCACCTGTGAAGGAGGGAGGTGGTCCCCAGGTCAGTTCCTCTGGGGGGCTGGATGCTCCAGGCTCCGGGTTTTTGGTTTACAGGGTGGGCGCAGGGCTGCCCCTCTGGAGATAGTGCCTTGTTTCCCTGGAGGTAGATGGGAGGAAGGTCACTGGGTACTGGGATATGGGCGCAGAGGTGATGCTGGCCCGGCCAGAGGTGGTGGCCTCAGATCAGATGGTGCCTGACACTACCTGATCCTGATGGGCGTGGGCGGGACTCCATTCAAGGTGCCCGTGACGAGGGTACACTTGAAGTGGGGGGCCAAGGAGGGCCCCAAGGATGTGGGGGTACACCCACATTTGCCCACGGAGGTGTTAATGGGAGGGGACCTCGAGGACTGGCCAAGTAACGTCCGGGGTGCCCTGGTCGTGACTCATAGTCAGAGTCGGCGAGGGGCACTGCGCCCTGACAATGGGGAAGATACTCTGCCCAAGGCACAGGACCCTAACCTGGTGGGGAGGGAACGCCCAGGGACATGGCTCAGAGAGGCTGCAGCCTCAGACCCAGCCAGCGAGAGAGAACAGGTCCCTTTCCCTGTCCCAGCTGCTGAGTTCCAGGCTGAGTTGCAGAAAGATCCCTCCTTGCGGAAGCCCAGGGACCGGGCTAACCTCAGTGCGGTTTAAACCATGAGGAGAGGTTGCAAGGAGAGGTTCCTGTGGGAGAAGGGGTTCCTGTACCAAGAATGGGCTCCCCCAGGGGAAGTAGAGGCATGAGGGATCAGGAGGCAGCTGGTGGTTCCCCAAAAGTTTCCAGAAGGTGGCCATAGACATAGTGGGACGTCTCAGCAAGACGACTAGGTCGGGGAAAAAATACATTCTGGTGGTGGTAGATTTCGCCACTCGCTACCCCGAGACAGTGGCCTTGTCCTCTATCGAAGCGGACACCGTGGCAGATGCTCTGCTGACCATTTTCAGCCGGGTGGGGTTTCCCAAAGAAGTCTTAGCGGACCAGGGGTCCAACTTCATGTCAGCCCTGCTCTGGTCCTTATGGCAGAAATGTGGGGTCCGGCACAACTGGGCCTCAGCGTATCACCCCCAGTCCAACAGGCTGGTGGAAAGGTTCAACGGGACGCTAAAGATGATGCTAAAAACATTTATGAACCAGCACTCGCAGGACTGGGACAAGTACTTACCTCACCTGCTGTTCGCGTACAGGGAGGTACCCCAGGAATCTACTGGGTTTTTGCCTTTCGAACTGTTGTATGGAAGGCGGGTAAAGGGGCCCCTAGACCTGCTGAGAGACGAATGGGAGGGGAAGGCCACTCCCGATGGAGAGTCGGTGGTGGAGTATGTCCTGACCTTCCGGGAAAGACTTGCCGAGCTCATGGGCCTGGCCAGGGAGAATCTGGCCCGAGCCCAGAGGAAGCAGAAGGTTTGGTATGACCGCATGGCGTGGCCCGCGCCTTCACCACCGGGGATCAGGTGATGGTTCTCATTCCCGTGAGGAAAAACCAACTCCAGGCTGCCTAGGAAGGGCCTTTCAAGGTTATCAAGCAACTAAATGAGGTAAACTATGTGGTGGAGCTGTCTAACCGGGCTCATCGCAGGGTGTACCATGTGAATATGATGAAGCCATACTATGACAGGGGCAATGTGGTGTTGGCCGTGTGTGGACACTGGGAGGAGCAGGGAGATGACCCTTTAGTGGATCTATTCCCTGGGACAAAAGCTGGTTCCCCTCGGAGGCAATTCCCCTCTCTGACCCTGTCCCAGCATGCTGAGATCAGAGGGGTGCTACATCTATACTGACAGCTGTTTTCCAACCAGCCTGGGTGCACTAATTTGACTGTTCGCCGGGTGGAGACCGGGTCACATCCCCCTATAAGATGTTCCCCTTTTTGGGTCACCGGGAAAACTGCCCAGGACCTAGAAAGAGAGGTCAGGGACATGCTGGCTTTAGGGGTGAACCAGTGGTGCTGGTCCCCAAGAAGGACGGGTTGATCCGGTTTTATGTGGACTATCAAAAGCTCAATGCCATCACCATATCTGATGCCTACCCCATGCCCAGGCCTGATGAGCTCCTAGACAAGCTGGGAGGCGCTAGGTACCTCACCATCATGGATCTTACTAAGGGCTACTGGCAAGTGCCACTGGACGCAGATGCCAGGCTGAAATCGGCCTTTATCACCTCTCTGGGGCTCTACGAGTTTCTGACCCTGCCCTTCGGCCTCAAGGGAGCGTCGGCCACCTTCCAGCGCCTGGTGGATCAGCTACTGAGGGGGATGGAGACTTTTGCCGTGGCGTGTATTGACGACATCTGCGTCTTTAGCCGGACTTGGGAGGACCATGTGTCCCAGGTTAAACCAGTGCTGGACCGACTCCGGGAGGCTGGGTTAACTGTAACGGCTGAGAAGTGCAAGGTGGGGATGGCTGAAGTATCTTACCTGGGCCATCGGGTGGGGAGCGGATACCTAAAGCCGAAACCAGTCAAGGTGGAGGTGATCAGACACTGGCCTGCTCCCCAAACCAAAAAACAGGTCCAAGCCTTTATTGGGATGGCGGGGTACTATCGAAGGTTCATGCCCCACTTTAGCACCATAGCCACCCCAATCACTGAGCTGTGCAAGAAGGGGAAGCCAGATAAGGTGGTCTGGACCGAGCAGTGCCAGCAGGCTCTCTGGGCACTGAAGGATGCTCTGATTAGTGGCCCAGTTCTGGCAAACCCAGACTTTGACAAGCCCTTTATGGTGTTCACCAACGCCTCAGACACGAGACTGGGGCAGTGTTAATGCAGGAGGATGAAAAGGGGGAAAGACACCCCATCGTGTACTTGCACAAGAAGTTGCTACCCCGGGAGCAGAACTACACGGCCATCGAGAAGGAATGCCTGGCCATGGTGTGGGCCCTTAAGAAACTGGAGCCATATCTGTTTGGGCGACGCTTCACCATGTACACCGACCACTCTCCCCTGACCTGGCTGTACCAGATGAAAGAAGCCAACGCCAAGCTCCTGAGGTGGAGCCTGCTCCTGCAGGACTATGACATGGACGTGGTCCATGCGAAGGGAAGTGCTAACCTGATAGCGGACGCGCTGTCCCGGAGAGGGGGGCCTGCACTTTCCCAGGTCACTGGGCAGAGTGACACCGCTCAGTTCAGTCTCGAAGGGGAGAGATATGTGATGGAGTAGGGACTGTCGTGTGGGGGATGAGAGAGAGCCGGGGGGGACTTTAGGTGAGGGACAGGACCCTAGGCCTGTAACCTGAGCTAGGTAAGGGGGGAGGGGTGTCAGCACCTTTTGCCTGGGAAGCCAGACAAAGGAAGGACAAAGGAAGGGGCCGGTTGGAGGGGAGTTAGTTTTAGTTTCGGTTTTGGGCTGGGTGGTTGGAATTCAGAGAATCCTAAGCTGGGATCCAAACACCCTGAACCCCAGAAGGACTTGATTGAGGGGTCCTGGTTGTGCCTACAAGCTCTGCTGTAACCTGCATTCCTGTTGTCCAATAAACCTTGTTTTACTGGCTGGCTGAGAGTCACTGTGAGTCTCAGGAAGAGGGGTGCAGGACCGGACTCCCCCACACTCCGTGACAATTTGTTTGGCCTCATTTTAGTTAAAATTACATCATGCAAAAATAGATTATTATGGTTATCTCCATGATCCACTTCTCATCTGGCAGGGTTTTGTTTTGGGGGGTTCTGGGGTTTTTGTTTGGGGGCTTTTTTGAGCCACCCAGATAAGTGTTCAATGATTTATTAAAAAACAGGCTTGATTAGTTAAAAGTTCTGAATAGTATTACAGATCCTTTGAAAACAATCTATTAGTTAAACTATGACACATTTACTTGGACATTTTAAACAAATGTAGAAAGCTGGCAAAATCAATCTTAGCAGAAGATGGAAAATATAGTGGATAGACAATTTTAAACTGACTTTCTTGCAAAATTTTCAAGAGAAATTTTAATAGCTAATACTAGTATGTGCCTTGTCCATGCAAAACATGGGGACTGCTCCCTCGAACTGCCCCAGAGAAGCAAGCCACTGCAAAGGGTTAAAATAAGTAAAATACACGCTGCTCTTTGCTAGGAATGACATGGAGATGCACTGATTAAGCAGGGGTTATAAAGGGATCATGCCTCAGGTGCACAGTTGGCACATACATAGTGAACTATCCCTTACTATAGTGTAGTACTTTTCTTCCCCACTTCTTGCAGTGCTCCTGGTCAAATCCGCTCACTGGAGTGGGCAATGAGAACATGGCCCTGCCTACTCTCTCTGCCCTTCTTTCCCGCTTCTCAATCTACATATTTTTATGACCCCCATTACCATAGTTTCCAAGTGCCTCACAAACAGAGCAGGTCAATTGTTTTCATCATCTACCTTTTTCCAGAAAAAAAATGCAGATCCAGCAATACCAACATGTTTCTTGAATCATTTCAGCTGAAAGCCCCTCTCCAAAACTGAGATTTTCAAAATGAAATGTTTTAATTTAAGTTCAAAACAACTTTTCATTTTCAAATTTTCATTTATTTTATCAAAAAAAATTAAAAACATTTTAAAATACTAAAACCAGATTTTTTCTACCCAAAATGAAACATTCTGTTCAACCCAAAATGAATTTTAACTTTTTGATTTGCCAAAAAATTTGATTTGGTTCAATGCTAAAAGAGTTTTCTTTCTGATTTTTTTTAAATTGCCTGCAAACCAAAATATCCATTATTCACAAAGCTTTACTCACACATTAATATATTTATCCTCAACATGCTTAATAAGCACCATAGGAAAAAAAAACATTATCTTAATATTACAGCTAGATACCTAAGGCATAAACAGAATTACCCTGGGTCACACAAGGTAAGTGTTTCAAATTGGGGAATGAAGCTAAGGCCTTGTCTACACTACAAAGTTTTGTCGCCAACAATTGCCTTTTGTCAACCAAACAATGCATGCATACACACTGCGATGCAACTTTTGTCAGGAAAGATGCCTGGTTTTGGTGACTAAATACATCAACCCCGACAAGAGAAGTCTTTTTTCTCTACATTTTTCTTAACAAAGTGCCAGTATAGACACCACTCTTGATTTCATTGCTTTTACTTGGCTTCCAGGAGGTGTCCCACAATTCCCACCTCTGGTGAGCAGTTTGAACCCCACAGCCTTGCAGCCAGGTAAAGGAACATCCACCCTCCCCCTTAGAATTCCCAGGAATTTTTGAAATTCCATTTCCTGTTGGCTCGGAGAGGTGTCTCATCACATCTTCCCAGGTGACCATGGCACACTATTGCACCAAATGCTATCCCACTTGGATCACTCTGGAGCTCTTGGATCTGATCTGTATATGGGGAGAGAAGGCTGTGCAGATCCAGCTGTGCTTTAGCCATAGGAACTGGGATACCTCAGGCACATTTCTCGAGGCTTGCGTGAAAAGGGTTATGATCGGGACATGCAATGCAGAGCAAAGATAAAGGAGCAGAGGCAGGCATACATGAGGTGAGGGAGGCAAACTGTCGCTCTGGGGCTTCACCTAAGACCTGCTGGTTCTGTAAGGAGCTGAATGCTATCCTTGGTGGCAAACCCACCTCCATTGCCAAGAGCCCTGTGGCTACTTCAGAGGGAATGGATGCAGTGGAAAGAGGACCTAACTTGGAGGACAAAGTTATTGATGAGGAGGTGGAGTTAGGCAAGGATGTGGAGCTCCCAGCGGGGTCGCCTGCTCGGGCAGGCAGCCAGGAACTGTTCTCCACTCCAGTGTCTAGCCAGTCTCAGCAATCACTCTCCGGAGAGCAAGAAGCGTGAGAAGAGACTCCTGGTAAGTGGCTTGTGTAGTGAGGAGCTGGTTTCAGAGTATGGGAAATGTGGGAGGCTGGCTGTGTTTCTGTGAGGTGCTGGTGCATGCCGAAATCTCACAGGAATTCTCCAGAGAGATCTCCAGGAAAGTTTCCTGGAGGTACTTGGTAATCCTCTGATAAAGGTTCCATGACAGAGCTGCTTTGTTCCTTCCCCCACTGTGGGAAACTTTCCTGCACCATTCTGAAATCACTTGTGCAGGGACCAAAGCAGCACATAGACGCTCAGCATAGGGAGCAGGGCAGAAGCCACAAGAACCGAGTAGATGTACCCTTGTTTCCCTGCTTACACTTAACAGTGAGATGTCTGCTAGAATGATCTCCACCTGTGGAAAAGTGCAGGAGAATTTTAGACATAGAATGCTGCACCACGACTCTTGCAAAGACTGTGGGCACTTTTCCCCATATGGAGCACTCACCATGCTTTGGCTGTTCGCGGAGACGTGTGCCTGGCTAGGGTCAGTGAGAAAGAGATTGCAAGGTGTATTTAACTGAAATGTCACAATGCTGTCTATGAATTTAATAATCCCACTTCTGTGCATTGTCCCCTGTGCTTCACCAGATGTGGCCTTCAGGAACACCTCACACATCACTGCCGAGCATCTCTGCCAGGTAAGTAAGCTCCCAAGACGCAGCAAAGATGACATGTTTTGGGAGGTACTGTAGTGCTCCAATGCAGAAAAAAGGAATGTAAGGAGTGCTGGGAAGCCAAACAGCAGGATGGAAAAGAGAATCAAGCATTTGTTAAGGACGCAACTGAGAGGATGATTAAAGTAATGGAGGAGCAAACGCAGCTGCTGTAGTCCTTAATAGTGCTGCAGACAGAGCAGATCTGTGCTCACCCTCCCCTACAGCACATTCAGAACACTTTTCCATGCTCCCCCCAAACTCCGCCCACACATTCCTTTCCACTTTCTGGAATTTCTCAGTTTCCCCTTCATTCCACCCCCTCGTACAACTGTCACAATGATAGCTGGACCTACAGATAGTTGTGAAAGTCTGGCCTTTCCTGGTTCCTCCTTTCCCAGTAGGCATCTGTGTGTTTGTGTGTGCTGTTTCTTGCTCAATAAAAGAAACAAGTTCTTTAATGGTGAATCACCCTTATTTTTTTTTCCTACAAATTCAGATTGCGGGCACTACTAATACATGCACAGGCATTTTAATCATTGTCTCTCAGGAATATAAGGCCCAAAATGACACCATTGCATCCTAGGAAAACTACCACCAGTGACAGAGATATATCACTGGTGCTTATTGTCAAAGTGCTGCCTCAAAGCCTCATTGATTCTAATTGCCCCCCTCTGAGCTCCTCTGACAGCCATAGTATCTGGCTGCTCAAAATCAGTGGCCAAGCCCTCTGACTCAACACTCCACCCCTGAGCAAACCTTTTACCCTTAGCTTCACAGAGATTATGCAACATACAGCACGCAGCTATGACCATGCGAATACTATCCTCATTAGGTCTACCCTGCCATAAAGGCATTGCCAGCGCACATTTAATCTGCCAAAGGCACATTCAACTGTCATCCAGCACCTACTCAGCCTGTTGCTGAACCGCTCCTTACTTCTGTCCATGTGTCCTGTGCAAGGTACTCATCCTGTAAAGGATATGCTGGGTCTCCCAGGATCACTATGGGCATTTCAAAATCTCCCTACTGTAATCTTCTGGTTTGCAAAGCTTTCTGTACAGGCTTTCTTGCAGCTTTCTGTACAGGCTGGTGTTCCTGAAGAAGTGTATGTCAGGAACCTTCCCGGACCACCTAGCATTGCTGTCAGTGAAAAGCCCTTGGTGATCCACAAGTGCCTGCAACACCAAGAAGTACCCTTTCCTATTAATGTACTCTATCGCAAGGTGGTCTGATGCCAAAATTGGAATGTGTGTGCCATCTATCACCCCTCTACAGTTAGGGAATACCATTTCTGCAAAGCCGTACACTTTCACACGCACATTTCCCAGAGTCAGGGTCCTTTGTAGCTGGATGCGATTTATTGCCCTGCACACTTGCATTAATGCTGTTCCAACAGTCAACTTCCACACTCCAAACTGATTCACAACTGACCGCTAGCAGTCTGGAGTCACCAGCTTCCACACACGCTTCTCTACCGAGAGAGCATCTCTCATTTTGGTGTCCTTGCACCGCAGGTCTGGGATGAGCTCTGCACATAGTTCCAGGTGGTTTTATGCCTCCAAAAGTTCTGTAGCCACTGCTCTTCATTCCACACCTACATGATAATATGATTACACCATTCAGTGCTTGTTTCCCAAGCCCAAAGGCTATGGTCTACCCTATGCAGCTGCTCTATGAATGGCAAAAGCAATCTAAAGTTGCTCCTATCCTTATCACGCAAAACATTGGATGCCTGCGAGTCTTTTTTAGTTAGGAACTTGATGATTAGCTGCACTGCCATCCATGAGGTCTTCATGACAGTTAACAGAGCATAGGAGAGCAGTGCAGGATCCATCTGTAACCGTGCCTTCATGGGTCACAACTGAGAATACCAAATTCAGGACAAACTGCTGAGAAATAGGGCAGACACACCCCAAAACTGGAGGTTATTCTCCCATAAGATGTACCAAACCAGCAACAGAAGTAAGCTTCTGTTTCACTACACTGTCGAACAAGAAGTCAGAAAAGCAGTTTCCTTCGGCATTCCAGTCCTTGTATCAAAAACACTAGACTTAAAAATGAGTGGTTCTTTAAAATCAATTTAATCAAATAAAAGGTTCTTCTGATCACAAAGAACCAGCCACACACCCAGGTCAATATACAACTCACATCTTACCCAATAACATGCTTTTGCCAATCCTTTAGTATCTTAAAACTGAAGGCTTATTTAAAAGACAGACAGTCAGACAATAGTTAAAATTGGTAGATGAATCAAATACATACAATCCTGATTCAAGAACTTTGCATTTATTGTAGCAGTGATGGAATAAACTGCTGGCTTAAGTCAAGTCTCTGGTTGCTTCCAAATCATTGGAAGGTCCTCTGTCGCTACCATTAGTATAAGTCCATAGTCCAGAGGTTTGAGCAGGAAAGAGGCAAGATGGAGAGGTTTCCAGCACCTTCTGCCATAGGTGCCGACTCTGTAGGTGCTCCGGGACTGCAGCACCCACAGGGAAAAATTGGTGGGTGCAGAGTACCCTCTGGCAACTCCTCGACCTGCCCCAACTCACCTCTGCCTCCCATGAGCAGGCTGCCACGTCCTGTTTCTCCACGTTCTCTCCCAGTGCTTGTCCCGCAAAACTGCTGGACTGATGATGGTGCCCCCAAAGTGTACGCGATCTGCCAACAGAGGGAGCAAGCGTGAACATGAAATTCCAATTTTTATTATGTCGACTTTCGGGTGTCATCACCACTTATGTTCACAAAATCGGTAGTGTAGACATGGGCCAAGTCTGCTGAATCAATTATGGCTGAATTGATGATTCAAAATTAGCCCCAATGAATTCACCCTTCTGTAGTTTTAAGGAGGAATTCAGAAAAGAAAAGGGATGTTGCTTGGCACACAAGATGTGTGAGACAATTCCAAATTGTCTGGTCGCAGAAGGAGTGATGTTAAGAGTGTGAGAAAAGAGACAAAAGAGAGGCTGTAAAACTAAAGATGCCTGAGAAGAGCAAGTGAAAATGAGAGCACGGCAGAGTTGTGCAAGACTATGAAGTGGAGGATTATGAATTTAAATCTGATATGGAAGAAGAGAAGAAACCCTTGAAGAGAAGAAGCGCATTGATGACAATGGTCATGGCAGCAGGACGGAAAAAAGACTGACACCATGCTACTATATTTGCTTCCCATACACGTGTTTTTATCTGATGTCACCTCTTAACATCATGTAATAAAACACAGTAAAGAAAAATTTCAGATCAACAGGAAATAGTATCTGTTGTGCTAGACCCTTTGAATGATGGGGAAGCAAACATTCTTGTATTATTTCTCTGATTCTTCTCCTATCATCTTTTTAGGTTCCAGCCCAATTGATGCAACAGTGAAACATGGTGAGAAGTTTTCAGTTAGAGCACTTTTGCAGCAGGACATGCCAGCAATCAACATGCTTTGACAAACGTAAAAACTCCTGCAGAAATCAAGGTAGATTTCACCTTTGACACAGAAAGCAGAGAAGCAGATTAGCTAGGCAGCTTTTTAAGCAGTTGGCAGGAGATAACTATTAGTTCAGTTATAGTATTGGCCTACAAAGGAAGTTGCTGTACTTTTTACTGGGAAAGAGTCTTATTCATTAGGTTGTTCCACATGTCCCATTATGACTATGGGGCACAGGAGCATTTGAAGTCATAGTTTCAGAAATGTTTGTGTCGATGTATTGAAGCAATGTGTATCATAGCCTGGTTTCTAATTATTGCTTTGGCATTACAGTTAACTGTTTACACAAAGTATAAGTTTGAAGTTCCTTAAATTTGTTTGTCTTCTCAAGGGTCTCACTCTCTTCTACTAAAAATTTCTTCATCAAAAATATACACCAACACAAAACACTGTCTGATGCACATAGAAGGTGCAATTTTCAGTTTCTCACTGCTAGACAGGTTGGGGAACTGTTTAATTTTAACTTCGCAGATTGCAAGGTGTGTGAATGCAACAGCTATATCCAGAATGAAATAAAGCTGAACAGAAAGATGCACTGAACTACTAATCTGTCTGATATTGCTAAGGTCATGAAGGGCATACTTGGTCACTGCCTTAAGTCCTGAGTGCTTGTAATAGCAGCTCTTCCTCTAAGTGTCACTTTGCATTTGTCTAGAGAAATCAAGAAAGGAGTTAAATACATTGTAAAGCAGGTGACAGGCAGAGTATGTACATTTTAATTGTTAAATTGGTTTACAGTAACAAATTGTGTTAAAATTGCTTTCAACATTAAAGCAAGTTATAATAAAGGTATTATTTTTTCCAGTGGGTCATTCTATTCATGAGACTTTATCTAACCTAAGGTGAGTTCATTCTGAACGCAGTTGTACAACATGTTAGGCCTGATCTCTAACAGGTGTAAATAAGGCCTGAAAATAAGAAGTAATTGCATCAAAGTCAATAGTGTTAAACTAATATAAGATCAGAATCAGGCCCTAGATATTTAAACCTGCTAATGTGCAAACTAACTGATTTTGCAAGGTACATGGTAATAGATACCTGCATACCTCAGGTCAGAATATTGCCAAGTACATAGTAAAAATCTACTCTGGGATTTTCGTCAGTAGCCTAAGGCAATCAGGCTACTGCCATGGACTTTCAACAGAATTTGGGCACCTAAGTACACTGGGCACCTTTGAAAAATCTCAACTCTAAGTGATACTAACAGGCTAGTGAGTGATTCAGAAACATATCTAAATAAGGTATTGTCCAATTTTTTTTTTAAAGTTACCAGCTCATTAACATTTTGCAATGTAGCAAAATGTTGTAATTCCCAGCATTTCTTTTAAAATATCTTGTTTATGGAAATATACTTAAGAACTGAAAGAATCTGAACATAACATACCTCCTTATTTTGTCTCCAAGCTTTCCAGCCAGTTGTACAATCTAAAGGGTTTGGAAATGGATGTTTTGACTATAACCAGATGGCTGGAGGCTGCCAAATCATCCACATTTTCAGCATGAGTAATATTTTAGCAACTCTAGTTTTATCAGGTGCTTTATGAAATTTGGTCCATTTGTATCCTCCTTAATGTCAAATGTACTTCTGATTTATATGATCTCATTTTCCACTGCTATGTCAAAATGGCTGCACACTAGCTATAAATTCATTGTTAAAATATTATTTTAATTCCTCATTTCATTTTCTGGTACAGTTAAGATTTCACCACTCTGCAGCAGACAGACGTGTTATTAATACACTTCTATAGATCAGATTAATCTTAATAAAAAAACTTGGCTATTCTAAATAAAGTCTAGACTATAATCAACTATCACAATCCAGATGATTTTCTAGTTACACATACTCTGATCAGTTTCTTTAACTTCTAAGCGCGAAGTACTGAAAAATAACAGATGAGAATGCTGTTCTTTCATATGGAATGGGGATGTGATTTGTGTTTTTTGGGGGTGGGTGGGGTTGTTTTGTTTTTTTAAGAAAATAGGTAGTTCAGATAAAGTAAAGAAGATTTTAATGTAACCAATGGACGTAAGAAGACAATCTAAATGTGGCCAACGGACATAATTGAGGTCTGACTGTGATGAAATTTGGAAATAAGTAAAACATTCTTTAGAAAGTACTTTGAAAGATATTCAGATCATTAAAAGCAAAATGAACTAGTTGCCACCAATACTATTTTTTAAAATGACTATTTATTTGTTTGTCCACAGTATTCTTAGATGCTTTCATCCTTTAAGCTTACACTATCGAAGTCAATGGGACCTAGGGTGTGCTCCGCATGCAAAATTGGACGCAACTGTTTTCAGAGCTAGTCACATTCACATAATTTCCATTTTGGAGATCCTAGTATAAATATTATGGAGACACTTTTTCTCCATGGCTTGGTATTTAATATAAAGCTAATTTAATTGCATACATAGTCAGTCATATTCCACATTGGACTATCATTCTCAAAGCCATTTTAACATAGGTGTTCATATTTTCTGATTGTGCAAACTTCATATACTAGTCTAACTCATTACAGCACAGGATTCAAGAGTTGTCCCTTGGTAAGCTGTACAGGACTGAACCCCTAAAGCCCCAAATCTGCAAGGTCATATGCATCGGCAGGTGTCTCTGCCTGTGTCAAGTCCCGGTGAAGTCAATGGAGTTCTCTGGAAGCAGTGAGATACACCCACTCACATGAGCTTGTAGTATCAGGGCTTAACGGAAATGGGACTGCTTACATTAATAAAGTTATATACATGCTTAAATGTTTGTAGGATCATTGAGCAATGACTGTTACAATTCTCTTTACTCTGGATACCGTTTTATCTGGAAATATTAGCTGTAAGAATTTCTGTATGATGGCCCTGTTTATCAAAGATCCACAAACTCCCAAGCTGCAGAGGTGAGCAGAAATCACAGTAAATTGTACAGCTGGCTTCTTCATCCCATTTAGCTGTTCAACGGCTAGCTCAGATGGATTGAATAATTTTCCTGATTGCCTGGGTGACTCCTGCAGAGTCACATAGGGGCGGAGAGCTGGTTAGTATTCTAGTTAATAGAGCCCAAAGCTATTAATAATAAATCCATGAGAACTCTTAATTAAAACCCCAAAACTATTGTCAGACAAAAATGTCAGCCAATAAAATGCCATTAATCTATAATGAATGTAATATTTTTCCTTTGTAGGATTTTAAAATATTACATTTTTTGAAAAAGTATTTTTAAAAAGATGGGCTGCTCCAAATGAGCAAATTTAACAAAAAAAAAATAAAAATTAGAACCTGCACATAAGAATGGCCATACTGGGTCAGACCAAGGGTCCATCTAGTCCAGTATCCTATCTACCGACAGTAGCCAATGCCAGGTGCCCCAGAGAGAGTGAACCTAACAGACAATGATCAAGTGATCTCTCTCCTGCCATCCAGCTCCACCCTCTGACAAACAGAGGCTAGGGAGACCATTCCTTACCCATGCTGGCTAATAGCCATTCATGTTGGACTTAACCTCCATGAATTTATCCAGTTCTCTTTTAAACGCTCTTATAGTCCTAGCCTTCACAACCTCCTCAGGCAAGGAGTTCCATAAGTTGACTGTGCACTGTGTGAAGAAGAACTTCCTTTTATTAATTAAACCTGCTGCCCATGCTATATTCCTGGCAGGATCACATTTTGACTGAAGTGTGGAACAATGGTTTTACACATAATTGAAGAGTAGCAAGCAGTGGGATTTTTTTTTAAAATAAATGATCTTGCCAATATCTTCTCATAGATCAGCGTTTCCCAAACTTGGGACGCCGTTTGTATAGGGAAGGCCCTGGCGGGCCAGACCGGTTTGTTTACCTGCCACGTCCGCAGGTTCGGCCAATCACGGCTCCCACTGGCCGTGGTTCGCCGTTCCAGGCCAATGGAAGCTGCGGGAAGCAGCAGCCAGTACGTCTCTTACCCCGCGCCAGTTCCTTCATCAAATAAGGACACTCCACCAGAGCAGTACATCACATCATGGAATAGCCCACCCAAATACCCTGAGAGAACCTGTTTCAAAACAGAAATAAACCTCATTCTAACTGCATACCCCTAGTTGTCACCTACCAGTCCACACTGGAACCCATATCACATATCAAACAACTACAACCCATACTAGATAGGGTATCTACAACCCTCCTGAAAGAAATCTTTCCAGAACCCTCTCTTTTGTCCTTCAAACAAACCCATAACCTCTCCAAGCTCATCATCAGAAGCAAGCTCCCCACAGAGCAAACACCAACTCAAAGCGACACTAGACCTATCTCCACCACTACAATGATCAACACCCCACACAACACACCTTTCAAAATTCATTAGTTCTACACATGCCAATCACATGTGGTGACCTCATCTAGTGTATTAAATGTCCCAATAAGAACTATGTGGGTGAAACCAGACAATCACAATGCTCTCAAATGAACTCACACAGAAAAATGATGAAAAGATAAAAAGACCATATTATCTGTGGTGAACACTTTTCACAAAGTGATTGTTCTATATCTTACCTGTCAGTCCTCATCCTCCAAGGAAACCTGCACAACATTTTCAGAAGATGAGCCTGAAAGCTTAAATTCATAACTTTGCTAGACACTAAAAATCATTGTCTTAAGCCATAAATCCAGTGTCTTTATGATCACAATAATTTGTAATCCATTTACCCCCCTTTTTGTCCTCAGAATAACTGCCCTGTTAATAATATTTCTGTAGTCAAAGTGACCATTCAAGATTAGGTTAATCTAAGTAGTTAGCACATATCTGTTCCCCTTTGTATTTAGCTGTTACAATCAGAGTACATTTCTCAGACCTGAGCAAGAGTTCTGTGTTGCTCGAAAGCTTGTCTCTCTCACCAACAGAAGTTGGTCCAATAAAAGATATTGCCTCACCCACCTTGTCTTTAAAGGGTAACGTACTACACAGTAATGAACAATTTCCCTGCTTCTTTGTTGCTAACTCCCTTCAAATAACATTGTTAGGACTCAGTTGATGATAACTTGCCAGGGGCTAGGTACGACAAGAAGAAAGAGCTTACAGTTTATCTAAAACAATCATAGAAAATAGCAAACCCTGGGTAACACAGAGGAGGAAGTAACTGTATGTTTGTGGTTTTTCTTTTTAAAATATTAGCTTGTTTCTTGTAGGCATGGTGTAAAGGAGTGGTGACCAACCGATCAATTGCGATTGACTGGTCGATCCTAGAGGATCTCCCAATTAGTCACCACCTCTGGCAGCACAGTGTGGCTGCCACTAAGGCAGACTCCCTATCTCAGCCCCACGCCACTCCCAGAAGCGGCCAGCATAGCCTCTACTATAGGCGCCAACTCCATGGGACTCTAGCAGGGGATGAGTGTATAGGTGCTCAAATGCCTTAGAGGGAATGAAGTATTTTCATTCATTCCTCTTCGCCATTGGTGTTAAGGAGGCGGGGGTTTGCCACAGGATCTTGGTGGTGTCCTGTATTGTTTTAATGAGTGGCAAGGCAATACAGGACAGACCAGAGGGGGTGAGAATGTCCACCATGGGGTCTGATATTTCAACGGCCTCCAGGGCCAGGATCCCCAGGTTCTGTGCCACCCTCTTCAACGGTGAAGCACCCTGCTGTCCTCCAGAGCAGGGGCAGTAGATGTTTCTGCCAGCACCTCATCAGGCGAGGACAGGGTCCTACCTCGGAGCGGGTCCTGTTCCCTGCCCTTAGCACCGAGGGGATCTCGCAGTGCCCAGTCTTCCTGCGTGGTTGGTGCCTGTGCAGTGAACTCTTGGTCCTGTCCCAGGTGAGGTACCAGAGGCATATATGATGCTGAGGCCACTGATGCCACCCTGGAGTAGGACCTCTGGCCTGGACCCTGATGGAACGCCCAGGGGGTCCAGAACGGCAACTGGGCAGGAGCCTACCATGGACCAGGCCAGGGTCCCAGAAAAAGCTGCTGCTGTCCACGTCTGTCAGTCCTGGATGGCCTGCTTCTCCTGGACCTATAGGACTTGGCTTCCAATTTCCAGGGCTGGAGCACCCATGGGGAAAAATTGGTGGTGCTCTGCACCCACCGGGAGCCCACCCCCGCCACCACAGCTCACCTTCGCCTCCAGTCCGCCTCCACCCCTGAGCGCACCGCTTCTACCCCTAGCTCCCAGCACTTCCCACTGCAAAACAGCTGTTTTGTGCTGCAAGAGCTGGGGACGAAAGGGAATGTGGCACACTCTGGAAAGAGGCGGTTCTGGGGCGGGAATTTGGAGAAGGGTCCAATAGGGGCAGGGACTTTGGGGAAGGTGTTGGAATGGGGTCGGGAGAAAGCAGGGCAGGGGTGGAGTTGAGGGGGGCTCGAGCACCCACTGGCGCCGGGAAAAGTTGGTGCCTATGGGACTCGCTATAAGAAGACCACGGAGGAGCAGTGCCCAATGGCACCGGAGAGCAGGGACTGGAATTTGGGGACTGGTGTGGCTCCCCTATCCAACCACTGGTGGATGGTACCAGTGATCAGTGCTGAGGAGATGGTGACTGGTGCTGCACCATCACAGGCTTGCCTCTGGACGGCACCACGGGTCTCACGAGTGCTGCTGAGACTCAACTTGGTGTCCTGTCTCAAGTCAGAGGGGAAAGCAGTGCTGGGAAGGTGATGAGGTCCTTGGCAGCCTCAAACGCCTCCAGTGTGGAAGGCAACTGCAGATCATGGCCTTCCCAGATAGGTGAGTGCTGGGGGCCTGGACTCAACTGGTCCCATGCAGGAGCAGGAGTTGACATCAGGGGCGGCTCCAGGTCCCAGGCTTGGGGCGGCAAACCGCAGGGGGCGCTCTGCTGGCGCCGCGAGGGCGGCAGGCAGGCTGCCCTCGGTGGCTTGCCTGTGGAGGTTCCGCTGGTCCCGCGACTTCGGAGGACGTGCCTGCGGGAGGTCCTCTGAAGCCGCGGGACCAGCAGACCGTCCGCAGGCAAGCCGCGGAAGGCAGCCTGCCTGCTGTGCTTAGGGTGGCAAAATGCCTCCAGCCGCCCCTGGTTGACATGACCCTAGCTGGTGGAGCCAAACTCCCGTAGCCCAACATGGGTCTCCCAGCAGCAGGCTCCTTCAGTGCCGGTCTGGGCGTGGGGGCACTGGGGATTGCGAGCGGTGCCACCCACTGCCCTGTGTGGAGCCCCTACATGGGGAACTTTGCCAGTAGCATGGGTTTCTGGCAGAGTCCTTCCTTGGCGCTGACTCATGTCTTGTCAGTGCCAGTTCACTGCATGCCGATATCGAGGTGCTCGGCATCGGGTCCATTGAACTGGATATGACAAAGTGGGGGATTTTCTTGTTTCTTCCATGTTTTTCCAATGGTTTGCATGCAGAGGGGGGTGAGACTCAGTTTCCCTGAGTGTTACTGGTTTAACAAGGTGAGGGGAGAGGGAGTTTGTTGTTACAGAGGACCAGTGAGGGAACTTGGGACCCCGGCCAATGGCCTGGAGAATGGATACCCCAGTGACTGGTGACCTGCTGACCCAAAGCCCAGCTCAGGAGTCACAGCTGGTTCTGGCCAGTGGGAGGACAATGGGCTGTGAAGAGAGGACCCCAGTGACCTAACCAGCCAGTTCCAGTCAGAGAGGGCCAGAGGACAGAAGCGAAGAGAGGAGACCCAGGAGAATCGATTTACAACCCTGTTTTCCTGGAGAGAAGACAATGGACAGAGGCGAGGCTTGGGGCCAGTGATATCAGATACCCAGTGGGAAGCAGAGGGGCTCAGGGCTGGAGAGGGGGAGTAGGCATAGCCCACCTGTATGGAGGGGAGACCTGGATGTGCTGTGCTGAGGGAGGCCAGGCCTAAGGCCCTGAGAGTTTCCTGTGCTGTGTTCAATGCTCAATACACCCTCTTGTTTTACACTGGCTGAGAGTCACTCCAGTCTAGAGAACAGAGTTGCATCAACCCCTTCAGGGAGGTGGAGGCCCTGAGGGTCCAGAGCAAGTGGACTCCCTGAGGGGGCCCACGGTGAGAAACAGGTGTGCTAGGGCTCAGAGAGGTGCAGCTTCAGGAGGTGGATGGGCCTAACCCAAGAGGGAGTGGAACCCTGAGAAGGGCTGTCTCACTGAAAGGGGCACCCCACACAGACCATATTGGGCCAAGAGTGGGCATGATCTGTGAGTCCATGACACTGGGGTCCAAGTGAGGGTGGAGAGCAGCCTCCATCAGATGGATCTTGAGGTGCTGGCTGATCCCTCTCCTTCTGAGTCCTCTGACAAAAAAACACGCAAATTTTGCAGCATTCTTTCTGGTGGCTTTCCCCCAAACACTTCAAGCAGGAAATTTGGGGGTCACTTCTTGCTACAGACTTGCCACATACTGTGCAGACCTCTTGGGCATGGGGGACAAGGGGGGGGTTCCCCCAAATGAAACTTATCTAAATTGTACTATACTAACTAGTACTATAACCTAACTCAGAACTAGGGGTTCGTGAAATGTTACAGAGAGTTCTTGGGAAAAAAATTCCCTAATGGTGGACAGAGCTGTCCCTAGGGACCCCAGGCAGTACATGGACAGCAGCCAGGAGCCCCTGGACTTCCAAGAGCTAAGCAGATCAAAGCAAGCATATCTATCATACTGAGGAGATTTAAACGTCAAGATTCCTTATAAGAAATAGAAAGGGAGGTGGATATTTTTTACTGTTTTTAAAATTAAATAGGCAGCTAGTATTGTTTTTAAACTTATTATGAAGAACAAGTTGAAGCTTTGTTGTAATGTGCATTGTGTGCCTGGACTGCTCGAGACCTGAATGCTTGTGTAGGAGGCACTCTGAGTTGGCTTCTTAAATACCTTCATGCTGTTTCATATCTGACACTCCTCAATGAAACATAGGAGCCTTGTCTTATAACAGGCTTATTCAAAGTGATACAGGCTATGAAAGTGAGATCTTGGAAGATGCCATTTTTATAATGTAGTAAAAATACTGTAATGATAAATAATAATTAATAGTGTGTATTAAGCATGTCATAAAAACAAATTTTATGTTTCCAAGGTCACTGCTTTTATAATTCATACTCAGGTAAAAGGCGAAAATCCCTGGAAATAGTCATTTTTAGAGGGGGGTTCACATTTACATTTTTGTGAAAGGGGTTCACTGGTTGTTAAAGTTCGGGAACCACTGACCTAACTCGACAGGAAAAAAGTTCAAGACTGCTAGAAAAGTTACACTTGCAAAGCAAGAGATCAGCATTCTGGCTAACTGTCATAGGCGGTCAGAAGGAACTGAAGTGGCAGTGGGTTGGCAGGGCCCTCTATTCAGTGCCATGGAGGCACAACTCGAGGGGGTGCCTGGACCAACCCGACGTGTACTGCCAGGGGAAAAACCTTCCGGCTGCCGTACACACAACGCACACACACACCTAATTGGAATTGATACGAGCAATCACTCAAAGAAGAATTGCTCCACCTCAAAGTACAGCAGATCTCCAGTACAGAAAGTTTCTCCAGGTCCAAGAAGCACATGACCATACATTTTCACTCTTTGCACCCTAGATCTAGCAGATTCTCTCTCTCTCTCTCTCTCTCTGTGTGCCTGCAGAGGTGTTGGGGACCATTTAGTCATTAGATCTCTTAATTTTGCTACTACAATTGGTCAGGCCACCCACACCTCTATTCATACTTTGCATTTCTTCTAGTTTGCTGAAAACTGTCTTGGTTTTGACTGTCGGTAACTGCAGACAGTATTCCAAGTTTGTGGGTGGACAGGGTGGGGAGATTTTCTTTTTCACATCACTTTTTGGCTGCCAGTGGTTTGACGTAGAAGTGTTTTGTGATGGTTTTAACAGTTATGCACTGTATTTTTATAATTGATCATGCTGGCACCTAGAGCTTACCTTAGGCATTTTTTTTATTTGTTAAAACAAATGCTTCCCTTATTCAATAAATTTGTATTAGAACATTAGGCAAGATTAGTCCATGGTATCTGACAAAGTACTAATAATAAGTCATTGATGCACGGCTCTTTGATGAACTAGACCTTGCCAAATCCTCTTATTGAAAGCATTTGTCTCCAAGTGGTAAGTAGCCTTGGAATTCTCCTGGATTCATCTCTAAAACTGGTCATCCAAATATCACCCATGGCCAGAATTTAAATTTTCCACCTAGGATTAGGTGCAGCGACACATCTTCAGCTGGAACAAGCTGGAGAGAAAATAACATACTAATGCTCTGTGCTCCATTGAATCCCCATCCAGTACACAATCTATGACTTACACAAACAACCCTCTAATGCCCGCAAGCACTAGAAATACCTAGAGAGACTGAAAACTAGATGAAGACTGAAAATGAGGAGAATGTGCATGTAGGTGCAAATGAATGGCTATGTGCTGAATTGCTGTTATGTCTCAGGAGGTTCCACCAGGATTGGTGGTAAGACTGAGCTTATTTCTTTCATTAATGTTCTGGAAGAGGAGGTGATCAGAACATAAATGAAAATCAAAAGTCATAAAACAGGGGGATGTTTCAAACATGAAAGATGACAACACAATAAAAAAGGGAAGTAGAAGGAAGGTAGAAAATTGATATAAAAGAAAAAGGAAAAACACAAAATAATACAACTACGGAAAAATATTTGAAAACTTAGAAACATTTGCAATGTGAGGAAGAAACTTCAAAACAAAAAGGCTGAGACAGATATGGAGATTACAGTGGAGTGTAAATTTCTTAGGAGTTTACAGTCGATGATGGCACTAAAAAAAAAGCAGTCAATGTGATACAAGGCCTGCCTACACAGAAGAGCTTATTTCATTACCAGGAAGATTTAGATTAACTATAGAAAGTTTTGAGAGTGTGAGGAATATAAAAACAACTAGGGGAATGGAGAGATTGACAAATGAGGAGCTGTTAAAGAATTAACTACACACATAGGCGCTGACTCAGTGGGTGTTCCGGGGCTGCAACACCCACAGGGAAAAACTATTGGGTGCTCCACACCCCGCTGGCAGCCAAGTTCCCCTCTCCTAACCTCCTTCTCCCCTCCCCCAGCACACTGCATCCCCACTCCTCCCAGGGCTTCCTGCCCCCTCCCCGGCACCTAACAGCTGTTTGGCGGTGCTTAGGACTTTCCAGGAGGGAGGTGGAGAAGAGGTGGGGCAGGGGTGGGTACCTGGGGGGAAGGGGTGGAATGGGGGTGGGCTGAGGTGGGAAAAGGTGGGGTGGGTCAGGGACTTTGGGGAAGGGGGGTGAGGATGGTGCAGGGGCGAAGGGGTCAAGCACCCATGGGGCAGAGGGGAAGTCGGCACCTATGACCACACAGCACAACAGACTTCTATAAAATCATAATCTTTAGCTACATTATGACAGAACTGGGAATATAAAGAGTGTCTACAAATATCTGAATGGTGTAAAAACTAAGGGTGAAATCCTGGCCCCACTGAAGTCAGACAATGGGAGTTTTGCTGTTAACTTCAATGGGGCCAGGATTTCAGTTTAAGAGAGGAGAGAAATTATTTTTTATGGCATAAAGAGGGAATAAGAAGCAATGAGATAAGATTTAGAAAAGCAACTTTTGACAGTATATCAGGAAAACTTGCTAAAAGTAGGATATATTGGACTGGAACAGACTCGCAGAAGTAGTGGAAGCTCCACCACTTAGGACATTTAAAATGAGACTGGAAAATGTACTAGCAAATAATTTCCAGGACCAATCCTGTGCTGGTAACTGAATGGACCAGATTAATCAATCATCTGTCAGATTTAATTTCTATGGCTTGATGATTATGTCTTCACTAATATTGCATGAGAATTAAAAAGGTCAATAGATAGTTTGGAGGGAGGGAGAGAGAGAGAGAGATTCATGTCTACCAGCACTAATTCTAATAATAATCCTAGTCCTTAATAGGCTCTTTGCTTGAGTCAGTCTCTACTGTATATTCCCTGACTCTGAGTCACCATCAGATTGTGTTTCTATATCCTCCCACTTAACTAGGATGTAGATCGTTTGAGCTGGTATTAGACAGCAGCAAATGGTACAACCTAGTCAAAATTCTTTAATGCTTTTTAGCTCTGCAGGAGACTTCTACAAGATTTTAGGATTTTAGTGATATTTTTCAGTGAATGAGCAAAATGGAAATTTGGTCTTGTTAACATAAGATGTTTAGCATCTTCCCCCCCACCCCTCAAAGTAGCAGCCATGATAACCACCACCAAACAGCAAAATACATGTTGCTTATGTATAAATCGTCCAGATCTTCCCCCACAAAAATATGACCAATGTATGTGAGTATTAGAGGGAAAAAAAGTCATCTACAGAAGCAATTGCACGCTGGGCCTATCAATTTCAGGAAGGTGCCAGCTAGCACTTATAGAAAAGGGGAACATACACTTAGAGGTACCTGTAGCAAAATGTTAATAGTTACATATCTGCGACACATACAGAGTTCAGTTCACAAGTAGGAAACTGCTACCTTGCCCTTTTATTATTTTGACATCTAAATCATAGTAGTTTTCCATTGTAAACACAATAATATTTTTCTGCTTTCCTAGAGCTTTACATCACCACTATCATTGGAAAAGGTTTGGTTATTTTAGGGGATTAAATTAAAAATAGATAGTACTTGGGCTTGATGGAGGATTTTTATACGTAAAGTAGAATTACATGTACTTACATCACCCCTTCACCTGACCCATGCTCATATTTACTATCAGAGTGTGAAAGACACCTCACCATCTGTGACTTTTATTGAAAGAAGATACCAAGCCATAAGAAACAACTAATACTAACTGCAGCAGCTGTGCACTGTCTCCAAAGAGAATTATGGGACATGCATTGAATGCACGGCATTGTTTTGTAAGGATCTGATTAGATACAGTTTGGTAACAAAAAATGTTATCTCAACCACACACTCTGCTGTTTTAAAAGTTGAGTTTCATATGTGCAACCTACAATTTTTTTCTTCTGTAGATTTCAAACATGGGGTAATTGCATAGCCAATTTCACTTGCTATGATACAAGTAATTAATTCCATCTGCATAGTAGGGCTGAATCTAATTACATTATTATAGGTTAAAAAAAACTATGGTACATATTGAACCTCATGACTCAAGAAAACTTTTGACTGCTTAAAACAATGGTTTATGTTCAGCACTGCTTGTTATATACCAACCCATGTAATAGTATAACCCCCAAAACTGAACTGCGAAAATAGCACCTAAAAATTATCATCATTTCAGATTCACTCAAAGTAGTCACAGTTTCATTTTCTAAACAATTCTGTTACATTAATGGTCTGATTCAGCTTCTATGGACAGCTAAAATCTACATATCACAGCTTCTAAATATCAAGGATCCTGCTTTTTAATTGCATTACAGGAAGACAGAATACTAACCTTCCTAATTTACACATGTGCATAGTCACAATGTTTTTTATAAATAAATGGGGATATGTGCTGCACATATTTGATTAGAATCTGACTCAAACAGTAAAAATATTTCTTTCAGTTAACACTTTTCTAAAAATTCAGAACAGATAAATGGGCTGCCATATTGCAATAAACAAATGACCAATGTTTTCTAACAAAGATTTTATTCATCTGTACTCTGAAATAATAAGACACCATTTCCAAACGCTTAAAAATAACTCTCAGTGCAATAATTTTTTTGTTCCTTTTGGGGCTTGGATACAAAAATAGCTGCACAAAGGAAAATTTGGCATAGAAAAAGTATGTTATATATTTTTAAACACAATTTTTACAGAATCTCTGCCATCCAGATCCGCTGTATGAAACATTTTGCAGCTCAAGAAAATGAAAATTCAGGAGGATCTCTCTCTCCAGTAAATATAATAAAATATATCTTCTCTTCAAGGAAGTTCTTGGTATGCATATTATTATGATATGGGATGTATCAAGCAATATCTATCTATATAACAAGTTTATTAATAAAGTTGGATACTAAAGACCCTTCAAATCCTTCAAATATATACTACTAAGCATAGTGGATTAACTTAAATAGGAAGTTTATTAACATCACTGGGACTACTCAGATCAGTAAGCACTACCCTCCGTATTATTGTTTGCAGAATGGGGCTTAATCCTTTCAGTAGCTTTTATTTAAAGGTTCTCTTTAGGCAGATGGACTTGTAACAAATCCATGATGTAAATACTGGACACTTCAAAATACCCCAATATTTCTGTTACAGAATAAACATCTATTTTCTTGGAAAATAAATTAAATTTTATTACTTGCATAGTACAGTGGAGCGTCTTTGCAGATCCAAAGTAAAATGAGTGACTCAACCACACATCCTAAAATGAAGCAAACACCACAATAAGGAAAACTGGATGTTTTACTTTTCAATAAAACTGTTAATGACATAATAGATTATGGCACTATATTAACAATAGCCTAAGAGTTAATGATCAAATCTCATTTTAAATGATAATATTGTTTAGTTGGACTGCTTCTTGCCAGTGTCACTTTCATGGGATTTTGAAATATGCTTGTGAAATAAACACCCTCCTTGTGGAAACCTCCCATAAAACTATACAGCTAAAAATGTCCTGTTAGGTTATCAAAAGGACTCAAAGTAGGACACAGTGAAACACAATAAACAGCTGGTCACATGTTTACGCACAGTAAGATAGGAGGTCATTCTATAAGGACAGTTAGCTTAAAAAGATCTAGAAAGAAATAGAAAACTAAA
The DNA here is from genome assembly GCF_025201925.1 of Gopherus flavomarginatus. Lineage (NCBI taxonomy): Eukaryota > Metazoa > Chordata > Testudines > Testudinidae > Gopherus > Gopherus flavomarginatus. The sequence goes on along the minus strand of NC_066626.1, from coordinate 56,972,096 downwards.
CCAATAACCTAAATGCTGCTATGAACTCATGGTTCATTTTGAGAGATACTGTAGTAGCAGTAAAAAGAATATTAGAACTATTTTGGCTACAACTATGCATGGATGATTAGCTAGCTGTCTACAAAGAAATATAGTTCCTTTACAAATGACCATACTGCTTTTGAAGTGAAACCATATCATGGTATGCAAACAACAGTACTCATTCAGGATCCAAGTTTCAGATATTTGACATTACAATGCACATATTACCTAGAATATTAACACAGTAAAAGATAAAAAACTGCTAAACTGATAATTTCTCACCCAACCAATTGTGATTGAAAATATCAACATTTTCACTGAATTAGCACATTTACAGGAAAATTTTAAAATCTTTTTAAAGCAGCTCACTGGTTAATGGTCTATGAAGCATATCTTGGGTTGGGTTTAGTTTAGCTCAAGGTGACAGGGAGCGGACACAAGTGGTCTTATACCTCCATTACTACGTCCTCCTTAATTCTGGTTCCATCCAGGGACCAGGTGAGTCCCCAGCATAAATAAGAGTAGCTTCAGGACTGCTGTAATTTATGCCTAGTTTATACCAACTACCATTCCTGTAGTCAGGGATCACTGGGATTTGGCTGTGTCATAAACAGATAGTTAAGGATTAATGTCTCTTTTACCTGTAAAGGGTTAAGAACCTCAGTGAACCCAGCTGACACCTGACCAGAGGACCAATGGGGGGGGACAAGATACTTTCAAATCTTGGTGGAGGGAAGTCTTTGTTCGTGTTTGTTTTGTTCGTTGTTCGCTCTTAGGGCTAAGAGGGACCAACCGTGCAACCAAGTCTTTCTCCAATCTTTCTGAAACAGTCTCGCATGTTTAAAATAGTAAGTACTAGCTAGAAAAGGCGGATTAAACTTATGCTTGTTTTTTTTTAACTTGTGAATGTGTATTTGCTGAAAGGATTTTTACCTCTGTTTGCTGTAACTTTGAATCTCAGGCTAGTGGGGAGGGAGTCCCTCTAGGCTATATGAATCTGAATACTCTAAACATTTTCCATCCTGATTTTACAGAGATAATTTTTACTTTTTCTTTCTTTAATTAAAAGCTTTCTTTTTAAGAGCCTGGTTGATTTTTTTTCCTTGTTAAAGACCCAAGGAGATTGGGTCTGAACTCACCAGGGATTGGTGAGGGGAAAGGAAGAAGGGGGAAGGTTAATTCCTCTCTGTTTTAAGATCCAAGGAGTTTGGATCAGTGTAGCCTCTCAGGGTAACCCAGGGAGGGGAAAGTCTGGGAGGGGGAAAGGAGAGGGGATGGTTTATTTCTCCTGGTTTTAAGACCCAAGGGGTTTGGGGTCTTGGGTTCCCCAGGGAAGGTTTTGGGGGAACAGAAAGTGTGCCAAACACTATATTTTGGCTGGTGGCAGCGCTATCAGATCTAAGCGAGGAATTAAGCTTAGAAGGGTCCATGCAGGTCCCCACTTTTGGACGCTAAAGTTCAAACTGGGGGAAAAATACCTTGACAGGCTGGCATGGGAGCCACAATCCAAGGATTCCCTTCCCCACTTGCAAAATTTTCTACTGGCAAAAGTCTCACTGCATCTGGGAGGGTAAGCCTAGTAGCAGCACATCCTTTGCACAGTCTTTGGGTCATTGCCACTGTACCTGTTCCCTGACTGCCCACCTGCACAGGCCTGGACATAATTAGATTTAAATTGATATAAAAATAAATGTAGGTAATCATTATGTCAAATAAAGTTATAGGAAAACTATTCTATACATGATGAGAAGTCCCTAAATAATACTGTTTAATTTAGTTAACTCTCTCTCATTTTTATTGTATTCGCGTTCCTATAGAACACTCAGTACTGTGGTAGGAGAGCACTTGCATTTTATCAAGTCACTCCCTCCCTTCCATTCTGGTTCTCTGCCAATGATGCCAGCCTCTGCTTCCTAATCATCTATTTCTTACATAAGCATCTTCAGGCTGTCTTCCATCCCACCCATTTCAGATGGGACTTTCCATATGTAACAGATTATAAAGCCATCTCTCTTTCCTTTAAATCCTGGATCAGAACCTACTTTTACCCATGATGCCTAAAAGATACTGCCAATGGATAATATTAGACAGAGTCAGTTAGGTCTGTAATGACCTTGAGAGAGAACCTTTCGTGATCAAAACTGGGGTTAAGCAAGGATGTGTTGTTGCCCCAACTCTGTTTTCCATTTATTTAGCAGTCATTTTGGTCCTCATTAAAGATCACCTCCCCATTGGAGTTGATATTCAATATAGAATGTATGGGTGGCTCTTTAATCTTCGATGTCTCCACTTAAAGTCTAAACTCTTCAGGGCATCCATTACTGATCTGCAGCATGCTGATGACTGTCATCCTTGCGCACACTGAGAATGACCTTCAGACCATACTGGATTTTCTTGCACAAGCTTACTGAAGTCTAGAACTCTCAATATTGAGAAGACTAAAGTGCTCTATCAGCCTGCTTCAGGTCTTGCACTGATCCTAAAGGGTGATTTGTGGTGGGTCATGACTTTGGAGACAGTTGAACACTTCTGCTACCTCAGTAGCCAACTTTCTCAAAATGCAAAAGAAACCAACAAAGAGATCCAGCACAGGATCTAGTGCGCAAGTGCTTCCTTTGGGAAATTGCTCCAATATGCTTTCATGGACCATGAAATATGGCAGGACATCAAGATCCAGGTCTATAAGATAATTAATTGTTGTTCCTGCACTCCTCTATGGATGTGAAACCTGGGTGAACTATCAACAGCACCTCAAGAGTCTGAAGTAGTATCACCAACAATGCCTCTGGAAGATACTGTACTTCATGTCAAGTGGCAAGGTCATTGCACTAATGCCAGCATCCTCGCTGAAGCCAATGTCATTAGAATTGAAGCAATGATCCTTGTGCACCAATTTCGCGGGGCTGGACATTGCGTGTGGATGTCAGACTCTCGCCTCCCAAAAGAAGTCCTCTATTCTCAGATTACCCATGGTCAAAGATCCTGTGGTGGTCAGAGGAAAGGTTACAAAGACACAAAGCGTATCTTAAGAAAACTGATGTGCAAATCACAGGCTGGGAAGAGCAAGCCACCTACTGACCCTAATGGTACCGTATCCTCCACCAGGCAGTGGTCCACTTTGAGGAGAAGCGCCTTGCCTTCGAAGCTGGAAATAGAGAGAGAAGAAAGGAAAAAGAAGGAACTTTCTCCCAGCAGGCAGATGGCCTGCCACAGAGTGTCTGTACCTACTGCGGGTGGATTGGCAGTTCCAGGATTGAACTCCTGAGTCATCTCAGGACCCATATGTAAATCCGCAGTAGAGATCATGCTCGAATTGAGGGCTTTCAGCTACTAGTACGACTGGCAATCCCATACTGTCACCTGGGTGTGGCAGTTGGGCCAAGTAATCCACCACCTGGCAATCTCTCTCATACTGCCAATGAAATCATTACTGTGCAACTAATTTGCACGTGAAGTAGTGATTGGTTGAATTAGCTCTTATCTCTCAATGGTCTAGGACTCTTGGCATGGCATAGATATGTGCTAACTGTAGCTGCACATGCATTGGTGTAATTCATGAAGTCAAAATGGTGGAGAATTTAAAAATTAGACAGTAACAGATTTTGAATCACAGTGATTGAATATGGCCATCTTCTGAACAAAAAAACCTCTCCCCATCATGTTTGTAGCTGCTTCTATCACTTCACATTGACTCAGAAGATATTCTAGACTTCACGGTGACACAGACAGGTGACAATCCTGGAATCTTATTATATAGATATATATTTAAAGAATTTAGCCTTGGACTCAACAGGTTGTACATTTAGTTTGTCACTTCTTAAAATTATCCACATCCTTCCACTCCTATTCCACTCTACTTTTTATTATACCTCGTCTTAAATTATATTGTAAACTCTTCAGACTTTGTACCAGGTCTTGCTATGTCTTTGTACATCCTCACCACAAAGGAGCCCCAGTCCTGATTGTTTTAGTAGCATCTACAATCAGTAAATAGTATAATAGTTTGGAAATATATGTAGTATTAGGAGTTATTAAGCTTCGCATACTAGTGCTCTGCTGCCATAACAAGAAGATTACATTTGATTCTTGCATATGAAATGTAACTAGTTACATGTATATAAATGAACAGGTGGTTAGTAGATATTTAATGTTTAGTTCTTAATGTGAAGGAATATTAAATGGAACTAATTTATTATCAGGATAAGCCAGGGACATGACCATGTAGCACACTCTGGATATACTCCATCTGCAAGAGAAAGCAAAGGACACCTGCAGTTTGTAGTTTTGTGGGGAAGTTTTTACTTGAAAGCAAAAATTCAAGGTACAAGACTAATCTAGTAGAGCCCACACCTGAAAAGAGAGACTCAGTACCTTGAAGGATTTGACCAATAGTCATAGTTGTTAGGGATAAAAAAAAAGATCATTCAGTAATGCCCACTCTCCCACACAGAAAAAATAAATGTGGTCTTTATTGTATAACAATATTGGTCCAGATGTAATACCTATACCATGAGTAATCCTATTTAAATAAATAGGACTATCTTTAGAGTAAGATACCACTCAGGAGAGTAAGGATATGATTTGTGGTCCTATAATGAGACAATCTGTAGATGTAAAAGACCATACAACATAGCTTATAGGATCCTATTCCTGATCATATAAGATCTAGTGTCCCCTCTCCCCTACACAAACACCCAGCAAATTTCAAAATTAGGCCCCAATTCTGTAATAGAATCTGTATGGCCAGACCCTTGCTCTATTGTTTTATTTACCCAAACAAACAAAAAACCCAAGTTGGTGTGTCCAAGGGCAGAATCCTGCAAGCTACTTGACTACTGTGAGCACTCCAAGTATTGAGCAACCACACAAGTTCAGGGCCTAGCAACACTTACCACTCAAGACACTACTGAACTATAAATATGTAAAAATATACAGAACTTAATTTCACATGCTGTCACTTGGTCTCAGCACTGATGGATCTCTGCATATTGCTCGAAGTTGCACACTACTACATCACCACAGACTACACTGGATTAATGAATAATGCAAGAAGGGTTAGAATGTTGTTGTGGAATGTTAACAGCATCAAAATGAATAATCTCAAACAGAGAAAAGTTTTTGCTCTGTGGCCACAATGGTATCAGGTATAACATCACTACAGAAAGCAAATTTAGCTGTCAAACTGGCAAGGAATAATTATAGTTGTCAAGTAAAGAGTTCCTCATATTTACAACTAGAACAGAGGAGAAAGTGAGAATTTCAGAATAAAACATTCCTCAAAATATAATTGACTTCATGTTAAATTCTCAAGACCCTCTTTAATAGCACAAAAATAACTTTGGTCATCAAGAATTACTATTATTAATATGCCAATTATGAGTATTAAAAAGAAATTTCATTATTTTTACCATACAGATTCCTAGGTCATATATAGCGGGAAGTGATTTTAATTGTGTTCTAAATTCCTCATAAGATAAAAAATTTAGACTTCGGAAAAATCTGCCTCAATCTTGCAAAATAATCTAATAGATTTTCTTTAGTTTTGAGATTTTACATCGCACTAGAACTTTCCACATAGTGAAAAGAGTATTCTCTCTTTCTAACTCATAGAATTTAGACTATAATTTTAATTGAAAACTTCTCTTTTCCAGAACAGGCAATCATACAAGACAGATGGAACATAACCATTTTCAAGTACATAAAGGCTGTTACAAGGAGGAGGGAGAAGAATTGTTCTTCTTAACCTCTGAGGATAGGATAAGAAGCAGTGGGCTTCAATTGCAGCAAGGAAGGTTTAGGTTGGACATTAGGAAAAACTTCCTAACTGTCAAGGTAGTTAAGCACTGCAATAAAATTCCCTAGTTTGGTTGTGGAATCTCCATCACAGGTGATTCTTAAGAGCAGGTTAGCAAACTTGTCAGGAATGATCTAGATAATACTTAGTCCTGCCGTGAGTACATGGGACTGGACTAGATGACCTCCAGTTCTATGATTCTCCAGTTACTATGCTATTAGTAAATGGTGCCTAGAGGCCCAAGCCAATATCAGCCTCACTGTACATATGTAACCCATTGATGAAATGTGTGTTACACATACACATAGTGAGAAACACCAAGGATCTTACAATGATATAGAAAGACTGTCAAAGCATGAGACTAGAGGCACAGAGAGGTCAAGTGACTTATTCAAGGTCACTCAGCAGGTTAGGGGCAGAACAAGGACTAAACCTCAGATTTCCCAGCTCCCAGTACCAGGCCTATCGGTTAAGCCATACTAACTAGTTAAACCAGGTAGTCAAGGAATTATAAATGGGGGATAGGGCCAGTATACAAAAAGTCTGTTTGAAATAATGTTTTTAGATCTGTTCTTGCAATCCAATCTACATGGCTGGACCCTATTCCATGTGGCACTTCACTGACTTCATTTGGGCACTGCATAGGCACAGGGTTCCATCTATACTTATCTAATTTCAGGACTGGATTCTTGCTAGTATTTTCAAAAATAAAACTCCTTTCTTTTGAGAAGAAAAGAAAGGATATTTGTACTTTTGACTGTTTTCATACAACCATGTCAAAAAGCAACAGCTCATTCAATCATTTATATTTAGCAAAAAATTAAAACATTGAAAAAGCTGTATTGTACCATTACAGATGCATCAGAAACTCAATTAACAGCAACTTAACTGTTTGCTTATGATGCATAGTGTCTCCTGGGACATAAAGGAATTTCAATAAAACCTTTTTTTACTAAAACAAAAAATTGAGGAGCCTTGTGAAAACTAAACATGTATGGTTGATTAAATTGACCTTATAATAGTAGATGTCTGTGCAGACCAGGAGTTTACTCAGCCACGAACTCTAGACCACCATGGCCATTCAGTGGCACACGCAGATAAGAATTCAGATGATAGCTGACGGGTATATTACAGCATGCAAAGGAGCTTTCTACAATCCTTTCCACCACTATCACTAAAAGATTTAAACAGGATTTAGCCTGAGATGTCAAGCCCATCAATAGAAATGTTTGTGAAACATTGACTGAAATGTTGACACTTAAAATTTCACAACAAAAATTCAGAGAGTGAATGTTTGATGCTTATGCATAACAACATGTGTACAACACTCCACAGCTCTGAGCTTCAGACTGTCAAGATGTCAGATCTCATAAGCTAAGCAATGACAGGGCCTGTCCAGTGTGTAGATGGGAAAAGCCTGATACTGCAGAAAGGAATGTTAATATTTCAATAGGAAAAACTTCTGAGTCTATGCCCTGATAGTAACACTGTATTTCTGTTTAGAAAAAATGTATCCTTATAGTTTCAATGAAAGTACAGTATTCTTCACTTTCTATGCTGAACTGTTGTGGATTGTTGCTATACACTGTTAAACAGCTGCCGCTCCCCATGCCTGAACTGGCTGCAATTCAATGGATGTGTAAAGTCAGTCTTATAGTTTGTACAATTTGAAGAGCTCCTGGGATGAAAAGCAATACATGTCATTCATAGTATCACTTGTGTTCTGAAACTGAAATTGGCTACATGAATGAAAACATTCCTGCTTAACAAAAAGACAAAAGCACAACTGTCAAATGTTTGGCTACACATCCTAGATTTACGGACACCTGTTGGTTTTGTTATTTTTGGCAACAGAGACTTAAGAGTCCAGTTTAAAGTGTATATTTCACTAGAGCTACAACAAACCATTTATTCTGCTGGCAAGTTCAATCAAACAGACTCTTCTAACCTTGAAACTACCGTGAAGTATGAGACTGAAGAAAATATTAACATTGGATCTCACAGGATACAGTATAATAGCGGCTGAACTGAAAAAATGAGACCGATTCTGGGGTGCAGCTAAACTACACAGAACACAGGATTATGGCGTGTACACAAAGATGACTTAAATGTCACCTTTATACTCCTCTGATCCTGCTGCTGCTCTGGGATTCATCTCCCTGTGATATGTTAAAGCAGTCTAAGAGTTGCTCTAGCTTGCATAGCTGCAATATCCACAGGAGGATGAAATGCAACCATGGATTGGCACAATGCAAGGGCAGTCTGGTCATGTCCCTTTCCTATTACTATATCCCTTACCCTCACACCCATCAACACCAACAGTAGAGCAGTGAGCGGCAGAAGGGCTCCTACATTTGATTCAATACCACCAGAAGATTATCTTTACATTGCAGAGATCTTCCTGGGGCAAGAATACACCACATGCAAAGTAATCAAACTGGATGGACAGAATATGGCCCAGTATGTTCAAGACAAAACCACCTCACCCAAAAAGTGATTTTTGCATCACGATGAGAAGGAAAGTGAGCTTGAAACGTGATTGGTAAGTATATAGGAGAGTGTGAAAAAGGAGATGATGGGCAAGTATGAACTATAAAACACCAGACATGTGTAAAGATATTCAAGAGAGTGGGAAGGACTGCATCAAACAGGTCTTCAAAATCATTGTGTTCTTTCCAAGATATCGAATAGAAGATACAGGAGCTAGGAATTTGAAATCCAGAAAGCAAAATTGAAAAAAAAGAGCTCTTGTAACTGCTTATGATAGCCTATAAGGACACAGAAAAGGACTGAAATCTATTGGACAAATTCACATCATTAGTGTCACACAGGAGTAAGTATATGCCAGAAATGCTAACATATTCACTATCCAGTATAGGCCACTGTTTGAGGAGTATAAATAGTCATACTTAAAATTGACCTCTCATCTGTGTATATAGGGAAAAAGGCAACTAACAAGCAGCAGGTGTCATCGCTATATTGCTTATACCCTGGTATATTAAACCAATGGTATCTGACTTGTGCCCCTCAAGGGTAAGAACCGTAGCCCCCAAGTGCCACTGTTTTAAGAAAATTTGTATTTATTATTAATAGAAAATGTGTTCCCTGAACCGCAGCCTGTGATTTTTACAGTGAAGTGTTTGTATCATGAGAAGTAAGAGACAAAATCAAGGACAGGGTAGGCCCATTACTCAATGAGTCAGAAAAAGAAAATAACAGAAAATGTAAAAATGGCAGAAGTGCTAAATGATTTTTTGTTTCAGTTTTCACCAGAAATGTGAGTCACTATGTTTAGATATCCAATTGCTAATGCCAGTGAAAAGGCGGTAGAATCTGAGGCTAAAATAGGGAAAGAACAAGTTAAAAATTTAGACAAGTTAGATGTCTTCAAGTCAGCAAAGTCTGATGAAATACATCCTAAAATACTCAAGGAGCTGACTGAGATCTGAGCCATTAGCGAGTCTCTTCGAAAATTCATGGAAGATGAAGAGATTGTAGAGGACTGGGAGAGGGCAAATATAGTGCCAATCTATAAAAAAAGGGAATAAGGACAATAGGGAATTACAGACCAGTCAATTTAGCTTCAGGACCCTGAAAGATAATGGAGCAAATAAGCAATCAATTTGCAAACACCTAGAAGATAAAAAGATGATAAGTAACAGTCAACATGGATTTGTCAAGAACAAAATCTTGTCAAACCAACATAATAGCTTATTTAGACAGAGTAGAAAACCTTTTGGATTATGGGTGGGGGGTGAGGGTGGGAAGCAGAAGATGTGGTATCTTGACTTTAAGGTTTTTGATACTGTATTGCATGTGACTGTTAAACTTAGCTGGGGTGTGATGTATCCTTGGTTTTGCTGTTGAATCAGGTTTAAAAGAACAGTTTGGGAAACCAAATTATTTTTATAAGAAAAATCAAGGAAACAGGCAATTCAATAATCTACCTGCATGCTAACTAATATGATCCTATATTTTAGAACAAGGAGACAGAAGAGTTCAAGCAGAATCAGTTTCTAGTACAATGCTTCACTGAGTAGGGCCAATAGGTGGCCTACTGCCATACTTGCTGGAATTGGTGCTGGGGTACTGCTGCACCCCTGGCTTGAAATAGTAACAGCCACCCAAATATATAGGTTCTGCCTTCAGCACCCCCTCTATAAAAATTATTCCAGCACCACTGCTTATTGCATTCTCTGGAAATTCAGGGTGGAACTTTGATAGAAGCAGAACTGGGACATTAAATATTTAGGGCCAATCATGCAAACTCTTACTTACAGGAGTTGTCCCACTAAAGTAAACAAAAACAAGTAGTAAGTCAGTCCATATTTATTTTGTCTATTTGATTCTTTCCCTGTGCATCGTGCTTATTCTGAAAATTTTGAAAAAAAAACCAAAACAAAACCCAAACATCTGATTAGGTTTGTACAAAACCTTGATAGGTGCCTTTCCTATAGAATGTCCATAAAATCGAATCATGGAGATAGCTTGCCATGTGATAAGAACAACATATACATTTTCTTTCTATATGAAACAATAAAGAGCAAAGTAGCAGATTATTTTTAGCTTTTAAAAATATATAACAAAAACATTCAGAACATGGAGTGAGAGACAGAAATAGAAGTTCCCAAAACCAGAGAGACGGGCAGTTGCTTACAGTAAAAATAGCCAAGATATTCAGGGTTCATACTGAAACGCTGGGATTTAACAATGTAATTTTCAGTATTAATTAGATGTGTTTCTCTGATCCTGTATTTCATAATGAAAACGCATATCACACATGGGCCAAACTCAGTTCTTTTTTAAATTTAAACTTCCATTGGATCAAGCATTTCTTTGGGTGCAAAGTTTCTCTTTGAGTCATTACTCCAAAATTCCATCAAAGCAAGTATTACGCTTGTTTTGGTTTGGGTGTGCTTTCCTCTGCTTCAGCAAGATCCTTCCTGATCACTGACTTTAAAAAAAAATTAGAGGAACCTGTAATGATAATAACTAGAGCTGGTCAGGAATATTTTGACAAACGTTTTTCCCATCAGAAAATGTCAATTTGTCAAAACTGAAACTGTTCATGGAAACCTATTGGTTTCAAGAAAACTTTCATTTGGAAGTCAGAGAGAGGAAAGACCCCAAAATAGCCAAGAGCCCAGTGGATAAAGCATCATCCAGGATGTGGATCTCCCATATCCCATGTAAGTGCATTAACCACCAGCCTACAGGGTCAGTCTCTCTGGCACAATGAATATTATGTACAAACAGCTGTTCCACTTTGCAAGAGAGTGAGACACTCCAGCATCTGGGCTATTTTGGGATGTGTAGCAGGGTGAGCACCCGCTCCAGCCCTGAAGGGGTTGGAAAAGCCCTGCAGAGGGCTGGGGCTGGGAACAAAACCCCGGCTGATTGGGGGAAGTGCTTGCAGCTGGGGCCATGCCCCAACCAGACTAACTGGGCCTTGTAAGGCAGCCAGGGCAGCCAGAAGCTCAGGAGTCTCTCTCTGTTTGTAGAGAGAGAAGGGCCTGGCTGCTAGGCAGCTGAGCAGGGACTGATGTAGGGCAGCACTGGGGGAAAGGCAAGAGGGGCTGGGGAGCTCCAGCCTGATAACCCCTCAGGCTGCAAGGCCTTGTGCAGGGCTTAAGACCAGTACCAGAGGGGCAGCCCAGCTATAGAGAGAGGCAGCAGGTCCAACCCAACCTTGTCTGTGATGAGTGGCGTATGCTGCAGTCTGCCCCAGGGAGTGGGGCTAGATGGTGACTGGCAGTAGCCTTACACTGAGGTGAGGTGGGGTTAGTGGATGGGGAGACCCAGAGTGTGGGCGTACTGCCAGAGGGGCAGCAACCTAGAGAAAGGGACACTGGGATCCTGGGAAGGACATAGGGGGGCCAGCGGTAAGGTGGATCACCAGCCTGCAGGGGGTGCTTCAGGATGCTGGAAGAGCTAATTCTCACAGATGACCAGCAGGAGGTGCCACAGGTGAGTCCACTCCCTTACAGGATGGTTCTCACAGTTTTGCATGAGTGGGGAAAAACTTGGAAGGGGAAGGGGAGAGACCTTTCCAATGCAGAATGAAAACAAATTTCAGAAGTTCAATTTTTTTGGCAAACTGGAATTCTTATATTCCAGCCAGCCCTACCGATAGCTACTGCTCATATCAACAAGTTTCCTAATATAGATATTCTGCCTTGGCACTCTTACTTTCAAGAAGCAAGTGGCCATTTTTTTCATTAATCTGCATTTAGATGGTACATTATGAATAACATTGTTTTATCAGACATTGGAGTTATAGAATTTAAGGTCAGAAGGAATCATTTGATCATTTAGTCTGACCTCGTGTATATCACAGGTCATTACATTTCACTGAGTTGTTAGCTGTATGGGCCTATAGTAGCATGGCCTAATATTTATAAACTTTAGTTTGCTTTATTTTAAATGGGATTTTGATTAAATGTCTTAAAAACAGCTATGTCCATAGGTTGCTCACATTAAAAGCAACCTTTTACTTAGTTAAGCCACAAACTCTGTTACCTAAGTTATTTGCTGCAGTAAAAAAGCCTTAAAGGGTATTAAGAAGTTTCAAGCAAGCAAGAGGTATGAATGAGCTAGAAGCAATGATAGTTTTCATAGGCTATAAATCACATCCATGGAAGTGGTGAGGATAGGGAAGTAAGCTGCACACCTTAATCGTTAACTCAGCAGAAGTGTTTAAAGCCTCTTCTGTGGAATCATCTCCTATTGAACCCATGCTTTAATATTTTTGAAACTAAGCGCATGCTTATTTTCTAGGACAGTTGTAGTAAAAACTGCCAGTTGGAAGGGGAGCCTCCAAAACAGATCAAAAGTTAAGACTGATCTCACATGACTAGGATTACATCATGTTATTGGGGTGCAAGACCTGTGATCCTCTGATCCACTGGGAAGATCTCCTGAGAGGTAGCATGGGGTGCAATGAGGTCAAACTGCAACTTTAAAAGATAAAGAATAAATGCAGATGTGTTTTCTGTGAGGACACCACACCACCACTAAGGATGGCTGACGCCCTTACTTTTTCCTGAACCAGTCCTAAGGAAAGTAGTGGCCCAGACCATGCCTGCCTGCCCAGTTAATTACTCTGATGAAGCCTGCTGTGCAGTGTAAGGTACCAGCCAGAAGACATCACCCTGGTCCCCAAATTGCAACAACCCTACAACCAGTCAAGCTGAAGTGCAGATATTTTTTCTTTAAGAAACTTTATTTTGGAGGTTTTTAACTTTAATATAGTTGCAGGGGCACTCAACTAATAATTCTGATTTTTTTTCTAACCTTTCCAATGTGATAGAAAGAAAGTAGTAGCATGTGTGTGTAAATCTATAGGAGAAAGGCATTAATCATTTACCAATCCAAAATTATATGTATGTCCTACCCCACAGGGTGTAACCTAGGTACTTAAAAGTGTTATACTACTCTGCATGCAAGGGGAATCCCAAGTTACAGTATTGAAATAGAGAAGTTAGCTGGGAGGGGAGAATTAATCAAGCAATAAATAGTGCTTTGAAGGGGTGTAGTAATATTTCAAGGGCTGCAAAAGAAACTATGCCTTGAGTGTCTGGGGTTAGTATGTGTAAGGTTCAATTGGTATTACGTTGACCTCGTGATTTGATTGTGTTGATCTGATCAACTATTGATCCTATTTCCTGCTACTGTTAATTCACTGATTTATTAATTCAATCCGAACCGTAGCCTTGATTTGATCATTGTACTGCTCTATCTTCAATTCATTTAGGGAAATTAATTTAGCCATAAAGGTGTTTGTTTAGTTTATTTTTTCTTGTTAATTCTTTTTAAATGTGCTATACTGGTCTCTCTCTCCCCAGATAGCAACAAGACTAAACAAGCTCCAGGGCAAAGGTGCCATTGAATTAATATTGTATTACACTTATACAGTTACCCCTGGATTGAGCTCAATAACTTGTGTTTGATTAAAGCATAACTTGCAACCAGTGAGTCATTCTGGATCCAACAGAGCAGAAGCTGGTCCAATATCTGTTGGTAAACAGTGATCTTAATTTTATATTTGTCCTAGGTAACAAGTGGCTATTTCTTGTCAAGTATTATTGGCTATAAAAAGTAAACATTTTACTTACTGGTGATTACAATTAAGCTTAGTGGTTAATATCTAGATCTTCTCTATGCCAGTTTTTGAAATGCAGTGTGGTTTAGTGCATCCAGGAAACCAAATCAAGGCAAAAACAGACTAGGCTGAGCACATTTTCCATAGACAGCTCTACCAAGGCACCTCAGTCCTAAGCTGGAAAACTCCCACAATTCTGGAACTGGGTAGAGTCCAAGCAAATAAGGACAGATGACTCTGAGCAGTATATATTTCAATCTGGCAATTTCACCATCAGAGTTCAAGTGATCCATTTTTAAACAGAAGAGGGAAAATGGAAAAAACACATTTATAATATTTATGTTCTTATGTACAATCTTACGTGCCTTAACAGAGAAACCTCCTCTTACTTTACTTAGTATTTTACCCCTCCTGTCATCTCACATCACCTCTATGATGAGTAATAATATAATCTTACTTTGACCTATCTTTTCTTACAAATTACTGTTTAAATATAATTAATAGCAATGATTTCTAGGTCACATGTCCCAGATTATCTTTTCAGGTCTATACTTCCCCTTGGCCTGCAGACTTTCAGCTCACATGTTGATCACCCACAAGTAATTACTTTGTGCAATATAAACAAATGGATTTAAACAATTTAAGCTTAGAAAAAAAACAAATGAAACGGGACTGATACTACCTCTTGTTTTTCTGTATGGTTAGGAGCCAATCATGTATACTTTCAGCATGTTATGTCATCTGACAAGTAAAATGCTCCAAAGCATACACAAACTAAACTGACATAACAAAATTCAGAGCTTTGCACAACTCTAATGTGCATGCCTTGAATTTTCATTTGTAGTGGTAACAAATCTTATCCTCACAGTGCTGTTCTTTAAGAAAATTAACTTCTTGAATCTATTTAGGAAAAAACTTCAAATTACTATCAGTAGCCTGTATAAATACATCTGTGATACTGAAACATCTGCTTGATCCCTGACTGCAAGTGACCTCACTTCCTTGGGCTATCTTTCTGTGAAATACTGCCAGATTTGGTTTGCCTTACCTCATGTTGAGTCGTACTTTGATGTCAGTGCGACTTCTGGTAATGAAAATACCTCTGGAGTAGAACAAGTGGAAAAATTCTGAATGTCAAAATAAAAGAAAAAAAGTAGGACCAAGGGAATGTTTTTTTTTCCTGAAAAATGTTTCCCCATTTTTCAGCCAGTTTTATTGAGGAGTAAGGTGCTACTCACTGCAGGTCAATTTATCAGAATCTAACCCATACTGAATAATTTAATCTAATCCATACTTGAATCATCTAATGTAAACATACAAATTACACATTTATAGTTCTTCAGTGTACATTTGTAACATAGTGGCTGATCAGTGCCCAGCCACCTGTATTTCATCCAGGTGTTGATTTCAGATAGCCCCTGAGACAGCTGAGAGATTTTACATCATGGAGATGTAAAGTCTTGGATTGTTATCAAAAGCAACAAAATGTACAGTGAAATTTGAGTAGCCAAAAATAATTATCAAAGGGAATTTGCATAAGAGAAGAAGTCATAAGGACACTTTGTTGAAAAACAGAAGCTTTTACAGCAAGGCAAACAATCCAAACACTGCTATAGATTCAGAGAAATAGGGGGGAGGCTGGTGTGCCATTAAATCATTGCTTCTGAAAGTCTTTACTTTACCTTTGGGGCCCCAGGCAACTGGGAGGGTTTGGGGGAAGAGTTTGGGACTGTACGATGAGTAACATCTAACTGAAGGTCAAATTGTGTTCTACTAATTCTTGGGTGCCTGGGGGGTAGAGGAGAAGAGAAGCTCTCCCCTGCACAGCAGATGGGGCGGGGCGGTTAGACTAGATAACGGTATGATTCTAGTATCAGAGGGGTAGCCGTGTTAGTCTGGATCTGTAAAAGCAGCAAAGAAACCTGTGGCACCTTATAGACTAACAGACGTTTTGGAGCATGAGCTTTCGTGGGTGAATACCCACTTCCTCAGATGCATGTAGTGGAAATTTCCAGGGGCAGGTATATATATGCTAGCAAGCAAGCTAGAGATAACGAGGTCAGTTCAATCAGGGAGGATGAGGCCCTGTTCTAGCAGTTGAGGTGTGAAAACCAAGAGAGGAGAAACTGGTTCTGTAGTTGGCAAGTCATTCACAGTCTTTGTTCAGTCCTGAGCTGATGGTGTCAAATTTGCAGATGAACTGAAGCTCAGCAGTTTCTCTTTGAAGTCTGGTCCTGAAGTTTTTTTGCTGTAGGATGGTCACCTTAAGGTCTGCTACAGTGTGGCCAGGGAGGTTGAAGTGTTCTCCTACAGGTTTTTGTATATTGCCATTCCTAATGTCTGATTTGTGTCCATTTATCCTTTTCCATAGAGACGGTCCAGTTTGGCCGATGTACATAGCAGAGGGGCATTGCTGGCATATGATGGCATATATTACATTGGTGGATGTGCAGGTGAATGAACCAGTGATGGTGTGGCTGATCTGGTTAGGTCCTGTGATGGTGTCGCTGGTGTAAATATGTGGGCAGAGTTGGCATCGAGGTTTGTTGCATGGATTGGTTCCTGAGCTAGAGTTATTATGGTGCGGTGTGCAGTTACTGGAGAGAATATGTTTCAGGTTGGCAGGTTGTCTGTGGGCAAGGACTGGCCTGCCACCCAAGGCCTGTGAAAGTGTGGGATCATTGTCCAGGATGGGTTGTAGATCCTTGATGATGCATTGGAGGGGTTTTAGCTGGGGGCTGTATGTGATGGCCAGTGGAGTCCAGTTGGTTTCTTTCTTGGGTTTGTCTTGCAGTAGGAGGCTTCTGGGTACACGTCTGGCTCTGTTGATCTGTTTCCTTATTTCCTCGTGCGGGTATTGTAGTTTTGAGAATGCTTGGTGGAGATTTTGTAGGTGTTGGTCTCTGTCTGAGGGGTTAGAGCAGATGTGGTTGTACCTCAGTGCTTGGCATGATTCTAAAGCACAGTTGCTATCCTTTTGCTCCCAAGAGAACAAGACCTCCTGAAAGAGTAGATAGGGGCAGAAGAGGTAGAGCTAAGGTTCCCCACACACCAGTTAGCAGATCGGCCTGGCTGCACAGGAGGGAGTATGCTATATTGCTATATATGCTATATGCTATATTGCCTGAAGGGGAATGATGTAATGACACACCAGCCTCCCCCATATTCATCTTAATTTGTAAGAGTTTATGGGGTTGTTTGTTTTCCCCCTGCATGCTATTTTATTGTGGGATTAGCTGACAACATATTCTACATCTGTGGCATCACCACATTTATCTCACTATTCCTCTCCCCCAATATCTTGGGATAAGAACTATTTTTTTTACCTCTTCTAAAAGAATAATAATAGCTCATTCTTAAACCCCGCAAAGAGAAGGAACAGTTATAAGCATGTCCAAGGTGAAATTAGTGGCATTAGTACAAAATAAAGAGTAAGCAAACTGGGATTTTGTGCCCAAGGATTAAGGATTTATTTCACTATCTATAGGTAGCACCATGTGTGGGAGCATGGAGAGGGTAGATATATTTAAAATAAAATAAAAAATAATATGAGGCTTCTCCCTCCCACTCTATTATGCTCCCTAGAAGAAAAGAGTAGGTAGAAAATAAAGTTCTCGGTTCTGCCTGGGATTCTAGTGCCAACAAATCATCAACAGAATCAGATGATGATAATGTGATATTGATAAAGAAAGTGGAGACTCAGCATAAACCAACTTTTAAAATAAACCTTACAAGTTTGAGAAAGAAAGAGGATGGAGAAAAGATCTGCCTTTGGTAAGAGCAAGATGTATGTGCCTTCCTTGTGTACAAAATCAGCTGCTGTGTGGGTTGCTTTCCTTTAGATAAAAAGGGTGTCATCAATCTAACATGCTGTTTATGTAGAAAAGCAGTATGCTAGAGAATAAAGTCCATGCGTGGCAACATGTGCTACAAGAAGTCACTTGGAAAATAACCGTGCAGTAGCACAGGAAAAGCATTTATGCCACATATTACACAATAGTGTATAGTGGGAGACAATGGCTACAGAATTCAATCTCAGGAGTAAAATCAAAAGTAGAATCATTCCAACACTTGTATGGTATAATATTCATTATACCTTTCTGACAACTCAAATTTTATTTATAATTTTTTGTGGAAAAATTCTGAAATTTTAATTTGAGCATTAATACTAATAGCTTATTGGTCTTTGAGAGGGGTATATGCAATCTAAAAACGATCAACAATTATTACCATGGCTGGTCAAAACATTAGCATTTCAGAATTTCACAAAAAATGAGGGCACAATTTTTCCAAAAAAAAAAAAAAAAGAAAAAGTTTCCACTTTTCAACCACATCCACTTATTGAAACTTACTCTTTTCCAGCTCTAAATTCCATAGTTCTAGTCCAAGTCAGAGACAAACACCTACACGATCTTTATCAAGATTTTTAAAACTACAATACCCACCTGGGGAAGTGAGGAAACATTGACAGAGTGAGACGGGTACCCAGAAATCACCTACTACAGGACAGGCCCAACAAGGAAAACAACAGAACACCACTGGCCATCACATACAGCCCCCAGCTAAAACCTCTCCAGAACATCATCAATGATCTACAGCCTACCCTGGAAAACAATCCCTCACTCTCACAGACCTTGGGAGGCAGGCCAATCCTTGCTTACAGACAACCCCCCAACTTGAAGCAAATACTCACCAGCAACTACACACCACACCACAGAAACACCCCCAGGAACCAATCCCTGTAGCAAACCTCGTTGCCTGCTCTGTCCCCATATCTACTCTGGCAACACCCTCAGAGGACCCAACCACATAAGCCACACTATCCAAGAGCTCATTCACCTGCATCTCTACTAATGTTATATATGCCATCATGTGCCAGCAATGCCCTTCTACCATGTACAGTGACCAAACCAGACAGTCCCTATATAAAAGAATAAATGGACACAAATCAGACATCAGGAATGGTAACATACAAAAGCTAGAAGGTTAACACTTCAGTCTCCCTGGACATTCCATAACAGATTTAAAAGTCACTATTCTTGAACAAATAAAACTTCAGAAACAGACTTCAAAGAGAAACGGCAGAACTAAAATTCATTTGCAAATTTAACACATTAAGCTGGGCTTAAATAGGGACTGGGAGTGGCTGTCTCATTACAGAACCAGCTTTGCCTCTCCTGGAATTGACAGCTCCTCATCTATTATTGGGAGTGGACTACATCCACCCTGATTGATTTGATTTGGCCCTGTCAACACTGTTCTCCACTTATCAGAGGGGTAGCCATGTTAGTCTGGATCTGTAAAAGCAGTAAAGAGTCCTGTGGCACCTTATAGACTAACAGACATATTGGAGCATGAGCTTCGTCGGATGCATGTAGTGGAAATTTCCAGGGGCAGGTATATATATGCAAGCAAGAAGCAGGCTAGAGATAATGAGGTTAGTTCAATCAGGCAGGATGAGGCCCTCTTCTAGCAGTTGAGGTATGAAAACCAAGGGAGGAGAAACTGGTTTTGTAGTTGGCAAGCCATTCACAGTCTTTGTTTAATCCTGAGCTGATGGTGTCAAATTTGCATGAACTGAAGCTCAGCAGTTTCTCTTTGAAGTCTGGTCCTGAAGTTTTTTTGCTGCAGGATGGCTACCTTTAGATCTGCTATTGTGTGTCCAGAGAGATTGAAGTGTTCTCCTACAGGTTTTTGTATATTGCCATTCCTAATATCTGATTTGTGTCCATTTATCCTTTTCCGTAGAGACTGTCCCATTTGGCCAATGTACATAGCAGAAGGGCATTGCTGGCGTATGATGGCGTATATTACATTGGTGGACGTGCAGGTGAATGAACCAGTGCTGGTGTGGCTGATCTGGTTAGGTCCTGTGATGGTGTCGCTGGTGTAGATATGTGGGCAGAGTTGGCATCGAGGTTTGTTGCGTGGATTGGTTCCTGAGTTAGAGTTACTACCATGTGGTGTGCAGTTACTGGTGAGAATTTGCTTCAGGTTGGCAGGTTGTCTGTGGGCGAGGACTGGCTTGCCATCCACAGCCCGTGAAAGTGAGGGATCATTGTCCAGGATGGGTTGTAGATCCCTGATGATGAGTTGGAGGGGTTTTAGCTGGGGACTGTATGTGATGGCCAGTGGAGTCCTGTTGGTTCTTTCTTGGGTTTGTCTTGCAGTAGGAGGCTTCTGGGTACATGTCTGGCTCTGTTGATCTCTTTCCTTATTTCCTTGTGTGGGTACTGTAGTTTTGAGAATGCTTGGTGAACATTTTGTAGATGTCGGTCTCTGTCTGAGGGGTTGGAGCAGATGCGGTGGTACCTCAGGGCTTGGCTGTAGAAAATGGATCGTGTGGTGTGCCCGGGATGGAAGCTGGAGGCATGAAGGTAGGCATAGCGGTCGGTAGGTTTTCGGTATAGGGTGGTGTTAATGTGACCATCACTTATTTGCACCGTGGTGTCTAGGAAGTGGACCTCCCGTGTAGATTGGTCCAGGCTGAGGTTGATGGTGGAGTGGAAGCTGTTGAAATCGTGGTGGAATTTTTCCAGAGTCTCCTTCCCACAGGTCCAGATGATGAAGATGTCATCAGTGTAGCATAGGCAGAGAAGGGGCGTGAGTGGAGAGTGCTGAGGAAGCATTGTTCCAGGTCAGCCATAAAAATGTTGGCATATTGTGGGTCCATGCGGGTGCCCATAGCGGTGCCACTGATCTGGAGGTATATATTGTCATTGAATTTGAAATAGTTGTGTGTGAGGATAAAGTTCTCTACTTGTGAGGTAACTCCCTTCTCTTCACATGTGATTATATAATACTTCCATCTGTAACTTTCACTCCATGCATCTGAAGAAGTGAGGTTTTTTACCCATGAAAACTTATGCCCAAATAAATCTGTTAGTCTTTAAGGTGCCACTGGACTCCTTGTTGTTTTTATAGTTCTATGATTATTACACTCCTAAACTATTAGGAGATATAAAAAATTCAGCCACTCTTATCCTAGAGAAACAACTGGGCCTGAAGCAGTTCTGATAAGATGAATGTTTTGGAGTTGCCAATACTCCAGGATTGGCCTGGAGTCTCCAGGAATTAAAGATTAAGCTTTAATTAAAAGATTATGTCATGTGATTAAATCTCCAGGAATACGTCCAACCAAAATTGGCAACCCTAATGGTCTTACTTATTGCATCATACAGGTCTGTCTCATCTTACGCGGGGGTTCCGTTCCGTGGTTAGCGCATAAAGAGAAAACCGCTTATAGTCAAAATTACCTTGAGTTGAATGGCAAGCGGAATTGCCCGCACTACAGAAACAGTATTTAAATTGTTATTTTTCTCTTTTTTTTTGTTTTTGCCGACAGCGTAAAGCTGAAATTGTGCATGTTAAATGCACGGAGGGTGCAACAGACCTGTATATATATATATTAGTGAATCAAACTTCATTTTAGAAAAATAAAGTCCATCATAACCAGAATAAGAATAACTTTCACAGCACTAACACCATCATCTACATATACCACCGCCCCATATATCTACTCATACACACACAGAGCCACAAAAGAAACACTGCTCCAGAGTTTCTATAACCCAAAGAGGGAGCAGAGCCAGACACTCCATTAGGTACACTAGGGGCTTTACTACTGTCAATCTAATTTATGTGGAAGGTGCTCAGAAAATACAGTGATGAATGACAGTATAAAACTCTAAGAGATAAGATAGATAAATGCCTTCAGATTAAAAAAGAGCAAAGTAGATTATAGAACTGTGTATTTCAATAAAAGGAAGACTTAAGAAGTATGACAGTCAGTTCTGTGGACTTTCCAAAGACTGAAAATATATAAAATTTCTCTTGTTTCCCCCACTCCTCACCATTAGCAGAGTCAGACTTAGTTGTGTGCTTATGCATTTAGTAGAAGTGCTGTGCCTTCCCTCTAGCCAACCTGACTCCTGATTGCTTACTAAACATTACAGGTCAGATTCCACCATCAAATTAGGAATCACTTATTTCTCAAAGGGTCCCATTAAAATCAGTAGCAAGCCCAAAAAAGCAAGACAAATAGTTTCCATAAAAATGATGATTGATGTTTCTTTTGCAACTAATTACAACACAACATCAAGTAGATACTTGCGTTAATACACAAATTCTCATCTCTGCCTCATGTTCAATCTCCCCTGACAACAGCAACAATGATGCCAAGTGGAATTTGAAAACCCCCAAAAGAAAATTGGTCTTTAATTCCCTCCCCCAAAGGAGTAGGGAAGTTCTCTGCCTAACACAGAGAATGCAAAGTCACTGGTAATAACGAGTAGCTATGGCTATAATTCTTCACTCCATCTGGAATATGCTAAACATAAAATTACAGTGTCCCTCCAGTGACCAAATGTACAAATTAAAGCAATAGATATTTTTTTTAAATCCTAATTTGTACATTTACTTCTAATTTGTTGTGCACTTGCTTATATCTCAAAACAGAATCTTACCTCAAAGTGAAAGGAATAATAAAAAAGTATTTTACAGCTTTTGGCTTTCCTGTGTTATTTAAACTCTGGGGTAAAAGTTTACATATTTAGCTGTAATGATGTAGCTTAATTCTAGAGAAAAAATATCTAGTTTTACGAGACTTAAATTCCAGCGCACTGAGATTAACAATATCCAGTCACATAGGAATATAACAGCAGATAATATGGAAATTGAAGTATTACTATTGCTATAGAACCTAGCAGCCGCGGTCATGGCCCAGGACCTCATTGGATGGTCCCTGCTCCAAAGAGCTCACAATTTAAGAACAAGACAAGATGTGCTCAAGTGTTTTGTAGGCAACATGGCAAAGGAGGGATTTGAAGGATAATGAATAGCTTTGCTGATATTTCTGGGGTGCTCCTCCCAAGTGAGAGGGGCAACCTGGGAGCAAGCACAGAAGTGCTCGTTTGGAAATTTAACAAATGGGTGATGAAAACTGGCATCATAGGTCGATTGGAGGCTAGAGATAATACCTCTGTAGTGATTGAGAGAGGACAGGTAGTGCTGAGGTAGGTCAGAAAGGGCCTTGAAAGTGAAGACAAGCAGCTTATGTATGGAACACAGACAGGGAAGCCAATGGAGGGATGCAGAGAGGTAACTTAATCAAAGCAATGTGTTAGGGAAATGAGCTTTGCAGTAATATCCTGGATGTATAGGACAAATCCAATCTTGCAAGGCCAGGGAACAGGATCATGCAGTAATCAAGATGTCAGATGAGAACTCAGTGGACAGTTTTAGCTGTTTGGATGAACAGAAAAGGCCATAGTTTAGTGATGCTATGCAGAAGAACCTACAAGACTTAGACACAGCCAGGATGTGAAGATCTAGAGAGAGCAAAGTCAAAGATGACACAGACTCTACAGGCGTGGGTGAAGGGCAGGCTAGTAGCGTTGACCACAGAGATCAAGAGAAAGGAGGGAAGTCTTGGGGGAAAAGATTCAGAGCTCTCTTTTAGCTATGAAGTATCAGATGGGTAGCCCTGTTAGTCTGGATCTGTAAAAGCAGCAAAGAGTCCTGTGGCACCTTATAGACTAACAGATGTATTAGAGCATGAGCTTTCGTGGGTGAATACCCACTTTGTCAGTTGCATCCGACGAAGTGGGTATTTACCCACGAAAGCTCATGCTCCAATACGTCTGTTTGTCTTTTAGCTATGTTGAGCTTGAGCTAATGGCTGGACATCCATGAAGACATGTCAGAGAGACAGGCTGAAATTAGAATTTGGATAGGAGGCAGTCTGATGTAGAGAGAGGTAGATCCGTGAGTCATCAGCAGAGAGATAATCTCATCCACTAATACAAATTCAGTTACCAGAGATAAGGTGTAGAGGGAGAAGAGAAAGGGACCAAGAACTGATCCCTACAGAAACCCCACAGAAAACTGGAGAGGTAATGAGGAAGATCATCTTAAGGACACACTGAAGAAATTAGAAAGGTCAGAAGAGAACCTGGACAACATCATAGAAGCTAAAGGAAGGACAAGATTTCCAGAATAGGAGGCAGCTGCCAGGTCAAGGAAGATGAGGATGGAGTCCATAAATTTATATTTTTCCACATCATGTGTGGGAAAGTGTTGCTTTCAAGAATCTTATTTTGTATTTCTGGTTAACACTTGAACAATTCTGTAGTTAAGAGATATGTAAGCATCTGCCCCCAACTTTGTGTTGCCAAGTTATTAGTAAATTAGCATATGTGTTAAACTGGTCTAATATAAGCCTTGGAGGTCAACAAATTCAGAATTGTTAAATTCTTCAGAGATAGGTGTTACAGTTTACAGCATGCGTTAGACAAATGCAAGGGAGAAGCCTTTAAAGGTATATGAAGAAAGTACTGTTGTTACTAATTGTTAATGTTACTCCTTATGAGAGCGGAAGTAAAGCTAAGATTTTCATTTTGAGCAAACCAGTTCCTCAGCAGCATGAGTGTCACTCTGGACTCAAGCAGTCCATTGAAAAAAAACAAAAACAAACAAAAAAAAACACCAATGAAATTTTGGGAATGCAGAATTACTTAAGGACAGATTGCGACACCCTTACTCATTAATAAGTAGTTCAACTGGAAACAATGGAACCTCTTAGGGGAGAAATTGTTAACCTGTGTAAGGGGGAAGAGAAGGGTCACAATTTAGCCCTTAGTTTATATATAGAAATCTTATTAAATAAAATTTCTCAATTCATTATAGCCAATTTGAAAATGCAATAGGCCATTGTTAGTTATTTCTATCATTAAATTCATGCACAGTTAAGAGAACTTGAAATTAAAGGACTAGAAGGATTGGCTAGAACTGTTGTTCTCAACCAGCAGAACCTGTACCCCTGGGGGTACATGGAGGTCTTCGAGCGGGTACATCAACTTATCTAGATATTTGCCTAGTTTTACTATAAGCTACATTAAGAAGTAGTAGCAAAGTCAGTAGAAACTAAAATTTCATACAGATAGTATCAGAGGGGTAGCCGTGTTAGTCTGGATCTGTAAAAGCAGCAAAGGGTCCTGTGGCACCTTATAGACTAACAGACGTTTTGGAGCATGAGCTTTCATGGGTAAATACCCACTTCGTCAGATCCATGACATGCATCTGACGAAGTGGGTATTCACCCACGAAAGCTCATGCTCCAAAACGTCTGTTAGTCTATAAGGTGCCACAGGACCCTTTGCTGTTCATACAGATAATGACTTGTTTATACTGCTCTTTATACATTGAAATAAAAATATTTATATTTAGTTGATTTATTTTATAATTATATGGTAAAAATCAGAAAGTAAGCCATTTTTCAGTAATAATATGCTGTGATACTTCGGTATTTTTATGTCTGATTGTGTAAGCAAGTAGTTTTAGTGAGCTGAAACCTTGGAGGTACGGAAGACAAATCAGACTCGTGAAAGGAATACGGTAACTCCTCACTTAACGCTGTAGTTATGTTCCTGAAAAATGCGACTGTAAGCGAAATGATGTTAAGCGAATCCAATTTCCCTATAAAAATTAATGTAAATGAGGGGATTAGGTTCCAGGGAAATTTCTCTCATCAGACAAAAGATTATATAATATACACACACACACCCCTCTACCCTGATATAACGCGGGTTCGCTACAATGTGGTAAAGCTCTGACACGCTGCTCTGAGCAGCGTGTTAAGGGTGCCGGGATGAGGCCAAGTCCAAAGGGTTGGATAAGGGGCAGTCATGGTCTCGGGGGCAGTCAGGAGCAACCCCACCCCAGGGTCTGGGAGGTAGGAGCTGTGGGGGGCACTTTGGGGGGCTCTGCAGGCCCAGAGTGGCCCGGAGGATTAGCAGGGGGCCGGGAGCAGCCCGCTCTGCTTCCCTCGCTCTGGTCCCAGCTTCGGGGAGGGGGCTTGGAGGAAAGGATCCCATCGCACTCACCGGCAGAATTGGAGCAGCCCAGCCCCAGCCCACTCGACTCCGCTGGCTCCCAGCCCTGGCGTTCCACTTCCCACCACAGGTGAGTGCGGGGGGCCTCTTTTCTCCAACCTCCCTGCACTCACCGGCGGTGAGAAGCGGAGCAGCCTGGCACCAGCCTGCTCTGCTCTGCCAGCTCTCAGCCGCGGCGCTCCGCTTCCCGCCGCAGGTGAGTGTGGGGGGCGTCCTTTCCCCAACCTCCCTGCACTCACCGGCGGCAGGAAGCAGAACACCACGGCTGGGAGGTGGTGGAGTGGAGCAGGCTGGGGCCATGTTGCTCCGCTTCCCACCGCTGCCGGTGAGTGCCTGTCAGGGGGCGGAGTGTGTGGATAGGGGTCGAAGCAGTCAGGAGACAGAGGGGTTGGGTAGAGGGTGGGGTCCTGGAGGCGATTAGGAACAGGGTTCTCTGGAGGGGGCGGTCAGGGAACAAGGAACGGGGTGGGCAAAGCATGTTCGATACAACGCGGTCTCACCTATAAAGGAGTGAGATTTTTTGTCTCCAGAGGACCGCATTATATTGGGGTAGAAGTGTGTACACACACACAGAGTTTTAAACACACACACACACACACACACACACACACACACACACACACACACACACACACACACAGAGTTTTAAACAAACAATTGAATACTGGTACACAGTGATCATTGTGAAGCTTGGTTGAGGTGGAGGAGTCAGAGGGTGGAATATTTCCAGGGAATGCCTTACTGCTAAACTAACCCTTGAGGGATCAGCAAGCTGAGACCAGACCACAGCTGCTGCTGCCTGGAAGCTCGCTCTGTCATGCGTACCCCCTGCTCTATGGAAGATGAGGTAAGCGGGGTGCAGGAGCGGGGGAAGGGGGGACAGCCTGACATTAGCCCCCCTTTTCCTCCCCCCCACACAGCAAGCAGGAGTCTCAGGCCTGGTCTACACTGTGGCGGGTGGGGGAAGGATCACTCTAAGATACGTCTACTTCAGCTATGCTATTCTAATAGCTGAAGTTGCGTATCTTAGATCGAATTAAAATTACTTACTTCACGTCCTCATGGTGCTGGATCGATGGCCGGGGCTCCCCCATTAACTTTGCTTCTGCCTCTCGCACTGCTGGAGTTCAGCAGTCAATGGGAGAGCGATCAGGGATCGATTTATTGCATCTACACTACATGCGATAAATCAATCCCTGATAGATTGATTGCTACCCACCGATCCAGTGGGTAGTGTAGACGTACCCTCAGGGAGCAGCTCCAAGGCAGAGGGCAGGAGCAGCACATGGGAGTCGGGGGAGGGACAGCTGCAGTTGCTAGCCTACTGGGCAGCTGCTGCACAGGGAATTTAGGGGTGCGGGGAGCTGATAGGGGGGAAGTCGGTCCATGCTGATTCCAACCACTCACCAGCTAGCTCCACTGGGCTGCTCTTCCTGCAAGCAGTGGACAAAGCAGAGGGCTGCCAAAATGACGTTAGAAGGGAGCAGTGCACAACTTTAAATGAGCATGTTCCCTAATTGATCAGCAACGTAACAACGAAACATTAACTGGGATGACTTTAAGCAAGGAGTTCCTGTACATTAGGTTGTAAAGGTTGAGAGCCACTGGGCTAGAACTCTGTGTCTAATTGCATACAATGGGCAGGTTACTTTCTGTACAAGTCTCCCTGAGAACCTTCTCTGACCTTGCAAGGGCTTTGAATCAGGCCCTACTTTTGACATCATTTTGAGACAGGTTCCAACCCACTGAAATCAATGATCATGTCCATAATGCCAGCTGGGAGAGACTATTGCAATGATAGAGAACAGAACTTGGAAAAAACAAACAGTTACCTACCTTTTCATAACTGTTCAAGATGTGTTGCTCATGCCCATTCCATTTTAGGTGTGTGCAGGCCATATGCACAGTTGGAGATTTCTGCCTTAGTAGCATCCATAGGGCCAGCTGTTGTGTCCTCTGGAGTGGCACTCCCATGCTGCGGCATTAGGCACCACCTCTCAGTGCCTTCTTGCCGGCAACTCTGACAGAGGGGTAGGAGGGCAGGAAATGGAATGGACATGAGCAACACATCAAAAAAAATTAAGAAGAAGAAGTTCAAGTGCTTGCTCATGTCGATTCCATTTTAGGTGACTCACAAGCAGTATCCACGGAGGTGGGCTCGGAGTTCACAGCTTTGTGGCTTGCAGTACTGCCTACCAAAGCCAGCATTGTCCCGGGCCTGGTGGCTCTGTCCATACCTTTAAGTCCTACTATGCACTAACGACCAGATGGCCACTTTATAGATGTTCTGAGTAGGCACATGGGCCAGAAAGGCTGCCAAAGAAGCCTGTGTCCTGATAGAGTGGGCGGTGACGATCACCAGGGGTGGCACCTTTGCTTGGCCACAGCAGAAGTGAATGCAGGTAGTGATCCCAGAAGAAATTCTTTGAGTGGATACAGGGCAACCTTTCACCCTGTCAGCCACAGCGACAAATAATTTTGTTGAATTGCAGAATGACTTGTCAATGTAGAAGGCCAGAACCCTCCTGATGTCCAGGGCATGTAGCCTATACTCCTTCTCTGACTTATGTAGTTTCAGAAGGAGGACTGTTAAGTAAATATCCTGGCTTGAATGAAACTGAGACACTACCTTGGGAAGAAGAGATGGGTGCAGCCTTAACTGGACCTTGTCCTTGTAGAGGCCTGTGTTTGGCGGCTGCAGGGTGAGCACCCGAATCTCGCATACTCGGTGGGCCGAAGTCACTGCGACCAGGAATGTGACCTTCCAGGAAAAGAGGCTCAAAGGGAGGACCCATGAGCTGTGACAGCACCAGATTCAAGTCCCACGGTGGGATGAGGTCCCTGACTTATGGGTAGAAGCACTGCAGGTCCTTGGGAATCTGGCTGTGATATTCTGAGCAAAAACCAACCTGCCCTATAATGCCAGATGAGAGGCTGAGATGGCCACTAGATGGACCTTGATCAATGAGAGGGACAAGCCATGGAGCTTGAGATGCCGGAGGTAATCCAGAATAAACTCCAGCGAAGCCTGTTCGGGAGAAACACCTTCGTTCACAATCCAGCAGGTGAACCATTTCCACATGGCCAGGTAGGTTGCTTTGGTAGAGGGCTTCCTACTTCCCAACAGGATGCGCTGAACCTCAGCCAAGCACTACCGCTCCTGCTCATTTAGCCATGCAGCAGCCAGATGTAATGCTGCCAGGTTGGGGTGCAACAGACTGCTGTGGTTCTGGGACAACAGGTCCGACCTGAGTGGTAGCTGGAACAGAGTTGCCACCAAGAGGTCCAGTGTTGGTGTAGCTACGCTGGCGCTAAGATGACCCTTACCCTGTCCAGTATGATCTTCGTGATGATCTGGAGGGAAGGTATACATCGGAGCCCCCGACCACGGGAGCAGTAAAGCATCTGACAGGAATCCTCTGTCTATACCCCCAATCGAGCAAAAGACATCACATTTACTGTTTTGCCAGGTTGTGAAGAGGTACAACTGGGGAGTTCACCACCTGCAAGAGAGGGAACTGACCACCTCTGGATGAAGGGGCCACTCGTGGCGAGATGAGAACATTCTGCTGAGGCGATCTGCCAAAGCATTCTTAGTCCATGGAAAGGGAGCGGCTATGAGATGGATGTCTGCAAGACGGATGTTGTGATAAAGACAGAAGTTCCAGAGCCAGAGGGCTTTCTGGCAGAGGGTGGATGACCTGGCTCCACCCTGCCTGTTGATATAGAAGGCTGTAGCTGTGTTATCTGTCAGGACCTAGACCACCTTCTCTTGAGTAGAAAGGCTTGGCAAGCTAGTCGACCCACCTTGAGTTCCCTGACATTGATATGCAGGGAATAATTGTGACTGGACCAATGACCTTGAGTGCTGAGTGCACCCAGGTGGGCTCCCCATCCCAGATCCAAGGTGTCAGAGACAAGGGTCACTGACAAGACGGGGCTGTGAAGGGAACTCCTTCCAGCACTGACGTGGGATCTTGCCACCAGATGAGGGACAACAGTATGTTGTCCGGAATCCTGACAATCCAATCCAAGCTGTGCCGGTTAGACATAGACCGATGCCAGCCATGCCCGAAGAGGTCTGAGGCAGAGTTATGCATGCCAGACCACGCAAGTACATGCTGCCATCTGGCCCAACAGGCTCAGGCACATGTGGGAGGTGGTGAGCAGGTGGGCCCACAGACCTGTGATGAAGTCTGCCATGGCCTGGATCCGAGTCTCAGGGAGGAAGACCCTGGCCCGAGTGGAGCTGGGGACCGCTCTAATGAATTCTATGTGTGCAGCTGAGGTTAAGGTTGACTTTTTCCTCATTTATTATCAACTCCAGGTCGCAACAGGTGGAACATACCAGATTGAGATGCCTCTGCAACTGATCCAGGGTCCAGCCCCTTATCAACCAGTCGTCGAGGTACAGATATATTTGGACTCCCCGACATCTCAGATAAGTGGCCACTGGCACTATACACTTTGTGAACACGCTTGAGGACAATGAGACACCAAAGAGCATTGCAGTGAACTGGAAATGGCACTGGCCCAACATGAAGTGGAGGAAGTGCCGGTGCCCCAGGAAGATGGAAATATGGAAGTGCGCATCCCTTAAATCAAGGGTGGTGTACCAGTCTCCCAGATGCAGGAGGGAATGAGGGAGGCTAGGGAGACCATGCAAAACCAACTTCTTGAGTGACTTGTTGAGGTGACACAGGTTTAGGATGGGTCTAAGGCATCTCTTTGCCTTCGGAATTAGGAAGTAGTGGGAGTAAAATCCTCTTTCTTCCATGTTCCGAGGAACTGTTTCCACTGCCCCCAAGCACAGGAGGTTTTCGACCTCCTGAATAAGGAGTTGCTCGTGAGAAGGGTCCCTGAAGAGGGACCAAGGAAGCAGGGTGGGAGGGATGGCAAGCTATAAACTTCAGGGGGTAGCCTGACAAAACTGTATCGAGCACCCAGCGGTCTGAAGTGATGCAGGACCAGGCCAACTGGAAAGGGCGGGATGGATCCAGTACTTTGGCTGGGGCACAGTCCTCAAGCACACGCTCAAAAATGACTGCTTCTGGCCTCCCTGACTTCTGTGAGGGTCAGGCTGGGCAGCTGGGTGAAAAGAGGATGGGTAGCATCTCTTAGGCCCCTTATCTTTGTCCTTCCTCCTGTAGGAGCCAGACCTGGGAGCCCCCGCAGGACCTAGTGTCTGGGAGAAAGCCACAGAAAGGACTTGAGACAGCTGTCGTGGGGCTCACTGATTGGTATTGGCCTGCTGCATGCTGAACACGACTTGAAGCCAGGAGTGTGGGGCATGCCCTGCTTGGGGCAAAGTCCCAACTGGGACTCTAACTTAGCACTATAACTACTATGAACTATATACAACAACCAAAAGAACAAAGTCTGAGAGAAAAACTGCTAATGCTCTTGCAGTGCAAGACAAGGCGCTCCAACCATCATGGGTGGTAAGAAGGAACTGAGAGGGCTCTGGGCTGGTGGCACCTGATATACTGCTGCATGGGAGTGCCACTCCAGAGGGTGGCGCAACTGGCCCTATGGATACCGCTATGGCAGAAATCTCCGACAACTGCGCACGTGGAATCAACAGGAGCAAGCACTCGAAGAATCAGGAATTCTGGGGTCCGACACAGATTTGTTTGTTAGCACAAGCAAATCACCTAACATCTCTGAGCCCCAAGAATACTGCTTATTTGCCACATTTATAAATTACTTTTCATTCTAAAATCTCAAACTGCTCTATAAATGCAAAGCATTATTATTATAGCTGTGATTTTCAGAAGAGCCTGAGTGAATTAGGCACCCATCTCCTATTGAAATTCCATGGGAGTTAGGTGTCAAATCCTTTAGGCACCTTTGAAAATCATAGTTTATCACAAATTTATCAGTGGTGTAAGTAGGTGTACCTCCAGTCACTTCAGTGCAGTTGGCACATGTTTATGTCAGTCATAAATTTGGCCCACACTTTATATCGGATTATCTGACAGTGTGTGAACTGCATTTTCCCATGTAACTCATTTCAATCTGAATTATTAAACTGAATCCATGAAGCTATTATCTAACTAGCTAGCCACTGAGCCACATAATAACAATGCTTTCCAAAAGTTTGACGTGACACCAGTCATTAGAAAACCTGTTTTTTAAAAAAATGTTTAGAGAGTTTTTAAAATATCACATATACAACATAATTTGTTTTGAAGGAGTTATACTTTTTTACCTCTTTAAACTCTTTACTACTTCTTCATCTCATTTGCACTGCTGGAGATCTTTAAACCCACTCTTTTCAGAGTTAAAAACAACATAACAAGATTAGGCTGAGAGCCAGCAAATCAACTGTGTCAATGAATTTTCTGAATTCTAATTAGAATGTCAGTTTAAGGCCTCCATTTTTTGAGTATACACACAATGCTGTTATTTTTCTTACTACGCAGCACAATAATTTTAAAAGTATATTGCAAGACAGGAACAGTAAAAATTTAGTAATGATTAAATAGGCTATAGAAAGTTATTAACAGAGTTCTTCCAGAATATACATTCATTTAAACAAGTTCAAAATAGATATGCTAAAAAAAACGATAGCATTCATACCAAGTAACAGAGAGGAATTTGATAAACAAGAGAGCATATACTTTAATCGAGTGAGAAATCCTTTAGCTAAGTAAGGAATTACAGGTGCATTCATCCGACACTGACTTTACCATCTTCAACTTAATCGGTTCTTCAAGGAAAATAGATTTCTTGGTCATGTCTACCATAGCCTTGTAAAGCAAATATTTTTTTCCAGGCTCTGATTTGCCATAGTGGCAAGTGAGTTGATTTACTTCTTTTTGTGCTCATTGTTAGTAGGAAGCAGATAATCTATTTGTGTGCTCTTACCTGTACACGTGCTAAGGTTCAAGCCTTTTCTACATGCAGAATGAACATGGATAGTCTCCTTTCTGCCTTTATCCCAGTAGGAAAGACATCAAATGTCACGTTGTTAACAAGGCACAATTACACACACACACCCCAGTGTGTGGGCTGCAAGTAGAATGAAGTTTTTATGTTAAGTGCATGCTGTAAATATAAATTAGCATTAATCTACTTTCAGAAACATTCCCTAAATGAAAAAATAAAATCTAGTTAACTGTTGATTAGATGCATTATGTGCTTTAAGCAAGTCCCTCACTTGTTTAAGTGTACAACCTGTATTATTGTATTTATGCTTATATGTGTCACATTTGTTATATTGTTATTTCCACTTTTTGCCAGAGCTTTACACAGGTCACTTTTGTGCTTTGATCTGTTCAGTTATTCCATGGCCAACTGAGGTTTCAAATGCTTACTCTACTATAACCTCTCTGTCCTACTCAAGAAGTGTTTCTCCAAACTTCTCCATCTAATGTAGTATATGACTTAATCACTTAGTGTACTGGTTGGTTACCCAATAGTTTTGGCAAGAATTAGGCACAGAATAGGTCAGTATAGCATTCAGCCCCATTCCATACTATTATGCATTCCATACTTCCATAATACTAAGGATAGTGGGAGAGTGGAGAGTTTAGTTAAGGTCTGACTTTTGTTGGGGAATGGTAGCTATTAGACAACAGTTGGTTAATGATCTCTCTAAAATATGTCTAAGGAACCTTGAGTTTTACATGGGGGAACTTTTTAAAATGTATTGTGATTTATTTTTAAAAGTAAAATTGTGTTTATAGATTTTTAATTAAGCACTAACTCACAAAGCATAAATAAATCAATGACAATGTTGCTGACAAAACAGTGGATATTGTTAGTAATGCTTTGATGTCTGTTAGTTACATGACTAGTTGCCGATAAGCAACATTTCTTCGGCTAGGTTGAAGGAACTATTAAAATACAGTTACAATAACTTGCTTAATTATATATGGTGAAATGAAAATGTATTCATATTTTTAAACAAAAGGTGACCTGGACTATACCTCTTATAAGTTTTACATGTTTCTTCCATTCAAATATCATGTATAAAAGAATGAAGCAAAACTGTCTTTTTTTTAAAAATGATTACACAATACCTGGGCACAGTCTGGCACATCTTTAATTATGCAAGAGGTCCACTGAAACCAATGGGACTATTTCCCTAAGTATCTACACATGTGGGGCATGCATGATAAATCAAGACTTGTCACTCACATTATCATTATCACTTCAAAATATGAAATACTACTGTGAAAACAAGAATGGCCTGCTGAGTGTTCACCATGTATGTTCCATACTTAACCAAATTATCTGTGGAGATACTGTGATTTAAACAAAACATCAACTTATCAGACTTTCTGGAGATTCCACAGCCTGAATGCAGATTTGAAGAAGTCCTAACTATCAAGGCCAACGTTTTCAAAAGTTATTATTGACTTTGGGTGCCTCAATATTTGGATGCCCAAACCAAGATACTGTAAAAGGAGACATGTTTTCAGAAGGCAATGGTCAGCACTATCTGCCAATAAGGTCTCTTTAAAATGTCTTAAGATAAGCACCCAAAATCATGTGTCACTTTTGAAGATTTAAACCTGGGTCTTCTCTGCAGAAGGGAAAGTTAAAAACTTTCCCCTGTTCTAGCAAAGATGTTTCATATTGAAACTTCAAACAAAATACTTTTTTGGATATTTATCAATTGTGATGTTAAAATCATATTTAATATTATACTATCTAATCTTAAAATCACTTATCAGATAAAATGCAAGATGTATTCCCAAAGATCAATGCCTGAGCCATTAAACAAGGAGGTATTCAGTGATTTTTTTAATCCAGTACTTTAGTAGTATTTCTTACTCCTTTTCTGGTTACCATGACTTTGTAGTACAAACATAGAACATCAGCTCTAGCCAGAAATAGGAGGAGCAGAAGCAGGAGAAAAAGAATGTCACATGATTGCTTTGCAAACAAAATGCAGCTTGTTATAGTTAGCAAAGCAATGCTGTATCCCAGTTTCCTTGCTTCAAAACTTGGAAAGAAATTCTCAAAAAGCTAGTTCTTTAGCTTTAATTATTAGCAAATAGAAACCCTGTGGTTTTGACTGTTGTAAGCTATCTTTTAAGAAATGCTAATTTGTATTCTTGGCCAATTTGTAATGGAAGATAAAAGTGTATGCAGCTACCTGTATGGAAATCATGCTCTAGCATTACTCCTCATATGTTATCAGGAAATATTAGAGGGAAGAAACCTTCCTCAGAGCAATGCATTGTCAGTTGTCGTGGGAATAGTTCAAAGCAGTCTTAGTATTTTGGGATGGGCCTTTGAAATAATTCCTCCGGCCCCCATGTAAGGGCCTGTCCCTGTTCCTTGCATGGATGCACAGGATGAGGGGTGCATGGAACTGAGATTAGCTCTGATATTTCTTCATCCCCCAAATGCTAGCTCTGGAACTGATCTACTGGCAAAAGGGAAAAAAAAGTAATACATTTGAGTCTTACTAACCGCAGTAGCATCAGCAGTACATTTTTCCCTTCTGATCTTTTCTCTAAAATAAAGATTTCTTTTAAATTGGTGACAGGAGTGGGGTGAGGTGGCAGGAATAAAGGGCAAGAGATTCAGAAGAGACAATGGGAAAGGAAATGAGGGATAGGTAAAGAGAGGAATGGGGGAACATGGATGGCAGGGGGAGCAAGGCAGCAGAAGGACTGCAAGAGAGAACAGCAGGAAGATGGGGCAAACAGCAGAGACTAAAAGCACAGGAAGTCCAGATTGCTTATTAGATCTTTTAGTCCCTTTCACTGAACTGGTAAGTGGAATGTAGGATCTAGTCAGCATTTTTCAAGCAATTTTGAGAAACTTGCATTCTTATTTTCTCTTTTACAAGTCATTAAAGCTATATTTCAAAGGACTTTAACATCTCAGGGTTTTTTGTTTGTTTTTTTTTTAAATGACCTCAAAGACAACTGATTTTATACAACTTTCACGAGATTTTACTAAAAAGTATGTAATTTCTCCATCTAATTTTACACTGAGCAACTTGATCTTAGGTTCCTTAATGCATTCAAAAGTAGCTAAAGTTCCTTATACAAGGAAATATGATTGACTGTTACAGTGACAGTAATTGCATTTTAGCAAAAGTAACCATTATAGTAATTTTCTTCAGGGAAGAGACAGCTAACTAACTTGGTAGCTTGTTACTTTGCAACACATTAACTTTGGCAAATTTAACATTAAAAATGTAAAAGGTTCACAGACACAACAATATGCAGTAACTGCACTTGCGAAGTGTTTTTCATGCTATGTATCCTGTGGTACTTGGGAATATTACATATTAATAACACCAAACCATATAAAAATAAAGCATTGATTAACTCATGGACAGCACTGCTAACTCTATTGCCAAGTGTCTCACTTAAAAATTCTGTCTTTCTACTATCAGGTTTCAGCACATTGAGACATTAATTTCTATACATCCACCAAGTCAGGATATCAGCACTGGAGATAGCAATGACAAAATATTCTGGTAAAGCGAAGTAAAACAGTGGCTCATGTCCTACCATTGAAAGATTGAAGCTAGTGAACTACAGACCAAAAAAAGTATACATATGACAAAAAATATATAAACATATAACAGATATAGCAATATGATATATAGGGACAGCCATTCTTGTGATACATTACATGTTAAATCAGAATAATATTCATATTAATGAAACAGTATTAGCATTTATTTTCATGTATTTCTTCTAGGCACCACCTGAATACTAATTAGAAACTAACCCACTGAAGAGAATGTGGTGCTGCATGTATTGAGAAAATCTTTGCTCACTGCATTCTGGAAACATTGATGGCAGTTTGCTGGGCATTTGTATGAAGGCAATATCTTTTCTGATAATATGAATTTTACCATTAAATTTGAATATTTAATTTATATCAGATTTGTTTTAAAAAGTCTACCCAAATATTAAAAATAATTCAAATATGACGCTATTTGGATTAAAGTAAAGTGTTAAAAAACTAATTCAAATATAAAATAATGCTTTTAAAAACAAAAGCATTACATTACATGGTACCCGTATGCTAAAATTTTGGTGCTCCTTACAGAGTATGGTACATGTGCTTATATTATATACGCTTCAGTCCATACGTATTCACTATAACTCAGGTTAAAGCAATTTATATTACAGCATAGCTGTTCAAAATGAAGGACCAACTTTTATGGGAAATCCAAGAGCTTGAATCTCCTCTCACTTAGGGCATGTCTATGCTACAAACTTTTGCGGATGTAAGTTATGTTGACATAAAGCTGGTACAGTTAGAACCTCATTCATACTTGGCTCTTTGCTTTGGTGTGGCATGTACTCACCAGGAGTGTGTGTTTTGATGCACCATGGGTAGTTATTCCACTGTGCAACTCACCACCATCCAAGCACATGTTTTTTTGTGAAGTTTTGGCAATGCATGGTGCAGCAGAAGTGAGTCACACAGGGGTGACAGATCGCAGGGTCAAGTTCCCATAATGCCATTTCCATCCAATAATTTTTGCACCTTTTTTGAAAATCCCACAAACCTGTGTGGGACTTGTTGCTGTTTGCCATGTCTTACAGAAGCCTGGAGCTTGCACTATTGTCATGAATGTTGCAAACACACAACACACAATCTTCCAATATTTGCAGAGCTGCAAGAAGAGACACAGGGAACATGATGCTTTCCTGGGAGGTCAGAACACTGTGGGACCTAGTGTGAACCAATTCAAGATTGTTGGTGGTGTTCACAGACCAGCTGCAAATGGCGGAACACTGCTTCTGCTACTGGAAAAAAAAAAAAAAAAAAAAGCACTGACTGGTGGGATCACATCACAATGCAGGCTTGGGACCACAAGCAGTGGCTGCAGAACTTTTATATGCACAAGGCCACATTCCTGGATCTGTGTGCCAACCTCACCCCAGTTCTCCAGTGTAAGGACACTAGAATACGAAGCACTGACAGTGGAGAAGTGCATGGTGATTGCACTGTGAAAACTTGCAACATCATATTGCTACCAGTGAGTGGGAAATCATTTTGGAATTGGAAAATCCACTGTGGGTTGCCATTGTCATGCAAGTGTGTAGGGCCATTAACCATCTCCTGCTATGCAGGACTGACTCTCGACAATGTGCAGGACATAATGGATGGATCTGCAGCAGTGATGTTCCTGAACTATGGAGGAACAGACAGCAAACATCCCTATTTTAGTGCCAGACTACCTTGCCACAGAATATATCAACAGAAAAGGCTATTTCTCTATGGCTATGCAAGCACTGGTGGATCACCAGGGATGCTTCACCAACATCAGTGTTGACTGATCAAGGAAAGTGAATGATGCTTGAATCTTTAAGGACAGAGGACTGTTCAGAAAGCTACAAGTGCTGATTTTCTTGCCCAATTGGCAGATTATCACTGGCAACATTGAAATGCCAATAGTGATCTTGGGGGACCCAGGCTTTCCCTAACACCCCTGGCTCATGAAGCCATACACCAGTCACATTGACAGCACCAAGGAAAGATTCAACTACTGGCTCAGCAGGTGCAGAATGACAGCTTAATATATCGAAAGCACATTCAACACCACCAATGCCCCTTCCCTCACCAGATGAGCTTTTTTCTCACTGAGATCCAACCAGTTGTAGCTGCCTGCTTTGTCTTGCATAATATCTGTGAAGCAATGTAGAGGGGAATTGCCACCTGGATGGATGACAGAGGTAGAGTGGCTCTCTACTGAATTTGAGCAGCCAGACACAAGGGCTATCAGAAGATCTCAATCTGGAGCTATACACCTCTGGAAGGCTTTGAAAGAGCACTTTAATGGTGAGACACAGTAATGCACTGTGGTGGACTGTGCTCTATTTGACCCTGCAATTTGGGGATCTGTTAGGAATTCTGTGGTGCTTCGTGCACATCTATGAATATAGCACTGACAATGCACCTATTAATTGTATGGTGCTTGCTGTACTTTTTTTATTACACTGTTTGCCAATGATCTTAAGAGATGTTTCTGCGTACACTAACAAGTAAGTGGGTCCTTTCAATACCACCAGGTATTCTGCAGCATATGTTGAGAACTAACTGTACGGGACTGGGGTGTAGGTGGTCTGGTGTAGTAGTCACATCTGGTCTGAGGTTCACACTTCAAGGACAGTAGTCAGTGAGCAGGGATCAGAGGAATCACTAGAGCCAGGGTCAATAAGCAAGAGTCAGAGTCAGGCCAGAGTTAGAGACTGGATATGAGAGGTACCTCCAAGCTGGAGTCACCACAATGCTCCCTGGATGTGACTCAGCATGCCCTCCTGGTGGCACTGTGGGAATGTCAGCCATCCCAGTCTCTCCAGACCCAAGTTCTAGTCCATGTTCATAGATCCTTACACAGCCCCCTCTTTCAGGGTTCCCTTCCTCTAGCTGGGCACCAGGTCTGGATTATCCAGGTGGTCATGGGAAGCTGGTCCCCAGGAGTGCTCTTCAAGACTATAGCCCGCCCAATAAATTAAGTATAGTCACTCCCTCTGCAGTTTAGAGTAGAGGATAATGTGGAATATGTATTCCTCATGCCCTTGGACCTGGAGGCAGCTGTTAGGACTGATCAAGAAGTGTGTCCTCTGCGTAAGGCTTCAGGAGGGAGACATGGAAAAAACGGGATATATCTTAAAGGAGCTGCAATTTGAATTTGCTGACAAATTTGGAAGGGTCCAAGGAACTGATGGTCTAGCTTGCATGATGGCCTGTTCATACAGAGGAGTTTTACTGCAAGCCAGTTCTTTTCACTCACTGAGAACTTGGCCTTCCTGGTGCTGACAGCCCGCACAGTGCTTGTAGTGCCTTTGTATGTCTTTGAGGTGGTCCTTGGGCTCCTTCTGGATACGGTGAGCTCATTGGATCCGGTTGGTAGCTTCTGGGTTCAGGGAGACTGCTGGAAAGGCCAGGCAGAAGAGAGGGTAGAACCAGTAATTTGCAAAAAAGGGACTTCACAATGGAGGCATGGTCAACATTGTTGTATGAGAACTCAATAGAAAGGCGGGAGAACCAGTTATCTTGATGGTAGCTGACAAAGCACCTTGGGCATGGCTCTAATACTTGGTTCACCCTCTCCATCTGCCCATCGATAGTATACAAATGAATTTAAAATGCAAATGTCCATTAACTGGAGTGTTTTATGCCAAAAGCATGAGACACTTTGAGCCTTGGTCTGAGGTGATACAGTCCAGAACCCCATGAAGATGATCACAAGCACCACTAGGAGTTAAGCCATTGTTTCAGAAGAGGACAAACTATTACAGGGAATGAAATACAACATTTTGGTCATTTGATCTACAACAGTCAAGATCACTGTGTGGCTGTCAGAGTCAAGAAATTCCACTATGAAATGTCATTTGACAGAGGCCCAAGGTCCAGGTGGAGCGTCCAAAGGTATTAGGATGCTGAGAGGTATAGTTCTACGTGTCTTGGTGAA
The DNA here is from genome assembly GCF_025201925.1 of Gopherus flavomarginatus. NCBI lineage: Eukaryota > Metazoa > Chordata > Testudines > Testudinidae > Gopherus > Gopherus flavomarginatus. The sequence continues at coordinate 56,931,879 of NC_066626.1, read as the reverse complement.
TGCATACATGCCACAATAGTCAGTCCTGGACTTTGGCTTGCATACAGGGACATCAGAAGAAATGGAAGCCATGTGGAAAAATCTTAAGACAGCCGAAAAGGCCTACCATCAGAGTGTCATTGCAGAGATGAAGCATTTCTAGCCACGGTTGCCCCAGAGGAATGTCAGCTGTCCTAGGCTTTGAAGACCTGGGTTCTACTCAACACATGCTTATGCTAACAAAGATCATTTAATTTTTCACACAATCCAGCTGAGTAACAAAAATTTCAACAAAATTCTGTTTACGTGTAAGGCACATACATCAAAACCTTAATTTATAGTACAGAGCTTAAAGAAGAAGGAACATTCGTGTCCATTTTATCTAAACATACATCAACTGTGGCTCACACATCAGTGTATGTGAAGCTGTCTTTAATGTTTCCTAGTACAAAGGGGTAGGGGTAGGGATGTGGCCTCTGATGCCACATAAAATGTTGAGGAGAGGTGTAGGGAGGTGGTATAGTGAAAAGCCAGGATTATTGAATCTGTAGATCCACAAGAGTCTGCAGCATCTGTGTTTGCTCATGTAGAAGCTCCATTATGTCCTAGTGCATCTCCCTCTGACTCCTGGGTGTCTCTTTCTGCTCATTCCTTCTCCATACAGTCTGTAATATTCACCTTCCAGGCCCTCTGGTTCAGTCTGATGCAGCACTGACTTGCAGGATGTTGCTGAACATGTCATCTGGAGTCCTCCTCTTCAGCCTCCTTATCTGGCTCAGGTGTTCCACAGAAGTGGAGGAGGAACCCCTCAAGGCCATAACAGCAGCAGGTACAGATAAAAATGCAGAGATGTCATTCTCAGTATGATTAGAATGGAATGCAATAGTTGAGATTTAGAACTCCCTTCCCTTGCTCCCAAAACATTTTAAACAAGACACTTATTGACAGTGTTTTGGAGTGCTTATGCAAGGTGCCACTCACAGCTCGTCATGGTAAGTATGGCTGCCAGGTGTAAGGAAATGAGAAGAGAATTTCTTGTTTGCATGAAACTATGGGTATACAGCAATGACACTGAATACTGGCACTATTTTCCACAGGCAGTGGTGATTTTAGCTAAGATCTCACTTCTAAGAGTAATAAAGCCTCCCAGGCCTGTATCGGCTAGCCTGCCTACTGCAATGGTGCCTACCAAAGTTATCACTGATTAGTGTGGCAAAGTGTCCTACCAGGGAGAAAAATAAGACACCCATCCCTAGAAACCTTCAGGAAAAGTCTGTAGAGTACCTTCATCAAAGTTTCATCAAGATCTTTCAGGAGGATTCAAGGGATAACCATGTGCACATAAACAGACTGCTCTATATGCCTCCTCCACCTAATTCTTCAGGGGAATGAAAAGCAGATAATGCTACTTCTGTTTGTTGTACCACTATGTCTTCTAGTACAAGTAAATCAATGAAAAGTCAATGGCTGTGTCATACTAAGCTAGGGGTGCCATCATTTTAATGGGAAATAAATTTACACACTTACCCAAGTATTGGGCTCACTCATGTTTGATTTCTGGGACCGACTGGACTACACTGGAGTCTTAAACAGATCATGACATAACTGGACCCCTATGGTTACATGTCCCCATCCTCTCCCTCATCCATGATGTTCATGCCAGGGGACTGAGACTCAGGTTCTTGGAGGTATCACAGTCGTGTGCAGGATGTGGTGGCAGAGTCTCCACCAAATATGGCATGCAGCTCTTAGTAAAAGCAGGTCTGTGGATCAGCACCAGACTGACTGTTGGCCTCTCTGGTCTTCCGGTATGCCTGCTGCAGTCCCTGCGTTTTCATACAGCACTGTTGCTGATCCCTGCTGTACCCCTTCTCCTGCATCCCCTGTGCAATCTGTTTGTAGACATCTATGCTTCTACAGCTGGTCTATAGCTGTGCTGAATAGCCTCTTCTCTCCATAGGCCCAGGAGATCCAATATAGCCAGTCTACTCCAGGTTGGAGTGTGTCTGGAGCGCGCAACCATCATGGTTAGCTGGGCAGTTGTACACAACAAGGGAGAGTTGCTAGGTGTGCTCACCAAGATGGACAATCAGGAAGAGGCATTTCAAAAATTCACAGGGTTTTAAAGCATGAGTGGCTTCCATTCTCTATGACCCCTGGAAGTGGAGTCCACAATTGTGAACAGAGCAATCAGTGTCAGGCATTGTGGGACAGCAGCTGGAGGGCTGTTAAGCTTGACATAGGTAATGCAGTGTTCATATTTGTGCTGTGTCAACCTTAAAATATCAACCATGGCTCAACACCACTCGGGCAAGTGGTATTATGTTGGTGCAAGCATATATACACACCTGCCCCTGGAAATTTCCACTACATGGATCCGACGAAGTGGGTATTCACCCATGAAAGCTCATGCTCTAATATGTCTGTTAGTCTATAAGGTGCCACAGGACTCTTTGCTGCTTTTTCTTTGAAAGATTATTTCATACCCAGTGCGCCAGTCTTTTAAAATACATAACGTAAAACTTGCCACTGACAGCACAGCAAGCGGGTGGATGAAGAAATGGCTAACAGAATACGAATAAACAACTCCTTGTGGGCTCCTCAATCCGTTCGATGACAGTGGTGGGGAGTTCAGTCGACAAGAGGCTGTTAAGAATCTCAGGGGCCAGAAAAAGGATTGCCTTCTCAGTTTGCACCTATAACTGCAGGACACTGATGTGAGGCTATTTGATCAACTATCTAATGGAGAAGAAAGCAAGGACAGCCTGCAACATCCTTGGTCTCTGCGAAGCATGACAAAGAAAGGAAATGGAAGTGAAGTGGAAAGAGAAAGGTGCCATCATGTTGGGAAAAGGAAAAAGCATGAGAACTGTTGGAGGAATTGGTTTCACCATCAATAAGGAATGGTGTTCAAAAAAATTATCGCCTGCAAGTTCAAGTCATTGCGCATCGGTGTGCTACACCTTCAACTGAATGAGAACAGCACCCTCAAGAATATTCATATCTATGCTCCCACAAGCACAAGCGAAGATGATGATGTGAAAGAATTCTATCAGAAGCTTGAGAAAACCTTCTCAAAAATCCACATACAATCATGATGGTAGATTTCAAATTAATGGAGATATACCTATCTTCTAGAACTGGAAGGGACCATGAAGAGTCATTGAGTCCAGCCCCCTGCCTTCACTAGCAGGACCAAGTACAGATTTTGCCCAGATCCCTAAGTAGCCCCCTCAAAGATTGAGCTCACAACCCTGGGTTTAGCAGGCTAACGCTCAAACTGCTGAGCTATCCCTCCCCCCAAAAATAATTGAAGATATCCTATCTCTTAGAACAGAAAGGGACCTTGAATGGTCATTGAGTCCAGCCCCCTGCCTTCACTAGCAGAACCAAGTACTGATTTTGTCCCAGATGGTCCCTTCAAGGATTGAACTCACAACCCTGTGTTGAGCAGAAGGGAAATAAGGTGGAAAGTTTGTTGGAAGATATGGCATTGGCGAATGGAATCCATGAGGAGAGCGACTGCCAGCTCTAGTGGAGATGAAAGAAGTGTTCATTGGTAATACCTGGTTTAAGAAGAAGGCCAAGAGGAAGTGGACAGGGATCACACCCAATGTGACGAACAAGAATGAGATGTACAATGCGCCACTTATTGATCAGAATATAGTCTAAGATATCTCAGTAGTACCATGATTTAACACCAGTAGTGACCATTGATTGCTCCGAGTACAGCTCACCTTCAACGAAAAGGTGGAGAAGAAAGCGCTACAGATGGCAAATCAAAGACAGTGGCCAAACATATTCAACAAGGCAGTCTTGAAAGTGAATGTTTCCAAGGAAGACTGGAGTCTTCTAGATAACTGTGATAAGGATTATAAAAACCTCACCAGATAAATTGAGGCAATGTGTGAAATTAGCTTAGTCCTGCTAGTAAAGGCAGGAGGCTGACCTTTCGGGGTCCCTTCCAGTTCTGAGATAGGTATATCTCCATATTAAAAAAGAAAGAAGGACTGAAAAGAGTGAAAGGAAGAATCTAGGAGGAAATGTGGAACTTGCTAGAGAAGCAAATATGATGGTGACAAACTTGAGTACTCCCTCCTCTGCAAGTTAAGACAGAAGAAGAAGATGACGATGAGTAAAGGAGGACTTCAGGAAGTACCAAAATGAAAGGCTCTTAAAGACGGCCGAAGATTGCAGAAGCGTCAAAAAAAAATGCAAAAGGGAACTGACACTGTACAGGTCAACAATAATGGTGCTGAAGAATAGGGATGTAAAACCGGTAATTGACAGAACAGGGATGGAAGCAATCTGCAAAGATTTCTACACCAAACTTTGCATCTCAGATAAATGTCCTAGTACCAACACATCTACAGACCAATTAGCAGGTACTCCCAGTCCTTGTCTGCAAAGTTCAACATGCAGTTTGCCGCATGAAGGAAGGAAAAGCCCCAGTTAAAGTTGGACTGACAATTGAAATAAGAGCTGGAGGCCAAGACCTCTGGGAAAACCTTGCTCAGAGGCTTAGCTGTTACTTAGAAATGCAGAAGATACCATCTAGCTGGAAGGAATCCAACACCATCCTGCTTGTACAAGAAGGGTGATTGTGAAGATCTAAAGTACTATCGTCCAGTATGACTGCCCTCTCATGTCTACAAGCTGTTACCAAAATAAACCGGCTCTGAGTCTGGATGAGCAGCAGCTGAGAGAGCAGGCATGCTTTTGAAGGAATTTCAGCACAATGAACCATATTTTTCACTATAAACCAGCTATTGGAATGCTCAAGGGAATACAAATTCCCTTTATGCATTGCTTTGGTCAACTATGAAAAAGCATTTGACAATGTAGAGATCAATGCAGTGTTGAAAGCTCTTGCAGCAGGGCATCGACACAAACTACATCGAACTATTAAAGGAAGCCAATTCTGATTGCACTACAGATATAACTGATATCCCCCTTCGTATCTCAGTTAAGAAACTCTCCTTATTTCACATCTGTTTCACTGAAACTCTACACAGCCTGCCTCAAAATGGTAATGAGGTGGATGAATTGGAAGGGTAGAATCAACATCAACGGAGAGCAGTTAAAGCATCTCAGATTCACGGACAACAGTGTTAATCGCTAAAAATACTAGCAAACTACAGAAAATGCTGCAAGAACTCAAACACAATATGCAGCCAACTCTGACTGAAAATTAACCGCTCCAAAACTAAATTTATGCGGTCTGATATATTGCCACAAGCCCAAATAACAATCAAGGGAGAAAAAATAGACATATTGCTCAACTTCTATTTGAGCCAAGAAATTAACATGTGCTACAACCAGAAAGGTGAATTCACAAAGAAAGCAAGCAGGTTGGTGCACACTCAATTCTATCAAAGATGTCCTCCAAGAAAAATCAACAAGGCAACATGTGCCAGCCTCTTCAACTCAACAGTACCGCCAGCAATATTGTATGGCAATGAAACATGGGCTCTGACAAAGACAGAGGAGCAGCAAGGTGTCAGGGAGAGGACGATGGAAAGAAGAATTCTGGGAATTTCAATCCGCGACAGAGTCCCCAATGAAGTGATCAGATAGCAGAGTACACTGCAGGATGTCATTGTTGAGAGCAGGCATAGTAAAATCGGATGGACCAGGCATATAGCAAGACTCACTGACAATCAATGGACTGCAGCTGTCACCAAGTGGTACCCCCAGGAACTGAAAACCACTTGTCTGACCTCCAAAAATATGGGAAGATTTTATTGTTAAAAGACATGCCTGCACATGGAGAAGGAAGACCAGTTACATGAAAAATGGAAGATGTGTTGTGATTGGTGCCGTCTATACAAGGTCTGAAAGACCCATCAACCAATGTGATCAAGGACATAATTTAGTTTAAAAAAAAAACCCATACATCTGACAGAAATTGCAATGATATTTTAGCTAAATATTGTATTCTCACAAAAAGTGAGTGCATCTTTCTCTCTGTGTAAATCCAAAATGAAATATAAGCAACAACTGCATTTTTTCTTAACTGAGGATTAGTTACCACCACTTCAAGGGGAGTAGCAGTATGTTTGGGGGGTGGGGGTTATGTTGCCATTCTTTCATACTTCGCAGGTTGGCTGTTTGGAGATGAGTCCACCCACAGTCAATACTTTTGTTTCAGACAGCAAATTCTGTATGTCTATGAAAGTTATCCTCCTTAAATTATGATACAGCAGGTGCTAGAAGATGGTGGTGATCTCAAAAATTTGGAAGTAGGATACCAATTTGCAAAACACATATGGATTATTTCTATTGTGCAACTGGCAACTGTGCCTAGCAAATGACAACTAATATACAGGTGAACTGGTCTGGTCTCCAGCTCGGAGTCTCATAGACTCAAGGACTGGAAGGGACCTCGAGAGGTCATCGAGTCCAGTCCCCTGCCCTCATGGCAGGACCAAATATTGTCTAGACCATCCCTAATAGACATTTATCTAACCTACTCTTAAATATCTCCAGAGATGGAGATTCCACAACTTCCCTAGGCAATCTATTCCAGTGTTTAACCACCCTGACAGTTAGGAACTTTTTCCTAATGTCCAACCTAAATCTCCCTTGCTGCAGCTTAAGCTCATTGCTTCTTGTTCTATCATTGGAGGCTAGGGTGAACAAGTTTTCTCCCTCCTCCTGATGACACCCTTTTAGATACCTGAAAACTGCTATCATGTCCCCTCTCAGTCTTCTCTTCTCCAAACTAAACAAACCCAATTCCTTCAGCCTTCCTTCATAGGTCATGTTCTCAAGACCTTTAATCATTCTTGTTGCTCTTCTCTGCACCCTCTCCAATTTCTCCACATCTTTCTTGAAATGCGGTGCCCAGAACTGGACACAATACTCCAGCTGAGGCCTGACCAGCACAGAGTAAAGCGGAAGAATGACTTCTCGTGTCTTGTTTACAACACACCTGTTAATCATAAAAGTAAACCATCTTAGTGAGTGAAAATGTGTTTCATAGTTTAACATGAAGATTATTGCACCTTTAGGCATTTTAGTTGTATTAATCCACATTCACTGGGTTGGGTTAACTAAATACCTGGATTATTTTATAATCTTAAAAGGATGAGTGGGCGTGTATGTGTTTTTCTTAGCTACTAATTTGATTATTTCTAACTCTGCTACATGAGGCAAGAGGATTGTGTAATTCCTCCCAAGTGGAGAAGGGAACATACAATTGAAGTGATATCCTCTTCTCCATTTTAACATAATCATGGCAAAAAAAATTATTCCAAAACAAGTAAGGACATCTAGACTGGTATAGAAAAGAAGAGAGCAAACAATCAGAAAATAAATTTATCTCTGTCACAGATCCTTAGGATCGGTGCTACGCCCTCACCTTTGGAACAGTTGTGTGAAGGAACCTCTTCAATGTGCCAGACCTCAAGGAGTCTGGCTCTTCCTTTGGGGTAAACCACATGGCTTCACCAACTCCTGAGACAACCTCTGAGGCTTCAGCAATCCTGCTTCACCTCATGAGCTTTGTTCAGCAAGTCGAAGTGGGACAGTTGTGGTAGAGACTTGTACATTTCTTAAGCTTTAAATCAACTCACCAAGTATTTACAGTGACACTCAAACAACATTTTCAAAATAGTAGGGTCTATTAGTCAACTGATTGACATGGGGGTCAGAGAGACAATGCAAGCTCCAATGATTCATGTAAACTTCTCAGCAGGGAGGCTGAGCAAAGACCCCAGCTCAAGAACAAAAAACAGGAGTTGTGAGGTGGGAGATTAAGTGTTGGCTTCTGGAACACCTTATGGGAAGTCTTTAGATTAGCACAGAGAAATGAAAGTTAAAGCTTAGCCCATTATGGTCAGCCCAGGGCCCCAGTCAAGATGTAATGGAACTCCATTTTCAGGCTCTGTCCCTCTCTTTTAGGCCAGGTCTACATTATAGACCTATATTGATATAACTTTGTCGCTCATGGGTGTGAAAAATCCACACCCCTAAGTGACAAAAAGTTATGCCAGCCTAAACCCCATGTAGACAGCACCATGGGAGAGAGTCTCCTATCAACGTAGCTGCTGCCTCTTGGGAAGGTGGATTACCTATGCCAAAGGGAGAAGCCTGCATTGGGGTATTTTTGCAGACCAAAAGTTTGTACAAAATTTGCTTTTAGGTGGAATGAATTTTGTATACCTTTTAAAGAAGACATTTTAAATTTGGTCTTCAAACTAGGCCACAAAAATGTATTGTGCCTAATTCTTCTCTCATTTAGACCAGTTTATTTATTAACTACAGTGGAGTTACTCCAGACTTATACCATGTAAAGGAAAGGATCTCTTCACAAGTTCGTTCTCATAACATCCTTGTGAAACAGGGAAGCATCATCATCTCCATTTTACATATGAGGAGTTGAGGCATAGAGAGGCTAAGTGACTTTTCAAGGTCACACAGGACTCCCATTGTGGAGCAGAAATTGGAGTTCAGATCTACCATATCCTAAGCCAGTGTCCTAACCACTGGACCATCCTTCCTATTTATTTCATTTGTAATTTTACTACTCCAGGATAAGAGTGTCCTTCCAAGGGTCTGGGTGCACTTGATAATCTTTCAAAAGTATTCATATAAACATTCATAAGTTATCCCAAGATCAAATCAAAGGACTCTACAGCAATATAAATATAATTAATTAGCCTCTCCACAAAATCCACCAGTGTCCCTTACAAACACTGTTCAGCACTTCCCATCACTCTAAAGGGAAAAGATTAGCCTTGTAGCACACTGAGAAGGCTAACTCAGGCTGTTCCTCATTTAAGCAGAAACAAATTCTAAAGGTTCAGTGTCCTAACAGAGAATGTCCTGCTAGCTGTCTCCTCCTTCTTATACCAGTAGGACTCCTGCTCATGTCCCTCTGCTAACCACAACTGTGGCAGTATGTCACATGATCTCTACATGATAGTTGCATGTTGTAGATGCATAGTACCTCACAGGAACAGCTTTAAGGGAAGATCTTAAAGAAAATTACAACCACCTGTCATTCCTCCATCAATGTTTGAAATAAAGCTGAGGGAAATTTCCAGAACCACCACTTTTTCTGGGACTAATGGAGAACAAAATCTTTGGAAGGCTCTCCACAGGAAAATAAATAAAAATAAAAATCACTCCACCCCACCAGCTCATACAAGAACATAACTTCAAATACCAAACCTCAAGACAGACACCAAGGGGTGGGGAGAACTCAACTTAAAAGGGACATCATCAACTTGGAAAAAAAACCCCATCTAATAATCAGACCAATGCACACTGCTTCTTGCCCAACCATATCATCCATCTTCCACGATTCTCCAAACTGAGCCAACAAGACAATGTCATTTATGTATTCAGGATCGCAAAGCAGAATGGTTGCCAGCTCACTACCACCTCAAGCTTATCCACCAATCAATCAATGCAGATACTGAACAATGGTGACAGAACATAGCCATGTGTCTGTATTACTGTTAAAGTATAATATACAGATGTCGTTTCCAAGCTGGTGTCCCTTTTAAGCTTGATTTCTCCCCAACCCTGATGTGTCTTTTCTGGATTTTGGTACTTGAAGTTATACTCTTGTATCAGCTTTTGGAAACATTGAGATCACATGTTGTGAACTATTTAGAACAAATCATCACACCTTATTTTGAAATCACCTGTTAGGAAAGTCTTCAGTATTAGTAAGTACAGATGTGCTCTGAAATATCTGTAAACCTGTGGAAAAGAGCTGCGAAAGATAGATAACTCATTTTTCAGAATCAGAGGAATTACCAAATCCTCTTACTTCACAATGTTGGTGTTACAATAATTCCTAAAGGCCCAACTGAGATCAGGGCGCTTTTGTGTTAAGTAGCGCACATGCACAGGAAGATATCCCTGACTTAGTTCACTGTGCCATGAAGAAGAGAGGATGGTTGGTCTTTTGGCAGATATAGGACAAGAAATTGTGAGTGCTTAGTCCCCCAGATTGCAGTGCCCTTTTCCCCACCCTGAACAGAAGAGCTCTAGCTGTTTCAGTGTGAACAAGGATTTCTGGTAGCCCAACCTTCTTCCCACCCATCCACCTCCCCCCCAAAAAAGACAGATTCTTACTTTCAGTAAGCTGTTCCTTGAACACCTCAATACAAAGGAAAAAAAACTTCACTCAGTCATGTCCTACAGTTTCTTACAATTTACCTTGACAGAACACAGGCACTCAGACATTTGAAACAGCTATTTGTCTTATAGGAAGTCAGAAGCTGGGTGCCAGAGTGTCTAGCATTTCAATATCAAGGTGGATTAAAGAGTATTATGGAAGCTTAAGTAGCTCTCAGGAAAGAGATTCCCATGGTTTTAAGGGCTCAGTCCACCAGAGCAGTTGCTCGCCTGTAATTTGGGTTGAAAGATCAGGGTTTCTCTTCTGGAAACTTTTATGGTGACCCGCTGGGTTGTGCTTCACCCATTTGACAAGACATGCACACCTTGCTGAATGCTTCATTTGCCAGAAATATCAGTGGACGAGCCTCACCCAATTTCATGGGTACTTCTTAAAAAGTTCCCAAACATCTGATGTAGGCCAGCAAAAGAAGAAATGTTTAATAAAATATTACAAAACTTTCTACGTCACTGCAACCTATGTGTGCCTCAATTTCCAACATACGTTACATAGTTACCCGTGGGGGGAAAAGAAGGAATTAAATTTGCTACCAGGGTAGACTAAGGGAAGTGACACCCACCTATGTATCTGTCTGGGTGGAATGAAGAATCATTAAGGAACTGGTTGAAACCACCCCAGATTGAGATGGGAGTTAGAGAGACAATACAAGCTCCAATGATTCATGCAATTCCCTTACTTCTCAGCAAGGAGGCTGAGCAAAGACCCCAACTCGAGAACAAGAGACAGTTGTGAGGTAGAAGATTAAGTGTTGGCTTCTAGAAGAAGCTGGGAGAACTTTCACCTGGTAACTGACTAAGGAGGTCAGACTAAGGGCTTATCTTCATGTACAGTGCTATAGCTGCACCGGTCTAGCTGCACTGCTAGAGTGCTTTAGTGAAGGTGCTACTATGCTGATGGGAGAGCTGGGAATAGTGAACTGCAGCCACAGGGAGCTGAGGGGCTCCATGCCTGCAGACACTCCAGGTAAACAAAATGTCTCAACCCGGCAGCGGCTTACCCTGACAGGCCAGGAGCCAAAGTTTTCCAACCCCTGAAATATAGGATCGGCTTACGAAAGGGTCATACAGTTTTTGCTGTTTTTACCTATCCATTATGGGGGTCAGCTTATAAATGAATGGGCTAATGAACGAGTATATACAGTAGATCTGTAGTGTAGAGCTGGCCTATGAGAGAGGGACAGAACCTGAAAATGGAGTTTCATTACATCTAGACTGGAGCTCTGGAAAGAGGCGGCTCTAGACATTTCGCTGCCCCCAAGCACGGCGGTATGCCGCGCGGGGCGCTCTGCCGGTCGCCGGTCCTGCGGCTCTGGTGGACCCTCTGCAGGCATGCCGCCGAAGGCTGCCTGCCTGCCGCCCTCCCAGCGACCGGCAGAGCGCCCCCCCATGGCATGCCGCCCCAAGCACGCGCTTGGCATGCTGGGACCTGGAGCCGCCCCTGGCTCTGGACTGACCATAACAGACTAAGTTTTAACCTTCATTTCTCTGTGCTAACCTAAAGGCTTCCCATGAGGTGTTCCTTTTCCCCTTCCTCTTATCCTAAAAGAGTAAAAATACAAATGAAATAAATAGGAAGGATGGTCCAGTGGTTAGGATGCTGGCTTAGGACATGGTAGATCTGAACTCAAATTTCTGTTCCATAAGGAAGTCCTGTGTGACTTTGGACAAGTCACTTAGCTTTTTTGGGCCTGAACTCCTCATCTTCTAAAATGGAGATAATAAGGCTTCCCTAGCTCACAAGGATGTTGGTAGAACAAACATTGAGATATCCCTTCAATCTTTTAAAGTGCTTCACACTTTGTAGTCAATAAACTGGTGTAAACAAAAGGAGAATTGGAACAATACATTGGCCGTATGAAAACCAAATTTAAAATAACTTCTTTTAAAAGGTTATTCAATACTCATTCCACCCAAAAGCAAATTTCACACACACCGGAAGTCCCTCAGTACAAGGCCCTGGGTAAAATGTGTAAGCTATGGTTCTGCATACAGAACTACCATTAAAAGGAACAGGAGGTTTGTATAAAGAAAAAAGGACACTCATACATAGGGCGGAATTCAGTCTTGTTTTAGTAACCTACATAGAACTCCAGGCAGTGTTTGCAATTAGCCTACTAACAAGGTCAGCTGGACAAGGCATCAGTATAACCATGCTCATGCCCAGGCCTGTGTGTAATCATGAAACCACAGCACTGCAGTTTTCACCTGGCAAGTTGACACTTCAAAAGAGCCATCACTTGGGTACATGATCTGTCCTGACAAACTTTCTCTCATACAAGTAGTGGTGAAAATGTTCTATGCCAGGATTTCCTGCCAGGTGGTGCAATAATTTCCCCTCTGGAGAACTTAGATTTTTGCAGTAATAAGCCACCATGTTCTGAAGTCCTTCGTGCTCTCTTGTCAATACCGTCCCCAATTGCTCGCACTAGCATCTGTGTCCAATACGAAAGGTGTTTCGAAACAGATAGGCCAAGACAGGAGCAGTCACAAGAGTCCTTTTTAACTCTGAAAATGCTAAATTACACTGTTGACCACTGAAACATTTTCCCTTTCTTAGACAACCTGTGCAATGGTTTTGCAATATTCGCAAACTCAAATAAATCTTCTGGAAGTAACAGCAAAACCCTACAAAACTCTGCACATCTATGAGCACCTGGAGAGTTGGCCAGTTCTGCACAGCCTCAATTTTCTTTGTCAATGGAAATTTCCACCTCACTGATTGTGTGCCAAAGTAAATTACCTCTTCTTGAAACAGTTCACATTTGGAACTTAAGGTTATCACAGACCATTTGCATCAGTTCTTGGTCAAAGGTTTTAGCAGGCACCAGGACATGATCTAGGTACAGCAAACAAGATGAGAGTCATGTCATGCAATACTCTCTCCTCTAACCTCCCAAAAGTGGCAAGTGCACTGCACAAGTCAAAAGCTGTCACTACAAACTGCCACAGGCCTTATCCTGCCATGAAAGCGGATCCACAAGGACAGGTAACACTCCCCTGAGACACTGGTTCTCAAAAGCAGGTTCAATTATTTCAATCTTTCCTTAGCTGCTGTTACAGTTTCTGCCCTTGGAGGCAGGACAACTTGTCCACTGCAAACCAACTGCCTACAAATCATTTGTTTCACCTGAGTCACATCTTTAAAGGGAATTTCCACATTGTAAGATATTTCTTGGCACTGGCTACGTACCTGTTAGCCAAGGTAGTGAATGAGCTCTTAATTGGTTTGGGTTTAATTATGGCTATCTAGTTCTCATGCTCAAATTCTAGCGATCCAATTTTCAAACTCAGTAATCCCAGTTTCTTGGATGGGTGCACATTTCCCAGGCACTGTCTCTATTTGAGACCAATTGAGTGGTTCTGTTTTGGGAACCCTATTCCCTAGACTTTTTAGCATATCTGGTCTAATAATTGTTACGTTTGACCCAGTGTCCACTATTCCAATGAAGTTCACAGATCCTCCTACACACTCAATAGCCAAAGTCCCATTACTGTTTAACTGTCCAGATTTAAATAAAAACTGTGGGGCTGATCTTTGTACTGTCAAACTGTCCCTTCAGGTTGATGTCCCAGTGTTTTCTGAACTGGGAGAGGGGGCTTTCACTAAAAATTTGTGACACTATGTTTTGGACACCTTTATATTTATAATTGTCCTTTTTGTGACAAATTTTTTCCAAACTTCCACATTTAACTCAACTACTGCCTTAATTTTGTATTATTGCCAATTTCCTCTGTTTTATGAGCTCTGTTTATCACTTTTCTCCTTCAAAAGAGTCAGATCATATTAGATTCCCTTTTCCATCATATGTATTAAACAGTTTTTATTTGCAAGGGCTTATGATGATCAGCTTCTGTCATCCTCACTACCAGCTGCTTCCTCTTCTGCAAGAAATAATTCAAGTTCCATGGCAATTTCCATAACCTCCTGGAGTGTCTTGGGTCTCCTTTTGCTGAACCTGATCTGCAAGTCAGAGTCCAACTAAGCCTCTATAAACTGATCCATTGTCAATTTATCCTGAAGTCCTGATTGGTATCTGGATATGCCAGGAACACAAGTCTCCTCAGTTCCTCTGCCAGTTGAGTTGGAGATGCTTTTCTCCTTCTAGCTCATAGCTGTGCCAGCTCAGATTGACAGCTGGCTCCACATTGCATATTAAGGACTTTTATCCAGATACCCCCCAGAAAAGAGACTAATGTAAGTTCTGTAGCACTATCAGAGCTGAACCACCCTCTTTCTGCCCATCTGTTGAGCATACATTTGGGCTATGAAGTTGAAATAAGCCACAAGCGTTTCCCCTCTGAGAATTACAAATGGAGTAAAAAACTGTCGCGATGTCCAGTCTTTCCCCTGTCTTGGTCTGCTCCAGTTCCATATCCAGGCAGCTGACTTCCACTGCGGCCTGTGACCGTTTGATTTCCTTCTCAAGGTGATTTCTCAGCTCCTTAAGTCATTATCGCAGATCCTCTGCTGACAAGTTCCAAGGTGGCCAGAGCTGTACCTTACTTCATGGAAAAGCTTCTGCTCTATGGCAGTCAAATGGCTGGTTACCTCATTGGTTTATCTTGTCATTCCAGATTGGGAGTTTTGCAGGTGTGCTTCCCAGTCCATCCAAAACCTTTGTAGTTTGCTGCTCCAACAGAGATTTCATCTCCACCTGCAGGTCATCTCTCTGCCCCTTCTGAGAAACCTCCAGATGGTGCTTTAATTCCTTTTGTAAAATATCTGGGTCATGGTTTTAAATCTTGTTTTAATGTCTTCTGTCTTTTTTCAATTCTTTTTGGAGATTTGATATCTGCAAGCATCTTCATTATTTGCTCTATCTTTGTTCACCTTGAATGCCAACTCACAATTTCTTTCTTGGAAACAGGATCCCACTGTTGACAACAGTATTGCCCCTTCTGAATTGAGCAGTTAGCCAATTTAGGGGGTCTTGCAGGTTGTTTCCATTAGGAGGAAAATGACTGATGCAGTCAACTATTTCTCTGATGCAATTCTATTTACAGAGAGTTTACATAAAGTCTTATTTCCTGGTCACATTAACGTTGCCCTTCTGATTGCCGTCCTTGGCTTTCATCTGCTTCTCTCCTATCTTCTCTCAAGTGTCTCACTACTTCTCTCTCGCACACACAGCTCTACCAATCAATGCCCTAGCTCCTGAGTTTGCTAGATCAATCCTGAGGGAAATACTTTGAGCCACATGGTTCAGATTCTGTTCAAGCCTTGCCATGTACTTGTGTTTTGGATGATTCTTCTATTGTGTCCGCTGTCCAGTTACTTAAAGGAGCTCAACTGCTTTTTACAGTTACCCTGAATGAAAGGCAGCTGGTGTACCCACCAGCTTCAATGAAGTTTAAACCAACCCATAACACCCACAGACTTTCTGCTGCAGATGACCTCAACAAGGATCTATGCATGCTGATTTATTCTGTCATAGATCCTAGGCAGAAACTAGGGTTATGTCTACACTGCCCCGCAGTTCTAACTTTGGGGTGTGAATAGCAGTGTGCACAGAAGTACTGCACTGTAAGGGTATGTCTACACTGCAAGTAAAAGCCCTTGGTTGGCCAGTGCCAGCTGACTTGGGCCACGGGGCTGTTTAACCCTGGTATTAACACCCAAGCCCCGGGAGCCTGAGTCAGCTGGTTTGGGCCAGCCACAGGTGTCTAACTGAAATGTAGACATGCTCACAGCCTTCACATAGAGGAGTTAGGGTATGACCTAAAAAGTTGCCTAGTTTGCATTAGTGTAACTCTGTTTGAAGGGATTACAATAATATAAACTAGGAACCTTTCAAGTCATGCCCAGTGTCCACATAAGGGAGTTACAGTGCAGCCCTTTGGTCTGCATTGCTATTCACTCCTGTGTAATCTGAACTGTGGGGCTGTATGGACAAGCCGCAGACTCTGAAGTAAAGTATCTGTTAGGCTGGCAGTATAAATATCATACTTTTTGGCTAAACCCAAAGCCAAAAATACATACCAAAACTTTCAAGGTTAGCACACTATTGTTACTGTGACACGAGTAACCTAACTTAATGGTCAGAGCAGGAGTAAGGCTGGATCAGCTACTAGGATGTCAGAGTCTGAGGCAGGCCAGAGGGCAAAACCAAGAGTCAGGCAGGGTCTGGTTATCAGATGATTAGCAGTAGGAGCAGGTATTGCAGGGGAAACAGTCCAAAGCATGTATGTAACTGGGTGTATGCTCCTCTGCTGGGTTTAAATAGGAGTTGTGAACCAATCAGGATGCCCAGCATTTTGCCAATCAGGTCCCAGGACTGGGGTCCTCTTTCAGTGTTCAGCTTCTCTTCTGACAAAAGTGAGCAGATCAGCAGGTAGTATACTGAAACTTACTAAGTCCAAAGAGCCCTGTGGACCAGAATTCAAGACGTGTAGTCTGCAACATATGCTATCCTGCTCTTCCCACTCATAAAAATGCATAAAAAGGCTGCAATTTCATTTACTGTGACATCATAAATATATTTACAGTAAAAGCTGTTTTATTCAGCACTTCAGAAACCGGAAAGCTCTATAAACCAGCATTCCTGATCTGCACTGAAAGTCTGGTTTATAGTCTAGTTGGCATGGGGCTGGCAGGGGGTTGGGGCACAGAAGGGGTTATGGGGTGCTGGATCTGGGCAGCGCTCACCTTGAGCAGCTCCCGAGAAGCATTCTGTCTCCACTTCTGCCCTGAGCGCTGGCTCTGCAGCTTCCACTGGGAACTGGCTGGGAACTGTGGCCATTGGGAGCTGTGGGGGTGGAGCCTGCAGGCAGAGGCAGTGCGCAGAGCCGCCTGGCCATGCCTCTGCCTAGGAGGAGCTGGGATGTGTCGTCACTTCCGGGGAGTCACATAAGGTGAGTGCCACCCAGCTGTAGCACTCTGAAACCCCTCCCATGCCGCAACTCCTTTCCCAGAGCCCTCTCCTGCACCCCAACTCCTTTCCCAGAGCCCCCTCCTGCACCCCAACTCCCTCCCAGAGCCCACGCCCTGCACCCCCTCCTGCAACCCGACTCCCTTCCTCTTAGTTAACCAGCATTTTGAGTTACTGGTACCCTCCATTCCCCCAACATGCTGGATAACAAAGTTCTTGCTGCTGAATGAAGTATTTTCTTCATGTTACCAGAACCAAAGGTAAAATTTTAGTCTTTAGTATTATTTTTGGAGGATACATTATTTAACATAGCACATGCGTAACAATCTCCATTCTCATTTCTGATCTTTAATTATCAAGCCAATCTGACAAGCTAAAATGTACAACTATTTACATTCCAAACTATACATTAATATACTTACACTTATCAATTATTTGTCTTACTTCCTTATTGTAATATATACAACTACAGAATAATCATTTGCATGCACACACCCATTATTATAAGTCTAGTATAGTTCCATGCATTCCAAGGCTTATCTATAATGACAGGCTACTGTTGGAAGACAATCTAAGTTTCCACCAATTTAATAAGTTTAGCAGAGCTGAAAAGGAAAAATAAAAATGGAAATGTTGTACTATTTCTTATCACGAGAGGTGCTTTTAATTTTCTATTCCAAATGAATGATAAACAGTTTTTATTTATGAAGCAGTATAAATTACATAATGTATTGGTTTACGAAGAAAAACCCACAACAATATTCATTTCTGTTTGTTTATCACAATAAGGATTAAGCATAACCCACGGCTATGATCCACAATAAACTTTGACTGCAGCAGACAACATAGTCTCTGAAAGCAAAGAAAACTCCTTACTGCACAATCTTTTCTGGTAAGACAACATAAGTCCTAGAAACAAACATCACTTCACCTTTAACAAACTATTGGATATTGTTGAAGCTCTAGAAAAATCTCAATAATAATAACCCTTGTTGATATAATACACAGATCATAGATAAGGCTAGAGGGGATCACTATGATCATCTAGTACAGGGATCAGCAACCTTTCAGAAGTGTAAAAGCGGAAAAGAATCCTGTGGCACCTTATAGTCTAACAGACATTTTGGAGCATGAGCTTTCATGGGTGAATACCCACTTCGTCGGATGCATGTAGTGGAAATTTCCAGGGGCAGGTATATATATGCAAGCAAGAAGCAAGCTAGAGATAACGAGGTTAGTTCAATCAGGGAGGTTGAGGCTCTGTTCCAGCAGTTGAGGTGTGAAAACCAAGGGAGGAGAAACTGGTTTTGTAGTTGGCAAGCCATTCACAGTCTTTATTTAATCCTGAGCTGATGGTGTCAAATTTGCAGATGAACTGAAGCTCAGCAGTTTCTCTTTGAAGTCTGGTCCTGAAGTTTTTTTGCTGCAGGATGGCCACCTTAAGATCTGCTATAGTGTGGCCAGGGAGGTTGAAGTGTTCTCCTACAGGTTTTTGTATATTGCCATTCCTAATATCCAATTTGTGTCCATTTATCCTTTTCTGTAGAGACTGTCCAGTTTGGCCGAGTACATAGCAGAGGGGCTATGTAACTAACCTTGTTACCTCTAGCTTGCTTCTTGCTTTCAGTGGTCAATTACCTTCATTGTTAAACATTTGCACCTTATTTCCAATATGAATTTGTCTGGCTTCATCTTCCAGCCACTGGATGTTGTTATACCTTTGTGTGTTAGACTGGAGAGCCACTTATCCTTTTTAAATACTGGCACAGTAGCTTTCTTCCAGTCATCTGGAATCTCCCCAGTTTTCCAAGAGTTAGTGAAAGAACATTAATGGTCTAGCAAGCTCCTCAGACAGCTCTTTAAATGGATGCAAGTAACGCAAACCTGCTGATTTGAAAATGTCTAACTCTAATAGCTGCTGTTTAATATTTTCCTAAGTTACTATTGGAATGGAGTGTTTCATCATCACACAATATTTCCACCTCATCTAGCTTCCTCACCTCACCCCTTCAAAGTACAGGACAAAAAGTTATTGAACACATCTACCTTATTGAAAATTTACCATTTCCATCTTGTAATGTACCAATACCATTGTCAATAATTTTTGTTCCTAATATACTTTAGGAAAATTCCTTTTTAGTGTTCTTAACTCTGCTGGCCAGAGATTTCTCCTTGTATCCTTTGTTCCCTTATCAATTTTCTAATTTATATCAACATCACTTTTTTCCATTTGTTATTATCCTGTTTTATTTTTATAGCTGCCTTCACTTTTCCTCTGAGCTAGATTTGTTTTTTAAATCAGTGCATTCTTCTTTCTTGATTGTGTGACACTGGCTTTTGTAGCTTCTAATAAAAATGTTCTTAAATAATGCAATTATTATTCAATTTTTTCTGTGTAAAGTCTCTCCCCACTGATCTGGCTCATAATGTTTCCAACTTTGTGAACTTGGCCCTTTTAAAGTACAAAGTAATTATGTTACTGGATCGGACCTTTTCTGTTTGCACGTAACAAAAGCAACCAAATCATGCTCACCTGCACCTAAACTACCACTAATTTTTAGTTCTGTGATCAATTCCTCTTTATCCATCAAGAGGAGGTCTAATATAGAATCCCTCTGTGCAAGATGCAACACGTCTTGAGTTAGAAAATTGCATCTGTAACATTTAGAAATTCAGAGGATTTTTTCACACCGGCTGCCTGAGACCTCTGCATATGTCAGGCAGATTGAAGTCCCCCACAACCATGCAGCTTTTTAGCCTATACATTATAGATAAGATGACGACCTCCCAAAGCACCTATTCTCTAATATGATTTGGTAGACTATAGAAGACACTAACTAGTACTCTATCTTATACTTTAACTGAGAGATTACCTTCTAAACCAAAAATTATCTTTCACATTTTGATTAAAATTTGCTTCTGTTTAAATATTCAAAATTTTGATACATGCTTGTTTTTAAGAAAGAGGAGAGGAACCACATTCATCTCAGTATAACTCCTGTAAACTTAGTGAAATCACAATATGGAGGGATTTGACATATGGAAATTTAGCTTTAAAAGTGAAACTTTGCCCTTAATTTACACAATCATCCTCAAGGATAGCATGGATCTCTAGAGATAGTTTAATACAATGTAATACAGGCCGAATCCTGTTCACTTGAAATTAATGGGGTTACTCACAAGAGTAAAACAAGCAGAATTTAGCCAGAACACCTGGGCACAAACTGAGACTAGTGTGTCAGCCTATTTTTGTTTTTATTTTTATCTTTGCAGATTTCAGCAAGACAGCACATTACTGGGCCTGATAGCAGCATGTGACATTTATAAGTTTTTAGAAGTAACAGGAGAAAAAACTGTCATGGACAAATTAACTAAGAGTCTTTTTTTCAAATGCTGTGTTACTTATATGATGCTCTAAAATGTAATACACTTACATATTTGGTGAACAGTATAATTTTATTTACCCAGTAACATATACCCGTGATGGACTACAATGAAAAATCTATATATGACAAAAATCCAATTTTTCATACAAATGATTTGGAACTCATGAATCATAGGTCAAATTAGAACATTTTAGGTTGTTTTTCTCACTATCATTTTTTTTTAAGTAAACCAGGCCTCTCGTATTTGTATTTCAGCATCACTAGAGGCTAAATAGTCTCGTGCTTGGCTGGTGAGATGGGAATGACTTGGAGGTGGGATTAATTCCTGCTGTTTAGACCATTTATCGTTTTTTACAAAAAGTCACTGAAATTTGTTTCTCATTTCTTCAGAAACCAACATTAAGAATTTCACACAGTGGGGGGAAGATATAACCCTTTGTATTATTGGATTAATCAGAAAATAAATCTTGGATTGAAATTCAATACAAAAACCACAGGAACCCCATGTTTTCCACCACATCTTAAAAATACTTCTGTGGAGACTGTAAATTAATTTTGCAGCACAGGATCCTGTGTATGCTGCTGCTCCTGAGTACATAATGCTTGTTCAGTGATAAGTGTAGAAGCAGCAGAGGCACAGTTGAAATCTTCTGTGCTCCTGTTATGAGTGCTCTGTTGAAGAAAAAGGAGACAGCTGGTTTTCCCATTGTTCTCCTTATTTCCTCAGAAGAAAGTAAAAGTGTTATCCACACGTGTGTCCAGAAAAAGCACTCCCCCAACAGGAACAGAATAACGAAACTAGGTATGGTCACATACATTTCATGCTGCTCGTGCATAACTGGGTAAACTCTGTGTAGAAGCACAAGACCCTGGTACTATATCTTGCATGCTCACATATCACAGGGAAAGATCCATTTAAATACTTTGATTGATTGATTGATCCTAGAAGAGGGAAAAGAACCAGAAGTGTACAGGAAGAAGAGAATGGAAGGGAAAAGCCAGGAAAGAAAAAGAAAATAAGAGAAGGGGCAACAAAAGGGCAGTGGGAAGAGATGCAAACAAAGGGAGGAGACTGACATTGCATTGATGTTCTTCACATCTATTTGGGACAGAATTCAGCACTTTGCAACCACACCATAATAGATACAGCCCTGAAGAGACAGCACTCAACCCCTGAGGTACTTTACAAACACTTCAAACATCAGCAGTGATCATTTCTGAGGGCTGCTCCTCATTCAATTTTTGCCAGGATTTAACTCATTCGGTAGTGTGATACAGTTGGGACTTATTATTGCAGCACCTCCTACTGGTTGTCTCCAGGAATTAGCTCAGTCCAGTGGCGCGCCCTCTCTTGGTGATGTTCCACCCATTGTCTCACCTTTGGTTGGCATCTGAGCCCATGTCACTCACCAGCTTGTGGTATCCTCTTCAGGATGACTGCCCTAAAGCAGTGCCCCTTAGTCCACCCACACCCCATTTCGGGTAGGTGATCAGCAGCCTTTCTACACCCCAGCCATTATGTCCAGCCACACCCCTAAAGTCCAATCCCTCTTGTCAAGGATCTGGCATAGTCTGTGATGGCCGCTCCCCATGGCCAATGGCTGGGTGTACTGCAAGGGAGGAAGGCAGGGGGGGTCCTGGCCCAGGGACCCTCTAGCAACAGCCTTGCTGTCCTCCTTCTCTCCCCTCATCTGTCCACTTCCCTGGGCTGCTTCCCCTATGACCCCTCACACCCGCTAGGCCCTTCCCTTCAGAGCCTACAGCCTGGCAGGCTATGGGCTAGAACTCCCTTCTGCTCCTCAAGCCTGGCCAACACTGCCTGACTGTGGTGTGGGTCTCCCAGCTCTGGAGACTGACCTTCCCCTGTCAAAGGCCTAGGATAGGCTGCCTGCTTCCTTCACACAGGGCCAAGCTGAACCCTGATTGGCTGTCTCCAGTCTTGGCTCTGATTGGCCCCCTGTAAGCCCTTTTCCTATTAGCTAATGGTCTGCACAGGCCTACTGGCTTGCAGCAGCTGATACTCTCAGGGAGTGGGGCAGATGCCCCATGACAGGGTGAGGTCGGTCTGCTTAGGCTGCCCTGCTGGCTGGAGCTCTCCCTCTCTGGCTGCTACTGCTGGCTGGAACTCTCCTCCCTTCTTGGGCTTCTGCTGTTGACTAGAGCTCTCCCTCCTTTCCTGGGCTGATGCTTCTTCTGCTGGCTGGTGTTCCCCCAACCTGGACTACTACTACTACTACTACTGCTGCTGTTGCTGCTGGGAGGGGGGGCTTGCTGGCCTGCCTGCTCCTCACCTCTGGAGAAAGAAGCATGGGCCCCACCACCACCTAGGGGTTCCTCCTGCCTGGCTGCTGCTGCCATCAAGGAGATAGAAAAGAAGGATTCCTACCAAGGTACAATGTAGAGGGGGTTTGTTTACAAACTGAGTGACTCTTAACATTTCTGCGCCTGGGGTGGTGGTGACACCTGTTGCTGTTGAGGGGAGCAAGGGGGAGAGATGCAGAGTCCTCCCCCTCGCCTGTCTGCTCCCCCTACTGCCGCCCCCTCCACCACCCCGTGTACCACCTGAACCTACTCTTCACCCCTTGACGGGGCTGTTTGTTCTCCCCCTTTCTTTTACCGCCTGGTACAGTTTGCAGCAGTCAGCAGCAAGGACTGAGCTACACGAGCGCACGTGGGCACACGTACCTCCCAACCTTGGACTTATCCTATCCCCCTAGCTGTTTTTGGCTGGTGGGGTCCCCTCCCTGCTGTGTTCCCCAGCCTCCCTGTATTAGTTTGCCCCTTCCTCCCTGCAGCCTGCCCTGCCCTAGCCCTTCAGTGTTTGTTACCTGCCCCGTCCCAAACTTTTGGCTTTGGTTTGGTTACCTGCCCTGCCCTTATCTTGGAAGCTCCGCCCTGTGATTTGCCTGGCCCCTTTCTTTTTCCTCTGCCCTCCTTTGCACCCCCAAGTTTGGTCCCTCTTACCTGTGCGCCCATGACCCCTCCATAAGTGCTTGTGCCCCCTTTCGGTTGTGCCCCCACCACTGTTCACAGCATTCCTACTGATATTGTAGTCCTTCCCCTTCCCAGTGCAGCCGGAGGAGCCGGTATCCCTAACCAGTACCTGTGTCCCCTTCTTTTGCTCCCGCGTACCCCACCGCTGGCACCCTCCTCCCCTGCCCGCAGCCTAGCGGGGAGGAGCGGTTGTTTCTCCCCTTTTCCCCGGTTCTCCCTGTAGTTCCCCGTCCATTGATGCCCTCCCTCCCTGTACACAGCTTAGCAGGGAGGAGTGATTAGCCCTGTTCCCTCTCCCCCATCTCCCCTGCCTGTCTTGCTGGACCCTCCTCCCCTGCGTGTTGCCTAGCGGGGAGGAGTGACTGCCCGTTGCCTGTCACATATTGGGGCCTCCTCTTGCCACCATGGAGGAGGACCCAGCTCCTGCCCCTGTCCCAACCCCTCCTTCGACCCCTGCCCCGTCTCTGCTGACCCTGTGGTTCCCCCCTTGCCACTGCCCCTGCCTGCCCCAGCGGCTGACCTCTCGGCCATCACTAGCCCCAACTCCGCCATTGCCATGGCTGTCCCTTCCACTGGCAAAAACAGCCAGGGGAATAAAAAGGGCAAACGCCCTGCCCGGAAACTGAAGCCTCCTGCCAGAGGGGCCACCCTCCCGGCCGCCGCCTCGACACCTGCCACGCCTCCTTCCCCTGCCATTCTTTCCACTAGCTCTGGGGGCGTTCCATCTCAAGCCTCCGGATCGTACGGCTAGGTGGCCGCCACCCCTCTGCATGCCACTGTGCCATCTGCCCCAGCTGCCACCTCTGGTACCATCCCTGGCGGCTGGGACCCCTTCCCCTCGATGACCAGGAGGCTCGGCGTCTACTGCCTCCTGGTGCCCACCTCACCCCACATTGAAACATGCGGGCATTGGCAAGGGTGGTGGTGGGGCCCATAGCCATCGTGGTGGCTTCCAAAATGTATGGGAAGGTCATATTCTTCCTAGCATCGGAGGCCGCCACGCAGAAGGCAGAGGAGAAGGGTCTGGCGGTGGGGGACGTGTTTGTTCCCTTGGAACCCCTGGAAGACCTGGGCATACAGCTGGTGTTAACCTCCATCCCGCCTTCCTTCCCAACGCTGCCCTGCTGCCTGCCCTCTCCACTGGGCCATAAAGACCCTGCCCTCCGTCATGTCCTGTCTTTCTGCCAGCAGGTCCAGATCCAACTACCGCCAGTGGCATGTGACAGAGTGGCGCTCGAGGGGTCTTTCCTGGTGCCCTACCAGGGGGTCCACTACCAGGTCCATTATACAACAACAGAGGCCCGGTGCTTCCTCTGCCGGGTGACGGGGTATGTCCGGAGGCACTGTCCCCTGGCCCAGAGGGGCATTCGGGACCCCCAAGACCTGGGAGGGTGCCGGCCTTGTCATTGCCTGTGACCCTGGTGGCCCAGCTACCGCCGCCCCTCCTCCTCCTGCCACAATCCCCACTCAGGCCGCTGGGGGTCGCCGACACTGAGCTGGGTCACCTGCTGCACATCCGGGCCTGTGTGGAAGGGCTGATACTAAACCTGGTCAACGTCTACACCCTAAACACGGGCCCGGAACTAGCACGTTTCTATTGGCAGGTGTCGGCCTTCCTCGGCACCCTGGATCCTCATGAGTGCCTGGTCCTGGGCAGGGACTTCAACACCACCCTCAAGGACTGGGACTGCTCAGGAGTAGAGAAGTCCCAGGCGGCCGCGGGTGTCCTCAGGGAGATCATGGACCATCACTCCCTGGTGGACGTCTGGCACAGACGATGATGCCACCTTCACCTATGTCTGGGTAGAGGACGATTTGTCGTGCCACTCCCGGTTGGACAGCATTTATTTCTCATGTTTCTATCTGGCACGGGCCCACGCCTCCGGCATCTGGCCAGCCCTGTTCTCGGATCACCATCTGGTGAGCGTGACGGCCTCTCTCAGTTCGGAGAGGCCGGGGCTGACCTATTGGCATTTTATCAACAGCTTGCTGGAGGATGTGAGCTTCGTGGCATCCTTCTGGGAGTTCCGGCTGGCCTGGCGGGGGCAGCGGCGCGCCTTTCCCTCAGCAAGACAGTGGTAGGATGTGGGGAAGATGCATGCAGGGCTCTTCTGCCATGACTACTCCCGAGGCACCAGCCAGCAGAGAGATGCGGTGATAGGGCAGCTGGAGCAGGAGGTCTTAGACCTAGAGAGGCATCTGGCCTCCAGCCCCGAGGATCCACCCCTCTGCACAGCATACTGGGAAAAGCAGGAGGAGCTCCGGGCCCTGGAGGACCATCGGGCCCGGGGCGCCATTGTTCGATCCCGCATCTGTCTCCTTTGGGGGATGGATCACGGCTCCCGCTTCTACACCCTGGAGAAAAAGAGGGGGGCTAAAAAGCATGTCACCTACCTGAGATGCGTGGAAGGGTCAGTGCCTTCTACGCCAGCCTTTTCTCCCCAGATTCAACTGACGCCAAAGCCTTCAGGGTGCTTTGGACCGGACTCCCTTTGGTCAGCGCGGGCGACCGAGATTGGCTGGAGCTGCCTCTCTTTCTGGCTGAGCTCTCGAAAGCCCAACAAATCCCCAGGCATGGACGGGCTGACCGTGGAATTCTACCGCGTGTTCTGGGACGTCATTGGCCCAGACCTCGTCACCATCTGGGCCAATTCTTTGCAAAGTGAGGTCCTTCCTCTTTCGTGCAGGTGAGCCATGCTCACCTTATTGCCAAAGAAGGGGGACCTCCATAACCTACGGAATTGGCGTCCCGTCGCGCTCCTCAGCACAGACTGTAAGGTCATAGCGAAGGTCATCTCGCTGTGGCTGGGGTCCTTGCTGGCGAACGTGGTCCGTCCCCACCAGACCTACACAGTCCCGGGCCGGACCATTTTCCATAATTTGTATTTGGTCCGCGACCTCTTGGAGCTGGGATATAGGGATGGTCTGTCGTTTGCTCTCCTGTCCCTGGACCAGGCGAAGGCATTTGACAGGATGGACCACGGGTATCTCCTGGGCACTCTGCGGGCATTTGGCTTTGAGCCCCAGTTCATGGACTTTCTCCGAGTGCTGTATGCTTAGGCGGAGTGTTTGGTCAGGCTCAACTGGACCCTGACTGAGTCGGTCAGCTTTGGGCGGGGAGTACGGCAGGGGTGCCTCCTCTCGGGCCAGCTGTACACTCTGGCGATCGAGCCCTTCCTCTGTCTCCTCCACCAGAGGTTGACAGGGTTGGTGCTTCAGGAACCGGAGCTGCGGCTGGTCCTGTCAGCATATGCCGATGACCTGCTCCTCACGGTCCAGGGCCTGGGTGACCTGGTGTGGGTGGAGGCCTGCCAGGCTGTTTACTTGGCGGCCTCCTCCGCCCGGGTCAACTGGGTCAAGAGCTCTGGCCTGGTGGTCGGGGACGGGTGGCAGGCGAGCTCCCTCCCACCCGTGCTTCAAGCCATCCGGTGGAGCGCGGGTCCTCTGCTCTATCTCAGTGTTTATCCGCCACATATCCTTTTCCGCTGGAAAACTGGCAGGATTTGGAGGCCAGGGTGGGTGAGTGGCTACGGAGATGGACAGGACTGCTCTGGTGTCTCTCCCTGTGAGGGAGGGCACTGGTGCTGAACCAGCTAGTCCTGTCCATACTCTGGCACCATCTCAACACCCTGAGCCTGGCCCTGGGGACCCTGGTCAGGCTCCAGAGGACAGCCCTGGAGTTCTTCTGGCTGGGGTGTCATAAACCGATAGCTAAGGATTAATGTCTCTTACACCTGGAAAGAAGTAACCTGAAACACCTGACCAGAGGACCAATCAGGAAACAAGACTTTTTCAAATCTGGGTGGAGGGAAGTTTGTGGGTGAGTCCTTTGTTTTTTGGGGTTTGAATCTGTCCCTCTCGGCTATGGGAAGGATTTTTCTGTTCCCTGCTTTCTAATCTTCTGTTTCCAAGTTGTGAGTACAGAGATCATAAAACAACAGGGGTTATTGTTTTTTTCTTTTGTATTTACATGGTGTAGTTGCTGGAATGTTTTGAATTGTATTCTTTTTGAATAAGGCTGTTTATTCATATTTCTTTTAAGCAAATGACCCTGTATTGTCACCTTAATGCAGAGAGACCATTTTTATATATTTTGCTTTCTTTTTACATAAAGCTTTCTTTTTACATAAAGCTTTCTTTTTAAGACCTGTTGGAGTTTTTCTTTAGTGGGGAACTCCAGGGAACTGAGTCTGTGCTCACCAGGGAATTGGTGGGAGGAAGAAGTCAGGGGGAAATCTGTGTGTGTTAGATTTACTAGCCTGACTTTGCATTCCCTCTGGGTGAAGAGGGAAGTACTTCTGTTTCCAGGACTGGAAATAGGGAGGGAACACCTGGAAGGGAGAAGGGAAGGGAAATGGTTTATTCCCCTTTGTTGTGAGACTCAAGGAATTTGGGTCTTGGGGTCCCCAGGGAAGGTTTTTGGGGGGACCAAAGTGCCCCAAAACACTCTAATTTTTTGGGTGGTGGCAGCTTTACCAGGTCCAAGCTGGTAACTAAGCTTGGGGGTTTTTCATGCTAACCCCCATATTTTGGACGCTAAGGTCCAAATCTGGGAATAGGTTATGACACGGGGCTGCATTGGGTCCCTGCAGGTGTTTTGAGTCTTCCCCTGGAGGAGGAAGGGCAGGGCCTGGTCTGCCTTTGTAGCCAGGTCCATGTCTTCCGCTTCCAGGCCCTGCAGAGACTCCTTGCACGTAGTCCAGCATGGAGCACTTTGGCACACACCTTCCGCCACTGCCTCTGATGGATCCAATATAACTGGCAACTCTTTTCCCTCCACCCGAGGGGTCTTCCACAATACCTTTCAGAGCTGCTGGTCTTCTGCCAGGACCTCCTCTAGACCTGGAAGCTCTTTTCAGCGACCTGGTCCTTTATGGCCACCGAGGGGGCGGACCTCCTCGCGGAGCCCCTGCTACACAACCCCGATCTGCATGTGCAGGTGGCGGAGTCTCCCTTAGTGCGCCAGAGGTTGGTCCTGGCAGAAACCACTAGGGTCAGAGACCTCCTGGACTACGACGGGGGGACTGAGTGGATCCCCACGTGCTCAGTCGGCGCATGGGGCTCTCCATCCTTCCGACCCCCCTGCGCGTACTCCAGGAGGTGAAGGCCGCCTTGTCACCCGTTTCTCTTGTCTTCCTGCAGCGGACCCTGTGAGAGGATGCTTGCCACTCACCCCAGGCCACGTTCTGCGAGCCCTCTGCCCCCCCTCCCCCGGCCTCCCTGTTCCCACGCTTTGAGTCGGCTGCACACCCTGCAGCCGGTCTGGTTCCAAACTGCGCCTAGAGACCAACTGTACATGCTCGTGCTCTACACACTGCATTTCCTCACCCTTGCGTCCTGCCCCAACACCAAATGGTGGGATTATCTTCCACTTAAAGAAGGTGAGGAGCTCCGGTGGGCCAGCCTTTATTCCACAGCCCACCAGGGACATCGTTTGGCAGCTCCTTCATGGAGCCGTGAGCATGGCGTGTACCTAGTACGGTTCGTAGCCGTACCCAAGGCTTGCCCCTTTTGCGGTGTGAGGGAGAACCTAGGGCATGCCTATCTTGAATGCGCCAGGATGCAGCCCCTATTCCGGCTCCTCTAGAACCTCTTGTGGTTCTGGCTGCACTTTTCCCCGCACCTGTTCCTTTTTGCATATCCCATCCGTGGTCCCATGAAGTCGCAAGACCTCCTGCTCAACCTCCTCCTGGCCCTGGTCAAACTCTCCATCTATACTACCAGGAGGAGGACGCTGGACGAGGGGTGCTCTGCGACTATGGGGCCTATTTCCGTTCCTCCCTAGTTTTACGCATCCAGGCAGAGTTACAGTGGGCAACGTCCGCTGGCTCCCTTGACACCGTTGAGGAGCAGTGGTCACTGTCCGGGGTACTCTGCTCGGTGTGACCATCTGGTATCCTTGTTTTGAATCTATGACCTTCACTTCAATCCCTGTTTTTCTCATTTGTTGTCTCCTGTGTTCATTTGGTCCCTGGGTCCAGTGGTCCCTCCCGCTAGGCCTGCACCTGCCCACCCCCTGGGTTTCCAGTAAGACTACAAGTAGAAAAAATGACTTTGTTAAATCAGTGCAACATTCTAGAGCAGATGCATTTATATGGCTATACATGTATTATCAGTATAACTGCATCCATATTGGAGATGCACTGATTTAGCTAAGTTGGTTTTATATGAAAAAAGTGTTTATTAGATTGATATAGTTTGTTTTGGAAAATTTACAAAACCAGGTATGTGATATAAATGCCTTCATGCTGGTATACCAGCATCCATGCTAGGGGGTTGCTCCCATTTAAATAAATAACTTCTTCTACTGATTTAGTTAAATCAGTGCAAAAAGGGAGTGTAAAGCAGCTCTGTCATGGGGTCACCCATCACACTGGTGGCTCCTGGTGGGTGTTTTGGGAATTAGCTCAGTAGCAAGGGGTGTGCCCTGGGCTAGTAGTGGCTGTCCACCTGCAGATCCCTTACAGCTGCTTCCTCTCGGTATCTTTGTGGCACAGCCCTCCAGCCATATCACCATCCACTTTCCCCCCCTTCTGGGATTCCATAAAGGGATGCAAATGTCTTTTGCAGGACTGGGACCCAGGATCAAATTCATCCCTGGGCTGGTTCCCAAGCTGACACTATCAGAGGGGAGGCAGTTTGCGTTCACCTGATTATGGTTGTGTTAAGGGGCTAAATTAGTCCCAGGCAATATCCATTCTAATCTGCACCAGTCATCATGGCCCCTATGTCCCTTGCACAGCTGGGGAATAAAAAGGGCATAAGGAGGCTCCAACTATGCTTGATCCTGCCCTGATAAGCCCCATGACTGCCCAAGATTGAGCAGCTCATGAGTTAGTAATATTCACTAGGTGGGGCCTTATGACTGTGCAGATAAGCCTTGACCAATGATGAATCAGACTTTAGGACTGTAAACCCCATAAAGCAGGAACCCAACCTTCTTTTAAGTTTGTAATACGACATGCACAGAAATGACATTGTATAAATTATAAGTACAATAATGTTTAATCAGGATTCATTGATCTTTTTTATATTTGAAATTGGTGGCAAAAATGTTGGTCTAAACAAATCTCTGAATACTGTCAATAAAAATTGTTAAAGATGTTAACAACCTATTTGGAGCTTTCTAAAATCTGAAGTCTTCTGGTTTTAGGGTAATAAAATAACCTCACTGAAGCAAACATTTGAAACATTTTTATACAGTATATAGAAAATACCTAATTATTATTTCTGCAGTGCTGACGCCTGTTTGAGGATCCCAAATAATCTCCCACATTTATTGTGAGCATATCCTTAGAACAGGCTGTGTTTCCATATAATTCAAGAAAAACAATTTAAAAACATTAGTAAAAAGTCCATTTTATTCCTAAAGATGAGCTATAACTTGCCAAAAAATAACCAAAACCATCTTTAAAATAAGGTGATATCGATAGCTCTCTGCTATAATTTTCAGCTCACGTGGCTGTGTGATTAACATTTAGAAGAAGCTGAGCCAGGTGAAAATACAACTTGCAGAACAAGTTGAGTTTGACTATTGTGTTATAGGAGACTATAAAAACTACATATTAAATAGGGGTGTTGCAAGACTTAATTAATTAATGTTTGCAAATCATTCTGAAGTCCTTCAATAAAAAGCAGCATACAAGGTGTTGCCAAATGTCCTGATATTTCCAGAGTTGCACAATCTCGTATTCAGTTTTACTTTTGAGGGCCTCCAAACAAAATGTAATCACGTTAGCTCTTTGGTGCAGGGAATGTTTCTTTAATAAGTGTTTATACAGTGTTGAGCCCAATGGGATACCAGTCCTCGATTGGGGTCCCTAGGAGATACAACAGTACAAATAAATATGTTTTTTAAATTTGTGTGCTTGTGCCCTTGTTAATTTAAGTAATGGTGATGGTTTGCCAGCTCTGTCAATTTAAATCCTGTTTATCCACAAAATGGATACAACTCAGGCAGTGTTAGTTCACTTTTCCTGCAGATTGATGGACACTGTTACTCAATTCTAACCTGGAGATACCACTTCCATAAGTGAAGGGGTACCCCTTAATCATCATGTTCTTTAAAACCTTGCTGCTCACGTGACCCAGAGCCTTGGTCTACGCTATCAGGAGAGCTGGACTGAAGACATCCCAGAACACACAGCAGAACTTCACAGTCAGCCTGTGGATACTTAGGGACTCATTACAACACATTAGATGGGTGTTTTCTCAGAGTTTGGCCAGAGTGAAAAGGATCTCCAGCTAGTCCTTGTTGCCTATGTACTCGTTGGTTTCAGAAGTAGTGGACTCTCTACAGGGTCCTCTGGAAGGGCATCTCAGAGAACTATTGCACAGTTGCCATCAGCCAGATGGATACCTGGCATGAGGAGGAGAATACTGGTGATAATTCCTTTGTCCTCCCTATCTGTCTGCCTGCCTGTATCCATTTGTTCCCTCTTATCTTATACTGTGGGCTGGTCTTCACTATGGGGAGATTGATGCTGCTGCAATTGATCCAGAAGGGATTGATTTAGTGGGTCGAGTGAAGACCTGCTAAATTGATGACAGAGTGCTCTCTGGTCAACCCCAGTGCTCCAGCTCTCCGAGAAGAGTAAGGGAAGTTGACTGGAGAGTGTCTCCTATCAATGCAGTACAGTGAAGAGGCTGGGGTATGTTGACCTAAGCTACGTCAACTCCAGCTACACTAGTCACGTAGCTAGAGTAGCGTAACTTAGGTCGACTTATCCCCGTAGTGAAGACAAGCCCTTAGATTGCAAGCTCTTAGGGGCAAGAGCTGTCTTTTTGTTCTGTGTTTGTGCCTAGCACAATGGGGTCCTGGTCTGTGACTAAGCCCCATCACAATACAAATAATAATAACTGGTGAAGGCTTGGGTCCATCAAGCCAAAAGGAAGATGAGTGGTTAGAGTCAATAGTTTCCTGAGGGTGCAGAGGAGGACCAGGAAGGCTGACCTGGAGAAGCAGCATAGAACAATTGTGAAGACCATCTTGGCATTAGTGGAAACATGGATACTATCCACTGGGAGCCTGTAGCGGGTTGGTTACTCGTTCCTGCCCTGAGGGGTTTAAAAAGTGGCCTGGGAGGCCTTGAAAGCTGCAGCTCTAAAAGCTGGGCTGATTGGGGTGTGGACCAGCTGCAGCTGCTTCCCCTCCCAATCAGGCCACAGCTGGCCTGTATAAAAAGGCTGTGAGCCAGGAGCCCAAACAGTCTCCCTCTGCCTGTAGAGGGAGAAGGGCCTGGCAGACAACCTCCCCTCCTCAGTGGAGAGGATCTTGAGTTGGGGGTGTGTAGCAGGGTGGTCCCCTGCTCCTGCCCTGAAGGTCTTGAAACAGCCCAGGAGAGGGCTGTGGCTGGGGCAAGAAGCCTGGGCTGATTGGGGAAAGTAGGCTCAGCTGTGGCCATGCCCCAATCTGGCCCAGCTGGCCCCTATAAGAGGCAGTGAGCAGAGCAGTCTCTCTCTAGCTGTAGAGGGAGATAGGCCTGGCTGCAGGGAGCTAGAGACAGGGTAAAGGCTGAGGCTGGCAAGGTTGGCCCTCTGCAACCCCTAGTACTCCTTGGCCTTCTGCTAAGCTGCAGCCTGGGGCTTTCCAGGCTGGAGCTCCCCGGCTCCTCAGCCTTTCCCCAGTCCTGCTCCACTCCGGTATCCTGTCTCTAGCTCCCTGCAACCAGGCCCGTTTCCCTCTACAGCTAGAGAGAGAGTTCTTTGGGTCACTGCCTCTTATTGGGGCCAGCTGGGCCTGATTGGGGCATGGCCACAGCTGAGCCTACTTTCCTCAATCAGCGCTGGCTTCTTGCCCCAGCCCTCTCCTGGGCTGTTTCAAGCACTTCAGGGCAGGAGCAGGGGACCATGCTGCTACAGATCCCCATTGCTGCCTCCTCTTGGGTTGCATCACCTGAGAGTAGGAATTACAGAGACTTACCAGTACCACACATGTTGGAGGCCGCTGTGACAATAGCCATCTGCACACATCCGCAAGGGGCAAGGCAGTCAGGCTTCACAGAATATATCTTCATTGCAAAAAAGGTTTGTTCTTAATTTGGATTAGCTAACTCAAGTTAGCTATCTTGGGTTAAAACAGCAGTGAAAAGAAGGTAACTTGATTCTTTAACTTGGGTCAGCAGCTTGAGTTTGACGCAAGTTCCTATACAGAATTTAACTAATGCTGCTAACCTGAGTTAAAAGTCAAGTTGCTGTGTCTTGACTGGTACTTAAACAAAGTTACCTAATCCAAGTTAAGAACACACCCGTTTTTTTCTTCAGTTAAGACATACCCCCAGTAAAGTTTGGGCCCTGCTAGTGGAATGAGAGACAGCAACTGCTGAAGACTCTGCAGCCACTTGGGCATATGCCCTACTCTGAGAAACAGGACCCTTTATGCTGGTGAAGGATTTGTTAGCAACTACTGTGGATAATTTAGTGTTACTAACTCTTACAATTTTATCCCAAGTTTTGATATATTTTCTGTTTTCCTTGAACCCTCAGTTCCTGGAGTCATGTGATTATTGGAATGCGATGTGAGCATTTATTTCAAAAATAGAACGTTTCTAGCTCTGTGATTGCAGAGAAAGCTTGAAAGCATGAACCCTAAAAGGCTCAAGAAGAACAAAAATAACATTTATTATTTTCTAAAAATCCATGATTTTTAAGTCAATATCAGGATTTTGCTCTAGCACCTTTCTAGGGTTCTTGGCAAGGTAAGGCATGGTAGGGACAGTAGGTAGGTGACTGGTGACAGATTATTGTTCCTTACAACTGCCCAGGAGTAAGGCCTCCAAGGAAAAGTGTTGGGGCCTGCTATGGTCTTTTTTGATGAGAGGAAAAACTAAAATGAATTAAAAAGAATAAAACAAAACAAAAATGGAGGGGGGGGGAAGGAGAAAACCAAGCTACCCTCCTCCCCCTTTCTGCTGCTCCTTCCCTCCCCCCTCTCAAACCAAAGATAGCACTGGTAAAGCCCAGATGACCAGGTTTAGGAATAGATTTTTACTGGTAAATGTCAGTAAACATCAATTTCACCATACACATGCAACTCCCCCACCCCCTATCATAACCTTAGTCCCAGATTTGGACCTTAGCGTCCAAAATATGGGGGTTAGCATGAAAACCTCCAAGCTTAGTTACCAGCTTGGACCTGGTACTTGCTGCCACCACCCAAAAAATTAGAGTGTTTTGGGGCACTCTGGTCCCCCTGAAAAACCTTCCCTGGGGACCCCAAGACCCAAATCCCTTGAGTCTCACAACAAAGGGAAATAATCCTTTTTCCCTTCCCCCCTCCAGGTGCTCCTGGAGAGATACACAGACACAAGCTCTGTGAATCCAAACAGAGTGACTCCCCCTCTCCGTTCCCAGTCCTGGAAACAAAAAGCACTTTCCTCTTCACCCAGAGGGAATGCAAAATCAGGCTAGCAAATTCAACACACACAGATTTCCCCCGGATTTCTTCCTCCCACCAATTTCCTGGTGAGTACAGACTCAATTTCCCTGAAATTTCCCAGAAAAGAAAACTCCAACAGGTCTTAAAAGAAAGCTTTATATAAAAAAGAAAGAAAAAATACATACAAATGGTCTCTCTGTATTAAGGTGACAAAATACAGGGTCAATTGCTTAAAAGAATATTGAATAAACAGCCTTATTCAAAAAGAATACAAATTAAAGCACTCCAGCACTTATATTCATGCAAATACCAAAGAAAAGAAACCATATAACTTACTATCTGATCTCTTTGTCCTTACACTTAGAAACAGAAGACTAGAAAGTAGAAACTACTTCTTCAAAGCTCAGAGAAAGCAGGCAGACAGAAAACAAAGACCTTAGACACAAAATTCCCTCCACCCAAAGTTGAAAAAATCCGGTTTCCTGATTGGTCCTCTGGTCAGGTGCTTCAGGTGAAAGAGACATTAACCCTTAGCTATCTGTTTATGACACCCCCCCCCAAATATCCTTGGATAATAGAAATTTACAGGCAGTCAAACATCAAAGTAAGAAGAATGCTGCTTGAGAATTTATTAGAGTTTGATTTAAGGCTATTTACTTTGTATATTTTGATGGGACACTGACAACTTGTGTTTCAGCAGCTACAAATGTTAACGTTTTGTATCTCGACATCTACTGTAATTAAAAACCTGTTGTCTAACCCCTCCCACCCCATAATCAGCAACTGCAAACATTTAAATAGATTTTAAAAAGCTTAAAAATAAGCATTATCATCTGCCCAAACTATTAAAAATAAAAATTCAAAGGTGGGGCAGCACACGGAGGGGTGAAGAATCTAGGCAGAGATCTGACACCAGACAAGTTGACAACTGTGATAAGGGGGAGGAGGGAAGTAATGCTTTAGTTGGGGTTGGTCCTGCTTTGAGCAGGGGGTTGGACTAGATGACCTCCTGAGGTCTCTTCCAACCCGAATCTTCTGATTCTTTCCTCTGACTGCACTTAAAACGGCAAACTGGAGAAGAGGGGAGATAAACTAAGCGGGGGTGGGGAACAAGTCAAGTCGGGGTGGGGCAGGGCGACGGGTGCAGCATCCAATAGAACATCCCGTGTAGTCCAGGGGCATGAAGTAGGCAGCGGAGGCGGTTAGGAACAGGCGCGGACTCACTCACCAAGCAGGGGGCGCGCGCAGGTACGAGGCGCGGGAGCGTTTCTCCTGGCGCATAGGGGCGTCAGTGCCCCGCCTCAGCCGGCAAGGCGAGGTCTTGTGCTCCGCCCTGAGTGGTTCCGAGGGCTGTCAATTGGGGACGACTCGCGCACGCACCGAGTCGCGCGACAGGCAGCCGTGATTGGGAGAAAGGGGGGAGGGGAGCCAGGAGAGGAAACAAAAACAATCGCTCGGGCGCCGCCATCTTGGGTTCGTTTTGTACACCACACGGTGAATGGGTAGATATGAAATTACCACAGGCGAGCAGCAACAGCAGTACGGTACGAAGGGCCGTTCGGAGCTGCCAGCGGGACGTTGGGGACGATAAAGCCGGCTCCTTCGTCCGTCGCCGCCCAGAGAAAAGCTACGGGCTTGGCCTTTCACTTTCGCCGACCCCTAAACTCCGCTTCTGGGGGGGGCAAAGTTGGTGTGCGTCGCGCCGCCTGGGAGACGAGAGGGTCCGAGCCTGCGGCAGTTTCCTCAGAGCAAGGAGTGAGCCGGGGACAGAGCTAGGGGAGGGGGAGAAGAGGGGATTCCCCTCTCCCTTTCTGACCCTCTGCCCAGGGCTTGCCTAGTACCTGGTGTGGGAAGCACAAGGAAAAGGCAGTAAGAGTTCATCAGGCGTTCAACTCCCACCCATTGGGGAGCTTTTCTTCCTAAGAAAGCAAAAGTTGGAGTGAGTGGAAAATTGTCCAGGTTTGTCTCTTCTAACCACGTTGGGGGAAGAGAGAGAAAATGTATCCGTGAGGAGTTGGGAGAGGGGTGTGCATCAAACGGAAGAGCCACAAGTCCCGCTCATAGGAGAAAGAGAGCTGTCACCAGCCTGGCAAACACGGAGATACTGGCCACATCCAGCCAATCATGTGTATATAATAATGATACGCTCGCCACCTCAATAGAAGCGGATTCTCCTAGAAGCACAGCAATCAAGGAAGATGAGACTTGCCACGAGCCCATAGAGCACCCTCCTTCCCAGCGGCTGGAGACTGCATTTTTTTCAGCCACTCTTCACTGTTTAAACACCAAATATAGTCCCTTGGAGGGAATTCTTAAAGGAGTTTGCAATTCTGTGTAGAAGCAAGAATGTCTGAAATGTACAGTCTGTGTTGAAAGGACAAGGAGAGGATCGTGAAAGTGGGGGGGGGGGGAGAGAGAAGGGAAACGTGTGTCTTTCTTTTACTGAAGGGAAGCCCAGAGATTTACCTGGGTGGAACTGTAAAGGCTTGTTTGTTACAAGCTGTTGTTTTTCTCCCCGACCTTTTCCTCTGGTCACTCTACATCTCCCAGCATTATTAAACGTTACTGTTGCCCACGTGTGGCTGGTAACTTACTTTAGACAATTTTGTAAAGAAACTGACAAGTTTACTATTCTCTCTCTCTCTCTCAGTGGCTTAGTTGTTTTTGAGTTTAGAAACGGAGATGGAACTACTTGTTCAAACACTACATGTATAACGGGAGTGAGGCCGAAAATATATTGTTTACTAATTTCAGTACAACTTGCCAGGTCCAGCACGACGAGGGATACTTTACAGAGCTTGACGTGGGGAAAAAAGCTGAACTGTGCTCTGAGACTCGGTTCTTTTCCTAAAAGACGGTTTCCGCTGTTGACTTTTTATGGATTCTTAACGTTTTTTTTTTTCCCCTGAATTGCATTTTTCCACCATTTGTACAGAAGCCAAATGACACGTGTATTTTGAAATGCTTCTCCAAACATATATACCCCTTTATCGGGGATCTCACTAGAAGGAGCTGGAGGGTTGTCAGTATCTAAATATGTCTGATTTTGTTTTATGAACACTGTGAACTCCAAATATGTTGGCTTAGATTGCTTTATAACGGTTAAATTTGAAGGTGGATTTTTTTCTATTTGGAAGAACCAGGAAACTCGACAGTAGAAAAATCACCTATATGTTCTAACTGTATTTCGAAAATGGGAGCTGCTACCAAGTTGGCGTTTGCTGTTTTTCTGATCTCTTGTTCTTCAGGTAAGTAAACGTAATTTGGTCAGTTTAAAAGGTATTATGAGGCCAAAGGTTGGGTTAGCTAAGATTTGCAAACTTCGATTTAGCTTTCCCTTTCTGAGGATATTTGACTTGGAATATAGTTTCTCGTTGACAGTGTTTAATTGTTTGAAGTGATAAGGTGGTTGTAGATGACAACTCTGGTGATATCAGCTATTGTGTTCATCTTAAAATACCACAGTTCAGCGCTTCTAAGGTATGCAGCCTGTAAACTTAACATTAGTTTTAAATTAGTCCACTGCAGAGTTGATTAATGGAGTAACTTTAAAGCTAATCATTTAGACTAATACTGTAATTTAATTGAGTGTTCTCATGGTTATATTTTCCTGACCATTTTAAACAAGTCACATCTCTAACTTCATTTAGATCAGATCTTATTTTGGAGTACTCAGTGGTGAGCTTCCCAGTCCATTAGTGTGTTTAAAAATAGTTACTATTCTGAAAGCACTAACGTGCTGTATGGAGAGGGAGCTGTGTGTTTGTATGTATGCACAGTAGCCAGAGAATGAGGTAAGCTTCAAATAACTATCTAGATATTTTGCAAAACCTAACTTTTTCTTAGCTACCTAAAATACATGGTTCTGTTTTATAACTTTTAGATACAAAAATCCAGTTTTGAACTACTGTTTTTAGTCACATGAAATAAAGTGGTCTAAGAATTGTTTAGGCTTGTAGAAGCATTTTTCATGGTAGCAACCAGTGTTTGGAAATTAATACAATTGCATTTATTTGAAACTATTCTTCTTTCAGAGAGAAGGATCCACTGTTCCTGGGTCTTGAAACTGATTTTCATTTTTTTTTTTTTAGTTTTACAATTTGTTCTACATTGCTTTTTTTTTTTAATTCCTCTTTGCTTATGTAGTGTTGTATGTGTAAGTAAAATTACTTGGTGGTATTATTTTGATTTGACAGCTGGTTTTATCTGATCACATTTTCATTTTTTTCCCCCCCATAGCTGTGTGGCTAGTTTTCTGTAACAACGAAGCTTTTAAAAAAATTAGACCCCTGTAATATATAGAATTTTGCTGAATGATACATTTCCTTGTGGTTATTAAATGGATGCAGTCTAGTCTTGTGTCTGTAGTGTTATTGATCAGTTCTGTGTGGGTTGAATGTGCTGTGAAATGGCGATCACTGCCAGAGATTAACCAAAAGAGTTGCATATGTCTAAACAGAAGAACAGCAGAACACCTTAAAGACAGCATGACACTTTTTTTAATATCAGAAAAATGATACAAGTTTTTTAACAAAATCATGATGGCTTTCGTTGAAGTAGTTAAGCCCCTCTTGAGAGCCTCTCTATGAAAGTAAGACCTTCAATTTTAATAAGGCTTTCGTTTTTCTTAAAGCAAATTGCTCGAGTCCAGGAACATTTTCTGCAGGGGATTCTTTAGTCTTGTTGCATTTTAAAGCACCTTTTATTTTCATCAGGTCTCTTCTTTTCACCCTGCCTGATTAGAGGATAGGATAGCACAGCACAGTGCGGTCCTTTCCTAGGAACTTGCCTATCCTACTTGCTACTCAGTCAAGCATTCTTGACCCACATAGGGCAAACCTCCCTGGAGTACTTCTAGCCTCTGTTGGTCTTGGTAACAGTAGACATGGAAGCGAATGTTTAATTTTGTTCATGACAATGGACATAACTTGTACTAGGCCAGCAGGAAGCTGGTTAAAATATTATGGAATGCATTTCATAGCCATTATAAAGTATTAATATCTTTAGTTATTCTGAAGTGTCATAGCAAATATTTTTGTGTAACCGTTGAGTACTTCAGAGTTCATAAAGTATTCCTGATCAAGCTGTATAAATGGTTAATACATCCACTTAGAAATGTGACTATTTTTACAGTTCAGAGTTTCTAAGATTACTTAGGCTTCTTAATGTGAAATAACAGGAACACAGAAGCAGATGTAGTATTTCTTCTGATCGTGTTGCTTTTATGTAGCATGAAATCTAGCATGGAAAAATTATAGATATTTTTTTAAACTCTGAAGTTAGACTTTTATTAAATATGTTGGCCAGTGTGAAGAGACATTTACAACTTAATTCTAAGCTTGCTATCTGATATTTCTTCATTGTGGTTGCAAGTCTCCAGCTCTTCTTAATGTGTGTTTAGTCAACATCTTGGTCTAAAAGCATTTGCTAAAGTTAGGTGCACAACAGTTCATCATAATCATCTGTCCTTTTTTAAATGAAAAGGTCACATTCTGTCTTGCAAGAGCTGGGGCTGGGATCTGTAACTTTGGATCATATTGCCTTACTAAATACTGATTTCAGATTAATTTGGGTTCCCTCACCTCTTCTAAATCAAAATCTAGCCCTTTTTATGGAAGGAACAGAAATATCTTTCACTCTAACAGGAGTATGGAAAAGGATTAATGCCTCTTCCTCATGCCACCTTCCCCTTTAGTACTCCTTACTAAATCACAGTGACTACCCCAAGAGATAATCACATGTAGAAATGTACACATCAGTACAAACCACAGAGAGTAAGATGGAAACTAAATAGATACCTCAATAAAGTTGTCAGTGGTCCTTTAACATGCTTACATGTAAATATATATATACTTAAATTCAGCAAGTGCTTTTTTAAAAAAGGAAAACGAAGTAAAACAGGGCCCTATGGCTCTTGGATACGTTTGCGGTGCATCTCAGTATTAATGGAACAAGAAATAAAAAGCTATACCCTAGTAACAAGAAACTTCTCATTGTTTAACGTGGAGGTGATTTTACAGTTTCTTCAGAAAAGAGGGAAGTATGCTTCCCCCTGTCCCTCCTTTTTGTTAGAGTTTATACCTTAACATCAGGAATGCCAGGATTGGTCTTCCTTGGTTTTCTGGTATGTCTTGAAGCATGTGTATTGTAGTGCCTTGTCCCTAATCTTTTGAACTTAAGGGGAGTGTTAAAACTTTCTGCAGAATTTCTTGACAATATGCAGTCATTGGCAGTGTTAGCAAAGGGTTTTTTCTTTTTTTCTTCAACACTTAAACTAAAAAAGAAACCTTCCTCACCTGTAGCTTAACTTTCACTGTCTTGATACTTGTGAAGTTGTCATTTCAATAATTCTCTAGCTTTGAGTCTTCTATTTTATTTAAAAAAAGAGAGTGAGAGACTTCAGTTGCTAATGCTGTTTTTTTTTAAGCCTGCCTAAAGCATGTCAAAGAAGTAAGCAAACAAAAGGGTGCTAGCTCAATTTTTCACTTATTTGCAGGTCACCCTCAATTTACTCAATTGTTGGGGAGGCTTTTGTGTTTCAAAGAAAATGGTAGGTCCAAAATTGTTCTGTAGTAAAAATATTTTCTATACTCTTACAGAGACTGCTTTTTCCTCCTCTTAGTAAAAGTTCAAATAAATTGTTCAGATATCTGAGAAATAATTACTAAGAGTCTGATACTCTTAAAGGTTTAGAGGCACAATGTTAGCTATTCTCGAAGAACAGAAGAAAATGAGAGATGAATTCTTTATTTTATTAGTGAGTAGAATTTTTCAGACTTTTTCCCCCCAAGTAACCATGGCAGTACTTAAGAATCCTGCCAGCAGTTCAGGAGCATCATTTATGAACTTGACTGCAACTGTGTACTCCCAGTAATCAAGCTGTGCTTAGTGGTTGAACCCCCTAAGCACTTTCTGTAAAATAAAGTGATGAAACACTTTAAAGACATACTGTACACACTTTTAAAAGTAGTACCAAGTTCCTATTTGTACATAAAAGAACAGTAGCAGTACAATTTTGGCTTTTCCGTTCACCATTAGTGGCAGATGTTCTTAACACAAGCACTGTCGACAGTAGCCTTTTATGATAATTTTCAAACATGGCTACAGCCAGACAGGTGTGACTATAAATTAGATAACAGCCCTATTGTGGCCTTACATTAATGTTATAGCTATGCTCAGAAACAGTACAACAGAGTTCCTGAGGGGGGCTTCTCAAATATTTTTGCTAATAATTTAAAAAAAAATTTCAATATGGGACATGGAAGCAATATTACAATTGTGTTAACAGCTGTGTTTGAAAACTTCAGTATTGTTTTGGAAGAGCTGTGCTTGGCAACTGTTTAATGAACGCAGTTCTAGCTAGCAGAGTTCTATTGCTGTATATCTTCTATAGACCTATCTTTTAGTAAGAGCTGCTTAAGCATTACTGTTACATATGCTCAATGCTATGGAAGCTTCTCTGTTTGAGGCGAAGGACACTATATTGCAGCTGCAAAAGGATGACTATGGCAATCCTGGTATACAGGTCTTAATAGCTTTCAGTTGTTTTTAATAGCTTGCTTCAATATCTAAGGCCATGTCTACATCTAAAGTTTTGCAGCGCTGGTTGTTACAGCTGTATTAGTACAGCTGTATAGGGCCAGCGCTGCAGAGTGGCCACACTTACAGCAACCAGCGCTGCAAGTGGTGTTAGATGTGGCCACACTGCAGCGCTGTTGGGCGGCTTCAAGGGGGGTTCCGGGAACGCGAGAGCAAACCGGGAAAGGAGACCCGCTTCGCCGCGGTTTGCTCTCGCGTTCCCGGAGCCACCCAGCAAACCGCAGGGAAGGAGACCTGCTTGCTCTGGGCTCTGGGAACGAGAGAGCAAACCGGGAAAGGAGACCCGCTTCGCCGCGGTTTGCTCTCTCGTTCCCGGAGCCACCCAGCAAACCGCAGGGAAGGAGACCTGCTTGCTCTGGGCTCCGGGAACGAGAGAGCAAACCGGGAAAGGAGACCCGCTTGATTACCAGAGGCTTCCTCCTTCCACGGAGGTCAAGAAAAGCGCTGGTAAGTGTCTACATTGGATTACCAGCGCTGGATCACCAGCGCTGGATCCTCTACACCCGAGACAAAACGGGAGTACGGCCAGCGCTGCAAACAGGGAGTTGCAGCGCTGGTGGTGCCCTGCAGATGTGTACACCTTCAAAGTTGCAGCGCTGTAACTCCCTCACCAGCGCTGCAACTTTCTGATGTAGACAAGCCCTAAGTGACATTCCTGCTCTTTATGCCAAAAAATTCCAAAAATTCCTCAGGACTTCATCTCAACCTACATAGAAATAACAGAAAAACAATTTGTTTAACCTTTCCTAGCATATCTGATTTTGCTGCCAACCTCAGAAGTTAGAAATTAGTATGGGAGTCTTCTAAAGTGATTCCTTTTCCTACATCTCACTTGACAAGGCCCTCACTTCCATTTTAAATTTGTCATGCAAAAAACGAGATCTGGGTCATTGTTTATAACTTATTTCACTCTGTGTGAACTAGGTGTTCTTTCTGAAGTAACATTGTGCTTCTCTTTCTGAGTCCATGAAGCCACACAGTAGCATCAAAATGTTTTACTTTACGCAGAAGACATCGGGGGGCAAATTTATTGGGAAGAAATAGTCGTGTCTAGTCATTTGAAGAACTATCTAATTTAGGATTAAAGTTTAATGTTTTTTCAAGGTAGCAATGTCCAGACCTGAAAGAATAGTTGAGCTAACACGGGGTGGAAAAAGGCAGTAATAAACTGGGATGATAGAGGGTTCTGCAGGACACACTTCTCTACCCTTTAAATCTGCTTTCTGTTAGTGCTTTTGAACAACCCTTTAAATCTGCTTTCTGTTAGTGCTTTTGAACAACAAGTTGATTGGTCAGTTGTTAGACCATGGGGAAACAGCCCTAAAAAAAAAAAAAAAAAAAAAAAAAAAAAGGCAGAAGTTTGTGGTCTAGCATCCAGAAAGTTTTCTTGAGTGTTCCTGTTAAATGAGATTGACAGACTCCAAGTGCATCATTTGTGTTTATTGTGTGATACTTCAATAACATCTTTAGATTGTGCATCAAATGATTCCTTGCAAGGCACTTTTCCTGTTCTTTCCCTCTAGAAACTCAGTAATTTAAAGTGGTACTTTAGGACTTAATTCTCAGTTACTTTCGTCCTCCAGAGTGCTGAACAAAATTATCTTTTTTTTAAATCTCAAGAAGTGCTGGCCAACCGCTTGGCAAGATAGATGCCATCCCACAGAAAATGTAGGCTTATCACCATAGTACTCAAATTCTGAACCCCTATAGCTAGATATGGAGGACATATGTTAGTTCAACCAAATACTTTTTAATTCCTGAAAATGTTCCATGTCGCATACCTGCACTAGTTGTTGTGAAGATACAACTCTGAAATGGTTTAACAGTACAGTAGAATACTACTTGGCTACAAGGAGAAAAACTGATGGAATTTTCACGGAACAGGGTTCTATGAATTGCTTGTTTAGAGCAGTAGCTGGAAACACTTAAGTGTGGCTAGAAAAAAATGGACAGTTTACTACTGGAAGTCTAAATCTTTTTGAGTTAAAATGAAACAACTGGAGATGATGGGAGAAGCCAACAACCTAGTAAGAAGCTCATTTCTCCCACTGTGCCTTCCCTCAGCTGCTGACATGGTGCTTGTTGCGGTTTGTTGTTCCTGCCTTTTGGAGAGAAAAGGCTGTATCTTTTGTATCCATTTCTAGTTAGTAGGTGTCAGACAAGTTTTGAAGATGTATCTATCCTTTTCTAGTAGCCAGGAGGAAGGAGCTTTCTGGTGTGTGTTTGTTTGTTTGTTTGTTTGTTTTTTTTAAACTTTCAGTTAAATCTTCTTTTGCCTCGCTTACCTCAAAGTCTTGCGACAGATGTACTCCAC
Organism: Gopherus flavomarginatus; assembly: GCF_025201925.1. Classification (NCBI taxonomy): domain Eukaryota; kingdom Metazoa; phylum Chordata; order Testudines; family Testudinidae; genus Gopherus; species Gopherus flavomarginatus. The sequence continues at coordinate 56,887,206 of NC_066626.1, read as the reverse complement.
TTCACAGGTAGGGGGCTCTGGAAAGATGAGACAGGATGGTTCTCATCCATTCTAAGCCCCTTGCATCCTTACTTATTTTTTTTCAGGCTAACCCTTTCCATCAGTGACACCAGGGCTTCCTTCTTTTAAACTTTTCCATGCAGCAGCAGGGATGTGGCATATTTTACAATTTTATTTTTGTCAGTAGACTTCTGAATAGCAGCAATATAACCTGGAGTCCTGTTTTCATACACATAAGGATAGTGGAATTATGAGCAGCAGCAGATACTTGAAACTTTATGCAGATTCAGGAAGCTAATGCTGCATGGGTTTGTAAGGTTACTTTAGCATTCCTAAAGGCTAGACGCTCTTTAAAATCAAAGATGAAGTTCTGCTGAAACTTATTGCTAAGGCCTGTCAAGTGGGTGAGGGTTTTTTCTCTCTGAAGTTGTTTCCTCTTTTAACCTTGTTAAAATTGAGTAGGATGTTCTGTGGTTCCTATACTTTTCCTTCTTCCTCAATTTCTGCACCTCTTCTCTCACCTCCCTCCCCCACCCCTGAAGTGATTAGTTATGAGTTACTGATGTTTATATGAGTTGGGGTCTGTCGTTTTTACACATAGGTGAGTGCCCTCCCTGCCTCCTCTCAAAACAGACTTAGGAAAAAAGAGTAAAAGCTACAAAATCCAGCCTCTTAAAGACACTGACTGTCTTTTATGCAGGAGAGGCTAAATATATGGAATGCAAGAAGCTGGAAAAAATTTTAAGAGAAAGCTATCAACAATGATTGCTAAATGGATGCACAGTTGAATAACCTGTACCATGTTTAGGGAGAATTTGTACTCCTTGCAGAGGCCATGGCTAACAGCACACTTGGGATTATACAAGTGGGCGAAAGTCCTATACTCTTCTATTGTCTACATAAAACACAGTATAGGCTTCTGATGTCCTCTTTGGTTGCAAAATTTACCTCTACTTGGGAATCTGACTCCCAGTCCATCATTTTTTAGTCGGTCACTTCAGAATGACAGCTTTGAATTGGAAGGGTAACTTAAAACAGTGGACCTAGTTCACATCCTAGCTTTTGTGATGGTCCTCACTTGGGTGATTCTATTCATGCCTGTCAGCTTGGAGCTATGCCAGTTACATCCTGATCTACTGATCACATAATGTGAAACCAAGCTCAAAAATGTTTCTTTATTTTCTAAGCACATTTTCTTTGACAAAATTTTGATTAAGAAACTACATATTGATTTGAACCAACCCATACCATTGGAAATAGTCACTCCAGACTGAGGCACCTGAATTTCAAAAACTTAAATTATATATGGGGCATTTTTTTTAATTTGGTTATCTCTAACCTTGAGCCTTAAAGCCTGCCCACGCTGCTGTTGTAGTTTATCTTTGTATTTTGAAACTGCAGACAAGCGTTTATGTTAAAAACATCCCTGCAAATGTGAAATCTGGTCAACTTTTGAAGAGTGACGATTTAGATATTGTGTATGCCCCCATGTTCCCAGGCCAGACCTTGTGGTTTTACAATCACTTTGCTAGTTTTAAAAGAAAAAAAAATTCTCCCACCTCTATTGCTGTGGGAAAGAAACACAAATGGGGGAATGGTTTGACTGACTAGAATCACTGTCATCAAATGCGTTACATAATCAGACTTAAAAATGTGTGCAGATATATCTTAGTTGTACTAATCTTAGGTGTTAATTGGTAACACTAAATACTTTACACAGATATTATTTAAGTTGATATCCATTTTAAATGGTTGAAGGGTTTTATTTGTGGTTTCATATCTCTCAGTTGCAAAGCACAAGCGTATTCACTGTTTCACAAAATTACAGAACTTGAAAGAGAATTGACAAATCTGATGGAGCAGAAATTATCTACTATGTAATTTAGCCAAGCATATCTTCTGCTTTTTCCTGTGGTGATAGTTTAAACTGAGGTTAGTGGGGGACAGGTTCTTATTCTTTTTTCCTTAATGCTGCTTTTCCTGGTGAAAGTTGCGGTGGCAGGATGGAGAGTAGGGAGGCCCAGATCTCTTCCTTTTCCTCCGTAGCAGGTTCCAGCTTCTCCTGGCGGATTCCCCAGCGTTCCCAGGCTAGCTGGGAAATATAATCCCTCTAGTGTGTCCTTGGCTAGCCTTGTGGGATGTGACCAGTATAGTTCCGACAGAAGCCTCCCAGGGGGCATCCCTATCAGGTGCCTGAATCACCTCAACTGGCTCCTCTTGATCGGGAGGAGTAGCGGTTCTACTCTGAGGCCATCCCGAATAGCCAAGCTCCTCACCATATTTTGGAGGGTAAGCCTAGCCACCCTGCAGAGAAACCTCATTTGTCGCTTGTACCTGTGATCTTGTCCTTTCAGTCATTACCCAAAGTTCATGATCATAGGTGAGGATGTGGACCACCAGAGCGACCGCTAAATGCAGAGCTCCATATGAAAACTCAACTCTCACTTCCCCACCATGGATCGGTACAGGGCATGCATCACTGCCACACCAATCTGCTGGTTAATCTCTTGGTCCTGCTTGCCATCACTTGTGAACAGGACTCCTAGGTACTTGAACTCACCCACTAAGGGCAGCTACTCTCCCTCACCTAAAGAGCAGTCAACTTTCTTCTAGTTTGGGCCTCTCGTGTCTATTCGGTCAGCGTCCTGTACGTTGGATCCAACTCACCACCAAGTGGTGATCAGTTGCCAGCTCTGCTCCCTTCTTCACCCAGTGTGCAGAACAAATGGCCTTAGGTCCAGTGCGATGACTATAAAGTCAATCATCAATCTTTGGCCCAAAGTGCTCTGGTATCAAGTACATTTATGAGCAACCTTGTGTTCAAACATGGTATTCGTTATGAACAATCCATGAGTAGCACAGAAGTCCAATAAATCACCTCTCACCTCCAGATCAGGGAGGCTGTTCCTCCCAAACGCTCCCCTCCACGTATCTCCATCGTTCCATACGTGAGCATTGAAGTCCCCCAGTAGAACTATAGTCTCAGTCGGTGGCACTTTATTGAGCATCGATTCCCACCATCTCCAGAAAGGCAGAGTATTCTGAACTGCTTCTTAGGCATGTAGGCACAAACAAGTTTTCTTCTCTGAGGCCCAAGGTCTCATTGAGGCAACCCTCTCTTCAACCAGGAAAAACTCCAACTGCACAGCTCTGAGCCGGGGACTTGTGAGTATCCTCACACCCACCCGGTACCTCTCAGATGGGGCCATTTCTGAGTAGGAAAGAGAGCACCTTTGATTGAGAAATTTGTTTCCTGAGCCAAGGCTATGTGGGGAGGTGAGGCCAACTATACCTGGTTGGTACCCTTCCACCTCTTTCATGAACTCTGGCTGCTTTCCCGCCAGTGAAGTGACATTCTGCATGCCCAGAGCCAGTTTTCGTTGTGGAGGGCCAGTTTGTCATGGTCTGTCCCTCTTGCTGCCTTTCTGGCACTGCACTCAATCCTAACCTTTTGCCTTGTGGGTGGTGAGCCCATGAGATGGGTCCACGTTGTCTTTTCAGACTGGGCCTGGCCAGGTTACATGGGTACCCCAACCACTAGATGCTCACCTGACACTACCCCCAGGGATAGGTCCCTAGTCTAGGCGAGGTTCATATGATGATTTTGGGGCTTTCATGAGGGTCTTGAGGTGGATTATTTTTAGTCTGGAACCTCCCCACAGATTTATTCACCTAGGGGTGACCCTACCAGGAGCACTAGGCTCCAGGCTGCATAGCCCTGAGGTTCGTTGGAATATGCAAGCCCCTCCCACATCCCTCCAAGGATCGTCACCTTGTTATGGTGGACAGGTTATCAATTATTTTCATTAAAGATTTGATTCTTGAGTTTTGAATTTGGCAGGGAGACTGGTTCTAATTAGCGGCTTAACTAAAAATGACATTTGTGCTGTAATAAATTTGATCCTAGAGCTTGCTTGCAAGGCTTTCCACTGATTGCTTTTTAAAAATCTGCTTATGTATTTACTTAATAGAAACAGGTCTCATGTACTGATTAATGTAAATGTTGTTTAATTCATAGGTTGTGGCATACACTAAGAAAAGTGAGTTAATACTTATAATCCGTCCTTAATTTGTGGTGGTCTGTGTTGGCATTAGTAAAATATCAAATTAATGCATTGTGAGTAAGACCTGATCTGAATTGTGGGATGATCTTCGCAACTCAGCTGCAATTATTTGAAGAAGACATGGAAAAGTAGTAATGGACCTTTATTAATTGTGGTAATTTGGAAAAGCCACAGCAGAACTATTTGTTTAAGAAAAATTTGCTGGAACAATGTAAACACTCAACTATTACGTTATGCCTGTGAATTTTTTTTGATAACCAGACAGTTTGGTGCAATTAGAAGGCTGTAACCAGAGTGGGACAGCCACTCATGGTTCAAAGTCAGGCGAAGGAGCAGAAAAATGAGCGAGGGGGGAGACAGTAGGGGTTAGAGCTTTGCAGCAGGCATGGTATTGCCACCTTTATTTATGTGCTGCTGCTGGTGGCAGTGCTGCCTTCAGAGCTGGGGGCCTGGCCGGCAGCTGCCACTCTCTGGCTGCCCAACTCTGAAGGCAGTGCTGACGCCAGTAGCAGTGAGTAACGGTGGCAATATCATGCCCGCTGCAGGGCTCTAATCTCTGCTGTTTTTTCTCTCATCCCTTTCCTCTGCCCCCAGGCTTTGTGCCCTGGTTACATCCCTGCCCAAAACTCTCAAAGATCATTTAAGGTATTACTGGGGGCGGGGAAGTGTAGGGTGGTAACCTCAAAATGTATGTAAAATTCTGGACTATGCCAAGTAAGCCAATTTCAAACAAAAATTGCTGTGGAAGCCTAATAGTGCGGAATCCGCAACTTCCGCAATATTATGAATCAAGTAGGACCTAAATTATGAGCCATGTGTGCATGAAGAATAACATTTGAGACCATGGATTAACTTGCTTGCAGTTCCATTAAAAAGCCAAGAAATATTTTGATTCTTGCCAAACAGATGTTACTAATACTTCTCAAACTTGCAAACTGTACCACTCAGAATATTAGGACACTTGATGTTCTACCATTTTTTATTCCCTCCCCCTCCCCCCCACACACCTAGTAATATTTATAGACTGGGATTTACAAATAAGCGGGAAGGAGTTATGTTCCCAGTACCCATTTGACCTTTATTGGGATTTGAGTGTTTAGAACACTCGGGCCCCTTTTGAAAGTTAAAGCCGTGATCTAATACATAGGGCTTGTCTCCACTTACTGTGGATTGTCGCTGTGATGATCTATCTATCTAGGATCGATTTAGCAGGTCTAGTGAAGACCTGCTACATAGACTGCCAGTCGCTCTCCTGTCTACACCAATACGAGAAGCATAAGGTAAGTTAACGGGAGCCAGCGCGGTGTAGACACAGCCATAAGTTGACCTAAGGTACGTCAGCTCCAGCTACATTATTCATATAGCTGGAGTTGTGTAACTTGGGTTGGTTTAACCCCGTAGCGTAGACCTGTCCATAGTCTTCTAGTGGTATAAGAAAACTCTCATTAGTGGTAAATGAAACAGCACTTCTCTTTTGCTTTGATGCTCACTGTATAACCAGGGTAGAAACTGGGCCTAAATTCTGCAGGTAGGCCCTCATTTGTGTGGCATAGTGATTCGTGATTGTGTGGTGCACAGATTTTTCTGCACATGATTCAATTTTTAAAAGTTTGTATTGACTTAACTAAAGTGTAAACAATGCAGTTAGTATAGTACTCAAAATACAGTCTTATGTTGACAAATGTTAAATTTTTCAGAGGCAGAATTGTATGTTGATGACACAATTGCATTGCTGATTTTATTGGGAGAAACCTACAAGTGTTGGTAGCTGGTAGTGGGTTTGTTGGAGTACCCAGATGGTATAGGCAAACGGCTCAAAACTTGAGATTAGGCTTCTGACATTGGAGAGGAGGGGATGCATCTCCTTTCCTCTTTTTTTTTTTTTTTTAATGTGGGCAGAAGCTGGTTTTCTGCCCCAGCAACCCTCGAAGGACATGAGGTGTATGGCCCTGGAACTGAAGATTGCCAAACCAGTATGCCTACTGGAGGCACTTCAAGATGAAGTCTGTAAAATGGTGACCCTGCCTTGCATTCCAAAGGATTTTTTGATCCTGAGTCGTCTCAAGGAAACCAGCCTACACATATCCTGGGGTGGCCTGCTACATCAGTATTACCTTTGATTCACTCATCCAATACTATACTTATCCATTTCGATGCTCAACAGTGTGAAGATTATTTACAAAAGTGACCGATATGGGTGGTAGTAGAAAGCCAAAGATGGGGGTGAAAAAAGTAAACAAACTTCCATTCTTGGTCTGAAACAATCTGAGGTTACTGACTTCAGGGAACATGATGTAATTTTTATTTAATTTCTTCCCCAGATTTGTAAGAGTGGGGCTTACTGAGACAACTGTTCTTGAGGATAAGAGTTTTGAGTGAGGAAAGTCAAAACTACCCAATAGATTGAAGGGTGGAGAAAGCTAGAGTTTCTTGAGGGCTTTTGCTACTGCTTTTGTTTCAATAGTTAAAAATAAACATTACACAGTCTGTCACCCATAGTAGAAGGATGTTTCATCCATGTTATAAATCATGTTTCTCAACCTTTTCCAATACTGGAACCAGATAGGCTCTCATACGGAGGCTTGAACAAGTATCAGTGTCATACTGCTAAATGAAAGGGATTTCCTATGTCCTAGTTTTGTATCTGAAAAGAAGCTTTCAGAACAAGCCAATGCTGATCAGTGATTGATTAAGGGCAAAGCCACATTTACCAAGGAAAATTTTTTGCATGCTGTCTTAATTCATACTATGTGCCCAGAACTTTGCCATATGAAAATCAATGAACTTCATTGTGTAAAAGGAGTTGCTAATATCAAATGCCCATTTCTTCATGTAAAATAGTGAAGAGGAATGCATTGGTTGGCTTACCTCTGTTAATTTTCACAAGGTTTACAAACTCATTAAGTGCCTCTTTCAATTCCATTAGCATCCCTTTCTCCACCAAAGCTGCTTTGTATTGCTGGTCAGGGGGAAAGAAAGGTAGACAACTTTTACGAAAATTAGAATGAGGTTTTTTCCCCTCCTCCATTTTAGGGGGAAACTTTTCAACCAGCTCTGACTTCCTGGTGAATTGAATATGCCCCAATGGCTTCAGGTGAAAGTCTGGATTCTGGTCACAAGGGTGCTGTTTTCCAGTGACAACTGGAGCATCATCAATGACGATACCAAGAGTGATGCCTGCAAGAACTGATTCTTGGAAAACTTCAAATATTTCTTTTCTTGTTTAGCACACCTATCAGTGGACAGCACAACAGGCAGTTCTATTTGAGAGATGATAAATGGGGATAGATCTTAAGGGAAAATCTGTAGTTTCTGTCCAGTTGTACTGGCTCTTCTGAACAGCTGTTCCTGGATGTCTGTAGTTATATCATGAATTTATCTAATGTTTGCATTACGAGAGAGAGTAATTATCTTGGCTTGACTGGCAACAGTAGATCCTAGCAGAACATTAAATAGCGTCCAAAGCACATGGTACAATCCGTGTTTCCCCAATTGAGAAGCTTGCCAGTTTTTGCTATTTACAGTGTCACCGAGTGTGATGCTCAGAAGGCTTTTATTGTGTTATAGTATTGCCATACTATAACACAAGTCTTCTGAATTTGTAAATACATATGCTTTTCTTTAATTCAGTAGGTTTATTTTATAGAGAGAAATGTTTGTCTCCAGTTGACCCCTTTTAGTGGGAATATGCACACCCCAGAATCCTTTCACAATTACTTGGAACTCTTCTTTGAAATACTGTGGTAGCTGATGTGCATTCTGGTCCCTAGTGCCCCAGAGAGGAGAGTCAGGCACCAACCAGCAGCTCCGTTGAAGAGAGAGAAGAAGGAGGTGCTTGGAACTGTCCTGCTACCTGGCTTGGAGGAGTAGTGCAGGGAGCATGCACTGCAGTCCAATTAGCAGGGGCACAAGAGACAGTTGCAGACAAATTTCAGTGTGGCAAGGAAGGGAGATAAAACAAAAGGTTGAGCACTTGGCTGTGGTAAAATGACAAATAATGCTCCATTCCATGGCATCATGGAAAAATGTCAAATTCCACAGTGGCAGAAAGGCAGAAACCACAAGACATTTATTTGAGATGAATGGGACAGTTAACACTGAGAGATATTTTAAGCTATTTGAAGATTTAGTTGGGTCTGCATTGCTTTATGCTTGGCTTATGTTTTCAAAGTTATTTTCAAGTGTAAGGATAAGATATAGATACAATATTTTTTAGTGAAAAGGTAAGTGTGCGCCTACAGCCACCATGAAACCTGTTTGCAGCCTTTTGAATATTAGAAACTGAACCAGAAAAAAAGTACTCTTATTCTGGAGTAAGAGTGCTTATGCAGGAGTTCTGTAGCTGTATATTTATGCTGGTATAGTTGCAGTAAATTTCCCTGTGTAGACCAGCCCTCAGTGAGAGGCTAATCAGACCTGGCTTCATTTTGGTAGCAACATCTGCAGTGATGAGCCTGTTTTTTTGAAAACTCAGAATTGTGGGGAATCTACACATGCTAATCTAGAAAATGGAACATCAAGGGAAGCTTTCTCCTTTGATCCCTGGTTGTTAGCAGCAATGAGGTCAAATGATCTCTCTCCACCACATTTGGTCTTGTACTAGCTTCTTGGCTTCATTCGTCTTCAGACTACTTGTTGTATGTTGTTCTTCACTGTCTGTCCAACTCATCCTCTGTTTTTCTGTTTTCTAGTTGCTTGCATTCGGAGTATTGCCACAGATGGTATCGTTTCTAGGTCCATTTTGTTGCATGTCCAAACCACTGCAATCTTCTTTCTTGAATTTTCAGTAACGGTGTTACTACTTGCCCTAGCTGTTTTCTCATCACTTCATGTTTTACTTATTTAGAATAAAAAACAAAACAGGGATATACAGTAAATGAACAGTTTCTCCTTCTCAATATTAATTCACAAAAATTAAAGGAAAGATTGAATTCCTCTGAAGAAGCTGCTTAAGAAAAGTGCTAGCTTGTCAAGGCCTCGTAATCGTTCTGTGGGTCTTAATACTTGCCGGATGTCTCACTTTCCCGTACTGCGGAGGCACAGCTTACATTTTTTTTTTCCAGTTCCAATATTCATCTTCCCACCTGGGTTACGAACTAAAGGGTGAATGATCTTCTCGTAGAGTACAGAGAGCAAGAAAAGTTAGGGCAGATCTACAGTTAAAATGCTTCTCTAGCACTTCAGTGAAGATGCTACTTGTACCAGAAGGAGAGCTTCTTCCGTTGGCATAGTTAATCTACCTCCACAGGAGGTAGTAACTATGTAGAAGACAAGCCCTCCCATCGACATAGCGCTGTCTGGACCCGGGGTTAGGTCAGTATAGCTGCATCACTCAGTGTGGATTTTTCATACCCTTGAGCAACGTAATTGTACCGATTGTAAGTTTATAGTGTAGACCTGACCTTAGTTCGCAACAGGGACATAAGCTTTTTTCACCCATGAAACTTCATTCTTAGGCTGACATGTAGAACCTACCCCAAGACTTAAGTTATAGCATATTATGGAAGAATGCTTATCAGTAACACTCGGCTTAGCCCAAAATACTATGGAGTAGGCACCTTATGCCTGGCCTACAATCCGCAGTTTTACTGGCATAGCTATGCCTGTTAGGACTTCATACCAACATAATTGTGCTGTCAGAAGCCCTAGTGTCAATGCACATGTACCAGCAAAAAAAAAAACGTCCTTTTACCGGTATAACTCCCCCCCTCTCTCCCAGGTAAGTAGTTTACGCTATACTGACGAGTTCCTTCGCTAAAATAAGCTGCATTTCCACCAGGGGGCTGCCAATCTATATCTATACTGGCAAAATCTTTTAATTATCGACACTGCCTCAGAAACACTTTGAAGGGAGAACAAGCCATGTAAGATCTGATGACTTGGTAGTTTATACTTAAAACCACCCTAAAAACTCCAGTTTGCTACCCTGTAGATCAGTGGTTCTCAAACTATTGTACTGGTGACCTCTTTCACATAGCAAGCCTCTGAGTGTGACACCCTTTCCCTTTTATAAATTTAAAAACACTTTTGTTTATATATTTAACACCATTATAAATGCTGGAGGCAAAGTGGGTTTTGGGGGTAGAGGCTGACAGCTTGCTACCCTCCATGTAATAACCGTGCAGCCCCTTGAGAGGTCCTGACCCCCAATTTGAGAACCCCTGCTGTAGTTCAACAAAACAATTGATGATTCAACCAGAAACATGTTGCTCCTTGGCCTGGCAGTAGTCTTCATTTGTTTGGTTTTTGTTCCAAGTCAGTTTCCATTGGCTTGTCCTGGAGTTGGGTATATTGTAACTTGTTTACACTGTGTATCTTATGTATATTTTATATACATAGACTTTAATTACATGCAGGCAACTCCAGGAAATTGGCTAAGTCACACCAAGCAGCCACCCAGGAGCATCTACCTTCATTGCTGTCTCTCTAGGTCTTGAACTGTCCTGCCAGCTACCACGGAACCTTCCTTTTTGTGGCTGCATATCACTCTCTACTCTTGAGCCAAAAAAGTAGTAGAAGTTTCATTGCTACAGTAATCACACTGTCCTCTGCTGATGTATTATTGCGTAGCCAATTCAGTACAGTCTGTGAATTGTGGAATAAACTTTCACATTACAGAATATATGAGCAGTAGTGTTTTTCAAGGACTCAGTGCTCTCAGTACCCAGCACACTTTTTAGTTTATATATGGAGATAGATATTTGAATCCCATCAGTTAAACTGCAGAGCAGAGTAACCAGCTGGTAGTTGTTTCTGTATCTTTTGGGCATTGTTATGGGAAGAATTATTCATATTTTCTTAACATGAATCTTGTTCTCTTTACTCTGTAGTTGAAATATCTGGCAGCTTAAAGGTCAATTTTAAAGACCATTTTTAACAAGTGCATAATAGAGATTACAGTTCTTTAGAGTACCAGCTGGTGGGGTGACCAGAGGACTTGCAATTAGTTGTTTGCTGCTGCCTGATAAGCTGAATTACAAACTCATGACTGTCAATTCTGAATCAGAGTACTGAAATATTTATAAATGCATTTGCCAAATGAAACATTAAACTGTTGCAATTGGAAATGAACTTGCATTGCATTAATATATTAAGATTGCTTTAATGTGACATAGTTTTGTAATACCTTTGTAGAAGGATGGAAATACTTCTTCCTCCTTCCTTTCTCCAATCTTTTTTTTTTTTTATGAAGGCTTTTTTTCCTGATTTGATTGTTCTAACATATATTTTTGTCCATTAGCCTTATAGTTGAAGTTACTCCATCTTGGAGGAGTAACATTTAACTATAGCTACAGAGCAGCTTTATTAAGTAATAATACCTAGCTCTTATAGTAAATATGAAATCATTTCTCCATCAGTCTAACAGTATTAAGGATTAGTTGATTTTTTTAACCTAAAATGTGCCTTTTTAACATTATGTAACACAAGAATGATGTATCAGAGCTTCAGGTAACATCACAATCTGAAATATTTCAGTCTGTTGCCTACTTGAAAGTGTAATGCATAGATTTCCTAATCTGACTCTTTCTTTCTCCCTTGATTTGATCATCTCCTGACTGAAAAGATGTTTTGTATTTGACATTGACCATTTAAATTTTAACTAAATATTACATTAATATCTCATTTGGGGTACTTGGTTTTTCTGTTTTTACTTGAAGCAGTCTTGTTATAATAGAAATCATATAGTTGTATATTTCCTTTGTCACTCCACACCTAAGGGTGAAGCCCAAGGTAGTATAATACAGCCAAATACCTCCAAAACAAGAAAACAAATCTTGGAACTATTAAAGATTACAGAATGTAGATTTAAGTCCAAAAAAACATAATTTAGTAGCGAGGGAGGGGACACAAAGACCTCATCAGACTCTTAATTCTTATGAAATGTAGCTTTATAGAAAGTTGTGCATTAGGGGAAAAGACACTGATGAAAATTAAATGGACTCCAACCACTTCTTAAGAGGATTTTTTTTTTTGTATTAAACTAGCAAGCATAAAACCCTCAGTTTATTAATTGACAGCACTGAATTAGGCCTGAATTTAGGGTGACTAAACTGCCTATCTTTTATGGAGTCATTGATGTCGCTGTCTTTCACTTTTATAAGTGTTTGTAGTGCATGCCCACAAATGTTCTATCATGCAAAGTATCTCCTCTTTAAGTACATAGAAAAATAAAAAGCATTGTCCTTTCATATGCAGTTAAGATACTGCTCGTAGTGCTCTAAAAATTCAGACCCTTATACTCCCCTAGGTTGCCAAAGGTAAGTGCCACAAATTTAAATGAACATGAAGTGTACAAACTATTCTTTTCACTTAACTTCTGTTGCTTTCACTCATGACCAACATTTTGGTAAAGCATTTATAAAATTTCCCAATCAGTACCTCTAATGATAGTGCAGTTTTTAACACCAAACTAAACACATGGGAAAACAGGATCCTAAAGAACAGTAAATCCTAAATGCAACATCCAGAAATCATTTTAGGATAAGTACTTCAAGTTGTCTCAGAGCTGGTTGATAATTTAACTTTGCTGTGCATTACCAATTTTTTTATTTGAGAAACTGCATGAAATTGTTTATATTATACAAGACTTTAGAACAATTGATGTTCAGACTTGTCTGTGGTATGTGTGCAGTACAAAATCATAAGACCAGTTTGCTCAGAATTTATATATTTGTGTTATTCATGTTAATGACTTGTTTCCATTACATCTTACAGCAGACTTGAGTCAAATTTGATCAGACTGCTAATGTCTTTATTTTATTTTATTTGCTGCTCTCTGTCCAATGGGACTTTTACCATAATGCAGTCTCATTGAGAATCTAATTTATTTACTAAACTTTTAAACTAAGCAGACTTGAAGCTTAGAAATCATTCTTCTGTTGTGCTGTTTGTAGAATTTACTTGATATGAAAATGACTATAGAAAAATGTTAAGTTCTGAAAGCAGAAATGATAGAGGATTTCACTGTTTCTGTTGATTCCTCTTCATTCAAAGTATTTTTCCTCTGCCTGTGCTTGAGTTGAGGGTTATGTTTCTTCTGTAGTAGCGGATGACCTTGCAGACAGTTAAACCGGTACTGTAGTAGGGCAGTCTCCCCGCTCCAGTTAGGAAGAAGTTAAAACCAGCCAAGAGAGGTTGGTTGTGTAAACAGCTACAGGTGTGGCTGCACCCAGTTAGGGCACAGCTGACCCTGATAAAAGGCCAGGCTGAGGTTATCTTCACTATCGGCTGGATTGTCAGGCAGCGATCGATCCAGCAGGGATCAATTTATCGCGTCTAGTCTAGACACGATAAATCAACCGCGAGTGCTCTCCTGTACTCCAGCTTGGCGAGGGGTGCAGGCAGAGTCGATGGGGAGCGGCAGCAGTCAACTCACTGCGGTGAAGACACCACGGCAAGTCGATCTAAGTACATCTGCTTCAGCTACGTTTTTCACATAGCTTGAAGTTGTGTAATTTAGATCAATTCTCCCCTCTCCCAGTGTAGACCAGGCCTGAGGGAGTCAGAGAACACTTTTGCTCCAAGTTGAGGAGCAGAGAGGACCAGGCTGCCAGGGAGAGCAAGCAGGATACCTGAGGCAGAGCATGGCTGGGGAAAGGCAGGTAGAGCTGAGGCGCTCTGGCCTGGTGAGTCTCCAGGCTGAGGACTTGCTAAAGGCCAGTGGAGGTACTAGGGAGGCAGCTGGGACTGGAAAGGCAGCAGGTCAAAACCCCTTGCTGATGAGTGGCAACTTCAGACAGCAATTTTCCCCTGAGGGAAGGGGCTAGACGAGGACTGGCAGTGAGTCACTGATGCAAGGTGGGCTTAGGGGACTAGGGTTCCCTGGGGAGGGGAGACCCAGAGTGTGGGGGCACTGGTGTGGGGCAGAACCCCAAGATAAGGGGCACTGGGGTCTAGGGGAGAGGTGTGTGTGTGTGTGTGTGGTTTTTTTTTGTTTGTTTGTTTTTTTGTGGAAAAGGACTTGTCCATATATAAATTAATTAAATATACGCTATAACTGTGGCGTTTACGGACACCTTGGGAATGGAGGTTGTCCATAACTCTGAAATGGGTGTAACTCTGAACAAAGCACAGTTTGGGCTCCAGATCAAACAACTTCAGGCCATGCTTCAGCAGCAGTTGAGCTCCTTCCTCAGCTCCAGCAGGCAGCATCTTTCAAGCTTGTCCCCTTCCCAGCTTTGTGTGTGTGTGTGTGTGTGTGTGTGTGTATGGACAGTGCATCTCCCTGCTGGCTCCAGTGGCCTTGGGCTGACAGCCCCTGTCTTCACCTTTCACTGTAGGTTTAAATGACTGCCCTGCTTATAGGGGTGGCATTGGGAACAGGCAGCCCAGATGTGTCTACCTTTAAGATGCAATACAGGCACAGCACAGTGTTTGCTTTTATGGGGGGTGTGCGTAGTCTCTGCTGCTGCCTTTTTACTGCTGGTTTTTACATCGTGTCTGGTTGACTTGTCAGTTTGTAACTCCATTCATGTATTTGAGGTTCTACTGTACCATTCTAATTATTAATGATGGCTGTACTTAAGGCAGTGTGATTTATTTACATCCAGAGGGGAAGACACTACTTCTAGAAGTGCTTTGTATATGATGAAACTGAGATAACACTAATGATTTCAGGAGTAAACACATCTGTTAGTTACTACACTATTTCCAGGAAAGAGAGATTGAGATTGCTGTAATTGGACTTACTGCTTTGCTTCAAAGAAGTAGCTTTATATTGTGATGTTCCTTTGTGTGCAGTTATTTCAGACTAGTAATCTGACTATAAAATAAGATCCCTTGGATTAATGCCTTGGATATTTTCTGTAATGCCATGTGGGTTCACTGTAGCCTCTTACCGATCACTTTTAGATTCTTTTTCTGGAATGGATTAGCTTACTTCAGGGCTTATTTGCTCCTAGATGTTACTCTTGTGGACCTTTCTTTACCAAATCAGTTTATATTAAAAGATGACAATGAAAGAGACCCTGCTAATCTAACAGGATAAAAGGAAATATTTATTACATGTAATTTGTGTCAGTCTGAAACTTGCTGCTACGCAGGTATTATTGCACTTAGTAAATTTAAAAATTGGGTTAGATACTGTTAAGGAAAAAATGCACCTACAGATGTAATAAAATTTCAAGAACTATCATTTTGTCAAGGCATAAAGTGATCACTGGATACTTGGGAAGAAACTTGCGCAATATATGATGGCGAATTAAGAGCATTATAGGGTATTGTACATCTTCTTTGAAGCCTTTGTCATTGATGTCTGACAGGATACAGGATTAGATGACAGAATTCTCATTGGAACAGATTTTGTATTAGAGTTGGTATTGATGTGGTCTCTGAAGACCCTTGGATCTGAAGAATATGAATTAGATCTTACAACATGAATTTCAGGAATAGTCAACAAGTGATAAACCTTATTTGTAACTTCTGTATGACTGACTTACCCTCTGTATTCTCATCTTCCCAACCTTAACAAAAGTATCCAAGGTATCATGTTTTCGGCTAACACTAGCAGTCCAAACTCCTATTTATTTTGGCCGTGGTAACTCCAGAAAGGCAGAAGTACTACCAGGGTAGAAGTTCACACTTCAGTATTCGTTTATTCCTCTTGTTACCGCTCAAGTCAGTTGATGGGATATTTTCTTTTCCCTCAACTCTTCAGTGTTGGAAAGAAAACTAATTAGTTTGTCTTTCTCTACCGTGCTCTCTCCCTTGCAGCAGAAGGCTCTCTGGTGTACTCTCATGACTCTCACCTCCACACTCTCCTTTCAGCTGTATCTGTTAGGTCTGTCTTTCTGCAACACTGTTGAGATAGCTCAGGGCCTCCTTACTACTTTTCTGGTGTCCTTTAAATGTCTGCAAACAGCCTCCAAGAACAATCCAGTCAAACTAAAATTCTTGCTCCATCTGTCACACAGTTCCTGATTCTTCAAGAGTACTTGTCCTCCTTGTTGCTTGCTTAAGCAGGCATGCAACCACCCTGCTCCTTCAACATCAGGACCCGCTCCCTAGCTTGTAAGGAAAAAGCAATCCTGAGTGTTTGATAATGTGGGATGACTGTCCTGCCAGCGTCCAAGCAGTCCCTTTCATGAAAGGGAATTCTTATCTGAGCCAGCTTATATTTACCAATCCGGCTCCCCTCTCAGAATCTAACATGCATCCTTTTGGAAGAGTAACAGAGTACCATAGCATGGCTGCCTTTTCCCAGAACAGTGCATTTTGGGAATGAAGCCCAAAGTTCTCTTATCCCTCTGGTGTTCTACATTGTATTTGTACTTTGACACAAGTTTCTAAAACAGTGTTTATCTCTGGTTCTGTGGCCACTCTTATTGACGTGATCTGTACATAGTAGTCTTCCCTCAGATGGATTTTTGAGGTCTTAGTAATGGACTCTAAAATTTCTGTGCTCAGTGCATTCATAATAGGGCTATGCATTTTTTTAAGGCTGAGCCCTTCTCTGGGATTCTATGAGCCATATTTAGGGGCATTCAGGGGCGGGAGTTCCGGAGTGGTCAGGGGACAGGGAGGGGTGTGGGGGGGGAGCATGGGTCTTGTGGGGGGGGGGAGCTGTCAGGGAGTGGGGGGGTTGGATTGGCAGGAGTCCAGAGGGGTGGGTGGATGGAGGAGGGCATCCAGCCCTTCCCCTAACAGGCCCTCCATACAGTTTCCGAAACCCGATGCGGCCCTAAGGCCAAAAAGTTTGCCCGCCCCTGTGATAGAAGAAGGAATCTATCTTCCTTGCGTGAGACGTGGATAACTTGTTGATGTCTACCATCCAGTCCTCATTATTATTTTTCAAGTTACTGCAGCCTTTTGGGTTAATAAAGGTGAGGTTAAAGTAGGGAAACTTTTTGTACATCTGTTCCTTAGTGTTCCTTGCATAACTTCTGCAGACTCTCAGACACTGAATCCTATATCTGTAGACTACTTCTGTACAATAATATATTCTGCTTTTTCAAAGCTGGTAGTCTCTACCTTGGTTTAATTAATTTGAGGCCCCAGTGGTTTCTTTTAACCTGGCTATTACAGCTTAATAATGGGGGTTGGGGAAATGTCTTTCTATGTTGTCTATGAAGCTCTACAACCTTTTTCTCCCTTCAAAGTGTGAATGGGAACTGGTATACAGATCTCATCTGTCTGGTGGAATTGGGAGTCAGAAAAGAGTGGTGTGTTGGTATTTTGTTTTGTTTTTTACAATTAACTTGTTTTGGCTTCCATTCCACAGATGTAGATTCCACCTTTACTGGCTACTGAAAAGGCTACATGGAAATGTGGGGTGGCTCCTATACTGGTTTTTTTTTTTTTTCCTCCCTACCAGTGAAAGTACTTAGACAGAAGTGGAGGGGGAGGGTGAAGCTTATGCTAATAGAAGGTTCTAAAATGAACATTTCTCATTGGCTGTTTCCTGCCTATGCTGCATATGAGGAAAACTAATTTTAGCCTTTGACAGTGGAATCTGTGTTACAGGCTTTTGTTGAATGTACCAGATGAGAATGTTCATCTGACACAACCACTGGACCTTTCCAGGTGGATGATGGTTACTCTGGAAGCCAGTCTGATGTGTTGAGTGTATATGAACCACAGAGCAAATAAAAAATTATAAACGATCAGAGGGGCCCCTTAACTGACTAGAAATCTGGGAAGTTGGCCTCTAATGAACCTCTTTTGCAGAGCTATGGATAAATGTGTTCTCTGGTCAGACTGACATACCATAACTTAAAAATCTGATAATATGGAAGTTAAGTATACAAAGAACTACTGTTGACAGAACTATCTTGATTGAAACAATTCATATTGCAGGGTAGCTAAACAGATAGTCATGCTATGGATCTTAATTTAGGATTCATAAGAAGATTACCTCTTTTTGAAATATTTTGGAGAGGTGTTCATCACAGCCAACTTAAGACTGCTGATCATATGTGGTCAAGAGCAGAAGGGAACATTCAGGTGTTGTACAGACTTTCCTCAGGTTTATCAACTGTAAGTTTATGCCTACGGCAGTCTTGTTATAACTAGACAAATGAACTTTATCAACTATATGTAACCCAGGATTTAAAATCTTTTTGATCTCTCTTTGAGGTATTTACAAAAGATGCGGGAGTGAGAAACTCCATCAGGGAGGTTCAGGGGAAATGGCGTCTTGAGACTCCATCCTTCTGCCTTTTCAAACTATTGAGGATGGTGGGATATGTCTTGTTTCTGTGTCGGGACCCTGATTGGGGTCTTACCTTTCATATCAACCTACAGCTATAGTGGTCTAAAACTTTTTGAAACTTTCTTCTCCAGTGCCCTTTTCTGTGAATAAGGCAGGTCTGTTCTAATCTCTAGCAATTTTTTTTTCAGCTTTTTTTTTTTTTTTTTTTTTTTCCATTTGCAGACTCCTAAAAATGTTGAATGGCGGTGTGGATCCTTATGGAAATCTTAGACATAGTCTGAAGGCCCCCAGGGGTCTGCGGACAACAGGGCGAATATCAATCCTCTATAGGTATATACCACACTTATCACTAGCATTTTGAAGGCTTTACAGCAGTGTATTAAGCAACGTGACTGATATCTGTCACATGTCTTGTCTCTCATCCTCTCCCCACGGGAAGAAGTACATGCAGTAGAAGTTGTCTTGGAGTTTTTTATAACAGCGTATGTATGTATGTGTGTGTGCTAGAGAAGGTAAGGTGAGGCTTGTGATGATCCTTGGTTCTTATAGGAATGAATTCCTCATTGCACAATCTGCACATCTTTAACCTTTCTAGACTCTTACTTTTGCTTTATAAATTGTGATGATCTGCTGTTAGAACTTGAGGTTTTCATGTACGTTGAACTAACATGCTAAAATTGGTTCATCTTTTAATCACCAATCCATATTCCATAATTTGGAATTGTATAAAGGTTTCAGCATGACTAACAGGAGGACATTGATGGTTAACATTTATTATAGTTCCTGCAATTGCTGAGAGAGGTTTAGTGTTGATTGAGTTGTAGTACTATTTTAGATATTTTTCTAAATCAATTTGGAATCTATGTTTATAAACTTTCCAGTTTCTTCTTGTACACAGTGAAATAACTTTGCTTTGCAGATTGCAACATCCTGTGCATATCAAAAATATTTTGTGAGTGAAAAATTTTTATCACCTAAACATGAACAGTTATAAATCCATTGGATCTTCTCCCTATGAGCTTGTATTAAAGCTTAAATTTGTCATCTTTGTTTTGGTTATCCCAAAATCTAACTATAGGTTGCCGTCTAAACCGACCAATATTAACCTACAATATCTGTGAAAAAGATGAGTTTTTTTTTCAGTTTGAATGTAAATAGAAATCGTTTTTACATATGAGAAGACTTTAAATGACATGAAAAACCGCACCAATGCATTAGCTAAGGCCCTGATCCTGTAAACACTTACGTATGCTTCGCTTTAAACACATGAGTTTTTAAATGAAATTCCATTTCAGTGGGACTACTCAAGTACTTAAATGTCAGTATATGAGTAAGTGTTCACAGGACTAAAACCTAAAATAGAAGCTATTTAAGATACAAACTTTTAATTGTGTTTCAGTTGTCATCAACATTGGTAGACTGGCAATAGCTTCCAGAGTACAAAACTTGTATGAACCTTTCCCTCTGGTATTCCATATTAGATATAAAAATGATTAAAATAATAAAAAAGAGAGAGAGAGAGACAAGAAAATTAAAAGGTGTCAATTTTCTCAACTCTATCCTGTCTTATGTAAAATGCTTTTAGTACTTCAGTGCTTATTCTAGCAGGTCTGCCCAAAGCGGTTTTTTTAACCTAAAAATGAGTTGCACTGATTTGTGAGATGGACTCTCTGAAAATAGCTTCTATTTTTTAATTAGTTGAGTAGTATCTCATTACCTTACAGCTAATTGGGAGGCAGCTTACTGACTTAGAGCACCTTCAATGCTGACAGTACCTTCCATGAGCCACAACAGGTTCTCTAGTGTTCAGTGAACAGGCTTGCACCTTGCACCTATCTGTAGATAGAACCCACTTGGCTAGCCTGCTTTCAGGGGCTGAATGATCGAGGAGGCCAATGGAGATGCTCCCAGCCCTTCCTTGGCAAACTGCCTTTCCAGAGTGCTAGAGCCAAGAGAAAAGTGAATACCAGGATGTCTGGTTATCTCCTCAGTTTCTTCTGACCCTCATTTTCCTCCTTAACACTACATTTATGTAGTCTGGAAGAAAATCTCCAAAGCTATGCAACTTTAGGATTAGACAGTACTTACTTCTTCCCCTGGCTAGTTTTCCTTTAGGCATATTAGGTCTTATTTTCCCTTCCTGTGTGCACTGTGAATTTTCTGGAAGAATGGGGTCCTTGGGAGGGTGGCGGGGAGTGGAGGAGGGAGCAGGGCCCAGGTGTTCATACTGAGGCATCTTCCTTTTATCAGTCCTACCATTCTTACAGGATTAGTTATCATTTGCTGTTTTAAGCTTTTTTGAGAGCTTAGAGGGAGGAAGTGCTCCTTTGAGAAACAGAAGACCTTTCTCCTGATCAAGGAGCAAGCCAGTTGATGACTTCATATACCAAAAACCCTGGATCTGTTGTCAAAACTTTACCTTGATACATTTTGCCATGTCTATCTAGCTTTAAGCTATAGATTCAGAGGCATGGAGGAATCTCAAGGCCTACCTCTGCCTTTTGGTGGATTTTTTCAGTGTGTTTTTCCTGAAAACTTCTTCCTGCTCACCAGTAAACTCACTGGCAGAAGAACTCTGTGGGTATTGTTCTAGAGTAAGCAGTTACAGATGAACCATAATCTTATTGTCACCCTATTTAAGGGCAAAAAGCTTTTGATCAAGGCTGGCATGATGAAAAGGTGGTCTTATCAGAGCCAAAGAAATCCCTTCTCTTCCCCCTTCTGGGATTGCTTCAACTCCCACTGGTTTCCTAATATGTACTGTTACAAGATACTGTTCTGGATATCCTACCAGCCGACTGCCTCTAGGAGCAGAAGTAAACTTCTAGAGTCTGCCAGAGTTTTCTTAACCTCAAAGAAGGAGGCTGCCTCCTTTTCTTTCCTAGGGTGCATGTATAACGACAGCCTGCTTGAGCCATTGGTAGAGTTTGAACTGGGGATCATAATGCTAAAAATAAAACTTATACCACTTGAGCTCGAGGAACAAGTTGCTTAGCTGGCACCTGATAGGAGTGACTTCCCCTGTGTTACAGACCAGCCATTTTCCTAGTATGGGTTACTCTGAGTCCTGATGCAAGGAGAGCGAGTTGTTTCCAACTAAGGCCAGGGTCAGTCATATCTTGTAATTTCATCAATATAAATAGTAGCTTCTTTCTGCACTGAAGCAACACTAAATCTACAGATTTATTTCCATGAGTACATTCAACACTTCCTTAGAGCAGCTTCATTGATTTCTCCCATCCTCCACAACTTGGGTTCACGGCACTCAACCTTGGAATGTTAACTTAGTTCTAAATGCGGTCATCAAAGTGCACCTTTGCCCTTTTTTTTTTTTTTCCATTTAAGTTTCTCTTCTCCCCTACCCCACCCCACAACCTTTTGCCTTGGTGAGAAGTGTATCAGAACTCTGCTATATCTGGAGTGTTGCTTCTTCCATGCCCCAAGGTTAAGTCTTTCTTCTATAGATAA
The DNA here is from genome assembly GCF_025201925.1 of Gopherus flavomarginatus. Classification (NCBI taxonomy): domain Eukaryota; kingdom Metazoa; phylum Chordata; order Testudines; family Testudinidae; genus Gopherus; species Gopherus flavomarginatus. The sequence goes on along the minus strand of NC_066626.1, from coordinate 56,865,525 downwards.
GTGAAGAATAGTGATACTGTGGTATCCATTAGAGGGGCTGTCTAGCTAACATTTAGATTCTGATCACCAAACGCACAGCTCTATAGAAATCGCATTATCCTTCTGAAGATTAAATGATCTCTTCATCCTACATTTTCTGGCTTCAAAGAGCCAGAAGGCTTCAAAGTCCTCACACTCCAACCCAGCCATCTGAAAACTTAAAGGCCTGTGGAAGCTCTCTCTCTTTTTCAAGAGGCAGAGCTTATTCTCTAAAGGCAATAGCAACATCCTGAGCAGAGAGTTTCCATTGCAAAATGAAGGGCGGCTGGTGGGGGAGGATATCGATGTAGGAATAAATTCTACAAGATAGATGTTGGTGTCTCATTTGATGCATGCTTTGGTAGAATGATGCTGCAGGTAGTAGTGTTCCAGAAAGCTGAGTGAAATCTCTATATCACTATACATAAATTAAGACTTATTTAGGTTGCAAAGGTAAGCATCCTAAGTTGGGAAACAATAGGTTTATGGCAGAAGTTCCAAAACTGGATTGTGACTGCATCAGCAAAGGTGGTTGCAGCAATCCCCCTAGTGTGTGGAGGATGCCATTTTGCTCCACACAGCATGACCTCATGCACATGGTATGTATGAGATCACACTGCATGGAGATGCCATTTTGCTTTACACTTCACTGCACTATCCTTTCCTCTTCACCATCTGTACAGTGGAGATAATGTTAGGACTGTCCTTTTTGTGAAGTGTTTTGAGAGCTACTGATGAAAAGCACTATATAAGAGCTAGATATGTTTGTTTTATATTAATGAAATTTAAAATATTGAATGGGTCTACTTCAAGGTAATTAGGTGTTAGAGCATCTCAAAAAAAAGTAGCAAGAATCTTTATAAATGAAAGTGTTAAGTAGCCTAAATATATGGGAATCTGGTAGCTGCCCATATAATATTGATGTCTAATTGTTCTTGCCTTCACATGGTTCTTAAAATGCCATTGTGGGTATGTGTACTTTCCTGCACAAAAAAAAAGATGAATTTCTCATGCTTACCTGAAAAATTCCTTTAGGAAAGTCCACATCTGTCTCCTCCACCTCTACTCTTTCCTGGGGCAACATTTTAAGAAGTGGGACAAAGATTGATAGCTCTGTTTGAGAACAGATGCTGTCTTGTTTAGTCATACTTTAGAAGAACGAAACGAAATCCTGTTTTTGTTTTAATGTCTAGATTAAAATATCCTTGGAGTTTGTAAAAAGTATAGATGTTACTTTGTGTGTGTTGTTCTATGTTGGATAATATTCTAGATAGACATTCTGTGTTTATTGATAGAGAAATTGATGGCTGCCTAGCTGCAAATAATAAAAATCTAATTTCACTTGCTATGTGCAAACAGAATATATTCTCAGCAATGTACATATAGACGTGCTTTAAAAGGCCATTTTTTCCAAAGATGAAAACAAGTAATTGTAAAATAGGGAATTTTCATCTAAAAGGATATTTGCAGTGAGGTCCCATAGAAATCTGTTCTTGGCTCAGTGCTTTTTTAACATCTTTATCGGTGATAGAGAAGAAAATATAAAAAATCTACAAATTGGTAGAGTAGTAAATAATGTGGAGAGGCCAACTACGGAAACAGACATGGATCACTTTGTACAGTGTCTCATTTAAACATGAATTTTAATAATCCAAATGCAAGGCTGTTGTTTATTTATATAATATGAACAAACACTATAGGGCAGACTAGTAAAATTAGGGGTTTGCGTCTGAAGAAAGTAACTCAGAAAAAGACAGTAGTCAGTTGAGCATTATCTCCCACTGTGGTGATATAGCTCAGAGGATGGATATATAAATGGGAATATTAACTAGGAGTAGGGAGTTGGTAGAATCTCTGTATAGGGAACTAGTGTGATTGCTACTAAAATGGGGTGTCCAGTTTCAATGTTCATGCTTTAAAAAGGAAGCTGACAAATTGGAAAGGGTTTGGAAAAAAGTTAGAAGAATTATTTGACGTCTGGAAAACCATGTCTTGACCTTCTTAAGTCTCTATTCACTTTAAGAGAAGGCTAAGAGTTGACTTGAACACTGCTACAAGTACCAGTGTATATAAGAGATACTTGATAGTATATGGCTTGCTTAATCTTGAAGAAAGACATAATGAGATCCAATAACTAGAAGCCAAAGCTAGACAAATTTAGACTAGAAATATGTACATTTTTTAACAGTGAGTGTAACTAACCATTTAAACAGCTTACTTAGATATGTGGGGGTTCTCTGTTACCTGCGGTGTTAAGACTACATATCTTTATAAAAGATAGGCTATAGCTCTGTAGCGGTTTCCCTGCTGGGCCCTCCTGGCCCCTGCCCCCACTGGGCTGAGAGTCACAGAGACCTTTTGGTGCAGTGCCCACCTGGTGCTTTTATTTACAGGCTGTGCTCCCACCACCTTTCCACCATACAAGTAGTCCCCCTTCTTGCAGTCCACTGGCAGGTGAGGGGGCAAGCTATCTCTCTCTGCTTCCCCTCACTGTCTTTCCTCTACTGCAGCTTTCCTCTTTCCAGACCCCAACCCCCTTCCCCTGGGGCTCTTACCCAGCCGCAGCCTGACAAGGCAGCAGCTGTTCAAGCTTCCCCAGTCAGAGTCAGGTGGTTTACCCAGCTCCAATTCACCCCCCTTAATTGGAGCTGGGGTGACAGAGGATTGGCTAAGCAGTTTTCTGCTTAGCACCCTGTCACAAACCCCAATAGAAGTTGTAGGCTGATGTGAAAATTGCTGGGTAAGGTTCTTTGAACTATGTTGTATAGGAGGTCAGATTAGATTATTATAATGGTTCTTTCTGGCCTTAAACTATGAATATATTTATGGCAGCAGCTATGGAAATCTGAGGGGTTCTGCAGTGGGTAGGTTACTCCCACCATGCTAATAGTGGACAGATGTAATTCTGCCCCTCTGTGCTGCAAACAGGCTGAAGTTGCATGGTTAATTTGTCGGCCTTTCTAATGAATTAAAGGAAGTTTTCAGGCATCGATAAGCTGCTCTGTTTCTAGCCCTGTTGACTTTAGTATTGATCCTTGCACCTGTTACTGGTCCAGAACTGTTGTAGTGTACTCAAGGCTCAATCTTAAATTTTGAAGGGCATTCTTTTTTGTCAGTTCAATTTACTAGCTACAGATAAATACTTCCTTTGTTGAATAAATTAGTTCCCTTTAAATTCAAAATATTTTGATTTCTTATGTATTTGCACACTTAAGGTAGCCTTATTTAAGTAATTTTTAAAATGCTGTCTTTGTGCATTTCCAATGGATTTTCAATTCCCATACAAATAGAACTTGACACAAATGATGAGTTTAAAAATTAATCTGGTAAATAAGAAATACATCAGTCACCATTTCTAACATAATACATTATTCAGTTTCTTTGAGTTCTGCTATATAACTGCTAAATAAATGTAGCCCTTGTGGTTTGAAAAAAGAAGCATCGTATTTAATGTCAAGGCTATGTTTAGTTGCAAATTGTGTTTTAATGGTTACCGATGAATGAGAATCAATATTTCTTTAGGAAATAACTAAAAAGTACAAATGGAAAACAAGATTAAAATCAACCCGTATTATCGAAGGGTATGTCTACACTACGGGATTACTCAGATTATACAATCGGTTGCCAAAAATCAAATCCTGTAAATCAGTCGAGTGCGTGCGGCCACACTAAGCACATTAATTCGGCCGTGTGTGTCCATAGTACCGAGGCTAGCGTCGACTTCTGGAGTGTTGCATTATGGGTAGCTATCCTATAGTTCCCGCACTCTCCCCTGCCCATTGGAATTCTGGGTTGAGATTCCAATGCCTGATGGGGCAAAAAACATTTGTCGCGGGTGGTTCTGGGTACATGTTGTCAGGCCCCTCTGGGATGGCCGGGAAGGGTTCATGATGCTTACGTCTTCAGGAACACTAGTCTGTTTAAACGGCTGCAGCAAAGGATTTACTTCCCAGACCAGAAAACTTTTGGGGATGTTGACATGCCTATAGTTATTCTTGGGGACACAGCCTACCCCTTAATGCTATGGCTTATGAAGCCATACACTGACAGCCTGGACAGTAGTCAGGAGCTGTTCAGCTATAGGCTGAGCAAGTGCAGAATGATGGTAGAATGTGCATTTGGACATTTAAAGGGTCGCTGGCACACTTTACTGACTCGCTCAGACCTCAGACAAACCAGTATTCCCATTGTTATTGCTGCTTGCTATGTGATCCATAATTACTGTGAGTAAGGAGAAGATGTTTATGGCAGGGTGGGAGGTTGAGACAAATTGCCTGGCCACTGATTATGCACAGCCAGACACCAGGGCGATTACAGGAGCACGCCAGGAAGCACTGCGTGTCAGAGAAGCTTTGAAAACCAGTTTCATGACTGGCCTGGCTACGGTGTGACAGTTCTGTTTGTTTCTCCTTGATGAAAACCCACCCCCTTGATTGACTCATTCTCTGTAAGCCACCCACTCTCCCCCCCCCCCTTTGATCACAACTTACTTGCAAAGGAAATAAAGTCACTATCATTTAAAAACCATGTATTCTTTATTAATTATAAAAATAGGGAAAGAACTGATAAGGTAGCCCAGATGAGGTGTGGGGGGAGGGAAGGAAAAGACCACTTCAAAACTTGAATGACAACCTTCTGTTTCTTGGGCTGTCCAATGGGGTGAAGTGACAGGGTGCATGGAGCCTCCCCTCTGTGTTCTTGGGTGTCTGAGTGAGGAGGCTATGGAACTTGGGGAGGGCAGTTAAACAGGGGCTGCAGCGGCACTCTGTAATCTTGCTGCCATTCCTGAAGCTCCATCAGACGCCAGATCATGTCCGTTTGATCCCACAGTAGTCCCAGCGTTGCATCCTGCCTCCTCTGATCTTCCTGCCATCACCTCTCATCTCGAGCGTTCCTCCTGTCCTCACGTTCATTGGCCACTTTCCTGTACTGTGATACTGTGTCCTTCCACTCGTTCAGATGAGCTCTTTCATTGCAGGTCGACTGCATGATCTCAGTGAACATTTCATCTCGCATGCGTCTTGTTTTTTGCCGCCCTATCTTTCACGGTGAACAACACTATTCACATTACATAGCACATGTGATTTCAGTACAAGGTTGCATTTTGCATCTTAATATTTTGAGTGCCTGCAGCTTTGGTGTTAAAGATCACAGATGCAGGGCCAGGCAACAGAATTCGGCTTGCATGCGGCCATGGTAATCCATTATCTTTCGGCTTCTGAAACCTTCGTAAAAGTAATGCTCTCCTTTCCCATACCAAGCAAAGCCCATTGAGTGCTGCGGTTTTCATGTTAATGTGCAGCAGCAGAAACCAAACTAACCCCCTGCACCCCAATCCAATTCTCTGGGATGATCACTTTACCCCTCCCCCCACCGTATGGCTGGTATCAGGGAAGATCCCTGCTAGCCAAACGCGAACAGCTCAGCGTCAATGCCTCTCCCCCCTCCAACCGCTTGGCTAACTGAGGAGAGGATTTCTTTTCAGCTACAGGCAAACAGCCCAGTAGGAATGGCCACCTCTGAATGTCCCCTTAATTAAATTCTTGTATTTCAGCCAGGTTACCATGAACAATATCACTCTCCTGAAGATAACATAGCGAGATAAAGAATGGATGGTGTTTGAATGCCGGGAAACACCGGGACCATATGCTGCCAGGCTTTGTCATGAAATGATATCAGATTACTTGCTACTAGCATGGCGTGGTAAAGTGTCCTACCATGGAGGATGGAATAAGGCTGCCCTCCCCAGAGACCTTCTGCAAAGGCTTTTGGAGTACCTCCAGGAGAGCTTCATAGAGAGATCCCTGGAGGCTTTCCGCTCCATCCCCAGACACATTAACAGACTTTTCCAGTAGCTGTACTGGCCGCGGATGCATCTCAAGTCCTCAGGGCAAATTAATCATTAAATGCTTTTAAACCATATTTTATATTTACAGAGGTACACTCACCAGAGGTCCCTTCTCTGGCTTCATGGTCCAGGACACTGCCTTGGGAGGGCTGGGAGGCTATTTCACTCTGGCTGAGAAAAAGATCCTGGCTGTTTTGGAGAGAATGGTGTGCTGTGTGCTCTCCGCAAGCTTGTCGACGTCGTTGTCCTCCTCATCTTCCCCGTCTGCAAAATCCTCAGCCATGGCTGAGAGTACCCCCTCCTCAGAATCCATGGTTGGGGTGGGATAGTGGTGGCAGCTCCCCCCACCCCCCAGATTTGCATGCAGCTCATTGTAGAAGCGGCATGTCTGCGGCTCTGCCCTGGAACGTCCGTTTGGTTCTTTGGCTTTCTGGTACGCTTGTCTGAGCTCCTTAACTTTCACGCGGCACTGTAGTGAGTCCCTATTGTGGCCTCTCTCCATCATAATCTTGGAGATTTTTTTCAAATGTTTTGGCATTTCGTCTTTTGGAATGTAGTTCTGCTAGCACGGAATCGTCTTCCCGATACAGCGATAAGATCAAGTACCTCCCATATGGTCCATGCTGGAGCTCTTCTCCTATTCTGGGACTGCATAGTTACCTGTGTTGATGAGCTCTGCGTGGTCACCTGTGCACTCCACACTGGGCAAACGGAATGAAATTCAAAAGTTTGCAGGTCTTTTCCTGTCTACCTGGCCAGTGCATCTGAGTTCAGATTGCTATCCAGAGTGGTCACAATGGTGCACTGTGGGATAGCTCCCAGAAACCAATACCGTTGAATTGCATCCACACTAACCCTAATTGGAACAGGCCATGTTGATTTCAGTGCTGCTACTCTCGTCGGGGAGGAGTACAGAAATTGATTTTAAGAGCCCTTTATGTCGAAGTAAATGGCTTCGTAGTGTGGATGGGTGCAGGGTTAATTTGATTTAATGCTGCTAAATTTAACCTAAACTCGTAGTGTAGACCAGGTGTAAAGGTAAGTTAATCTAAATTTTGAGGTCTCTTTAGTAGAGATATTGCCTGGTAAAAGGAGCATTGTATCTATGCATTTTTCCATGCTATTGCTGCAAAGTGCATTATGTGATATGAATGTTCTATATTCACTAGCGTAAATCTTTTTTTATGCTAGTTAAACAGTCTTATACCATAGGATCAGTGCAAAAATGTTTTCATTGTAGCTTTCAGTGGATCTCTTGCTCCACCCCCCTAATCTCCAAAGGGAACTAATTTTTTCCGGATTTAAATTTTCCATTAAGCATACTTTAAATCAGTGGCTCTCAAACTTTTTTACTGGCGACGCTTTTCACATTGCAAGCCTCTCAGTGCGACCTCCCAAATAAGTTAAACACACTGTTTAATATATTTAACACTATTATAAATGCTGGAAGCAAGCAGAGTTTGGGGTGGAGGTTGACAGCTCACGACTCCCCATGTAATGACCTCGTGACCCCTGAGAGGTCTCAACCCCCAGTTTGAAAACCTTTGCTTTAAATCTTAACTATTTTAGCCTTTTTTGAGTCAATATAGATAATTATTGGTAATCGATTTACAGTAACTTAAGCATATCTTTTTATTTAAAAAATTAGTTTATCTTATGTACGTACAGTGTTTTAAGCAAAAGTTGTTTCTTTTGATTTAGGAGGTGATAAGATTGTGGACTAGAATGTGATTAATGTTCGTTGCAGATGTTGTTTTATATGCTTCAGAGGCTTTCTGAAGTAGACAGTCTAGACTGTCTGTCTGCATTCTGTTAGAGCTTTGATCCTTAATTAAAACTGTTGTACTACATTTATCATGTTCAGTTTTTAACCTCAGAAAATTCTTAACTCTGATTTTATATATATTTATATATGTGTGAGGGCAATTGTCCTAGTAAAAAATGGTGTTTAGGAGAGCTTTTATGGTTCATATATTCAGCAAGTAGCAGAAAATAGTCTTTCTGTAGCCCCAAAGCCTTGAGTTGAACATTCAACTCTGTTTAGATACAGTAACGTTATTCTTAAAGTAATAAGCAGTCACTTCACAAAAAAAAAAATTCGAAATGTTGCCATTATAATTTTGTTCCTCCTGTACTGTTAATATGCCTAAAAATATATCTGACTTTTGGTTCAGTCTCTGATGGTTTGTTTTCTCCCCCTCATTTGGGTCATCTATACATGTGGTTTTTTTGGTCAGATCTCAGATACCACTGACCCACTTGCCTGTCACTTCTTCCAGCACCACCAAGACTCTATTTTCTAACCCCTATTCTTGCAGTTGAAGGTGACTGAACAGCACTGCCTTCAAGCTTTAACAGGCTAAAGGGATTATACTGCTGCACTGCACATGGTGTAAGAACCTAAACAAATACAATTGTTAACATCAGACTACCTTTCCGAATTGGGACTTGATTTTCTACTTCTGTAGAATTCATATTCCACCTCTGTGTTCGGAAGCAAGAGACCTGGATTGAAAATGGAATTCATGTCCCCCAACTAGCAGAACAAAACAGTTTATATGGAGGAGTGGAATAAAAAATTACCACTCTTGGTGATGCTTCATTAAATGCACTACTGTTGGAAATGTAGTTTGTCATCTTATGGAAAAATTTTTTTTGGTTAGCTGCTGATTTAGAAGTACATTTAACTTTCAAATCAGTAGCATGTAAATTCTCAGTTTTAAAAGGGAGCATTCAGTACTCAAAATTAGTATTTGAACTTCATTAAGACATTGAGTAGTCACGTAAAAAATTAAAACTTCTTCACATTTTATGACTGTCAAACTGTTACAATGATCTTGTATTAACAGTGAAAATAGTGTGTATAAAAGTGATAAAATATATATCCGGACGCAATATGTATAAAGTTTGTAGGATCAAATTGTTAAAGGCCACTGTTTATAGTGCAGTAGCATCTAAACATCCCCATCAGTGATCAGGGCCCCATTGTGATGGATGCTATACAAACACAATGACCATCCTTTCCCCAGAACGCTTACAATCTGTGTGTATGGCAAGATGCAACAGATGGCTGAGACAAATAAATGATTATTTAATTTAGAAAAGGGTATTGTAAATGCATTCAAACAAGGGAGGAGAGTTAAGGTTGCACATCCATGCTGAACTTTGGTACTGCCTGCCTTCACTGTTGAACCGTGCAACATGAATGCTGAATTAAGTTATTAATTTGCATTTATTACATATAACGTTGAATTCTGTAACAATTATTCTTTTGGTATTCCAAACAAAAGAGAGACCCAGGGTGTGGAGAGCCATACTGAATGGGCAGAGCATGAGCCTGCACCTTAACTTGTATATCTAACCATTCTAGAAAAACTTAACGGTCTATTTTTACTTCATTGATCAAACAAGAAAACTGTAGTAATGAAATGCTGGCATTAAGTTTTGTATTGTTAATCTCAATGAAATGAATGTGGTGGATGCAATCCCCTGCAGATTTAGGAAGGGAGCACTATAACTGTTCATACATGGAACAATGTAAGAGCTTGAATTTAAACTTATTTTCAGTCTCTTTGGAAAGTCTAGGGTCACCAGAGAGGTGTCAAAACATAATATGTTGGCTTACTTTGAACCCTTGTTCGGGTGGAAAAGTTAACTGAGGAGCAGTTTCTTCAAGGTTCTTGGGCTGAAATAGGAGGAAAGATTGTCCTCTTTATTGGGGTTGTGTGATGCATCAGTGCCACCACTTTGCACCCTGTCACTGGGATGTGACTGAACCTCTTAACACACACATAGGGCAAATATAGAAAAACTGGCTTTGACCTTTGTTGGATTGCCACACCTGAACTGTGACTATAAGAAGCACTCTCTTATTTGTTTTATTATAGAACAGCCCCTGTACATGCACCATAAAGGAAAAGAAAAAGGTTGTTTGTATACTAAAGTTCTCTGTGAAGAGGGTTTTAGGTTTTGTTGGTGGAGAGAGGTCTTTGAACAGTGGGACATCAGACTGCAAGCAGATGTCTTGAGGTTCTGTTGTGTATCTCTAGGGAAACTTTTACTCCCTGGGGAATTCTGCAGAAAAAAATTAAATTCTGCCCACAATATTTTAAAATTCTGAAAAATTCTTTATATTTTATTTGTCAAAATAACACAATATAATCATGCAAGTTTCAGTTATTTTGGTAATTTATTTCAAAATATCATCTGTCCGCAAGTATGTATGTACCAGAGTCTTTTTTTGGTCTGTATTGTTAATTTTCTTTTGACAAATAGATTCTTTACTAAGCATATTAATATAGAACTTTGAGTAATTCATTTAAATTATAATACAGAACTGTATTTCCTGCACTCATCAGAAGCAGTGCAAAGGCTTGGGACTTAGAAGGGTAATGAAGGTCCTGAGAGAGAGGGAAGGAGCCTGGAGTGAAACCAGAGGGTTGTTGGGTGAGGGGGAGAAGTATAGAACAGGCTTTTTTGGTGGGGAGAGGCACAGTAGTTACGGAGCCTCCCCCATGCAGAACCTGGCTGATCACAAGCCTCTCCCATTCAGTCAGGCACATTTACTGCAGTCCCTGTATCCCCCATCCTCATGGATCCCTGCAGCCCTCCTCCATGGTCCCTATGTGTACATTCACCCCACTCCCATTCAACCCCTGGCTCAGTGCTGTCACCCTCTAGCTCCTGAGCCCACTAGCATCACCAATCTGTCCCTCCCGGTAGCCATTCTGAACCACTGTCTGTGACACCCCCCCCTGTCTCCCAGCAGTCTCTTGTGCCCCACTCTGTCCTAACCTGGTCCATGGGCTAGGTGCTGTGATGAACTTCTAGTCCTGGCACAGAATTTTTTTTCCCCCACAGAAAATGCATTCTGCCCCAGAAGTGCTGCAGTTCTCTCTTTTTCCCACCAGAGGCCACTCTCGCACCAGAACAGTCGGCTGCATTCATGCTGTTGGCTGTTTTTGGCACCACAGTGGTCTCTGGTGGGGAAAAGGCAGAAGTGCAGCACTTCTGGGGCAGAATGTGTTTTCTGTAAATAAATAAGATAAAATTCTGTGGGACACACGAATTCTGCACATGTGCAGTGGTGCAGAATTCCCCCATGAGTAGGAAATGGAAACTTGTGCAGGATGGGTAATATGATAGAGCTTGATGCTCTTTCTCAGTAAACAGGAAGCTGGTATTTCTCTGGTTTTAGTAGACAGTTCAATTCCCAAGCTTTTTGTTTGTAGAGAAACACTGTATAGTCGTGGACTTGTGTGTAAGTGTTCCATAGTAGAGGAGAAATCAATAACGTACCTAGTTGGTCAGCCCAGAAAAAAGATAAAATAATTAGAACTCAGTGTAATAAGATAATTAATTAGTCAAATCTTGATATAGATCTATATATTATTTGAGGCAGAGAATCAGGTGGAACTGTTTTTCGTCTCTCCGCACGCATCTGAGTTTGCTTGGAAGCTTTCATTTCAATAGAATCATGGTAAAATATTTTTTTCAGTATTAACATATTGAAATTAGATCATAAAAGCTGTTCACTGTGGTTTTTTTACTTTAACTGTATTTCAGGGCTCTCCTGTAAAGTTAAGTACACAAAGCCAGCCCAGTAGTTGAATAAAAAGTAACTTAGGCCAAATTCTTCCTTGACTTTCACTCTGTAAAGCCAAGCGTTGTTGTATCTAATGGGGTTGTATAGAGTATCATAATCCTAACTAGATATTGTATAGCTCAGCAGAATTTGGAATGACTGATTCTCTAGGTGAAGTAATATCTTTTATTGGACCAACTTCTGTTGGTGGAAGGGACAAGCTTTCAAGCCTCATCATTTTTTCCAGGTCTGGAGAAAGAAATGAGTGTCCAAGGTAAATACAACCAGGGACAGATTAAACATCAGTGGCTTACATGTTTATAGGAGAGACCTTAAAATGAAGTGGACAGTTAACACCTCCGCAGTCTTAAGAGGATGGAGGGTTAGTTGATGGCAGGGTTTGTTACAAGTTGCTGCAGTGTGCCAAAAAGCCCAGTGTCAAGTCCATGTTTTTAGTGTCTAGTAGTTATGAATTTAAGCTCTCAGGCTGTTTTTTGACAGCGTACAGGTTTCCGCTGAGGATGAGGACTGAGAGGTTTATTATGAAATGGCTTTTCTGTGAACTGTTGAGCTATTATTCCTCTAAACATTCATGTGGTACTAGAATGAGCAAAGCAATATAATCCTGAATTTATCAGCATTAGGTACAGCAGGATTCTGCACAAGTTTAAGACTTCAAATTAGGAAATCAGTTTAGAATATGTTTAAGACCATCCATCCCTATTCAAGACAGCACTTAAGTGCCTTAAGTCCTCATGACTTCAGTGGAACTTAAGCATGTGCTGAAGTGCTATCCAAAATAAGGTATTCCTGAATCAGGGTTTTATATTGGAAGGGACTTCTTGGTTAATTGTATGTTTGTGGTATTTTAACATTAAAGATGTTGAAAGTTATAGTTTCTACATCTTTATACCTTTTATTTGAGATAATTAAAATCTGAATTCTGAACTTTTACAAGAAAGGTCTGAGGTGATGTTTTATAAAACAAATGTTCCCATATGCAGTCTTACAAAGAAGAATATTGTGTTGATTCATTAATAACCAACTCTAGTGTCTCTTATACAGTACATATTTATTGTATTGCTGGAGAATTTTGGCTGAAGTATGTGGTGTGCACTCCCAATCAATTTATAATGTCTTCAGTGTGATTCTTACAAAGAAGATGAAAAATGAAGTATCCAGTCTAACTGGAGAGGAGAACGTTGGCTCCTCACCTCTTCTTACTCTTTTTTTTTTCATTGTAGGGATTGGACTGTAAAAAAACTACATTTACCTTCTGTTGGTGGGTGAGGAGAGATGATGAAATTCTGAAATGTTCACCAATGTGCAAGTTTCTTCTCCAGAGATTGTCTGGAAAGAGTGATAAGTGTCCATCACTTGTCTGTGTTGTTGTTTGTGTGTGGAGGGAAGTAAATCACATTTTCAATTTTTTTTAACACTGAACATGAGAAATATGTTAGTGATTTATGTTGAAACTTGTAGTGTACAGATTGTGATCTGATGATGAAACAGGAGAAATGTCTTTAATATTTTTGTTTAATAGAATTGCAAATGGTGGTAGAAGGAATTTAGTTTCAAGAAGCAGATCCAATTAAAGATATGGGATGTCTTCACACATGGCAGCACATGGTTGCATGGAAAAGATGTTAAGATCCTCTTATTCTAGAGTACTTAAGTTTTACTCTAATTCTTATTTATTCATTTAATCTGAAGACTGGGAAATTACTTCAATTGAAAGCAAACTTTTAAACCTTGAAGGTCATCTTCTACAAAATATACTCCAAATACCTACGTAATTCTCAAGAACTGCCTGAATCAGAGTTGCCAATTTATGTACTTACGTGCAGTTCATAAGCTCAGAATGCTGAAACAGCAGCTGCCAACCAGTACTAGAAAGTCCTCAAGAATGTAACAAAAAACCTAATCAATCAGTTCCTTTCTAGTCTCTTAGGTAGGCTAGCCTTCTTTATTTCTGCTTCTGGAAGACTCTATCCAGAGAGTCATTGCTCTTAATTTTTGTGGAGTTTTTGCTCTCCTTGTGATTTTGTCCACTTAATAGTCAGATCATATGAGAGTAATTAGTTTATGAAGCTCAGTTTATTCTGTTTCAGGGGAATGTAAAAGATTCTAGTTCCCATTTTACACAGTTATGAAAATAAACAATGCATGGAATTTGATGTAAAAAAAATCTGGGTTCTATTACCATCACTGTCGTCATTTTGCTCTGAAACATTACTATTTTACAGTTTTATAGTGCCACCCATCACCATAGTATCTGAATACCTTCCATGTAAAACCAATAGCAAATTCCATGGTGGACTTCATGGAGCCTCTGGCATGTCCTCCTTTTTGGGGTCAAAACTGCTTGGGATATTTTTTTTGAGGGGAGGGACTTTGAATTATGTCACTTATAGTGGACAGGCCTTTTCAAAGAAGAAGGCATTACAACATTTCCTAAAGATGGACAGACTCTAGATTTGCCTGATCTCTTCTGAAAGATTGGTGAGAGGATCTAGCTATGGAGCAGAGAATGTTCATTTTGTTCTCAGCTTTTGCATGTTTCACCGTGGACTTTGAGATGTGCATTGTCCTTGAGTGTGGCTGTAATGGTGTTCAGTAGATCAGTGGGTCTTGGATATAGCTGGGGATTCATGCATTACTTAATTAAACTGCATTGGAAGCTGACTGAAAACCAGTGGAGGAAAATATTACAATTGTTCAATGGATGCTGCCAAAACTCGTCTCTCACCATCCTGAGGCGATACTGCTTGTCAGTCACCTACAGTGGAATCCAAACTCTCTCTCACTCAGTGAGAGGGGTTACTTACCTTTCAGTAACTATTATTCTTTTGGGTGGACCCCTCAACCCAATTTTCATCTGTGCTTTTTGGAGTTCTCATCTCCTGTAGACTTTGACTTGTGAGGGAACTGAGGGAGAGTTGCGGCCACTCATGCTTTCACGCAAAAAGCATGAAGAGGCACAGGAAACATGCTGACAGATATGGCTCTTTTAAAAAGTGTGTGTGTGTGTGTGTGTGTGTCTCACACAAGGCATATGCACACCTTCAGTTTGATCCACTCCAACCTCTCAATCAACAGTTATTGTTGGGTAAGTGCAGATGTGAACGGAGGGTCAGATGCATTAACTTGCGGAGGTACCAATTTGTTAAAGCTGAAATCTAACAAATTAGATTTGCCTATTTGGTAAGTATAATAGAACAGTATTGGAAAGTAATATAATCAGGATAACCCCTTTTAGAGCTGGGGAGCCCTAGCTTATTGAATTTATCTCTTACATTCTTTTCAGTTCTGTTTCTATCTTGGACAGTATTTTTCAGGTCTCAGCCAATTGATAGTTGACTTAATTTGCCCGGAACCACATAAACTATAAATTGTTGATTATTTACATAAGTGTAGCTACCACAGGCACATACTGAACACACAACATGCATGCAGTCTGCTAAATGATTAGCATAGACCAGTGTTGCTGCTCACTAGCTATATGAAGGAACAATAACAAATCAGGGTTTTTTAATTGAACTGCTTACCAATTTTCATCTCCAGTGCATTTATCACCCTTCAAATAATTCTCAAATGGTGTAAAGATGCACTTATCTTAAGGCACTATTATAAATGTGGTTCCTGCTATTTCTCGTTTGGTTTGATAGAGACTAGTTTAAAACATCTCAAGCGCTTGTTGTTAAAGTACTTTAAAGATCTTTTAGAGTAATTTACTTGAACTAAAAATGAGAAATGTGGCTTGCCCAGTTAAAATCCAAAATATAGTTAGTTGAGGTCTTGCTAGAAAGAGTGTTTCGGTTATTTGCATTAAACACATACAGTATCTGAAATGAAAGCTTGTCACTTCTCAATCGTGGTAACCTAGGAATGGGGTGAGTCCAAGTGTCTGGTGACACTTCTGTTTTTGCAGCTTTGATGGGTTTAGCAACTCTAGGGTCCACAGCTTGGACCATGTTCAATATCATGGATTCAAGGTTCACTGAAGGGGGCTGCTCTCATTTCTAGTGAATGGGTGCCAAATGGCTCTTGACTTTCAGCTGTTTCTCTACTACGTCCCTTGATATCCAGTAGATGGCATCAGTGTATAACGGATTTTTTGTACTTTGTTCTTAGTTGGAGGATTCGTGTTCATTTCAAATACTGTACTGTATTTTTCTATATTACTCAGACTATTAATTGGAATTTCCCCTATTCAAAGCAATTTCTTTTAATATTACAGAATTTTACCCCAGGTTAGATGCTTGTTTCTGTAAATAGTCTTTCCTCCTTGTGCTATGTAATCCACATTTCTAGAGTGTGGCAATCATTTGGAAAAGTAACCAAACAAATCCTTTATAGTTCCTATAAACTTAGAAGACCTAGTCATGCATTCTTTGATTTTTATATATAAGCATTTTGCCTTTTTTTTTTTTTTTTTTTTTTTTTTTTTTTTTTAAAGTTTACAATAGAACAAGACATTATTTTGAAGGAAGACTACAGGTTAACCGTATATGGAGAATAGTGCCTTTTGATTGACAAAGAGGTGTGTGCAGCTTCACATCTGGGGTGAGAACTTTTTGTTTGGGATTTTTTGAGGTATCAAGAAGTTTGACCTCTGGAAACTACTTTTAGTTTTGTCTGAGTCTCATGGAAAATTTATTTCCTAAACAGCTTCTTTGACTTTGCCCCTACAGCCAATCCACTCTCCCCACCCCACCTATTTCTGGTATTTAATTTCCTATAGATGGACAAACACGGGAATCCTAAGCACATTCAAACCATGTGAGTTCCTGTCTAAGAGTTTAACAGTATCTTGAAAACTTACTTAAATATCAGCCTGGATCCCCTGGATATGTATTTGGACAGCTAGCCTGAGCTGCTGCCTGTGCTAGCGTGGCTGTACTGCTTTTTTTAGTGTGCTTGCTTGAGCAGAACTACTAGCATGGGGACATCTACATGAGCTAAGAAGCATACCTCTTAGCTCAAATGTAGGTGAACACTATGCCATTAATTGGGTTATTTTTTCAAACTTTTCTTCATAACTGCAAGGGTTAGAAATTTTTTAAGAGCTGAGCTAATGAAGTAATCAGGTGACCCTAGGTGACGGAGGGATGCTGAGACAAGGAAGTGAGGCAGCCTTGGAAAACTGGATAAATTCTGCTAACTAATGCTGCTTTGGAATTTAAGATCACCATTATTTGACTAATACTTACTGATTAAGCTCTATCCTTTAGCCAATAAAACCTTTGGTTACAGCCATATAATGAAAAGCTATGCCAAAATTTGTCACTTATTTGGTAAGAAGTATTTTCCAGCCTTTTTACAAATCTTGACAAGCTATGCGTTGTTTGGGCTATATCATTAAATTTAACAGAAAACCTTTGTTTTTAGCTGCTATTGTTTTTATGTTTCAGTACCTGTTTAGAATGCATGCTAACTTTAAATATAGCAATGAGAAGAGAACTTGAATATTAATAATGGTATCAATATAAGAAGCTTATATGCAGCCTGATTTTTAGTGTTCAAATGTGCTTCAGCCTTCAGAATCCAGTGGTTTAACATTAAATTATTCTTAATTCCAAATAGGTGCCATACTAGGCAGATCGGAAACACAGGAGTGCATCTACTATAATGCTAATTGGGAAAAGGATAAAACAAATCGCAGTGGCATTGAACCTTGTTATGGTGATAAAGATAAAAGACGACACTGCTTTGCTACATGGAAGAATATTTCTGGATCAATTGATATTGTGAAACAAGGTTGTTGGCTGGATGATATCAACTGTTACGATAGGTGAGAAAATTTTAAGTATCTTAAGTATAATAATGCTTTAAACCAAGTTTACTGGGGAAAAAAAAGGCTAGTTAGGAGACTCGTTATAGTACATTGTTCACTATGTTAGAAGCCAGAATTTTTTAATTTAGGTGCCTACAGTTCCCATTAAATTTGTTAAAGCTTTTACTTTATCTGGCACGTTGGAAGAAGGAAGGGTACCAGTAAGTAAAATTAAAACCTAAGAGGTTACTAAGAGGGAGGGAGTTTGGGTGTGGGGAGGACTCAGGGCATGGCCTCTGGGAGGGAGTTTGGGTGCTTGAGGGGGCTCGAGACAGGGGGTTGGGGTGCGGGAGGTGGGGTGCAGGGTGCAGGACCCAGGCACCGCTTACCTGGGGTGGCTCCCCGCAAGCAGTGACTGTCCCTGTTGCTCCTAGGCAGAGCACGGATAGGTGGCTTTGTGCTCTGCCTGCATCCCGAGCGCTGGTTCCAGGAACCAATGGGAGCTGTAGGGGTAGTGCCTGCAAGGGACAAGTGCACAGAGCTGCCTAGCCATGCCTCCACCCACAGGCACTGCCCCCGGAGCAGCGCACAAAGCCCCCTAGCCATGCCTCTGCACAGAAGCAGCAGGGACAGGGAGCCGCTTGCCGGGAGCCACCTGAGGTGAGGGCCGCGCCTGCACCCAAACTCCTTCCCAGAGCCCATGTCCTGCTCCCCCTCCCGCACGCAGGACCCCTTGTGGCCGTTTATCCACCTAGGAGCAGCAGGGACATGTTGCCACTTCCAGGGAGCCAGGTAGGGAGCCTGCTGGCCCCACACCAACTGGACTATAAACCAGACTTTCAATGAAGATCAGAAATGCTAGTTTATAGAGCTTTCCAGTTGGTAAAGTGCAAGATAACATAGCATTTACTGCAACAAAGAGTCCTGTGGCACCTTACAGACTAACAGATGTACTGGAGCATAAGCTTATGCTCCAGTACATCTGTTAGTCTGTAAGGTGCCACAGGACTCTTTATTGCTGTTTACAGATCCAGACTAACACAGCTACCCCTCTGATACTTAACAGCTTTTACTATAGTTGGACATATTTTTCATCATCTTCCATTGACTCATAGAAATAGTGACAAACTTGAAGTATTCGTGTTTTTTTTTTAATTTTTCCCTTCTGATCCCTTAAAGTTTATTTTAAAAGTACTGCTTATTACTGAATGATTTAAATTAAGTATTCGAACTAGTGCCTGAAGTTATATTCCTAGGGGTAGAATTTTAAAAGCATTTTAGAAGTCCAGCTCTCATTGGACCCTAAACCATTATTCAGACATGTCAATATATAGCTTGATTGTCAAAATTTCTGAGCACCTAGAAGCTCCCACTGAGGTCAGTGGCAGCTTCCGTGTACTCATAATTTCTGAAAATCTTGGCCTTTTTTGTGTAACTGATGGCCAGTCAGATATGGTAAGCAATAACACACGCAATAGGATTGTATTGGGGTATCAGTAGGCATTGGTTGGGTCCTAGGCCGAATGCTAAAGATTACAACCATCTAATTGATCTCTGTATGGTACTCTGAAGGATTCTTTTGGAGCTACAAAATGTCTTTATACCAGTGGAGAGGGAGGAGAAGGAAGAAAAGGAATACATTAAATTTCTAGTATTGTCTTTGCATTAGTAAAATGTTTCCAAAAAGCTTGAACAAAACTTGAAAAAAAAACAAAAAAAAACCACCCCTTAATCTTACAAATCTTCATATCTTTAAAAAAAAATTGTTCAACTTTACTTGTGTCAGTGGAAGAAAGTGATATTCATTATAGTCCTCTTTACCTCATAAAGAAGTTTTATAGCTTTAAGTTCATCAGTAAAAAGCAGTTTAAGGAAAAATTGTAATTCTGATTTGCCAGTTCCTCAGAAGTAGCAAAGCATCTATAGATATTTTCCTGACACTAACTGAAGTGTTGCTGTGCTGAAGGGAAAAAGGCAGTTTTTTATGAAATCTTGTCAACTGCTATTCACAGTGTTGTAGAACTGTATTTCAACCATCGTGGGGAGGTAGTGAGACTATATTCCCTTTTCAGGGGAAGGGTAGGTGTGAGGGGTATATTTCCAGCTTGAGGGTTAATGTTATTACTCTCAAATTTTAAAACTTCAAGGAGGGACTTTCTGCAGTGTTTATTGTTGGCCTAATTCTCACTGGAAATCCATGAGAATTTTGGCACTAATTACAAATGAGAGCTGACCTAAGAATTTTCAAGAGTGCTTGGAACTGCCTCACTCAAAGCTTCCTACAAAGACGAAAAAAGATTTGGAAGAAGTCAAAGGGTGTGAGAGGAGTGAAAAGTTGAAGAGGAAGATTTTTTGTGAGTAGACAAAATTGCACTAGCATAGTTTAAACTGGTACAGCCCCCGGTGGATAAGCTTATCTCGGTGTAAGAGTGGCTTTTTCTTTTAAGACAGGTTTAAATTGCCTCATGTGGATGTTCACAGTTTTTGTATCAGTCTGTTTTTGACCAGATGAGTCGATCTTAAGGGCCTGTCTAAACATGGAGTTATTCAGGAATAGCAGTTGCACTTCAAATTCATACTCCTCCTTGATCCAAATTAACTTTCAAGTGTAGACAAGCCTTAAGTTAAGTGGAATTGCACCAGTTGTGTTGATTAAACCCTACATTTTCTAGAGAAATAAAGGGAGCTAAGGAAGTGGGAGCGAATGCTAATTTTTTCTTTGTAGCATACTATACACAGCATTTAGTGAACAAAAAAATTAAGATATTAAAACTTTGCTCTGGTTCTTAAATAACAATTGATTTTGGTAATCAATATTATCTAGTGCATTTCAGTAAACTATTCTTTTTTGTTTGTTTCTTTTGTGCCAGGACATCACTATTTTATTTATTATTGGAATACAAGATTTCTGAATAGTGTTCTAATTGAAAACATTATAATATCTGTTGTACATAACTTCGTTAGTTGGCGAAGGACTATTGCAGTTCACTAAACTTTTAAGTTTATGGTATACCAAACTCCAAATGGTTCCAGACAAAGAATATCAAGCAATGAATGAATTATGACAGAAACAGTTGCAATTATAATGAGCAAGTCTTCTAATTGTATATAAAACAGCAGCCTTCAGCCACTTCTCCAACAAATTCAAACTCTTCTTAGAGTTCTTCACTATTTTTTGCTCTCTGGTGTAGAGACAACTTCTATTGTCTTACCTTTCCTCTCCTGAGTTCTTGTGGGGTGGGGTTTTGGTGGTTTTTCCTCACCAATTTGTCATGTCTTTTCATGTGTCATAGTTCTAGATTGTTACTGCAATAAGCTCTGGCTCTGGGCAAAGTTAATGTTTGGCTGCACAGAAATTTCCTGTATTCTACCCCTTTTAAAAGGTGTTTTTCTCCCAACAGCCTCACAGTGAAGGTTTCATGGATAAACTCAAGTCATTCAAAGTACTCATTTTATTTATTATGCCACATTTAAATTGGGTTCATCAATTGTTAAAACCTCCACCTGAACTACCCCCTCCTCTTGCAAGAGGAATTTTTGAAACCCAGCTTGCTGGTGGCTTTTTTGGGATGCTAGCATGTTTGCAACTTGCAAGGTTAGGAAGATTATCTCTGCATCAAGGTTGATCAATGTTATATTTCTGCAAATGGAAGTAGACCTGTATTGAAATATATATTTTCTCCTCAATTTAGCATGGTATTCCGATAACACCATCTTAGTCTAGTGGATCACAATTTTCAAAAGTTCATTTTCAAAGTTAACTTTGTAGCTACTATGTGCAATATTTGCTCTTGTACAAAGGAAGTCAGTTTTAAATGAACAAAAATGACTTTTCTGGTGCTCTCTTACAGGACTGATTGTATAGAAAAGAAAGACAGCCCTGACGTGTTCTTCTGTTGCTGTGAAGGCAACATGTGTAATGAACGTTTTTTCTATTTTCCAGAGATGGAAGTAACACAGCGTAAGTTGGTTTAACATTCAAAAGAAATGGTTTTGCAGTATTGGCCAGAATACAGTTTCTGAATGTTTAGGCAGGAAGACTTTTTTTTCCAGAATATTTTGGGTAGCTTCTGTTAGTTTTCCCTTTCCCAAACATATGTGGAAGAGGATTTTTTGGTAATTATAGTGGTTCAGAGTTGGTTGTATTAGTGTAAATAATTTGATCTGGGCAATAGACTAACTTTTTTCAGCTTGAAATGAAAGGCCCATGTTTTGGAACAAAACCATTCAAATTGATAAAGCTATTCTAAGCTAGTAGGGGGAATCTATCCTTGGCAACCTGTTCAGAAAAATCCAGCTAATTAATTCATACTCTTTTGAAAATCTAAACAAAAATTCATTTTAAATCTCATCTTAGATGTAAGTAAATGAAACTGGTTGTGTTTGAACTGGCCATAATGCCATAGCACACCCAACCTGTGCATGTATTACCTTACAGACGCATGCCCTGGAGTAGGTACTTACTTTCTTGTGAAATGGTCTGTTTAATTTTGTAACTTATTAAATGAACTCATTGTCATTGCTGGGCACACTTGTAATGTATTAAAAAAAAAAAAGTCTGCTTAAAAAAACACACTAAAAGCTACTAAGAAAACTGTCTGGAAATCCTTTTGGGGAGAAGGGGGAAAATCCTGTGCATGATGTTTTTAAGTAATAACTTTAAAAATTTGCGATGCTATTTTTCCATGCCTTCCAAGTAAGGTGCTTAACCTGTTAAGCACTACTAGGTCACCCTAACGACAAATATCCATTTGAAAAGTATGGGGTGTGTGTGTATATATATATATTTTAAAAAAAAATTTACAACTCCTGCCTGTGCGCCCTCCTCTCGCCCACCACACACACCCCGCAAAAGCATTAATTAAAAGGATGAGATGATCTGCTTTCATCTACATGAACAGTAGTGCTGCTTTATGGGTTATCAACAGTGAGTGGGTGTATAAGTAATTATTTGAAAACAATTTATTTACACTAATTTTGTTCTCATAAATATTTCAAATTAAGTTTGCAATTGACAACCATGATAAAGACGAAACTTAATATCTATTCATTTAAATTATTTCTCTCTCAGTTGGTGGTTGGGATGTGTGGTTTCTTCTGATGGGTGGTGGTGGTGGCGGGGGGTAGTTCTCTTCCAGGTCCTAAAACAGTATGACCTCCTGATCACAGCAATATAACAGGATATACAGCCAAAAAATTAATTGACCTCTCACTTTGGTACTAACAGTAGGGACTCACTACACTCTCCCCCCGTCTCCCAAGTACAAAATATAGAAGAGATGCTCTACAAATTCCTTAGATCCATGTATGCCTTTTTGAAAACAAGACTTCATCTTGAAGTTACTAGTAAATCCTGAGATAAAGAGCTAGAGCATCCTTTAAAGGTATTACAATGGTCCATTTTATTACGCAATGCAAAATGTGCTTCTGTAGATTTATGCTCATGTTTAATTCAAGAAAAAAATTATTTAGAATGAATTTGGTATGGCAAAGACTACAGAAGATCGTTTTTCCCTTCGGCTACATGCTGGCACTATGGTAAAAGATGGACGCACTTCTGCGCAGGCTATAGGAATATCCCCTTTCTACAGAAATAGGTTGACATTAGAATTAAAATTTATATTTAGATTTAACAATCTAACGTAGTTTGAGAATTGCATATTAGAATATTTTGCTGCAAATTTTGGTCTCCTTGGCACGGCATTCGTGGTACTTGAGAGGAGTCATGATTACAAAGCAAATGATTTTACAGAGGTGGAAAAGTAAATCAATGTGCTCAGTAGGATAATAGTATTCAGATCTACTGGCCAAAGCAAGAGTCGCTTTCTGCCACCTGGATCAGTGATGTGAATTTGAGGAAATCTTTGCTCTTTTTAAAAAACATTTAACTAGGGTATGTCTAAAGGTCTGACAGCCTGTCCAAGACTCCTTCCCCTGGCCTGTTTGCCTCTGCTTCCATGCTGCCTGACCCTATCGAGTCTGCATTGTTCTTCCCCATGAGTTTTGAAAGTATCGATTTCTTTGGTTTTATAGTTTGTTTGATTTAAATGTTTTTTGCAAATGCATGTTAACGCTATGCTGCATGTTACAGAAAATAATTATACATTTTATAATTTTTGTGTTCTTCATATATTGTGGTGATTGTTTGTATGAAAAAGCAAAATCAATAAATACTTCTGTAAAGAGAGTGCAAATTAAATAATAAAATATTAAGCAGTACATGTTTTGCTGAGGCAGTTTTAAGTCAGACAACTGAACTTGTGGAAGTCGCTTCCTTTTCCACACCCCTTCATTACTTAAATTACACCAAAGAAAGTGTGAGGGTGTACAAGCTTTGAGTGACCAGAAACAGTTCATTTCACTTACTGCAGATGGTAATTCCTTGTGTAATAAAGTAGTTGGCTTTTAAATGCAAAACATGTTAAACTTTTTCTTAAGTACCCCGCATATTTAAGGTAGTTTTAAAAAATAGTGTGTTTGTGCATTTTAATTGATTTCCGATTTCCAATTTCCATGCAAATGAAGCTTGACGCAAATCACAAGTCAGTCAATCATTTGATAAATAAATACGTTAGTCACCTTTTTCTAAGGTTTTAAAAGTTTTTAAAAGGAAAAACTAAATCTGAATGCATGCATCTTAAGTTATATAATTGCTTAAATAAATGTATATAGATATAATATATTCTTCTGATTAGGAAAGAGAAGCATCACAGTGTAAAGGTGTTGTTTCAGTCAAGTCAATGTGTTTTTTAATGGTTAGTAACTGAGAATCCAGTTTTCTTCAGGAAAATAACTAAAAAGTACAAATGCAAAAGAAGATTACAATTAATTTAAAAATCAAGATTTCATATTTGCTGATTTATATCATGATTTAAAATTGGTGATTTAAATAAACCCTGTAAAATGGTGCCTCGTGATATAGTTCCCTAAGTTTGAGCATTCACTGTGAATTTATTTTTCTTGGAATGGCAGTTTTGAAGATTTATTTTAGGAACTGCATGAATATTAAACAGTTTGATGTATAAGAGGAAGATTTTCAAAAGCAACCAAGGAATTTAGGAGCATAAGTCCTTCAATTGAACTTTAATTTACATGCTTTTGAAAATCTCTGATTAATCTTTAAAATCTGTATCTGGCTATTAAACTGTGTTGTGTTGAATTAGGTTCCGCCACTGTGTTCTGCTACTTAATAAATGTGTTCATTTCTTTTAGAACTTAATAATCAAGTTTAGGCATTGGATGAGCTTGTTAAAATCTGTAATCGCAGAAGATTAATTGTAACTTTTGTTCTTCAGCCACTTCCAATCCTGTTACACCTAAACCACCCTTGTTCAATACTCTGCTTTACTCGTTGGTGCCTATAATGGGAATTGCGGTGATCGTATTGTTTTCATTTTGGATGTACAGACATCATAAGCTAGCATATCCTCCAGTACTTGTACCAACCCAAGTAAGTTGCTATATTGTAATCTTAATGTTTTAGAATCACTATTTTTAAAGCAATGTGGTGAGGGGGAGAGAGGATATTTTTAAGTGATGTGACTGAAATCTGACTTCCTTTGCATACTGAAGCAGGTGCTTGGTTTTCCTTGCATAAGGAAACTTAGCAAAATCAAGTACTGGTAGGTTAGGCTCTAAAATTATCAGAACCTAGTGAAGATTCAGTTCACCTTTTAACATTCTAAAAACCCAGCGTATGCTTTTAAAAAAAGAAAAATTAAGTAAACATGTCCATATATTTATTTTAAACAGTAAAGACTCAATATTATGGGAAAATGGTAAAGTCATGTTCGAATTGTTTCCTTGATGTGAATGGACTATCTACTCATCATAGGGAATAAGGTGCTCATGATCTACTCCTGTTGGGGATGTGTGGGTGTGTTTTAAAAGTAAAAAAGGATAAAAGCTGGTAACTAGCAAAGCAGAGGTTATGTTAAAAAAAAAATAGATAGGCTTAGATAGCAGTTTTTTAAAAGTAAATGAAGTGCAGTCATTGGATTGTGTACTAGTTAGCTTGGCTACTGCACAATTTGATTGATCTTCCTCCCATTTTCTCTCCTTTTGTTAAACAAGCATTTTGCGTCTTGTTTTAAATTAGATCCAAATCCTGCAAACACTTCCGTATGTGCTTTAAATGGGAAGTGGTTTGAAGAATGTGATCTTTGACTGTAAGTTATTCAGCGAAGGAGGCTAGCTTTCTAAAAAACAAAGCAAAACAAGAACTTTGTATAGCCCTAGCATGATGGGGCCACAATACCTGATAGGCATTCTAGGTACTATTATAATATTAATACTAACTTAATTTATTTTATTTTTGTGTGTGTTTGTAATAAATATATTCTGGTCACAAAGGTGCCACCTGAGATCAGCACCTTATTGGGTGGAGGGGTCCAGGTTACAGGCCCCCTGCCTGGGGCTGAAGCCCCTGGGCTTCAGGCCCCTACCCCCTGCGGCATTGAGGTTTTGGTGAGCTCAAGCTTTGGTCCCCCCTCTGGGGTCGTATATTGTATTTTTGATGTCAGAAGGGAGTCGCAGAGCAATTAAGTTTGGGAACCCCTGTGCTAGAATACATTGCCTCCCGGTTAACATTATTGATTAATCTGATTGTAAAACACGCTAATTTTTTGTCAGACCTAATCAAAACTTTACATATGCTTGTGCTCTGCTGACACCACTTTCAACCGTACTAGAATTGCTACTTCTGCATATTCCTACAGATGTTAGTGGTGCATACGCAGAATGAGATCTGTTGGTTTGTTCCATTAGTAATAGATGGGGGGGGATCAATATTTGTCAAATGAGAAATTAGGAGGGGCCAACTTTTAATTCTAAAATAAGACTGTTCATTTTCATACTTCAAAAAGAGTATTGCTAACACCTCAAGATGATACTTATTGATACTTGTAGTTACCTTACGTATTTAGAACTTGATTGGAACTATAACTGCCAGCACAAATCTCACCTCAGTTAAAATTAGGAACTTTTGATTCAGGGGTTTAATTTTGGAAATGAGTTAAAGCTTTTACCTTTTGCCTTTGGTTTTTACCTTTTTTGGTATTAGTATCTTACAGTTAAAAGTAATGTTTGTGGGGAGGGAAGGAAAGGTAGCATACCTAGTATAACACTTCTTGCCCATGTTTGAGCCACTAAGTCTTTAAATTTCTTATTAGTTTTATATGGGACTAAAATGTAATTTATTCTTTGAGATATTCCCTTATATAAACTGTTTAATATTTCAACCATCTGGGTTTACTGTTTATGCTGTTAACTTCATACCACAGTGTGGATCTGCAATGTGACTAAGTTAAAGCATCTTTAGTTTTTAACTTTTTGAGTTTTCGTCACTGCTGTACCTTTTAAATTTTTTAAATACCACATGAATGTAGGTTTTGCTAAATTTTTGTGAAAACAAAATCTAGAAAGGGCTGATGCGTGTGTGTGGGTTTTTAAATTATTTTTATTCATTTTCATTTTGACAGTTGTCATACTGCAAATGTGTATTTATACAAATGCTTGATCACATTGAATAGGAATTTCATTTACACTTTAGATTAGGCATCAGTTTAAAAATTGTTCATGTAAAATGCTTCACTTTTTTAGTGTGTTTAGTGCTGGCGAAAATTGCCAGAGGTATAGCTTTGGAGAGTGAAGTCCTCTATCCACAGAACAAAGTGTAGAAAAAATGGCAGTTATCCAAGCTTCTTTCCCTTACCCTGCTGATCCCTCTGTTCTGGGGAGAATCACTCTCTAGATAACCAAATAGTTCAATCTCCATACTCATTCAATTGAGACCACTGTCAGGGATGTCAAATAATACCAGTTGTGACTGTGGTGTGACTAGTCTCTTATCTAATAGATCTGAACATTT
Source organism: Gopherus flavomarginatus (assembly GCF_025201925.1). Classification (NCBI taxonomy): domain Eukaryota; kingdom Metazoa; phylum Chordata; order Testudines; family Testudinidae; genus Gopherus; species Gopherus flavomarginatus. The sequence continues at coordinate 56,838,431 of NC_066626.1, read as the reverse complement.
TACAACTGAATAAAATGTCAAAAATTAAACTTTGGGCAGTTATATAAAACAAGTTTCTCCATTCATTTTATACTAATCCAGACACTTCACTATGAATATTTTATACCTTTTTACAATAGCTCCAGAAAGTAAACACTGGAATTTTATTTAGAGTTGTGTCTAGAATAAGAACCTCCTGTATTGGAGCACAGGATTTATTACTTAAAGATTAATACTTTTAACGTTGTCAGAGGACATCATCTTAAAATCTAGTCCATTTAAGAGTTGAAAGGGTCAAGATCCTTGGATAACTGCACTCATAATGCAGTAATGACAAGTCAGAGCAGTAGGGAGGAATTTCTGACTACAGGAAGGAAGTAGTTAAGAGGCGAATTCCCCTTTAAGCTTAAAGTTTCTACAGAAAGATTCCCTAACTTAAAAAAATGTATATTTATAACTGTTCTCTGTAGTTTTGTTGAAATACTCAGTCTAAATTATTAAATGAGATTTTGGGGTTTCTCTGCATGCACATTTAGTTCATGGTAACCTGAGGTATGAGTTTAGCCTGCCACAGACTAACTGTCCATGTGGACTTTGCTCATTAACTATTTGTTAATACTTTTTGATCTAGTCCTCTTTGAATCGGGATTATATCAAAGCTCTTTAACAGATTTAATGGACATGAGCAGGGTCCAAATACACAGTATGTATGTGGCAATCTAATGAGGGGTAGATTAACAGCCCTGTTTTGCCACAAACTAATTGTTGATGTAGAGAAACTTAGGTCTTGTCTACACTGGCAAGTTTCTGTGAGGTAAAGCAACTTTCCTGAGGTGTACACACTGCCAAGCCACTTAATGTGCAGAAACTGTGCAGTTGCAGCACTGTAAAAAAAAAAAAAAAAAAAAAAAAAAAAACCCACCTTGACGAGAGGCGTACAGCTTTCTGCGCTGGGGCTACAGTGCTATAGTGCCAGTGTAAACACTCTGTCAATTACAGCACTGCGATTGTCCTTGGGGAGGTGCTCCACAATACCTGTTCTCCCTTCTCTGGTCATTGGTTTGAACTCTACTGCCCTTCCCTCAGGTGACCAACTGTCATCTCCACTCAAATTTCTTGGGAATTTTGAAAGTCCCCTTCCTGTTTGCTCTGTGATGCATGCAGTTGTGTCAGTGCATCTTTCCAGGTGACCATGCCTGCTCCACACGCAGGCGATCCCCTGCTTGGAGCAATGCCGTGCTGCTGGACCCCATCAGCATTTGGGAAGAGGAGGCTGTCCAGTCCCAGCTGTGCTCCAGCCATAGGAATTATGACTCCTATGGGCAGATTTCATGATGCATGACAGGCTATGACCGAACACACTGCAATGCAGGGTCAAAGTGAAGATGCTGTGCAACACCTACCACAAGGCAAACTGCTGCTGTGGTGCTGTGCCCACGAGTTGCCAGTTCTACAAAGAGTTGGACGCAATACTCTGTGGCAACCCCACCTCCACTGCGAAGGCCACTGTGAATACTTTGGTGGTTCGTGTGCCAGTCAAGAATGGACTAAGCCAGGAGGAGGAAATCTTGGATGAGGATGTGGAGGGTGACCCAGAGGCAGAGGATGACTTGGAGGTCAGAGATGCATGCAGCCAGGAGATCTCTACTCTGGTGGAGGCTAGCCAGTCACAGCTGTTGGAGCTTGGCAAAGCGCAAACAGGAGAGGAGGCCCCTGGTAAGTGGCTTTGATTTTTGGGAATCACTGAAGTGTTGTTGGGGACAGGAGGGTTGCAGAAAGCAGACTTGTGTCTGTATAATGTGTGTACCAGCACATGCCTAGTCTGAGCAGCGGAACAAGGTGTTGATTGACTCCCTCACTTCATGGGAATCTGCCTCCGAGATCTCCACAAAACTCTCATGGAAATATGGGCAATCTGCTGCTGCAGGTTCTTTGGCAGAGCTGCTTTGTTTCTTGATCCATTAAAGGTAACTTTCCCACACCACTCTGCCATAACAGGGGAGTGCAGGGGGAGTCGCATGCAAGCGAGTCACATAAGGGCCAGGGTGGAAGCCGCAGTTTTGGAGGAGACCCTCCCTTGATTCCCTGCTCACCCTCACCAGTGAGATCTTCCATAATGAACACAGCCTGTGGAAAATGTGGGAAGGGTAATGATTATAAGGCCCCACTACAGTGCTAGCTCTCCCCAAGAGCCACATGCCCAGTGTACAGTACAGTCGTGGAACACTGATTTCCCCTTCCCCTGTGGTTACTCACCATTTTGGGAGTGTTATGGCTCATGTGTGCTTGCATGTGGTCAGCCAGTTAGTGGTAGGTGTGTGAATAGTAACTGTTATAAATCACTGAATCAGTGGTCTGTGTGTTGTAAACAATACTGCTTCTGTAAAATGATGCAGTTTGGCTTCACAGATCTGACCTAAGGAGCCCAGGCTTCCTCTTTGTTATCACTGGTTGAACGGCTGCGCAGAATTAGAAAGGGGCCATGAAGAACTAAAGAGGACTTTCTAAGTGGTGTCGTGATGCAGTCCGCGGCTGAAAAACAAGAATTGATGGAGTAGCGGGGACAGCGAGAAGAGGGACCGAAAGGAGAACATGGCGTGCCAGAACAAAGTCATGGAGCGGCTCATAAACATGGCGCACCAAGCACACACATACACTCTCTCTCCAGGCACTACTAGCACTGCAAACCGAGCAGCCTTGCACCCACCCTCTCCTGCAGCTGTTGTCACAAAACTTTCCCATGCGCCTCCTAGACACCGTCAATACCCTCTTATCAACCTCCTGGCCCCAGTCTGTACCCATGGCATTCCATTCCCCGCCCATCACAGTTCTGCACTGCAGACTCCCAGTACCCAGTGCACTCAACACCTGTCCCTCTGCAGTTCAGTCTTGCTGAAGTATAGTACCCGCTGCACTGTACTCCAAAGGAGAAGGTTGGATATGATACCTGGACATACACAAATCTTTAATTTCCTGGGACCGTCCCTTCCCCCCCATCCTGCTCAGTGCTGATATGTATATTTTGTCTCCCCTCCTCCGGTGGTGGTGGTGGTTGTTTAATAAAAAAATTGTGTTGGTTTGAAAGCAATCTTTATTCTATTAATTGAAAGCTAACAGAGCCCTGCAAAGCAGCAGGCAGTTTTCTTAAACCTTCATAGTGCATAGTCTGCACCAATCACAATCACCTCCTAGCATTACAAGCACTGCACTCTTGAGCATAGCAACAAAAATTAGTGGCTTTCAGCTTCAAATTGCTACCTCAACGCATCCCTTTAATAGCCTTGGTCTTTGGCTGTTCACATTCAGCCTCCAGATGCTGAGCCTCTTCAATCCAGCTGTGAGTGAAGCTTTCACCTATCCCTTCACAAATATTACGGAGAGTACAGCACGTGGCTATAGGCATAGGAATAATGTCATTGACCAGGTTCAGCCTCCCATATAGGCCGTGCCAGCAGGCCTTTAAACAGCCAAAAGCACACTCAACCGTCATTCTGCACTTGCTCAGCCTGTTGTTGAACTGTTCCTTTCTGCTGTCAAGTTGCCCAATATATGACTTCATAAGCCATGGCATTAAGGGGCAGGCAGGGTCTCCCAGGATCACAATGGGCATTTCGATTTTGCCTATGGTGATGATCTTCTGATCCTGGAAGAATGGCGTGTTCAGGAAGCTGCGAGCAGGGACGGTGTTGCAAAAGATGTGTGCGTCATGCACCTTTCTGGACCAGCCTGCATTAATGTCCATGAAAGGCCCATGGTGGTCCACAAGCTCCTGGAGAACCATAGAGAAATACCCCTTCCGATTAATGTACTCAGTTGCCTGGTGCCAGAATTGGAATATACGTGCCATCTATCGCCTGCTCCCCCTCCCCCCCCAGAGCTAGGGTAGCCCATTTGTGCAAAACCATCCACAATGTCACGCATGTTACCCACAATCATGGTCTTTTGGAGCAGGATGCAATTAATGGCCCTGCACTCTTCTGTCAAAACAAGTCCAGCAGTAAACTTTCCTACTCTGAACTGGTTAGCAACTGATCGGTAGCAGTCTGAAGTAGCCAGCTTACATAGTGCAATCGCCACGCACTTCTCCAATGGCAGGGCAGCTCTCATTCTCGTGTTCTTGCGCCACAGGGCTGGGGCAAGCTCATCACACTGTCCCATGAATGTGGCTTTCCTCATCTGAAAGTTCTGCAGCCACTGCTTGTCATCCAGATGTGTGTGTTTCCTGAGCTCAAAAGCAGCATTCCACTGTGATCAGCACCTTCATGAATGCCACAAGCAATCTCGTGTCGTAACTACTATGCGTGGGGAGATCAATGTCAAACTCCAGTTGCCTTTGTAGTTTAAGGAATAATGCCACTGCCACTTGTGACATGTTAGTGAGAGCCAGCAGCATATTGATCCAACAGTGCAGGGTCCACTCCTGCAGACTGAAGTCAGGGTGCACAGTACACAAACAGTTGAAAGATGGTGCCAAATGCGGACAGAAGCACAGGGATTTCTGGGATGTGAAGCAGTGCATCATGGGGAATTGGGACAGGACAAGGATGCCCTGCGACCCCCTCCACCTTCCCACAGCTCTTAGTGGCAGAAGAGGAAGAGATGCTCTGTGGGATAGCTGCACAGAATGCACCACTGCAAGTGCTGCAAGTGTGAACACGCTATTCCACAGGCAGCTGACAGTGTGAACACACAACAGTCATTTCACTTTCAGCGCACTCTGTGTGGTGCTATAACTCTGCCAGTGTAGACATATCCTTAGTATTTGTAGTTTAATGAGTTCATTAGGGAGGGTCTAACATTTTTACAAATTCCTGTATCATGTCACATTAGGAGAAGTTTCTGTGTAGTTCCTAATGTGTTTTATAAACACACCAAATACAAAATCGCGATTAACTGGGTATGCATAGTTCTGCAGAAAAGGATCTGAGGGTTATAGTGGATCACAAACTGAGTATGAGCCAACAGTATTATGCAGTTGTGAAAAAAGCTAATGTCATTTTGGAGCGTATTAGCAGGAGTCTTGTATGTATGATATGGGAGGTAATTATGCTGTTCTGCTGTGTTGGACACCGGTGAGGCCCTCAGCTGGACTACTGTGTCCAGTTCTGGGTGCCACACTTCAAGTAATATGTGGACAAATTGGCGGGATCCCAGAGGAAAGCATCAATAATGATAAACCATGGTGAAATCTGAGCTCTGAGGGAAGTTTTTTATAAAAACTGGGCATGTTAGTCTTGAGAAGAGTGAGTGGGGGCTCCCGATAAGTTTTCAGCTGTGTAAAAGGACAATGATCAATTCTTCTCCATGTCCACTGAAACTAGAACAAGAAGTCACAGGCTTATTCTAGCATGAGGGAGATTTAGATTAGGATAATTTGGACATTTTTTTTAACTATAAGGATAAAGTTCGGAAACAGGCTTCCAAGAGAGCTCATGGTGACCCCATCACTGGAGGTTTTTAAGAGGCTATAAAGATCTGTCATGGATGGTCCTGCCTCAGTGAAGGGGGCAGGCCTAGATGACATTTCAAAGTCCTTTCCATTTATATTTCTGGGATTTTATGTCAGGTGCTTCCAGGCTTTCCTTCAGGACTTGGGGGGCAAGAAAGGCGATCACCTATTGTTTGGTTTTTTTCTTAGCAAAGGGATCATTGGGAAATCAGTTGGAAATTAGTCATCCTTTCAGTAGCAATAAGCCCTACTGCAGGATTAATAAATCTGACTCTGGCTAATCTAGCCTTCAAGAAATACTTCATCTAGCTTGTTACAGAGATACTGCTCGGCATGTTCTAGGCAGTTTCCAAGCACAGCGGAAGACATGGCGCTTGGCCCTGCAGTGTGTGTACTCTGAGAAGATAAAGACAAAGGGTGGTGGATAGGGATAGTTGCCATTAAGAATGAGTACTCTAAGTGTTTGAATTTTGTGCAATAGCACTCATTTAGCTGATGACATGATTGATGATGCTGATGTCCAGAAATAAGGACCCAGTCATTCAGGGCAGTTAAAAACAAACAGAAAAAACCCATGTAAATTAACGAAGTTTGAAAATTAATGCTCTGAGTGTAGTGATTAACTGCAAGTGACACGCCATTTGTATCAAGTAGAGGTGTGAGGGGGTGGGGGTTAGCCTGGCCAGGCAATCAACATTAATTTGAATCATTTTCTAAATTCCAGTAATTCAGTTCTGTTCCTCCTTTTTTACAAAACTTTTCAGTGGAAAAAAATCAAATTACTCTTTTGGACTTATTGAAAGAACCCTTAAATATTTTCACGTCTTACATCTGTCAAATATTGCATATCTAGGATCAGTTGTTTAAATTGTACCCCCAGAAATAAATGTACACATCTTCTTCTAAATTAGTAGTACAAATCTCCCATATGATGTGCTATTAAAGAAAGGTTGTTTCATTTCATACTTAGTTTTTAGTTACAATATAGCTTCTTAATTTTAGAAAATGCAACACTGCCATCTGGTGTATTCTTGTGACCACAGTAGAAAATAAGTTCTAGCAGGAATGTGAATGTTCTTCTAGTAGCATAAATCTTTCAAACTGAGATGTGGCAAATAGACTAACATAATGCTGTGTAAATATGTGGAATATGAGTGGTTGAACAGATGAGTAACAGTTGTGAAATCAGAGTAGCATATGAAAAGTGGATGGTGGACTATGTCCCATGTATGTTCTGTAAGTCTTCTATTTCATTACTGTTTAAAAAATATCTTTAGAAATATCGTTTTTTGTCAAACTGATTCTTCAGATACTTTAAAAGAGCAATTCTCTGTTTAATCATAAAATCATTTCTGTTAACATCCTGTACTACAATTATTCTTTTACCTGTTTACTTTACTAACATGACATTATCAGTGACAGATTTATTGTTCTAAATCAGTTAATTATCCAAGCAAAAATTGATAGCGCCTTAGATATTCTTTGTAACAAATTGTTTTATACAAACTAATCTTCTGTGTCACTTTTCTCACAAGATGCTTTTCACCTTGTTCTTGATATAATTAGTAACTTCCTTTGCCTGTTTTTTTTTTTTTGTTTTTACAAGCACGCCTTTCATATAATGATTGAGGTAAGCTGTATTTTTTTGTGTGTGTGTGTTTGTGGAACTTTGTGGTCATCTAAGACATTCTGTTTCTTGTTGCTTTGATATAAATTAAAGTCTTTGCAATACTTTGTAGCGATACTTTCAGTAAGCATGCTGGGTCAAAATGTAAACTTATTCTCCTAAAAATTACTAGAATTTCTTGTGCAATAGAGTTGAATGTCTGTGGAGATTGATAATGGAGTACACCACCTTTCACTTTTTAGGTCACTGGTTTGAATTCGGCATTTGAGATTATATGAAAGAAACCAATCACTTTAAAATGTCTGCACATAAAACTTCATTGACAATTGGCAGTTCCTTGTTGGCAGTCTTCAGAGAGCCAAGTTCTAAATTGCTGTGGATACTGAACTTCACTCTCTTTTATAAGTGGTCTTGCTAATTCATAGTACAAACCCATTGGAAACATGATTTAGAGAAAATGGCACATTGCTTTTCATTGTTTTTTAAATAGCTTTCCTGCAAATTTTAAATTTTGTAAAAAGTTGGAAGAGATTTCCTTCCACTTAAACCACTGTTCAGCTTCAAATGAAAGTCTTCAGGTTCAGAAGAAATTAAAATAGGAAACTTATTACTACTTACCATGCACACTTTTTTGACATTTACAGATATTTATTAATCTTTGTTGCACCTTTGTCAAGATGCAGGATATGTTGTCTAAGCCATCCAAGACAGATGGCTATCCAGCCTCCTTTTGAAAACCTTCAGGTGCGGAGCATCCGCTACTTCCCTGGATGGTCTGTTCCATAGTCCTGCTGTTCTTAAAGTTACAAAGTTTTTCCTGAGGTTTAATCTAAATCTGCTATACTGTTGTTTGAACCCATTGCCTCTTGTCTTGTCCTCTATGGCAAGAGAGAACAACTGTTATCCATCTTTTTTTTTTTTTTAATGGCAACCTTCAGGTATTTGAAGATTGCGATCATATTCCCCCCCCATGCACACTTAATCTCATCTTTTCCAAACTAAACATAGCCAGTTCTTCCCGTCTTTGCTCATATGGCTTGTATTCTGTCCCTTTGATCATCTTTGTCATTCTTCTCTGGATCTTTTTCAGTTTGTCTAAGTTCTGTCTATAAATTGATGACCAAAATTGAACACAGTACTCCAGCTGAGGCCTAACGAGCACTGAGTAGAGTGGAACTATGACCTCTGTAACTTGCATGCTGTGCCTCTGTTAATGCAACCTAAAACTGCATTTGCTGTTGTTTGTTGTAACAGCATCACATTGCTGACTCATGTTGGGGTTGTGATCTGCCACAAATTCCCTGCTCCTCCTTTCTCCCTTTTTAAAAGATGGTACTATGTTAGCCCTTGTCCAGTATTCCTCATCTGTTATCCATGAGTTTACAAATATTCCTTCCAGTGGCTCCAAGATTTCTTCAGCTAATCAGCACCCTAGGGTGCATAACATCAGGCTCTGCTGTCTTCAATTCATTCAAATTAGTAAGAAGATCCTATGTGTTTTTTTTACTTAGCTTGATCTGCATCTCTTCCCCTTTATTCTCTATGGTAACTTGATTAGTCATCTGGTCACATCTTTTTTGTAAGAAGGCTGAGGGCTTGTCTGTGCTACAAAATTAGGTCAACTTAACTTAATTTAGGTTGACCTACAGCCACTGCAATTATTCAGTTTGCCGTTGGTGTCCACGCTACTCTCCTTCTACTGGTGGAGAGTGGCTTCAACAGTATCACTTGCACAGGCTGAAGTGGGGTATTATGGGGTACTGACAGACATGCGGGGCTGACAGCTGGAGCCCCTCCACCCAAATCGAGGTGACAGCCACAGCTGTGAGACCAGCATGGACTCAATTTCACAGTACTGGAGCCTACTAGCAATGAAATTGACATTCTTGTCAATTAAATGGCACAGGACCCCAGGCTGCTGACGGAATTATAGCCAACAGCTGAAGTAAGTAATGCAGCATCTACACGAGCACTTCGTTGTCCTAACTACACCGAGCTATGCCTCGTGTGGAGGTGGAGTTATATTGGTGTAGCAGGCCACTTACTTCATCCAAAGCAGTATGCTAGTGTATACACTGACGTAACTCTGTAGTGTAGACCAGTGGTTCTCAACTTTTTTTTTGTGGACCACTTGAAAATTGCTGAGGGTCTTGGCAAAAGATCTTTCCAAATGTTGTTTGTACCATTAGCGAACTATTGTAAAGTGCTTTGGATAAAAGCACTATATTAAAAAAAAAAAAAAAAACTTAATAATAAACATTATTTGTTCTACAAATAAAAGCCCACAACTCATAAGTTCCCAATCACCTTCATTTTTTGCAAATAATTCATCCCTGTTGGTCAGTACCAGATCCAAAATGGATGACCCTGTACTTGTTTCCTCCACATTCTGATTCAGAGAGTTGTCCCCTATACATGCTAAAAACTTGCAAGACATACTGTGTTTTCCAACAGATATCAGGGAAGTTAAAATCCCCATTAATTCTAGCTCATATGTGTTAGATAATTTACCTGGTTGTAGAATGCCTCATATACTTCCTCTTCTTGATTTGGTGGTCTATAATAGACTGCCCACCATAACATTGCTACTATTCTTTACTCTTTTTATCCTCACCCAGTGACTCTCAGCTCTGGTCTACACTATGAGTTTAGATCGAATTTAGCAGCGTTACATCAATTTAACCCTGCACCCGTCCACGTGATGAAGCCGTTTTTCAACTTAAAGGGCTCTTAAAATAGATTTCTGTACTCCTCCCCTGACAAAGGAATTAGTGCTGAAATCGATCTTGCCAGGTCAAATTTGGGGTAATGTGGTCGCAATTCAATGTTGTTGGCCTCTAGGAGCTATCCCAGAGTGCTCCATTGTGACTGCTCTGGACAGCGCTCTCAACTCAAATGCACTGGCCAGGTAGACAGGAAAAGGCCTGCAAACTTTTGAATCTCATTCCCTGTTTGGCCGGTGTGGCAATCTGCAGGTGAGTGCAGATCTCATCAGCAGAGGTGACCATGATGGAGTCCCAGAATCACAAAAGAGCTCCAGCATGGACCGAATGGGAGGTATGGGATATGATTGCTGTATGGGGAGACAAATCCGTGCTATCAGAACTCCGTTCCAAAAGACGAAATGCCCAAACATTTGAAAAAATCTCCAAGAGCATGAAGGACAGAGGCTATAACAGGGACCCACAGCAGTGCCGAGGGAGGGTTGACTGACAACATGGCTTAAAGGGTTGGCTTACAGGGAATTAAAATCAACAAAGAGGATGGGTTTGCATGAAAGAGAAACACACACAACTGTTGCACAGAATGGCCCCCTCAAGGATTGAACTCAAAACCCTGGGTTTAGCAGGCCAATGCTCAAAACAATGAGCTATTCCTCACCCCACTATTCCAGACAGGACTGAATCTCCATTAAACTTTTCAGGGTGCCCCTGACAGACCTTACTGAAACGATTGTCAGCTGTTGATTTTCACGGAGGGAGGAGGGGAGCAAATGAATACAAAACAAATCTGGTCTCTTTCTTGTTTTGATCCACTCCATCTCTCTTATACATCTTAAGCTGGCAGCAGACGGTGCAGTACAGCTGCTAGCCATCGTCGTCTCCTGGTTGCTCGCCAGAAGACAGTGCAGTGTGACTTCAGGCAGGACTGAATCTCCAGGAGACGAAACTTAAAAAGATAATGACCTGGAGTCACTCCCATTTACGTCCAGGCACCCCGACAAGCCTCACTGAGGTCTGCTAAAAGAGCACTCAGGAGACTACGATGATGGCTACCAATCGTAATGCACTGTCTGCTGCCAAAAGGCAATGAGCTGCTGCTGTGTAGCAATGCAGTACCACATCTGCCAGCACCCAGGAGACGTCTGGTGAGCTGATCGGGCTCCATGCTTGCCGTGGTATAGTGTCTGCATGGGTAACCCTGGAAAAAAAGGCTTGCAATGATTGTCTGCCGTTGCTTTCACGGAGGGAGGGAGGGGGGGCGCCTAACAATATGCACCCAGAACCACTTGCAACAATGTTTTTGACCCATCAGGCATCGGGATCTCAACCCAGAATTCCAGTGGGCGGCAGAGACTGCGGAAACTGTGGGATAGCTGCCACAGTGTAATGCTCCGGAAGTCGATGCTAGCCTCGGTACTGTGGGCGCACTCCACTGAGTTAATGGTCTTGAGTGGGGACAAATGCAGTTAACTGTATAAGATCGATTTCTAGAAAACTGATTTCTATAAGTTTGACCTAATTTCATAATGCAGACATACCCTCAGTAAGTGTGCTGCTCACTTCCTCTTGGACCTCATCACAAGTATAAACATTCTTGATATACAGCACAATGCTTTCCCCTTTTTCCCATACCCATCCTTCTGGAACAAGCTATATTCTTCAATACTGGTACTCTAACCAGGGTGTTGTCCCACCAATCCTCTGTCTGTTTGCTTCTCCGGTGTTTGCTGCTCCCTAGGTTCGCAACTATAGTCTGGTGCAGTATTTAACTCAAATTAGCTTTACGACTTATGGGAAAAGTGGAGCTTAAATGCCCGAGCTTTTTGCCTCCTAGTCAGTTTATCAACTTTTGTCTTCTACTGACTAGGTTAGCCAGTCAGTTAGGCTTTTGAGAAAATTTAGAGCCCTTAAGGCTACAAAGATCTTTTGAAAAGATTATTTAGAAATAATTATGCCTGTGGCACCTAAATGGTTTACATAAACTCATACTAGTTGGGACTCTTCCAATGAAACATTTGTCTATTTGGGAAAAAGTTGATTTTTCAAAAAGTGAAACACTTCATGGAAACGTAGATTTTGATGAAATGTTACTTCAGGAAAAATTAAACTGTTGCATTTTGAACTCTTCAGAAAGGATTTTTGGATGGGAGCGGGTGTTCAAAATTATTATTTATTTTCAATTTAATACCCAAATAAAATTCTAAATTGCAATAAAACTTTTGTCAAAACAACATTTCAACCAAAAACTATTTTTTTCAGAATTTTGTTGTGTAGGAAACTGAATTTTTTTTTCAGAATGATTTTTTTATTACAGAATTTCTTGACACAGAAAATTCAGTTTCTGCCCTATAGAAGAATTTTGTGTTCCGCTGTGAAAACAAGAAAACGTTTAATATAATCTAGCTACTGTGATTAATACAAATATCACAGAGTGTGGTGAATACATTCTCCTGTCTGTGTACTTTCTGAAGTTTTTAAGAAGTATGTAGCATTTAGTGGTTAGGAAGTTGAGTATTGTAGTGGAATTGTTTTTAATCACTCTTAGTAAATGAGAAGTTTTGAACATTCGCTAGCTATATGGTACAGAGCAAATTCAGAAAGTTTTAAATACTTCTAGATTTGGGAGAGGAATGTTCTATCGTCTAACAAAGCAGCTCTGTGACCAAGTGAGCAATAGTGCACAGATCTAGCTTTCTTTGTTTAATTTGGGCAACTCATTAGGGCCAAGACTTCAAAAATGGATGCCTAAAGTTAAATTTGTAAATTCATATTTAGGCATCCCTGGGAACTGCTGGGTGCTCAGAAAACTTGAGATAAGCCTACTAAATTGGTATGAGGATTTGAGTTTACAAATAATTTCAGGCACCCATTTTGGAACAAAATGGCCTTAACCCCTCTGCCTGAATTTCTACATCAGCAGAACTGGGATAACTTCAAAGGTGTTTTGTAAATGGATTTGAAATTGTATGGAAGCCATTATAGGAGTGAAATTATACTTCATTGTGTTAGTGAATTTATCAATGAGACATTTTCTATGTGACATTAAAAATGAAATTTGTTAATGCCTAATCTTGGTGCTCTGTTTTTACCAGCTTTATTTCTCTAATCAGCATGTTTAAGTATTTTATCTTAGTTTTGTTTTAAGCATCCCTCATTTCCATGTTTCTTTAAAGGTTCAGATTCTTACATGAGGGGTAACATTTACATGACTTAAGTGTGTGAGAATTTTACCTTTAGTCTTAATTAGGGCTCTCAAATGATTTAAAAAAAAATCCTGATTAATCGTGAGATTAAAAAAATACTCAAGATTAATTGTGTGCTTTTAGTCACACTGTTAAACAATACCACCAATTGAAATTTATAATAAATATTTGTGGATGTTTTTCTACTTTTTCAATTCAGTAACTCCTCACTTAGTCGTCCCGGTTAAGTCGTTTCATTGTTATGTTGCTGATCAATTAGGGAACATGCACATTTGAAGTTGTGCAGTGGTCCCTTCTAATGTCGTCTGGCAGCTGCCTGCTTTGTCCACTGCATGCAGGAAGAGCAGCCTGTTGCAGCTAGCTGGTGGGGGCTTGGAACCAGGGTGGACAGGCAGCCCCCCTATCAGCTCCCCGCTCCCCTAAGTTCCCTGTGCAGCTGCTGCCCAGCAGGCTAACATTGCAGCTGTCCCTCCCTCCACTGCCATGTGCTGCTCCTGCCCTCTGCCTTGTAACTGTTCCCTGAGACTCCTGCTTGCTGTGCAGGGGGGAGAGGAGGACGACGGTGGTTGAAGTCAGGGTGTCCCCCTCTCCCCTGCTCCTGCACCCTGCACACCCCATCTTCCGTAGAACGATGGGGGACACATGACAGGGCTCAGGATAGAGGGAGATTGTGCAGACTGTGAGAGTTAACCCTTGAGGGCTCTGCCAATTGCTAGTTCATCATTTTAGCAGTAAGGCATTCCTTGGAAAATATCCCACCCTCTGACTCCTCCACCTGAACCAAGCTTCACAATCATCATCACTTGGTAGCAGCCTTAAATTGTTCATTTAAAATTTATACTGTGTGTGTGTGTATGTATATGTGTATGTATATGTGTATATGTATATGTGTATGTATATGTGTATATGTATATGTATATATGTATATGTATATATATATATAAAATGTATGTGTGTACATGTATAAAACAATAAAAAATAAATAATTTTTCCACCAGACAAAAGATTTTTCTTTCCTGGAACCTAATGCCCTCATTTACACTAATTCTTATGGGGAAATTGGATTCACTTAACATCATTTCGCTTAAATTCGCTTTTTCAAGAACATAACTACAATGTTAAGTGAGGAGTTACTCTATATTGATTTCAGTTACAACACCATAATACAAGGTGTACAGTGCTCACTTTATATTTTTATTACAAATACCTCCACTATAAAAGAGTATTATTCAGTTCACCTCAAATAAGTACTAGGCAGCATTATCTCCTGTAAATGTAAACAAATTTGTTTTAGAGATTAGCAGAACTGGAATTAGGACTGAGTGGACGAAGTTGCACTTTCATGATAGAGATTCAACAGTACTTGTATGAAGTGAGTTGAAAAATACTATTTCTTTTGTTCACAAATATTTGCACTGTAAAAAAAAAGAATAAAAAATAATATAAAGTGAGCGTGTACACTTTGTATTCTCTGTAATTGAAATTGATATATTTGAAAATGTAGAAAAACATCCAAAATATATATAATAAATTTAAATTGGTATTACTTTGTTTAAAAGTGTGATTCAAACGGTCATTAATTGCGACTATTGTTTTAATCTAGTTAATTTGTTGTGTTAATTGCTTGACAACTGCAATTAATTCATTCATTAATTAAATTTAGTAATCCTCTGTAAGGGAAGAAATAGGTAATTTAGATTGTTATTCTTTTAGCACATTTTAAACTAGGACCTGATGAAGTATTAAAGTGGCATTATGTGAACAACAACTTTAGCTAACTGAAATCTGCATCTATAGCTTTCTTTTAATTAAAATAGGGGCAAAAATATTTGTGTATTGTTTATTGTCACAATAGTGAAGCAGATTTAAAGACTCATTTATCTTCTGAACAACTGTAGTTGTAATGTCTGTCTAAGGGTATTCCATACTACCCTTCATTGTAGTGTCCAAACATAGAGGTGAGGGAGACCACTTGTTCATTATGTAAAAATAGCAAATCAGTTTCCTAACTCGCTTTTCCCTCCTGCACACACCAACGGTGCAGTAATGTCCAATAGGGAAGTCAAAATGTGCACATTACAAAGAGATTTAAAAATAAACCAAAACTCCTTCTCTGTATCAGTCTGAATCTTATCTATTTGATCAGTAGAGGGGGACTAGAATTAATGATCTGTAATATCAGGCACAGACTTTACAAGTGAGTGGTGTATGTGTACAGTCAAGAATAACTCTCAACATTGACTCAGAAAACAGGCCTTTACTGAAGAGTTAAATTTTCTGTTAGATGAATCAGTAGAAAATTCTGATATGCTTGTGCAGATACAAGTAGGCCTGACATTTTTCTTCAGAATAGAATAATGGCTTACATAAACACAGTATAATGGGAAGAAAAATAAAAATGCCCACAGTGCTTTCCGTTACCAGAAATATTGAAAATGTGCTATTTCAATTGAGGAAGATGTATGTAGGATGAATATGTATATGTATATAACAAAATATGTAAGTGCTTTCATTATTTACAGTAACTGTAATAATGTTTCCCAGAAAGGGAAACTGTCCAGAGTAATCTGCTGGTTGCATAGACACCCTCAGACACTTGTCCCCTTCCCTTCCAGTAGTTCTCTCAATTTCTATTGTGTTTTGAAAAGGACTGGTTTGGATTCCCTTTTGCGGTGTGTCTGACAGAGTCCTGTTTCCTTCCTGTAAAGAAGGGTTAAAGATGGTTTGTTTTTGGCAGGATTTGACACCAAATTTTTTTTCAATGTAATTGTCTTTATGTTCCTAATACTGTAGTCCTAGATCTCACGCAGACTAGCTAGATTTCAATTATACACTTTTATCTGTTTTCAGGACCCTGGCCCACCACCACCTTCACCCTTGATGGGTCTGAAGCCTCTGCAATTGTTAGAGATAAAAGCTAGGGGAAGATTTGGTTGTGTATGGAAAGCTCAGTTGCTAAATGAGTACGTTGCTGTCAAAATATTCCCAATCCAGGTATGTAAATGTTCTTGTCCTATTGTAATGTAAAATATCAATATACAAAGCAAACTTTTCTGTATACAATAGGAAGTTGTCATCTCCCCAAATGTCAGTAACTATAAAAAAACAATTATTTTCTCAAATACAGGAAATGTTGGGAGCTCAAAAGTGAACAAGGCAGATGATGACATACATCTTTTTTAATTGAACTAAAAATAAATTGTAATTAAATGCAAAATATGTGCTCTAATTCAACATTGGGGAAATGGAGTTCAAAGTTAAGAAATTCAAAAGACAGAGGTTCTGGTCCTGCAAACTCTTAAGCATATTAGTAATTTTAAGCACTTTACTAGTCCCATTGCACCTGCTGTCCATCCTCCTACTGGTTTTAGTAGTAGTTTGCTGTTGGGTACTGAAAAAATGTGAACCTACCAAGGAGAATTTTTGCTAACGCTGTCTAAATTAAATGGTAGTCATAATGAATGAAAATTGTCAGAGTAAATTGGTATCCTGAAAGAGATCCCAGGAAAGTGGCTGTTCCAATTAGGCATGTCTCCATTAAGTGAAGTATACTGCAGTACTGGAAATGTTGAGCCATCAGCTTCGTTTAGCTCTGCAGCTCTGGGGGGTCCTGTTAAATTGTTAGAAGTGCAGTCTCACTGAAAGGATATTAAAGCACATTGAATTACATTAATCTGAGTATTACAGTACTTAAAAATACACTTTACCAGGTAAGGAGGGGTGAGTTGTACTTAGATTTTCTAATAAGTAGATCCATATTGACGTGCTGATAAAACACATCTGTGGAGATCATCTTTCTCTAGTAGGAATTTCTTACCCCCAAAATAAAATCCATTACACTTGGAACTTTGCTTAACTCAACTTAATGAAGAAAAGCTGTTCCCACTTCTTAAAATTATATAATATTAAAACTTGTATTGAACATAATTTTTGATCAATGGTCTTCAGCATCAGAGTGGTTAATGTTGCTAGCGTTATCAAGAGCCAAGCATTAGATTTGGTGGGCAATATGCAAACCCTTCACTCAGCTGACAGTACCCCAGACCTGACCTTAAGCTTCTCTGCTATTCCAGTATATGGTATCTATGGAGATCCACGTTGGTGCCAACCTGCATAGTACTGTTACAATAGACAGATTTTCATGGGAGACTACCAAATATAGTTTCCTTGTAACTTAAATTAGATACATAAAGATTTATCCTATAATTTTATGAATTTTTCATGTTTTACCTGAAATATGTAGTACAGATTTTGAATTACTTACCTAAATTTCAGACACATACTTGTAATTTAAAATAATCTATCTAGTCTGTCAATATTAATATTTTGAAACGTGCCTTTCTTTCCATTGATTCAAATTTATACCAGGTCAAAACAGATTTTAATCTCTTAATATAAAGATCAGTTAACTTTTCACAATGAATTACAGCAGCAAACTTGTGACTTAGAGGTTTTTTTTTTTTTTTTCCCCCCATCAGAAAATAGTAAATGTACTAACCTAATATCTGTGCTTGATTAAGGACAAACAGTCATGGCAAAATGAGTATGAAATTTACAGCTTGCCTGGAATGAAGCATGAAAATATCTTACAATTCATTGGTGCAGAGAAACGAGGCACCAGCATTGATGTAGATCTATGGTTAATTACAGCATTTCATGAAAAGGTATGGTCAGTTTTGACAACAAATAATGTTGGTTTTTATCTATTTAGTTTCATTGTAATTTTATTAAAATCCTGTAGCCTATGTACAAGCTTACAGAAAGGAAGGCTGTGTAATTTGGAGTTCCAGCCAATTTTAAAAAAGAATTGAAAGTAGTCTCACTTACCCACTAGGCCCTCCCCCATTTTTGTAGCTTCAGAGATCATTTTCCTCTCACCCCCTTCCCCATCCAAAAGACCAAGCCAAATTAAAACAGGTTTTGTCCTAGTAGAGAAGCTGTAAAAGTCACTAGCATTGATCCTTGCCAGAGTAAGATGTTTTCTAAAACAACACAAATATAATTTTATCAGTATTTCACTCTGTTTGTGGGCCTTCCTAATGAAGTAGGTCTTCAAAAGTTCTTTAACCAATGCCCATCAATTGAACTGAGTCTCATATATGAAATTTTTATCACAAATTTAAATGGTTTTCTGTATGGAAAGCTCCCTACAATAAGAAATATCAAAGTGTATGTATAACAAAATAACAGCATTATTGTTACTACTGGCCCATCTAGCTTTAGTGATGTAACTTACATTTCTTGTAGTAGAATAAAAATATTTTCAGACATGTTTAATATTAGGACTTGTAAAATTAAAGCAGTTGTGTAATAGCATAAATAGCTAAGGGGAAATAGAGTTCTTTGCTATGAACCACGTAAAGTTAGGAAGATTATTTCCTGTATAAGTCTTATAAAAATAATTATTCAATATATCAAGATTTTACATAATGTAAATGTGAAAATTGACTTATGCTGTGTCATAGTCAGTATTTACAGTTTGGTACAACACCTCAGTCCTAACAAATACATCCATCCGATTAAATGTAGCTTTTGATTTGGTTACTGTAAAGTTGTAAACAAGACAGCTACCTCACATTTTTGATACCAGTCTATTAAACTTATTTATGCATGTTATATCAAATTAAATCAACAGATAAACATTTCCCTTTCTAAAAGGATATGGTCTACTTAATTGCTCATATCTGAATTGTTTTTTAAACTACTGTTATCTCTTAATGACCAAGATTATTCTCATTGAAGAACAGGAGAGAAAATTTTCTTTTTCCCCCCAATTTTTGTACGTTTGTCAGCATTTGGTTTGTTAGCAATTAAGTTCTTCAAGTGATTGCTCATGTCAATTCCATTCTAGGTATGCACGCACCCATACATGCGGTCGTCGGAGATTTTTGTTGTAGCGGTATCCATAGGGTTGGCTGTGGCACTCTTAAGTGCCGCGCTCATGCAGTGGTATATTAAGTGCCGCCAACCCTACACCCTCTCAGTTCCATCTTACTGCCTGTGGTGGTTAGTCAGAGCGCCTTTTCCTCACCTAGCAAGAGCTAACAGTTTCGTTGTTGTTGTCTTCAAGCCTTAGGGCCTTGTAAATAGTTTATTCCTAGTACAGTAACTCCTTGCTTAACGTAGTTATTTTCCTGGAAAATGCTACTTTAAGCAAAACAATGTTAAACGAATCCAGTTTCCCCATAAGAATTCATGTAAAGGGGAGCGGGTAGGCTCCAGGGAAATTTTTTTGCCAGACCCCCCCCCAATAGATATAGATATAGATATATAATATATAAAAATAGTTTTTAAACAAACAATTAAATACTGTACACAGTAATGATTGTGAAGCCTGTTTGAGATGGTGGAGTCAGAGGGTGGGATATTCCGAGGGAATGCCTTACTGCTAAATGATGAACTAGCACTCAGCTGAGCCCTCAAGGGTAACACGTTAATATAGCCTCGCACTCTACAAGGCAGCACAAAATGGAGGGAGGGGAGACAGCATGGCAGAGAGAGAGGCGCATTGCCCCCTTAAGTACACTAACCCCACTCTGAGTACACTGTTCAGCAAGTGAGACAGCAGCTGCTGCCAGCAAGCTACCTCCTTCTTGAGCCTGGTCATGTCCCGTCTCGTCCCCCCAGCTCTATGGAGTTGGGGTAAAGGAGTGGGGAGGGGGACACCCTGACATTAGCACCTCTTCTTCCCTCCTTCCCCCCCCCCCCCCACAGCAAGCAGGAGGCTCCCAGGAGCAGCTCCAAGGCAGAGGTCAGGAACAGCAGCACTGCCAGGCAATTGATAGCCTGCTGGGCAGCTGCTGCACAGGGAACTTAGGGGGGCTGCCAGTCCACCCTGGTTCCAAGCCCTCACTCGCTAGCTCCAACAGGTTACTGTTTCTGCAAGCAGTGGACAAAGCAGGCGGCTGCCAAACAATGTGATAGGGGAGCGTTGCCCAACTTTAAACGAGCATGTTCTCTAATTGATCAGCAATGGGATGATGTTAAGTGAGGAGTTACTGTAGCTAGTGTTTGAGTAGTGATTAAGTAGTGTAGTTAGAAGTTAGAGTCTCAGTGGGGACTTCTCCCCAGGCGTGCATGCCCCAGTCTCCAGGTTTTAAGCCCTGCTTGGACTGTAAATGGCCTATGCCTGTTAGTGACCTCCATAGCAGCTGCCTGAAGTGCTTGGGGGAGTCACATATGAGGAACAAGCATCACATCTGTAAAAACTTTTGACCCAGGACCCAGAAAGAGCACATCATCCATTTGAAAGCCCTCCTCATGGAGTCTGCTTTCTATCTGGCTTCTGAGCCTTCCCGGCTAGACTATACCCCACCCCAGTACTTCAGCCTTGGTGCATAGTGCACCCCCAGCACCAGGCTCTGCCTGGCATCACTCTCTGTTGCCAGTGCCCAAAAAAAAGTCCAAGAAAGTCCATGGGGTATCAGGCAAAGGACTCAGTTTAGGCTGCCAGCCAACACCAGAGCCACATGGACCTGTCACCCTAAGGGGGCTGCACTCCTGGGAGTTGCAGGGAACCCAGGCTTCTCCAAAGCAGAGGCCACGTATGTCGCTGGAAGTGGCAAAGGCTCACTATGCGGGCAAGCCAGCCGTCTAGACCCCCCGCAAAGGGCAAGTGAGCGCTGCTGATCCCCAGAGCCAAGACAACGCTCTGTCTCCATGCTGCAGATTGCCTTGGGGGGAGGTGCTGGTCATTGTATCACCAGCACCATTCGCCCTCCCGTTGGTCCGTCTTATCGGCATGGATCCCTATCCCCCGCACTGTGGGAACAGTCTTCATTGCAATACCAGTCCCACCACCCTGTACTGGTCCTATTTAAAATGCTCGTCTCTAATGGCAATGGTTAGTTGCCAGATGCAGGCATCAACAGCGCCACCGTGGTCATGGGAAGAGGATTCCTCCAGCACGGAGGGGGAATTCAGCCCCTCATTGAGGCATCACCAGCGTTATTGGGCACTCATGGCTGTGTCGACCTCTGTGATGTCAACTTTGCAACACGGCCATTGACCAGCACAGTGGCCCTACTGGAGTACGTGGGGCATGCCTGTGATGCCAGTGCCCTCTCTGATGCCTCAGAGTAACAGCTGACGGCACCACTGGCGCCAGACTCAGTGCAAAAAGTGCAATCAAAGGTCGAGGTAGAGGAATGAGGGCCCACCGCAAAACCCTTTTCCCCTGAGGAGAATGGTGACTCCCCCGGTGGTCCAGTCGTCATCCTCATCCCTGGACAAGGTGATGGCAGGGCCCTTGCATGCTAACCCCCCAGATAACTTCAAGGAGCACCAGGCCCTGCTTTGACAGGTGGCCAAGAACTTGGGCCTGGAGGTAGAGGAGATGGCCTGTGTTCAGTGTGCTCTTGGTATCTATCCCTGTCCATGTTGCACTACTCGTGGATGATGGACTCTTAAAAATAGCCAAAGCTCTCTGGCAATCCCCATCATCCATCCCTCCCACCTCCAAGAGGGCTGAGAGAAAATACTTCATCTCAGCCAAGGGGTTTGAGTACTTGCATACTCACCCGCCTCCAGACTTGCTGATTGCCTCTGCAGCCAATAAGAAGGCCAACCGGGGCACACCAGTTCGACCCCCAAAAATGAACAGGCAAAAGAGGCTGGACCTTTTTGGGAGGAAGATTTATTCAGTGGCTAGCCTTCAGTTCCTGGTGGCAAACCACTGGGCTCTGTTGGGCAGATACTTCAACTTATGGAACTCCCTCTGAAGTTTGAGTCCTTGCCCCAGGACTTGGTCCAGGAGTTTGGTACCCTGGTGGAGGAGGGTACTGCAGCAGCAAGGTGCTCCCTCCAAAATGGCATGGGACACGGCCGACTTGGTGGTGAGGGTGGTTGCAACGGCGGTGGTCGTGAGGTGCAGCTCCTGGCTTCAGACCGCTGGCGTGTTCCAGGAAATGCAGGCCCCAATTCAAGATCTCCTGTTTGATGGGAATGGTCTCTTTTGTGGGGCAGACTGATGCAAGGCTGATTAGCCTAAAGGACACTTCGGGTGACCCCTTGCTTTCTGGGTCTGCGTATGCTGCAATTGGTGAGGAAACAGTTCTGGCTGTGACCGCCAAGACCTTGGCAGCATTGACTGGTCTGCAAGGACACTGGATAGAGACATTAGCTTTAGTTGTTGCCGCCCTTCCTCCTCCCACTCACCCGTGCAACTCAGTCTGGCAAAGCGCCCTGTAGGCTATAAGCATTCATTTTGAAGGTGGTCCTGCTGCAGGTGACCCTGGATTATCTTCTGCACCTCAAACTCCAAGGATTGTCCCTGTCATCGATCAGGATCTGCCTGGATGCTATTTTGGCCTTCCACCTCTGTTCCAAGGCAGGTCAGGCTTCGCTCATGACATGACAGCCCTGTTTTTGAAAGGTCTGGAGCGTGTCTACCTTCATGTCCAGGATCCTGTCCCTCCTTGGGACTTGAATCTTGTGCTGTCGTGGCTCATGGAGCCTCCTTTCGAGCCTCTGGCTTTCTCTCTCCTTCTCTCCTGGAAGGTTTCATTCCTGGGTGCCAAAACATCTGCCTGCAGGGTGTGTGAGATCAGGGCTTTTAGTTCAAAACTTCCCTATACAGTATTCTACTAGGTTAAGGTCCAGCTGTGACCGCACCCAGCATTCCTGTCCACGGTAGCTTCCTAGTTTCATACTGGCCAGGACATATTATTACTTACCTATCTTCTTCCTGAAGCCTCATAAATCAGAAGAGTAATGCAGGTTACGTGCCCTGGATGTCAAGAGGGCATTGGCCTTCTACATGGATAGGACAAAGCCATTTCACAAGTCAGTGCAGCTGTTTGTTGTGGTGGCAGACAGGATGAAAGGTTAGCCAGTGCCTGATGAGAGGATTTCATCCTGGATCATGGCCTGTATCCACTACTGCTATGAACTGATGAAAGTGCTTCCACCAGCAATCATGATGGCACACTGGACTGGAGCATAAGTGTCATTAGTGGCCTTCCGGCACAGGTGCCGCTCCAAGAGCAGCTACCTGGTCATCTGTCCCCACGTTCATGTCTCATTATGCACTTACGCAGCAAGCTTGAGATGACACTGGCTTTGGCAGAGCAGTGCTACAAGCCACATGGCCATGAACTCCGAGCCCACTTCCATGGATACTGCTTGTCACCTAGAATGGAATTGACATGAGCAAGCTCTCAGAGAAGAAGTTACCTACCTTTTGTAACAGTTCTTTGAAATCTGTTGCTCATGTCCATTCAATTACCCACCTTCCTGCCCTTCTATTGGACTTGCTGGCAAGAAGGAACTGAGAGGGCATAGAGTCAGCGGTACCTAATATACCAACTCATAAGCGCAGCACTCAAGAGACTGTCATAGCCAACCCTACGGATACCGCTAAGGCAAAAATCTCTGACGACAGTGCACGTGAGCCACACATACCTAGGATAGAATGGACATGAGTAACACATCTCAAAGAACAACAGTTACGAAAGATAGGTAACCGTTTTTTCCCCTTGAGCAGTCAATCCATTGTCCCATTTTGTGTGGGCTTCCCTCACAGCAACAAGTGAGACACAGACACTTGTCTGGTTTTTAAAAAGTGATATTTAAAACCCAAAAAGTTGGCATGGGATTCAAGAGTAGTGTAACTCTTGAATTTTAACTTGTTTATAATTTGACTAAATTTGTAGTTCATAACATGAGAAAAGGTAAAGAAACGATCTCTCTCTCATAGATCCCCTCACTCTATATTAAAAAGAAGAAAAAAAAGGCTCTGAATATAAATATAGTGCTTGTGAGAAAGTACATACATAATTCAGCATGATGCTTGGGGCTGGATCCAGAAAACTCTTGACTTTGTGCCCAGAAAATCAAATCACCCTATTTTGAAAGCAAAGAAATTCCAGTATTTATCTCCAGCAGTGTGTTTAACTTGTAATATCTAATTTTTTTCTTTGACTGTTCTTTTACAGAATAGTTTCTTAATATCTATCATAAATTGTCTTCCTTCATCTCTAGTCTTTTTTAGTTTAAAACTTTGCACATTTGACTCCCATTTATTTAATCCTCTAATAAATGAGGGTCAATGACAAGACATTTTTCACATTTTTTTTAATTTTATTAAATTGTTTGGTTATTGTGTGAAATATAGGTATCTCTTGTAAGTGTTTATTGTGTTAAGAGATGACCAATTGGATTGGAAATTATACCTTTTTTCTAAATACCAACAGATTATACAGTAGAACCTCAGCGTTACAAACATCTAGGAAATGAGGTTGTTCATAACTCTGAAATGTTCATAACTCTGAACAAAACATAATGGTTATTTCAAAAGTTTTTACAACTGAACATTGACTTAATACAACTTTGAAACTTTACTACGAAGAAGAAAAATGCAGCTTTTAACCATCTTTTAACTTAAATGAAACAAGCACAAAACAGTTTTCTTATCTTGTCAAATCTTTTTTTAAACTTTCTGGTTTTTTAGCAAAAAGAACGAGGAGTACTTGTGGCACCTTAGAGACTAACAAATTTATTTATGCTCAAATAAATGTTAGTCTCTAAGGTGCCACAAGTACTCTTCGGTCTTTTTGCTGATACAGACTATCACTCTAAAACCTTACTTTTTAGTAGTTTAACACAATAATATATGTATTTGTGGTTTTTGGAGTGGGGAGGTGGAGGGTTTTTTTTGGGTTTTGTCTCTGCTGCTGCCTGATTGTGTACTTTCGGTTCCAAAAGAGGTATTTGATTGACTGGTCGGTTTGTAACTCTGAAGTTCTACTGTACCTGTAATCATGCATGCTATATATATAGGTTTATGAAACAGATATGATTCTTTGTATCTGTGTTCTAGGTACACTTTATCATTAAAAAAATCTCTCCTTAATGGGAAATACTAAGATTTACTTTAATTGTTTTTCCCTCCACTGTACAGGGTTCACTAACTGACTTTCTCAAGGCAAATGTGGTTTCTTGGAATGAGCTGTGTCATATTGCCGAAACTATGGCTAGAGGTTTGGCTTACCTTCATGAGGATATTCCAGGTCTGAAAGATGGACATAAACCTGCTATATCCCATAGGTATGCTATATTTCAGATATTGCCTATTATCTCATGTATTAAGCTTTAGCTTAATCTTGTGTACAGATATAGAACAATATGGCTATGAAATACTTTATAATAGCTAAAATAAACATTTAAAATCAGATTAATAAATAAAACAGCACTGCAACTTTGCATTTTCAAGAAAAATCTGTTCTAAATAACTTTTTTAAATATTTTTTAAATTTTGAAATGCAGCTGTTTAAACTACAAGTTAATGTGTCTGATTTAGAGTTCTGTGGTTATAAAATGTAAAATGAATTAGTACTGAAAATCACACAACTACTCTCAATGTGAGATATCCAGTAAGCTGCTTATAAAGCAGATCACATATATTTCCCCTCTCTCTCTCTTCATGTCCAGGTGACTACATTGTATCTACAGGCTGAGAATAGGTACTTAATGCAAGTATTTCAGTACACAGTCAAGTCTAGTTTGCATTTATTATAGTACCTACTCAGTTCCCTATACTTGAGGTTATGCATATACCTGGAACTCAAAAGTAATTAGGCCTTGTTCTGGACCACTGATGTTTAATGTGAGTTTTATCATAGACCTATGTGAGGATCAGAGCCTTAAACTACCACCTGAGTTCTGTATGGATGGAGCCCTGAACTTGTCTGGAGTCAAATTTGACTTCAATGGGTCTATTCAACTGCTTAAAGTTAGGTATGTGCTTAGTTGGGTTGGGAAGTGGTTGGGAAACTCCTTGTAACTGTTAGAGGCATGTTGACTCTACTCTCTATTCCTAGTTAATCCACCTTCCTACAGTTCTGAAAGCAAATGTAAGGGTTAGTATTTTCTGTTGGTTCCCTTTATAATTATACCCAGATAAAAAACTTAGGTGAAAATAAGAATACAAAGCAGTAACTTAAAGATACCTATGTCCCTATGCTTGAGGTTAGAATAGAATTAAGATATGACTTAAACCTAAAAATTTGAAAGTACAGAATTTCACAAAGTACCCCAAAACCTTAACTATACCTCCTTTAGTGATATCGATTAACCTTTCATTTTTCCTCTTTATTCCTTTAATGCCTGCTTTGTAAGATGTACTTTGGGATCAGGAGGCTGTGTCCCGTCCCCTCCCCCCTATTTTTTTTAAACTTGAGTGCAGATTCATAATTTAACTTTTAAACAGTCACTATCTTTGTACAGTTTGTAGGTGAACTGCTGCAAGTATGCATCACTATTGGTTTACTATCTCTCCATTGTGTACACACTAGCTCCAAGTATGGCCTGATTGTCTGATATTACAGAACTGTGATCTAATTGGAACACCTTCTAGAAAGTGGTGAGCACCTCAAAGAATCAGGTCCCTATTTAGCAGTTGGAATGACTGCCCATATTCTCCTATTTCATTTCATCAGGAATTTGGAAAGTAGGCTTTTTGTGGAGTGTGACAGTAACAGTTGGTGTGCTGGTCCTTGACTAGGGCTCTTAAGCACTACAATAATAGAGATAATAAGGCTAAAGTTGGTACAACCACTTAATATCAGTGGGACTATTCAAAGTGTGTAAAGTTAAGCATGTGCGTAAGGCTTTGTAGCATCTGGACTCAATGTCTAGGGAATAAATATCCCGTGGAAATTTTTTTTTTCCTTTTCAAATGTTCGCAGTTACTGGAGGTTTATCCTAGCTCTAGATTTCCTAGCTCTTAAAGGTTTTTACCCTGAAGTTATTGAAATGTACTCTTCACTGTCAGAAAATTGGGAGTTTTGAGGGGCTAGGGAGTTGGTGAGAGTGGGATGCAGAGAAGTGGGGAGTTGGTCTGGAAACTCACTCTTAAAAATAGTGTGAATATGTGACTGGTGTGAGGTGCGAGATGATTAAGACATGGCATGAAGCTAAAGTGGTTTCTTGCACCATTTGTATGATATACTCCCAGTGTAGTTACTATGTACATATTTACATGAGTAATGTCTTAAACCAGTCTTTCCTAAACCCTTGAAAGCAACACCCTGCTTCAGGAAATAAAACCAGTCCCATCTCACTGTAAGATGGTATGAAAGGGCTATGCACTTTAATTCATACATTTTTTGCTCTGCCGTCCACTTTGGGAAATATTGATATAGGTCTTCACCATGTATTTCCTTCTCCTTTCTCGCATGGTTTTAGCAGTGAAATAGTTAAGTGTTGCTATTTAAAATATTAATGGGGAACCTGAATTGCCATCAACTTAAATGGGCAGTTCACACCACAGAGATTGTTTCAGACATTCTGGAAGATAGATGATTCTATATCTCTTACAGCTTACTTCACATTTTGAAGATATTCCTTGCAATCTAAGACTGAATTTAAAATAAAGAGAGAAAACCATCACTGTGGAGAGCAATAGAGATATTAGAGTGTTCCCCTGAACTAGTCTTTTCCTAGTTGGCATGCTCCATGCTTTGGGGAAATGCTGTCTTAAGAAGTTTCTTTTGGGTAAATTAAGAATTTTCAAAATTGGTACATGTACCAATATGATACATGGTACATATATAAAGATGCTATTTATTATCTAAACACTTTATCTTAATACTTTTTAATTTAATAAAAAGTACTGAATCAGTTCCATATATAAGCAGGGCATTTGTGCTGCTTTTATATGCCAATTAATACATGTCTTAACGTCAAACTTGTGCATTCTAATCTTTAGTGGTCCTATAAGATTGTAGTATGTGAAGTTCTCTGTGTTTATCAGACTTAATTATTTAGTTAAAGGAAGTTGGAAAAATGATTGGCGATCCCTCGATTCGAGGATGATCTCTACCACGGATTTACATATGGGTCCTGAGATGACTCAGGACTCCAATCCTGGAACAGCAGATCCACCCACAGTAGGTACAGACATTTTGTGGCAGGCCAGTGGCCTGCTGGGAGAAAGCTGTATCTTTTTCTTTCCTCCTCCCTTTTTCCTTTCAGCTTCAAGGGCCACACCCTTCTCCTCAAAACAGGCTACTGCCTGATGGAGGTGCCATTGGGGTTGGTTGGTGGCTTGTTCTTCCCAGCTTGTGATGGCCACATCAGTTTTCTTAAGATACGCTTTCAGTGTATCTTTGTAGCGTTTCCTCTGATCATGGCAGGATCTCTGACCATGTGTGAGCTGAGAGTAGAGGACTTGTTTTGAGAGGTGAGCGTCTGGCATCTGCACACAATGTTCAGCCCAGTGAAGTTGGTGCATGAGGATCATTGCATCAATGCTGGTGACGTTGGCTTCAGCGAGGATGCTGGTGTTAGTGCGGCAATCTTGCCACTTGCTGTGAAGGATCTTCTGGAAGCATCATTCATGATACCTCTCCAAACTCTTGAGATGCTGTCAATAGGTCACCCAGGTTTCACATCCATAGAGGAGTGTAGGAACAACAACTGTAATGCAGACCTGGATCTTGATGTCCTGCCCTAGGTCACAGTCTGTGAAAACTTGTCGGAGCAATTTCCCAAAGGAAGCACTTCCGGCACAGGATCCAGTGCGCATATCTGTCAATTTTTGCAATTTGGGAAAGTTGGCTACCAAGGGAGCAGAAGTGCCTAACTATCTCCAAAGTCTGACCCTAAATGGTGTTTGTGGTTAGTCATGTGTAATGCCTGAAGCAAGTTGATAGAACACTTTAGTCTTGAGTGGGAGTCCTAGGCTTCGGTCAGCTTGTGCAAGAAAATACAATATGGACTGAAGGTCATTCTCAGTGTGAGAGAGAATGAAGTCTTCAGCAGACTGAAGATCAGTAATGGATGCCCTGAAGACTTTTTAGAATTTGAGTGGAGATGTCAAAGATTAAAGAGCCGCTCATCCATTCCGTACTGAATGTCAACTCCTCTGGGGAGGTGATTTTTAACGAGGACCAAAATGACTGCTAAATGAATGGAAAACAGGGTTGGGGCAACAATGCATCCTTGCTTAACCCCAGTTTTGATGATGAAAGGTTCCATCTCAAGGCCATTACAGGAAACAGTGGTAGTCATCTGATCATGGAGAAGCCTTAGGACTGTAATAAATTTTGGAGGGCAGCCAAATCTGGTACCTTCCACAGGGCTTCACAATTGATAGTCAAAGGCCTTTGGCAAATCGATGAAAGCCATGTACAGGTCATGATTTTGCTCTGGAGATTTTTTCTGGATTTGGCATGCAGCATTGGTTGTCCCGTGGGATGGTCTAAAACCACACTGAGATTCCAGCAATATTTCCTCAGCAATGGGAAGTAATCGGTTTAAGAGGATATGGGCAGGAATTTTCCCTGCTGTAGATAGCAAGGCAGTGCATCGATAGTTTCCACACTCTGACTTACCTCTTTTCTTAAAGATTGTAACAATGTTAGCATTTCTCAAGTCTTCTGGAATCTTCTCATTTTACCAGATATGAAGAAAAAGTTCGTGGAGCTTCCCTACCAGTTCTTCACCTCCAAATTTGTATACTTCAGCTGGTATGCCATCTGGCCCTGCTGCCTTGTTGTTATTAGTTTGCATAATGTCTCGTTACTTCTTCAAGGGTGGGTGGGGGATCAGCAAGATATTCTCTTTCACGTCTTTTGAGCTATAGATTCAATATTAGCATCAGAGACAGTTGACTCACGGTTCAGGAGTAACTCAAAATGCTCTTTCCATCTGGCTTTGGCTTCTCTGTCCTTAAAATATGTTGACCTATGTTGGGCTCAGAGTGGTGTGGGTCCATGGGATCATGGGCCATAAATGGCCCTTAAACATGACATGAGTTTCTGTCAGGTAATATCAGCATAAAGCTCAATCTCCTTGGCCTTTTCTCACCATGACTTATTTTTCCTTTGGGCTTTAGCCTTGAATTTACTTATCACACCAGCAGAAGAAAGTCATATATGACGTTTTGCCACATGTGATGAGCTTTTCTTTTCTGGTCAAGCAGGCCCTGAATCTCAGCATCATTCTCATCAAACCAATCTTGATGATGGCGGGTGACATAGACAATAGACTTGGCACATGCCGAGAGAATGGCCATCTTTAATCCCTTTCAGAAATTTTCATTGTTAGCTGTAGGCATAGTGGCAAACTTATCTTGGAGACACTGCTGAAGTTTCTTCTGAGTCACTATATCGTCAAGGGACTTGACATGGAATTTCTTTTGTACGGATTTTGCCTGCTTATATTGCCTTGAGACGATCTGGAAATTCATGATTGATCTAACAAGGTAATGGTCTGTCCAACAGTCACTAGTTACATGCATGGCCCTCATGATGTGGACATCCTTCCAATCTCAAGCTCTGACAATAACAGTGAAGAAGGTGCCATGCCTGGAGTGAGGGTGTCTCCAGGTGGTCTTATACTTCTCACTTTGTCTAAAGAGGGTGTTCGTGATGAACACACCATGTTCTACGCATTTGCTCAGGAGAAAGATGCCACTGGAGTTACCCTTTCCTACTTCTTCTTTGATAGTGCCATTCCAGAGATCTGACTCCTGCCCGACTCTAGCATTAAAATCTCTGAGAAGAATGATCTCCTCGGGAATGTTGATCAAGACTCTGGGTACATCTACACTACAGGATTATTTCAATTTTACATAAATCGGTTTTGTAAAACAGATTGTATAAAGTCTAGTGCATGCGGCCACACAAAGCACAATAATTTGGCGGTGTGTGTCGGTGTACTGAGGCTAGCGTCGATTTCTGGAGCGTTGCACTGTGGGTAGCTATCCCATAGTTCCCACAGTCTCCCTCACCCATTGGAATTCTGGTTGAGATCCCAATGCATAATGGTGCAAAAACAGTATTGCTGGTGATTCTGGGTAAATGTCGTCACTCATTCCTTCCTCCGTGAAAGCAACGGCAGACAATCATTTCACACCCTTTTTCACTGGATTGCCTTGGCAGACGCCATAGCATGGCAACCATGGAGCCTGTTTTGCCTTTTGTCACTGTCACCGTATGTGTACTGGATGCCACTGACAGAGGTGGTACTTCAGCGCTACACAGCAGCATTCATTTGCCTTTGCAAGGTAGCAGAGACAGTTATCAGTCGTTCTGTACCGTCTGTCATGCCAGTGTAAATTGGTGATGAGATGACGGTTATCAATCGTTCTGTACCATCTGCTGCTGTCATGAGTGCTCCTGGCTGGCCTTCGCTGGAGTCTGCCGGGGGCGTGAAGACAAAAATGGGAATGACTCCCCAGGTCACTCCCTCCTTTGTTTTATCTAAAAATAGTCCTGCCTAGAATATGGGGCAAGTGTACTAGAGAACCAGTGTACCAGAGAGCATAGCTGCTCCATGTCAGATCCCGCAGAAATGATGTGCTGCATGCCATTCTAGGGAGTGCCCCTGCAACAACCCCACCCGTTGCAGTGTCCCCCCATTTGTGTGATGAAGTAATAAAGAATGCAGGAATAAGAAACACTGACTTTTTAGTGAGATAAAATGAGGGGGAGGCAGCCTCCAGCTGCTATGATAATCCTGGCAGGACATTAAACGGTGAGGGGAGAGGAGCCCAGCATCTTGCTGCTATGATAGTCCAGGCAGTACCAGAATCTTTTCTTTAGACATGAAGGGGGTGGGGAGGCTGATGGAACTCAGCCCCCAGTTGCTATGATGAAGACGGGTTACCAGCCGTTCTGTACCATCTGCCAGGAATGACTGGGAGTCATTCCTATTTTTACCCAGGTGCCCCCGGCCGACCTCACCTGAGGCCAGCCAGGAGCACTCACGGGATGATAAGGATGGCTATCAATCATTCTGCACTGTACCGTCTGCCATCGGGGAAGGGAGGGGAGAGGATGCTGCTGTTCAGTGCTGCAGCACCGCGTCTACCAGCAGCATGCAGTAGATATACGGTGACATATAAAAAAGTCAAGAAATGATTTTTTTCCCTTTTCTTTCACGGGGGGGCCAGGAGGGGTAAATTGACAACATATACCTTGAAACACCCCGGACAATGTGTTTGACCCTACAGGCATTGGGAGCTCAGCCAAGAATGCAAATGGTTTTCGGGGACTGTGGGATAGCTGGAGTCCTCAGTACCCCCTCCCTTCCTCCATGAGCGTCCATTTGATTCTCTGGCTTTCCATTACGCTTGTCACACAGCACTGTGCTGTGGACTCTGTATCATAGCCTGAAGATTTTTTTTCAAATGCTTTGGCATTTCGTCTTCTGTAACGGAGCTCTGCTAGAACAGATTTGTCTCCCCATACAGCGATCAGATCCAGTATCTCCCGTACGGTCCATGCTGGAGCTCTTTTTGGATTTGGGACTGCATCGCCACCCGTGCTGATCAGAGCTCCACGCTGGGAAACAGGAAATGAAATTCAAAAGTTCACACGGCTTTTCCTGTCTACCTGGTCAGTGCATCGGAGTTCAGATTGCTTTCCAGAGTGGTCACAGTGGTGCACTGTGGGATACCTCCTGGAGGCCAATACCGTCGATTTGCGGCCACACTAACCCTAATCTGACATGGCAATATTGATTTCAGTGCTACTTCTCTCTTCGGGGAGGAGTACAGAAACCGGTTTAAAGAGTCCTTTATATTGATATAAAGGGCCTCGTTGTGAGGACGAGTGCAGGGTTAAATCGGTTTAACGCTGCTAAATTCGGTTTAAATGCATAGTGTAGACCAGGCCTCTGTCAATATCTGTATAGAATTGTTCCTGGATATCCTCGATAGAATCCAGCGTTGGGGCATATGCACTGATGACAGCAGCAGACTGGTGGTTGCTGAGCTCAAAACTAAGTCATAAGATGTTTGATTCCTACAGGAAATTTTATAAGCTGACTGACAAATTTATTCCTGATTGCAAGACCGACACTATGAATGTGCCTGTACTCTGCAGATTTTCCTTTCCAGAAAAAGGTGTAGCCTCCACCTTCTTCTCTCAGTTGACCTTCATCTGGGTGCCTTGTCTCACTGAAGGCAGTGATGTTGATGTAATATCTCACAAGTTCCCTGGTGACAATAACAATTCCTTCTAGCTGTACGTTATCTTTGAATGTTCGCACCCTGATGGATAACAAAGTAGCAAAAGTCAGTCTTTTTATAGCTTCACAAGCAGAGTGATCCCATTGGATGCAGTAATCCAGCCAGCAGTGTATGAGACAGCCTAGGTTTAGGGCAACTTTTCTAACCCTCTCACCATGTAGGGTAGCAGAGGGGATCCTAAAGAGGACTTCTCAGTTGCAATAGTAGGTGCTGAATTGCACCCCTGTCTCAGTCCAGGTGCCAGATGACCATCTAACTATCGCCGCCTATGTGCAGATTCATGGCTAGGGATTGCCAGATTCACTGATCCTGTCCCCGTCACCACTAGTCCATCGCCGCAGGGCTTGGAAGATTGGAAAGACCTTATTTCCCGTGGTAGAAGCCTGTGCATGACTTCCTTTAACGTGGGGAAGCTGGTGCGGCTACAACAACCACATGATCATGACAAGTTGAAGGTGTGGGACCCAGTAGTAGGAAGGTCTGGGATGACTGGAGATTTACTTGCTGCAGCCTTCATCCGCTTTTACGGCCGTTGAGATCCAAGGACCTTCTTCCACCTGATCCACTGTTGAGGACTAGGAGGAATTGGACTGTGCTTTGTCTGGGATTCCCTTCAGACCTGTTCTTCTTGGGAGACCCTACCAGGAACATGAAGCTCCCGACAACTTAGCTCCGAGGATCATTGGAACATGCAAGCCCCTTCACCACAACAAGGTGACAGTCCCCAAAGAAGAATGGAAAAATAAAACTAGTATGCAAATACTTGTATTTTCAAAATTTTGTGGGAATTTGTTGACAAATACAAATAACCTTGTCCCTTCAGTCTCTCTCTCCCTTATAAGATTGTTTCCCCTGTTATCTTCAGTGGATGTGCTGTTTTGAAGTTGTGATTTTTTTCTATTAAAAAGTTTAGCCTTTTTAAGATATCAAAAGCAACCTAGATGCTTGCAAGGACATGCCGAAACAATAGCCTGTGGGCTGCAGAAGCCTTTTCAGAAGCAAGGGGTTTTGTTTGCAAGTACTCTAACAATTATTACCTTCAACAGCCTGAGTGCTTTTTGAAAAGACCACACGCACATGCTCTCTCGCTCAACAGCTCCCATTTTGAAGAAATAAAAAATTAAGTTCCAGGACTGTCATGGCAGCATTGAAAAAGAGAGAGGTAAAGAAAAGGAGGCTGAATTTTGAGGAGGGAAGAAATCTGTTAGTTTCCTGCAAATCAAATACTCCTAGAAAAGCAGTAGAAGGATACTTGAAGAGGACAAAGGACAATGTTTTACTACCTCCTTGCACAACATGCATTTATATTCAATGTGCCCAATTTTTTTTAACCCTGATAGTGTTATAATTGATATTTTAATTACAGAAAAAAATCTCATCCTTATTCTGCTCCCTTGTTCAGATAAAAATCACCACTTTTAGTCTGAGAGCAAGCATGAGAATTTTTAGCTTCAAAGGTTGTTTTTGCTCCTAGTTTTCTGAAAAATCATTAATCTGGAAAAGGTCTGATAATAGAAATTTCTCTACCTAACCAGATAAGTTGACTTACAGGATGTGTTCTGGTGATCATGGTTGACGGTGGTGATATATTTTCAATTTTTGCATATTTAAATGACGACTCTAGTCCGTTAATCAGCATGGTGTAATCAGTATCTGTAGCTATATTGTAAAATGTTCTTAAAATTACCTAAATGCATGTTTACAAAAGGCCAAACATACTTTTACCCTTCAAACAAAATAAG
This sequence comes from Gopherus flavomarginatus, assembly GCF_025201925.1. NCBI lineage: Eukaryota > Metazoa > Chordata > Testudines > Testudinidae > Gopherus > Gopherus flavomarginatus. Next base: position 56,803,730 of record NC_066626.1, on the reverse strand, counting down.
CAATACCTCTCATAAGTTCGTAGGAGCTGATCATCAGTCCTGTGTCCCCATTGCTATCCTTCCAAATGGGAACAAGCAAATGGGTCTCTCTTTAGAACTGGTTGCTGAATTGTAACCCCTTGTATCAATGGAAGATATTCTCTTCTGTTGCAGAATTCAGAGCTACCGCTGTGGTGCTCCTAGCTGCAGTTGACCCAGGCAGTAAAAGCCCATAACTAAAAATTGAACATGGATCAAAATACCACCATGCTTATTTTTTTTTTCAAGTAAACTGCCCTTACTACTTTTCTGACTACCACTCTGTCTAGCACGCCTGCTTTCGAAGAGTTTTCATATCATGTTGGTTTACTTTTTGGTGAAGTTTTACTACTGATACCTCCATCAATTCTGTAGTATTATGGATAATAAGCAGGTGTGCAGTCTGTCTGGATCATCATCAGATTTTTCAGCTACAATAAGTTCTGATTGTATAACGTGAAACTCTTTTGGAAGCGTTATAATGAGAGAAGAGAGAGTTACCACTGAGCTCACTTCTGGGAAGGAAGAGAGATGCCCACTGGGGCTCAGGGAGAGCAGTATCTGAAAGGTCAAGGCCACCCAAATGGGGAGTAGTGCTGAGAGCTGCTGAAAGTCTGCTGCTGCTGAGTGAATAAGCAGCAATTTCCTCTATACGGCAATATTGTTCTGTAATCTTGGAGAATCTGGAGACTTGTAACAAGTGGCAGATGAAGTGAACCACTCTGAAGGCAGTCATATCATCCAAGTTGGACTGAGGCCTGAGTGACGTAGAATCATTCCTCCTTGGTAGGAGTTTGTGAGGCTTAAATAGAACTTTTAAGTTGAAGGCGTTGATTGTTTTGGAGAGGAGCTCACCCTCTCCTCTCTGTAAGGAGTTGCAGTATCACCGTAGTGATCGCTTATTGGTGAATGAGCGGGGAAGGAGCTTTTTCTTCCGCTCTTTTGGGATTAACGGAATGGCCCTAAAGACTGTGAGCTCTATTCCACATTTCCCCCAAACGTGAGAAATTTAAAAGCATGTAAGCATTCCCCTTGAAGATGGTCTGCTCTCCTTCTCACTCTCCCCCACCCACCCACCTCCGGATTGTCCTGGGTATCCTCGTCTATTGCAGTGTAAATTAACTGACTTCTCTGAGACGCAAACTCCCCTACTCTCTATCTGGGGTTTGACTCACATGAGTTCTGTTTCTCTTGTTACTTTGAATTCTGAGGGATGGAAACCCCTGGAAGTATCTTATTGGCTAAGGAACTTATAGATAAGGATCTTACAAACTTAGAACTTGTGAATAGCAGGAGCAATATCTGTGAACCTGTATCATCAGACTTATTCTCAGGTCCCATTGGTTTTCTTTGTTGAAACCTCTTATGGAGGCATTAGTGGGTATTAAGAGCTCTTTGAATAAAAAATTCTGTTGGGTGGATTATGAGAGGATTGGTCTACAGGCAAGCTAGATGCCCCCTCCCCCCCCACTAATTCAGATCTGGACAAGGAAGAACCTAAAGTTATAGATAATTTCTCTCATATTGATGAAAGGAATATAGAGCTTTATTAGTGAGTTAAGGCTAAACTAAGAGAAATTGACACCACCTTTTTGTCATCATCGTCCTCTTGCTTTATCATACGCAGGATCTCTGAGGTTTCAGAAATTCTGTTTCTTGATTTAAATACTTCCAAGCAGAATTCCCCATCCCTTAGAAATCCTCCAAATATGTCAGTATTGGAAAATGCCAAAAAATTGGCCCTCTGATACTCTATATAAATGGGCCCCATGTTGATTTGACCTTTTTTCAGGGAGGGATTATATTCAGGCAGACAGCCCCTTACAGATATTAATCTAAATCAGTTATAAATTGATACGGTTCATTTCGTATTTACTATTTAACTCTTAAGTTTATAAGGCGCATAGGGCACCTTTATTTTTGAAATACGCACGAGGTGGGAGATGGAATTTTTTTTTTATTGGCACATAGGTTCTAGAATTTGGAATTTGAGGAAACCACTAAAGCTCTGAGGTGTCTTCATCTCTATAGAGTAGAAAACACTCTTGAGAGATCTTTGCTCTACAGAACATTCTCAAAAATATAAGGTATAATTTATAGAAGAGTCTGGTTCTTATTTATCTTATGAGAATATATCTCAGGATTTTACGTCAACTTTTCCTCAGCTCCTTTCTAAACTTTTTTGTACTATTTATTTAACTGGATCCCCTAAGTTTGACACTCCAGTCTTTTCTAGTCCCATGAGCTTTACAATTCTCCTTCCCTGAAATAAGGTTGGTTTTTCATGGGATCCTTGAGATAGACTTCCTTTACATTCAAAATCTCCCACATAGATTGCTCTTTAGAATACAGTGGTATTTGGAGATTAATCAAATACTTATAGTGAGGCTGTTAGGTCTGTTTCTTATGTCTGACTGGATTGTCCAATTTCTTTCCCTTTACCCAAGGAGAGCTTTTGCCAGAACAATTTACATATTTTATCCTGGAATTTGTGTTTATAAAAATAAGATGAATGATATGGAGATTTTTAAATTTTTGGAAACCTTTGAATTGATTTATTTTAACAAGAAACATGGTTAGTGAATCTTAAATCATAATCTTTCTTGGGTTTGAATCCTTTCTTCAAGGAAGAAATTGATTGTTAGTAAGGGGTCATACATCTGAAGTACTTGCAACCTTAGTTTCCTTATGCCTGAAATCCTGGGTTTTACCCTTGGAATCAAATTGTCAGGGCATTCAGGCTGTATTTTAGTGTTTTCCTGATCTCCAAATTATAATATTCTTTTCCTCTCATTCTCCTCCTCTTATTGGAGTAATTGTGGGAGTGCCTGGATGATCAAATTGATATAGCTTGTCTAATTTTGGGAGATTTTAATGCTCCAATAGATCCTCCAACAAAATCAGTATCAGGGGAAGAAAACACTGAGGAGATTTTTGAACTTCCCTCTCAGCTCTAGAGATCAGGTGGTTAACATTGGTCAAAAATTAAAGGTTTTGTTATACAAGTTTAATCTGATACCTGTAAATGGAAAAAAAATGTGGCAGAGGTGGACAGTTACCTGTATTTCATCAAATGGTTCTAGTAGTATTGATTATATAATTGATCTTCCTTTAGGGATTTATGTAAATTTTCTTGCCCAGATAGTGACTGCCAACCTCTCTAATTATGAATGATGTGCCCTTTTTGGGCAGAGTTTTTTTATTTCTGATGGATGATGATGCCGTAATTACTCTGTTTGGAACATTGTGGTTGTAAAAGACTAAAATGCACAAATTATCTTGGAGATTGGAGGACTGATGTTAAATTTTTTCAGAGACATAATAATTAAGTCTGAGAATTCTTCTCAAATTTGTGAATCTCATGAATTGCTGGTCAAGTCCTTACTGCCACATTTCTCTAAACAAGAAGACTTTGGTTTTAATTATCCCAGAAATGCTTTCAAAGTTAAGCGCACTTTGGTTTGACGTGGACTGTGTGAAGGAAAAATCTGCTATTGCACATATAGTTAATAAGATCCCTCTCCTAATTTACTTCAGAAGTTAGTAGCTGCCAGAATAAGATATTGAGGTTTATTATGTAATGAAAGCCAAGAATATCTGAGATCCTTATGTAACAATTTTGAAGCAGTAGGTAAAGCTGAAAATTATTCCATGTTTTGGAACATGGTGGCTTCAGGCCTTGGTAGATATACTCCAGATGAGGAACCCCATATTAATGATGAAGCCTGGATAGCACATTCCAACAATATTTTTTTTAACTCTAATTCTTCTATAGTTGGTGCAATGAAAAATCCCTTCGATTTATAGACTATTAGGCATTTAAGGCCAAAAGGGACCACTGTGATCATGTGGTCTCACCGCTGCACATCACAAGCCATAGAACCTCACCCACCCACTCCTATACTAGACCCCTAATCTCAGACTGAGTTACTAAAATCATGATTTGAAGGGTTCAAGCTACAGAGAATCCACTATTTACTCTAGTTCAAACCAGCCAGTGACCTGTGCCCCATGTTCCAGAGGAAGGCCAAAAAAACCCAAACCAAACAAAAATCCCAGGGTCTCTGCCAATCTGACCTCGAGGGGAAAATTCCTTCCCAACTTCAAATAAGCCCTGAGAGTGTGGACAAGATCTATCAGCCAGACACCTGGGAGAGAATTGACTGTAGTGACTCAGGGCCCTACCTGTCTACTGTCCCATTTTTGGCTGCTGGAGATGGGCCATATACCACTGGAGGCAATCTCTTCATACCATCCCCTCCATAAACTTATCACTCTGTCCTTTGGTAAAGCACAATTAAATCCACTCATTGATTTTAGCCCAACAATGGAAAAAAGTCCAGGGGAAGACTTTTTTTTCCCCTGCTGAAGTTATTCAGGAAACTCTTGATTGGTAATCTCCAGTCTTGGCTAAATTATTTACTGTCATTAATCATCTTGGATGGATTCTAGCTAGGTGGAAGTCTAGTATTATAGTTCCTATTTTTTAAAAAGAGGACAAAGAATCCTGCTTCATTCACTCTATTAGTCTGTTAGATGTGGCAAGGAAAACTTACTCCAGATTCTTATTATCTACAGTTGAAATGGGCTTCAGAGGCTAATTTACTATACAAAGAGCAGTCCATCTTTAGGGCAGATAGAGCCACAACTGATGATTATTTTTCTTACATGATTTATAAATATACTGTGGTTAAGGGTACTAAATTATATGCTGTGTTCATAGATTTAAAGATGGCATTTGAGTCTATTAACTGAGACAAACTTTGGGTGAAATTAAGGAGGATAGGTACCAATCTAAGACTGTGATATATTTAGGAGGTTCTACACCAAAGCAATATGGGTTAGGAACTCCTGTTCTTATTGGAGTGTGCCAGGGATGCCATATAGCACCTTTTCTTTAAATGAAAGTATTAATGATATGGTAGATGTTTTGAAAGAAGAGCATTTCTCTACACCACACATTATGGGTAGATCTATCTTGGTGTTATGTGCCTATTACATGAGTTTGTGATAAAACCACAAAAGGCCTGTGCCGATTACCTAGTTTTTCTTTTTTGTAATTCTGCAGACCTAGTTTTCAATAAGATGAAGGTCATGATTTTTTGGGAAGAACCCTTTGAAAATTGAGTGGAAGATAGACTGCCACCTGGTAGAACAAGAATTTTCTTTTACTTATTTGGGCTATTGGTCCTCTTATCAGAAAAAACTTCAAAGGCCTTTATCTCTGCTCAAGGGGTTCTCTCCTTTTCCCATTCATGTGGCAGGAATAGGCTGAATTTGAAGCACAATTCCATTTTTAAAAGTCAAGAAAGTGACCAGTAAGTACATTCTGCCCTGTTTACACTGATACTTCTACATCAGATTTACTTATTTTACAAATAAGGTTTTCTTAAACCAGAAAGACAATAAATTCATAGTTAAAGAATGTACTATACTCAGTTTTAATTTATCACTTTTAAAAATATTTAAACAGCATGATTTTAAGGATGGACTGCCACACTTAACATTGTCTTTTAGCTTTTGTTGTCATCCCTTTAATGCTGTTTAAATATACTCTTAGGCCATAATTATGTTTTCAAATTATTATGCATCTGCAAGATCCTTTATTTTATTCCATTAATACTTTTATTCTTAGACCTTTTAGATGGTGGTGTATAATTTGGATAATTTTTTTTTCCCCCTTAATTTGAAGGGACATCAAAAGCAAGAATGTGCTATTGAAAAACAATCTTACAGCTTGTATTGCTGATTTTGGTCTAGCTTTAAAGTTTGAGGCTGGAAAGTCTGCAGGTGACACACATGGACAGGTAATTGATTTGCATAAAAATTAAATACTAACAATGCTTATATTTAAGTTTGTAGCTTGGAAGGTATTTATTTACAAGGTGGTCACACACTTGGCTGCATCTGTAGGCTGAGCTTATTGCACAAATGAGCTCTTTGCATCTCTCCAACACCTCCCCCACTTTGTGTGCCACCCCCCATCCCTCTCTAAGTCTGGAATACCCTGAAACTCCCCCAGTATCCTCCCATCCAGGTATATGTGTCCTCCATTCCAGGGTCCCCCATTCTCTCTGTCATGCTGGAGGCTTTATCTGTCCTCCATACTTGCACCCCATGTCAAGATCCCTCATTCTTCCTGTGCTAAAGGGCTGAGCACTTCCTTCTGGAAGGCATTAATGGTGCCATCAACCATAGACAATTTGAAGTCCTTAAGCTATGGTTTTGCTAAACAGATGGCAGAGGCGTCATATGTGTGCCCCCTTTTGATTTTTCTAGTTTCCCCTACAATTAGTAGGATTCCAGCTATTGGTGCATAGAATGTTAACTGAAATTTTGAAATGGATCAGATACAGTGTTCAAAAGGTATTATGTTACAGGCACAGAAATGACCTCATGTTGTGTTTAAGGCCTTCACAATCTCAGCCAATTAAAACTCACGGCAAAAGTATTGTGGAAAGGACTTAATTGTGAATGGTGCCTTGTCTTGGCCCTTTGTACTAAATGAATTTTAACCAGAAGAAATGTAGCTTTCTTCTAGGTCTAATTCAGTAAATTACTTGATGTGGGTTTCAGTTTCATAGTTGATCATGGCCAACTAATATAATTCTATCTGAAGATCTTCTTTTCTTCAGTGTCAACTGCCTTGGAGGATTTACTTACAGGAATCTGTGTGTGACACCTTTAATATTAATAACGGAGGAAATGATGGTCTTCCAGCAACCAGGAAGAAAATAAGATACAGGGGAGGGGAGGAAAAGACATGCAGACTTTTATGCATTCTGGAAATCCACTGTGGGGGCCCAAACTGTCAAGGTATTGAGTGTCCTTAACCTCTCAACTCTAAGGGAGTTGAGGGCATGCAGCACCTTGCTGGATTGAGTCCAAAGTAAAAGCAGTGACTACAACTTTTTTTTTTGGTTTGGGATTTTTTGTTTAAATGGGGGGTGGGGGAGAGAATTGTACAGTAAGGTCAATGTCTTTTTGCTTATCTTGAAATAAACAATTTAGTGCAGTAACACTTTATGCTTGAATATCTTTAAAAGGTTGGTACACGAAGGTATATGGCTCCAGAAGTATTAGAAGGTGCGATAAACTTCCAAAGGGATGCATTTCTGAGAATAGATATGTATGCCATGGGATTAGTCCTGTGGGAACTGGCATCCCGATGTACTGCGTCAGATGGTAAGCAAAATGTTTAATTTATAAAAATACATAGTCGATAGCGCAGTATTTAAAATTTTGAATCTGCTCGGGGGTTAGGGGGAAGCGGGAGTTGTGTGTATGTCTTTCGTTGTCCTTTTTTTTTTTTTTTTTTTTTTTTTTCCTTTTAAGCTCTGAATTTCCCAGGCTTAAAATGATTGCTTTTGTAGGATACATGCAACATCCCTGTAATATGTATTACCCTAAATTACTTATATGTATCTCAGTCTTAATAAATCCTTTTAACATATCTTTTGTCTGAATTTCTTTTTTTAAAGCATACATGAACCCTAAACAATAAATTCAAAGAGACTCTCCCGTGTGATATTTCTAATAAATCACAGTACTCTCCAGCTATTTTATGTCCCTTTGCAGGGGCATAAAGCAGCCAGATCATGCTGGCTAGTTAAACGGGGGTTTACAGCTGCTTTATATTGCCAGACCAGCACAAAGCAGCTGCTGAACACTGCAGTTTCCCCCTCACTCCCGTTCCCTACCTTTCCTTGTGCACACACGTTCCCTCTTCCTTTTGTCTTCTCCACAGTCCATTGTGCATAAATTCTAACCTTTTCCCTCCTGCACCCTTCTGTTCCTCTGCGCACACTTTGTGCTGGCTCTTCCCCTCTTGCACCATTTTGTCCTCTGACTAGGTAAGGGGCAACAAGTGGTTTTTGTAAAGAAAAATATTTAGGATTCAATTTAACCTTTTTTTTGTTTTTTCCGTAATGGAAAGCTTGTCCCTCCAGTGTACACTGGTGCATGAAATTTTCTTCAGAGAAACTTATGAAGAATTGCCCTCTCCAAATGGCCACTGCCTATTTTATTGAAAATAGGAATGAAGCCAAGCTCCTTGCAAGGAAGATGGTATTCCCTTAATGCTGTCAGGAGTCGGAGGGAACACTGAGGGGCAGATGAATGGCAATAAGAGACAGCAGCTATTTTTGAAGAGGACAGTTCTTCTTGTAACTCCTTGAAAATTATCCTTCAGCTTAACCTGAAGCAGGAACTTTCAGTTATGAAAAACACCAAAAAGTGTCCATTGAATCTATTTTTTTTTCAAATGTAACTTATCCAGAAGATTTCAGCAAGTTTTAATTATATGGGAAGTTTGAAGAGTCAGCGTTCTTCTGTTAAGATATTAGGGGAACAAAATAAAGGTCTGACATAGGGTGCCAAATTTCTTAACCTATTTTTAAAATTAATTTAAATTCATAAACTAACCAATGTACTTCTGAATTCTCACAAAAATCATTTACTCAGTAAGTGATGTAACTTTGGAGAGGAAAGGGTGTAATTTTCATATGTAGCACAGAATTCCTGCTCTTACATGCAAAATTTCTCAGCCTTTATTATGGAGTCATAATTGGTGCTTCCTTAATTTAAGTTAGATGAATAGACAGTGGTTAGGAGGAATTCTATCTGCCCATCTTTCATATATTGTAAGAACTTTGAGCCAGAGAAACTTTTCTCGTGTGCTGGATGCTTTCCAGACAGACATTTGTTTTATGGTAGTACCCAGTTAATAATAATAAATCTTTTTTCTAAAAAGTCATCAGAAGTGACTTCAATACATCCAAGGAACAAATCCTGCACCCTAGAATGGAGCATGCTTAATCATTGCATTGCATGCACAGTCTAATCAAATGTAAGAGTTGAGGGACTGGAGCATTCTCGGTACAGACAATGTTCAGAGAATTTACTAACCAGATTCTAAGTCTCGATTATTTGGATAAATAAGTTTTTTGTTGTGTTTTGTGTTTGGTTTTTTTTAAAAGATGAGCAGAAAGTATATTCCTGACAGCATGGCTATCCTCCCTGCCCTCCCCAAGTCAAATATCAAGACACTGTTCCAAAGGAAAACGTATTTTTTTCTAATATTGTTCTCAGAAATGCTACCCCATTTTTGCTGAAATTTTCCTCAAAAAATTTAGCCAGAGACAGACACTTGATATAGACAAATTCAGCCTGAATGATATAAATTTGGCAAAGTTACTAGTTGAGTTGTTCAGGCAATTTTTTGACACAATGCTTTGTCAAAGAATGCAGCTTTTTCCAAACCAAAACTTCACCTTGAAGACATTTTGAAAAATAAGTTTCAAAATTCTTAATATCTTTTGATGTTTTCTAAAGAATTCCAGTTTTGGGGTTCAATATAACTTTATTTCAAAATTTAAGCTAATCATTACTTTAAGTTAATCAGAATGGGTTTTATAATTTTGTAATCTTTCAAACTTTTTGATGGACTCATACCAGGATGGTAGGGCTTTTGTTGTTGCTGTTTAGCTTTTTGGTTTGTGAAAATTTGTGATTTATGATTTTGTCAGTATTTGGAAGAGGAAATTTTTTCGACATCTTGAAAATTAGGACCAGAAAACTATTTCCTTTTTAGCAGCATAAGTAAATGGAAACGAGCTCTTAAAATGGGAAGTGTTGGTCAACCCTAACTGTAGGCATTGCTGCTTGTACTCCGTGTAATGCCAAGTTCATTTGTATACTGCAAACTTCTGCTGCCATACCTATGTTAGTTAGGTGTGTGAAAAGGTATGATCCCTGACCGACAGTTGTGCTGCCAAAAGTCCCTAGGGTATACCTAGTTACACTGGTAAGAATGCCCTTGTTTCATTGTGGGAGGGGAGAGGATAGACTAGTATAGGCTCCATATAAGCTGCGTCCACACTAGAAACACTTTGCTGGCATAGTGTACCTGCCAAATGCTTGTAGTCTAGGCTCTGAGTTTTGGTAGTGGGCCTACAGAGGTTGCATTACAACCTGTTTCTGTACCTTTCTTTATTCTGAGCTTTCATTGTCGCTGTTCTTTTTATCCTGGATATCTTTTTACAATCTAGTTGCCCTTTGCTGTCAGCTTGAAGGGGATAAGTTACTATTAATGTAACTTAATGAGTTGAATGGTAGTTTTTTTAAGAACATGGCCACCCTCTTGATATGTAGTCTAGCATCCATTGCTTCTCACTTTGGCATCATATGAGTTTTTCATGGCAATAGTGAGTAAATGGCTGTACAGTATTTTGACATACTTATTAAAATTGTGGTGTACCAATTGTCTGAAAAGCAAAATTTATTTTATCCTTAAATATAGGACCAGTGGATGAATACATGTTGCCATTTGAAGAGGAAATTGGCCAGCATCCATCCCTTGAAGACATGCAGGAAGTTGTAGTGCACAAAAAGAAGAGGCCTGTTTTAAGAGAGTGTTGGCAGAAACATGCTGTAAGTAGTAAAATAACCAAGTTCTGAAAGTATTATTGTGCTTTAACTGTAAAACTTTCATGAAATTATATTTAATTCTTATCTGTGGACATTTTTCTTCTGATACCGTATTTTTATATAATTAGCTCTGCTGAAAAATTAATAAACTGTATACTAATGTTTTATCGTACTTTGTTTTTAAATGCAGCGCTCATACCAAAGGATTTCAAAGTACTTCATAAAAGTTTTAAACTTCCTTGGTGGGTGAAGTGACTCTTCAGTTTTAGTCCTAAGCAATTCTGTTGTTGTTTCATATAAAGATGTATATTTATCCCCTTCACTCATTACTGAAATGATGCCACCTTTGGAGGGGTAATTTGGTAGCTGCCATTAATAACACAGTATCAATCTCAGAAAGGTAAAGAGTCCCTGAAACTTCAAGGATAATTTAGGTGGGCAGAACGAATTGCCTACATTTGGGTTTGGGCTAGATGTTGAGTGATGCCGCTGCTTTAGGAAAAGTGGCATGTCTTCAGAATTCTGAATATTGTGACTTTTTTTTGTCTCCTAAAAATCAGCACCTCTCACAGCATGCTGCTCCCTAATAGCAGGCTAGCGTATTTTCAAGTCATCATGGAATTAAGCATGCATCCACTGCCTGACTATTAATACCCTGGCTTGTACCCTTATTTTTCTTGGAGTTATTTCATTCAAATCTTGAACAGGACCAGTAGTTCTTAGAGATCTCATTATATTTTAAGATGGCAAAGTTGCTATGTATTTTGAAAAAATCAATAATTCTGTACTCTGGGCAGGATTTAAGTGCTTTGATGTGAATAAGGCATGGACAAAACCTCAGTTCTGGCATTTCTTAACTTCTGAGTTCCTGACTTTGCCACCCTTAACATTATTTTAATGTAGCTTTTTGTCATGTAACTTCCTGAGAAAAACGTGATCATTCAGAACCTGATGAACCTCCGCATGGTTCATCAGCAGGGTTGGGACCTTTAGATTCATAGCACGTTAGCTCAGAGTAATTGGTACCCAGACTAGGTTGTTATCCTCCTGTAGTGGCTGGAACACAGAGGATGAAACAAATGCTTTTGTCAGTGGATGTTGCAGCTATTTGCTAGACAGCATGGAAATGTTGAGACCCAGGTGTCCTGGGGTCTGTTTCAGATTCTGGAGAAGAGATTGTTGATTACAAGACTTTTCCACCCAGTCATCTTTCTACACTTGTGCCTCCTTCTGGCCTGTATCCTACCCTTCTCACCTCTCTGCATTCCATTCAGGTTGGTTACTTCTCCATGCTGCACCAGCAGAAGGAGCATTGAGAGCATGGGAAAAACAGTCTCTTTTCACTATTTTGGTGTCACAGCAGCTCTCAGGATGCAGGAATTGGAATAAAAGTTCTGCTTAGTCACTCTGAGGATAGTTCATGTTCTGTCCATTCAATGTATAGGAGCTGTGAGGGGATGGAGCATACTCAGTGTAGACAATCTTTGTTAGAGGCTTTCAGTTAAATTCACGAAACTTCTAGTGAACGTGTGACCCACCCTTGCCCAATTTAAGTACCTGCTTCAAAACACAGAACCTCTCAGATGTAAGATTTATTCAACATAGGCAAAATACGTTGATTTGTCCATCTTCATTCTGAATCAGTTGAACTGATTTAGCTGAAACTTTCTCCCCCCCCAAAAAAAAAAAAAACAATCTGAGGCAGACAACTGGCATCAAAAATTTCAGTTTGAGTGGTTTAACTGAAAACAAGGCCTTATAATGAAGGTATAAGACAACTCAGTTACCAACTCCACTTGTATATTACTTTTTTCTTTTAGGGAATGGCAATGCTCTGTGAAACAATAGAAGAATGTTGGGATCATGATGCAGAAGCCAGGTTATCAGCTGGTTGCGTAGAAGAACGGATTATTCAGATGCAACGGCTGACTAACATTATAACAACAGAGGACATTGTGACAGTGGTCACAATGGTGACAAATGTTGACTTTCCTCCCAAAGAATCCAGTCTATGATAGTTGCACTGGTTATGCATCCTGACCAACAGGACTCTGAACTGGAGCTGCTAAAGCTAATGAGACTGTTTACGGTCGTTACTTTCTGTGTGAAATGAGGAATGGTAAGTTTTTGGGGAATGTCAATAAGGAGACTTTTTTTTTCCCAAACATGAATACATGAGACTTGACTGCATTCCCGTCCTGAAGGACATTGACCTGAGAAGTGGCAAAATATTGTTAAGGAACTTAAATGAAGAATATGGACCTATCCGGGCTAATCAAGTGTTTTAAAAACTGACATCAGATTTCTTAATATCTGTCAGAAGAGACTAATTCTTTAAATGAACTACTGCTATTTTTTTTAAATCAAACATTTCATTTCAGATTTAAAAAAAGGGTAACTTGTTTTTATTGCATTTGCTGTTGTGTTTATATAAATGACTATTGTAATGGCAATATGACACAGCTTGTGAATGTTTAGTGTGCTGCTGTTATATGTACATAAACAAAAGTAATCAAGTGGGATATAGCAAAGAGGCTTCCAAGCATTACTTTAACCTCCCTCAACAAGGTATACCTCAGTTCCACGTCTGCTAAATTATGAGATTGACAACACTAACAATTTGAATAATAAATTGATCCATGTTTTGTAAATGCTGTATTACAAATTCACTGTTATTTAAAAAAGGGTAAGCTGTGCTTCATGCCAAGAGCAAATGGCCATTCCTAAAGCAGTGTTTTTAGCCCTCTCTTGTGCTAGCTTGTGTATAAAAAGTGCTGGGTTTGAAACAAAACTTTCTTCCTGTTTTAGTTTTAAAGCTTTTATCTCACATTCAGTTCCCAAAATATTGCATACATTTTATTTTTACTAAATACTATTTAGGTTTGCTGTGTCTGAGGAATATTTGAGCATGACTTTTTTTTTTAATTTTATGTGAGCTATGACACTGGAAAGCTCTTAATTCTTATTCTTTCTAAAGAAGGCTTTTTCCTATTTATGTAAAAAGTTTTGCATAGAGTACTTTCTTTCACTAACAGTATGCAGTGTGTTCTGTATCACTGTTTCAGGATCACCTCAGGAAGCTTAATTACCTGAACTCCTCACTCTCTCTGCTTTGAGATTTGCAACTTCTCTACACTTAAGCTTGCTGCCATCTTGTCAGAGTGATATTTGATGTCTGTGATGCATAGGTTCATCCTGGAGTCATGTTAAAAATGATAGCCACAGACTTCCGATGTAACTGCTAAAAATATTCAGGGATAACTTTAGTTATGCTATAATTTCAAATATGCAATGACTATTTAGAGGTAACGAATACCAACATAGGTAGCACAGTCTAGCAAAAAAAAAAAAAAAAAATTGCTTTCACAGCGGACTCCAACATTATTTTAGGGTTTAGGAGATCATGCCTTATATACTATGTAACATAACATAAAAAACCTGAATTGACTGTAGGTGCCAAAGTGCTTTTCAAAATTAATATTACACTATTTATTTGATCCTTTACATTGATACAGATCCAAGTAAAAAAAAAACAAACTTTTTAAAGTACTCAAGTACCGAACCAACAATAGCCAGTATTATGCTATGTATTTTGTCAGGTCATTTTTTTTTAAATCATGCATTAGATTTTTAAGGAAGTTTTTAATGTCACAATCAGGAGCTCACTGTGAATGTTATCTTTAAACAGTTATTTGTAGAAACCACAGAATACACTCAATTTTACATATAATATGCACTTAATCTCTGGGAACAATAACATTATTTATAAACAAGACCTAGATCACCATATTCTAAGCAGGGAGGGGGAAGAAGGGTAATAGCAACATTATTCATGCATAACATACCACTCAATACTGTTCTGCTTGCTGTTTTTCGCTCTTATTCCTAGGGTTTCATGATAGCCATAAGAATCCCTGCTTTAATGCGTTATTGGTACTAGTAGGGCAACTTGCTCGTTTTGTTTATAAAACTACTCATGCACCCATTTTCTTGATCTGGATTTTCATTTTGCTTTCACCTTCAGTGCAGGGATACATTATCTTAAATGTACATCAAGTGATCATGGCTAAAGAGATATGAACAAAACCAGTCATATTTTACTGCAAAAACTTGTATTGCTCTCTGAAGTTTAAACCCCAACACTGGCAAAAATAGGAGGAACAGCATGGATGATATAAGGATCAGTTATTCAAGATTCAATGCAGAAGTCATACCTAGCTACGGACATACGTCAGTATGAGCCTTGCATCCTGCATGCATGATCCTTGAACTTCTGCTGGTATGGGCCCTGGTGGCCATGCTGTTTGGGGGCTCCTTTGGTGTTGCTAGTGCACTTTGTGTTTGCAAGTGATGTAGGTGAATCACAAAGCCTGAAACTGAATGAGATATTTATTTTCATAGAAATTCCCACAGGTGTGAATATTGTACTAACTGTATTTTCTGATTATTTTTTTCTTTTTTAAACAGCATAGTACAGTATCACACTGATAAGGATGTTCATGGTAAAAGTGTTTTTATAATTGGTGAAATAAACAAACTTTGGTGAGCTGTTCTTATACATAAGACTTGTGTTTTGCAGGGCATTTTAACTTGTGTGTGTTCCACTTATAGTACAGTAAAATATAGATGTGTAAGTTAAAATGCTTGAGCCAGACTCATGAATGAGGATAAAAATGAATAAGAACTAAGCTAGTGAAAATATTCTGGCATTACTTACTAGCAGAAGTAGTGACCGTTGTCCCTCTTTTTACTTGCAGCATGTGTGGTAGTGTATATGTACATGTATGGTCTATTCCAGTGGTTCACCCTGTATTTTGGCTTGTGAAGAAAAGTCAGTCCCTTGGCTCACTTCCAACTTGTCGGCTTTGCCTGTCTATTTAAATGATTGCTGTATAACTGCCACAGGACTGATGGATTAGCCAGTTTTTGGCTTTACTGGAAATCCAAGCCCTGCATTTTTTTAGTTTGTATTAGCTACTAGGACGTTTTTATATCACATGATGCATGACTACTCTTTGTACACCTATTACTACATGTACCTTAGCATTTCAGAAGAAACTGTGTCTGAATTGTTGGCGTTCCTGAACTAGCACTGTCATTCATGGTGACATTCTGAAACTATAAATCAGGATTGAAATTCACCACTTTATATCTATTTGAAATAGCAAAATTCATGTAGCTTTTAAAGAGTCTTGGAATTCCAGCTAAAATGTAAGCAGAAACAGAAGTGAGTATTTCTTGTTCATACTAGGTTTCAACAGCATTGCTGATTATAGTTTAACAAGTGGGATTACCAGTTGGACTGATCTTTTTCCAATTTCTCTTAACTTCTAATGCATTTGTTTTTATTAGGAACATCTGGTACAAAATGCAAAAAGCTATATGCAGGTTTATGGGCAAAATGATACAAGTAGCATCCTTGATGGAACATCATTTACCTCAGAGATTCAACCAGCAGTACTTTTTTTTTTTTTTTTTTAAAGCAGTCTCAGTTCATATATTATTTGTTACCTCTCAAGATATTGGTAAGCAATTGTTTTAGCTTTACTCTCTGTATTTGTCTGTTTGGGGCACAGGTTGTTGTACTACTGTCAGATTATACTTGCTATTTTTCTGCAAGTATCAAAAACAAAAACCCCAGCCCAGGATAAAAGTAATTGATTGATTGTTAAATATTGTACAAATAAAAATGTATGCTCTTTCTGCCCCTACCCCAAAAGTTAAATAAAAAAAGTGACTACTGTATGACTTGCATATGCCTTTTTTCAACTTTTCATATCTTCTCTAGGAAAAAATAAATCTACGTAATATTTTGTGCTGACACTTCACCTTCAGAAACTTTGCTGCTTGAAAAGGTTAAAAAAGAAGGAAAACCTCTTCTCCCCCACATCCCCCTTTTTTTGCAACATTTACAGCATTACAGTGGAGAAGTGGAGCAGAGACAGACCCTTATCACTAGCATTTCTGACATAAAAAGTGATCATTCCCCTGCATTAGTTACCATCCTTTCCTGACAGGAAGGTCAAGGGAGAATTGTGAAGTGAATTCTATCAGGATATTTGTTAACCAGACTGCTGCAGAAGACTGCTAGGCATTTTTTTTCCCCATGAGTAAGAGCTGAGTTTCAGAACTGAACCCAAATGTTGTATACAAGTGAAGAGCACAAGTCCTAGCATGCTAGGTCAGCAGAAAGTAGGTAATACCTTTAACTACAGTTGCTTTTAATATTCTTTGATATCCCTTTCTATCGACAAATTTGGGTTTTACTGCCCCTCCCTAGCTAGGCAGCAACAACAAAATAGCACCAAAGAAGTGTTCGTTTGCTTGATCCCTGTGGATTTGTTTGGAGAGACAACTTCTGGTATGGCACTCCTGCGTCAGCCTCAGCCACAGGAAAAACTGCTAGAAAAGGTAAGTGTCTTATGTACCACTAGTCCAGGGGTTGGCAACCTTTGAGAAGTGGTGTGCTGAGGCTTCATTTATTCACTCTAATTTAAGGTTCCGCGTGCCAGTAATACATTTTAATATTTTTAGAAAGTTATATATTATAGACTTATAGAGACTAACATATTGTTATACATAAAGCAAATAAGGTTTTTAAAATGTTTAAGCAGCTTAATTTAAAATTAAATTAAAATGCAGAGCCCCCTGGACCAGTGGCCAGGACCTGGGCAGCTCAGTGCCACTGAAAATCAGCTCGCGTGCTGCATTTGGCACATGTGCCATAGGTTGCCTACCCCTGCACTAGTCTATTGTTTATCACCATTTCCCTTCTCTGGCAACTTCATGTGAAGGCCAGGTGCACCAGCTCTTTTGCTTTTATCAGATTATTCCTACTCCTACTTGGTAGAAAACTGCAGAGCTGGTAACTTGTAGGAGTGATGGTGTACTACAGCCAGTGGTGGAGCAGCCCTGTGATTATGATACTGGAAAGAGTTGCATCTTCCTTTCTGAAAGTACTATCTCCTGTAACTTCCATAGCTATTCTTTAGAAAGGCATTCAGCCTACAGAGAAATTGAAGCTCATTATAAGGGAATAACCACTCCTTACTTACAAACTTTCAGTTTGAACAACAGTTATCCATTCTAACTGAAGTTAAATCATCGTTCTGGTAGTTACTGGAGTATTCTTGCCATCTATAAACCAAGTAAACTGTCTCCAGCCTCCTAATTATAGGTTTAAAGAGTATGGCTCTGTTTAGTAATGTGAGTTGGGATAGGAGTCAAAGGTATTATGTAAATTTTGTGTGCATGGTTGCACGCTTGTTGTAATTAGAGCCAAACAGAACACTGTACATGTCACCTTGTCTGAAAATGCCAAATGTGAGATCAAATCAAGCCCCAAATCTCATTGATTTTGCACTTAGTCTTAAATCTAGCACTGAATGTCTTCCTCCTCCCTTCCCCTCCCCCCCAATGCTTGGGGCTTTTTGAGGTGAATTCCAGTGTCATTCCAGCAATAGACCAGTGGGAACTGTTTATACCCAAATGGATAAGAGAGTCAAAAGGTAAAGATTCTTTGACTTTTTTTCCTTTGGAAGGTGCAGGTTACCTTCATCTAAGGCAGGCCTGCACAACTGGTAAAGCAGCCAGGGCCACATTACTCCAAAGAAAACAGCTGAGGGCTGAAACTCCGCCCCCCTGGCCCAGCAGAAACACTCCAGCCCTGCAGAAACAAACCCTCCTTTCCCTGTGCTGCCCCACCAAAACAGCTGTGGGCCAAAAAGGAAGGTTGGGGGTGGGGAGGTGCTACTTGATTTTAAATCAACCAGGGGCTCCCATCTGAAGAGCTGGCTGGGAGCCCTCAGGGTCAAATTAAAGGGCTCAGGGCTCCAGTGGCTGCGGGAACCCAGAGCTTTGTGGGGCTGGGGCAGGGATTTAAAGGGCCCAGAGCTCCTGCTGCTGAGGGGAGCCCGAGCCCTTTAAATCCCAGCCCCAGCACATCCGCTGGAGCCACTGCCAGGATTCAAGGGCTCTGGGCTGCCCGTGGCGGCAGGGAGCCCTGAGCCCTTTAAATCTCAGCCACGGCTGAGAATCTCTGCAGGCAGCTCAGAGCCCTTTGAATCCTGGTCGGGGCTGGGATTCAAAGGGCTCTGGGCTACCTCCAGCTGTGGGGAGCCCAGAGTCTTTGAATCCAGGCCACAGCTGGCAGGGCCGGCTTTAGGAAATGCAGGGCCCAATTCGAACATTTTCAGCTGGGCCCTGACAGGGATGACTGAAAGGAGAAAAAAAAAAATAAAAAAAAAAAAGCCTTTCATTTCTTAGCAACCGGTTCCCTATAAAAAGTTCTGCCGCAGTATGTATTTTTTGTACCAATAGGGTTACCATACATCCGTATTTTCCTCCTGGATGGCGATTTAAGATCCAAAAAGCCTGACGTGTCTGGGAAAGTACAGATGTATGTTAACCCTACCTAAAGTTCTTTTTTAAAAAGATGTGTCTGAACTAGAAATGAGCTCCACCACTCCCTGAGGGTGTGCTAGGGTGCACGTGTGGGTCCCAGCTGCTCCCTGCCCACCTCATTGAAGGTGTGCAGGGTTACTTCCCTGGAAACTACAGGGCACCAGTGGACATAAAGGTGGCTGGAGTTAGGGTCTGGCTGCAGGCTGGGCAAGGGGTGTGGGGCAGGCTGGAGACGGCCTGTGGGATGGGCTGGCTGGCTTGAGGCAGGGCCATGGGGGGTGCAGCATGGGTTGGCAGGTCTGGAGAAAAAGGAGTGTAGGACTGGCTGGCTTCAGGCAGGGGGGGTGTGGCAGGGGTTGGCTGGAGATGGGTTGGTGCAGGGCTGAAGGCAAGGCGGGGTGAGGGGCTGGCTGCTGACAGGAACTGGTGCAGGCAGGGCAGGAGATGCGGCAGGGGTTGGCTGCAGGCAACTGGTGCAGGTACAAGGGCTACAGCCCATCCTGTATGGTGAGTGTCCCCTCCTCCTGCCTCTCCCACCAGGGCAGCAGCAGCAGCAGCCCAGGGCTCAGGAGCTATTTAAAGGGCCTGGGGCTCCCCTGCTTCCACTGCACCAGCCCTGTAAATAGCCAAGGGAGCCCTGGGGAAGTGGTGGGGCTCCAGGGGCTAGTTAAAGGATCAGGGCAGCAAAGCCACCTAGAGACCCCCCCCCCCCCCAAAAAAAAAAAAACTAGCCCTGGGCTCTGGGGGCTATTTAAAGAGCCCGCAAGCTCCCCTGCTTCTACTGCCCCAGCCCTGTAAATAGCCGAAGGAGCCCTGGGGAAGTGGTGTGGCTTCAGTGACTATTTAAAGACCGGGGTGGCTGTCATAAACAGATAGCTAAGACTTAATGTCTCTTTCACCTATAAAGGGTTAACAAACAGTGACCTGCAAACACCTGACCAGAGGACCAATCAGGAGACAAAATACTTTCAAATCTCATGGAGGGAAGCCTTTGTTTGTGGGTTTTGGGTTTGGGTTTGGCTTTGGCTTTGTTCTCTCTGGGTCCTGGATGGGGCTAGAGGTGCAGCCAGGTTTCTGCCAATCTCCCTGCTACAGTCTTTTATCTATTCAAAATTGTAAATAATAAAAAAATTAACATTGACTGCCTTTTTTTTCTTACTTGTGTACTTGCTGGAAGCAGCTTAAATTATGTTTCTGCTGGAGAAAGTTTTTCTATTGTTTATAAGTTGAAAGACCCTGTAACTGTTTGTTTACCATCTAAAGTGCAGAGATAAACCTTTTACTTTTTTTCTCAAGTTTTGATTGCAAGACCTGTTTGATTTTTTTTTCTCCTAGTTAAGGTTCAAGGGAATTGGTAGGGAGAAGGGAAGGATAAATTTTCTTTGTGTTATATTCATGCAGCTTGTATTGCCTCTGGGTGAGGGGGAAGGTAACACTCCTCTCGGTGTGGTGATTCAAGAAGTCGAATCAGGCGATCTCCTAGGGTTCCCGGGGGGGAAAGGGAATGGTTTATTTCCCTTTGTTGTGAGATGCAAGGAATCTGGGTCTTAGGGTCCCCTGGAAAGGGGTTGTGGGAATCAGAGGGTATCAAGCCCTAAAAATTCCTGATTGGTAACAGTGCTACAAAATCTAAGCTGGTAATTAAGCTTAGAGAACTTTATGCTAGTACCCATATCCTGGACACTAAGGTCCAGATTTGGGAATTATACTTGACAGTGGCAGAGGCAGCTGGAGCCTCCGCCCTTTAAATTGCCCCCAGGGCCCCCTGCTACTCCAGGGCTCTGGGAGTATTTAAAGGGCCTGGGGTTCCCCTTCTACTGCCCCAGCCCTTTAAATAGCTATGGGAACCCTGGGGAAGTGGTGGCTCTGGTGGCTATTTAAAGGGCCGGGGCAGTACAAGTGATGGGAGCCCTGGACTTTTTAAATAGCCCCCACTGCCCTACCCCAGGGCTCCAGCAGTGGTGCTCTGGTGGCAATTTAAAGGGCCTGGGAGCCACAGACCTTTTAAATTGCCCCCTGGGGAAGCTGGGCCACCTTGCTACAGTGCACTGGTTTTTGCTGGTACACTGTACGGGGGCTTGGGCATGTGACCCTCTTAGGGGCAGGCTGATTCAGGGGAATTGGTTGAATTGGCCTAAAGCCAGCCCTGGCAGCTGAGATTTAAAGGGCTCCAGGCTCTCTGCAGTTGCGGGCAGCCCAGAGCCCTATGAATCCCAGCTGTGGCTGAGATTTAAATGGCTCTGGGCTCCCCACTGCTGCAGGCAGCTCAGACGTTTGAATCCCTCCGCAGGCTGCACAGTGAGCCTCTGTGGGCTGCATGTTGTGCAGGCCTGATCTTAGGCTTCCATGCCTCTCAGCTCCGATTCCTTCTTACACCTGATTCCCAGTTGAAAATTTCCAAAGCTGAACATATTGAAATGACATAACTGTGAAGGGATTTCAGGGGTCTCCGCAAGATCCAAGCCCTTCCACTGTAGCAGCACTGCTATTGTACACACATTAGGTTTTATTGGAAAAAAAAACAAGCCCCTGAACTCTTTCCTAGCAAGCCTTGTGTGTCAAATACACATCATCCAGTCCCCTTCTTTAAAACACTGCTTTCCGCATGCTATTTTTAAAATGTGGCGCATTTTATTTGTCAAAGGTAAGCTCCAGCATAGCACTGGGGAGCGGAGGCCTTGCAGCCCTCTTCCCCCACAGACTGAGCCATGAGATTGCACCTGACCCTGCACCAGTGAAAGGGCTGGGTCTGCCCCAGAAACATGGGACCCTAACCCTCCATGCCAGGCATACCAGCAGGTGTAGGGGTATCTGGATGTACAAGGAGTTGGCCAGGGGTTCTAGATGCAGGGGGGGAGAAGAAGGATTGAGGTGGCACTGGTTCAACCACAGACTCTGGGTGCCTGTAGATCCTTGAGCTGTATAGAATCTCTACTTTTCTTTAAGTTGATGGCCCTTAGTAGCAGCTGGCATGAGTCCTTTTGCAAGAATTATCACTCTCTATTATGAGATTTGCCAGAATTTATAAACTAGCCAGCTACTGGCCTGTACACTGGAAGGAGTAACAATTCTTCAGATAATGGCCTTATCTTCTAGCTAGAATTAGCAATCACAAGCAATAGCTGTAAGTCAGTCATACACCATGGTCATAATGCAGTGCTGGACAAGGGATATAAGGAATACTATTTCCATTACCATCCTTTCTCTGGAGTTTTTAAATTGAAATGTTGTGGTTTTGTGTAATCTCTGGCAGTAGCAGGTGTGTGAGATAAATACAGAATCACCTTTAACAGATTTGTTTGAAACTAGACTTCACCATCCCTGTTTTTTATATTAAGTAAGAGTATGACTGGGTATGCACTCCTAACATTAATGGGAGCTCTTGTGGATTGGTACTTGAAACAACTGACTATCTGACCAACAAGCAGCTTGCTTCTCTGGAAGGTAGAGAGCTGATTTTATCCATCATTTCCATTTTTCACTAACAGCCTGGCACCAAAGTTTTCTTAAGTTCAGGTCAAATCACCTTATTTTTCTACTTCAATGGAAAGGAAGACAGTCCGTCCTAGCCTGTGATTCCCTCTGAAAAGTCCTTTTACATCTGAGAAATTCCATCAATCTGTCCCTCTTAAGCACGAGAATCACAGTAATAGGATGTACAGTAACTTAGATTGAGCTGATAAAGGGATTTAAAATATATTTTAGGGAATACAAACTTCAAATTTTATTCAACTCAAAATTAGGATTAACATAAGTCAAAACTGGTGGGTTTCTTTCCTGTAGTTTACCCAAGAATCCTGCTCAGTGCTAGCCAAACATCTGAACAACAGATTCCTAAAGAGAACTTAAATCTAGCTGAACTATGGCAGTGACTAGGGAAGTGTTTTTAATTGAAGACTGGAAAGAGGGTTTTAGTTTGAATGGTGTTTAGAGTCCCTGAACTAATTACCAAGGCACTGTAATCATTCATTGTTTGTTGTTAATATCATGGAACACTTCAGGAAAGCACACCATGTGTAAAAAACATGCTCTAACTTCAAGTAAATGATTCAGTATTCCACTGAAATTATGTGGAGTACAGCCACTTTATTGTATTCCAACTTAATATGGTTTTATAAGGTTCAGAAAGTTCACAACCAACTCAATGAGGATGTTGCCCACTGTTTCACATCTGTTGGGCAGTTTGGGTAGACCTGCAAAGCATCCATTATCTGATTATTGTCCAAAAGTAGCTTCATTAGTAGATATTCTCTCTGAGCACGCACAGGCAGTCCTTCTATTGGTTTTATTAACTCTAGTTGTAGCAAGTGTTCAAAAGCCTAAAAAGAAAGAAACAAACAGTTAAACATTTTCCAGACTACAACCATTCTGAATAGCCCACATATTACGGAAGTATCAACAACTATAGACAAATACAGTTGCTTATACTCATTTCAGTTACTCAGTTTTTGCAAGAACCAGGGATTTAAGTTTTCTGGGCTTGATATACTAAGTGGGATTTTTCAAAAAGTCTGAACAAGATACACTAAGGGTATTCTAGAAAGTTCAGTGTTTCCATTAAGTTTTATACACACAACTCACTGGTTGAATGGATTTCATTAAAACTTGACTCTTTCCAGATCTCCAAAGGATCAGTACAAGCTTGAAAAAAGTGGTTTACTAGTTTTGAACAGGTCACTTTTGCACTACCTCATCACAGTAAGTACAGTATCTAGCCTTTGGTCAATGTTTGAAGAATCATTTAGTATCTTACTTATAGCTATGAACTTGGTTAAACTGAACAAAAAAATCAATACAAAGCTTGTGTAAGACTGAATAGTGAGCTGTTAGTTGCTGGAGCTCACCTGGAAGTGGAGAATTGAAAAGGGTGGTCCATCTTGAACTCTAGGCCATGAATAGTATTTAAATTATAAAATGTAATGAAAAGTTCAAATGTATCTGTCAAACTTAAAACAACCCAAGCCAGACTGATAATTTACAGTATTAAAAATTAAACTAATATCTGGTTTATTAAAGGCACACAATGTATCATTAAACTTAACATAATACAAATTGCTTAATTTCTAGAGACTTTCACATAACTCATTAAGAAAGGAGATTCTATGCTTATAAGTTGAACTCTGCATTGCCTGACCTGTTTGATTTCTCAGACTTGAATGGCAACATCTAGATTTATCAGCTGATATAGACTACATAGGTGGTAGAGATGCCATTCAGTTTGGGACAGTTATATTTCCCCAAGAGTAGCAGCAAGTGGATGAATCAACTGTGAAGGTTATCCCACATAAGTAATCTATTCACCACAATGTACAGTCTTGGAGCACTGCACTACAGTCTCAGATCAAATACATTTAATCGTAATGGGGTAATGAATATAAAACACTTCAGTCAAGAGCTGCACCCTTATGGAAAAGGAAAAATTTTGTATTACATGTACATCCTTTCTGCCAAGGACTATGGTCCACAGATCTGTTATGAGGGCTCTTCACGCTACTTGCACTTTTCCAGGCACAGCCATACCTCTGTCACTGGCACAAAAGGGTGTGGCCACACTTGAAGGCCAAGTCAGTGAGAATTTGAGGAAGCAAAAGGAATCAGCACAGTTTTTCCACCATGCTGCATTTTTGTGAAGGTGAGCAGGGGACCACAAACTGAAGATGAAAGGCTAGAGTCTCATACAACTCAAAAGAAAGGCCAGGGAAAACGATGGCAGCATGACTCCTTCAGGGATTGAAGTGAGCAGCAGCTTTTTGGGTGTTTTTTTCCCCTGTTCTGGTAACAGAGAGGCCTGGATCTGCTAGAACAGACAAACTGGCAGGGTCTTCAGCAGCTGCCACACCCTTTTCTGCTAGTGACTGATAGGTGCAGTTATGATGAAGACTCACTGACAGACCCCTACACATTAGTTCAAGACAGAAAAGGGAGTTTCAGCTCTTTACTGATATTAAGCTACTTTGAGCCTTCTTGGTTTGAGAGATATTGGAACTTAAAACCTGTTACTGATTCAGGACTAAATACTAACCATCCTGCAATTTGTATCAGAGTAATTGGGGGCAGCAAAAAACCCCTCCATGCCACAACAGGCAACTCTTTAGAAGTCTGCCAGGAACCAGAATATTGTCTCTAAATGTTTCAATTACAGAACCTTTTCAATTATTTCCACTGTCTAAATTCAATCAATACCAAACTTATTCCTTAATACATGACAACAGGTGCTCGTGTTCACCTGTTAAACTCCTTAAAAATAAAGTCCATTTTGGTAAGGTATGTAATGCTTCTGTTTCAGTAAGTCAGATATTAGCACCCTCAAAATTTTGCCATTATATTTAACCATGGATAGTGAGATATAGCAGGTGGCAGTACAAGTACCACACAAGTGTGTGTTTCATTATAAGAGACTTTTCTGATCTTTTCATTATAGAATGTCAGGGTTGGAAGGGACCTCAGGAAGTTATCTAGTCCAACCCCCTGCTCAAAGGGGGACCAATCCCCAGACAGATTTTTGCTCCAGAATCTGTAAATGGCCCCCCTCAAGAACTGAACTCACAACCCTGGCTTTAGCAGGTCAATGCTCAAACCACTGAGCTATCCTATCACTTCACATAGCAAAATCCCTTACATCTTTAGCTATGGAAGAGAAACATTTTTAAAAATAGTTCCTAGAAAACTACCTCAAGTACAGATCAGTATTTAGGTATGCAAGGAAACAAACTAAGGGTTTACCTTCATAACAACAGGTTTCTCAAAGTTGTACATTGAATGTGCTTTCCGTTGTATGAACTTCTGAAATTCTGTACCAAGGAAAACATTACTTGAGTAACAGTAAAGTGATATTTATAGATTTTAAAAAAGTTTGATACTTTCATCTCACCATTATAGACCATTTGAAAATTAAATGGTTCTCCTTCATAAACATCATTTAAATGTTTCATAGCTATAATTAGGCAGATTTCCAGCACAGACAAACCTATATGGAGAAAAGGAAGATATTTAGAACTACC
This sequence comes from Gopherus flavomarginatus, assembly GCF_025201925.1. NCBI lineage: Eukaryota > Metazoa > Chordata > Testudines > Testudinidae > Gopherus > Gopherus flavomarginatus. Next base: position 56,777,880 of record NC_066626.1, on the reverse strand, counting down.
TTTCACATATATATGTGCATGGTTCTAGGCACATTAAAAATCCAAGCATATTTACAATATAGTATTACTTTATTTATAGAAGCACATCAACAATTCAAAATTGTTACATAAATGTAAGAGTTGAACAAAAGCTGTGCAAGCTGACTAGATTAAACTTCCTGCTTTTGTTAAATGTGAATAGAATAGGTCTTTGAAAATAAACTGACTCACTTTTTTTGATATTATTTCAAGTCTGACTGGGTTGCTTCGTTTTGATTCTGATTACTTGATATAGTCAGCTTTATACAAGATTGGGGGAAAATAGAAAAAAACCCTCTCCCCTCACTTTTGCCCCAGTGAAACTAAGGGTAGGTCTACACAGCTGAGATTAAAGCACTGCCATGGCAATGCTTTAACATGGTTGTTTAGTTGCAGCTCCAGCACTGTAATAAAACCACCTCCACGAGGGGTATAGCAGCTACCAGCGCTATCTACACTGCCACTTTAAGTGCTGAAACTTGCATTGCTCAGGGCGGTGTTTTTTCACAACCCTGAGCAAAAGGTTTCAGCACAGACAAGGCCTCACACTTGTATGCTATCAAATGTAGAATGTAGTGCTATAGGAGTTAAATTTCAATCCTTCTGAAAGGCAGACAAATGAGCTGACCCTGGATGCCTGTTGTACTGCTTTAATAGCTCAGGAAGTTTAGGAAAAGCTTTAAGATACCAAACAAGAGGCCTTCGATCTTAAAGCCCATGGGAGGAGAAATATTGCAACTTAAGATAAATTGTGTCTAATGGTCAAGTTAATCATTCCTTTGATAAGTATATCACTGCCTCCCAATTATATTAATAAATCACTAGGCAATTACTACACTGACACATTTACCTTGGTGTATATAGTATAGTTGTGGCCACAGCAGTCCCAGCATATTAGAGAGAGACAAGGTGGGTGAGAACGTCTTATTGGACCAATGTCTGTTAGTGAGACAAGCTTTCAAGCTTCATGGAACTGAAGAACAGCACTGTGTGGCTCAAAACCTTCTGACCACCAGAGTGGTCCAATAAAAGACATTACCTTACTCACCTTGTCTCTCTACCTTTGCCTTAGTAATAATTTTACCAGTGGGACATTTCTCAACTTATATTTGTACATTTTCTGGGCTACTTCAGCTCAGCTCAGCTCCTTAGAAACAAGGTAACTTCTGACTGCTATTTGATATTTGCAGTTCCCCATCTTATAAACAGGTATCTGTATTAAGATACATCACCACTAGTAGTATCTCTCATGGAAGTCTCAGAAGGGAAGCCAAGGCCAAGAATTCATGTTGGGTTTATATAAACATGTATCTTTCCTTGTCAGAGACCAGTAAATAGACAAGCATATTAAAAAACAAACTTCTCACCCATAAACCAAATAGAAATGAGCCTTACAGTGTGCTCCCTGAAAGTTAAAAAAAAAAAAAAAAACACAAAACCCAGAGTGTCAGGCTACTAGGGACAAGTGAATGCTAGAGCTATGGCCAAGGTATTTTTAGCTTAAGTATTCTCAACTTAGGTAAAAACAGAGAAAGTCAATCTTTTGGATATCCATGTCCTAAAGTTTGTGTGTTTTAGAGCAATAATCAATGCCTTGAATTGTGCTTCTGGAACTGAACTGTCTTGTTTCTGATACATCTGTAATATTCACTATACTCAGGGAAATATAGGAGCACCTGCCTTCTGCTGTGGCTGAAGTTTTGAGTAGTCCTTAGGTATATCTGCAAGAGCAGCTCACTGCAGTAATCCAATGGAGGTGTCCAAGGCATAGATTTTTTACAGTGCCCGCAACAGAGAAGCACTTTGGATCCTCAACTGTTTCTGTATGTTCAGTATCTCAAACAGACTTAGGTCACCAACTTTGGTAGCAAAAGTTCAGCACATGCCATGTTGCTGCCCTGTCCCCCCTAGCCCAAGGGACAAGCATCAACTCTCTGTTCAAGCTGATTCCTTAGTGCAGCACTAGCAGCTGTTTTATTTAAAGGAAGCCTCAACCAGCTCATTCATTTAAACCCATTTTGTTTAGACATTGGAAGAGTATAGAGTAGACTAAAGAAAGGGAGAGAACTTCCTATCATCAACATACTAATGGCACTACATCTCAAGCCATCACTCTTCCCTACTGGTCTGACAATGAGTGATAAAACAGAATTGCAACTTGTGTCCTAGGAAACTGCTCCTCTGCCTCAAGGGTTATCACCTAACACTAACCTGGCTCTTTTTACAGAGAACATTACTTTTTGCTCCAGCCATGAGGGAAGGCAGATGATCAAGGCAAGGAGCCTTCTGTCGTCCAGGCTTTTTTTTTTCCACCCCTGTAGATAGGGTTCTGTCTCCCATGCCCTAACTACAGCACCTTTGACAAGTCCTACATTCTCAATTAAAATTAAAAAAAGAAAGAGTTCACTCATCTCCAAAGACCAGGAGTGAAAGATCTGGTATGAAAGCATAGAGTACTTATACCAACCAACACTAAGAGGAGAGAACCAAAGACACTTCATTGTTTCAAAAGTAAGGAACAGGATGTAATGGGAAAGCTGGGGGGCGGGGGGAGAGCCTACCCAGAGGCAGAGATGTTCCCTTTAGTGCAGCCCTGGTGGAGGACTTGTGAGGAGGAAGATACTGTTTCTTGAACTGTATTTGTCCAGTGCAAGAGGGGAATTTAAGGGCCACCACCATAGCATCTTCAGGGCTTCAATATTCACAAATTATTAAAGTACAAAATACTGCTATTTACCATGTACAATGTTTGCTTTTGAGTCCATTCTGCACAATTTGCTTGCTTCAAGAAGATCTGATCCAGTCATAAATGGGTGAGATACTGTTATGCTGCTTAAAGCAAGCATCTGAAAGTAAAGCAAGAGAAATATCTTATTGAAATATTGATTACTGGATACATTCCATACTCATGACAGTCTCATGTGAAAGTGGATGCGCTTCCTAGACTAATCAATTGGAAGCATTAAAGTTGATAGGTGCATTACTTTACAATGGAAGTTACAAGACTAAAGGCAGCTAATAATCTGGCAGTTACTGCTAGGAAGTTCATTAATACATCTCTGCTCAGCTTGAATTATTTGTTCCGAAGACAAGACTGGAGGAAGAAAAACCTTAGATCTGGGTGACACCACAGCCAAGCCACATTTAGATTCCAAATGCAACATGACAATAAAACACTAATGGCTCACAAATTGATGCAATGAATGGCTGAAACACAAATTTCAATGAAGAATTGGCCTTAAGTGATACTCCTAATGAATTAGCTTTAGCTTGATCTTCAAGTGACTATGGGCTTGTCTACACTTAGATTTTATAGCACTCTAACTTGCTGGCTCAGGGGTGTGAAAAAATCACCACCGAGCACAGCAAGTCTCAGTGCTTTAAAGTGCTAGTGTAGACAGGCTCTAAGCACTAAGAGCCAATCCTCTCATGGATGTGGATTACCAGGAGCACTGGGGAGCTCCTTCCCAGCACTTGCACACGATCAGTCTCACTTCAAAGTGCTGCTGCGGGAGCATTCCCGCAGCAGCGCTTTGAAGTTTCCAGTGTAGATGTACCCTATTCTACTAAGAAAAAGCTACTATGAACATTTCGAGATACTACTTTTGTATACTGGGAGGAGCAACTTGCCCAATGCACTTATAGAAAATGAAAGTTAGCTGACCCTGTGGAGCACAGAGACAAGGTTCCCCAATAAATTTATATCTCCCCTGCAAGATAAAGTTATATTACAGTTTATATATAAATGTTTTTGTGGGCAGAATCCACTTATCAGTTTAGAAGACATGCCAGAATTTTTAGAATGTAGTATAGAACACGTAACACTAATTTTAAAACATTCAGAGTACACTAGACTGATAGGCTTCAGTTACCAGCCCTAGAAAAAGTAACATTAAGAGGACATTTGAGATTAAGAATACAATGCAAATAGAAATTACTTTGTTTCAGACCAGACTGGTATCCCATACCATCACTGTACATTTGTTTTGATTTCAGAATGACAGTAGATGTACTTACTGACAGGCATGGTACATGGCAGCAGTCAGATTTACCTTCACTTCTATTTTATATAGACATGCATCTGAGGAAGTGGGTATTCACCCACGAAAGCTCATGCTCCAAAACGTCTGTTAGTCTATAAGGTGCCACAGGATTCTTTGCTGCTTTTACAGATCCAGACTAACACGGCTACCCCTCTGATACCTTCTATTTTATAGACATTCACAAGGCAAGTATTTAAGAAAACTGCTGATAACCTACTCTTAAACACAGCCAAGCAATGTTCTTCAATGGAACAAATATAATTTTAATTCTTTAAATCTTCTGCATATTAAGATGGCGGAGGGAGGAAACAGGCACATTAACAGAAGATTAAATCTCAGCCACAGCAGAGATTTACTTTGTAAAATTATAACAAACATTTGCAGTTTTCTGGCCTGTTGTGTGAGCTATGGCTTTTATTGCTGTCTCCCACTCTTGTGGGTCCATCTGAAGGAATGCCTGGTTTCTACCCCATTCAGTTAAGTGATAATCAAGAATATTCTACTGAATGTTATTGTTCAATCCCATATATTTCAGGTTTTGTCCCAGTGCAAGAGTACAGCATGGTGCTCTAAGCAAAGATAACTGTAACAGTCCTTTGCTCCTATCCTCTCTGGTAGCCGCTATATTCAGTGGCAGGAAGAAGGAACCAGAACTATCATTCAAGGTATACAGGCATCAGTGCTTCTTTCCTGCCAGTTGAAGGACTGAGTTAGAAAAAAATCAGAGTGAGAAACAGCTAAGATTTCACAAATGACAACCTTAAGGTGAAGTGGGAAACGCATAGAATAGAAAGAAGGCTATAAGGTAACTATTAGCCGAAGTGTTTTGTGAGCCCCTTTTCACTTATCCTACATTTATACCAGTGGAATTAGTGAGCATTATATCTACAGAGAAGGGCTTAACTAGAGTGGAGTTTGGAGCACTGAATGACTGCACTGCAATTCTGCTATATATAAATTTAGTAAATAATCACAGATGAAGGCATACAGAGACAGCCCCATGACTCCTTTGCAGCTGGAAGATACTTAAGTCCTCCAAACTCCTGAGGTGGTCATGAGGGAATGGGTCTTTGACATTATAAGCATCTAGGGTACATTCCCAAATTCAGTCATTTACTGTAGCCTTACAAACTGCTTTGCTGCTGTTGAAGTACTCAACTTCTCTGAATTACTGAGTAAGCAAGACAAAGCTTCAGGGCCTGTTCCACATTAAGGGAATATAAATTCCATTGAAGGGAACTGAAAAGTTCTTCACATAATTAAATAAAAATTTCTGAATTAAACTTAAATAAAATGCAGGGGTAAGTAAAAATGTGCTGATACAGGAAAAAAATCAAGGTAGAAAGGTAACTAGCAAGGTCACCTCTGATTCTTTGCACTGAAGTCAACAAAATTAAAAACTAGTAACTTGAGAGAAAGCAACCTCAGGGATACTTCTCCCACAGGTTCAAATGGAGACAACTACATTCAAACTTAAAGGAAAGTCCCATTAAGGAGAAACTGGGCTATGCTTAGGATGCTGTAATGAGATTAACAGCCAAAATCTGTATTCTAACCACCTCCTATTGCCAAAGAGTAAACTCAGGGCTCACCTTCAGCCCCTTTTCTAAGCCAAACAAGACATTCAGGACATGCTAGAGAGAACAATTCAGCACCTCAGCCTTTTTATTTTGACTAACTGGTAAAGGTATGACATGAGCACAGCCTTCCCCTTAGAGTGGAAACCACTTAGCCTCCAGGCCACAAAAGCTAGATGTTCCAAGCTGCAGAAGATGCTTTGGCCTCAGGATAACAGGTCAAGTTTCCAGGGGAATATCAATAGAGGACAGTAGCAGAGATCACGGTGTTGGAGACTCAGAAGCAATAGATGCAGAGAAATTCTCAGCATGGTCCTGTTTAATTGTTCTTAGGGTATATACCAGGGAGGAAGCAGCTCAATTCTCTGTTCCTATCCCCTGAGAAAGTCTCTTTTCTCAAAGCAGTCGGGTTAAGTTCCTGTAGTGAAATCTGTGCAGTCTACCCTTGCCTGTTGACACAGCAAACCAGAACATAAAACAGTTGTTCAAAAGTGGTACCAAGCTCAATATGGCTAAGCAAACAACACTTGGAGATTTGGTTATTGAGGAGGGCAAGTTTACCAGGTTGACAAACTGCTCAAGTGAACTCTACAGCCTGATAGGATGACAGCATGTATAATGCAGAGAAACTTAGCTCCCTGGTGTCCAAAGGGAAGAGCATCACAGAAAGGATTCCTGGTTGCAATGTGCACCGAGTTCCTCAGGTAATAGTATGCACCATCTCTGTAAAATAAAGTTCTGCAGGGGCATAAGCAGAGTCTGACCCAGTGTGCCAAATCCACTCAGAATGCAGTGATTTGTCTGCTGAAAAGATTTGTCATACGTTGATATCTGGTTACGAAGGCTGGAAGCAGATAGGAATTCCCTGCAGAAGAGGTGTCTGTGGTCTGTAAGAGAAACTGTTCATGGACTGGAGAGGAGATTGAGGTTTGAATCACATTCAGGTAGAGATAAAATGTGAATACTTTTCCTCATTCGTGTTGGTTATGAAGGTTAAGGATTTTACAGAAAACCCACAAGTCAGAGGCAAGACCAAAGGGAGGGGCAAAAGTAGAAGTTCTAGTTACATTGTAAAGTGTTGGCATTGCCAATGTGTTAGCATGAGGGTGAAGAAAAATGTAGATCCTACAGGTGCACAAAGCAAAGGAAGTTTCAAGGTGAGATGGCTTGAAGAATAGGCAAGAGGGGTGGTTCAGATTCAGCATTTTCTACAGCAGACCAAGTAGTTGAGTTTCAAAGTGGACAATAAAACCTGTGCTCTAGTAGACGATGGAATATCAGGAGTAAAATCCCTAGTGTCTGGTCAGAAGGTGGGAGGTGTAGGGTCAGACAGATGGCCTTTTTGTTCAGAAGATCTCAGCTCTCTACCTCTACATTCCGGATCATATGGGCAGGAGGATATCAAGGAAGGAACTGTGGCATATCCTAAACTAATCAATCACTTCTTGTGTACAGGTAGTGAAGATTCATAATTCCAGGCCTCAGAGAAAGATCTGAATTGACCTTCTAATGCCGTAGGGGGGGGGGGGAACTTGCACCCCGTCAGGGTAATCATTGGCAGGCTGCGAAACAGTGTTTACCTTGACAGTGGCCATGATTCACCATTCCTGGCCAATGGCAACTGTGGCAAGTGGCGCAGGCCGCAGGGATGTGCTGGCTGCCGCTTTCCTCAGCTCTCATTGGCTGGGAACAGCTAACCGCAGTCACTGGGCACTGCAGCTGGCCATGCCTGTGGATCATTGATGTAAACACCGTCTCACAGCCAGCCAGTGGATTACCCTGACTGGCTGCATGCAGCCCGGAGGTTGCCCACCACTGTTCTAATGAGATGACTGAAAAAGGGGTAGCATGCTGGCAAGCAAGGCTTTATTAGGGCTGCTTGAGGGCAGCGTTCAGCAATGCAAAAAGGAATTCTTTTTGAAGGAGATTCCCTACAGACAGAAGTGAAGGATTCCTAGACTGCCCTGGAACAAGACTGCTTCCAAGAGGAGGACTGGTGTAAGCTCCTCCCCTCTGAAAACCTTGAGAAAACTAAGACGACTTGGTCAATGGATATTTGAAGTTTGGCCAGATTCTTCCCAAAAAGCTGCTTAGGAGGCAGCTCTGCCAATTTGGTTTATGTTCTTCTCTACTCGATAATTAAGAAGCCAGATGTTGAGACAGCCCACCATGGAAACCAACGTATCTGGCAGGAGAACCCAGGATAGCTGAAGGCCATGTCACAAAAGATATGAAGCCACTTGAATAGCCCTAGATAACATCCAGTGCTTCCTGCTTTGGCTTGAGGGAGACCAGGAAACCAAAAACACCTTCTTTAAGTCTACTTAGGAGAGTAGTCTACTTCTTTACCTTCTTTAAGTCTACTTAGGCCTGCTAATCACACGTGAAAAAAACCTATCCAATAAGATGTTTCAAGTAAAGCTCAATTAACTTGTATGAAAAATTGTAGCTTACAGGCTACTGTATTAGCAATTTCATGAGATTTAACAATCTTTTAGAAACATATCAATATATAACATACCAATAACATGTGAAGTGATCGCAGGTCTTTGCTGCAGTGGAAATGATTTTGTAGCACATCTTGCACTGTTCTGTCTTCTGAAAGAGACTAAAAATGGAATTTTTAAGATCACTGGTAAAACTAGTGCACTGGTTCTTATCCAACTGGAAAATTCTTGGTTAGCTAACCAGACCTGTTTTTATTAATCAGTATTAATATTTATTGTGGAATCAGAACAAAAATTCTGAAAAGAAACACGGTCATCTCTCTTTAAGAGGGAAAGACAGGCCACGCTCTTGTAGAGAACATTTCCACAAGTATAACCTGAAAAAACTGAAAGTACAGTCCATATAATATTTAACTAGGCAGTAACAGTAAACATGCCACTAGTTGAATCCCCTTCCAGCTCTGAAATACATATGGTGATAATTACTGAACTTCTAGATTTTATATACACCTATTGAAAAAAGGTTATTGAAAGAAATTCATGTATTTTCTTATCTGTATCCATATTTTGGTGGTTTTAAAACCACATATGATTCTCAATCATTTAACTACCTGTACACAAAGCAATTCAGCTTGCCTTCTCAGAGTAACTTACCTCCTCTGGCCAACACTTTGTAAATCAGCCTCTCAGCAGACAATTTTATAGTCTCTTTAAATAAGAATACTCCATTGTACTTCCATACTATTGAGATTCTTCAAATGGATCATTCAAATGCCACTCCCTCTCCTGGGATCTTACTTAGGCCTGGTCTACACTGTATGTTTATGTCAACATAAGCTGTCTTGTGTCGAACTAGATGTGGAAGTGGGAGCCAAATTTAAGTGAAGCCAGGTACCTCTACACCAATTTACCACCACCCTGAGTGGCAGAGAGTCATGGTCAGTGTAAGCGTAGCTATTGCCTTGCTTAGGTTGACTTACTTTTTTCAGGAGCCATCCCATAATGTCCCACACTGAAAGGTCCCTTTCTCCCGCATCCCAGAGATGTGGTAACAGGCATCTTCACCTTGAACGGTCTCTTGAAATGTGTTTTAACGACTTATACTAAACAAGCAATCTGTTCTGCCTCTTATTTAGCTGTGACACTCTTAGCACCTTTCCCAGACCTGAAGAAGAGCTGTGTACATTCAAAAGCTTGTTTCTCTCACCAATAGAAGTCGGTCCAATAAAAGATATTACCTCACTCACCTTGTCTTTAATATTTTAAAGCACCATTCACCCCCAAAGAATCCAAAAAAGTGTGTGTAAATAAACCCTGCAAGTTGCTTATACTGGAATAATTTTATCCACTACTGAAATGCAGCCATCTTTGGGGTGGAACTGAGACTTTTAAGGCAAAGAAACATGATCACAATAAGAAGTGATACCAGGCATATTTAATCGAACCTGTACCAGATGCCAAAAATGAGGGCTTTTTAATGTAGCAGAGAAGAGCATAACAAAATCCAATGGCTGAAAGCTGAAGCCAGAGAAATTCAAAATTAGAAATAAGGAACTTTTTCTAGCTAAAATGTATCAAGGCAATAGGTGGATTCTCTATCTCAGTGTCTTCAAATGAAGATTGAGTGTCTTTTCTGAAAATATGCTTTAAACAAATAATTCAACTTGATACAGGGCTAACTGGGTGAAATGTAATGGCCTATAATTTTCACATGGTCAGGCTAGACTATTTAGTGGATACATCTGGCCTTAAACTTTATTAATTTAATATCTGCTCTTCCTACAAAGTGCCAGGGGTTCTTTAATGGCCAGAAACAGGGCCTCTAAGTATCTTCTGAATGACAGCACAATCACCTTGTGGTTCTAATGCTATTCTGGGGCATTCTGACTCAATAGTTCACCAAAGTGCTATCAAGTCACCAACACTATTACCTGTCCCATCCATGTGCTGCTCAGGACCAAATTGCCTTGGGTGTGTTAGATCTGTCAGTTTCATATCAAATAGTGAAGTAAAGCTGAAGATATACATGTTAACCAGCTTATTAAACCAAGTCAAAGGTTTAATTCACAATACAAGCTATATTAGATGTACACAGTCTCTTTAGGACACATGGTCAATGTAAACTTCATTCCCTCTCAAGAGAACTTACATCCAAGCACAATCTGCTCAGCATTATTTGAGATGAATCATGTGAATGGTGAATTATGTGCCATCATATCACCCTTTACTCAGATTAATAAAATTACTTGAAAATGGACTCAGCCACCGGTCTGCTGACCAAAATTGTCTTATTGTTTTTCCTTGTACTTTTGTTCTATTTGTACAATGCCTAGTACAATGGGGCTAGGGTTACTAGGAGCTATGATATTACAGTTAAATTCTCACTATTTTTTTAAAAACTAGGGGTCTTAAATTTGAAACAACAAGAGAAAACATAGTATTTCACATTTTATTCATTTCTTAAACAGTAAGCACCAAAAACAGAGGAAGGTAAAGACAAACTATTTTAAACCACAACAATTTCGCAAAATTTATAAATTAACTTTTTCAAACACTTCAGTGAGACAAGTTAATTACTTCATTATTACTACCTGTGTTTCAAGTTACCTGAACATTCTTATTCCATTTCTGTACGAAAGGCTTGTATACAAACTCTGCAGGTAGATATAACTGTTCTTTAAATATTCTAAGATACTGTTTAAAATCAAATGAATTCATCAAATATATCTGTCGGTGGGAGAACCTTGACTTCACTCTCTTTTCCAAGAGTTCCAGAATATCCTTGTAAAAACAAAAATGGAGATATTCAGTGAAACAGTCCAAGATGAAAGCACAAACAGCATAAATAAAAAAACTAGATTAAAATTGTTTTAAATCTAAAGCATGATTAGTAACAAACTTGCTAATTTATAATAGCATTGACAATATTCCTTTTAAATGTCCAACTATAAGCTATTTACATAAGTCACAATAATTAGTTGCTGGGATATACAGTAATTTTTCCATAGATGAAGTAAATATTTTTATTACTTTGGGTTGTATTCAAGATACTTCAGCCACTGTACCAGGGCTGTAAACATGTGTAGGGTTGGTGGCTGTCATTACACATGTCTTTTGGAAGGCTGAACCTGATCTCACCAGAAAAATTTTAAGAGCCAACATTTGTCTTTTAGAAGAATAATTCTCTTGTACCACACAAATACTATTAGGCTGCTTTTGAGCAGGAAGAATAATCTGATTTTCTCTAGAGAGGTAACAAAGCTTGTCATCAGAAGGAAGAAAGAAAAAATTGGTATTTGTCTATTAAAAAGGAAAATTAAGGACTGCTTCTCTATTACAGTGACATTTGAGTCAGAGAAGGATTACTTTGTTTCTAGTCTTTTTACTTGCCCTGAAAGCAGGAAGCTTTAGGCTTGGTTAAAAATGCGTGAGGTCTCCAGAAAGAAGGAAATCAAGACAAATTAATATGCAAAAAACACAATCTTCTGTACACAATGATGACCCAATCTAATGAGAGTCCCTAAATGACGTGGAAGATTTTTATTAAAAACAAAAAAGCTGATTTTTGCTCTTGAATCCAATTATGATAAGTCACTGATGGAGCGTGTAATGAACTCTGGAAACAAACTTTTATAAAACTGAAGAGATTCTTTATATTAACAACAGTACATTCTGTACATTAATAGGTCCAATATTAACTTAAAGTAACTTGCTCATTAGACACTGCCCCAAAACAAAAAATCAGAAGCACCCCTAAACTTGTTCTATTGGAGGCCCACTGTTTTGAGGCAGCCTCTTCTTTCTTTTCTTGTGGCCTAGTCATCTTTTCAACTGTTGCTTTAAGAGCATTGAAAAAATTTAAAATCTTTACTAACACTGTTCTAGATTCTTAATATCATCATCATATGAGTGTTTGACTGAAGTAATGATGGTTGTTTAAGCAGCTTTTTAAATACATATGTTGTTTGTATTCCACAGACATACTGTATTGTAGGAATGCAGGATTTAAGTGTTTAAGGCAATCTTGCATTATCGTTATAGTTTACAAAGTGAATGTAAGGAAACTCTGAAACATTTTACCCTCCCCTCCCAATTCCCAAAATTAGTCTAGATCAGAAGTCTTTTCTAAGTATAGCAGTGTTATAGCAACAATTATTGGTGACAAAGGTTTGCTTTTTAAATAGCATTTGTCATATTTCATATTGTGGTAGAAAGACAGGTAGCTTGATCAAAGTTTCTACTCTTGCTCATTAGTGAATGAGGAAAGGAAGAAACCAGCAGCCTCTAGAACGAAAGATAGGTAACTGAATGTTGATCCTGATATTATTTTAAGATGGAAAACTAATGAGAAATAGATTAACATGGCTCCTGCAAAGTAGTAAAAGTCGTCCAAGTTTTTATCCTCTTCTCAGGAACGTAACCATTTTTAAGCAGTAAAACTGAAGCTAACAGGGAACAAAAAAAAAAAAGCAGAGATCCAAAAAGCCTAATTACATAGTGAGGCAAGCCTGAAGATTGACAGCTGACAATTACTACTATTGAGTTTGTGGCCACATCCTGTATGTAATCCCTGCAACATTTAGTTTGTTTTGAGAGTCCTTTTTATTATAAAACTACTCCTAACAAGTAAAACTTGCCTATTCTTGTCCTGTGTTTCCCCATGTCTTAAGAATGTAGAAGTTTATGTATAGTTTATTTCTTTTTAATTATCTGAAATGAAAGGGCATTCTTCTTTGTGTCAGTGTGGTTCAAGGTCATTTCTAGTGCTTATTCTAAATCTTTTTCGTGGGGAGACACCAGTGATAAAGATGGAATTGAGGACTGGGTCATCTTCAGGATATAGTAACACATTTAAGTCCTGACATAGGCAACGCACACATTAAGTGGGGTGATCACTGCTTTTTCTCCTGAAGTACAGTCTGGTTAAGACATAGGAGAAATTGACATAGCACTGACAATTCTTTCTATGGCATTAGCTTTAATAGCGTCTTGTGTTGTCCTTCTCTTTTTAGAACTTTTGGTACATGTTTTGGTGAGATGCTTATTCTAGAATGCAGGAAAAATTTGCTTCCTATTAAATCTGAAAGAACCTCCTTCATTTTCTTAGTAAGGAAGGTTACTGGAGCATATTCCTGTTTTCCTACTTCTGTTCCCATTTGCTCTGAATATGTAGCATTTCCTGTCACTTATTTTGTATCTGTACTAGAATCAATTTTTAAAGTAAGCCAATAAAACACTAGGTAAGGGGGAGAAGTTTCCAAAATTAGCAGAATTGTCTCCTTAAGGCATGAGTCTTAAGAATAAAAATATGAAAAGCATATGAAACATTACAGTTGTCAGCAACATAAGCTCTATAAAATAGAAAAAAATTTCTTACTTGTCTGCATGTAATTCCAATAACTGTTACTGGAGTCTGTGCTGACTGGGATATATCAAAAAGGTTATACAGTAATGTCTGATTCTTGTGATGAACAAAGAGATCAAATTCATCCAGTATAAATAGCACTGGACAACTGCTATCTCGGTCACCTAAAACAAGAATTAAAACAGTCAGTATATTAGTGAACTGGTAAGTACATGACTACTAGACTTCTTACTGTTGCAGCACTTGTGTTCTAGTGTGCCCTCAAGTTTTAACCTGTTTATAGAATCTTTGCTAATTCACAAGGCCCCCCTATCTCACATGTATTTGCTATACGCCAGGATTATTGACGATTATTTAGCTTAAAGTACTGCTGAGGTTACACTAGTTTGTCAAGACATTTTTTTGGTTGCAAATAAAAACCAAAAAGTGATGATGACACACAGTTAAGACACTCATTTACCATTTTAATTTTTAAAAGGCTATATCAATTATCATGGGCAACAGACTGCTAACAGCATTGCAAAAATCTACATGCACATCCACCTGAACGCATAGCAAATATCTGCTTTTGGTAGGATAAGCAATAAAACCTGCAAAATCTGATTGCATTTTGTGGGGGGAAGGCAGTGTGAAGGAGACAAAAAACAAAAATCACACCACACAGTAACTGTTAAAAAGCAACAGAAAAGAGTTCAATACCATTTCCAGGTTTTTTTTTAAAAACCTCCATCATTAGCCATTCAATAAATAGTAGGAAGAAGTCTTTAGTGATGCTCCTGTAAATTAAGCTTAAGAATTTGATTCAAATATCACAATGCTTGATATGACCGCAGTACTGTTTGTGCTATTGATTCTGCAACCAAGGTTTGTTCTCATGCAGAAGTCGCTTGTACAATGGTATAGAGCAGTGGTAACCAGTTGATCCTAGAGCATCTCCCAGCTGATCACGAACTCTGGTGGTGCAGTGTGGCTGCCACTAAGGCACACTCCTTGCCTATCCCGGCCCTATGAGTTCTCCCTCTGCACACTGCTTCTGCCTGCAAGCACTGTCCCCGTAGCCCTGATTGTATGGGAGAGCTGCGGGAGCAGTGCCTGCAGAGAGGGGCAGCACATAGAGCACACTGGCCCCTTCTGGGACTGGTGTGGGGCTGGGTAGGCAAGGAGCCTGTCTTACCTCCAGCGGCTCCCAGTTGGCAGCAGGTGCAGCAAGGCTAAGTGTTGCCTGACAGGAGCCAGCACCACATACGCCTCCTTCTGTACCCCAAACCCCACCCTGAGCATCTCCTAGAACCAGCATGCCAAATCCCTCCTGCACCCCAAATCCCAGCCCTAACCCTCTCCCAATGCCAGCACCTTATATGCCCTCCTGCATCCCAACACCCTGCTCCAGTCCTGATCCTCCTTCCAGAGCCAGCACCCCAACCCTCTGCCCTGACCCTCCCCCGGAGCCCACACCCCAACACTCTGCCCCAGCTCAGAGCCCCCTCCTGCACCCAAACTCCCTCCTACAGCTTGCACCTCTCACCCCCCCTCCCAAACCGCAACCTCAGCCCAGAGCCCCCTCCCACACTGCAAACCCCTCAGCCCCAGCTCAAAGCCTGCACCCCCTCCCGAACCCCTACCTGGTGAAAGTGAGGAAGGGTGGGGGAAGAGCAAGCGACAGAGTGGGGGGGTGTGTGGAGTGACGAGGCGGGGCTTTGGGGAAGGAGAAGGGGTAGATCCTGGGTTGCCCTTAGATTCAAGGAGTGTAAAAGTTTGGAGACCACTGGTCTACAGTGTGAGGTAATCCTTGATTTCTCTACAGCATTTGGGTGAAAAGTTTGCTACAACTCACCTGGGGTTTAAAGTCTTATACAAAAATATTTACCTTTCTTTAAAGCTTCAAGAAGAAATGCAAGGTTTTCAGCAAAACTGCCCTAAAGGAAAGGAAGTAATAAAACTATATCAATGTAGGGTAGGAAGGACTGCAAAGGTCATTTAGTCCATTCCGCTGTGCTGAGGCAGAATCAAGTATAACTAGACCATCCCTAACAGGTGTTTATCTAACTTGTTCTTAAAAATCTCCAATGAGCGGTCCCTTTGTAATCTATACCGGAATATAACTACCCTTATAGTTAGAAAGCACTAATCTTTAGGCTAAATCTCCCTTGCTGCAGATTAAGCCCACTGTGTCTATAACCTTTCCTTATAGGTCATGTTTTCTAAGCCTTTTGTCCTTCTAGTTACTCTCCAGTTTATCTACATCTTTAAATATGGTGCCCAAAACAATACTCCAGCTGAGGCCTCACCAGTGCCAAACAGAATAGAACAACTATGTCCTGTATATTACATCTGATACTTTTGTTAATACACCCCAAAACATTAACCTTCTTTACAACTATCACATTGACTCATGCTCAAATGTGCGATCCACTATTCTCCCCCAGATCCCTTTTTGCAATACTACTGCCTAGCCAGTTATTCCTCCATTTGATTTTTCCTTTTGAAGTGTAGTACTTTGTACTTGTCATTACTGAATTTCGTCTGGTTGATTTCACACTTCTCTGATTTATCAAATTCATTCTGAATTCTAATTATGTCTTTCAAAGTACATGGTAGATTTCCATAGTTACCCTTAAAAACAGAAAACTGCTTAAGTTCAGACTATAAGAAAGTTCATCTTTTAAAAATTGTTTTGAAATGAAGCTACCTTTTAAATTCTATGTTATAAAGAATAACTGGTTACAATATTACATGTTGTATAGCCATGTTCTACTAAGCAGGAGACAAAAAAACTACTAACTGTTTCTTCATAAGGACTAGTTCCATCCACCTTTTACTCCATGAAAGCTGAAAAGATTTATCCCAACAGAAAGATGTAGGAATGAAGTGAAGTAGGACAGAGAGAAAGAAAATTACAATAAACCAACTTGCAGCAGAATCTCACAGTTACAAACACCTCAGGAATGAAAGCCGTTTAACAGAAATGTTTGTAACATTGAACAAAAGGTTATGATTGTTCTTTCAAAAGTCTATAACTGAACATTGACTTAATACAGCTTGGAAACTTTACTATGCAAAAGAAATTCTGCTTTCCCTTTTTCCACAGTAGCTTGTTTAACACTAAACAATATGTTTACTATATTTGCCTTTTTTTCCTTCCTATCTCTGCTGCTGCCTGATTGTGTACTTCCAGTTCTAAGAGAGATGTGTGGTTGACTGGTCTGTTCGTAACTCTGGTGTTCATAACTGAGGTTCTATTGTACTAAGCAGTTTTCCTTTGTCTCTTCCTCCTCATACTACATACATAAATTAAAATTATAAATTCCTTGACCCAAGTAGATTTTACTTAATTAGCAACACATTTGGCATGCAGTTTTCAAATCAGTTGTATTATGTTCCTGCAGCCCCTGTGGTACTTCTCAAAATAGTCAGCGATGAATTGCTGGAAAAAACTGCTCTATCCTATTGCCACCTCACCCTTTCTTTCTTTCTTCCAGGGCACAAAATTGTGAAGAGGGTAGGAAATAGAGGTTATGGTAGCAGCGTTCAGGTGGAATGTCCAACTATTCCTAGGGGAGTTCGCACACTGTGCAATGCAGAATTTGCACAGAAATTAATGTTCTGTGTAGAATTTCTCTCCCCGCCCCAAGAAATGGGCTGCAGAGCTGCTGGCCACCATTAGGGGACTGCCGGGCTTTAGGGGGGTAGGGATGTGGGTGTCTGTGCTGGTGGCGGCTCCTGTTGGGTTCTGGAAGGATGGGGTATGGGTGTCTGGGCAGGGAGGGCACCCCATGGCTGGGCTCAGGGAGACAAGTGGGGTAGAGAAACAGGAACCATGTTGTCGGAGGAATTTCTTTAACCCTTTGCTCCTGGGGGAATTTTTTTTGTCTGTATTGTTACAGACAGTTGCTGACAGGTATTTTGAAACAAACTACCAAGATAATTGAAACTGGCATGATTATATATAGCGTTATTTTGATAGATAACTTACACAGGATTTTGCAGAAATTTAAAATATTGTGCACAGAATTTTAAGTTTTTTAAAATACAGAATTCCCTCAGGAGTAATCCAGTGAACTGAATATGGGTGAGAACTAAAACTTACTTGGCACAAGGGCAAGACTATAACAAGAAAAGAAGATCTCCAATTTAGTTACAGGTTAAATCAACATAGTTAAGTTAATGCAAGTCAAGGGGAGTGTATATAGAAGGAGGGTGGGAGCAATTCTAGAAGGGAGTAAATTGCTGTGTGTAGGGGGAGGGATTGAATGGTTTCTTAGCCCAGGGCTGGTGTATTAGTGGTCTCTTCCCTCCAGTGTGGATGAAGAATGGAATTTTATTTCTCTCTTCTTCTCTTGTCCTGTCCTTTTGCACTAATTGTGTTACTTATTTATGCAGGGAACAAAAATAGATTAGAAGTACAGTAGAGAGGGTAAAGCTGTAGTGTCCCTGCTGAGGAGGCAAAGAAAAATGAGGAAGGAGGGTTGAACAAGTCCCTATGTTGAGTTAGTGACCGAGGTCTTTTTGCCTCCTTCCTGGTAAGTGCAGTTGTAGAACTTGATATAATGGTGTTTTATTTCAAGTAAGTGGAAAAGGAAAGACATGCAATGTTACAATTGCTGTGTGTGCGCTAACATTAAATACTTTTGCTTTGGGCTCTTCCCACTATATACCCCAGTCAGGAAAACTGCCTTGTATCTTTCCAGGGGGAAAAAATTCTTTCTGAGACTGAAATCATTTAGGTTAAGATACTCACTCACTAGTAAGGATACTAGTGTCAGAGCAAGAAAACAATACGATAAATTAAAAAGGGTTTCCCTAAAGGCAATATAGCCCAACAACTTCACACATTTGGAAAAACTTCTCTAACAAACTAACAAAAAAATCTTAACTTGTTTACTTACTGCCTCTCCCCCTATCCCTAGTCACCCAAGAGGAGAAACTAATGGGCTTCAAAACTGATTTAGAGGGAGAACATTTCCAAGGCTGAAGCCCTTGATGGACTCCAAACCGCTTACCTTACCTCCTACCATATACATTTGATTTCCATCCTTAAGAATTATAGTAGCACATGATTAAGTACGCAGCCTTGCCAATCACAAGTGGCCTATCAGAAGGGATAGTGAGATGATCCTCTGACTGATCTTCTATTATGTCATTATATATCAGAAGACAGACCTTGGAGCACACACACTAAACAGGCAACCAGTGCAGCTCAGAAAGCAAGAGCATCACTGATTGAAGCAAGAATGAGAGGTGTCATATTCTATGATAGCTGCAGTCTACAATTTGAGGCATTATTTCAATTGTTCCATTTACACTGCTCTGATATTCCAACATATTAGGAAAAACAGCTTTCCTGTGTAAGCAAAATGCATTCAGCTGAAGATCTACACAAGATGAAAGCACTGAGAGTATGTCTACACAGCAGCTGAGAGGATGCTTCCCAGTAGAGGTAGACAAACACGTGCTAGCTCTGCTTAAACTACTGCACTAAAAATAGCAGTGTGGTTGTTATTGCACAGGTGGCTAGCTCAGGCTTGCCACTCAAGTAGAAGCCCACCCAAACCCTGGGTCTGCACACATGTGGATAGCCCAAGCCACCACCTGTGCCGCTATATCCATATTGCGCGCTAGTGCCGAGCTAGTGTTTGCCTTTTTATCCATGCTAGAAGATATACTCCCAACTGCAATGTAAATATACCCTTAAGGGCCAATACTTCCAGAGGAACTCATCTAATAGAATCAGTCTAGGCTACGGGCAAGGAACAGGGGTACTTCTAAAAATGAAGAAAGAAACTTAAGTTATAGTAACTGGCTTAAGCAATGTGTGACATTGCAAAGCAAGTATGCCAATGAACCCTGAGGAAACCATCCTGTAAGAATGATTGTGACTAGCAAAGGACAAAGATTTGTTGGAACTCTGTCACTTGTCCTTCCTGGGACACAATAATGTGGACTCATGGGCAGAGAAGCTGAGACTGCAGGAAGGGACTGTGAGACTGTATTTATCAAATGACTGCACACTTAAAACTTAGCTAGGTGGGCACTTTAAACCATATCGAGACCCCACAAATACTATGTGAAAAGCCAGGAATCTACCACTTACTCGATCTTGTCTCCCTTTAGGTCAGAAGATAAGGGGCTTTTTTCTCCTTTGTAAGGCACCCAGCAGACCTCATACTCACTGTCGTCATTATCCAATTCAGATTTTAAAGCCAAGCTTACTAGAAAGTGGTAAACTACAGTTTAACATGCTTCAGTCTAATACTGCTAAAATATTGCTAGTTGGTCAACAAATTTAAAATACTTACTAAGTTACTGATCAATCCTTTATTTGTAAAGGAATATTGTAGCTGATATTATCTAGAGCTCCAGTATGTTCGTGGCAATACATTTAGAACTGTCAGTTCTGAACTCCACTAGAACTCTTAGCCTCATCTATATCGTTAGATGTTTCAAGCAAGTTTTAAGAGGGTCTTTTCATTATTTTGTGGTGGAAATAGTTAAAATTTCTTATTTAAAAGATCATTTCAGAAAAACAAGTTAACTGCATAAAAGTTACTATATATTTATATGTAATATTGAGTGTAATACTGTCTAAAGGGGAAGGTGACTATCTACACTAACATGGTCACCACTGTAAAGTTGTGATAAGTCTTTTACAAAAAAAATAAAATATATGGAGATCTCTCTCTCTCTCAGAACTGGAAGGGACCCTGGAAGGTCACTGAGTCTAGCCCCCTGCCTTCACTAACAGGACCAAGTACTGATTTTGCCCCAGATCTTTAAATGGCCCCTTCAAGGACTGAAATCACAACTCTGGGTTTAGCAGGCCAATGCTCAAACAACTTGCCCGAAGTATGCCTTGTGAGGTATCATTGGGAAAAAAAAAAAAGTTATTACCTGCTGAATACTATTATCCTGTTACAATGTGTATATCTACATTATATATGAGTTACAAAATTTTGCTGTGTTTAACAGAAACATGTTGTGGGCCTGGAAAATGCCCACGTTAGTCACCTCTTTTCTACCCCATCTCTGGACTGTGAGTTCTGACCAGGGAAATTTTGAACAAGATCACTGAGGTCTCCAAAGTTACTTGGGCAACCCAGAATGGCCTATGAAAAAACTAGCAGACTTAACATCCCTGCAAACAATCTGGACCATATACTCTAATCCAACTGTTGTGTGTTTTACCTTAAAGTGCCCACTAAGCTAAGGTTTAACCTTTTAATAACTCATTTGTTTTCTTAGTAAATAGATCTTTATTTAGTTTACTAAGTACTGGCTACAGCATCATCTTTTGCTGAAGGTCCTGAGCATCTCTTCACCTGGATAGGTGACTGGCCCTCTGGGGCTGGAAGAACCTCATGTGTGGTAATTTTTGGTTTTAATAACCTTTTAACACAGAAGTCCAGTTTGGGTGGTAATATAGGCTGGAAGGCCTAAGGAGACTCTTTATGGCTCTACATTAAGCTGACAGAGCAATCCAGAAGCACACCTTTGTTTCTGGTTTGGTTAAATCTGGATTATAGAATAAACCATCAGTGTGGGAGTGTTTACCCAGTTTTTGTCAGTCTGAGCTGAAATCAGCTTTCAGCTGTGATCAACAGGCCTGGTGACAATAAGCATACATTCATAAATGCTGTCTAGTTTTGTTTTGTTTTTTTAAACTGTCAAGACAGAGGCTTAGGAAATACTTTAACAGGTTAACATTGTCCTTCTAATACCATAAATCTCATGTCAGTAGTAGTCAAGGTAATTTATAAATTTTGAAAAAAAAAAAAAGACAATTTTGGGAAAAAAAGTGAGTTAAGTCCATCAGAGTTTTGCAGTAAGGCTCAAATCCATTTCTTTTAGTCTAGTCAATGGCTGGAAAAGTTACTTATTTGGTGTGGTTGTTTTTCTGAAGGGAGATCTTTTGTTTAAGTCTCATAATGCTCATTTTTTTAGTGGTGCCTAAAAGAGCAGCAAGAAGTTCATACTCACAAAAACTTTGTCTCCAACCACATTTTCCATTTGTAGTTGTCTCGTGATCTCCTTGAGAGCTATTTTATCGTTTGTCTGTAAGAGTCCTAAAAGAAAGCAGTGATTACACATCAAACACTAAATGATCTCCTCTGCTTTCTCTACACTCCAGTGGTCACACCATTATACAGCCAATGAAGAGACTTATTCCAGCAATTTTCCCCCCAAGTGCGGCTATTATTTTTGCAGTAAGACTATCTGAAGCAACATTTCAAGAGGTACAGACAATCTTTAATAACTGAACAATGGATAGTAGGCAAAGATTTTTATGAGAGAAAATATTTTGAAACATCTTTAAAAAGGCACTATTGGTTGAAATTTACAGTAACTGAAAACCCACTACAACAAGCAAATATATAGTATTTTTAATTTAAAAGAATGACATATTACTTGCCATTCAGATGAACTTGCAAGAGGTTCTCTCTCACTTGCTTTACTTCCATGAGCTCTTTTAAGACATGATTTAATAACTAGAACGAAACAGCATAATTCACATTAAAATCCCTCCATTATGTTTTTAAAATTTAAAACAATAAAATGAAGAAACTGCAAATAAAACAAGAGGATCACACATCTACTAAAACTGAAGATACTGCTCAGTGACTGGTCAAATCAAACTTTATTAGTTTGAGTTGAGGATACTCAAAAGAACGCGAGTACTTCCTGTGCTAACTACATTCTTGACATCTAACATTTGCGTCAGAGGAAAAATGTTTTAAGGAATTTTTCTTCAGGTTTTGAAAAAATCCTCAGTCTTTCAAATCAGATCAATGAACCCCTTCTATATGAGCTCACCACTCCTTTTATCTTTAAAAAACAAAATGCAAAGATCCAGAACTTTGTGGTATGCATGAAACTTCTTGAGGCGCATGCTGTTGGCAGAAAATATGACAGATACTGTGATATTTGGCTAAATTCACTATTCTAAAACTTGTTATTTCTATGATTCATGAGTTAAGAGGATTAGTAGTAGTATCAGTTCTTTGTGGGAGAATATAAAAATATTGCCAATATTTTTCAAATTACAAAGTGCAGACTATTTTATAGCAGCATATAAAAATCCAATAATGGAAAAAAGTTTTTAGAAGATTCAGAAATGGTAGCTCTAGCATTTTCATTTAGTAGATTACAGTAGCACTCAAAGGCCCCAATCAGGATTGGGCCTCATTGTGCTAGATGCTGTACAAGACAAAAGTAGTTAAGGTCCTGACCTTGAAGAGTGGAAAATGTTAAAGACACCTTGCGCACTAAGATGGGAAAGAGTGCACGAAATTAATGGCAGCATGCAATGATATAACCAACAACATGCATAATGTGATGATACCAAAGAACAACTTTTTAAAAACCACCATTTTAAAGACTTATCTGTGCTCTCAATTTTTCTACCCAGCCCTTGGCAAGATCTGATCTTAAAACATAAGTATTTTTATATTCTAGTATGAATATAATATTTATTCATTACTTCTCCCCCATTGCCTCCTCTACCCAATATCATTAGTTCCTTTTAAACATAGTATAGCTCTCCTGAAAACCCACTTCTTCCCTTTCACCTTCAAGAAGCTAACTAAATATACTTAAATATTTTATTTGTCTTATGAATTAACTGCTCATTTATGTAGCAAAAATGGGTTATAGACTGGGAAGAAGGACCATAACAAAACTGAAGCTGGAAAATTGTTCTGATGAGGAAGAGAAGACTTTAGTGTCTTTAACAGTAGAAAGTCCAAGACACATAATTTAGATATTGGTCTGTCACAACCATGATCACTTTGCTTACATGTTGTATCTCTTTCCTCCATCTCAGTCTGTCCTTCACACAGTCTGCTTTATGCAGAGTTTTTGTACTGGCAACATTTAGCTTACTTTCAGTTCTGAAGAGTGAGAGCCCAATGGTAGTGGAAGAATACTACTATTTAGCACTTCAAAAAGGTCAAGTGCAGTAGACAAAACCAACGACACGTTGGTACAAGCACTTTTATATAGCAAAATGTTTCTCCATATGTTAAACCTTTTTTTTTTTTTAAAAAAAAGAATACTTTAGTTGTTAACTATACCAATTTTTTTTAATGTTACTGTTATGAAAATTCTTCAGCTATTTTATAACTTACCAGTTTGAGACAATTTTTACATTACAAAAAAGGTTTTTAGCCAAAATGTTACAGTTTATAATATATAATATAGCCTTTTAAGCTTTGTTATTCAGTTTCGTAAAACTGTAAATGTAAGTTCATAACAACCACTTAAGTGTTATTCCACACATTCTGACTAAAGGCTCCCTATGAACGTGGTGACATGATATATGGTACAGGAGATGCACCTATAAATTACTCTAATCAAGTCCTATAGCCTATTGTAGGCTCCATCAAGCCCTTACAGATAGATAGGACCATTCTTGTGAGACCGCAGAACTCAAGGTGTCAAATAGTTCACAAATATTCTCTCGAATTGAATGGTTTCAATATCCAAGGTATCCACAGTTCCTACAATGCCTGAAAAGCATTCACAGGCAGCCACAGTGACTGCCTCATTATGGGGAAAAAATGATTCTTGGGGATGGGAGGGAAGCTGGTGTCTCACCTAGGCTTGTTCTGGCAGCTTGCCCAGCTGCTCTTCTGGTTCTGGTAAAGGGGCCCTATTGGTGCCAAGGAGAACTGGTAATCACCTCCTCCCCACGGAGATATGTGATGGAGGACTCCGGGACCAGTGGGATATTGTACTGGTGTTGGCCAGGTTGTGGGTGTGTGCCAGTCTTATAAGAGGCCTTAGTACTGGGCACCCTTAGGGTGGTGTTCCATCTGTCCTGTTTCCAGCAGATTCCCCTCCCAAAAAGAGACTACAACAGCCTGATGAGGGGTAGAACACCTCTGGGACCAGCAACGCCATCAGGCACAGTTCCTATGAAGGTCAGTAGTAATGATGTTAGTGCCAGAAAGAAAAGTAAGGGTGGATTCTCAAAGGCAACCCCCTGCATCTGGAGTGATTCCTCAGTCAGTGCTGGTACCAGAGCCCAAGTCTCTGGCCTTATTGGGTGCCGATGCTCTGTCACCATCTCTGAAGCTGAATGGCCTTGATGAACTACCTTTGGACTGAGTCCTCCTTTTGAGGTGGACGTTATGTCAAGCACTACTGCAAACACAGCTCTGCGCTCATACCTAATGCAGAGTGTTTTGGGTCACTGTCCTAGAGCCAGCAATAAAGACACCAGCTTTGAGGTCGTTGATATTGAGAACATATCCGATGCCATGAGTCCTTGTGCTGATTCAACTGCTTTCTTCGGTCTCTTCTCCCTGCTGAAACTAGAGGTTTCTGGGGCACTATTGGAGGAACGCCTCCCAGGTTCCAGACAGGAAGACATTTCTTCCTCT
Source organism: Gopherus flavomarginatus (assembly GCF_025201925.1). Taxonomy (NCBI): domain Eukaryota; kingdom Metazoa; phylum Chordata; order Testudines; family Testudinidae; genus Gopherus; species Gopherus flavomarginatus. Next base: position 56,753,052 of record NC_066626.1, on the reverse strand, counting down.
AGATCTATGCTACCTTCAGTGAATTGTTCCAAGAGATGCAATTTAAGCCTTGTGTCCCTTGATTTCTGAGAGCACAAGGAAAAAAAGCATTCACTGGGGACAAGTGCTTCCCCAAGGGAGAAGAGAGACAGATTGTGTTCATCGGGGCATTAGACAGTAACACAGAGCAGGATTTAAACTTCAAAGGCTGAGAGTTTGCCATATTTTAACCATTGTACAACTTTTCCCTGCTGTACAGGGGTGCACAGACAGGTCTGCAGAAGGTTTCCCGCATCATGTCTGGGCTTTTTTGGAATGTTCAACTAAACTGAGAAACTTTATAAAATAAACTAAGTAGTGTTGACTGTTTTAGATAAATCTGGAGCTTGGATTGTCTAAGCAGGTCAGACACAATCCAGGTTCCATATTGCTACCACAGGTAGTAAGAGGGAATGGAGGGAGAGCCAGGGCCACTCTGCCTTTATGCCCTTGCATTGGAGCACAAGGTGCATATGTGGTCCCCATGGATACAGATAAGCAGAAGATTCTGGCCTCTCACACAGTGCACATGTGCACACAGTGGGATCCACACTGACACCTCTAAGTAGAGCTGCAATGACTTCAGTGAAAACAAGTCTGCGTTACAGATTTTATACAGCCATCAGGGAGCTTCACAGAAGAAAGCACAAGAGTGAAAAACAGTAAAAGCAAATTGAAACTTCATAAAGTACGACCTGCTTCCAAGGACAAAAATTCTCCTCTTTTTTGGGTAGGACACAAACCTCATTCTATAAAGGGAAAAGTCAGTTGAGTAGCAGGTCAAATATCAAAGCACCCACTCAAAGCCAGATCAGAGAAACACCACTAATGCAGCAGTACAAGTTACCTCTGTTCCTCTCTATGATGAATTAAGAGCCTACAGTTTGAGTTAAGAGAAGCCTATAATGCCTAAGGGCTGGTACATCCTGCTGGTGGGGTAGCGTAGCATTCAGAGCATTTCAAGATAACAAGTTTCTGTCAGTCACCCTAGGAATTTATTACACCTTTGTCACAGGGTGGATGCACCTTTAAAGGAAAATGGGTCTCAGCCCCAGCTGTGACAAGTTCACTTTCCCACAGAGGGGAGGGGTCATATGGTTCCATCAGGCCTCTGGGATACAACAGAAACCCAGGTGGATAGAGACAGACTTCAGCAAAGGATGCATGGAGAAGACTGCAGAGTAGCAAGGCTCCTGCAGAAGACCAAGATACCAGGGGAGAGCAAAAGAGAAGGTTTGCCTGATGACCTCTCTGGCTCAGAGAGAAGACAAATCAGGGAGAGTTCTGGATCCCTCTTGAGGAGGAAATGGTAAGAGTGGGAGTGGCTGTTTGAAGACCAGGGAAGGACTTCCTAGAAAGGGCTGGCACTGGCTGCTGGATAAAGGGCAGACTGGAATGAAGATGCCAGGGTGAGTATGAGCTTGTGTGTTACAGTGATGACTTTACTTTGGGGCACCGAGTGTTCTGTTCTGTTTATTATTAAACCAGTCCCCACCAAGAGTATCATTAGCCACAAGAAAGCTTTGTGGATTATTTCCAAGATCCCTGAGAGAAACTGAGGCAGGGTGCTTGCAGAGCCACCCTATACCAAAAGGGGGCAGGCTAGAGGCAGTGTTCCTATTACATCTTTATTGTGAACTGCACATAAAGTCTGACTCAAATATGAAATTCTTTTGCAAATTATAATATCCAGATGTCTATAGTTCAAATACAAGAAAGAAAAATTTAAATAGGGTTTTTCTTTTGGCCAGCCTCATGAATACATCTCCTGAAATGCTCATAAAAATAGGCATTAGCAAAACAAGGTACCTTTAAAAATAAAACCCCACAAAAATAGGAAGTGACCAACAGCCAAACTCTGCTGTGATGCAAAGTCAGTGACACCAATGGAGTTGCACCCATTTACACCTTACATCAACTTGTATTAGGAGCTTTTACCATAGTCTTTCCTGATCCCCGGGGTCCAATAATGAGTGCAGAGTTACTTTCTCCATGGATAGTAGTTCGTTTCAGCAGCTCCAGTAGATGTCTATAATGACAATGACAATCGGTTAAAACTTCAAGAACAGGAGTATTTGCTGTAGCTGTAGAAGAGAATTCAGAGAAGAAAAGAAGAAGCCTAACACAGGATGGCCCGTTAACGGTAAATCACAGAAACATACACTAGGTGCAAAATGTAATACAATCCAAGTAAGAAAGATGATTAGACTCAGATTTCATAAACATTAAAAGTGTGTATGTTATAACAGTATCACTAGGTCTTTACAAGTCTTCTACATACCATGTTAGGCAGCAGTATGCCATATATGGAAGGCAAATTTCACAGAAAAAATTACTACATTCAGTTCTTAGCTCCTTCCTTCAAATAGGAAAGGAACTAACCACAATTAGTATTAAAACTTTTAAACAGCAACTAACAGGTTGACAAACAAAGGAAGGAGAAAAATGCTTCAAAAATGTGTCAGCTGAGAGACCATTAGGACAGATGTGGAAACACTGACTAAATTTTAACCAACTGATTACCCATACTAAGCTTCTGATGCATTCACTGAAACTCAGGGTGTTTAAGCTAAAGTATAGGTGAACTTTGACAGAACTTAAATTTACAATGAAATTACAGAAAATAAAAGATGGCTAGAATAGTGTTCAAAATGTAAGTGAATTGATTTAGTATAGAAGGTTAGATTTTTAAGTAGAAACAGTAAGTCATTTATCACAAAGTGGTAAACTTATTCTATATTATTCTGGTAAGAATATTCAACTATGGATTCTTCACACTGGTTTTTATTAATTTGTCACTCAAACGTCACACAAATCTAAAGTTACGGGAATGTTATTTGAAGTTCAGACAAAAATACTTTGTTAGAAATTTAAACAATTACTGAACGGCTAAAGTGCCAGTTCTAGATGCCCTTCCTTAAGCCAAAGCCATTCCCCTTTAGGATATCTTTATTGCATATTAAGATTATGTAAGTGATTCAGTGAAGTGTTACTGTAAAACACTGAAATGGTTGTAGAGAGATTCTAGTAACTACAAGGGCTTTTTCAGTTCTCTGCCATAACTGAGGAATGAAAACTCCTGCTGATTCAGTTTTTCCATCAGGTTGCCTCTCCATAGCATAACACCACCACCACCACATTTGTTGCCATGGAGGTCATTCCCTGTGATTGGAAATATTTTAAAGACCCCAAAAGCATATAGAAGGGGTCCACACAAGATTTTTTTTTTTAAACAGTGAGGACCAGGCTTTATATTCTACATTTATTTCCCATAAAAATGGAATTAATTCAGTTAATAAAGTGTGCATAACATTGTTTTATTCATTATTTTAAAGTCTCTTACAATATGCATTTTATAGTAGAACACTTAATTTTCTTACACTAACAATGGGGAAGAGAAGAAAAAAGAAAGGGAGTTAACATTAACAACTGAAACAATCTTCCATTGAGAGGAAGAATACACTTGGAAGAAAGGAGAACAAAGTAACTCTTATATCATCTTGGATGTCTTTCAGCAAGGAGTGATCAATATTCAAAATAAATTCTTTATCAAAAGAGGAAGACAATAAAAGTTAACATAAGAACCGACATACTGGGACAGACTAAAGGTCCATCTAGCCCAGGATCCTGTTTTCCGACAGTGGCCAATGCCAGGCGAGATGGGGCGACCACATCTGCACACAGTATTCAAGATGTGGGTGTACCATGGATTTATATAGAGGCAATATGATATTTTCTGTTTTATAATCTATTCCTTTAATGACTCCCAACATTCTGTTCACTTTTTTGACTGCTACTGCACATGGAGTGGATGTTTTCAGAGAGCTATTCACAATAAATCCAAGATCTCTTTCTTGAGAGGTAACTGCTAATTAGACCCTATCATTTTATATGTATCGCTGGGATTATGTTTTCCCATGTGTATTACTTTGCACTGAATTTCATCTGCCATTTTGTTACCCAGTTTTGAGAGATCCTTTTGTAGCTCTTTGCAGTCTGCCTGGGACTTAAATTATCTTGAGTAGTTTTGTATCATCTGCAAATTTTGCCACTTCATTGTTTACCCCTTTTTCCAGACCATTTATGAATGTTGAATAGGACTGGTGCCAGTACAGACCCCTGGGGGACACCGCTATTTACCTCTCTCCATGTTATTTTTTGGAGTCCTCATTTATACTAGCAAATGTTTCATTATTAGTTCCTGTAATAGGGTGTCTCACCCCTTAAGCTGGAGCTAGCCACTCCTAATTACAGAATAAGTCATATCTAGGCGAGATCAGGGTGACTGCCCTATAAAGAGCAGCAGGAAGCTGCAATGAACAGGCAAATACTCAGGAACTGGACTGCTAGGAGTGTGCAGGTTCTAGCAGAAACTCCTTGCACTGTTCTGACAAAGCAGGAAAGGCTCCAGGCAGGAAGGCCTGGGAGAAGAAGATACAAACCAAGATCTCTCAACTTTTGGATGGACTTTACACTAAAAAAAATTCAAAAATTTAAATAAAAAAACCCGAGAAAGGATAGGAATGCACAAAATGTGTGAGTTTCTTGAACAGCGCAGGAGGGGAACTGAGGCAGGCTAGCTATCACATGACCCTAGATCATGAGGAGATGCACAAGAGGCAGCCAGCCTGGTTGGAGTGTCATTTTTCTGAAGTGTAGCTAAGGATACCATATTATATTGCATCACGTGGAAATTAATAGCTAAGGGATCTAACTACACTTTAGAATAAGCCTTCTCTTATTTCCTCACTATTTGACTTCTATCCCTAGATTTTCAGGCAATTTTTTGTGCGTTTTCGACACTATAGCATCAATTAGGCTTTCCAAAGATCTATCTTGTACAATCCCATAGGACTTATCAGTCTGGCATCCAAGATCCTAGAGTTGCTTTGAATTCTCAAGAGACTATTCATGAATGGCAAAAGTTAGTGATCCAAGAGGATTAAGAAACACACAAAAAAAAAGTAAGTGTGTGTGTGTGTGTGTGTGTGTGTGCGCGCGCGCGCATATTATATATATATACACATATAAAATAAATGAAGTTAAGAGCTTTCCTACTAAGAATGCAATTTTACCAAAACTTTCCAACCAAAAAACATTTAGGCTTGGAACGTACATGAGAAAAATTCAGCCCAGGTGGTGATTTTCTTTTAGAAATTTATACACATGAAAAACAGGAATACGAGTCTAATAGTCTAATTTTAAAACAAAAGTTTAAATGAGTTTCAAGCTCTACTAAAAGGTTTTAAGAAGTTGCTTCTTTTAAGTAAATTTAAAAAAATCACTGCCTAACAGAAAAAAGATCAAAGGCATAACAGGCCCTGTATAAATCAGAATTTTCTATGTTTCAGCCGAGGTCAAAATAGTAAGGTGCTGCCCACAAAGTTATGAAGTTGCTTACTCACTTGTACTGAAGTTGAACCCCAAACAGTTTTCCATTAGGGCACTGATGACAAAATCTTTCACGTAAAATTCTTTGTACCTATTGAGATAAAGTAAGATTGGCACAAAATACTTAATGCCTGTAACATGGAGACAGAAGGGTTATTAAATGTAGGTGCTGTTCTCAAGCCTCTCCAATGTCTGATTTATGAGGTAGCAGGTCTAACAGGTGCTGTAGATCAGACTTCCCTTTGGAAATAAAAAAAATTCAGTAGCCTCTGAAGGAAAGGTCTTCTATCTCACAGCTGATTGGACTGATCTCTCAGTAACAGTGAGGAGAAAGAGGCCATTTGATTTGGAAATACAGTCTAATTGCCTGGAGCTTGGGATAGCTACCCTTTTAGGTTTGCATATCCTTGCCAGGTAAATCCCTGACAAGTTCAGTAGCAAGACCTTGTTATACCTTATATAACATACTAAAAACGTTTGAATACTTATAAAGTGTAATCACGGAAAATAGATGAACAGAGCACATGGTGATGCATCATTCCTGTTTTGCTTGCTTACTTGTAAATGTGCTATTCAGTAATTGTTCTTTCTGTCCTTAGTACAAATTAAGGAGATTCTATACTTCTCCCCATCCCACTTTTCATGTCTGTTTATGTGAAAATGTGTCATGAATCTAAGCCTCAAAATAATTTGAACCTTACCCAGAGAGCCATCATTTGTTTAAAAGTTCCTCAGAGAAGCTTAAAATTATCTTAACAGATTTCTGTATTAGACAAACTGATTATTTTCCTGTTTTGAATTAATAGCTATTTACAAAAGTCAAGAGTTGTGAGAGAGTGTTTTAAGACAAAAATCTGTGTGCGTCAGCAGGGTCTGCAGAGTTCTGAGAACTCAGTATTAGCTAGCGCAGCAGCACAAGCATTTTAAATATAGTGGCCCTTCTGATACCGAAGTGTGAAAGCGGGAATATAGATGTATACTCGAGTGACCCAATTTTATTTTAGAACGGTCAACAGCAGGACTGCAAACACAATCAATGGCAAAACTCAGTTTTAATAGTAATCTAAGTTCTGGCAACATATTCATAGTAAAAAAAAAAAAAAAATAGAAGTCACTCCTCTACCAAAGAAGACAGCGTATCTATAACTGAACAAGCCGATTACAACCACTGAATGATTAATACATAAAAGTATGTTGGATAATATCTAGATAGTCAGTTTGAGATGTTGAAGAGCACAAAAGTTTGCAGCTGCAGCCTCTTCAGAGAGCTGCGAGCCTACCTCTCCTGGCCCCTGCAGTGAAGGAGGAATTCACCTGGGCTGTGACTCACACTGCACCCAGGAAGAGGATAGGATCAGTCAATAACCTCAAATGTGATTTTGAAGACAGGCCAGGATTTGCTATTTACTTACCTTGAATGTTTACTTTTATGAAGTGTGATAGACTTGTCAGTGAGCTAACCGTAGACTGCCTTCAAAATTTGACTTACAAAATACAGGATTGTTCCAAAGCACTTTTATTATAAATAATTAAAAATTAGACCAATGGTTTGAATACCTGTATCTAACCAAGTGAATCATCAAGTGGCAACCTGATGCAGGTACAGGACTGATGATGCACGGTCATCAAAAGGGATCAAATCTAGGGCCTTCAGGACCAGATAATGCTTGACAAGAGGACTCCCTTAGTTGTTTTGTAAGGGAAGGGCGGAAATTCACTGCAGCCAAACACGTGAAGAGGTCAGTGTCACCTACCCTACACCAGTGAATTAGAGTCACAAAGAAGGAAGTCATAAAAAATGTTACCCACCTGTGAGATGCATTCTCCATTTACAGAGCTCGTCTCCTTTGACTTACGTTTACTCATTGCAGTAATTCACATCTTAAATTAAAAAAAAAAAGATTCTCTAAGTTTAGCTTTTTGTTCAACTGTATGCTTGTCAAAAGAGCAATTTGAGAGGTTAGCGGACTGCACTTAATGCAATACCAAATCAATATGAATGTGTAAACATTGCCATTAACAAACAACTGAATTTGAGTAGTCGAGTTTTTCATATGTATAAACAGGCAAAACCACCAACATTTTTGGTTATATCATATTACTGGTACAAACAACTAATATCGAAAGAAAGTCTTGCACCATGACAGCTTAGATGAAGACTTTGTACATACACACACACACACACACACACACACACACACACACACACACACACACACAGAGTATTGCTATAACTGTATTAACATAATTATACCAATCAAACCCCAAAGTATGGACAGTTATACCAGCATGAAAGTGTTTTACATTAGTATAGCTTATTCCTCTTTATATTTAGGAATAAGTGATACCACTATAAAGAACCTTTGTACGAATATAATTGTCCACCCTAGGACACTGCACTAGCATAACTACATCCGCTTAAAAAGAAGTCATACAACTGACAATTATACTGGTACAAAACTGGTGTGTACATCTGGCTAAATCTTCCTACCAGGAGCGCAGAAACCAATTCCATACTAATGAAAATTAAGGCACTTAGTTGCAATGGAAGACTGAGTTCAGCTAAGTGAAAAAACTGCAGTCCAGAGACTCTCAGGCCTTGGCTACACTTCCAAGTTAGAGCAAATTAAATCAGCCTCGGGCACCCTAACTCCTGAGGTGTCCACACCGTCAAGGCACTTAGAGCAACTGGACTCTGCAGCTGGTAATCCACCTCCACAAGCAGCACAGAGCTTGTTGCACCCTGGCTGAAATGCCAAGGTGTCAGTGTGGATGAAATGTTGCATTACTGAGCTGTGACTGGCCCCCAGAAACGTCCCATAATCCCTTGAAGTCCAGTGGCCACTCTGGTCATTGTTTTGAACTTGGCTGCAGACATGCAAATATCCCCTTTCAAAGCTCAGTTTCTGGCAGCCGGCATGCTTATGTGCTCTGGGACAAAGCAAACCATTACTGTGGAACGCTCCTGCTGCAGAGGTAGATGTTTGTGCATGTGCGTGTGCGAGAGAGTGAAGAGAGAGGGATGGAAGTGTGGGCTGATGTTGGGGTTTCCCCTTCCTCCTGCTGCTATCTGAACTTATAAAACAGCATACTGACACACACTGCCCCCAAAATACTGTCTCTCCCCCCACATACACCACACAATCCATCACACTCCACACCCTGTCGCCCCCCTCACCCCCCCCCGGCTTCCATTTGAAAAGCACACTGCAGCCACTTGCCCATCGGGACAGCTACCACAAGGCACTGCTCTGTGGCATTGCAAGAGCTGCTCATTTGATCACGCCACTCCACTTGCATCTGACAGTGTAAACACATGGCAATATTTTCCCTGCTGCAGTCTCCGAAGGCTGGTTTCACTCCCGTGCTTTCTACACCTGCAAGTGTAACTACGCCCTCAGTGAGAAAGGCTTCAGTAGTAGTCCGATAGTGACAAAAAGGTATGGGGGGGGAACACCCCCAAAACCACAAAAAAAAAACAACCTTAGAAGAGCTAACAGTTATGGTTATGTCTGAATGACCAATTTTTAAACCAAAGAAATCAGCTAAAGAATATTTTGTTCTTCCAGAGAATAAGGTCAGTTTCAGCTTCACAGGCAGTTACACAACATCTATAAGTAAGGATTATTTTTCAACCACAAAACTAGAACAGCTTCATCAAAACCTGTCATCAGAGACATGCCAAATAACAGATAAAAGTTGTGTGGAAGAACTAACACAAAACCGTAGAAGGCGACATGCAGTTTTCTCCTTTCAGTGATCTTTGAATCCTAATTAGCAAGTGTGATCCAGAACCTTACAGGGACAACCTATTACAATCCATTTAGATAAATTTTACAAGCCTTAGGTTTTTTTCCTGACTCCACGAAGTAAACAAAACATGCACCAGAAGTTCACAGAAGCCTGTGGCCCTTGTAATAGAGGAAGTGAAGGCTTCTTACCACCAGAAGGTGATTTATGTACAATATACATTTCAGATTATGGGAAGGAACTGGAAGGGCATTGTCAACAGAGAAAGGAATAGTAAGCACAGTGTTCTTATCCTTATGAAGGGGAATAAATGGACTTTCAGCATAGAGATGGAGACTACAGCACTTATATACAGAATCTTAAGAGTCTGTCATCTTCTGAGGGGCAAGTAGGAAGGAAGTTTATCCTTTAATTGAAGTGCTATTCCTTAGTATGGCTTACTCTGTTTCAGGAGCAGAGGAATAAACTTGAAAAAAAAAATCTGATTCACGTTTTGTCTACAGTTTTGACATAACCAGAACAAAACAGCAGTAAAACAAGCTAGCTGTCAAGCAATGCCCAGCCACATAGTCAGCATCAAAATTAGACTGTCTCAGTGCTGATCCTGGATGACTCCTGTGTTGAAGATGTGAACATCTCCCTACAATGAAACCACATCATTTGACAGTAGAGGGAAAAAGTCACACCTAAATCCTGAAATGTGTCTATTACAACTCTTTTAATGTTGTAAGGGATAAGGTGAGTGAGAATCTCTTTTATTGGACCAACTTCTGTTGGTGAAAGAGACAAGCTTTCCAGTTCTTCAGGTCTGGGAATAGTAGTAGATTGGTGCAGTAAGCCAGACACTGGATTTATTTTTTAAGACCGTGATTTTAGAGTCTAGCAAAGGTCTGCATTTAAGCTCCTACGGTTGTCTTTTAAAGGTGTTGTTCAGGTTTCCTTTGAGAATGAACACAGATCAGATATGGAGTGATTGTTTTGTGAGAAGTATTTGCTCAAGACAATATCTCAAGGCTAGAGAAATCAATCAGTCCCATTTTAAGAGATTTTAAAAATCTACAATGACCTTAGTGATTAAAATAGAATCTCAGATTTCAATTCAGTTTTTACACTAGAGCTTTGGCTACAGTATAGACCTTACAGTGGCACAGCTATAACACTGCAGCTGCACTGCTGCAAGGTCTCCTATGCAGCCACTCTATGCTGGCGGGAGAAAGGTCTCCCGCCAAAATAATTTAACCAAGCCCAACAAATGGCAACAGCTATGTTTGCAAAACTTTGTTGATTGGGGTGCGTGGGGGAAAAATACTGATGAAAGCACAGTAGTCAACAAAAGTGCTCATACAGATAAAACCGAAGATTAGCTTTAACTCTAAACAGCTAGTATACAAAAGGACTAAAATTATGCCGGTCAACCACTGATCTGTAAGCTGCTTTATAAGCTTCAGTAACATAGTGAGGTATTAGCTAACTCTGGCTTGTATCAGAGGCATGTGCAGTAGGGTAGAGGCTGTCTCAAGCTCGAGCGTTTGCAGGCAGCCTGACTTCAGACATGCTGTGGCTGCTGAACCTGAGCTCAGCCCATGTATCATGAGTTTGAATCTTGCTGGTGAAAATTGTTTTTTTTTTTTTAAATCTGAAAATGCCACTTGGCTGAAACCTAAAGTATTCATGGGAAAGAGCTGCTTTCAACAAGTCACAATGAGAAATTTTTGAAAAAAGTTTTTATAAACGAAATAGCCCACTGATACTTTTAAAGGGAAATGTTTTGGTCTGACAGAGCTGCGTTTAGGAATTTGAGTTAATTTGTATTAAAGTGGGGGGGGGAGGGAGAAAGGGAGAAATACGGTCAAAATGAAATATTTAGATCCAAAGAGGTTTTCAGATTGTCAGTTCATGAAAACTTGAGATTGACTTTTTATCCTGAATTGAGAAAGGAAGTTTACAAAAACTGTGAAAATTTTTGTTGGACAAAAAAAAAAATAATAATTTTCCCATGCATCTTTAATTGCTCTCTGTCTCCATTCTTTAGGGGCTCCCTCTTGGGTTCTTGCTCTGAGCGCAAAGCTTTGTTTTAAAAGCCAATAAAGCAACTGGCGGCATACGTGCCAAAAGGCAGCATGCGAGCTGATTTTCAGAGGCACATTGATGCCGGCTTGGGGTTCCAGCTGGGGTCCCGGGCGCCGGCTCCGCTCAACCCGCTGCCGGCCCCCTGCCAGATGGGGGTCCATCCACTGTCCCGGGGTCTTAGCTGCCAGCCCAGAACTCTGCTCCTGGCCTCAGTCTGGCGCTCTGCAGCCTCCCCTACCTGTGGCCCACAGCCCAGCACCCCACCTTAAAAATATCCCAGTGGCGCCGGGACTTTGTAAGTCCTGATTTGCTGCTTATACCATGCTACATGGAACAGTGCATGGAGTTTGACATTGTGCCGTCTGTCAATTTTTTTTTCCCCCGCTGTGAGTCGAGGAGTACATTTGACAAAAATGTCAGTTCCTAAGAAAGCAAAGTTAGATGTCCATTAATTTCAGCCTTCTTGGACAGACATTTGGATTTATTCAAAAGAAGGACTACGCTGTTTGTGCTTTCTGTTGTGAAAGCGTTTGTAGCACATCAAGTGTTCAACAGCATTTTGAAATGAAGCATGAGAAAACCTCTTGACGAAACAGAGAAGACTGAATCGATCAAAAAGGCAGTAGCAAAGCAGTGTTTTTAAATGTTTAAGTAAAAAAAAACACCGAACTACGGAAGGAAGGAAGTTACAATATTGCACAGTGCACTGCAAAAAACTGAAAGCTGTTTACAGATGGGGAATATATAAGAAGTTACTCTCAGCAGTTTGGAGGTTTTGTTCAATGGATTTGCCAAATAAAGATACAATCGTATCTAGAATAAAAGAACTGCCTGTCTCTGCCAGAACAGTTGAGACATGCATAAGCGAAACAGCAGCGTTGCAGTTGATGAGAGAGTGGATATAAACAATGTTCCACGTTTGGCAGTTGTTGCAAGGTATTGTGCTTCCAATGAAATTCAAGAGGAACTTTGTTGCCTAAAACCCCTGCACGGTACAACAAATGGGGAAGATATAGTGGAAAGTTTTGTAAACCATTTTGAAGAATGAGGAGCTGACATCAGAAAAATATTTTGTGTGACAGATGGTGCTCCTGCCATGGTCAGAAAACAGAAGAGATTTGTAAAGTTACTTGAAGATCAGATTGGCTGCCCAACAGTCAAATTTCACTGTATCATCCATCAAGAAAAAGGTCTGAATTAGAAATTTTAGCACACAAGTTACTAACTTGATGACGACAGTGGTGCGAATTGTGAATTTCCTTGTGAAGCTCAATCTGCTTTGACTCAGACAGTGTCAAGCACTGAGATGACAGTGCTTAAATATAATGACATTCCACTTCACAGCAACATTCAATGGCTAAGTCATGACAAGGTTTTGATGCAATCAAGGCCTTGTAATTTAAACACACAAAACTACCCCAAACTGGATGATGACAAATGGCTGTGAAAGCTCATGTTTCTGACACCACCCTTCAACTAAACAAACTCAACCTCTGCCTCCAGGGTGCCGGGCAAACAGTTCTGGATCTTTATGAAGCCTAGAAGGCATTTGTTGTAAAAAACTAGCAGTTTTTTCTCAGGATAGTCAAACTTCAATTTTCTGCTACTTCTAACACGTAAAAGAGCTATTGATAGATACATTGCACTGTCAGTGTCAATGAGACTGGAATGTACATGAAAGAACTGGAATCAGAATTTTGACAGATTTCAAGACTTCCAGTGATTTGGTCCAATGCTTTCTTTTCTAATTAAATCTGAAAAGTTCAACAAAAGCAACTTGGATTTGTCTGTATTTCAGTGGATGCATGTTGATTTCGAAATGCAGCTTGTTCAGTTAAAAAGCTCAGAATTGTGGGCATCAAAATTTGGAGATCTGTGGAGTGCACTTGAAGCTACCAAGATCATGGGGCCTCTATTCTGACCTGCTGGACGTCCCTGCCAGTCAAATGTTACTGTTTGAAGAAAATTGCGTTTGCAATGCTTTCAGCATTCGGATCCACATACTTATGTGAACAAGTATTTTCACACATGAAATCTGTCCTCTGTCCCTCTCGGAGCCAGTTAAGAACTGATCACTCAGAAGCCTGTGTGCAGCTTAAATTATCCAAATATGTGCCAGACATTGGAAAATTCAGCAAGAAAAAGCAAGGGCAAGGATCACACTAAACTGATAAGATCTGCATTTTAATTTAATTTTAAATTAAGCTTCTTAAACATTTTAAAAACCTTATTTACTTTACATACAACAATAGTTTATATATTAAAGACTTCTAGAGAGACACCTTCTAAAAACATTAAAATGTATTACTGGCACGCAAAACCTTAAATTACAGTGAATAAATGAAGACTGGCACACCACTTCTGAAAGGCTGCCGACCCCTGCAATAAAGCATGCTCTACAATCCACATGCATACTCAGATTTTACTTAAGAAATATTTTCATGGAAGACTATTAATGTAAGAGGGTATAAGACTTTAAGGGTTTGCCTACACTTAAAGTGCTGCATTGCTTCAGTGAAGATGCTATCTACACCGATGAAAGTGCTTCTCCTATCAGTGTAGATAGGCTACCTCCCTGAGAGGCAGCCACTACTTGACCTTGCACTGTCTACACCCGGGGTCAGATTGGTTTAAATTGAGTCACTCAGAGATGTGAATTTTTCCTAGTGTAAACCAGGCCTCAAACATTAGGGTAGAGCCAGGGCCATCCCTGTGGGGTGCAGGAGCCGAGACAACCCCTCCTGTCGGCCCAGGCCCACTCCAACCGTTCCCCCAACTCCTGCGCTGCCGCCTTCTGCCCCTGCTCTGCCCGCATTCCACTCCTTCCCACAAGCCCCCGCACTGCCTCTTCCCGACTTCCACCCTCTCCCTGAGCGATGCTGGGAGCTGGCAAGGTGGGCTGGGGCCAGGTCACTTGCTGCTGCGAGTGCCAGGCCCCCTGCTAACCCTGCAGGCCACCTTGGACCCCTCGGAGCCCTCATCCATCCTATGAATGGGACGGCTCTAGGTGGAGTCATCATGCCCCACTCATTAACCCATTTCCTGATCAATGGGACACTAGTCAAAGAAAAGCAAGTAACTTCAACTCTCAATGTCAGCATGAGCAAAATCAACTAAAACAAGAAAATGCCCTCAGAGAAAGCCTGAGTCTAAGGACAAGTGTAATATCAACATTTAGATTGTATCAGCATACCATTCCCAGTCAAAACATTAACCTGTTTATAGTGAAAAATATAAATTTCACCAGTCGACAATAATTCATCCAATCTACACAAATCAAGCTTTATTCCTCCAAGTGCAGTAGTTTCTCTGAGAGACATTGGATTCTAGAAAATCTTAGGTGTATGGCCATTTTAAAATGTTACAGCAAACTTCAAGTCATATTTTCTCTACAGAAACTGCTATGGCAAACTCAAGTAGTGTGCAAGGTACAATCAACTTTTTAAAAAAAGTTACATTGTAATCCATGTTACAATGGAACTCCTGATGCATCTTTGACTGTGGTGGAGCTAACACCCTACCATAATACTGCTGGGCCACATAAGACCCAACTGTAGAACTACTAGTGCAGGGTGTTCCTCAGCTACAGACCCCCTCCAGAACGAGCTGGTTTTAATATTCAAATTCCCAGGCATAGCAAGATTGTCTTGAAGTTCGGTATGGCACAACATGCAATAAGGTAGACTTTGGGAGAAGGGGAACACCAGTCTCCCACTGAGATAAATGGGACAGTTACCATCTTCATTTCTCTCCAGTGTTCCTCCAACCTACTAGGGCCCTGGAAGTAACCTACTAGAAGAACATGGGCCAGAAAAGTGACGAACTGTTTTCAAAATGATTGTTTAGACGATTGGCCATTCCACAGCGTAGGATAAAACCCAGGACTCTCAGAGGTGGTAAGGACACACTGAGGGGGACTGCATTTAAGGGTTTGTTGCTTTCCTAAGATCTGTAATGCTGGGGTTACTTAAAGGAATCTCTTAATCACAAAAGTTTTCACTCTTGCTAATCCTGAGTTTCTTTACTTCACTGACATGTAGTCCCTAAAAGGGTATAATAAAACAAAAACAGAAAACTTTTCACAGTCAGTGGATTTGGGGTGGGGTTCCATGTTTAAGTAACTAGAGGGTTGGAGGAGGGCTGAGGTATTGGTTTGGTCTAAGCAGCCAGACTGTAGGGTCCAACTGCCCAAGAAGAGTGCCAAACATTGGATCTGCACGTGTCAATGTTTGACACCCAGAAGTGAGAGCAGTGGTTATCAGTCACTACCCAGACGCAAGGGACTCTGGATCTGACTGCTGAATCCCTAGTGCTTCAATCACAATCAACTGGTGTCCATTCAGAGAGTAGAACTGGCCAAGGACAATCTGAGCACCTCATTCTTTTTTCTTTCAGAAGCCCAGGAGAAGGAAGGAAGAAAACAGCTCTTCATGCAGATACTGCCCCTGGACTTCCTCTGGTGCCCTCCCTAAACCCCAACCTCTTTTCATATCGAGTAATAGTTGGTAGGTACCTGGCAGTCTGAACTCTGTTCTCTCTCTCCACTTTGGATAGATATTACTATCACTAATGCATACAGAAATTTATCCTCTTTAATTTTCTCTTGCTATACCTCAACACCTCCTAAAAACCCCTTACATTTCCAAGTAGTGTCAATATATATTAAGGGAAAGTAAGGAACAGAGCATGTCAAATAACTAGATATATATCCTTAAACAATTTTTGAAGTTCCATGTACTTACTGAGCATTTGCAATAGTTACGTTAAATACAAGCATTAGCTTTTGTTGACAGAGTAACAAGCCTTGCGGATGAGGAGTGGGGGGGGAAATATGGTAGATGTGGTCTATCTTGACTTTAGTAATGATTCTGATACTGTCTTGCATGAGCCTCTCATAAACTAACTAGGGAACTACAACCTAGATGGAGCTACTATAAGGTGGGTGCATAACTGGTTGGAAAACCGTTCCCAGAGAGCAGCTATCAGTGGTTCACAGTCAAGCTGGAAGGGCATATCAAGTGGGGTCCCCCAGGGATCGTCTGTTCTGGGTCTGGTTCTGTTCAATATTTCCATCAATGATTTAGATAATGGCATCAAGAGTACACTTAAAGTTTGCAAATACCACCAACCTGGGAATGGCTCCAAGTGCTCTGGAGGATAGAATTAAATTTCAAAATGATCTGTACAAACTGGAGAAACAGTTTGAAGTAAATAGGATGAAATTCAATAAGGCAAATGCAAAGTACTCCACTTAGGAAGGAGTCATCAGTTGCACACATACAAGAAGGGAAAGGACTATCTAGGAAGGAGTACTGTGGAAAGGGATCTGGGGGTCATAGTGGATCATAAGCTGAATATGAATGGTGTAACAAAAAAAACAAAAAAACCCCAAACACACTTTGAGGGGGTGGGGACATAAGTTTTCAAGTAAATAAAAGGTTGTTACAAGGAGGAGAGAGAAAAAATGGTCTAACTGCTGAGGCTAGGACAAGAAGAAATGGGCTTAAATTGCAACAAGGGCAGTTTAGGTTGGACATTAGGAAAAACTTCCTGTCAGTGTGATTAAGCACTGGAAGAAATGGACTAGGGAGGTTGTAGAATCTCCAACATTGTAGATTTTTAAGAGCAGGTTAGACAAACACCTGTCAGGGACGCTCTAGATAATACTTATTCCTGCCAGAGTGCCGGGGACTGGACTAGATGACCTCTCAAGGTCCCTTCCAATCCTACAATTCTATTATTTTAATTAGGAGGAGATGACAAATAGCTCAGGGCCAGACAAGGTGCTGACTGGCATGGTATATTAGTGGATCACTTGAACACTGCCAAAGCCCATGCTAAGAGTCACTCACATGCTACTCTTCTGCTGCATTGCAGCCAAGTTAAATTCATAGTTGGTATGATTCCTTAAAAGATGGCATCCTACAGTAGTTGCTTTTTTTGTTGTTTTTTGTTGGTTTGTTTGCTTGCCTGCCTGCCTGCCATGGGGTAGTGGAGGAAGCAGCATAGCATCAAAGAACAAGGCACTGAATGGCTTTATTTTCAAGGATAAAGTTCAGAATCTGCAGAACACCTGACAACTAGAGTTGTTCAGAACTGTCAACTGTCCTTACAATTTACATTTTGAGAAATTTCAGTTGGCAGTGGTAAAAGCTACAGAAGGCAAGAAAAAGCTGGAGAAATGCTTTTAAAAAAGTTACTAGAACACAAAACTAAGAGGGTTGCCCTTGTTAAAAAGGGGAAGTTTTCACAAAGCTATTTTGAGTGGCAAATAAGTGAAGGGACACTGTCAACACTTACTGCCCTTCTGTATTCACACCAGGACCGGTGCCAGTGTTTTTGGCGCCCTAGGTGCACGGCCATTTCGCCACCCCACGCACAGCTCCTGCGGCAGGTCCACCGGAGCCGCAGGACTGGCAGACCCTCCGCAGGCACGCCTGTGGCAGGTCCACCAGAGCCGCCTGCCGCCCCCTGGGCAAAATGCCGCTCCCCAATAATCCTGGTGCCCTAGGCGATTGCCTAGGTTGCCTAAATGGAAACACCGGCCCTGATCCACACTAACCACAGTCCCAATATAAAACTGCTTTGTCTGCCATCAAGCTCAGGCGTAATTATTCTCTTACTTAGGAAGTTAACAGGTTTACAAATCCTTGCCATGTAAATATCAGAGAAAAAATAATTACAACAGTAAGCTTTTGTTTGGAGAAAAAAGTAATATACATCAGATCTCTATTTAACAGTATGTTACCATATTACTGAGTGAGCATCTTTACACTACCTAGGACATGCTGTTTCTGGCAATTTTATTACATGAGGTGACATGCCCAATTACCACATTTAACAATCCAGCCATGTCTATCAAATGTTAATATTCAAAAAGTTGGAAGAGTATGCTTTTTTTTCTTTCAGTGAGAGAATGTACTTTGAATATTAAATAAATGGTAACCAAATATTTATTTTTCCCCCCTCTCAATTTTGTTGGGTATGTAATCAGTGCATTGTTTTAAAATAAAAAATTCCACAGTCAGTAATATCTCTGAAGTCAGTGGAATTCTACACATGAAGCTGTTTCAAATAACCCCTTCAGTAGCACATTTATGACACAATATTAAAGAAATTTTCAATTTTCTTCAGAAATACCTGCCATTGTTTTCTGAGATGCCATTCAGTGAATAGGATGGTCAGCTCCATACTGGATCTGGCCATTTTAATGGTACAGGGATGGTGAGAGTCAGCAAACATTAACAGAAATAGTTCTGGCCTTGTTCAGAGAAGTATACTTGCCTAACTCCTTGAAAAATGCAATAGTTCTTCAGAAGCTCTCTCTTGACTCTGATAACACTGGTTTACAATTTTTGAGAAGTCGTCTGCTTCAGAGATAAAATGTGATATTTATTATGTATTTTGATGTGCTGAATTCAAATATGACAATTAAAACAACTGATTGGCTACTGTTTCTAAAATATTTAAGTTTTTACATTTTATGTCTATGTATATTGTGTAGATAGTAGAGTTTTAATCATAAATTGTAAACCTAGGTCTTTTCATGTGTTTACGGTTGCTTTACATGATAATATTTCACCTGTCCTGTTTATGTAACACTTTAAAAATCAGCAAAAGGATTATATAAATAAAATTTATTATGCAACAAAAGGCAAAAAACTATTATTATGTATATAGTTTAGTCCTATTCAGTATCTACTTGGCGCTTCTTGGCTTGTCTCTTGTCTTCATTAAATGGAGCATCTCTTGTCACTGTCCAGCAATAGTTTGCAAGCATTGATGGGCTCCATTTGCTCTGATAGCCTGCCAGGAGATTCCACTGCTGTAGTCTGGAGCCCAACAGCTCTGCCTTACTCTTGGGTAGTTCCAAATCCCTGACAAGGTCATTCACTTCACCTTGTGTTAGGAGGTGTGGTTCAGAGGAGGAGGATGGGAGAAAATGTGGGTCCTGTGACATTGATGATTCAGGACCAGAAGTTTCATCCTCTTCCTCGTCTGACTCAAGTGAGAATGATTCTGGTGCATCAGGAACCGGCAGTCCTTATCCATGGGGTACTGGGCGTATAGCTGATGGAATGTTTGGATAATGCACAGTCCACTTTTTCTTCTTTGACACACCTTTCCCAACTGGAGGCACCATGCAGAAGTAACAATTGCTGGTATGATCTGTTGGCTCTCTCCAAATCCTTGGCACTGCAAAAGGCAGAGATTTCCTTTTCCTGTTCAACTACTAGCGAAGATTTGTTGCACAAGTCTTGCAGCATATGTGTGGGGCCCACCTCTTGGCCTCATCTCCAATTTTGCAGCCAAAAGAAAGGTGATAGGCTTTCTTAACCATAGTGGTTATACTGCGCTTTTGTGATGCAAAAAAGTCACTTCACCACAAACATAGCAGAAGTTATCCGCACTGTTCACACAAGTACGAGGCATCTCTGCTCACTTCGGCTAAACAGAAATGTGTCCCTTTGCAAAATCAAACACTGACAAATAAGAGAGCACGACACTATATGATTTCTAGAGCTGATATAGGGCAATTTGTTCAGCAGAGTGATGTAAGCTTTGTTATGATTGCATCATCCATGACTTCTAGGAATAACATGATGCAATTCATATCATGTATGATGCAATACCAGCTTCAGATTGCATCATTATTGTTTTGCCTAAAAAGCAAGTACTGTCCAAACCCAGTCATAGATTTATTCCTAGATCCAGTCAAAGATGTATTTCAGTCATTTCTGGTTTAAATTGAGGTCCCTTCCCTTTATAACTCACTTATCCTCCGCCATTCCCAAGTCAAGAGTCGTATATATTGACCCAATAGCATATATTGAAAATAGAGCCAATCAACAATTTTAAGCATCATTTTTGTTCTCATTGACCCAGAATTAGTAAAGTTGGACTACATTTATTTCAGAAGCATTTTGGCTGTAGAGCAGTGTAACCTCTCCAGCTACTATTGTCTCTCTAACTTTCCCTTCCTGGGCAAAATAATTAACAAAGCACATGTTACATCAACTAATTGACCTCCTGAGGCCCCTTCCAACCCTGATATTCTATGGATTCTAATGTCCCTGATGCATTACAATCAGCCTTTGGACCAGGGAACAGCACCGAGGCAACTCTAGTGGCACTTTTAACCACTGACAGGCATAATCTTAATGCTCATACTGATGGACCTCTCTGCAGCATTTCACAGAGCAGACCTTAAATGTAATATTAATAAGCCTTAACACTAAGAATAAATGTAACAATTACAGTTGTTCCAATCATTACCTCTCACCACTCATCAGTCTTCTGGAAAGGAATTACTCCTCCTTTCCAAAAGCTCTCAAGTGCAGAGTTCCACAAGGATCCATACTATTTCCCCCCATTTCCCTTCCACACCTTTGACACCCCTGATAAGTCACTGGGAGAGACAGTGAGACATGTCTACACTTAAGATGCTGTAGCAGCACACTTCACTGTAGACACTACTTACACTGATGGGAGAAGCCCACCTCCCCAAGGCCTGGTCTACACTACGCGTTTAAACCAATTTTAGTAACGTTAAATCGATTTAACCCTGCACCCATCCACACAATAAGGCCCTTTATATCGCTATAAAGGGCTCTTAAAACCGGCTTCTGTACTCCTCCCCGATGAGAGGAGTAGTGCTGAAATCGGTACTGCCGTGTCGGATTAGGGTTAGCGTGGCCGTAAATCGACAGTGTTGACCTACAGGTGGTATCCCACAGTGCACCACTATGACCGCTCTGGAAAGTGATCTGAACTCGGATGCACTGGCCAGGTAGACAGGAAAAGCCCAGCGAACTTTGGAATTTCATTTCCTGTTTGGCCAGCGTGGAGAGCTCACCAGCACAGGTAACAATGCAGTCTCCTGAGAATCGAAAAAGAGCTCCAGCATGGACCTCACGGGAGTTACTGGATCTGATCGCTATATGAGGAGAGGATTCCGTGCTAACAGAACTCCAGTCCAAAAGACGAAATGAAAAAACATTTGAAAAAATTTCCAAGGCCATGATGGAGAAAGGTCAGACCAGGGGCTCAGTGCAGTGCCGTGTGAAAGTTAAGAAGCTCAGACAAGCCTACCAGAAAACCAAAGAAGCAAACGGAAGGTCCGGGGCAGGGCCGAAAACATGCCGCTTCTACGCTGAGCTGCATGCAATTCTAGGGGGGGTCCGCCACCACTACCCCACCTCTGTCCGTGGATTCTGAGGTGGGGGTGGTAATCTCATCCATGGCTGAGGATTCTGCGGATGGGGAAGATGAGGAGGAGGATGAGCTTGCAGAGAACACACAGCACTCCGTTCTCCCCAACAGCCAGGAGCTTTTTCTCACCCAGATGGAATTACCCTCCCAGCCCTCTCAAGCCACTAGCCCAGACAATGAAGCCATGGAAGCGACCTCTGGTGAGTATACCTTTGTAAATATAAAACATGGTTTAAAAGCAAGCATTTTTTAAAGATTAATTTGCCCTGAGGACTTGGGATGCATTCGTGGCCAGTAGTACAGTTATTGGAGAAGTCTGTTAACATGTCTGGGGATGGAGTGGATATCCTCCAGGGACATCTCCATGAAGCTCTCCTGGAGGTACTCCAAAAGCCTTTGCAGAAGGTTTCTGGGCAGGGCAGCCTTATTCCGTCCTCCATGGTAGGACACTTGACCACGCCATGCATGTAGCAAGTAATCTGGTATCATTGCATGACAAAGCCTAGCTGCGTATGGTCCCGGTGATTGCTGGCATTCAAGCAACATCCGTTCTTTATCTCACTGTGTTATCCTCAGGAGAGTGATATCGTTCATGGTAACCTGGTTGAAATTCAGGAATTTAATTAAGAGGACAGAGATGGCCATTCCTACTGGGCTGTTTTCCTGTTGCTTAAAAGAAATCCTTCCTTGCAGGTAGCCAAGCAGGCGGAGGGGGGCAGGGGATGGCACTGAACTTTTTCGCATTTGGCTAGCAGGGATCTTCCATGATACCTGCCACACGGTGCGGGGAGGGGTAAAGCGATCATCCCAGAGAATTGGATTGTGGGGGTGGTTTCTGCTGCTGCATGTTAACAGGAAAGAAGCAGCACTGAACGGGATTTGCTTGGTATTTGGGAAAGGAGGGCACTGTGTATATGAAGGCTGCAGAAGCTGAAAGACAATGGCTTACCATGGACGCATGCAAGCTGAATTCTGCTGCCCCGACCTGCGTCTGTGAGATCTCTTAACACTAGAGCTGCTGGCACTCAATATTAAGATGCAAAATGCAACCTTGTAGTGAAATCACATGTGCTATGTAAGGTGAATAGTCTTGTTCACCGTGAAAGAGTATAAGCATTGTCCTGTAAAATGTATCTTTTTAAATACTTCTCTCCCTTTTTTCCCTCATTCATGCAGCTGCAAATTTTTCAAGCCTCCCTACTCCATCCTGAAGAGTATCTCAGATAAGGCGCGGAAAAAAAAGATGCGAGACGAAATGTTCTCGGAAATCACGGAAGTGACCCGCAATGAAAGAGCTCATCTGAATGAGTGGAAGGACGTGGTATCAAATTACAGGAGAGATGCCAGTAAACGTGAGGATAGGAGGGACCAACGTGAGGACAGGAGAGACACTCGAGATGAGAGGTGGTGGCAGGAAGATCAGCAGCGGCGGGATGCAACGCTGGGGCTGCTGCGTGATCAAACTGACATCCTACGACGTCTGGTGGAGCTTCAGGAACAGCAGCAGGGTCACAGAGTGCTGCTGCAGCCCCTGTGTAACTACCCTCATCATGTTCCATATCCTCCTCACCCAGACGTGTAAGTATGCGTGGGGGAGGCTCCGTGCTCCCGCCCACTACACCCCCGTGGACAGCCCAACCAAAAGGCTGTCATTATTTTGACATTTTTTTAGTGGCCTTTTCCTTCCCTCCTATCCTCCTCCCAAACCACACCCCGGGCTACCTTGTCAGTTCTCTCCCTCTTTTTATAATGACTTAATAAAGAATACATGATTTTTAAACGATAGTGAATTTATTTGCTTAAGCAAGCTGTAATCAAAGGGGGGAGGGTGGGTTGCTTACAGGGAATGAGTCAATCAAGTTCATCAAGGGGAAACAAACACAGCAGTCACACCGTACCCTGGCCCGTGATGAAACTCGTTTTCAAAGCTTCTTTGATGTGCACTGTTTCCTGGTGTGCTCTTCTAATCGCCCTGGCATCTGGCTGCACGAAATCAGCTGCCAGGTGATCTGCCTCAGCCTCCCACTCTGCCATAAAGGTCTCCCCCTTACTCTCACAGACATTGTGGAGCACACAGAAAGCAGCAATAACAATGGGGACATTGGTTTGGCTGAGGCCTGAGTGAGTCAGTAATGTGCGCCAGTGCACCTTTAAACAGTCAAATGCACATTCTACCACCATTCTGCACTTGCTCAGCCTGTAGTTGAACAACTCCTGACTACTGTTCAGGCTGCCTGCGTATGGCTTCAGGAGCCATGGCATCAAGGGGTAGGCTGGGTCCCCCAGGATAACTACAGGCATTTCAACATCCCCAACTGTTATTTTCTGGTCTGGGAAGTAATTCCCTTGCTGCAGCTGTTTAAACAGAGTAGTGTTCCTGAAGACGCGAGCATCATGAACCCTTCCCGGCCATCCCACGTGGATGTTGGTGAAACTTCCCTTGTGATCCACCAGTGCTTGCAGCACCATTGAGAAGTACCCCTTGCGGTTTACATACTGGGTGCCCTGGTGCTCCGGTGCCAAGATAGGGATATGGGTTCCATCTATCGTCCCCCCACAGTTAAGGAATCCCATTGCAGCAAAGCCATCCACATTGACCTGCACGTTTCCCAGAGTCGCAACCTTTCGCAGCAACAGCTTAATGATTGCTTTGGCTACTTGCATCACAGCAGCCCCCACAGTAGATTTTCCCACTCCAAATTGATTCCTGACTGACCGGTAGCTGTCTCGTGTTGCAAGCTTCCAGAGAGCTATTGCCACTCACTTCTCAATTGTGAGGGCTGCTCTCATCTTGATATTATGGCGTTTCAGGGCAGGGGAAAGCAAGTCACAAAGTTCCATGAAAGTGCCCTTACGCATGCGAAAGTTTCGCAGCCACTGCGAATCGTCCCAAACCTGCAAAACTATGCAGTCCCACCAGTCTGTGCTTGTTTCCCGGGCCCAAAATCAGCGTTCAGTGGCTAGAACCTGCCCCATTACCAGCAGGATCTCCAAAGCGCAGGGGCCCGCGGTTTGAGAGAATTCTGTGTCCATGTCCTCATCACCGCGCTGCCATAGCCACCTCCTCCTCACCTGCCTTTGCAGGTCCTGGTTCAGCATAGGCTGCACAAGAATGCGCGAGGTGTTTACAAAGTCCACGATTGCAGTCTTGATCTGAGCAGGTCCATGCTTGCTGTGCTATAGTGTTTGCACAGTTCACCCAGGAAAAAAAGGCACGAAATGGTTGTCTGCTGCTTTCACGGAGGGAGGGGTGAGGCTGTACCCAGAACCACCCACAATGTTTTTTGCCTCATCAGGCACTGGGATCTCAACCCAGAATTCCAAGGGGCGGGGGAGACTGCGAGAACTATGGGATAGCTATCCACCGTGCAACGCTCCAGAAATCGACGCTAGCCTCGGTACATGGACGTACACAGCCAAATTAATGTGCTTAGTGTGGCCACGTGCACTCGACTTTATACAATCTGTTTTACAAAACCGGTTTATGTAAAATCGGAATAATCCCGTAGTGTAGACATACCCCAAGATGCAGTAGCTAGGTCAACAGAAGAGACATAGCTATACCAACAAATTCCTAGTGTAGACCAGACCTTATCTGACAACAATCTGCAGACAACATTCAACTATTTCTCTCATTCAGCACTGATGCAACTACTGCCTCTAACAGGATACTAGTATGCCTACAAGAGATGGGCTCTTGGATGGGTACCATGATGGCAGATGAAGTCATGTTGATAAATACAAAGTAATGCACATTGGAGAGAAAAAATTTGAACTGAATTAACTATTACTCAAGAAAAGGACCTGGGCATCACTGTAGACAGCTCAGTGAAAACAGCTCAATTTACACCTGTGGTAAAAAAGCTGACAAGCATTGAAAACATAATGCTATTATAAAAATCTCTGGATTAGATGAACTATGGATCCCATACAAAGTTTCATAAGAATTGGCTTAACGTAAATCCTCCTTTGTGCTTTCAGCCCAAATCTTTTTCTATATCACATGATAAAGTAACTAAAGTCCTACTGACTTGTCAATTACTCATTGAATGCACTTGTTAATTTGCTCCCCAAATGGCTGTAGTGATTTTAAAGCCACAATTTTTTATATTTTAATCTAGTAGCTTGTCAGGAGGGCACAAATAACCCATAAAAAGCTTGTAAATTTGTATATGTATTCTATGTTAGGTGATTACACTACACCAGGAATATTCTCATTATAAATCAGTTTCATCCTACCGTCAAAGTCAAATTTTCTATTATATTTTACCTTTCAAGAAGAATCTTGTTCTCTAGTTACCTTTTAGTAAGGCAGAATACCTCTGTGGACAACTGTCAATACAGATCTAGACATACATTTTAGTGAAGAGTCTATTTCCAATGTACATGGGGGTCACTTTTAAAGGCACAGTGATTTAAACTCTTTATATGGAGAAAGGCATTTCCCATAGCTACTGACAATCTGTCAGTAAGTCACCCCTCTTACTGAGTAGAGTAACAACCTGCACTTTCATAACAAAAAATTAAATATTCATCTAACTTGATCACCAGTTTACTGTAAAAAGACTGAATTCTTCCTCCCTCCATGCCCACATCCTCACCTAAAATTAGAAGCAGCAGCAGATCAACCATAGCAGGTACTCTGAAAAGCTAAGATGCACAGTGAACTCCACTAGTTTAAGATAGATTTTTCTACTTTTTAGAAACAAAAAGAATGTAGCCTTCTGCAAGACTGGTGTATGCTCAGATTTTCTTTAGTTACAAAGCTTCTTTGTAACATATTAATGAAATTAAGATCTTACACTTGATTTAGCCCTCAGACTGCCTTCTTAATAAATCTGAACTATCTAATCAATTCAGACATACTTAAGTTAATAAATAAAAATCAATTAAAATTAAGTGCTGAAATATGGCACACTCACACTTGGTAGGTCTATTGAACTCTCTGGATTACATACTAATTGAGAATAAAAGTAGCAGAATCAGGCCTTGCGTGCATAATTATGTATGTATATTCTCAGCGAGGTTAATACTTGATTTCCAGTATACATATTATGAGCTTGATATAGAAATTACTAGGCGAAATTCAGTGTCCTGTGTTATACAAATCACGGTGATCTTAATGGTCCTTTCTGGCCTTTGATAATATTACCTAAAAACTACTAGTCAAAAAGTTTCAAATTACCTCCACTGTAGCTAAAGCTATGTCCACACTAGGAGAGCTTGTATAGTATAGAAATGATATACTATACCACCAAAGTGTACTGTAACAGGGCTCCACTTCCTGCCCCTCTTCCTGGGGCCTGTTTGCTGCCCCTAATAAGGCTCAGAAAGACTTCAGGGCTGTGAAACATCCATGTCTATTTATACAAGGTTCTCCCACCAGCAGTGTCTGTCTATATAGAAATCTTGCAGGATTAGTCACCTCCTTTACAGGCAGAGGCAGTCTTCAGCTAGGAGGCATCCAGTTCTCTTCCTGACTGACTTTGCCCTGGCACCTCCCAGCCTTTATAGCTCTTGGCTTGTCAGGCTAGCAGATGTTGCCAAACCTCAGGCCAGCATCAGGCCTTTTCCATCAGCCCCAATCTCTTTCCCCTGATTGGAGCTGACTGGGCAGGAGCTAATTAGGTGCTTTTGCACCAGCAGCCTGCTACAGTATCTACCGTGGATGCAGACAAAACAGCAAACCACACTCTGTACCAGTAAAAGCAGTTTTGCCAGTGCAGCTGAATCTACACTACAGCATAGCTGTACCGGCAGAAGTCTGTAGTGTAGACAAGGCATAAACTTCCCTTAATGGTATCTACAATCAATAGAGTGTGAATTCAGTTCATCTCCAGGCTCAGAAACAGCTGCTACATGCTCTTCTCCTGAGGGCATTCTGCACCAAAAAGTTAAAAATTCTGCAACCTTTATTTTGCAAATAAATGTGGAGGCTCCAGCATGGCACTGAGGAGAATAGGCCACTGGCTGCACATGGCAGATCACTGTGCAGCTGCCCCCAGGACATGGACTCAGTGGTAAGGCTGCACCCAATCCTGAC
The DNA here is from genome assembly GCF_025201925.1 of Gopherus flavomarginatus. Classification (NCBI taxonomy): domain Eukaryota; kingdom Metazoa; phylum Chordata; order Testudines; family Testudinidae; genus Gopherus; species Gopherus flavomarginatus. The sequence continues at coordinate 56,725,568 of NC_066626.1, read as the reverse complement.
ACATTGCAAGGACTGGGCCTGCCACAGAAACACCCCAGGTCCCTGACCTCCATGTGGGCAGCCAGGCTCAGAAAGGCAGGATCCAAGCATGGAGGGCTTTGTGTTGGGGGACCCAGGTGTGGGTTGAGAGGGTTCTGTGTGGGGCAATCTGAGTGTGGGCAGCTCAGTGGGGAATCTGGCTGCAGGGGGCATCTGGATGCACGGGGTCTTGTTGGGAGGTTCTGGGTGCAATGGTAATGGGACTCTGAAGGGGGATACAGGTGAAGGTGGTTGGGGCTCTCGGCAGAGAAGTCTGGGTTGGGGGACAGAGCTCAAGAGTGAGGTATGGGGAGCTCAGTGGGGGGGGTTAGAGATGCTCAGGGAGTGGGGCTCTGTGATGTGGGGATCCACGTGCAGCTGGTTGGGGCTCGGTGGGGATCCAGGTGTGGGTGGCTCATTGAGGTGGTCCAGGTGCAGAGGGAGTGGGGGTTCTGAGTGAGAATGAGGGCTGAGACTCAGCAGGAGGATCTGGAAATGAGGGGGTCTGGATGCATGAGGGTGGGTCAGATGGGGGAGAAGTTCCATGTACGAGGGTCAGGTGGAGACGAATTTGCAGAGCTTCCTGCAGCCGGGGGGAGAAATCAGGGGGTGTGTCTGACCCGCCCCAGACGCCATACAGGCAAAAAGAAAATCCCATCCTCCCCAGCCCAGCTGGGACTAGCAGCTAAGCCTAATACAAGGTAGGAGCCACCAGCGCGTCTTCCCCAGTCCCGCCTCCTGCCCCACAGTGATTTCTCTCTCTGCCAGCTGCCCTTGACACCCGAAACATACTGATGGTGACGGTCACGTGACTGACCTTTTGGCTTTTTTTTGCTTCCCTGCCAGAAAGTCATTTTTTTTTGCAGGGAAGCAAAGAAATCTGTGGACAACATAAATTCTGCACATTACTCCCCCAGGAGTAAGACTCATATGCCTGACATTTTTCTGAAGCTACTATCAGGCTTTACAGAATTTCAGCTTTCACAAAAAAAGGTCTAAGTGTTATACTTGCATCAAATGGCTCAAATTTTGAGCTAAGAAACCAGCAAAGATGTCTGGGGGTAGTCTTCAGTGGACAGCTAACCTGAGGTTTTAGCCCTGCCATCCTTATCATCCACCCAGAAAGCCATCTGACCAGGCTTCGGAGGTGCTTTGAGCCTGGGCTGGCTTACATGGCTGGATGCCAAGGTCAGTATCCTAAGTTTGGCTGAAACATGCCCACTTTGCAATGAGGAAGCAGGTAAAAATCCAAGTCACTCTGCTGACAGTCCTACCATGCATATCCCGCAGTTCCTCACGAGGGTCAGGCAAGTTGTACAACTGACAAGGAAAGAATCCTAGAGCATCTCAGCACAAAGAAGCATGGGCTTTGATCCCAGATATACACTGACAAGTGCAGAAGCAATGAGGACATAATATTACAGGTAGTGATTTGCTATGGGGATGCTCACAAATGGACTATACTAACCATCATGCCACTCACCCAGGTTAACAGTGCAGTGAAGACTTATCTTATATGACTCCTACAACACTATCTCCAAAATATGGGACCTGCCCTAACCTCTTCCTTTCATTAAGATATTACAATTTCATTTGTCATAAGAAAGGAAAGGGAGTTTTACAGATCTGTAATGACTCATTCTGGTGCTTTAAGTGGTTAGTATTTGAGAGAGGACCCTCAATTACTTTAATCCCAAAGAACCAAATGCAATCAAAGAAAGTTTAGTTAAGTCCATCAGCATACATCTACACTAGCGAGCTTACAGCAGTGACACTGCCAGATCACTCCTGTAGCTGCCCTATGCTAGCAGGAGTGAGCGCGCCACTTGACATAATAAAACCGCCTCCTTGAGTGGCAATAATGTCTGAGGGAGAAGCTCTCCTGTCAACAGTTCTGTATAGTCCAGTGTTTCTGCTGGTACAAGTTATGTCACTCGGGGGAGGGAGAAGTGATTTTTTTACACTCGAGCAATTTAAGTTATACCGACAAACGTGTTAGTGAGACAAAGCCTAAAACTAGTTCAGTGTAGTGTAGGCATGGCTGAAAACCCACCAAATGGGAGCCTAGCTCAAGGAGTCCAGTAGAGCTCTCATAGGATGCACAATCCACAGTGATTGTGGCTTCTTATTCTGGTGATCCACACGGGTGAAGTTTGGAAAAGTACCCCCACCTTTTTTACACCCTAATTCTGCCTTTGTTGATCACATTAACTCACACAAACATCCCTGATCCAACTATAACCACCTCTGTAAATAAAATTAGCTAATTCAATTTTTCACAAATTTAGTTTGAGCTATTGTAATCCCTTCAATTGTAAAATTACAAGAGCTTTCATTTTCAGTGCTTAAGAAACAAAACTAGTTGTAATGTTAAAGAGCTTGGTGCGATACTGCTTCAGTTCCTTTATAAAAAGTAGAAATACAGCAAAGTCCCAATCACTTAAACAGCAACTACATTGCTCACAAGAAAAATAATAATAAATAATAATAATGAAGAAGTGCCTTTGACTAGCACAAGTAAATGCCCAGGAGCAGAATTAAGCTACATTAAGTCCCAGTTAAAGTCTGATCTTTTTTCTAAAGAATTCCCCAACGCATCACTTTGCAACACAGAAGGCGTCAGCATCTGGAAGCACGGAACAGGAGAGTTTCAAGGGAAAGCGCTCTGGAAGCGGACACACACCAGACACCAACGCGGCTCTGTTAGGAGGTCACTGGGGACGAACTGCGGCGACTCAGGTTTTTTCCCAGAGCAGGTATCCCGGGGTTGCTCCCAAGACCAAGCGCGGCCACCCGGATCAGCGCCGGGCTCTCTAGGCAGGAAGCGCCCGCGGTGCCTTTCAGCGGCGCCGGCAAGAGTCCACGACGCCCCGTTGGCGCGCGACGCTCCTCCTTAGACCTCAACTCCGAGCCTCCATGAGCATCGCCCCCGCCTCGCGCTGCCGCAGGGCCCCAGCGCCGAGCACCGGCAAGCGGCCTTCCCGCCGTATGACACCTGGCCCTAACGAACGGGGGGCGGGACACAGCGCGGCAGGGGGGAGCCTGCCCCAAGGGACCCCGCCGCCTCCGCGCGCACCAGGTCAGGGCTCCCGCCCGCTTTCCCCTGCCAGGTCATGTCACCTCCCTCCACTGCCCTCCCACCCCCGTAGCCCCGCTCCCGCGGAACCTTTACCTAGGTCGGCTCCGCTCGCCGCTGGCTCCCTCCCGCCTCCGCCTGAGCGCGTGGTTCGGACTCCAACGGAGCAACCCTCCTCTTCGCCCGCTAGTGCCTCAGAAACCTTCCCGGCACCCCCCGCGCCTATCGCTCCGGGTCACATGCCGCTGACGGCACCGCCCACTCCTTCCTTCCCCCCACCCGCTCTTGACTCGCCTCAACTCTGCCCCTTTTACGCCCGCCCACTCACTTCCGCTCCACTTCCCTCCCCATCCCGCAACTTCCTTTCCCTCGACGGCATCTCCTTCCGGGTTCGCCTGCCGCGCGGTGTATTGTGGAGAGAAATCTCTTTCCCTCCTCCCTTCAACCCACCGAGTCCCCTTGGGGCGCATGCGCAATAGCAGCCTCCCATCTTTCTCCCAGGCAGAGCCAGAGACTCACAGCAGCAGTAGCAGCAGCTGATGATGAAGACGAGAGAGGGGGGGACTGGGGGACCTTTTATTTATATTGTTAAAGGGACAGAGCACTAATTCCATCTTGAATTGGTGTGTGTGGAGGGGGAGGGGGTTGGTGTGAGGAGCCTGAGTTTCTCCCCCCAGCCCAGCCCTGCTAGAGGATCCCAGGGAGACACAGGGAGAGAAGGAGAGTTTCTTCCCCCCCTTGGCCGTCAGAGGAGAGAGAAAGAGACCAAAAGCCTCTTAGCAACACAGCCCCTTCTCTCTCTGCTAATGCTGCTTGGCCCTGGCTGGAGACACCTCACCAACACACACACACGAGCAGCAGCCAGTTCACTAGCTCCCCCACCCCCTGCTCTCCCCTCCTCCCCCTTTATTACCCTTTGTGTGTGTCTCTTTCTCCACTGCTCCAGGGAAGGGAATAAAAGTGGGGTGCAGCCAAGGTAAGTGTGTTTGTGTGTGGGGAAGCAATACCGCCTCCCAGCTCTGCCTCTCGCTCTAGGGCAGGCAGTTTTGGGGGCTGGGGGTTGGGAAGGTGTTTGTTTTCTGGATCCATCTTTTAGCTTTGATGATAGTTGGATTGTTTACTGGTTTGGCAAAGTGGCTTATTTTTCCTGCTCCAAATGAAACACTTCAGTTTTGTGTCTTACTCTAATCTTCATGCCCCCCTTTGGGCAGAAGATATTATAGTGTTCATATCTGTCACTTTTTACTCACTCTTTGAGGAAGTGGAAACCTTTCTCTGTGTCCTGCCTCAGTTTTATTTATTTTTCAGTTAATGAGGAAATGTCATGGAGTAGATGATGATCAGGCATTGCTAGTGGTACCCTCAAGTGTGTTCCAATATCTCTCTCTTTTTGGAGCTGCTTCTGATTTGGGGATTTGCTGTTTCTGGGAGCTGTATTTGTCTTTTGGTTTTCATGGGTAGTTGTCTTTTTAATAAATAGTTTTTCTGTGTAGAGAAGTAGGTGAAGTATTAAAAGGTGTTTGGGCCAAGGTTTGTTTTATTTATGATTTCTTTCAAATGTGCATATATTTCGTATGTCAGAATAAGAAATTCAAATGACAAAAAGAATAATATGGAGCTGGAAGCACTTTGGAATTTATCATCTGTCTTTGTTTTGTGTAGTTGCATGTTGCCATTGTTAACAATCTGAATAAATAAACTTAGTTACATAATCATTAAGGCCCTGATCCTACAAAGATTTATATACTTACTTTACTTTAAGCATCTGAGTAGTCCCTATATAGAACTACTCTAATATATAAATATTAGCAAGATCAGGGCCTATGCAATAAATCATCTCAATACTTAGCTAGAGTAAACAGTTAGCTTCTGTTAAAATTTTTATGTTAATTTTTTTTCATGGTTTTCTGATAGGAAGGCCAAACCTGTCCAGCAGTATTTATGCTGCGCTAGATAGTTGTCTGGCTTAGGTACCACTTTCATTTTAACTAACCAGTTTCTTTATTAATGTAAGATTCACATGTCAAAAAAATCTGAGTTTTGTGTGACTTAGGATGACAATAAAACTTCTGAATATATTTTCAGGACAACATCAGAAAAGTCCTATTAGAGTCATAAGAATCCAGAAGAAAGAGTTTAGGAGTTAATGATAAACTGGGTTTGTATTTCAATGTCATCTTTTTTACAAGGACACTTGTTTTAAAAAACACCATTGTCTGCGAATAATTTGTGTTTGTTTTTCATGTAACTGTCTTTTAAAAAGAGAACTATGTGCTTTTAATTTAGTAAATAATGCAACGTATTTCTGAACTGTGAGGTAGGCCAGGGATTGTGCATTTCAGTGGGGCATCTCAGCAAAATGGGATTCAGCTTCATATATGCATCTTTATCCTGTATTTGAAGAGGAATACACAAAAAAGTCTTCACTTGTAAATGCTTATGTATCTCTTATCCCATAATTTGCATCAGCAAAAAATATTTTGGGTAAAGCAGCAATATCATGATCAAGTTGGCAATATGAAAACAACAATTTGATCAAGTTGGAAAGGATTGTAGGAAAATAAATTTAGAAGGATACTTGACAAATATTGTTAGAGATTGGAGTAGCAAATGTTACTATAGTTCGGTAGAATTGTCTTGCTTTTAGTTTTCTATTTCGCTTGTGAAGACAAAACAACTTGCTGTATTCAGAATTATTTAAAAATCAAATTTGTAAAGTAATATTTCTTGTAAAGATCAGCAAATATGTATAGTTCTTGAGAACTGTGGTTGTTTATTTATTTTACTACAAGCAACAGTGGAAACACACAACTAAAAGCTTATCCAGGAATAACATTTTTTTCATGTTTCATACCAACCTGCTATCCTGTAAATAGTTCTTTTCTTACTCTGAGTTACCGTTGATGTTTTTCATTTGCACATAGAAACCTATGTATTATGTTCAAGATTATGCCCCCAGTATCAGTGTTATTTCAAGTCCATCTGCAATTTGTTGTGCAAACACAGATATTCAGATGGATAATTTGTTATTTATTACCTAGGGCAACACTTTCTTTACTGGTTTAATGTTAAAAAATATGTAAATTAAACTGGTTTCTCAGTAAAAACAAATGAGTAAAATTTCTGAAATCCCAGTTTTGATTTGTTAACCCAATATTTTGACAGATTCTTCTCCATAGAGTGGAACTATGTTTGAAACCTTAGCTTGCTTAGGCTCTGATCCTACAGTCAGGTCTCTGCTGGCAGACCATCACTGATTTCACTGGAGCTTATCTTGTGGAATATAGGTCCAAGGCCTTGGATGATAATCCATTCAGAGCAGGGACAGTCTATTTCTGTGGCTTATAGTGCACTATGCTGCAAGAAGGCCTTAACTCGAATAGGGCTTTACAGGATGCTGCCATAATATGAAATATTTAATAATTTTCTAAGAACTACATCTATCAACTGGAATCATGGGAAACTGTTAGGCACCAACAATTATTACTAAGTAGCAATTTTTTTGTTCTGTTTTTAAGTCTTTATGCTAATATCATAGGAAAATTTTCAAGATTTTTGATTTTTTTTTTTAGGCATTGAGGAACATCTATGTATTTTTCCCTGTTGCGTAACTGGATCATTTGTATATCCAACATTAGTAATTATTTTTTGTGTCTCTTATTCATTTTCTTTACCAAAAATGTATGTCTGGAAAGTTAATTTTGAATTTATAAGGAATCTACAATAACTATATTTAGGCTATACCAGATTAACAACAAGGAAAACATTTAAAGATCTTATTCAGGCCAGACCCGTACCTCGATATTTTTAAATTAAAAATTATCTGTCTTTTCTTGCTTATCCAGTACTAACTTTGTGATCAGTTTATTGGTTTGTTAGTTAATTTAGGTGAGCATGCTGATCTTTATTTTAATCAGATATAAAGGTTTTTGTAAAGCAGTGTTATTGTTCCCCTTAAACAAAACTTATTACCTTTCTCCGGTCCTGACCCTTGCTCTCTTCATTGGGAGTTTAGTGTTCTCTGCATGTCTTAGGAAAAAACGAGCCTTTGTGGGATCATTAACAACTTTACTAACAAAAAACTGTCTGTTTTATTTTTCATTCATGCTTTTTTTTACTAATCTGTCAATAGACTGTTTCACTATATTCTTCACAGTGATTTTATGTATGGGAGATCAGCATTCAGAAACTCGTTGCTTGAACGCAACCAGTAACTACAGTGTTAGCTTGTGAATCAGCATTAAGTCCTTGACCTCACTCCTGCAAGCTGCTCTTTGGTGGTAGATCCTTGTGCCCATGTGGAGTTCCATTGACTTCAGTGGGGCATCATGCAGTGTAAGAGCCCACAAGTGCAGTTCTCAGAATAAGGGCCTTAGTTATAAATGGCCTAGGGTAAAATTTTCAAAAATGCTTACATCTCATTTTCAAAGTGACTTATAGACACTTAGAAGCCAAAATCTCATTGACTTTCAGTGAGACTTAGGAGATAAGAGCTTAAGTTACTTTGAAATTGAGACGTGGGCCCTTAGTCACGGAGGCTTTTGAAAATGAATTCCCCAATTTTGGTTTCATTGAAATCAATGAGAGTTTTGACAGTCACTTCAACAGGAGCAAGACACAGCTCACAATAGAGAGCCTTCTTTACTTTTCATTTGTTAGTGTCTGTAAAAAAAATTTTTCAGTTTGTTACCTGGATTAATGTTACTCATACAGCTGCCAATAAGGTTAATTTAGCTTGTATAAGAACAAAATACACATTATTTATTAAAAGGAACATGGAATGAAATTGTACAAAAAGATTGGAGCCTTAGATCTACTTTCCTGTAATACATAAGGGGTTTCAGTGTTTAAGTACAGTTAATGCAAATAAATTGTGCTAATATTTTAACTAACTTTAGCAGTTATGACCCCAAATCATTCTTTGATTGTTAATTACATTTATATAGTATCTATTTTTAGATTAACCACCTAAAAGTGAGAGGGAGGTTCAGGCCTTATACTCATGAATTCATTAGCTTCTTTGCTAATGCTGCCTAAACAGAGTGAAGTGTAAGATAATTATGAAGTTGTGTGTGTGTATGCATGTGTGTGTATACAAACACGTCTTAAATTATTCTTAATCTAATATCTGGTTATGCTGGCTGAAGTTTTTTTTTTTTAAAAGGAACTGTATGGCTCAGGGAGTTGATAATGGAGTACATCTAGATTGTTGACTTGAATCCAGCAAGAGGAACCAAAGTCACTACCATGTCATAACTAGTCATTGACCTTTCTGAAATATGTTGACCATCCCAGTTCAGCTCCTAGATGACAGATGTCCACATCACAAAAATCTCCATTACTTCCTATCTTTCTCATCTGAATGGAAGGTGACGTGAATGCCCCTCTCATCACTAGAGGTGGTTCATCTGAAATAGGATTGAGGCTCATTGTCATGACAGTTCAGAGAAGTTCTTGAATTGCTGGTACTACTTCAGTTTTCTGGAGAAAAAGAGGATTCAACCCTGTCAAGTTGGCACTCTTTTCATGACCACCACTAATGTCTTTAAAAACTGAATAGGTGATATTTTTGAAAATTCTTTTAGAAGTTTATATTAATTTCCATTAGAACAGAAAATAAAGGATTAATTCATTTTTCTGGGATTAAGATGTGGAATGCACTGTTATCATTTTACTACAGCAGAGTTAATTTTCTTGTACAGAGATGATTTAAACATGTTAACGCTATTGCTGGTAACTAAACCCTGCAGAGCTGATTATTCATTTTATTTGTTTTATTCCAGAGTAAGAGGAGAGTCAGGTCCAGTATTTTTAAGATTAAAATTCTCAGGTTTTCAGACAATTGTAGATTTTCATAAACCTAAGCATTTAAGTCAGAAGTTGCTTTTGTGATTTATCAAAGAACTTGACAGTTATTTGAAATGAAAATTGAAGCTTCAGTTTTAGGGTCTTTCAGTCATTGCGTAACTAGCCTAGCTGCTCTAAAAGTGAAGAGAAATTCCCAAGTGGGGGAACCAGAACAGTTGTCAACTGTTTGCACAACAAATCCTTCTGGATCAAATGGTGATATTCTCAACATTTAAATAAAGAGAAGCTTGCAATAATGTTGCCACACACGTTGCTGCCAAAGGAAACAAATATAAGGATAGCTAAGAGAAAAATAGAACTGATCAGTATAATAGAATTTAAACATAAATCTATATAATAAATGTGATTAGTTTTACTATCTTCATTTATAATACTTCATTTTTTCATAGATTGCAAGGAAATTTTAATTTGCTCATAATTTTAATTAATAATTTTAAGCTACTGTGGGGTATTAATAACTTTTGCATTTTGTTTTCCTTTAAATGAAGTAGTATGTATGTATGTGTACAATTCTTGATCCTACAAGGACTTATACCTAATTTTACACATCCCACTGAATGGCACATGCTTATGTCTTCGTAGGACTGTGACCATACTAGGTACCAGCTACATCAAACAACTGATGTGTTTCAGCCCTTTCTTACATATTCTTACTACCAAGTATGTGATTGAGATTAACATACGGTTTAACAGTTTTAAATGATGTTCTGAGGTTCTCATCCTGCAGAGCCTTATGGATGTGCTCAATTTTATTGACTTGAGTGAGATTTCTTATCTGTGTGAAGTTAAGCCTGCAAGTAAATCTTTGCAGGATCAGGGCCTAAAATCTTTTAACTACTTTCTTAATAGAAAGAAGAATTTTTATGTATGTAGTGCTTTTACTAAGATAACATCATGTTATAAAAAGTAGTTGAGCAGAGTAATCCATGACGAAGGTTATAAAGTTTTCAGATGTTTGTGGCAAACTCTGGATTTTGTCAGCATAGAATTTCCTGTTTGGGTGTTTCGGAGTTTCATTATGGCGTGGGAAGGTTGTTTCATGGGATAAAACATGAGTTTTGTTTGACAGTGAAGATTTGAAAAAATGGAAATGTAGATTTAAATTGATAATGACATATAATTTAAGTATGTTGTAATTGACTCAACACTATTCGAAATAAGAAATTATTTCAATACTAGACTATATTAATATTTCAAAGTTTGATAAAACATTCCATTTTGAAGTATAGAACAAAGCATTTGAAAAATGTTCTGTTTTGCAGTGCTCTTTTGAAAAGTTTTATTTAAGTTTTGAAGGATTAGATCAAGTTTCTCCAGGATAGTCCTTATTGGAAAATTTAAATCATCCTTCTCAGAAAATGAAATATAATCAAATTCCAGTTTAGAACTGTCTTAGTTTTTTGTTTTTGTTTTTTTTTTTCATATTCTAACCTTTACTGTTTCAAAATATTTTCCTTCTTTTAACATTTTGTCGCACAAGTTCTTGATGAAGGGTTTCTTGGCCATTTTAGAAGCTGTAATCTAGTTAAAAGGTTTGTTTATATTTCCCATCTCTGTTCTGTTGACGATATTAGAATGCAGGCCAGAGCCAGACATCTAACTGTTTATAACATTCAAACTTCAATTAAAGCTACAGGGTTCAGTTTACTAAATATCAATAGGTTCATGCCTGCTTCAAATAATTACCAGGAATTATGGAAGTAGTATGATAGCCTATAGTTCCTTTCCTCCCCCAATACGCTACTCAGAAACTCTATATTTTGTTATTTGTATTTCACACATAGAAGGCCTACATACATTTATTGGGTTTCAAAAATTTTGGTTCACACTTGGGTGTGGTAGTATATATATAATGATTGTTATGGTTCAAGTCCTTTCTGGGGACAAATTTCCACTGACTTGAATAGAAGTTTTGCCCCAGTTAGGATTGCAGAATACATCTCTGCCTCGATATAACACAACCCGATATAACACGAATTCTGATATAACACGGTAAAGCGGTGCTCCGGGGGGGTGGGGGGCTGCACACTCTGGTGGATCAAAGCAAGTTCGATATAATGCGGTTTCACCTGTAACACGGTAAGATTTTTTTGGCTCCTGAGGACAGCGTTATATCGAGGTAGAGGTGTACTTGTTTTTAGCAGATATCAAAATACATTTAACTTAATCAGCACATAGGCTGTGGTCCAAATATAAACTGGCTTTAACTGTTCTCTGATAAGATGACTTAGATCTTCAGAACTATGAAGTCTCTCCTTCTCAATTCAGCATGAGCATATACTGTAGCTCTGTTTTTGATAAAGAAGAATTTAACCATTTACAATTAGTATGTTACAATTTTTTAAGTTTATGAATTCATAATATTGATTATTTTAATTTAATACATTATATTCCAATCTGATAGTGCTGGTAGTGGGTTATGTTGTTTTTAAATGTTAAATTGTTGGAATGCTTTTTTAAACCAGTAAAATCACTTGCAAAGTGATTCATTCTTAAACTTGCCTATAATTCTGTTCAGGATGTATTGGCTAGTCTGCAGATGCTCTGTTTATTGTGTTTTCGTCTGCGGTTGGTATACTTATAGCATCTCTGTTATGGCATTTTTAAAGAAAACATTGTTCATTATCATATCTTGGATATGTAGAATTGCTATTACTGCCTTTCTATAGAATATACTTTTATACTGTTGCTATTATTAATATGGCATCTTCATTTGATCATTGTATTTGATATTGTGTACTAAAGTATATGTATGTGAAATATTTATACTAAGGAGAAACGTAAAAGGCCTGATCTGCTCTCATTGAAGTTGATGGTAAAATATTCATTAACTTAAATGGGAGATTGATCAGGTCCTAAATTTGAATTTTGCATGACTTCTGACTTCAAGAAGGTATTATAAAATAAACTGTTCTTACCATGATAAGATCCAAAAAGTAGGGAAGCAGACATTCCATTTATATTAAATAGCAACTACTTAATTTATAATCCATTTAGGAAAATATTCACACTTTGAATATTTAGCTTTGAACCTGTACGTAAAATAACATCTCTGTTGCTTATACTCTCGATAGCTAAGACTGAAAAGTTATTGATCAGTCTTTAGCATTTTTTTGTCATTACAAATATGTATTTGAATTAAATACTGTACTAGGAAACTGTGCACACAAGTTAATATAATTAATCAATATGCTGTAAGCAGTAAAGAATGTAGAAGAAATAAAAGCAAAATATCATTGTAAATCTGGAGTTTAAAAAGTAATTTGTAAGCATTTTTATCCCAGTAAAGTGATAATAGTACACAGGAGCTACTTGTTTTTCATAAATAACTTTTAATTATCAGGATGAATAATGTAATAAATATTCTATACCAAGAAAATAAATTGGTAAACAACCAATAAGGTATTGTTTACACCTAAAGTTTGAAAATTATGAGCATTACTGATATTTGAAGTTTATTTCCTGCTGGATCAGCATTGGCAAAATGTATGTTTTTTTGTTTTTCAAACCTTGAAACAAAGGTTCAGGTTCATCAAAATGATTCTGAAATACATTTGTTCTTTGGAAAATTGTAATTAATATGACATGCCTACCTTTTTATTTTCTGTTGAAACCAGTAAAATATAAATAAGAATTTGAGTGGTAATTTACAGCTTCTGATGTTTACAAGAAACCAGTATAGTACTTTATAAACACTAGATTTTCTGATTTATAGTATCTTTTTAGTATATTTCCTGAGTGATTTTTGGTTTTGTAGCAGAAGAACGGAAATTGAAAAATATTTCACAAACTTCTTAACTGTCACTGTTTTGGTTGAAATCATCAAAGTTTAAATGTAAAGGACATGAATGCAAAGTCATTAATATCTCTCCAATGACTCATCATTTTGATGAATCTGCACCTTGAACTGCAAAAGCCTTAAGGAAGGGCACTTCAACTTGTCATTAATTTGGAAGGTATTCCTCTTACTCGAAAAGAAATTATGTTTAAAGCCTCAATGCTGAACCCTAATGACAATGGGATTCCATCTGGGATAGGGATCCTCATCAGTAAATCATAATGCAGGATCAGGGACTCTACCAGTATATCATCATGCAACTTTTCTGGAAGGAATTGCATGCTAGGACAGACCCATTGGTCCATCTAGTCCAATATGCTGTCTCTGGCAGTGGACAGAATCAGATGTACACAAATTCCAATAGTAATTTGGTTGTAGAGCAGAGTGATTATAGATATAGTTTCTACCTAATCTCTGTGCCCTGTAACATTAATGTTTATATCCCTTCCCTTTTTTATTATTATTTTTAGCTTTTGTGATCACTCTCTTAACTCTGAATGTTTGTATTTATCCATATACATGTCCAGTCCTCTTTTCGCCTTGCTAAGATGTTTATCTTAAGTGCTTGTATGTTCCCCATTACTGTGATATCTGAGCATCAAACTTTAACTCATCAAGTGAAGCGAGGTCTAATACTCAACTCAATTTGTTTGCCTTAACATGATAACTTTTGAGCTCTGCCTCCATCCATTCCAAAATTACAAGGAATCTTGTAGACATCAGTGGGCACAATCCAACTGATTGTGGTGCAGATTGGCACACTGGAAAAGCCTGATTCACAAGACTGCCTCACTCCACAGGCAAAGGAGTCCCCCTGCCAGCCCCTGTTGCTTCCTAAGCATGTCAGAAGAGAACTTTACAGAGAGAGTTTATTTCAGGGTGGGGGAGCAGGAAGCAGGGGGCAAGAGTGGGTGAGTGGAAGCAGCAGGGATTGTATGGGGTGTCAAGAATAGACCTGAGTGGTGTATACGGGAGAAAGTGGACTTAGTGATGGGGAGGAAAGCACAAACTCAGAAGGAGAGTGGGTGCAGGTGTGAGGGGAGCAAAGCAGGCATCCTCAAGGGAATGGAGGGTTGAGGAGTGGTGATGATGAGGGAAGCAGGGATCTAGACAGCAGGGAATTGGGTGACTGGGTAGGCATGGCAGAAGATGCCTGGAGTGAAGATGCGGGTGGAGCAGAGACCCAGAGGAGGGGGAATGGAAATGAGGGGGAGTCACACAGCACCTCTATCATGGGAATGGAGAATGAGGGACAATGATATGGGGAGAGGGGCATGATGGATGGGGTGGCCAGGGAAGGGTAACACACACACACAGTTTGTGGGGGTGTGAAATAAGGAATGTAAAGGAACTCCTGCTAGGTGTAATTTGCTTGGCCCACAAAAGCAGTGAAGGGTGTTCCCCCTTGCATGTTTATCCTAACAACACCCTTGTGAGGTAGGGAAGTGCTATTTATTCCTCTATTACAGATTGAGTCAGTAAGTAAATTAAATATGGATTTCCAAGATCCCAGGCTAGCGCTGTCATTACTGGGCCATTTTTTCTTATGGCTTCCTCTTGGCCTCAGTGCTGTCTTGTGGCAATGAACTCCACATGCTACTTGTGTTAAAAAATAAAATAAAATTCTAGGTTTGCTATCTTTCAGTCTGCATTATTATTGTGTTCTGAGAAGGGGGAATAGATATACAGGAGAACCTCAGAGTTACGAACACTTCGGGAATGGAGGTTGTTCGTAACTCTTAACAGAACATTATGGTTGTTCTTTCAAAAGTTTACAAGTGAACATTGATTTAATACAGCTTTGAAACTTTACTATGCGGAAGAAAAATGCAGCCTTTTTTTTTGGAAGTAGTTCATATTTTACACAATACTGTATTGTATATGGGTTTTATTGGGTTTTATTTTCTTGCTTTCTGCTGCTGCTGCCTGATTGTGTACTTTTGGTTCCAAATGAGGGGTGTGGTTGACTGGTTAGTTTGTAACTCTGGTGTTTGTAAGTCTGCGGATTTACTATACCCTGTGTAATTCCTTTGTATTATCCATCATTTTGTATACTCTCCCATGTCGCTTCTTTTTTGTCTTCCCTAAAGTACACAGTCCCAATCTCTATTCATATGGACGCTATTTCATATCTCTAAATCATTTTTGTTGCTTGTCTCTGAACCCCTTGTGTTTTTGTTGTATCCTTTTTGACATCAGGTGATGAGAAGTGAGTACAGTTTTCCAGGTGAAGGGATACCACTGATATAACACTGATCTGACTGTGTAACAATCCACTATTATGCAAGTCTTAATAAATAATTTGGATACCTAATAGATCAGAAATGCACAAGGTTACGAAATATGTTAGTATTTATTGGCTTCACAGTTTAGCAAAATGATTCTGCTAGAGAATTCAATCACTTAGGCTACGTCTACACTGCGCACCTTACAATAGAGCGGCTGTGCCATTATAGCGACACCGTTGTAAGGTACAAAGTTTACTTTCTCCTGACAACAAAATAAAGCCACCCCCAACAAGAGTCAGAAGCTTTGGCGGCAGGAGAATGTCTCCTGCTTAAGAAGCACTGTCCACACTGGAGCTTTTTGCGATTAATACTTTTTTGTCGTTCATGGGAGCGTTTTTTCACACCTCTGAGCGACAAAAGTTTTAACGATGAAAGTGCAGTGTAGACATATTCTTAAATACTTGTGATTTTTTTACTACATTCTGACATCTAATAAAATGTAAAGGTCAGAACTTCCAATAGATAGAATTACAGAAATAGGTTTTCAAATATAATGTCAAGATGAAAAGTCAGATTTCATAATTTTTTTAGCTTATCAATTGTATGTATCACTATTAATATTTCTAGGTTTATATGTACAGGGATGCACAGAAGGAATGTGATTCTGTGAGTACAGAGTGAAATATTTTCTAATTGATTAATTTCCAAACAAATTTCATACTGGAAATTTTAGATGTGACTAAATGAACTTTTAAATATATAGCTAATAATAAAAAAAAATATATTTTCTACTAGGAAAACATGGCTGTGTCATTGCACCTAAGTTGACTTTCTTTATTGTAAACAAAAATTTGCAGTACCTTTTATTTTATGAGTCTGGTAAATATTTGCAAAGACAGAGGCCTGGTCTCCATTAGGAAATTAGATTGGCATAATTACATCACTCAGGGGTGTGAAAAACCACACTCTTGAGCATTGAAGTTAAATCAACCTGGCCCCTGGTGTAGACAGTCCTAACGACCACCAGGGCTGGCTCCAGGCCCCAGCACGCCAAGCGCGTGCTTGGGGCGGCATGCCACAGGAGGGCGCTCTGCCAGTTGCTGGGAGGGTGGCAGGTGGCCCCGGTGGACGTCCCGCAGGCATGCGTGCAGAGGGTGGAGCGTCCACAGGCACGCCTGCGGGAGGTCCACCGGAGCCGCGGGACCGGCAAGCGGCAGAGCACCCTCCATGGTATGCCACCATGCTTGGGGCGGCGAAATGGCTAGAGCCGGCCCTGACTACCACCCCTTGGGGAGGTGGATTATGTGTACCAACAGGAGAGGCTTTCTCATCAGCATAGCTAATTCATAGTGTATTCACTGAAGTGCTACAGCGGTGCAGTTGTGCTGCTGTAGTGTTTTAAGTGTTGACAAGCCTGGACCCTTATTCCTACAGAGATTTCAAATGAGGTCAATGGGACTGCATTTGGGATTAAGGGGTCTACTATGGACCTCTTTGCAGGCTTGGCTCATGTATAGGGCCCTACCAAATTCATGGCCCATTTTGGTCAATTTCACAATCATAGGATATTAAAAATTGTAAATTTCATAATTTTAGATATTTAAATCTGAAATTTCACAGTGTTATAATTGTAGGGGTCCTGACCCAAAAAGGAGTTGGGGGGGAGGACAGTTTGCAAGGTTATTGTAGAAGGGTTGCAGTATTGCTACTCTTACTACTGCACTGCTGCTAACGGTGGTGCTGCCTTCAGAGCTGGAAGGCCAGAGAGCAGAGCCTGCTATCCGGGAGCCCAGCTCTGAAGGCAGAGCCGCTGCCACTAGAAGCGCAGAAGTAAGGATGGCATGATATGGTATTGCCACCTTTTGTTTCTGTGCTTCTGCCTTCAGAGCTGGGCGCCCGGCCAACAGCCACCGCCCTCTGGCCACCCAGCTCTGAAGGCAGCACAAGAGTAAGGTTGGCAATGCTGCAACCTGCCTTGTTCCCTCCCAAAAAATCTTGCAACCCATCCACCCCACCCCACGGCCCCCTTTTGGGTCAGGACCCCAGTTTGAGAAACACTGGTCTCCCCCTGTGAAATTTGTATCGTATAGGGTAAAAGCACACAAAAGACCAGATTTCATGGTCCGTGATGCATTTTTCATGGCCACGAATTTGATAGGGCCCTACTCATGTATTAGTATCATATACCATACAGTTGTTTTTTCGCCACCTGAACCAACCTTATGGGTTTGCTTAGCAAACATGAATTAGAACTGTTTTGCTTTCTCAAATATTGAAGGATATGTCCTACAAAATAAATATATATAAAAATATTTATATTTATATACACACACACACACACACACACACACACACACAAATCTTGATAGGATGGAGAGAAGCTGGATAAAGATTTTGATAAAATAATCGCAACCACAGTTATATAATGGGCAGGAACTGATTGTGATGTGGCAATGTAAAGGAAGACTTACAGCTTTCTGTTTTTTTAAACTAATAGTCTTTCAGTCTGATATGGTGGCCAAAAACATGGCCTGTGCTTTGAGGCAAAATACCTCAATGATGGAATAAATCCCTTTGAAATAACATAGCTTTTGTTCATTTTTGCTATATTCAAATAATAACAAAATTGTAGAGGGAATTAAATACAGATATAAAGCTTGGATGCACTGACATGTGGAAAAACTAAAGGAACTAATATATGTAATTTGAGTAACTGACAAACAATTTGCATGGTAACTGTTTTCTGCATGCCTTGAAATTGATGGCTAACTAAATTAATTTATAAACACCTGTGGGGACTGGCTTCCTGGGGATTTCTTTCAGTGCTGACTGAAGCCTTGGAATTACCTTAACACAAAATAATAAAATAAGTGATATTTTTCATTGGCTTCTACGGGAGTGGGCCTAAATGAGTGGGATGATTTTTAATATGGTTCAGAAAAGAAAAATTGTAGCTAATGGAATAAAATTGAGTGATAATTTAGAAGTAACATAAAGAAAATTTTTAACAATAATATAAATTTGATTTACAGAACAGTGGTGAATTCCCATTGCTGGAGCTATTCAAACTTATGTTCTGAAAGAATTTTTGGGAATGTTTTTACTCAGAAATAATTTTGCTTTGTTAAAGAAATAGGCTTAATGATTTTGTAATAGATCTTTTGCATCTGTACATTCCATATTTAATACATTTTAAAAAATGTTTTACAAAACTCTTCAATGCCTGTTTTTTATCTCAGTTCCAAGAGCATCATTCGTACTAGTAAACTAACAATCTGGTTCAGTTTTGCTAGATGTATGCAGAACTGGATATGGGGTAAATCTGTTCAATCCATTTAAATAATGTTATTTTAGAAGTAGCAATAAGCTCATTTGTGTCAAAAAATGATTATACCATTGTGTTTTCCCCATGGTTCTGCCTTGAATGAACACTATGTTCATAGATACTTTTGTCAAGGTATTAAGGGAGCAAATTCACATTTTACTTTCTCTTGCATTTTCTGTAGCATCATGTAGATGGGGACTTTGATGACTGCAGATTCATGTATAAAAATAAAACACACCAAAGGGAAAAATGCCTCTCTTGGCCTGAAATACCAGTGGTATGGTTAGCACCTATAATGTATGTGAACTCTGATGTCACTGAATAACTTCCTATTCTCTTCACTAACTGCTGTCAAAACTGAAGGGAAACGGTACATGATCCAGTTTGATTTTTGTTAAAATTTGTATTTAAATACAAGTGAAAAATATACTGATTTTCTGTAGCTTATGTTTCTCATTCTGATTCTTAAACAAAAGTGTTCAAGTTTTGCATGGCTTGCGTGTGCTTATTTAAGAAGGTATTCTGCCCCTCATTCACACTAAAAACAGTGTAAAGGGACCTTATTCTAAATGAGAGCGTGTATCAGGGCCTCTATGTAGCAGTTTTTATGTACCCTTATCTATCATATTCACTAGTGGTGAATATTATAATACATACCTATGTTATGATTTTTGGATTGCCACTTTAAATACTGGATATATGTTTTTTAACTGAACTTCAGAATATGCAATGGATAGAATCTGTATGCATATTGGTACACAGATTACTGCTGCCCGAGAACTTCAGTAGCTTATGTGTACGCACATTTTTTAGTAGGTAACTCATTCATTATTAGTGTTTCTTTGCCTTATTAGAATTGCAACCATGTTAGATGAGTGCTGAAGTGCAATGTATCTTCCTATGTGCAGAGCAAAAAAGGGGTTGTGAATTAGGGCTTGTCTACACATAAACTGCCACAGCAGCGCCACTGCAGCTACGCTCCTGTAGTGTTTCAGTGAATACACCTGTCTATGCCAATGGCAGGGGTTCTCCCATCAGCTTAGGAAACCCACCTCCCTGAGAAGTGGTAGCTAGGTCGATCGGAGAATTCTCCCATCAACCTGGCACTCTACACTGGGGCTTAGGTCGGTTTAACTGCATTGCTCGGGGGAGTGTATTTTTCACACCTCTGAGTGGCTGAATGATACTGACCTAATTTCCTAGAGTACACCAGGCCTTAGACAAAACAACTCCACACTTCTATATAAGCTGTAAAGACTTGTGGGCAGAGGGTCCAAAAAATGTTTTATGAACAGCCGTAGAATTCCTAAGGCTGTTCGATCCATCCTTTCAAGGTCAAAGTGTTTTTATATCCTTTAGATTAATTTTTTTGAGAAAAATAGCTGTCAGAAGTAGCTTTATAGTTCTTGTGTTGAACTGACACTATTTAATTTTATTTCAGCAGATTTTGATACAAGGAGAAGGAAGAAAACCATAGACCACAAGTAGGGCAAACAAGAAAGTCCCAGGTTATTAAATATTTTCAAGGAAAAAAGGAAGTCATACAGTATGTTTACTAAGACTACTATGTCAGCATTTGGGAGTCCTGGAACAGATTATCTTGAACCAACAGTAGTTAACTATGGAAAAGACATGAATGGAATGCTGTTTGTCCTGTTGGCAAATAAAAATATATTAAGATATTAGACCATTATGAAACTGCATTTGCTTTAAGATATCTTCTTGGATCTTCAGTTCTTGACCTGCAGTGTGATACAAGTTTGAGGGAAGCAGATTAATGCTCTGAAATAGATATTTGATTAAAATATAGTAGTTTTTTTCTTTTTAGATATGAATTAATGATGATGGAGAAGCAATAGCAACTTCACAGTGAAGGTCTTGCAGGGCTTTCTGACCTAAATCTCCTTTTTTTCAGATTAAGCCCATTACTTTTAGTTTTACTTTCAGTGCACATAGAGAACAATTAATCACTATCCTCTTTATAACTGCCCGTAATATATATAAAAACTGTTATGTCCCATGTTCAATCTTCTCTTCTCAAGATTAAACATTCCCTTTTTTTAAACTTTGTATGTTTTTTGTTTTCCTCTGGAGTCTCTCTAATTTATGCACTTCATTCCTAAAGTGTGGTTCCCAAAACTGGACACCATACTCCAGTTGCAGCCTCACCAGTGCCAACTAGGGAGCAAAAATTCCTACCCATGTCTTACATATGACATACTTACCAGCATATGGCAGAATATCAGCCTTTTTTTTCAACTGCATCACATTGCTGACTCTCATTCAATCTGTATCCACTAAAACTCCCAGATCCTTTTCAGCAGTACTGTCACCTAGACGCTTATTCCCCATTTTGTAGCTGTGCATTTTATTTTTCCTTCCTGAGTGAAGTACTTTGCACTTGCCTTTATTGAATTTCATCTTGTTAATATCAGACCTGTTCTCCAATATGTCAAAATCATTTTGAATTCTATTCCTGTCTTCCAGAGTGCTTGCAGTCCTTCCCAGGTGGTATCAACAAACTTTATAACCATACTCTCCACTCTGTAATCCAAATCAGTAATGAAAATGTTGAATAGTACCTGACCCAGCGTGACCCTGTGGGACCCCACTAAATGCACCCTCCCCGTCTGACTGAGAATCATTGATAACTACTCGTGGGTATCCACCTCACAGTAATTTCATCTGGATCCCATTTCCCTGGCAAGGGTTTACAGTCTGAGATAGAAAGGTAGAAGGCAGAATATATATTGGGGAAAACCCAGAGGAGTGTTTTGATGGGATTTTCATACTGGTATCTCACTTACTGTAAGTGAGGATGTTGAGATTGATTTGGTTAGCTGAAATGTCTACTATTTAGTCTTATCCACGCTTTTCTTTAAATCGACAGAAAAAGATTTATTTTTAATGTCACTCTTCTACCTGCCAGGGTCCAGCAAGTGACCACAGATTATCTAAGTTGGAAACAGATTGCACTGAGAGAATACTGCAAAAGACAGACTTTCTGTAAATAAATCTGTGAGGTGGAGTATACCCAAACTGGACTTCTCTCACTTCTAAAGGGAAGTACACTTTGGGGGAGGGGAGGGTTGTGTTGTGTTTTTGTTTTCTGTGAATGAAAATCCTAAAGACCCAGCACTGAAAGAAATTCCCTCCCGCACCTTTGATTGTACTGAATTTCTTTCTGTCGTAGTCAGGATTCACTCTGTAGGACATCTTAAGAGTGATACTCTGATGAATCATTTATCCTTCTAAAGTCCCAGTTCTTGGTTCTCAGAATCATCATTGAGTTCCATGAAACACTGATGGTCCAATGGGCTAAAGTTTGAGAACAACCTCTTCTTCTGCCTATACTTTCTCACATTCCACTGAAAATTGTGTTTTAGGGGGGATGGGGGAGGTAGGTTTTGTATTTTAAATCAAGTGATTTGCTATTTGCCTAGATACTACTGGTATGCAAGCCTTTGTAAAATGGCAACTCTAC
The DNA here is from genome assembly GCF_025201925.1 of Gopherus flavomarginatus. Lineage (NCBI taxonomy): Eukaryota > Metazoa > Chordata > Testudines > Testudinidae > Gopherus > Gopherus flavomarginatus. The sequence goes on along the minus strand of NC_066626.1, from coordinate 56,703,731 downwards.
CTCAAACTCTTCCCTAATCCCAGACTTATTGTATCAAAACCTCCCTCCTTCATTAGATTCCAGTCATCTTTGACTGTCACTCTACCTTGTGAGCAAAGAGTCATAAGTGAAAGAGAGAGATAAGACAGAATTCTCTCTACACTACTACATTCTCACCAGAAGAGAAGGTATTTAGCTTACTATATGCTGGAAATATCCTGCTCTTCCATCATAGTATAGAGAAACCAAGGGAAATCAACCAAAAGAGTTTTGTCCGAAACATTGTGGAATTTCTCCAATAACAGTGAGGCAAAAGTTTTGTCAATAGCACCCACTTGGTCCTGGTTTCTAAGATTAGTGTATTATAAGAGAGGTCTAATGTATTTCAGCCCTTTGGTTGTAAGTTCTGTAAGACTATCTTGCATTGAAGTAGTCAGGTCAGTTTCCCGTGGACAAGTGATCAGATTTTTTTTTCTCCTTCAACCTACTTCTCTCCCTTAATTGCTTGAATCTCCAGGTTCCCAGAATCCTCACGACTTGTCTATATTCCAGCATATCTAACGAAGAATATTCTAGCTTCTAGTTTCATAGGTCTAACATACATTAGTAGGAGGCTGCAACTGCGTGTGCTCCTCAGAGTTCTCCTGAGTTCAGGAGCAAAGAAAAAGAACAGAGGATGAGAGCTGCCAAAGTCACTTCGTGATTGGCTGCCTGCTCAGTGCTCCTGTCACTGCACCAGGGTCAAGGTCATGACTCAAGAGCAGATAGGAAAGTAAGAGTTCTGGCAGGGGCTTTTAAGGAAACATCTGCTACTTTCGGGCCAGCACAAGAGTGGCTTTTGTGGCAGACTGACAGTAGCTTGAGGACTTACTGTAGCTTTCCTCACCCTTCCATTAGTGCCACAAATTTCCCTAATCTTTTTAGGGATCTTAGCTTTCTCTAGCACCAGCAACCAGGTGACTGTAAAACAAACTAAATGTTATTGGCTGCTGCTGTAGCACTTCTTTTTCCCATTTGAAATGTCTGAAACCACCAAAAATGTTTGTGGTTGGGGAAGAATTTGTTGCTTTGTCTGAGGACATTAAAAATCAGAGTTGTTCTTCATATTTTATGCTCCCAGCCTGCAGCTCTTGCCCCTGGAGCCAAATAATCGAACTTGAGGAAGCCTTTGTCCAGACTTTTCCCTCCTTCTTGCCTACTTCCTTCCCCAGCACATACCCAGTTAATTAAAAAATCACCCTTTAATTCCCTGATTGAAATCCATTCCTCTCATTTTACATTCTCAAATAATACAGTTAAAAAAGTAAGGAAATAACATGTAAAAAGTAACAGACTGTCATATACTCTAATCCTTCCCATTTAGGGCATTCACTGAATAAACATCACATTTATGTTAAAGCTTCTGTTCTCTGTGTTATGGAGGCAAAATCTAAATATACCAGGGTTCCTGTAGCCATACTGTAATTTTTTTTTAAAGTTATATGTTAAGTGGAGGGTAATTTTAAATAGCTCTGAATTCTTAAAATATATATGTATATGTATATATCAGGGTGGATTTAATTTAAATCAAATTGGTTTAAAGCATGATTTAAATCACTAGTCAGGAAGACTTGATTTAATCATGGATTTCTACATAAAAGTGCATTCTTATTGGTTGTTATAACCTTAATACATTTTCTTCACAACTCAGAGATAGATATAGGTTTCATATTTAGAAGGTACACACTATACATTTTTAAACAGTGATTTATTTTGAAAACTTTTCAGATTAGTTTTACAGCTATATCAGAAAATGAATGATTGTTTATTTCATTTACTGAAGGTAATTGAAGCAGATATTTATGAAGTTATTGGGAAGTGAACTATCTCCAAATCAACAGGCTTATCATTAATATTTTGAGGATTTTCTTGCCATGCTGTATTAGGAGGAGAACATCACCAGACAGACATTTACATTGTTTTATTTAATTAAAACAACAACGTTATGTATTCTGGATTTTTTTCTTCAGCAGCAAACATATAATATTTTAACAAAACACGCATATGAATTTTTAAATTCAATTAAACATTCAAGTTTTTTAAAATCAGGTTTGTTTTTGTTAGATTTGTTTTTAACTAAAATAGTTAAATGAAATATTTAAAAAAAATTAAATAGACTCTGTCAGCCAGCTCAACATGAGAAACTTAAAATATTGGATTCTGCAGTTATCTCATTCGTTTACAGCTTCATTTTTGTGTTTGCTCATAATCTGGAAAAGACAAACAAACATTCCTGCTTTTTCAGGGCCCAAACGGTTTCTCAGTTTGGAATGAATTCATCCAAAGGAAGAAGATATTCTTTCTACACTGGCAGAAGAAGCTACTGCTGTTAAAAGTGACATCATCACTTCAACAGTCTCTGAATCCACGTGCTTAAGTGACTTCCACCAGTTCATTGGTGTGACTTTCTTTAAAACGTCATCAGCAAACTCATATTTCTTGAATGGTTCAACCTTAGCGCTGAAGTTTATTATAGTTGGCATTATGGAGGGATTATTGCTGGATGTCCATGTCCTAACCAACTCCTCTTCTTCGGCAGTTAAGGTTTTACCCTGGTACTGCGTATTGAGACCATTTGCAAGAAAATGAGCTGGAGATAGTGCTTGTCTCATTGAATTTTTTAATGCTCATAATTTAACTCTGTCATTGCATAGTTCTCTTTTTCAGATCTCACTCAATTCCTTCCAAATTTCAACTATGTGAGCAATAAAACAGCTATTTCCCTGCATTTTGTTCAAAGCTACAGAAATAGACTTCAGGGTACTCAGCATGTGTTCAACATTTCTCTCAAACCCAATGTTGAGAACTCTGGCTGTGATAGTGCCATCTATTTTTTTTTCACTATTTTGTTCACAAACTGTCATCCGATTACTCCAGTTCTTGATATAGTGCTCAAAAGAGTCCACTACCGAGTTCCACCAAACGTCTTGTAGGAGAGTTAACTTGGTTCCTCCCACTTTTTTCAGAGCAGCTACTGCAAAATGGTTGTTACGGAAATATTTTGCAATTTCAACATTAACCTTTATTTCTGAAACACTGATGTCTTTGGCTAGGAGGTGCATCAAATGAGCACTGCAACCGCACGTTATTAGTTTGGGACTCTCTCTTCTAAATAATTTCTTCTCATCTTGGATACATTTGCAGCCTTGTCTGTGACCAAGCTGTGGACTAGTCATTTGATTTTTTTTTCACAGTTGGTTATAGCTTTTACTGCTACTTGTAAGTATTCTGCTTTGTGAGCATGTCAGTTGTTTCTATAAGGAAGACGTTCCCTTCTTCTGTTGTCACACAAGCACATACAACGGGATCACTGTGGACATTGCTCCACCCATCAAGACTCAGGTTAACAATTTTACCCTCTAGATCTTTTGCACGCTGCTCAATTTCTCTTTCATACACTTGATCCAGCAATTTGCCTGCGACATCTGCTCTGTTGGGTGGACTGTATCCTGGTCTTAATGGGTGAACCATGTTAATGAAGTGTGGGTTCTCAATCACATGGAAAGGAGAGTTTGTTGCATAAACAGACTGGGCAATTTTTTCATCAAGTACCTTTTCGTAATCTGCTGGTTCTTATCACAAACTTAATCTATGGTTCTTTCTGGATGATGGAGATTTTTTTTTCTTTCTGCTACAGGTGATATACTGTGGCTATGTGACATATATGATGTGACTGCAACACTATCATTGGCACATAACTCTGAAACTATAGAAAATGATGGTGATCTTGAAGGTGGATAGTCTTCAGACTCCTGTATGTTGAGGATGGATTCTCCTAAACAAAATAAGTCAATGCAGTTATTTAATTATTATTACCATACTGCTCATTTAGTATTACTCATTGTATTCACTGACAATACTACATTAAAGATGAAATTCTAAAAGGAACATCTGCCTATTTCAGCTATTTATTTTTTATCACAACTGCATCTAAAATGATAGCACCATAGAGTAACAAATATATTTTTTGCTGAAACATGAGAATTCAAGAATAGTCCAGAAGGAAGACAGGCAGTCCTTAAGAAAGAAGTATGAAATAAAAGAAGTTTGCCAACCTGAAGATCCTGCGTGTTCAGATATGTTCCTTTCATCATCTTCAACGCAGCTTCCTCTCGAGAAGGAAAACTCCTCATGATGTTTCATGCAGGCAGCCAGGCCTTGCATTTCTTTGTTGCACTGTTTGCATTTTGCATGCATGCCTGTCTTACCCACAGGTAGAAGAACTTCATTAAAATATTCCCAAACTGGGTCTCTTTTATGGCCTGCTGCCATTATAGGTTTTCCCTTCTAGTGAGAGAATGGTATGATAGATCTCAAATCAATGAAGGCTACACTCAGACAGACCTCAAGACTTCTGGAATATGCCGCTCACACTTTCACTTCTGTTTCTACTGCCTATCCCTCCTTCTCACATTTATCTCCAGACTTCTTCTCCTTGTCCAGATCTGTTCCACCCCCAACAATTTTCTATTCATTGAACTTTTTGAAACTTTGCACTTTTAGAGAGAGGTGAGAGAGTGACTCTGTGAACACAAATTTGCAGAGGGACAATAGGGTTGAGGTCTGTTATTTCTCACCTGTCTATATTATTTATTTATTTTAAAACATTTTTGCTGTTAACAAGCATGTTATCTCTGGACACACAAATCCACAGTTTGAGAACTGCAAAACTAAGCATCTCTGATGGTATCTTCTAGACTGAGCACTGAGTCTCATTGGGTAGATAGAAAGATTAACCTAAATAATCTATACAAAAGCCCCTGAAACCCTATAAGATTGGGTCCCTGATCCATGAACTCATTTACAAAACTTTTCTTAAACATTACATGAATATATTCTCATACTGTAGAATTAGAATTTATAATCCCTTTTCCATGATGAGCTATCTTTGAGCTATAATGTATCTTAATTAAAACTATCTTTAGATAGATTTTTTTTCTCAAAAACATTTTTATAAAAATAATTCAATTTTAAAATAAAAAAATTAAAAAATCATTCTTTTTTTTTTATCCACCGTGTTTACAAGTATCACATGGAAGAAATTGACTGGAAAAGTTTCCATAAATTATCAAGATGTGCTTTTGGAGAAATAGCTCACAGAAGCATAGTAATAGGGAATCCATAATTTCTGCTTTAGTTAAACTTTTTCAATATCCTTGTGCTTTAGAAACATGACCAAATCAGTTTGAAAACCAAGTTTGTGTAAAACAATAGTTGGTTTTGTGTTTTATTTATAAACACAAAGGTGCAATTGGTGCTCTAGGGCCACAGAATAGGTGCTTTACAAACAGGAATTGAAAAATCTACTTGCCTACTTCCTATTTGTGGGTTGGAAAATTTCTCTGGTGAGCATAAGACTGTATGCTATCAAGTAGAATGCAGCTGTTAACTTTAAAAGATCCATTTCTCTCCCTCATAGTTATAAAGATAACCTTTCAAATGTAAACCAGTGTAATATAGTCTTCCTGAGACTGCAGAAAGACAGTTCCAGTATCTTTGCCCTGCTCCTGGCTTTGTTAAACAGCAAAGTAGCTGCAGAATAAATTGAACAAGTCTGATTTTCAGAGCTGTTTGGAAAAGCTATGAGCAAGAGTAGAGACTTCTCTTCCTCCTCCAACTAACTCACATGATACTAGAGTAAAATATTTTGTTTTATAATTCCCATGATTAATACTAGTGTGTTTTAAAAAGAGAGAGATAATGTTGGCTGTTAGCACAGTATCTGATCTTAATATATTTTAACACCTTGTTTGTTAGCAGCTCCAATGCTTAGTTCTTAAGTTTGAGAGCTCTTGAATGCATATTTGGTTGCAATTTAAATTTGTTTCAACATCTCTCTTCACACCAACAACTCTGATGATGTCTCATCTTTTTACCTAAAAAGATTAGGTTTGAAACCATGTGTCTCCCCAACATTCATTGCGAGAGCAGGAATTCAAATAAGCTGTATTGTTTTCTGTGGACCCTCCTTATACTATTTGCTTGCTTGCTCACTCATAGTTCTGCTTTTTCACTGGTTTTATTGCAAGTTCTCTGCTTCTGATATTAAAGAATTTTTTTTAACTGTAGTTATTTCCCCTTAGGACTCTTAATTTTCATTTTCAGTTTGAACTGCCATAATTTTTTTTTCTCCTCTATTTGCTCAGTTTGCTCTTGATTTCAAAGCTGCATACATTAATATATTTTGCCACACACTGTGAGGTAAGCAAAAATTAACATATGGGAAACTGAGTTAGAGAAGTTAACTACTTGTTATGTGTATTTGGGCAAGTCAGGATCAGAGATGTTGTTCCTGACTCCAGGGCTACGTACTTTGTAAATATTGGGTGAATATCTTATTCTTCTTATTACAAATTACGAGATGCCAAATGTAAGAGCTTTTAGGAGGTGCCAAAATGCATGTGTCTATTCTCTGTTGTCCAAATCTATGACTGTTAGGCTATGTCTAAACTAGAGACCTTACAGTGGCACAGCTGTACCAATGCAGCTGCGCCAGTGTATGATTTCCTGTGTAGCCACTTTATGCCAAAGTAAGAGAGTTCTCTCACTGGCATACTTAACCACCCCCAATAAGTGGTGGCACTTATCTATGTGGGCGGGAGAGCTCTCGCCTGCATAGCACTGTCCACACCGGCACATCTGTTGGTTTAATTTATGTCAGTCGGGGTATGAGGTTTTTTCCACAACCCTGAGCAACATGAGATTTACCCTCAAAAGTGCTACTGTAGACATAGCCTTAACCACCTCTGTTTACTCTTTGAAGAGCACAGATCACCACTCTTACCTTGCAGCTACACAACCGTCCTTCTCATTTCAGATATTAAGATCCTTTAGGTGTAAATATGCACCCACTTAAATATTTCTAAAGTTACTGATAGCAAAATTTACTTAAATAATTGATAATTTATTCATCCCAAAGTGCAAATGTTTGTCATTTTTATATGCACACAGATATTCAGAGAGAAGTGTTTGGTAGAGAATGCAGCTGTCTCTGAAATGAGGTTTTGCTTATAATCTCCTACCCCTACTAGAGCACTGGATCAGATTAAGTGGTGCCCACAATGGTGAGAGCAGTAATGCAAGTTGGCTAATGCAGGTTGGCCGTCATCCTTTTTACCACTGTGTCAACTAACACTGCTTAGGCCAGGTATACATTACAAACTTATATCAGTATAACTACGTCGTTCTGGGTGTGAAATGTCCACACTCCTGAGCGATAGTTATTCTAACCTAATCCTAGGTGTAGACAGCACCTCCCATCGCTACAGCTACTGCCTGTCGTGGAGGTGGATTAACTACACTAACAGGAGATGTTCTCCCATCAGCATTGTAACATCTTCACTGAAACACTACAGTGGTGCAGCTGTACTGGTGCAGCATTTTAAGTGTTAATCTGCCGTTAAAGCAGATCTAGAAGGCAAAGTGGCAGAAACAGGAGGAAGTGGTTTACGTTAGCATTCCCACCACACATAGTACTAGTGAATCTGTACAGTTGGAGATTTGAAGAAAACTGGCCGCTAAAACCAACATGATTCCACCCCAGACCATTAGGGCAGGAAGATTTAATAGAAGAAAGGGACATGGAATTATCTTACTCCTACTAAATTCAATGGGAGTTTTGCCATGGACTTTAGTGGGAATAGAGTCACACCTACATTTGTTGGAGGCAGTATATAAGTCCATTTGTAAAAGAAACAAAAAACTTTGGACTAGGAAAATGACTTCGTCTGGACTAACAGGACAGTAATGAGCTAGCAGATTTACTAGCAATGGCCCTAACATGTTGGGGTGGAGGGAGACTGTTCTTTGTGGTTTTGTTCTTTTACTTGTCACAAAATCGTTATTTTTTAAATTTAAAAATGAGGTAAGTACATGGCCTCTTAACTATCCACATACAGTAACTCCTCACTTAATGTTGTAGTTATGTTCCTGAAAAATGCGACTTTAAGTGAAACGATGTTAAGCGAATCCAATTTCCCCATAAGAATTAATATAAATGAGGGGGTTAGGTTCCAGGGAAATTTTTTTAACTAGACAAAAGACACACACACACAGAGTATAAGTTTTAAACAAACAGTTTGATACTGGTACACAGTGATGATGATTGTGAAGTTTGATTGAGGTGGAGGAATCAGAGGGTGCGATATTTCCAGGGAATGCCTTATTGCTAAATGATGAACTAGCAATTGGCTGAGCCCTCAAGGGTTAACTCTCACACTCTACTGTACCAGGCACCAGGAAAGGAGGGAGGGCAGACAGAGACAGAGATACGCACCCTGTGTGTGTGTGTGAGAGAGAGAGAGAGAGATGTGCATTTCCCCTTTAAGTATGAAGAGTGGGGTCAGAAGTACACTGCCTTGTTAATTAGATAAGCAAACTGAGACAGGACTGCAGCTGCAGATGCCTGGGAAGCTTCCTCTTTCGTGTTTCCCCTCTTCTCTATGGAAGATGGGGTAAGCGGGATGCAGAAGCAGGAGGGAGAGGGGCACCTTGACATTAGCCCTTTTCTTCTTCCCCCACACACAACAAGCAGGAGTCTCAGGGAGCAGCTCCAAGGCAGAGGGCAGAGCAGCACATGGCAGTGGGGGGAGGGACAGCTGCAATTGCTAGACTGCTGGGCAGCTGCTGCACAGGGAACTTAGGGGAGTGGGGAGCTGATAGGGGGGCTGCTAGTCCACCCTGGTTCCAAGCCCCCACCAGCTAGCTGCAATGGGCTGCTCTTCCTGCAAGCAGTGGACAAAGTAGGTGGGTGCCAAACGATGTCAGAAGGGAGCATTGCACAACTTTAAATGAGCATGTTCCCTAATTGATCAGCAACATAACAAAACAATGTTAACCGGGACGACTTTAAGTGAAGAGTTACTGTAGTTGCATTTGTAAAGGAAAATATATATAGAAAAAGTATAGAAAAATTAATAAGGCCAACTTATCCTCTTAGTGTTTTGCAGTGAAAATAGGACCAAGTAAGGAATAAGAGTTGTGAAAGCAGGCTCTGGTTCTAAAGAAGAGATCTGTAAAATACATTTAGTTTTTTGTCTTTATTATCTATCATAGTCATAGAGTTTAAGGCTATAAAGGATCACTAGATCACCTATTCTGACATGCACATCACAGGCCACTAAACCCCACATTGTTACCCCTTCATTTAACCTAAGAACTTGGATTACACCAAAATATCACAACCCTTTGGAGACTGTCGTGGGCCACAGAGAATAGAATGGACTGAGATGCACCGAGGCCCCTGCAATGGCAGGAAATTGATTTGGTAAGATATACCCAGGTCAATCTAGCAAGCAACACATGCTGTGTGATGCAGAGGAAGGCAAAACACTCCTACTTACCTGACCTGGGGGAAGATTCCTTCCCAATCCTTAATTGGCAATCAGTGAATATGTGTACAAGACCCACCAGTTAAATACCTATAAAGGAGTATTCTTTATATCATCTTGGAGCACCAGACACCCCAGCTGGCATCCCATTTCTAGCAGGGTTGGTAGTTTGGCAGGAAAAATTAGTTTAAGACAGGGCACTGGTAAATACCAGCTTAAACCCAGTTTAAACTTGGAAAAATAGTTGCATCAGTGTCCAATAAGTTCAGCAAGCCTAGAATTAATCTTTTCAAACTTCGAATACATCAGTTCAAAACAGAACTAGCCTATTCGTCAACCTATTACATCACGGTTGGTCTTCTGCTACAGAATTCTCCATGACCAAATGATTCTGGGGTGGTAATCTGCAACTCTAAATTCTTCTGATTGCTTAATGCTTCAAGCCTACAGCTCTGCGTTATTGTGGTTTTCATATAATGAAATGTTTCAATTTTTATTTATATAATATTGAAAACTGAAATGCATCATGACATGTATAATTTCCTTGAGAAAATACCAAACCAAAATGTATACAGACATTGTATGTTCAGTATTATAATATGTTAGTGTTATGCCAAGAACAGTTTTACTTTTTATTTGCATAACCCTAAATTAATGTATGAACCTACTGCCTAATGTAACCACAATTTGAATATGTAACTAAAACTAAGATCTTGTCTTCATGTACAGCGCTGTAGCGGTGCAGCCAGTTTGCGGTCTGTGCCCTGCTTCTTTACAGTCTGCCCTGAGGTTGGCACTCATGGTCATGAACCGTTCCAGACAGTGTGACAATAGGCTCTTTAGTTTCTCTGATTATCCTAGTAGCCCATCTGCACCTGTTCTAGTTTGAATGCATCATTCTTGAACATGGGTGTCCAGAAATGTACACAATAGTCCAAATGAGGTCTTAGCTGTGCCTTGTACAGTTGCATTAATGCTTCCTATCTCTGCTGGAAATACCTTGCCTTATACATCTTAGGATTTCATTTGCCTATTTCAAGCCACATCACACTGGGTGCTCACAGTCATCCTGTGATGAACTAATACCCCAGATCTCTCTCCTCCTTTGTCTCCAGCCTATAACAGAAATTCTTGTTGTTAGTCTCTAAGGGCATAACCTTACAATTTAATAGTACAAATCATATCCCATTTCTATTACTCCAGGTCTGTAGGTCATCCAGTTTTTCTCTGAATAGTATTCCAGTCCTCCTCTGTATTGACAATGCCTCCCAATGTTGTAACATTAGCACACACCTACTTTTTGTGCCAATGTCATTAATGAAAATCTTAAATAAGATTGTCTCCAAGACTGATCCTGTAGGAACTCCATTAGTAACCTCTCTACACCCTAACAGTACTCCTTTCATCACAACCCTGTGACAGAGTCCCTGCGGTGCAACTTGGACTGTAGGCCTGCTGAACCCTCCTTACCCATGAACCTGGGCTGCCTCTGGCACTGTGGTGCTGATATCAAGCTACAAACCTCTGACAGGCACTTCACTTACATAGACATCCATAGGCAGGGACCCACCCAACTGAGTGACATGAATGATTTCCCAGTCACTCATGAACCGTCAATAGAGCGGCTCCAGCCAATTCACCTATGCTCCAGCCCTATACCCCAGGATAGTATCATCTTACACTGCTCAAGGCTCCACAGGCAGTGCAAGTTCATTAGTTCGCCACTCCCTCCATGTGGAGTGGACACACATTAGTCTTTCTAAACTGGAGCTGAGATTTCCCAACCACTTCAACCAAACACTGCTTTAGGTAAAACATAAAACAGATTTATTAACTAATTCTATATCTTTCTAGAATTAACTTAAGAAAATTAAAAGTAAACAGTCTAAGTTCCACAAACTAAGCAGGATTTGAATCAAGCAGTGTCTCACCCTGACACATGGTACAGGCAGGTTACAGTTCCTCAATACACAGACTGGACTTCTTTTCCAGCCTGTTACCAATCTCTCTAGTTCCAAGTCTTGTCTTACAGATGACGTTCCAGGTATTGAGATTGGGAGGGAGAGGCCAAGTGATGATGTCACTGTCTCTCTTTTTATACCTTCTCCTAGCTGCTAGAAAGATCCTCGCTGTGGTGTGCTGGTTAGGCAGCCCCCGCTGGTTAGGTAGTCTCCATTGCCTATGATTTCTCTGAGAAGTCTCTGGGATGTCCCTTGGGAGAGTGGATTCCCATTAATTGGCCATCAGCACATTTCTGGCTGGTCCTTTAATGCAGTTGAAAGGTTGGCTGTGAGCATCTCCTAACCTCAAAACATATTTCAGTAACACAGATTGCAATGCTTAATAATGTCACATACAATGATAGTATATACAATCCAACAGGATATTAATGTTCAACAGATCAAGACATTTCAAATGATACCTCACAAGACATGCAATGTACAAAACACACAATCATATCACAGTGGTGAATATGGGGTTCTGTGGTGCTGCTTTGAGATACAGAGCACCAAAAGTACAGATGCTATTAATATATTTATAAAATGAGTTTCTACAAGAGATTCAGATAGATGACTTCTCTGTCAATCATTATCTTTATCATTAAATACAAATTTATCTACTCTTCTTTGTCTTGAGGGCATAGGTCCTTAAAATCTAAAATCTTTTCTACATCACGGAAACCTCAAAACTATAATGTATGTATACAAATATATTCTAAGCCCTCGTCCAGACTAACCCGCGGCATCGGCGGGTTAAAATGGATTGCTCGGGGATCGATATATCGCGTCTAGTCTGGACGCGGTGTATCGATCCCCGAGCGCGCTTACATCGATTCCGGAACTCCATCAACCCGAACGGAGTTCCGGAATCGACACTGAGAGCCGCGGACATCGATGCCGCGCCGTCCAGACTGGTGAGTACCTCGATTTTAGAAATTCGACTTCAGCTACGTTATTCCCGTAGCTGAAGTTGCGTATCTAAAATCGATTTTAATTCCTAGTCTGGACGTGGCCTTAATGTTAGTCTTAGTTTAGCTCTATAAATGACTTGTGTCAGTAAAAGTATGAGCAGTTAGTTTTGTAATTATTCACATTTGCAGCTCTTCAATTGAATTGATCTGGATTAGTCAGGAACCAATGTCTGTGTTTTTCCTTTTTTCTTCATTAACTATAACAATCAGTCATCTCTTAAAGAGAATGATGGACTACTGATCAAAAGAAGGGTTGAATAAGATGAAAGCAGTAGGATCCCCACAGAGTAGTTCTTCAGGTTTATTTCCCCTTTGAGAATAACAACAATTTACCTCATGATAGGTAAATCTTCCTTCTTAGAAAGCCTGAACTCTAATTTTTCCTGTGTCTGAACATTATGAATAAAATCATTCTTCAAAGAGGTCCTTTTGTGATTTGGATTTTGCCTTTTTCATAGGTAAGTGCTATACATGCTTAAGATGTTGTAAGAATAACTCACAATAATATAATCCTCATATAAATGAGGATTATATGGGTAAGGAGGGTCTGTGCCTCGCAAGAGGGTGCGATTTCTAGGGACATTAGATCCGTTTGCCATTCTGTTGGAGGAAGACAAAACCTCTCTGTGAGCCTTCTTGCTATAAGATCTATGCCTCTAAATGTGCCCTGGAGGTTTTGAAGAGCTTTCTTGTAGTCCTTAACGATATGCCATGAGATCTGAGTGGGAGGAGTATAGTATTACGGGTTTGGATCTGGAAGGACCGCTAGTAGCAAGGATTGTGATATACTTGACTCCTTTGTTGCCTGCTTGCTCCAGGGTGGAGCACAGATCTGACTTGACTTTCTAAGAGAGAAGGAAAGGCTTTGTCTGAGTGTCAAAAGGAGGAGGTGCTCTAGTCCATGGTGCTCTTTCTAGGAGTTCACAAACAAGCATCATGCATCACAAACAAGGTCATGACCACCTTGCCTTTTCTTATGGAAAAAGGGGAAGGAAGGTCCAGATGGGAGAAGGGGCTAGACAGGAGTGGGGTCTAGTATGTAAAAAGTTGGGAACCACTGATCTAGACAATATATGGTCTTATTCTGAGAGAGAAAGGATAGTAAGTGTTTAAGGCACAGGTCTGTGACTCCAAAGAGCTGAGCAGTATTCTCAGTTCTTCCACAGTCTGGGAAACCACACTTGCCTTAGGTTTCTGTTTATAAAACTGACAGTGATGCTTCCTTGTTTCAGTGGTAGTGTGAGGATATAACTAGTACACAGTTTTACTTTAATAAGATAGATGGCAAAACTGGAAATAAAATAAAAAATCCTCACTAGTTTAAATCCCAAGGATTTCAATGGAGTTACTCCTAATTTACAGCTGTGTAGGAAAGGTCAAAATCAGGCCTATGGCATTCAAGGACAGTTTTAAAATAAAATAAAATGAAAACGTGATCAGTTCAAGCTGCATGCACCCAAGTGATAAGTAGAAGACTAGTAGGTTCAGACCATTCTTTGAGCCTGTATGATTCAGATACATTTGTGGCAGATGTGGGGGAGGTTGGTTGGTTTAAATTGGCCATCTTGTGGTCTCATTACTTTTTCCATTTAGAAAGGGGAAAATTGGTAAGTTGACATTTAGTTAGAAGAAATAATATGCTATGTCTGAGTAGAAACTATTTTTATGAATTTTCATAGATTTTTACTCTGTGTGTGTGTATAATAATTATGGTTCAGCCAAGGTCCATTATCATAAATTAATATATGAAAATTGAGGGTAAAAATACATTATATGATTAATTAAAAATAAATTCCTTAACTGAAAAAGACACTGAGATATTAAATCCGTCAGACACTTAAAGGAACATAATAAAGGTTGACAAGCTCTAAAATATAACCTCTTAAAAATAACAGTTTATTTTCTGTCTGAGCTGTTCATGAGACTGAAACTAACACAGCAGTTATTCCATGCAACTCTGGAACAAAAAGAATATTATTCATTTCAGTCTACTCTGTTTACAAGAAAATAGACCAGCATGGCAGACAGAGTAATCATGTGAGGTATAGAAGTACCCTGTGGGTAAAAATGCACCAGGTAATCTGAGCTTGTTGTAGGTTACCTGATGTATAAGTGAGATTTAAACACTATTATAGTCCTAATTATGGAGGTTGACTAGAGACAAACTTTCTCAAGGTGTTTTGAAACAGATATTTTAAACTATTAAATCCAGAATCTTTCATTCTTATAGGCTTAGTGGATTCCTTCCCCTTCCGCCCCCCCCCTCCCCGTGCCACACTAAAAGTAGATTTTTATTTTTATTATAACTTATTATTGGTGCTGATCCTGTAAATACAATCAATCCGTTGTAGTGGTTACTACCGTCAGTAATCCCATGTGAAAGTAATGAAACTATGGTGTCGTGTACACTACCATGATACTAGGTGTTTTCAGGGATCAGCACTTCCTTGGCTTGCTAACTTTTCAGTGTAGAACTTGTGCTGATATTGTTTGTAATATAGGTTACACATTTTAGAAACTACTATTTATATGATTTAAACATTTTTTAAAAAATACTACCTATGTTGGTGGTGGTGGTTGATTCTCTTGTGTCTTCAGTGTCTTGGAAGGGACAGGAAAAGTATAGCTGTTGAGGAAGTTATTAACAACTTTGTGCAGCTATTGGCGTGGGAGGTATTAGCTTGGTAGGGGTCTATAGACTGACTACCTTAACTCAACAGGATCATGAGGCAGCACCACAAGGCTGAAAAATCATCACTCCTGTGTGAAATATGCAGAAGAAGCTCTATGCTGTTAAACTCATAGAATTTCCTGGGTTCTGATTTTCCCCCCTTATCCCTTGCAGGCTCCTCCACAGAGTATGAAATGGGACTTTGTCTATAACACTGTTTCAGTACGAAGTATTTTGATTATTTATTATTTAGAAAATCATTATTGTTGAAACCTTAGTATTGTCTGATTTTTTTTTAATGTAAATTCCACTCTTAGCCTCAGATTTCAGTATCTGAGGATGCCTTCCTAAGTACCTCCTTCATATGATAGATTTTGCCTGTTGTACAGTATTGGATGTTCTCCTTAAATCTGAATCTCTTTTAGCTGTCTTTAATTTGTTTTTGTGGCAGTCATTTAACATTGTTTATTTGAGTCATAGAAGAAGTAGGTTAGTATTTTGTATGATGTGTTCTAGTTACTATTTTCATTAGGACGATAGTTTCCTATCTTTTTTTTTTTTCCTTTTCCCTAGTCTCATAATGTTGATTCTGCAAGCAATGAAAGGCTAGCATAATGGTAGTTTCCATACTTTTCATGCAAAAGTTAAGTTATGCAAAAACATTGGACAACAATTTTAGTATTTCCTGGTTTGTAGCTGGTTTTGGATATACCAGGGTCAATTACTTTCTATTTTTGAGTAGGTTGTGACCAACCAACTCAGTTTAGTGCTGGTGAAATCCATGGCTGAGTCAGAGAAATAGCAAGATTTAAAAGTGAACTAAAATGCTTAAAAAAAAAAAATGTTTAAGATTCAAAATCCATTACAGAATATTTACTTATGTTTGAATGACAGATAAGTAGAGCCCTCTGCTGGTAAACCAAAGGAGGGTGAAGGAAATACTATATCAGGGAATGGCAGCCTTTGGCACATGGCCCATCAGGGAAAGCCCAGGGTGAGCCGGGACGGTCTGTTTATCTGTCGGGTCCGCATGTTCAGCCAATCGCAGCTCCCACTGGCGGCGGTTTGCCATCCCAGGCTAATGAGGGCTGCGGGAAGGGCAGACCGCACATTCCTCGGCCCTTCCCGCAGCCCCCATCGGCTTGGAGCAGTGAACCGTGGCCAATGGAAGTTTCCCATGGTATAGGTGAATATTCTCATCATGGAGGGCTCTCTCTTGTATCCAGGGAAGCTGCAACAGCAACAATTAACTTGTATACATGGAGGATCCCCTGCAAACGGCTCTGGAGTCCAAATTTCTTAAAAGAGTACTTGAAATTAGTTCTTCCTTTTTATACCTTTTAAAATGTGAGTTCACATTTCTGTTGTGCCGCCCCCCCGTGAGATTAGTGTCATCTCTGTTGAATGATGGCATTAAAAACAACTAAAGCTGTGTGTCACAATGCAAATCTCTGCAAATTTTAAGTTGGTTGAATCAAACTTACTCAGCATACACATCTTATGCATCCATTGCTTTGACTACATAATTTGAAAAATATATATTATTCTCCTTCTGCAATGTATCACCCACCTGTACGAGTTAGAGATTTACATAGAGATTGAAGTTAGAACATGGTCCTTAAGTAGTAACTGAACTTCAATTAGTAAATTTACTCTTGCATTCATTGTAGGGAAATATGCCAACAAACTTTTGGGGCCACTGTTACTATGATCTTTTGTTTGGTTAATTACCTTCCTTATGCGCATACACGCACACACAGTGATTGTGTGCAAACTGCATGCCTAAGTTATTTGAAAAGCTGTCCCATGAAGTATTACCATTAGGCTTTAGAGCATATATTAAATGAATAGCAATGAGAACAATTCATGCCTCCCTTAGAACTTTTATTACAGGCTAAAACAGCATTTTATCATTTCACACTGAAAACTTTAAAATCATAAATCTACAAGTTTAATTTTCTTTTTCTTATTAGAACAAATAATAAGTCTGACACTGCAGTTTAGGCGTTTACTGCTGAAGAAGGAACACAACATTCCAAGTGTATTTAAGGACCTTAGTAGCCAGTGAGCCAAATTAGGACCATTTCAGCATAAATGCACTGAGAGGAAAAAGGGTGGTAAGGAGAGGGTACCGTGAGCTCCATGCTGGTGTACATCAGCACATGAGAGAGTCTTAATTTATCTATGCTGGGGAGCTTGCCTAAGGAAAAGATGTAGTCATAAGAGAAGAGTTTGTAGCTTGTGGCATAGGTTTGTTGAGTGGTACTTGCAATTATGTACAGCCCATTTGTTTGCTAATTTTATTTTGGACATTACAACAAGATCTGTAAGTGTCTGTTGTTCCTGAGCCTCCCACCTCTGCAGTAGTATTACTGTCCTTTGCTCTCATCCTCTATGGTCTCAGTGAGTAGTCTTTTGTAATAGGAGGATGAGAGGAACAATGGTCTGCTGGTTAAGATGCTAGCTAGGGACTTGGAAGACTCCAGGTGTAGTTCCCTGATCTTCCAGAGATGTCCTTTGTGATTGTGGACAAGTCATTTAGTCTGTCTGTGTCTTGGTTTAACATCTGTAAAGTGTGGATAATAGCATTTCCCTGCCGTACAGTGGTGGTGTCGGGATAAATACATTAAAGCCTGTGAGATACTCAGATCCTATGGTAAAAGGAATCATATAAGGACCATTAGTACAGGTTAGAGACATCTTGGCTACCATATTTGTTTGCCTTCCGTTTGACAAGGGTGGAAGAGTCAGGAGATTGAAATTGGTGTTGGGAGGGTTTGTTTTACCTGAGTGGGAATGGATGTACCTTTTACTTAGTTCTGGGGGCATCTACAGAAGCACCTGTTCATTCCAACCCATTAGAGGCAGGTAAGACAGTGTGGGTGCCATGTTGGCAGCTGAGTTTTTATCATGATGCATGGCAAGATCTAAATAATACAGTATGTCCCACCCAAGAGCAATGGTCTATTGAACATGTGCCATCCTGCTATGCTTCCAAGAGGAACTTTTGTTTTAAGATTTTTGTTGGTGCACAGACCTCTGCATATGAATTGAGTCACCTAGGATGTTGGTTGCTGAATACTTCAAATACACAACATTTCGCTTCTGAGGGTATATCTACACTGCAATAAAAGACCTGCGGCATGGCTGTGGCTGACTTGAGTCAGTTGATTCAGGTTTGCGGGACTCTGGCTGTGGGGCTAAAAATTGCCATGTAGGCATTTACGAGGTGGTCCAGGCTCTGAAACCCTGTAAGGATGAAGGATCTCAGAGACCAGGCTCCAGCCCAAGCCTAAATGACTCCACTTCAGATTTTAGCCCCACAGTCTGAGTGAGTCAGACTCAGCTGACCCAGGTCTGAGACTCCATGTCATGGTTTTGGACTACCATATAGACGTACCTAGAGATAATAGTCTATGGTCTTCATGAATTCCGCTCAGGTGTTTGCAGGGAATAGGCATAGAGATGGGACACACATTTGCTTGACTTCATTATACAATTTACTTTGAAATTCTTTTTGGTCACAGTGTATGCATGCAAGTATCAGGGCATCCAGTTTTCAGAAGAAAGTTCATTTTTACTTTGTACAATCTGAGGTCATCGGTCTCCTGCTAGTTGGCTCTATGTATCATTTCTGATTGATCCATGATAGACTGTCATTTAACTGTTTTTATATTTGAGACATTTAGTTTTGGATGAGGAATAAGTGGCTTAAATTCAATCTGGATAAGACTGAAGAAAGCATTTTGAGGAACATATGTATTTCTTATGAGAGCCTGTTTATTTGTGGGATGAGGCAGCTGCCTGTGAGACAGGTTCATAATTTAGGAGTTATTTTGGGTCACCGTCAGCATATTATAGCAATTCTCTAGAGTGACTGTTATCACTTCCTGGTTGAATGTAATATCCATTTTTCTCCTCCGATAGTGATCACTCTCATTGTTCATGATTTGGAGGAACATATTTCCTTAGATGTGAGATGTAATGCTTAAGCTTGATCATTACCATCCATTTTCTGAACAAATAGAACAGAGGTCAAAATTAGTAGTGACCTGAGGGTGTCACTCTAGTTGGCCATTAAAAATTTATTATTTTATAGTCCAGTGGTTTAGAAGTAAATATCACAACTATCACTAGAAAATTTAATCAAAAGACCCCCAGATCCAATTTTATGCCACAGTCAGAATATTTTCAATAGTGTCAAATAGCAAGTTTAAGTTAACATTGTTTCAGCTGAGTAGGGGACAAAGAGTTTGGAGATCTGTTGCATTATAAATAGTATTAGCTGGCTAATATCTTGACCATCAGATAGCATGTTTAAAATGTTAGTTTTGATTACACAGTGCTTACACCTGTATTGTAAAAATGTGTTGATTAGTATATCAACATCTCGTGATTGATTATTGTTTGAAGACTGAAATTTTCACACGTCTCATAAGATTGGCTCAAAATTCAATGTTGTTTTAACTACTAACAGAAGATCTACTTAGGCTGATAGCTGTGGTTGCAGTCTTCTCACCACATTACGCAGATATCTTGGTAATACTGATATTATTCATAAGGCCTCCCTCCAAAATACTCCCTCCAATGTACAGCCAATTTAAAACACCTCACAGTACAATAAAAACACTTAAAATTCCCCTTTTAACATTCATACATGGGGAAAAATAAATGAGGACGTCCAGTATAAAAAAGAGAGAGAGAGAAAGAAGGAATGAGAAAGAAAGGTAATAAAGATGGACTAAGATAGACTTCACCTGGAGCAAGCTCCACCGCTTACAGCCAGCCAAAGTACATTAATGATCACCTAAGGAATGAATATGGGATTCCTAAATGGTATGAGTACAAGTAATTATCAGAGTCAGGTTCAAGGATGTCTCTAATACAGAGAAGGTCTATACCATTATGAGCTTTGTAAACCAAACAATGCCAGCTTTATAGTAATTCCATTATTTTATAGGCAGATAGTGTAAAGAAAACAGAAAGGCCAATATGTTCATAGTACTTCAAATCTCTACACAAATGTGCTGCTTCATTCTGAACAAGCTCAAGCAATTAGAAGACCATATGAAGTAGGAATTCACAATATTTTTCAAAATTTGAGCAAAATCCATTGACCTGTGGTTTTTAACCCATTAATAACTCAGAAACATTTGAAAGAAGACATTCTAAACTTGGTTTGACTTTGGTACATCTCATTCAAACTTAAATTGCTAAAACACCTTTCCTGCGGACCTCCTAAAAAGGCTAGGATTGCAGCCCTATTGTTTGACTGTGCAAGAAGATCCACAGATTCTTTCTAGTAGGTCTTCAGCCTATTGAAAATCAGGGTCAGTATTAGACTTCTCAGTGCCTGGCAGACAGACTTTCATTCTACTTCTTCAGCTGCATTCACTCTTTCCCCTATCTGCACCTACAAAAAAACAGTGCTTTTATTATTTAGATTGATTCTAAACTTTTTACTGGAATGGAGCTTGCAACTTTTTCCAAGCTGAATAGATCTACATTTCTTTCTCTCCTTTCTACTTTTCCTGTTTTTAGTTTTGTAAAGCAAGAAAACTAATGATAATGTGACATTAAGGTTGAATTATCAGGCACTTGGAAGTCAGGAAGTTCCAATTGCTTCTGCAGTATTAATTCAACTATGTTTCATGTCCTGCATTTTTGTGGTATACCTTTCACAGTAGAAACAAATTTACTTTAAATCAAGAGAAACTTGAAGATTTTGTGTCTATATATGTAACATAGCAGAGTTCATGCTGTAGGACAAGGATTCTCAAACTGGGGATTGGGACCCTTCAGGGGGTTGCGAGGTTATTACATGAGGGTCACGAACTGTCAACCTCCACCCTAAACCATGCTTTGCAGCCAGCATTTATAATGTTGTTAAATATACAAAAAGCTGGGTCATGCTCGGAGGCTTACTGTGTGAAAGGGGTCACCAGTACAAAAGTTTGAGAACCACTGCTGTAGGAGCAATGGTGTGTGTGTGTGTGTGTGTGTGTGTATACACACATGCGCATATATATATATATATATATATATATATATCTTGGTTTAGTTTTCCTCTTTTCTATACTTTTGAGTTCTTGATATTTTAATATTAATTATTATTTCATTTTTGTCCTTGATTAAATGCTGAGTATTTTAAAGGACACTGAGATTGAAACAAACATTGTCTATCACAGCATAGTTAGCATTATGAGTGCCACTTTTATTTGGAATCTTAACTTCTTTTATCCAATGTAGAACTAACACATTTATATGTGCCCCACTGAGCCAGAGATGTTACCTCAAACATATGTCTCCAACCCAAATTTTCTCTTTGGGGGAGAATTAGATACTTAGTGGAGTTACCTCATAGTAGTGTCCAGTAACAAGGCCCCCAACTCCATCAGTAATTGCATCAACATTTGGCTTTCTCCAATCGCTTCTTATTAATTCAGTGTCAGATTTTAGGGCACTGGGCTAACATTTTCATCTTCGTAAGACGGGGGACCCTGCTAACAAAATTATGATAATAAAAGATAAGCGATTCACTAAGATTCTCATATAATGTCAAACAACCAGCCAAAGAGTAGGGATAAAACACTTCTTATTAGCAGCCTGCCAGTTCCCCAACTAGTATATCCAAACTAAGTGATACCCATACGATGCACAGAGGACAGGGAGTGGATGAATGTGGGAACAAGATCTGATTAATTTTCCTTGAGGAAAAAATTCCTTCTCAATCTCAAATGTGGCATTCAGTGATATATCATGTGCCGTTGAGCAAGGATTAAATTGAGTAAGCTTTAGTATGCAGCATGCCTCTGAACCAGTCTCCCATTATGTATGCTAAGAGGACGAGTATGGTACCAGCAGAAACCTGTGTAGAAGAATGTTCAAGGAGGAACTGGGGTGAAGGAAAGAGAGATTTTACTGCTGACATCAAGGGAGATTGGGTACACCTTACAGTTACTGAAAACTCCATTTATCCTCCCTCATTCTGTCCCTTGGAGCAATTCACCATTCTGTCCTGTGACAGACCGGTGGTTTCTGAATCCACTAATTGCAGGCTGGCGTACCATGCGTGAAATATTTCCTTTGTTATGGATTGTTATGTTGGGAGTTCTTTCTAGTGCCAATCCTGCCAGAGACCACATCAACTCATGCATTCGGCATAGGCAAGAACCTACATTTTGTCATTTCATTAAGCTCCATAATATCACAACAGCTTATAGCCTCATATAGAAATGTTATACTTTTTCTCTTTCATATGATTGGACGTTAAGGTCTATAGACAGAATCCAACTTCTGTTAAAATCTAGAGAAAGAATCCCATTGACTTGACTTCAGTGGGAGTTGGTCAGGTCGTATAAAAGTAGATAGCCTAGATATATTTTTGTTAAAGAAGATAGAGGCAAATTTACACACTATTTAAAATAATAATTAGCACTTGATGTTTTTAAAGCCCTCTACAAATATTAATTAATCCTTGCAAAACTGCTGTGGAGCCCGCAAGAAAACATCACCTTATTTATTTGATGGGTAACTGAATCTGATTAGTTGTGGTTTGCCCAAAGCTGCAGAGAGACTGCTTAACATGGCTGAGATTTATAGCTTAGGAGTTCCTGGCTCTCAGCCCTGTGTTTTCAACACTGTACCCAGGCCTTTATAGACATAGACTTTAAGGTCAGAAGGAACTGTCAGGATCATCTTTCAGCAGATGTAGTATTTTATTTTTATTAGTATCTTACTGTAGTCTGCTCATGAGTAAAACTGAATCGATGTATATGTATAGCTCAGGGATTCTCAACCTTTTTCTTTCTGACCCCTCCCCCAACATGCTATAAAAAAACTCCACAGCCCACATGTGCCACGACAACTAGTTTTCTGCATATAAAAGCCAGGACCAGCATTAGGGGGTAGCAAGCAGTGCAGTTGCCTGAGGCCCCACGCCAGAGGGGCCCCCAGGAAGTTAAGTTGCTCAGGCTTCGACTTCAGTCCCAGGTGGAAGGGCTCATGGCCCCAGGCTTCAGCAGTGGACTTTGGCTTTCTCCCCTGGGCCCCAGCGAGTCTAACACTGGTCCTGCTTGGAGGACCCCTTGAAACCTGCTCGTGGCCCCCCAGGGGGCCCCAGACCTCTGGTTGAGAACCACTCATATAGCTGATTGTCTCTTTTTCATGGGTTTGTATTTAATCTAGTAAGAAGAACATGAAAGAGAGCCTTTTGGGGGTGGGGAATTGGACTAAAAGGAAATATCATGGTGCAGACTCAATAATGGCAAGTTTTATTAGTCAGAAAGATGATAGAAAATGTTTTACTTGACCATTTTTATCTTTTTGGAAGCTGCTATTCCATTTCAGAATTCAGTAATTTCCATTTATCCTTTTAAAATACAAAATACCATTATTTTCTTATATATTTAGAACTTTTAATTTTCTGTAATAGTTTTGATTCCTCAAATGTGATGAGTATGGACTTATCATGGGGAACTGATCAACCTTTGGGTTGACCAGCTGGCATCTACCTAGGGTAAGCACCTTTTCAAAATGCAGAAACGGGGCATATGCAGGAGCCCCACCCCTTCCATGGCCCCATTCCCTGCTCTTCTCTTCCTCCTCAGGCCCTGCTCCGTGGCCAGGCTGGAAGCCAGAACCAGGCAGTAGTAAGAGCTGCCTAGGGAGCCTGGGCTGCTGAGAGGAGCCCCGAACTGTCCACCTGCCCTGGGCAGGGGCCTAGAGTACCCAAGAGCAGCCCCTGGCATGTATCCCCACCCCACCAGGGTGCACTGTTCAGGACAGGTGGAGGGTCTGGGACTCCAGGGCTCCCCACAGTGACCCGGGCTCCCTGAGCCACTCTTACTACTGCCTGGCTCCAGCTTCTGGCTTGGCCAGGGGCAGTGCCTTGGCAGGGAAGAGGAAGTGCAGGGGGCAGGGCCTCAATGTGAGAGGGGGCTAAGGTCCCCCTCAGTGTCTTCCCCCACCCACCAGGAAGAGGCTAGCGCCACGCTGAGCATCAGACAGGTGCAGAGCAGCACCGCAGAGAATATGGCACAACTGCTGTCTCAGTCATCCAGCCCATGCCCTTGAAATGTACATTTTGGGACTGTCCCACCCAGGTAGGGATAGGTAGTCACCCTACAACTATCCCAGTCCTCAGAAGTTCTGGAACCCACATTATTTATTGAATTAAATGATCAATGCCCTTGTCACCTTTCTTCCAAAACTAACAGTGTGCCTCTTTGGGCACCAGTTATGGAAGGACTATCACTAGGTGGTCACAGAGTTGATTTTTATTTACCCTGGGACTCCTCAGGTCCAGAACCAGGACATCTGAGGACAAAACAGCTGCACATGCACATCTCCAGTTTTACATATTTTATTAATTAAACTAAAGCAAGCAAAAGCATAACATAAATACAAATCAGATAAAAACAAATCAAAATAAAAGAAGGTGAATTATTATAAAATCAACCAATTAACCTAATTTTCAGTTTGATTAAACAATATCAAATAAACCTACAATGCCTTATAAGCGCTCTGTAATTTGGAAAAGCAACTGTCATTTAACCATCATCCCCAAAAGTAACAGAGCACTATCAATCTGAATGTCCATTGATTATATTTATTTTCCAGTCAAATAGGTGATGAAGAGTTGGTCAGATCACTTTGAGGTTGAAAGCTAATTTTGACACTTCAGCTCTGATGCCAATTAAGACATCATACCCAGATTATTGGTTGTTAAGAAATAGCCAATCTCTTTCCCCCAGCACAGGGTAACGTAATATTCCAATACAATTCAAGATGACATAGCTTATCGCACTTAAAATTCAAATGACACATTTAGGTGAAAATAACATGGTCTCTCAGGATTAAATATAAAACTCCTAAATCATGAAATACGTGCTTGTGTGATCTTTTAGGCAGCAAAGTTGTTTAACCTAAGGCTGTTTTAGGTAATTGGGGAACAATTCTATAAGAGCCTTTCTCAGATTCTGTGGGTTCTGTCCACGCACAGTTCTAGACACACATGCATGCACACATGCTTACTAATAACAATTTGGTGGAGCTTTAAAAAAGAAGCGTGAATGATAGAGTAGAGGTGTCCTCCTTCTAATAAAAACTGAAAAGAACACCAAACCAAAAAGGTTGATTCTTCATGTAGTTATTATTTTTGTTTGTTTTTGTTTCACTGAGCTTCAGGAAGATTAGTCAGTATGATTTTTACCAGCTCAGACGTTTTAATGCTGACAGACTTGCTGGCTGGCTAGAGGTTACTTGCTTGTAGATCTCGAATATTAGACTTACATGTGATGGACTCCCACCCCTCTGTAGCTGTAAGGGAGGGTGGAGAAAGTAGCAGCCTCCTTGTCAGGCATGGTGGCACTGCATGGCCAGCAACCAACTGGTAGAAGCATAACATAGGAAAGTAAGCAATGGCTTCTCTTTCATCAGTTTTTCAAGAAGATTGCTTGACTGGTTCTTCCCCTCTCCAGTTCTCTGGGTGAATCAGAATAGGGTAATTCACTTGGCAAATCAAAATGAGGCTCATTCTGTCTGAGGTTATTGGCAAACCCCAGTAGGGGTTTGATTAGATCACCTTTATGCAAAGAAAGAACCTGCCCACTCCAATAATTTCAGGCTTAGAAAGTCAGTGGATCCAAAAATATATCAAGTCAGTCAGCAGATACATAAGTATGTTGAGACTTTTGAAGTAATTGATTAGTCGACATCCTATAAAACTCTCAACTCAGAAATAATTATAACCTTGAAAGGTAGCCAGCAAAAACTATGACCAATATTTTCCTATTATTTCAGTTATATGTTCACTCAGTCATGCACATAGAGGGTTATGGTTAGGGTTCATGCAACTGTTCCTTTTTCTTTAACTATTCATGTTTTACAGACAGATGCCTATACTTCACAATATTATGATTCAGCGGTTCTGTTTTGAACAGCATTTT
Organism: Gopherus flavomarginatus; assembly: GCF_025201925.1. NCBI lineage: Eukaryota > Metazoa > Chordata > Testudines > Testudinidae > Gopherus > Gopherus flavomarginatus. The sequence continues at coordinate 56,677,793 of NC_066626.1, read as the reverse complement.
TTGACCCACAAAATTTGAGTGAAGGGTTAAATTTTAACTGGGACAGAGCAAATATTTTTTTCCTAAAAATAAAAATAGGGAGATTCAATTTGTATACACAGACCTGTTGCCTCTCACAAATGAATACTTTTAGTTTAATTTAATAAGAAAATAGCACTACAGTAGTGACACCAATTAATATTAGATCATATTTCCCTATTTAACTCTTTTTTCCATTACTAATAAACAGTCTCAAAAAATACTGGTTATGACTAAAGTCACTAGTTGGCTCAATTTCTCATGCCTAATATCATCCCAAAAGTTATATTGTTAAAAGTATTATGACACTCTACTAATGTGTTTGAGTTACTTAAAATGTTTTAGCTTTTCATCTAAGAATTTTTAATTTATTTTTTTCATTCAGCAGCTGTAACCACTTTGTTTTTAAAGCTTGACATGTAGGGAGATATGTTTAGGGTTTAACTCAAAGCCCACAGAAGTCAATTGGAGTTTTTATCATAGCTTCGGTGGAAAAAAACTCAACAGGTTGTGGTATTTTAAATTTAAATATTTGCAGATATTTGAAAGACCAGATTTGAGTGTGTTTCTCTTTTGTTCTCAGAGCTGAAAATGTTTTTGTTCACAAGGATTGAGGGGACTTTCATAGCTATCATTCTGGAATTCGAACACTGAATCAATAATTCACGTCTTTTAACAGTTTGTCAGTCAAGTGCTGTAGCGGTTAAAATTATGGGACTGTCAGTGACAGTTCTACCAATAGTGATTACAAAGTTAGAAATTTTACAAATATAAATAGGGATTTATCTATTGAAATGTCAATTTAATTTTAAATTTCCTTCTCAGACAATAATACGTAGCCATTTATTTTCCTTTCCAGCATATATGCACATGCATGATATTACTACCAAGGACACCATTAGTGCTTCAAACCGACTTTTCATTTCTTCTGTTATACTGTTAAAGTAGTGTTATTCTGAACTACTGTGATGAAGCTTCTGGCCCACTTTCAACCCAGTTAAGTTTTCTTCTCTCTTGTTCATATACATTTTGTACTTATATTGACAGCTTGCAAAGGCTGATCTTTCAAAATAGGCAGAAACTTCAGTTCAGGATGGTATTACAGAAGTAGGCTTTTTCTGATATCAACATAGTCTTCCCTTAAGAGACCTTAAGAAACAGTTCAAGGAGCTTATATGTGATAAGTCTTGTTTACCAGTAGGAGGAGTGCTTGTGTCTATCCAAAAAATCTAGTTATTGATCTCTTGTTCTATTCTGATGTTTTCAGTTTGTCTGCAGTGATTTATTGCAGACTTCAGCTTCTTTTGATTTAGTTTTGATGGGCATTCCATGGACTGAGTGAACCATCAACGTTTTTCAAAAAGACAATGACAATTAAAATTGTGATTCATATCATGGCTTCAGTCCAGTTAAAAAGCAGATATCTCTTCTTGTGGTTTTATATTTGTAACTGCATGCCATTATGTGGGATTCAGTCCCAGAATTCAAGGTCTGAAATCTTCTTGTCCAAACCGAATTAGAACATCCCAGCTCTGCTTTGCAATTTCGGCAACTTTTAAATAGCTGATGAGCCATTGCTCTGTGCTTCTTCCTGGTGACTTCTGTCCTGCCATAATCAGTTCTACAGTCTTTGCAAAGCTTCTGCTTTTCTTCTGATACTGTAATTTCTCTTCTTTCCAAAGTCCATTTTGAAGGTTTCTAGTGTTTATGTAAAGTATTTCCACAGTCTTTGAAGTTTCTTTTATAAATGTAATGAGTCCATTATGCAGCTATACAGTCACTTGAATCATCTGTGTTCCAGCAGTCTTAGTTTGATTCAACACTGCTCGGATGAAGCTGGTGTGAATCTTTGTTATAAGCATCCGTTTCTTCATTTTTCATGTATTCTTATTTGATTTATATGCTAGAATCATTTTTGTGTGATCAAATATCAAGCATTAAACCAGCCCGTGTGGCCATTCACATCCGTATAAAATACTTTGGTGAGATTTATCTTTAAGATTTTCACTTTACATTGGTTTTACAACATATCAGTTAAATATTTTGCCTAATGTTTGCTATAACCTTGGTACCTTTGATCGTTATCTTTTAGTTATGGTCTTTAATCAGCTTTCTTATTTGAAATAAAAATACATATTTATAATGATACTTCGTGGTTACAATTTCAAAAGTTGCATTGAAAGGATTGGTGTATAGCTCATCCTAAGGAGAATTGAAATGAAGTGATGGAACACTGGAAGGGAGGACATGGGAGTAGAGCCCCTTTCCCATAGACTAGGCCCGGATTTGGAATAACGTCTTTATCTCCATCCTTCTGTTCCTTCATGATGTTGGTGGGAGGGGAATGGGGATCTGAGCATTGAAGGAGAGTGTTAGAAAAGTGGAGTAAAAAGGAAGGGAGTCAGAGCTGTTCAGTGGGTCACACTTCAGCTCTCTTGTCCAAAAAACCCCACATCAGTCAATCAGTAATGAGGACTTATATGTCCCCTGTCACTGTAGTATCTGAGTGCCTAACAGTCTCTCAACACCCCTGTGAGGTAGGAAAGTACTATTGTCCCCATTTTACAGCTGGGGAACTGAGACACAGAGAGTAAAAATACTTCTACACTGCACCTGCAGGTGTAATTTCTGTCTTGGGTAGACGTACATGTGCTAGCTTTGATGAAGCTAGCGCACTAAAAATAGTGTAAGTGGGTGGTGGCTCAGGATCACCACCAGAATACTATCCTGTCTGAGATGCTAGATACGTATATGGGTGGTTAGCCTGGGCTGCTGCCCATGCTGTACCGCTGCTATTAGCGTGCTATCTCAGTCAGATCTAGCACATGTACGTCTCCAAGGTGATGTTTAGACATATCCAGTGACTTAACCAAGGTCATGCAAGAAATCTGTCCCAGAGCAGGGATGTGAACCCTCCAGTCCCCACATCTGTCCCCATTCAAAAAATGTCCCAGTGACTCCAGGCTAGTCTCCGCAGTATTCCTACTTCCTGTTCCCAGCTCCTCAGCCTATGGGTCCCATGATGATGCCTGCCTCTCTGTGGGAAGGACATTTCTGGGGAGAGAACCAGGCTGTGCTGGGCAGGCAGATTGAGAAGAGTTGAGAGATGATGCAGAGGTAGTGTGAAGGGACTGACACTCAACTAGTACAATCTATGGCCAATAGTAAACATTGTCAAGGAGCCAGAGGCAGTGGAGGGGGAGAGTTGGGCTTGTGGTAAATGGGGGTGCTGAGAATTTTATTTTTAAACCAGGAAAATGACATGCCTAAAAAATGTAATGCAGAGTTAAGATTGCCCATTGGTGCCTAGTGGCCTTCCAGAACGTGGAGAGTAGAAAATACAAAGCTAAGGTAGTGGCCATATGGCACATGCGGCTGAGGGTACTAGCCAGAGTGAGGAGAGCAGTGGACTCGTTGGGGCAGGGTCATGGCTAGGGAAGTCTGACTGGAGGGAGGGTAGGCCCCAGCTGGAGTGGGAGGAGGGACATAGTGAGGGCGTGGGACTTGGCTGAGTGTACAACTCGGCATATGTAATCAAAGAAGTACATGACCCTCTTGTAAGCTGTCGTCTGTGCTATGAGTATGCAGCTTCAGAAGGTGCCAGACAGCAAAGAGTAACTTTTATGTCCTAACACCTTCTAAAGTGATAATGGCTTAACGGGATGGGAAGGAAGAAGGTTAGCTGGAAATGTTGGTTTGGAGGGAGACAGTGGGGGAGAGAAAGGGAGAGATACGTCAGTCATGGAATAAAACTGTCATGGTTTTGGGACATAGACTACATCTGTGATTTCTCTCTCCATCCTGTCTACAACTCCACTTTCCCAACATTTAAAAGCACAAACGTTATCACAATTCCACTATAACAAAGTGTACAGGAGTGAGGAGGACCGATTTAAGAATCACATAGTATCTTTTATCCTTAGTCTGCCACTGTACCCCTTCAATCACAAACATATAATCGGAACAGCTTAAATGATCACAAACTCCAAACAAACAAACCACCTTCTTTCTGTGGAAAAAAAACAAGAAGATTGACTAACAAAACTTATAGGGTTAAGGTTGGGTGGTATTTTGTGCCCTGTCAGAATGTGGGATTCAGCAAATCTCCAACTTCTGAAAACCTGCAAATACAGAGTTAACCTTAACACCAATATAACCTTAACTCTGTCCTCTTAGAACAGTGTTTCCCAAACTTGAGATGCTGCTTGTGTAGGGAAAGCCCCTGGCAGGCTGGGCCAGTTTGTTTACCTGCTACGTCCACAGATCTGGCTGATTGCAGCTCCTACTGGCCACAGTTTGCCACTCCAGGCCAATGAGAGCTGCTGGAAGCGGCGGCCAGCACGTCCTTCGGCCCGCGCTGCTTCCTGTAGCTCCCATTGGCCTGGAGCCTATGCTTCCACTTATCCATCATTAAACCCACAGACCACTCTCGCATCATGTCTAACTAGTGATAATCCCCTTGGCAAGAAGATCCCTGTGTATCATTACTGCCACAACCTATAGAAGTCAGTGCTGAAATGAAATGATCCTTCCACCATTCAATACAGCTACACCGAAAACAGTGAACACAATTGGGTTCATGCAGATAATTGCCGGCTCCAGGAAGTGGGGCAGAGTTAAGATTGATTTGGCATGTATTTTTACTCTGGATTTCCTGGTTTTCAGAGGTTTGAGTTTTGCTGAGCATATGTTCCAGAAGACACACGATACCATAGGGCAACCCTAGTTTTGTGTTCATGAAGTATCTGGTCAGTTAATATTGTTTTAATTGGCCTGGTAACATTACTCATCAATCCAAAGTGACATGAGAGTTATACATGTTTGCTGATTCCTTATACCAGACCGTGCAATCATATGTTTCCCCTATGCCATGTATTTCACTGAAGAATTATTTTAGCAATATTAGAGAGGATGAGATGTTTTGTGTACTGTTGTTCATATCCCTCAAATCTGAAAGCCATGCTTACATGGTATCAGCTGTACAAGGCTCACAGGACTCCTAGAAACTTCTAAAATTTACTTAAAATAGCTTTTCTCTAAATAATAAAATTGTAATTTTAAAGTCTAATATCTCAAATTGTACTAGAGCTAGCAACGAGTGTTTCAATCATGTGAGCACAGTGTGGTGGGAAAGGCCACAAGTGGGGCGTACAGACATTTTTGCACACATACCACCTCTTAAGAGTGATCTTCAGTCACAATTGAGGATCAGGGCCTACATTTTTAATATTTTACACCAGGGACTGAATTAGTATTATGCATTAATGGGGAGGGGGATAGCTCAGTGATTTGAGCATTGGCCTTCTAAACTCAGGGCTGTGAACTCAATCCTTGTGGGTGCCACTTTAAGGATCTGGGGCAAAATCAGTACTTGGTCCTGCTAGTGAAGGCAGGGGGCTGGACTTCCTGACCTTTCAAGGTCCCTTCCAGTTCTATGAGATAGGTATATAAGTTAAGGTGTTTTTTAAGGGAGGGATAGCTCAGTGGTTTGAGCATTGGTCTGCTAAACCCCAGGTTGTGAGTTCAATCCTTCAGGGGGCCATTTAGAGATCTGGGGCAAATATATGTCTGGAGATTGGTCCTGCTTTGAGCAGGGGGTTGGACTAGATGACCTCCTGAGGTCCCTTCCACCCTTGATATTCTATGATTATTATATGGGTAACTGCATACTCTTGTCTTGACTTATGAAGAAAAATTTAAAGAGCTAAGTGTACATTAGATAATTTGGCTAAGAAACTGAAATGGGAAGACACAACAGCCTACACATATAAAAACTTGTAAACACTGAAGATAACAATGAAATATTTAGGGTGGTACAGGGGGTTATAGACAGAAATAAAGGGATGAAATTACATAAGATTAAGGCTGAATGTCAGGAAAAACACTACTAACTTTTTCCAACTTTGGTGCCTACAATTAATAAAGTAAATTAATATTTAGTTATATGAAGAAGTGGCCTGATATTTTAGGTGCCTAGATATGGATTTAAGTGCTTAATTCTATGCACCTAAGTTAGAAAATATTGTCCATACTGCTTAAATTCTACTAAGCTTTACAGAGCGAATGGAAGTCACAATCTTTGTGCTTGAAGAGTTTACAGTATATAGTTCTGATCCTATAATCTGATCTGTGTTGTGCACATGTTGGATCCCATTGACTTCTGGGCATAAGGGTCTACCTGTCCGAATCAGCTCAGTTTTAGACATGATGCAATGAGTAAGAGCAATGAATTTTTAAATTGAAGGTGAGGGGGACAGGGATGAAGGTGCTAAAATGACCTTGTGGTTTTCTTATATGCATGTCTTGACCATGCTAATGTTTAATTTACTGTAGGGAACAAACCTTCACCAGCAGGAAAATAATCTGGGTCTTTCCTATTTGTAACTTTTATGAATCTGTTAAGGTTGGGGTAATTTTAGAAAAGAAAGATTAATGGCAATAAACTGAGGATGTGCCTGTGGCCTGTTGAAGAAACAGTTGTCCACAGATAGCAGGCAATGACATAATACACTAGCAGAACTGTTAACACTCTCGATTGAAGATAATATGTTTTTTAGAACTGAACAGTTTATTTTTTTCAACAAAATATTTTTGACTGTAGCCCAATCTATGAGCTGTTAATTTATATTGATTACTTAAGAATTTCCAAATATCACTCTGAGGTTTGACAGGTTCTTGTCCCAAAATCAGGCCCAGTATTTTTTAAACTTATTGTTTAGTTGGGAAGCCTGATGTGTGCAATTGCAACATTCACACTTTAGGAACCATTCTGTATTTGTAATAGTTTATTAATACATTTAGCAAAGTCACAAACTCTCTAACCCAGCAAGGTAAATAGAGATAATACAGACTGTACATCTGAACGTTCGTATACTCAAACCAGCCCTTGCAGAACAACCTGACATGTTAGCCATTATCTTCCACATCATCATAAGTGGCAATCATCCTGGCACCTCCCAAGGGCTACATCTCTTCTCCTGCCCACAGGCTGGGCCACAACTTTTATAATATGTTACGCTGACGCCTCTGTCTAATGCATATTCAGCAGGGGTTTCTCCCCTGCTCCCTATTTGTATTTCCTCACCCTATTAATGTTGGGGTGCCCTTCTCATGTAATTTAGTATACTAATGATCTCAGCTTATCATATACGTCAATTTGTTGCCATGGCACTCTTGTGGTCAAACATCTGCAGATGTTCCCATCCTAAGATAGCCAAAAGCTGATGTTAGCTCATGTTCCTGTGATTGGCTGGTGTTGTTTTGGTCAAACTTTCCCCTTAAACAGTTCCTCAAAATTAGGGGTGACCATAAGGCCGTTTATCTGCACCGAAGTTCATAGGCCCCAAGCCTTATGCTAACTGCTGAAGCCAGTGTCTTACAAAATACAGGCCTGTGGGTGCCTTGCATTACTGTTGAATAAAATAAATGCTAAAGCTATCTCTGTGGGCTGCAGGACACATAGATGCTTTTAGGTCTATAACTCTCACACTCTGCATCTCTGTAATTTTTTTCTTTAAAAGTTGGTGATATCAGCATTTAGCTATATATCTCTACTGGCGTAAGATTTTCAAATCAAGTTTGCTGTGGTGTTTAAACTTCGATTGTGAGCTAGAATTACAAATATTTGAAAAGATATTGTCCCTTTGAAAAGTTGCTCAGGGTTTAGCTGATGGCCATATTTGGGGTCAGGAAGGAATTTTCCTCCAGGGGAGATTGGCAGCAGCCCTGGGGTTTTTTCGCCTTCCTCTGCAGTGTGGAGCACGGGTCACTTGCTGGAGGATTTTCTGCACCTTGAAGTCTTTAAACCGTGATTTGAGGACTTCAGTGCCTCAGACACAGATTTGATACAGGAGTGGGTGGATGAGATTCTTTGGCCTGCATTGCGCAGGCAGTCAGACTAGATGATCATAATGATCCCTTCTGACCTTGAAGTCTATGATTCTATGATTCTTTCGGCACTCAGTCTTGATCTATTGGCCATCTTGGTAGGATTTTTTTTGCCATGCACCTCTTTCCTTCCCATCCCTGATCAGCAAATACTTATTAGGAATGCTGGCCAATAAATCTGAAAAGATTCATAATAAATTGAAAGATATATTTTAGGTGTTAAAGATGGACACTTATATCTAAATTTAGTATTTTAGTTGATGAGTTGTTGTCAATGGTGCTCTGACTGACCTAAGTAAAGAAGAAGGTTCTCAGCTCAGATAAAATGTCATTAAATACTTTGTTCATTAAAAACAGAGAAGCAATGTTTAGTTGCAGATCATAGAATGGAGTACTATGAAAACCATGTCAAAGCTTAGAAACATTTGGATCCTTTGGGTCCCTGTAAAAGGTAGCTTCTTGAGCTTGCAGATCTTGTTGAAAACAAAATTCCTTCTTGACAGGCCTTAAATACAAAACAGGGTCAGTGTCCATTGAATGCTGTTATCAAATCCCAAAGAGGGAAGATGGACATCTTGGAGTAATAGCATAGGGATCACAATATTATCCTAGAGAATCTAAGTAGCAGCTAGCAAAAAAGAGAGATATGATAGTTGGTATGATATTTGGTGCTTGTTTCATGGATTACAATTTTAAAGAGCTGTGTAAACATTAACTAATTAGTGGATGGATATCAATGCTGTTTACTATTTCTCAGCCCAGTGAGTCTTCAGAATATATTTTTAATAATCACATAGTGTAAACAAACCATTTTTTCCATTTCCCCACCCCTCAAAAAAAACCCTTATATTTGGATAGAGATGAACGTTAAAAATCATACTTAATTGTAGCGTATATTAATAGTGTATTTAATATAGTTAATATATTTTCCACAATATATTATAATAGCATTTTAGAATTTCAGTTTTCATAACTTAACAGTGGAATTCACAGTATTTAACTTTTGCAGTTCTCTGAATTTGGTCAGTATGCCAGTTAGTTTAACTTTTAATTTATAGTCATTGTCTAGTTAATTTAATTCTAGGGTCTCCTGTACTAGTAGATGGGTATAATTGTGCAGGGTAAGTGATGTAACTTTTGGTGATAATACACTGCATTTTTCCTACTTAAAAATGGTTGAATCTGCTTTAAGTGCAAAATTCAATTTAACCTTAACTATGGACCTCCAGCTAAATTCTCTATCACGTCTTTTGGTGGTCTGCTGTAATACAGACATTCAGTCCAACTCTTCCCTAAAGAATGGTGCAGATACATTTCTTTGTGCAATCAGTACATCACAAATTTGTACATATTTGAACATTCTGTGGCTTTGTGCATATCTCCTGAAAATGTTTATACTTGAATTTCAAAATTTTGATTTTTTCCAAACACTTACCATTCTCACCCAACACCATGCCATTTTTTTTTTTTTTTTTTTTTTACTTTTCAAAAAGGTAACGTTTGAAGAGTAGTCATGGTTTTATATTTAATATTTTATCTGGTTGAAAACATTTTTTTTTCACTTTTTGGTACAGTGGTTATCATTTAAATGCTAAAATTTACTGTTTGAAAGTAATTAGTATTAGTGTGCTTTCAAACAATAAATGTCAGCATTAAAATGGTAATCACTCTCTCTCAAAATCAACCAAAATTAAAACTCCTGCCCAAATGGTAACTTTTAAAAAAGTTTAAATGCCTGAAAATGGAGGATGAAGTTGAAAATAGCTGCTCAGCAGCTAACGTATTCATTACCTCAACGGTATTAAACAGTCTTTAATTTGATCTCCAACAGGGTGAAGGAGGGCATTATTATTAAAAGAACTGATGTCAGAATTGTTATAGGCAGAGGCTGCCTTGGAGCTATAAAATGCTGTTCGGATGATATCAACTAACACAAGTCAGAGGTGAATGTACTTGAAATCTTCTAAACAGTGAAAAAGAGCATCATATGTATCTAGAGAGAGACATATTATGTTGTAGATCATATGGCACTTTTGTATAATTTGAAAGTAATTTCCTGCATCTTGCTTGTTCCTAAAAGTAAAAACTAGCTAATTTCCCTCACCCTTCCAGTTGTTTATTTGTTTATCTGTGTGCCAATTTTCAGAGGAGCATCCCAAATTATCAGTGTTTGTGTCGGTGGTTGAATCATAAAGTTGGGAGACAGAAGTTCTAGTGTTTTTTCCCATGTTTGCCACTTTGTCACTGTATGAGATTAAGTAAGTCATTTAACAGCTCTGCCTCAGTTTTCCCTCCCTAAAATAAGTACAATATCAGTCTCTCATGATTACTGTGAAAATTAAATATCTAATATATTTCAGATTACTCAGAGATCCTTGGGGAAAAAAGGTGAGATAGAATGCCCAGGTTTTTATTTTACAGATGGAGATTCTACGGGAGAAAGTAACATCTCTTTGGAGTAGTAGTTTAGAGTGTTGGTGTGTCCTCTTCAGGAAATGGTGTCAGTGCTACACCGTAGATTTTTGTTGTTGTTTTTGCACCCACCATTGAGAAATACCTAAAAATTATTAAAATGGCTCATTGTTTTATCCTGTGGTCATTTCCTTAAAGTCAATGTGGTAGGACACTTTTGTAATAAACCTTCCCCACTTTCTATGATTCCCGCAGCAATGGAAAACTTGGTCAAATTGGATTTCTGTCAGAATGTTGTTGGAGTAGGAATGTCAGATTCATAACTCTGAAGCCTCTTTTGAGTCCTTAGAACAAAGATTCACTAGTGCAGTACCTTGTAGAGGTAGAGCTTGGAGGTTGTCCAGATGGATCCTTATGGAGAATCTGGACATAATTCTCTACCAAAAAAATCACTGAAGGACTAGGTCTGCGCTCTGAAAGATTTTTTGATTTTAAACTTACTTTGAAGATATTTAGCCAATTGATAAATTTAAATTCAACAACCCTAATATTCTCTTCTGATAATGAGGATTATTTTAAATGTAAGCATTGCAGTTGTATTCTTCTGGTAAATCTATAGATTAAATAGATCATGTTTATGCATAAAAATATCAGTATGCAGTATGTGTATTGTCTGCTGTGTTAGCTAATAGAATGCATTCTGCATATCTGTATTTTTTATAAGAGAAGATTTAGAGGTTCCATTCTTAATTTAGCAACTGCCCTCAGATTTAACTTTGGGACAAATTGCAGATGCTTCAGCATTGTCTTCATATTCATTATTGGGATGTGTGTTTTAAAGTCTGAGTAATGTTTTTGAATATTTAGAAGTGGAATCTCTAAAATTAACTTTTTTAGCTTTGTTAAAAATAACCCTTTAGAAACTTTAAACTCTCTTCAAATCACATTAACCTTTCCACATTTTGTAACCTTTTTTCTCTCAGAATAATGTGAAAATAGAGACATAGTTGTTGGTGTCTTGATACTCTATTGGTCTTGTTGCAACACTGTGCACTACTAGCACAGTGATGTCACGGTACTCACTCTGCCCATGAAAGCTAGTCTGCACTCTCTTCCTCCAGGCTCCTTAAATGTAATACAGTTTGATACTATTTAACAGTCTGTCTTGTGAAAACTATAGACAAAAAGGGTGAGATGTTCAGGCTTTTAGGTTAATTGGCTAGTAGCAACCCAGTTTGGGCTCATATTGCTTATTGAAAGAAATATATCTCAGTATTAGTTTCTATTTTACATTTTTTTTGAAACGTTGGCAAACTAAGACAAAATCAAGAAAACGTATCACCAGAGTTAAACTGTTTTTAATTATTATAACTAAACTAAACTAAAAATAAAACACTATTGAACAAGGTCAAATCAAACAATTCCATCTCAGTATTGGATTTAAGTTAAATCATCATATTGGTTCCAAAATTCCTCATTCATTTTAAGGGAGTGTCTGTCTGTCTGGTTATAAATCCTAACTAAAGAGTTTTGCCAAAGGCAATCAAATCTGTAATCTGAATCTAGCTAAATAACTCCTAATAATAAAACCAAATTATTATCTAATGTCTAAACTACAACCTCAGAGCCACTTATAAACATTCCTTCTTAGATTTCAGTTCTTATGTGGTGACTAACCCTCTCCTACACCAGCAGATATTATAATACAAACTTTAACAGAACATTCCTGATAAACAGAAGTTAACAGCTCTTCTTTACCAGAATTTAACAGGTGACACTCTCTCAAGTCTCTCAAATGCAGAACACGCTTTAATGAGTGTTTTGAGACAATATTTAGGGATATTTAAACCTTGAGAACTTTTTTCTGTCTGGCATCTTCTTGTGGTCTTTGTATGCACATAGTCACATTATCACTTTCTCACCCCAAAATAAAATAAAAAGGAGACATCTACCAGCTTATAAAAATTAAGACAAAAATAGAAAAAGTAAAAGCAAGATTTTTAAAATGGTAGGTTCACATACACTTCTGCACAATCAGTCTTCCAGACTCTTGGGCAGTTGGAGCTGGCATGGCAGACAAGAGTCAGGTAGTGGTGTTTGGGACTTTGGCTTTATCTTTACCACAGCTTACTCCAGGTTTTCTTGAACAAGCTATGCGTCTCTCCAGCTCTCTCAGCTTCCTGAATTGTAGACTACGCTCAGCAAGACAAGATTATCCCCCATAACAACTCTTGGTCCCCAGCCATCTTATTTCCATTTTACTTACATACACAATGATCCTCCTAAGCTTTCCTTCAAGACCCTCAAAATCACCTGTTCTCTCCCTCTTCCTCCCAGAATCCCATATTTGATCTTCCTCTATCCCCAAAATTCTGTATCTTCCAATTGCCCCTTAAGTTCAAATTGTCATTGGACAACCTGGTACAGAAAATGTCTGGGGAGAGAAGTAGTCTGGTACCAAATCTGATTGGCATGATCTCATGGACTGAGTAATAGCTTCTGTTCTCCATCTTATTGCAGAATATTAATATCAGCCACTCTGAACCTGTTGCTTTCCGATCTAGGCAAGCCTAGGAATAGCTAATAGATAGTCGTATACCATAAAGCTGAGTGCAATATACCCATTTTTATATCTTGATTACATAGAATCACATGTCACTGGATGTTTTTGGACTAAAATATATATGTAAAATAAACAGTGGTGTATATATGTTTGAACATTTTTTGGGTGCTGTGGACTCAGTGGTTTTTGTGGGGTCAGAGGTGTTGATGGTTGGGATTTTTTTTAAAGCTCATGTTTGACCTTGTAGATGGCATGATTATGTGTGTTGGGTTTTTAATGTCTAAATGTTGGGGCATAAAGCACTGTGTCACTCTAAGAACCATTTTGATTTTAGACAATATGACGCGCTTAGATTGGCAACCCAAAGTGCTTTGAACAGATGATATAGACTTATTGGGACAGAAATGAGTAAAGTCAGGTTTTTCTCAAAGATAATGACTGATAGCTTCTGCTAAAATTTAAAAATATTCATCTTTGAAAACATTTTTAGACTGAAAACAATTCAACTGCTAGTTAAGAGACTTCTGTTAAAGTTGACCTGCAAAGAAAAGATACGTTTGTCTTTTGGGTTAAGGGGGACAAAGGGGAGTTAGACTCATAGACTCATTATGATGCAGCTATATTTTGTCTCTGATTTGTGATCTTGTATTCTCTACGAAAGAGTTGTTTGTTTGTTTGTTTCATGTAGAGCTATCAGGAATACTAAGGTTCTGTCTACATTTAAGAAAATTGACACCAATGCGACTACATAGAGGTTCAAACCGCCTAATGTAGATAAATTGCACCAGTGGCACAGTGGCTTTACATCAGTGCAGCTTAATCTAGCAACATATTAAAGTAAGATGCACCATTGTAAACCCTGCTTTGTACAGCAAGATACAGGTGTGAATTGCCTTAATATATACTGGTCCCACATATTGCTTGTTCTTTATGGAGGTTTCTTAGAAGAACCACAGTGGGAGCTTTCTAAGCCCTCAAATGAAAAAGTTGGGGTCTTTAATCTTTAATAAAGAGCTGTATATTTCCCACATGTTCCTCAGACGATTGAATTAAATAAATGTTAATACAAAGAATAAAATAAGTTAAAAATAGGAAGGGATTTTTAGTTAAACTCTCTCAATTGCTAATGTTTCATTCCCTTATCTATTTTCATGTCATTATCTCGCTAGTTCTGCAGTTTCATATAACATTCTCCACCAAAAATAAGTTCGACAAGACCTGATAATTTTAAACGAGTGGATATAAAGTAACTGTTCATTTAAAACAGTGGTCTTCAACCTTTTTTTACACCCAAGATCACTTTTTTGAATCTAAGGGCAACCCAGGATCTACCCTGCCCATTCTCTGAGGCCCCACCCCTTCCCCCAAAGCCCCGCCCAATTCATTCCTTTCCCCCTCCTCCATTGCTCGCTCTCCCTCACCCTCACTCACTTTCACGAGGCTGGGGTTGGGGTTCAGGAGGGTGGTACGGGCTCTAGGCTGGGGCCAAGGGGTTTGCAGTGTGGGAGGGGGCTCTGGGCTGAGGTTGGGGTGCAAGAGGGAGTGAGGGATACAAGCTCTAAAAGGGAGTTTGGGTGCAGGAGGGGACTCCAGGCTGGGGTGGAGTTTTGGGATGCAGGAGGGGGTACAGGGGCTCTGGGAGGAGGGTCATGGCTGGGGTTTGGGGTGCAGGAGAGGGTTCAGGGTAAAGAATGGGGTATGGGGTGCTGGCTTCAGGAGGGAGCTGGGGGTTGGGGTGAGGCCTCCCGCCAGGCAGCACTTACCTCTGGCGCTCCCAGTTGGCAGTGGGCGCAGTGAGGCTAAGGCAGGCTCCCTGCCTACTCCGGCCCCACACCGCTCCCAGAAGGGGCCAATGCGCCCCTGCGAGGGGGAGGGGCACGTGGCTCTGCCTGCTGCCCCACTCCAGAAGCACTGCCCCCGCAGCTCTCCTGGCCAATAGGAGCTGCGGGGACAGTGCTTTCAGGGAGGAGCAGTGTGCAGAGGGAGACCCCTGTCCCTGGGGACGTGGGGCCATGCTCGCCACTTCCAAGAACGGCGTAGGGCCGGGATAGGGAGTCAGCCTTAGCGACAACTACACTGCACCGCCAGAGATTGCAATCGACTGGGAGAGCCTCAGTTGACCGGTTGGAGACCACTGATTTAAAAAATGTATGCTACTGCCTTTAAACATATAATGAAACCAAAAAAAGCACATCATTTCCTGCTATATATTATTTAGGACTTTGATGACATATGTCTTGTTAACCCTTATTAGAATAGCTGAAATTGAATGGTGTGATAATTCTAAAATAACCCTGAAATTTAACAGCATTGTAGTTATCAATAAATATTTAATTAATGCTTTCAATTTTTTGTTCTAATGTACATTATCAAATTTTATTTTAAGTCAGATATTCCCAGGATGGGATGGATATATATAATAATATTCAGTCTACAGACTTCATTCTGTTTAATGAATATCTCACTTCACATATATCTGGTCCAAATTAGCTTTTAACTATTTTGAAAAGATCTAATGTTTTGCAAAACTTTCACTTTCATTCTTTTATATCTCTGTACAGATTTTCTAACTGTTCTTTATAATAAAATTTCTATGCAATAAAATGGCTTCAGAGATCAGAAAAATTTCTCTGTTACAGATTTTAGCATGATGCAATTCCTCATCAAACTAATTTGTTTAATTTCTTTTCATGCAAGTAAAAGAAACCTCTCTTTCAGTGGAAATTCATTGTTGGATACCAAAATCTATTTTTTTGGTTCACAAATGGCTTCTTTCCCAAATATTCCGGTAACTGGAGAAAGTGATCTGAATTCTGTACCTGTTGGTCCTGGTCCAAATCCACCTGTGAACTCAATGTGAATCTTTTCATTTCCTTAGTGGGCTATAGAACAGGCTTATTTACAGTAGTGTAACACACTTAACTTCGTTGGAATTACTGGATTTATATCAGTATAGAATTTGGCCCCCTCAGGAAGAAAAAGCTGAAGCAACTGAATTTTTAGTTGCTATACTTACAGACTTCATATAGGAATTATTTTTACACGCACGCACGCAGTTTTTTGTGGTTTGGCATGAACAGACTCCTACCCCCATTAGGAGCCTCATTAAAACTAATAGGATTCCATATGGGCACAAGGACCCTAGTTGAACAGATCCAATTGCAGGATTTCGGACCTAGATTGTAACTTCTTCCAGTATGTGACTGTTTCCTCTTATATCTGGACAAAATGTGTTCACAATATCAACTAGTGACAAAAAAAATTAAGCTGGACCAGATAGTGTAAAAAGAAAACAGCACCTCAAGAAAATAGAACTGCTTTATAAGGACATTTTGTCAGCTTGAAAAACACATGAGATCTTTCCATTCACCCTTTTCATAAAACATTTGTGCAGTTTTAAGAAACTCACTTTTTGGTATTAGGCAATGTCCAGGGGTCTGGTGGCAACCTCAAGCTTATTGTCATCTTGGCATCAACATGCAAACATAATGTTTCATGTTTACCCATATTCATACACATATTGAAATTATTTTTTCGTATTTGAAAAGCAGTTGGATTCAGGAACAAATAAATAATATATGACCTATCTGTTCATGAATCTAACTTAATGTTGCTATTTATTATTTGTAATATTGTAGCATCTAGGAGACCTAGCCCCATTCTACTCAGCATGTACAGAAACAGAACAAAAAGATGGTCCCTACCCCGAGGAGCTCATAGTCTAAGCATAAGATGCAACAACTGGTACATGGGGGAGTACAAGGCAACAATGAGAAATATTAGTCATCATGACAGGCAGTGATCGGGGCACATGAACAGCCTAGCTGGTGCAAGTGTTTTGTAGGCATCATGGCAAAGGAGAGTTTTGAAAGTGGGTAATGAGTAGCTTTGCTGATGTTTACAGGGAGCACATTCCAAGATTAATGAACAGCATGGGAGAAAGCATGAAAGCATGCTTGTTATGACCATTTTAACAAGTGGACAGGGGAGGATGACATAATGGGCCAACTGAAGACAAATATCAACATGTTTGGCTATTTGGTACAATTTAAGATTATTTTTTAAATGTAGTTTAGAATGTGTATTCTGCTTTTATTTTGATTAGAAATGGCTCTTCCTTTATACTGCAGCAATGGATAATCTGTGGATAGGTCCATCAGTGGCTATAAGCCAAGATGGTCAGGGACTCAACCCCATGCTCTGGGTATCCCTAAATCTCTGACTGCCAGAAGCTAGGACTGAACGACAGGGGATGATCACTCGATAATAGCTCTGGTCTGTTCAGTCTCTCTGAAGTATCTAGCACTGTCCACTGTTTGATGACAGGATACTGGGCTAGATGGACAATTGGTCTGACCTCGCATGGCCATTCCTATGTTCTTATGTGCCCACATTCCAGCAGCATGTAATTTATTTATTTTTTTAAGAATAGTAACATATCAGTAATTGGGTTTCTTTTTCTTATAGCAAGAGTGAATGATTTTTTCCCAGCTGTTTGTAAATTTTTATGATTTCAAAAGGCTTACAATAATCATCTACTGTACAGTAGACTTCAAGAACAATAGTAACCAAAAATTGTTTTGATTAATTTTTATTGATTTTTCTACAGAAACAGACTATGAAAAGTAAAAAACAGTAAATGATATGTTTCCAAATACTGTGCGCCTCAGGGGATCTCCAATAGAATTATCCAGTTACACAGTTTTACATGTCAAAGCTGGAAGACCAGACAAAACAAAACCAGACAATCCTACCATAGCCATTAAATGTTAATGTGGGGGTAACAGAAATAAAATAGCAAAAGAGGTACATGAATAATGAGAGGAGGGAACGAAGGGATTGGCGAGAGGGGAAGAGTTAAAAAGAAAAAGGGTCAGGAATGTCATTCTTTCTAGAAACGTAGTCTAAATTGAGCTGGCTGCTCTCTGTGGTGATAAGCACAGCTTCAGCAGCCAGACCTCTGCTGAAAATTATGTCCTAGATTATTAATTGCTAATCTAAGTTTAACTCTGCTGCAAAGACTTTGGTTCTTGAGAACTCCAATGATCATTTTTACAAAAATGGAAGAGTAGGTTTCTGCTCAGAATAGAGCAGTGGTATTCAGACCAGTCTGAGTAACCTAGAATTTTTTTTTTTAAATTAAATCTATTTAATCAGAAACCATCAGTTCTCAAATTTTTATACCTCCGTCAATTGAGTTATATATCCATATACCATTGCTAAACATAACTGTTTTGTTTTTTTGTGGGGCTGTCTCGTGATAAAAAATATAAATATATGTAATGTACTATGAGGGAGCAGAGGATTTGTTTTTAAACTACAACTATGACAAATCTCATTCTTACTATTTTTGTTGTATTTTTCATGTAGTCTAGAAAGAATTGTCTCTAAAATGCACTTTAAAAAAATAGTTTAATTCGGTGCTTCTTTTTCTACAAACATGAGAAATGCAGACATACCGTAATTAAAATGTATGTAACATATATAATAAATAGTTTTCCTTTGATACTTTTCGGGCAGAGACTCTATCTGAAAAGTTCATCTTCAGAAACTGATGGAACCAGTTCGGTTTAGGAGCCCTTCAGAAGAAAGTTATTTACCACCTACTCTTGCATCACGGAAGTTACTGGGCACTTTACCATCAGCGTCAGTGGATACAGCATAAAGCCCTCATTTACTGACTTTTATTGAACATGGAAAAAAAATTGACTGTATAGATCAAATGTTGGCAGTACAGATAAAGCCATACAGCAAAACTGAGATAGTATAGCTTCTCAATTATAGCAGGCATGCTAACACAGATTTAGAATTTTTGACAAAAAACAGATGCCTTTAAATGTACTTAATCACTGTGGCCCTGATCCTGCCTTGGGTATCATGTGGGTAGGCTACAGTGTTCATGTGGAGTCTGTTAATATGATTAATGGAGCCTTACACAGGTGCAGCTGTCCACCCACAAGCTACACATTGCAATAATAGGCTCCAATCATACAAAAACAAATACTATCTGTAGAAATATGGTTGACCACAATAAAAGAATTAAAGATAAATGAAACTACTTACTTCATGTGTTAGACTGATAGCTGAACTATTGACCCTTGGTAGTCAGTGGAGTGTCTTTCCACTGGCATTTTAACATATAAATTAAATTCTAGATGAATCAATATGTCATGTCCCACCACAGTTTGAAAATTTAATTTGATTTCTGACATGTAAATGTATGTAGGTACAGAAAATTCTATCCATTGTAATAAATTAATCCATATTTTATTATTTTTGAGAACACAAATACTAACAAATGGCATTTTATGATTTAGATTTGTTCTTGAACAAAGTTGTCTGTGAAAACTGCAGCTTTAAATTTCAGGGTTTCTCTTCTGAAAGTTCTCGCTTAAACAATTTTAATTCTCTAGAGTTGTACTGGATATAGTTTAATTTTCTTTCAGTATTCTTTAACTTCCAGTCTGTATGTTCAGTATTGCTTTTGTGTGTTCTTTAACATATTAGGTGGTAATTTTAATGGTGTTATTGCTTTAGGAACCATAACTATGGATTTCTTGAATTTGGTGCATTTAAAATCTTAATCATAATATTTTATTACTATAGTTGAAGAATTAAAATAAAAGAGAATGTATTGTAAGCTAACAGCATTATTCATGTTTGTACTTGTATTTTGTTTCAAAGAGCCCAAATAAGTTAAAATCAGTCTGACTTGTGTACTGTTTGTGTTTTTAGGTCATACTGGAAAATGTTGGTTTTTGGATATATAAATGTTGAAGAACATAGTGTTTACAGACAAAATCCTTAAAATCTGGGTTTTTAGACATCAAAGGTAGGTAAAAGTTTGTCTATATTTAAATACGTGTATGCAAACTAGTACATTTTGGTTTTTTATCTCAAATATGCCCTATAAAGAACAGCACAAAAAGTTAGGAAGCCCAACTCAATTCTTCAGAAGTGTGAATGTCTATTATAAGAGTAATCATCATAGTATTAATAAGAACGCATAGCTTCCTTTTTACTTAGGTTATAAAAATAGGAAACTTTATTCAGCTAGTCTTCCTTCTGTTTAGTTTTCTATAGCCCCCTATAACTGCACTATTTATGTGTAGTGCGTGTGATACCTAGAATGTCATGTTTTGGAATATAAAGAGCAGGTAGATAATCTGTTTGGAGGATTAGAGTTTATATATGGAAAAGAAATTGTAAACAACATATAATGTAAAATATAATGATAAATTTTCTTAGATTTTTGTGTAGGATTTTAAGTGTATGACTCTCATTGATTTTAATTGAAGTTGTGCCGCTAAAACCCAGCATGCGCTTTGCTTTTGATATTTATCTTTATTCTGAAGTGTAAGGATTCTGGCCACCAAAACACGTCAGACATTCAGGAGACTTCTCATATGTGTTTTTCTATCCATTATACTTACTGGTAAATTGAATAAGTAATTAAAACTTTAGATACTGTTGTAACATGAAGAATTAATCTATTTATAGTTAATAAATGGAGATTTGAAATTTTATTGCCCTCCCCCAACTCCCTTTCCATTTTTGTTAAATTTAATCTGAGACATGGAATTATTGATGACTATATTGTAAACATTTGATTACCAGTACAGCTGATCAATAAGCAAAGCAATCAAGAAATAATTTTGTAATATAGTAAACTCCTGTCAGGCCAGTTTAATTCGTGTGCAATTTAGTTAGATGGGCTTGGGATGCCAGTTTTCCAGGGGGGGCCCAAATTGGACGGGGCCCCTGGGCACAGGCCATCTGGGCCTTTGCATTAATCCACCACTGGCTGTGACTAGCAGCTAGGAGCCCCTGGCTGGGGTGCTCCCAGCTGCACTGGGGAGATTGGACCTACTTCCACCTCTGAGAACCTCCTGCTGCCCAGTCACACAACTTCATGCAGCCAAGGAAGGTATCTGGAGGTGGGGCTGATCTTCCCTGAGAGAGGCTGTGCAGAGGAAGAATAAGTCCTGTCCCTACCCAGCTGGTCTGGACTAGCAGCTAGGAGCCCCTGGCTGGCATGCTCCCAGCAGCATGGGAGGGGATCAGACTCACCGCCACCTCCAGGTGCCTCCTCCAGCTGCAGGAAGCTCTGCAGCTGCTGCTTTCAGTGCCCAGCTCTGAAGACAGCATAAAAGTGAAGGCGGCAATTCCATGACCCCCCCTGCAACAGCATTGCAACCCCCCACAACTCCCTTCTGAAAATGTGAAACTGACTAATTTTCAAATCCTGTGGCTGTGAAATTGACCAGAATGGACCATGAATTTGGTAGAGTCCTAACTGTTGCTTGTAAACTGAGGTTATGTCTATGTTACAGACCTTACAGCAGCACAGCTATGCCACTGTAAGGTCTACTGGGTAGATGCTTTTTGCCAGCAGGAGAGTTCTCTCCTGCTGATATAATTAAACCACCCCAGTGAGTCGCCGTTTGCTATGTCAGCAGGAGAGCCTCTCCTGCCTACATAGCTCTACCCACACCAGCACTTTTGCCAGTAAAATTTATGTCACTCAGGGGTGTGTATTTTTCATACTCCATAACAACAATAGTAGTAGTGTAGACAAAGCATTAGAAAATTGATATGGAAGTCATTGAGAATATATGTACACACCCACACACATTTTTACGACAGTTTTCAGAGTGGAGCTGCATGTTAAAGAGTGGGGGTCAGTTGCGTACAGTACAAAAATATGATTTGCCCAGGAGGCCTTCCAATATCAAATTAAATGTTCTACACATCCCCTTAAAACACTTCAGGTATGGACTGACATTTTCCTCCCATTCATTCTCCCTACTTTTCTCAGAAGTCCAATGCCTCTCTTCATCAGAAAGGTTGCAATATGAGACAGTCCATGCCTTCTACAGGAGCTTATTTGGCTGGCTCTCCATTGCTTCCAACCTCTGCTTGCCTACGGAGCAAGGGACCAAGTGAACAGCCATTATTCTTATAGTTATTGTGCTATCAGAAGAGTCCTTAGCCTGGATTCTCTATTGTTTTAACATGTCTTTGCGAATGTTAGTTACACGTTTCAGAGCTTTTTGTTTTTATTTTAAGTTTTGTGATAGAGATTATATAATATATATCAGTTTGACGTCTTTCCCATGCATATTCTGTGCATATGTAGGACGGAGGATATATTTTTTAAAAGTGCAGATTATTAGGTTGCATAGCATATGCTACAATACCAAAATCCTAAAAAGTAATTTAGTCCTTGGACTCACTCTCTACATGGTGGAATAAAAGTATCATAACTGACTGGTCTATTGTGTGGTTGTTTCTTTCAGGTTGTGCATTTCAGACTACAAATAGGTGTGTGGTATTGCACCAAAACTTATTTCCTGTTTTGCATCTTGGGATGGAGAGCTAACACCCTTGTAAAAATTTCTTGGCTACACTGTAATTTCTGGTTTTGTTCATTTATTTTCTTTGAAAAAGTTTATTAAAAAAATAGATGTAGCCTAAAAGCTAAAACTAGTTTAAATGGCATTTCTGATTAATTTACGCATACTCTATAGATCACATTTCTTAAAGTCTTCTATAGACTTTAAGATTAAATTAGGATTTAATTACATAATGTCTTTTTATTTAATTGAATGTATAATGAAACCTCGAAACTACATGCTTGCTACTTTAATTCCTCATCAGTCTTCAGGTATCTGTCTGACATTTAATACATGTTCCATCAGTTCAGTAAATATTTGTACAGATTGTTAAAACTTGTTAATAGTTCCTGTTAGTAGGGCAGTATTTTATGCTCTTTTAAACCAGGTTACATTACAGGAGCCAGCTCTGCTTCTGAAATCATTGTGAATTTGGGTAAATACTTCAGATTTCCATTTGATATCCATATGTTTCAGTATCAGAAATTATACCCTCCTGTACAATAAATGGGACTAAATTTCCATCTTTGAAACTTTCATAATTTTTATTTTGTTTCCCTGTTTTCTAAGTAAAGCATGAATCTACTTCAGTTAACACACATTTCAGGGGGCATTTTGTTTGTTACATATTTTATTATCAGTACATATCAAATGTGTAGAATAATTTCCATGCCTACCACAATAAGGAGGGCATACTGTGGTTTCCATGTTGAAATGCTGGGTCAAATTCATGTCTGGTATAACTTTGTACCTGATAAAACTCCACTGAAATTCAGTCCCTCCCTGGAACATGCCTATACAGTGATATTTACAAATCAGTACTCTCTGGCATTTGTTAGGCAACTGGCAAGTTGAAATTTCTGTTTTTATGCAATCCTGTTTTTGTTTGCTTTTTAAAAAATTTTTCTCATTCTCCCAGCCTCACGTTTGTCTCATCTACCTGTTCTGTCCTGTCTGATGCCTAGATGACAAGTACTCTAGCCAAGACTTTCATCTTGGTTGTTTGTTTGTACAGTATTTAGCACAGTGGGGCCCTGATTGTTGACTGAGATTCATAGGCACTACTATAGAAATAGTAATAATAATACTTCTACATGTTGCCATGTGAATTTAGCTCATTAACTAATTAATGTCCACCTCTGTGTGAGAGAGAATCCTATTATCTCCATTTTGTAGAAGTGTTTATCAAAGAGTTTGTAACTTGTCTAAGGCTATTTAGTATTTCTGTCTGAGAACAGAAATTATGTCTTTGGAGTTCCTGCTCAAAGAAAACCTCTCCTATTTTGTGGCAGGCAAGCTGATTATGTTTTATTTTATACTTAATTTGTATTTGTTTAAAATGTGAATACACACATGCTCTTGTACCTAATATTCATTGAGTTGTAAGCAACCATTATTTTTAGCTTGCACATCTGCATTTTTTTTAATTTTAGTACTGTAGGCTTTTCCTTGTTTTCTAAAACTGGTTTTGTGGTAGGATGCTGTTAATTCTGGTGTGCTCTTTTAATCAGCAATGCAGGACCATTCAGTGCAACCCATTGAAAACCGATCTATTTAGCAGAAAGTTTGTCCAGCCTGTAGAACTAATTCTCTTCTTCTTACACATTTGGGCAGCAGTGATGTGACAGGGAAGAGCTCATTCCGCAGATCTTGATGCCTGATTCGAGCAGTGTAAAATTGTGAATTTTGGATTTTAGTAGTGGGTCAGACCAAGGCTGATAGAGCATCAGGACTAGACTCAAACAGGGGCACGGCTCAGTGGCCCAAATCTGGATTACTATCTAGTTAGTACTGTTGGAAGAGTGTGGAGTGTGTTTATGTCTTCAGTTCTTTTAAATATCTGTCCTGGTTAAGTAACATTTTTCTTATTGTAAGGTTTTCAGCTTCTTGGCTCTTGGACAAAGTTTAACTGTAAAGGTGCTAACTGCCACCTAATATCATTTGCCCCTCTTCTCCTATGTTAAGGGGTGTAATATGCATCTGAGCCAAACAGGCCTCTCGTTTATTAGGTCCTGGATCCACTTGGGCAACCTCAGTTCAATACTTTGTTTCCCTGTCAGCTCTGCTAGATGAAAGCAGACAAGAAATAATTAAAGGGTTTGGAATACACACAGCTGAACATCATGACTAGGGCCCTACCAAATTCACGGTCCATTTTGTTCAATTTCACAGACATAGGATTTTAAAAATACTAAATGTCATGATTTCATCTATTTAAATCTGAAATTTCACTGTTTTGTATTTGTAGGGTCCTGACCCAAAAAAGAGTTGTGGGGAGCGTTGCAAAGTTATTGTAGGGGAGGTTGCGGTACTGTTACCCTTACTTCTGCGCTGTTGCTGGCGGTGGCACTGCCTTCAGAGCTGAGCAGCTGGAGAGTGGCAGCTGCTGGCCGAGAGCCCAGCTCTGAAGGCAGAGCCACCGCCAGCAGCAGTGTAGAAGTAAGGATGGCATGATATGGTATTGCCACCCTTACTTCTGTGCTGATGCCTGAAGAGTTGAGCCCTCAGTCAGCAGCCACCACTCTCTGGCCGCCAGCTCTGAAGGTAGCAGTGCAGAAGTAAGGGTGGCATGGGATGGACTGCTGCTGGCGGGGCACTGCCTTCAGAGCTGGGCGCCCGGCCAACAGCTGCCGTTCTCCGGCTGTCCAGCTCTAAAGGCAGTGCACAAATAAGGGTGGCAATACCGTGACGCCCCTAAAATAACCTTGTGACCCCTTTGCATCTCCCTTTTGGGTCAGGACCCCCAATTTGAGAAATGCTCATCTCCCTTGTGAAATCTGCATAGTAGATGATAAGACCAGATTTCACTATGGGAGATCAGATTTCATGGTCCATGATGCGTTTTTCATGGCTATGATATTGGTAGGGCCCTATTCATGACCTGTCATGAGTCGCAAATATAAAAGAAGGAAACAAACAGTGGCAATCTTGTTGGAGAGAGACCAAGCTAAAGAAGGAGAGAAGGTCGTTTTCTGTTTGAACCCTGTGGTGGAGAACTTTTTTATTTAAAAGACGTTGACTTAATCCTTGAGAGGGAGGCATATTTGTATGAACTGTTCTTGTACCATTGTGGCAAGGGAAAAGACATTTTTTTGACCCCTTTATTTTTGGCAAGGGAAGCCTTTGAATGTGTTTTGTTTGCTTGGGTGTAGACTACTCACACTGTTGGGGAGAGAGAACCCATTCTGTGATGTGATATATTTTGCATTTGGGTTAAGAAAAAAACTGTGATCTGAAAGTCTGAGGGAGGAAAGGCACTTCTTTTTATAGTGTTTAACATTTTACCAGTTATTTATTTCCTTTAACTTATAACGTATGAATGGTCATGTATCACTAAATGTTTCAGCCTAAAGCTGGATAGAATTTTGCTCTTATTTTCCTTGTCCGTATATTACTTTTGTGAATCCAATATCTACAAATACCGAAGTGATGAACACCCTTAAAATGTGTAATGAACATATGTAATACTTTGGATGATGGTACAATGGTGGCATCTAGGAGGTAGCATTTCTGAAAGGCTTCCCAATTAGAGAGTTTGCTTGGAAAGGTTGGTAGAGAAACCAGTTCTCCCTTCTGCTTTGGATATCTGTAGGTTACTAATCTTATTTTTATAAAATGAGCTCTCTGATTCTCCATATTTTTATCACCTGTTGGCATAAGCATAAATACAGTACCAAGACTTTATCAAGAGGGCAGTTTTCCTCCAGCTATGTTAACTGTTCTGTTCAACAAGCATATGAAATAGAAAGCTTTCTCTGCGTAATATAGGTGGATTCTTCCAGTGTTGTCTGTTTTGCTGGCACGCAGAAAAGCTTTTGAGTTTTTTAAGACAGTCTGTGTACACATTATGATACAGACTCACAGTGAATAGATTATTTGCTTTTGGATAAGCACAGCCTTTAAAATATGCTCTAATTTACCTGTCCTTGCCTGTTTCATTTAGTTGAATTGCTTGTTGCTTATATAAACTTAAAAATCAACCAACATAAATGAAGTTTACTAAGGCCTTGTCTACACTGGCAAGTTTATGCACAGTAAAGCAGCTTTCTGCGTTGTAACTCCCGAGATGTACACACTGCCAAGCCATTTAGTGTGCAGAAATTGCACAGTGGCAGCTCTGTTTAAAAAAAAAAAAAAAAAAAAAAAAACCGTTGAGAGGCATACAGCTTTCTGTGCCGGGGGTGCAGCACCGCAGTGCCACTATAGACACCCTGGCTGATTACAATGCTGCGATTGGCCACTGAGAGATTCCCACAATGCCTGTTCTCGCTTCTCTGGTCATCGCTTTGAACTCTACTGCCCTGGCCTCAGTTGACCAACCGTCATCCCTGCCCCTTAAATTCCTTGGGAATGTTGAAAGTCCCTTTCCTGTTTGCTCAGTGACACATGCAGTGGTATCAGTGCATCTTTCCAGGTGACCATGTCTGCTTCACTCACCAAGCGATCCCCCGCTTGGAACAATTCCAAGCTGCTGGACCTAATCAGGATTTGGGGAGAGGAGGCTGTCCAGTCCCAGCTGCTCTCCAGCTGTATGGACAGATTTCATGATGCATGACAGAAAGGGGCCATGACCAGGACACACTGCAATGCAGGGTCAAAGTGAAGGAGCTGCGGAGCACCTACCACAAGGTGCAGGAAGCAAACCGCTGCTCCAGTGCTGTGCCAACGACATGCTAGTTCTACAAAGAGCTGGATGCAATATTTGGTGGCGACCCCACCTCCACTGCGAAGTCCACTGTGGATACTTGGATGGCTTGCGTGCCAGTCGAGAGTGGACCGAGCCAGGAGGAAGATATCTTGGATGAGGATGTGGAGGGGCAGGAGGACCCAGAGGCAGAGGACAGCTCGGAGGCCAGAGATGCATGCAGCCTGGAGCTCTTCTCTACCCTGGAGGAGGCTAGCCAGTCACAGCTGTCAGATCTTGGCAAAGTGCAAAAAGGAGAGGAGGCCTCTGATAAGTGGCTTTGATTTTGGGATTCACTGAAGCAAGTTGTTGGGGGCAGGAGGGTTGCAGAAAGCAGGCTTGTGTCTGTATGATGCACGTACCAGCCTAGTCTGAGCAGCAGGACACGGTGTTGATTGACTCCCTCACTTCATGGAAATCTGCCTCAGAGATCTCCAGGAAACTGTCATGGAGATACTGGGCAATCCGCTGCCACAGGTTCTTCAGCAGAGCTGCTGTTTCTTGCTCTATTAAGGGTAATTTTCCCACGCCACTCTGCCGTCTCTTGGGCGGTGGGGGGAGACCATTGCTGCACAAACGCGAGCCGCATAAGGACCAAAGTGGAAGCCGCAGTATTGGAGAAGACCCTCCCTTGATTTCCTGCCCACCCTTAGCAACAAGATGTCTTCCATTATGAACACAGCCTGTGGAAAATGTGGGAACAGGAACAGGGTGGATTTGATTTAAATCATGATTTAAATCACTAGTCAGGAAGACTTGATGTAATCATGGATTTCTACATAGAAGTGCATTCTTGTTGGTTGTTATAACTTTAATACATATTCTTCACAACTCAGAGATAGATGTAGGTTACATTTTTAGAAGATACACACTATACATTTTAAACAGTGATTTATTTTTAAAACTTTTCAGATTAGTTTTACAGCTATATCAGAGAATGAATGATTGGTTATTTCATTTACGAAAGGTAATTGAAGCAGATATTTATGAAGTCATTGGGAGGTGAACTGTCTCCAATTCAAAAGGTTAATCATTAATATTTGGAGGATTTTCTTGGCATGCTGTATTAGGAGGAGAACATCACCAGATAGACAGACAGTTAAATAACAGAATTTAAATGTCTAAAACAACAACGTTAAGTATTCTGGATTTTTTTCAACAGCAAACACATAATATTTTAACAAAAAAAGCATATGTCCCTCCCTTCTCACATTTATCTCCAGACTTCTTCTCCTTGTCCCGATCTATTCCACCCCAACAATGTTCTATTCATTGAACTTTTTGAAACTTTGCTCTTTTAGAAAGAGGTAAGGGGTTGACTCTGTATATACAAATTCGCAGAGGGACAATACTGTTGAGTTCTGTTGTTTCTCACCTCTATATATTATTTATTTATTTAAAAACATTTTTGCTGTTAACAAGCGTGTTACCTCTGGAGACGCAAATCCACAGTTTGAGAACTGCAAAATTAAGCATCTCTGGTGGTATCTTCTAGAGTGACTGAGCACTGAGTCCCTTGGGTAGATAGAAAGATTAACCTAAATAATCTATACAGAAGCCTGTGGAATCCCATAAGATTGGGTCCCTAATCTGTGAACTATTGGAACTCTTTTACAAAACTTTTCTTAAACATTACATGAATATATTGTCTCATACTATAGAATTAGAATTTCTAATCCGTATTCCATGATGAGATACATTATAGCTCAAAGATATCTTAATTAAAACTATCTTTAGATAGGTTTTTTTTCATTTTATCAAAAAAAATCTGATTTAAATAAAAAAAATCCATTCATTTTTTTTACATCATTGATTTTCATCCACCCTCAACAGGAATGATTATAAGGCCCTCTGCAGTGCTAGCTCTCCCCAAGAGCCACATGCCCAGTGTACAGTACAGTCGTGGAACACTGATTTCCCCTGCCCCTGTAGTTACTCACCATTTAGGGGGGTCTTGTGGCTCATGTGTGCTTGCCTGGGTTCAGCCACATGTGGATAGTGGCTGTTTTTTAAAGCACTGAATCAGTGGTCCGTGTTGCAAACAATATTGCTTCTGCATTTTGGCTTCACAGATATGACCTTGGGAGCCCAGCCTCCCTCTGTGTTATCACAGCTGAACAGCTGCACAGAATTAGAAAGCAGCCACAAAGAACTAAAGAGGACTTTCTGCGTGAGGTCATGATGCAACTCTTAGCACAGAAGAGGAAGAAATGCTCTCTGGGATAGCAGCCCAGAGCGCACTGCTCCAAATATCTCTGCAGATGTCACAAGTGTGAACATGCTATTGTGCAGACAGCTGACAGTGTGGACACACAACAGCGGTTTCCCTTCAGCGCTCTCTAAGCGGCACTGTAACTCTGCCAGTGTAGACATACCCTAAGTAAAATCAAATAAAGTGAAACTTTGGGGGCAAGTCATTCACCAACATTTTTTAAATCTTTTCTACAAAAAATTCCTGAAGAATGTGTATTAGTAAGAGAGGGTGGGTTTGGTTTGGTTTTCAGTGTACATACAGCACTGTTAAGGTGAGCATCCTGGGTTGTTATTTATGTACAGTGAGATGAAACTTTTTGTTTTCTGATGTTCTCTGTTAGATCTGGTTTATTTAAGGCATCCAGAGCCTTTATTAACATCCTGAGTGCTTTAACAGGTTTTAGAATTCAGATAGAAGAGGGGGAATAGTTGTAGAAATGAAGGCTGTTTTGTACAGAGTAGAGTACTGTGTGACATGCCATGTCTAGTTTGGGGATTTTATTATTTTCTTAGCCATCAGTGTGACTACTACTTTATTGACCAATATGGGTCTCCCAGGAAGCCTTAAGATACTTTTTTGCTAAGCTAATGCAAATAAATTAATCAAAGCTAACAATCCATCTGATCCATTTATCAACAAACATTTTGACACTGTATTTTTACTGCTGTATTATAAATGCATGACTCGCACATTGGCTGGATTCAGGGGGCCATGATTAAGGATTGTGCAAAATGGAAATAAGTGTCCCAGGCACTCTGATTCTTTAATGGATCTATTCTCTCCTTGATCCATGCGTAGTGGCTTTTTTTGTTTTATTTTGATTTAACAGCTTTCTGTAGTGGACAGTATGTAACCCTAAATAAGGACTCAATCATGCACCCGTTTGGTAAATGCCATGATCAGGTTCTGTATATGTAAATATAGGATTGATGGACAACATATACTGTTAAACTTTGTATTGGATTTTAACTTTCTAAAATTGTACATGGAAGATTGAAATACCCCTCTACCTTGATATAATGCGACCCAATATAACACGGGTTCGCATATAGTGCGGTAACCCCAGGGCTCCGGCAGCAGGTCTCAGGCAGCTATTTAAAGGGCCCTGGGCTTCGGCTGCTGCGGGGAGCCCTGGGTCCTATAAATCACCGCTGGAGCCCAGCTGCTGCTACCCTGAGGCTGCGGCAGCGGAGCTTGGCTAGCGATTTAAAGGGCCCAGGCTCCCCGCAGCAGCCGGAGCCTGGGACTCTTTAAATCACTGCTGGAGCCCTGCCACCACTACCCTGATATAACGGGGTTTCATCTATAACGTGGTAGGGATTTTTGGCTCCTAAGGACCACGTTATATCAGAGTAGAGATGTAGTACATTTTTATATTATCTATAATGATGATAAAGCATAGAATCAAGAAAAGCAGGTTGTCTAACCAATCTGTAACCTGAGGGAAGAACACAACTTTTACTTGCCCAAATTTCCACAGCAGGTGAATGCCCTCTCCAGCTTGCAAGACATGCGCTGTCCCCACCCACTAAAGCCCCTCCACGCTGCCTGCCCCAGCCCTGAATCCCTTCCCACACCCCAACTCCCTCTGGAGCTCGCACCTGAACCGCCTGCCCCAGCCCTGAACCTCCTCCCACACCCGCAGTCTGTCCCAAAGTCTGCACTCCAAACCCCTCGGCCCCAGTTTGGTGCCCCCCCTTTGCACCCCTAATCTCTCATCTCTGGCCCCACCCAAGAGCCCACATCCCCAGCATTGTACAGTTTGTACACTTTGTATTCTGTGTTGTAATTGAAATCAATTTATTTGAAAATGTTGAAAACATCCAAAAATATTTAAATAAATGGTATTCTGTTATTGTTTTAACAGTGCAATTAATCACACAATTAATCTCATTAATTTTTGTAATCACTTGACAGCCCTAGTTTCTAGGTCTGTCTCCAGTCTAAATTAATAGGTAGTTTGTTCTGATCTGTCGTTAAACCCTTGGTGGCCATTTGCCATTTTTGATATGTGTTATGTCCTTATAGCAGCGACCACTTTGTGTGTGGCTATCTGTGCCTCTAATCTTTTCCTGTCTTTTGACAGGAAAGCAGTTGTTTCATGAAGGTCTGAGCCATTTTTCTCCACCCATAGATTAGATCGTATGGTGGGATTTTCAAAAATATTTAAATTTGGTAGGAACTCAAGACCCATTGACCCTGAATGTAACTTTACTTGTGATTACCAGAAAACAATTTAAAAAATAATAAACAGGAGTGAATGTACCCCTTCTGTAGTGTCATTGACTTCAGGCAAATCTTTTAAATAATAGTAGGAGATATACCAATCTCCTAGAACTGGAAGGGACCTTGAAAGGTCATTGAGTCCAGCCCCCTGCCTTCACTAGCAGGACCAATTTTTGCCCCAGATCCCTAAGTGGCCCCCTGAAGGATTGAGCTCACAACCCTGGGTTTAGCAGGCCAATGCTCAAACCACTGAGCTATGCCTCCCCCCAATGCTTGATTTGAAATCTTGGATTAAGGAAAGAAGCTAAAGACTGCCTAAACAGAATTCTCTTACCATTTTCACCAAGTTGAAATTCCCTTTCCATAGGAATAAGAAGGTTAAAACCAAAATTAAATGCACACAATTCCTATTTAAATTTAATGATCCCCAGTTATACTACAGTTGCATCATGCTGAGGAAGATCTTTATCAAGAATGTAGTGAAGATTTCAACTCTCTCTTGAAGCAGTTATTGTAAAAAAAAATTGCAAATTAAAGTGGCTTCCAAGCTTCAAAATGAGAAGTTGGTGCAAAAAAAGCATATTTTTCATGGGAAAATAAAAATTCCCATACCATTTTTTTCTGTTACCTAACTGATCAAATTATGTTGAAAATTGTCTGATTGTTATTTTTGTTGCTAACTGGCAAAATATTGCAAAATGCTGTGGTACTAAAGTGAATTGGTTTTCTGTCTCTAAAATTGATATTACTGTGGCAGAAACTGGTAAAATCCATAAGTTCTTTTAGTATCAGCTATTTCCTGAAGACCTTGTGGGTTAAGCAGTGGAGTGGCTTTAGCTTTATTTACATGTTTCAATCCACACAAACTCAGCAGTTTGGATAACTCTAGAACAAGTACTGTTTTTCTAATTCTAATATTCTAATTCTGCCAGGAAGTGTTTGTGAAATCTTGTCTTATAGTTTCACATATTTTGGATGTAGCACATCAGAAGATTCCTATAATTAGGACCTTACCAAATTCATGGTCCATTTTAGTTAATTTCACGGTCATATGAAATTTACAATTTTTAAAATCCTGATTTCAGCTGCTTAAATCTGAAATTTCATGGTGTTATAATTGTAGGGGTCCTGACCCAGAAAGGAATTGGAGGAGGGAGAGTTGCAAGGTTATTGTGTGGGGGCGGGTTGCAGTACTGCTACCCTTACTTCTGCACTGCTGTTGGTGGTGGCACTGCCTTCAGAGCACCCCTGCAATCCCCTTTTGGGTCAGGACCCCCATTTTGAGAAATGCTGGTCTTTCCGTGAAATCTGTATAGTATAGGGTAAAAGCACACAAAAGACCAAATTTCATGTTTGGGAGACAAGATTTCACAGTCCGTGATGCATTTTTCATGCTGTGAATTTGGTAGGGTCCTATCTATAATCCTTCAGTTGGTTGCATATCAGCTTTTGTTTTTCTTAGAAGAGCACTCTGGCTAAAATAATGGAGCAGGATCTACCTTCGCTATTTAGCTTAATTGCACAAACTTTTTAAAGGGAAAAATGTATTTAGAGAAATACGGGAAACAGTGTGGAAAGTAAAAGAAAATGATTCATCTCTGTCATATGAACAAGCCAAATTAAAATATTTTAGTTTGTCTCCAGCCTAAGTATATGAAACAATTCATAATGAAAAATTCAAAGGTGATTACTCTGTTAAACCTAGCAGATTTTCTTCTAAGTTTTAATTTTAAAAGTGACCAGCAAAGGAAGAAAAGTAAGTTGTTGGGTTTTTTTCATGATACATAAAGAAGGCTTAAAAGGTTATGGGTTTTGCTATTAATTTAAAATTTTGCTTGTTGGTTTCCTCTTTAGAAACTTAGGACCTGGTTTGGCTTGAAAAGTCTCCAGCATAATGCAGAATTAGGGAAATGGTGACATCACAAGAGACGAGAGTGAAAGTTAAACATAAGAGAAAAGAGGGATTTTTACTCAGTGGTTAAAATTCTTTGGCTGGGATATTCAAAAGCACTTATCATTGGCCTAACTTGTCGCACTTTGCAGCCATAAGTAGGTTTGTTTTGACTAGGAATTAACTGTACGGTTTTAAAAAGCAATAACAAATACATTAAAAACTGCAGTGTAGACAAGACATTGTAGACTTCAGCTCATCCAGTATAGCATGCTTTTTGTACACTAGTTTTTTATAACATGCTAGTTTGCACACCTTATTTAATATCTTCTAACGTGTTTATATCAGAAGTGGGCAAACTAAAGCCTGCAGGACTGTCCTGCCCAGCCCCCAAGCTCCTGGCGCAGGAGGCGCCATCAGCCACTGGTGCTCCAGGCAGTGTGGTAAGGGGGCAGGGAGTGGGGGCGGAGAGGTAGATAGAGGGCAGGGGAGTTCGGAGTGGTGGTCAGGGGGTCAGGTGGTTGGGGATAAACAGGTTGAATGGGGTTCGGGGGGGGACAGTCAGGAAAGAGGGGGGGTTGGATGGGGTGCAGGGATCAGTCAGGGGACAGGGTGGCTGGATGGGGCAGGGGTCCTGGGGGTGTGTGTGTGTGTGTGTGTGTGTGTGTGTGTGTCAGGAATGAGAGGAGGGGTTGGATGGGCCAGTCAGGGGACAGGGAGCAGGGTGTGTGTGTGTGGATGGGGCAGAGGTCCCAGAGGGGCCATCAGGGAATGTGGGGGTTGGATGGAGCAGGAGTCTGTGGGGGAGCAGATAGGAGGTGGGGGCCAGGCCATGACCCCCTCCCCTAACCAGTCCTCCATACAATTTACGAAACCCAATGCAGCCCTCAGGCCAAAAAGTTTGCACACCCCTGGTTTATATTGAAATTAAAACAAAGTATAAATGGGAGTTTTGAAAATCACCTGCATCTGACGAAGTAGGTATTCAACTATGAAAGCTCATGCTCCAAAACCTCTGTTAGTCTATAAGGTGCCACAGGATTCTTTACTGCTTTTACTGAAAAATCACCTGTAATTTCAGTGACTGATTAATACTTTGAATAAAGGAACCTGTTGAAAGTGCAACACCTTCTCTTCAATTAAGCATTAGAGCTCACAACAAATATTCTTTAGACCTTTAGGGTAGTGTGCTCAAGCTAGTGCACTAAAAATAGCAGTACAGACTGGGTTGGCACAGGCTAACTTCCCAAGTACAGAAACAGGGGGTTGGGTAGGTTTGTACTTGGGCAGGCAGCCCATGCCATAACCTGCACGTTGATATTTTTGATGCGCTACTTGAGCAGAGCTAGTGTGTGTCTGTCTACCCGAGCTGGGAGGCATGATGCTGGCTGCAGTGTAGACATTTTCCCAGGGGTCCTAGCAAGAACACGCACGCGCGCACACACACTCACTCTCTCTCTCTCTCTCTCTCTCTCTCTCTCTGCAAGAAGGAAGTTGGCTCATTAGCAGGGCCTGGTTGATGATCAAGAGGAAAGGTCTCTTTACTGCTTCATTCTGCTTTGATCAAGGGATAGCTCTGTTTTGGTGTTACTGTATACGTTTTTGGTTGAAGAATAAACTGCCTTAACAGAAGGGCTTGAACAGTCTCTTTTTTGGCAGGCATTTAATCCTGCCTGGTCTGGGGAAACAGGCCAGCAGGTCTGCAGTCAACTTAAACACAACTTTTAACACAGGGCATATTTAACGAAACTGAAATCATTCAGAACAGTTCATTTCTGTGTCCGAGATAGGGGCTGACTGTCTTTATTCTGGAAGCAATTACTCAAGAATTTCTACAACAATTATGCTATATTTTAAGAGCTAGTCCAGAAATGGAAGAAAAGAAAAGCAGCTGCAGCAGTACAATAAAAAAAATGGATGTTCAGATTTATGATTTTAAAAATGGCTGCTAACTGAAACTTCCTAGCTACCTCTTGTTTTTATCACATGGCAAGCACAATATAACTGCAGCTTCTCTTCCCTATGATGAACAGTGGAAGTGCTGAAATTATAGTTTTTGATGTTTCTTAAAATAAGTTAGAATTGGCCAGATCCTTCGTCTGGTCTAACTTGGCATAGTTCCATTGATTATAATAGAACTACACCAATTTACACCAGTTGATCTGGCCCAATTGACACAGATGATGCTTTTAAATTCAATCCCATGTAAATATTTTGAAGATGACCATTGAGACTAAAGAATTGGTATGATATTCCCCAATTGTTGTCCTGTGTTGGAGGAATAGCTCAGTGGCTAGTTGGAGCGATAACTTAGGGGTTTGAGCATTGGCCTGCTAAACCCAGGGTTGTGAGATCAGTCCTTGAGGGAGCTATTTAGGGAACTAGAGTAAAAATCTGTCTGGGGATTGATCCTACTTTGAGCAGGAGGTTGGACTTGATGATCTCCTGAGGTCCCTTGCAACCCTGGTATTCTATGAGAGGTGCAGCATTCTGCTTTCTTTGCTGGATCATGTACTACCACATTCCTGGAATTATAGGGATGATTTTATAAATATTGGCAATTGCAGTTTGTAAAATCCAAGTGATTAAAAAGGCTTTCACCATGGCTAGCCACCTGAAGTAGGTACCTATTCAAGACGCTAGGCAGGGGTGGCTAACCTGAGCCTGAGAAGGAGCCAGAATTTACTAATGTACATTGCCAAAGAGCCACAGTAATATGTCAGCAGCCCCCATCAGCTCTTCCTCCTTCCACCCCCAGCACCTCCTGTTTGCCGGCAGCCCTGCCGATCAGCACCTCCTCCTCCCTCCCTCCCTGTGCCTCCTGCCTGCCGCAGTCAGCTGTTTCGCAGTGTACAGGAGGCTCTGGGATGAAGGGAGAGGAGCAAGGGTGAGGGAGGGGGCGGAATGGGGCAGGGGGCTTGGGGCAAGGGGTGGAGGGGGGGAAGGGCCTGGGGTTCAGCAGTGGAAAGTTGGCAACTGTAGCTCCAGCGCCGGAGTCAGCACCTATGCAAGGAGCCGCATATTAACTACTGAAGAGCCGCAGGCAGCTCTGGAGCCACTCCCCTAGGCAGTACTCGGGGAGCTAGATCATCCTGCCGCTCACGCTGCACAGCCGCATTCTGTTTTTAGCGTGTTAGCTAGTATGTCTCCTTGAGCTGGGACTCATGGTCCCTGCTCAAAGTTTGGGCGTAGCCTTACAGGCATGAGAATAAAAGATATCGCATTAGCTGACCTCATAAATATTATAGAGAAATTAAACTTTCCATTTAGTGTGTGTCATGAAAACAACAATAATGAAAATTGTCTTTAATCAATTTTGTTCAGTATTGGGACATGTTGTTCATTTATGCAAGAATTCCTGAAGTCGACCTGAAAGAACAACAACTATTTAGAACACAGCCCAGTATGAAATGATAAAAGTAACTGAGACTGCAATTCAGATATGTATTCCAACATTGTGAAATAGGCTGTAAATTTTGTCATCTTGATATGTAAATTATGACTGGAAGATGAAAGAAAACTAACAAAATAAAGGAAAGTATAGTATAGTATAGTGGATTCATTGCTATCCTCACAAATGCAAACTGGAAATGAAAAACAAAGCTGGCTACAGTTATAATTATGAGACACCAGTGGAAGGTCAGTACATGACAGAGTCTCTCTAGGTGAACCTCACAAATTCTGTGTCCACTGCAGTATGAATTCACTTCACAATCTTACTAACACCTGTTGATAAAGTCTGATGATTCTTAATATCGAGTGTGATGTTTTACTTTTTTCATACATTCTTCCTAGAAAAGCAGAGATGATAGTCCATGTGCCTAAACCACAGATATTTTAAGGATTTGAGTGAAATAAATAGACATTTGTAGAGCATAGATTCAATAGGCAACTAAACAAGCAACAGTGGCAAGTCTGGCTAATCCGATACATTTGTACATATGGCAACTGAAAGACATTTCTGGTGTTAAATGGATTGAGCATCAAAGCCGGTGGCCAGGAAAATTGATATTGAACATTTTTCAATCTCCAGATCTTGTGTGCTTGATCTTTGTGGTACTTTGTCATTGTATCCCTAAGATAAGAAGTAGTGACAGTGTATGCAGACAGGAGATCCAACAGATACTAGGATCAAGCTGCAATAGTCAAGGTCCTAGGTTTTTGGCTTCCACAGGTATGAAGAAAAGTGATGTTCTCTACAATAAAAGACATTCCCACTACACAGATCTATGGTAAGTAAAGAAAATTGAAAATACATTTATTTTTTGTTGTGGTTGATCTTGTGGTCTCAAGTGCTGACCATTGATATAAAGGCCTATAACTCATGATCAAGACATTTGGCTGCAGTTTCTGAATTTTCTGTATGTGTTCGATGATACAAGTGAAGAACATGAGTGAAATCCTGGCTCTGTTGAAATCAACGGCAAAAATTTCATTGACTTGAATACGGCCAGGATTTCACTCCATGTTTGTCCATTGGCTGAAATATATGGTACATTTCAATGTTAACTCATGTAATACAGGTGAACAATTTCAATTATATGGAAGACTGATCAATATGTAATTTTGCTCAAATCTCGCCACTCTTGTCTGGTGCAAGTCCCTTTAAGTGTAAGGATTTTAGTACATGATGTTACTGCTTTGGGTCTAGTTGTTGCATCAGCTGAAATAGATGCATGTGAGTTCATCAGGTTTAATATTTATTAAAAGCTGGCTGTGATCCATGATGAAAGTAAAATGTGATGTTCTTCCCAGTTTGCATATTAATACACTCAGATTATTTAAATTGGAAAACCTGAAACATCTTGCTGTATAAAGTCTGAAAGCAAATCACCAACTATAGAAGGAAAATATTCTAGTAATCTGTTATTTTTTTTAAATGCCATATTACTAATGTTTGGTGTGAAATAGAGTATGTCACACACAATTTCACTAATATGGGATTATTTCTGATATAATGTCTGTAGTACCTGTAATACCAGCAAAACAATTATTTTTCCAATTTTTTTAAAAGTTTGTTTTCTGTTCAGTAGTTGAAGGATCGAGAAAAATACAATTCTTCTGAGCCTTGTCAGGCATCTTCTTTGGTATAACAGTGTAAAATTCAATTCTCCTTTACCAAATGGCTTTCTGTAGCATAATCGTCTTTATATTTAAAAAGCTTCTTTCTGATGCCTTCCCCCCCTCGCCCCCCCCGGAAGCCATTAAGAACAGATTAGTACATGCCTGTAAAAATAACCTCTCAGAAGTTTTTGTTTAGAAATAAAAATTTTTTAAATTATTTTGTTGTAAAATGTTTAAAAATATGCTGTTTATATCTAAAAATGCATGTCACTTAGAGACCCCATAGCTTGATTGGTTTTAACCTCCCAGTTTTAAACGAGGGGTGCCAATTTTAATACCTCAGTTTTTGTTTGTTCCCCTGTTTTAGAAAATAGTGCCATGTTCAGTGTGTGAAGAAAATACTGATATTTCATCTTAACTGTACAAAAGACTTTTGTAAAATGGTTTCTCTTTGTCCTATAGGAAGGACATAAGAAAGAGTTTTAAAGCTTCTAGGTTCTTGTTATCAGAATGAGTCCATGCTTTTATGTATTGTTTTTTAAAAGTGCAGTTCTGATACATTTTATGGACTTCGTCATTTCCACTTTGAAAAAAGAAAAATAAATATCCAGCATGACTGAGTGAGGCAATGTGTCTTTAAGATATATTGTCTGATATCTAGAAAGTAACTCCTGCGCTATAGAACAAGTTATTGGACTTGAAATTTTATGGACTGTTTTAAGCAGGTCAGACAAATGATTGTGATTGTCCCTTTTGGGTTTACATTATGAATTTTTAGTGAATGACTTTGTTTTGGGGCACAGGACTTCAAAGCTAAATATCTTTTGAGAGACTGATGCCTTGTAATTAAAAACTAGGGCTGTCATGCAATTAATCGTACTGTTAAACAATAATAGAATATCATTTATTTAAATTTTTTTGATGTTTTCAAATATATTAATTTAAATTACAACACAGAATACAAAGTGTACAGTGCTCACTTTATATTTATTTTTATTACAAATATTTGCACTGTAAAAAAAAAGATAGTATACTTCAATTCACCTAATACAAGTACTGTAGTGCAATCTCAGTATAATGAAAGTTGAACTTACAAATGTAGAATTATTTACAAAATATAACTGCATTCAAAAATAAAACAGTGTAAAATTTTAGAACCGCAAGTCCACTCAGTCCTACTTCAGCCAGTTGCTCAGACAAACAAGTCTGGTTACAATTTGCAGGAGATAATGCTGCCCACATCTTGTTTACAATGGCACCTGAAAGTGAGAACAGTCATTTGCATGGCACTGTGGTAGCTAGCGCAAGATATTTACATGCCAGGTGCACTAAAGATTCATATGTCCCTTTATGCTTCAACCACCATTCCAGAAGTTCTGCTCAATAACGATCCAAAGCAGAGCGGACCGATGCATGTTCATTTTCATCATCTGAGTCAGGTGCCACCAGCAAAAGGTTGATTTTCTTTTTTGGTGGTTCGGGTTCTGCAGTTTCTGCATGAGAGTATTGCTCTTTTAAGACTTCTGAAAGCATGCTCCATGTGTTGGTCATCATCCGAGACAGCAATAACATGGAATATATGGCACAATGTGGGTAAAACAGAACAGGAGACATACAGTTCTCCCCCAAGGAGTTCAGTCACAAATTTAATTGATCCATTATTTTTTTAACGACCATTATCAGCATGGAAGCATGTCCTCTGGAATGGTGGCCGAAGCATGAAGGGACATATGAATGTTTGGCATATCTGGCACATAAATACCTTGCAGCACCAGCTACAGAAATGCCATGGGAACACCCATTCTCACTTTTAGGTGACACTGTAAATAAGAAGCAGTCAGCAGTATCTCCCGTAAATGTAAACAGACTTGTTTGTCTTAGCAATTGGCTGAACAAAAAGTAGGACTGAGTGGAGTTGTAGGCTCTAAAGTTTTACATTGGTTTTTTTTTTTTTTTAGTTCAGCTAAGTACCAAAAAAAATTCTACATTTATAAATTACAGTTTCACGATAAAGAGATTGCACTACAGTACTTGTATGAGGTGAATTGAAAAATACTATTTATTTGTTTATCATTTTTACAGTGCAGATATTTGTAATAAAAAATATGAAGTGACACTGTATACTTTGTATTCTGTGTTGTAATAGAAATCAATATATTTGAAAATGTAGAAAAAATCCAAAAATATTTAATAAATTTCAATTCTATTGTTTAACGGTGTGATTAATTGCGATTATTTTTTTTATCACAGTTAATTTTTTTGAGTTAATCATGTGAATTAACTGTGATTAATCAACAGCCCTATTAAAAACATATACTCTTGAGGTGTCTGGAATCAGGACCTGCTACCAAGCCAGTCTCCAGGCAACTAAAGAGCACATTGGTTTGGTTACACCACCTGATTGTTTGTAAGAGTCAGCAGCCCAGCTCTTAAGCCCAGCAGCAGTTCAATGG
Organism: Gopherus flavomarginatus; assembly: GCF_025201925.1. NCBI lineage: Eukaryota > Metazoa > Chordata > Testudines > Testudinidae > Gopherus > Gopherus flavomarginatus. The sequence continues at coordinate 56,636,946 of NC_066626.1, read as the reverse complement.
CAGCTTAAAGCATTTGCCCACAGCTGCAACAGATTCTGCACCGGCTCTTTCCCAGATCTGCTCCTGCCTTGTTCAACCTTGCTCCTGCCTTAGCACCAATCTTACCTTAGTTCAGGTAGTCTGGTCCTGACCCTCTGCTGTGATTCCTGACTTCACCTCTGACCCTTAGCTCTGGCCTCTGATTCCAGCTCTGACTGGGCTTCAACTCCTGACTTCTGAATTCAGCTCTGTCACCTACCTGCTGGCTCTGACCTCGGCTCCAAATCCTAACTACGACTCCTGCTATAACCACTTAGCCTGATCACACACACTGGTCACTGACAAGATGGCCCACATTATATTTCAGGGATTTAAAGAAGAAAGAAACAAAAAACCAAGCATGCAGTCACACACACAAATACAACCAAATGATTTTTTTTCAAATTAAATTTATAGTGAGAAAACATTCCTAAAGCTTATTTTTGGTGATAAATAGCAATAGCCACTTCTTACTCACATAGCTTCGTAGATATAATTTAAAGGGAGAATCAATTTACTTTCCTGACTAAAACAGGTTTTTACCACCGTTGACAGTGCACAGCCCACACAGTTTTGGAAGAGCAAGCTGGATTCTGCCTTCCATATATACAACCTTAAATCTGCACCCTTGTGTATATATTTTAAAATTCAACTTGTAATGGTATTGTTGCATATTATTTCTGTTATAGTACAATTATACATTTGTCATCTCCCTTATATGCACATGAGAGACAAGGTGGGTGAGGTGATATCTTTTACCGGACCAACTTCTGTTGGTGAAAGAAACAAGCTTTCGAGCGCTTGTATCTTGCAATACTGTTTAAAATCGTGTTGTTTATATGCCAGTTGGTAGAATACATGAAAGTCACTTATTTGTAAATTATATTGTAAACTGTATTTATTAAACATAATACAGTACTTATTAAATGTACAACAGAATAATGTGTACTAACTTATATAGACCGCCCACATTTGCAGCTGTATTACTTTCATGCTTAACTACCTTATCCCCTAACTTGCAGCTAAGAAATAATGTGCTACTTGTTAACTAGAAAATAGAGTATTTAGACACTGAAAAAATTATTAAATACATTCCTCAAAAGAACAACAATATAAAAAACCAATAAAGATGTACTGAATGAATATGACAATAACATTAGTTTATGTAGAAAGCAATGGTAACAATGTTACAAGGTGCTAAACATGTATCAAGGGATGTAGGCAGGCATCACAGGGTGCTATGGACAGGTATCCCAGGATACCAGCCATTGCTTCTAGGCTCAATGCATTCTGGGTAAATTTTGCAGTGCATTATGGGGTACCACCTGGAAGCTGAAGGAACCACGGTAGTCTGAATCAAACTCCCATGATCTCTCCCATGTTATCCTAGGTTTTATCTGTTGCTCTGTTGCCTGTGCTGTTTTGAAAACTACTCACTTTCAGCATGAAGGACTCCCAGGTGAGTGCTGTGGTCCTGTCTGTTGAAATTAATAGGATGATCCTGTTGCACTGGAAAGCTTAAAGTGAGGCATCAGTGAAGCACATTGCAGATTATCATAGCCAGTTTATTTTGTGCGCTTGCTGGAGGAAGCAGAGACACATTCCAGTCACTCTTCTGTATGATCTACTGCTTGATCATCTTTGATCAATGGAGCACTGGTCCAAGGTCTGGCCAACTGGCACAATCTAGTGGGTTAGGATAGTGATGCAGACTTATAAGGACCAAAAGTGGCTTCAGAACTTCAGGGCATAAAAGAACAACTTGTCTGGAAGTCTATGCTGAGCTCACTTAAACCAGGGTGATCAGATGTTAAGGGGAAAATATTGGAACGACCTCACGGGGTACGAGTGGGAGTGGGGGGTTGTTTGGGTTTTTTACACTCATCTGTAGGATATCTGTGGGGTGTGCATTTGGAACACTGAAAGGCCTGTGGAGATCTCATGACTGGACTTCAGAGTGATGTCTGCCGTGTATTATCAGGGCAGGTTGCATGTTGCACACTTATGAGACCAAAGGTGAGGTGCAAAACTAGATTATCTGTGCCAGTGCTTTCTATAATCATGCCAACAGATGTGAGAAGATTACACGTTAAAATAAATAGGCTGTGTAAGTACCTTTATCTTATAAATCATTGAATGACTTTTCATTTGAGGGACTGTTATGTATTGCAGTGCCTTTACAATAACATGAAATACTTGAAGTCCTGAATTTCTTGAAATGGCCACAATGCTGTAGCTGCTTAGATACAACATGATGTGATGTACTGTCATTCAGCTTAACCAAAGATGTGGTTTCAGTAATGTGAAATGATTTAATCCTGAAATGCTATGGCGACTCAGAATTCAAACAAAAAATGATTTTTAAGTGCTGTGGCCATGGCTCCATCTTATTATTTATTAATAAATTTGTATTGCAGTAGCACCAAGGATCCCCAGTTATGGACCCTGCACCCCTCTTTGCTAGATGCTGTACTGACATTTAGCAAAAGACTGCTCATGTCCCAAAGAGTTTACGGTCTAAGTATCATACTGTCTCAGTCACCTTCACAGCAGACAGTCTTCACAGTGGGCATTCCCCATCTCCATGGCAGCAGGGGGACAGATCATATATTTTTCTTTGAGCCTGGACTCAAGGTTGCTTCTCAGGATGAATTCCCCAGAGTTCTATGCCACGTAGCAGATTCCAGGTTTCCCTTTGGAGCAGAGCTTGCACTGGATTTTTAGAAGATTTAGTTATCTAAATGTCTTTAGTTTCTTCTTTGGATTTAGCAATTTTGAGGCGCAAAACCACATTCTGAAAGAAAAATAAAAGAAAGTGGCTTACTGAGGATTGTTTGATAGACAGCACCTCCTCTCTCATCCCCACTCAGAAAAGGTAAATAGAAAGCTCCTAGCCAAGATGGTAACAAAAAACTTGCAAAGTTGCAGAAAATCTGTATAATTCTTCCTCATTTGCTTGATGAGGGTGTGATTGAGGTGTAGTGGGATTTCCCTATCAAGAACTAGTTGTACCTAAGGGGCTGAAAGGTTTTCATTACTCTACCTAAGCCTACCTGCTGCAGCCACCTTAGTGAAGAGCATAGTCATCAACTGATGGAATATTCCTGGCAAACACAGAGAGAGGAAATTAAGTTCATCATTTAGACTAAACATGGATTCAGTAGCCTCAGTTCTGAACCTACTGTCCGTAGTCTCTCATTGTGGAAGACTGTTCTCAACTGGGAGTTCTTTGTGAGTATGCAACAAACACTCTCTCTCCTTTCCTAAAATCTACTTTAAACTAGATTTTTCTAACAACTTTTTCAGGACTGACACTTCACAGAACTGTGGTCTGCTATACGTTCAGAACTTCCAGAGACATGTTCCAGGGGTAGCTAAGACTTGACCAAATTGGCATTGCAGGCTAACATCTGATGATATTCCAAACATTTTGTTGGTAAACTCTTTGGGAAACATACACACAAAGCAGTCCCTGAGGCTTTAGACAAGGAAATAAATCCTCCCTCCTTTCAAGGAGAGAATGTTCAAACTGTCTTATCTCAGCAGGTGTAGAAATTACACATTAGGAGGCCATTGTTGTCTTAACTGTTGAAAGACCAAGGCTGGGATTGTCTGGAAGACCATCCGACTCCTAAAGTGTCTCTTGATTTTCAAAGCCTGGGTATATTTCTCTTTTTCACACACACATGCTATAAGGGGCACTTAAGTCTGGAACCTCATTTGACACTGAACCAATGCAGAAAATGGGTGCTTGAGATAATCAGGTAAGTATAGAAGTCACTCGTTGTTCCAGGGACAAGTTTCATTTCCCCAGAGTAAAGTAAAATACACCAGCACTGTCAGCAAGATTCTTCATAGCATCAGAAGATGAATGGTGCAATAGGCCATCTACACATTGGAATAACAGAATCAGGTCTGGAAGGGGAGATTTTGGAAAAGGCACCAGGTTCTTTGTTATGTAAAGAAGAGTCATGGCATGCAGCCCATTTTAAACCTCAAGTCTCTCAGAGGTTCCATATGTAAATCAATATTCGAGACAGAAATAATGAAATCCATCATTACAGCATTGTTTTCCCAAAACTTTGGAATATAAAAATAAAACTCATGGAAAGCAATTGAAAATGTGATCAGGGAAAGTCACTCTGAGATCCTTTAGTTACTGCTGCAGAAAGAAGCATTTTCAATACAGAGTATTCCCCTTTTGTACTCAGACATCTACATGCCTTCAGAAGGAAAAGCTTTGAGCAGGGAAGTGGAAAGACCAGTTACAGCCCTCACAAAACTCCAATATCTAAGTTACCATCCACAACAATCTTTACTTCAGAAGAGAGAGAAGAATGAGATGGTGTCAGATTTTCAAAATGTAACCACACCTCTCCTAAGATAAAATCTGACACCTCTCTTGGGCTAGGGGGTCTCATGTGAAAACCCAGCATAATTCTTGCTTTGCTTCCAGCCAGGAATGGCAGGAAATGTATAAAGATCTTGGTTCAGATCCAGAACTAGCACCTCTTAATTAACTGAATCTTAATATTATTTAACAGCTATCTGATGTCAGATCCAGAGAAGCTGGTCATCAGTACAGATGCCAAACCCCATGTAGGAGGAACACATCTGGACTCCTGTGTGACTTGAGATGAGGGTATGGCCCAAGAAGATGACATGGAATGTAACCTATCTAATGCAAAAATTCATCCAGTTCACTCCTCTATCTCCAGCAGATAATTCTTTAGAACCATGGTGTGTATACATCTTTCAGCTTTGCTTAGAGAAGTAGCCTTATTCAGGTCTTGGGCAGAAGCTATCGCTGCTCTTCAGGGGTCTGTACCAAAAAGGAAAGTTAGGGTCAGCTGGCTGAGTAGTACACACTTAAAGTCAATAGGATTCAGTCTAGACCATCTATCCTTTCAGCCCATCAAAGATCTGGTTGGAAGCCTATTGAGGCATCTATTTGTATCCAAATGCAGCTGGAAAACCAAAAGAGGTACTACATGAGGCAGAAACACTTGGTAAAGAAGGTTGTGAAGGGACTGGCCACTGTGATTATAATCACCTTCTCATTAACCTTCAGGTCTTGGTTCTCAGACCTGATTTACATATTAATGGAACCTCATCTCTAACTCCCAAAACACACAAACACAGAATATGGTGCAACAGGAGCTGAACTTATATCCAATGTTCCCTAACTTATCAGCTGAGAAATTAAGAGGAAGGAACTACACTCACTTATTCTAAGACTGTTACAAACACCCTTCTAACATCTTGGAGGAATTTTTGCAAATGATACCTATGAGGTTTAGATGTTGGTATTGCAAGGAACACACACGAGGGCCAAGTCAGCTGAAGAAAAGAGCAGACTGGTGTTTTTACAAGATGGCCTGGCCATGGGGCTCAAGGCCAACCCTTATTGGAATGTAAATCAGTGACTGCAGATGTGAGAATCTCTCATTGCTGTCACATAAGATTCCTGAGGACCACTAATATTATCAATAGGCAATATGTAGTTTCCTGTCATGATCTTGATCTTTGGGCTACAAGTCCTAATAAAACCACCTTTTACTTCACAGGTGATAGTTCCCTTCTGTTTCTTGCTGCAAATATCTTGCTTACTGGCTGCCACTTTTGTCAAGGGGGTTTTGGAGCTTGGTGTGCTCTCAGTGAAACCACATTTATACATTCTGTGAACTAAGTAGGCCTCCATCCCCAAACTCATCAGTCCTCCTCATATAATTGGAATATAATTGTCCTTCTGGTTGAATCCAGACACCTTAAGGTATTAGATATGCTTAAGTTAGGTACGAACAGAGACATCAGGGGAATGAAACTGTATGTAGCAGAGGCATTCAAAGCCACAGGTACAACTTGTCTTTGTATCACACATTCCTGGAAAAGAAGTAGCAATTGCGGAGTGGACAGATAACACATAGTACAAGGAAGTCTGAAAGGTCTCCCATTTTCTCAAACACTGGACATCTTCACCCCTGCTATTACTTCATTTGATAGAATAGTGTTACAGAACAGGGTGCTCCAGTAATCCTTAAATTCCTTTTCATCCCTCCACGGGTAGATTTTTTTTTATATTCTTTCCACTTTAGGGATGATTTACTGCTCTTTAAATTGCACTGTGAAGACTGTCTGCAGGACATGAAGGGATTGAGAATGGAAAAATTCTGTCTTACCTGTGAATTTTTATTCTGGAACCCTCCATGTCCAACAGTCTGATCCTCCTTCAGAGGATTGCTTTGTGACCAAAGTTTTCTTGCTGTTATTTCTCACTTTTAAGTGATTTGAAAGGGAGCATAGTGTTCCTCCAGGAAGTCCCTAAATTTCACATGCAGGCTTTACTGCAAAGGGTTTGAATTGAATGCCAGATCTAAACTTTTATATAGTTGGTATTTTTCAGCTTTGGAAGCTATAATTCTGGAGAGTTCTTCCTGAGGGACAGTCCTAAATGCAGGCTCAATACAAGTATCTGGTTGGTCTCCAGTTGCCATGGAGACAGAGAGAGCCCCACTTGTAGGCTGATGTAGTGAGTCCTAAAATGAAAATTCACAGGTAAGACAGAATTTTCCCTTTTCTCACATGTAAACATGTTTCTTATTTTATTTGGTGGCTGTTTTTACCTTTTTTTGCCTCTTTCTTGCCATTTGGACATAATTTTGTGACTTATCACCAAGTTGGGGATGGTGGGGTAAAGAGGAGAGAGAGAAGGAAGGGAAAGGGAGAAAGCAAGGAAGTATGAAGCCCAACTGGTGTGAGGAAGGGAAAGGCAGCTTGGGGTGTGGTGAGTAATGGTTACCGAGAGTTGGCAGGGAAAGGAAATGGAGGTTCAGAAAAACTGCAGTTTGGTACTCGAGGGCAGACACTTCAGTGTTTTTCCTGTAGCTAAATCCACTGAATGTAAACTGTCACAGCAGCGCAGTCAGACAGAGTTCTCTTGTGCTTTCTCTGTGACCACCCAGAATTCTAGATGGCTTGGCATTTTGAAGAGATCCTGGCTGTCTGCTGGGAACATTTCTGGACTCTCCTAAGGTTTGTCTACACTTGAAATGCTGCAGTGGTACAGTGGTAGTGCTGAAGCTGTACCACTGTAGCTGTACCGTTGTAGCATTTCAAGTGTAGACACTGCCTATTCCAACAGGAGGGGATTGCCTTTTTGGGTGTAGGTAATCCACCCAAAAAGGCAATAGCTAGGTCAATGGATGAATTCTTCCATCAGCCTAGGACTGTCTATGCAGGTGGTTAGGTCAGCTTAAGTACATTACTCAGAGGTGTGGATATTTCACACCTCTGAGCGAAGTAGCTGGATCAGCCTAACTTTTTTGTGTAAACCAGCTCCAGCTCCAGCCCCAGCTCCTCTCCACCCCCTGTCTATCTTTGCCCTTATTTCTTTTCCATCCCCAGGCCAGCTCCGCCTCTAGCCCCAGCTCCACCCGCAGCCCAAGCGCCTTTGCTGAGCCAAATGTGCAATAATGCAGGGGGGGGCGCAGACAGATTCCATTACTGGGGGGGGAGGGGGCACATGACAGGAAACGTTTGGGCACCACTGCATTAGAAGAAACAAGAGAAAGTTGAAGGAAAGTACCGATCCTCTACTTCGTAAAGTACAAGCACTAATAGCGGATGACATCAAGAAGGCTCAGGTGTTTAATACTTATTTTTCTTCAGTCTTCACAAAAAAAGGTGTCCAAATACTTAATACATGTAATATTAACAAGGGGAAAGGAACATAAGCCAGAATAGGGAAAGAATAAGTTAAAAGAACATTTAGGTGAGTTAGATGTTTTCAAGTCAGCAGGACCTGATGAAATTCATCCTACGGTACTTAAGGAAGTAGCTGAAACTATCTTGGAACTGTTAGCAGTTATCTTCAAGAACTCAGTGAGGTCCCAGAGGACTGGGGAATGAAAAACATAGTACCTATCTTTTTAAAGGGGAACAAAAAGGCCCCAGGGAATTTTAGACCAGTAGCCTAATCTCAATACCTGGAAAGATACAGGAACAAATTATTAAACAATCATTTTCTAAACACCTAGAGGATAAATTGGTAGTAAGTATTAGCAAGCATGGATTTGTCAAGAAGAAATCAGGCCAAACCAACTTAATTTCCTTCTGTGACAGGGTTACTGGTCTAGAGGATAGGGAGAAAGCTATAGACTTAATTTATCTTGATTTTAGTAAGGCTGTTGACATAGTCCCACATTACATTCTCATATGCAAACTTGGGAAATGTGGTTTTGATTATATTACTATGAGTTGGTTGCACAACTTGTTGAAAGACCATACACAAAGAGTACTTGTTACTGGTTGACTATCAAACTGGGAGGTTGTGTATCTAGTGCAGGATCTATCCTGAGTCCGGTAATATATTTCATTGATAGTTTGAGTAATGGAGTAGAGAGTATGCTTATAGCATTTATGAATGACACCAGGCTGGGAGGGGTTGCAGCATTTTGGAGGACAGGATTAGAATTCAAAATGATCTTGACAAATTGGAGAATTGATCTGAAATCAACCAGATGAAACTCAGTAAAGACAATTACAAAGTAGTACACAAATACAAAATAGGAATAACTAAATAGGCAGTAGTACTGCAGAAAAGGATCTGCTGGACCACAAACTGAATATAAGCCAACAGTATAATCTAGTTTCGAAAAAGGCTGATATCATTGTGGGGTCTATTAACAAGAGTGTCATATATAAGACACAGGAAGTAATTGTCCTGCTCTGACTCAGCACTGGCGAGGCCTCGCCTGGAGTATTGTGTTTAGTTTTGAGAGCCACACTTTTTTAAGAAAGATGTGGTTAAATCAGAGAGAGTCCAGAGGAGAGCAACAAAAACGTTATGTATCCAAACAAAAAACCCACAGGAAAAACTGATTTACAAAGAAAAGTTATAAACAAAAACAAACCTCTGTATGTTTAGTCTTGAGAAGAGATGATGGATTAGGGACCTGATAACAGTCATCAAATATATTAAAGGCTATTGTAAACAGGATGGTGATCAATTGTTCCCTGTGCCCACTGAAGGTAGGAGAAGTAATAATCTGCAACAAGGGAGATATAGGTTAGAAATTAGGAAAAGCTTTCTAACTATAAGGATAATTAAACAGTGGAGTAGGTTACCTAGGGAAGTTGTGGAATGTCCATCACTGGAGTCTTTTAAGACCAGGTTAGACAAACACGCATCAGGGATGGTCCTGCCTCAGTGCCGGGAGTTAAACGAGATGAACTCAAGGTCCCTTCTAGTCCACCTTTTCTATGATTCATGCCAGCTAAAAAAGAAACATATCTATCATGTAAACATTTTGAAATAGTTTCTAATCTCATGCATATTAGAAAAAGAAAAGCAAATCAGCGGTGTCTGAGATTTAAAATCTGGGCTTTTAAATTGACTTTATTTTTATCTAGACTTAAACAAATAAGACCAATAATGTTGCAGATCGAAGTAAAATTATTGATGTCAAGACTTGCTTTATTTTTTTCCTTATCTAATATTTAGTATGCTATCTTTCATATGAAGTCATCAGCTGTAAAGCTTTTGTTCTAGAATTCGATGGGCCAAATGCAGCTCTGTCAAAAGTTATTGCAGTGACATTTCCTTCAAGTTTTTATCAGTTATTAGTCTGTGTGTAATTATGGTTTTGCTTCCTCAAAAAAAAAATCTAAATACTCTTATTGGAAATAAAATGGATAACTGTATTCCAGTGGGACTTGGAATTTCCCAAAGTTTCAAAACACTGATGAAAATGAATTATTGCAATTATATGGATATCCATTCTAACTGTTTTGTAAAGAACTTTTTAAAATCTCAAGGTAAAAAGGTGTGCCACACTATATATCTTTTAAAATTGTTCATCACCGATGTCTGTGTAAATTTAGTAACTTATATTCCAAGGTACTCAAGCACATTAATGGGCAAAGCTAAGCCCTAAAGCAGTCGATTTTTTTTTTTAAATTTGATACCTCAATGGTTTGTTTTAGAAAGCTAAGTTCATAATGTTGGTTTTTTAAATTGACTTTTAATAAGGAAATTCATAAATCAAATGCCAATCAAAAGGAATCATAAGAGGGATTTTTTTCATGTGTTGTCACATCGTGTGTCTAAGTACAGTTAGTTTAGTACCTCACCTTCTTTCACTGCTGTCCAATGAAAATATGTACCTCTGTTCTTTTACAGGAAAGTTAATTAGATTATATTTGTAAATAGTGCATTTTATGTGCATCATTTTCAGTCCTAAGAAGTATTAAATTAACAGATATTTTAATAAATGTTAACAAACTTAGGCCCCAATCTGGCAAATATACACGTGCTTAATTTTAAGCACAAGTAGTCCAACTGAATTAACTGGGCTGTTCATCTACTTAAAAGTTAAGCATGTGCCAAGGGTTTGCAGGATTGGGACTTTAGCAGTTTAAACTTACAAATATTGAAATGCAAAGGAGACACTCCCAGACCTGCCAGTGGCCACGGATTTCATAAAGGAAGAAAGAAAGGAAAGTCCTGTATTTAATATCCTTTGACCTAAGAGAAATTGCACTATGGTTCTGGTCTTCTACTGATTGGCATTAATATACTTGTGCGGTTCACAGCCCTAATTCCTAGCCAAGGCCTTGTGTTTCTACTTTAAAGTCAAGCAACTATAATTCCATCCATTTTACAAATAGGATAACTGAGAGATTACACAAGGCCACTTCACGCAGAACTGGGAATAGAACCCAGATCTCTAATTATCACAGAACCAAACATCATCTGCTTTTGACATATTTCCTTTGAGTGAATGTACTAAATCTTTGTGCTTGGTTTTGCTCTCTGTAATGACTACTCTAACCACTAGACCAGTGGTTCTTAACCAGTGGTACATGTACCCCTGGTAGTGCACAGAGGTCTTCCAGGAGATACATCAACTTATTTAGATATTTGCTTAGTTTTACAACAAGCTACATAAAAAGCACTAGCAAACTCAGTACATATTAAAATTTCATACAGACAATTACTTGTTTATACTGTTCTATCTACTATACACTGAAATATAAGCACAATATTTATATTCCAATTGATTTATAATTATATGGTAAAAATGAGCAAGTAAGCAATTTTTCAGTAGTAGTGTGCTGTGGCACTTTTGTATTTTTATGTCTGATTTTGTAAACAAGTAATTTTTAAGTGAGATGAAACTGTGAGGGGTATGCAAGACAAACCATACTCCTGAAAGTCTGGAAAGGTTGAGAGCCACTGCACTAGACAACATTCTCATCCCAGAGCCAGGTCCAGAACCATGGAATTCTAATATCCAGTGTTGTGCGACTTTTTCACAATTATTTTTTATTTCCCTGGCAAAGAATGTTGTCACGTGTCTAGGCAATAGCAGCCTTCTTCTGCTAGTAGTATTCCTTCATCTCAAGGTCTGTGCTTTGGATCTGAAGGTCCTGGGCTCATACCCTGCTGTCAGCCCATGCAGAAAAAAAAATACATGAGCATGTAATTAAAGGCTTGATCATAATGCACACAGGGGCAAAATTAAAACTGTACAGCTAATCTTAATTTTGATACTTCCTGGGTTTTTGAGTGCTGGATGTTGAGACTTTTTGACGTTTTTCTTAACCTTTTTTTTCTTATATTTTTATATGTAAATATAGACATCTTCTCTTACCCACCAAGTTAGCCTTTATTAGGGGGAATGAATGCTTTGTGACATTGGTAATGAATTGCAGAGCCTTTTACCTCTGAGTAACTAGTTTGAACCCAGCCCAGCTCATCAGGAATTTAGAAGTGGTTCCTATCTAGTGGATGTTTTGTGGCTGCCATTTGAGATTAGTTTGGCATATCTCCATTCCAGCTGGCACCCATCACTGTGTTCTTGCACTAGCTGGCAGACTCAGCAGAGAACACAAGAAGTGTATGAGCCATGGAGACTTAACCTAGCCCTACTACATCTCTAGATAAAGTCTCCCTCAACACCACATCAGTGTTGAGGTATACTGACAGGGCAACATGAATGAGAAGTATTGTTTGTAGATAAACAGAGGATTTCATTGACCAGAATTGACAATCTGATGATTAAGGCTACAATTTATTCATGGGTATTTTTAATAAAAGTCATGGACAGGTCACTGGCACTAACAAAAAATTCATGGCCCTGTGACCTGTCCATGACTTGTACTACTTGTACAGTCTCAACTACTGACTAAATCTTAGCTGGTCGGTTCCAGGGGGGAGTTGCTGCTCTGGAGGGCCTCCTGCTGAGGGGAGGGTGGGAGGAGCCAGTGCTCAGGGGAGGGCTCCAGGGGGCTTCTGCTCAGAGGGAGCGCAGGGGGCCAGAGGCACTAGCTGCTGGGGACCTCAGAGCAGCATCTGCTCCGGCCGCCCCCCCACCGCCACTGCTCCGGCCATCCCCAGGACTGCTACTCAAGTGGTCCCCAGGGCCAGCTGCATCAGCTGCTGCTCAGGCAGTCCCCAGGGCTGCCCAATCAGATGCCAGTGTCACTGGCGCCAGGGTAGCTCCACCAGCGGCCAGTGCGGCTGGCTGCAGGGCTGCTCCAGCAGGGGCTAGTGTGGCTGGCCCTGGGGCCACCTGAGCTGCTGGCCCTGGGGTAAGCTGCTTGGGCAGGCCTGAGGTCAGCCAAACTGGCCACTGCAGAGGTCATGGAAAGTCATGGAATCTCTGATTTCCGCGACCTCCGTAACAGACGTGGAGCCCTACTGATAATGCATTTCACCAGTATTATATCCACACAGTTTTTAAAACTATATATTATATCTGTGTGTATATCATTATTTATTTTTCATCATAACTTTGCAAATGCAAAGAAAGTTTGTTTTTTGCTTTTGTTGATGAGAAAAAGCAGCTCCCAAGGATTGCATTGCTTGTTTCTTAAGTCTTGGTGGTTATATATTAGTAATTGTTTTGGTTATTTGTGGTTGATGGACAGAGAGTTTGCAAAGATCCACAGAGTCAAAACCAAACATAGATCCAACTTATTTAACTGTCTTTGTTGCTAGAAATTAGTATTCTGGGAGCAATTTTCTTTGGACTCTACGTTGATATGAACAGAAGTTCAGGACACGACACTCTAGCTAAACTAGATTAAACTAGTAAAATACATTTGTTTGACTTATTGTATGTCATACATTAAATTCACATCTGTCTTTATATCACTCTGTCAGCCTATTTAACAGTACAGCATTGCCTTGTATTACTTTTGTGAAAGATTCTTCACATGCAGAAAATCTTGACATTTTGTGTTTTAAATTTATTTTGAAGGTTCTTAGGAATATAGCAAATTCTGTAGGAAGATGCTAAATCTGATTTTGGTGGATTTCTTTTCCTTCAGCTTATCTATCTTTAAGTCTTGCATCTTTGTTTGTATATTTTCCTTTAGAAATTTCTGGTTTTACCATATGACTTCTATTATTGTGATGTTGCTACTAAATAAGTTGACAGCCTTAAATCAGCCTCTTTAATTCTCGTCTTTTTGTCCTCTAATAAAGCTCGAAGAGTAGATGTGGGTAGAAAATCACATTCAGGTTTTCCAATAGAAGGATTTTTTCTTTGCCAAAGCATTTTTCTCTAGTTTTAACTTTATTCCCTTCCCACAATAATTTTGCAGTTTATTTAGTGCCCATTCACTTCGGTGAATTTTCTTTTAATTGGACCACATGATCTGGCTTTCTAAAATGTAAGTGGCATACTTTTCTTTTCTTTTTTTTTCTTTTTTTTTTAGTAATAGACATTTTTGGTTTTGCTTTCACCTCTAGTAGGAATAGCTGACACTTCTTGATATATTAGCTCCTTTAATTACTGACTTAAGATCCAGTGCTGGTCTTGTGTAGATTTGTTGATGCTATTTATACTTGCTTGGTGAGTTACTTGAAGACCGAAAACTACAAACATGGATCTTTATTTGATGAAAAATCATCATTGCACTTCTACATAACAAAATGTATAAATCAGACTAATCAGTTTGTGACATTTCCACCCTCCCCCACTCATTTCTTATTGCTTGTGCAGCATAGACATAAAATCACAAAATACTGCATTAAAACAAGGAATTAGAAGGATCATGGTTTTTTTATCATACAAATTCAGACAATGCTGTGGAAGTTCAGTTACATTTAGAGTAGCTGGACTGGCAGGCTTTTTTAAATGCAACTCTTGCTACGGTTTTGCTTGTAAAAATGAGTTCTCAATGAGATTTGCATGAAGAATGATTGATTAATTAGAAATATTTTATGTAGTGTTTATGTTTGATAGTTAACTGCTTAGTACAGCAGCTTAAAGCATTGTTGCTGAAAGTGTAACAAAACAAACCTAGTAATAGGTAAATTGCTGGGGATGTGGGAGAGTCTAGTTCCCATTACTGAAGCGAACTGAATAATACTTTATAAATATTCAGGTTTAGTTCCAGCTGGGAGTATCTATTTCTTTTGTGCTACTTCAGTGGCCCGTGGAGGTACCATATAGGAGTACCTAGAGGATGGAGAAAGGCCCCATGTTATATACATGGGCAAGTGTGGCATGACTGTATGAATGCAAGAATAGAAACAATGCCTGGAAGCCTTCAGGAAGGGGCAGAAGGGGAGGCTAGTCTGACTGATCAGGCACAAGTCCAAGCAGAGCTAAAAGCAAGATGCCATTTATGTAACTAACTTACCCAAACTGGTGAGCTTTGCACTGAAATAGAGAGTTGCCTTCCTGTGGTAGCCCTGGTGCTGTTGTTTTTCTAGTTACTGAGAACTTTGTTGCAAATATTCCCTTGACCTTTCCGTCAATATCATCGTGCCCAGGAACTGGAGATCAAGAATTGTCAGTTAAAGATGTGGCATATCCCATAGGATTTTGAAGCTATGCAGGAAGAGTCCCACTTCTACCAGTGTTATCTATAGACAATCCTTTTGACTGATAGATTAATTTTAATTGATTTTCATTAAAAAACAGACAATAAAATGCACAAAGAGGTAAATGACTTACAGCTTGTATATCTTTCCAAACCTTGCACACTTCACAAAATCTCCAGTAGAGTTTATGCAGTTTTACAACTTGTCAAAGCTGGAAGACCAGACAGTACCAAACCAGACAATACTATACAGACATAACATGTTAGAGTGACATGAATATAAAAGAGGAGAAGATACACGTGAGTGGAGGGGAGGGAGGGAAAAAGAGGAGGAATAAAGTAGACTAGAAGTCTCATGTTCTTTGAGCAGTGTCAATGTTTTGCAGTGACAACAAGGTTGAAATTGGTACCTCTTAGCTAGGATAGCCCAGACCTTTCACACAGTTGCCTCACCGCCATAGACACCTTATTTTTCTCTATTAGTCATAAAGAGGAACCAAGGATGGCAACAAATTCTGTTGGATGCATTAATGCACACTCAGTTTCCACCCTCATGGGTATAAGGGTTTTAGCATGCTGAAATTCATTTGACATCTGTGATCTGAGAAAAGCGTAATAGTAATTGTAGATGTGGAAGCCCAGTGGTCTGTCGCGCCCCACCCCATAGGAAATTAGAGGTTTTTAAATTATAGTCGTGGACATTGACAAGGGCACCATAGGAAGGCAATAATAATGCTATTAAATTTTCTGAAGTAAAGCAGAAGGACATATGTAGGTAGGCAGCTTAAAATATAGAGGAGTCTAGGTGGAATGTTCATTGTTATTGTGTAAAAACTTCCCCACAGGCTCAAGGAAAGAGAATACCTCTTGTTTGTATCACTGTTTGAGAGTGTACAGGATCTAAATTTGTCTTCACTAGTTTAATATTTCATGGTACTTTTATACCTAGGTACTTAGTTCCATCCATTTACTTATGGAAATTTCATTGAGAGAGACTCCCACTAGCTGACAACTGGGAGATTTCTGATAATTCCAATTTTCCCAGTTTATTTTGTAACCAGGTATTTATTGACATATTTGAATTAGTGATAAGAGGGCTGGAATTGTGCTTTCTAACCTGGCTATATGCAAAAGAGCATTGTCTGCATATAACATCAGTTTATACTCCATGAAACTGAGTTGTATGCCTCAGATATCTGGATGAGCCTGCATAGCTATTTCCAGGGGCTCAGAAGCTAAATCTAAAAGTAATGGAGACAGTGGGCATCCTTGTGTGATATCTTTGAAGAGGCTAAAGGTATTTGAGATCGTGACGTTGGTTGGAATGCAAGAGAAATATAACTATTTAATCCAGGAATGAAAAACATCTCCAAATCTGAATTTTTATTGCATATAAAACATATATCTCCAGTCTACCCTATCAAAAGCCTTTTCTGCATCTAAGACTAAAATGGCTTGTTGTTCAGGTTCATCATGTTTCATTGCTTATAATATCAATAAGTTGTCAAAGGTTACCAGAGTCATGATGGTCTCTGACAAACCCAATGTGATTTGGGTGTATGATAGATCCAGAAATTTCTCCAGACTCATTGCCAGAACCTTTGTCAATATCAAAAGTACAAGATGGTAAAATATTATCATATAGTCCAAAATGTTTAATGTGCAATTATAGGTCCATTTGTCAGGAGCACAGCAAGCACCTAGCATAGTGGCTAGGCAACCCAGCAAGCTCAGCTGGGCCCAATGAGTTCCCTCCCAACAGTTGTGCTTTTGTATTAGGTATAGTCTGCTACTTGAGCCTTGCAGCTGAAGCAGGCCAGTGGCTGCTCAATGCATACAGATCAAATGTCAAATTTGGTAGCATAGTTTTGCACCCATTGTTTAGCTAGTGGCATTCAGGACTCCTCAGTCCCACCTTCCAATAGGAGTTTCTTCATTAACTTTAATAGAGTTTGAATTCAGCCAAGTGTTTGTATCTCTATCCTAACACTTTACTTACTAAAAAGTCTCCTCTGGGTATTCTTAGGATCAAGGTTATAAGTCTCTTTTAAAATTTAGTCTGTGGATAAACTGCAAATTTATTCTACTTTTTTTGTTTTGTTTTTATGTATTTTGCTGATTTTGTGTTATTGATTGTACTGTAAGGTACTTTATAGTGTTAAATGCTAAAGCATAATCTAAACCAGGGATAAGTAACTTTAAGATAGTGGAGGGTCACAAAATCCCCTAAAACCTTTTGGTGGGCCATACAGATTTAAAAAAAAAAAAAAAAGATTGAGCTGGGTCACTGCGGGGCTCAGTCTTTTAGTAAAGCAGCTGATGCCTCATACCATTTATCTTGGGTCTGCTTCCCCATCAACACTGGCTCTGACTACCCCCTCACCATCCAGCTTCAGTTATTGCCTACCCATTGGCCAGTTATTTAGGAGCTGAGAGACAATCAAGTTCTGGACAATTTCCTTGCCCCAGCAGTGGGCAGGCAGGACACATTGCTGCCAATGGGGCGGAAGTAATCAGAGCTGTGTGGTGTGGGATGTAGCCAGAACCAGTGTCTATGGGGAGCCCATATCCAAACAAAAAGAAGTTAAAAAAAAATACAGAGAGAGAGAGAAGAAGAAAATCAGATTTTTAAATACTTAAGTTTTAAAAATCTAACTATTTGTAAAGAACAAAACAACTAAACTAAATAACCCCACCTCAGAACTGGGGAGAGTTGTGATAATTGGGCCTACAGACTTACCCTAATTATAAGCACAACTATTTTAAAAAAAAGTGAATGGAATTTCATAAATTGCCACAATGACATGTTATACGAAATTATTATTATAATATAAAATAAAAGACAAAGACTGAATTAATTTAATTTAAACTAAAAGGGTTTTATGCCAGTCAAGGACTCTGTTAAGGTTGTCATAGAATCCTAGGACTAGAAGGGACTGCAAGCATCGTCTAGTCTAACCCCAATTAAAAGCCAGCCACCCAGACAGGGGTTCGAATCCTGGACCCTCACATTAAGAGTCTGATGCTCTTCCGTCTGAGCTATCCCAGGCTGGCTAAAATGAAGGAGTAGAGGAGTGGAAATCAATTAACCAAAATCAGTGTTGAAAATTATGTCTATTGATGGACAGTATAACGAGAGGATGGACTATTGTGCCTAACACTCCATTTTGAGATTCTTTAAAAAAAATAATAATAAAAAAGCTTCACCATCGTGAGTGACATCCCCACTGTCTGTTGGGACCCCAGGCCTTCATCATCCTCAGAGATGTCCTGACCACAGCAGGCCAGAGAGAGAGACCCAGATGACATCGCCATCTCCACCAGCTTTGTTATAAATCTCAAATGACACCTGAGATGTGAGACTTCAAATTCCCTCTGCTCTCCCCATGTGGCATTTACCTTCTAGGCCTTGTTTCTTTTCATTTGTTTCTTTCTCCTTTTTCCTTCAGTCTAATAAGAGACTGAGTTAGCCAGCCAAGACTATGTTTTGCAACACTGCTGTAAGCCTGTGACCAGTGAAAGGCAGCTACATGCAGTGCCCTAAACAACCCTATGCTAATACAAGTTTGCCAAGTCTTTGAGTAGCTGATAAAACCATGTGCTGGGCCTGTGTTTTCTAGCAACTGAGATTTCAAATGAAAGTCAAATGCTGACAAAGGCTGCATTTTCTATCTTTGCTGTTCTTTTCTCTCTCTCTCCACCCTTTTGTGTGTTTGTTTTGTTTTGTCATCTTAGGAAGCAGGATCAGACTTCAACAACAACAGCAATAATAACTCCAGCCCATCTCAACTCACTTTCTCTCTTTTCCCCAAAAAGGACAGTTATTACCATCTTTAATTCCATCTAAAAGACTGTCAGACAAGAGTTTTTTTCCAGATGAAAAGAGAGGGGGAAAAGGGAAGTTGTTAAAATAAAAGCCTTACATAATACTTCACATTTCAGATACTTTAAGTGTTTTTTGTTGGTTGGTTATTTTGGTATCTTTTTATTTAAAAGTTTTACAATTATTTTTAATGGTGTGTTTGCCATGGTACTGAGGAGGCTGAGGTTTCTGTATACTAACCCCAAACCTTGTTTAACCCAGTCACTGTCCAACATTAAACAGTGTTATGTAAACACTGTTGGCCCATATATTGTGTCTAAATTAATACAACAGAGGCAAGAACACTGAGTGCCCTGGCTTTCTGCCTTTCCAGCCCCAGAGCTTGCAGTGATTTAGAGAGTGAGTGCTCAGCCTCGGAGCATTCCTTGGGTTTTGTAATTTTACAGTTGACTCTAGCCTTTCAGACACACAACTGGGAGGGGTGGGGAAGGGATCACTTGGATTTTCCTAGTGGTAAATTGAAAATTTTCAGCAAAATTGAAATTTCACTGTGGGAAATTTGGATTTTTGCAAAATTCTAATTTTTCTATTAGAAAATCATTCTGACAAAAAACTGCTGAATATCACATATACAATGAGAAAGTGCTATGAACCAAAACAGTAAACTGTTAATGTGCTCTTTTGATTGATTTACCTCACAGAGTCTTTGGATAAAAGATTCACCCTAGAATCCAGTTTGCTCTACTACTTAAATAAACTACTTTTGTAATACATTTCTATTAGGGCTTGTCTACATTACTGTGCGGAGTCAATCTAAGATACGCAACTTCAGCTACGTGAATAGCATAGCTGAAGTCGATGTACTTAGATCTGCTTACCACAGTGTCTTCTCTGCGGTAAGTTGACAGCTGACACTCTCCCATCGACTCCGCTTGCAATGCTCGTTCTGGTAGAGTACCGGAGTCGACAGGAGAGTGCTCAGCCGTCCATTTATCGCATCTATACTAGACATGACAAGTCGACCCCCGCTGGATTGATCGCTGCCTGCCGATCCAGTGGGTAGTGTAGACAAGCCCTTAGAATAGCTTTTAGGAATCCCACTAAGGCATCAACACCCCATTGTGCCAGTCACTATTCAGACAAATGAAGAAAACAGTTCCTGCCTATGACAGAGTGCAGGGAGTTAATAGATGAGCCTGCACTCTGATCACTCTGATACTAATTAGTTCCCCTGGAGAAAACTGATTTGGCATAATTAAAGGTAGTTAGCTAATCAAGCTGGTGGCCTGGGTGAGATAAGAAGCCAATTAGCCAACCAGCTCAAGGCCGATGAAGTCTAGGAAGGAAGTGCTGAGGAGAGAGGAACTGCTGATCCGAGTCTTGCAGACCCATCAGGGAATGAAGACCTCTGCTCCTCTCAGCCCCTGAGGAAAGAGCCTAAAGCAATGATACTCAGTAGGCAATACTCAATGTGTCGCACATCACCTCCATATTGGTGCGCATAACAAAATTCATTCCGCACATGTTTGGGAAAAATTAGAGGGAACACGGATCACTGGCCTAAAGTGTAGGTGATATTGTAGATAGTACTGTTTTATAGAATTGTAAGGGTGTTGGTGGAGGGAATTCAAATAAATAGCACGGTGGATACACTACCAGTAGAGTCTTAGCCAATTTCTGTGGTGCAAAGAGGCAGGAGCATACTGTGCCCTGCGACATGCCCCATAGAGTTTAATCCAGAAAAAAAAATCAGACAAGATAGACGAGAGGCAGTAGGGTTGTGAGAATGAGGTTGTAAAGTGAAAAAAACTAGGAACCTCAGCTCATCACTTGGCTAATTGATTTTCAGGGGTGAGGTTGTCTTCAAAGGAGTTACATCAAGCATGAATTTGGTCCAGTGTTTGACTATGGAAAGAACTGTTCCTCATTATTATTTTAGGCAAGGAAATCATTCTGTATTTTTTGAAAAATATTATTTAAAAAATACAAAATACCTCTTGAAATGTCTGTGCAATGAGAAAAATATTGAACCTGTTTCAGTTAGAATAAAAATATTACAGAGTGCTCATATTTTCTCATATGTGAAACTTTTTTATTCTACAGTATGCTGCTCCTCAATTCTAAAGCTGTATGATGGAAATGTATACCAAAAATATCAGTGTAATCCAGTTTAGAATACAGTGAAGGACGAAGTAGCCAGTATCAGGTTTCTGGGGACATAATTCTGATGGGAGAGCTTTTGCCTTGGTCTAGCTGTGAAGAGAAGATTTTTACTCTGTCTGAAGACAACATCTGAGAAACATGGTTAGTAGGGAAGCTAGAAAGCAAATAAAACTATACTCTCTACAGTATTTAAGTGCCCTGTATCCCATTTATGCTAAGTCATTCAAGAATTATGCATGGTTATATATAGGGCTTTACCAAATTCACGGTCCATTTTGGGCAATTTTATGGTCTTACGAATTGAAAAATAGTACATTTCATGATTTCAGTTATTTAAATCTGAATGTCATGGTTTTGTAATTGTAGGGGTCGTGACTCAAAAAGGAGTTGTGGGTGGGTATTGTGGTACTGCTACCCTTACATCTGTGCTGCTGCTGGCGGCTGCACTGCTTTCAGAACTGGGCAGCTGGAAAACGGCGACTGCTGGCTGGGATCCCAGCTCTGAAGACAGAGCCACCGCCAGCAGCAGTGCAGAAGTAAGGGTGGCATGGTATGGTATTACCACCCTTAGTTCTGCACTGCTGTTGACGGGGCACTGCCTTCAGAGCTAGGCATCCAGCCTCCGCTCTCCAGCCGCCCAGCTCTGAAGGCAGCACAGAAGTAAGGGTGGCAAATCCCTTTTGAGTAGGACCCCAATTTGAGAAATGCTGGTCTCCCCTGTGAAATCTGTATAATATAGGGTAAAAGAACACAAACAACCAGATTTCACAGGGAGAGACCAAATTTCACAGTCTGATGAGTTTTTTTTTTTTAATGGCAGTGAATTTGGTAGGGTTCTGGTTATATGAACAGGTTGCCCATATAGCTTAATATTATCCTTTACAAAATTTATAAAGCCCCCTTTGAGACTTGATTTTTGCAAGCTCAAATAAATGTCAGATCCAGGAGAAAAACCAGCAATAATCCAGGACTGCTGACCCTGATGCAAAATTCCCCTTAATTTTATTAGCGTCTGGATGGTAAGCAATAACAGAAGTGAAAGCTACAATTTAGGGTTTGTACAGTTCCTTTAATAGTACATGTGTGCAGGGTGGATTGATTTAAATCAAAGTGCCTTAAATCATGATTTAAATCACCGAGTGGAAAGCCTCAATTTAAGTATTCAATTTTAATCAACCTTTCCATTTGTACTTCAGTCAGTTTCTAAAAAAAAGATATGTTCTCATTGGTTGATAAACCTATTAAAACATGTTGATTTACAACTAAATAGAGCCTTTACATTAGATTTGGTACTTTTTTGCTACCTACAAGGGTATGTTATAACTATATATATTTATTTAAGCAATTATGTAGCTTACTATTTTCAGATTCTTATTAATTTATGTTTTAGTATGTTAATAAATGGTGACTGATATATTGCTTATTCACTAGATAATTAACTTTTTGCTCATGATTTGTGCCAAGCTGCATTAGAATGGTAACTGGAATTTAATTAACACACACAACAGCATATAAAATTTATTCTTATTAAACATAACAGCCTTAAATATTTTGGATACATAAACTTATCAAAACATGTTTCACATTTACCACTAAATGATTTATTAAACAGAGGCATTAACTGTAGTCAGTAAATTGAACTGATTATTTCAGGTATGCCCAGGAAAATTTTCAAATATGCCTGAGTGAAAATGACTGGAGCCTCATCCTCACCTAAGTCTCTTGAAAATCAGTGAGTCTCCTAAGGGCTCGTCCACACTACAAGGCTAGGTTGGCTTAATTACATCATTCAGGGCTGTGAAAATTTTCATGCACTCTGTGATGTAGTGTCAGTGTAGACACCACTAGGCTGACAGAAGAATTATTCTCTAGGCCTGGTTACCCCTTCTTGGAGAGGTGGGTTTGCTACAGTGATGGAAGCAGTGCAGCTCAGCTGTGCCCCTGTAGCATTTCTACTGTAGATATACCCTAAGTTAGGCTGACTTATTGTGCCATATTTATATGGTTGCCTATTTAATGGCTGGTAACCAGACCACTGAAGCCCTGCCCCCTGTCTCTTCCCCCAAGGCCCCACCTCCTTCACCATTTCTTCCCCACAACCAGCTGCTCTGCCTCATCCTCCCAGATTAAAAAAACTGGACACCAGGGCTTGTCAAATGTCACTTGGACACACAAGGCGGAATCCAGACTGGTCGGGTGAAAACCAGACAAGTGGCAACCCTACGTATTTGTAAGGCTTAGCCTCAAAAGTTATATGTTTTCCCCTGATTCATTATATAGAAAAGCAGCTATTAACTCTAACTCAAAGTTTTTATAGAGGCGCATGGATTCAACATATTTATTTTGTATTTGAAGATTTTAAGAAATTATAGTAAATTTAGGCCTTATCATATTTTGTATTAGATTCAGATTTCATTTTAAACAGAATAACTTATTATAATTTAAATAGAATGAAAAAAATCTGATTTTTATGCACCTTTCATGCGGGGAAGGTATCACTTCCTGATATTAAAAAATCAACCTTCAGTGCGTAGAAAAAGCTCCCTTTGCCTAAAATATTAAGACAAATGTCTTTGACTACCTGGAAGCTTTCTGGAATTGTTTTGTCAGTTGTGGATATCTGGGCTATAATGTTGCCTTATGTGGTCTCTTGGTTTGGGAAGTGGATTGAACTATTTGTTCTTCCTTTAAGGTATTAATCATGCCAAAAGTATTTGCGTCTGCATATTTATATTTAATACATCGTGGTTTTGTTATAAGGTGTATGGAGTAGACATTGGATTAACATCATTCTGTGCTCATTAGAATGATTCCTGTGTATACTGGTGATTAACCATAATACCTTTCTAGAACATGAATATAATTTTAAATGGAAAAACATGGAAACAAATTAGGATAGTCAGTTGTAACATTTGTATATTTGCTTATAGTTGTAACAATTAAACACAATATATTAAGGTTAATTGTATTTATGGTACTTTTCATATGTAAATAAGTGTTCTAAAAAATAAGACAGCTCAGTATGATGGTGAAACTAAATTTCTTTGTTGATCATACTGGCTTTCATCAGTCCTAGAGTTATCTCCATATTAAATTAAAGCTCAGTGAAGTAGAAAAGTAGATTTCATTTCTATTGTTTTTATTTTGGCCTAGGAAATGGAGAGATGTACCATCACAGATATGCAAAGCAGCTGGTAGAAATACATCACTGATTTCAAGTATGCTTTGCTTCAAAATTTTTACTTGTGAGTAGAGGGTTGTTTTTTGGGTTTTTTTTCCAAATAGTTGCAAAACCCGTCCACAAAACTGAAATAAATTGAAATTTATTTTATGGTTACTTCAGAAAGCCTTTAATTTCCATAAGAATCCAATTTCAGTCATTAACTTCTTCAAAAGATGAAGAACAAAACCCCTAAGCACAGAGTTAGGAGGATGTCTTGTTAATATATAGGCAGATGCTTGCTATGACAACTAACAGTTAGAGATGAGTGCTACAGTACATGGAGTTTCAATATTCTTTTCTCTTTACTACAATAAGTTTCACATGTGTATAGTTTTCTTCCTTATTGTTTGGAGCTGAGTTATTTGTCGATATCCTGTTTCATTCTGTTTTTAAACTGTTGGGTAAAAGATGTGCATATGTCATTTCTGATCTGTAACATACTTGTCAAAAACAGGATTTTTTATATAATGAGTCGGTTCACATTCATAAAACGTATTATTTGAGCTTGTCATTTCCTTTATGAAAAGACCAGATTGGTATTTTACTAGTACTCAGTTTATTGACTAAATTGATGTTTCTGACTGTCTCTATTTGTTAATCTATAATCCTTTCCTTTCTATTTTTATGATTGTGTAGGGAAGCAGATGCAAAGAGAAATACTTTATTGGTGTCTCTTTAGCGCAGAACTTGACACCTACACAAAGGACATCTTTGCCAAATTTGATAAGAATGGTTGGTTACCATTATATTATTATAACTAGTTTTTAAGCTCTCTTATGTTTTGATTTTGATTTTCGGTTCCTTTTGATTCTTAACTTGTATTATCACCTCATATTATGGTGTTCATATGCCCACAAAACACACTGCATAGAAGATGTAATCCTCAAAATGTTAAGGGAGACAAGAATGATAAAAAACTTACCAAAGACCACAAATCCACTTCAAAATGGGGTTTGTTTTAGATATATCTTTGCATATGCTTTCTCAGTGTG
This sequence comes from Gopherus flavomarginatus, assembly GCF_025201925.1. Taxonomy (NCBI): domain Eukaryota; kingdom Metazoa; phylum Chordata; order Testudines; family Testudinidae; genus Gopherus; species Gopherus flavomarginatus. The sequence goes on along the minus strand of NC_066626.1, from coordinate 56,611,889 downwards.
GTGTTGTGCCTCATTGTCTGAGGATAAAATCTTCTGTAGGTGAATTCTTGTTAATGTATGTCTATTGTCAAGATGCGGTGCAGTAGAAGAGTGTATTCCCAACAGCCTGATGGCAATGTTAGTCAGTTACTCAAAGCTGATTTTAAGAAGTGCACTGGTACCCCTGAATGGTATAATAGCTAAAATTAGAAGTAGGACTACAAGTTTTCAATATGCAAATAGCTGATTCTTCTTTCTATTAGGAAGTGCAATAGTATGCTAGAGTCTTTTTACTTAATGTTTTAAAAGTAAGGTTAAAATGGCTTTTATATTGTAAAATTTAGTGTGCAAACTGAGTGACTTGCAGTCCAAGAACTGTCCAAGTTCCATGAAATGCAACAGGAATGTGTTTTAATTATCTTAACTTCTAGTTAGAAATAAATGTAATTCCATATCTTTATAATAAAGTCTTAATCTGTTCACAGTTATTTTATTCTTTATCTTCCCCATATTGACAATAAACTTGTACCTCTAATTATTTGGATCGACATGATCTACTTTCTTCAAGAATAGTACAACTACTGCCTTTAGCCAGTCATCCGGTACCCTCTTGCTCTCCTGCCTGCTTTTTTAATTTTTTATAGCACTTGTCATGCCAGCTTTTAGCAGCTCCACTGTTATATTGTCAATACCTGCAGCTTTCTGTTTTTAAACTATTTCACTGCTCTTTCTATTTCTTCTTTTGGTGATGGTTCATTGCTGATATCCATTCTGCATTGCAAGCTGCCCCATTCATCTTGCAGGCAAGTAGTAGTAGGCAAAGAACAGGGAAGCTTTAGACCAGGCCAAAGTTGTATTGATCACATATTCACACACCAACTGTTGATGGAGAATGGGGATTAAAGATGCCTGCTGTTTTCATTGACTTTACAAAAGCATTTGATTCTGTTTGGAGGGAAGCATTATGGAAAGTAGCAGTTATATGGAGTTCCAGATAAGATTATTACAATTATAATAGCTATGTAGGAAGACTCTTGCCATGCTGTAAGAATTAGTGGAAAATTAAGCAACTGGTTCAAGTCAAAGTTTGATGTAAGACAAGGGGGCATGGAATCACCATAATTTTTCATCCTGTTCTTAAAATGAATATTAAGAATATTAGACAAATTGGAGGGTGTGACATTGGATGATCTAGAGTTAAGCTCCTTAGTTTGTGCATCATACAACTGGCAGACATGTTTGAATTAGTTATGATAATATTACTACCTTCGAAAACTGGTGTAGTTGGCTTGGACTAACAGTCAATGCCAAGAAGTCAAGTGGTTGTATCTTGGAAAAGGGAAACTAGATAAAACATTGAAAGGCAGCAGCGATGAAGTTTTAGAACATACAGAATCTTGTGTGTATCTAAGAAGCTTGATTATAGAATCATAGAAGATTAGGGTTGGAAGAGACCTCAGGAGGTCATCTAGTCCAACCCCCTGCTCAAAGCAGGACCAATACCAACTAAATCATCGCAGCCAGGGCTTTGTCAAGCCAGGCTTTAAAAACCTCTAAGGATGGAGATTCCACCACTTCCTTAGGTAACCCATTCCAGTGCTTCACCACCCTCCCAGTGAAATAGTGTTTTCTAATATCCAACCTAGTCCTCCCCCACTACAACTTGAGGCCATTGCTCCTTGTTCTGTCATCTGCCGCCACTGAGAACAGCCGAGCTCCATCCTCTTTGGAACCCACCTTCAGGTAGTTGAAGGCTGCTATCAAATCCCCCCTCACTCTTCTCTTCTTCAGACTAAAGAAGCCCAGTTCCCTCAGCCTCTCCTCGTAAGTCATGTGCCCAGCCCCCTGATCATTTTCATTGCCCTCCACTGGACAGACTCTCTCCAGTTTGTCTACATCCTATCTGTGTTGATAGTTCCATTAAGGGTGAATTTAAAAAGAAATGTGTGTTAGCCGTGGGTGCTGCACAGAAATTGACAAAATTGTGGACTGATGAAAAACATTACATTTGGTCCTAAAGTGAAAATTTATCAAACCAGTGTACTAACAGTATTACTTTGGGGTCTGGAAGCATCTGCGTTAAACAAAATAGCCATCAGGAAGCTGGAGGCAATAGTGATGAGAGTTCTTTGAAAGATGGTAGGTGTAAAGTGGAATGATTTTAAGACAAATGAAGTAAGAAAGAGAGTAGACTGAGTAATCAAGGGAACAGGATTGGCAATAGTAAAAAAGATTACAATAGTGGGGACACAGCAAAAGACAGATGATATGATGTCAAAAAACACTGCAAACACAGCTAAGGTCAGTCCTACTGAGCTAACCATTGACTAGATGATGGAACATAATACTCAGAGACGTGATCAGGCTGGGCTTAATGGAGGCACAAGCCATGGACAGGAATGAATATGGAAGCTGTACTGCTCCCTCTGCTTCCAAAGATGCTGTGGAGTGAAAGAAGAGAAGAGGTGGTAATGTCCGAAATATTCATGCTGAATATTTTACTATTCAAGTAGTCTCATTGATTCCCATTAGAATACTCACACAGTAAGGTAACACTCAACATGAGTAAAGGTATTAGAGTAGGGCCCACAACGATACATAACATTTATGTAACATTTATACATTAAGGACCAAATTCTGATCTATTGTACTTTATTGACTTTTGTACCTTACTTTTCAAATAGTCCCACTGAAGGTAATGGGATTACTTGTAGAGTCGGGCACTACTCAGTGAAAGTAAGGGTATCATAGTCTGGCCCTCACTAATTAATCTCCTGACAGCTTTGTGGTATGGGGAAACTCCAGATATAGAGAGGTCTCTTTGCTTGTCTGAGACCACATGGTAAGCCATTAACTAAGTGAGGAATAGGAGCCCTGGCTCCCACTCCTACAGACATAAAACTAACTGTGCCTCTTCATGGAAGGAAATTAGCCAGACTGCTTTTGTTTTTTATTTTACCAAAATATTTGTGTAGTTTAAATGTAATGCGTTTGCAAGAGAATAATATTTTGCTTTACAGATTTAAAAGTCCATATTGCTCCTTTTTCTCTGTAGGCATGAGAATAGCTTCATTTCATTTTGATGTCTGCTCTCTAGTTCTGTTCTCTTTTGTCATAATCCTGTTGCAAATGCCCCCAGAATACTTAAAGGAAATATATATGCCCAATTGTACCACCCTTTATTTCAGGGGTGGGCAAACTTTTTGGCCTGAGGGCCACATCGGGGAATAGAAATTGTATGGCAGGCCATGAATGCTCACAAAATTGGGGTTGGAGTGTGGCAGGGGGTGCAGGTTCTGGAGTGGGGCTGGGAATGAGGAGTTTGGGGTGTAGGAGGGTGCTTTGGGTTGGATCGAGGGGTTCGGCGGCTGGGAGGGGTATCAGGGATAGGGCAGGGGTATGGGAAGGGGTGCAGATTCCAGCTGGGGGTGCAGGCTGTGGGCTGGGAATGAGAGGTTTGGGGTACAGGAGGGTGCTCTGGGCTGGGATTGAGGGGTTTGGAAAGCAGGAGGGGTATCAGGGCTGGGGCAGGGGTTCAGGGGTGCAGGCTCCAAGCAGCACTTACCTCAAGCGGCTCCCAGAGGCAATGACGCGGCCAGGCTACTCTGCACACCGTCCCATCCACAAGCACTGCTTCTGCAGCTCCCATTGGAGCACCATAGGGGGACATTGGAGCACGTAGGAACCAGAGTGGGGTCATGCCATGGCTTCCAGGAGCCGTGTGGTGCAGCCCTCATCCCACCATCCTGGCCAGAGTGGGGCTGAGCTGCGTGCTGCAGCCCTCATCCCAGCGCCCCGGCCAAAGCACCAGAGCAGGGCCAAGCCACGTGATATGACCCCCCAGCCCATTGCACCCCGACCCAGCACCCTGGCCAGAACGGGGCCAAGCTGTGTGGTGCAGCCCCTGACCCAGTGCCCTGGCCAGAGCGGGGTGAGCCCCAGTCCCCGCTCCCCAGCGGGAACTCTCTGGCCTGCCTTATTCCATATAACGTACTTCTCAAAAAATTACTTTAGTTTCGTTCCATACCTTTGAATAACTGTGTGTTTGACAAGTTAAATCTACTTCATGAAAAAGTCTGTGCCTCTGAATAATGGTAATTGTTAGTGTGCATGTATTCTGTAATGCTGGAAAGCACTTGTATATAGGGTTTATTATAATCACTTGAAAAACAAATGCTTCCAGCATAACACTCAATATAAGTCTGTCGTATAACAGCTATGAAATCTTTCATGTAATAAATTAGAATTCAGTAGCCTGAATAGTTTCTTCATGTCATCTTTTTTCAACATTGTCTGTTCAAACATAAGAGACATATTTTTAAGGTGTTTGGCAACTGACAATAATTATAAACCTTGCTAAAAAGAATCAGTGAGTTCTAGTATGTCAGTTATTTTATTGAAATACAACACACAAACTTGCAGTGACAGATTGCTTTATGTACACCCAAAGCCTTGAAACCATGGAACTAAGTTAAAAGGGAGAAGTTTCCTGCATTCTTTATGGACAGCTCAGAAATGTTAAGGTATAGTAATTTCCCAAAAATATGGAATGTGTGACTGGCAGATCTGCCAATCTGTGGGTTGAGGCAACAGCATATGAGGGTGCTGTTAAGCTTTTGCATTGGAGTGCAGGCTTGACGAAGCAGGTTACATGTTGGTTTTTTGCACCTGTTGGAGATAGAAGGGAAAGCATTATGGAATAAATGTTGTTGACAACTTTGTAGATAGTATGAAGGAGGCAGAGAATGCAGGAAACTTTTCCTTTGATTTCTTATTTAATCTTTTTAAGGTTTTTAGGTGATGAGGTGTTTCTTGATGCAAAATTGTCACTAAAAGTTTTTGTTTGTGTTAATTCCCTAGTGTTTTCATACTGGATTGGTGTACCTCAGTGGATAGCTCCACAGGGTCAGGGAGAAGAGAGCAGGGAGATGCATCTGGCTTGGAATCAGAGGAATAAACTGCAACACTAAATCCACTTCTGTCAGCGATGTTCCTCCTAAAATATGTGTTATGTCTCAGGAAGATCTTTGTCTCTATTTTGGCACTATTTAAAAGTTACTCAAAGTAAATATGCTAAAAGCAACCACCCGCATATATCAGTGATGACATAACCTGTCAGCTGGAGGGAACTTCCATGAAGGAGTCTGTATCATCACTCACTTCCCAAAACATGCCATAACTTCTCAGCTTCTAGAAATTGGACACAGCAAGGAGCAGCTATAACCACAAGGTACATGGTGGCACTCCAGCAGCAGGTTTACCTACTGTGCAACCCATCATTCTGGGTCCCCTATTCCTGCCATTAGGAAGCATATATCTTAACTTTCAAGCTTTCTGATGTGTGACACCTGCAAACAAAACTCTGAAAAGTAGTTGAAATGTGAAAAACCTGTATTTTGTTGTCATGCCATAATTTATAAATTATAATGGTTTTTCAGTTTAAAAAATAACTGCTTTTAAAGGATGTTTTCTGACTGTGTGAATTAAATAAACTAGTTTTTCAAAAATAAATTATATTGCGTGCATTCATAACATCCTGTGATCTTGGTTGACAGCAGGATTTGATCCCTGTCCTTGTAGATCCTCAGCTGAAACCTCTACCACTTCAGCAATGGGAGTAATTGCAAGTCTCTTTCTGGACCAGCCACCAGAGAAGGAGTTTACGCACACATTTCTAGTATATTATATGTCTGTTTGCTAGACAGCACTAGACAACGTGGAAATCAGGAGTCCTGTCCCTGGGAGGGCTGTATAGTATACTAGTTAGAGCAAAGATTTCAAACTCAAATCACCATGAGAGCCATTTGAGGACTAGTGCATTGGCCTGAGGGCAGCATCACTGAAACCTTTTCATACAACGATACAAAAGTATAGTCAAAAATGAAAAAAAATAAGAGTAATATAGTATGCTGTTAGTATCTTGAGACGAAACCAATCTCAGTGTTTCTTGCAAATTGTACCACATTCCATACAAAAAACAACACTAAGAGAATGTTAAGACTGCACAGTTAAGCACATGTGCCAAAATTACGGTTGTACACACAACTTTTTTTCTGTCCCTTTGAGACTGTGTTATCATGTAACCTTTAAATTACAGGGTCACGTACTGTTTCTCGTATGATATATACTTTTTTTCTACACCCTTAAATTGTATAGCATCTTACAGTGATTTTTCTATTGACTTTTATTGTGTTGTCACAGTAGCCCAGTATGTGCTTACTAGCAAAGCGCTTGCCACTTAATTTATGAGAAGTATGAGTGAGGGTGGGCAAATGTGTGTTGTGATGGGAAGCTGTGTTGATTTGTGCCTGGGTTGTTTTGTGCTGGGGGATTTTGATGGATTTATGTTGGTGACAAATAAGGGGTGGTTGTGTTGGTATGTGAGGTGGCAGTCGGGCCAAGTAATCCACCATCGGTGAAGTCTCCCTCATACAACCAATGAAACTGTAGCATGCAGATTAGCTATTGAGTAAGGGTGATGTTTGGTTGAGTTATCTCTCATATCACAATGGTCTAGTACTCCTGGCACAGCACAGATAGACACCTTTCTGTAGTTGTACACCAATTGTCAAGTCAAGATAGCTGAGAACTTCAAAATTGGTTGGTAACAGACTGCAGAACCCTCATTCCACCCCTTCCATGAGGCCCCTCCCCTTCCCCACCTCTTCCCACCCCTTCCCCGCCCCCATTCCAACCCGTTCCCCAAAGTCCCCGCCCCAACTCTGCTCCCTCCCTGCCCCTATTCCAACCCCTTCCCCAAATCCCCTCCCAGACCCCGCTGCTTCTCGGCCTCCTCCCCTTAGCACGCCGCGTCCCCACTCCTCCCCCTCCCTCCTGGAAAGTCCTAAGTGCTGGGAGGTAGGTGAAGGAGCGGGGACACAGCATGATGGGGGAGCGGTGGGGGGTGAGGTGAGCTTGGCTGCCAATGAGTGAAGGAAGCACCCACGGAGTTGGTGCCTATGGCGGTCTGCAAGAAATAACTCCGCGGGCCGCGTGTTTGAGACCCCTGAGTTAGAGCTAAGGTAACAAAAGGATATATATTTTTAAACAATATCTGAAAGACATTGTTGCGAAGTGGGTAATATTTGAGGCTACTAGAAACCTAGGTTCTATTCCTAACTGTGACTTCATGTAACCTCAATGTTGACTTATTTGTAAAGAGGTATGTGGCGGTGGCTGATTGACATCTAGGACAGTAGCCATGGTCTCAATTGATAAAGAGAATTGGCATGTAAACCTCCATTAGTATAAATGAGATTTAAACTGTATCTGTATATCTCTCTCTCTCTCTCTCTCTCTCTCTCTCTCTCTCTTTTTTTGCTCTGTAGCTGCAGTTGTAAACATTGTGTGATCTGAAGTCCTATGCAGACAACACTTGATCATATAAACTGCTATGGGGATGATATTGTTGACAGAATTTAATATTTTTATTTCATATCAATGTATTCAAAAAAAGTGATTGGAAAATTGAAGAAAAAACACAAAATAGAAGGAGCTCCTGCTTCTTATTGGTACTGTCCTACTTAGCATATATAGAACAACATGAAGTAAAAATTAGATCCCAGGAGCTTAAACATTTTTCATAAAATGTGATTCAAAGAAAGATGAGACCCTTCTCTCAAAAGTGGTCTTTTTGGACATTGCCAAAAAGTAGAACTTGAATTTAGTAAAGCTTTTTATACTGTCTCGCATGACTTTCTCATAAACAAACAAGGGAAATGCAACATAGATGGAGCTACTATAAGATGGGTGCATAACTGGTTGGAAAACCATTCCCAGAGACTAGTTACCAGTGGTTCATAGTCATGCTGGAAGGGCATATCAAGTGAGGTCCCGCAGGGATCAGTTCTGGGTCAGATTCTGTTCAGTATCTTCATCAATGATTTAGATAATGGCATAGTGAGTACACTTATAAAGTTTGCAGATGATACCAAGCTAGGAGGGGTTGCAAGTGCTTTGGATGATAGGATTAAAATTTTAAATGAACTGGATAAACTGGAGAAATGGTTTGAAGTAAATAGGATGAAATTCAATAATGTCAAATGCAAAGTGCTCCACTTAGGAAGGAACTATCAGTTGCACACATACAAAATGGGAAATGACTGCCTAGGAAAGTACTGCAGAAAGCGGGTCATAGTGGACCACAAGCTAAATATGAGTGAACGTTGTAACACTGTTGGGGAAAAAAAAAAAAAAAAAAAAAAGCAACCGTCATTCTGAGATGTGTTGTAAGCAAGACAGGAGAAGTAATTCTTCCACTTTACTGTGCAGTGTTTAGCCTCAACTGAAGTATTATGTCCAGTTCTGGGTGCTGCATTTCAGGAAAGATGTGGACAAATTGGACAAAGGCCAGAGAAAAGCAATAAAAATGATTAAAGCTCTAGAAAACATGATCTATGAGGGAAGATTGAAAAAATTGGGTTTGTTTAGTCTGGAAATAGAAGAGAGGGGACATGATAACAGTTTTCAACTATATAAAAGGTTGTTACAAGGAGGAGGTAGAAAAATTTGTTTTCTTAACCTCTGAGGATAGGACAAGCAATGGGCTTTAAACTGCAGCAAGGGAGGTTTAGGTTGGACATCAGGAAAAACTTCCTAACTGTCAGGGTGGTTGAGCACTGGAATAAATTGCCTAGGGAGGCTGTGGAATCTCCTTCATTGGAGATTTGTAAGAGCAGGTTCGACTAACACCTTTCAGAGATGGTCTACTTAGTCCTGCCATGAGTGCAGGGGGCTAGACTAGAAGACCTCTCAAGGTTCCCTCCAGTCCTATGACTGTATGTGTATCAACCAGTCTGCACCAAACCAACATGAAAAAAATCAAATATTCTTACTTCTAATTTGTTTTTTACTACACTTCTGTAAAATAAAGATTCATTTTGCTACAACTTTAACTATATCACTTACCACTCAACATAATGTGGCTTTCATCACATATTGATTTATTTTTTATTCAACTTTTTAGTAATTTCAGAGATTATTGGTAGGTAAATATGCAATATTTGCATATGTAAATATGCAGCAAGGAAGAAAACCTAAATACCTGTTTATCAGTAAGTTTGTAAATTATTTATTAGCCATTATTATTTTCAAAAGTATATAAATGACTCTGGAGCCTGAGTCTCATTTTCAAAAGCATCTGAATCTCATTAAAATCACTTCTGCACTTCTGAAACTTTCACCTACATATATAATTAACTTATAATATACTCAGCAAAGACACTAGAGATTCAAGAAAGATGACTCTGGTGGTTTGGACAAATGTCAAGAATGGACCTGGAAAGAATACCATACATGGTGATACACACCAGAGTGCAAGGAACTAGAAGTAGAGGAAAATCAAGAATGCATTGGATAGACATGATGAAAAATGACAGAACAAAAATGATTAAAGATTGACAAAGCCGTGAAGCTGGTACAAGATGGACAGGGAGTGGGAAGAATTTATTTAGTCCCATTGTTGCTGATGAGCTGATGGATGGAAATCACAGTACAAAATTTTTAACTCTTCTAAGCTTTATTGGTTGTTCCTCTAAACAACATGATAAAAAGCAGTTGACCCTCTTCTTGCCCTACAGATAAATGACCTCCATTTTTTTAAAGGTCTCTTTCGACAAATTCCCATTATATAGCCCATCGCCCTTATGCTGTGGAGCAGTTTGACAGAGACTCATCACACATATTATATGAAGTACAGCTATTTGGTGATTGAAATAGTTTGTGTCTCTGTAAAGATGACTTTAATACAATGAATGTTTTGTTATAGGAAGAAGAGGTATCATCTCAGTAAAAAAGACAAGGAAATATAGAGGCCTCTTGGAGCATTATAACACTAATTCTCTGCAAGGGTTCAGTGAACTTCCCAAGGTTGGTGGATTTTTCCACCAGTCTACCTAACCTTAGGTAAGTAAATTATCTCTCTCAACTTTATCTTCCCCTCCCCCCCAACCCCCACCTACAGATACTTGATGCAGCTTCCAGAATTATTTTTTTAAGTGTTCTCTTCTGTTTTTCCTTTTCTCTTAAAGATAACCTGAATATAATCCAACAACATTAGATTTTTGTGGTGAGTGCCCCAGGTAACCAGGGTAAGAGGGACAATTCAGCTCATTAATTGAATAACTATATATTTTTTCTTTCTTGGGTCCACCATATATAACACTGCTGTGGATGGTTCTTGTTATCTATGGCATTTCAGGATGTATTGTTTTATTGATGCCACTCCAACCCTGGAACTCCACTGGAAAGTATAGCCAGCCTATAGCCATAAAGTAAAGCCCGTTTGGTTATAGTCTTGTGTAAGAGTTTAATCTTTTTTTAATATTCTTACTTTGTAATTGATTTATTTTAATAACTCTTTAATAAAATAAGAATATTAAGTGTTCAAAAAAATAAATAAAAAGAGGACTTAGGTTACCTTTGTAAATAGAGGCCACAGAATTTCACCATGTGTTTTCTGCATCAAGCCCACAAATTCTGGTTGAGCTGGAGCATATCTTTTAGAAAGAAGTCCAAATTTCAGCACAGTGCATATTGGATATTGAATTTAAAATAGTCTTTAAAAGCTAAATTCTAAGCTAATTTTCTCAATGGCACTCTTACTCTGGTTACTTTACTGCTACTTGTAGATCACTTTTTGGCATTATTTGATTCATGTTTGTTTTTTTGAAAATTGTGCTGAATTTCTCATTAGTCAAACTATATTAATCTAAATAGAATAGAATGTGATAGGAGGTGCTTTTTTTTTTTAAACTGTTTGAACACACAGTACACAAAGCAAGTTGGAAAGCATATTTGCTGAAATGCCAAACATTTCTTAGAAATTTGCTTCACAAACAGGTTACTCAGTCATACGCATTTTTACAAAATGCAGAATGATGATAGAAGTAAATATAAAAATCAACTTTCCTTCTAGTTTTCCCACTCTGTATGTATAGTAGAAACTAATAAAAGGTAAACATTTTGCCAGCCATCACCGCATAATTATCATAGTTATTTTCTAAGTAGAGGGGAAACTGTGGTAATTTCAGATGCTATCACGTGTGATGCAATGCCAACTAGTTAATAGTGACAAGTGTAACTTACAGCGACCACAGTCTTGCGGGAATAGAACTCCCCCACAGATGTGAGGGAAGAGTCTGCATAACTACCTCTCTCTAGGCATCATTAGAGAGAGAAGCTCCCAGTCACAGGTTGGAGTGGTGATGTTTACATAAACGAGGCAACCCATTTCTATATCTTCCCTGGTGTTTATCTGGAGTTTATTGCAGCCCCTAGCCAGTAATAGCTTTCCTCAGTAGAGGAGAAAGTACCAGATGCAGAATTGCAACCAGTTGCTGACTGGATGGCAGGGAGCTTATTCACAAGAAATCTTTGTCCTAATTAAATATCTCTTACCTTCCAGTTCTGTGGCTGCTCTGCTTGTTTTGTTTTTGTTTTTGTTCTTTTTTAAAATATCTGGAGAAATGGTCTGAAGTAAATAAGATGAATTTCAAGAAGGACAAATGCAAAGTACTTCACTTAGGAAGGAACTGTCATTTGCATGCACACAAAATGGGAAATGACTCCCTAGAAAGGAGTACTGCAGAATGGGATCTGGGGGTCATAGTGAATCACAAGCTAAATATGAATAAACAGTATAACACTGTTGCAAAAAAAGCAAACCTCCTTCTGGGATGTATTAGCAGGAGTGTTGTAAGTAAGACACAAGAAATCATTCTTTCAGTCTACTCCATGCTGATTAGGCCTCAACTGGAGTATTGGAGCATGAGCCTTCATAGGTGAATACCCACTTTGTCGGATCCGACGAAGTGGGTATTCACCCACGAAAGCTCATGCTCCAATACGTCTGTTAGTCTATAAGGTGCCACAGGACTCTTTGCTGCTTTCACAGATCCAGACTAACACGGCTGCCCCTCTGATACTTAACTGGAGTACTGGGTCCAGTTCTGTGTGCCACGTTTCAGGAAGGATGTGGACAATTTGGACAAGGCCTAATCAGCGTGGAGTAGAGCAGAAGAATTATTGCTCATGTCTTGCTTATACGTCCCAAAATGATGTTCACTTTTTTTGCAACAGTGTTACACTGTTCACTCATATTTAGCTTGTGAGCTACTGTGACTCATGGATCCCTTTCCGCGGTATTCTTTCCTAAGCAGTCCTTTCCATTGTGTATGTGTCCAACTGACCGTTCCTTCCTAAGTGGAGTACTTTGCATTTGTCTTTATTGAATTTCATTCTATTTACTTCAGACCATTTCTCCAGTTTGAATTTTAATCCTATCCTTCAAAGTATTAGCAACCCCTCCCAGCTTGGTATTGTCCACAAACTTTATAAGTGTGCGGATCCCACAAGATATGCCCTTCCAGTTTGACTGTGAACCACTGATAACTACTCTCTGGGAATAGTTTTCAACCCAGTTATGCACCCACCTTATAGTAGCTCCATCGAGGTTGTATTTCCCTAGTTTGTTTATGAGAAGGTCATGCGAGACAGTATGAAAAGCCTTACTAAAGTCAAGATATACCACATCTACCACTTCCCCCTCCCCCCGTACCCCTCTCCCCAATCCAAAAGGCTTGTTACCCTGTCAGGGAAAGCTATTAGGTTGGTTTGACAGGAAATCCATGCTGACTGTTACTTATCACCTTATTATCATCTAGGTGTTTGCAAATTGAATGCTTAATTATATGCTTCCATGGAAGATAATTGCTAATGGCTCAGATATCTCCTCAGTCAGCTCTTCGAGTATTCTAGGATTTATTTCATCAGACTCTGGTGACTTGAAGACAGCTAACTTGTCTAAGTAATTTTTAACTTGTTTTTTTCCCTATTTTAGCCTCTAATCCTACCTCATTTTCACAGGCATTCATTAAGTTTTATGTCCAATACAAAATAATGGAGTTATTAAATCTTTATAGAGAGTGATTTTCTTATTGTTACCAAGGAAAGTAACAGTTCCTGATCACCAACGGAATCTTTAGGCATAAGTTAGGTACTGCTCAGTGTGCCACATTTCATGGGGATGTCCTTCTGGGAGAGTTGCATTGCATGAACAAGCCATCCAACCAAAAAACTGGTCTAGAACCCAATCCTTGAGAACACAGATCAGACTAAAGATAAATCTTTGACCAAGAGAGGCAGAGGAAAAGAAAGAGAGGCTGTATGGAAGGAGACAGAAAAAAGGGAGAGATCTTTTGGGTAATGGAGAAGCAAAATAGTAGGGTGTGTCCATTTGATACCTGTGAACAACAACAATCCCCTTAGCCAGTGCACATAGGATGCTCTTTATCAACTACAGGTGGGCAATGTGTTTTATAAAATCACACATCATAGCTATCCAACAGCATTAGTAATGCTGATGAGCGCAACATGTGCATGTATGTATAATAAATATGAATGTCTGAAGTAATGATTAAGGTTACAGTTTTTATTGCAAAATAACCTTCTGTCTCGTACATTTCCATTTCCATGTATTCAAAAAGTCACTTTTTATAGCTTAAGGCATTATCTGCTTTAGAAATTATTAGTGGAGAAATCATGTATACATTCAAGCTGAGATTAGAAAATAATGTGCTGCAGAATTCTTGGTGACTTTGAGACTTTTTATACTTAAGATAATTGTCAATTGTCCATGTGAAGTAGGTACTGAAATCCTAGGTGGAAGTAAACTGTATCCATCGAAATATGCTGTTCTCAGTAAATTTTTTCTGTGATATGCACATTGATTAGACTTATATGGTTAAGAGAGGATATGTACATTTTTTTGTAAGTAAACATTACTTTTACTTCAACTGTACATTAGGAATATATTTAAATATGAAATTAAGAAATGTTTTACTCTAGTGTATTGTATTCATAGTATAAAGATTTATGGCTTCAATATTTTGCATAATAAATGTTTAAACACTGTGTTATATCATGTTTTTAGAGCTTTATTTATTTTGCTTGGGTAAACAAATGCTGTATTGTTAAACCTCTGGTGCACAGGGTGTTTATGCATGATGCAATGGTCTATTTAGATACACCAATTTCTTTAAGAAATTTCAGTTATTTCAGAGAGTGTCTTACCATAAAATGCAATTGTAAGGTTAAAGTTTCATTCTTTGAATGAAAAAGATATTGCATGTAGCATATACACAAAGGAATGAATTTGCCTTGTTGCAGATTTCAGATATTTTCTCTAGGAAAAAAAATCTTTATGTAGTAAAGCAGGGGTCGGCAACCTTTCAGAAGCGGTGTGCCATGTCTTCATTTATTCACTCTGATTTAAGGTTTCGCATGCCAGTAATACATTTTAATGTTTTTTAGAAGGTCCCTCTCTACAAGTCTATATATAATATAAAAAACTAGTGTTGTATTGTAAAGTAAACAAGGTTTTCAAAATGTTTAAGAAGTTTCATTTAAAATTAAATTAAAATGTTGATCTGACGCCACCAGCCCGCTCAGCCTACTGCTGGTCTGGGGTTCTGTTCACCTAGGCCGGTAGTGGGCTGAGTGGGGCCTGCGGCTGGGACCCCAACTGGGAAGAGTCTGGCAGCCAGAACCCGGGGCCAGCAGCAGGGACCCCAGACCGGCTGTGGGCTGAGCGGCTCAGCCCACTGCCGCTCAGGGGTTCCATCCTCTGGCTCCTGCCAGCCAGGATCCCAACTGCCTCACCCGCTCAGCCTGCTGCCAGTCTGGGGTCCCAGCCCTGCCCACATACAGTGGGTACCTAACTTCTCCCTGGTTCTGGCCCATTCTCTTCCTCTCTGCACTAAGCTGAGGGTGAGAATGCAGTGAGCACAGGGCTGGGGGTGAAGGGTCTGGCCAGGAGCTAGAATGAAGGAGGGGGCTCAGGGTTGGGGCAGGAGGTTTGGGTGTGGGGGCACTTACCTGGGCAGCTCCCATTTGATGTGAGGGATGCAGGTGGGAATGTGACTCCCGTTTGGTGCTCAGGGTGGGGATGGGGATGTGCAGGGTGCATGGGATGGGGGGGGCTGGGGATGTGGAGGGTGCAAGAGTCAGGGCAGAGGGCTGGGGGCATGTGAGGGGGTGCAGTGTCAGGGTAGGGGGGCTGGGTATGTGTAGGAGTGCCAGAGTCAGGGCTGGGGTCGGGGGGAGGGTGAAGGAGTCAACAGAGGGCCGGGTGGTACAGGGCTCAGGGCAGGGGTCTGGGGGTGTGTGGAGGTGCAGGGCTCAGGGCAGAGGACTGGGTGTGTGGAGGGGGCGTGGGTCAGGGCTCAGGGCAGAGGGCTGGGTGACTGCCCCCCCCCAAATCCCCAACCCCCCACCACTCCTTGTCCCGACTACCCCCTCCTGGGACCCCATCTCCTATCTAAACCTCCGTGCCCCTTGTCCCTTGACAGCCCCCCTAGAATCCTACCCCCTACCTGTCCCCTGACTGGCCCAACCCTTATCCACACCCCTGCACCCAAACAGACTCCCTGGACTCCCATGCCCATCTAACCGCTCGACGCCCCCTGACAGGACCCCCAGAACTCTGGACCCATACAACCCACCCCCCTGCTCCCTGCCTTCCCCAACCCCTCTCCACACCCCTGCCTCCTGACAGCCCCTGCAGAACTCCTGACTCATCCAACCCCCCTAGCTCCTTGTCCCCTGACCACCCCCTCCAGAGACCCCTCCCACCCTAACTGCTCCCCCAGGACCCTCCTTGCTCCCTGTCCCCTGACTGCCCTGACCCGTATCAACCCCCCAGGCAGACCCCGGGACTCCCATGTCCCATCCAACCCCCCCGCTCCCTGACTGCTCCTTCCAGAGACCCCCACCCCTAACCAACGCCCCGGGATCCCACCCCCCCATCCAACCCACCCTGCTCCTTGTCCCTTGACTGCCCCCCCCCCGGCCCCGTTACCATGAGGCTCCCCGCTCATCTGGAGCCCTGCCGCCGCAGCGCATGCAGCCCAGTCCCGCCCCGCCCCGCCCCTCAGAGCGATGTGCGTGCAACAGCAGGGCTCCGGATGAGCAGGGAGCATCTTTACCTCTCCACGGAGCCAAACGCTGCCCCGCGGGAGCGCACAGCCCCAGCCCCCAGAGCGCTGCACACACTGCGGCAGGGCTCTGGGGGAAGGCGGGGGAGGGGCTGGCAGCTTGCTGCGTTTGGCCAGCACTGTGGCCCGGGACCTCGGACCCCGTGGCTTGCCGCGTCGGCAGGATTTTTAATGGCACGTGGGGTCCCAGCAGGCAGCTGCGTGCCATTGAAAATTGGCTCGTGTGCCATCGGTTGCCGACCCCTGTAGTAAAGTGTGGTGTCTGTATTTAAGATTTGAAAATTCTGTACTGAAAATTCTACAGTATTCATTTTCTTGAATATCCATAAACTAGCAGTTAAAGTCCACAGCTGAGAGCGCAATCCTGTAAAACCATATTCACACAAGCTTTCATTGGAACCATTGGCATGAGTTAGGAACTGAAAATGCTTAATGAGGAGACAGCTACCTATGTATGAAATCTAAAGAGTCCATATGACAAAAGATGCTACCATATTTGATTGGTATCATCTGCCATCTCAATAGAGGCCATAGGCTTAAAGGCTGTGAAGCCTGTTTTTAGCCTTACGGGTGATCTTTTCCATAGGTCAGGTTTCAGGCATATTGGAGGACCATTATCTTGTCCATACCTGCTTTGTACATAGATAGAAGCATCCAGTGTCAACAGATTTAAGCCTATCACCTTTCATGAATATATATATTGATATAATAAGACAGTGTCCCATATTTTAAGAAAACCTAAACGCTAAAGGCCTACAGTATAAATTTATAACATACTGTTTAGATGAACACATTAAGCATATATTTAAATCCTCTGTTTGTGAAAGACTGTAACAGCTCCATAAGAGATTCAGTTGACCTAGTAAATAATGTGATTCTTTTTTAAAATATTGATAACTCTTTTCTGATTAAACCCTGGCTCAGTTTTACGCTTACATTGAGGAAGTACCATTTTCAACTAATACAATCTCATGATTATCAATTACCAGCACTAATGAAGTTAATAAAAACTAAAGATAAAATATTCTCCAAGAAAATAGAAGGGTTTTGTTCACATGCTTAATTAAGACATTCAGTAATAATATTTAATATAATGGATTAAGTTTGTAATTTAATATGGTCAAGATTTGGTACCACACTATACCTTGTGAGAATCTTCATATTACAGTGAAGGTCCAGTAAACCTGGTAGATTTGTTTTGGTTTATGGGAGTGGGATTTGATATGTGCGGGTGGTGAGTGTTGTTTGTTGATTTTAAAACCCAATTGTACCAGGTCCCTCCTAAAATCCTAATTATATAGTCTATAAACTAGAACTGATTCAACAGATATTCTGTAAAATCCCCAAAATATGCACATTAAAGCAGCCCCAGACACACTAGCTCACTCCCCATCCACACTGGCAAGCCACATAGAGCACTCTGACTCTGCGGCTATAGCACTACTGGTACTCCATCTCAGCGAGTGGAATAACGTTTGCTGCGCCCTGCTGGAGCGCCACAATGCCAGTGTGGACTAGGTGTTGCATTACTGCGCTCTGATCTGCCTCCGGAAACGTCCCTTAATCCCCTTAAGTCATGTGGCCACTCTTCTCAGTGTTTTGAACTTGCTGTAGGAATGTGGATATGCCATTTGAAAGCTCCATTTCTGACAGTCAGCTGCTTATCTGCTCCAAGACAGATTAGTGTGGAATGCTGTGTGAGAGAGAGAGAGGCGGGTGGGGAGGGTGGGTCTGCTGCTGTCTGAACTTACAAGACACTATGCTGACATGCTCTCAGCCCCCAAAAAACCCGCTCTCTCTCCCCCACATACACACAACACACTCCCTGTCACACCCCACCCCACCCCCCATTTGAAAAGCACATTGCAGTCACTTGTGTGCTTGGATAGCTGCCCATAATGCACTGCTCCCAATACTGCTGCAAGTGCCACAAATGTGGCCATGCCAGTGCACAAGCAGCTGTCAGTGTGGACAGACTGCAGCACTTTCCTTACTGCGCTCTCCGAGGGCAGGTTTAACTCACAGCACTCTACATCTGCAAGTGTAGCTATGCCCTACATTAGCTCTCCTTTCAATCTGCCTTCAACCTGATTGGATCCAATGCCTTTCTCCTTTAAAAGAAACCAGATAATTGAATTAAAGGGCTGTGCAATGACTCCTAGTTGCTCTCAGTGGCAGAGAAACTGAAACTGCCACATTAAAATCTGCTCCAGAGAAGCTTATGGACTGCAGCACACTATGTTGCAGCTGAGGTAAATGCCTCAGTGACAATGCAGTGCTGTCGTCTTTTAAGAGACAGCAGCACTGAGTACCATCCAGGCACTGTTTCTGCAATGGAATGTTCCAGCATTCATGTACCTGCACAATATCCCAGTGAATGGTTCACAACCTATACTGGCAGATCGCTTTGCAGAATTGAGGCCATTCAGGTTTGTAATACACAGAGAGAGAGAAATACTACTGCATGATGCATATTTTTTACATCTTTTATCTTGTGATATTAACTACAGTATTGTCTTTAAATTATTAGGATTATTCGCTGTGATACTTAAAACCTAGAGTGTTTAGTTCATATCAGCGATGGGTAATATAACTGAATTGTTTGAGAAAGTGTTTCTTTAAATGTACACTTTTTTATACGATTACTATCATTGCACAAACCTTAATTACCCATTTTTAACAGATCCAGTGTTTCTGATTCTTGGATGTACACTGTAATAGTCTCCATGATTTAGCAAAAGATATCTTTATTTCTTTCTCCGTCCCTTCCTCCTTTTTTTCTTTTAATAAATAAAATTACGGTACAGAGTGTAAAGTAGTTTGAGAATTTTTACAGAATGGCCAAGAAAAGTGAAAAAGTGAAATCAAAAGCTTTGATTTGTAGTTTAATGTAAAACATATTACTGACTCAACAGATGTAACTTGGGATGCAAAGAGTTCCACAGATGAGGGGTATAATAAGAAAAGGACCTAGCCCCAGTGACCTTGGTCCATAGCCAAACTACAGACAGGAGAGTCTCTGAAGCAAAGTTGAATGTGCACCCAGAAATTTAAGAAACCAAAAGGTCCCTAAGGTAACTAGAAGCAAGGCCATGAAGAGCATTATAAGTAAGTATTTTTTTAAAAAATCAGTACAGTTTTATACAGAGACATACTTTATGTTATTTTGATATTAGTATGCTATGATTGTTGCTAAATATATTCCCGGCAATAACATTCTACAAAAGATTGAGTTGATATTAGAAAATTAATCAAGAGAGCAGCACAGAGAAGAGAATTTCAGTATTTAACCAAGATGAATTGAAAGTGTAAACAATTTTGCAATTCATACTCTTTGTTTAAGACCAGCAGGGCACGCCTTACATGTTTTTGCTGCTAATTAAGTGAGCGGAAAAATACATTCTTGACCTGGATTTAATTGATTTAATTCAGATAGTATATGAAGTTGAATATTTTCATGTGATAGAACTTAACATCTTTTGTGACAATGTGATTCATATAGGCATTAGTCATAAATAGTTATAATATACTTTGACATAATTAAACAGTGGAATGCTACTTATTTACGTGAGAAAAGATTCAGCATTATCTCTGACCTGGATTATATTTTTGATGCCAGAGTAGCTGTCTCGAACTAAGAAATGAAGCCAAAACGCTACAGTAATTTTTTTTAAAAAGCTCTTTTTGTACATTTGTATAATCAAAATATAAGGTTATACCATATTGACAGTTAGCAGATGGAAAAAACAACACGCTCGGAAGCTCAAAGGACGCACTGGGAATCTATGCTATAAATACCAGGCTAATTCCAGAGCTTCAGTATTTTTCCAAAGCTTTCTTAGAGCATTCCTTAATCTTTTACGGGAGGGAGTTATTGGTAGTCCCTTTAAAAAAAAAATTGTCTTAGTCCTCTATAGGCCTATTTAGGGTACTGCCTTGAGATGTTGTCCCTAAAACACATCTACTGTGTGAAATCATTTTTCTGTACCTCTTTGTTCTAGATTTCTCTTTGCTCACCCATTGTTTCTTCCTTTGGTAGTTTGTCAGACAATCCATAAGATGGAGGGGAGGAGCAAATATAGAATGTTGTGACTATAGCACATCACTGTATATAATCAACCATGTCTGCTTGTGTGAAATGCTCCACCAGAAAACTCAGACTTCTGTGTTCCTCAACTCATTTTGAATCTGAGATTCAGTGGTCAAGCTCTGCATTTATAGCAGGGGCAGGCAAACTTTTTGGCCCGAGGGCTGCATCGGTTTCCGAAATTGTATGGAGGGCCGGTTAGGGGAGGCTGTGCTGCCCCAAACTGCCAGGCATGGCCTGGCCCCCTCCCCCTACCTGACCCCCCCCCGATTCTCCCACTCTGCCAGCCCCTCTGGGACGTGTGCCTCATCTACACCACCCCCCCGCTCCCTTCCCACTTACCATGCTGCCTGGAGCGCCAGTGGCTGGCGATGCAGCTGCACCAGGACAGGCACCGTGCAGCACAGAGCACTGTGTCAGGCCAAGGCTCTGCTGCTGCGCTGCCTCTGTGGGAACAGCAGGGGAGGGGCCAGGGGCTAGACTCCTGGGCCAGGAGCTCACAGGCAGGGAAGGACAGTCCCATGGGCCGGATGTGGCCTGTGCTGTAGTTTGCCCACCTCTGCTTTATAGGTTAAGATAGCAGCCAGCCTTTTGCTGAGTTTCATGAAGACTTGGGTGACCCATAAAGTCATGGATGTTTTCTGTCATGGATGTTTTCTGTCACAGTAACTGTTTGTGGCGAGACTCACCAAAGCTGCATGGTTTTCAGATTTCCAAACTCTGATGCCACTGCAGTGTAGTATGTTAAAAGTAAATGACTGCTTGTCTTGTTCCCGTAGAAAGGCCATGCTAAGTAGTGTATTACTCTACTGTTGTAGCAGACTTTAGCCACTTCACAGAATCACTGTAATAGTTAATAGACCCTAAGACAGGATGTCACTGAGAGAAGCCCTGAATTCAGAGCTAATTTTATTTTTATATATGTATCCAAGAAAGAAGAGATTTTATGGGCCTGATATTTAACTGCAAAAAGCATGAAATTGTAAGGATGAAGTGTCTCTTAGGACTCTCTATTGAAGTTAGCAAAATGCAATAGTCATTGGAGAGTGATCAGACAGAATCTATACTAATTAAAATATAAGAACTCTCCACTTATGAAATGTCTTTTTGATTCCTGCACTTCTGTTTTGTTTGAGTAATTCTTTTAGGAAACTGTACTATTTCCAGGAATCTTAAACTGTGTGTGTCCATGTTTGTATTCCTCAAATACCCAACACTGGAGGAAACTGAACAGAGCACATACAAAAATCTAGATCACAGGTCTTCCAATCCTCGTGGATTCTAATTTTGCATAAGCACACAAATTGTTGGTGTTGTTTTATCCTCACTTTGTGTTTTCCTGAAAGTTATTGCTATTGTTGATCCGTGTGAAAAAAGTTTTCAATGTGTGGTACAGGTATTTAAAGTCTATCTTCTTTGATGGGAGTTTTTAATATATAAAAGTGAATGGATTTTTTTTCCCCATAAGTAAATGAACATTGTGTAAGACACTACATCCAAAACAGGGTGAAATTCTGGCTTTGTTGAAGTCAATGGAAGCTTTGCCATTGGCTTCAATGGAGCCAAGATGTCTTGGTAGCTAAAGCATACATTTTAAGAACAGCACTGTAAGTTGTTTTATCGTAAAAAAGTCTGAGTTCAGGGATCTTTATTTTTCCTGAAAGAGTTGATGACCTCACAAACACCTAAAATGAAGCAGGGAGTTGCATTTATTTACCTTTATTTGTGTCACACAGTACAATTCTGTTACTCCATTAATGTCTTTATGGTGCATTAAACACGTTAAAACACTTTTAAATTTTAAGTAATAAAAAATATTCCTTATTAGTATTTATTAATAGGACTCATTTACCATTAGGTACAAGGGCACACAAGATGTTATATAGTCTCAGATATCGAAGAAACCATAACACAAGGAGAAACAAAATATCATCTCTTATGTACACTTCTTTGGCACTCTCTGGTCTTGCTGAGAGTTTGGACCACAGCTTTTCTCAGCTTTGCTCATAGGAAAGACTCAGACCAGCTCATCTGAGTTTTAACTTTGTTTCTAGCAAGAAGTGCAGTTCTTAGATTGTGTCAAAGCAATCAAATTTCCAGGTTTTCCATTCTTTTGGGGAGAATTTAGCAGCTTCCTCACTCTATTGCCTCCCGAGAGAGAGAGAGAGCATGCTTCTTCCCTCCCTTTTTACATCCATATGCTCCTTACCCTCCTTTTTGTCTTCACTCTCTTGATGACCCCAGGTAGATGGCTTCTTTCCAGTTGGTAGACTGAGCAATTTTGCTAGGGTGGATCAGGCCCTTGGCTTCCTTTATTCCTTATGAAAAGAACCCTTTCTTGTCTGACCTAGTATACAGTATATACATCCTATTTCACACATGCTGAAAACAGGATGTCTGGGTACTCCTCTCCATTTTTTCTTGACACAGTACTTCCCCAGGGCCAATTAGGGACTAGAATGAAAATGCTTTATTAAAATTGTATGATGCTGGCTGGCAACACAGTTTGTGTTTGAGATTTCAGATGGCTATTTCATGAGGACTCTTTAGTAAAACAGTTAAATAGACTTTTGTGGTTATGTTGTCCATAACCTAAAAAATTAAGAAAACATGATTGTTCTTGGCTCTATCTCCCAATTTTATTCTGAAATCATGCCTCTGAGACCTCAGTCTGAGTACAGTTTTTTTCCACTGAATGTAAAAATATTTCAGCCTTCCCCCCTTGAGCTTCCTTAGTAGAAAACTCTTGTATATTGCTGCAGTAGCAACACATCTATTCTGTTCCTTATACTTTGGTAAATGTCTGTAATACCACATTTGCAAAGTTACTTTTTATCCTTACGATACACAAACAAGTAGATACCTCATGTTAAATGTTATGTGAGTTCTCAAAAATTCATATCTTTTTTTGATTAAATTCATCCCTGTAGAAAGAGCCAGCACAAGGCCATTGCACCAATTACTTCCCCCTTATTCCCTCACAATAAGGCTTATTTTTTAGTAATCTGTCCTCTGTTGTCCAGTCCCAGCACCTGGAAGTCAGAGGTTTAGGGACACACAGAGCATGGGGTTGCATTCCTGACCATCCTGGCTAATAGCCATTGATGGACTCATCCTCCATGAACTTATCTTATTCTTTTTTGAACACAGTTATACTGTTGGCTTTCAAAACGTCCCCAGTAATGAGTTCCACAGGTTGACTGTGTGTTGTGTGAAGAAGCACTTACTTCTGTGTGTTTTAAACCTGTTGCTTACTAATGTCATTGGGTGACCCCTCATTCTTGTGTTATGTGAAGGGGTAAATAACACTTCCTTATTCACTTTTTCTATACTATTCATGATTTTGATACACCTCTATCATATCCCCCCTTAGCCATTGCTCTTCCAAGATGAATAGTCCCAATCTTTTTAATCTCTCCTCTCATGGGAGCTGTTCCATACTTCTAGTCATTATTACTGTTAATTTATCAATTTGTTCCAAAACCACCTCTACTGACACCGCAATCTGGGACAACACCTCAGATTTGTCACCTAAAAAGAATGGCTCTGGTATCAGAATCTCCTTCACATCCTCTCCAGTGAAGACCCATGCAAAGAATTCATTTAGCTTTTCCACAATAGCCTTTTCTTCCTTGAGTGCGCCTTTAACCCCTCAGACACCTAGAGGCCCCACTGGTTGTTTGGCAGGCTTCCTGCTTCTGATGTACTTACAAAAACTAACAGGATTTTTTTTTGTTTGGTCTTTTGCTATTGGCTGTTAAATTTCTTTTTTAAGGCCAATTTTCAAAAATTCTTGATTGGCCAGTAATCTGACTGGTGATTGGATAAAAGAACACACAAATGTAGAGTAATCTTTGTTTAAAATTCCTTTTATTTAATAGAGAGAGGCTGTGGAAGTGATATAGTTAATCCCATGAATTTATCCCCAAGAGTCAATAACAACATTCTGATCTAGAGGCCTTCCTATTTATTTTATTAAAAAAACCAATGATTTGATTAAATATTTATAAATGTGACAGAGACTTCTGCAGATTATAAATATTTATTTGGCAAATGGGGACTTGATGGGGTAAATACCCAAAATAATTACTATTTGGGGCCAAATTTTGGCCTGACTTGAATGCAGCACACTAGAAGAAGGGAATGCAAAGTGTGTCTTTACAGTGCAGCCATGTATTCCCTCATGGGTAGCCTCTTGAGTGGGTAAGCGGAGACTAAAGAACTGCTGCATCCCTCCCTCCTGCAAATTACTAGAAAGGGGGCCCAATGAGTGTAGTCATTGGGTGGAGCCTTGAGTCTATCACCTCCACTGTCAATACACCAGGCAGCAGAGAGTAGGAATAAACCTGGCATAATTTTAATCCCTTGCTGGAATAGGGGGAGATTGTGATTCAGGGAGCACAAAACTACGCTGCCACTTACTCTGAAGTAAAGGCAAACCCACAGTTGAGCACTTTATTAATATTATTGCTAAAATAAAAATAATCTTGATGAGAACAGACTTTAAACATCAGATTTATTTTGCCATGCTTGTGGTGTTTTAAACAAAATAATGTGCCTTTAACAAGCAGGCAGTTGCTTCAAAGTCATTTGCTAGTAGAAATAAGACTAAGAAATTTATCTACCCAAGTGAGTTTATACAAATTTAGGGCAAACTGAGAATCATTAAATGTTAAACTTTTATTATAATATACATTTGTGTATCTTCTGTATCAACTAGTCCTTTGTTTTTCAGCTTAGAATGAACAGGATGAACATACCCACCTTATGTCTAATCCTTAGCAAGGAAAAAGGTCAGTTTTTGCTTCCTGCTACAGTTAAATACTGTACTTTACTTTGTTAATTGAAAAGCAATAAGTACTTTTTAGTTGGACCACTTCTTATCATGTAACTTGTATAATAAACCAAAATAATGCATTTTTGGATGGGGAGAGAAAGAATTTTCTGAGAAGTGTATTCCCTAAACAACTCACTCAGGTTGAATAATGTAGATGGAAGAGCTGGTTGAGAATTTTCTGCCTGAATGATTTTCCAATAGAAAATGCCCTTATCAGAAAATGAATTTTTTTCACAGGAAATTTTCAATTTTGCTTAAAAGTTTCAGTTTTCCATGAGGAAAATCAAAATCATGGCTTCCAAGCAGCCTGCCAGAGGCTGTGTCCTAACTCTCTGGCTCTCAGCCAACCCCACCCCTCTGCACCCAGTCTGGCTGCAAGATAGGCAGGCAGCTGGGCATTCAGCCTTTGTCTTAGAAGGAAGTGAGGAGACTGAGCATCCCTCTATCTTCATCTTATCAATTTCACTTTGTCTGCTATGCGAAAGTGAAATGGACAAGTCTTCCACATGGAAAATGGAAGAATTCTGTGTTGGTTCTTCCAAAACTTGCATTTTTCTAGAAATCCCTTCCTGGAGAAAAAAGGTTGCATTTTTGGCTTTTTGTCCCAATTTGAAATGATTCCCCCAGATACACACCAAATTTATTTACTGAAAGGGGTTTCTATTTTCTGACTGGCTCTAGCAGATGGAGAAGATAAAGGTATAAGAAAAGGTCATATATACAAGGATGGTTTATTTATTGAATTATTACCCCTATAGTTAATGGGCTTCATGGCCAAAAGAGATGTACGTGTGGTAATTGTTCATGGAGTGAACAAAATCACCTGCTTCTTTGTTGTTATAGAAATGCTTGAGCTTCTTGACCCCTTTTCAGGAAAACATCTGTCAAGTGTAGAGATAACTGGCTAAGAATGGGAAAACGTAATACAAAATACATTATAAATGTTTCAATAGGGCCAAATCCTGCAAATCCTTATATACACAAGTAGTTCTTGCTTATGTTTATTAATGGGATACCCATTAACTGAAGTGGGGGACTATTCATGCGTGAGAGAACTTGCAGAAGATAAAATGGTTTTTCTTTTGTTTGCTTGTTTATTGACAGTTACTCTATATCTCTATTTTCCTACACAATTTAAGGGCAAAACTTTGGTCCCAAGAAAGTCAATAGAATTTTTTGCCACTGACTTCAGTGGGACCAGGATTCAGTCCAAAAAGTATAAGAGTCGCCTTTTAGTCCCACGTGAGTGACAAGTATTGCCACTTATTTTAAAACAGAAGCTGTCATACTTAACTGAGTAAGTGCAAGAGCATTTCATACTGATGCAAGTGTACCTGCTGCACATCTGAAATACTGTCCCTTAAAGTGATGATAATCAGAAAATTCTGTAATTGTACCACACAAAAAAAAGCTACAACAACATACCTCTTAGAAGAAATTATATGGCATACTTCTTAATATAGAACAGGGGTTCTCAAACTGGGGGTCAGGACCTCTCAGGGGGTTGCAAGGTTATTACATGGGGGGTCGCGAGCTGTCAACCTCCACTCCAAACCCCGCTTTGCCTCCAGCACTTATAATGGTGTTAAATGTATAAAAAAGTGTTTTATCTTATAAGGGGGGTCGGACTCAGAGACTTGCTATGTGAAAGAGGTCACCAGTAAAAAAGTTTGAGCGCCACTGATACAGAAGCTGGAGCAGGAGGAAGGGAAAGAGGGTGGCATGAATGGCTCTAAGCCCTTCTTGCACTGTCCTAATCCCAGGACCATCTATTCAACAGTCAAATACCAAGCATAAATTAGAACAATGTAAGTAAAGGCTGCTCAAATTTGCACTGACTGTCACTGCCCCAAAGGGCTGTTCCAGCAATCACTGGTCAGCCAGGCATGTTCCATTTTGTACAGGCACAGCCCTTACAATGGCAGCTCAGGAAGGTGGGAGGCAACATTGGAGCCCCTACAGTAGCTCTGTGCACCCAAGGATTTCCCTACACTGGGAGGAATCCTCCATATGTATGGCTGAGCAGATTGTAAACATGTGGTGTGAAGTTACCCCAGCAATTCTCTATAATTTATCATCCGCATCTGGTCTTTTGTTTATATCTAAATTTCCTATTAATGTAATTTTAGTAATAATAAACTGATGTTACATGTCAGCTCTTTACTACACAGTACAGAAGTAAGCTGAAATTGGTATGTGATATTCGGCTTGCCTCTAATATTTCAACATTGACTTAGAATAGGCAGTTGTTTGTTTTTAATTTAACTTTAAGGGACCAATCCTGTGCACATTTAATTTTATGAACACCCTTTTATTGCATATGCAACTCTGTTGGAAACAGTAAGAATATTTATGTAAGTAAGCGTGTGCAGGATCATGTCCAGATGTTGCAAACATCTCTTTAGGGCTCAGAGTCACTCAAATTCAAAATGTAAGAACCAATCTTAATGTCTTTATCTACGTAGATTAGAATCCTAAAGAGGCATTCATTTTATTTTACTGCATAATAATTGCAGGTTGGCACCAAAACACCATTAAACGTTATCCTAAATTCTTTCAAAAAGAATGCCAAACCTTCTGTACTGGTAGCAACTAGTTTTAGTTTTCGAAACATGCTATAAGTAGCTCATCCACTATGTTACAAATAAAATTGTTTGAAATTTTGAATCTGCCATAGGTTTTTTTTCTTAAAAGAAAAATAAGTCAAAGGAACTTTTCCCTGAGGGGAGAAAAAGCTTTAGGGTAACATTTTTATCTATCAAAATAAAGAGCATTGATTTAGTATCATTTATCTTCACAACTAAATGGAAACGAGATTTTGGATATAGACTTTCTTCCGTTTGCACACATAAGTCCCATTAATGCCAACCAAAGCAATACATGCATAGAAGGGAAAAATATAGTCCTTTGGGAGTAACAACTTCGTTGTCTTTATGTGTGTGTGTCTGTGTGTCTGTGTGTGTGCGTGTTTGTAGAAGTATTTATTTAAACTTATATGCAATGCTCATATTACACAAAAGTGTAATTAGGTCTATGGCCATTTTAAAATAACCAATAGACTCTTGTGGTTGGGTGGTTTGAACACGTACTCAAATACTGATTTACTTCCTTCTTTCTGATTCTTGTTGCTTGTTCATAGTGAGCACCACATTATCTAAATACTTGAATTTAATTCACAAAGTTTCTCATCTACAAATTCATATTGGACAACAAGAATAATTTAAAAGCATTCATGACCAATATGGCTGTTCCAAATATATTAGGATTTCAACTTTTGCTGTTGTGCTCAAACATATATTACTGAGTTGCTTCAATATTCAAACCAAAAAAATTAAATCAAGTTATCAAGGGGTTTTTATCTTTTAGCTTCTTACAATAAAATAAGGTTTGGTCCTCCATTCCAGTTTATTGAGAATCACTTTTGGGCGGGCGGAAGGTCCACTAGAATTAATTGTTAGATTTTGTAAAACAATGAAAGATGTTGTATTATTGCAATAGAAACATTCATAAATCATTCTGTACAGATCTGTAGCATACTACATTGAAGACAGCCAGCGTGAGCTAACTAAACACTGTTTTATTAGACCAAGTAATGATACAGAGCTTGTATTAAGGTGCCTGAATATTTAATTTTATGTTAACATAGTTTGTTATTTTAAGAGTATTCTTCTCAAGAAAGACTAGGGAAATTGTTGATTATTTGCTGACTGTTTCAGTAAACAATTTTAAGAACAGCACTTGGGGGGAAAAAAACATTTCATGTCTCTAAAAATAGCTTAGTCACATGACTTAGTACTTTAGCACAAAAGCATAATTTACAGGTTTAATTTGCAATCCCACTATATTTTTGACATTCTCTTGCACAGAAGCTCAGTCTGAATGACTCACATGACTTAATATTTCTCTGCATTGAGTGCTCTGTACCTAGTACAAAGCAAGATGATTTAATGTAATTTATACAATTTGGGTCTCTGCATTCTTTCTGCACAAGTGTGATTTTTTTTTTAACTCTCGAATGCTTCGTTTTTGAATTCACACATTGCACAATTAATGAACTTTTGGGGTCATCTTAAGCAAGGGATGAGTGTCGTACCAACAGATCATATCCACTGACTATATTTCCAGCGGGCTGATTTTTAAAAAAGCATGTAAGTAAAAACTAATGGAGACTTTGAGTTCCATTTTTACATCGGTTTTTTAATTATTATTCTGTATTTTGTCACAACTTAATGGCCTGTGTGCAAAATGATCTAATGAGAAGCTGTCAGATAAAAGCAAAATTTACAAATAGTTAATTTGATATTTATTGTGTCAATATTTTCTGCACTTATTAAGTGCCTCTAGACTGTACAAAAAGGTACTCATTTAATCGTTTGGCCATATATTCTACAGTCTAAAAATACTGATGAAAACTGAGTTCACCTTAAGTGATTTGGCCTTTGGGAACCAAGGGTCTGGAGTTTGGGGAATAAATTTGATCTTTCTATGTTATGTCCTTGGATCAACCTTTGAACTCCTAGTTCCTGTATTTGCAACATTGTTCTGGTGCTTTAAAAATATTTGCAGCTGAATTAGATGTGAGGTCATAATCAGAATGTGACCTTCAAAGGTTTTCTTAACTTCATTTTCATTTCCTTCTCTCTTGATCTGACAGAATTCAAAAGCTACATTGATAATTTTCTGGTGAACAGATTTATTAACTTAGGTCAGCAAGAGAAGCATTTAAGCCTGTGACATGTTGAATACATGTTTTAAATATTAAAGGCCCTTCCTTGTTGTGCCTATTGCACTTTGGAAGTTCAAATTCCTTCTCCTTCAGCTGCAGAATGTTGTGTTTGGCTTTTTGAAGCCTCCTTGTTTCTTGGTTTGGAATCGGTCTTTCTTACTAGTATGTAATACCATCAGTGGTGGGGTCTTCCAGAACTAACTGAATATCAATGAGCTGTGGGAAAGTTTTGCTGAAGCCATGACCTGAAATGAGCTCTTACGAACTGATAAATCCATCTCACAGATCAGCCACACAGAATTAAGCTAAAAGCCATGCAACCAGAAAATCAACCACTCATCCTCGCCCCAAACAATTAAGGTCTAGAGGGAAACTGCTCTTCTAGAAGTTAAATTGTGGCAAGGGTCAGGGAATTATCCCATAGCAAAGTAAATGTTGGAGGAGACAGAAAAATCCTCTCCAACAGAAGCAAGAGAGAGTTAAAAAATGCTCCCCAGCCATTTGGAGGCCTGTCTTCATTAGCTATGGTGTCTGGTTTTTTTAAAAAAACCTTATGAAAGAGAGTTATAAACATTTTTGCTCTTTATGTGCTAGAATGTCTTAAAATACTTCAAGACATCTAAATTAACATTATAACAAAGAATATTTTGAAATGTGTGACTGGAATCTTTATTATGTAGACAGGTTCTTGCTATATAGTACTTTTGTTTTTTGCTTCTTTAACATTAGCAAACAAATTCTGTCAATTTTAATTGGGAAGTGGGTTCATTAGAGTTTCATGTTTGTGGATTGAAAAGAGGCCAATTATTGAAGATAATAGGAATGGCTTTCAGCCATTTTAAAATGTAGACAAACCATTGTGGTCCTGTCCAGATCACCTTTGTTAGATCTGTATGGTAAACAAGCCAAAGGCACTTGGTAATATACATTGAGTCCATCCTGAATGTGACACAAGTGGATTGTATTCATAATAATGACTTAAAATTCCATACTACAGAGTAAATTCACTGTTTTAAATTGCCTCGGGTTCATACTTGGAATGTAAATTGTTAGACTGAATACAAATTTTATTTTTAAAAAGAAAAACAAACCTAAACTGATGAAATTGTTCTGTAGCTCTAATGTATGCATTAGAAATATATATAAGAATTAATTTGTGGGTACTTATTTCTTGATATTGAGTGATACTTTTCTAAGTATAGAATATATAATATTTTTTTAAAAGAAAGAAGGAAAAGCTGTTACCTTCTTATCTGTTGATAGCCAGGGCATCTCTCTGTCTCTCCAGTTCTGAGTTCCTTTTCCCCTCTAAAGTCTAGACGTTCTAAGTTGTGGGGTGTTTGAAAAGGTATCTTAAGTCCACTTTGATTCTTGTATGGAGCATACAAAAGAACATAATTATAAGAATATTGATCACTTTATAGAGTAGCATTTAGTCCGTTATAAGAAAACTACTCATGGTTTTGCATCTTCATTTTCCATTGAGATTGTCTGATTACTGAAATTCAGGTGAAAAGCTCTTTTATCAGAGGTATGTCAGTGATGGTAGCAGCCAACAATTGTCACCAGATCTCCAGAGGAATTACAAGCAGCTTTCTCCATTCTGTTACTGTATATTGTTGTCTAGAGATTGTGGGCCAGTTACTGGCCCCCGCTAATTCTGCTTTTCATTACTCTGGCCAACTGAGGATTCATAGATTCCAAGGCCAAAAGGGACCATAGAATCATAGAGGATTAGGGTTGGAAGAGAGCTCAGGAGATCATCTAGTCCAACCCCCTGCTCAAAGTTGGACCAATCCCAACTAAATCATCCCAGCCAGGGCTTTGTCACGGTGGGCCTTAAAAACCTCTACGGAAGGAGATTCCACCACCTCCCTAGGTAACCCATTCCAGTGCTTCACCACCTTCCTAGTGAAATAGTTTTTCCTAATATCCAACCAAGACCTCCCACACTGAAATTTGAGACCATTGCTTCTTGTTCTGTCATTGAGGCGGCCTACCTTCATCGACAACGGATCCAAGTGTTTCCATATGTTGATGACTGGCTCATTTGGGGCCATGCCAGGGACCAAGTACAGTCCCACGTTCGACTCGCCCTAAGCACGTTCCACCAGCTGGGCCTCCTGTGCTCAACAACAAAAAGTCGACTCTGCAACCAACCCAGAGAATAGAGTTTATTAGGGCAATCTTAGACTCCAGACTCCCCCGAGCCCTCTTGCTGGACGCATGCTTTCAGTCAATGGTGAACATCATCCGCAGCCTTCAAAACTTCCCGGCTTCCATGGTGAAGACGTACCTCAGCTTTCTGGGGCACATGGCTTCATGCACTTACATAACCAGGCATGCCAGACTTCGGCTTCGCCCACTTCAGGCCTGGTTATCAACAGTATATTGACCAGGTTGAGACAGCCTGAGTATGGCGGTCACAGTCCCAGAACCGGTTTTGACCTCCCGTTGGTGGCTGGACCCCATGTCGGTGTGCAAAGGGGGATCATTTCCCGCCCCACAATCTTCCTTGTACCTAGTCACAGACTCATCATTTCTGGGATGGGGGGCCCACCTCGGCAAACTCTAAACACAGGGCCTTTGGACCACATCCGAACTAACTCTGCACATCAATGTATGTGAACTGATGTCAGTACGCCTAGCATGTCAGGCATTTTGCGGGAACCTACATGGCTATTGTGTGGCAGTACATACAGACAACGCCATGGCCATGTTCTACATCAATAAGCAAGGGGAAGCCCGGTCATAGCCCCTATGCCAGGAGGCCGTACGCCTGTGGGAGTTCTGCATAGTCCACTCGATACATCTGGTGGCGTCATTTCTCCCGGGTGTCCAGAACACACAGGCAGACCACCTCAGCAGGTCCTTCCAGCCTCACAAGTGCTGGATTCACCCAGACATCATCCACTCCATCTTTCTGAGGTGGGGATTTCCCCAGGTCGACCTATTCGCCTCGCACAACAATCGGAAGTGCTAAGTGTTCTGTTCTCTCCAGGGACATTCTCTGGGTTCCCTAACAGACGCTTTCCTACTTCTGTGGAGAGACCACCTGTTCTATATTTTCCCTCCATTCCTGCCGGTCCACAGGGTCCTGCTCAAGTTATGCAGGGACAGGGCATGTATGACTCTGGTCGCCCCAGCATGCCATGGCCCAGGCAGCACTGGTATACCACGCTCCTGGAGTTGTCGGTAGAGCCTCCGATCACACTTCCGCTGTGGCCGAACCTGATCTCACAAGACCACAGGCGCCTTTGTCATCCCGACCTGCAATCACTCCACCTTACAGTGTGGATGCTACATGACCAACTTGGTCGGAATTACTCTGCTCACAATCAGTGCAGCAGTTTCTGTTAGGCAGCAGGAAGCCCACCACTCAAGCCACGTACCTAGCCAAATGGAGGCGATTCTCCTGTTGGTGCAAGCAGCACGCCAGGCCCTCTTTGAGGTGTCGATACCGCGTATACTATGTCTCTTATCCCTAAAGCAGCAGGGCCTGGCAGTATCATCTGTCAGGATGCACCTGGCAGCCATCTCGGCTTTCAATCCAGGAGAACGTGCTTCCTCTGTCTTCTCCAATCCGTTGGTTGTTAGATTTCTGACGGGTTTAGATCACCTCTGTCCTCAGTACGACAGCCGGTTCCGGTGTGGGACCTTAACCTGGTCCTTTCCAGACTCACAGGCCCCCTGTTCGAGCCGGTGGCCACCTGCTCACTTCTTTACCTGTCTTGGAAGACAGCCTTCCTTGTAGCCATCACTTCAGCAAGACACATGTCTGAGATCAGAGCCCTCCAAGCAGCTTCACCCCCACCCTGCCTTTCTCCCCAAGATGGTATCAGCTTTTCATGTGAACTAGGACATTTTCCTCCTGGTCTTTTACCCAAAGCCATACACTACATGGCAAGATCAACGTCTGCACTCCCTTGACGTTCGTAGGGCTCTAGCCTTCTATATCGAGCGTACTAAGCCGTTCAGGAAAACAACCCAACTCTTAGTTGCAGTGGCCAACCGGATGAAAGGCCTACCGGTCTCCTCCCAACGCATGTCCTCATGGATCATGGCCTGTATCCATGTTTGCTACGACTTGGCAAGTTTCCCTACCCCGTGCCTCACCGCCTACTCCACGTGGGCTCAAGCCTCATGAGCTGCTTTCCTGGCCCGGGTCCCAATACCAGAGATCTGTAGAGCTGCTGTTTGATCATCGGTACGTACCTTTGCCGCTCATTATGCATTAGTTCAGCAGTCTAAAGACGATGCCGCATTTGGTTCAGCGGTTCTGCACTCAGCGCCATCTCACTCCGACCCCACCGCCTAGGTAAGGCTTGGTAGTCACCTAATCAAAATCGATATGAGCAAGCACTCAAAGAAGAAAAGACAGTTACTCATGTTTCTAACTGTTGTTCTTCGAGATCTGTTGCTCATATCCATTCCAAACCTGCCCTTCTTCCCCTCTGTCGCAGTAGCCAGCAAGAAGGAACTGAGGGAGCGCTGGGTCGGCTGGGGTATATATCCAGCACCATTAAGGTGCTGCTCCAAGGGGCTCCACAGCCAACCCACTGGGTGTTGGTTGGGTAAAAATTCTCCAACGATCGTGCACACAGCACACGCACACCTAATTGGAATGGATATGAGCAACAAATCTCGAAGAACAACAGTTACAAAGCTGAGTAATTGTCTTTTCACCGACTATAGTGCTAGATTATGAAAAATGCATTGTTGTGAATAAAGGGCATTTAGAGAGTCACAAACTCCCTCATTGCTCCACAGAAGGAAACTCTCTGGGGCAATCTATACCTGGCACAGTGTATGCTGGCCAGTACACCATCCTGGCTACTGCATGGTTGGAGGGACACCACAGTTCTGTGGAGTCTATTTCTCCTCCGACGTGGTGAGCATTGGTAAGAAGATCTGGAACAAGGCTTGGCTTACACCATTAAATTCCTTGTACTTGCACGTAAAGATTCATCAACTCTTCCTCCACACTCAAAACACGCAGTATTATTATTAGTTTATCTTTTACTACCTATAGTATCATATGTTCAGTATCAATTGGACCATTCAAAGAAATTGATAGGTAATATATCCTTCACATTATCAATGACTTTTTTTAAAAATTTTTATCTTTTTTCCCCTAGCCATCATTAAAACAAGATGAAAAAATTTAAGCTTTCATTGATTTATGTATTTTAAGGGCAGAAGGGATTTTTGTGGTCATTTAGACTGACCACCTGCATAACATAGTATGACAGCAAACTATCCCGATGCAAAGGAAATATAGGAGGAAAAGTAAGAGGCCAGAATGTGAAAACATGGAAAAATTATTAAGGATGAGTACAAAAAAATAGCACAACCATGTAGGGACAAAATCGAAAGACAAAGATACAAGAGAGTTACTCCTAACAAGGGGTGTAAAAACCATCAGAAGAGGTTCCCCAAATACATTTGGAGCAAGAGAAAAATGAAGGAAAGTATAGGTCCACCACTTGAAAGGAGGGCCAATAACAAATGACACCAAAAATGCTGAGGTGTTTAATGCTTATTTTGCTTCAGTCTTCACTGAAAGTTAATTGTGACCAGATACTTAACACAATTATTTTTAGCAACAAGGGGGAAGGAGCACAAGCCAGAATAGGAAAGAAAGAATTTAAAGGATATTTAGATAAGTTAAATGTAGTCAAGTCATCAGAACTTGACAACATTCAACCTAGGGTATGTAAGAAATTAGCTGAAACAATCTGTGAACCACTAGCAATTGTCTTAAATTAAAAGAACTCCTGGAGGACAGATGAGGTCCCAGAAGACTGGAGAAGGGCAGACATATAGTACCTGTCTTTAAAAAGAGGAACAAAGACAACCCAGGAAATTACAGACCAGTCAGCCTAACTTCAATACCTGGAAAGATACTGGAACAAAGTGTTAATCAGTTATCAAACAATAAATTAATACCTAGAGGACAACAGAGTAATAAATAACTAATAACCAACTTGAATTTCTCAAGAATAAAGCATGTCCCAAACCAGCCTAATGTCCTCCTTCAACAGGGATACTGGCCTACTGTGTGCTGGGAAGTAGTAAACGTGATTTAGCTTTTGACACTGTCCCACGTGACGTTCTCATAAGCAAACTTGAGAAATGTGGTCTAGATTAAATTACTGTAAAGTGGGTGTCAAGTTGGTTGAAAAACCACACTCAAAGAGTAATTATCAGTGGTTTTCTGTCAAGCTGCCAGGATATCTCTAAGGATCTATCTTAGGTCTAGAACTATTGAATATTTTCATTAGTGACTTTCATAATGGAGTGAAGATTATGCTTATAATATTGTCAGACGATACCAAGCTGTGAGGAGTTGCAAGCACTTTGGGGAACAAATGACCTTGATATATTGGAGAATATATTGGTCTGATATCAACAAGATGAAATTCCATAAAGAAAAGTTAAGAGTGACAGGATGTCATCCAGCCCCTATCTCTTTTCTAACCACAAACTGCTCAGAAACGTTTTTCTGGTCAAACACCTTGTCCAATTTATTTACAGTGTTCTCCCCACCGTCCTTACAAATTGTGCAGAACTGTATTTACAATAGCATACACTCCTTAGCTCACACAGCCTAGGAGAGGGGAGACAGAAGGTATCTTCCCTTTCAGAGATATCTCCTGGCTCTGACTCTCAAAAGCCTGCCAGACTCCCCCTACCCTCCCTTTCCTTCCTGTGCCTTTCTACTGTCTGGGCTATAGGGTAATTAGCCTTGGAGCTCTCTCCAGCCCCTTCCCAATCTGTCAATTAGGCACAACTTTACCTCTCAGGTTTACTCTGGGACAATGTAATTGGTGACACAGTGATGAGAGTGTTGGTACAGCTGCTGTTGCTCAACACCATCTCACAAATACACTTAAGGAAAAGTCAAATGCACAAATACAAAATATGGATAACTGACTAGGCAATAATACTGATAAAAACTATCTAGAGGTTATAGTATGGTGCAGAGGTTCTCAAACTCTGGGTCGGGACCTCAAAGTGGGTTGTGATCTCATTTTAATGGGGTCACCATGGCTGGCTTAGACTTGCTAAAGCCCGGGCCTGAAACCTGAGCTCCAGCACCTGGGGCTGTATCTGAAGCCCAAGGGCTTTGGCCCTGGGCAGAGGGGCTCAGGTTACAGGCCCTCTGCCTGGGACTGAAGCCCTTGGGCTTCAGCTTTGCCCTCACCTGCCTCCCACCCCACCCAGAGCAGTGGGGCTCAGGCGGGCTCAAGCTTTGGTCCCCCTTTCTGGGGTCATACAGTAATTTTTGTTGCCCGAAGAGGGTCATGGTGCAATGAAGTTTGAGAACTCGTGTTAGAGTGGACCATAATTGAATGAGAGTCAGTAATGTGGTGCAGTTGTGAAAACAGCTAATATAATTATATGATGTATTATTAGGATTGTCATATGTACGGCATGGGAGGTAATTGTCCCCGTTGGCACTTCAGCAGGAGTACTATGTCCAGCTTTTGGTGCCACACTTCAAGAAAGATGTGGACAAACTGGAGAGAGAGCAAAAGAGAGCAACAAGAGGAAAGGTTAAAAAAAATTGGACATGCTTAGTCTTGAGAAAAGAAGACTGGGAACAGTTATTAAGAGAATGGCGATCAATTGTTCTCTAGGTCCACTGAAAGTAGGACAAGAAGTAATCTGCTTAATCTGCAGCGAGAGAGATTTAGAATGGGTTTTAGGAAAAGCTTTATAATTTTAAGGATAGGTAACTACTAGGAGGTTGCGGAAATCCCCATCATTGGAGGTTTTTAAGAACACGTCAGACAAAGATCTGTGAGAGGTGGTTTAGGTGTATTTGGTCCTTCCCTTCCACAGCACAGGGGAATGGACTGCATGACCTTTTCAGGTCCCTTCCAGCTCTACCTTTCTATGAACACAGACCACAGAATTTCACCCCTACTTCCTGCATCAAGTCCATAACTTCTGATTAACAACATCACATTTTTGAAAGATATCCCAATCTTGATTTAAAGACATTGTGAATACCACGTATATTGGAAAAATGTATTATATTATATTTTGCGCTTCTATAGAGCCTTTCATTCAAACATCGTGGAATTCTTTATAAACATGAGTGAATTAAACATAAGATCCTTCTGAAGCAGGATGTCATTATTGCATTTTACAGAATGGTTAAATCAAAGTCTGTCTGCTCTAAGTTAATTCATACCTGTGCAACTGGGCCAGTTATACCATTGCCCCTTCCACCATCCCACTCCCAGTGCGGAAATACTGCACCAGCACAGCT
Source organism: Gopherus flavomarginatus (assembly GCF_025201925.1). Classification (NCBI taxonomy): domain Eukaryota; kingdom Metazoa; phylum Chordata; order Testudines; family Testudinidae; genus Gopherus; species Gopherus flavomarginatus. The sequence goes on along the minus strand of NC_066626.1, from coordinate 56,573,987 downwards.
CACACACTGGTACAGTTGAGGCCACTATCATAACAAAGTAAGCAGCAGTAGTTCAAACCCCACCCCAAGCTGGTGCAGTTTAAAAATGTACCATTCAACTCATCAATTCATCATAGCTCAATTTTAAGATTGCCACAGTCTATCCTTTGTTTTCCCCATTTATGGGCAGGTTTGCAGGGGGGTGGTCTCCCTCAAAATAGAAAGTAATGTATTATGTCATTGTATGTGTAGCAATTCTTTACTCCTAGAATTCAGTACAACAAAGTAAGATCAGGAGAGAGAGAGAGGAAACCTTTATCCTCACATTTGTTGTGATTAAGTTAATTGCTTAAGTGAAAATAGCACTTCACAAAATGTTCAATATTAATCTCATTAGTCAGCAGAATAATGAGTTTTAAAAATTAAAAACACTCCATAAATTAAAGCAACAAGCATTGTTGTCTAATTAGATGACAGTTGAGAATCCTAATTAATTGCTTTGAAATACTTAAACAGAGATTAATAATTAGCAAGTAATAGCCAAATGAGGTCTCATTTTAACTTTGCATAGCCTGAACATCAAGTTATTTACTTTGGGAAGCTAAAAATTGCTGTTGTGCTTCCATCCCCAGAGCTATCCTTTATAAGGGCATTTCCTATTTTGTTAGCATGTAGTTCATCTGTTTTGTTTGTCGTTCTGTGTTCTTATGTGACATTCATTGTGTTATCTAGAATTATTTCAATGTTTAAATAAATTGACTTTCAGGCAAGTAAATATTTTCTCTCAACTTCTCCCCACAGGAAGGAAAGGTGCATGTGATGTTTGTTTTTAGTTACAAGCAAAACTAATAAGTAATTCTGTATGGGAAAGCAAAGTATAAAAAAGTGAGGTTTGTCTTTGGATCACAGAGTGGGAGTTTTGTGGATGCTCTTAGTTCTTGCGGAAGTTAAGTCTAGAGTCTGGGGCCCTTCTCCAAGAAAAAGCAAGCCCTATTTCCTGCGCACACACACGTCAGCAAACATCCATCAAGTCTTATACGTAGCCTTTCTCTGACTGCACAGTAGATGCTTTGGACATTCATGGAGTTTAGTTTGTTTTAAATTGTATAGACTAGTTTGGATATATTAGGTCACCAAAATTTAATTAGCTGAGTTTAGCTCTTACTAGTTGAACTCAGTGAAATAAATATTTTGTTTGTAGTTTTGTGATAATGCACAAGTTTAGACTGTTGTTTTTAGTTTCTAAGTTACTTTTTGTTTTGCACTAAATGTTCCCATTTTACCATGGGTTTAAAAAGAACTGATAATGTTTTACTTGGAAGCATTGACTACACAGCATGGAAAGGGTCAGGTTTGGTACATCCTGAAATGCAGAATTACAAAAAAGAAAGAACATGTATTATTAAAAACTAAATCATATAAAGTAATAATTGGAGGAAGCTTTTTTTAATAAGTGATAACACAAATACCAGTACAGTGTTTTTATATGGTGTTTTAACATATTTCCCTGAGTTAACTTCAAAACAAAGCTAAAAAGAATAGTTTAAAGCACAGTATAAGGAGAGGCAGTGATTTGGTGTGGAGAGAGGGGGAGAGCATTCAAGATAGATAGGAACAGCATAAACAGAAGAGCAACTCCCCATCTCTTGAATTGCTAAGAGGTTACACAGAGAATATACATATTAAAATGGGTGGCCCTGATGTCTGAGAGTCATTACCTTAGGATGGAGGGAGTATATGGAGAATTTTGACAAGATATTTAAAAAAAAAATGCTAGTCAGGAGGAGCAATCATTTTTGTGATGTTGACTTAGTAAAAGACCTGAATTGGTGAGAAAAGTAGGGATCTCAGAATCTAGGTCGAAGCCACGTATTCTGTGGGTGACACACTTTCACCTTGGAAGCTGTCATTCTCTTTGATTTCATGATTCACTTATTGATCATTATTGGCATTGAAATCTACATTGAACCACCAAAATGTTCATTGACTTACTGATGTGGCGATGCCATGCCACCGCCCTTCTTTCACCACCTCCTTCAGTTCTCTCCTAAGAACTTACTGATACTGTCTAGCTCTGCACTACTAACTATCCACCTAGAATCCTTTGCCCTGTGCTTTTATATAACATTTATTATAAAAACAACATCGTGAAAAGTAACTCTTCCACTTTACTCAGCACTGATAAGGTCTCAGCTGGAGTATTGTGTCCATTTCTGGGCACCACATTTCCGGAAAGATATGGACAAATTGGAGAACATCTAGAGGAGAGCAGCGAAAATTACTGAAGTTCTAGAAAACATGACCTGTAAGGAAAGATTGAAAAAATTATGTTTGTTTAGTCTGGAGAAGAGAAGACTGTGGAGGGGACATAACTCTCTTCAAGTAAATAAAAAGGGTGATGCATTTGTTCTTCTTAACCACTGAGGACAGAACAAGAAGTAATGGGCTTAAATTGCAGCAAGGGAGATTAGGTTAGACATTAGGAAAGACTTCCAAACTTTAAGGGTAGTTAAGTGCTAGAACACATTACGTGGGGAGTTTGTGGATTCTCTGTCCTTAGAGGATTTTAAGAACAGGTTAGACAAACACCTATCAGAGATAGTTAAATAAAATTGGTCCTGCCTCAGTGCAGGGGGATTGGACTAGGTGCCCAATCAAGGTCGTTTCCAGTGCTGAATTTCTATGATTCAATAATTCAGTTGTTGTTGTTTTTTATTAAACATATCTGTGACCAAAAAAGTGTGCCATGATTAAACAATTTGAATTATTTCTCTTCCTCCTTTCCTTTGTCTGTCATTGGACTTCATTATCATTTTTTACTGCCTGCCTGAAGGCTTGATACTAGGGATACGCTGAGTGCTGCGGCAGTGATCAACACTTTGTAAGATCAGATGTTTAAAATGTAAATTTCTAGTATCGTGCATATCTTATTATAGGTTCTACATAATAAAATAATTAAAGATTGCCACTACGCCAATGTGGCTAACGAAAGATTTGTACAAAAATGTTCATGTCAGCTGCTTATTTTTATTAACTATATATTGATAGTAATGTGCAATGGCTACAATAAATATTTTTTGATAATTTATCATTACACTTAATATAGTGGAAATGCATGCAGTACTGCTGTAGTATATTACACTTTCCACTAGCGTTCTCTAACATATACATGCACAGACATATGCACGTGACTAGTCAAAGATTGAAATTATAATGTTATGTGCTCCTCTGTATAGATCTTCTACACAAGAAAAGGCTCTATTCCTGCAATTCACTACATGTAGGGTTCAGTGGTGCTCCACATGGGTGCAGTAAATTGCAGGATCAGAAGCCCATGTCTGCCAAGCTGAGTAGCACAGTTCAGTGTTTTCTGTTTAGGGCCTTCATTGCAGTATGTTGTATGCAATACTTGTATCCGAAAAAAACCCTGACATGTTAATGCCATGTGACCTATGTATTTAAATCATATATATGCTCCTGTTTTTGTGGCGTTAAAATCCTGCTGTTGCTGTTTTCATATCCTTCAGCCTTGAACATTTCTCAAGGTCAAAAGGCTTGACAGAAAGAAGCCTTAGTCTAAAAAGATATTCTTTTCTGAAACAAGTGTTTTGTGCCTTCTTACTGTACAAGCTAAAAATATTTTTAAAACTTCTATGCAGGCAGTTATGCAAATTACTCTCACTGTTTATCATATTTTTCAAGCCATGTATAATAGGAAATGGCTGGTCTGATCAACACTAGATGTTTTTAAATATCATGGTAATAATCAGTGTTAGCTGATACAATACATTGCAAAACCAATAAAATAGGGTTACTTAAAAATAGCTTGAAATACATCTTCAAATATATATTGACTGTAATTTCCTAGTAGTGGATCCAATATGGTTACATTCAATAGCAACATGAGGAAGCAAAATAGTCCTATTAGCAGGGTGAGAGATGGCAGTTCTCCTTAATATTTATCTCATGTGCTTCAGTGTGGCTAAATTGTGATGATTTTTTATGTTATTATACAAAGTTAATTCTGACTGGAATATTGACTTATTTCACTGTCAAATACAGAATCTATAACTAAAGTACAATGTATAGTACTAATATACAGAGTTAAAAACTAACTCAGTCTTGCTCTTCATAAAAACTGACTTGGCCTAAGACATCCAACTCATCAGAACAAAGCAAATAAACAAAAATAAAATAGAAAAGATAAAATAATGTTCCGCTAAATCTTGACTGCACAAAAAAGTCTTGCAGTGTGACCTGCACATTGCCAAACTCTAGCTAGTCTATCATATCCCTGTATTTCTAATGTGCCTATCACCATGATTTCTGATTGTCAAATACGGAGATTAAAAGATAGGTCTGTTGTTGTCTGACACTAGGCAAGTTGTTGGACTATATTTTAGTTGTTTGACTATAATCTCTGCTGCTCCCTAAGTTATAGCATATAAAATTGCATAGTGAATAAACTCTAAGGGAGAGAGAAGTGTCTTCATGCTCTTCGGAAGCATCCTTTATTGGTGGGATAGGAAGGAAAGGTCTGTGAAAAGAAGAGAGAAGATATTGAACTCTGAAAGTGACAAGATATGAGTTCAGTCTGGTCTGTGGTGGAAGAGGATTTTATAGTGCAGAGCTCTGCTTCTGACTTCCATGAAGCTCATCTTAGGCTCCATCAGCTGCAGTGTATTTGTCCATCATTGCAATGTCAGTAGGTTATATATGAGCTTCCAAGTTAATTCTCATTGAGGGACTTCTAAAGAGACGTTCATCAGGGAATACACTGCTGAAGATGCCAGACACCTAAATTCTAGGCTTCTCCCTCTAAATCTGAATATCCGTGGGTTATTATTCATCAGATAAATAGTATACATTTTTCCAAGTTTTTACATTTATTTCGTGCCCATGTATCTAATCTCTCTGTTCCTCCGTATCCTTTATCTGTGTTCACTGGTGCTTGTAAGACCTCCCAATTTAGTAATAAAATAAGCTATGTCTACTTAAAAATTAAAAGGCATGCATTCACAGTTCAAAATTAAACTCAAGAGGCACATACTTCAGGCAAGACGCCATGGATATGTTGGGCAGCTCATGAGGTTTGAAGAAGCAGTTGGATTTAGCCTGACTTTTATCTTTTAACCAGGACCTTCCCTGACCAATCTTTAAGCCCCTTATTCTCCACCAAACTTGTATTTATTTAAAATTCTATGCATTCTCAAGGCTTACATCCCCATAAGGGACCTCCAGAATGGGGGAAATGTTAAACGGATTCCTTTAGAACAAGATTACAAGCTATTCCTTGGGCCTTCTCCATGGCTGAGGAACAAGTCCCAAAACCAGCATCTGGCTCCCTTATCCCAAATGAAGGTTTACTCCCAAGTCTCTGCAACCTTAACCAAGACAGTGTCCAGCCTGCAACCTTGTCCTTCTAGCTCATGCCATTCTAGTAAATATCACACAAGGGTTTTAGAAAGACAGAAAGTGTAAATTTCTTGATGTTCATATGTAAAAATAACACAGTTCAAAGAATGTGTATTGCTTAAGTAAACCCATATGATACAAGCAAAGTATGTGTTCCTATAGGATGTGTATGCTCAATGTTGTGTTTGTGGGAGGGGGATTGTTCTGTTTTTCTTGTTAAATCCATAGCTTAATAGATAACCTCTTTGCCTTTAAGTATATACCACAAAATATTTGCATTATAGACAAGGCGGTGTTGGTGTAGGAAACTTTAATTTTTGCATTCTCTCTCTCTGTAACCTTAATGTTGAACTCGCATAGGATGTTTTATATGTAATACATTTGAACTCTTTCTCTCTTGAAGCACATTCCCTGTTACAATCAGTTGGTTCAATAGACAAAGTATTGTATTTGAAAAATAATAGTTAGCAAGAGGGAAGGTAGGGCAGATATAGCATTAACCTAATTCAAAATAAAAGCTCTAACAGCATGAAATTACTGCTGTGGAGATTCAGCAGTGTCTTACTTCTTGATTTCTAGAACTATTGTTTTTATAGCTTTTACAGTATATTTAGCATTTGAACTAAATCTTTCCTATTCAGCTTCACTTTAATAAAACTTGCTTTCTAGAGAGTTAATTCTTGTTGAAATACTTACAAGTCTTCATTTTGGGGAGATAACAGAGTTCATGTCATTGTGAACATATTTAATAGGGCTTACTCATACAATATGATGTTATGAGACAAGTTTATTACTTTTCCTGTGCCAATCAGGCAGTTCAGTAGGTGCTCTGATGAGATCATGCAGAAGAACGTGCAAACTAGGATACCACATCTGCACTGAGAAATCAAGTGATGCTGTCTTACTTTTTGCTATGATTTTTTTTTGTTTGATTATGTGGGTAGAATTAAAGCTCAAATATATTAGCCTGTTCTGCAGTAATTTTTCAGTTTAAAAACATTTAACTAAATTTCATTCTAGAAAGTTTTTTAAGTCATTAACTGAGGCAGATGGTTCAATTGTAACTTACAGTAGAATACTTCTGTACTACCATTGAATTAAAATGGGCCATTTAATTGATCCAAATTGTGTATTCATCTTTTAGTGACTAACATCACACACACTTAGATTTAATATGTGAATACTTCAGTGGCATTTATATGTAAACGATATACATTTGGAAGTTTACACTTCCTCTCCGGTTTACTTCTTTATGTGCTGAAGGTTTGATTCTAAGCTCCTTAAATAGATGGGGCTTTATTAGTAACAGTTACAAAATCAGGTCTTGGGTGATGAGAGAAAGTAAATAAGTGGCTTATGGTATTTGAATTTTCAGATCATTTTATTGCACATTTGTTTAGCTGCACATGTTTTACACAGCTATGTGTTTTTTCAGGTTGTTTTATTGGAATTGTGAAGTCATGAAAGAATCACAGGAAGATACCCGCAGCACCTTGGATAATGAGTGGAAGATAAAGAGAAAGCAAAAAGAATGTGGCATATAAAGGGTGTAATACCTGGAGGTATTAACTCTGACTCATATCTGTAAAAATGAGACTAGCTCTCACAAAACACAAGTTATCTTAGACAGTCATCAAGCTTGGAGTCATGCTGTCAAGCTAAGAAATTCACCCCCCCTCCCCTTTCTGACAGGTAATAGAGCATTGGTGAATTATGATTTTCCTAAATTGGAAGCACTCATTTTTACCCATGTAGTTCATCCTTATGAATACATAATAAACATTGCATATTTAATGTGCATTATAATGGGAAACTGACTCATTAGCAAAAAAATGGCAAATTTTAAGGCCTTGGTTCCAAATTGAGCTGGAGCCTCCCAATGCACTTTGTACAATCTGGGAGAAGATGTATTGAATAGCCTTCTTTTGAAGGCCATAATGACATTTAATATAAGGATATCATCTTACTGTTGATATCTTTGAAGAGTCATAAGCAGAAACAGAAAAATGAATGGCGGAAAGGAGTGTGACGGAGGGGACAAAGATGGAGGTCCGCCAGCAGTACAAGTTCCAGTTGGCTGGCAACGTCGAGTGGATCAAAATGGAGTGCTCTATATCAGGTGAGGATTATGTAAATTCTGTGCTCTTTTTTTATTATTTATTTAGTTACTTATTTATTTTAATCATGACAGAAAGCACATACTAGTTTAAGGCAGTGACTCTCCTGATGATGTACAGTAACTTTATGTATTTTTCCTTTTGGAAATATTAGACCAAATGTTCTGCTGGTGTTCATTGGTGCAGCTCTGTCTAAATCAGCTGAGCTGTTCCAGGTTGAACCAGCAGAGAATTTGGCCTAGCATTCATTTTTTGGTGCGGCTTTGTTTTAAAAATTCCAGTATCCAGTTTTAATCACTGTACTTTTTTTAACTAGGCCTGATATAAAATAACATGAATAATTCCCTTCTGCTTCTTATTTTTCTGTGGTTTTGAATTGTTCACATAGATTTTTATAGCTGATAACTATGTCAGATATAACACCACATTCATTTTTTATTATTTAGACCACTTAATACAAACTCAAAATATTTTACATTTACCTCTTTTGCCTTAGTCTTCCTAGATTTATCATAGAATCATAGGACTGGAAGGGACCTTGAGATGTCATCTAGTCCAGTCCCCTGCACTCATCACAGGACTAAATATTATCTAGACCATTCCTGACAGGTATTTGTCTAACCTGGTCTTAAAAATGTCCAATGATGGAGATTCCACAACCTCCCTAGGCAATTTATTCCAGTGCTTATCCACTCTGACAGGAAGTTTTTCCTAATGTTCAACCTGCACCTCCCCTGCTGCAATTTAAGCCTATTGCTTCTTATCCTATCCTCAGAGGTTAAGAAGAACAATTCTTCACCCTCCTCCTTGTAACAACCTTTTATGTATTGGAAAACTGTTATCATGTCCTTTCTCAGTCTTCTCTTTTCCACCCTAAACAAACCCATTTTTTTCATTCTTCCCTCATAGGTCATGCTTTCTAGACCTATAATCATTTTGTTGATCTTCTTTGGACTTTCTCCAGTTTGTCCACGTCTTTCCTGGAATGTGGTGCCCAGAACCAGACCCAGTATTCCAGTTGAGACCTAATCACTGCTGAGTAGAGCAGAAGAATTACTTCTCATGTCTTGCTTACAACACTCCTCCTAATTCATCCCAGAATGATGTTCACTTTTATTTTTGCAACAGTGTTACACTGTTGGCTCATGTTTAGCTTGTGGTCCACCGTGACCCCTAGATCCCTTTCTGCAGTACTCCTTCCTAGGCAGTCATTTCCCATTTTGTATGTGTGCAACTGATGGTTCCTTCCTAAGTGTAGTACTTTGCATTTGACCTTATCGAATTTCATCCTATTTACTTCAGACCATTTCTCCAGTTTGTCCAGATCATTTTGAATTTTAATCCTATCCTCCAAAGCACTTGCAACCCCTCCCGGCTTGGTATCATCTGCAAACTTTATAAGTGTACTCTCTCTGCCATTATCTAAATCATTGATGAAGATACTGAACAGAACCAGACCCAGAACTGATCCCTGCAGGACCCCACTCATTATGCCCTTCCAGCATGACTGTGAACCACTGATAACTACTCTCTGGGAATGGTTTTCCAATCAGTTATGCACCCACCTTGTAGTAGCACCATCTAGGTTACATTTCCTGCGTTTGTTTATGAGAATGCCATGCAAGACAGCTTTACTAAAGCTTTACTAAGTCAAGATATAGCACGTTTAGCGCTTCCCCCTAACCACAAGTCTTGTTCCAAATGTCCATTGTTTTTACATCATTTCTAAACTTCCTTATGCAAGGAAGATAAGAGGATAATCCCTGTAAAGCTGTAAACAACATGAATCTTGAAAAGGTTTGCAAATGTTTGTATATTGGATATAACCATTCTTCATCAAGAACTCCTTCTGCAGCTCTCCAGCTCCTGGCCACAATTGTCCCAACTTTCTGTATGCCAAGTACACTACTGTTTTGCAGATCCAGATATTAGGTGAGTTAATACAGTACAAGAGACCAGAGCTGCAGCCACGCTAAGTTCCTTTCCATCAGCCATAAACAGGAGGCATCCAAATTTTTGCTGCTGCTTCATGTGCTTGTCCACTCTGGGTGTGCACACACTCCAAACATTTGAGGTCGGAGTGTTTTGGCCAGCAATGTCCATTGGGGCCACTCATGTAACCTGACTGTCCTCATGCCCCCATACCAAGGTCAGAAATGCTGAAGTGGGCTCAACCATCACTCAGTACCTCTTACTTCCCATGACTATGTGATGGAGATTCTTAGTGTCTGCATCTGGGCGCATCATTTTTCACAGTCTCTTTTAGATGATTCTGTATGTTACTGATAGGTATGGTTAGTTAGGAAAGTTACCTGTTGACAGATTTTTTATTATTTTTAAAGTTTTGGAAAAACTTCAATCCTTCCCCTTGTTTATCTTATCAGGAACGTCTTCCCAGTCTTGGGGCTTAGAGATGTCCCATACAAAGTTGTCCAACTCTAAGTATTATGCCCTGCTTGTGCGGTGGCAATGCCATTTAAGAATGGGAAACATCAGTTACAGTTTTTGTCTTGGGGAGCCTATATCCCTGACACAGGCTTGGTGTGCAAGTCCTTTTCTAAGAAGACTTTAAAAGGCAAGAGGGCACGTCTAAACATTTTTTGTTGTTGTTATTGGTCTGGGGTATGATCTGGGTAGGGCAGGCACCTCTCAAGAAGTTCCACCTCTGTCCAAAAGTGTCTCTGTGAGTTCTGGCTCCCAGGCTTCATCTTCAAAGACCAGCTTTGGATGCAGGTAGGACTGTTAAAGCTAAGTCTTCAGAGGAGCATCACCCCTCTGAGAAAAGCAAAGGCAAATACCCCCTGGGAATAGGGCCGGCTCTAGGTTTTTTGCTGTCCCAAGCAAAAAAAAACATTTGGTTGCCCCTCGTCCCAGCCCTGGGGTCCCCCCTGCACCTCCCTGCTGCCCCAGCCCTGGGCTCTCCCCCTCCCACACACCCCCTGCTGCCCCAGTGCTGGGCTTCCCCCTTCCCCCCACCAGTGCCCCCCACACACACCTCCTGCCACCCCAGCCCTGGGCTTTCCCCCCGCACACACCTGCACCCTCCTTCCGCCGCAGCCCTGGGTCACTGGTAACTCGCTCCCAGGGCGGGTCATTCAGCAGGAATTTTGTATGTGCACAAAACACAGACAGAATTGGTTCCCATATGGTTACAGAGCTGCAGTAAAGTGGAACAATTTTCAGCTTGTGTGATCGGAGGATATCTGGATGCATATTATAAGACTGTCCTCCATAAATGAGGAAAAGTTGAGGTGCCTTTATTATTCTTTTGTTCCACTCTTTCTTTCTATGGCGAATTTGCCAATGCAATATCACTGTCTTCCTTTTAAACAAACAAACAAACAAACAAAAAGGCAATGGCTGTTGAAAATAGGAATTCCAGTCCTAATAACCACTGGGAAGCATTTTATCCTACTTTTTCTACAGCAAGTTACAGTGGATCAATATATTTGATCTGGGAGAATTGAAGTAACAGCTGCCCAAACTGAGTTTGAGCACTCCTGAATTTTGAGGTGTTCAAATCTGGAAGGCAGGTGCTGGGCGTGGGGGGGCCTGTGGGCTCCGCGAGGGAGCATGGCAGCATGTATGCAGCAGCATGTCTGGCGCTGCGCGGAGCCAGACACGCTGGTCTGAGTGGCACGGTAAGGGGGCTGGGGGGTTGGAGAAGGGGTAGAGGGTTCCAGGGGGGCAGTCAAGGGACAGGGAGCAGGGGGGGTTGGATGGGGCAGAGGTTCGGGGGGGGCAGTCGGGCAGGGAGAAGGGGGGGTTAGATAGGTCAGGAATTCAGGGGGGCAGTCAGGGGACAGGCAGCAGTTGGATTGGCATGGGAGTCCCAGGGGTTTGTCAGGGGACAGGTAGGGTTGAGGTTCTAGTGGCGAAGCTGGGGGGGGCCTCAGGAGGGGGCAGTTGGGGACAAGGAGAAGGGAGGCTTAGGGGCTGGAGTCCCGGGAGGGGGCAATCACGGGACAAGCACCAGCAATGCTTAGATAGGGGGCAGGGGTCCTGGGAGGGGGTGATCAGGAAGGGTGTTGGATGGGTTGGGGTTTCTGTGGGGGGGCAGTTGGAGGGAGTGGATTGTTGCAGGGTGGGGCTACCCTCCCCGTGGAGCGTCCTGTTTTCTGAATGTTAAAATATGGTCTCCCTACCATTCACAGCACTAACAGCACGCTGCCGCATGAAGTCCCCCTCCTTCCTTTCCAGTCGGTAGTGGCCAAGGGAATGCTGGGAAATGTAGTTCTTTCTCTGCTCCAGGGCTGGCTCTATAGGCAGGGAGCTAACAAAGGAACTACAGCTCCCAGAGCCCCCTGTTGGTTCTCAGCTCCCAAGCAGGTGCTTGCTTTCTGGTGCCTAGAGCTGCCCCTGCCTGGGAATTTCCAGTAAAAACAAAGTTCAGGTCACCCCACTGCTCCCAATGAAAGAGTCTCCACACTCTGAGCTCCCTGGGAGCATGATATCGGGACTCCTTCACCGCTTTAGGATTGAAAGTTAATTGTGTCTGGTACTGAGGCCAGACCATCAGGGGCTTCCTCAGCACTGAGCACTTCAGCACTGGCTATTATAGTACCAGTACCATTGATACTGGTCTCTTTGGTGCTGCTCACTTCAGCATGAGTGGGTGAAACTAGACTCATCAGCACTGTGAACCCCAGTGCTGTCTGCTCCCACCCCCAGGTTTACAGGACCACTTCTCTCAGTACCAAGGAAGTATGTAGTACTGAGGGATCTTCAGGTTTCGGATGAGTTGTGATCTCCGCTGCACTTCACAGATCTAAACATTGCCACTATGATAGCAATGCCCTCTACCTCATCAGCACTGGGCTCCTGGCTTAGCATTGTTATCTCTCAACTTACTATGATGCAACCAACCACCCCAGCTTTGGCAGCTCCTCACTGCCCTTCAGATCTACAGTGCTTTTTTTCATCTTCAGATTCCCAACACGGCATGGAGGGATCCCCTATATATTCTCCATGGGACCCCCTTTTTTGAACCTTATGAATACAAGGAAGTGTCAAGGGCTTCAGACACTTTCAGATCTCAGGGGGTATAGGTGAAGGCATATACTCTAGTATCCTTCTTCCTGGCTCCCAGACCCTTTTGCTTGTAATGTTCCAACATTATCCTGTCTTCATCACTCAAGATGTCTCACTTCTGCATGACTTCTGTGAGTGAGAACCTCCTCCCTTACACCATCCCAGGATAACTACAGAGTCTCAGTTTTCAGCCCATGAATCTGATCTCCCTGAGGAACTATTTGAGGAGGAGCAGCCTCAGGCTCAATATCAGACGACGCCAGCTACTATCATCCCATCTGTACTTTGTCACCAAGATGATTACAAGAGCTTTCAAGGTCTGCTCAGACATGTAGCCAATTTCCTTAAGATACCAGTGGAGGACCTACAAGAGATCCCACATAAGCTCTTGAATGTTTTTCTGGCCTCCATGCCTTAGAGCTAACTCATAGCCCCAGCTGTGCCAATTAATCCATGTTTAAAGCACCACTAAACTCAGGTGAGAGGGTTTTGCATATGGACAAGAGTGGGGGTAGAGGTAACACATGAATAAGAATCTAAATTAACTCAGCAGTGTAGATGTAACCTAAGTGACAATTTTTTCCATGGTGTACTTATTCAGAACAGATTGTAACTGTTCCGTTCAGCGCTATGTGACTAGTTAGTTCTGGAATTCCAGAGACAATATTGAAAACTAGGGATAATACTTGTTGAGCGAAGTGATAACTCTGCTCTACAGCCAAAATGCTTCTGAAATAAGTGTAGTCCAACTTTACTAATTCTGGGTCACTGAGAATGAAAATGATGCTTAAAATTGTTGATTGGCTCTAGTTTTCAATATATGCTATTGGGTCAGTATATACGACCCTTGACTTGGGAATGGCGGAGGATAAGTGAGTTATAAAGGGAAGGGATCTCAATTTAAACCAGAAATGACTAAAATACATCTTTGACTGGATCTAGGAATAAATCTATGACTGGGTTTGGACAGTACTTGCTTTTTAGGCAAAACAATGAGTGATGCAATCTGAAGCTTGTGTGAACAGTGCAGATAACTTGTACTATGTTTGTGGTCAAGTGACTTTTGCATCACAAAAGCGCAGTATAACCACTATGGTTAAGAAAGCCTATCACCTTTCTTTTGGCTACAAAATTGGAGATCAGGACAAGAGGTGGGCCCCACACATCTGCTGCAAGACTTGTGCAACAAATCTTCGCCAGTGGTTGAACAGGAAAAGGAAATCTATGCCTTTTTCAGTGCCAATGATTTGCAGAGAGCCAACAGATCATCCCAGCAATTGTTACTTCTGCATAGTGCCTCCAGTTGGGAAAGGTGTGTCAAAGAAGAAAAAGTGGACTGTGCATTATCCAAACATTCCATCAGCTATATGCCCAGTACCCCATGGAGAAGGACTGCCGGTTCCTGATGCACCAGAATCATTCTCACTTGAGTCAGACGAGGAAGAGGATGAAACTTCTGGTCCTGAACCATCAATGTCACAGGACCCACATTTTCTCCCATCCTCCTCCTCTGAACCACACCTCCTAACACAAGGTGAACTGAATGACCTTGTCAGGGATTTAGAACTACCCAAGAGTAAGGCAGAGCTGTTGGGCTCCAGACTACAGCAGTGGAATCTCCTGGCAGGCTATCAGGGCGAATGGAGCCCATCAATGCTTGCAGACTATTGCTGGACAGTGACAAGAGATGCTCCATTTAATGAAGACCAAGAAGCGCCGAGTAGACACTGAATAGGACTAAACTATGTACATAATGGTTTTTTGCCTTTTGTTTCATAATACATTTTATTTATATAACCCTTTTGCTGATTTTTAAAGTGTTACATAAACAGGACAGGTGAAATATTATCATGTAAAGCAACCATAAACACATGAAAAGATCTAGGTTTACAATTTGATTAAAACTCTACTATCTACACAATATACATAGATAAAATGTAAAAACTTAAATATCTTAGAAACAGTAGCCAATCAGTTGTTTTAATTGTCATATTTGAATTCAGCACATCAAAATACATAATAAATATCACATTTTATCTCTGAAGCAGACGGCTTCTCGAAAATTGTAGACCAGTGTAATGAGAGGATCTTGCTTCAATCATCTTATAGTAAAATTATGCCTGAGTCTTTTCAGAGGAGTAAGAGCTGTTTTAAAGTGTTTCAGTTTAGAGGAGGATGCATTTTTCTTTCCAATCTAACTTTTTTCTTTGCCTCAGACCTTTGCTGTATGCTTTTTAAATTACTGTTTAATTTTATTTCTCTTCACATGAAACTTTAATCTAAAAGTTTAACATCCCATGCACTTCAGATTTTATATGATTGTGTTATATACAAAAACTTAAAGTATTGTTATGTTTAATTTTTCATAAATAAATTGGAATGCTCCAGTCAGCTTCAAAAGAAAAATTAATGATTTAAATCTCTGTCATATAGAAATATCATATGCAGTTGTTGACCCTGAGTGTAGCTTAATATTTTTATAATCTAAAATTAGTTGTTCATGTATCTGTGTTAAATGTTTAAATTCTGGCTGTCTCATAGATCCAAATATCAATGTAATAGAGGTGGTTGATTTGTTAGCTTATTCAAAATAGGAGTTTTATTTACGTTTGGCTCTTTATTCTTTTATTCACCAAAAATTCAGCCATCCCACTCTAGTAATGTTAGTTTTTTCTTAATAAAAAGCTTAGACAACCAAGTAACAAAGAGCAGCCTGGAGCAGGAGACCTCAGTCATACAATCTTTCCTCCTTTCATGGATTACTGGTCTGGATGGAACATGATTTCTATTTTTGGCTATGGAAACAACGATCTTCTTTAGAGAGTTACAGAACCCCACGTGTGTAGTAATTGTCCAGTTTATCAGAAACAGAGATTTGGGGCCCCGTGTTTAAGAAGAAGCCAACCTATAATAAGCACAAAAAATATATAACAACTGTCCTCTTGGAGTAACATCTCTTGCTTGTAAACTTAGTTTCAGCAAAATCAAGATGTACATTTAACTGGCCTATGTATCCTCTTGTGATATCCTTCCTTAAATTAGGGTATGATCAGGTGAAGATCAGTGTGCAGGTAGACTGCTGCACCTTCTTGGAGCTCTGTTGACTTTGTAGTGGGGAATCTATGTGGTTGCTACATTCCACCCATGGATCTTATATTGTAACAGGGCCATAAGTGTGTTTGTGCAATGGGACCTTAATTCTGCTTGAGGCCTTAAAGTATTGCTGCAATATTTATAAATAAATACTGATAAATTTGGTTACCTTGTTGGGGGGTTTCTATGTGGCCACCTTCTTGTTTTTGCATTAAAATCAGGGATTTTCTCAGAAATAATGTGTCTGGCACAAACAACTTTGCATCTGCATTTTTTTTTTCTGTAGTGTGATCTTGACCAATAAAATACTGTCTCCTGATGGAAAAACAAGCTATCAAACATAATAAAAATGTAAACCATTTACTATCTTCATTTTTTTTCACATAACTGTACATTAAAACTGTTAGACCTAAAAATATTGATTCATTTATATTATTCCTTTACAGTCCCAGTGGGTCTTTATTATCCTGCTTGGAGCAAGTTAAGACATACCTGCTGACTGATGGAACCTGCAAATGTGGCTTGGAATGTCCTCTCATTCTTCCCAAGGTAAAAAGTAGCTTTAAATGTGTATGCTACAGTGCCTATCAAATAAATTATTATGTCATTATTTCTGCCATGCCATAATTTCATTCCTATTTAAGTGGTACACTTATGAGGACATACCATGCAGTTTAGATCCAAAATACAGGATACTTTTGTTTTTGTGCAGGAGTTGGTTGGTTGGTTGGAGGAAAGAAGTCAGGGCAGTGGGAGTATAAAACCTAGTATGAATACAAATATTTTTCATGATTTTATTTTTATTTAAATTTTCCATTTGTTTAAACATTTGCTTGTAGTGTTGGAAACGTAATGCAATAGGATTGTACTAGTGCATGAGAACCAGAAAATGAAACTGACTAATCAGGAACACCGCCGGCTTTTTTGGCGCCCTAGGCAGCGGAAGGTCCCGCCCCCAAAATACTGCCAATGACCGGGGCAGCCAAAGATCTGGCCGCCGCGGTCACCACCCCGCAAATGTTAGTGCCGTAGGCGACTGCCTAGGTTGCCTAATGGGTTGCGCCTGCCCTGTGACTAATATAGTAGTTTCAATGAAAGCTGATGACACTCAGCACCTTCCGTAGAATTCTCAACACCTTTGGGTTCTGGCCAATAATTTGTTTTCTGCTTATAAAATATGCATTATTAACATACATTGAGTGCCACCACTCTTATATAGCTCTTCTTTATATTTACATTCCATAAAGAACTATGTAAGAGTAGCTTTTCTGTAATATCCAAAAATTAGGTCAAGTATTGGTAAAATCCTGAAATTCATAATACTGATATTAATGTACAATCATAAACTATTGTTCTTAATCCCAACCACCTATGGGATCTCATTTTTTTTAAACTAGATATATAGTGCACTAATGCTGCTTTCTTTAAAATTCTGTTAAAATAAAATAAAGGGCAGGTTGCATACCTTTATTTGCTGTCTATATTTATCAAAATTATCATTGGTTTAACAGTAATCGATGCTGCAATGCAGTTGGGACATAGATTCTTTCTCCTTCCCCATCACCACTCACCGAAACACACACCTCAAAAGAGAAATGTGGTAAATTATTTCCCTCCATCCTCCCTTACCACGTAGCCTCATTACTACTGCACCCAGCCTTAGGCATCCACTCATTTTTTAGTTATACCAAAACTATGGTGCTCTTTCATATACCCTCTCTAACCCAGCCCTCTCTTGATCAGTGGCTGGCTATTTAAACTGCTTTAGGAATTCATTTTCTCGATGAGTCTCCTCTAGTTGGGTGGACAGAGAAAGGAGGAGATGTGAGTGGTGGGTGGAAGTGAGAGAGGACCAACCCTCCATGGTGGAAGCAGGAAAAACAAGAAGGCATATACCACGCATCACTGTCTGGATTCAGCAGACTCTTTCTGCAGCTGGAGTGCAGGATCGCCAGCAACATCCAATAAAGGAGATTTTAGGACAGTCTAGGGGTGAGACAA
Organism: Gopherus flavomarginatus; assembly: GCF_025201925.1. NCBI lineage: Eukaryota > Metazoa > Chordata > Testudines > Testudinidae > Gopherus > Gopherus flavomarginatus. The sequence goes on along the minus strand of NC_066626.1, from coordinate 56,556,351 downwards.
GAGATCCTCCAAAACATGCTAAAAGGCTGATGTACCATGAAATGTAAGACATGTGAAGGGGATTATTTAAGGAATTAAGGCACATTTAGTTTTAACCTGATTGCATTTCCAGTTCAGGTATATTTTTGGAGTTTGCTACCTTTTGTTATGAAAGTATCTAATATTAGGATTATTTTTTTCAGGTATTTAATTTTGATCCTGGAGCTGCTGTGAAACAGAGAACTGCTGAAGATGTTAAAGCAGATGAAGATGTCACTAAGCTATGCATCCATAAACGGAAAATTATTGCTGTGGCTACACTTCATAAAAGCATGGAAGCTCCGCATCCTTCACTGGTTCTTACTAGTCCTGGGGGTGGAACAAGTGAGTAATATTATTCAAGAAAAGAAAGATTAATTTGACTACATGATTTTTAAAAATTAGAAATTACTTCTCTAAAACAGTAAATAACTAATTTCAATCCCCTATGCTGATGAAACCTTAGGGAGGAGAATTTTAAAGTAGAAAAGTAACAACAAATCCAAATTTAAGATACATACAGAGATGTTAACAGACACAACTGTACATGGTACATATTTACTTTAGTATTTTTGGAGTACTATTTATGATTTTAAAGGTCTGCCTTAATACATATCTGCAATGTGTAACTAATGCTCTAAGAAGCCTTAACTTTGGAGTTTTGTGACTGCTATGCATTTCTATTTTCAGCTTTATCATTGCATGAATGTACTGTAGTGTTCTTCATGTAGTTTTTGTATTATATTTCTATAAAAGGAAAGAAGAAAGAAAATAATATGCGTATCCCCAGCCAACTAATCCCAGCTGCCCAGTTTTCCCTACGTTCCTTCCTGACTACACTGTTATCCATCTCCCAGTTGAAGAAACCCTTCCAATACATAGCTCTTCCCAAAACTAAGTGCCTCAGCAAATATAAGAAGATTGCTTCTTTAGAAAGGCACACTTCCATACATTTTAATATGTATCTATAGGCCACATTCCATGATATGTACTTGCATAGATTTGATTTTGTTATTTAATCATAGAGTCAAATGTTACATGCATTTGAATGAGCCATATGACTGCTGTTCAAACATACACATTTATGTATATTTTGTGGAGGCTGGGTTAGTTTCTGCAGCTGTTAAGGGGCAGTGGAAGACAGTTTGTCATAATGGTGTAGTGGGGAGAGACTGGCAACCAGGGTGAATGCCTGGCCTGTCACTGCAGTTTGTGTGCTGGCCTTGTGGCTGGTAGGATTCCCAGGCATCAGGTTTTCATCTGGAACACCCTCTCTAAAAGGGACCCTGGAAGCTCCAGTCAGCACAGCTGACCAGGCCACTAAACTCCAATTGGCTGCAGTGGGGCAGGCAAGTTCCATTCCCAACTCTGTGTGGCTCCCGAGAAGCGGACAGCATATCCCTCCAGCTCTTAGGCAGATGAGTGGACAGAGCTCCCTTCCACACTCTGAACCCCTTGACCCTAGCCTGGAGACACTTTCTGTAGCCCAAAATCCTCATCCCAACCCCATCCCACAGCCCTCACCCTGCCACACATACACCCCAACCCTCTGCCCCATTCCAGAGCTCCCTCCCACACTCCGAACTCCTCGGCCCCACCCCTCAGCCCATACTCCATGCCCCTTGACTCCACCTCCAGCCCGGAGCATCCTCCTGCACCCCAGTCCCCTGCCCCAGCCTGGTAAAAGTGAGCAAGGGTTGGGGAGAGCAAGCAACAGAGAGACGGGGGATGGAGTAAGCAGGGGTGAGGCCTCAGGGCAGGGGTGGGACAAGGGTGTTTGGTTTTCTGCAATTAGAAAGTTGGCAACTCTAGTCACTGGGGAGATGGGAATTTACTACTTGTCAATGGGGGGATTTATATGCGCCTTTGCATATATTTGAATGTGCAGTCTCTCTTAACCAAATTAAATTTTGCATGTTCTGAGGCTGCATGCCAAGAATGCAGTGGTGCTCTGTAAGGTGAAATGAATGCAGTCTGAGGTGCAAATACCTAAAGTAAGCCAACTTGGCAGAAAAGCGTCCGTACTTGTTTCTGCTGTTTATGATGCCATCCCTAAGGCAAAAAGAGGAAATAGAGGATTTAGAAAAAATAGATATTGATTGGTAGGTAGAAAAGGAAAACAATCTTTATCTATGTGTGAGAACTAGTACTGAGGCTGGAATTTAATTTATTATGCACTCACAGTATATCTGTAATGCAAATGTACACAGTTTGTATATATGTACACATGTGTACACGCTCTAAATAAGGCCCCTCACCCTGAAAAATAAAAGAGGGAGAGAGAGTCCCCTTCCAACTCCCTACCTGGAACTCAAATCCTAACATACTGACCCTGTAGAGCAGGGATCGGCAACCTTTGCTGCAGAGCCTTAATAAATAAATAATACGACGACGACAACAATAGCATCATATCTGCAATTCAGAGGCAAAATAAATAATTTTATATTCACTTAATTGAAAGGATTTTGTTTAAACTTTTCAAAATTAAATATCTTTTTCATGTTGATATATCCATTCATTCTAAATAATTTGATCTGCTTTTTTTCTTTTTGTGTTTTTGATATTCTAATATCATCATATACTCAAAGTATTGTTTAGTCCTACCATTGTGTACTTTCAGCATATTATTTTTTAAAATATAATATTGATAAACATGATTGCCTAGAATTAAAATATAAATAATTAAAAACACATGTGGTTTCTCAATTACAATTAGAAACAGAAAAGCTGACTTCAAATTTTAATGAAAAAAGATGATACGTTTAAACTTATTGTTTTAATTTTACATTTAATAATCAATGTAGAAGCTCTTTAAGAGCCAAATCATATGGTCCAAATAAAAGCCGTGGAAAGCCCTGGGTTGTTCCGCTACATAGACAAGTCTGCGTTGCAGCTGGAAGTTTGCCTCCTGGCCTGGGCAAACATACTCACCTTTGCCCTGCTTGAACTAGCATGCTTAAAACAGCAGTGTGGATGTTGCGGCAGGGATGCAGCTTAGCCTAACCACCTGAGTTCAGACCTTCAGGGTTGGGCAGGCTTGGATTAAGGCAGCGAGCCCAAGCCGTCATTTGTGCCAGAACATCCACATTGCGATTTTAATTGAACTAGCTTAACCAGTGCTACCGTGAACCTGTCTACCTGGGGAAGGCACGCTTCCAGCTGCTATGTGAACATACCCCATGAGCAGTAAGTGTGAAAAGGGGCTTTCAGGTGATTGGCCATACTCCCTTACAGAGTGTGATGCAGCGCTTCCATGGGTTATTGCAGCTTGGAGAACAGCCAGATGCGGGACTGGGAAGATTCTATATCCAGCCTAGAGACTTTCCAGCACAATGCCCACTTTATTCAAGCTGCATATTGGGGAGAGAATTTAGCCCTGATTGCCTATGATGGTTATTTTCATGGTTTCTTGTTTTATTTCAGGGGGAACTGGAAGCAACCCTTACGATTAGCTGCCTAGTGCTTTTCATTATAAAAGTTTCTTGGGATTTTTTATTTTTACTTTTTTGAGATGCTTGAACTTCTCTGTTGTTTGCAACAGGCCTTTGAAATTTCACTCAGGTTTGACTGACTTATAGACTATTTAAAAATCACCATTTCCCTTCAGTTGTTTGCGTTCCACAGGAAAACTTTGGTATCATGGCAAAATAATAACTGCACACAAACATTCTAAAGAGTTCAGCCCAAGTCAATGCCGAAGCAGCAACAGCAACACAACCATACACTGTACTGAGAATGCCTAGGAGCTGCAAGAGCAGCTATTGTGGCAACAATTGTGGAAGAGCTGGACTGGGAGCCACCACCTCCAGTACACTCCCAGAGCTGGCACGTGACTCCGTCCCATATTTTTCCCTCATCAGCTATTAGCTACCCTTACTTTTAGGGGAATAAAGAGAGAGATGCAGGTCTCACCCTGTAAGCCCCTCAGTCCCAGTACATGGCCTCCAGCAGCCCGTCCTCTACTCCCATATGGAACAGGAGCCCCTCCTTTCCTGTGGAGTGGGGTGTGAGAGAGAGCAGAAATGGGCACAGCATATGCCCACTGCACCCAGCTCATGATGCCACATGCCCATTTTTCCTTTGGAATAACCACCTTCTGCTGCTGCCAGCTAACCTACCTGTAGTTAGAATCATAGAATATCAGGGTTGGAAGGGACTTCAGGAGGTCATCTAGTCTAACCCCTGCTCAAAGCAGGACCAATCCCCAGACTGATTTTTGCCCCAAATCCCTAAATGGCCCCTTCAAGGATTGAACTCACAACCCTGGGTTTAGCAAGTCAATGCTCAAACCACTGAGCTAACCCTCCCCCCAAAGGATAGTTAGTCTGGTAGCTGAAGTGGTAGCAGCCTGTGCTGAGGTGCTGAAAGTTTGGGGGTCAAACCCTGATGATGATTACGGCTGTGTGTCTGTCACAGAGGTTACAGAAGTCACGGATTCCATGACTTTCTGTGACCTCCATGACTTCTACAGCGGCCAGCAGCAGCAGTCTGGCTGTGTGTGAGGGAGCAAGGAGTTGGGGTGCAGGGTGGTGCTTACCTGGGGGTAGGGGGCTACCTGGCTTCCACTGGCATATCCCTGCAGCTCCTAGGCAGAGTGACCAGGAGGTCCATGCACTGCCTGTGCCCACAGGTGCTGCCCCTGAAGCTCACATTGGCTGCCGTTCCCAGCCAATGGGCGCTGTGGAGCCAGTGCTTGTGGCAGGAGCAGCGTGTGGAGCCCGCCTAGCTACCCCTCCCCCTACAAGCATCAGGGACATGCTGGTCAGAGACAGGTAGGGCGCCTGCCAGCCCGAAAAGCCCTCCCTCCTGCTCCTGGCACCAGCAAGGGTCCTGGGGTGCCGTTTTAGTTAGGGGTATATAGTAAACGTCAAGGACAAGTCACGGGCTGTGAATTTTTGTTTACTGCCCATGACCTGTCCATGACTTTTACTAAAAATACCTGTGACTAAAACGTAGCATTAATGATGATGTGTGAGAGGAGGAAGGTTATTACAGTTACATAAAACATTGTTTATACCTATCTTCTAGGGGGGTAATTATGAAACAATGTAGTTTTTTCTATGCCAAAAGAAAGTTATTTGAATAGTAAAGTCAAACACTTGACAGTTAGGAAATGACTCATGTCCGATTGCCCATGCAACCTCAGTTTTGCTTCTTTTGTTTTTGTACTATTTTTGAACAGGCAACCATAAATCTGGGATTTCCTAACTTTTGAATATTTGCTTTGGAATCTAAATCACTTTTTCTTTGTTTTTTTATGTAATAGCTATAGATGTATATGAATGTGTAAAACTTAATTTTTAAACAGATTTCTAAATAGTAATTACTGTTTCTTTAATATCAGGTGCAACTCCAGTAGTACCTTCTCGAGCAGCAACTCCAAGATCAATGAGGAATAAATCACATGAAGGAATTACATATTCTGTGATCCCAGAATGTAAAACGCCTTTCAAGTTAATGATAGGGGCATCTAATGCCATGGGTAGGCTTTATGTACAAGAAGTGACTGGAAGCCAGCAACAAGATCTCCATTCTATCTATCCTAGGCAGAGATTGGGCAGTAATGATCATGGACAGAAGTCTCCATATCGTGGCAGTCATGGTGGAATGCCTAGTCCAGCTTCATCAGGATCACAGATATATGGAGATGGCTCAATCTCTCCTAGGACTGATCCACTTGGAAGCCCTGATGTTTTCACAAGGAACAATTCCAATTTTCATGGAGCACCCAACTCTAGTCCTGTTCACATGAACAGGACTCCTTTATCTCCACCTTCAGTAATGCTACATGGTTCTCCAGTTCAGTCATCCTGTGCAATGGCTGGAAGGACTAATATACCTCTTTCCCCAACCTTGACCACAAAAAGCCCAGTAATGAAAAAATCCATGTGTAATTTTTCAGCTAGTATGGAACTACCACGAGCAATGTTTCACCATAAACCACCCCAAGGCCCACCTCCACCTCCTCCACCTTCTTGTGCTCTTCAGAAAAAGCCATTAACATCAGAGAAGGATCCACTTGGCATTCTTGACCCTATTCCTAGCAAGCCAGTTAATCAGAATCCTGTTATCATTAACCCTACTAATTTCCATTCTAATGTCCATTCTCAGGTACCTGTAATGAATGTAAGCATGCCTCCTGCTGTTGTCCCTTTGCCAAGCAATCTCCCTTTGCCAACTGTAAAACCTGGTCACATGAACCATGGAAGTCATGTACAAAGAGTTCAGCATTCAGCTTCAACCTCCCTCTCTCCTTCACCAGTGACATCCCCAGTTCATATGATGGCATCTGGGATTGGAAGGATTGAGGCATCTCCCCAAAGATCACGTTCATCTTCCACATCATCAGATCATGGAAATTTCATGCTGCCTCCAGTAGGACCACAGTCATCTTGTAGTGGTATTAAAGTTCCTCCCAGGTCACCAAGATCAACAATAGGATCTCCAAGACCATCTATGCCATCAAGCCCTTCCACCAAGCCTGATGGACTTCATCAGTACAAGGACATCCCTAACCCAATAATTGCTGGAATGAGTAATGTACTAAATCCTCCAAGCAATGCAGTTTTTCCTACTGCATCTGCTGGAAGTGGTCCCCTGAAGAGTCAGCCTGGTTTGCTGGGAATGCCTTTAAATCAGATCTTGAATCAGCACAATGCTGCCTCTTTTCCAGCAAGTAGTTTACTCTCAGCAGCAGCCAAAGCACAGCTAGCAAATCAAAATAAACTTGCTGGTAACAACAATAGCAGCAGTAGCAATTCTGGAGCTGTTGCCAGTGGTGGCAACAATGAAGGACATAGCACTTTAAACACCATGTTTCCTCCTGCTGCCAACATGCTTCTACCAACAAGTGAAGGCCAAAGTGGTCGAGCAGCACTACGAGATAAACTGATGTCTCAGCAAAAAGACCCTTTGAGGAAAAGGAAACAACCAACTACCACAGTATTGAGTTTGCTTAGACAGTCTCATTTGGATAATTCTGGAGTTCCTAAACCTGGATCTGATTTGATAAGAAAGCAAAATCAAGGTTCATTTCCCATCAGTTCTATGTCTCAGTTACTTCAGTCCATGAGTTGTCAAAGCTCTCATATGAGCAGCAATAGTACCACTGGTTGTGGGAGCTCAAATACTGTTTTGCCTTGTTCTGCTAACCAGATGCATTTTACAGACACCAATATGAACTCTGGCACTCTTCAGAATTCATTGACACAGAGCTTACCTTTAAGAGGGGAAGGTATGCACTGCCAGAATGCAAACACTAACTTTGTCCATGGTACTAGCCCCGGCCCAAACAACCACCTTGCAGGCTTAATAAATCAGATGCAGGCTAGTGGGAACTGTGGGGCGCTCAATCAGTCAGGAATGGCTTTAGGAAATTCATTACATCTGAACCCACCTCAGTCAAGAATCCACGCATCCTCCACTCCACTGATACCAAACAGCATTGTTAGCAGCTGTAATCTAACAAGTCCTCAAGCAGGTAGGTTTCCTTTTAAAAGAGTACCCAAGTGTCTGACAGTTTTGAACTCTGTTATGAATTGTTTCTAAATGTATATTTTCATTTAATCACATAGGCATAAAAAGTATGCTTATCTCAGACTGATTACCAAAAAAAACCCACAATCAAACTAAGACAAAAACAGCAGTAGAATAAAATCAGCTTTTCTTTACACCAAAGCATATGAGTTCATAACACCTTTTGCTCAGAACAGGCACACCCATGAATCTGTGAGTCGCTCCTTTATATGGTTTGGGCCTCTGATCTTATCCTCATATAACAGGTGTTTAGCTGATTGCCATATTTGGGGTCAGGAAGGAATTTTCCTCTGGGGCAGATTGGCAGAGGCCCTGGAGGTTTTTCGCCTTCCCCTGCAGCATGGGGCATGGGTCACTTGCTGGTGGATTCTCTGCAGCTTGAGGTCTTCAAACCACAATTTGAAGACTTCAATAACTCAGGCATAGGTTAGGGGTTTGTTATAGAAGTGGATGGGTAGGGTTCTGTGGCCTGCTTTGTGCAGGGGGTCGGACTAGATGATCATATTGGTCCCTTCTGACCCTAGAATCTATGAATCTATGTTCACAAAACCTGGAGTGCCCCCCTCCCCATTAACTCCTACAAAACTCTAATCCTCCCAATAGATTAAATCGATACACCTGTCCAGACTGATAAAAACCTCAGCTGTCCCCAGACATTGCCCAAATAGATCAGTTTTGTAACATATCCAAAAGGTCAACAGATTTGGGCTATTTAAGACCAAGGGGAGTGAATTTCTAAGTTATGCGGCTGTGGTACTATGGCACAGGAGACAGAGAGAGTTCTCAAGTGATCAGGTCTCAATATGATTAGAATTTTATATGTCCTAAGCAACACCTTTCAACTCTACCCAGAAATCCACAAGCAGCCAAGACAGTCTCTAGAGCACTGCTCATGGTCATGGCAAGATACGCTTATTAAGCGGACCACTGCCTTCTACACCAGCTTCAGTTGCTGGATTGATTTAAGAGGAAGCCCCATGTAGAACACATTTCAGTAGTCTAATCAACGAAAACTTGGATAAAGGTAACACGGTCCATGTCCAAGAGTGGAGGTTGTAACCTCCTGACCAGACACAGATGGGAAAAAATGCCATCATGGATGAGTAACAAGATCCCAAAATTGCGGTTAACTGACAAGCGGCAGGCAAACACCCTCAGTAACAGAAACCAACATAATCATTTTCACATTCTGTGGCTGCTTCTCCAACCTACCAACACCATCTGAGTCTTCTTTGGATTGAACTTCTGCCAATTCATTCAAATCTATGCCCAGTCCCTACCCAACACTACAAAAGAAGCTCAGCCGCATCTTCTGTGTTGGATAAAATGGAGATAGAGAGCCGAATATCAGCAAACTGAAAACACTTCCATCCCTCCCTTTCACAAACACTCCCTGTATATCTTGAGCACTGATGGCATTAAGTCCTTTGTCTAATGATTGACCAATTCCAATCCTTCATAACATGTTGTTTTGCTAGGGGATGATAATTATCTTTTGATTTTGAGGTAAGTCCATTTCCTCTAAGTTATTTAGCAGACAGGCCTTGGAATTATACAGACCTGAACTTTCTAAGCATGTTCTATAACAAATAAGCTGGTACTAAAAGTTAGCAGTCCATCTGCACTTCTGTTATTTTTAGGATCACCCACTACCATACCATGCCACTATAGTTTTTTGTCAATCACAGCAGGATGATAGCTATTGTATAAGAAATTAGGGAGTGTCAGACATATACAGTCTATACCAATGTACAAGAGAGATTTAGCCAAAGAAGTTTGCTGCAGATTTTGGATCCTCTGCTTTATTTGAGTTTAGTTTTGTGGGGGGGAGGGTTGGTTTTTTACATATTTTAGTTGCTAATTCACTGTGAAACAGTTATTCCATACTTGGTTTTATATGCCCGTTTGAGTGACAAGTAGTCCTAATCTTTACTAATCAGAAACTACCTACTGTGGTAAACAGTTGGAAGAATCAACAAGCACTAGATAGCTGGCTATTTGCCTGTGCTTTTAATAATACTTTAGATCACAGAGGGTCAGATTCTTCCTCCCTAACTCATGTTTTCTTATTCCACAAATAGCACCTTTTATTTCAAGGTACTCTTAAGCATAAGGATGACAACATTTGGCTCTAAAAGTGAAATAAATTTAAAAAAAATCCAATTTAATATTCATGCTTTGTTCTTTTTGCATTTCTCTCAGCTTGAGCAATGAAAATCAGTTAAGTCAATTTCATTTTTCTGGTTCTCAATTCTGCAATATTTTGATTGCAAACACTGTTCAAAAACAACTGAAGTATAGAGGGAGCTGGCTAAAACCCCTACCATATAGATTATCTATCACTTTCCATTACTAAAGTTCCTAACTCCTCCACTGCTTGCAGCAAGCCTTTGAAATTAGGTCATGGAATTTCCTTGAGGCTAGGGCCAGGCCTTTTCTGTTCATCCCATGAAATCTTGTTTAAATTTGGCTGTTATAAGGTGTTGAAAATTGTCATTTCCCATCTCTGATTTGTGGTGCTCCTCCTAATTTTGCAGCATAACAAAATCTCTGTGTAATCTGAGGCTGGGCCACCAAGACTACTATTACAATAGCAATTAACACTGGAAACCCTCGGAGCAGAAACTGCCCTGCTGTGGCTGAAAGAGTGGAGGGATGAGAAAGGGGAAAAGTGAGCTGTGCTAGCTGAGCCACATCCAGGAAGGCTCCAGCACATGCCCCCTTTTCTAGGATACCATTTGGAGCAGGAACTCACCGCCACTTGCCATGGACACTAGAGTTCTAGATTCACTTCTTCTGATGACTAACGTTAATATTTCCATACCCTTCACATCACATCTCTCACTGTTAATGAGTGCTTCCTACCCCATTGCGAGTTTACACAAATTGAAGATGGATTCCAGCTCTCTAATGTGGCAGCCCCAAATTAAAGTCACTAAGCCCCACTGCCTCTCAGAAATAATCTACCATATCTTTGTCCTTGGCTATGCTGTCTGTAAAACAGGGCATAGATAACCCACTGTATCACTATATGGTGCATCCTCCTATAGTGGCTAGTTTACACAGGCTAACAGCTTTCTCTTGCTGCTAGCGAATATAGTTAGTCCAGTAGCTCTAGTTGTGGCCCTCTGGGCTGCAGTACTGAAGATGCAGGGTTCAGATCCTGATCATGATGCATGTGTTTGTTGTAAATTGTGGATGGTAATACTTGCTTATCTGCCAAGGGAGTTGTGAAGCTAAATTCATTATCTCTTGGGGGAGCTGTGAAGATTAAATTTATTAATATTTATGAGACACTTGGAAAAAAATTATTACATATTCAGTATGGGGTTTGGATGGTGTTCAGTGAATAATGCATCGGGCTACATATTGACTGAGAAAATATAACGGCTTTATTCCTAGAGCACCGTCCATCCTCTGCACTGAACGAGGCCGGGGTCTTGTGGAAAAAATAGTGTGTGATCGTATAATTAAAGACTGCATCGTAGTCCATATACATAAAGGGGCATTACCCAGTTTCTAGATGGTTTTGCTACCCAAATAACTTCCTTTTAATGTAGTTTTTGTATGCAGTTGAAACATAACAATTAGTGGAACATTTTAAATGGCTTTAGGTTTTGAAAAAGTTTGAGGTTTGAAATAGTAACAAGGAAGAACAGACTAGCATCCGGGGGTTGGAAGGGAAGTATGCAGGGTGGTTATGTGAATTTACCAAGAGATTTATATAACAAATTAAAGAAAGAAATGTGCATAATATGATTCTAACCAGGAGAAACCATTTACACTCATCTAGAAAGGTGGTTTTACACATTTTTAACTCTTTTTCCAGATTTTGTCACACATTCCCTGGTTTGGATGTTAACAGGTCAGATTACTGTCCAATATCCTTAACAAATGAGGGCTGAAAGATTCAGGGGAAACTTCCTGCTTGAAGGATAGAACAAATTCTTCCAGAGTTAACCCATGTCCATCAGGTCAATGTTGTTGTTCATTTACTCTTTGTGCAACAGTCTCACCTAGAGGCCCTGACTGAGTTCAGGGCCCTGTTGAACTAGGCAATGTCCAAATACAGAGTTAGATATGATCCCTGTCCTAAAAAGCTCACAATTTAAAGAGACAAAGGATAGTTGAAAACAGTATTATCTTCATACTCATTTTACAGCTGGGGACAGAGGTGCGGAGATGAAGTGACTTGCCTATAGTGGTGTTTGGTCTCAGAGTATGAGAGGGACAAGATGGGTGAGGTAATATCTTTTATTGGAGCACCTTCTGTTGCTACCTCACCCACCTTCACTTGCCTATAGACATACAGCAAAACTGTGGCAGAGCCAGCAATTAAACACAGAGCTCGTAAGGTTCAGTCTAGTACCTTAACCACAAGACCATCCTTCCCCTCTGAATATAAAGGTGTTATTAACTGACCTAATCACCACATCAATCATCTACGCCATTAGATGTGGCTACAACTCTTAAAAAAGGAACGCCTTGATAGGGTGAGCTGGAAGCACTTACTTGTTACTGTAAAGTTTGTGGTAGGTGAAGCATTTTGCAGGTGGGTTTTATTTCCCTATATTGATTTAGGTGCCTCTGTTCTTGAATGTTCGTTCCTAATAAGTGCTAACAAATTTTAAAGGGACTCAGGAATGCCAGCCCCCATCTCCCTTGTTATTTAACTGAGTCGTTGACTGAGGGCTTGTCTTCACTACTAGGGTAACTCGACCTAAGTTACGCTTCTGCAGCTACATGAATAACGTAGCTGGAGTCGATGTGGTCTAGGTTGACTTACCACGATGTCTTCACTGCGCTGCATCAATGGGAGAGACTTACCTTGCTCTTCTCAGATAGCTGGATTACCAGGGTCGACTGGAGAGTGCTCTGCCGTCAGTTTAGTGGGTCTTCAGATTCAGCGGCATTTTGGCAGATGCTCAACCGCCGCCACAGTCCTTCCAGATGAAAAGGCTGGGGACCACTGCTCTAGGTCCTCGCATCCAGACTAAGTCTTTCTGCATAACATAAGATACAGCCTTTCCTATCCATGCACAAAATATAAACTCTTGTCCAGGCTCTCATCATGTTGCATCTTCATTATTGCAACATCCTTACCTCTTGACAAATGCAATCTTGAACCACTTGTATCTATTTCAGAATGCTGCTGCAAAGATCGTTTCCCTAGCCCATCTCTTTAACCATATCACCTTCTCTTTGCATCTCTCTGTTGGCTCCCTTTTTGCTATCATAGCAAACTTAACCTATTTCTCTTCACTTTAAAGGCCCTTCACAACCTATCCCTACCCTAGCTATCATTTCTTATTTAGTATCAAAAGACCAGCTCTCACCTGAGATGAGCCACTGATGCCAGTCTTCAATGTCCACTTGTTAAATTTTCAAACAAGCACCTTTGTGCTTTCTCCCATGTTGCCCCTCATGCTTTAAAGGAATTCCTCCATTATCATCAACCAAAGTAACTCATTATCCTCCTTTAGATCTCTTCTTAAAACTCCTCTATCGTGAAGCCTACAAAATACCAACAAGTTAGGTTGCTGGAGTGCAGAAACCGCTGTCTGTCATGCTGACCAATATTGTCTCATTGTTACCTTGTACTCCCCCCTCTCTCTGTCTATCCATCCATTTTCTCTTATTCTTAAGAGAAAGCAGGGAAAGAACTATTTGTCCTGTGTTTCTACAGCACCTAGCGCAGCAGAGTCCTGGTCTATGGCTGGGGCTTCTCAGTGCTATTATAATACAAATAGATAATAGTAAGGCAGCTGAAGTGAGAAAAACTTATATCAGTAGAATTGGATGCAAGGAATGCAAGGATATTTATATATATATTGATATTACAGGCATGTAATGCAGATTTATATTTTTAAATCAGCAACAGAAACAGTAACAATTAAAGTGTATATAGGCCCTTTTAATGTTTGCAAGAGGAACTCTCCTGGCTCTCTACTACTTTGTCACAGGGTTTCCTGCAACAATACCTGTGGGAATGAGGACATGGTCACTGAGTCCTGGGAGAGAAATGGGTCACATTTAAAAAAAAAAAAACAAGAAAAAGGCCCATGCTGCTGACTCATGTTACATGATCAGAATGGGCTAAGATTGCCCTCAATAAGCAGTTCCAGTTAGCCTCTTTCTCAGATGTAAGAGCACAGGTTTACTGGGTGGCAAGGCTCTGTGGGAAGTATTTAAACCCTGCCCTCTGGCCTATTGGAGAAAGATCAGGAAGGAAGCATGCCTTACTGTTGGATCTCTCCTGAAAGCTATGGGCAAGAAAAACTCACTTTCCTTAGGGTTTTTTGGTATAATCCTTTTGATTTATAATGGGGTTTTGAGGCAGACACCTGTAATAGGTATCTGAGCTAAATTCTTATATGCTGTGGTAATGTTTTACTGATTTTTCATTAGTGAGTTGAAAAAAGCCTCAGACAGGGACCATAAGAACCTAAGAATGTCCATACTGGTTCAGACGATCTAGCCCAGTATCCTGTCTTCCGACCATGGCCTGTGCCAGGTGCTTCAAAGGGAATGAACAGAACAGGACAATTTCGAGTGACACCCAGAGGATGGGGTTGCTTCCTGGGCCATCTTCATTAATAGCCAGTGATAGACCTATCCTCCATTAACTTATCTAATTCTTTTTTTGAACCCAGTTATACTTTTGGTCTTCACTACATCCTCTAGCAATGAGTTCCACAGGTTCACTGTGCATTGTGTGAAGAAATACTTCCTTCCATTTGTTTTAAACCTGCTGCCTATTAATTTCATTGCATGATCCCTGGTTCTTGTCTTATGTGAAGAGATAAATAACACTTCCCTATTCATTCTCTCCACACCATTAACCATTTTTTTAGACCTTTACTATATCCCCACTTAGTTATTTCTTTTCCAAGCTGAATAGTCCCAGTCTTTTTTATCTTTCTTATTTATGGAAGCTATTCCATAACCCTAATCATTTTTGTTGTCCTTCTCTGTATCTTTTCCAATTCTAATATATCTTTTCTGAGATGGGGTGTCCGGAACTGCACACAGTATTCAAGGTGTGTGGATGTACCATGAATTATGAAGTGACATGATGTTTTCTGTCTCTTTAGCTATCTCTTTCCTAATGGTTTCTAATGTTATTAGCTTTTTTTTGACTGCCACTGCCCATTGAGCAGACGTTTTCAGAGAACTATTCACAATGATTCCAAGATCTTTTTTGAGTGTAACAACTAATTTAGACACCCATCAGTTTTAATTCAATTTAAAACAAAGAAAAAGGTAAAAGAGAAATTCCCTCAATGTTACTTTGATAGCTATTTCAGCTTATTATGAGTGTGATGAAGGTAGACCAGTTTCCATGTGGTCCCTTGTTTCACAAGGTTCATGTCAGGCTTGATGCCTTTGAAATCCCTACTTAAACAGTCTTCAGTGTCATGGGTTATTAATGAGGTCCAGACTAAACTGGGGAAAGCTGTTTTTATCTACTCTGTACCTGTGATCTTACATTTCTTGTACGGAAGTTAATTTTCTTAGTGGCAGTGAGCTCAGTTTGTAGAGTGAATATGCTTTGAGTTCCATTTACTAATCTAGAGGCCTGCAGCAGGACTGGGATCCTGTGGATCCCACACAACCCGCTGCCATAATAGTGGGAGCAGATAAAATTTTTGTTGTGGGCTGGATTGAGTAGGAAAAAAGACAGACTGCAGTAATTTGTGGGAAAACACTAAATCTCCTGTCAGTTTGTTGATCAATAGAATTTCAAGAATGTAAAGCACATTTTTTTAATAAAGATTTTAATACCTATATTTTAAGCGAGGGATAGAAAGAGATTTGATGTCTATTATAACAGGGGCTATAGTTTTTTTTACGTAGTTTGAGCAAGATTTGTTTTATTCTTTTAATGGTAAAAATTGTGCCTGAATTCCTTTTTTATATATGTATAAATAACCAACCATGATGGTGTTTGTTTTTGTAGCATGGAGGAATCTGTCTGTTGTGGGATTTGTGGGATCTAAGGTTTTTGCATGTGGGAGCAGGAAAAAAATGAAAGAAACAATGCAGGAAGCAGGACGGGAGTGGGATTAAAAAAATAGTTCTGTGCAGGGATCTAGACGGATCCACCTTATACCAAATTGTACCAAGATGAGTTGGGGCTAGGTACAGCTGTTCAACTGATAATCCTTCTAAGCATACTAACAAGAGTTTTATTTCAATGAGCTAATTATCTTGCCAACATTTTTAACATACCTGTACTGTATTCCCGTCCAGGTGAGTTCCTTCTCCACAAGCCTGATTTTAAAAGGTCCCTTTGTTTTTATATGGAATGGACAGGAGTCCACTCAGCTTTTTGTTTCATTTGGCACTAGTATTATAGATACAAGGGAGTCAACAAGCGTGTGGACCAGGATGGTCCGGTGGATAAAGTGTACTTAGATTTTCAGAAAGCCTTTGACCAGGTCCCTCATCAAAGGCTCTTAAGCAAAGTAAACTATCATGGGATAAGAGGTAAGGTCCTCTCATGGATCGGTTACTGGTTAAAAGATAGGAAACAAAAGATAGGAATAAATTATTCTTGGAATGGAGAGAGGTAAATAGTGCTGTCCCCCAGGGGTCTGTACTGGGCCCAGCCCTATTCAACATATTCATAAATGATCTCAAAAAAAGAGTAAACAGTGAGGTGGCAAAATTTGCAGATGATACAAAGCTACTCAAGATAGTTAAGCCCAAAGCAGACTGCAAAGAGCTACAAAGTAGGGCTGTCGATTAATGGCAGTTAACACGCAATTAACTCGAAAAGTTAACTGCAATTTAAAAAATTTAATCGCACTGTTAAACAGTAGAATACCAATTGAAATTTATTAAATATTTTTGGATGTTTTTCTACATTTTCAAATATGTTGGTTTCAGTTACAACACAGAATACAAAGTGTACACTGCTTACTTTATATTATTTTTATTACAAATATTTGCACTGTAAAAATGAAAATAAAATAAATACTATTTTTCAATTCACCTCATACAAGTACTGTAGTGCAATCTCTATCTTGAAAGTGTAACTTACAAGTGTAGATTTTTTTTTCTTACATAACTGCTCTCAAAAACAAAACAACGTAAAACTTTAGAGCCTACAGATCCACTCAGTCCTACTTCTTGTTCAGCCAAGTGCTAAGATAAACATTTACATTTACGGGAGATACTGCTGCCTACTTCTTGTTTACAGTGTCACCTGACAGTGAGAACAGGCGTTCGCATGACACTTTTTTAGCCAGAGTTGCAACGTATTTTTGCATGCCAGATATGCTAAACATTCATATGCCCCTTCATGCTTCACCCACCATTCCGGAGGACATGCTTCCATGCTGATGATATTCATTAAAAAAATAGTGCATTAATTAAATTTCTGACAGAACTTCTTGGGAGAATTGCATGTCCCCTCCTCTGTTTTACCCGCATTCTAACATATATTTCATAGCGATCTTGGATGATGACTCAGCACATGTTCATTTTAAGAACACTTTCACTGCAGATCTAACAAAATGTAAAGAAGGTGTGATGTTTCTAAAAATAGCTACAGCACTGGACCCAAGGTTTAAGAATCTGAAGTGCTGTCTAAAGTATGAGAGGGACGAGGTATGGAGCATGCTTTCAGAAGTCTTAAAAGAGCAACACTCAGACACGGAAACTACAGAACCCGATCCAGGAAAAAAGAAAATCAAGTTTCTGCTGGTTACATCAGACTCAACTGATTAAAATAAACATGCATAGGTCTGCTCAGCTTTGGATTATTATTGAGCAGAACCCATCATCAGCATGGATGCATATCCTCTGAAATGGTGTTTGAGGGGTGAAGGGACATATGAATCCTTAGCACATCTGGCACGTAAATATCTTGCGACACCAGTTACAACAGTGCCATGTGAATATCTGTTCTCACTTTCAGGTGACATTGTAAACAAGAAACAGACAGCATTATCTCCTGCAAATGTAACCAAACTTGTTTGTCTAAGCAATTGGCTGAAGTAGGACTGAGTGGATTTGTAGGCATTAAAGTTTTACATTGTTTTATTTTTGAATGCAGTTTTTTTTTGTACATAATTCTACATTTGTAAGTTCAACTTTCATGATAAAGAGATTGCACTACAGTACTTATATTAGGTGAATTGAAAATACTTTCTTTTGTTTTTACAGTGCAAATATTTGTAATAAAAAAGTGAGCACTGTACACGTTGTATTCTGTGTTGTAACTGAAATTAATATTTTTGAAAATGTAGAAAACATCCAAAAATGTGTAAATGATATTCTATTATTGTTTAACATGCTATTAATTGTGATTAATCGCGATTAATTTTTTTAGTCTTGCAATTAATCGCGATTAATTTTTTTAATCACTTGACAGCCCTACTACAAAGTGATCTCTCAAAACTGAGTGACCAGGCAACAAAATGGCAGATGAAGTTCAGCGTTGATAAATGCACAGTAATGCACACTGGAAAACAATCCCAACTATACATATACAATGATGGGGTCTAAATTAGCTGTTACCACTCAAGAACTATCATTGTGGATAGTTCTCTGAAAACATCCACTCCATGTGCAGCAGCAGTCAAAAAAGCTAACAGAATGTTAGGAATCATTAAGAAAGAGAGAGATAATAAGACAAAAATTATCACATTGCCTCTATATAAATCCATAGTACGACCACATTTTAAATACTGCATGCAGATGTGGTCGCCTCATCTCAAACAAGATGTATTAGAATTGGAAAAGTTTCAGAAAAGGACAACAAAAATGATTATGGAACAGCTTCTGTATGAGAAGAGATTAATAAGATTGGGACTTTCTAGCTTGGAAAAGAGACGACTAATGGGGGATGTGATAACAGTCTATGAAATCATGACTGGTGTGAAGAAAGCAAATAAGGAAGTGATATTTACTCCTTCTCATAACAGAAGAACTATGGGTCACCAAATGAAATTAATAGGCAGCAAGTTTAAAACAAAAGGAAGTATTTCTTCACACAATGCATAGTCAACCTGTAGAACTCTGTTAGAAGATGTTGTGAAGGCCAAGACTATAACAGGGTTCAAAAAAGAACTAGTTAAATTCATGGAGGATAGGTCCATCAATGGCTATTAGCCAGGATGGGCAGGGATGGTGTCCCTAGCCTCCGTTTGCCAGAAGCTGGGAATGAGTGACAGGATGATCACTTGATCATAACCTGGTCTGTTAATTCCCTCTGAAGCACCTGACATCAGCCACTGTCAGAAGACAGGATATTGGGCTAGATGGACCTTTGGTCTGAAGCAGTGTGGCTGTTCTTATGTTATGTTGATAGGTTCTGCTGTTAAAAGAGAACCATGTGAGAATGTCTTTCTTGTAGTATTTCTCAGCCTGGCCTTCAGGACTGCTTCTAATATTCTCACCCTCTGAGCAGCATTAAATACTTGACATTTAAAAAAAAATAACTTCTTCCTTTTTTCCAAATATGAAATTTCTTCTTTGAGTGCTTGCTCACGTTGATTCCATTGTAGATGTGTGCGTGCCTGCGTGTGGGGTCGTCAGGAACTTTTGCCTTAGCAGTATCCATAGGGTCAGCTGTGGCACCCTCTGGAGTGCCGCGCTCATGCATCAGTATATCAGCTGCCTTCGGCCTAGCACCCTCTGAGTTCCTTTTTACCACCCAGGGTGGTCAGTTGGAGCACCTCTGTCCCTTGCTTTGCAAGCTGTCAGCGGTTTCTCTTCTAGCTTAGCCTTATGCTTCTAGCTGTAAATAGTTTAATCATTTGTTAGTTAGTTGTTAAGTACCTGTTAAGCGTTTAGTTAGATAGTGTCCCGGCAGGGACTTTGCCCCAGGCAGGGCATGCCCTGTTCTCCAGCTTTCAAGCCCTGCTCGTAGCCCACGTCCAGACTAACCCGCTGTATCAGCGGGTTAAAATCGATTGCTCGGGGATCGATATATCGCGTCTAGTCTGGAGGCGATGTATCGATCCCCGAGCACGCTTACATCGATTCCGGAACTCCATCAACCCGAACGGAGTTCCGGAATCGACACGGAGAGCCGCGAACATCGATCCCGCGCCGTCTGGACGGGTGAGTAACTCGATCTTAGAAATTCGACTTCAGCTACGTTATTCACGTAGCTGAAGTTGCGTATCTAAGATCGATTTTCCTCCCCTAGTCTGGACGTGGGCTCAGTTTAACAGGCCCATGCCTGTTTGTGACTCACATAAGAGTTGTCCATAGTGCCTTGGGGAATTCCACATAAAGGAGCGCTGTTGCATCTGCCAGAACTTTCATCCTCAGACACAAAGAGAGCGTGACATACACCTCAGGACCCGCCAGATGCAGGCTGCCCTGCACCCATCTTCAGAGTCATCACGGCCTGAACCGGCACCCAGAGCATCAACTTCGGTACATAGTGTATCCCCTTCACCAGTGCTGAAGAAGAAGATACCACTGAGCAAGCCTGACCAAGGGGCACTGGGCAAAGGACCCTGCTCGGGCCTTACACCCACTCTGGCCCCACAAAAGGGCTCAGCCCTGGGGAGTTCCTTCCACCGAAAGGACCTGCCACTGACTCCAGGAAGCAATAAAGGGCCCAAGCCAACAGCGCAGTCAGCACCCTCTGAGCCCCTGGCACCTGGTGAGCTAGAAGAGTGCCTCTGCCGCAGTTAGCACCACATGCGGCAATGGAACTAACTGAGGCCTGGTCTACACTACGCGTTTAAACTGATTTTAGCAGTGTTAAACCGATTTAACGCCGCACCCGTCCACACTGCGAGGCCCTTTATATCGATATAATGGGCTCTTCAAATCAATTTCTGTAGTCCTCCCCAACGAGAGGAGTAGTGCTAAAATCGGTATTACCATATCGGATTAGGGTTAGTGTGGCCGCAAATCGACGGTATTAGCCTCCGGGCGGTATCCCACAGTGCACCACTGTGACCGCTCTGGACAGCAATCTGAACTAGGATGTAGTGGCCAGGTAAACAGGAGAAGCCCCACCAACTTTTGAATTACATTTCCTGTTTGCCCAGCGTGGAGCTGTGATCAGCATGGGTGGCGATGCAATCCCAAATCCAAAAAGAGCTCCAGCATGGACCGTACGGGAGATACTGGATCTGATCGCTGTATGAGGAGACAAATCTGTTTTATCAGAGCTCCGTTACAGAAGACGAAATGCCAAAAATCTCCAGGCTGCACAGTGCTGCATGATAAGCGTAACGGAAAGCCAAAGAATCAAATGGACGCTCATGGAGGGAGGGAGGGGGTACTGAGGACTTCAGCTATCCCACAGTCCACAGCAGTCTCCGAAAAGTATTTGCATTCTTGGCTGAGCTCCCAGTGCCTGTAGGTTCAAACACATTGTCCGGCATGGTTCAGGATATAGCTCGTCAATTTACTCCCTCTCCCCACCACGTGAAACAAAAAGGAAAGAAATCATTTCTTGACTTTTTTCAATATCACCCTATGTCTACTGAATGCCGGTGGTAGACGCGATGCTGCAGTAGTAAAGAGCAGTATCTGCTCTTCTCCCCTCCCCGGTGGCAGATGGTATAATATGACTGCTATCCGTCTTCACCATCAGCCCGTGAGTGCTCCCGACTGGCCTCAGGTGAGGCTTGCCGAGGGAGCCTGGGTAAAAATAGGAATGATTCCTGGTCATTCCCAGTAGATGGTACCGAACGGCTGGTAACCGTCCTCATCATAGCAACTAGGGGCTGAGCTCCATCAGCCCCCTCCCTTTCATGTGTAAAGAAAAGATTCTGTACTGCCCTGGACTATCATAGCAGCGGGATGCTGGGCTCCTGTCATCAACCTAGTCCCAGATTTGGACCTTAGCGTCCAAAATATGGGGGTTAGCATGAAAACCTCCAAGCTTAGTTACCAGCTTGGACCTGGTAAAGCTGCCACCACCCAAAAAATTAGAGTGTTTTGGGGCACTCTGGTCCCCCCAAAAACCTTCCCTGTGGACCCCAAGACCCAAATCCCTTGAGTCTCACAACAAAGGGAAATAAACCTTTTCCCTTCCCCCCTCCAGGTGTTCCTGGAGAGATACACAGAAGCAAACTCCGTGAATCTAAACAGAGGGATTCCACCCTCCCCATTCCCAGCCTTGGAAAACAGAAGTACCGAGAGTTAATCTCTCTTTCCCCCTCACCCAGAGGGAATGCAAAGTCAGGCTAGTAAATCTAACACACACAGATTTCCCCCTGACTTCTTCCTCCCACCAATTCCCTGGTGAGTACAGACTCAATTCCCTGGAGTTCCCCCACTAAAGA
This sequence comes from Gopherus flavomarginatus, assembly GCF_025201925.1. Taxonomy (NCBI): domain Eukaryota; kingdom Metazoa; phylum Chordata; order Testudines; family Testudinidae; genus Gopherus; species Gopherus flavomarginatus. The sequence goes on along the minus strand of NC_066626.1, from coordinate 56,534,530 downwards.
AAAAACTCCAACAGGTCTTAAAAAGAAAGAAAAATACATAAAAATGGACTCTCTGTATTAAGGTGACACATACAGGGTCATTTGCTTAAAAGAAATATGAATAAACAGCCTTATTCAAAAAGAATACAATTCAAAGCACTCCAGCAACTATAGACATGTAAATACAAAACAACAAACCAACTTTGTACTCACAACTTGGAAACAGAAGATTAGAAAGCAGGAAATAGAAAAATCCTTCTCATAGCTGAGAGGGACAGGCAGAAGACTAAGAACAAAAGACTCTCACACAAAAAACCCTCCACCCAGAGTTGAAAAAATCCTGTTTCCTGGTTGGTCCTCTGGTCAGGTGTTTCAGATACTTCTTTCCAGGTGAAAGAGACGTTAACCCTTAGCTATCTGTTTATGACAGCTCCTCTCCCCCGCACCACTTAATGTCCTGCCTGGACTGTCATAGCAGCGGGAGGCTGCCTCCCTCTCATTTTATCTCACTAACAAGTCACTGTTTCTTATTCCTGCATTCTTTATTAACTTCATGACACACATGCGGGGGACACTGCCACGGTAGCCCAGGAAGGTTGGGGGAGGAGGGAAGCAACGGGTGGGGTTGTTGCAGGGGCACCCCCCGTGAATGGCATGCAGCTCTTCATTTCTGCGGGATCTGACACGGAGCAGCTGTGCTCTCTGATACACTGGTTCTCTAGTACATTTGTCCCATATTCTAGGCAGGACTGACTCTATTTTTAGAAAACGTAAAGGAGGGATTGACTCGGGGAGTCATTCCCATTTTTGCCTTTGCGCCCCAAGCCAACCTCAGCCAGGGGCAGCCATGATAGCAGCAGACAGTACAGAATGACAGATAACCGTCATCTTATTGCCAATTTACAATGGCAGCAGACGGTACAGAACAACTGATAACTGTCTCTGCTATCATGCAAAAGCAAACGAATGCTTCTGTGTAGCGCTGCAGTAACGCTTCTGTCAGCGGCATCCAGTACACATACGGTGACAGTAAAAAAAAAAAAGCTGAACGGGCTCCATGGTTGCCGTGCTATGGCGTCTGCCAGGGCAATCCAGGGAAAAAGGGCGCGAAATGATTATCTGCTGTTGTTTTCCCAGAGGAAAGAATGAGTGACGACATTTACCCAGAACCACCCATGATAATGATTTTTGCCCCATCAGGTACTGGGATCTCAACCCAGAATTCCAAGGGGCAGGGGAGACTGCGGGAACTATGGGATAGCTATGAAATAGTTACCCACAGTGCAACGCTCCGGAAATCGACGCTAGCCTCGGACCATGGACGCACACCACCGAATTAATGTGCTTAGTGTGGCCACGTGCACTCGACTTTATACAATCTGTTTTACAAAACCGGTTTATGTAAAATCGGACTAATCCCGTAGTGTAGACGTACCCTAAGACTCCCCTTGAGGGCAAGCCCACCAGCAAGGCCTCACACAAAACAAGCGAGCGCCACTGGTCTCCGGAGCCAAGACAGAGCCCTAGGTTGCCATGTTCTTGGTCTCCACATCGGCCCAGGTCTCTGGCTCGCTGCTGTGAGTCATCATCACTGCCCTCCTGATCCCTGTCTTTGGGCCAGGCGTTGACGATCTCCCTGGCACCCGTCTTCATCGCATTGTTGGTCACTGTTGCTGAGACCTTGAGGTCACTCCCTGACATGGCACCACTCGCCCTGCTTCCAACACCGATTGGACCGTTCCCAGCACCAGTCACCGGCGGCAACAGTGAGCTGCCAGACCCAAGCCTCCACAGCCTGACCTTGTTCACCGGAGGATGATGACCGTTTCAGCTCGGAGGCACAGTTCAGCCCCTTGCCTGGACAGCATCGTGATTGGGCTTCGGAGGGCGTGTCTGTGGCATTGGTGCCAATCTGGCAGCTGAGCCAGTGGCCAACCCTATGGCCTTATTGGAATGCCTAGGCTGTTCCCATCATGCCATTGTCCCACTCCCACCAGCCCTCAGTCGCCAGGCATGCCAAAGTCAGCACCCATGGCATTGACAGCACCGGGTTTGGTGCAGGATACTCCAGCAGCCACTACGGGTGAGGAGCCAGTATCCACCCCAAGGTCCTCTCTGATGGGTGAGGACACTGCCATACCTGCCCTGGTCATCCAATCATCCTCCTCCTCTCCGGATGAGGTGTTGGCAGGCTCCTCAAAAGCTAGTCCGCCAGATGATTTTAGGGAGTATCAGGCGCTGCTCCGCAGGGTGGCTTCCAACCTGGGCCTCAAGATGGAGGAGATGGAGGAGTAGTCAAATACATTGTTTTATGTGCTCTCAGTGTTCGCCCCAACTCATGTCATGCTCCCGGTACACAAGGAGGTCCTGAATGTTGCCAAAACCATCTGACAAACCCCATCCTCCATCCCGCCCACCTCTAAGAGGACAGAAATCAAGTACTTCATCCCTGCAAAAGGGTTTGAGTACTTGTACACCCATCCACCACCAGGATCGTTGGTCATCTCAGTTGCCAATCAGAGGGACAAATGGGGTCCCACCAGTTCCACCCATAAAATTTTGTGACCAAACAAAACAAATTTTGTTTGGTCACAAAATTTATTCTACAGCCAGCTCTAGTTTCGGGTGGTAAACCATCAGGCCCTCTTGATTCGCTATAAGTTGTGGGATTCTCTCCTCAAGTTCAAGGAGACGGCCCAGGAGTGCTCCGTCCAAATGGCCTGGGACATGGACGATTCAGCTGCCCGGATGGTCGCCTTGGCGGTGGTCATGCAGCGCAGTTCCTGGCTCCAGACCGCTGGCCTGTCCCAGGGCATGCAGGGCTCTATTCAGAACCTCCCATTTGACGGTGTCTGCCTGTTCTCTGATCAAACAGATACGCATCCACATGGCCTGAAAGACACACAGACAACCTTCCACTCGCTGGGGATGCACACTTCTCAGGTGTTGAGACAGCCATTCCGGCCTCCTCCACCACCTCGGTAATGGGAGCCTCAACAAGGGCCTCTAAGGAAATGTGACGTCGGGTTCAGCTGCCGCCACCCTTCGTCGTCCCGGTCTCCTGCACATCCTGACCCAAAGAAGCACCCGGGAGCCAGAAGTGCTCATTTTGAGGGTGTACTTGGGAACAACATACCAGTCAACTGCCCGGATCCTTTCCTTTTTTTCCTCAACAGCCTTTTCCCCTACCACTTGACCTGGTTGTGGGTTATGTTGGACTGCTGGGTCCTGGACACAGTGGCTCGGGGCTACACCCTGCAATTTCTGGCCACTCCTCCCTCCCATCCCCCCACTTCTCCATCCTTCTTCAAGGACCCATCTCACAAGCAACTCCTCGTTCAGGAGGTCGAGAAGCTCCTAAGTTTGGGAGCTGTGGAAGAGGTTCCTCGAGACATAGAAGGAAGAGGATTCTACTCCCGCTACTTCCTAATCCCGAAGGCAAAAGAGGGCCTCAGACCCATTCTGGACCTGCGGGGCCTTAACGAGTCTCTCAAGAAGTTGGAAGTTCCACATGGTCTCCTTGGCCTTCATCATCCCTTCCCTAGTTCCCGGGGGAACTCGGGGGCGGGGAGAAGGTACGCCTCTCTTGACTTAAAGGATTCTTACTTTCATATCTCCATATTCCCAGGACACATGCATTTCATAGTGGCTGGGTGCCACTTCCAGTTCACACTTTGGCCTGTACTTGGCCCAGGGTGTTCACAAAATGCATGGCGCTGATGGTGGCTTTCCTGAGGCGTCGAGGGGTCCAGATCTTCCTGTATTTTGACGACTGGCTAATTAAGGGCAGTTTCAGAGGTGGTCAGCCTAGATTTCCACAGGTGTGGAACTCCCTGGGTGAACCTGTTCGCATCCAGGTAGAACAGAAAGTGCCACGTGTTCTGTTCTCTGCTGGGCAGAGACAAGGGCCGCCTGTTGGAAGCCTTCCTGATGCTGTGGTCAAGAGCACTAATGTACACCTTCCTGCCGATACCGTTAATCCATAAGATCCTGCTAAAAGTAAAGCAAGACAAAGCGACGGTCATCCTCAAAGCCCCAGCGTGGCCTCATCAACACTGGTTTGGCATGCTACTGAGTCTTTTGGCACCCACCCCCCTGCAGCTGCCTCTTTGGCTGGATCTCGTGTCCTAGAACCACAGTGCTCTACTGCATCCAAACCTGGCAGTGCTGCACTTGACCGTCTGGCTGCTGGGTGGCTAAGTGGGGAAGAATGCCAGTGTTCCACTGGTGTCCAGCAGGAAACCCTCCACCAGGGCTACCTACATTGCAAAGTGGAAGTGGTACTCATGTTGGGCCTCAGATCTCTGCATTCATGAGGAAGAGGCCCCACTGCAGGACATCCTTGACTATTTGCTGCACCTTAAGCTCCAGGGGCTGTCACTATCTTCGGTCAAGGTACACCTTGCTGCCATTTCAGCCTTCCACCCTCTGTTTCAGAGCAGTGCTCCAGTCTACAAGACCATGAACTCCGAGCCCACCTCCAGGTATTCTGCTTGTGAGTAACCTACAATGGAATCAACACGAACAAGCACTCAAAGAAGAAAAAACAATTACCCACCTTTGTAACTGTTGTTCTTCGAGATGTATTGCCCATGTCCATTCCATTACTCGTCCTCCTGCCCCTCTGTAAGAGTTGTCGGCAAGAAGGAACTGAGAGGATGCAGGGCTGGTGGCACCTGATATACTTCCGCAAGAGCGTGGCACTTCAGAGGGTACCTACGGATACTACTAAGGCAGCAGTTCTCAAACTGTGGGTCAGGACCCCAAAGTAGGTCGTGACCCCATTTTAATGGGGTTGCCAGGGCTGGCGTTAGACTTTCTGGGGTCCGGGGCTGAAGTTTGAGCCCCACCACCCAGGTCCAAAGCCCAAAGGTTTCAGGCCCCCCACCTGAAGCTGAAGCCCTTGGGCTTTGGCTTTGCCCCCACCCCACCTGGGGCGGGCTCAGGCTTCGATCCTCCCTTGTGGGGTCATGTAGGAATTTTTGTTATCAGAAGGGGGTTGCAGTGCAATGAAGTTTGAGGTCCTCTGTACTAAGGCAAAAGTCTGCAGAGACCACACACCTGGGCGCGTGCATGCCTACAATGGAATGGGCATGAGCAACATGTCTTGAAGAACAACCGTTTCAAAAGGTGGGTAATTGTTTTTGCTCGTTCACCATTCAGTCCTGCACTACTAATAGATACCAATATCTACCTGACACATCAGAGCTAGAAATTGGAGTTTTATACTATTAGAAAAGGAAATTTCCCTGCTTTCCAGTGAAATGCAAGTAACTTATTTCTAGCCCTGGAAAGTCCTTAAAATATGCTACATCATGTATGCTACAACCATATAAGGTTGAAAAGTATGGTTCGAAGGTGGTTACATTCTGTTTTATTTCTCCTGCTCCTCTGACACACATCTTTTGTGTACAGCTACTGTCAATTCAAATAAGAAATCTCCTTCAAGTAGAGGAAAACAGATCATTTATTTGTAAAGTTCAGCATTGTTTAAGGCTGATAGACAGATATGCAGAAACAGAAAAAGAATAACCAGTCTTGAATAAATAACAGCCTTTATTGTAAATCCACTCAGCAGGGAAGCTTTGGACTTCTCTGCCACTCTAAGCAAAGGATTCATCCAGGCCACCCAAATGACTTTACCTTTTCCTTCAAGAAAACTTCTGTTGTTTTCCTTGGCAACTTGTATTTGGCTTTAACATTTTCTAGAACTTGACAGTTAAATGTCACAATAATAATAATAATAGTAATAATAATTAATAATACTTTCCTCCAAAGATGACAGAATTGATATTTTAGAAACAATAATTCACAAAACATACTCTGAGATGGGAAATGTTCTGATCATTTTACTTATGGAAAAAGCAATACAGTGGCAGAGTTGGGAACAGAATCAGGAAACTAGGAGCCAGGATTCATGGATCTAATCTTGGGACCATACTCTTTACCATCAGGTTTTAAGGCCGTCGCTGATCATTTTAGTAGTGGATATGGTGTGGGTTCAAGACTGAACATAGTAACAAATGGGTAGTTTTCAGTCCTAGACTAATCCAAAATATATTTAATAAAATAATGAAATCCTCTTACACAATTCTCTGCTGAAGGAGTTTGAAAAGAAACGTAAGTTTTTCATTCAAGCAGGATTCCAGTTGTGATGTGGCAATGGCATTTCTGTGTAGTGTCTGAAATAATTCATTGCAAATTGATTTTAATGTTTTTTAATAACGAAAGACATGCTGTTTGAATTTTCTTCATCTGAGTGTTGAATATAGCTAAATTTGGATGAGTCTAGTTATCGTTGCAATGATGATAGTATTTGTCCTTCAATAAACATTATTAATATATGCATTGTTTTGTGTTACAGGGGGTTCAGGACCATCATCTTCCATAGCCATAGCTGGAACCAGCCAACCTGCCATCACAAAGACAACATCTGTTCTTCAGGATGGTGTTATAGTCACTACTGCAGCTGGAAACCCACTTCCGAGCCAGCTGCCCATTGGGAGTGATTTCCCTTTTGTTGGCCACGAACACACACTTCACTTTCCACAGAACTGCTCTTCAAACAACAATCTTCCGCATTCTTTGAATCCAAACCTTCTCAATTCTCTACCTATCTCTTTGCCAGTGAATCAACAACATCTCTTAAACCAGAATCTATTAAATATACTACAGCCTTCAGCAGGAGAAGGCAAGTCTGAGGTCATACTCAACCCTTTAGGTTTGCTCAACCCAAGTGTAAATGCTGCACTAGCTTTTCTCTCCAGTGACATGGATGGGCAGGTATTACAACCTGCTCATTTTCAGCTTCTAGCAGCCCTACTTCAGAATCAAGCCCAAGCAGCTGCCATGCTTCCCCTACCATCTTTCAATTTGACCATCTCAGATTTGTTACAACAGCAAAATAACCCTTTACCCTCAGTAACACAGATGACAGCCCCACCAGACCATTTGCCAAGCAATCAGTCAGACAGCAACAGAGCAGAGACCCTCTTAACCAACCCCCTGGGGAACCCTATACCAAGCTTTACAGGCACTGACACTACTTCTAACCCCTTGCTCCTCCCAGCTGTCACTGGGGCCTCAGGATTAATGGCCTTAAATCCCCAACTGTTGGGAGGTGTCCTGAACTCCGCATCGGGCAACACTGCTAATCATCCAGAGATATCCATAGCAACCTCCTCCCAGGCAACCACTACCACAACCACTACATCATCAGCAGTGACAGCACTGTCTGTCTCAACACTTGGTGGGACAGCAGTGGTGTCAATGGCAGAAACATTGCTGAACATATCTAATAATGCTGGGAATACATCTGGTCCAGCTAAACTCAACAATAACTCTGTGGTGCCACAGCTACTTAACCCTCTACTGGGGACAGGTCTGCTTGGTAAGTTAAATTTTTTCACAGATTTAAAAAAAAAAAAAAAAAAGGTTGGGGGGAGAGTTTCTGATTCTATTTTCTATTATTAAAGACTCCATTTCATTGCACTATTTCTAAAAGGGTTTTGTATGTGACAGGTCATTGAATACTTCTAGAGAAAAACTACCATTACTGTCAGAAATTTTAAATAGCAATTTTTAAAAATTCAGCAATATTTAATACTGTTTTTGGATATAATTTTCTTTTCCATTCCCTCATTCTGATGCCACCAAACCTACTACACACACTTAAATACAGTCAGGCAAATTTGACTCCTTTTATTTTTCATGTAATAAAAGCACAGGTGCATCTTTGGGATGCAGTGTTTTATTTCAAATATATGTGGCATCACAGGGTTAGTATGAGTAGCTGTGCAGTCCATTAAAAATGGCCAAGTGCATTTTTTCCATTTAAATCAAAAATACGCCAAAACCATAGCACATGTCCTATACGTACATAAAGCACTCCAAGTAAAGCCTTGCACAAGTTCAGTGAAGTAGGTTGCCCCTTCTAGCCCTTGATTGTACATTTCTGTTTTCATATTTCTTTGTTTTTCATTTCTTCATTGTAGTTTAGAAACTGAAGGTCTCACACCTGACAGGTCCTTACATAACTGATGAACTCTTAAGCCTAAACTGTTCTCCTAAATCTCTAGTCTCTTGATGAATTTACTCAGAACATGTGGTATATTTTGTGTTCTGTTCTGTTTGGACTCAATAAGCAAATAACTATACCAGTAAGATGACCAAAATATTGTGTCAAAGAGCTGGAAAGCATTGCAACTTTGTTACTTATGTCAGGCTGCAACTTTGTTACTGTGAACTCCGCCCTATTTTTACGATATAATTTAATTTAGCATTAGGATTGTTATTGAATTAGGATTGATTTTTTTTCTAAAATAAAATCTTTTGATTTTCATCAGCTGATTCCACAAGCATAAAATTTAGGAAAAACATTAGTTTGTGTTAACTCAAGTGCAAAATCCTCTTTCAGGCTTCTTTTATTTGATAATTTCATAGGATCAGGGGCCGCAAAGTATTTATTTTCCTATTGTTTGTGATGTTGTTTTTTTACATTTTAATTTACATAGGAGATTTTTCTTTTGATACAAATTGCAGATTTTTTTAATATAGCTTGTTTTTCTTATGAGATTTTTCTCCTGTATCTAGGAAAGAGAGGACTAGTAGAGTTAACTAGTGTATTTTTGTGTTCAAGAGCCCTTGGATCATTGTGTAGTCAGGTCAAACAGCAGTGTCATAGTTACCAAAAGGTTGGAAGGGGGAGGATGTTGGTATGGTATGAAGCAGTCGCTCTTTGGAAGCTAAGAATGGATTTCCAAGAAAATGAATACCACTGATGCTCATGCTACTGTAACTGGCTGTGTGCTATTCCAGAATGAAAGACAGTCATGTCAAAATCCTTTAGAAAGAGTCCACATATAGATGTAACCTGAAAGAAAGAATGCTGAAGAAATGAAGGAATAAATAGTAGGAGACATGTTCCTTGAGATCGTGGTACAGAAGATGTCATGGGAAAAGTTTTGTTGTACAGAGTGTCAGTATTTGTTTACCATTCAGTTAAAATGTGACTCAAGGAAACTCACGGACTCTTGAAAACTATGCTGACTTACTTTTCCGTATGTTTGGAATTGCAGGTGACATGTCGTCAATAAACACTACTTTGAATAACCATCAACTGACTCATCTCCAGTCACTGTTAAACAACAATCAGATGTTTCCTTCAAATCAGCAGCAACATCAGCTTCTCCAGGGGTACCAGAATCTCCAGGGGTTTCAAGGGCAACCCACAATTCCTGGATCAGCTAACAACTCAAACCCCATGGCTTGTCTGTTTCAAAATTTTCAGGTAGAAAACATAGTGAAATCAATATTGAGTGAATTTAAACATTTCTAATAGTAGAATCGGTATCCATATTCTGCTTTTTCATTGAATGTTTAAAACAATCTGTTTTATTGCAGTTTGTTGCCCTTTTATAGTGTGTATTTTGTATTTGCAAATCAAAAAACATGTTACTGAAATTATATACCTTATAAGTTTAGTGTCATTTTTATTTTATTGGGACTACTTATGTGCATCTATTGACAGCTGTTATTAACTTTCAGGAGTTGTTAATTCGCTTTTAAAGTGTGGTCATAAACTCCTGGTTGAGAATAAATTGTTGAGACTGAATGGTAAAAAGTTAACATAGTTGTCAGTTAATAGGAAATAGGAGGTGATTGTGAGTAACTGACTTTTTCTAATAGTGCCCGTTAAAGTAAATGGCAAGTACCATTGATTTAGGGGATGTTGGATCAGGCCCATAGTGTTTAGGACAGACATATAATAAAATTTTTGAAAAAAATGATATCTCCCTTTCACATTTACATCCAAACAGACAATTCTGCTGATAATGTAAATTCAGATGGTAAAGTAACAGAATGACAGTGATAGAGAACAAAAATAGAGTTACAGTGTATACTTAACATTATTATAGTGCTGCAGAACTGAGAACATGAAGGCAGCAGAAATGTAGGTGATAGTGCCAGAAAAGCTTTTATTCTTTAAGAAGAAAAAAGACAACATATCATTTTGTCAGTCTAGACAACTAGAAATTTCCCCGTGTTTGCAAAATCACAGTAATCTAACTGCCTATTAACCCCTTCACATTTTTTAATTGTGTGAGTTACATTAGCTGTATTTTCATATTTTCTCTTTGTGTCCTGAATTATGTAAGTGTTTAGTAATGGTAAGTATTTAAAGCAATAGTCACAAATATTTGGCTTCACTAGTTAAAGCATCTTTTCTATTCTATTCTATTCTATTAATAAGTATTAATATTGCTTATTATCTTTACTTCACTCTCATGACATGTACATGACAAATACAAACATAATATGCAAGGTTCCTCAAAATGTAATTTAGTTTATAATAGACAATGCATGATAATAGCTACAGTGCAAAGGGTTGGCGACATGGTTGATGTGGGATAAAAGTAGTTAGACTTCCCAAAAGAAGTGTATAAGAAGGGAAAGGCAAGGTCACTTGCACATGACAAATAGGAGGCAATTTCAAGCCTGTGGGTTGTATCCAAGAAAATACAAAGCAGAGTGTGGGTAGAGACGAAAAGAGCACCTTTAAGAGTGAAACTGGGGAGGAAAGTAGAGTGTGAGGGAGGAATAGAAGGAAATAGATTTTAGTACAGTGATATGAGCATGGATTAAGTTGTTTAGGTCTTTGAATGTAAGAACGAGGATCTTGGACTTCATTCAGAAAAGGAGAGTACTCAGAAAGGTGGGTGGAAATGTGGGTACAAAAGGAGGGATTTGAAAGTTTTATCATCTCAAATACCACCTGTTATTACAAAGCTTTGTCTTTTTGAACAAAGTGTGAAAGCTAATGTTGTGTTCATATGCATATTATTTTATGTTTTGAATTGCCTTTTCATTTTCTGATTCTCTTCATTGAGTGACAATCTTTGTCACTTATGCATAGGGCCCTACCAAATTCATGGCCATGAAAAACATGTCTCAGACCATGAAATCTGGCTATTGTGGGAGGTTGCGATATTGCCACCCTTACTTCTGTGTTGCCTTCAGAGCTGGGCGGCATGAGAGCAGAGGCTGCCGGCCAGGCACTCAGCTCTGAAGGCAGTGCAACTGTCAGCAACAGCTGTAGGGAAAGTGGCATGGAATATACTGTATGAACACATTTGCGAAATTGTCTGATTATGCCAATCAGTGAAAAACGTGTTATTTCTCCACGATTTAAGTAGCCCTCTGCTTATGTACAACGATGATAAAATGTGTCATTGATGTGTAACCATCACAGTTACTGAATTAAATGAATGTGTCTTCTGAAATATAGCATTCAATGAAAACATAAATTTCTATAATTTTTCCTTCCTATTTTTAAGGTGAGAATGCAGGAAGATGCTGCTCTTTTAAACAAAAGAATGATCACTCACATGGGTATAACATCAGTTCCTGAGAGTTCCAGCGCTACCCTTCCTCCTTTTCAAGATACATCTTGTGATTTGCAGCAAAGAACTGAACCAACTGTAGGACAACAGGCAAAGGATGGCCTCAGTGTAGCTGCTCAGGGTGATTCTTCAGTCGATGCTATTTACAAAGCAGTCATAGATGCTGCAAGCAAAGGAATGCAAGTAGTAATCACCACTGCAGTTAGCAGTACAACACAAATGAGTCCCATTCCAGCTCTGAGTGCCATGAGTGCCTTCACAGCCTCAATTGGTGACCCATTAAATCTTTCTAGTGCTGTCAGTGCAGTAATCCATGGAAGAAACATTGGTGTTTCTGATCACGACGGTAGGATAAGAAACACTAGGGGGACACGAATACTGAAGAATTCAGAACACAGTAAAAATTCAAGTGAAGGGGATGGATTTGAATATTACAAGTCAGCAGGTTGCAACACACCCAGAAAACAGTGGGAAGAGGAGCAAAACCCTGGAGGAGAGATAAATAGGTGGAAGTGTGAGGAGTTTTTAGACCATTCAACCCATGTCCACAGCAGCCCTTGCCATGAAAGGCCCAATAACATCTCCACACTGCCATTGTTACAGGGTGAGCAGCATCAGATACTGTTACCACAGAGAAACTGTCAAAGTGATAAAATGTTGGAGGAGAATTTCAGGTATAACAGTTACAAAAGAACTATGATGAGTTTTAAAGAGAGACTGGAGAACACTGTGGAAACATGTGCACACATAAATGGAAATAGGCTTCAACAAAGTAGAGGGTTTGGAGAGTTGCTGAACACTTCTAAACAAGACCTAGTCATGGAGGAGCAATCTCCAAGTTCCTCAAATAGTTTGGAAAGTTCTCTAGTTAAAGACTATATCCATTATAATGGAGACTTTAATGCCAAAAGCATTAATGGGTGTGTGCCTAGCCCTTCAGATGCTAAAAGCATCAGCAGTGAAGATGACCTAAGGAATACAGATTCCCCTTCTTCAAATGAGTTGATACATTACAGGCCGAGGACGTTTAATGTTGGCGACTTGGTCTGGGGCCAAATAAAAGGACTGACTTCATGGCCTGGAAAATTAGTAAGAGAAGAAGAAGTTCACAATTCATGTCAGCAAAACACTGAGGAGGGGAAGGTATATATACACACTCATATATATTTTGTGTATATATATATATGTATATCTAGTCAAAGAATTATTTTGGTCTAATATTTATTTTTGGGTTCTGTTCTTATTTTAATGAATTGTGGAACTAATTGGCTTTTGATCCCTGGTTCATGAGGATAGCTTAAGAAACTATTTATTTCACTAAAGATATTGTTGTAGTTGCACAATGAGAAACTTATACAAATCGCATAAGGAAACATAGGCTGTTTTCTGGCCTGAATTATGTCCTGCTAAGTCACCTGTTCACATAAGACTTTTATTATACAAAAAATATTGTGCTTTAATGCACTATTGTTTAACTTATGATTTAGAGCCTTCTGAACTTCTGGCTGTGCCTAAGGTTACTGACTTGATGTGCAAAGCATGAGTGGGTATCTAGAAATGGCAGAAATTGCAAAGTGTAGAGCTGATCTAACCAAAATAAGGATTTTGAAATAAGTTAAAGCAGTTTCACCCTATCTCTGACTTGCCCAACTGATACTTCTGGTATGCAGCAGAAAAACTATTAAAAATATTTGGCCTGGACAGCAGAACATGAAAGATCCTTTTCTAGTGATAGTGGTTTCAGTTTGCTCCTTTGTGCTGGAGTTTAATGTCACCTAGCACAAGGTGTACTGTTGGCAGGGAATTCTTATCGTTACCAATGACTTAACAGTGTATTCTGTTTTATTAAGGAAACTGTTTCAATCCTTATTTTCTACTGTTTGCAAAACTTGTTTGTTTTTCTGCAGTCCTCATAAATACAAAACTATTTCATACTGTATGTCCCTCCCCATCCTGAGCCACCACAGAAACCACTCAGACTCCTTTCTTTTAGTGTCCACTCTGTATAATTTATTCAAGTCCTCTCCACCAGCACTTTTACATGCAGTACAGCAATTGTATTATCTATGACCCTGTTGCCTTCAGCCCCCATTCATCAGGGCCCTGGAAGGGAAAGGGCTCTCCCTTCCTTGGGAACTCCTTCAGTCTGGGCTCAGCTAGCCTTATCCTCCCTCCTCTGACCCTTCATTTCTTTTATCAAGCTATTGTGCTGGTGGGCTAGTTAGTTCTTTAACTCACCCACCAACCCCATGTCTGTTTAGCTAATTCCTCCTTATACCATCACCAGGGAAACTAATTGAGGCCACAGTGATCATAGTATTGACCCATCTGTTAGGCCTTCACACTGTCTCTCGCGCACACACACACTCATTATACAATAAAAAATATTTTACTAAACATTCATTCAGGAAATAATACTGCTAGTATCTTTAAATTAACAAATCAAAATCTAGGTAAAGAATTTTTAATTTCTGAAATTAAGAAATTAATCCAAAAACTATTATCGATTTTCATGTCCCCATCTAATTTACTTCAGTTGAAACCATGATAGAAGCTATCATATTTAAGCACAGTTGATCCTACTGCTAGTAGGATTTCTCTAACCAGATTGTACCTGGATTTTTCCCCTCTAATTGTTATAATCGTGTTATGAAACTGTTATAAATTGTCTGGGATGATTTGGCTAGCGTGGTTTTAGCCAAAGCTTCTCATCTTCAGATGGCTTGTTCATTGTTCTCTGCTCCCCACATAGGTTTTGAAGAGAGACACACACTGATCTTCAGAACAAGATTATATACTTCAAATAAATGAACTTGTTTTAACAATTGTAATTCAGTAAATAAGAATTTACTGAGCTACAAAGTTAGATCCCAAAATCACTAGCCTATTTTGAAAATGTAAGCCTAATTTTTCAAATACTGTTGACCACATACTTCAAAAGAAAAAGAAAAAAAGAAGTGAAATGAGGGAGAGGAGAGTATGGTACTCTCCATCAGAATTCTGCTGTGGTGCCACTCAGTACCTTTATGAACATTATAGTACTAAAGAACACATTTTTCAAAATACGTCAATGTCTAATATTTATTTGATAACTTCACAACAGTAATTATGTGTTCTTTTTTGTAAGATTGTTTCAGTACATTTTTAAGAAGTTGCTCTTTGTGCCCTTTATAACAGAGAAGATCTATATATCATCAGTTGCATTCTTTAAGAGTATTGCATCAATATCAAAAGTTAATTTCTGATCTATTTGTTTTTATGCAGGTCTTAGTACTTCCATTTTGTTAGTTGGTTTTTTTTTTTTTACTTTATTGCACATTATTATATTAATTGTATGTAGAATCCCAAACAAAATTAATGAAAATTGTATATGTTGCTGATACCTTCTAAACTGTTTCTATGTAGTTCAAAATTTTGCTGCTTCCAGAACGTTGTCAAGGCAGCTCTTATCCCTGGTAAGAGAGAGTCTGTCCCACTGTTCGTCAACAAGCACTGTGGCTGACTAAAGGAGCTTTGGATCAGAAGGCCCTCTATCTTTCAGGAGGATGTTATGTATTTAGCCTCCCCAGTTGGAAAGATGGTGTAAATAGCAGTTACAAGTATAGGATAGGGATTGAGATTGAATACTGGAGAGTAGAGGAATGTGAAAGACAAAAGAGAAGACTTAAATAGAAAAATGACTTACATATTCCCATTTCTGGGTGAAAATAGAGAGGAACTCTGATGTTCATAATTGCATTTCTCGTTCTTTTGTGCATTTGACCAACCACTCCTATAAGCTGCTGTACGGCCTCATGTTTTGGAAATTTAGTGAGAAGCCAGCAAAGTCAACTCAGTTTGCACTGCAAAAGATCTTCAGGAATGATATGTATCAAGAAATCCTGGAATTGTGGAACTCTTAATATGGTTCCCTATTAGTAGTTTTGAAAATTCATTGTATGAGGAACTTTTAAATTATCTTTATACGCATTTGTTCCTATGGTGTTATTTTTTTCATGCTATGGCAATAGTTTTGCTATGTTGCAATGAGTTCTGTTGTATATTACATAGAAAATGCCTGTTTGACTTGACTTCCGTTTATAACAGCATTTTACTACTTTTAAGGGGATACATATGGAGTGGCATTTTTTTTGTCTGTTTCTGTTCAAATAGCAACTGGAAGCTTTTGAATGGTGTTCCTCTTCAGGAAAGAAGGAGTGTTAACCAAAGTTTTCTGTTGTTTTTTTTTTTGGTCAATTGGAAAATTAAGGAGCAAACTGAAGAAAGTTCAGTGGGAACAGCAAAACCATCTAGATGGAGGAAACAAGGAATGATCATGTAGATTAGGTTATTAGTGTCTGAGAAAAACAAGGGAAGTGGAAAGCAAAAGAAGATGTCAGCAGAATAAGGATGAAAGTGAGAAAAGAGAAATAACTTTACTGAGAAATCCACCTGATAAGATCATGCTGCTGGATGTCTCATGTTGCACTGATGGTCTAAATAGGCTTGAATATACAATTTAGAACTTTTCTGTATGCCTGATGAGTAATATCTTATCACTAAGGCAGCAGGAAGCTGCTTTGCAATATGAGGTTACTGACACAACTGCCAGAATAGGTAATTCTCATACACAGGAAATTCATTGTTCTGGAAAGAACTATTGTGGTGGCTGGGCTCACACACCATTATTCTATCATATGATGATTTGCATAGTGGAAGGATCCTTCTAGAAGTTGGGGAGGCAGGGCAGAGTGTGGAATATTGAATTTGGTCTTTTTAAAAAAAGAATTACAGTACCATCCCAGTGAGCCACTGCTAATATAGTTCCTGTATTGGTGCAGGGCAGAGTTTGATTCTCAATTCTGACTTTATCTCTCAAACCCAATAAGGCCAGGAGCATGGTGTAAGCTGCATGCACAGCCAGTGACAGGAGGGTGTGGTTTTCACTAAATAGGTAAAGGACAGTGATGAAGAATGTCAAAGTGAGTTCTTCCAGACCTTAACAGGAAGGATGGTTTTCAGAACAGGAGGGTAAAAACAAAACAGCTCGTGGGATCTAAAACCTGTATGAATGTAGAAAATCACCCACTTTCCACCTAAGAGACAGGGTGTAAACAATAGCTAGCCCTATGGTAGTGATTTGAAGAAATCCAGAATTGAATTTCAGATATTGACGGTACTACAGGATGGAGCTGGTTTACTGTGTTAGGACTCTCAGCTGCTTAGGCTCTAGACAAGCTCAAAAGCTTGTCTCTCTCACCAACAGAAGTTGGTCCAATAAAAGACATTACCTCACCCACCTTGTCTCTCTAGGCTCTAGATTCGTGTTTCTGACCCGAGTTTGACTAAGGCAGGATGTAATCAACCAAAGAATTAATTGGTGTGGGCCAGATTTAATGTCATCTGGCATAAAAAAATAGAATCCAACAAAGTGTTTCAAAATTTGAATTACTGTGTAATAGTCTATGCCAACATACCACGATAACAATCAACATGTCTTAAATGCCTTATTGCTTAAATACTACTGTAACTTATTCTCTTTCAGATTACTTCCAAGTTCTTGGCTAATAACTATCTGACAGTGAAATGTTTGTAAGTCTCAAAGAGCAGAGGTTTTTAAATGCTATTTATTGGAACTTTCTAGGAAATTCAGTTTACTGAGCATTGTAAAAGCTTTGTACAAAACTGTTTGACCTGCTGTTATGCTGTCATAAATATTTTCCCACAGATATGTGTACAATGCTTGATTTTTGGAGGGACTGAGCTCTCCCAGCTCCAACTGAAGTCAGTAGATGTCATTTCTGAGTATTTCTGAAAAGTTTGTTCATATTATTTACTAATGTAAATGGTTATTTCAGGTAAAGGTGTCTGACATTAATAACTTTATTTCCTCACTAAACATAACTTTTTCTTTAATACCACGTTACGTTAACCATATATTGATATTAACTGTTCTTCCGAAAAGTAAACGCTAATAGATTTCACATTATAATATTTACCAGGAAGAAACTCCCTCATTAAGGAGTTTATTCCAATTAACTGTTTAGTACAAGATCTATTATTATTCAATACATGCTCAGGTAAATCACTAAACTGAATAATAATGCTTAATAATAAAATAGCTTACCATTAAAGTAGTTTACATTTGTACTGGGAGACATAAGGTGTACAGTTCTCACAAGGTTGTGTATACCTAACTATTTCGTATATCCTCAGTACAGATACTATATCTCTCAGCATCCATTCTTTCCTCTATAATTTAGTAAAGTTTTAGGAGATGAAGGCTCAGGCAAAATACAGTTTTACCCGATAACTCCGTTAAATCTGAAAAATGCCAGATTTTTTTAGATAGCAATTCTTCAAATGTCTTATAAAATTAATTAAGATTGAAATGGTTAATTTGATCTCCAGTTAACTTCATATTCAGTAACATTGTTTCCATTAGCATTATTAAACATTTTAAGCATTATAAATATAGTACTTAAATGTTAAGCCCTTTGGTGTTGTTGAAGCTGTTTTTTCACTAATAAGTGTTTTATGCCTTTTGCATTAGTGCATCCTTAAAAATATTTTTGCTCACAGCTCCAGAGAGTTAGTTCTTTGATGTTTCAAACTAAAATTAAGTAATTTATGTGTGTTTATAGAAATGTATACTGTTATAAAGTTAGATTGTGAAAGGAATTCTCTTGAGCAATTTCGTGATGGAACATTAGTCATAGTAAAAGAAAAAGCCACCTAAGGGTTTTTTTGTTTAATAATTTGGAAGTGTCCAAAGTCTTGCCTATTGTACAATTTAGTCTTGCTTCATGGAAATGAGATCCCCATGTGCAGACCTTACCACAATGGCCCTTATCTTGTCAAGTTCTGGATCTGCTATATCCCCAGATTTCATTTTTAGATATATAAGCTTAAGAAATGTTATACACCTCTACCCTGATATAACACTGTCCTCAGGAGCCAAAAAATCTTACCGCGTTATAGGTGAAACTGCGTTATATCAAACTTGCTTTGATCCACCGGAGTGCGCAGCCCCGCCCCCCTGGAGCACTGCTTTACCGTGTTATATCCAAATTCGTGTTATATCGAGTCACGTTATATTGGAGTAGAGGTGTACTTGGATTAAAATATATATCACATTTGGCTTTATGGTGGTGAGAACCCTGCAGCGTCCATTAACTTCAACCTAGCACTCGGAAAATCAGCTTCATAGTGCATTTAAATTATTTTAGTGATTCAGTTAAGTTGTTTTAGGAGGGAAATTTTGAATTTTCAGAACAAATTTATTCAAGATCTTTCATGTCATTCATATCAGTACTTAATTTCCGTTTAATGATTTATTATGCTTTATGCATTCATAAAATCTTTATATTTATCATTAATTCAACAAACTTTACAAAAAGCTCTTGTTAAATGAGGCATAGATTAAAAATTAAGAAATACAAACATAAAATTATTAATAAAGATAAGAAAATGAATGCTACATTTTTAAAAATCATATTTTATAAATGTGCTTTTGTAAATTAAACTGAACTCAAAGCTATTTTGCTAGTCAAAAGTGAAGTTTAAATGGTTAATGTTTTAATACAGGGGTTCTCAAACTGGGAGTTGGGACCCCTCAGGGGGTCACAAGGTCATAACATGTGGAGTCGTGAACTGTCAACCTCCACCCCAAACTCCACTTGCTTCCAGCATTTATAATGGTGTTAAATACATTAAACAGTGTGTTTAATTTATTAGGGGGGTCGCACTCAGAGGCTTGCCACGTGAAAGGGGTTGCCAGTAAAAAAGTTTGATACCCACTCTTTTAATATAATTTGAAAATGGGCAGCTCTAGAAAATTAGTAGTAGTGATAGTATTCGTATTAGTATTATTTTGTATCAATAATTTTTAGTACCTGTGAAATGGTACCGATTTTTATAACCAGTGGCTTAAATTCAGTAGTTGGGTATGAATACATAATTTCAATTGATTTTAATGAGAGTTGTATGTGCACTACCAAAGCTAGTGTTTGGCCTGGTGGGGTTTCTTTAAGCAGTAGTGCAGATATTTGTTTTTTCATTATTTTTCTTTTAGCACCTGATTCAGCAAAGCCCTTAAGTTCCATTGACTTTAAAGGGACTTAAGCGCATGCTTAAAATTAAGTCTAGGAGTAGACTTGAACATGTGCTTAACTGCTTTTCTGAAGTGGGGCCTTAGGGACTTAAATTTAAGTTTAAATATATTAGAGTATGAACTAATATAAAATTCTTCGAGTGCTTGCTCATGTCAATTCCATTCTAGGTATGCGCGCCCATGTGCACAGTCGGAGACTTTTGCCTTAGCAGTATCTGTAGGGTCGACTGCAGAGCCCTCTTGAGTGCTGCACTCATACATCAGTATATTAGGCTGCCCGCCCTATGCCTTCTTAGGTCCTTCTTACTGCCCATGGCGGTTGGTTGGAGCATCTTGTCTTGCATTGCAAGAGCATTAAGTGCCCGTTATTCTCTTTGTATATAGTTCTTAGGTAGTCAGTCAATTTAAGTAAGTGTTAGTTGGTTTAGTAGTTAGTCACGGCTGAGACTTCACCGTGGAGCAGGGCTTCAAGCTGCGTTCATCATGCAACAGGCCAATGCCTATCAGTGACCCCCACAGCAGCTATTTGAAGTGCTTGGGGGAATCCCATGTAAAGGGACAAGTGCAGGATTTGAAAAAACTTTCATCCCAGAACCAGGAAGGAGAGGAACAGCTGCCTGAAAACCCTTTTGATAGACGCCGTGCTTCGCCCAGCATCGGAGCCCTCCCCTCCGGACTCTGCTCCCAGCACTTCAGTATCACTGTGGAGCACCTCACCAGTACCACGTTCCTTCCAGCACTGTTCCCCCCGCCAGTGCCCAAGAAGCAGCAGAAGAAGGGTTTCCCGGCACCATCCATGGAGGGGAAGGGAGCTCTGGGCAAAGGACCTAGTTCAGGGCACATGCCCACCCTGGAGCTAGAGGGGAGTACCACTATGGGCGGACCCCCTAGCCCAGCCAGGGACCCACCTCCAAATCCCAGCAGCCATAGGGAATCCCAGCTCTGATGGGGACCTTCGTTGCCCAAGACAGCCCAGGTGGCCAAAGGCCTGGTGGGCCTGTTGGCACTGCAGATGCCTTGCCAGGTGCTGGACGTGGCTATGACCCTGCAATCTAAGGCCAAGCCAACCATGGGACCTCCCCAAAGGACAGGGGAACACCATCAGTGCCCGGATCACAGGCATTCGTCCCCATCCCCATGGCCTAGGACCCCAGTCCCGCAACCTTGGTTGCCGGCTAGAAGGTCCTGGTCCCTAGCACTGCAGTCTCCTTCCTGAGGCACAGAACACCAGAATCGAGGTACTGGTCCCTGCATTCCCAGCACCAGCCAGCCTCCCACCTACAATCTCCTTGGTGCAGATCTCTATCATTTAGGCAGTCTCCTAGGCATCTGTTCCCGCTAGGGTGGGACTACTCACCATCATGGCACCAATCTCCACTGCCCCAGTGCCGGATGAGGGACAAGTGGCAATCCCCTCCTTCTAGACATGGATCTCTGACAAGGATTAGTTGGCAGATGCAGGTCTCCACACCCCCACCATGGTCACCAGAGCGGGGCTGGTCCAAATTGGAGCCAGGGTTCAGCCCATCTTCAAAAGGGTACGATCCCCATCAGTCCGCAAGACCAGCATGGCAGTGGCGTGGCAGCCGGGCCAGTGGCCTGCTCAATGATGCTTCATAATCCCACCACTCTTTCCTGGCCACCTCGGACAAACCCCTGGCACTGCTGGCACCAGGTTCAGAACATGGTGCGGAATCCATCGTGGGGACAGCACAAAAGGCGCCAATGCCCAAGGAGCTATCCCCAAAAAGGGAACCCGCCCATCCCCCTGCGATGCCCTCATCATCTTCATCGATGGACAAAGTGGTGACGTGGACCTCCCAGGCTGGCAGTCGCCCTGACAACTTTAAGGAGCACCAGGCTCTTCTTAAAAAGGTGGCTGCCAACTTAAACCTTGAAATTGAGGAGTTGTCAGAGCAATCAGATGACCTGTTTGACATCATACTGTCCTCCATCCCGGCCCGCATCACGCTGCCTGTCCACCTGGGGGTTCTAAAGATTAGTAAAATGCTCTGACAGACCCCAGCCTCAATTCCACCCACATCCAAAAGGGCGGAAAAGTAGTATTACATCCTCACAAAGGGGTTCGAATATCTCTACACACACCCCCAGCAGTGTCACCAGTTGTGTCCGCAGTTAATGAAAGGGACAGGTGAGTGGCACACTGAAAAATAAAGACGCCATATAACTAGACTAAGGATGGCGCCCCAATCAAGTATCTGGATCCACCATCCTATTCTTTCTTCAACTGCCTGCACCCCTTCCAGTTGGCATGGTTGCAAGTGACATCGGACCGTTGGGTGCTCAACACAGTATCCTTGGGCTACAACCTACAGTTCTCAACAGCCCTTCCCTTCCACCGCCCTTCTCCATCCCTCTTCAGAGACCCTTCTCACAAGCAACTCATTGCTCAGGAGGTGGAAAACCTCCTAGGGCTACAGGCGGAGAGGAGGTCCCTCGGGATAGGAGCGGAAATGGATCCTACTCCCGATATTTCCTAATCCTGAAAGCAAAAGGGGACCTAAGATGCATCCTGGACCTCCATTGCCTCAATGAATATTTCAGAAAGTGGAAGTATAGGAGCAGGATTTTATAATTGTACTATGAGAATTAATGTATGATTTGGTTTTATTTTGTTAGCCATTTTTTTTAAATAGCAGAAAGAAATGACCCTTTGGGACTATGGGATTTTGTTTTTTATAGGCATTAGAAATTGGGCTTTTTTAGTTTTTTGTTTTAAGGTTTAGTTAGTAGGAGACCGAATTTTGTACTGTATTTATGTTAAGTAAATTAAGGGAACGTTGAAGGCCTGGGCCTTAATGTGAATTGTTTTGGTTATAAAATTTAGCAAGGTTTAATTTACAGTGTTATTTTGTTTGATATAAAATATTGCTGTTTGTATTTTTAAAGATTTTTGTAAAAGATTGAATAAAAAATGCATGCATTAAAAAAAATAAGGTGTAAAGGCCATTATTAACCAAATGGTCCAAAAAAAAAAAGTAAAAACACTTATCAAAACTTATTAACACCAAAAAACCATCAAAGCGCATCCATGATTGAGGAAGGGCAGATTGACGACCCTGAGGTAGAGGCTGGCACCCCTAAAGACAATTAATTAAATCAAATCCAGGACAGAATGACCCTCCCAAAGGTGTTTTGGAATGTTAACATAAAAAAATAACATCAGTTAAGGAATAGCCGGTCACAAACTGACATAGCAGAATCCATAAACTTCAACAACAAAAACTATAAAAACAAGGTGTTTTGCCATGGGGCTTTGGGTTTGCCTTGCCACTACTCCAGGAGCATCGGATCACGACCGATGGAGCCCGGCTCCCATCTGCAACCAATCTGGCTGGCCAATAAATCAATCCAGTCTCTGGACTGGTAACTATAAACATCGAGTGGTGGGACTTTGTGCATGGTGTGTGTGTATGACTAAAAAGCATAGTCACACATACTAAAAGCATATTCTGGACCCCGCATCAGTGTTGGAGGGAGTCCCCTTCGCAGCCCCATCCCCATCAGTTACCCTGGTCTCCAATGCTTCGGATCTGGGGTGGAGAGCCCCTCTAAGCGTTCTTGGCATGCAAGGACATTGGTCGGGTCACAATTGCTCCTTACACATAAATTTCAGAGAGCTCAGAGTGGTCTGCTTGGCCTGTCAAACTTTCCTGCCTCATATAAAAGACAGGGTGATTCAAGTCTGGATGGACAATACCGCCACAGTGTTCTATATCGACAAGTAAGGCAGTGCCCGGTCCTCTGCCCTTGGCCAAAGAGCTCTTAGGCTCTGGAACTTCTGGGTTCAGCATGCCATTTATTTTGTGGCCGCACACCTCCCCAGGACCAGGAACACTTTGGCAGATCACCTCACAGGACTTTCTCATCCCGCCATGAGTGGTCACCATCTAAAGCTTGTCAGCCTAATCTTCCAGAAATGGGGGACTTCCTGGGTGGATTTGTTTGCATCCAGGCAGAACAGGAAGTGCCACGCTTTCTGTTCGATTCGAAGGATTGACAGAGACCATCGGACACTTTTTTCTACCCCTTATGTATGCCTGCCCTCCAGTGCCATTAAACTACAGAATCCTTGTGAAGAGCAAACAGGACAGAGCAAAGGTAATCCTCATAGCGCCAGCTTGGCAGCACCAGCACTGATTCGGCATGCTGCTGGACCTCTCAGTGGCCGATCTGTTACAGCTACTGCTCTATCCAGACCTGTTATCTCAGAACCCTGGCAAACTGCTGCATCCGAACCTGACGGCCTGACTGTTGCATGGTTGAATGCGGATGAGCGGGAGTGTTTGAACAGTGTCCAGCAGGTCCTACTGGGCAGAAGAAGACCCTCTACCAGAGCGACCTACCTGGGCAAATGGAAGTGATTTACATGCTGGACTTCAGATGAAGGTATTCAACCTGAACAGGCCTCACCACAGTTAATCCTGGATTACCTCCTGCATCTTAAGCTCCAGGGTTTGCCCCTTTCATCTGTTAAGGTCCACTTGGCTGCTATTTCAGCCTTCTATCCCTCGCTCGAGGGCAGGTCGGTTTTAGCTAGGACATGACTTCCAGGTTCCTCAAGGGCCTAGAGCGCCTCTACCCTCACCTAGGGGCCCCTGTTGCTCCATGGGACCTGTACCTTGTGCTGTCACATGGGGCCCCCCTTCAAGCTTCTGGCTTCGTGCTCCCTTCTCCACCTCTCCTGAAAGGTGGCTTTCTTGGTTGCAATGCCATCTGCCCACTGGGTCTCTGAGATTAGGGCACTTACCTCAAAGCTGCCCTACATGTTGTTTTACAAGGACAAGGTCCTCCAACCACACCTGGCCTTACTACCCAAGGTTGTTTCACAGTTTTATATGAGCCAGGACATATTCTTACCCGTCTTCTTCCCTAAACCTCATAGCTCAGGTTGAATTCTCTGGACATCAGAAGGGCGTTGGCCTTCCACGTTGAGAGGATTAAGCCTTTTCGTAAGGTGACACAGTTGTTAGTCACAGTGGCTAACAGGATGGAAGGTCGTCCAGTGTCGACTCAGATAATCTCGTCTTGGATTACTGCCTGTATCCGCTGCTGCTGTGACCAGGCCAGGTGTGTCCTCCGGCTATTGTAATCGCCCATTCAACCAGAGCACAAGGATATGTGCTAGGCTTCCACCTAGTCGTCTGTCCACACATTTACATCGCATTACACACTTACCCAGCAGGCCCAAGATGATGCTGGCTTTGGTAGAGCAGTATTGCAAGCTGCATGACCATAAACTCTGAGCCCACCTTCATGGATGCTGCTTTTGAGTCACCTAGAATGGAATCGACATGAGCAAGCATTCAAAGAAAAACAGTTACCTATCTTTAGTAACTGTTGTTCTTCAAGATGTGTTGCTCATGTCCATTCTATTACCCACCCTCTTGCCCCTCTGTCAGAATTGCCTGCAAGAAGGAACTGAGAGGGCACAGGGCCGGCGGCGCTTAATATACCGATGCATGAGCGCAGCACTCAAGAGGGTGCCACAGCCAATACTACGGATACAGCAAAGGCAAAAATCTCCGACAACTGTGCATGCACACACCAAGAATGGAATGGATATGAGCAACACATCTCTCAAAACAACAGTTAAAAAAGGTAGATAACTGGTTTTTTTAAAAGGTTGATGGGACATATTAAGAATATATTGTAATAAGAGTGCATAAAAGGTTGTTATGAGGCACAACTAACTTCAATAGGAGTTAAATGTGTGTGCAGTCAGAATTAGGATCTGTGAGACTTTGACAACAGTAAAAACATAAGAATGGCCCTACTGGGTCAGACCAAAGGTCCATCTAGCTCAGTATCTTGTCTTCTGACAGTGGCCAGTGCCAGGTGTCCCAGAGGGAATGAACAGAACAGGTAGTCATCAAGTGATGCATCCCCTGTTGCCCATTCCCAGCTTCTGGCAAACAGAGGCTAAGGACACTGTCCTTGCCCATCCTGGCTAATAGCCATTGATGGACCTATCCTCCATGATTTTATCTAGTTCTGTTTTGAACCCTGTCATAGTCTTGGCCTTCAAAATATCCTCTGGCAAAGACTGTTTTTGTATTGTTTATGGTATGAAGAAAACAGGATTATATGTTTTTAAGTATATAAAGGAACTCAGAGTTGCATCCGACAAAGTGGGTATTCACCCACGAAAGCTCATGCTCCAATACGTCTGTTAGTCTATAAGGTGCCACAGGATTCTTTGCTGCTTTTACAGATCCAGACTAACACGGCTGCCCCTTTGGTGTTTTTAAGTAACATTCTAATTTTAGTCCCTAATTCTAATATTTTAGGACTGTTCCATGGTTTTACTTTTTGCATTTTTATTGCTATTGGTATGAGCGTACAGAGGAATTGTAAAAATATTACTTTTCGTCTTTTGG
Source organism: Gopherus flavomarginatus (assembly GCF_025201925.1). Lineage (NCBI taxonomy): Eukaryota > Metazoa > Chordata > Testudines > Testudinidae > Gopherus > Gopherus flavomarginatus. Next base: position 56,508,656 of record NC_066626.1, on the reverse strand, counting down.
TGGGGAACAGAAATGTTTTGTGGATGCAGTGAAAATTAGGCTCCATAGCCTAAACAACTGCATGTCCAGCAGTAAAGTAAAAGTCGCCTTTAATAATTGACTGTCTGGGTAATGTAGTTTGATGTTCATACCTTTACTCAGGTGGAGCCCGAGAAGTTGAAGACACTAACAGAAGGTCTGGAAGCCTACAACCGAGCCAGGAAGAGGAACAGAAAGTAAGCAGATGCTTATTCATTTAAAAATTAATTAAAATCACGAGGTCCTCTTGTCTACCAAGAGACTCTCATTTCACTCCCAGAAGTATCCTTGACATCAGTAGGAATCTTGGCTGTATCAGGATTTCAGGATTAGATTGTTAGTTATTAACTTGCAGCATATATGGAATGCATATCTTTCTGATACTACAACAGGAAGCTTCTGAAACCTGTGGCAGCACCTGTGAGAATTTAGGCTCAGTTTTCTTACAAGGGGAAGAGTGGACAATGGTAGCATAAAAACATTGTGGCAGCTTCTAACTGTTCTAGTGTGTTTTATGTCTAGATAATTTGCCTCTTCATTTTACTGCATGTCTGTCTGTGTGTGTGTGTGTCCTGGGGGAAAGAGGAAAAGAGAACGAAATGATATATACCGCAATACTGTTTTTTCTGAAATCTGATGATCCAAAACTCTGGACTGCACTAACTAATGCACCATTCCTGTGGAGCACCTCAGCTCTGCGGGGCTGAAGCTACACTCCTGCAGAAGTCCACACAAGAAGTAGATGCTTTACAATTATTAGGAAGAACAAAGGATCCTAGCTTCTGCTCTGAGGAGCTTAGGAGATCTGCAGAAAAAGAGCGCCTAGTTTCTGAATTCCTGAGTTTTGCAGGCTATGGATTTTGCAGTTTTATAACTTTGTAATTTGGGGATTTGTATGTATGCATTTTCTGATACACCAGCACACCCATATGAATTCTCAAGTGTAGGTTTGAAATTTACACCTAAAATCATTCATTGCATTTCAGTAAATTAAAAGTATTCTGAAGAAATACTATATGACTTTGTGACAAGCAGTTTTTTTTTCCACACAGCACCATGTTGGTATGGAAAGGGTTACTTCAAATTAGTTCAGTCTAGTTTGTCGTTGCTGGCAAGCTTTTCAGAATTCCTTCATCCCAGTTATGTGTAGTTTAAGCAGACTGACTGCCATATGCAAAGCTTTTATTATACAATATAACAAATGATGTATATTTGAACAAGTTGGTTTTATCTGTTTTTGTTTTGGTTTGGTTTTTTTGGACATTATTTAAGATTTTACAAAACTAAGGGAGAGATTTTGAGAGATGTAAAATATGAGAAGAGGGAAAAAATATGGAAGAAAAGAGGAGAAGTAAATTGAGTTTAGGGGAAGAAGACCTAGACAGCTATAAAAAGATACAGAAGTTGGCAGGGTTGTAGTGTGCTATTGTTTACTTGCTGTCACAATGACAATATGCTGGCTTGTATCTGAACAGGAATTTGAAGTACTATAGGCTTATAATTCTTATCTTCAAAACAACAAATACAGGCTTAAAGGAATCAAATAATTACAGTAGAACCCCTTTTATCCTAACTGGCCCTGGTTCCAGTCAAAAATTCAGATAATTAGGAGAATGGGCAAAGAGTTTTCTATACGTTGTTTTAAAATGCGGAGTTTCTTTTAAACTAGCTGACCCCTCCTGGAAAAACCACCTTCTTTATTTACAGCTTACACAAACCGTTACTTCTAGTAAAGAGTACCAGTATCTAGAAATGCAGAAATGATAAATTCAAGTATTAAAACATAGCCCCTTCTTTACGGCATACACAAACCATTATTAATAAATAGTGGCAGTTTTAAAAATGCAGACATGATCATTTTAAGTTGCAGCAACCCCAATACTCATGGTAACAACTAACAACAATAACAATATGTAATATGCATAAAGTATTAAATTAACATGCAGTGTTGTATATAAGACAGTGATACAGCAACACTCACATTTATAATGGCTGGGAAAAATCTGACAGTTTGCGATACTGTGCTTTTTCCAATCTTATAATCTTGGGCTATTTTTTTTCCAGTGACTGTCCTTTATTTATTTTATTAATAATCTCTATTTTAGCATCCAATGATAGTACTACAAGATTTCGCTTAGTAGTCACAGTCATTTTACAAGGCTGAAAAGATGGGATGGTTACAGTAGTGTTGCCATGCAGGTTACGTCAATTTCCGATATTCTTGTGTGTGCACTGGTTGTTCGGTTAATAGGGAGAGCTGGATAATGAAACTCAGATAAACAGGTTTCTGCTGTACTTGTATTTAACGCCTTTTAAGGTGTAAGCTTTTCTTGTTCTCTGTTCTTGTGGTATTTCATGAGCAATATTGCTGATGCCAGTTAACAATGCTATCTTTTCATCACCATCCTGAAACATGTCTCTGGGTTTTTTGTATGAGTGCATGCTGCAAACATAAAAATGCCTTTGACAACATTTCAGTTATTTGCCATTAGTTGTCCCTGAAGCAAAATTTCTAGCACTAGGAAAATGACTCAGTTAACAACTTTAAATTTCTTATGAAAACATCAGTTAAAAGTAGAGACCTTGCTGAATCTGGCTCAATATTTGTACATATGGAAACATTAGGGAATATTGAATGCAAAAATGTGCATTTGTGATTTGTGGTTATACAAATGTCAGGGAAATTCAAAGTTACAGTTCCCATAACAACCATGACTCAGCCTACCACCTTTCATGTATGTAGCAGTTTGTATTACTGTCTATGGTGTTATCATTCATACTTATATATATGGAACACACAAAAAAATCCATGTTAAATGAACAGAATTATGCGACCCCCGAGCATGCCCAAATAAATTTGTTAGTCTCTAAGGTTCCACAAGAACTCCTCGTTGTTTTTGCTGTTACAGATTAACACAGCTACCACTCTGAAACATTGCAAAATCAAGTACTCAAAAGTTAGGAAATGCCAGAATTAAGGTTGCCTGTGCAATCTTAATTCAGTTCCCTTGTGCATATGCATTATGATACAGTCTATGTATTACATGATCACGTTATTTTTTCCATAGGACTGTCTCTTTCAGTGCACGCTTAATAAGTGGTTCTTCAATATTTTGTTTTCTCCTCATTGTTCAATAAGTGGCCCCAGGCCTTGTTTACTACACACTATTCAAACCCTGGTCTGAAGACAGAATTTTTAATTTCTCATTGGCTTTGTTCTATGATGCTCATCACAACAGTATCTGATTGGTTCACAAACATTAATTTATTTTCACAACATTCCTGTGAGATGGAGTATTATTATCCCCCTTTTACAGATGGAAAGCTGAGGCATAGAGAGATTAAGGTCAAAAGTGTCCCCTCATTTTGAGTACCCATTCTGAGATGCCTAGAACCAGGTTTTTCAAAGTCCTTGGCATTGTATAGCACTGTGTAAGTTAAAAACTCAGTCTCATTGACTTCAGTTGCAGCTGTGAGTGCTTGACACTTCTACAAATCAGACTCCAGAGGCTCAAGTCAGGCACCCACAAGATAAGAAACATACAAGTTTGGTTTTAGTGACTAGCCCAGCATCACATTGGCATTGTGTGTTACAAGTAGGGATAGAATCTAGTTCCCCAAGGCAGTATTCAACTGCCTTAATCATGAGAACATCCTTTCTCTTCCTACAATCCACTGTCTCATTCACTACATACATTCCAGCTTTTGCAACAAATGAGGCAGGGGTCCTACAGACAGCGATCTCCTTCATTACACAGCCCCAATTCATTCCCAGAGCAGGTCCATTCTGTCCACTAAATGAGGCGGGGTCCTGTGCAGAAAATATTAAGTGATCTTGTAATTAAAGACTGTATCATATACAAAAGGCCAAATTAAGGTTGTACACGTGCCTTAATTAGGCAGTTTTTGCTTTTCAGTACTTGACTTTTAATCAAGTTTTTGTGTGTAATTTCCTCAGCTTTTTAAAAAAACAAATTGAAAAAAACAGAAATTCCACCATGTGACATCATATTGACACCCACATGGTTCATCATCAGAGTTGGAACCTATAGATCAACTGCACAGATCTCTATCAATCATTACTAGAGAAGGATGATACATTTTGTCCACGAGTTTCACAAATATTTTCTGACAGCAATGGAAGAGTGAGACTCGGGAATCTTGTTCCATTGCAGGCTCTGGAAGGGAGTGTTCTGTATTAGTCACAAACCCTTCTGCCATCTCCCCCCTCCAAGATTGACTCTTTCTGCCCAGTTTCCCCCAACATGTCTCCTTGTCACCTCTCATTCCTCACTCAAATCCCAGGCTACTCAGTGGGCCAGTCCTAGTCTTCCCTTCCAGACTCCCAGTCCCAATCTCCTTTCCCAGCCAGTGAAAGTATACTCTCAGTGTCCCAATTTCCCTCTTCTCTTCCACCGTCAGCATCCAGTCCCAGTGTTCCACCTACTCTAGGCTCCATGTCCCAATCTACTCTTCTGCTCTCAAAGGTCATTCTCTTGTCCCTGCTACATTTGAATCGGTCAGCTCCCTCCTCCACACTACCTGAGCCTACAGGGAGACATTTAGAGCACAGGAAAGACAGTCTCCCTAGTTTCAGTTCCATTGCTGGGACCTGCACCTAGCATGACCCAGAGCAGCAATTTCAGGAAAGGTCTTGCTTGGCCTCAGGCTGGAGCATGCCCAGTGTGGATGAACTCTTCTGAGGTTTTAGCTGTTAAACTAGCATGTGTACTCTGCAGTTTTTCAAAGGTTTATAACTTGGCCAAATTTGAGTGGATTTTCACATGGACAGCAAAAGACACCCCTGACACAAAGGCCACCCCATGTCAAATTTCTAGTTCCTGCTTCAAAGTATGGGGGCACAAGAGATTTAAAAAAAAAAAAAGCCAGAATTTTTTAACATGGGCAAAACAATATATTTGTCCCTAGCGTGGTGTCCAGTATCAGTGGGTAGCCGTGTTAGTCTGTAGCCACAAAAACAACAAGGAGTCCGGTGGCACCTTAAAGACTAACAGATTTATTTAGGCATAAGCTTTCATGGGTTTAAAAACCCACTTTTCTGGTGTAACCTGATGCATCTGAAAAAGTGGGGTTTTTACCCACAGAAGCTTATGCCCAAATAAATCTGTTAATCTTTAATGTGCCACCGGACTCCTTGTTGTTTTTGTCCCTAGCCTCATTCTCGGAAACATTTGAAGCATTTTGCCTGAAATTTGGTGGGGAAGGGGGATTTCAGCCTAAAATAGAAACCCCAACATGGAAAATTGCAGCTCAAGAAGTTAGTTTAACAAAGGTTATAAGCAACTGAAAATAGGGCCTTATAATAGGAAGTGCCAGGCAATGTTCATAGGTGGTGCTACCAGCTCCACCAATAGCATAAACTGTAAATTTAGCCAATATGGCCAGGTTATAATTGTAGGGAAGACTATAATTTTCAGTTTCTCGATGAGTACATAAGTTAAAACTGCAACATCAAAATTGAGTGATGACTAATGAAAATGCCATAACTGTGTATTAATAAATATACCAAAATGTTCATTTTTCTTCAGTTTTTCAACATTCTCTAATAACTAAGTTATGGTCTGATTTGCGTCAGATGATTGTTGGTTCACTTCTTCGGAAGTGGAAAGCAGAGGGTTTAAATATATCCAAGGCATTCACCGGTAGTCCAGTATTATACCCTCTGTTATAATTAACTTGACAGACCATATTACAAATTAAGGTAGACCAAAGCTATTGTGGTCTATTACATAGCTTCTCAAATGTGGGCACTTAAATTCACGTACCAGAATAACAGGTTTCAGCACCCAAGCACTGATTGAGTCACCTAAGCAAACTATGATAATGATGGTAACATTCATAGGTTGATGCTCAAATAGGGACTTAAGTGATCCAGCCAATACTAAAGCACCTAAAATGGATATTTAGGTGCTTAATTTTTAGGTATCTTATTTTAGGCTCCTAAACTGAGATTGTTCCCAGAGTGCCCAGGTACTACACTGGGCATTTTAGAAATAGATATCTATTAAACTGGGGGTCCCCGGTATACGTCTCCACCTTATCCATCGTTTCGCATATCCATCGCTCATCAGTAGGAGAACATGTTCCAATTCACATCAGTCCTGAGCCGCATCTCCATCGCTTCACCTTTTGCGTGGCTTTCCTTTGGGTGCTTCCCTCGGCATTCAGGAGTTGCTGAGAGGGAGAGGAAGGAGCAGGAATGAGGTGCGCTCAGAGGAGGGGGCGGAATTGGGTGGGAAGAGGCGGGGTGGGGGTCGAGAGGGAGTCAGGAAGAGGTGGGACGAGCAATTATTTCTTATGGGGAAAAATTCCCCCGTATCCGTTGTTTCAGTATCTGTCGCCCTTTTCAGGAACACAACCCTGACGTATACCAGGGACTCCCTGTAATTAATATTTTGTTTGTCATCAACATTTTCATAGTACAATGAGGATAACATCTTTTAGAATTGTAATTCAAATAATTATATTTTTCACCTTATCCTCTTTCAACTGGCTAGATTGCCTTACAATAATGATTTTGGTCTATTATGATTTAAAAAAAGATTGTGGAGCAGTTTTTAAACTAAGGGCTGGGGGAAAACGGACAGGTATGGAGGAGCACGTGGTTTGGACAGACACATCCCTTAGGGGAGGATCTATTAATGGAGATTCTCTATATCCTAGTAAGGAGGAGAGGCTGGAAGATGGTAAAATACAGATAGGATCTTATGAGAAGCAGTCAAATGAAAAAACAAAGTCCTTTTCAATTACATTAGCAGACAGCTAAAAAGTGACACGTTTTTAAAGTGCTTATATACCAATTCTAGAAATCTCAATAATAGATGGGTGAACTATAGTGCCTCACATTACATGAGGATAGCAATATAATAGTCATCACAGAAACTTGGTGGAATGAGGATAATCAGTGGGACACAGTAATACCAGGGTACAAAATATATTGGAAGGACAGAACAGCTCGTGCTGGTGACGGGGTGGCACTATATGTGAAAGAAAGCATAGAATCAAATGAAGTAAAAATCTTAAATGAACTAAACTGTGCCATAGGGTCTCTATGGATAGTAATTCCGTGCTCTAATAATAAGAATATAGCAGTAGGGATATATTACTGACCACCTGACCAGGATGGTTATAGTGACTGTGAAATGCTCAGGGAGATCAGAAAGGCTATTAAAATAAAAAACTCAATAATGGGGATTCCAACTATCTCCATATTGATTGGGTACATGTGACCTCAGGATGGGATGCAGACATAAAGTTTCTTGACACCTTAAGTGACTGTTTCTTGGAGCAACTAGTCCTGGAACCCACAAGAGGAGAGGCAATTCCAGATCCTGTGTTCCCCTAAGTGAAACACAGGATATGGTCTAAGAGATTAATATAGCTGGACCGTTTGGTAGTAGTGACCATAATGTAATAAAATTTAACATCCATATGGTGGGGAAAAAATCCATATAAGCACAACACTGTAGCATTTAATTTCAGAAAGGGGAATGACACAAAAATGAGGAGATTAGTTAAACAGAAATTAAAAGGTATAGCGCCAAAAGTGAAATCCTTGCAGGCTGCATGGAAATTTTTTGAAGACACCATAACAGAGGCTCAACTTAAATGTATAACCCAAATTTAAAAACATAGTAAGAGAACCAAAAAAGTGGCACCATGGATAAACAACAAAGTAAAAGAAGTGGTAAGAGGCAAAAAGGCATCCTTTAAAAAGTGGAAGTTAAATCCTAGTGAGGAAAATAGAAAGGAACATAAAGTCTGGCAAGTGAAGTGTAAAAATATAATTAGGAAGGTCAAAAAAGAATTTGAAGAACAGTTAGTCAAAGACTCAAAAAATAATAGCAAAAAAAATTCTAAGTACATCAGAAGCAGGCAGCCTGCTAAACAACCAGTGGGGCCACTGGATGATCAAGATGCTAAAGGAACACTCAAAGACAATAAAGCCATTGCGGAGAAGCTAAGTGAATTCTTTGCATTGGTCTTCATGGCTGAGGATATGAGAGAGATTCCAAACCTGAGCCATTCTTTTTAGGTGACAAACCTGAGGAACTGTCCCAGATTGAGGTGTCATTAGAGGAGGTTTTGGAACAAATTGATAAATTAAACAGTAATAATTCACCAGGACCAGATAGTATTCACCCAAGAGTTCTGAAGGAACTCAAATGTGAACTTGCAGAGCTACTAACTGTAGTTTGTAAACTATCATTTAAATCAGCTTCTGTACCAAATGACTGGAGGATAGCTAATGTGACGCCAATTTTTAAAAAGGGCTCCAGAGGTGATCCCAGCAATTACAGGCCAGTAAGCCTGACTTCGGTACAGAGCAAACTGGTTGAAACTATAGTAAAGAACAAAATTGTCCTACACATAAATGAACATAATTTGTTAGGGAAGAGTCAACATGGTTTTTGTAAAAGCAAATCATGCCTCACCAATCTACTAGAATTATTTGAGGGGATCAAAAAGCATGTGGACAAGGGGGATCCGGTGGATATAGTGTACTTAGATTTTCAGAAAGCCTTTGACAAGGTCCCTCACCAAAGGCTCTTAAGCAAAGTAAGCTGCCATTGAGGGAAGGTCCTCTCAGGGACTGATAATTGGTTTAAAGATAGGAAACAAAGGGTAGATATAAATGGTCAGTTTTCAGAATGGAGAGAGGTAAATAGTGGTGTCCTCCAGGGGTCTGTACTGGGACCAGTCCTATTCAACATGTTCATAAATGATCTGGAAAAAGGAGTAAGCAGTGAGGTGGCAAAATTTGCAAATGATACAAAACTACTCAAGATAGTTAAGTCCCAGTCAGACTGTGAAGAGCTACAAAAGGATCTCTCAAAACTGGGTGACTTGGCAACAAAAATGGCAGATGAAATTCAATGTTGATAAATGTACAGTAACTCCTCACTTAAAGCCATCCAGGTTAACATTGTTTTGTTGTTACATTGCTGATCAATTAGGGAACATACTTGTTTGAAGTTGTGCAATGCTCCCTAACATCTTTTGGCAGCCACCTGCTTTGTCTAGTGCTTGCAGGAAGAGCAGCCCATTGCAGCTAGCTGGTGGGGGCTTGGAACCAGGGTGGACCAGCAGCCCCCCGTCAGCTCCCCACTCCCCTAAGTTCTCTGTGCAGCAGCTGCTAGCAATTGCAGCTGTACCTTCCACAACTGCCATGTGTTGCTCCTGCCTTCTGCCTTGGAGCTGCTCCCTGAGACTCCTGCTTGCTGTCTGGGGGGGTGGGAGGTAAGGAAAAAGGGGGGTAATGTCAGGGTGTCCCCCTGCTCCTGCAACCCGTTTACCTCATCTTCCATAGAGCAGGGGGGACACACCAGGGCTCAGGACAGAGGGAGCTTGCAGCAGCTTTGGTCTCAGCAAGCTGATCTAATTAACAAGGCAGTGTACTTAAAGGGGAAATGCACATATGTCCCTCCATTTCTGCTGCCTTGTAGGCCTGGTCCACACTACAGCGTTAAATGGATTTAAACAGCGTTAAATCGTTTTAACGCTGTACCCGTCCACACTACAAGGCACTTAAAATCGATTTTAAGGGGTCTTAAAATCGATTTCTGTACTCCTGCTCAACAAGAGGAGTAACCCTAAAATCGATATTACTATATCGATTTAGGGTTAGTGTGGACGGAAATCGAAGTTATTGGTCCCATTCTTTTACTGAGCTACCCAGAGTGCGCTCTGGAAATCGATGGTAGCCTGGGACCATGGAAGCACACCACCAAAGTAATGTGCCCTAGTGTGGACGCGTAAAATCGATTTTATAAAACCTGTTTTATAAAATCGATTTTATTAATTTCGATTTTACTCTGTAGTGTGGACATGGCCATAGAGTGTGAAAGTTAACCCTTGAGGGCTCAGCCAATTGCTAGTTCATCATTTAGCAGTAAGGGAAATATCCCACCCTCTGACTCCTCTACCTCAACCAAGTTTCACAATCATCATCGCTGTGTACCAGTATTAAATGGTTTGTTTAAAACTTATACTGTGTGTGTGTGTGTGTGTGTGTGTCTTTTGTCTGATGAAAAAAATTTCCCTTTAACCTAACACCCTCATTTACATTAATTCTTATGGGGAAATTAGATGTGCTTAACATCGTTTTGCTTAAAGTTGCATTTTTGGCTTTTCTTATGTTCTAAGTTTTTAATAATTTGATTTTTAAAATATAAACAGTATATTTAAATAGCAATGGAAAACAGTGTCTTGATGTTATGTAATCTATTTGTCTTGAACATTTTAAATTGCTTGTATTGTTTCTCTTCATAAGAACAATACACACAATTTTAAATGTTCAAAACAAATAGATTACGTGGTAGATACTATTTTCATAAAAAGATGAAGTCAGAACCATTTAGCACTTTGGCTCTCCTTATATGTTCATGGGGAAAAAATGCATTTTATTGAGGAAGAATTGCAGTTTTATTATTCTGTTAAAGTAATCCTGCGAAAGTGCTGTTCCATTTTAGAACAACTTATATTTCAGAGAACTGATTTTTTTCTGCAATTGTAGTCCTATCAAGGCAGTTCTACTGTTAATTTCATATATAAACATAAATTCAAAATGAGTGATATTGAAATCAAAGTTCAAACTTATGACTTCAGCACATAATTTTGGACGTTGTAAAATATACTACATGCCTAGGTTTGTTTGAGGGACTATTAAAAATATTTTCATCTTGTCTTTATTTGCATGCTGTATACTATAAGGAGTTATAGTGGGGATGAATTTGTCCAGTAATGTTTGTAATAAACTGCAATGAAACTTAACACTGGACTTTTAAATATATAAACACTATAAATGTTAGAAAGTGTTTAGTTTTGGCGGTGCATCCACTGTTTGACTAGCCACCTGAACAAATGGGATTACGTGAATTAGTAGAGAGAATTTAAGAAGACACATAAATATGCTTATTGTTGACTACATCTATTTTATGATCTATTGAGATGTAAGAAACTTGAAATCGGCTACATATTTTTAAAATAAACAACAAGCCAATAGTAATAGCACACGATCCTGCAAATCCTTAGTCATACGACAACAGTGGTTCTATTCATGTGAGTAAACTCTTTGTAGCATTACAATCTTAGTTAGCTGTTACATTTTAAAATGGTATCTAAAAATACAGTTTTTTAAATTTTAGTTTCAGATTATACTAACAGTTATTAAAAAACCACAGTTGTAAGTTACATTTCTAAAGGCGAAACTGCATCACATAAAATTAATATTTGTACACCCATACTCAATTTCTAAATTGAACTGTAAACATAAATACTTTGCTCTCATGTGGCCCTACATCTTTCTTTATACCTCCATTGCTCTATCTATCTATGTAAGATTGCTTTTAGTTCTCCCTCTACATAAACATGACTGTTGATGTGTGTTTATCTGAATGTTAAAATAACAAAGAGAGAAATAAATTTCCTGAAGTTTAATAGCAGAACTTTCAAAAGACTTCATTGGCCTAACTTTGTTCCCGGTGAAATCACTGGTAAAATTCAATTATGAAAGGGTTTTTTAAAAAAAAATTAAAAAAATCTTACCTTAAATGTCAGATACACACACTGTAAATCTTACAGTGTGATATATCTCTAAATATTATCCTGACGTGTTGCTTACCATAGCTGTAAAAAGCACACAATAGCATAATTAGAGAACTGATCATCACATAACATATCTTTTGATGATGTTTTACTATGATTATTCAAATACAGTGCCGTGCTAATCAAGTAGGTTGACCTCTGTATGGCCAATAAAACATTAGATTGTTTTATTTCATTTGTAACATGAAAATTACATGTAGAAAATTTCTCAAAGTGAATACATTTTGGCAAGTTCTCTATTATTTTCTAAAGTTCCCAGACTCATGGTCACAAACTGCAAACACTGCCAGAGGTATTGCTGACTATTGGGCTTAGCCTCGCTGAACTACCATGGGTTTACTTGTACCTTTTGGCAAATGTAGTTCTTTGATTAAAGCATTAACTACCTTCAGGAATTCATGAGAAATAAAAGGTTACTTCTCATTCTTTCATCACCTTCACATTTTAGTGTAACTCTGCCCTTTCCTATTTATCTGAATTTGCCTCATTTTGTATCACCCTTCACCCCTTATACTCGGCCAAGGTTCTCACCCTTTACCACTCATTTCTCAGCTTCTCACATAAACATCTCTATGCTTTCTTCCATGCTGCGCCATGTATGATTATGACCTTCTTGATCACATTTCACAAGGCATCTGCCCTCTACAGTTTACGCCTGCATGAAAGGCCCACATCTTCTGGAGGAGCTAATCTAGTTGACTTGTATATTATGACATTAATAAAAGAGAGAAAGTTATATGTTGTTTTCCATTTCCCTATACCCTCTATCTTCTGATCTATCTGTCCTCTTATTGCAAGCTCATTGGGGAAGCAGTCATTCCTTCTTATATGTCTGAAAAGCACCCAGTACCTGGGTTACCATAAGCAAATGTTTAATAATAAAATAATAATAGTTCTGCAGCTTTAAGACACAGAATTAATTAAAATTGATGAGATTTTTAGATGAGTTTTATATTCCAGGTCAGATAACTATCTCTTCTTCTTTATGTGATGCTCTCTATCTGTATTTAACTGTGGGCAGGTTCACATGTGCTCCGTGCACCAGAGACTCTTAAGATTTTTGCTAGCAGTATCGGTTACCTGAGAGCCCAAGATCCCAGGAGTCAAGAACTGGGATTCCTGCACAAGGGCCTTCCTAGTGAGCGATGACCACTTAAAGCGTTTCTAATGTAGAAGCTTCCATTCCCTCGAAGAGCAGCATTTGCCAATACTTTCCCAGCCAAACCCATCAAACCTATGAATACAGCGTTAGAAGATTCCTTATGGATCAAGCAGCGAGGCCCCACTCTGACCCAGGCTAGGTAAACCTCCGTGTGCAGTGTGCAGCAGCATCGAGAAGTGTTCCTCCAAGCATGATGACCTCTAGTTCTGGGGCTGACAGGAGGAGAGCTAAAGACTCCTCCACTCAGGGACATGAGGAAGAAAGGAAACAGTCTCAGAAGAAGGGAGAGAAATCCCTCTCCATGTCCTTTTCAAAGACGAACACTTCCCTAACACCATTGAAGTTGTCTGAGACTCCACCCCTCAGTACAAGAGGGTCAGGAGCTCATAAGGGGCTTGGTACTGATCTCCTGGCTCCAAAGAGCAGAAGTACTCTGAAACCAGCACCTTGTGGCAGGAGCATGAACCATCCACAGTATTAGCAAAAAAGAAGCAATCTGCAGTTGAGGATTTGCTCTTTGAAGGAAACAATCTCTGTTAAGTGAGAGAACAAATGACTCATTACACTTGTTGAAGGTCTCACAGGCAACCTTCCATTCACTGGGGATCTATACTCCAGTGCCAAAGAGGAAATACCACAGGCCACAACTTTACAGTGAGCAGCATCTCAACTCTTTTTTCCATCAGAAGGGATATGAACCATCATGGAAGAGGGTGCATCAGAACAAGCATAGTGTTCCCCCCTCTTCTTCTTTCCAATCCCAACCTCCTGCTAAGAAACACCTTTTGATGGGACCTTTGAGAAGTGCAAATCACTCCAGTTACTGTGTCCATCCACCCAAGATCCCAATACCCAAATTGGTGGCTTTCTAGCTCATCTCTCCCCATTCTCTCAAGCCTGGCAGATGAAACACAAATAGATTCTCAACATCATTCATACTAGCTACAGCATAGCGTTCTTCTCCCCTTGTCCTCCAAAACCCCCTTCCTCATCCATCTTCAGGGACCACTTCCATGAGAAAATGCTCATTCAAGAGGTATACTCCCTCCTTCATCAAGAAGCCATAGAGTTGGTACCTCCTCAACACCAGTGAAAGGGTTTTTATTCTAAATATTTCTTTATCCCCAAAAAGAAGAGAGAATGGAGACCCATCTTAGACACAGAAAGTTCAATGTATCCACAAATTGAGGTTCAGACTGGCTCACCCCAGTATCCTTCACTGAACGATGGCAACTGATTCACAGCTGTCAATGTGAAAGTTGCTTACTTCCATATAGACATCCACCCTTCACATAGAAGATTCCTGAGGGTCACTGTAGATCTGAACCACTGTCAACAGAGAATGCTACCTTTTGGCTTTGCCACAGTGCCAAAGGTATTTACAAAGGTGCTGTCAGTTGTGGCAGCTCACTTCCCTTACCAGGGATTATCAGTTTTTCCCTACTTTGATGACTGGTTATTGATGGGGAGATCTCATTAGGATGTGCTGACAACAACCTCATCTGTGCTCAGTCTTCTTCACTTGCTGGGACTCTGCATAAACACAGAAATGTCTGTTTTAGTTCCTATGCAGACTGTAGAGTTCATTGGGGCAACACTAGATTCTCTAAGTGCCAAAGCATACCTTCCTCGGGGCAGATTCCAATCTACAAAGGACCTTGTCAGTCAATACGGTTGAGCTCCCAGATGTGAGTCTTCTCATGTCTCGTCCTTCTAGGTCATATTGCTATTCGTCGAACTAAATGCAATTGAAAGTATGCTGATGGCTGCTGATGACACTTGATGATCCAGGAGTATACCTATACTATAAACTGCCTTGATGAAGAAAGGAGTACTGGTACTCTCTCCCAGTGGTCCCTGCGGCATTACTACCATCATCTCCACCTTGTGTATTAAGGTTCAATAGACTTGCTCTCATCCAATACACAGTCTCCCCCAGGCTGTGAGAAATCAAAGAGAACATATGTAGCTACAGATAGAGAGAGAGAGAGCACGCATGCAAGATTAAGATAACAATTCTAATTCACAGTTGCTTGATCCTCTTCCGCCACATCCAGAATCTTGGTGAGCAAAACAGACTGAAACATCATTGACAATGTAGTGTATTTGTCTTCTATCAGCATAGATCCACTACCAGACCAGTAGCCAATCCAATCAAAATACAATTTATCTTATCCATGAACAAAATTGAAAAATGTTTAGTGTTACACCTTTGTTCTGTTTCATTGTGTATCACTAAGGTTTTTTGTAGCAGAAATTGATGGATTAAAAATGATTATTTTGGAAGTCTACAGAGTCATAGCATTTTATGTGAGTAAATAATTTAGTCAAGCAATAATCATTATTTTAAAAATGTTTCCAGATTATAGCCATGTATCTTGCATGCTGGCCTGACAGCCATGATTCATGATCTCTTAAAAATGTTGATGTTAGACTAATGCCATGCTCTCTGATGTGAGCTACCTAAAAGGTTGATCTACCATCTTCAGTTAGAGCGGAACATGACAGCTCAGTTGTCATAGTGGGGGGGGGGGGGGAAGAGGGGTCCATCTAGCTGTTATTGCATTCACTTCATGAGCTACCTGTGTAGGCACATATTGAATTTAAAGTTTTGATTTTAACTCTTAAGGCCCTTAACGGAGTGTGTCCCTGGTTCTTTACTAAGCTGACAACTTTCTGTACTCCATTATATCCTCTGAGTTCTGGAGGAATCAGGAAGTTTGTAGCCTGGCACATCCAAGGGCAGAAAGTGTGAGGATCTGCAGGGCTAGAACCTTGGTTGATGGGTTCCTTAGTGACTGCCACATCCACATTTCCACCCAACAGCCCTGGTAGAGCCACAGTTGGCAGGCTGAGAGCCTTGTGAGGCTACGCACCACTAGCTGCCCTACTCACAGAGGTCCTCATTGGTAGAACTTACTGCATTCCCTCCTGGTTGGCCCAGACATGGTCAGACCTAGGGGAAACACCTAGAGGCAGTCTGTACAACAAGACACATCCCTGAACCTGCTGCTGAGACAGACCCTGTCTGATTCATTTGTCCCTGCCTGGTTCCTGGTTCCTCTCCTTGTTCCTGGTTCCCATGTCCTCGCCTTGCTCCTGCCTTGGACCCAACTTTACTTCTGCCTTCCCTAACTCTAGGCAACCTAGTTCTGACCCTCTACTCCAATTCGTGGCTCAAACTCTGATTTGACCCTCAGCTCTGGCATCCAGCTTCCAGTTCTGGTCCTGAGCCTCAGTTCTGTTTCCTGGCCCCTGACTCCTGCTCCAACCACTGCACCTGGCCACCCATGCACCAGTTCCTGACACTAAAGGATATTGTCCATAAGTTTTATTTCTATGGCCCCAGAGTTATGGGATGCCTTTTCTTTTGGTGTGAGGCGAAGTGAGCTAAAGTTTGGTCTCTGTGTTAAGCAGAATTAAACCTTTTTTTTATTTTAATAAAAGCTTTTAGCACAGCAGATTGGTTTTATTTATAATTTTAATCTGATTTTAATTATTCTATGTTTTTTTAGTTTTTTTATCTGGATTTTTTTTGTTTGTTTTTGGAAACACCTAGGATATTTTGTTGATAGGTGGTGGTACACATTTAAGCGATATATTTTTATCATTTTATTTTTAAAAAATCCATCATTCCTTGACTCTAGTGAATAAACTTAATTTCTTCTACAATTCTTTTACTCAGCCTCTGATATAGTAGTTAACTAAGACAATGACGGCTCTTTCTCTAAGAGAAAAACTTTTTTTTATATTAATATATATTGTCCAAGTCATAAAATCATAGAAATTAGCTGTTGAAAGTGAATAAGTCATCTAATCTGCCCCAAGGTGGCAATGCAAAATTGAATGTTACTTGTTTGTTTACCATTTCCCAAGATAATGTCCAGTCTTTTAGGCAGTGGTAGACTGCCTGTTGGTAGCTAGTAGACAAAGTTGCATAGTTACCTATTAAACATCTTCCTATGCTAATCTGCCTTCTAGACAGAAAACATGTTATTACCTCTCTAATATCTTCTGTAGTTAATGAGTGGTATTCTGGGTAGAAACAGATGGAATGTCTAGGAAGGAGTCAGCCTATTGAGGGAGTCAAAGGGTATGGCTACACTTACAGCTGTACAGTGCTGGGAGTTATAGCTGTCTTCATACAGCTGTGTAGGGAAAGCACTGCAGTGTGGCCACACTGACAGCTACCAGCGCTGCAGTGTGGCCCCATTTACAGCGCTGTTGAGAGTGGTGCATTATGGGCAGCTATCTCACAGAGCACCTCATCCCATTTTGGTGCCGTGGGTTGTGGGAAGGGGACGGAAGGGTGCGGGTCATTCTGCTTCCTGTCCTAACGCCCCGTGGTGCATCACTTCACATCCCAGCAGTCACTGTTTTCCCATCCAAGTTTGGCGCCATTGTGAGTCTCCCAACGGTTTCTGTGCAGCGCAATTTCTGTGGGAAATGGAGCCCGAGCTGCTGAGGACTTTGCTGATGGGTGTCGCCAGCACATCACGTTTGACAGTTGAGCTATTCCTTCAGCTCCAAAGTGACAGTGAGGAGTCCGACAATGATATCGAGTCACCTGATGCGTATGACACTAAATTGCTTGTGGCATTCACGGAAATGCTCAGCACCGTGGAACGCCGCTTTTGGGCTCGGGAAACAAGCACTTAGTGGTGGGATCATATCGTCACGGAAGTCTGGGATGACAGGCAGTGGCTGCAGAACTTTCAGATGAGAAAAGCCACTTTCGTGGGGCTGTGTGCTGTGCTTGCCCCCACCCTGCAGCGCAAGAACACGAGATTGAGAGCTGCTCTGCCAGTGGAGAAGCGGGTGGCTATTGCAATCTGAAAGATGGCAACTCCAGACAGCTACCGATCGGTCGTGAACCAGTTTGGAGTGGGAAAGTCGACCGTTGGAATCGTGTTGATGCAAGTTTGCCGGGCCATTAATCACATCCTGCTAAGAAGAACCGTGACTGGGGAACATGCAGGACATTCTGGATGGCTTTGCACAAATGGGTTTCCCTAACTGTGGAGGGGCGATAGATGGGACGCATATTCCTATTCTGGCACCACCCCACCTAGCATCCGAGTACATTAATCGGAAGCGGTATTTCTCTATGGTTCTCCAGGCGCTTGTGGATCACCGTGGGTGTTTCATTGACATTAACACAGGCTGGCCTGGAAAGGTGCATGATGCATGCATCTTTCGGGACAGTGGCCTGTTCAGGAAGATGCAGGCCAGGACTTTTTCCCCATATCGGAAGATCACAGTAGGAGATGTCAAAATGCCCATTGTGATCCTTGGAGACCCCGCTTACCCGTTAATGCCTTGGCTCATGAAACCGTATACAGGGAAGCTTGACAGGAGCACGGACCAGTTCAACTACAGGCTGAGCCGGTGCTGAATGACTGTGGAGTGTGCTTTTGGCCGTTTAAAAGGGCGCTGGCGATCTCTGTATGGGAAGCTAGACGTGGGGGAAAGCAGCATCCCTGCAGTTATATCCGCGTGCTGTACCCTCTGTAATATTTGTGAAGGGAAGGCTGAAACATTCAGTCAGGAATAGACCTCCGAGATTCTATGCCTGGAGGCTGAATTTGCACAGCCAGAGAGCAGGGCTACTAGAGAGGCCCAGCACAGGGCTACAAGGATTAGGGATGCCTTGAGGGACGAATTTGAGGCTGAAAACCAACAGTAATGTTTGGTGCCTTGCACGGGAGTGAAGTGCAGTGGTTACAATGTTAGTAGGAATCTATTTTTCCTGAAATGATTTGCAGTGCCTGTTTCTTTCCTGGGCTACGATATCTTTCACTTTCTGCAATAATAAAGATTATTTTCAAAGCCAAGAATTCATTTATTGAAAAGAAAATAACTTTCTTGACAGACACACAACATTTTGGGAACCTAAAAGGGCAAGGGGGTGGGGTGGTGAACTGTACAGTCACAGGTTTGAATATGTCCTGTCTGGAGTGCTGTGCAATGACTGCTGCACTTCAGGATGCCTATACTGCATGGTGATGGAGGTTGAGTGCAGAGGGTAAGGGTCGTAGTTCTCAGGGCTGGTTGGTGAACGTACAGGTGTTGGGGGCAGCTGATGGTGGTAAGAACCTGGATGCTGGGGAAGGGGGGTGGGAGCTGACATTGGGGCACAAGGGAAAGAGCTTTGGGACCGGGGGCCCCGGCATGGTAGTGCTCTGCCTGCATGGCTATGAGTGACTGGATAGAATCCGCTTGGCGCGCCAGGATGCTTATCAGCTGTTTTGTGCTTTTCTTCTTAGCCGCTGCGTTTCTCTGGCGGAGCATGCTTTCCCTTTGTCTCCAGTCCTGCAGTTTTTTACTCTCTCTGGCAGAGTGATCCATAACTGCTTTCAGCATGTCTTCTTTGCTTTTTCGCGGCTTCTTCCTGAGGTTTTGTAGCCTCTGAGCAGTGGATGATACGGGCAGTCGAGTAGTCAAGGACACTTTTCGAAAGGCAAAAATGGCAACAGTTAACAGAGGCTGCATTGTTTAGAATCTCACCAGGCAGTTATTCCCAACAGTGAAGGAGTTTACAGTCTTCACTTTAGCATACTTTTCCCATACCAAACAGAGCGCACACAATCCACAGGAGCCACGAAATGGTAAGTAAGGGGGACTGATTGCTTCAGGGATGTGCAGGGGTTTCTGTGTGTTGGGGAAAGCAAACTGCTGCAGGGGCATCTACACTGAACAGTCTCCCAACATTTTCCACAGGAGTTAATCCTGGAAGCTATCTCACTGCTGCGGGTCACCTGGGAAGGGGGAATGATTGCTTCAGGGATGTGCAGGAGTTTCTGTGCATTGGGGAAAGCAAACTGTTGCAGGGGGCACCTACACTGAACAGTCTCCCAACATTTTCCACAGGAGTTAATCCTGGAAGATATCTCGCTGCTGTGGGTCACCTGGGAAGAGCGGGAGGGTCTTCTACAGCAATGCGGATTCCGCCCTGGCCCCTATGCAGCTTGCCTGTGTGCAGCAATGGTCCCCGCACCCCTCGCGGCACAGTGGCGCGGACACGTTAGCCTGACTGGGACGAGGACCACAGTGGCTCTCCCTATAAACTTGCGCAAGCGCATTGCCCACACTCTGGCTGAAACTTTTGAAGAGATTACTGAGGCCGATTACCGCGACGTGATAGACCACATCAATGGGCTATTCCACATCTAGTCATGCATGCATGCAGCCCTAACCCTCCCTCCTCTCCCAAAACATTTCCATCCTGAAAATAAAAGCCGCTTACCGGTAACCCGCTCCTCTGCTTGTCCTTCACCAAGTACCGGCTGCTGTGACTGGCTACCTTCCTCCTGGCTTGAGAAGAGCTCCTGGCTGCATGCCTCCTGGGACTCCGGGGTGTCTCCCTCCACCCCAGTACCCTCACTCTCGGTTTCCTCCCCCTCCTCCCCCCTCGGCTCTGAAGTGTCCATCGTGGTCGTCGGATTGGCAGTGGGGTCACCCCCAAGTATCGCGTCCAGCTCGTTGTAAAAACGGCAGGTCATGGGGGCAGCACCGGAGCGGCGGTTTCCCTTGTGGGCTTTGCAATAGGCACTCCGCAGCTCCTGCACTGCACCGCATACCGGTCATGGCCCCTTTCCAGCATGGCCCTTGAGATCTGCTCATAGGTATCGTAATTCCTACGGCTGGAGCGCAGCTGTGACTGCACAGCTTCCTCACCCCAAACACTGATGAGCTCCAGCAGTTTGCCACTGCTCCATGCTGGGGCTCGTTTGGCGCGTGGAGGCATGGTCACCTGGAAAGATTCTGATTGTACTCCACACCTGGCTGAGCAAACAGGAAGGGGATTTTTAAAATTCCCAGGGCATTTAAAGGGCGGGTCACCTGAGGCCAGGGCAGTAGAGTGCGAACTGATGAGCAGAGTGGCTGAACAGGCATTCTGGGATACCTCAGAATACTCTGGAGGCCAATTACAGCGCTTTTGGTGGCCACACTGGCGGAACAGCACTGCATCAGCAGCGCTGCAGTCGTTATTCCCCAGGCAGAGCAGGAGTACAGCCAGCGCTGCAGCCAGGGAGATGCAGCGCTGTATGTGCCTTGCAGGTGTGGACAGTGAGTAAGTTGCAGTGCTGTAAACCCACCACCAGCGCTGCAACTCTCCAGTGTAGCCATACCCTCAAACACTTGTTTATCTTTGAAGTACCTCCATATACTGATCTACTTCCAGGCAGAGAAAACAGTTATCTGCTGCAGCTTTGGTCAAATACTCGCTTTCCAAGCCAGCTTGAAAGAACACATTGTTTGGAAACCTGAGATCTACCATATAGGAAGATTTCCTATTATGAATTCAAGATTGTATCAGTGAAAATGAGTACTCGTGCTTGACACTTTTTAAAAAATTATTGCTATATCAGTTAAATTAAATGCCAAATGATTTATCTTGTGTTCATCATAAAACCATTAGTCCTATTAAGAAATTAATTTAAAGGCTCACAAGTTCTATTCCCACTTCGGCAGAAGGTGATTGAGAAAGTGGTCACAGAGGCACCTGAACCATCAGAATGTTCCTATATCTAAAATGAACAACATGGTCTTGTTTCTTTAACCTTCAGTCTTCCTTCCCCCATTCTCTCCATGCATGTTTATTGTAAATATTCATTGCATCATGTCTAAGGTTTGTTTACAAATAGATGTTACACCAGTTGAAGTTAAACTTGTTTTTTAAAGCAAGTTAGTTAAACCAATTTCAATCCCTGATTTAGTAGTTCAGTTTAAAAGTGGCTTATTTCAGTTGTTTAAATCTGTTCCTAATCAATTTAAGTTAAATCAATATAAGCCAGATTTATATTAGTTTAAGAATTTCCACATAGCTTTCTTCACTGTTTAATCAAATCAATTTTTAAATCAGACATTTAGTTAACTGGTGTAACTTTGCATGTAGATAAGTCTTAATGAGTCTTTCAGGAAGGAGTCATGTCTTTCTGTCTGTTCTGTAAAGTGCCCAGCATGCTTTTGCATATTGCAGAATAATAAAAATGGGTGGAATGTGGGAATTTTTGTGTGTTCCATTTGGTCCAAGCCTGGGTATATTACAGAGAAGATGTTAGTATGTGTCATGGAATATTTTCTTTAGGTAATGGATGAGTCACAGCTGTCCCTGCTCTTTATATGGGATCTAGCAGTTGCTTTTGCTAGTTACTGAACTCAATATGTGGACTAGCTGGGGTGGATGGAATTACTATAGAACGGTTCTTTTTTTATTCCTTTTGAACCCTTGTCTGTCTTCGGTTGGGGTGGGGCTTCCAGTCATGGCCCAAGTAACATAATTATCTATCTTAAAGCACCCAACAAACAAAACAAAACAAAGTGAAACTTTATAAAATGCTGAAATGTAAAAGGGGATTGTTCCATGGATAATGGACTTGGTCCTGCACTGCTGAAATGAAGAAGGATCATCCCAATGTTTAGGGCACTAGCTAGGGCCTCAGGCTGCCTGGGTGCAGTTCCCTGCTCAGCCACAGACTCCCTGTGTGATGTGGAACAACTCAGTGAGGTCCTTTGCCCTAGTTCTCCATCTGTAAAATGTGGAAATAGCAGCACATTGCTACCTCATGGGGCTGTTGTGGAGATAAATACATTCAAGATTGTGAGGTGCTCAGATACTGGGGCAATGGGGCCATGTAAGCAGAGGTGAAAGTAACTTACAGGACTTACCGGTACTGCTGGAGTCCTGAGGGGGTGTGGCCTCAACTGGAAGAGGCGTGGCCTCAAGATTTAAAGGCCATGGGGCACCTGCTATGGCTGGGAGCCCCAGGGCCTTTAAATCAACCTGGGGCTCTCAGCTGCAGAGGTGGCTGGGAGCCCCAGGGCTCATGGGCAAATTAAAAGGCCCAGGGCTCCAGCCGCCTCGGAGCTCCGGGACCTTTAAGTCCCCACCGCTGCAGGGAGCTCTGAGCCCTTTAAATCCTAGCGCCAGCCTGGCCGCAGGATCTGCGGGCGGGATTCAAAGGGCTCTGGGCTGCCTGCTGTGGCGGGAAGCCCAGAGCCCTTTAAATCCCTGCTCCGGAAGCCGGTGAAGTCCGGCACGGTGTACTGGCTCTTGCCGGTACTTCGGACTGGACTGGCTTACTTTCACCTCTGCATGTAAGTACCAGAGACAGATAAACAATAGATCAAGTGGCCAATCTCCAGGGCAATCAGTCTGCTACCTTTCAAATTCACTTCTTTTTTTTTTTTCCAGCTAGGAATGCAAAGTGCAGTGTCTAGATTTCAATTTTAATTTATTCCCCTGGATACTAAAAATAAAGCCCAACTGAATATATAAGTCTAGAGCTTAAAAAGTTGTCAACAATTTATGTTTGGTGCAGGGCGGGAATGACCCTAATAGTGTGTTTGAAATACTGTTTGATAATTTGACACTTCTGGAAGTTCCAGTCAAAAAGCCACAAAAATGTGACCCAGAATGCTGAGTGTGGTGTTTAAAATGGAAAACTACTTTTAATAAATATGATGCACATAAACTGAATCAGTGAGTGTAATATTCAAAAGTGAACTGAGCTGCACAGTGATTTGGCTAAAAACAGTGGGCGGCAGTGTGTGTTTGCCACGATTCAGAGCGACAATGGGATTTCTCTCCCATGGCTAACTAAACGTAGAGACACATTCACACTTGAGCTCCAAGTATTTGGAGAAAAATGAAAACCTTGCAGAACAGTATCATTCTCCAGGTGGATGTCAGCCTGTATTATTTTTCAACTGCCCTCTTGTAAAGTATTTACTCTCCAGCTACAGAGTAAATGCAGTGTGGGAGGCAGGTAAAGGCAGGCCAGCATTAAGGGTTAGTCAGTTACTCTGTCATCCTGTGAAGTAGCCCAAAATAGCTGAATCTTAAGGGAATGACTGTTTTTTCGCATGCATAATGACTGCTCAGGGTCAAGTTCATGAAAGAGAGCCTATTCTGTAATACCTACTGCTCGCTTAACACAAAAACAAAAAACAAACTTTAACGCTGACAGATGTCAAATAGCAGAAAATGCTACCTTTTTGCATTAAAATACAGAAAATCAATATAGTGATATCATATGCTTTTGCATTCTGTTTATATATATGTTTTCTCTTGCAGAAATTATAATTCCTGTTTAATTTATAGAAGTCTTATCTTTAAAAATAAAATAAATAAAACAAAGTGATAACACAAGCCTTTATTTTAAAGGAGAACGCATATATGGGCCATAACTTACTCTTGTTATTTGCACAAATGGTTCCTTAGCTTTCAATGGGAGATCTATATGCTGAATGAAGTTAGTAGAGTATGGGCTATTTATGTATGTATTTTGATTATCTACAGTCTTTGAAAATGGGGGATTCCCATTTTAAACAATCATTGACAGTAATTTTTTTTCACTCCAGAAGCGGAAAGCTAAATAACCATTTAGAAGCTGCTATACATGAGGCCATGAGTGAGCTGGACAAAATGTCTGGGAATGTAAGTTTCTTTGCTTTCTAGTTCTATAGTTTCTATTGTGTGGGGGGGGTTGTTTTTTGTTTTGTTTTTTTCATTTTTGTGGAGTTTTCAAGCTATCACAGTTTTTGTAATTATTATGATTTAACAACTTAAAAGTTGAAAAAGATTCGTAATTTCAGTTATATTGTAACTACTCTGCATTATTGCTCTGCACCCAGAATAACTTTTGGACATCTCTTTCATATGTGAGGCCTACCAATATTTTGAATGAAGCCGGAACTCCCACTAATATGCCTGGAGTTTTGTCTGAGTAAGGAGTGAAAGAATTAGACCCAATTGTTTTCCAAGTTTGTATATCAAGATGTTGAAACTATATTAAAAAAATCTTTTGACTGTAACTCTCCATTGAATAATCTTAATCTAACATGAAATGAAAAATATTATAGGAAGTAAATTAAGCTGAACAAACTTAATATCAGAACCTGACTGTGGTTGTCTTATTTTTTGTTTCCACTTTTATTTTGTGGCATACAGTCAAAATAAATCTCTGATAATGTAAAACACTTTTAAAATATATTTGGAGATTTTTTTTGTACTCTTATTGTAACAGAAGTCCATGCAGATGATTAAAAATTAAGTGCAATACATTAAAATACTCAAACTTATCATTAATATTTTAGTAAGTATTAATAGTTTAGCTTCTAAAATAAAATTGATTTTTTTCCTGATATTATAAACCTCAACCCTGAAAAGACTTATGCACATGCTTAACTTTACACAATCAATAAGGCTTAAATGGATCTATTTATGGTGCATAAAATTAAGCATATGCAGAAATCTTTGCAGGATTGGCACCTTAGACTTGGTTTTGGTACCATCTGGAAATAATATTAGTGATACTGTCTGTATCTCTTGCTGTCTGCTTTGAATTGTTGATAAAACTGAACCTTTTGATTATTAGTTTTACTAATACAGAATTATGGGTTTTCATCTAAATCAATGGCAGTTTTGCAACTGACTGCAGGGGAGGTAAGATCTGATCATAGGTCTCTATAAGACCGTCTATCCTACAAATATAACCAAACCAGGTGATCTGGTTATCATACAGTTGGCCTTTAACCCTGTTACATCACATAAAAATGTTTGCCTGGACAGTTTCTGTTGTACCCATGTCATATACCTTTCATCCACTTATGCAGCCCAGTTGCAACAGATACATGTTACAACTATTAACTACAATGCAAGCTGGGTCAAGGAGAAAACTGTGCTGTAATCAGATTCCCTGACCAGGTTGTTTTTGTTGTGTTGACAAGCCTGATGTAACAAATTTTGTATCATAAAATAATCTCTCTTGAGCTGCATGACAGGCTTTGTCATAAAATCCTTAATCAAGATGAGGTTTATTTTCACAAATACTATGATGGTTGGGAATAATAGTGTCAGAAAATCATAGGACACCAAATGTAGTTCTTATGAATTTTGAAATAAGCTTTTTTTAATTATCACTGTTTAGGCAGGACTAGTAAAATTTAACACATGTACAGTATAATTGACATAGAACATAACTGATGCTAGCAATAACATCTGTTGAATATATTATAAAATTCTTCAGGACCACTAGAATTTAAGATACATGATCATGACAAGGACAATATGAAAAAATGTCTGAGGATTTGTAATTTTTGATTAACTGTTGTTTGTAACTTACTCATTGCTTTTTTCCAGAATACATAGCTTCACTTCTACCAACAGATGGTGGTGGTATTCCATATAAAACAGCAGTACATTGTTTTGCATTCCATCTCTCATAGCTGTGTTAGAAATGTTTTTAATAGTTTTATATGATCATGATCTTTCCTCCCAGCTTTGAACTTGGAACTAATAGACACTGAATGGAAAATAATTGATTAAAAACATTTTCACATGCTAATTAATCTACTGTTCAACTTGAAATTGATGTTTGATTAAAACAGTTTGCTCAAAAGAGTTTATCCCTTAAATTCATGTCTCTGGTAGTGCTATACGTCTCTCTCATTTTCCATATTCTATTTTCCCAGTATATCCTTCTTTCTTTCTGCGGTTATCCCAGTTTTGTAAAGTTTTCCCTGGAGCTTAACATTATTACTGCTTTGTGCTTCAGTTCCTTGTATACTGTATACTGATGAGTAAGTGGTATCTTTCTCCTGAGACTTGAGGTATCCACACTGTGACACCTATGTTCAACCCCCTTTAACCCCGAGGTTAATTAATATTCTTGAGTTTACTTCTAATTTTGCTTTTAATGTGGAAATTAAAAGCTGTATCACCAGGGAAGCATAATAACTTTTCAAACAATGCTGTCATTGATTGATCACTAACAGGTTGCTTTATTTAAATTTTCTATGCTAACCTTTTCATATAATTACTTTCTAGGTACACCAAATCCCACAGGGAGACAGACAGGTGAAGCCTCCAAAACCGAAGAGGAGGAAGATCTCTAGATAACATTGAATGTCTTTGTTACTGGTTCAGTACTTATCAAATTGAACATGCACATAAATCAGTATATAGGTATTGATATAGATATTATATCAATATTTATATCAAGGACAGATAGATACCATCAAAGGGTGCTATGCGAAATAGTGGTACAATATTTTTGTTGATCGTGTCGGATAGTTAATGCTGAATAAACCAATCAGATTCCTTGAAAGATTACAGTAAAAATGTCAGATGATTACTGAATTTTTTCTATAATACTAAAATTGTGATTATAAAAATAGTCCAAATGTTTCTGATAAATTTTCATTGTGTATATAGATAATACAGAATTTCATGGTGATATCTGAACTGTAAATATTGTACAATATTGTCATGTACAAGCGTACCTAATGCACACTTTATCTTTTATTGTACAAAAAAATAGTGTACAAAATTCTTTGGTTTCTATTGAGTACACATACAAGAGACTACCAGTGTAAAGTGATAAATAAAAATACAGCCTAAATGCTTTTATATGATAATGTAAAAGATGCTGTTTTTGTATTTAACAGCAGAGAAAAGGCATGATTATGTAATACCTTAATTATGACATACACTTCACACCACTGAGTGTTCATTTATATTGTCTGTTTGGAATGAACCTTGCCTGGAAGTACTGTACTCCATTTCAGGTCTCTGTAGGAGAGTGCAACCTTGCAGATTCCTAAAGGGATGTGGGATCACAGGTCTAATTAAGAATTCAAAAGCTGCAACCACCGGTTGCATTTTATTTACTTAAGTTTTAAAGTAGAATGCTGTAGATTTTTTTATTGAAAAAGAAAAAAAAAAAAAAAGCTTAGATGGAATATTTTAGTCAGCCATTTCTGTAGTTGAGGTTTCATAGCCACCTTCTAAACTAAGCAATTTATACCACCATTGCTTTTGAACTCTCCCCAAGCCCTGTATTTGTTAACCGAGGTTGTTTAACCTGATTAAACATACTGTTAACATATATGAGGGAATGGCCCTATGAGTGTTAATGTTGATTACAGTTTGATTTTGCAGTGGAATAAAAGGGCATGCTCCACAGCAGTCCTAGAAAATATAGTATCCCTCTTACAGTATTATTAAACTAGAAGTTAAAGGTGGCTTACAAAACTATTAGCAACAGTAATTTTATCAGTATTATGTAACATATCAGATTTATTTTATTTAAAAAGAATTATTTATACCATTAACAGATTCTTATATATTAATGTGGCTGAAATGTGCAGGTTAAATCTATTAACCAAATTATTTATGTTATATTAAGTGAATAATGTGAAGCATATGTAGAAAGGAAGTAATACACTACAGATATACAAGCCTAAAGCTGTGAGCCATTGTAAAAATAACAAAAAGTTAATAAGTGTAGCACATCATCATTTTTTTCAATTTTTTCACATTCTGGTGATGTTACACTCCCGTTCCCAAAGTAAATTCTCATTTTGCCCTGCCTTTTTCCGAGATGGAGTCCTTAAGATGGACCTCTTCATCGGGAAACCATCACGTATTTAATCTGGAATTCCTTTTTCCCTGGAGTGG
Organism: Gopherus flavomarginatus; assembly: GCF_025201925.1. Taxonomy (NCBI): domain Eukaryota; kingdom Metazoa; phylum Chordata; order Testudines; family Testudinidae; genus Gopherus; species Gopherus flavomarginatus. Next base: position 56,480,382 of record NC_066626.1, on the reverse strand, counting down.
CAAATTTGCTGCCTCTAGTTAAGACTGTTAGTAATCAGCATCCTCTGAGGCTGATGACATTGCCACTCTACTGATAACCACCAGTTGGCACTTGTACAGTGAGTAACTATTCCTCTCCCCATTGACTTATCCAGAACCCAAACTCAATTATCTGTGTGACATGACTGAGATCCACTGGCCCAGAGGATAAAGGGACCTGAGGACATTTCCAAACTCAGCTTTCTTGTGCCACAGCACATAGCACTACCACTGGGCTAACCTACTTTTTCATGTCTCATACAGACAGCTCTTATTTCTTTTTCCCCCACCCCAACCTGATGGAATGCAATTAGCTACACTAAGCTACAGTGGCCTGGAGGCAGGAACCCTTCCTTCTACTGGGTAGGTTCATTTGTCTTTTGTGTAATGGCAGGACAGACTGCCATAGTCCTACATGCAAACTCATGTGAAGTGATCTTTTGTGTAGTTTAGTTAACACTTTTTTTGTTACAAGTTGTTGTTTGTTATGTTTAAAGAGTTAATGTCCATTTTTCGTATCAGCCTGCTTTTCTGCTGTTTTGCCTACACAACGTTTTTATTCATAAATACACGTGTGTGTCTGTGTCTGTGTGTGTGTGTGCGTGTGCGTGAGCGCGTTCGTTTATATTTAGTTTGGTTATTTTACCTTTTGCTTTTCTGTCCTAACACTGAGTTTGTATTGACCAACCCTTCTTTTGGCATTTTAACTAATTAGGTTTGTACTTTCTCACCAATGTATACTTTACATTAGTAGACTATGTAAAGTATTTTTGTGCACTTGATTTCATTGGTTAATAATGGCATTGATGTGGGTGCTAGGAGTAGTTTGTTTCAGTCCATACAGATTTTTTTCTCTTTTAGAGTTTTTATGGTTTCATGTAAGCAGTTACTGTAAATATTGTGAGCATTACAGGTCATGCAGTGTTGTAACATTTTAAAAAATGTTGCACCTACTTTACAATTAAAAAACTGGTCACTCATACTTGAATTTTGCCCATAGAGCCATTTCTTTCTCTTTGCATTAAAGCATAATATACTTTTTTGATGGAGGCCCAGACCTTCTTTCTACATTATTATTTTTTGTTTAACAAATCTATATTTTTTCTAATAGAAGACTTAAAATGAAAAATTTAAAAATACTTTTTGCCTAGTTTCTAATTTAAGAGAGTACTCCTATATTTAGAGGGTGACAAAATACCCCATCATGGAAAGCGGAATAATATTTTAATTGTCATTAATTTGGCACAGTCACACTACCCTGTGAACCTGAAGTAACTGATGAAAGTGAACCCACAAGAGGAATTAGTTTTTAATTACTGGTAGCTTAATTATTTAAAATTTGTATTGTCTTTTGAGGATACAAAGTATTCTCATTATTTATTTATTTATTTATTTATTATGCTTTATTTACCAAGTGGGTTGTAGTATGTTGAGTCATTCCAAATGAGATAAAAATCAACGGTATTATTCCTCTTTCTATCATGGTGCATTTTTAAACACCATTTAAGAAAAAATATTTCCATTCATTTCAATGGACTTCCTTCGTATTCCTGCTTCCGACAAAAAGGTTATTGCTGGAATCAGCTATGAAAATAGCTTCCCCAAAGCCCAACAACCAACCAACACATTTGGGATGTCCTAGGTCTGTTATATTCAGTCTAAGATTTAAAGTGCTGCTTTTTAAAAAGAATTTTTTTTGAATGTTAAGTTATTTACTAAGTCAGTTTTACAGAAGGTTTAGAAGTAATGCACTGTCATCTGAGTCCCGGAATTTGAGGAAATAGAGGGCTTGTGGTGGACTGAATTACCTTAGAAATACTACCTTTCTTAGTTACAGTTTGTATTTTGCTATGTAGGGTTGTAATGTGAGAATTCCAGCAGAGCACTAGCATAAAAATGCTTTTCTATTTTAAAAAAAAATCAATTCTAGTCTTACTAAGAATTAGAAAAAAATTTAATATCAGTTTTGTAATTTTTGATAAAGTTGTCGATATGATTAAATCACCAAAAAAAATCACTGTGATGTTCTCTTCGGGGCAGGGACCATGTCTTCCTTTATGTTAATAAAATTCCTAGCACAGTGGGACCCTGATCTTGAATAGGGTCACTGGCTGCTACCATAGTATTAAATATTAGATAATAATGTTACAGTTAAGTAAAATACACAAAACCAAGATAATTCACAAATGAGAGTAAAAATCAAATTCCTTATCCTTAGTTTATCTGTTGTACCCAACTATTACCACAAAGATGTAATATCATCCAGGTAAGTTTAGAAAATAGGTGCCTGATCCACTGTTGACTCTTTTATCCACAAAAACCAGGATATTCTGTCTTAAGTCAAAACATAACTGCTGCTTTAACAGAGTTTTTGGTTATTTCCCTTTGCTGTGTTTTTAACTGTACTAACTGAAATCTTTAATTCACATTTCAAAATTCCCTCAGTAAGTATCTTTAACCAATAGGCATTAGCAGCTGATGATGTGTACTGGTAAAATATAAAACATGTATAATAGACACACTGTCAGATTCAGTGCAAACACAGTTCAACTCAGTGGGGTTATTTACACAATGTATCAAAAACAGACATGAGCCGACCTTGTATGAGGAATTCTCCACAAAAATCTTGTAATGGAATTTGTCACCGATCATCCAGGGTTTACCTACACATACCACACAAGCCATGGGGGCCCCTCTGCCAATCCTAGCAAATGTCTAGCTCTCTGTGAGAAGCAGCTTCCTCAACTGCTGGATCTGGTCACCTTACCCTCCCAGTCCCTGCCAGCATAGTTCCTATGGAACTGTACTACCAATGTCTCCCCCTAGTCTTAGGGGCAAGGTTTGTCTGTGGAAAAGATAATGGAGCTCTGGCTAAAAAAAATTTTATGACCGCCCTCAGCTATAGAGGCTAGCTCCTTTGTTACTTACCAGGTATATATCCATCAGTCCTGTATTGTAAGGTTGGGTTTATTCAAAGAGATTATGAGAACTTTAACTGCCCCTAAAAGGCATCGCCCTAATAAACCTTGCCCAGTTAGAAGTGCAACAGAAGTTCTGCCTTTGTGGTTTAAAGGCAAAGAGCCTGATTCTCAATGACCTGCACTTTGGGCAGTCGTTTACGCTAGTGTTCAAGGTAGTGTAAACCACTGCCCAGTCAGAATGGTAGGATATTGTACTTGCATTCCACTGGTGTAAATGAGCATACAAGAGGCAGGGCAATGGAGAATCAGGCCCAGCTTCTTTGCTTCTCTCTCTCTTCACCAGGCTTTACTTTATTAGTTCATTTTGAGCAATGAGAAAAAAAAAAGTGGAAATGTTTGTGGTTTGTTTTTGTTTTGTTTTTTCCCCTGAGAGCACAGCCCAGAGAGGTTTTTTCTCCTTTCAGGTCTAATTGCTGTGAACTCAGTGCTTGCCTACACATTGAAGTCATTCTAGATAACGTAGGATGTGAATTTAAAGTGGAATAATTATTCTGGAACAACTCCAGGTATGGACATTCTTATTTTGAGAGGGCCTTTTTCCGTTTTAGCTTAATCCACTTTGAAAAAGACACTATTATTCCACACATGGAGTTATTAGAATATCTATTCCAGAATAGAATAGATGTGTGTAGGCAAACCTTAGAAAGACAGGTTAATGGCCATTCATCAGAATAGATCATCAGTAGATAAGGAAGAGCACACACACGCACATTTTGTATTAGTTGATACTTTACAACCTACCAGTAGAAACCCGTACCAAAGGATGTTGGAACTGAATTCAGAGTCTGGGTCCAGATTTGAATAGCATTTATAAGACTTGTAGTAACAAATACAAAGGTCTCCATTCCAACCATTTATATAGGTCAAAGTCTGTCAATGAGAGACAGGGTTATTGGATGATGAAAAAAATTTCAGGTAAGTCCTAGTGGTGTAGATTATTTCAGTGAGGAGATAAAATTATAATTATGTATTTATAAACTGTTTTATCTAGAACCAGTGGTGTCCATATTACTGTGCAGACAGGTAAGAATTCAATGTTCCTGTCCTGAGGAAAGTGTTGGGTCAACAAAATTAGAAATAGCAACAGAACTGTCAGCAGAACTTGGTGGTGCGACAGAGAGAACACAAAAACATGGGAGAAAGGAAAGCTACTTTTGGCAAAACAATGATGATGATAACCTATTATTCAATGGGTTTCTGTTTCACATTTACCTGAGGATCTGGGAGGTAGTTTTAATCTGCATGAGAAAGGGAAGCTCACTGCACCAAAGCTGAGATGAGTGATAGAAAGCTAGTCAAAAGAAAGATTTGTGATGACCTCGTGCAAGGAACCGGGTTTAAAGAGAGCATGTTACATTACCCCTTCCCATTCTAGAAGTTTGTATGCATGCAGTATCTATCAAGCTCTAAACCAATTTGTATTTCTAAAGCAGAAGCTTTAATTAATTCCTGTTGATATAAGGAAAAGAATGTATGGTTCTTCTAGCAGTGTCCATGTGGGTGCTCCATTTTAGGTGTATACGTGCCTCTAATCAGAGATTTTAGGTATCAGAGTCTGTTCGGCCTGCACATGTGCCTTCCCTCCCTTATGGACTGCCCTGAGACAATCTATTGCTGCGAAGGCAAAGCACCCTCATTTCCTTCTGAACCACCCTTGGCCTGGGATCATAGAGAATAGCAGTCCAGTTTGCTTACCTCTTTTCATATTGACAGTGTTTAGTTTATAGTTTAGTTTTTCTTAGAATTTCCATTGCTTTTGTAGTGCCTATAGAGCTGCTGTTTTTCTTTTTCAATTCTTCAAAAAAAAAAATTCTGCCTGCCTTTGTTGTGAGATCTTCCCTATAGGGGCATGCCCAGCTCCCTCGGTTTCAAAGGGTGCTTTTTGTGCAAGGAGGCAATCGCTGTGATGGAAGTACACTCGTATTGCATCTGGTGCCTAGGAGAGGCACATACTTCACAGAAGTGCACCTTCTGCCAACAGCTGAAGGCTAGCTCCTGAAAGAACCAGAAACAAAAATTGAAACTATTCCTCATGAAGAGTGCTCTTAAACCAGCATCTGATCCCAGTTCTGAATCCCTCTCCAGGACCAAGATTGTCCCCAGAGCCTTCAACTTCTAGAGAGGGCGAATTGCAGAGAAAGTCGGCTGATTCCCCTCTCAAAACTTCTAGAAAAAGGGCTGCAAGCCCTGAAACTGAGCTCTTGACCAGCCAGAGGGAATCCCCTGTTCATTTGGTCACCTCAGAACCAGTGGCACCGATGGCTCTAAAGCACACCACTCAGAGCTCTGCAGTAATAACATAAGATCCCATAGGGCACAGACTCAGGAGTGATGGCACCACCTGCCAAAGGTAATAGAAACCATGCCATCTCTACAAAATTGGCACTGACAAAAAGATCCTTAGCACCGGGTGCTTCAAAGCAGCCCTCATTGGAACGTATCTTCCATAAAAAGCCCTCAATACCGACAATCCCTGGTGGCAACTACCGCAACGTCGGTACCACAGGCGTTCCGCTTCTCTGGGGACCCTACAGTTGTGGAGGAACCAGATTTCCCAGTACTTGGAACATCGGAACATTTGCCTCCAGCGCCCCTATCAGCTCCAACTTACACCAGTGGGGACTCAGATCGTGACCAGCATGACAACTTACCTCTGGTCTCACATCACAACACTCTGTTACAGCATCTGGGATGCTCCAATCCCCAATCTTCCTGGTATGGTCACACTTGGCGTCTGGGATCTGTAGGTAGGCTATATTGGGCATCTAGTATCTCCTGCAGAGAGCCCATCAGATGATCCCCTGTAGCCTGTTTGTCCAGAGCCCCAGAAAGAAACTTTCTAGGAGTAGGAGGCCAGGAGTAGGTGGAAACTACTCCATCGATGAACATCTTCTCTTCCTCATCTGATTAGGTGGTGATGCTCCCTCCTCCATCGTTAGCTGATGATTTCAAGCTTTACCAAGATATTACTAAGAGGGTGGCTCAGGCACTGCATATTCTCCTTGACGAAGTGAAAGACTAACACCACAAATTGTTGGACATACTATATACCTCTTCCTCTTTGAGAATTGGCCTCCCAGTCAACAAGGCACTTTTAGACCCTGCCAAGATCATCTGGCAGACACCAGCCTCTATTGTACCAGCATATAAGATGGCAAATACAAAGTATTATGTGCTCCACAAGGAGGCAGATTTTCTTTTCACACTCCCTCAGCCCAACTCTCTCATGGAAGCTGTTAACACGTGAGGAAAGCAACATCACACCAAATCCACCCCCCTCTGATAGAGACTGGAAGTGGCTCAATCTGTTTGGGAGGAAGGCATATTCAATGGCAATTTTAAAATTCAGGGTTTTAAACCATCAAGCTCTAATTGTCAAATACGACTATGTGAACTATATAAAACTCAGGGCCTTTATTAACCACTTCCCAGAAGCACAAAAGGAACAATTTCAAGCCATGATCCAACAGGACCATTTGGTAGCGAGAACAGAGCTACAGACTGCACTGAGTGTGACATACACAGTGGCCCATTTAGTCTCGATGGCAGTGGTAATGAGACAAGCATCCTGGTTATACTTCTCAGGGTTGCTGAAGTAAGTGCAGATGATGGCTGAGGACCACTCATTCGACAGACCCAAACACTTCGCTGACAAAACAGGTGCATCACTCCACACCTTAAAGGACTCTGCAGCCACACTGTGCTCACTAGCAATCTATACACTGGGACAGAAGAGGAAATTCAGTTCACAACCACCTCACAGATCCCGGCCACCTCAGTTCCCCCCCATCACAATGGTATTATGAGCCACAGCAAAAGAGACCTAGAATGCGAAGCGGAGTTATCAGCCTCCCAATCCTCAACCTCTCAACCCTCATCCTCCAAACGCCAGTTTTGATGCTATGATCAAGGCCCCAAGTACTCCTTGCAACAACAGCAACTACTACATAGACCTTCCATATCCCTTCGGAAGTCACCTGACTCTCTTCCTCAGGAGTCGGGAGAACATCACCTCTGACAAATGGGTCTTGGAGATTATTTCAAAGGGTTACTACATCCATTTCACATCCCTCCCTCACCCACTCTCCCCATCCCTCCTCAGGAATCCTTCTCACAAGAGACTATTACACCAGGAAATAGATCACCTGTTATGCCTAGGGGCTATAGAACCAGTCCCTACTAACCTCAGAGACAAAAATTTTTATTCCAGATACTTCCTGATCCCCAAGAGAAGGAGAGGTTGGAGACTCATATTAAATCTAAGAGCACAAAAGTTCAAGATGGTCACGCTAGCAGCCATTATTCCATGACTGGACCAAAGACAGTGGTTCTCAGCCCTTGACTTATAAAATACCTACTTCCACATTTCAATCCAGCTGTCTCACAGAGATTCCTCCAATTTATCTTTCAGCAGGACCGTTATCAGTACAGAGTGCACCCATTCAGCCTCCCATCCATACCCAGGGTATTCTCCAAGGTCCTCTCCATCATACAAACATTAGGTAGTGTCATCTAGCCATACCTGGACGATTGCCTTTTCCAGATTCATTCTTTCAAAGATGCCCTGTGGCCGCTAGAGGGCTATGTATATATTTGTGCAACTAGGGCTCCAGCCCAATATTCAGAAATCTACCTTGACCCCAGTACAACATCTAGAGGTTTTGGGGGAAAACTCAACGGAGTACAAGAGAGAACATTCCTCCTGCTGCACAGTTTCAGCACCCTAACAAGTCTTATAGAGACAGTCCAGGCCAGCCCACAAACTCCAGTTAGGAATTGCCTCCAACTTCTCGGGCACATGGTGGTATGCACATTTGTGACTCCACATTCCCAACTGTACATGAGATGTTTACAAATATGGCTCAGATCTATTTACCCTCCAAACAAGGACGGGCTAACCAAGCCGCTGTTGATGCCCTCCAGGGTCAAACACTCCCTGGTCTGGTGGAAAGAACCAACCCCAACATGCATTCAGACATTCCGTTCAGATAACCCCCATCAACACTGATTCTAACAGCAGATGCCTCTCTGATAGGCTGGGTTGCCAACCTAAATGATAGCAAAGTGACAAGTGGTCTCCCATGAAGTTTTTTCTCAATATCAATCTTTTGGAACTGGGAGCTGTCAGAAATGCCTGTGCACACTTTCTCCAACTAATCAGAGATATTCACATGAAAGTCATGACAGACGACAACATGTGCATGTTTTACATAAATCACCAAGGGAGCACTAGATCACCCTCCATTTGCATGGAAGCACTGACACTTTGGAATTGGTGCATCTGCCACAATGTGCTCATTTCAACCACTTGTCTGCCAGGGGTACAAAATGTGACAGCTGACAGTCTCAGCATTAATTTCTCATACACTCATGAATGGGTAATGAACCCAGTAGCACATCGTGGTATATGGGGAACCCCAACAATAGATTTTACTGGAACAAGAAATGTCTCCATTACTGCTCCAGGATCAGACTAGGAAAACAGTCTCTAAGGGACGTTCATCTTTCCATGGGGCAGTGAACTGCTGTATACCTTTCCTTCATTCCTTCTGATATCGAGAGTCCTATTTAAGATACGGTGAGATAGAGAGAGTGAAAGTCGTACTGATTGCCCCCTCCTAGCCAAGGCAAGTGTGGTATCCATACCTTGCAAAGCTGGCAGTAGGTCCTCCAATTCCTTTTTGGCCATTCCCCACTTACTCTCCCAAAATGATGGATGGATCCTTCATCCTAACTTACAGCTCTTCTGGCTTCAGGCTTGGCTCCTTCATGGTTCCAAATAATTAGAAAGTGAAAGCTCTGAAGAGGTGAAAGAGGTCCTACTGCACAGTAGGAAATCTACGACATGTCGCACATACCTGCAAAAGTGTAAATGCTTCCAAAGTTGGTGCAATTCCAAACAAGTGGCTCCCACATCTTCCTCTCTCCCTTTTATCCCAGATTACGTTGTAGACCTCAAGCGGTCAGGTCAGGCTTCTCTCTTAGCTCACTTAATGTGCATCTACTGGCCATAACAAAAAAATAGATACATTCATAGAGGGGATAGGTACATCAATGGCTATTAGCCAGGATAGGCAGGGATGCTGTCCCTAGCACCTCTTTGCCAGAAGCTAGGGATGGGGGATGGATCCTTTGATGAATGTCGATTCTGTTCATTCCCTCTGAAGCACCTGGCATTGGCCATTGTCAGAAGACAGTATACTGGGCTAGATGGACCTTTGATCTGACCCAGTATGGCCGTTCTCATGTTCTTATAAAGGCCTTCCTCCATCAGGTGGACAGATAGATACTCAGTATTCACCCATCCAACGACTCAGGTTCCTCAAGGGCATGGGAAACCTCTTCCTGCATGTCAGACCACCCATTCCAATGTGGGATATCAATTTGGTGCTGAAAAGCTGAACTAGACCAGCCTTTTGAACCTATGGCCACTTGCTTCCTCTTACACCTGTCCATGAAGACAGCATTTCTAGTGGCCACTACCTCAGCAGGACAAATAGGTAAAAAAGCACTGTAGATGGTACATCCACTGTTCATGGTCTTTATTTTTAAAGACAAACCCACCCTGATGCCACATCCCAAGTTCCTCCCCAAGGTAACTTCATCCTTCCATATGAGCCAACTAATTAACCACCCCACCTTTTTTCCAAAACCACATCATGACAACAGGGAGGCAATACTTCATATGCTGGATATTAGGAGACCCCTAGCATTTTATTTGGACAGGACTAAGGACTTTAAGAAGTTTCCTAAACTCTTCCTTACATTCGCAGAAAGATCCAATGGCTCTACAATATCAGCTCAAAGACTCCAAATGGGTCTCCAATTGCATTAACCACTGTTACCATGCATGTAACCTGCTGCGCCCATCAGGAATCTGCATGCAGTCCACTAGATCTGTCTCTACCTTGTTAAAGATGTCCTCATCTCCTAAATCTGCAGGGCAGCAACCTGGGCTTCTGCAAATACTTTCACAGAACGCTACATGATTACTCTTCGGTTCCACAGTACTATCATCAACAGACTCCATTATGAAGCCCCAACCCTACGTGGAGGATACTGCTGTGAAGTTATCTACAGTGGAGCACTCGTAGGGACACTACTCGAAGAAGAGGAAGTTACTCACCTTGTGCAGTGCAACTATGGTTCTTTGAGATATGTGTCCCTATGGGTGCTCCACAACCTGCCCTCCTCCCCTCTACTTTGGAGTTCTCTATAAGGGGCTCTACAGTACAGAAGGAACTGAGGGCAGTTTGCCTTCGCAGTGCTAGATAGCCTCAAGGCAGACCACATGGGAGTGGGAGCACATGTGGACCAAACAGACACTGCTAACTAAAATATCCAATTAGAGGCACAGGGGCGCAGATACACCTACAGTGGAGCACGCATAGGGGGACGCATCTTGAAGAACCATCATTACTGTACAAGGTAACTTCCTGTTCTCATTTCTGATATTTTCCTAGTTAAATAAGTCATTGAAATCTAAGGAATATAAAAATCAATAAAAAAAAAAACATTGAAAAGTTGCCATTATTCACTCTTAACTGAGGAATATGAGCCTACTTCTGAAGAAGAGGATTAAGCTCCTGAAATTCAAAGCAAGCTTTCATGCTGTTTATTTATTTATTTGGTGCCCAAAAGTGTGCTAGACATGAGAAATGTCAGATCCACGCCTCAGAAACCTTAGTCTCCATAAAGCAATTAGTCTCTACCTCTTTACAAGGGAATCCAATACAAGATGCATTTATTTTGTATTTGACATCACATCAAAGTCACAATTTTTCATTGTTTATTGATCTCATGCCTGACTGTCATTTTTTTACTGTGTTCTTTCCTTGCTCAGTTTCTATTATTTTGATACTAGTTACTCATTTTTAAAAAAAATCTTGCATCTATGACATTAAGCCTACCTGATATGTTTTCCTTACCTGCTTTCCACTGAATTTATTCTCAACTACAAATGAAAATGTTTCTATAAACATTAACTGGTCTAATATCTAATTCCAAAACTAACAGTCAGGTCAGGAAAAGGATATAAAGAATTTGTATATAAAGAAAGGTCTTTTTCCAGTAATAGTAAAAAGTCATGATTATCCATTCGGTCTCCCCATTGACAGAGAAATAAACAGAATTAGCTCAATAATGGATGTAGACAAATTGGCAGTAAAAGTGTGTTAGATTCACCTAGGTGTTATGATCTCAAAAGTTGATGTGTGAGTGACAGCTGTAGCCAAGTGCACATTTGTTCCATCTGAAGAATTTCCTCACACACAAAAAAGATAGTGGGAAATAACATCTTTAAGAAGACAGAGAAATGGTTTGAGCATAAGATGGAGGCAGGAACTCATCTATAATCCTAGCTGACACTGGTTCCCTGTGCGCCATTCAGGTGGGACCCTAGTTTCCCATATGAGAATAAGCTGTGTTGGGAGAAGAAATTCTGAGGTAAGACTGAGGGCCTGAAAAAATAATCATTGATGTCACTGGAAAGGCTCCCACTGACTTCAGTGAGCATTGGATCAGGCCCTGAGTTTACTCCCAAATTCTGCAGTCAATGTGGGAGGTTGCCGGCCCACCCCATGGAAGTGTTGGGGATTCTGGCCCTCTGATGGGTCTAATGATATCCAGAGAAGAAGCAAGCAAAACAGGATCTTGAATCCAGGTCCACTTCCCAGATAAGGGCCCTAACCACTAGGCTATTCTGTTGGGTGGGTCTCCCAACCTTTGAAACCTTCCAACAAACATTTAAACTGATGTGTTTCCTCAAAGCAGTTTGGTTTCAACTGAAATGTTTCATCAACATCTTTTTGCCCAGCTGTAGCTAAGAGTATGAATTAGTGATTGTAAAATGCTTTGAAGATAAACGCTGGCCTTTTCAAATGAGCTTGAGAGGTGTGCTCAGCTCCTACTGAAATTCAGTGGGAGTTGACTTAGCATCCTTTGAAAAGCCCAGCCAAAATTATGTGCATACTAAATTACCATTATAAGTCTATCTTTAAACCTTATTTTATTGTCTTTTAATATCCACAAATAAAATGATAACAAATAGTATGGCCCAAGGTCTTCGGAAATGGATGCCTGAAGTTAGGTTCCTAAATCCATATGTAGGTACCTGACTTTAATTCTGTGGGAGCTGCTGAGTGCTCAGAACTTGTAAAAAGTATTCCTTATTCAGGTGCCTAAATATGGATTTAGGCACCTAACTGTAGGCACTCAGATTTAAAGCTGTTGGCCACATGTTTTTACATGGGAATATGTGTGCCTAAAATGATAAATATGTTTGATTTTAATTAAGGTAATTACCTACCAGCTAGATATTAGTTTTAAAAAAACATGACTGCATGTTAATTATGTACAAAAGAAAATCCACTCAAACTTTACATTCTAAGAATGAAATTATGTTTTTAAGCCTTAGGGGGAGACAAGGAGTGAGGCAATATCTTTTATTGGAACAACTTCTGATGGTGAGAGTACATAGCCTTAGCAGCTAGGGGGATACTTATACTATTAAAAGGAGAACACATTTTCAAGAACTACACCTTGGAATGAAATCAATAGAACTAAGCAATAGTTGAGGTTTGGGGAGCATGTTATTTCCTAAATGCCCAACGGTGAGTGTATCCTGAAGAACAGAACTAAGCTAGGGAGAAAATCAACACTGTTACAAGCAAACTACCATATTATAAATGTAACAAAAAGAAGGGAGGCAAAGGAAATGAAAAATGTTCCAAGATATTGTTATATTCCTTCTTCCCTTTAATCAGAACAAGAGAAAATACATACGACTATGTGAATAGAAACAGGAGCTTTAGAAAAGCTCCTTGAATTAAAAAAAAAAAAAAGTTTTGTTTTCCATACTTGTCAAATGTCATGGGTAATGACTCATCTTTGCTTATAAATGAGCTTAATCCCATGAAAACCCTCAAATGCTGATCCAGTCATCACATTTAAAACATTTCATTTTGAAGTTCTCTGCCCTGAGAAGTAAAGATTTTTTTCACCTGGTATGTTGAGTATAACAAGGTCAAAGAGCATTGCATAGATTCAGAAGAGATAGGTATGTTCCTTCTTCAGAGCAAAACAGATTATTTCAAGTAGTGGGTAGTTTGCAAGTTGGATGGTGAAAGCATTTTTTACTGTCTCAACTCTCAGCAGTCTGACTCATTCAATATGGAGACAATATTCAGAAGATAAGGAGCGATGTTTAGATCAAGGAGCAGAGGGTAGTAGTCTTCAGGAGCCACAAATTTGAGTAAGATTTTCCCCCTTCTTTTCCTAAGGGCAAGGACAATGTTTTCTCTAATTTCTGTGGGTTTAAGAGATCTCTGGAAAATCAGAGGCACTTTGAGATGAAGTAGTCCTGCTTGGAAGATAGGAAAGACCTGGTACTTTCTCAAGAAAATAGAACAAAAGAGCTGAAAAAGTTCTGATATGGGATTTTCAAAAACATTCCATGTAGGCCTAACTGTTCCCATTGAAGTTAATTGGAGTTTTACAATGTAATGGGAGGAGAGGTAGGCAACATGGAACCATTATGTGCTTCAAAAGTGTCAGATTGAGGGAAGAGTCAGTCAGGAAGACTTACCTTTGATAAGGAGAAATGGACTGCTAGTATTGAAGGACAACTTGAAAAAAAAATAAAAATTGTAAGAGATCTTTTAGTAATCCACTTTATGTTGCATGTGACTATCAATTGAGAGTTTGTATTAGAGTTCTAAGTCTGAATTCATTATATGTCTCTAATATTCTGAAGACTATTATCCATCTTTTTGATGACCAAAAAATATATTTCTACAGGAAATGAACTGAAAATTAAACTGGGGAATATGGATTGGCGCTGCTATTAAATGTATTCTGGCATTTGAAGTTGAAGATGTCTAGCGCTCTAGACAATGTGTCTACTGATAAGCAAAATGGTCAGACTGAAAAGTCTATCTGTTTGCCTTTGTGTTTATGAAGAAATATCTTCTATGGGCAAGTTATTAAATAATTACCCATTACAGCAATCCTCACACATTCCTCTCAAGCATCATAAACTGGTCACAATCAGAGACAGAACAACAAAGAAGGATCAGTTTGTAAAGTTCATGTTCCTGTTTCCAGGAGACCAACCACATGATGTCTAAACATCAGGTGGACACACTTTGCCAAGATAGCAAGAATCCTCAGATTTTCAATGGGTTATGAATTGATCACACAAGAAATTAAGTTGAGGTTAATTTAGTCTGTGCAACATAAGTAAGAGCCCTTAATTCTTCAAAAGTCCTTAATGTTGAAAACACTCTTTTATTAAACCAAAATACCTCCATCTCTGGTGTCTAGCTCATCAACTGAACTCTTCCAAGTTCAAGGCAGAAGGATATTCTTCCTACATCTAGAGGATGCAGGTTTCATCCAGTGGTGACTAAAGGTGAGTATTCATTTGAGTGACCAATAGAAAAAAAATTGAACTGCAAAACAGCCCCTCTGCTTGCTGCTACCAGCTCAATACCTAAGACAAGCATGGAGATTGCAATCCTGTCTGAGTTCGTACAATCTAATAAATCTGTTATATTAATTGGAGAAGGGGTAAAAATACAATTGATAAAGAATCTGGAAAATGCAGTAAGGCCCCAGGAATTAAAATGAGATCAAAATCTGTTGCAAGTTTTTAAATCAGGAAATTTATAAAAGTTATCATTTCAAGAGGAAGTCTTTACAAAGTAGCTCTAATCTGAGATGTTACTGCAAAGTGCTTCTGTTCCAAGTTTATTGTTTCAATGAATTCCATATCAAATCTGCTCAGTTTGCAAATAAGATTTTTTCCAAACTGCTATAAATGCAAACTCAGACTGGGATCTGAGAGTCAAACTGGGTTCTTTCCTTTGTAAGTATCATCACCAGAAACAAAAATTCTACAGGTTAAATTAAGCTTTCAGTTATACCCTATGCAACTCCATTATTTTCAAATGGTTTGCACCTGGGTCACTGATAGTAATTTAGGGCCGTATTATGAACTTCTTTCTCACATTGATACGGAGTCCATTAAAATCAGTGGAACCAACACCAACAGATCTGTTCGTCAGTAGGCGGGATCATACCTGGGACCTCTGGAGCTAAATGCATGAACCTCTACTGCATGAGCTAAAAGCCATATGGCTGTTAGCTAAGGTTGTAGAGCAGATTCATTAATCTCTCTGTCTGTGATCTCAGTGCCACGAGATGGGACAGAACACCAAACCCAGAAGATGTGTGGGTTACGGAATTTCGTGTGTGTGTGTGAGTGGTCAACAATTCTGTCTACAATGGTCAACAGTGAATAGAATCTAGTTCATACTCCTGTATATGTGTTGGCTCTGCAGAGCCAAGAGAAATAAAAAACAGCCTTTTTTTTTCTTTCACTAATATAACCACATGTTTTTCACAGCAGACCTATACTTGGAAAGGGAGTCAAAGATGAGCACTTACATAGGTAACCCCTTAGCCACACAATATCTAAACAGGCAGTTCATCAAACTGGAAATAGTTTCTTGGGTTCAAATGGAAGGTAATTGTATATCAACAGAAGGAAACATTTGATTTGTCACTTCAACCGGAATAAGAACTATGCTTGTGTGTCCTGTAATGGCCATCTTGATTTGTCTTAGAGACATATCGTTAATGTGATTAGATGATATTCAAATTGCTGGTCTTGATATAAGTCTTGAAGTCTGTTAGCTAACGTCTTGGTGATTTTTTGGGGGGAGGCAGTAAGTATGAGGGCAGGGGACTGGACTCAATGACCTCTCGAGGTTGCTTCCAGTCCTAGAATCTATGAATCTATGATTTTTATTTCTACATCAGAAATTTGGTAGTTCAGTTTTCCCGCATCTCTCTTACTTAGTGCTGATTTGATACTCAAGAATATAGGGATGATTCTTCTGGCAGTAGTTAGAGTGATCAGCAACCACTCCAAGATAAGTGTAGTAAAAATCCCAATCGTCTGAATCTTTTAATAAACTGGAAAAATGAAATTTGATCTAAGGGAGACAGATATAAATTTAGTACTAAAGCTAGGCCTCCACATATTGAATCCCACAAAGGCAGATAGATTTAAACTAGCTGCTGCTCCTCAGTCCAAGAAGTGCAAGTCTTTTACTGAATAGCTTCAAAGAAATTGATATTTCTCCATGTGTTAAGTTAATTGTCCTCTAAATTGGTGTCTGTGTTGTTATGCTGGCTAGCTTTCAGAGTTTCATTCCATTAGAATTTCTTACATCTGCACAGGGAAAACTCAGTCTGAATAAGGGGGAACCTTATCTATTTTATGTAATCTGTCTAGGTATTTACACATCACTCATCACTGTGTGTATTTCAAGGATGAGAATTTAGTAGGAATTGATATAAAGCAACTTTGTTCATTCTTCTCCAATAGAGTTCATTTTTAATTAAGTAAATTTAAATTAATTATGGAATCTGCACAACAGGGCACTATCAAGCATTTTACTCTCCCAAACAGAATTCCTCTGCTTTGTTCCACAAAAGTCCCAGAAACCAAATCCCATAAACAAAAACTGTATCCCTAGAATGAGTTTTTGGCCGGTTGTTGCTGCTGTATGCAGGCTGAAGGACACTCGTGTGAGAGCCTGAGCACTTGCTATTCTCATTTGTTTTACTAGGAGTTGAGGGAGCACATGGCCTTCCTGGATCGGGTTTATAGGCCCCACTCCTGCAAAGATTTGTGCATGTGCCTAACTTCATGCACTAACTTTAGTCAATGAGTCTATTCATAGTGTCTAAAATTAAACGTGCATAAGTCTTTGCAGGATTAGAGCCTCGGCGCTTATCTCTGTTTTACCTTTGGAGGTGAATGCTGAGCATACTGAGCATGCTATATGAAGCACAATTAGCACTTTCTGAACATCAAAGAATCTCTGAATATCTTTAACGTGATTTCTTGTGCTTCCTTAGCATGGGCCTTAAATTGAGCCGTGTCACACTGATCCTGAAAGACATGAATCTTTCATGCCAAGAAATTAATTTTCAAGTGATGTTGCTGTTAACCTTTTCCAGTGATCCTGGCAATAACGATCTGGTGAGTCCAACTTAACTACTTAGTAAAACAATGGGGCAGACAACAAGAGAAAAGAATTTGTGTACCTGAAGGATAATGGAACCAGGAGTATAAACTACGACAGGTTTATTTAAACAAAAACAAAACAAACATTGCTGATGAACATGGTAATTTTGAAATTCAAATCAAAACAACCTGTTAGCAGATGAAGATCATGCAGTAAGATGTGCTGTGTTTACATGGGTAACTTTCTTATACATTAAAATGGTTTGAGTAGGAATATTACCACACTTACTGAAAATTGGTTAAAGGAGCTGTGGCCAGAGAGGTCTCATGAAGGGAAGGGAATCAAGCTTCAGGGAATGTGCCTGGTGGAGGTTGCCACAGAGGCCAGTGTGTAGGGTGCTGATGATCCCGTATTTAAATATATAATGGTACAGGGTTAATTTCTGACTCTTCTTACTTGAGGGTTTAGGGGGCAGGGATCTGTAGCCACAAGCAGGAGTGCTCAGAGGAGAGTCATAACAGGTTGGCTGGTGAGAGGGACACATACCACAGTACAGGGGCACTAAAAGAACTCTGGAGGGACCCTTCCTGCATTTCTATGATTGTGTTCAGTGGTACTTCCTTTGGCCCAGAAAAACACAATGTGTATAATCTCCAGTGCCTGTTTGTGTATGGGGTATGTATATAAGCAAGGTCCTGTCTACATGGCTACCTGGCAATACTCTTTGGGCTGAGAACACTGCTATGCATGTTAGCCAGACCATCCACCTAACAGTCAATAGACTGCTAGATCACCGTTCTCCAGGTTTGCTAAGTAGGTGACACTGGTAGCGTGAGGGGGGAGAGAGGCCTTCTGCACTACCTTATCCTGCAATCTAGTGTGCCTGAGTAAGATGGGACTGAATTTTAGCCTATATTACACAATTAAATTTCATAGCTCTTCACAGTTTGAATCCTTTTTTAAAATGACTCGCACCTGCAGGGCACGTTCAAGCAATCTGAATGGGAGGTATCTTTTGTACTCTCATTAACAAAATTAATTCCTATGTGGTCATGATTGTATGTAAAGGTGTAAGCATTAGTCTTGAGAGCTCAGACCTTAGACTCTTAAAGGTCTTTCTTTATTATGTCTGCCGAGCTTTTTCTTGAGTTGTTTTCTTAATGGATATAGTATTTTATGGGAAAGTTAGGGACCTGGGAGCCTCATAAATCAATGTGCCTTATCTGAGATTTCATGCCGAAACAGCTCAGAAATTTCCACTAGCCTCATACTGACCAGAAATTAACATTCTGGTCCCTGTTTCCAACTCCAAAGAAGCAGTGAAAAGTTTCAAAGTTCTGAATTTAAAAAAAAGAAAAGAAAAAAAAGGCAAATTAGGAAACAACGTTACTATTAAAGCCTCTGAAATTTCTACAGTGAAACATTCCAAAACTCACTGATGCCAAGAAAGTGAATGTGTGCAGAAATGAATTGAAGATAATATGTTTTTTAGCACTCATCATCCATAGGAATTGTAGCTTTTTAGCTACAACTGCATATAATTTGTTTGAAGTTTTGGATGAACCTTCATAAAATCCTATAAATAATCTACATGTATTTAATGTTTCCAGTTATCTATAAAGATTTTTTTTTCCTATTCATTGGCTTCCAGATATTTGATCCAGAGACAATGGATTTCAGGAAGGCGGATTTTGGTAAGCTCAGAGAGCTGATAGGCAAGGTCCCATGGGAATTAAGACTGAGGGGAAAAACAACTGAGGAAAGTTGGCAGTTTTTCAAAGGGACGCTATTAAGGGCCCAAAAGCAAGTTATTCCGATGGTTAGGAAAGATAGAAAATGTGGCAAAAGACCACCTTGGCTTACCCTTGAGATCTTGCGTGACCTACAAAATAAAAAGGCGTCACATAAAAAATGGAAACTAGGTCAGATCACGAAGGATGAATATAGGCAAATAACACAGGAGTGCAGAGGCAAGATTAGAAAAGCAAAGGCACAAAATGAACTCAAACTAGCTATGGGAATAAAGGGAAACAAGAAGACTTTTTATCAATACATTAGAAGCAAGAGGAAGACCAAGGACAGGGTAGGCCCACTGCTCAATGAGGAGGGGGTATCAGTAACGGGAGACTTGGAAATGGCAGAGATGCTTAATGACTTCTTTGTTTCGGTCTTCACTGAGAAGTCTGAAGGAATGTCTAGTATAGTGAATGCTTACGGGAAGAGGGTAGGTTTAGAAGAGAAAATAAGGAAAGAGCAAGTAAAAAATCACTTAGAAAAGTTAGATGCCTGCAAGTCACCAGGGCCTGATGAAATGCATCCTAGAATACTCAAGGAGTTAATGGAAGAGGTATCTGAGCCTCTAGCTATTATCTTTGGGAAATCATGGGAGACAGGGGAGATTCCAGAAGACTGGAAGGGGGCAAATATAGTGCCCATCTATAAAAAGGGAAATAAAAACAACCCAGGAAACTACAGACCAGTTAGTTTAACTTCTGTGCCAGGGAAGATAATGGAGCAGGTAATCAAAGAAATCATCTGCAAACACTTGGAAGGTGGTAAGGTGATAGGGAATAGCCAGCATGGATTTGTAAAGAACAAATCGTGTCAAACTAATCTGATAGCGTTCTTTGATAGGATAACGAGCCTTGTGGATAAGGGAGAAGCGGTGGATGTGATATACCTAGACTTTAGTAAGGCATTTGATACGGTCTCGCATGATATTCTTATAGATAAACTAAGAAAGTACAATTTAGATGGGGCTACTATAAGGTGGGTGCATAACTGGCTGGATAACCGTACTCAGAGAGTAGTTGTTAATGGCTCCCAGTCCTGCTCGAAAGGTATAACAAGTGGGGTTCCGCAGGGGTCTGTTTTGGGACCGGTTCTGTTCAATATCTTCATCAACGATTTAGATGTTGGCATAGAAAGTACGCTTATTAAGTTTGCGGACGATACCAAATTGGGAGGGATTGCAACTGCTTTGGAGGACAGGGTCAAAATTCAAAATGAACTGGACAAGTTGGAGAAATGGTCTGAGGTAAACAGGATGAAGTTCAATAAAGATAAATGCAAAGTGCTCCACTTAGGAAGGAACAATCAGTTTCACACATACAGAATGGGAAGAGACTGTCTAGGAAGGAGTATGGCAGAAAGAGATCTAGGGGTCATAGTGGACCACAAGCTTAATATGAGTCAACAGTGTGATACTGTTGCAAAAAAAGCAAACGTGATTCTGGGATGCATTAACAGGTGTGTTGTAAACAAGACACGAGAAGTCATTCTTCCGCTTTACTCTGCGCTGGTTAGGCCTCAACTGGAGTATTGTGTCCAGTTCTGGGCACCGCATTTCAAGAAAGATGTGGAGAAATTGGAGAGGGTCCAGAGAAGAGCAACAAGAATGATTAAAGGTCTTGAGAACATGACCTATGAAGGAAGGCTGAAGGAATTGGCTTTGTTTAGTTTGGAAAAGAGAAGACTGAGAGGGGACATGATAGCAGTCTTCAGGTATCTAAAAGGGTGTCATCAGGAGGAGGGAGAAAACTTGTTCACCTTAGCCTCCAATGATAGAACAAGAAGCAATGGGCTTAAACTGCAGCAAGGGAGATTTAGGTTGGACATTAGGAAAAAGTTCCTAACTGTCAGGGTAGTTAAACACTGGAATAGATTGCCTAGGGAAGTTGTGGAATCTCCATCTCTGGAGATATTTAAGAGTAGGTTAGATAAATGTCTATCAGGGATGGTCTAGACAGTATTTGGTCCTGCCATGAGGGCAGGGGACTGGACTCGATGACCTCTCGAGGTCCCTTCCAGTCCTAGAGTCTGAGTCTATGAAATTGGTGAAACCAAAAAGCTATTTAAAGCCACAGTCTAATCTCCAGTGTAAACTGAGTGAAATTCACCCCTGTACAAAGGACAAGCACAAGGGTCTATGTAACACTTAAGCCCTCAAGATAGTTACTTGCCTGTACACCCACATTAGGGTTTAATGGACTTAAATGGCCCATGGGCCTTAGGCTGGCCCTGTACAGAGGAGTGAATTTTACCCAGTGTGCATTACTTGAACATTTGCTTCAGTGTTAAGTCGCAATGTCCTGATCTTCAGAACTGCTGAGTAACCCCATCTTTCATTGGAGTTAAGAGGAGCTGCAAGTGTTCTTCACCATTGAAAATGAGGCCATACATTTTTACCCTCAGGTCTGTTATTCTTAGAGCCATTGCACACACAAATCCATGATGGTGATTTCCTTCCATATTTAGTCTTCAGATGCTAAAACAAATACCCTTTGCAAACAGAAGATATTACGTTCTTATGGAATGATATCTATAGTCCTATGATGAGAACAGACTGTACCATGACAGACTGTAACAGAGCACAGCTGGCCCTCCTGGCTCCTGGCTCTGCTAGGCTCAGATGAAGTCACTCAGTGACCCTCTGATTCAGGAACCACTGGTGCTTTTATTTACAAGTTTGTACTCCCACCACCTTCTCACCATACAGCTTATACAGCTCTGGGTTCCTTGTGTCTGAACCCAGGAGGGAAGGGCTTTCTCCCTGTCAGCACTCCCTCACTCTCCTCCATCCTACCACCCTGGCATCCTTCATCCCAGCCTCTCATATAGCCCTGGCTAATTAGGCTGGCAGCTGGCTCTCATTCCCCAATTAGGGCAGGTTCTTTCCAGCCAGCTCCACTTTATTCACCTAAATGGGGCTGACATGGAAGGGGGCTGATTCTGCAGTCTTTCTGCTGCATGCCTTGTCACACGTCTCCCCCCATTCTCTAACTGCCAGGTTCGCCGGTCTGCATCATCTTCTCCCCATGCTGGTTGGGGGGGGAGGGCCTCTGGAGAAGCCCTCCGCTATCTTTCCCATGACCCACCGCGTCCTCTTTGAGGGGGTTCTGCCACCTGCAAAAGCCCCACTGCATGGATGTTGGGTGGCCCAATAATTCTGCTGCCACCCAGAGATCCTCACGCCCATCACACCACCAGGTGTGTCCCCCTTCCCTTTCTGCCTTTGCCCCCACCAGGGGTTCAGAGTCAATTGCAGCTGTCCCCTGGACACTGGCCTGTTAAGCCCCTTGAGGAGTCCTGGGGCACATACCTCCTCCTGCCTTTGTTCCTCCAGTCCTTCCTGGCCCGGGCTCTGTTGTCTAGGGTTATTGACCTCAGGGACACTCTTCCCCTTCCTCAAGGGGTGTCCCCCCTTTTCCATCATCGGTTTCCCACTGCCAACCTCCCTTCCTTCTGGGGAAAGGGTCCCAGTTGAGATGGATAGGGAGTTCTCTTATATAACTGCAGATGCTGTTCTGATTTAATAGAAGAAATCTAATCATTTTGAAATTTAGAATACCTACCTTTTTTCTCCTCAGCAGTTTCCTGAGGCATTGAGTTCTACAGGCCAATGCATATCCTCACTCAAACCAATAAATGTGTGCTGAAATTCTAAATCAACCGCTAGAGGCTTAGCTAGAGCATAGACAGGGCAGTCCAGTTACCCAATTAGCTCCCTGGACAAGGGGTGAATGGTAGGATTAGGAGAAAGCTTTGTGGGGTTAGGAAAGCATCACATGGGATAAAGTGGAAGTCAGAGCCAACACTGGGGAGTTTTGAGCAGAGGGTTTATTTAGTTAGTTTGCAGCTAAGGGTGTTTATACAATGCTGGAGAAGGCCCTTGAACCCCCTCCTTACCTGTCCCTGGGTTACCAGATCCCAAGAGCTACTGCTGGGTCAAGTAGAGCTTTGCAGAGGGCCAAGCCTATCCTGAATTACCCTCCTGTGCTCCCCACCCAAAAAAGCTCAAAGGATTGCTCCCTATATCACCTAGGTAGGAAGGACACTCCAGGCTATAGCTGGGTCAGCTGGCAACTTGAGGCATGTGGGTTCACCACCCTTCTCACTGCCTAGAAGATGAATAGGAGGAGGCAGTAACAGGACCTGATCTCAGGTTCAAACCCAAAATTTTTGAGGTGGCAAAGGTTCATGGTGTCACATAACCCCCTTTTCCCATCATATGTATCCAGCTAGTGTGATCTAAAGGGGAATATATGTGATTGTTCTGAAACTGCTGTATAGTATTTTATGAAAACTGTATGTTGCTTGGTGATGGAAATGTCTGTTGTAAGAGATAGAACATCATAGGAGTTGATAATAGATGGTCCATCCAGATGAAGGGGAGGAGGAGGTATGGCAGAGCCACCCTGGAATGCTTGATGAATACTTCCACTCAGCAAGTTTTTTAAAGAGGAGAGATTTGGAAAATGAAGGATTTATCTGTGTTATTTTTTTATGCACTTTGGTTTGCTAGTTTGATATTCTACCTGACTGCATGGAATTAAATCAAAGGAGGCTGCTAAGTGGAATCAAACAGAAAATGATGACAAAGATAAGGTACCCAATAATATCAAAGGACCTTAAGGAAATGCAGGGAGCTATTAACCAGGAAATGTCCACCTGCGTAGCTCCAACGAGGCTACCAGATTAATTTTTCCCAAGACTAGAATCAAAGAGGCACTAAACCATTCAGGATCCCAGCCTAAAGAGGAACGGGATATGAGCAGGTAGCAGCTGTTCAGGGGGACAAATATTGTGAGACTGAGAGAGAGAGAGAAAACTGCAGTGGAACAGTCTCTCTTCCCCCAGAGAGGTAGTTGGGCTAAGTGGAAACTACCAAAATTGCAAGGAGTTTATTAAATGTAGGCGAGACCAGCTGCTGCTGCTGTTTGAACCCTTCTCTCTGCTTGCTGTGTACCTTTAGGCAAATAACATGTTTCTTTTGAAGAATCGCTTTAGTCAGTTTTATCAACTGCCGGTCACAGGTTCCAGACGGATATTTCTTACAGGTGCTAAATACAGTTCAACCTGTCATGTTAATACAGTAAACAGCAAGGAGGCTGCCACCTGGGATCCAGTCTGAGCAGCAGAACTGCTGGGTTACACCCAGAGAGAGGGAAAGATAGCAAAATGTGTCACTTGAGGAGGTATGCGCAAGAGGCGCTGTAAGGGGGGGTCTAAGGTGCCACTCGCCCTGAAATCATGATAGTACAGTGGGAATAGGGGATGTTATAGGTCGGTGATCCAATCTAAAGTGGGTTGTACCGAGGAGTTCCACTCTGGGAAAAGTGCAGGTGGAGGCCTGTCGTTTGAAAGAAGTGACAGAGATCATAGGTCTGATTCACTCCTGAACCATGACAGCTATCCACATTGGTATGTGTGCAGTTGGCATATGTATCTTGGCTGCACACAAAACTGCACAGGCACTTCAGCTCACAAAAGTATGCCTGCACTTTTAAAAATGTAGGCCTAGACCTTGAGGAAACAATAGCTTCTTCTTAAGAAGATAAATACAAATGACGAGAGATGGGGGAGCTATGCCATTGGATACAACAGTCTGGATTTAATCACACATTGTTCATCCAAGGTAAGATGAAATACAACAGAATTGTTTGTAATCATTATAGGAGACCAAGAATATTGCTATGTGCTATGATGCTGAAATTCTGCATTTGGGTCTGGTGGGAAGCGTATAATTATATTATTGATTGGGCATGTATTTTATTATTGTTGTATTTATAAGATGCCCATGATTGTGGTCTCTGGGTGCACTTTACATAGTTGAGGGCCTCAGTCCTGCAAGATGTTAGCAGGATATAGCCCTTGTGACAGATATTGCAACCCCATTTGCTATCTTTGGAGATCATGGTATTATATTTATGAATGGTTTATGTTTGACTGTTTGCTTCCCGGGGGAAGGTTACCACCACTCTTCCAGGAATTAAAAACATTGAGGGGTTGTTATGGAGTACAAGCACTAGTTTGTAATGTAAACCTAGCAAGTGAGTGTGCTGACCTAGCAGAGCTGAACTGATAGAACACTATAGAGTTCTTTTCAGAGCCTTCTCTTCAGGAGGAAGGTCACAGACTGTCTGTGATGGAGTAGAGCCTGTCTGTGTGGGGAAGAGGAGAGCAGGGGAGGACTTTAGGGGATGGACAATGCAGGGCCTGTAACCTGAGTTAGGTAAGGGAGGGGAAAGGTCAACACCTTTGCCCGGGAAGGGGGACAAAGGAAGAGAGTGGCAGGAGGGAAGCAGTTTTGAGTTTGGGCTTGGGGCTGTGTGGGCGGAATTCAGGCTATCCTAGCTAGGATCCAAGCACCCTGAAAGCCCAGAAGGACTTGATGAAGGGGTCCTGACTTGTGCCTGCAAGCTCTGCTGTAACCTGTGTTCCTGTTGTCCAATAAACCTTCTGTTTTACTGGCTGGCCGAGAGTCACTGTGGGTCCCAGAAAGAGGGGTTCAGGACTGGACTCCCCACACTCCGTGACAATTGGTGGCAGCGGCGGGAGATACTGCACCCCATGGATGACGCTTCCTGCAGTAAGTGACTGGGGAGCAGTAAAACGAAGGGGTGATTAACCCCTGGGAGTGTGTGCCCAGTGAGAAGGACTTTGCAGTAACAGGATCCCCCGGGGGATTGCAGCGAGTGGTCCCAGGGGCGGAGGAGTCTGCAGCTCGACCCTGGCAAAGAGGTGGTGACCTCAGGAAGGGCTGGTGCACTAGGGGTCCCCCTAGAAACCGTGGAGAGCGGCGAGCACCCCAGCCTGTGAGTGCCCAGCAGGAAGATGTATGCCAAGCGGTGCAAGTGCGACCTGCTGGAGCTGTGCAAGCAGAGAGGGCTGCACCCGGGGAGGCTCACCAAGGACCAGCTGATTGTCCAGCTGGAGGAGGGAGATCGCTTGAATGAACTGATACCTGTCTCTGAGGGAAGCAGCCAGGCAGATGCAGCGCAGGCACCAGTATCTGTCCCCGCTGGGACTGGTCAGCTGGTGGACAAGAGCTTCCCGAGACCCACCCCCCCTTCCTAGGCCTAGGGGAAGGGTGAGGAGGAGCCCAGTGAATACCAAGGGCACCGTGACCCCCCCGGCCAGCAGGGGATCCTGCCAGTGAAGCTCACTCCCCAGCAGGGGATCCTCCCGGCAATGCTCGGCATCCGTGGAGCGGATGCGGCTGGAATATGAAAGGGAGCTGAAATGGAAGGAGCTCGAGTTAAAGAGGCGAGAGCTGGAGGAGAAGGTGAAACAGCGTAAACATGAGAAGAACCAGCGTAAACATAAGAAAAACCAGCGCCAGCATGAGCGGAAAAAGAAGAACCAGCGTAAACATGAGGAGAACCAGCGTAAACATGAGCTGGACCTGGCCCAGCTGAGGAGAAGTGAGGCCCCGGCTGCGGTGAGTGAGGGGGAACCCAAGCCTACAAAGAGCTTTGATAAGCACTTGCTGCCCCGGCGTAAGGAGGGGGAGGACATAGATACCTTCCTGACGGCCTTTGAGAATGCCTGCGAGCTGCACAGGGTTAACCCTGCAGACAGGATCGCAGTTCTCACCCCCTTACTGGACTCCACAGCTGTGGAGGTGTACAGCCGACTAAAAGGGGCGAAGGCAGGGGACTACGAACTGTTCAAACAGGCCCTGCTCCGCGAGTTTGGGCTGACTCCTGAGATGTACCGGAAAAAGTTCCGGAGCCAGCGTAAAACCCGTGAGGTCACATACCTACAACTGGTCAACCAGGCGCAGGGGTATGCCCGCAAGTGGACAGCTGGGGCCCAAACTAAAGAGGACCTGCTTAACCTATTCATACTGGAGCACCCATACGAGCAGTGCCCGTCCAACTTAAGGCTGTGGTTGATGGACCAGAAGCCGGAGAATCCACAGCACGCAGGCCAACTGGCCGACCAATTTGTGGACAGTCGGGCAGGGGATGGCAGGGAGGAGTCTCGAAGGAGCAGGCCTGCCTCAACGCAGAGAGAGAGTCATCATGGGACCTCCCAAAGGGGGCCTATGGATAACCCCCCCAAAAGGGGAACATCCAGCGTCAGGTCCCTCCGACCCACTCAAGGGGACCCACGAGACATGGGCTGCTATCGCTGTGGCCAACGAGGCCACATACGGGCCCAGTGCCCCAAGCTCAGGGACAGACCAAGCAGGCCCAACCCGCAGAGGGTGGACTGGGTAAAAACCCAATCGGAGGATGGGGCTACATTCCCAGGAAAGGGGGGCTGGCAACATACCACCTGTGAAGGAGGGAGGAGGTCCCCAGGTCAGCTCCTCTGGGGGGCTGGATGCTCCAGGCTCCAGGTTTTTGGTTTACCGGGTGGGCGCGGGGCTGCCCCTCCGGAAAAAGTGCATTGTTTCCCTGAAGGTAGATGCGGGGGAGGTCACTGGGTACTGGGACACGGGCGCAGAGGTGACGCTGGCCCGGCCCAAGGTGGTGGCCTCAAATCGGATGGTGACCGACACCTACCTGACCCTAATGGGCGTGGGCGGGACCCCATTCAAGGTGCCCGCGGCAAGGGTACACCTGAAGTGAGGGGCCAAGGAGGGCCCCAAGGATGTGGGAGTACATCCATATTTGCCCACAAACATGTTAATGGGAGGGGACCTCAAGGACTGGCCTAGTAACACGCAGAGTGCCCTGGTTGTGACTCGTAGTCAGATTCTGCAAAGGGCACTGCACCCCGACAACGGGGAAGGTACTCGACCCAAGGTGCAGGACCCTAACCCAGGGGGCGGGGAACACCCAGGGGCATGGTTCAGAGAGGCTGCGGCCTCAGACCCAGCCAGCAAGAGAGAGCCAGTCCCCATCCCTGTCCCAGCTGCTAAGTTCCAGGCCGAGTTGCAGAAAGATCCATCCTTGCGGAAGCCCAGGAACCGGGCTGACCTTAGTGCGGTACAGACCATGAGGAGAGGTTGCAAGGAGAGGTTCCTGTGAGAGAAGGGGTTCCTGTACCGAGAATGGGCTCCCCCAGGGGAAGTAAAGTCATGGGGGATCAGGAGGCAGCTGGTGGTTCCCCAGAAGTTTTGCCACAAGCTGCTGTACCTGGCCCATGACATCCCTCTCACAGGGCACCAGGGAATCCGGCGCACCAGGCAGAGGCTGCTACAGAACTTTTACTGGCCTGGGGTCTTTACCCATGTCCGACAGTACTGCCAATCCTGTGACCCCTGCCAGAGGGTGGGAAAGGCCCGGAACAAGGGAAAAGCGGCTTTGTGGCCTTTACCCATCATTGAAGAACCTTTCCAAAAGGTGGC
Source organism: Gopherus flavomarginatus (assembly GCF_025201925.1). Taxonomy (NCBI): domain Eukaryota; kingdom Metazoa; phylum Chordata; order Testudines; family Testudinidae; genus Gopherus; species Gopherus flavomarginatus. Next base: position 56,452,261 of record NC_066626.1, on the reverse strand, counting down.
CATGGACATAGCGGGACCCCTCAGCAAGATGACCCGGTCAGGGAAGAAATACATCCTGGTGATGGTGGATTTTGCCACTCGCTACCCCAAGGCGGTGGCCTTGTCCTCTGTCAAAGCAGACACAGTGGCAAATGCGTTGCTGACAATTTTCAGCCGGGTGGGGTTCCCCAAGGAGGTCTTAACGGATCAGGGGTCCAACTTCATGTCGGCCCTGCTCCAGTCCTTATGGCAAAAATGTGGGGTCCAGCACAACTGGGTCTCAGCGTATCACCCCTAGTCCAACGGGCTGGTGGAAAGGTTCAACGGGACGCTAAAAATAATGCTAAAAACATTTATGAACCAGCACCCGCAGGATTGGGACAAATACTTACCTCACTTGCTGTTCGCGTATAGGAAGGTACCCCAAAAATCTACCGGGTTTTCACCTTTCGAACTGTTGTATGGAAGGCAGGTAAGGGGGCCCCTAGACCTAATGAGGAACAAATGGGAGGGAAAGGCTGCTCCCAAGGAAAAGTCAGTGGTGAAGTATGTCCTGACCTTCCGGGAAAGACTGGCCAAGCTCATGGGCTTGGCCAGGGAAAATCTGGCCCAAGCCCAGAGGAGGCAGAAGGTCTGGTATGACCGCGCGGCACGGGCCCGTGCCTTCGCCACCAGGAATCAGGTGATGGTTCTCATCCCCATGAGAAGAAACAAACTCCAGGCCGCCTGGAAAGGGCCCTTCAAGGTTATCAAGCAACTAAATAAGGTAAACTATGTGGTGAAGCTGTCAAACCGGGCACATCACCGTCGGGTGTACCATGTGAACATGATAAAACCATACTATAACAGGGGAAATGTGGTGTTGGCCGTGTGTGGACATTGAGAGGGGCAGGGAGATAACCCCTTAGTGAATCTATTCCCTGGGGCAAAAGCTGTTTCCTCCCTGGAGGCAATTCCCCTCTCTGATCAGCTGACCCCGGGCCAGCACGCTGAAATCAGAGGGGTGCTGCTCTATACCGACAGCTGTTTTCCAACCAGCCTGGACGCACTAATTTAACTGTCCACCGGGTGGAAACCGGGTCACATCCCCCTATAAGATGCTCCCCTTTTCGGGTCACTGGTAAAACTGCCCAGAATCTTGAAAAAGAGGTCAGAGACATGCTGGCTTTGGGGGTAATCCAGCTGTCTTCCAGCCGTTGGGCCTCGCCAGTGGTGCTGGTCTCCAAAAGGGATGGGTCAATCCGGTTCTGTGTGGACTATCAAAAGCTCAATGCCATTACCATATCTGATGCCTACCCCATGCCCAGGCCTAACGAGCTCCTAGACAAGCTGGGAGGTGCTCGGTACCTCACCACTATGAATCTTACAAAGGGCTACTGGCAAGTGCCGCTGAACGCAAATGCCAGGCTAAAATCGGCCTTTATCACCCCTTTGGGGCTCTACAAGTTTCTGACCCTGCCCTTCGGCCTCAAGGGAGCACCGGCCACCTTCCAGCGCCTGGTGGATCAGCTACTAAGGGGGATAAAGAGTTTTGCCGTGGCGTATATTGACGACATCTGCGTCTTCAGCCAGACCTGGAAGGACCACATGTCCCAGGTAAAACAAGTCCTGGACCAACTCCGAAAGGCTGGGCTAACAGTAAAGGCTAAGAAGTGCAAGGTGGGAATGGCTAAAGTATCTTATCTGGGCCATCAGGTGGGGAGCGGCTGCCTAAAGCCGGAACCAGCCAAGGTGGAGGTGATCAGAGACTGGCCTGCTTCCCAAACCAAAAAGCAGGTCCAAGCCTTTATTGGGATGGCGGGGTACTATCAAAGGTTCGTGCCCCACTTTAGTGCCATAGCCGGCCCCATCACTGAGCTGTGCAAAAAGGGGAAGCCAGACAAGGTGATCTGGACTGAGCAGTGCCAGGAGGCTTTCCGGGCGCTAAAGGAGGCTCTGGTTAGTGGCCCAGTTCTGGCAAACCCAAATTTTAACAAACCCTTTATGGTGTTCACCGACGCCTCAAACACAGGACTGGGGGTGGTGTTAATGCAGGAGGATGAAAAGGGGGAGAGACACCCCATCGTGTACCTGAGTAAAAAGCTGCTACCCCGGAAGCAAAACTACGCGGCCATCAAAAAGAAATGTCTGGCCATGGCATGGGCCCTTAAAAAGCTAAAGCCATATCTCTTTGGGCGACACTTCACCGTGTACACCGACCCCTCTCCCCTGACCTGGCTGCACCAGATGAAAGGAGTCAACGCCAAGCTCCTAAGGTGAAGCCTGCTCCTGCAGGACTATGACATGGACGTGGTCCATGTGAAGGGAAGTGCCAACCTAATAGCAAACGCGTTGTCCCGGAAAGGGGGCCCTGAACTTCCCCAGGTCACTGGGCAGAGTGACCCCGCTCAGTTCAGTCTCAAAGGGGGAAGAGATGTGATGGAGTAGGGGCTGTCTGTGTGGGGAGTGGGAGAGCAGGGGAGGACTTTAGGGGATGGACGATACTGGGGCCTGTAACCTGAGCTAGGTAAGGGAGGGGAAAGGTCAACACCTTTGCCCGGGAAGGGGAACAAGGAAAGGGAGTGGCAGGAGGGAAGCAGTTTTGAGTTTGAGCTTGGGGCTGTGTGGGCGGAATTCAGGGTATCCTAGCTAGAATCCAAGCACCCTGAAAGCCCAGAAGGACTCGATGAAGGGGTCCTGACTTGTGCCTACAAGCTCTGCTGTAACCTGTGTTCCTGTTGTCCAATAAACCTTCTGTTTTACTGGCTGGCCAAGAGTCACTGTGGGTCCCAAAAAGATGGGTTCAGGACTGGACTCCCCACACTCCATGACAGTGTCTGTTTAGTAAGGGTGGAAATCACCCATCATATTAGGGCAGTGGAAAGCTCCCAATGTACTGCAACAGCATAAGGGAAAGAGAGCTGAGGAGCAGGCACAAAGCACATCATTCCCCCAAACGCAGCAAATTTGGGCTCAGAGAGTGATGGGGATTGGGCTGGGCCAAAGAAAGAACAGGAATGTGATCATCAGTTTCTTGTGATTATATCAGTTGAGGGCCACAAACCCCCACTCCATGCAGGCTGTGCTGGGGTTGTGACTGCAACACCAGGTCAAGGGCTTAGAACACTGGTCACAGAGAGACTGAAAAGCCTAGCACTGGACACTAAAAATGTCAAAGATCACAAAGCTTTTCCAGGTCCCAAACAAGAGCAGGCTTTAGGAGCAATCGGATGAGTAGGAAGATTTCACAATTAGAATTTGAAGGTTGAATTTAGTGTAAAAGTTATGTGCAAATTGACTAAAAAAAGCCATTGAATTCATATGTGATGAAATCTGTTTTGCTAGATCTAGTTTATAAGTTACTTTTTTAGTGTTTTGTAATTAACTAGTGACAGGCCACAACAGGGTGTGGAGATCCTCTAAAATGCCTCCTGCCACTAACCACATGTAGGTGTGGTAGTGATTGTTCGTAGTATCACCACATCCTGTGCTCTATTACTGCTGATATTAAATGGCCTTTTCCTAGGGGCTTTTGAGATTGATTGTTTTTTAGCCCTGGAACAATACTGTGGATTTCACAGATTTTATGAAATAATCAGCAGATGGCTACTTACATGGATTTTAAAATTTCACTGGTCTGTCTAGCCACAGAGGAGGAGGAACGGGAGGTAAACCTGAGGTTTTGAAGGGAAAAGAAAACAGTGATGTCAGATCATGTACATAAATTAATTTGGGAAAAAAATGTTTCAGAGCACCTGTGACCTCTTGTTAAAGGAAGGCAGAAGAAATTATAATGATTTGTGCATTGAAAAAAGATTTTTCTACATAACTGGTGAATTGTACATTTCAAAAGAGGAACAAGTTCTAATTAATTTCAAACCATTTTGTTTATTCAGAGTTATTTCAGTAAACTTAGACCTGTCCATTTTGCCTATGTCAGACAAGAAATTGGCAGAAGTAACTCTTGCAAGAAAGTAAAATCCTTACCTTTTCCACATTTGTGGAATTTATCATTGCTGGTTGGCCAAAAAAGAAATGTTTGTATCAGATACAAATGATAGGGTTCTGGATGTATCACAAGGAACTAGCATTTACAAATGATTTGTCATTTAAAGGGGAAAGACTTGTGGTTCCACAGTCAGTGAGATAGAACATTCCAACCATCATTCACTCAGGACACATGGGTTATCTGCAGAGTCAGAGATCTGCTATTTTGATCTGATGTGAATACAGAAATGAAGGAAAGTCTAAAAGCTCCAATTTGCCTTCAGCATAGCAAGTTAAACTCTTTAGCCCATGATCCCTCAAAACATGCCATTTCACTCTAGGAAAAGGTGCCATCAGATCTTTTGACACTGACTAATAAAACTATATGCTTGTGGTGGACTATTATCATTGTTATTCTGAGCTGGAGAGACTGAGAAAAACACAAATTTCCCAGTGATTGGTAAGTATAAAGGAATCTTTGCCCAACATGGAATGCTTGGAGGAGTTGTCAGAAATGGTCCATGGTACAATTTACAAGAATTACAACAGTCTGCAAATAGCTATGATTATTGTCACACAAAATCTATCTCCCGCTACTCACTATTGAATGGGCAAATAGATAATAAGAACGGATCAGACTGTGAAATAGCTGCTAATGAAAAGCGAGCAACATTGGGAAGGCCAATACCTGGCTGGTTATCCACACATGATATGGGATTACCTGCACAATAAATTCTTTGTCTTCTATGAGTTTGTTGTCTATGGATTGGCAGTTAAAGGTAAAACCCATCGGTCCAGCTACAGAGCAAGAAAAACCTATGGCCACAGAGGTCTGTCAGTGCCCACCCTACCACAGGAACACGAAAGCCTAACATCTCTTCCAAGAAAAAGTGCAAGCATGGAAACTCCTGACGGCCAGTGGCAACCAGGCTTTGGCTTTAGTTAATGGCTTTGTGATTGGTTGGCAGTGTTTGTGTGAAAACTCCAGCCTGTTAGCATGTGAAGTTCCTGCTGGAAAATCTGTAACTTTATTCACTGGCTTTAGTCAGCAATTGGTCAGCAAGATAGAAAGTGTAGCACCACCACCAGAGCACCACGACTTGTGCACCTAGCTCTGTGTCAGTCTTTTAATAGTTACCTAAGGTTAACTCAAAATTTTATTGTGTGTGTCTCTGAACTTGTCCCCAAACACAAAATCTAACCACTTGGGCACAGGGCTATGGCTCAGTCTAGGGTTCTGGGTTAGGACCAAGGAGCTTCTCTCTCAACCCATCTTCACCTGAGATGATGCAGGTGAGCGGCCTTAATTTGCCTGATGGTTCCTGATTGGTTAGTGTCTCTTCCTGGCCCTTCTAAGCTCCTGGAAGACAGTTTTGTTCATGCCCATGTTCTCTCTTCCTTTTCCCTTTCTCCACTCCCCAAATCTGGATTTCTTCAGTTGAATCTCTCTCTACTTACTGACCATACTGAAAGAATACTTAAATTAACATAACTGTTCTTTTTTATCTTGCTCCACTTTGTTAGTGGCGTTCTGGAGAACATAACTATATAACACCTATTGGCTCAAACACGGTTGCAGAGTGAAATTCTTCTCAAATGTCACCCATCAGTATTTGCTGACGTAAATTAGGATTATTTCTTTCTGTTTTCTAACTGCTCTCCTAATGGCTGTTCATTTGAGAAGAGGGTGTGTAGTTTATTCCACCAGTACATGGAATGTATTGTGCTCATAATACTCCTGTCTGCATGTAACCAATGTGCACGCATGTAACCAGAGCATAGGGCTGACTCCTTCTTTAGGTGAAACTTCATACTTTTGTTATCTTTGAGTACAGGTGCCGTAGATATGCCTTTATGACCCAAGATGTTTTGTGAGGAAATATGAGGTGTCCCAGAAGATTCATGGTTTGGAATATTCTTAGATGTGATTGATGTGTGGATAAGAGATCAAACTAGAGCCCTAAATACTGCTATGGGTTATATAGTAGCCAAGTGGAATGCAATAGTTTCTAGTGAAACAGAGCACATTTTGTTGGCAAGACAAGAACATATATGCTGTTGGGCACTGATTGGCAAGAATATCTATTTGAATAAATCAAGGCCTACCAATCCATGACTGACAATCCCAAAAAGCCAAGTATCTGAGGCCTGGTCCACACTATGCTGTTAAATCGATTTTAACAGCGTTAAATCGATTTAACGCTGTACCCGCCCACACTACACTGCTCTTTATATTGATTTAAAGGGCTCTTTAAATCGATTTCTGTACTCCTACAAAACGAGAGGAGTAATGCTAAAATCGATATTACTATATCGGATTAGGGTTAGTGTGGACGCAAATAGAAGTTATTGGCCTCATTATTTTACAGTAGCTACCCACAGTGCACCGCTCCAGAAATCGACGCTAGCCTCGGACGATGGACGCACACCACCGAATTAATGTGCCTAGTGTGGACGTGCACAATCGACTTTATAATATCTGTTTTATAAAATCAGTTTAAGCTAATTCGAATTTATCCTGTAGTGTAGACGTAGCCTGAATGAAAGAGCAAGGATTAGGGAATATCTGGAGGTTTTAGAATCCTTCAAAAACAAAACAAGGATTCAAGTATCAGCGGGGTAGCCATGTTAGTCTGGATCTGTAAAAAGCAACAATGAGTCCTGTGGCACCTTAAAGACTAACAGATGTATTGGAGCATAAGCTTTCATGGGTGAATACCCACTTCGTCATGTGTCTAACAAAGTGGGTATTCACCCACAAAAGCTTATGCTCCAATACATCTGTTATTCTTTAAGGTGCCACAGGACTCATTGTTGCTTAAAACAAGGATTATCCTTTTTCTTCCTGTTAGCATTCCTCATATTTCAGGAGTGAGATTTTATATTTCAGTCACCTTGTAGGAACTACTTGCTTGCCAGGATGTTTTTATTAGGAATATTTTCTATTTCAGATCTTGCTCTTATTTATATGTCTTTAAAATGATATGCTCAAATTGATAATGATCAACCAATTTATTCACCATTCTATCCAGCGACTGTTTTAAATTAGCAGGTTTAAAACAAACAAAAGGAAGTATTTCTTCACACAATGCACTGTCAACCTGTGGAACTCTTTGCCAGAGGATGTTGTAAAGGTCAAGACTATTACAGGATTCAAAAGAGAACTAGATAAGTTCATGGAGGATAGGTCCATCAGTGGCTATTAGCCAGGATGGGCAGGGATGGTGTCCCTAGCCTCTGTTTGCCAGAAATTGGGAATAGGTGACAGGGGATGGATCACTTGATGATTACCTGTTCTGCTCTGTTACAGAGAGAAATGCAGTTTGTTTCATTCCATTCACATTCCATTCTTCTACTATGTGTGGCTATAGTTTCTTTGGCTGATTCTGTTACATCAATGTCTGTAACCTTGCAGCTACTGACACCTATCACATGCATCCAACGAAGTGGGTATTCACTCATGAAAGCTCATGCTCCAAAACATCTTTTAGTCTATAAGGTGCCACAGGATTCTTTGCTGCTGAAACCTATTTGTTTAGTCTCAGAAGTGTCAGATTGCTCTTTCTCTTTCTGCTTTTGGACAGATCTTAAGCCATGGTACTTTTTTGATTAAAGTAGCCCATTGTAGTTTTAACTACCTTGTAATTCTCTTGACAATTAAAACCCTGTTGTTTGTAGATGTGCTTTGGTTGCATTTGTGGAGATTGCTCAGTGAAAGTTGTTGTTTACTAGACTAGCTTCACATGACTAATTTTACTGTCTGGTAAAAGAAAGATATAAATCTTTTTTCAATGGGTTATCCTACATATAACTTTAAGGGCAAAAATCTTTTAAAACTCAAAAAAAAATCTTTATTGTTCAAATCAAAGGAAAGCTGGAAAAAGAATTCCTTAAACTAACAAAAAGTCACTGTGAGTTTGGGGAGAGTTTGAAGAAAATAGATGAATTCAGATCCTGGAAAAGCCAAGCATCATAGAGAAATCCTTTTAATTTGGAGACTATTGTAAATTTACTGATTTATTTCATTATTCCAAGCAATTTATATATGCATACCATGAAAGTATTTTCCCTTTCTCTGTCAAATTCAATTTCAGATGGTGACTCAGCAGGGATACTGACCATTCAGTGAGTCCCAAGACGTTATGAAGTCCATTGGCTTTTGCTCTCTGTATTGTCAGCAACTGAATATGGGAGCACGTCCAGAGATCATTTCAAGTGTGAAGCACCTGGAGATTGTCATCACACTTATATTTACTGGCATGGAATCTCTTAGGCCTTACCTACACTTCAGGATTTTGGTGTTGCAAATCCCTGTCATGCCTGGAACACACCTGGTGTTCACAAACAAAAGTGCTTGCAACAGTGCAAAAGTGTTGCCATTCCCTTTGTAACTACACTTGCTTTGAGCAAACCTCATCCTCATCCTCATTATATCTTGCTTTGGGTTAACATGCATCATTCCAATGCTAATATAGACAGCAAGTGAAAAAGTGTTGTACCTACATTGTTGCAATTTGTTGTCCCACAAGTCCAACAATGCTCTTGGAATCAGTCTATGAAGGGTGCCCTGTCTCATATATGCTTAATTACTTTTGAGCTACTGCAGCTTGTGTAATGTTCTGCATTGAGTTTTCTGTTCCATAGGCTGCAATGTATGCAACCCTAAGGCTTCTCTTTTTTCAAAAAAGAGAATATTTTTATACATTACTGACACCACTGATTTTTTTTTGTGCTGTGAACTGTGGGATAATAAGTATGCACAATGTCCTGTGCTACAATGAAGCATGCAGTGTGTGGAAGCAGTGCACTTGAAACAGGGTGGCTAGTGTAGATGTCATACATTGTATTACAAGCTGCACTATTTCAGCTGAATGATTTGCAGCAGGACAGTTGTTTAACACACAGATAAAACTATAGTTGTATTTGCAGCTCTGTCATGTGCAGGATGCTTCCAAGGGCAGCTGTGTAACTACTTTTCAGCTTTATCAAAGAAACTAACATTCACATTGAGTTGTGTTATATCTATGCACTAAAATCAGGACTGCCCAGAGGATTCAGGGGGCCTGGGGTCTTCGGTGGCAGGGGGCCCCCACCATCGAATTGCCGCCGAAGACCTGGCATTTCAGCGGTGGGTCCCAGGGCGGAAGGACCCCCTGCAGTGGGTCTTTGCGGCACTTCAGCGGCGGGTCCCAGAGCGGAAGGACCCCCCGCCACCGAATTGCTGCCAAAGACCTGGAGCAGAAGAAGCTCCGGGGGCCCGGGCCCTGTGAGAGTTTTCCGGGGGCCCCAGACAGAGTGAAGGACCTCGCTCCAGGGGTCCTGAAAAACTCTCGTGGAGGCCCCTGCGGGACCCAGGGCCTGGGGCAAATTGCCCCACTTGCCCCCCCCCCCGGCAGCTCTGACTAAAATAGGATATTCTGGGCAATTTCCTGTGTAATTCTAAATCTCCTTAATGATTTTATCTTCTATGTGTCTATAAAAAACTTTTTTTAAATCAGATGATTAATATTAAGACTGTACTGTCTGTTGCCTAGTAGTTTGAATCTCAGAATGTCTGTCTCTATTTCTCTGTATGTCTTGATTTAATATTTGTTGATCTATAACTGAAGTTAATACAGAGCAGTCATATTGAAATTCTGAGATGGGAGGTGACCTTTAAACTCAAATAAATGACTTCACCATTACCCACTTGGACATTCTAAAGCATTTTATTACATGTAATTAAATGAGATAATTCCCTTAAAATAACTCCTGATGGCTGCTCAAATTATGTCCATTAAAGTCTAGATGTCTGTAAATCCAGAGTGGTGTTTGCACAGAATCCTTAGCAGGAACGATAGCCACCAAGGAACACAAATGTTGGTTTTGTTTATTTTTAACTAGATATATGAAAAAACAAAAATAGCTACAGCAGATAATGAAATAAACATTCTTATTTAAATCTTCAGGAAAAAACTGACCTGTTTCACTAAAGAGTTTTCTTATTATTGATGATAATGGGTTGCCATGATCATTTGGCATGGGTTTGCTGAACTGTTAGCTATCAGCCATGTTGCTGGTAACAGAAGAAAGTCAGGTCGACACTTGGGAGGCTTTGCCAATATAGATATGCCAGCATACTTCCTGACAAAGCACAGATGCAGTTTTACTGGTGTAACTGCATCTACACTAGCAGCTTTTGCAGGTACAGCTGTGTCAGCCAGAGATTGTACCACTTAATAACATTGCTAAGTTGCCAAAAGTTTGTAATGTAGACCTGGCCAAAGAGCCATTATGCAGTTCCTATGTTTTCAAGAGAATTCTTTGATGAATGGGGGAAAAAGGGGATTTGAGCTTATGTTGCAGTGCAGACAACCCTTGCTCCCTGTAAATAAGTGACTCCTGTCCTGTTGCTGAAGCAATGCACTGTAGCACTATCAAAGGTGTGGAGTTCCTCAGTTAATCTTAATAGAACATTAACTTCAGATATCAATATTCTCATCTCCATTAACCCCTTTAATACATACTTGTGTTGGTAGATGTTATCTATTTATTGCAGGGCAATATTCTGGTCTAGAATGGAGACCAAGAAATATTAGTTTTGCACTAGCCTCCAATAGGAGAGATGAGATCAAGGATTTTGCAGACCATTTTGTCGAAAAAGATCTGCCTACAGATCACAAGTTGATGCATGGTTTTCAAAATGTTTCATCTATTCGTGTTCCACAGACTGTAGTTTGAAAACTATTTGGCCAGTTGGTCTAATACCATGGGTTTCAACCTTTTTTCATTTCTGGACCCCTAAAAATTTCGAATGGAGGTGGGGACCACTTTGGAAATATTAGGCACAGTCTGCGGATCCCCATGGGTCTGCGGACCAAAGGTTGAAAACCATTGGTTTAATAAGACCCAATTCTGCAGCTCACATTGAGTTCAATGGGACTACTCATGTTAAGTACTACTCGGTGTCAGTAACAGTTGTACAACTGGGTCCATAGCAATAGAAAAGACTTCACTTTCATGGGTTAGTTTCTGTTTCTGGTTACACTGGTGTAAATACAGAACAAATTCAGTCGACTGACTTTGGGTTTACACTGGTCTAAGTGAGAGCAGAATATCTCTCTGCCTATAAATCTACTCAAGTTAAGGACTTAAGGACTAATAGTTAAAAGTTTGTCTAGAAGATACTTAGCTCACTGTTGAACTTATGAAAGGTCTATGCTCTTAACCACTACTTAAATACAAACACTTTTAAAGATTTGAAGTACATCTTTGGTTACACTTTTAATCATAAAGGGCCAGATTTTGTCACCCCTGTGCTGCTCCAAGCTCTACCCCTCCCATCACCACCACTCAGCTACCATTTCCACCCTCTTCGTTGCATGCCTGTTCTCAGCTCCCCACGCTGCTCTCAGCACTGAGTGCTTGGTGTATGCTGCAAGCTGGCCCATTCTCAACTCACACCTACAATCTCAAAGGTATGTACTGGGCCATGCATCGAATAGGCTTATTCCTAGCTTCCTGCCCTAGTGTCAGCACAGTGTGGCTGTGCCAGGCACCAAGCATGCCTGTGCTTAGGCCCAGCACGGACCTGTTTTGGCATACCAGTTTTCCAGACAATATCCCTATGGAGGTGCATTTCAGAGCAATTTGATTATTCTCAGCTCCTTAATGAGGTATTGGTTCTGAGGGAACCCTCTGATGCCAAATCACCACCACCAACTCTGCCCTAATGTGACACAGCAATATTATAGGGGGGCAGTAGTACCACCACAGTTCATTGCAGCAGGATTTTAACAGGAGTTAAAAAGTCTACAAAAATTCTGTCTTCTGGGTTAGAGAATCATTTTAAAATGTTTATTGTCGTTTGTGCACTGCTTGAGTTTTCTCTAGCAGCTTGGGGTTGTGGGAGATGTCCTAGGAGATTTGCTATGATTGTTTTAGAAAGGTCCATGCAACTAAACTTCTGATAGTGTCTGCCATGCCTTTCAAACACCTTTCTCCAAGGAACTACAGCAGTTTTAGGGAGGAAATTGATAGATGTGAACTTAAGGTTGTGTAGATTGGGTGAATTATTATAGACAGTTGACTTGTTTGCTGTGGTTTTTTTCATGATGAATATAAAGTTACTCTTTGGCCTGAGAAGAGTATCCTGCCACTACCAACTTTACACTGATCCTTAGACTAGGGCTCTCTAATATGTATCGGTTTCCTGATGCCCAGTGACCCTTGTGATAATGCTGACAATTGACAAGTCGCAGCTACTTGCTTGCTTTGCTCCCACTTGGTCCCATTGTTCAGCAAATGGGTGAGGAGCATGTCATGGTCACATTGCCATAACGTTGCTTATTAGTGTCTTCCCACTTCCCTCTGTTTAATGCTATTTTCTATAACAATACTTCTAAAATAAAAATCAGGAGCTTTGCTCTCAGGACAAAACTTCTAGAAGGAAGCCCTGCAGCATGCAGACAGAGAGCAGTTAAAGCACACAAACCACTTGTGCAGAAAGATGCCAAGGGCAGGACTTGAACTCACAGTACATAAGTAATGCTCGGAGTTCCTGGCCACAATGTGTTACCTTGAATATCAGCTACTCTAACATCAGTCTGTCCAGAAACACTTCAGCTTACGATGGAACCACAGTTCTGCTGTTCATGCACAATGACTTTCTCTGGCTTGTCAGCTTGGCATGAGCCACGTTGTGGTTCCAAATTTTACTCTGAATAACTCTTTAAATATTGCCTCCCAAAGGTGCAGAGGGTGCTGGGTAGTAGTTAATATCAATCCAAAGCCGGTGATATCAACCTGTGAAGGATCAGAGCCAGGTTTGAGCTCCAGGTGTGTGCAAAAAAATAGAACTGTAAACTGTTGATGTTGTGACTTTTAAAGGGACTGTATCTGGGGACCCCCTTGCTCAAATGACCGCAAATTTGGACTATTAACCTTACCCAGGACTCAGAGGCGGCACAAGACAATTCAAGTACGCATGTGGATTTTAGATGACTTATACAAATAGTTACAGTTAAACAATGCCTCTCTGCCATGTACATTGGCCAAACTGGACTGTCTCTATGCAAAAGAATAAATGGACACAAATCTGACATCAGAAATCATAACATTCAAAAACCAGTAGGAGAACACTTCAGTCTCCCTAGTGACTCAATAACAGACCTAAAAGTGGCAATTCTTCAACAAAAAAACTTCAAAAACAGACTCCAACATGAAGCTGCAGAACTAATTTCCAAACTGGATACCATCAGATTAGGCCTGAATAAAGACTGGTGTGGTTGGGTCATTACAAAACCTAAACTTAATTTCCCCAATACTTATTTCTCCCTACTGTTACTCACACCTTCTTGTCAACTGTCTGTAATGGGCCACTCTCTTACCACTTCAAAAGATGTTTTTCCTCCCTTGGTATCCTGTGGTTAATTGATTTTATCTCATTAGACTGACCTCACACTTGGTAAAGCAACCCCCATCCTTTCATGTATTTATACCTGCTCCTGTATTTTTCAACTAATGCATCCGATGAAGTGGGTTCTAGCCCATGAAAGCTTATGCCCAAATAAATTTGTTAGTCTCTAAGGTGAGACGAGGACTCCTTGTTGTTTGAGTTAAACAGTAAGTCCATTTGCACCTTAACTAGAGTAATACTAACACCCTATTATATAATTTCAGATGTCTCCTGGTTTGTATTTTCACAAATATACCTGTAAACTCATTTGAAGAAAGCACCCTGGCAACCACACTAATCTTAAATTTCAGTAGAACTCTGCAGGTTTGGGGAGAGGAGAGCGAGCACCTTTTCATACGGTGGCAGAATTTCTCACAGATTCCATTTCTAATTAGAGATATACCCTCTGGGATCTGAATGTGATGACTACTTTGAACATACAACAAAGACACACCACTTTAAACACCCTATGGCACTTACAGTGTTGGCAACTCTTGTGATATTATCTTGAGTCTCATGATATCTTTTTAAAGTCCCAGCTCCTGGGGACATGTTATTTAATGAGAATCTCAGCTTTCAATAAAAAAAAAAAATTCTAGCAGAAAAGCTTGAAAAAGTGACCCAAGTGTATCTTCAAGACTCAAAAACCAGAAGACAAATAAAATGGACCCAATTTTATTAATTAAAAAAAAAAAACCAACACAATCTCCTAATTGTTAAGCCAATCTCATGATTTTTGGGGCCTGACTCATGACTTTTGAATGCTTAGAGTTTGAAATATTGCATCTATGCTGTGGGCAGATTCTGTCAAGATCCCCCTTACAGATTATTCATAGCACCTCATTCTTGTCCTCACATTATTTACAGTCAATTACCATGAGCTTTCAGAGTGCCTGAATGAATAGCAGTACTTCAGATAGCTTGATTTTGATAGCTTCATTTTAAATCCTAAAAGTGGGAATATAAGCCTATAATTACTTCTGTGACTTGATCTTGCTTCCATTAGTTCTACTTTCAAATAATGCATATACTCAACTTTATTATTGCAGAAGGCTTACCCAAACAACTATGCTCCCTCAGCATCCATAATGCTCTGTGGTGTCAAAGGCATAAGTAGGGATAAGTGGAAGGACATAAAAATAGTCAATGTCTAAGGTTTTATATATATTATTTTTTCTATGGACTTGTTCTTGAAAGGATTATGTATTTAATTTGTGCAGGACTGTTTTTCCATAACACATTCTTCATGGTTTCTTTGAAAGTTTATCACAGCCTGGCTGCATAACTTGGAATTTTCTTATGTTTATATCTCAGTAGTACTAATAGTTCACACTTACTTCACACATTAACTTCACAGTGCTTTACAAACATCAATATACATCCTCAAAACTCACTGAGGGCTTGTCTACATCAGAAAGTTGCAGCGCTGGTGAGGGAGTTACAGCGCTGCAACTTAGGAGGTGTACACATCTGCAGGGCACCACCAGCGCTGCAACTCCCTGTTTGCAGCGCTGGCCGTACTCCCGTTTTGTCTCGGGTGTAGAGGATCCAGCGCTGGTGATCCAGCGCTGGTAATCAAATATAGACACTTACCAGCGCTTTTCTTGACCTCCGTGGAATAAGCAGGTATCCCAGCATACCTGAGGAAGCCTCCGGTAATCAAGCTGGTCTCCTTCCCCGGCTTGCTCTCGCGTTCCCCGAACCCCGAGCAAGCAGGTCTCCTTCCCTGCGGTTTGCTGGGTGGTTCCGGGAACGCGAGAGCAAACCGGGAAAGGAGACCAGCTTCGCCGCGGTTTGCTCTCGCGTTCCCCGAACCCCGAGCAAGCAGGTCTCCTTCCCTGCGGTTTGCAGGGTGGTTCCGGGAAACGCGAGAGCAAACCGCGGCGAAGCTGGTCTCCTTCCCCGGTTTGCTCTCGCGTCCCCCGAACCCCCGAGCAAGCAGGTCTCCTTCCCCGCGGTTTGCTGGGTGGTTCCGGGAACGCAAGAGCAAACCGCGGCGAAGCTGGTCTCCTTTCTCGGTTTGCTCTCCCGTTCCCCGAACCCCGAGCAAGCAGGTCTCCTTCCCTGCGGTTTGCAAGGTGGTTCGGGAACGCGAGAGCAAACCGGGAAAGGAGACCAGCTTCGCCGCGGTTTGCTCTCGCGTTCCCCGAACCACCCTGCAAACCGCAGGGAAGGAGACCTGCTTGCTCGGGGTTCGGGGAACGAGAGAGCAAACCGGGGAAGGAGACCAGCTTCGCCGCGGTTTGCTCTCGCGTTCCCCGAACCTCCCTTGAAGCCGCTCAACAGCGCTGCAGTGTGGCCACATCTAACACCACTTGCAGCGCTGGTTGCTGTAAGTGTGGCCACTCTGCAGCGCTGGCCCTATACAGCTGTACTAATACAGCTGTAACAACCAGCGCTGCAAAATTTTAGATGTAGACATGGCCTGAGTCAGGGTGAGAGCCAGGATTAAAATTCAGAGTTTCTCACTACCACTACTCTCTCTAGTTTTAACCACTCTGCCTCTCGGGTGTGTGATGCACTTTTTAAAAGATGATGATTTTTTATTTAGGAATCAATCATGCAAGTAATCCTGGGCAGAGATCATTGAAATCCCTGGAAGTTCTCCAGGTGAAATACTTTAAGTCCTTTAATTTGTAAATTAGGTAGTTAGCAGTTCTCTACAGCCAGAACAATTCACCTCAAAACAGGATAACTCTCTCATAATTTAATTTGGTTTTAGTTGACCAGCAGAGTTTCTGGGTTTCGTTGATCATTTTCTTTGAATCCTAGTTTTTGAGGAATGTTGTGACTGTGTGCAAGCGAGGAGGAGTCACTGGACTGCAGATCCATAGAAAAGGAAAAGTGCTGACCTCTGCCTATATTCAAGTGAGCAGGATTTAAGACATCATCCAGTTCTGGAGACTCCTTCCTGAGCACTTACAACTAATATACAATAGGAGAGATAATTTTATTAGACTGTATTGCCACATGCTTCATTAATAAAGTCAGTTAACTCAACACTAATATACTCTTTTGTTTCCTGCCTCTCTTGTAATGGTTAATTATACGGAAGCAGATGAATTGGAGAATTGTTACTAAGGGGTTCTGTCTAGTAACTCACTTCTTCCATATACGTTATTCTACTCACCTCTAAAATAGAATACTAATCAAATAAACAATCCACTCAGATTTAATTAACTTTTTTAAATATGAAAACATCCCTTTTCTGTAACAATGAATATAATCAATAGTAACATACAATTAAAATATACTTTGCAATCAAAGCCTTATCCTGCAAGGGAGCCAAGGGCACTCTGCATCCTTCCTCCAAGAACCTCAGTTCCCAGGTAACTCCCCTGGTATGTCTGAGTGGAATTGATGCCCCAAGTACAATGGTAGCCACCTAGCTCTGATCATAGTCATTAGCCTTTCCTCTGCAAGTCAATTAATTGTAAGAGTTACCCTTCTTTTCTTTGTGGAGGTAAGTATGTTAAATTGATACTTATCTGAGTTGTGCATGCCTCATGGTAGAAAAAGCTCCAGTGTGACTCATACTGATGGGGAAGAGAGTAATGTAGCCCAGGAAGTGTGATCGCACAACGAACAAGTACACCAAGGGTTGTGGGTGGGTTGGTTGGTTTGGTTAGTTGTTTTTTAAAAAAGCAAAAGACAAAATCTTGTCTGGGGTTTAACCACTGAGAAAGAGGGGCAATTTAGGGATATAAAACCTAATACTTGGTATTGATATAACAACATCTCCCTACTTAATGACACAGAAAAAGCCACTGCTTATACTCTGTTGGACTATCCTTCAAACATGCATGTAACTGATCCACTTGATTTCAGTGAGACTGTAAAGTTACTCACATGATTGTAAGACTGGCCCATGTGATGCATCCCTGCAGTCTGCTAGCAAGTTTTACATAACAAACCACAAAAGGACCAGCAGAGTCACCAAATCCTAAAACCACCATCTAAACATTATGCTCCATAACAGATCCAAAATACTCTTGACTTAACTTTAATTTTGCAACAGCTGTTGGTTGGCTTATGTCCTGAAGCATGGGGGTTTTACGTATTGTCCTAATTTTAATCATATTTAAAGTGAATATTCTATGAATATACTCATTATTGCATGCCATATGGGAGGAAGGAAGAGTCCTATAAAACTTTGCCTGCTTCCAGATACATCATCACCAGGTCATATTTTATATTCACTTATATGTTACAAATACAATTCAACTCAACTTCCTTATGCACATGTGCTGAATTCTTTAAAACACCTCATGTTTTTGCTTTATTCTCCAAATACCATATTGATAAATAGATTGACTCCCAGATTGCTATGAATAAATTTCAGCCTGCAAAAAAATGCCTCTTTCAAAATGAAAAAGCTTTTGTAACCCTAACCATAGATGTTGCTGAATTCTCCATTTACTTTATATATAGTATGCAAAAAATGTCATTGAAGGGAATAGGTTGCAGTAGTTTTCATGCAGACACACTTTTATGGTATTATAATGAAAAGGCAAACTCATCCTGCGTTATAATTGTACTTCTGTTGATTTGGTTTTAGAGTGGTATAATATAACAGTGGTAGGATGTTTGCCTTTTGATGATGACTCCATACATGTGTAGAGGGAAAACAGTTGTACCTGCTTCATTCAGTGGGTTGGGAACCCCTATGAATAATACTCAAAAAGCTTATTTCCCCTTTTAATTTAAAAAGTCATTCTTGAAATACATTGTTTGATGTAAGATTACTGAATATTGCTTGATTGTTTTTCATCATATGACCTTCATGCTCTAATTTTGGTATTGATATTTCCACAGTTACTTCTTTGATTTATGAATTTATGTTGTGCCTATTGCCATTGTGTTCAGCATTTAACTTAGAAGTTTTCAGCCTAGAGAGCTTTCTGTTTTTTTAGTTATTGCTTTAATTCTGATAAACTGCATATAAACTACTCCATCGTAGATTTCTGATGGTTTCTGGCTAACTTTCAAAAACAGGGGCCTAATTCAAAAGAGGAAAATGTGCAGAGAGTTAGTTACCTAAACTCTTTGCATAATTGAAATAGAAATAGTTTGGAACAGCTGATATATTTAACTCTGAACATTAGACACTAAGCATGCTTAATATCTACTTTGATCAAGCTTTTTTCCCCTGACAAAACCCCCATTGAAATGCATAGGACAGAGGTTCCATTCACTTCAATGAGAGTTTTCAGACAGAGGGAGAAAGAAGGACTTCATAGCCTTTATAAAGACTCCTAGTCCATTCATCTTTCCCCTAGAATGCTCAGCACTTGTCCTTGTGCTGAAGATACTGCACTTGTTTTGCATCTTCTCTTCTGCTACCTTCAAGCGAAGCACCACTTCAAACGCACAACCAAAAAACTGTAAAATGAGTAGCATTCTACCCCCACTAAGAAAGGCTCCCTGAATATATGACAGATGTATCTGTGAATCTGGAGATTGTTTTATGAACAAACAACCATCATCAGACCCTCATAATCACATTTTTTCACCTACTCGAGCAGCGTTTGCTTAGCATGTAAGAAATGTATGTTATTGCAATGTGGGAGATCCAGGTTTAAAGCTGATTCTTACAAGTTTCTTGTCTTTTTATAATGTTTTCTGTGTGCTCCTATCATAATTAAATTTTTAGCATCCTTAAAGTCCGTTTAACCTCTATTTTAATATGATACAATTAAATTATGTAAACACACCTAAAAAAAATGAATTGCAGCATACCTGGTTTAGAGGACTTTTAAGATTATTTCAGCTGATGTCCCTATGCATTTCTTTATAGTGTTCATTCTTTTTTTTAATATTTCAACCCAATGTCTATTTATAAGATCACAAACATGCAGATAAAAATGTAAAATAAGAGAATACTAAATGTTCACAATTGGCTCACGAAGGAATATTGTACACTGAGATAATTCTCAATGTACCTATCTGGAAAATGTGCATTAATGTCTTGCTTAGAAGTCTAGGGTTAGGGTGATGGGGTGGAAGATGTTAGTGCTAGTTAGCAGTTGGATCAGAACCTGTTGGTGTGCTTGCTTGGTGAGTTTTCTGTAATGTTCATTTTTTTTCTGTTTCTGGTAAGAATGTCATTTAACTCAAATAATGTTTAAATAACATCAAGGATTAGACACCAAAACAAGGACATTCTGAGTTAAAGCTGATAAGCATCCCAAACTATATCTATCTAGGCATTGCTGCATGCCTTTCCCTAGTAGCCATAACTACATCCTCTAAGTTCCCCTGCCTTTTATAAATTAACTCAATCTTCCATAATGTTAACTGCATATATGATAAAATAGGTGTTTTTGGTCATATGGACAAAATGGTCTCAGAAACAGAAATTAGAAAAATAAATCCTACTGAAAGGAAAACATGAATATCCATATATTTCCTATGAGCCATATCCTCAGGTCCTTATTCAGTGTTCACTTCATTCTTACTCAAGCAAATCTTGATTGATATAAAGACTGAGTGAAACTGAGTAAGTACTTTAGGATTTGCCCCATATGTAGTAATGTATATTTATCACATCAATTACAAAGGAACAAGCAAGGACAATTCAACTATTGAACAAATGTTTTTGCCTGAGATATTATTTCTTTGATTTTGCCTTTCAGAAGTCAATTTTTATCTGAGGGTCAAGTACACACAGTTTGTACTTGATTGTCTGGATTCTATCAAAATCTGTAATATTTCACAGAAGAGAGATGACTATATAAAAAAATAATTTAAGGATCTAGCTTCAAGTTAAAAAGGCAAGAATAAGTTCTAATGTAAAGTTGAAACTTTCTTCAACTCATGCCTTCTGCCTATGCACAGCAGCTCTCAGATTAATAAAATAACCCAGTATCGTAAAGGGCCCCGATTTTAAAAAAACGGCTTTGCCTGCAATACATAGGCACAGTGTGATGAGTTTAGGACCTAGAGCTACGTTGCAGTGTGAATATACTACTCTAATTTTGTTTGCTTTTCTAAGTTTAAGCAGTGAAAAAAGGGGAAACACATACAAAGGGAATAAACAAAAAGAACAGGAGTACTTATGGCATGTTAGAGACTAACAAATTTATTTGAGCATAAGCTTTCGTGGGCTACAGCCCACTTCATCGGATGTGTAGACGGGAACATACAGCAAGAAGATATTTATACATAAAGAGAACATGAAGAGGTGAAAGTAGCCATACCAATGGTAAGAGGCCAATCAATTGAGATGAACTATCATCAGCAGGAGAAAAAAAACTTTTGAAGTGATAATCGAGATGACCCATAGAAGGTGTGAGGATACCTAACATGGGGAAATAGATTCAATTAGTGTAATGGCCCAACCATTCCCAGCCTCTGTTCAAATCTAAGTTAATTGTATCTAATTTGCATATTAATTCAAGTTCAGCAGTCTCTCTTTGGAGTCTGTTTTTGAAGCTTTTTTGTTGTAAAATTGCGTGACCTCATAACCTCAGCCGTGCTGAACACAACACCATCAACAGCCTCAGGAACAACTCTGACATCATAATCAAAAAGGCTGACAAAGGAGGTGCTGTCATCATGAATAAGTTGGAATATGAACAAGAAGCTGCTAGTTAGCTCTCTAACTCCACATTCCACAGGCCATTATCACAACGTGATATATGCCATCATGTGCCAGCAATGCCCATCTGCCATATACATTGGCCAAACGGGACAGTCTCTATGCAAAAGAATAAATGGACACAAATCTGACATCAGGAATCATAACATTCAAAAACCAGTGGGAGAACACTTCAGCCTCTCTAACCACTCAGTGACAGACTTGAAGGTGGCAATTCTTCAACAAAAAATCTTCAAAAACAGACTCCAAAGAGAGACTGCTGAACTTGAGTTAATATGCTCAAATAAATTTGTTAGTCTCTAAGGTGCCATCAGTACTCCTGTTCTTTTTGCAGATACAGACTAATATGGCTGCTACTCTGAAAAGGGAATAAGATTATCAACATCTATTGTTTCATTTGTGTGAATTGAAGACACAAAGAATGTCATGGAAATGTATGAGATGTCTATTTCTTGCTAGAAAGGAAGCAGGGAAAGACAGAAAAATCACTATTCTCATTTTACCTCCTGGGAGGCATTCAGATACTATGATGATTGCCAAGGAGCATCCAGCCCTCTGACTACTACCTCATGCTGCTCATCCATGTGGGCCCTAATGATACGGCAGGGTATAACACTGAGCAGATCAGAAGTGACTACAGGGATCTGGGAGTGTGGGGTGAGGGAGCTGAGGTCTCAGGTGGTGGTCTGATTGATCCTTCTGGTCAACGGTAGCGGCCCAATTGGAGACAGACACATCCTGGAAGTGAACGTATGGCGGCATGGATAGAATTGCCAAGAGAGCATT
This sequence comes from Gopherus flavomarginatus, assembly GCF_025201925.1. Taxonomy (NCBI): domain Eukaryota; kingdom Metazoa; phylum Chordata; order Testudines; family Testudinidae; genus Gopherus; species Gopherus flavomarginatus. The sequence continues at coordinate 56,430,494 of NC_066626.1, read as the reverse complement.
GGCTTCTTCGATCATGGGATGCTGTTCTGAGAAGAGGTGTGGTCCACCTATCAAAGAAGGAACAAAGTATCTTCGAATACAGCTTGGCTAACCTAAAGAGGTGGATTTTGAGGTTCGATGGGGACAGGAGATAAAAGCCCACAGGTAAGACCAGAACATGGAGACCAGGGTGATGGGTCACAATCTGGAGGCAACATGGGCAATCATAGCAGGGACAAAGGAGAGACAAGAAGGAACATAGAGGGGAAAATCTAATAAACATCTTAGATGTCTGTATACTGATGCAAGAAGTATTGGGAATAAATAGGAAAAACTAAAAATGTTAGTGAATAATCAAAATTATGACACAATTAGCATCCAGAGACTAGGTGAGATAATTCATGTAACTAGAATATTGGTATAGAAGGTTACAGCTTGTTCAAGAAGGACAGGAGGGGAAAAAAGGAAGAGGTGTTGTCTTGTATATGAAAAATGTATAAACTTGCACTGAAGTTGAGATAGAAGTGGGAGACGGACTTGCTGAACATCTCTGTGGTTAAGGATTAAAGGGGCAAAAAATGAGGGTGGTGTCATGGTCAGGTCTATTATAGACCACCTAACCAGGAAGAAGAAACGGATGAGGACTTTGGTGATGATAGATGACTTCAACTACCAAGACAGTTATTGAGACAATAAGACAACAGGGCACAGATTATTCAACAAGTACTTGGAATGCATTGGAGACAACTTTTTTAGTACAGAAGGAGGAGAAAGTGACTAGGGGAGAGGCTGTTCTCGTTTAGGGAGGAACTGATTCAGAATTTGAAGATGGAAGGAAGCTTGGATGAAAGCGATCATGAAATGATAGACTTCATGATTCTAAGGAATGGTAGGAGGGTAATAAAGACAATGCACTTCAAGAAGGCAGACTTGAGCAAACTCAGAGAATTGGTAGGTAAGATCCTGTGGGAAGCAGGTCAAACGGAAAAAAGAGTTCAGCAGAGTTGGTAGTTTTTTAAAGAGACATTATTAAGAGCCCAACAGCAAACTATCCCAATCCATAGGAAAGATAGGAAGAAAGGAAAGAGACCACCCTGGCTTACACAGGAGGCTTCAATGACTTGAAACTCAAAAAAGTGTCATACAAAAAGTGGAAACCAGGTCAAATTATAAAGGATTAATATAAAAAACCCACAAGCATGTAGAGACAAAATTAGAAAGGCCAAGGCAAAAATGAGATTTAACTAGTTAGGGACATAAAAGATAACAAGAAAACATCTTACATATACATTAGATGCAAGAGGAAGACCAAGTATAAGGTAGGCCCATTACTCAATCAGGAGGGAAAGACAATAACAGAAAATGCAGCAATGAACAAAGTGTTAAATGCCTTTTTTGTTTCAGTTTTCATCAAAAAAGGTTAGCAGTGATTGGACGACTAACATAGTGAACATGAGTGTAAATAGGGTAGGATCTGAGGCTAAAATAGGGAAAGAACAAGTTAAGAATTACTTAGACAAGTTAGATGACTTCAGGTCAGCAGGACCTGACAAAATACAGCCTAGAATACTTAAGGAACTGGCTGAAGAGATCTCTGAGCCATTAGCAATTATCTTTGAGAACTCACTGAATACGGGAGAGATCTCAGAGAACTAGAAAAGGGCAAATATAGTACCCAGCTATAAAATGGGGAATAAGGATAACCCAGGGAATTATAGATAAGTTATCTTAACTTCAGTACCCAGAAAGCTAATGGAGCAAACAATCAGTTTGTAAACACCTAGAAGATAATGAGGTGATAAGTAATATCATCATGGATTTGTCATGAACAAATCATGTCAAACCAACCTCATATCCTCCTTGAACAGGATAACAAGACTTTTGGATGGGGGAAAGCAATAGATGTGATATATTTCGACTTCAGTAAGGCTTTTTATACTGTTTCACATTATTTTCTCATTATCACACTAGGGAAATATAGCCCACAACTGGTTGGAAAAGTGTATTCAGAGTAGTTATCAAAGGTTCATAGTCAAGCTGGAAGGTCATATCGAGTGGGATCCCTCAGGGATCCGTCCTGGGGCTGGTTCTATTCAGTATCTTCATCAATGATTTGGATAACGGCATAGAAAGTACACGTATAAAATCTGCAGACAATACCACAGCTGGGAGGGGTTGCAAATGCTTTGGAGGACAGGATTAGAATCCAAAATAATCTTGACAAAATGGAGAAATGGTCTAAAATAAATATAATGAAATTTAATAAGGACAAATGCATAAGACTACACTTAGGAAGGAAAAATCAGTTGCACAAATACAAGCTGGGAATGACTTCCTAGAAGGAGGACTGCAGAAAAGGATCACAAACTAAATGAGTCAATAATGTAATACTGTTGCAAAAAAAGTGAACATCATTCTGAGAATGTATTAGCAGGAGTGTTGTAAGCAAGACACGAGAGGTAATTCTTTCACTCAGCACTGATAAGGCCTCAACTGGAGCATTGTTTCCAGTTCTGGACACCACACTTTGTGAAACATGTGTACAACTTGGAGAAAGCCCAGAGGAGTGCAACAAAAAATTAGTAAAGGTCTAGAAAACATCACCTATGAGGAAAGATTTTTAAAAAAATGGGTTTGTTTAGTCTAGAGAAGACTGGGGGGATACATGATAATTATCTTCAAGTACATAAAAGGTTGTATTCTCCTTATCCACTGAGGACAAGACAAGAAGTAATGGGCTTAAATTGCAGCCAGGAAGATTTAGGTTAGACATTGGGAAAGACTTCCTAATTGTAAGGGCAATTAAGCACTGGAACAAATTACCTTGAGAGATTGTGAAATCTCGATCACTGAAGATATTTAAGAACAAGTTAGACAAACACCTATCAGGTGCTATAACAGGGGGAATGGGTCCTGTGGGACCTGCAGGATCCCAGACCCAGATCAGGGTTCTGATGTAAATCAGGAGCAACTCTACTAGTTATTGGCATTACACTAACCAAAAACAGGTCCTCAAGTCCTGTCTACACTAGGAATTTGACCCATTGTTGACAAAGGTTGTCAGCAATGATTTCCCTTGTACTGGAACTGAAAATATTTTACTGTATAGCATAGAGAAGATAATTCCATTTTCAGAAGCATTAGTTTCTAGAATGCATTCTGTAATGGTGCTGAAAATGGTTTTATCTCATCTACACTAACCATTAAATAGTTTTCTGCACTGGTTTAGGGGGACCCATAGTGACAGCTGGAGCACAGGTAGTGAAAATAGTGGGACTAGGTAAAAGGTACTTTGTTGTGGGCGGGATTGGATGGGCAAAAAAACAGACTACGGTAATTTGTGGGAAAACACTTTAACTCCTCTTATAATAGGCATCAAATCTCTTTCTAAACATCGCTTAAATTTAAGTATTAAGTTTTAAAGTATTTTTACATGGTTTATGCAAGATTTGTTTTAGTCTTTTAGTAGTAAAAATTGTCAGAATTCCATTTATATACAATATATTAGCAAACTGGTTTTTTGGTAGCATGGGGGAATCTCTGTCTCTTGCAGGATATGTGGGATCTAAAGTTTTTGTGCGTGAGAATGAGATACAAATGCAAGAAAAAATGTGGGTGCAGTTGGAAGTGGATATTGTGGGGTGAGAGCTGGATTAAAAAAATAGTCCTGTGCAGGGCTCTAATTTTATATCTGTGTGAGATACAGATAATGAGATTAGTGAGGATGTCTTTAAAAAGACTGATATAAATAAAATATTTATGTAAGTAACTTATTCCTATGCTCCTTTGAGAGAATAGCCAGGAGTGACATTAGCAGTACACCCCTCCCCTAGCTTGTGGGGTCCTGTACACAGGGAAATCTTTCACAGCAGATCTGTAATTCACTCAGGGGTGTCCCTGAAACACACCCAGGGGTTTCAGCTGGTGTAGAATGCAGCGACCCATCTTCTACATAGAGTTCAATGTTATGAGCACACAAAATCAGTGCTTAGATCATTGAACTGGCCTTTGAATGCAATTCCAGATGTTGATTATCTTTTAAAGCCTGAATGGCCTTTTGTTTAGTGTTTTGGTGATTAAGAATATAAGAACAGCCCTACTGGGTCAGACCAATGGTCCATCTAGTCCAGTATCCTGTCTTGCGACAGTGGCCAGTGCCAGGTGCTTCAGAGGGAATGGGCAAAACAGGGCAATTATTAAGTGATCCATCTCCTGTTGTCTAGGCCCAGTTACTGGCAGTCAGAGATTTAAGGATACCCAGAGCCTGGGGTTGTATCCCTGACCATCTTGGTTAATAGCCATTGATGGAGCTATCCTCCATGATCTTATCTAATTCTTTTTTGAACCCATGTATAGTTTTGCCCTTCACAACATCCCCTGGCAATGAGTTCCACAGCTTGACTGTGCATTGCGTGAAGTACTTTCTTTTGTTTGTTTGAAATCTGCTGCCTATTAATTTCAGGTTCTTGTGCTATGTGAAGGGGTAAGTAATATTTCCTTAATCACTTTCTCCACGTGATTCATGATTTTATAGACCTCTGTCATATTCTCCCTTTAGTCATATCTTTTCTAAGATGAACTATCTTAATCTCTCCTTGTATGGAAGTTTTTCCATACCCCTAATAATTTTCATTGCCCTGTTATTATTTCCAATTCTAATACATCTTTTCTGAAATGGGGCGACCAGACCTGCATGTAGTATTCAAGGTATGGGCATGCCATGGATTTAAATAGTGGCATTATGATGTTTTCTGTCTTATTATCTATTCCTTATTGATTCCTAACATTCTGTTAGTTTTTTTGACTCCTGCTGCATATTGAGCAGATGTTTTCAAAGAACTATCCATGATGATGCCAAGATCTGTTTCTTTTTGAGTGGCAACAGCTAATTTAGACCCCATCATTTTGTATGTATAGTTGGGATTATGTTTTCCAGCGTGCATTACTTTGCACTTTTCAACACTGAATTTCTCCTTGTTTTGATTTAGTTTTGTTGTGAGCTTATTCTGTGTTATGTTTAAATGTTTTGTTTTGGTTGTTAATTTTTGGTTATTCTGAATGTTTAATATGCTATTTATTAAATGTAGATTGGTGACAGCCACTATGGCAATATAATTTAAAAAAATAAATTAAAAAATTAAATTGAATCCCCTATCATAATAGGCACTGTAAAAATTGGTAACATAAATAAAATGAAAGGATATTTTCATATAATAGATGCTCCAAGGGAAACATTACGTTATGTGTGTGTATTATACATACATACCTCTGTGTGGGTGGGTGGGTGTGTTTTGTATATATTAATACACACCGTGTGTGGGCATATGTAATAAATATTTCATACAAGGTTGGCCCCATGCAAGTAATAATTGGTTTTAAATGATTCTGTAAATAAAACACCTTGTTCCTATGGTAATAAGTGCAAGAAATGTGCAATCACAATTGTAAAGAATTTTAAAATGCCTATTTACCTGATAGATTCTTCTATTGGACCTATGCCATTAATGTATATGTGTGAGAATATTTCTGTGTGTGGGCACATGCAAAAAATTCTCCTTATGTAAGAGAGTGTGTGTGTGTGTGTGACACACGCAAGAATGTAATGGTTTTCATGGAGTGGTCTATCAGCTAATACAATCCCCATTTAAAAAGTCTCTAAATATGCATTTAATTTTACAGTGACTGTTGCCATAGTAAGGAGGTGCTTTACTTACAATTCTAAAATACAAAATTGGGCCTAATCATGAAATCTCTACTCAGTCAAAACTTTTTGAAGTTTGTAGGAATCTTGCATGAGTAAGATCACAGAATTTGAACCTCAGCAATAGCGTGTGTGTGTGATACATGGAACCAAGCATTAGAGAATATACTGTGAGGAACAGTTTTCCACTAGCTTCAGGGGCTGGAATAGATGTGATTTAATAGATATTTTTTCCCGAATTTTGAACTTGTATGATATCCAGCCATGGTGGATTTTTCTAATAAGGATGATCAACAGTCAAATAGTTAACAAGATTAATATTTATATGGTCATCAACAGAGTTAGCATACCACTCTGATAAATGAAAGCAGTTTACACCTCTGTTGCAGCACAGAAATAAAGCTTCTTACAGCAGCTATGGTTTATGGGATTTTTCCTGTGGCCTTTAAGAAGGCACAAAGGTGGGGTTTTACCGTGGATAAAATTTACTTTTCACTCTGCTAAAAAAACAAACAAACAAACAAAAAAAAAGCTCACTTTCCTAAACAACTAATTGGAGAAAGTACTGAAAACAGAAAATTTCAGCTGAAAAGGCAAACATTTCAAAATGTTCTGTGCATATGAAAACAGGAAGTTATAATGGAAAAAATACTGAATTTTAACTACAGGGGCTGCTACTAGTGAAATGTATCGACTCTGACACTTATTAAACCTATTTTGTGTGTGTGTACCTGTTGGCAGTTGTATTGTGCATCCTATTTTTAAATCTATTTGTTTTTAAAAGGTGAATTTACTCACAAAATGGGATGTGATAACTAGTTTTAATAATAAATTAATGCACACACAGTGCAAGTTTCCACATTTGGCAGTGATGACACTACCATTTTTACTAGTTAATATCCATGTTTTTGCTATTCCAACCCTGTACCTCTCCTGAAAAAAGGTTGACACTTGTTTCTTTTCTGATTTCCCCCCTTGTGATGCAGTAAGTATGTGAAAAGTGTCTGACTCTATGCAGATTGAATAGTATTGGTTCTAAATTCTGTTTGGAACTGTGTATGATTTAAATGTTTACAATGGAGGTTGAGGAGACTAAGTCCACCTATATACCTTAAAGGTGATGACCAAGCATTTATTTTTTATCAACCCATGCCTTATCATCCTGGAAAGCCTCCGTAACCTTTAATTTAATCTAAAGTGACACTATAATCAACAACTTCCATCTTCTCCTGGGTATCATACTGAAACCATTCAGTCCCTGTCCACCTCTCTTCCCTAAAATATCAGGTGAGACTTCTTTCTGGTTGTCCTAAGACCCATTTGGACCTAGATCACCAGAGGTGAAAAGTTAGTACAATAATCTGCTGTTACCCCTATTTTTGAGGAGTACTTTATATAGGGCAGATGTACACTACAGCCCAAGTTGATATAACTTATGTCGTTCAGGGGTGTGAAAAAGGTCCCCTCCCCGAGTGATGTAAGTTTTGTGCTGTCCACACAGGCACTGTATTGGCGGGAGAGTTCTCTTCCATCAGCATACAGTGGTGCAGCTGCACCGATATAACACTGGAGTGTAGACTTGCCCTAATACAGGCAAGTGCTGTAACACGTCAGTGTAGACACTACCTACACTGACAGGAGGGATTCTTCCTTCAGCATAGGTAATGCACCTCTTTGAGAGGCGGTAACCCTAACCCTTCCATCAACCTAGCGCTGTCTGTACTGGGGGTTAGGTCAGCTTAAATACACTGCTCAGGGGTCTGGATCATTCACACCCCTGAGCTACATAATTAAGCTGACTTAATTTTCTAGTGTAGACCAGGCCTAATTGCCTCTCACGAAAGGTCTTATCAATGTTACTAAATTCTACCATGCTGGGAGGTCTGGTAATAACCCATGCCTGATGGCTTTAAAACACGGTTTAGTCGTGACAACGTAGATAGAACTGAAAAACTGTGTTTTAACCATGCTCCTATATTATGCTTATTTCTTCATCTTGCAAGGTTGCAGCACTATTTGATAACACTGTAAATAGTGTAGTAACTAAACTGAATCAATATCCGCCATTCTTAAACCCATTGAAGAGTGGCCACATAAGGCTGTTGAAATTCAGATAGTTAGATCAGTGCAATTGCTGTGGGAAGACCAAAGCTTAAATTTTGTAGAAAATTTCTTGCAAATTGTATAGTTCTTATTGTGAATTTTGCATGTCCTTAGCTAAAGATAAGCTTTTCCATTAACCTGTGGCATCACATACAAATGTACATTTTTTAAAAATCCCCTCAAAATTGGGGAAAATCCTGTCTGAATTGGGAGCACTGGCATGCCATTTTTGCAAATATAATTGTCCCTCTACCACAATTTTCTCCTCTCCCTGTTTGTTTCATACTGATTATTATTTGAATTACAGGGGTGCCTACATGACTCAGCTGAGATCAGGGATTCATTGTGCTAGGAACTGTACAAATAGAAGACTTTATAATCCAAACAGACTAGTCAGACAAAAGATGGGAGAAAAAGTAGTTAGCCTCATTTTAAAGTTGGGAAATGAAGGGAGAGATTGCGATTTTTCCAGGGTTACACAAGGAGTCCGTGCAGGGGCGCAGGAATTTAAATTTGACCATTATTGGAGGGACACGTTAAACACCTGATGTTATGAGAAAACACAGGACACCCTTGCTATTACGAACTACTGGAGATCCAAGCCATTTGGCCTTTATAGCTAGGAGTTTGTTATAACAAAGCGGGGTGTGTGTATGCAGAGCTCCACCAGCACTGAGGCCACAGTGGGGTCACAGAGCTCCTCTGGCCTCGGGATTGCGGTGGGGGTGCAGAGCTCATCTGGCCCTGTGGCTGCGGAGGGAGCTGACCCTGCCTTAGCCCAAGAGCTGGAGGAGGTCAGTGACCCCGCCAATGTGTTGGGGGTCTCAGACCTCCCCAGGGCCAGAGGAGCTCTGATCTGTGACCCCGCCACAGCCCCAGGGCCGGAGGAGCTCTGTGGCCCCACTGATTATTGGGGAAGCCAATGTCCCTGGTCGTCTCCCCCATCTGCATGCCCGTGAGTCTGTGGCAGAGCTGGGAATTGATCTCCTGAGTCCCGGTCTCCAGTGCCTTAACTAGAGGAACATCATTCCTTTTATTAGGGTTGACTGACTGGTACTGTTTTTATTCTTCATCATGTCTTCTATTATTACATGCTTGATATCTAAATGTAACTGCACTTTCTGTGTTAGTAAACATATTCTGTTTTGGGAGTTTAGATGATCTCCCATCCGTGGGTAGGATGACAGTGTGCATCACATTAGTTAATTTGTATCCAAATTTCAGATGGCGAGCTAGTCCCCTAAGTTATATTATCAACTACTGTAGGAGAAACATGGAATCATGAACTCAGATATTTGACAGACACATGTATAGGACCTACAGAAGTTGATGAGAGTTTTGCCTAAGTGCTACATGATTAAAGGCTATGATGAACATAATCCAAAGCTCTCTTGATTTTAATGGGTGTTGGATCAGTCAGCTTTCAAATGAGATATATAATACAGGCTCTGACTGCTGTTGGTCAGTAAAGGTCGCATTCATTTTCATAAATGTAGGTATGTTAACTCAGCTGACCTAGTTGAATTCCTAAATAAGTAATTTGCAGCGGTGTAGCTGTGTCAGTCCCAGCATATTACAGAAACAAGCTTTTGAGCTACACAAGAGTCCTTCTTCAGGTCTGGGAAAGGTACTCAATATCACAGCTAAATACAAAGTGGAACACATTTTTTAGCATAAATAGTTCACACATTGTAAAACTGGCATTGGAGCTGTCAGTCCCAGAATATTAGAGACACAGTGTTGGTGAGGTAATATCTTTTGTTGGACCAGCTTTTGCTTCTCTCACGAACAGAATGTTGAGATGGCATATCAGAGAAGTAGTCTCTAAAGTAGTAAAGACCTTTTATAGATGGCTTTATAGATCAAAATCAAGCCTTGAACTGGACCAGGAAGCAAACAGGTAGCTAGAACAATAGATGCATCAGGGCTTGTCTATACATGGAATTATTCAGGAGCAACTATTCTTGAACAACCCCATGTGTGGACAGTCTTATTCTGGAATAAGGATGCCTTGTTCCTGTTTATCGTAGTTTAAAGCACTTTGAAAGTGGGTTAAGTGGAACAAGGAACTCTTACTGTAGTATAAGTCTGTCCACACATGGGGTTGTTCAAGGATAGTAGTTTGTGAAAGACTCCATATGCAGATAAACTCTTAATGGAAAATGCTGCACATGAGCAGCACTACCAAACAAAGAAGAAGCTGCATTCTGCATTAGATGGAGCTCCTGGCTTGCGTGGACACCTTTTTGGCAATCCACTCTGGAGGTAAAAGAGAGAAATGGATAACTGTGGCCTTGTCTTTATTGCATTGTTAGCTTGACTTAAACTAGCATTGCCCTTAACTTCTGACCTACATGGACACAAAAATCTCTAGTTTGAGTTGTTTAGCTGACCCTCAGGTAGTAATACAGTGAGGACAGAGCTACTCTGTGATGCTAATACAACTATTCTGTGCAATTTGAGTGGTGGGGTGGTGTGTAGTGAGACTGCTCTCACAGGAGGTAGGCGCCCATGAGGCGTTACCTCACGCATTGGTAACTCTATCTAACTCTGAACTATAGACAAACTCTGTGAGTTTTGGGAACTATGTTTGAAATCCTTGTTTCTTTGAAGCTGACAACCAAAACTCCCATTTGCTTCAAAAGTGTTCCTTCGTTTTCAGTATGTTTATAATGCATTAAATGAAATGGGAGCTTCATTACTATACAATGCCATCTTCTATGTTTTGTGGATGTAGATCTGTATATTTGATTTGTGTATTATCTGCACCTGAATGGGTGTAGCTCTATAGCTGTATGTGGTGCTGGGACCAGTTCAGCTCTAGGGCTATCAAATATATTTCACGTGGGGGGAGAGCTAGTTCCTTGTCTGTTGTGGGTGTTGTTTTGTAGTGTGTACAATGGGGAAAAGGCATTTGTGCATCTGGCTGTATATCCCCAATGTCATCTACATTAACCGCTGCAAGCTGCAGGTGTTTACGGCAGTGGGTGCGCTGGGTATAACAGTGCAGCGGTACATGTGCCAAGAGGTATTTGCACACGTGAGCGCAGGTGTGTGCACACACCCCAGCGGATGCCCAATTCAGTTGCTTAGCGTCCGCTAGAGTCAACGTGGCCGAGCCGCTGCGCCGCGGGCCAGAGTCCCCGGCCACCTGCCCGGCCCTCACACCCCACAGCCCGGGTCGCGCTACCTCCCGCGCTCGCTCTCACTGTCCCCACGGGCTGGTTGCGCGCGCAGCCCGGCGCCCCCTCTCACTCGCTCTCCATTCTCTCCCCCCCCACCCCGCCAGCTCTCGCGTTGGCTGCCGGGATCGCTGGCCGCTTTGGTTAATGTCCGCCATGTTTGCCATGGCGCAGGGAGCGGATCGAGCGAGCCCGGCGCGGAACTAGGGCTGCGAGGCGTGCGCGGCGAGCTGCGGGCGGCTCTGCGGGGAGCTGTGCCGGGGCGGCGGGGCCCTCCATGGTGTTGCGGGCCGGGTGCGGGAGCGGCTGGGAGGCGGCGGCGCGGCCGCAGTGAGGGGCCCCCCGCCCGCCCGGCCCCGGGGTGTTATTGTGAGGGGGAGACAATGAGCAAACTCTCCTTCCGAGCCCGGGCGCTAGACGCCGCCAAACCGCTGCCCATCTACCGCGGGAAGGACATGCCCGATCTCAACGACTGCGTCTCTATCAACCGGGCCGTGCCGCAGATGCCCACGGGCATGGAGAAGGAGGAGGAATCGGTAAGGAAGCCGCGCAGGGGGGGCACCATTGTTTATCCGATACCCCCTCCCCTCCCGGGAAATAGGCCCTTGGTATTCACCAAGCGCGCTACGCACGCTCCACGCCGCAGCCGTGCATGTTGCTTATGGGTCCTGCGTAAGTAGCGCAGCGTAAACTCTCCTCCGACGCCGTAAGCGGGCCCTACTCCGCCATCTTCTTTGCGTCCCGAGTCGCGAGTGTTTTGATTAGCCGGGGGAGGTTCTTACGCTAGCGTAAGAGAGAAGTAGGCGCAAGAGGCATCCTTGAATGGGGGAGTGTGCGCGCCGGCCGTTCTTGGCGTTGCGTGCCTGTGCTGCTGCACTGTTCGCTGTTGTGTACGTGGGACTCCAAGGCAGCAGGGGAGTGGAGGGGGCTGTGTGCGCTGAGCTCTGTCCGTGCAACCAGGAAGGCTTTGCATTGTAAAATAGAAAAATCCTGCTTTTATACTGTCCTACCGTGTGTGTGTGCGTGCGCGCTCGGGTAATGGGACTGACACTAAACGAGAGTGAAATAGGAGGAGGGGAGACCCCCATTCCCACATTAACAGCTGGAAATATAAAGACAGACTGCGCTTATGTTGTTAGTTTGGTCGTTAACTGTTGCATCCGATGTAGGGAGCATGCATGCCATGTAGTATCTCAGCTGTCCATTGCTGCGGTGCTGTAACTGAAGATACACTGCTGTGTGCATCATATTGGAAAGCTTTTGTGCATTGTAGTTCAAGATTTTTAAATAACATGGTGGGAGCTGCGTTATCTGTTCATTGCTGAAACTGGAGTGATACTGTAGCCTGCAAACTATATACACACTCTGGTGCAGGCTGCATTATTGCACTCTTGAGGAAGGGCTTTGTAAGTTGCAAGTTGCAAGTAGAATACCAGCTGTCTGCTGTTGCAGATCGTATAGTTGGAAATATAACTGCTATAAGAATGCTTTGTACTTGAATGTTTAAGAAACACAGCAACTAGGAGTTAGTGTTGTTTAGTTGTGCATGTAAAATACCTGCTGTTATTGCATAGCTGTAGCTGGATCTGTAACTAGATCTAGATTTTGCAATGTACACCATGCTGTTTAGTGTTAAGATGGTTTTAAGTAAGCTGGTCAGTGTTAGGAAACATGTTTGGCCTGTAGAATGCTTGCTGTCCATTTCTGCAGTGCTGTAGGTAGGATACATTATTGTCCCTATCTTTACTAGCAGGTAATTTTAAGATGAGTCTTGTGAGCATTACGACAGCACCCTGAATACTTGCTGTCCATGATTGCAGTGCTGCTTGTCTGAACTTGTCATTGTCCTTAAAGACTGACACTTGCACTGTTAGATTTGCATCCTGCTCACTGCAGGCACACAGGATGTCCCCTCGTGTGGCTTACTTGTATGCAGAGTTGAGTGTAAATGCACCCATAAGAATTTCTTCAATGAATCTCTGTCTCCGCCTTGTAGCCAGCCCACTATGTGGATTGGTTTTTCAGAGGTTCTGGCTGTCAAAAGAAGGCTCCAACTCTCTCTGATTGGCTTTCTCATTTAACTATTAATATTGAAAGAAATGTTTTATGTCTTCCATTGGTTACTTATGGTTCTGACCTCATTGTATTTCTCTTGTATTACAAATTATAATATATGGTGCTCAACACTTACGATGCTCTACTGTATTTTGATCTTAGAGCCCTGGAATGTGTGTATGTAATTTTAAACAGACAGCAATATAATAGTAATGTTAACAAAGCAAACTTGGAGGCGATACATCTTTCTTTTTCTCGCAGTAAAATGTAATTTAAAAGACCCATTAGTAGACTGTGAGACATATTGATTGTTTGTGGAGTATGGGAATTCTTAAAATGACAAATATGACTCCTGATTTATATTTAAAAAAAATGTAGCAGTCTGTTTTAAGAGTCACATTTAAAAAAAAATTCTAACTTTCAGAGTGTGACTTGTTAAATTACACTTTAAGTAAGTAAAAGTCAGATACACATTTTCTGAATTCTATAGTCTGTGTTTGAGGGGAAAAGAAATAAATTGCCTGTGTTCCAGTTAAATCAGTGCGGGGGAAGGATTGGGCTACTTTATGCATTGTAAAATCTCTTTTTATGTGTAAATGATCTACTAAATAATGTTCTACTAAAATAATACAATCTATATTTTATGAACAAAATTTGTGTCCCTACTGCACTAAAAATGTTGTTGTGGCTGCATTTGGTATACTTTTCAATTCTAAGGTCATTCCATACAGAAATTGCTGTGGCTTAATATATAAGCATAAATGCTAGCTGCTTCAAACATCATTTCTGGTTGAATTCTAAGGTCTAATGTTAAATTAAGATTATTGTTGTCACTACATTTGCAACACTTTTTACTGGGGAGAGAGAGAGAGAGAGAGATCTACTTTATGCAGATTTTTTTTTTGACTTGACAGTTAAGCGTGTTTGTCACTCTGTGTTTAATTACTTAGAGATTATAGAGAAACTGGGTGAGTGATATCCAATATCTTTTTATTGGGCCAATTTTTGTTGGTGAGAGAGACAAATTTTCAAGCTACACAGAGTTCTTCAGGTTTGGGAAAAGTACTGAGCTACCCCTACAAAGAAATACACTGAAAAGAGCTAAAATAGGACAGCTTGATAATTAAATTCACTGTAGAAGCAAGCAAACTGAGACGTTCCTCTGGCCCCATTCCTGCATGTGAACCCCATCCCTTGTATGAAGCCTCGGTGAAGTTAGTGGGACCCATGTGCGTTCAGGGGTCCTCTTGTGTGCAATAAGTTGTGTGATTTTGGCTCATAAGAAGCCACTGAACTTCTCTGAACCTTAATTTGCACCAAAAATACGTTGTTTCGTAGCATCTCAATTTTTGTGTACTACTATCATCATAACAAAAGCTGAGGTTCAAATTAAACTCTTAACCTGTAATGAATAAAGGTTTGTGGGTATTTTTCTACATAAATTCTATGTGTGTGTTTTATTCTGATAATTTTGAAGTATTAGATTCTTCTCACATAACAAATATATTGTGATTAGAATGGAAGGTTTAAATTTTTATTAAAATTTTACCATTCATTTCTACTCTCCTACATTATATTATAATGTCATACTACTACACTTGTCCAGATTGTTTTGCCATTTACGTTGAAAAATACTTAACACCAAAGGCAATCCCATTCAATTCAGTGGGAAAAATTTGTGCAGTAAGGTACTGCTCAATGTGAGTAAGGGTATCACAATCTGACCTTTAATATTACCATTTTACCAGTGAATCTTCAAATAAATTCTGGAAATATCTTGCCATTTTCAGTATTTTACTAATAGGCTTGTATGCTTGCTGATACGACATTATACAAACTGGATGCCCAATGTTGTGTTTCCATGTATCTTGTAATTCCATGTAATTTTCATGGGAGTTTTGTGTGTGCAGGGAGTGTAGGATTGTACTTCAAGATCTGAATCTGTTTATGTTCACAATTTTAATCCTGAATTGAGCTATTGGGCCACATCCTGCTCTCAGTTAAAATTACATAAATCTGGAGAAATTTTTCTGATTTAAATGGAACGAATCTGGATTTATTATGTCATAAGTGACAACAGAGCTTCTCTCTTTGTTGTGTATGTTTAGTATTAGAAGATGCGGAGAAGGGGAGCATTGTCAAATTCCTCAGATACTATATTGAAAATCTACTTAATAATCTTAATTCAGAAAACAGTACAGTACACTAGTACTTGCTGTATTTCCTAGCACTTAACTACCAAATCTGAATTAAAATACATCTTTACCCTGATATAACATGACCCGATATAACACAAATTTGGATATAACGCGGTAAAGCAGCGCTTGGGGGGGTGGGGAGCGCGAGACTGCGCATTCTGGCGGATCAGACCAAGTTTGGTATAACATGGTTTCACGTATAACGCACTAAGATATTTTGGCTCCCGAGGACAGCGTTATATCAAGATAGAGGTGTACATATTATTGGAGGCTATTATGTTACACCTTTTAGGTAAAAATTAATTTTTAATAACAAGATGAGCCAAAATCAAGAGTAATTGAAGGCTTTAAGAGGTGGATTTGACTTCCTTTGTGTAGTTACAGACACAAATACATAACAGTAATTGATAGTTGTGACTGGGCAATTGAAGTGCTATTGGAGATTTAACTCAGAAATTTAGATTTGAGCATTATAACTAGGCATGACTTCATATGTAAAGTCAAAGGTTATACAGAGTAGAAACCCAAGAGTAGCAAGGTAAGGTGATTGTCAGATGATGCTAAAATGCGCGATATTTTTAATGTACACCTGGGGAAAAATCTTAAAAATGAAATGTACCCATTTCGGTTTTAAGTCTTTGACTCAGTCATTTGAGGGTACTCCTTTCAGTACTGATTTACACCATCATGTAATTTTGAGTGTTGGCAGAGTAAATTGAATTCCCTTAGTCTCTGTATTATGTCTGTCTTTCTCCATTCTCTACTTCCATTGCAATGTTGGAAACCTGATTTCAGTTCATCTTACTTCCTAGCTGCCTGGAGTTGGTCGTACTTCCAAAGCAGCACACTAGTTCCCCAGCTGAGGCAATTGGTCTAGAGCAGTGGTTTTCAAATCTTTTTCCTGGGGACCCAGTTGAAGAAAATTGTTGATGCTTGCGACCCAATGCAGCTGGGGATTCATAGACTCTAGGACTGGAAGGGACCTCGGGAGGTCATCGAGTCCAGTCCCCTGCCCTCATGGCAGGACCAAATACTGTCTAGACCATCCCCGATAGACATTTATCTAACCTACTCTTAAATATCTCCAGAGATGGAGATTCCACAACTTCCCTAGGCAATCTATTCCAGTGTTTAACTACCCTGACAGTTAGGAACTTTTTCGTAATGTCCAACCTAAATCTCCCTTGCTGCAGTTTAAGCCCATTGCTTCTTGTTCTATCATTAGAGGCTAAGGTGAACAAGTTTTCTCCCTCCTCCTGATGACACCCT
This sequence comes from Gopherus flavomarginatus, assembly GCF_025201925.1. Taxonomy (NCBI): domain Eukaryota; kingdom Metazoa; phylum Chordata; order Testudines; family Testudinidae; genus Gopherus; species Gopherus flavomarginatus. The sequence continues at coordinate 56,414,007 of NC_066626.1, read as the reverse complement.
TTTAGATACCTGAAAACTGCTATCATGGCCCCTCTCAGTCTTCTCTTTTCCAAACTAAACAAACCCAATTCTTTCAGCCTTCCTTCATAGGTCATGTTCTCAAGATCTTTAATCATTCTCGTTGCTCTTCTCTGGACCCTCTCCAGTTTCTCCACATCTTTCTTGAAATGCGGTGCCGAGAACTGGACACAATACTCCAGTTGAGGCCTAACCAGCGCAGAGTAAAGCGGAAGAATGACTTCTCGTGTCTTGTTTACAACACACCTGTTAATGCATCCCAGAATCATGTTTGCTTTTTTTGCAACAGTATCACACTGTTGACTCGTATTAAGCTTGTGGTCCACTATGACCCCTAGATCTTTCTGCCATACTCCTTCCTAGACAGTCTCTTCCCATTCTGTATGTGTGAAGCTGATTGTTCCTTCCTAAGTGGAGCACTTTGCATTTATCTTTATTGAACTTCGTCCTGTTTACCTCAGACCATTTCTCCAATTTGTTCAGATCATTTTGAATTTTGACCCTGTCCTCCAAAGCAGTTGCAATCCCTCCCAGTTTGGTATCGTCCGCAAACTTAATAAGTGTGCTTTCTATGCCAACATCTAAATCGTTGATGAAGATATTGAACAGAGCCAGTCCCAAAACAGACCCCTGCGGAACCCCACTTGTTATACCTTTCCAGCAGGATTGGGAGCCATTAATAACTACTTTCTGAGTACGGTTATCCAGCCAGTTATGCACCCACCTTGTAGTAGCCCCATCTAAATTGTACTTTCCTAGTTTATCTATAAGAATATCATGCGAGACCGTATCAAATGCCTTACTAAAGTCTAGGTATATCACATCCACCGCTTCTCCCTTATCCACAAGGCTCGTTATCCTATCAAAGAATGCTATCAGATTAGTTTGACACGATTTGTTCTTTACAAATCCATGCTGGCTATTCCCTATCATCTTACCACCTTCCAAGTGTTTGCAGATGATTTCTTTAATTACTTGCTCCATTATCTTCCCTGGCACAGAAGTTAAACTAACTGGTCTGTAGTTTCCTGGGTTGTTTTTATTTCCCTTTTTATAGATGGGCACTATATTTGCCCCCTTCCAGTCTTCTGGAATCTCCCCCGTCTCCCATGATTTCCCAAAGATAATAGCTAGAGGCTCAGATACCTCCTCTATTAACTCCTTGAGTATTCTAGGATGCATTTCATCAGGCCCTGGTGACTTGCAGGCATCTAACTTTTCTAAGTGATTTTTTACTTACTCTTTTTTTATTTTATCTTCTAAACCTACCCTCTTCCCGTAAGGATTCACTATATTGGACATTCCTTCAGACTTCTCAGTGAAGACCGAAACAAAGAAGTCATTAAGCATCTCTGCCATTTCCAAGTCTCCCGTTACTGTTTCCCACTCCTCACTGAGCAGTGGGCCTACCCTGTCCTTGGTCTTCCTCTTGCTTCTAACGTATTGATAAAAAGTCGTCTTGTTTCCCTTTATTCCCATAGCTAGTTTGAGCTCATTTTGTGCCTTTGCCTTTCTAATCTTGCCTCTGCATTCCTGTGTTATTTGCCTATATTCGTCCTTTGTAATCTGACCTAGTTTCCATTTTTTATATGACGCCTTTTTATTTTGTAGGTTACGCAAGATCTCGTGGTTAAGCCAAGGTGGTCTTTTGCCACATTTTCTATCTTTCCTAACCATCGGAATAGCTTGCTTTTGGGCCCTGAATAGCGTCCCTTTGAAAAACTGCCGACTCTCCTCAGTTGTTTTTCCCCTCAGTCTTGATTCCCATGGGACCTTACCTATCAGCTCTCTGAGCTTACCAAAATCCGCCTTCCTGAAATCCCTTGTCTCTATTTTGCTGTACTCCCTTCTACCTTTCCTTAGAATTGTAAACTCTGTGATTTCATGATCACTTTCACCCAAGCTTCCTTCTACTTTCAAATTCTCAACGAGTTCCTCCCTATTTGTTAAAATCAAGTCTAGAACAGCTTCCCCCCTAGTAGCTTTTTCAACTTTCTGAAATAAAAAGTTGTCTGCAATGCAGTCCAGGAACTTATTGGATAGTCTGTGCCCCGCGGTGTTATTTTCCCAGCATATATCTGGATAGTTGAAGTCCCCCATCACCACCAAATCTTGGGCTTTGGATGATTTTGTTAGTTGTTTGAAAAAAGCCTCATCCACCTCTTCCACCTGATTAGGTGGCCTGTAGTAGACTACCAGCACGACATCACCCGTGTTTTTTACCCCTTTTAGCCTAACCCAGAGACTCTCAACACTTCCATCTCCTATGTCTATCTCCACTTCCGGATGATGAGTTTGGGGTGTGGAAGGGGCTCAGAGCTGGGGCAGAGGGTTGAGGTGCGGGGGTGAGCACTGCAGGGTTGTGCTGGGAATGAGGAGCTCTGGGTTTGGGGAGGGAAGTGATTGGGGTGTGGGAGGGGGTCAGGGATGGGGGTGCAGTTTCTGGAGTGGGGCTGGGGATGAGCAGTTTGGGGTGCAGGAGGGGATCTGGGGTTTGGGGGGGTCTCAGGGCTGGGGCAGAGGTTTGGGGTTCGGGGTTGGGTGCGGACTTACCTCCAGTGACTCCCGGGCAGCAATGCAGCTGGGGTGTGGAGGCAGGCTTCCCACCTGTCCTGGCATTGCAGACCATGGTGCACCTGAAGGGGCCAGCAGCAGGTCTGGCTCCTCGGCAGAGGTGCACAAAGGGCTCTGTACAGCTCTCGCCTCCAAGCACTGCCCCCTCCCTCCAGCTCCCATTGGCCAATTCCTGGCCAATGGGAGTGCAGAGCTGGTGCTCATGGTGGGGGCAGTGCATGGTGCCCTGTGGCCCTCTGCCTAGAAGCTGGATCCACTGCTGGCTGCTTCCGGGGCACAGAATGGTGTCGGAACAAATAGGCACTAACGTCCCGGTTGGTGGTGCTGACCACAGTGATCTAGTGCCTTACATGCCATGACCCAGTACTGGGTCACGACCTGAACTTTGAAAAACGCTGGTCTAGAATGCTTTCATTTTGCACAAATTACACTCCTTTCTTAATTCTGAACTTTTTTGTTATTACAAGCAACAGTGAAGACTACTATAACCAAAAAAGATGTAGAAAAATATTTTTCCTCTTGTTTCTTTGGTATTTGACAGTAATCCCTGTATAGACATTTCCACTTGTCTCTCCATCTTTTTATTTATTTATATAATTAGATCCCAATCCTAGACACACATAAGGGTCCACCTGAGGTAGAGTTCCACTGAAGTGAGTGTTGTTCTCTGTAGATTCAGTTGCAGGATCAGAGCCAATAGTAATTTTTCCTCTTTTGTTTGTGTGGGTTTTTCATACGGTGGTGGTGAAAGCATATAACCACCAGCGTTGGTGGTTCAAAGTCAGCATTAAACTACTTTTTTAACTCATGTTTTGAAATTGACTAGATTTCCATTTGACAGCAGTGCTTTAATGAATGGCATTGACAGGTTCTAAAGATAGTTGTACCTGTTCCTTTTGGGAATGTTTCCCAAACTTTTGAAAACTGAATCCCTCATCAGGAAAATGAAAACAGTCATGCCTTGCTCCCTTTAACACCTGCATATGTTGTTAAAGTCATTGTCGTTAGGTTAATTTATACATGATACCTGCTTGCTCTTCACAACCCTTCATCCCACTTTGGGAAATAGTAGTGTTAAAGTAGTATCCTATTATGGCGATTATTTTCTTATGTGCTTTGATCAGTGAAATAGTCAACAATACTAAAACTTAAAGTATCCTCACTGGCACCATTAGAGCTAATTTTCAGGCTCTCTGCAAATTCAGCAAATATTTCTGCCTCTAGTATGCTCACTTTTCATTTTGAAGTTTAGGTTTTTTGTACCCATAACAGGTATAGGGCCTTCCCCCCCCCCCTTTTTTTACAATAAAGCTGAAACTCTGGAGATATAGCTCCCCCAGGTGTCCTTTTGTGCATTTCCAGGAATGCATGTTCCACGTTTAGGGAAACACTGCTTTATGTGATGCAAGGGTAGTGACCACAACATGAGGCCTTCAAGGCTGAGATTCCATCTTTACACTGTGGAAAAACTAGATGAGTGCTATATTATATTTTGGTAAATGCCTTCAAAACATATGAGCATCATGTGTGAATAAGACTAGGTTACACAACTGTATGATCACTTCATAAGAACGACCATAATGGGTCAGCCCAAAGGTCCATCTAGCCGAGTATCCTGTCTTCCAACAGTGACCAATGCCAGGTGCCCAAGAGGGAATGAACAGAACAAGTAATCATCCAGTGATCCATCCCCTGTTGCCCATTCCCAGCTTCTGGCAAACGCAGGCTAGGAACATCATCCTGGCTAATAGCTATTGATGGATCTATTTTCCAGGAACTTATCTAGTTCTTTTTTGAACGCTGTTATAGTCTAGGCCTTCACAACATCCTCTGACAAGGAGTTCCGCAGGTTGACTGCATTGTGTGAAAAAATACTTCCTTTGGTTGTTTGTTTTAAACCTGCTGCCTATTAATTTCATTTGATGACCCCTAGTTTCTGTGTTGTTAGAAGGAGTAAATAACATTTCCTTATTTACTTTCTTCACACCAGTCATGATTTTATAGACCTCTATCATATTCCCCCTCTTAGTCATCTCTTTGTTTATGACACCAAGTTCCATATTTGTTTGGGACTGTGTTGACTTATATGATTTGAGGCAAGTCACTTAATGCCTCTTTTCCTCCATTTCTGCATTTGTAAAATGGGGATGCTGATACTTAACAGCTGTGTTGTGAGGCTTAATTAATGTTTGGAAAACACTTCGATATTTTTGTATGAAAGTTGCTATGTAAGTGTAAATTATTCAATGTCTTTATAACAACAAAACTATATCTTATCAAGAGTTGCTTCTTGTATACAAGAGTTGGTACTCATACTTGAACATAATGTGTATGTACTTTTTTGTTTATATGAAATTATGATATCCTAACCATATGTAGGATCTCTTCCTCCCTTCCCCACCCTTTGCTCTTTCAATACTGAACTGAAGGAAACATTTCATAGTTGTTTGGCTTATATCATATGTAGTGTTCAGTCTTCTGGATTTTAATAAGGAATGCTGTATATTTAGGGACTTTTTAAATGTGGTAGAAGCTGAAGAAAGTCTCTACATAGTTTACTTTTGGCAGTCCTCTTTCTAGATGTTTATTGTTTATGTATGTGTTATTTAGGAATAAGACCAGCTTTCTGTTTTAAAGCTCTGAAAATCTGTGTGGTTGCTTGGTTTGACTTGAAATTTGGTGTTCCAGATGAGGGTGCAGAGTTCTGTTAGTGATCCAAATTTTGGATCATTTGACCATGTGGTTCCCAAGATAGGGCACCTGCTCAGAGCTGGAGGGCAAACCAAGGCTCATATCATTGAACCAGGGTCTCAAATGCTTGTGTTACCCCAACAGAGTGCACAGTACCCTCAAGTCCTTGGGGGGATATCAGATTAAAACATTATTTAAAAAAAAAATCTGCTTCAGTGAGATGCTCTAAGATCATATGCCTGTTTGCATGCCTAATAGATTATTCTGAGTACATGTCTACCTCGATATAATGCCGTCCTCGGAGCCAAAAAATCTTACCTTGTTATAGGTGAAACCGTGTTATATCGAACTTGCTTTGATCTGCTGGAGCATGCAGTCCCACCCACCCCCGGAGCCGCTGCTTTACTGCGTTATATCCAAATTTCGTGTTATATCGGGTTGCGTTATATCGGGGTGGAGGTGTATATGCAGCGAGAGAGGCTAACTCCTCTGGAGAACTACTTCTGTATCACAGGACTGATGTGGCTCTGAGGGCATGTAACGGTCTGAGAATCTGCACACTAGCCCAGGCACCGTTAATTCAAATTCAGTGTAGGGCAGAAATCTGAGGTAAATATTCGGATGCTGTTGCAACTATTTTTTGAGAAGAAAATAAGTTACATAAACAAATGCAGGGAGGGGAGGGTATTGGGACAGAAGACTAGTTGGAACCATGGGAGTAGAGGAAGCATGGTTGGAGGATTAGGGGAGTGGGAGGGGATTGGAGGGACACTGGGAAGGGAGACATGAAGGTTAGTGGCGGGGGGGGGGGGGTTGCAGAAGAATGCTGCAGGGGTGCTTGTCAGCCTCACATTCATATCCCGTGTGTGCAATGATCTGGGGAGCCACAGCCAATGTACAAGGGTATAGCCTCCCTTCCTTGTCCCCCGTCAGGAGAGCCTCAAGAGAGCCATATGTGAGCCTGGAAGCAGTTTGCTTATCTGGGGCTACGTGAGTCCCACATCTTAACCCCTGGGGTTGTCTGGGGGCATGTTTATCCTACAAATTTTGTCAGCATTAAGCTGTCACAGGTAGCATATCGCTTGTGTGTATGCATACGTGACTCCTTACTTCAGTGCTGTGCGTACTCACTAGAAGCACTGGTTGCGATGCACAGCATGCAACTGCCTGTCCAGTTCACTGTCATTTAGGAAGTTTTGGCAATGTGTGGTGAGGCAGAAACAAGTCATGCAGAGGTAACTGGGACTTCAGGGTCAAGTTCCCATTGTGCAGATTTCTGCACCACATAATGCCACCTCTATCCCAAAATTTTTGCACCTACTTTGAAATTCCCACAAACCTGAGTGGAACTTGTTGCTGTTTGCCATCTCTGGCAGAAGCATGGAGCCTGCAGAGCTCTGCACTATTGTCATGAGCATTGCACGGGATGCACAATTCACTGGTTTTTACAGAGCCCCATGGAACATGATAGCTTTCTTTGCTATGGTAATAAACCTTGTGTATGGGGGGAAGCATTAGTTGTGGTGTAGCTTGACTTTAGTAAGGCTTTTGATACTGTCTTACATGACCGTCTCTTAAACAAACTAGGAAAATACAACCTAGATACACTTATTATGAGATGGGTGCATAACTGTTTGGAAAATCATTCACAGAGAATAGTTATCCATGGTTCACAGTCATGCTAGAAGGGCATATCTCATGGGGTCCCACAGGAATCAGTTCTGGGTTCAGTTCTATTCAATATCTTCATCAGTGATTTAGATAATGGCATAGAGAGAACATTTACAAAGTTTGTGAATGATACCAAGCTGGGAGGGATTGCAAGTGCTCTGGAGGATAGGATTAAAATTTAAAATGATCTGGACAAACTGGAGAAATGGTCTGAAGTAAATAGGATGAAATTCAGTAAGGTCAGATGCAAAGTACTCCACTTAGGAAGGAACTATCAGTTACATACTGAAATGACTGCCTAGGAAAGAGTACTGCAGAAAGGGATCCTGGGGTCATAGTGGATCACAAACTAAATATGAGTCAATGATGTAACACTGTTGCAAAAAAACCCCAAAATCCTTCTGGGATGTATTAGTAGGAGTGCTGTTAGCAGGACATGAGAAATAATTTTTCTGCTCTGTTCTGCGCTGATTAAGCCTCAACTGGAGTACTGTGTCCAGTTCTGGGTGCCATATTTCAGGAAAGATGTTGGCAAATTGGAGAAATTCCAGAGAAGAGCAACAAAAGGATTAAAGGTCTAGAACGTATGACTCATGAGGGAAGATTGAAAAAATTGCGTTTCTTTACCTTGAAGAAGACTGAGAGCAGACATAATAAGTTTTCAAGTACGTGAAAGGTGGTACCAGGAGAAAGGAAAAAAGCTGCTGTTCTTAACTTCTGAGGATAGGACAAGAAGCAATGAGCTTAAATTGAACTAAGAGCAGTTTAGGTTGGACATTAGGAAAAGCTTCCTAACTGTCAGGGTGATTAAGCACTGAAATAAAATTGCCTAGGGACATTGTGGAATCTCCATCACTGGCTATTTTTAAGAGCATGTTAGACAAACATCTATCAGAGTTGGTCTAGATCATATTTAGTGCTGCCATGAGTACAGGAAACTGGATTAGATGATCTTTTGACATCCAGTCCTACGATTCTATGGTTGTGAGACTATTTCCTGGAGGTCAAATTGCTGTGAGTCAGAGTGAGAACCAATTCAAGGTGGTGGTGGTGGTGGTGATGGTGGTTGTTGGCGTTCATGAAGCAGATGCAGATGTGGAGCACCACTTCTGGGCCTGAGAAACAAGCACTGACTGGTTGGATTGCATTTTAATACAGGCATAGGAGGATGAGCAGTGTCTGCAGAACTTTCAGATGTTCAAGGCCTCATTCCTGTATCTGTGTTCCATGCTTGGCTTAGCCTTCCAGCACAGGAACACCAAACTCAGAGTCACGCTTATAGTGGAGAAGCGAGTGGTGATCGCACTACAGAAGCTTCTAATACCAGATTGCTGCTGATCAGTGGGAAATCATTTTGGAGTTGTCATGGAAGCATGTAGGACCATTAATTGTCTCCTCTTATTCAGGACTGTGACTCTTGGCAGTTTTCAAGACACAATGGATATATTTGCATCAGTGGAGTTCCTGAACTGTGATGGAGCAAGAGATGGCAAACATGTACGTGTTTTGGCACTAAACCACTCTGTCAGAGAATACATCAACAGAAAGGGCTATTTTTCTACGCTTATGCAAGCGCTGGTGGATTACTGGGGACATTTCACCATCATCTGTAAGGGAAGATGCATGACACTTGCATCTTTAAGAGCACAGGACTATTCAGAAAGATACAAATAGGGACTTCCTTTCCTAACCAACAGATTACCATTGATAATGTCGAAATGCCGATAGTGATTGTGGGGGGACCCAGCCTGCCCCTTACTTCCCTGGCTTGTGAAGCTGAACACAGGTCACCTTGGCAGCACCAAGGAAAGATTTAGCTACCGACTCAGCAGGTGCAGAATGACAGTTGAATGTGCTTTTGGTAGATTGGAGGGGTACTGACGTTGTTTACTCACCAGACTGGATCTCAGTGAGAAAAATATCCGGAATGGTTTTAGTGATTGATGTGTCCTGCATAAGATCTGTGAAGCAAAGGATGGAAAATTGCTGCCGTGTTTGAGGGCAGAGGTGTAGCAGCTGTCTTTTCAGTTTGAACAGCCACATATAAGGGCTATCAGAGGAGCTCAGTGTGATGCTATATGGTTCAGGGAGGCTTTGGAAGAGCACTTTAACAGCGAGCCACAGTAATGCGTTGTGGCATACTGTACCCTGGCCCTACAGTTTGGGGGCTGTTAGGAATTGTGAGCACATCTATGAATATAACACTGACAATGCATCTATTAATTTTTTAGCCCTTGCTGTAAATCTTCGATTATTACACTGTTAATCAATGATCCTAAGAGTTGTGTCAAAGTGTACACTAACAAGTAAGTGGGTGCGTGTCAGCAGGCATTCTGCAGTATATGTTGGGAATTAATAAAGATTAATTATCTTCCAAATAATAGAGTTTGAGTAACAAAAACACTTCAAAAAATTCTGTGCAAATTAAAAGCAAATACATGAAAACCTAAACATATTTATGGAAAGGAGCTTAAAGAGCATTCATTTCCATTTTAGCTGCACATACAGTGACCTGTGTTGATGTATGTGAAGCTGTGGTTTTCCTTAATGTTCCCTGAGGTGGAATGGTAATGGTAGAGATTTGGCCCCTGATGCCATGTGGAATGTTTTGGGGCTTATGTAGGGAGGTGCTATACTGGAGTTCTCCATGAACTGCAAGATAGGCGAGCTGCGGATTGTTGAACTTGTAGGTCCATAAGAGCCTGCAGCATATGTGTTTGCTGCTGGAGAAGCCCCATTATATCCTGGTGCATCTCTCTCTTTGTCTGCTTTTTCCTTCTCCGTACAGTCTGCAGTATTCATCCTCCAAGCGCTCTGATTCAGCAGTGTCTTGCAGGACCTCGCTGAATATATCATCCGGAGTTCTTTTCTTCCACCACCTCATCTGGCTCAGATGTTCTGTGAGTGTGGAGGGGGAACCCCTCAAGGCAGCAATGGTAGTAGCTACAGATAAAACAGAGGTTACAGTGTCAGTATAGTCACAATGGAAGGCAAAAATAAAGATTCAGAACTCCCTTTGCTTAGAAGTTCATAGAATGTCAGGGTTGGAAGGGACCTCCAGGAGGTCAGCTAATCCAACCCCCTGCTCAAAGCAGGACCAATCCCCAGACAGATTTTTGCCCCAGATCCCTAAATGGCCCCCTCAAGGATTGAATTCACAACCCTAGGTTTAGCAGGCCAGTGCTCAAACCACTGAGCTATCCCCTAAAGTTTTAAACAAGACAGGTTTATTGACTCTCTTGTTTCGGAGGCATGGTGCCATTCATAGCTCCAGGCAGGTGAGTATGGCCCACCAGGGGTGAGGGAAATGAGGAGGGAATTGCTTAGTTGCATGAAGCCATGAGTACAGGGCAGTGGCACTGAATACAGGCACAATTTTCCACAGGCAGTGGTGACATTTTATTTATGAGGCTAACAGAGGCATAGAGAACACAGCAGCTGCTGGAGTCCCAAAGCTTTCCGGGCATGTAAATCCGGAAAATAAATGGTTAAGATACATGTTACCCCCTGTGTGGGATGTGGGAGTGGGCCAGAGTGGGTAGGGGAGTGGATAGACAGGGTAAACCTGGCTGAAGCAGCAGCAGCAGCATTCCCAGCTGGAGGTGGGAGTGAGGGCCTAGCTCAGTGAACAGCTAGGGCTACATAACCAAGGTATCGTGCAACCTAGTAAGCTGCTGCCTGTGGTATGTGAACACAGCAGCATAGGGTAGGAGACAGCAAGGACCAACTTCTTACATTTAGTGCTTCTCTATGGTGCCAACTAATGGCTTAATGGAAAGGGGAGGGAGAGCTGGAAATGTTGTCAGGAGGGGCTTTATGTTGTAGGGGCGTAGAGAAGGAAAGTGACACAACAATCTTCTCTCATACGATTAAAGTTACTGTAACATCCATCTAATAAAACTACCATCATTTTGGGACATAGACCATGGGTGAGATTTCTCTCACTGGCAATGTTAGCAGCTACCCATTTCAAAGCATGACTATCATCCACATACTGCTATAACAAAATGTATTGGAGGGGTAGGAGCACTGAGGAATCACATAGACGCCAGGAAAGACCACTGGTCTGGGACTGTTCTTAGGTCTGCCATGGCCTGATGGTTGACCCTAGGCGAGTCATTTCTCTTCTCAGTGCCTCAGTTTTTCATCTCTAAAATGGAGACCGTGATGTAAAAATCATTTGAAATTTACTAATCTTAAAAAACAAAACAAAACAAAACTAGCTTTCTTGATTATTGCTGCAAACCTAGGTGAGAACTACAACTGCCTGAGTGACCATTAATTCCTACCCACAAACATTTCTGTTTAAAAAAGCTAGGAAATTAAATGCAAAAAAAAAAAAATTAGTTAAGGCAGAGTTAAGATTGCACTGTGATAGTTTGTACTTCTGAAAACCAGGAAATACAGAGTTAATATAAACATCCAGGAAGTCTTAATTCTACCCTCTTTGAGCGATGCTCCATGGTTCCCATCACACACACACACACACACACACACACACACACACACACACACACACACACACACACACACACACACACACACACTCTCACATTCTCCCTTTTCACTGTAATGGACAGGTGCTACCCGCACTTCCCTACTCTCAAACACCGAAGCTGCTCCCCCAACCGAATACCATAGTTGTAAAATTTAACAGCCACTTCATACCCTTGTACAACCTGAACATGCACATAGAATACTGTCTAAATCTATACTTTCCCCTACCCATTATTAAATTTACAGATTGTTCTCATGTCCCTCCACAATACTGACAATAGCCATGGCAAAAGGACCCCAGTGCCCTCCTACTAACATGATTTACACAATTTTGTATTGAAATGATGCAGACTGGAACCTCCAGGTACTGCTGCACCTCTTTCCTTTATGACACAAGTCAGGTGAGGTAATATCTTCTGCTGGATTATCTTTCTCTGGTAACAGGCATGGTGGGGACTCAGACCCAGATCACCTTATACAGATGTTCCCCGGGTTACGCAAGCCCGCACTTATGGAAAAATTGTCGGGTATATGTCCCTGACTTACTTAAAATTTGACTTATGCAAGGTGTTCTGGAACGGAAGGCTTGTGTAAGTCGGGGACCATCTGTATCATAATCACAGCTCTTCTAAGCTGCTCTTATGTATTCCTCCACCATTCAGTACAGCTATACCTAACACAGTGAATGCAGCTGGAGTGCATGCAGATAATTCCTAGTGGCTATTCCCAGCTGCAGGGGGGTCAGAAAATATGTGGGCATTTATCTTAACACCGTATTTTCTAGTTTTCACAAGTTTTGAGTTTTTCACTACTTTCTGTTTTGGAAGGACATGTGATCTTGCTGGGCAACCTTAACTGTGTAATAGCAAATTTTTTTTCCATTTAGTTTGTATATACAGTGTTCTGAAATTGCTTGTGTTGCTGAAGCCTGGCAAATGCTAGCCAGCGTAACGCTGCTTTGTACATTGACTTTTAAAATTTATTTGGTAATGACAATCCTTCACAGGATTTTGAATTCCAGTTTTGTCTTTTTGTAAAAGCTTTCTCCACTCCTTCCCCACCCCTCCATACTCTCACAAGGAGGGAGGTTTTATTTTATTGCGTCTTGTTCTCCTCCCAAGCACATAGCATTTATCCTCTTTTCCCAGACCTCAATCCTGTTATCAACAACCATTCTCGTCTTCCACTTGCAGAGCATCTTCACAGCAGAAGAAATGACCCTTCAATTCACTTGTGCATTATGATTTCCTGTTGGTACTGGCATTGTAGGCTTAAATAGATAGAATCACATAAACCTAACTGCTGGTATTGTCAGGAAAGTGCTGTTGAACGAGAACACGGGCTTAACTCAAGCTGAGGGTTAATTCTATGGTGAAAGTTTAAGAAACTATTTGAAAATCTAATTCTCTGTGCCCAGTTTAAATCCTTACCTCAGTACACTGGAGCTTCCCAAACATATGTACTAAAGCTTCCTTGTCTTTTTAATCTTAATGAAACCATGGAAAGAGATTCCTCAGACAAGTTGACTTTTAAGGGGGAGAAGCGGGGATCGTATAGTGCCGAATCTTGTGCTCCTGTTGCTTCACAAAATTTAAAATGGTATTCAGTGCACGTATTTTAATTATTTAATTTGTAAAGACCATATTATATTGTTATTGAGGGCTGTAACCAAAAATATAGTACTCATATTCAGCAGCATTGGTATAAAGTTGAGTACAAAGTCAGCAATTCCAGGGTAAAAATCTTGGGTTAAATTCTTCCTTCACTTACACGGGTGCAAGTCCCCTTGAAATCTGTGGGAATATGTAATGAATGCATATACACTGACAGGATGCCTAACCATGTAAAATAAAAAGAGAGACAGCTTCATTATATCTGCCCTTTTCCTATATCTGCTTTTGCCAGAAGTAAGCTGACGAGAGCTGGCAGAGAGTGAAAGAGATTTAGGCTTCTGGAGCATAAATAGCTCTCTGTTTTAAACTGCCTGTCTAAAATATAATAAAGGTGGATATAATAGGTCATCTGATAGAGTCATCTGCTATTAAAGAAATCCAAAAATTGAAGAGGAAAGAGGACTATCTTCCCCAGTTAACAAAAGTTGCGTCTCTGTGAGGGCAGAATTGTGCTGCTTGTGATTAAGGAACTAACTGTTCTTTTGGCTCAAATTTGGCATACTTCATACAACGTCTAGCCCATCTTTCTACTACTATAGAATTTCCCCCAGCAGTGTGTTTTCTAGTGTTCTATCACTGTTGACAATCATTAGGATTTCTACCTTGAGAGGCTATTTTCCAGTTTGCTAAATATAGTTCTTGAAAGTTTTTCATGATGAACAGCAAATTTTTCGTCCCTTAACTTTCTCATTATGCCCATCTAAATGTTCATGTTTATGTTGGTCAAATATTAATTATGTTCTCTTGCTCCCTCCTGCTCCAGTCATGCCATGAGCATATATGTCCTCTTCTCTTCATTTTTCCTTATAATTCAGTTCCTTCAGCTTCTTATCAGTTTTACTACTTCTCTTTGAAGTCCCTCCAATTTCTCTTTCTGGCTATTTGATTCCTGTAATTCAGCACAGTACTCCACATGTGGTTGTACCAAAGCCACAAAGAGAGGGACTACTGTCTCTCTGCTTTGTAAATGCCTCTGTATGATGAATTTGCTGTCACATTGTTTTGCAGACTCATGTTTTTAATTTGGTGTCCATTGTTGCTAGAGCCCTACCAAATTCATGGCCACAAAAAACATGTCATGGACCATGAAATCTGATGCCTGTCCCCTCCTGAAGAAATCTGGACTTTTGTGTGCTTTTACCTTATACTATATAGATTTCACGAGAGAGACTAGCATTTCTCAAATTGGGGGTCCTGATCCAAAAGGCAGTTGCAGGAGGGGTCACAAGGTTATTTTAGGGAGTTGCAGTATTGCTGCCTTTACTTCTGTGCTGCCTTTAGAGGCAGGTGGCTGTTGGCTGGGCGCCCATCTCTGAAAGTAGCACTGGTGCCAGCAGTAGCACAGAAGTACGGATAGCAATGCCTCCATCCCCCTCCCCCCACAATAACCTTGCAACCCCCTCACAACTTCTTTTTGGGTCAGGACCTCTACAATTACAACACTGTGAAATTTCAGATTTAAATAGCTGAAATCATGAAATTTGCTATTTTAAAAATCCTATGACCATGAAATTGTCCAAAATGGACCATGACTTTAGTAGGGCCCTAATTATCACTCCTATTGCTTCTTCACATTTGCTACTGAGAATACAGCTTTTTCTTCATTCTGCTGGATTTCTGTGTTTTGAATGGTTATTCTCTGGTGGCAAATCCTCAGCTGGTGTAAATAGTCACAGCTATGTTGAAGCTAATGGCCCTGAGGGCATGTTTACACTAACACTTTTGTCATTATAACTTATGTCACTCAGGGGTGTAGGAAAATACACCTCTCTTAGTGACAAAAATTATACTGACAGAAATACCTGTGTGGACAGCCGTACTGGCGGGAGTGCTATTCCACCTATATAGCTACTGCCACTTGTGGTTTAATTATGGCATTGAGAGAGCTCTCTCCCATTGGCAAAGAGTATGTTTCTTCTCTTTTGTCCCCATCTTGTCTCTCTTTCTCCCCTTGTCCCGCCTCCAAAAAAAAATAAAAGGCAGACACAAGAGCAGAGGTGAAAGTAAGCTGGTACGGGCTGGTACGGAGGACTGGTAAGAAAAAGAGACTGAGGGACGGAGAGAGAAGCCTGTTCCTTGCATAAGAATAGTTTAAACTCATCTGTTCCCTGATGGTTCAGCCCCCAGGGCTAGGTTTCTGGCATCCTTGTTAATTTCACTCACAGTAGCTGGGGGGAAGGAGTCGAGGGGAGGGTGTGTTTGACCATGGCAGGGGTAGTCCTTTTCTAAATACAAGCATTTGGCTGCACAGCTTAAATCCAGAGCTAATAAAAGCGGGTGGAAGGGGAAAACTCACTGTCACATTGGTTTCCCGGCTCCTCCAGCCAGGCTGCAGACAAGGCTCTGTATTCCTCCCTCCCCCGCCAGCAGGGGTTCTCCTCTAGGCTCTAGCTTACAGTAGGGACACTGGCTGAGATGCCTGCTGCTGCTGCCTGCAAAAGAACAGTTTAAACTCAGCTGTTCCCTGTGCAGTTCAGTGCCCAGAGTTAGAAGCCGTTTCTGGCATCCTTGTTAATTTCACTCCCAGTTGTTGTTGGGTGTGTGTGACCATGGCAGGGGCAGTTCTTTTCTGCCCCCAGGATGAGGGGATCTCCTAAACACAATCAAAATCAGGAACCTTTTCCAAGTTCAAATCTATCCCATTCCCTCCCCAGCAGAGGATCATGGTTGTGATGTCCAAACTGCTTGCAGATCCTCTTTGAAATGTTACCGTTTTAAAAAAAACAGCACAAAAAATATGGAGAACATGGTGAAAAGATGTGTCATGATGATTAGGGTTTATTTTGGGCAAAGCAATTTTGCTAAAGCAACTAAATATTCACAGGGAAAGCAAATAGCCCCCATAGACAAAACCACAAAGGGATTGGAGGGGAAAACTGAATATTCAGGGAAATTGTTGTGCCTCCTTTGAAAGAAATAGTAGTTTTCATTCCAATCCACCCTCTTTATATATTGATTTAAACATCTGAAATGTCCTGAGATTGCACCCAATGTCCTAAGATCTCTTTTTGTTTTGTCCTGCCTGCGGAGTGCAGAGGCTGAAATTGACAAAATTTTCTCTAAATATCTTGTATATTTCATGAAGGTTATTCCAGTTGTCCTTCATTCACTCCTGACTTCTCTCCCTCCCTCCCTTCCTCCCTGGCTGGCTGGCTGGCTGGCTGTGGTTTTTGCCTTGGTAACTTACTCCTTGGCAAACTCAGCCCAGCTTCACCTGCTGGCTCTCTGCAGGCAGCAGCCCACAGCGGCCGGTTACTGGGGTCGCTGCTGGTCGGTGGCAAGCTGCAGCTGCATTGTTTGTGACACATTTCATACACATACATACAGTCAGAGGTGAAAGTAAGCCAGTCCGGTTTGGTCCGGCATACCGGCAAGAGCCAGTACGCTGTGCTGGACCACATCGACTTCCATGGTGGAGATTGAAAGGGGTCTGGGCTGCCCGCAGCCACAGGCAGCCCTGAGCCCTTTAAATCTCGGCCGCGGCTGAGATTTAAAGGACTCAGAGCTCCCCGTTGCTGCGGGCAGCCCAGAGCCCTTTAAATCCTGGCCACGGCTCTGGCGGTTGGGCTGGGGCCAGGATTTAAAGGGCTCCAGGCTTTCTTCAGCAGCTGGAGTTCTGGGCCCTTTAAATCCCTGCCCCAGCCCAGCAAAGCTCAGGGTTCCCCCTGGCGGCCAGAGCCCCAAGCCCTTTAATTTGCCCCTAAGCCCCAGGGGGCTCCCAGCCACCTCTGCAGCTGGGAGCCCCTGGTTGATTTAAAGGATCTGGGTCTCCTAGCCACAGCTGGTTCCCCAGGACCTTTAAATCTTGAGAGGCCTCGCCTCTTCTGGATGAGGCCACGCCCCCTCAGGACTGCAGCAGTACCGGTAAGTCCTGTAAGTTACTTTCACCCCTGCACAAGAGTGTAGATTATTGTGGTTGGCTGATACATTTTCCCAAGGAATCTTGCAATTTTAAATGAAGTGTAATACATTGGGCATATACCCTTAGTGCCAAAGGTTTTTCTAAATCTTTATCCTCTGTTAGTAGCATTCATCTCCTTGCCTGCTCCTGCAGTGAATGGCTGAACAGCCAGTAGCTTTGTTACATACACAGTGAGTGGATTGGAGTGGCATAGCTTATTCTAACACTCCTCTGCCACTGTACTGTTGATGTTCTGCTGAGTTATGCAACAGAATGGCATAGCTCATGCTGCCATTGACAAAATATTTCTTCCCTTTAGCCATTCTCTAGCAGTAAAAATAGGACTGAAGGGAAAAAAAGGTTGCCCCAAATGCCTAGCTCTTTTGATTCTCCTGAGGTTGTGGTTCTTCTGTGTGGCCAAGACCACTTTTTCCGGTACCCTCTAGATCAGTGGATCTCAAAAGCTGGTCCACCGCCTGTTCAGGGAAAGCCCCTCGTGGGCTGGGCAGGTTTGTTTACCTGCCGCGTCCGCAGGTTCGGCCAATCGCGGCTCTCATTGGCTGTGGTTTGTCGCTCCAGGCCAATGGGGGCTGCGGGATGTGCTGGCTGTCTTTCCCGCAGCCCTCATTTTCCTGGAGCGGCGAACCGCGGCCAATAGGAGCTGTGATTGGCCGAACCTGTGGACTTTTTTTTGGCTCCCGAGGACAGCGTTCGTTGTAGGGTAGAGGTGTATTACCTTTTAAAGGATCAAATATCAAGAAGGGACCTCAATCCCTTAAAATCCTAGGGGAAATTTTTTTCCTAGGTCCCTTGAAAAACATTAGTTATATTTATGATACTTTAATGCACGAAAACACTTGCCTTTCAAAAAACAAACCAAGTCATTAAACTTTAAGATTATCCCCCCCCACCCAAGGTATTTAGCTATTAAGAGAGAACTTTAAAGCATGCTTCCTGTCCTATATCTGACTTTCTTATTTCAGTCAGTTCTCTCTGTTGGAATTCTAAGGGAGACCAAATCTCTTGGGGTGGAGAATCCTAGCTAGTAGTTCACTTGGGCCAGTGCAGAGGGTCTGTACGGTGCTGATGGAAATACTATAGTTATGCTCTTTCCACACAGAGAATTCCGACAGGTCTTCTGTAAAACATGAAGTGATAGATACTTTTAGGGTGGGAAAATAATGCAGGCACGGGAAGTATGTTCTTTCCAAAAGAGAGAATTTGTCTACATAAAGTAGGGGAGCACAAAACAAGGCCTTCCTAAGAGAAACTGTCATATCCTGCTGGACAGAGAGGAATCCAGTCTCCACTGTAGCCTTTCATATTGTAAAAAAAAAAATATCAGCCTAATAGCAAACTGGCCGAGTAGATGAATGTAGTCACAAGGCACTTATTCAGTGCTATTACAGAATGGATGGACTAACCACAGGAGAAAACAAAAGGAGTTCCTTCTCTTTTCTTTTCTTTTTTTTGAAGACCAGAAATGCGATTTACTAAAATTGACTTTTCTACAGTTGTCAAATAGATTCGTGTTTGCATCTTGGAAATCTGTAAGAAAGCAAATTGGCCTAGCCCTGAAACGATTGAAGACCGCTTGACCAGGGTTGTCATTGCATTCCATAACTGTTAGGGATCTTGTTAATGTTGTGCAGAGGTGTTACTGCAGTGTTCTACACACTTTCTTTAAAATCTGTGGTTGAGATTTTTAGAGTTGACAAGGGAATTTGACACAACACCCATTAAAATTGAATTGGAGTTGTGAATCTAAGTCCCTAGATCAGGTTTGAAAATCTTAACCTATAACTTTAATGTCCTAAATTCAGTAGATGTAGTGTTCACACAGAAGGACATCCAGGCTTTAGTGTAGTAACCTTTTTTATGGATTCTCTCTTTCTCCTTCTCTTAATTTTGTTTTGGTTTGGAAATAGAGCAGACTACTGCTCACCTCTGGGTGGACCTGGAAGAGATTTCATCTGATTAGATAAATCTGTCTTGGAATTCTCTGTAGAGTTTTGAGGAAGTACTGTGGTGAGCTGTGAGGCCTTGTCTACACTACCACTTTACAGCGCTGCAACTTTCTCCCTTAGGGGTGTGAAAAAACACTCCCCTGAGCACTGCAAGTTTCAGTACTGTAAAGTAGCAGTTTAAACAAGGCCTTTCAGCACTGGTAGCTATATCCTCGTGGGGGTGGTTTTTTTCAGCACTGGGAGAGCTTTCCCAGCGCCAGTGCCACAACTACACAGCCACGTTAAAGTGCTGCTGCGGCAGCACTTTCTCATTGCTAGTGAAGACATACCACAGAAAAGCTAATTTCTTACCTGCTAAAATTTCTTGGGTCTGTAAAATACCCTTTCAGGATAATTTCAACATTCCTATAATAATTTTTACCTTTAAATTACTCGTATATAATTAACTCCTGTTCAACCGTTTTTATGTGCCAATTAATTATTTATAGGATGAATAGATAACAGAATATCCTTATTTAACCTGTCTTCACTTTTTGATGATAGTTGTTGTAATAGTTGTTCTTGCCTACCTTTCCTCTCAATGTGAAGATTATATCAAATTAGATCTCTTACTCTTCCATTGCAATTTATTTTTTAGAAAAGTCTGCATGTGTACCATCAATATTTCTATTTTAGTAACTATAAAGTGAATGACCCTGAGCTGTATTTGTAATCTTCCGTCAGTGTTGTGACTGTATTTTAATGCTATGAATTAAATCTACACTAATTTCTTAATTGAATGTTTACATATATATTTAACTCTCACATAGGAAAATTGTGATTCATTTGAGTATTACAAAATATGCTTAAACTGCAAGAATAATTTGTATTAAACTCAGCTATTTTTGATTTGAACATTGTTTTTGTTTTTAACATTAAAGTGATAAATCACATTTGTCTGAATTTTTTGAGACATTAGAAATGGGGAAAAAAGTCTCTACCTTTTAGTTTCTTTCTTTGTTCATTTGGCAGCACTTGAATTTTCAGTTTCACTGTTTTGTCTTAATAGTAGTTCAGTTAGTTGTTTGTATGGGCCTTTCATACACCAACAGGGGAGATAAATACTTTGTAAAAATATGATATTCTGATTTGTAAAACCACAAAAAATAGTATATTGCATAAGATTTCCGAAAACTACTTAGTCTTGGAATGTCCAAGACTACTTTTAACTCCTTTTGAAAACTGATCATATTTCACGTTTGCTGTATCCCTTTTTGTAGATCGAGTCTCATATGAAAGTCTTTTTAATATAGCAAACAGAATTTCAATTGTAGGAATTAACATTTAGCTTGTATAGATTTTTTTTTCATGAAGTTTTGAATCTTTAGAAGATTTTGATAGCCTGTTGCTTAGTCTGTGACCCTTGAAATAAAGAACAGTTGTTTCAGAAAATCACAGTATGTTTCAGTACTGGTTTTTTGGTTATAGTTGAGAATTCATGTTTGTTTATTTTCATTAAGACTAGAGTAATGCCTGAAATCCTTAATTACCTCTCAGTTTTTATAAACTCTCTTTGTATATTTTATTTCTTATTTGTAGTATTTCTTAAGACTGTGAAGAAAATGTGATTTTTTTATTTCCATTATTAAATAAAATATAGAAATATTTCTAGAGCAAAAGGTTTCCTGAATTTCAATGTTATATGCCTTCCCTTTCAAACAGATCAAATTTCTCTATCCCTTCATCAATCAGTACACTTTTATTCCTTACTTCCTATACAAATTGGGTTACTTACCTTATTTTCAAAAAGTTTTTTTTTAAAATGTAAGTGATTTAATCCCTGGTATGGCACTTCTAAGATAGCTTGAGGCTTGTTGCCTATAAGGATTTCAGAGCACTTTATTCAGCATCTATTTTGTAGTCCTTTTAATAGAACTTTATAGTTACTTTAGATAAAATGTCAAATTGAAAAAGCAACAGGAATTCCTTTGCATGATAAAGTTTGACCACGGATGTCCTTGCACATTTGTATTGCACAGATTGAGCAAGTCTTTGACACCGTGGAGTATGTTTACTGAAAAAAGATGCAAGAGAATTTAACTAAATGTATTAGAACAAAATCTCAGAGGAAAAGTTGCCAAATCTAATTTAATCTAATAAAGTATGAAATGTTAGGATAGGAAGTTAAGTGCAGGAGGGAAAAGCAAGTGCCTTGGGAATAACTAGAAATCCAGTTAAGGTCTGAATAGAAATTTACATGTCAGTCAAACAAGTGGTTTCTGGAAGCTGTGCTAGGCCATAAAATGGGATGTTGGTGCTATTACCACCTTGCAATAAGATCCTTGTTACTTCACAGTGCAGGAGAGAGAGTAATGGCTGCATTGGTGGTGTTAGTACATCAAGAAAGTTGTAATCTTGGATTACAGAGGAAGTGGACTCAATCGGAATAAGATCAGCGCATGGAATCCTTGAAAACTAGGGTTTCTTAAGGTGCCTGTTACTATAATTCAAACCCTGAATCTGATTGTGTGTGGTCATCCTATCATCCCAGGCCTACTTCAAAGCTGTGTGTGCAATAAGAAACTCCCAAGGTCATAGATTCTCCATAAAGAGTAATTTAATACCTTTGCTACTTCATCAAGCATTTCGGACTAGGCACTAGGTTACATAGGGTGCCAATCTGGGAGAAGAACTAGACAGTTTATCTTTACTATCCAATCTTCTACTTCTCAAACTTCAGTGAAATTTTTAATGTAGTTTGACAGTGATGATCCCCTGTATTGATCTTCTCACTTGATCCTGATTTGATATTGATGCATGTTGCAATCCATATAAATTAAAACAAAAAGTCCTCTCTAAGTATGTTTAGGGAAACAGGAGTTATAACAGCCGGGTAAGGAGAGAGATACATTCTTCAGGGTGTGCTGACAGTTAAAATAGTGGTCTGGACAAAGAAGATTTTGAAGAAGTAAAATAAGGGTATGTCCTGCAGGAATCGTAGTTTCAGTGGCCTATCTGAGGACAAGGAATGGCAGAAAAAAACTTGGTATTTTCCCACCTCAGTTGTAGATCAGTCTTCTGGTCCACTTGATGTGTTGTATTGATATCAATTAGGGACTACTATAGGGCTGTTCGACAGGTAGCAAGAAATCTAGAAATGAACTGAATGATATAATTTTCTTAGTTATATTGCTCAAAATAGCATTGTTCGTCTTTATTTTTAAAAAGAGACTTACATGATGAAGTGTTAGACATTCACAAGATGTAATAATTTCAGAAAAACACACCAGATATTTAAATGTACACTCTTTGGTCTGAGCTGCAGCATTGCACTTAAGTCTTGGGAGCCTGATTAATCGATTCATTTTGACTTTATTTCTGTTGGAGATGCCTAGTGCTCCTCTACTAGAGTTTGTGAAGTATGTAGTTTTGCCATTGCAGTTTGTTTTAGTAGTGGATACTTCCTTCCCATTGCTGAAATAACTTGAATTAAAAATAAAATATTTATTAAATAAATGTGCATGTTTTGAAATATCCATTGTTTCAACAAGTAAAGGCAGATGAATGAAAACTGATTTTTGCAGCATTAAAAAAAGAGAAACCTTTATTCCCTTTGGTTGTTTAGAGAGTTTACCAAATATAAACCAGTGCGGCATACTTTTCTTGCATCTGCCAACCTGTATCAAATGAAATTTAAAAGAATAAAATGCTTCTTCGTAGTTGTGTAATTGTCATTTTCACAGTGTCGCTTCTTGGTGAAATTATGAGCACAAGAGACGGACATTGGAGTTATTCGTGGGAGGGTAGACCACCCAAACCTCAGATGCTGGGAAGGGAAGAGAGTAATAGGGGATTTTTTCCATATACCCCTTCTTCCAATAGCCAGGAGTGTGAGGGAATAGATAGAATAGAGAATCTGAACTTGTTACAACAAAGCAGTGGTGGAGGCAGAGAGATGAAAAATTTCCTTATAGCAGCAAGAGAGAATTTGGCTTCAAGTTTATCATAATCCTGTTAGCCTGATGTGAAAGATGAAGCCCCCAAGAAGGTTCCATGGCAGGACGGTAGTATGTCATCCTCTCCATTCCCAGCAGCTGCAAATCTGGTGTGTGGGAACTGTTCATCTGGTATTTTCTCTGGGTCTTGCTAGTGGGGTTCACCACGTACCTTTTATTGCTAGGAGGTTTAATCTCTGATTAGTAGGTTTCATACATTTTTCCAGCCTTGGTTGCATAAAAAATTGTTGAAGCAAAGTTACACTGCAAATATAATTGTATATTATGTTTTCTAGCAGCTTTCTTTCTTTGTCTCATGGATTATAGTGTGAACGTTTTACAAAATCCACTGAAGGAGAAAAATCACAATTATCCTATTGCTAATCCACAGGTGTGGTTGGATTTACACCAAAATAACTAGAAAGATGTATGGATGCTAAAGAATTCTGATAACCTAATGAAGGGATAGTGTAATTCATACTTCCTGTGACTTGGGTTTGGTTATTCTGTCTCCAGTAGGGTAAGAATACAAAGTATAATGAATACTGTTGCATATTTGAGGAACTGGAGTTCCACAAATATTCTGTATGTTCTTCTGTGGGGAAATATGTGCCTGTTACTTTTGCCTATTATAGTATTCTAAAAAAACCCCTAAAAACAGAAGCAGGTAACAAACGAACAACATAACGGCCATACTGGGTCAGACCAATGGTCCATCTAGCCCAGTAACCTGTCTTCCAACAGTGGCCAGTGCCACGTGCCCCAGAGAGAATGAACAGAGCATGGCAATTATCGAATGATCCAACCACTGTCGTCTAGTCCTGACATCTAGTAGTCAGTGTCTTAGGGACAGCCAGCGCATGGGATTGCATCCCTGACCATCTTGGCTAATAGCCATTGATGGACCTTTACTCCATGAATTTACCTAATTCTTTTTAGAACCCACTTATAATTTTGGCCTTCACAAACTCCCCTGGCAACAAATTCCACATGCTGACTGTGTGGTGTGTGAAGAAGTACTTCCAAAGGCACAAAATGAGCTCAAACTAGCTATGGGAATAAAGGGAAACAAGAAGACTTTTTATCAATATGTTAGAAGCAAGAGGAAGACCAAGCACAGGGTAGGCCCACTGCTCAGTGAAGGAGAAAAAGTAACAGGAAACTTGAAAATGGCAGAGATGCTTAATGACTTCTTTGTTTCGGTCTTCACTGAGAAGTCTGAAGGAATGTCTAACATAGTGAATGCTTATGGGAAGGGGGTAGGTTTAGAAGATAAGATAAAAAAAGAGCAAGTTAAAAATCACTTAGAAAAGTTAGATGCCTGCAAGTCACCAGAGCCTGATGAAATGCATCCAAGAATACTCAGAGTTAATAGTGGAGGTATCTGAGCCTCTAGCTATTATCTTTGGAAAGTCATGGGAGACGTGAGAGATTCCAGAAGACTAGAAAAGGGCAAGTATAGTGCCCATCTATAAAAAGGGAAATAAAAACAACCTAGGAAACTACAGACCAGTTAGTTTAACTTTCTATGCAAGGGAAGATAATGGAGCAAGTAATTAAAGAAGTCATCTGCAAACACTTCTAAGGTAGTAAGGTGATAGGGAATAGCCAGCATGGATTTGTAAAGAACAAATCGTGTCAAACCAATCTGATAGCTTTCTTTGATAGGATAACGAGTCTTGTGGATAAGGGAGAAGCGGTGGATGTGGTATACCTAGACTTTAGTAAGGCATTTGTTACGGTCTCGCATGATATCCTTATCGATAAACTAGACAAATACAATTTAGATGGGGCTACTATAAGGTGGGTTCATAACTGGCTGGATAACCGTATTCAGAGAGTAGTTATTAATGGCTCCCAATCCTGCTGAAAAGGTATAACAAGTGGGGTACCGCAGGGGTCTGTTTTGGGACTGGCTCTGTTCAATATCTTCATCAACGACTTAGATGATGGCATAGAAAGTATGCTTATTAAGTTTGCGGACGATACAAACTGGGAGGGATTGCAACTGCTTTGGAGGACAGGGTCAAAATTCAAAATGATCTGAACAAATTGGAGAAATGGTCTGAGGTAAACTGGATGAAGTTCAATAAAGACAAATGCAAAAGCTCCACTTAGGGCTTGGCTACACTGGAGAGTTGCAGCGCTGTGGGTGGGTTTACAGCGCTGCAACTTACTCACCATCCACACTTGCAAGCCACATACAGTACTGCATCTCCCTGGCTGCAGTGCTGGCTGTACTCCTGCTCTGCCTGGGGTATAAGGATTGCAGCGCTGGTGATGCAGCGCTGCTCCGCAAGTGTGGCCACCAAAAGCGCTGTAATTGGCCTCCGAGGTATTCGGAGGTATCCCAGAATGCCTGTTCAGCCACTCTGCTGTTTTGTTGTGAACTCCGGGCTCCTGGAGCTGCTTATCTAAAAAACAAACACAGCTTGTTTGTTCGAGCAGAGGCAGGCAGGGGGATTCCTTTGGAATGTTCACAGTTTGCTTGAGGAGAGAAGCAACACGGGGGGGGGGAGGAGTCCGTTTTGGAGCATCTGCTTATCTGGTCTGAAGGCTATTTGCATTTAGTGAATAAGAGGGGTGGGGGAAGCGGTCCAAACTTTTAAAATGATTGAAGGTTGGTGCTGTGTATCTTCCAGTCCTTACAACTTGCAAGGCAGGGAGCTGACACAGTATCAGCTCCAAAAATCCACTCTCTCTGTCTCCCCCACGCTCCCTGTCACACTCCATCCCACCCCTCTCTTTTGAAAAGCATGTTGCAGCCACTTGAACGCTGGGATAGCTGCCCATAATGCACCACTCCCAACAGCGCTGCAAATGTGGCCACACTGCAGCGCTGGTAGCTGTCAGTGTGGCCACACTGCAGCGCTTTCCCTGCACAACTGTACAAAGACAGCTGTAACTCCCAGCGCTGTACAGCTGTAAGTGTAGCCATACCCTTAGGAAGGAACAATCAGTTTCACACATACAGAATGGGAAGAGACTGTCTAGGAAGGAGTATGGCAGAAAGAGATCTAATGGTCGTAGTGGACCACAAGCTAAATATGAGTCAACAGTGTGATACTGTTGCAAAAAAAGCAAACGTGATTCTGGGGTGCATTAACAGGTGTGTTGTAAACAAGACACGAGAAGTCATTCTTCCGCTCTACTCTGCTCTGGTTAGGCCTCAACTGGAGTATTGTGTCCAGTTCTGGGCACCGCATTTCAAGAAGGATGTGGAGAAATTGGAGAGGGTCCAGAGAAGAGCAACAAGAATGATTAAAGATCTTGAGAACATGACCTATGAAGGAAGGCTGAAAGAATTGGGTTTGTTTAGTTTGGAAAAGAGAAGACTGAGAGGGGCCATGATAGCAGTTTTCAGGTATCTAAAAGGGTGTCATCAGGAGGAGGGAGAAAACTTGTTCACCTTAGCCTCTAATGATAGAACAAGAAGCAATGGGCTTAAACTGCAGCAAGGGAGATTTAGGTTGGACATTAGGAAAAAGTTCCTAACTGTCAGGGTAGTTAAACACTGGAATAAATTGGCTAGGGAGGTTGTGGAATCTCCATCTCTGGAGATATTTAAGAGTAGGTTAGATAAATGTCTGTCGGGGATGGTCTAGACAGTACTTGGTCCTGCCATGAGGGCAGGGGACTGGACTCGATGACCTCTCGAGGTCCCTTCCAGTCCTAGAGTCTATGAATCTTTTGTTTGTTTTTAAATCTGCTGCCTATTAATTTCATTAGGTGACCCCTGGTTCTTGTGTTATATGAAAGGATAAATAACACTTCCTTATTCACTTTCTCCACACCATTCATGATTTTATAGACCTCTGTCATATCTCCCCCTTAGTCTCTTTCCAAGCTTAATGGTCCTAGTCTTTTTAATCTTTCCTTATATGGAAGCTGTTCCATACCCTTAATCATTTTTTGTTGCCCTCTCTCCATTCTGAAAACTGGCTGGTGCATCAATCTTAAATAAAAACATGGTGGTATTTTGCATTTGGCAGTGGATTAAGTTCATTCATGATCTTGATTTGAACCATGGGCTTCCCATACTATAAAGAATTAATGTGCATACATTGCTAATTTTGAGCCATGATACTTTCTATGCTTCTCTTTTAGATTATTTTGTGTAACTTGGAACACCTAATGTCTGTTTTTTGTATTAAAAAAAAAGGTTTGTGGGTATGCTTAGAAGATTTTTTATTTCTTCCATCTGAAGCCCCCATATCATTAATGGAGGCTTGAGATTTTTTTCCTTATGTGGAACCTGTCAATAGCTGAATTTGCCTATGATTTAGTGTTAAATGTAGAGGACTCTTTCTCCCCCATTACTGTACCCTGCTGGCCCGTAAGTGCAATAAAAAAAAACAAACCCAACAAGAATTTTACTAGGATCTTCTCCATGACACTTTAGAACACTATTTGCTAGGAAAATGGACTAACTTTATCCATTTTTTTATATTTTAAAAAATAAATACTGTCCTATAAATAAATTCTAAACTTTTCCTCTTTCAGGAACACCATTTACAACGAGCTATTTCGGCACAGCAAGTCTTTAGAGAAAAGAAAGAGAGCATGGTTATCCCAGTTCCTGAGGCAGAGAGCAATGTCAACTATTACAATCGCCTGTACAAAGGAGAGTTTAAACAGCCAAAGCAGTTCATTCACATTCAACGTAAGTTCATGGATATGTTGTTTTGTCTTCCTTTAAGTTAACTTGGGAAAGTTCTTAATGATTGCAGAGGCAAAATTATAAAAGTATTCATAGGATAGGTGGAAGGACCCCCCCCAAAAACCTGGTAATAGTTAAAGTAGCTAAGTCCTTATTTCTTCTTTGAAGTAGCCAGGAGGGATTTGGGGATTGAGGGAGAGAGGCAAGTATTATTTGTAGGGCCGGCTTGTGGATTCCCATATTGACGTTTTGTATGTGTTTAAGATAGACGGTAACCAGAGGCCAAATCCCACTAGTTATCTGTTGTGTTGATCGCTCCATCATAGAATCCATTTGATTTCCTAACTCTGAGATAGAATAACTGAAGGAGCCATACTAAAAGTTGTCTGTGATTGTTTTTTGTCATCAGTTTTTGATGCTGTGGTTCCTGAGTGACCCTTATCTCTACTCGCAGATCACCTTAGCAAGAAGATAGATTAAATAGGAGAATATCTGTAGTGGAAATCACTGTATCTGGTCACCTGATTGTAGCATGAAAAGTTTTTGAAACTTTATGCTGAGTTTGTGTTGGAGGTAAAGAATGGGCTCTTCACTGTAGTGTATGTGAAGTTCTAACTTGCAGAAATATTCTGGGCTATAGGTAATTTTGGTGAATATGTGTAGGTTTTGCAAAAATGTAGAATCACGTATTTATTACTGCAAAGAATTTTCAATTTGTCATACCTGAGACTGCCCTGATTTGGATGGGATTGACTGCCTGTGTGGTAATAGATGCATTTTAGGGGGAAACAAATGTAAGGTCACTGTTTGCTGTGTTGTTGAATAGTCATGTTCTCTGAGGTATTTAGGTTGGCAGTTTGTAAACTGGACTCATCCCACTTGTATTATTGTAAACTCTTTGGGCATAGACCATTTTTAGGTTCCGTGTTTGTACAACACTTAGTAAGTGGGGTGCTAGTCTGTGACTGGGGCTCCTTGTCACTACCACACTACAAATAAATCAAAATAATAATAAAATCTTGTGGTAAGACACTGGGTCTACTTATTGGTGGAAATTATCAATGCCTTTCTGGGAGGCAAGAAACCAAGCACTTTTCAAATGGTTGATTAAGTCCATACTCAAGAAATCCTTTCTCGCCACTGATTTCCTTGCTGGTTATCACCCTGACCCTCTTTTTATTTGAAAAAAAAAAAAAATTGGAAGGATTTATTGGCAAAGTTACGTTGAAGTATCTTGGATAATACAGGAGTCCTCTGATCTCTTTGACTCCATTTGTTAGGCTTGTTTATGATACATGCTATGTTGATTTTGTTGATCTGCATCCTGTGCCAGATATAGATGCTCTATTGATTCTTTGTGTTTATTCTTTAAAGATGTTTCAGCCTCCATGAATCTGTTGTTTACAAGGTGTCATTGAGCTGTCTATGGATATAGATGGAGACAGACTTATCTGAATGTCTGAGTGGTGTATTTTCTTGTCTTTCCTAGTATTTTTCCAAAATTGGGAGTTGTATGAAGGTGCGTTGACTGAAGCTCCCTTTTGGATAAGACAGAGATGATGTTAGTAGTGTGAGGAAGCAACCAAAGGAAATAGTATCAATAAAATTATTTTGGCTTAAATAAAATTAAATTAAATCAAATCAAATCACATGCCTAACCAAAATAGTTATATTGATAGAAAAACTGTTCATAGACTATCCTTATTGCAAGGGGCTGCTACTCAGATCCATATGGTTTACACTGTCAGCAAGCAGTTCACAAAAGAGAGTCAAAGTTAATTTTTCTGATTTGTTAACTGTATCAACATTAACCAATTAATATTTTTATTTTAAGTAGAAATCCATTCATATTGCAATTACTCTTCTGATAGTGAATTATGGTTTAATAAATCTTGGGCTGTGACTTAGTTTGGATAGGATGAACAGACTAAGGTCATGTCTAGGCTACGGGCACTATAGCTACTTCTCTGTAATCCTGTAGCGTAGATGCAGAATACAGCATTAAGGTGTGTGGTTTTTTTGTTGCTATGGGAACTCTGCCTCCCTGAGCAACAGCAGCTTATTGATAGAAGCATTCTTCTGTTGACTTATCTGCATCTATACTGGAGGTTAGGTCGACATAGCTATGTGGTTCAGAGACGTGGATTTTTCACTCCCCTGAGTGCTGTAGTTATGTCTGTTGATTCAAGTTTTAAGTGTATACCAGGCCTAAATGTAAAAGAGAATCAGTGGTAAAAAACAACATTAATGCAGAGTTAAGGTTGTTTGGTGGTATGTTGTCTCCTTGCAGAATGCTGAGTTGAGCAAAACTCAAACTTTTAAAAGCTAGGCAATGCACCAACATACCCTCTTAATACACACAGTTTTATTCTGCCAATGCCCCAGCGGCTGAAATGTGCCATCTCCTTTTACAAAGTATTTTGTCTCACCCGCAGGATTCCACATAACACTATTAAAGAACAAACAGGAGGAGGAGGGGGGAAAAAAGATTGCCCATGCCACTTTTCCTTTGGAGTTTTTAATAGCCAGTGGGAATTATATGCATACACTACAGGTGTAGTCAGTGTGTTAGGGTTACCAGCACTAAATGTGAGAGGTAGTAATTGGACCTGCTTGCTAAGGGGGTGTTTGTGAGATGAGGACGTGTGGATCTAGGTTTCCTTTTGTATGTCAGCAAAAGGAACAGCTGCATGTGTACCTTCAGGATCCAGCATGCATCATTTCAGTGCAGAGTTATGCACATTTATATAATTAGGGCACAGAGGTTTTATTATAAAGAGTTTTGTCCATAGTGAGCTGGGGTATGAGAGCAGCCTGAGCATTTATTAGCTGCATGCACTCCAGGTAAAACAAATGTGGTCAGTATCAGGTGTTGCTGAACTAAATGGTGCCAATAGTAGTTAGCTCTGCTTGGTAGAGGTGTGTTTGTGAGATCTGTGGATTACTTTGAGGAGTGTGACAGAGCTATGGTTGTGATATGAGGAATTCTATGTTTTGCACCCTCTCATGTATGAGGAAAGGAAATAGGTGTCTTTTAGGATGTAGTATTCATAATTTCTATACAGCATTGTGGAGATTGCCAGTGGTGGGGCTTTTGTTACAAAGAATATTGTCATTAGTGAGGTGACATATGAAATAATTCTAATGCTTTAATGATGGTTAAGTGAACACATAGGTTGAGATATCTACCTTTTGAGCTAAGTGTTATTCCCAAATGCATAGACATACACACATACGCACACAAGCTTTGCTTGAGCTAGTATGCTAAAAATATCAGTATAGCACTGGAGTAGCACGAGTGGTGGCTTTTGCTAGTTGCCAGAGTACAAACCCCCTGGACTCCACTGGGTATATACTCGGGAGGATAGCTCAAATCACTGCCTTTGCTGCTCTGGCTATGCTGCTGTTTTTTAGTGTGCTAGCTCGAGCAGAGCTAGCATCGGTACGTCTATGTTAGCTAGGAGTCACACCTCCCAGCTCAAATGTAGATGTATCCTCAGGGTAAAGGAG
Organism: Gopherus flavomarginatus; assembly: GCF_025201925.1. NCBI lineage: Eukaryota > Metazoa > Chordata > Testudines > Testudinidae > Gopherus > Gopherus flavomarginatus. Next base: position 56,382,871 of record NC_066626.1, on the reverse strand, counting down.
TTGTAAAAGATTGCAAAGTGACTCTTATACATATGGTATTCTAAAATTTTTCTGTGGATTTGGCTAAGTATGTGAGTGTATGCCAGGATCCGAATCTTGTAGCGAGAGGGATAGTGTGAGTATGTGCATATTGAAGCATTGCTCAGAGACGATAAAAAGAAGGTGCCTGGGAAACCTTTCTTTTTCCTTTTGTCCTTTAATAGTGTTAGATGGAACCTTGTGGGTGAGAGTAAATAGGTTGTAGAAGATGAAGAGATGGTACATTTCAGCAGCTTGGGGGTTGGCAGAGTAAAGGGCATGTGTTAATGAGACATATTGGGACATTGCTGAAAGAGGACAGAGTTAAGGCAACCGTAACTCTGCATTTCCTGATTTTTCAGAAGTTTGAGCTTTATGCAACTCAGCGTTCTGCAGTGGAAAGCTATACCACCAAGCAATCTTAACTGTGCATTAACATACTTTTTGCCATTGAATTTATGAGTTTTTTTTTAACAGGCATAGATATGTTGATGTTTGGAGTTAGTAATCATTTAGGCAAGTGTACATATAATATCTTGCAATTAGCAAACTCAGCCAGTGCCACTCCTCTCTCCCCCTTGCGTACAAGCACTCCACTCTCTTTGCTTTCAGACCTCCCCAGACATGCCTCCCCAGACGTGCCTCCCCAGACATGCCACCTTGTCCTTCCTCCAAGCTGGCCTCATCTCCACTATTGTACTCACACCTCCCCCTACCAAGCAAGTGACAAATTTTCTTTGAAATCTTCACTCTCCGATATACAGTATTTCTGTTGCCATTATTCTCTTATACCTCCCATTCTATAATCAACTCACATATAGTACCTGGAGTGAAAGACAGCTGTATAACAGAGAAATAGTGTTCCTGAAAGACAGCTGTATAACAGAGAAATAGCGTTCCTGGTTTTGTTTCACAGTGGTTGGAGGGTGCTGTTTGTGACAGGGTTGGCGTGGGTTTCCATTCCAAAGGACTGGTAGTTAGACCCCTGTCCAATAAATGTATCCCATCTCTGAGAAACACTGAGGTTTCAGAGCTAGTAATGTTTCACTGCCATACAGTACATCGTTTCCAGTCAGCCACGAACCCTCCAGTTTCCCAATTAATGGTCTTCCAATACGTAGTTAGCTTTCATGCAGTGTTGGGGTGCACTGGCAGAACTGTGGGGTGCAGGGGGGTTCGGTGCATAGGCAAGGTTGAGGGTGCCATGCCTCCCTCACCTGAGCCCCAACCTCTTTCCTTCCCTACCCTCCATCTCCATTAACCACCCTGTTGAAAAATCCACATCCCTGAGTGACATAGTAGAGTTGACCTAACCCCCAGTGTAGACAGTGCTAAATTGATAAAATAATTATTCCATCAACCTAGCTACTGTTTCTCTCTAGGAAGTGGATTACCTACTTCAGCTACCCTGACATCTCTTGTGAAAATAATACAGCAGGGCACAGATTATCCAAGAAGTTCTTGGAACATATTGGAGACATCTTTTTATTACAGAAGGTGACTGGGGAGAGGCTATTCTGGATTTGATTCTGACAAACAGGGAGGAACTAGTTGAGAATCTGAAGGTAGAAGGCGCTTGGATGAAAGTGATCATGTAATGATAGCTTTCATGACTCTAAGGAACAATAGGAGAGAAAACAGCAGAATAAAGAAAATGGACTTCAAGAAGGCAGACTTGAGCAAACTGGTAGGTTAGATCTCATGGGAAGTAAATTTAAGCGAAAAAAGAGTTCAGGAGAGCTGGTAGTTTTTTAGACACATTATTAGAGGCACAAGAGCAAACTATCCCAGTGCGTAGGAAAGATAGGAAAAATGATGAGACCACCCTGGCTCAATCAGGAAATCTTCAATGACCTGAATCTCAAAAAAGAGTCATACAAAAAGTAGAAACTATGTCAAATTATGAAGGATGAATATAAAAAAAAAAAAACAACACAAGCATGTAGGGTCAAAATTAAAAAGGCCAAGGCACAAAACGAGATTAAACTAGCTAGGAATATAAAAGTTAACAAGAAAGCATTTTACAAAGATGTGAGAAACAAAAGGAAGACCAAGGAGTGGTTAGGCCCATTCCTGGATTAGGAGGGAAAGACAGTAACAGAAAATGCCATAATGGCACCAAAAAAGGTAGCAGAGATTGTATGACTACATAGGGAACATCATTGTTAATAGGATAGGATCTGAGGCTGAAATAGGGAAAGAATAAGTTAGATGCCTTCAAGTCAGCAGACCATGATGAAATACATCCTAGATTACTTAAGGAACTGGCTTAAGAGATCTTCGAACCATTAGAAATTATTTTGAGAAGGGGAGAGACCCCAAAGGATTGGAAAAAGGCAAATATAGTACTTATCTGTAAAAAGGGGAATAAGGATACCCTAGGTAATTATAGACCAGTCAGCTTAACGTTGGTACCTGGAAAGATAATGAATCAAACAATTACCATATATACTCATTCATAAGCTGGTTTTTTTTTTAATAAAAAAGGGATGCACCAGAGAAGGGGGTCGGCTTATGAACAGGTATAGAGAGGGAGAGGTGGGACACAGCTCCTTCCCCCCAACAAAGGGAGCAAGGAGAGGCAGCACAGCCAGCAGACACACAAGGGAAGAGGTGGGGCCAGAGTCTCTCTTTTTCTTGCCACGCTGCTCTTCCCCCAGCCTCCAAAGCAGCTGCAGCTCTGGGGCTGTCAGGCTGCAGCAGTGCCACTCAGCCCTGCCCCCCAGAACACACTGCGGCCGTGCCACCTGGCCCAGCCCGCTGGAACATGCTGCAGCTGTGCTGCCTGGTCTGGCCTGACAGAGCAGGCTGCGGCCACACTACTCAGCCTACTGGAGCAGCTCCAGCCAAGCCAGAGGCCTGGTCTACACAGGGGGTTGGGGGTGTCGATGTAAGATACGCAACTTCAGCTATGGGAATACCGTAGCTGAAGTCGATGTATCTTATTCTGACTTACCTCCCATCCTCGTGGCGCAGGATTGATGGCTGCCGCTCCCATTGACTCCGCTACTGCTGCTCGCTCTGGTGGAGTTCTGGAGTCAACGGGGAGCACGTTCGGGGATCGATATATCATGTCTTGATGAGATGCGATATGTTGATCCCTGATAAATCGATCCCCCCCCCGATATGGCTGGTAGCCTGGACGTACCCAGAGACATCCTCCCCAGATAAAGTGGGAAGGGATGGGACGGGGAGAGTGTGGGGGTCCCGGGTTAGGGGTGGGGTCATGTATGGGGTGGTCACAGGGGTTACTCCTCTGACTCCTAGCTTCTGCCCCCCCACCCTCCAAAGTTTCCCCACCAATTGCTGTCCTGGCGGGTAAGCAGCTGGCACACCAGGACACTTTGTTTACTTAGGTTTACCTCCATGCTTGAGGTAAACAAACCATCTCAGCCCACCAGTGGCTTATCCTGATGGCCCAGGAGCCAAAGTTTGCTGACCTCTGAATTATAGGGTCGGCTTATGAACGGGTTATAAAAATTTTCCATTTTTACTTATTCGTCTTGGTGGGGATTGGCTTATAAACGAACCGGCTTGATCGAGTACATACAGTAATTTGTAAGCATTTACAAGAAAATAAGGTAATTAACAGCATGGATTTATCAAGAACAAATCATGTCAAACCAAGCTAATATCCTTCTTTGACAGGGTAACGAGCATTGTGGATGGGGGGGAAGCAGTGGATTACTTTAGTGCGGCTTTTGACACTGTCACACCTGACCTGTTTATAAAAAAATACAAAACCTAGAGAAATATATCCTAGATGAAGCTACTGTAAGGTAGGTGCACAACTGGCTGGAAAAGAGTAGTCAGAGTAGTTATCAATAGTTCACAATTGAGCAGGAAAAGCATATCAAGTTGGGGTCATGCATGGATCTGTCCTGAGTCTATATCTTTATCAGTGACTTGGATAATGGTATAGAGTGTACACTTATAAAGTTTGTGGACAAATCCAATGTGGGAGGGATTGCAGGCACATTGGAGGGTAGGTTTAGAATTCAAAATGATCTTGACAAACTGGAGAAAAGGTCTAAATAAAATAGGATGAAGTTCAGTAAGGACAAAGGCGAAGTACTATACTTGGAAGGAATAATCAGTTGCACAAATACATGTTGGGAAATGACTTCCTAGGAAGAAAACTGCAGAAAAGGATCTGGGGGTATAGTGAATCACAAACTAAATGAATCAACAGACTAATACTGTTGCAAAAAAACTGAACGTCATCCTGGATGTATTAACAAGAGTATTGTAAACAACGCACAAGAAGTAATTTTTCCGCTCTACTTTGCACTGATAAATCCTCAACTGGAGTGTTGTGCCCAATTCTGGGCACCACGCTTTGAGAAAGATGTGGACAAATTGGACTAGAGAAGAGCAACAAAAATGAGTAAAGGTCTAGAAAACATGACCTGCAAGGAAAGACTGAAAAAACTGGGTTTGTTTAGTCTGGAGAAGACAAGACTGAGGGGGCATAAGTGTTCAAATACATAAAAGGTTGTTATAAAGAGGAGGGGTGATAAATTGTTCTCCTTAACCACTGAGGTCAGGACAAAAAGTAATGGGCTTAAGTTGCAGCAAGGGAGAGTTAGGTTAGATATTAGGAAAGACTTCCCAACTGTAAGGGCAGTTAAGCACTGGAACAAATTACCTAGGGAGGTTGTGAAATCTTTGTCATTGGAGGTTTTTAAGAACAATTTAGACAAATGCCTGTCAGTGAAGGTCTAGATAATACTTAGCTCAGCTTTGGTACTGGAGACTGTACTAGATGACTAAGTGAGTTTCCTTCCAGTCCTATATGTCTCTGATTCTATGAACAACCTTGAATAAATCTCAACAGATTGACACCGTTTTGATCGACATCACACAGACTGATCTCTCCTTGGGCAGAGTGGGAAGGAGGTGGCACCTGGAAAGTGTTTTAAAAATGGCAGGTGATGGTGGGGTTCATCTCTCAAGAACCCATAGCACCAATGATTGTTTCACTAAGCCTACCCTGCACCCTTCTAAGGCATACCAGATTTCAAAGAAATCTGACTAAGCATGTTGATGTTTGATGATTTAGAAAGATACTAAGATGTAAACTTAATTGTAGTGGCACTCTTACATCGCTATTATGTCTTTGTTTAGATCAGGGGTCGGCAACCTGCGGCATGCGTGCCAAACACCGCACGGAAGCCGATTTTGAGCGGCACGCAGCTGCCTGCCGCGGTCCCAGTGCCACTTAGCCCCCCCGCAGGCAGTTCTCCCCTGCGGGGGCAGGAGGCAGATGTTTGGTTCTGTGGCAGCCAAGCTTCCCCCTCCCCGGCTGCTTCCCCCAGCGTGGTGCTTTTCTGACCCGCCCCCTCTTCTTCCCTGCTCCAATCAGCTGCTGGCCCTAGCAAGTAGGAGAGGGAAGAGCGGCAGCGTGCACACAGCTCCGTACAGGACGCAGAGAGAGGTAGGGACGAAGCCTTGGGGGAAGGGGTGGAACAGGGCATATCCCTTCCAGCCCTCTGCCCTGAGCGACTCAGGGCAGGGGGCTGGGAGCACCCTCACGAGCCGAACACCCCAGCCCCATACCTTGACACCCTCCCCCACACACTCAGCCTTCTGCCCTGCACCTCCCACACACCCTAGCCTTCTGCCATGAAGCCCCCCACCCCAACACACTCAGCTTTCTTCCCTGCACCTCCCACACACCCCAGCCCTCTGCCCTGAACCCCCCCCACACGCAGCCCTCTGCCCTGACCCTTGACCCCCCCACACCCAGCCTTCTGCCCTGCATCCCCACAGCCCCATCCCTCTGCCCTGAACCCCCCCACCCAGCTGTCTGCCCTGACCCTTGACCCCCCCACACACACCCAGCCTTCTGCCCTGCATCCCCACAGCCCCATCCCTCTGCCCTGAACCCCCCCCAGCCCTGTGCCCTGACCCTTGACCCCCCACACACACCCAGCCTTCTGCCCTACACCCCCCACACACCCAGCCTTCTGCCCTGATCCCTGAACTGCTCCCACCCCAGCCCTCTGCCCTGACCCCTGAAACCTTCCCCCCCCCCCCCCCCCGGGTCTGGGGTCCCACCGCAGGCCCTGCTCAGCCTACTGCCGGCCTAGGTGAACAGAACCCCAGGCTGGCAGCGAGCTGAGCAGGCCAGCGGCGTAAGATCAGCATTTTAATTTAATTTTAAATGACACTGCTTAAACATTTTGAAAACCTTGTTTACTTTACGTACAATAGTTTAGTTATATAATATAGACTTATAGAAAGAGACCTTCTAAAAATGTTAATGTTTATTACTGGCACGCCAAACCTTAAATCAGAGTGAATAAAGGACTACTCGGCTCGGCGCTTCTGAAAGGTTGCCGACCCCTGGTTTAGATATTAATGTTTTGAACAGTAAAGATGTAGAAAGGAATATAGTCTTAATATAATTCTTTGGTCTAGAATCAGTATTCTAAAAGTGGATAATCTAATTTGTATATTGTGTAAAACATGAATCTATTAAAATTAGAAGGCAAGGGTTTTTACTAAATTTCTGCCCCTAGGCTCACTGTGTTAAGTATAATCAATTACTTTTAGCACAATAGAAGTAAGATCCCTTTTGTTAATTTCTGATTCGTTGGTATGAGAAAAGATATTCTGGTACAATAGCATTTCTTTCCCAGCAACCTCAGTTTATTTTTAAAATAAAATAAAGGCATTTCAAAAGTAGATTCTAACTGAGCCCACAAAATTTTAAATCCATTGCAATTAATCTATTACCAAAAAACCTATTAATGTGATTAAGACCATGTTAAGGCATATTTTTAGATCCCCCTCATTAAGTGTACTGAACAAATCAGTATTTTCTTTTTTTTCTTGCAAGTACAGTACTCCTTCCCCAAATTAAAAATAAATGAAACATTTAGACTAGGGCTGTCAAACGATTTAAAAAAATTAATTGCACTATTAAAGAATAACAGAATAGCATGTATTTAAACATTTTTTAATGTTTTCTACATTTTAAAATATATTGATTTCAATTACAACACAGAATACAAAGTGTACAGTGCTCACTTTATATGATTATTTTTATTACAAATATTTGCACAGTAAAAAACAAAAGAAATAGTATTTTTCAATTAATCTAATACAAGTATTGTAGAACTATCTCTTTATCATGAAAGTTGAACTTATAAATGTAGACTTATGTACAAAAACATATCTGTATTCAAAAATAAAACAATGTAAATCTTTAGAAGCTACAAGTCCATTCAGTCCTACTTCTTTTGCAGCCAGTCACTAAGACAAACAAGGTTGTTTACATTTGCAGGAGATAATGCTACCTGCTGCTTGTTTACAATGTGACCTGAAAGTGTTAACAGGTGTTTGCATGGCACTGTTGTAGCCCTCATTGCAAGATATTTACGTGCCAGATGCGCTAAAGATTCATACGTCCCTTCAAGCTTCAACCACCCTTCCAGAGGACATGCCAATGATGGGTTCTGCTCGATAATGATCCAAATCAGTGCAGACCGATGCAAATTCATTTTCATTATCTGAGTCAGATGCCATCAGCAGAAGGTTGATTTTCTTTTTTAGCGGTTCAGTTCTCTAGTTTCCGCATCGGAGTGTTGGTCTTTTAAGACTTCTGAAAGCATGCTCCACACCTCACCCCACTCAGATTTTGGAAGGCACTTCAGAATCTTAAACATTGGGTTGAGTGCTGTAGCTATCTTTAGAAATCTCACATTAATATCTTCTTTGCGTTTTGTCAAATCAGAAGTGAAAGCGTTCTTAAAACAAATAACATGCTGTGGCATCATCCAAGATTGTTATAACATGAAATATATAGCAGAATGTGGGTAAAACAGAGCAGGAGACATGCAATTCTCCCCCAAGGAGTTCAGTCATAAATGTAATGAACACTTTTTTTTTTTTTAACAAGCATCATCAGCATGGAAGCATGACCTCTGGAATGATGGCCAAACCATGAATATAGCATACAAATGTTTATTATTGCTGGCTACAAAAGTTCCATGCAAATGCCTGTTCTCACTGTCAGGTGACATTGTAAATAAGAAGCGGGCAGCATTATGTCCCATAAATATAAACAAACTTGTTTGTCTTAGCGATTGGCTGCACAAGAAATAGGACTGAATGGATTTGTAGACTCTAATGTTTTACATTGTTTTTTGAGTGCAGTTGTGTAACAAAATAAATCTACATTTGCAAGTTGCACTTTTATGATAGAGATTGCACTTCAGTACTTGTATGAGGTGAATTGAAAAACACTATCTTTATCATTTTTACAGTGAAAATATTTGTAGTAATAATAATGTAAAGTGAGCACTGTACACTTGGTATTATGTGTTGTAATAGAAATCAATATATTTGAAAATGTAGAAAAACATCAAAAATATTTAATAAATTTCAGTTGATATTCTATTGTTTAACGAAGCGATTAATCACAATTTTTTATCTCAGTTAATTTTTTTTGAATTAATCACGTGAGTTGACTGCGATTAATCGACAGCCCTAATTTAGACCTGAGCATAATCTGCCCCAACGGTTCAAAATGTATACATCAGCCCTCTCTCCCCCCCCCCCCCCAAGAAATTGCATCTTAAAAATCATAAGATTATAAAATTGTTATTCTTTTATTTGCTTTCTGATGTCTGAACCATTAGTTTGTTTGTTCTGGTTTTTTTTCTGCATCCATGAGGGCTGCACGCTTCTTTAATGAGAGTTGAGAGTCTCATGTAAACCATACATCTCCAGGGGCTAGGTATTTAAGGGAAAACATAAAATACCACAGCACTCATGATAAAATTTCTGGAGTTGGCAACACTGAAAACATGGCTTTTTTCCCCCCTCCAACAACTCTAGACCCAGCTAATTCGCAGTAGAAATTTCCTCCACATCTTTTACGAATTCTTCCAAAACTTTAATACATATTTCAGATAATGAAATCTTGGTAATATGAAGTGTCACCACTGAAGTTCTAAAGCTCTAAACAGGAAAGACTGCTGGCTTTTTATTTAAACTGTTTTTATTTTAGTGTGGATGAATGAAGGTGCAGGTTTGCATGATTTTATAAGTACCATTTTCCATAATATTTTACCAATTCATAGTTCTGTTTTCATCTTTTCAGTCTATGAACTTTGATGGATTCCTATAGACTTTCTTTGAGAAACTAGGATCTAGTGTTGTGAACTGTAACATCCTCAAGTCTTTTTCTAAGTAATAAATTCTATTGATTATCAGATTTCCATCTGAATGAAATCTTGTGTAAACTTTTGACACACATCATGGAACTATTTTTAAATACAGTTTCAGTGACTCAGTACTTAATAAATAGTATTATTAATTATCATTTGTGTATTTATAGCACAGCGCCTATATTCAGTTCTGAATTAAATACTAAAGTTTGTTTGAATGGATTTCTTTCCCTAAGGTAAATAAATTTATTTTAACATAAGCCTTCAATGGTTCTACTGCAGTAATCATAAAAATTAAATGATTTGGGGAACTGAAAGACTCCTTATCCCATTTTCAACCTTTTAGGTTCCTAGTTTGAAACATTCACTAATTGAATGTTAGCACTGATTGAAGGTTCTTGCTGTCGTTAGGACTTGAATAATCTATCTGAAATGAACTGGCTTTGCTGCATTATCTACCTGATACTTGTCCTGTCTGGATTACATCTTAACTGACAAAGATTTAATATGCATGAAAGCTGAAGATATGCTCTAAGTTCTAAAGAAACAATGTTTCCAGGTCAAGCCTGGGGCATGTTATCAGGGCAGTATCATTGGGGAGGGAAGAGGAGAAGAGATTTGGTTGCTTTTTCATTCTTCCTATGCTGTACCTGTTTTTGGTGTTAGTAGTGCCTTAATTTCCATTGATATTGATCGAGCCTTTTTATAAACACGATACAAAAATTAAAAAACAAACAAACCCACAATATGTTACACACGCTAATTATCTAAGTCATCTCAGATAGGAACAATAGTCAGTTTAAAATTACATTGGAGCTCTATTTTTCATGTCCCTTGTGTCTGAGTAAGGGTTGCATCTGAAAATTATAGTAATTTAATCTTTCAGAAAAATTTGCACATGAGTTTGTCGACAGAATTTTAGCGCCACTTGACATTTTTTTGCTTTTGTGGGTTGAAGGGAGACAAGTTAAGCTGGCCTGGGTAAAATGTTAAATAACTCTGATTTTTAATGCAATTTTAAATTAGATTTTATTTTATTTTTTTCCTAGTAAATCTTATGGTGACTGATGTATAAAGTGACTCAATCTCTTAATAATTCAGCATCTGATATTAATATAACTTGGCTCTGACCTTTTCTCCTTTGCTGAATACATACTAAAGAAAAGTAGGTTTTAATTTAAATTAAATATATAAGAATATTGGAAAACATTAAAATTAACAGATAATGAGAAACTTACACACTTAAAAGACATAAGAGGTCAGCTAGTTTGAAGGGTGTTAATTTGCAGCTAAAAATGGTGATACGTTACTGTAATATCTTAATTTGGAATCCTTAACATAAATAAGTGACTTCTGTAACTAAGAGCTGTTTTTATACGTTTCTGTTTCAGCCTTTAATCTGGACAATGAGCAACCAGATTACGATATGGACTCTGAAGATGAGACGTTATTAAACAGACTCAATCGGAAGATGGAAATCAAGCCGCTACAGTTTGAAATTATGATTGACAGGCTTGAAAAAGCCAGTTCTAATCAGGTATTGCACTCTTTAAGAAATAATCGTCTCTTCTTTTACGGATAATCATTCTCATTAATGTTTCGATTTTGTTTCACTTCTATTTAATCTTTTATATGTTTTTCTTAACCTTTGAGTATCACTACTATGCTTCCCACTAGTTGTTTGAAAAACGCAACCCCAGATCCATAGTGTGTGTTCATAAAACCATAGTACTCTTCTTTATCTTGTTAGGCAGGTAGAGTCACTAAACGTTTAATTACCTAGAATGAAAATGGTAAGTGAAATAGTTTTTTGTTTTTGTTTTTAATGTCCTCATTGAACTCCAAAATTTAGTGCAATAGAAGAGGATGTCTGTCATCCTATTTTGTCAATATCAATGTTAGAGATATCAGCTTTAGTAGATTGACAGTTTTTTGCATGCACATCCTGATTTTCCTTAGCATTCCTTTTCTTTGGTCTAACTTTGGGTTTAGTGTGCGGGTGGTGGTAGTGGCCAGTGATATCCAGGAGGTCAGACTAGATGCTCTAGTGGTTCCTTTTGGCCTTAAATTCCGTTACTTTGGGGGAGGGGGGGGAAACTAACTCTTTAAATGTGTATTCTAATTTAAAAAGAAAACCAAAAAGCCCAAAACAAGCTAAACCCAGGATTTTTCTGTTGTTGCAGGCTAATCTTTAGTCGCTTTAGTTTACTTTCCAAACTTAATTCCTGATCCTGCAAATTGGGGAGCACTCTGTTTCTGTTGACTTCAGTGGAAATCGTAGAACTTCAGCTGGAGTTGAGTGCTCAGTAAATTGGCGGTGCACGTCCCTCCAGCTCTGAGTTTGGATTCTAATTGGAGCTGTGTCTTTTATAAAAATCCCTTAATGATTTACTATTTTAATGTTTTACCCTAAATATGCAAAACATGTATTAGAAATTTCTTAAATAGTTTCTCTATATTACACTACAATTAGGAAAGGTAATTCTGCGGATATTTTTGACCTTAACAATAATAAACTATATATAATCTGATGGAGTGTCAGGTGAATAAACTAATCAGTTACTGAGATAGATCTATTTCTTTTTTAAAATTTTCTTTTAAACCCTCATCTTGCAGGTTGTAGATACAGATTACTCTTCTGTTTGTAGGGCGTGTAAGACGATGTGAAGACTCACAAATCAGGAAAGGAAAAATAAAAATCCCAGTGACTGGTCACTTCATATTCCTTTTTTCAGGCATGCTTCATTTAAAAAAAATAAAACTCAAAACAAGAACAAATCAACTTAAACTACTTGGTAATAAACACATGTGACCTTTTGCACTTCAGCCAGTTGGTTGGAGAAAGAACATGCACTTCCTCTATAATTCCCTCTTTTGCACCAGCTTCTGTTTTTCTTTTATAACTCTGGTTAGATCATCACCTCTCTCATGCCAGAGTGCTTTTACACCTTGTCACGGGGATTCCAGCAAATGGGAAGTTAGGTTGGTGTTCCATTTTTGCTTAGTTGGGTAGCTCCACAAAAGGACCGAAGGAAGATTTTGGCTCCTTTTTCTCTTCAGTTAGCAACATGTCTTCATTAACCAGCCTGTTTTCTATGTTTGCCATGGATAAGATGCTTCAATGAATCTCGTAGCTAGTTAAAGATGGAGCTTCAGAAGAGGACACTCACGAGGTGCTCCTTGTGTGGTGTTGACTGTGTGTACCCTTTCCAGGGAGCAGAATGGCCTTACAGTGGTCACATCTCCTTTTTTCTACCCTTGAGTAGACAGTGGATAGGATCTCCAGCTGGTGCTGGATCTTGCTGGGAAGCTGAAGCCAACCATAGTGAGAAACATGGTAGGGAAAGGGCTGAGAAGCCCCTGTACCTTTCACAGCTGGATCTGAATACAGTTCATGCCACCTCGGTAAATTATACATCTGGGGGCTCTCTTTAGTACTACCATTAATACTCTTTGCAGGAGAGTGAAAAAGTAAGGAAGTCCAGGGAGAAAGTTTCCATAAGTTGAACAAGTATTGAGTTATGATTTTGTTCATAGAACTGGTGCAATGGGCCTGGAAGCACTCTTGTCATCTCTTAAGTGCTTTTCTGACTCTCGGGGCTCAGTTAGGAGAACTGCATGCGTCTGTTCTTGGCAACATGATCAGACACATCTCTGCCTGTGGGAATTCCCAGAGAATTTTACTGAAAGCCCTTCCAGTGCAGGAGCCCCACAGGACAGTCATCACCAGCAACACCAGTTTTTGGAATTGGGGAAAAGCCCAGGAGACATGGCCCAGGCAAGAAAGGGATGCATATGTCAGTCCTTGAGCTCAGAGCAGTGAGACTAGCATTAATGTTGTTCTAGGAGACAGTCTCCAAGCTAGTCAGTCCTTCAATTAACAAAACTAAGGTGGTCTTGTTTGTTATGTGCCAGATGCTCACCAGCAATAGAACCTGAGTCAGAGAAGATTGTTCTCTTAGAATAAATGGGGAAGAATCTCAGAGCCTTAAGAATAACAGTCCTAGTAGGAGCCCTCAATTTGCAAGCGATTAACTGAGTTGTAAAGCTATCAGTCTTGATGAGTTTGATTTGGAGGGAAATGAAGTGAATCCCCCAAGGATTGTGTTAAAAAGTAAAGGGCGATGAAGGAATATTGATTCTAGTGTCTCTTGCCTGGCCTTACAATTCAAGCTAGTTAACTGATGATCTGATCTAATCAACAAGGGCCCTCTCTTTTTGGATTTGATGTCTCCAGGGCCATTTCATTTTACTGCAGAAGGAAAACTACATTGAAAGGATTGGTGTGTGAGAAGCAAACCTTGAAACATCTGGGGCTGTCTCTCAAAGTGAGGCAGACACTTAGCTGAGATTTAGAAAGTTGACTATCTCCATGGTCCACAGTTCCAGTTGGAATACTCTTTTGGTTTGCACCAGTGCTAGGAGTTAAAAGATCAAAGTGGTGCTCTGTTCCCTATGTTCTTGGAGTTTCTTTAACTAGATTAAGGTCTGTCTCTCAGGCCATGTCTACACTTACAGTTTTGCAGCGCTGGTAGTTACAGCTGTGTTAGTACAGCTGTATAGGGCCAGTGCTGCAGAGTGGCCACACTTACAGCAACCAGCGCTGCAGTGTGGCCACATTTACAGCACTTGCAGTGCTGTTGGGAGTGGTGCATTGTGGGCAGCTATCCCACAGAGCACCTCGTCCCATTTCGGCGCTGTGGCTTGTGGGAAGGGGAAGGAAGTGTGAGTGTCTTTCCGCTTCCTGTTCCAACGCCCCGTGGTGCTTTGCTACACATTCCGAGCAGTTTGGCGGCATTGTGATTCTACAGCGCTTTTTCTGCAATTTTTGTTATAAATGGATCCTGAGCAGCTGACGACCTTATTGATGAATGTTGCCAGCACATCGCGCATGGCAGTGGAGCTATTCCTTCAGCTGCAAAGTGAGAGTGACAGTGACAGTGAGGAGTCAGACGATGATATTGAATCGCCTCACTGTGAAGACAGTAAATTGCTTGTGGCAGTAACAGACGTGCTCAGCTCCGTGGACCGGCGTGTTTGGGCTCGGGAAACCAGCACTCAGTGGTGGGATCACATCGTCTTGCAATCCTGGGATGACGAGCAGTGGCTGCAGAACTTTCGGATAGAAAAACCACTTTCATGGCACTTTGTGCTGAGCTCGCCCCTACCCTGCGGCGCAGGGACACGAGATTGAGAGCTGCCCTGCCAGTGGAGAAGCGGGTGGCTATTGCAATCTGGAAGCTGGCAACTCCAGACTGCTTCAGATCGGTGGCGAACCAGTTTGGAGTGGGAAAGTCTACCGTTGGAATGGTGCTGATGCAAGTTTGCACAGCCATTAATCGCACCCTGCTAAGAAGAACCGTGACTCTTGGGAACGTGCAGGACATTGTGGATGGCTTTGTAGAAATGGGGTTCCCTAACTGTGGAGGGGCAATAGATGGGACGCATATTCCTATTGTCACCACCCCACCTGGCATCAGAGTACGTTAATCGCAAGGGGTATTTCTCCGTGGTTCTGCAAGCGCTTGTGGATCACTGTGGGCGTTTCACTGACATTTACTCAGGATGGCCTGGAAAGGTGCACGATGCACGCATCTTTAGGAACAGTTCCCTGTTCAGGAGGCTGAGGGCCGGGACTTTTTTCCCAGACCGTAAGATCACAGTAGGGGACATCGAAATGCCCACTGTGATCCTTGGAGACCCTGCTTACCCCTTAATGCCCTGGCTCATGAAACCATATACAGGGAAGCTTGACAGGAGCAAGGACCGGTTCAACTACAGGCTGAGCCGGTGCAGAATGACTGTGGAGTGTGCTTTTGGCCGTTTGAAAGCACGCTGGCGCTGTCTTTATGGGAAGCTAGATTTGGTGGAAAGCAGCATCACCGCTGTTATATCCGCGTGCTGTACCCTCCATAATATTTGTGAAGGGATGGGTGAAAGATTCAGTGAGGAATGGACCTCCGAGGTTCGATGCCTAGAGGATGAGTTTGCTCAGCCAGAGAGCAGGGCTAATAGGGAGGCCCAGGAAAGGGCTTCAAGGATTAGGGATGCTTTAAGGGAGCAATTTGATGCTGAGAGCCAACAGTAATGTTTGATGCATTTGATGTGCTTTGCTTTACCTTGGTGTATAATATTTACCACTTACAGCAATAATATAACGTAGTGAAAAAGAAAAAAAACCTTTATTCAACATAGAGTACATAACAGGCAAGGGGGTTCGGGTGGTGGACTGTACATTCACAGGTTTGAATATGCCCTATTTTGATCACTATTCAATGTCTGCTGCACTTCAGGATTACTATGCTGCAGAATAATGGGGGTGGAGTGAACAGGGTAAGAATTATAGTTATCAGGGCTGGTAGGTGATCGTACAGGTGTTGGGGGCAGCTGGGGATAATAAGGAACTGGCTGCTGGAGAAAGTTGTTTTGTGGAAATACTGGGGAACAAGGAAGAGGGCTTTGGGAGGGCTGTGGGTTACCACGGTACATATTTGTCTGCATGGCTACAAGAGACTCGAAAGACTCAGTTTGGCGAGCCAGGAGGCTTATCATCTGCTTTGTGGTTTTTTTGGCAGACAATTCCTTTCTCCTGCTTTCTGTTTGCCTCCATTCATGTACACTCTTTCTCCATTCATGTACACTCTCTCTCCATTCATACATCTTCTCTCTCCATTCCTGTGTCTTCCTACTTTCTCTGTTGTAGTGGCTCATAACAGATTTGATCAATTCCTCTTTTGATTTTCTAGGATTCCGTCTCAAGTTCTGCAACCTACATGAGGCCGGTGATCCGGCTGCAGTAGTCAAGGTCACTAGAAAAAAGAGAGAGAGAACCATGTAATACACAGAGGCTACATTGTTTATTATCACACGTTGAAGGACTTTTTAGACTTTTGGTAGCATCCTTCTCACATACCTCACATAACACAGAGAGGGCAGGCAAGCTAAGTCATGGCGAGCAATGGAGTGAGTGGTTTTGCCCCTATTTCCCCTTGGGAGTGGGAATTGACCAATGGGTCACTAGGGTTCATCAGCAATGGGTACAGGAGGTAGCTGGTGTCCTGAAGAGGGGACAGTAGTGAACAGGAAGGTGTTGAGCTGCTTGAGGGGGTGTGTGTTCTTTGGTCCGCGTTCACGCCGTCCTGCTGGTGAGGGGGGGGGAAGCACCGCGGTGCTGGATGCCTGCTTGGAGGGGGGGTGGGGAACACCGGAGCGCACCGCGTGGCTGGCTACGTGCTGGGAGGGGGGGAGTTAACAACAGAGCGCCATGGGCTGGGGAAACGCGAACCTGGCGCCCTGCACTCAAGTATCCCTAAACTCTCAACAGGGTTTCCTACTGCCAGACATATCACTGCTGTGTGTTACCTGGGAAGAGAGGGAGGGTCTTCTACAGGAATGTGGATACCGCCCTGGCCCCTATGCAGCTTGCCTGTGTGCAGCCATGGTCCCCCCACCCCTCGCTGCACAGTGGATCGGACGAGTTAGCCTGACCGGGACAGGGACCACGGTGGCTCTCCCGATCAACTTGAGAAAGCAAATTGCAAACGCTCTTGCTGAAACTTTTCAAGAGATTACCGAGGCAGATTACAGAGACGTGATAGAGCAAATCAATGGGCTATTCCACGTTTAGGCATGCATGCAGGCAGCCATAACCAAAACCCTCCTCTCCCAAAATATAAAAATCTGCTTACCCCGAGCACGATCCTCAGCTTCTTCCTCACCATCAACTTCCAGCTGCTGCGACTGGCTAGCCTCCTCCTGGCTTGAGAAGAGCTCCTGGCTGCATGTGTACTGGGACTCTGGGGTGTCTCCCTCCACTCCAGTAGCCTCACTGTCGCCGTCCTCTACAACCTCCCCCACTTCTCCCTGCTCTGAACTCTCCATCGTGCTCCTAGGATTGGCAGTGGGGTCACACCCAAGTATGGCATCCAGCTCCTGGTAAAAACGGCAGGTCGTGGGGGCAGCTCCTGAGCGGCGATTTCCCTCACGAGCTTTGCAGTAAGCACTCCTCAGCTCTTTAATTTTGACCCTGCACTGCAACGCGTCCCGTTCATGGCCCCTTCTCATCAAGGACTGCGATATCTGCCCATAGGTATCATAATTTCTCCTTCTGAAGCGCAGCTGTGCTTGCACAGCCTTCTCTCCCCAAACGCTTACGAGGTCCTGCAGCTCTGCATTGGTCCATGCTGGGGCTCGTTTGGTGCGTGGAGGCATGGTCGCTGAGTGATTGATTGCTTAATTGCACTCCACACCTGGCTGAGCAAACAGGAAGGGGATTTTTAAAATTCCCGGGGCATTTAAAGGAGGGGTCAGGTGAGCCCAGGGCAGTGGAGTTTGCATGATTACCAGAGAGGCTTCTAAGGTATGCTGGGATACCTGCTTATGCCACGGAGGTCAATAAAAACGCTGGTGGGTGTCTACACTTGCTGACCAGCGCTGGATCACCAGCGCTGGATCCTCTACACCCGAGGCTCAACCGGGTGTACAGCCAGCGCTGCAAACAGGGAGTTGCAGCGCTGGCCGTGCTGTGCAAGTATGTACACATCCTAAGTTGCAGCGCTGTAACCCCCTCACCAGCGCTGCAACTCTGTAGTGTAGACAAGGCCTGAGTATGTTGAGAAGTCGGGTTCAGTAGTAAGAGAGCTGTGGAGAGACACTAGGTGGGTTTGCATCCCTTAGTAGCCAGATTTTTTCAGAACAGTTGGAACAGGTTTTGGCTAAACAAATAATTGTTTCTCCTTGGCTACTGTAGTGTTTAAACATTGAGTATTTATCTCTTGTAAAACACTGACATTGGTTACTCTTATTTTGGCTCTCAATTAAAATGACCTTTCTGGTAACCATAATTAGGATGAACTTGCAGTCCCCTTGTGGTGATTCATCTTTCCGGTTTTTCAGTGTTAAAGTAACACACCTCTTGATTCTCAGCTTTACATTGAAGATGAATGCTGAGTTGCACAGGAATATAAAGATTACTCTCCTTCCGTTTAGGCCTCTGCCGTCTTCTGGTATTGAAGGAGCTTGGCATTTCCTAGATGCCACTGAGGTCCTGAAACCTTACCTACGTAAAGTCAAAGAAGTCAGTGCTTCAGACTCCTTGTTTTTCTTGTGTTCTTGCCAAGAAAAATTCATTTTCTGTTGGTCCTTGCCTAATGGATTTGAGTCTGTGTTAAGGAAGCATATATATCAGAGGGTTTTGTGTGTCCTATGGAGGCATTAAGAATTGCTGATTATAATGTGACTGCTTTGTGGGGAGTGTCTGCGTAGAGAAAATGTGTCAGGCAGCTTTTTGGTGCTTTCTACATAACTTCATGGACCATTTTGTGGACGCTCGAGCTTCTGCTGATACTTTGGGGTATAGGATTCAGAGTACTGAATCTGAGTGTTAGGAACCCCTAGACAAAAAACAATTTCTAGATTGTTGGATCCCCACAAGCAGAAACAAGTTTGATCCCACTTGTAAATTGCTTTTCTGTAAGGGCTTCCAAAACACTGGAATCCACCTAAGAATCTTACTTCGTATATAGTTTGTATTTTAGTTTTATTTGGAATGTGAGTCCTACTGATGAAGTTAGAAGCTGTTCAGTGAGAGTCAGTTGCTAGCTGAACAGAAGAAAGATTCCAAATGTTCCTGTCAGTCAATTTGAGGAGTTACCTGAGTAAGCAAAAGGACAACGCCTCTCGCCCCTCGGTGTCCATATTAATGGAGCCCCTTGTGGGAATATAATTAGCAGGTAGGGTTGGCCAAAAGTCCACTTTCCTTTGCAGAGAGAACAAAATTAAATAATAAATAAGGAATCCTGTTCCCAGTGCGCGCACATATATAGTACTTCATTTATATACAAATTATATATATATATAAATGAAGTACATATACTTTTCTCTGTAGATACTGTATGGGCATGTGAGCAGGTACGTGTGGCCACTAAGGCTAGTATTCATTCCAGGCAGACTGGACACAAACTTACTATATGGGTGTTGTGGGGATAATAGTAGTGTAAGGACAGAATTATTGACTTCCCTATTTTTTTTTTTTTTTTTTTTTTTTTTTTTTTGGCCGTTGCTCTCCTTGCACTACTATAGATTGCATAGCTAGTACTCATTGCAGTCAGAATAGACAAAATTATTGTGTTAGTGCTAAGTGGCAGTGGTTATTGTGGAGATATAACATATTTTATAACTTCAAAAAAAAATTCCACTGCTGATGTTTATCATGTTCTTTACTTTAATGTGGATGGTAGGCTTAATGCTACCTCATATCAGGGCCAGCTCCAGGCGCCAGCATTCCAAGCTGGTGCTTGAGGCGGCATTCTGCCAGGGGTGGCAGTCCCCCTTGTTTTGCCCCCAAGCAGTGCGCCAAATTGTCGCAGCGGGCGGGGAAGGGGCGCAGTCTGTGTGCCCTTAGGGCAGCAGGTACGTTTAGCTGTCTGGGGCGGCTTCAGCTAAACATAGAAGCTGCTGCCGAATTGCCACTGCTGCAGAAACACGCCTGTCTCCTTAAGGGCACAGGGACTCTTCCCTCCCCCCGCCCCCGCCCGGGGCAGCAATTCGGCGCGCTGCTTGGGGCAGCGAAAACTGTAGAGCCGGCCCTGCCTCATATGCCACTGCCACAGAACTCCTTTTGAGGCTGAGTACATGACCGTCATGTTATAGTGCAAATCAAGCTTTTCAATGCAAGAGAATTGTTAGATTTATCTGGAAGCTTTAGAAAGAAGGATGACTGAAGATTGTAAATGACTTTCTCATTGCTGTTCTTACTAAACTACATCTTTGTGTTTTCTTTCAGCTTGTAACACTTCAGGAAGCTAAATTGCTGCTAAATGAGGATGATTACCTTATTAAAGCTGTCTATGACTACTGGGTGAGAAAACGTAAGAACTGCAGGGGGCCATCCCTTATCCCTCAAATCAAACAAGAAAAAAGGGACGGCTCCACCAACAATGACCCTTATGTTGCCTTTCGGAGGAGAACTGAGAAAATGCAGACTCGGAAGGTAATTTGTGAATATAGGACTGGATCCTGCAGCATGCTAAGCACTTTGGTCTCAATCCTGCAAAGACCAGGGTGCTCAGCACTTTGTAGGATAACCCCATAATATGCCTAAATTTGTTATCTATCAACTAGTCTTTTTGTATTCTGTTCATCATTATAGTGTCTGTCTAATGTCCTGAGTAAATTTAAACCTTGTTAAACTGACAGTGAATTGTAATCTAGCCTGTTGTCTAATAATAAAAGTAGCTAAAGGTCATACTCCTGCTACTGTGGTTTTATAATCCGTTTCCTGTGCAGTGCCTGATCATTTTAGTAGAAATGTATTTAGCATGCTTATCCATTGTTGTTGGATGCAGCGGTAGAGGGTTATGATGGAACTGGTAATTGAGCTGAAGAAAAGAGTATTAAGTCTCCTCCTTGTCCTGGCCACAAGTGGGAGGGAAAGGTGTGATGCATCCTCTCAACTGCTTCTTGGATGTGTGATGGGGTGCAACTCACCACTGCAGTGCTTCTTACTGGTCATATTGGGAATTAACTCTCTGCCCTCTTCTGGTGGTATCTTGCCCAACATCACCTCTACTCCTGGACCCGTCACTCCCAGGACTGTGGCATCCTCTTCATGACACTTCCCTCCAGCTGTGTCATACTCGGTGTTCTCCCCTTCTGGGGGACCTGCAATCTCTGCCCAGCCACTTCCCTCAATGGTAACTGCAGTCCATTGTTCCAGGGCCACTTCCCATGCAACTCCAGCACCCTCTTCTGCTCTTACCTCAGGGCCTCAGTCTGCAGGCCCTAGCGGCCAGCCAGGAGCTCTCCCTAGCTCTCCAGTCCCTGCTTGCAGCACTGAATTGTCCCAGGTGCTGGAGCTTTTCCCCCCTGCTAGGAGTCTGCTCTTTTCGCCTCTAGTTCCAGTCAGCTACTCAACTCTGCTCTGCAGCCCTTCTTCTGTGGGCCTGCTAGGCCATGATTGGCTGCTCCTTGCAGCCCCTCTTTAACTGGCTGCCTCCAGTGCAGCCTCACTAGGGCTGCTTTTAACCCCTTTTCTGCCAGTAAGGGGCAGCTGCCCCATCACAGGGTGCTAAACAGCTCAAACAATATCCTGTTCATTCTTGGATGCCGAAGGCTCCAACTGTTCCTAAACATCCGTCTTCCTCCGGATAACTTCAGCAATGTAGCTAAGCATTTTCAGTATAAAAATTTATCAGGCGTTGAAAATTTAAGGGGCAGCATAAAATAAATGTAATTTAATATTAAGAGTAGAATACTGCACAGATTGTCGCATTTATTTTCTTGTTTAACTTAAAAAAAAGCACCTCCATTTAAAAAAAAATTACTCAAAGCTGCCACAGAACTATACCTTAAAATGCCTCAGAAAGCAGGATGATTTTATTTCGTTTTTTATGAAAAAAGTTGGTAGTGATTGGACATCTAACATGCTAGTTGAATGCCAGTGAAAATGAGGCAGGATCAGAGGCTAAAATAGGGGAAAAAAACAAGTTAAAAATTACTTGGGACTTGTTTATACTACCACTTACAGCACTGAAACTTTCTTCGCTCAGGGATGTGAAAAAACAGATCTCTGAGCGATGCAAGTTTCAGTGCTATGAAGTGACAGCGTCGATAGCACTGGTAGCTATTCTCCTCATGGAGGTGGTTTTATTACAGTGCCAGGAGAGCTCTCTCCCAGCACTGGAGCTGCGACTACACAGCCAGGTTAAAGTGTTGCTGCAGCAGCGCTTTAAAGTCGGCCGTGTAGACGTACCATTAGGTACAAGTTAAATGTCTTCAGGTCACTAGGGTCTGTTGAAATACATCATTGAATACTCAAGGAGCTGTTTGAGGAAATATTTGAGTCATTTGCGATTATATTTGAAAAGTCGTGGAAGACAGGAGAGATTCCAGAGGACTGGACAGGGCAAATGTAGTACTGAAAGGGAAATAAGAACAACCCAGGGAATTACAGACCAGTCAGCTTGACTTCAGTACCTGGAAAGAAAATGGAGCAAATAATTATGCTGTCAATTTGCAAACACCTAGCAGATAATAAGGTGATAAGTAGCTGTCAGCATGGATTTGTCAAGAACAAATTGTGTCAAACCAACCTAGTAATGACTTTATATCTGATTTGTATCACAATTTACTGTTTGTGGGAGACAGAGGAACAACACAGTACAGATCAGCTGTGTGAGTTGCTAATCACTAGCTTAAGTTGGTTATAGCTGGAACTGTAAAGTCTTCAATTTTCCATAATTTGATATGAACCTTAAACCTTAAGCATAGCAAAACTCATCACTTGCAGAATCTAGGTAAGCAAAATATTTTGGGGCCAAATCCTCAGCTCTTTATTTATACAAACTTCCATTGACTTGATTGGAGCTTTTTTTGAAGAAAAAAATTAGCTTAGGGTTTGATAGCTCTTCTTGTAATCATACTTACGGTTTGGGGCACTGAATAGTTTATTCTTGTGAAAGGTTTGTGCTATGGTCAGATTCTGCTTTCTGACCACAGACCTGCAATGTATAATATTTTGCTGAACTGACGTAATTTACATCTTCCAGATTTTGCTTTTGATTTATGCTCTGACTAACATTCCATCTATTTTCAATAGAATCGAAAGAATGATGAAGCCTCTTATGAGAAGATGTTGAAATTAAGAAGGGAGTTTAGCAGAGCCATAACAATTTTGGAGATGATTAAGAGAAGAGAGAAAACAAAACGGGAGTTGTTGCATTTGACATTAGAAGTTGTGGAAAAAAGGTAAAGTTGCCATCCAACATTAACTATGAGAGCTCTACTTTAAATACGTATAAAATACTGCATTAAATAAAGGGGTTTCCTTCTATCTCAGATGCATAGTAACATATTTTGTAAATTAAGCTACTGCTCCTGTATGTATACATGACTTTGGTACTTTTTTGCTTAGTTGAAGGCTTAAATCTCACTGTAAACTTCATAAAACTGAAAATTGTGTTTGTTGTACAGCTTCTTCTTCTTCTTTTTTTTTTTTTTTTTTTTGATAGTATGGTGTTGCCATTAAAATGTATAATATTCCCCTTCTATAACTTTCAGGTACCATTTGGGTGATTATGGAGGTGAAATCCTTAATGAAGTAAAGCTTAATAGACCTGACAAAGAGATGAGCACCACTCCAGCAACTCTTCATAATGGAAACCACCACAAAGTTCAAGAATGTAAAGTTAAGGTAAACTTGTTTTTGTCCACAATGAGACATCTTGTTCCTTTGAACAGCTCTTGTAGTTGGGCTGGCCAGTCTGTCTAATGTGCAGAGCAGGTGCTTGGATTGGGAAAGAGAGTAAAAGACTCTCCCTAGCCTGAAAAGCTTATAGTCTAACGTGGTTCAGATGTCTAGGTATCAGTGACACCTGACATCAGTTTTTTCCTTAAAAAATAATAATATAGTATTCTTCGTTCCTATCTTTCTCACTACACTCTCTTTTAGTTGTAAGGAGATACATACGTAAACACTTAAATGTGAATTTAAGGGCCTATACCATATACTGAGACATATAGTGAATTACTTCTCTTGCCTTCCTTTGGGGAGTAGAGCTTTGAACTTTTTTTCAGCAGCACAGTCCAGGAATACTGATAGCTTTGGACAGAATCATTCCACACAACACAGATGAGAATATTAGGGATATGTGGGGTGTCAGTAAAAGGCAAGGGAAGAGCTACAGAATTCTAGGGGTTGGCATAAACTAGGGATTATGCGTCAGAGATGAAGGCCTGTTAACAATTCCAGGTAGCTAGCTAGCTAGCTCAAGAATACAAGCTTTACTATTTATTTTGTATTATGTCAATGCTTAGTAAAAACTGAGTGACCAAAATTTTCAGGAAACTCCTTGGGTTGTGTGTCAGTAGTCTGACATTATTGAGAGCTGTGCACTGGCAGTGTCAACTAGCAGTGATTCTGATTTCCTCCCTCTATCGACAGTGTGATAGTATCAGAAACTGTGTGGTGTTAGTGGAAAACGATACAGACAAGATGTGAGCCTTTTAATTCTACTTAGGCACCACAAGCTACTAGGAGGGAGAGATCTGGAAGACTTACTCTATTTGTCATGCGCATGTTAATTGTTTTGACAGGCTGAGATCGGGAGAGCTGTGGGCTGCCAAATTTTGTGAAATGTTATCCTTTATTTGCAGAAAAATGTTGTTCCTTAACTTCCTTCTGTCTGTGCTGAACCACAGTTAGTCTAGTTTTATTTTTATACCTACTAAACTTGGGAGTGTTTGTTCCATCGGAAAAGTAGATGTTACATAGCTAGAAACATGCATAGCTAGAAATTTTGGACACCTTCAAACTGGTCACACTGCACAGTTTTTTGTAAACTCAGGCAATAGATAAAATAATCTTTTTTCAAGATCTCTCTATTTAAATCTTTAGTGGGAGAAGCTCCACCAAATAAATACTCTCTAACAAATAAACATTTTAAAACTCCTGGTCCAGATACCTCAAAAGAGAAGAAACATATCAAGAGTTCAGGAGTAATCTAGCCAGATCATCAGATCAGAATTGCCTAAGAGATAGTGGAGTTAGATCCAAACATCCATCCTACACTGATCAGTTTTTACTTAGTGCTTACCTTTATCCTTCCCTTTTCCGTAGTGCTTCCTGCAAAATACATTCTCAAAACTCAAAAAACAAGGGAAAAAGATCCCGTAGAGGTCTGTCTCTCCTTTGTATTGGACTGCTCAAAATAGATGAATAAAAATTAGATATTCAAAAAACCCCAAAAGATTGTAGAATAATTATCTGAATATTCCATCAGAGGGTTGTTTTGACCTTTTGTGCACAATGTAAGTAAAATATTGAGTACAAAAGGACCTGAAGTAAACACAGTTCTTCTTCGAGTGATTGCTCATATCCCTTCCAGGTAGGTGTGCGCGCTGCGCGTGCACGTTTGCCGGAAACTTTTTTACCCTAGCAACTCCAGTGGGCCGGCAGGTCGCCCCCTAGAGTGGCGCCACTATGGCACTTGATATATACCCCTGCCGGCCCGCCCGCTCCTCAGTTCCTTCTTACCGCCGTGTCGGTTGCTGGAACTGTGAAGTGCGGCTTGCTGTCCTCCATGTCCCTAGCTCTTCCTTGTACACTGTTCGTAGTTGTAGTTGTAAATAGTTTCAAAGACAGTTTAAGGTAGTATAGTAGTTAGTTGTTTATTGTATATAGTTGTAGAACTTATTCGCGGGTGGGCCGTTGCCCTTCCCGGCGCCCGGCACCGGGCTCATGCCTGGTTCGCCGGGCTTCAAGCAGCGACTAGCGATCCCCACGACGCGTGCCTCAAGTGCCTGGGGGAATCGCACATCATTGAGAAGTGTCGTATATGCAAGGCCTTTAAGCCTCGCACAAAGAAGGAGAGAGATCAAAGACTCCGCGCTCTCCTAATGGAAGCGGCACTGACTCCGGTACCGGCAGCGCAACCGGCCACTTCTACCCCGCACCGGACCGCGCCGGCACCGGCAAGACTCCCCGGCACCGTCCATCCCCGGCACCGGGAACCGATCCAAGACCCTCGACGTCTGCAACACCATCTAGGCAGGCTCGAGTGGAACGCCCGGCACCTACCTTGGCCGCGGCACCGCCTGCAGGGCTGCTGTCGACTCCGGGCCCGGAAGGTCCGTCGAGTCCGGCCCCTCCTAGCTCCCCCTTGAGATCGGGGGTCGAGCTGTTAGTCCCATCTACACCGGAGACCTTCGCCTCGGCACGGGACTTGATAGCGCTCACTGAGCCATCGCAGCCTCAAGCCGCGGTACCCCCGGGGCGGGTAACCTCCAGAGGCAAGCCCATGCTGAGAGCGCCGTCTCTGGAGTCCAGGCACCGATCGCCCTGGAGACGTGAACGCTCGCGCTCTGGGCGCCGCTCGCAGTCTCGGCACCGTTCTCCTCGCCTGTACCGGTCGCACTCGCGGCGCCGATTAGCATGTGCACGGTCCTGGTCTGGCTCCTCTTACCACCGGCTCCAAGACGCTAGGAGCCGTTCAGCTCCTCAGTCGACCTCCCGGCACCAAGCTGGTGGTAGATCCCGGTCGACCTCCCGGCACCGCATCGGTGGCAGGTCCCGATCCCCAGTACCATCCCGGCACCGCGCTGAATGCAGATCGCGGTCCTGCTCTCGGCACCGACCTCGAGGCAGATCCCGATCTGGATCCCGGCACCGACTACCACGCCATTCCCGGTCCCAATCCCGACACCGGTACGACTCACGGTACCGATCCTCGGCACCGAGGAGATCGTCGGCGTATAGAGAGGTCTATCAAACTGGCTCGGCGCCTCCATGGCCTTCAAGGGAACCATCTGTGTCCTCTCAGGCGGAGAGCGCCTATACGCTGGGACAGGACAGACACGCGGCCCTGTTTCAGGACCCTCCGCCTCAAGAACGAGGGCCTCAGCAGTGGGGGTTTTGGACCCCCTGGGCGTACCGCCAAGCCCAGGGACCACAACATATCACTCCCCGCCCTGCGGCGGAACGCAGGCCACCAGAGGCAACGGTGTCTCGACCCCCTCCCTCCCCGGAAGCAGATGACAGGTCCAGCCACCAGGACCCAGAGCTCCCTCCAGACACGGAGGTGCAGCCCCAGACAGAACCCCCTGTGGATGCTCTGCTACCAGGGGTCTCCTCGTCGTCTTCCCCTGATGAGGCGGTGGCAGGTACCTTGTCCTCCAGCCCTCCCCCTCTAGATCTTAGGGCACATCAGGACCTCCTCAGGCGCGTGGCGCAGAACCTGGATATTCAAGCAGAGGAGGTCTCTGAAATCGAGGACCCGGTGGTGAGCATCCTCTCTGCCGATGCGCCCACCAGAGTGGCCCTGCCCTTCATCAAGACTATTCAGGCCAACGCCACCACTATCTGGCAGTCACCGGCCTCCATCCCTCCAACCGCTCGAGGAGTGGAATGAAAGTACATGGCCCCCTCTAAGGGCTATGAATACTTACACGTTCACCCGACACCCTGCTCCCTTGTGGTCCAGTCGGTGAACGACAGGGAGCGCCATGGTCAAGAGGCCCTGGCGCCCAAGTCTAAGGAGGCGAGGCGGATGGACCTCCTGGGCCGTAAGGTCTATTCAGTGGGGGCGCTACAGCTCAGGGTCTCGAACCAGTAGGCCCTCCTTAGCCGCTACTCTTTTAACTCCTGGGTAGCGGCGGGCAAATTTGCAGAGCTGTTGCCGCAGGACACACGTCAGGAATTTACCACCATTCTTGATGAGGGCAAAAAGGTGGCGAGGACCTCGCTGCAAGCCTCCTTAGATGCTGCGGACTCGGCCGCTCGGACCCTTGCCTCAGGTCTTACGATACGCCGCCTTTCCTGGCTCCAGGTCTCTGGCCTTCCGCCAGAGCTCCAGCAGACTATCCAGGACCTCCCCTTCGAAGGCCAGGGCCTGTTTTCTGATAAGACAGACCCCAGACTAAAGGACCTTGAGGACAATAGGGTCATCATACGGTCTTTGGGGATGCATACGCCTGCGACACAGCTCAGGCCCTTCCGACAGCAGAACCAACGGCAGCAGCGTCGGCCGTATCCTCAGTTCCGTCCGCGGCAGGACCTTAATAGGCGCCGCGGCAGGAACAATAGACGCAGACAGTCGGGTGGCCAAACGGGGCAAAACCAAGGCTCCACCAAGGCCCCACCCGGACCCAAGCCTTCGTTTTGAAGGTGCGCCCAAGGGCGCAGTACCAGTTTCCCCTTCGGATCCTTCCCCGCAGTTTTCCAACCGTCTTTCGTTTTTCCTCCAGGCGTGGACCCAAATAACATCGGACCGTTGGGTCTTGCGCACTGTACAGGCCGGTTATCGCCTGCAGTTTTCATCGCCCCACCCCCACCCCCACCCCCCACCAGCGTCCCTTTTCAGGGACCCCTCTCACGAGCAATTCCTCCATCAGGAGGTGCAGACGCTCCTAGACAAGGGAGCCATAGAGGAGGTTCCAGAAAGCGAGAAGGGCAAGGGGTTTTATTCCCGCTACTTTCTAATCCCCAAGTCCAAGGGGGGCCTCAGGCCTATCCTCGACCTGCGGGAACTCAACAAGTATATGGTGAAGTTGAAGTTCCGTATGGTATCCCTTGGGACCATCATCCCATCCCTGGATCCTGGAGACTGATAACGCCGCCCTCGACATGCAGGACACTTACTTCCATATCGCCATATCCCCCCAGCACAGGCGTTTCCTTCGCTTTGTGGTCGACCGCCAACATTATCAATTTGCGGTCCTCCCGTTTGGCCTCTCTACGGCCCCGAGGGTGTTCACGAAATGCATGGCAGTCGTCGTCGCATACCTTCGGCGCGACCGCATTCACGTGTTCCCCTACCTCGACGACTGGCTGGTCCGGGGCACATCGGAGCTACAGGTCCGCGACCACGTCCGCAGGATCAGCAGCCTCTTTGCTGCTCTAGGCCTCGTGATCAACGTGGACAAGTCTACTCTGCTCCCCACGCAGAGGATAGAGTTCATCGGGGCCGTTCTGGACTCTACCTTGGCCAGGGCCTTGCTGCCCTTGCCCAGGTTCCAGTCGCTATTGGCCATCATTCTGCGCTTGCAGGCGGCCCCGCTGACCTCTGTAAGAACATGTCTGGCCTTCCTGGTGGCGGCCTGTACGTTCGTGACAGCGTATGCCCGACTCTGCATGAGGCCTCTTCAATCTTGGCTCATCGTGCAGTACCGGCCGGCCAGACATTCGTTGGACACAATTGTCACCGTCCCCCAAGGGGTACTGGACTCCCTTCGGTGGTGGCTGGACCAGTCCGTAGTCTGTGCAGGGCTCCCGTTCCATCCGCCCCAACCCTCGGCATCCCTGACGACAGACCCTCAGATCTGGGGTGGGGGGTGCACAGCGGCGCTCTGAGAACTCAGGGCCTGTGGACCCCTCAGGAGCTGGACCTCCAGATCAACATACGGGAGTTGAGAGCGGTCCGTCTTGCTTGTCAAGCGTTCGTCCATCACCTTCAAGATTGTTGTGTCGCGGTGTTCACCGACAACACGACGACCATGTTCTACATCAACAAGCAGGGCGGCACCAGGTCCTCTCCCCTATGTCACGAGGCGATGCGACTCTGGGAGTTTTGTATAGCCCATGCCATTCACCTTTCCGCCTCCTATCTCCCGGGAGTACGAAACACTCTAGTGGATCGACTGAGCAGGTCCTTCTGCTCACACGAGTGGTCCCTCCGCCCGGACGTCGCCCTCTCACTCTTCCAGAGGTGGGGTCATCCCCGGATGGACCTCTTCGCGTCCAAGGAGAACAGGAAATGTCAGACATTCTGCTCCTTTCAGGGTCGGGAGCCCGGGTCGATAGCGGATGCCTTCCTTATCCCATGGGCAACCCATCTGTTTTACGCGTTCCCTCCCTTTCTGCTGGTACACAGGGTCCTCCTCAAGGTGCGCAGAGACAGAGCTCGCGTGATTCTGATAGCTCCAGCGTGGGCCAGGCAACATTGGTAACCCATGTTGCTGGACTTCTCAGTAGCCAACCCAGTTGCCCTGCCCCTTCATCTGGACCTGATCACCCAGGACCACGGCAGGCTCTGTCACCCGGACCTTCGCTCCCTGCACCTTACGGCATGGCTCCTGCGTGGTTGACCGGCTCCGAGTTACGCTGCTCTACCCCAGCCTTCCACCAGGGCTACTTACTCGGCTAAGTGGAAGCGTTTCTCCTGTTGGTGTTCGGAGAAAGGTTTTCTCCCTACGGAGGTTCCCATCACCACTATTCTGGACTACATCTGGTCCCTCAAGGCTCAGGGTCTGGCGTTATCGTCCCTTCGTGTTCACCCAGCGGCTATCTCCACGTTTCATCCCGGAGGGGACGGACGTTCCGTCTTCTCCCACCCTATGGTGGCGAGATTCCTGAAGGGGCTGGAACGTCTCTATCCACAGGTCCATCCTCCTGCCCCTTCATGGGATCTCAACCTGGTCCTAACTCGGCTCATGGGCCCTCCATTTGAGCCGTTAGCGACTTGCTCCCTGCTTTACCTCTCATGGAAGACCGCCTTCCTAGTGGCCATCACCTCAGCTAGACGGGTGTCGGAACTACGGGCCCTCACAGTAGATCCCCCGTATACGGTCTTCCATAAAGACAAGGTGCAGCTGAGACCACACCCTGCCTTTCTACCCAAGGTGGTCTCAGCTTTTCACATTAACCAGGAGATCTTCCTCCCCGTCTTTTTCCCAAAGCCCCATTCGTCCCACAGGGAGCAACAACTCCACTCGCTAGATGTCCGTCGGGCGCTAACGTTTTATGTGGACAGGACCAAACCGTTCCGCAAGTCCCCCCAACTATTCGTGGTGGTAGCGGACCGGGTCAAGGGACTACCGATTTCCTCGGAGAGGATATCTTCCTGGGTTACCTCCTGTATCAGGACCTGTTATGACCTGGCCCACGTTTCTGCGGGCCATGTGACTGCACACTCCACCAGGTCACAGGCGTCATCGCTGGCTTTCCTTGCCCGCGTGCCGATCCAAGACATTTGTAGGGCGGCGACTTGGTCATTGGTCCACACATTCGCTTCCCATTACGCCCTGGTCCAGCAGTTC
Source organism: Gopherus flavomarginatus (assembly GCF_025201925.1). Taxonomy (NCBI): domain Eukaryota; kingdom Metazoa; phylum Chordata; order Testudines; family Testudinidae; genus Gopherus; species Gopherus flavomarginatus. The sequence continues at coordinate 56,352,143 of NC_066626.1, read as the reverse complement.
AGAGATGATGCGGCCTTTGGCTCTGCAGTGCTGCATGCCGTGACTTCTCACTCTGACCCCACCGCCTAGGTAAGGCTTGGGATTCACCTACCTGTAATGGATATGAGCAATCACTCGAAGAAGAAAAGACGGTTACTCACCTTTGTAACTGGTGTTCTTCGAGATGTGTTGCTCATATCCATTCCACACCCGCCCTCCTTCCCCACTGTCAGAGTAACCGGCAAGAAGGAACTGAGGAGCGGGCGGGCCGGCAGGGGTATATATCAAGTGCCATAGTGGCGCCACTCTAGGGGGCGACCTGCCGGCCCACTGGAGTTGCTAGGGTAAAAAAGTTTCTGGCAAACGTGCACGCGCAGCGCGCACACCTACCTGGAATGGATATGAGCAACACATCTCGAAGAACACCAGTTACAGAGGTGAGTAACCGTCTTTTCCTCAGGGCTACTCCATGAATAGAATGAGAGTTTCAGATATTCCTGCACAATGTTGTCTTACTACTACAAGAAAAGAGTGCTATCCTTATTTCCAGATGAGAAAAAAATTAAGGTTTGTTTTTTTTCTTGTCCTGTGTTAAATGCTGATTGGTGCTGAGCCTCTATAACTAACTTAAATTGAAATGGCAATTAGGTCGGTATGCTCAACCATATGTACTGTAGTTCTTGAATGGTTTGTCTAGTTTAGTTTTAAACTTACCGTGTGATGGGACTTCCACCATTGGGAGTCTGTTCCAGAATCTAATGGATCTCATCAAGAGGTAAAACAATTCCTAAATAATTTGTCCCTTCTGGATGCTCACACTCTTCAAATAGGTTTCAGAGTAGCAGCTGTGTTAGTCTGTATCCGCAAAAAGAACAGGAGTACTTGTGGCACTTAGAGACTAACAAATTTATTTCAGCATAAGTTTTCTTGGGCTACAGCTCACTTCTTCAGATGCAGCTGTATATGGTTGTGTCTTTACCTCTTCCCACTTAAGCAAGCTATACAGTTCTCTTGAGGACAGTCTTCGCATGAAGCAATGCACTGTAATGTATGAGAGGATGAGGCTGTTAATATTTCCTCTTAATCTAGAAGTCCTTCTGGTCCCAGATCATTGTTGATGAATGTGAAGCCCAGAATTAAATTCAGCAAAGTATAAAAATCAGTATAAAAAAGCAGAGACAACCGTGAGGATTTCTATTGCCTATGTGCCTGATTTAAAAAAAAACAAAACAATCATTGTAACAGGAGCAGCTCTGAATTCCTCAAACTGTGGTTGGCCTCTATGAGAAGCCTCAGTCAAAGCCAGGGAAAGAAAAGAGGTGAAAGCAGGAGGAGGAAGGAAATGGGAATTCCTTTTTGCTTTATTATTTCCACTTGGGACAAAGCAGAATCAGAACTGTGCACTGAATGTTATTTGGACAGATGGTTCTCCTTTCACTGAGCTCTGAGAGGAAATGACACATCAAGAAAGAGAAAAATTAAGCAGTGGCAGACATCAGAATCCACACATTTAAAATACAGTAGAATGCAACATCTGTTCTCAGGTTTTTTTAAATGTGGGGAGGCGACTAAGGGGGGTAGATTGCTGCCACCATTTAACTGTTTTTTCTGTTAAGAAAGAAATATGTCTGTCAGAGAGACCCTGCTTTCTTCGAGTGCTTGCTCATATCGATTCCAATTAGGTGTGCGCATGCCACGTGCACGTTCGTTGAAAGATTTTTACCCTAGCAACACTCGGTGGGTCAGCTGGGTCGCTCCCTGGAGTGGCGCCGTTTTGGTGCCGGATATATACCCTGCCCACCCAACAGCCCTTCAGTTCCTTCTTACCGCCCGTGACGGTTGTTGGAACTGTGGAGCACGGCTTTGCTGATCTCCACGTCCCTAGCTACTTGTAGTTCTTTGCTGTTTAGTTTTTGTAGTTCGAGTTCTTGTAGTTATAGTTAGTATTAGTTGTTGTATTTATAGTTAGTGTATATAGTTTGGGGGGGATCGGGGATTAGCCCCTTTTCTCCACCTTGGTACAGGCCCATGCCCAAGGCACCGAGATTCAGACCGTGCTCGGTGTGCCAAAAGCCGATGCCAATAGGGGATCCCCACAACTCCTGCCTCAAGTGCCTAGGGGAATCCCACCTTACCGATAAGTGCCGCATCTGCTAGTCGTTTTTAAACCAAGGACAAAGAAGGAGTTGGACTTTTTTGATTTGAAACAGCTCCTCATGGAGTCGGCACTTAGTCCTGCAGCATCGGTACCGAGCGCCCAACAGACTGCTTCTGTAAGGAGTGCCCCTTCGGCCCCGGACCACTCTGGTACCAAGAAGGAGCCCCGACACTGACCTCTACTGGCACTGACATCTGCTCGGCACCGCTACCTGTCCCCGAGACCCAGGAAGCAACATAGCGCTCCAGCTGCTTCAGCTCCACAGAAGAAGCGCTTTTTGAAGACGGTTCGTCCGGCACCTTCCTCTGCCGCGGCACCGTCGACTGTGGTACCGCCGATTGCGGCTCCACCGAGCGCGGCACCATCGATTCCGGTCCCACAAGGGCCACTGAGTCCGGTGCCTGACAGCTCCCTGGCTCATGCTGTGGTTGAGCTTGCCCTCCCTTCTACACCAGAGACCTTCTCCACGGCAAGGGAGCTCATCGCCATGACGGAGTCGACATGGCCTCAACCACCGGCACCGCCGGTGCGGGTCATACAATCCCATCAGAAAACCAGCTCTGGTAAGGCCACTTTCCATTGGTCCAACAGAGGGACGTTGTTCAAGATCACGGTCTTGCAGACGCTCTCGATCACGCCGTTCCCGCTCCCGGCACCGCTCGCAGTCCCGGCACCATCTCCATCACGGTACCAGTCGCACTCGTGGCACCGTTCGACATCTTGTTCGCCGGCCAGATACTCCCAGTATCGATCTGACTCATGGCACCGCCCTTGGCACTGTGTATCCTGCAGTCGCTCCAGACGAAGGGACTCGAGATCCCGGTCGACCTCCCGGCAACGCTACAGTAGAAGGTCCTGGTCTTGCTTGCGGTACCGTTATAGCTCCCGGTACCGCTCCCTGGTACCGCCCGGGATCGAGCATCCAGAACAATGGCGCCCTCCCAGGGTTTGTCGGCACCGCCGTGGCCGTCAAGACACACATCGGTGTCATCGCAGGCTGGTAGCGCATCCTGTTCTCAGGAGCGTGACTCTGACGTCCCCAGCCATATATTCCCAGAGAGCCAGAGCCACGAACAAGGGCCTCAACACTGGTCCTTCTGGACACCGTGGACATACCACCAGGCCTAAGGTGCTCCATCAGTGGCTCCACAGTCGGCCCCGTCAGAACACTGGGTACCAGAGGCCACAGTAAGCTGCCCCCCCCCGCCCCTCCACTTACGGGCATGGATGAGGCTCCAATACCATCTGCAGACACCCAGGTTCCACCTGACACAGGTGTCACTCCTCAAGTGCAGGAGCCCCCACAGGACCCCCTGGTCCTGGGCCTCTCCTCCTCCTCCTCGCCTGACGAGACGGTGGCGGGAACATCCTCCTCAGGCCTTCCACCAATTGATCTCAGGGCCCATCAAGACCTTTTGAGACGAGTGGCTCAGAATATGAACTTACAGGTGGAGGAGGTCCCTGAAATAGAGGACCCTGTCACGGACATTCTATCGGCTGATGCACCTACTAGAGTGGCTCTTCCATTTATCCGCACCATACAGGCTAATGCGGATACCATTTGGCAATCCTCAGCCTCTATTCTACCTACAGCAAGGGGAGTAGAGAGAAAATATATGGTCCCCTCAAAGGGATATGAATATCTCGACATTCACCCACCTCCTTGCTCTTCCATGGTGCAATCGGTGAACGAGAGGGAGCATCATGGCCAGCAAGCCCTGGTTCGTAAGTCAAAGGAGGCTAGACGCATGGACCTCCTAGGCCTCAAAATATACTCTGCCGGGGGGCCTCCAACTTAGGGTGGCAAACCAACAAACCCTCCTAAGTAGATATAACTTTAATACATGGGTGTCCTTGGGGAAGTTGACGGGATTCCTGGGGAAGAAGCTCCGTAAAGAATTTATGGCCCTACTTGAGGAGGTAAAAAGGTAGCAAGAACCTCCCTCTAAGCCTCTCTGGATGCAGCGGACTCTGCAGCCAGAACTCTGGCGTCAGGAGTGATGATGAGGCGTATCTCCTGGCTCCAGGTATCAGGCCTTCCCCCTGAATTACAACAAACTATTCAGGATTTGCCCTTCGAAGGCCAGGGCCTGTTCTCAGATAAAACTGACCCCAGATTGCAAAGTCTGAAGGACAGTCACGTTATAATGCGCTCACTGGGTATGCACACGCCAGTGACCCAACGCAGGACCTTCCGGCCCCAGCCACACCTCCCTAACGCCCTGGCTAGGCCATGTCAGGACTTTAGCAGAAGGCGTGGTAGAGGGAATTGTCGGAGACAGTCTGGCTCTCAAGGAGGTCAAAATCAGGCACCCCCTAAACCACCAGCGGGGCCCAAGCAGAACTTTTGATGGGACGCTTGAGGGCAGCCCACTAGTTGCTCTACCGGATCCTTCTCCTTCCTTTTTCAACCGCCTCTCACAATTCCTCCCTGCCTGGTCCCAGCTAACTTCAGATCGTTGGGTCCTGCGCACGGTGGAAGTGGGATACTACTTCCAGTTTGTTTCAACCTTGCCTTCCTACCCTCCCTCCCAGTACCTCTTCAAGGACGAGCAATTCCCACCCTCCCTCCCAGTACCTCTCACGAGCAATTCCTCTTACAAGAGGTCCAGTTGCTCCTAGCCACGGGAGCCATAGAGGAGGTGCCAAAAGACATGAGGGGCAAGGGGTTTTATTCCCGGTATTTCCCAAGGCAAAGGGAGGTCTACGACCGATCCTAGACCTGCGAAAGCGCAACAAATTCGTGATAAAGCTGAAGTTCCGCATGGTAACCCTGGGGACCATTATCCCGTCCCTGGATCCAGGAGACTGGTATGCTGCCCTCAATATGAAGGATGCATATTTCCATATCACAGTTTACCCACTGCACAGACGGTACCTCCATTTTGTGGTCAACCATCAACACTTTCAGTTCACTGTACTTCCGTTTGGCCTTTCTGCAGCTCCACGTGTGTTCACAAAATGCATGGCTGTAGTCGCTGCCTCCCTCCGGCATCGTCAGGTACACGTCTACATGTATCTTAACGATTGGCTCATTCGAGGGACTTCCCAGTCGCAAATGTTGCAGCACCTGTGCATCGTCAAAGATCTCTTCGGGACTCTAGGCCTGATGATCAACACAGAGAAGTCTACTCTGACACCCACGCAGAGAATAGACTTCATAGAAGCGGTTCTTGCACACCAATCTGGCCAGAGCCTGCCTCCCGCAGTTGCGTTTTCAAGCAATGCCTTCAATTATTCGAGGTCTTCAAACCTTCCCGACAACGTTGGTGCTCACCTGCCTCAGCGTAGTAGGTCACATGGCCTCCTGCACCTTTGTGACCAAGCACGCAAGGCTATGCCTCCCCATCCCTTTCAAACCTGGCTTGCTTCAATATACCAACCATGCAGAGACAGCCTGGACTCGGTGCTCACTATTCCCCAGGAGGTTCTGGGCCCCCTAACCTGGTGGCTAAACCCCACTCTAGTCTGTGCAGGGATGCCATTCCAGCCACCGCAACCCTTGATGGCCCTAACCACGGACGCGTCATCTCTGGGTTGAGGTGCCCACCTCGAGGGCCTTCACACTCAAGGCCTCTGGTTGCCTCAAGAGCTGGCCCCGCACATCAATGTGTGGGAGCTGAGAGTGGTCCATCTAGCATGCCAGGTGTTTCGAGACCATCTCCAAGGCCATTCTGTATCTGTGTTCACGGACCACACAATGGCCATGTTTTACATAAACAAGCAGGGCGGAGCACGCTTCTCCCTTCTTTGTCAAGAAGCCATTCGCCTCTGGGACTTTTGCATAGCCCACTTGATCGATTTGGTAGCGTCTTTTCTCCCAGGAGTCCAGAACACTCTGGCGGATCACTTCAGCAGATCCTTCCTGTCTCACGAGTGGTTGATTCATCCGGACTTCATCCATTCTGTTTTCCGGAAGTGAGGGTTTCCCCACATAGACCTCTTTGCCTCCTGAGAGAACAGGAAATGCCAGGTGTTCTGCTCCTTCCAGGGACGCTCCCTGGGCGCTCTCTCAGACGCATTCCTGATCCCATGGAAGAGGTACCTACTCTATCCCTTCCCACCGTTTCTACTCGTCCACAGAGTCTTACTCAAGCTCCGCAGGGACAGCACCCACCTGATCCTGATTGCTTCAGCGTGGCCAAGGCAGCACTGGTACACCGTGTTGTTCGACCTCTCAGTGGCAGACCCGATTCCCCTGCCACTCTGGCCGGATCTTATAACACAGGACTTCGGCAGGCTTCACCATCTGGACCTGCAGTCTCTTCACCTCTCATCATGTTTGCTGCGTGGTTGAGCCAGTCTGAGTTGCGTTGCTCTGCCTCGGTCCAACAGGTGCTCTTGGGCAGTAGGATGTCTTCCACTAGGATGACATATCTGGCCAAGTGGAAGCCTTTCTCCTGCTGGTGCGCTCAGCGTAACTCAGTCCCCAGGCAGGTGTCTGTTCCTAGTGTTGTGGACCACCTCTGGTCCCTGAAAGAACAGGGCCTAGCGGTCTCTTCCATAAAGGTTCATCTGGCAGCCATCTCCACCTTCCACCCAGGGGAAAATGGCCGATCAATCTTCTCTCACCCCATAGTTTCAAGGTTCCTCAAGGGATTGGAATGTATGTACCCTCAAGTCAGACGCCTGACCCCTACCTGGGATCTCAGCCTGGTGCTAGCCAAGCTTATGGGTGCTCCTTTCGCACCAGTGGCCACCTGCTCGCTGCTGTACCTTTCCTGAAGACAGCCTTCCTCGTCGCTATTACTTCAGCAAGACGAGTATCTGAGCTTCGGGCCTTGACAGCGGACCCCCCATATATGGTATTCCATAAGCACAAGGTACAGCTGCGACCACGCCCCTCCTTCCTCCCTAAGGTGGTGTCCGCCTTTCATGTCAATCAAGACATCCTCCTCCCAGTCTTTTTTCCTGAAGCCGCACCTATGGTGTCGGGAACAACAGCTGCACACCCTAGATGTTCGCAGGGCTCTCGCCTTTTATATCGAGAGAACAAAACCCTTCCGAAGGTCACCTCAGCTCTTTGTAGCTGTGGCAGACCGGATGAAAGGCCTGTCGGTCTCATCCCAACGAATTTCATCTTGGGTAACATCCTGCATCCATACATGCTATGATTTGGCTCACGTTCCGGCTAGCCACCTCACCGCCCATTCTACTCGGGCTCAAGCTTCATCTGCCGCCTTCCTGGCCCATGTTCCCATCCAGGAAATATGTCGGGCAGCTACCTGGTCATCGATTCACACCTTTGTCTCACATTACGCATTGGTTCAACAGTCCAGAGATGATGCAGTATTTGGCTCAGCAGTTTTGCATTCTGCAACATCTCGCTCCGACCCCACCACCTAGGTAAAGCTTGGGAATCACCTAATTGGAATCAATATGAGCAAGCACTCGAAGAAGAAAAGACGTTTACTCACCTTTGTAACTGTTGTTCTTCGAGATGTGTTGCTCATATCCATTCCAAACCTGCCCTCCTTCCCCTCTGTCGGAGTAACCGGCAAGAAGGAACTGAAGGGCCGTTGGGTCGGCAGGAGTATATATCCGGCGCCATAACGGTGCCACTCCAGAGTGCGACCCAGCCTACCCACTGAGTGTTGCTAGGGTAAAAATCTTCCGACGAACGTGCACGTGGTGCGTGCACACCTAGTTGGAATGGATATGAGCAACACATCTCAAAGGACAACAGTTACAAAGGAGAGTAACCATATTTTTGTAAAAGTATATAGGTCATGGACACACTTCAATTTTATAATAATGAAACAGCATTTAAAAATTGAATTGACAAAAGCATATTGCAGGAACGTATTATATGATATTCCTAAATTGTTTGCCCTTTTGCTTCCTAGATTGAGTCCAAAATATGATTTTATAGTATTATGACTATGAATTACAGTTTTTATTTAACACTAGTGACATCTACTGGTTAGTTAAGTTAGTTGCAGGCAGTTACCTTTATTTTGTTACAAGGCCTGCTTACCTTGTACTGTGTGTGTGTTTTTGTTAGTTTTTTTTAATTAAGGCAAAGTTACAGTAAAACCATAAACATAGTACATCTTTTACTTGCGTAGGATCAGGTTAATTATTCAAAGATCCTGGCTAATAATTCTGTTTTTCTAGCTAGGGAGCCCTCCTGAGCGTTTTAGAAGGAGTGACCAAATTTCCAAATACCTATCCATTGTACTGTGTTTATCAGTTATTAAAATTACTTCCATTGTTTGCATTAGCTACAATCCAACATTGATGCTGACAAGTTAAATTCTTAGAAAAACTTTTAGTTTCCTCAGCGACCAAACTGTGTCTGTCTTATAACAGAAAGGTAGAGAGTGAGGATAAGTATTGGTTAAAGTTTTAAAGTATCTTGAGAGTTCTGAAGTTTAACTGTTGCTATAAGCATTTGTTCTTGAATAAAGTTTTTTATTTAATTCTGATCAGGCTTCATACTGTAGATTAATCTTGCTGAAGTAAACTAATAGGATGAAATAGTAATAACCATTAGCACAGGATTCTAAACAAAATGAAAAGTGATGAAATGAGAAATAAATGGAATAAACCCAAATCATCGTTCTTCATTCCATAGCCCAAGCAAATTTAAAACATTTAAGAGAATTTCATGTCTTGTGACTTAGGAAACTGAGTTTTGAAAATAACCAGAATGGGATTTTCAGCTACAGGATATTGAATTGATTGGTCCAAAAAACCACAACACCCTCTGTAGTCTAAAAAAGAGATATGTTCAATATAAAAGATATTTCAGTGGTCCTTTTGTTTAGCTCTGAGATTGCAAACAATAATGGCTTCCCAAATGTATGTTTCAGGAAAAGAGCGGAGAAGTTTTAATGAATTAAGGAATATTACGTTTTCTTTCTCTTGTCCAAAAAACCCTTCTTTACAAACAGCATCCTCACCACCCATCTCTAAAGGAGGACATGTCAGACGTTGTCCGTCAAAAGAAGAAGTATCCAAAGAAGCCTAAAATAGAGAGTGTAATAACTCCTCAGCAGCCCACTACTGAGCCGTTGCCTGTTATCAGTAAGAGTGACATTAAACAGTATGACTTCCACAGTTCAGATGAAGACGAATTCCCACAGGTAATTTTTAATTAAAATAAAATACAAGTAGTTACTTATAACTGGGGAAAAAAATAAAAATTGACTTGAGTTGAGGTGATCTAACCTCAAAAGTGGGTATTTGGTTCTCCTGATAAGAGATGTTGAATAGTTGGATTGAGACAAATGCTTATATAGCATAGTCATGTAAAATAATTGAGGTTGGTTCTGTTATTTTTACTAAGATAGAGGGGCTTAGAAATAGAGGTTATATTCCTGACACTGTTCATAAAATGGGTTAATAATACTTACCCAACTTTCTAATGAGCTCTGAGATCCATTGAAGAAAAGCTGTATAAATGCTAAGTATGTGAATTCCTTATGTGGCCATCAAGTTTTTATCTCACATACACTGCATTTTAGTGAAATCGATGTAGATGTTTGTACACCTGCATTTTAGAGGACCGTCTTCCATCATCTATTTTTCTGACACATGCTGCTACCAAAATAGCATATTATAAACTATATTGGAAATGCTTTCTCATCAGTCCTAGATTTTTTTCTTGATATTTCTGATATGATTTTCTCAATTTTAATTGTTAAATAGATAACTTGGGATGGCAGTTTTGACAGCTGTGGTTCAGTGGATTAAGCACAAAACTGGGAGTCAAGAGATGTGGTTTTATTGCTGATTCTCCCACTGATTTATTGTATGACCTTGGATGTTAGTTTACCTTTCTGTGCTTTATTTCCCCCCCCCACCAAAAAAAAGTTAAAAAATTTTGTCCATCTTTGTAAGCTATTTGAAAATCTCTGAATACAAAACACTACATTACTCAGTATACAGTCAAAAAGAGTTAATTGCTTATGATCTATATTTAATTATTAGTGGCTTTAAAGAGGCTGTGAAGTATCTCTAAATTGTGGATAGTATGATTATAGAGAGTGAATTTGCTTGTGCTTTAGGTACCCTCACCAGTATCGGAACCTGAAGAAGAAAATGATCCCGATGGACCTTGCGCTTTCAGAAGAAGAGCGGGATGCCAGTATTATGCTGTAAGAATTTTTGTTGCTGTTTTTAATAGCGTACTGACAGCAAGCTAATGTTAAGAGGTATGTCTCTATCCGAGACAATGAATTAGGCTGTTTGTTCAATCCAAAGCAAATCTTCACAACAACCTTTCATTTTGGGCTTATTTTTCTTCCACATCTTTCTTCCTCTTTTCTTACTGTATATTCAGTGAGTGCTTCAAGATAATCTATAGCACTTCCAGCTAGTCAGATCAACCATCACTGCTAGGAAACAGGGAGTACTGCTTTTCTAGTTCTTCCAGCTCCTTTTTCCCCTCAGCCTTCACGTTCTGGCACAAATAAGAGTTCTGAGGTGGCACAGAAAACTGGATATGCAATATGATAGCACATGTAATTCAGTGCTTGTCTGCACAAACAAGGTGGGATGTGAATCTATCTTGTAGTCTCCTGCTGTGTTCTAACTGTCCATGTGGACCCTGCTGATGTGCACTGATAGTTAATGTGCTTTGGTCTAGACCTGTTTCAAATGCCAAGTAAATGTTTTTGTGTAGACAAGCCCCAAGAAATGGTGGGCTAGATCTATTAATATTTAGGACAATAAAGAGATTTAAACTGAAACCATGTAGTCTCATCTAAGTGTAAAATGCAGAAGTTACTAAAAAGAATGTTGATATTTGTTGTAACTGCTATATAAATATACTTCTTGAGTCAAAGAACTTAGGGTTAATAGAGATTTATTTTTTATAACAAGATGCTGCTTAAATAGATTAGTGAGTACTTAAATTAGAGTACTTTGCCCTTATACCAGAGGTCTTTCTTGAACACTAATCTAAAATCTGTATGTGCAGTTTCATCAATTATGCTCTTTTTTTTTTTTGCTTGAAATAATTTAATTTTAAAATACAAATGGCAACTAGACTACCTTTGAAAGGTCTTTGGTGTACGTTCTAAATGGAAGTATCAAAAACTTCATGTAAAAGATCTCTTAACTGTTTAGAATAAACTGTGTGTGAAAATTGGCTCAGTTCAGGCACCAGATAATTTACTTAGGAAGATTACTATGCCTCAAATTCTTGATCACGCAGAATGATCCAGTTACTGGGCAAGCTTAGATGACAGTCTTTCTCTCCCCATCCTCGGGGGGCCCACATCAAATGAGCTGTAAGAGGACTATTTAAAACAATGAAGTGAATTCATCAGAAAAATTATCATCCAAAGAAAGACACTTACTCATTTTTATATGTTTATAAAAATGCTTTTTGTACATTCTTGTTTCACTAAGTAGTAATACATTTTGCTGTAAGTGAATATCCTTTGAGATCATCCAGATTCTTAAAGAAGAGTACAAAATTATTTGAAGGTGTAGTATAATGTCGCAGACATAGGTGATGCTTCAGCCTTCAAACTTGAAGCAGTTTAGCAAAACATCCAACCATAAGTGTTGCAATACCTCCTCAATAGTGTAGGGATGGGAGAAGAAGAAATAAGTGAAATAATTAGAATTTAAAATACTCATCAGCACAAACTAAAGAAGCTTCTGCTAAAATATATATTTTTTTCAGGTCCTGAAATTCTTTTTTGCCTTCAGAAATTCACTTGTTTTGTATAGCATATGTTTTATCAAAGCATACGTCTGTGATTTTCTAGATAGTCTGGATTTTAGTAAGATAATACAATTTTGTTATTCCTTTATTGGTTTGAAATATCGAGAAAAGAAAAACCTGAGCCTTAACATATGAAAGCTTTTATTTTACATAAGCTCTGTATGCTTTTGTAAATCTTAAGAAGTAAACTTTACTCTGAATTTTTTTGCACTTTTCTTCCTGCTCTGTGCACACACTGCTGCATCACAGAGGGAAAATGTGAGGCCAGTGTGATTTGGAAACTGGCTGACTCAGTCCTTGGATCTTGAGACAGATGTCTTGGTTTTGAAACTGTGGCAGTGGCGCAGATTTTTAATCCTCTCAGTTTACCTGACACTGATAGCTTCATTGGTCATAAGTGTTGATCACCTAAACTCCTTTTTGAAATCAGTGGTAGCTGTAGATGCTTAACACTGTCAAATTCAGCCATGGATGCATATAGTGGAACAGGATTGAGACTAACCCTGTAGTGCCATATCGTCTTAGATCCGGTGTCATTGAGATAATGCACCAAACGGTGAGGTGAGGTTGGTGAAGTGTCTACTGCAGAGGAACCCACAGGCAAGCCGCCACCATACCTTCAGAGTGATCCATTCTCTTTGCTTTCCGCACTGAGACATAAGAGGCTGGGTAGTGACACACAATCCTTTTTGTAAGCTTAATCTTAAAATACAAGTATTTAAAAGACATCATATTTAATTAAAGAAACATCATTTTTGATTACGTTAACTTCCCTGTAATGAACTAGGTTGATTGGTGCAGAGGATAAAAAAGTTTTTATACAATATCCAGAATGTAGAATATGTACTCCGTAAAAGTCTGCTGGAGGATCTTTGGTCTCAACTAAGCAGATCAGATGTGCTGTCTTGTCTGCAAGTATCCCAGCCGTCTCCCAAGTGACTTGGTTCCTTCTTTGGACACTGTAGGTCATGAAGCTTTCTGTATTTGTTCCTCTTGTTCTCCCATAGGTTTTCTTAAGTGCATCTTATGATTCTGTAGCCTCAGGTGTATCTGAGTGATTTCCAGGTTCCTACGGGTTATCAGATGTTGTTACTCTAGTGCTCTTCTACTTTGCAGATACTTAAAATTGATCAGGCTGTTGGATTGTATATTTGCATCCAGCTCCGGTTCCCTAGTTTGTTCTTCAATTTTGCTGCATTTTCTGAGTGCTGGCAGCAAGTGCCATCCTTGCTTGGCCACTAATGTAGTCATTAGATCCACTCAGCCCCAGAGATTTAGCTGCAGCTTCCTCCTCCTCCGCTCTTCCAAAGCAAAATGAATGATTTTTGATGGCGCTTTTTTTTTTCTGGTGCAATCAAGAAAGAGGATATATTATGGCACAAACCCCCTCCCCAAATTGCCACCTCCTTGTCGCAGAGTTGTCTCACCCCTTAGTTTTCTGATCTGAACTTTTACTAGTTTGAAAACCCAAGAGTTGACAAAGTGGGTCAGAACATGGTTCATCTTATCCAGTATCCTGTCTCTGACAGTGGCCTGTACTAGAGTTTCAGGGGGAATGTACTGAACAAGACAATTATGAAATGATCCAACCCTGTCTTCCATTCCCAGCTTCTGGTAGTCAGAGGTTTAAGGTCACCACGAGCATGGAGTTGCATCCCTGACCATCTTGGCTAATAGTGATTGATGAACCTGTTCTCCATGAACTTACCTAGTTCTTTTTTGAACCCAGTTATACTGAGAGCATTCCGCCCTGTTTCAGCCATAGGTAGTGTTGTAAAATACTTATAAGAAATGGTATTATACATTCATAGTTTTCTTGACCCAAACATGTGCCATAAATTTGTGCGAAATTGAATTTTCTTCTCCTCCACAGCCTCGTTTGGACCAAACTAATTATTCATGTGAGAATTCGGATCTGGCAGAATTGGACAAGCTGAGGTACAGGCATTGCCTCACAACCCTTACGGTCCCAAGAAGATGCATAGGATTTGCAAGAAGACGAATTGGCAGAGGAGGAAGGTAGAGTGGTATTGCTTTGATTATTTTGGCCCTTTTAACCTTCCCATCCTTTAAATAGAGATCACATAACTAATGTCTATTAAATGTTTTTTTGTTCTTTTCTTTTTAAATCAGGGTTATAATGGACCGAATATCTACAGAACATGATCCTGTCCTGAAACAGATAGACCCCGAAATGCTAAATAGTTTTTCAAGCTCTTCCCAAACTGTAGACTTTTCTTCTAATTTCTCACGGACCAATGCTTCCAATAAACATTGTGAAAACAGACTGTCCCTTTCTGAAATATTAAGCAATATCAGATCATGTCGACTGCAGTGTTTCCAGCCAAGGCTACTAAATTTACAGGACAGTGATAGTGAAGAATGTACCTCAAGGAAACCAGGGCAGACTGTGAATAATAAAAGAGTTTCTGCAGCATCTGTAGCTTTATTGAACACCAGCAAGAATGGCATATCAGGTAGGCAAGGATTTGAATTGTTGTGGAACTTGACATTTACATCTCCTGTGTTATCCCTGGGATTGGGCTGACAACGTCATCAGTGGGGATATGTGACCAAACAAGTACAGGTAAAAACTAGTTATTTTGAAGGTTTGAGATGCACAAAATCCAACTTCAAGTTTCTGTAAAAAAAATTTGGGTAGATAAAGGCTAGATAATGTGTTAGATAATGCAGATTTGGGTATTCATGAATCAAAAAGTCAGGAATTACCTGTGTTTCAGTGCTGCTGTGCTGCGCCTCCAGTTGCTGAGATTGAGAGTTTTGAACATATCTTGTTAGCTGAACCACTGTGTAAGGAAGGAAAAATATTTCTTGTAAGTGCAAAACAGCATTTATTTTAAAGGGCTTATTCATTTAGCTTTCATATCCTGCTGAAACAGAGAGAAAACAGCAAGAATATGTTGATATAAAGCACTGGTGTTGTAATAGCAGTGCAATAACTATTTTTGTGTGTATTGACTCCTTTAATGTATATGTGTAGTGGGAAGATTCTGTCTGAGGGAATACCAGTTCTTGACGTACAGTGTATGTACATGTACCACAGTGTGACTGTCACTCATTAGCTACAGGAGAAGAGTTGTCAGTGGTATCTTGATGATAGTCATGAGTAACAGATGCATTATTTTCATCCCATGAAGTGAGAGTTTGTTTATGGCTTCTGTGGAGGTCACCATTTTGTTTAACTAACTTTGGTGAAGTAGTCTTTGATGGGACATTTTGTGTGCAATTATTGACTATTTAGGAATTCTTTCTTCTATTTTAAATTCTCCCGCTCCCCCCCCAAACTTTAACATGTATAAATGGCATCCAGTACCTACATGTAACTTAGTTTTTTGAGTTGTCATCCAGATCCTTCTATGTAGGTGCCAATGCACCTCAAGCACATGTGCTTGGAGTCATTTGAATAACAGAATCTGTCAGAGCTGCGCAAGTGTCCTGTGCCTCCTTGTGCTACCTTACAAGGGCAGCATAAAGGGTGGGGCAACTCTGACCCTCCCTCAGTTCTGTCTTGTTGCCTGTGACAGCAAGACAGAACATGGTGAGCGTCTGACCTACTAGTGTTTAACTTGGGCTAAATTATCTTAAATTCTTCAAAAAATTTTCAGTACTCTTTTGATTCACTTACATATGACCACCATGAATAATACTTACCCATCTGTGCTGACTATTGATGAACAGATCCTCTCTGCACACGCACTCTTGTACTGGGCTCCTCAACATGGCAGATTTGAAAATGGTGGGCTTCAAGCCCTGCTTGTCTTATGATGGACTGTTTTCCATTGAAAGATAGACACCCATAGGTACATCTTCTGTTAAGGAGAATCCCATATGTTGGTGTGCCTACCATTTTCTGCAAGAATATGTAAGTTATGAGACACCCAATTGAAACTTCATCTTCTGGAGCAACATATAGGGGTCTCTTCAAACCCAGAGGAGATAACAAGTTAGCTTCACCCGACACACTGTCTAGCAGATAGGTGACATCAAAGACAAGAGCGGAGAAGACGAATCCAAGCAAGGACATGGCATCATGGAGAAGAATCTGCCTCATTACAAATGTGAGTGGCAAATTGCCAGTCCGTACTGTCCAGATATGACTTTTTGACCAGGGATAGAGCAGCGCCCTTTCTCTCAAAACTCCCACGTGGCAACTGAGAGAGGCTCACCAGTTGCTAACCAAGATGGCCATACAGGCTTCTGTGGATGTTGTCAACACCACAGTCAGATCTATGGTCACAGCTATGATGATGAGCAGAGAATCTTGGCTCAAAGCATTGGGCGTCCCTAGGGAGATTCAGGTCACAATCAAGGACTTACCTTTTGAGGGCATGGAACTACTTAATGAGTGAATGGACAGTGCTTTGCACTCGTTCAGAGACTCAGAGGCCATCCTGCGTTCCCTGGGTTTTACATCTCAACCCTGTATCATAAGCTGTATCATCCTCAACCCCCATCAAGACGACAGGTGCCAGCCTGTCATTCCTGGCAACTTGAGTACCATGCCTTGGCAATGCATTGTGCTTCTACAGCATTTCAGAAAATTTGACAGGATGTTTGGGAGCTACATCACATCTAGTCCAGAGAGCATGAACTTCAGCAGCCACCTCACTCCATGGGTGTGGCCTGCCATAAAGTTGAACAGATGGATGTTAGAGATCATTGCCCATGGCTACCCATCCAATTCTGCTTTTTACCTGGATCCACCCTCCTTCCCCTATCCAGGACCTTTTGCACAAGAGCCTGTAAAAAGTAGAGGTGGCTTTGTTGCTTTGCCTAGGAGCCATGGAGGAGGTGCCACTAGAATTCAGGGGAAGAGGCCTGTATTCCTGGAGTTTCTTAATCCTGAAGAAGAAAAGGGGTCTCTTTGTCCTAGCCTAGACCTGAGAAGACTCAGCAAGTACTTACGCCATCTTAGGTTCAAGGTGGTAACGCTTGCCTCTCATCTTTCCATGTCTTCAAGATCAAGATTTGGTTTGTGGCTCTCAACTTGCATAGCACAGATTTTGACAGGCAATGCATCAACAGTGCGTTATATAAACAAGATAGGAGTGCTTGGTCATAACCCGTGTACCAGGAGGTCATCAGGCTGTGGACCTGATGTCACTGGATAACCCCTCTGGATTTACACTTTCCTGGAACCAGTTACAATTTAGTGGATTTCTTAAGCAGGCATACAGTAACCAACTGTGAATGATCAGTGCAGATGTCTATTGTATTGCACCAGTGGGAAACTCCCACAATAGATCTGTTCATTGCAGAGAGCAACACCAAGTGCCCAAACTTCTGCTCCAGGGAGCGTATTAGCTCAGACTCCTTTCCGGACACCTTCCTGCTGCAGTGGTCTACCGATCTTCCCTCCCCTCCACCCCAGTGTTCCTGATCCTGAAGGTGATCTCAGAAATCAGCCTGGACAAAGCCATCTTGATCCTAGTAGCTCCCTACTGGCAGAGGAAATTTTTGATGTCAGACTTCCTGTATGTATGTGTTCCATCTCCTTTCTTTTTCCTCATCTGCCCAGACATGATACAGAGTCAGTTTAAAGCCAGAAGGGATGATCAAATCCTCTAGTCTGACCCCCAACACCACCCAGCACATGCACACTAAACCCAGCAACCACAATTAGACCAAAGTATTTCCGCCCACAGGACACTAGACTAGACTAATAACCTGCCACAGGCTGAGAATAGAAAGGACAGAGGTATATTCGTGCCCAAGCCCTTGCATTGGCAGCGAGATGATTAAGTGAGATATACACACATGTAATCCTGGCAAGTGACCTGCATCCATATGGTGCTGAGAAGGTGAAAGTCCCCCCAGTGAAGTCACTGCCAATCTGATATGGGAAAATTCCATCCGCTTCCACATATGGCAATCGGTTAGACCCTGAGCAAGAAACAGCCACCAGAGGGAGAGAGAATTCTAGCTGCCACCTCAGAGCCCTGGTCCTTCCTGTCCAATCTCCCATTTCCATAACTGATGTTTCAGAGGAAGGAGATTTTTAAACAGAATACATTATGGGGAGGAGCCTCTTTCTGACCCCTGCAGGTGGCCAGCTAAAACCATGAAGCATGAGCTTTATTACTGAAAGATTTAAACTGGAAGTGAGCCCCACGGCAGCTGAGTCTACCCTCTACCACCACAAGGTACCCAGGCATATAGACATACTCATACGTTTGTCTATCTCGCTCTTAAAACTTACTAAGTTTGTTTGCCATCACAACTCCTACTGGGAGGCTGTTCCAGAACCTCACCTCACTGATGATTAGAAACCACCTTCTAGTTTCCAGTCTGAATATGTTCATGGCCAGTTTATATCCATTTGTTGTACCAACATTGTCCTTTTGTTTCAATTGCTCTTTACCATCCCTGGTATTACCTCCTTAATGTATTTATAGAGAGGAGTCATATTCTCCTCTCTTCTTTTTGCTAGACTAAACAGTGTCTTCCATTCCCTTAATCATCCTAGTAGCTCTTCTCTGCATTGGTTCCAGGCTGAATTAATCTTTCTTGAACCTGGAGAACTGGAATTGTGCACAGTATTCCAAATGAGGTTTTATCAGTGCCTTGTAGAATGGCATTAACACTTCTCTGTCTCCGCTAGAAATGCTGGACCTGTTGCATCCTAACATCACATTTGCCTTTTTCACAGCTGCATCACACAGATGGCTCAGAATCATCCTGTGATTTACCCACATACCCAAGTGTCTCTCCTCCTCCATTGTGTCTTTCTTATGACGCTGCAGCTTCTAGCAGAAATTCTTATTAGACCCTGAGTGGATGAACTTGTACTTTGTACTGTTGAATTTCATCCCATTTCTGTCACTCCAGCCTTCAGGTTAAACTACATTTTCTGTAATGTTCCATTCCTCCTCTGTATTGATGCTGCCTCCCAGTTTTGTATCGGTAAACTTCATTAGCATGCTCCTACTTTCTGTGCCAAGGTCATTAATAAAAATATTAAATGCGATTGATCCCAAGAGCAACTCCCCTAGTAACCTCCTTCCAGTCTGATAGATCACCTTTCATCACATCTCATTGCCTTCTCCCCTTTAGCCAGTTCCTTATCCCCCTGAAAATTCTTGTACTGATCCTCTTCTCTCCCCCCCCCCCCCCCGCCCCCAACTAATAATTTCCCATAAACTACCAGGTGGAATGCTTTACTGAAGTCCAAGTATATTATCACTACTACACTTCCCTTATCTAGAAAAAGTTATTTTCTTAAAGAATGATATATCTTTGGTAAATCCATGTTGCATTACATCATCTTTTCTATTTACTTCCATGAATTTAATTATTCTTTCTATCACAATTTATTTTAAGTTTACTGAGATCAGATTAACCAATCTGTAATTGCCTGGATCTCTTTTTTTCCTTTTCTTAAGTATAGGTATGACGTTAGCTATCCTTCAGGCACATGGTGCTACCATCAAGTAGATAGAGGTATTAAAAATCCTCACTACTGGACTAGCTATCTCATGTGCCAGATATCTCAGAACCACTATCAAATATTGCACCCAGCCCTATAGTTGTTGCATGTGGCAGCTTTGATATAGGCTGGTTGAGCTCTATTGACAGAGACTGTTTTTGACAGGTTCAAGAAAACCCCATACAAAGCCGGAAATCGTCTACCAGAAAATCCACCCCTCCAAATGGAAATAGTTCTCCTATGGGGAATCCAGCGTAAATTAATTCCAGTTAATACCAGAAATCGTTGACTACATGCCACACTTGAAACAGGCTGGATTGATTCTTAGTTCTCGCAAAGTCCACCTTGCAGCAGTATCAACATGTCACACTCTGATGCAGTCATACTTGGTCTTCAGTCATCCAACAGTATCCAGATTCTTCAAGGACCTCCTGCATACATACCGACGTGTTAGAAACCTGACTCCTGCATGGGATCTTAACACCATTCTCCTGAAACTCATGGAACCTCCATTCAAGCTGTTATCAGATAGCTGCATCATCACCTTGCCCTTAAGATTTGCTTTCTGGGAGCTATTACCTCAGTGTGGAGGGTCAGCAAGCGCTAAACTCTTGTGTCTGGATCTCCTTGTGTCTCATTTCATAGGGTCAGAGTGGTTCTGAGACTGCACCCTAAACTCATCCCTAAGGTAATCTTGTTGTTTCACTTCAACCAACCTGCCAGTCTTCTTCCTGATACTACCCTCGATGGGAGGGAAGAAGCTGCTTACTTTGGATGTTTCCAGAGCCTTGCTTTATTACCTTTCAGACAGTCTCCCTGCCTCTTTGTGGCTGTGTCAGGCTTGTTGAAAAGCCAAGCCATCTCACCTAATTGAATCATACACTGTATCTCCACCTGCTATCTCCAAACATTAAGGCATACTCCATCAAGACACTGGCAGCATCTTCTGTCTTTTTCAGAAATATATCGATATCAGATGGAGAGAGGAAGAAAAGGTAGCAGGCAGAGCTAGTTGAATTAGAGAGCTAGTTGAATTAGAGATGAGTGGCAGATGGACAAGATTACAAACGTTTTCTCCTGGCCCTGGGGCCAAATCCTTGCCATCTGGGAAGGGTCCCCTGCTTTGTGCAAAGCTTCCCAGTGCACAGTCACAGCTGATGGTGAGCGGGCCACTCTAGGCTATTTAACTACCATCAGCAGGTTGCTTTATGTTGATCTGCTGATGGTAGTTAAATAGCCTAGAGTGGCCCCCTCACCATCAGCTGCGACTCTGCATTGGGAAGCTTTACACAAAGCAGGGGACCCTTCCCAGATGGCAAGGACTTGGCCCCAGGGCCAGGAGAAAACTTCTGTAATCTTGTCCATCTGCCACTCATCTCTAATTCAGCTAGCTCTGACTGCTACCTTTTCTTCCTCTTTCCATCCCAATCTCCCCCCACTTCCCACCAGCTCAAATCCAGGTCCCACATCCTCCTCACCTCTGGTAACATTTACCCTAATTTTGGTCCTCCCTCCATGCCCACTCTCTCCACATCCTACACACATTGCTGTCATCACCTTTGCCCCTTTTATGTCACCATTCCTAACTTCACACCCATCTCTTTTCTCCCCCTATCCCTTTTTCTTGCTTTCTTTGGAACAACCACTTCATCTTTATTAAGATCACAGTCTAGTCACATTTCACTCCTCCAGCTCATAGCTCTTCCAGAGATCTGGATTCCTTTGGCTGAAGCTGCCTCTGCAGCTCCCCTTTCTTACGGAGGCTTCTTGTCTCATGTTCTCCACATTAGATCAGACTGAGGGGAGGGTGTTGGGCTGCTTTCAACATTTCCCTCTTCCCATTCTTTCTCCTTGTTCAGATAGCTCTGCATCTGACTGTCGTCTCTCTTCCCCTTCCAAGTTGCCTTCCAAACTACCATTCACCTAACTCTTCCCCATCACTTTCCCTCTCGTTTTGACTTTTGTCTCTCTCTCTTACTCTCTTCACAGTCTCCCACATCTCCTCATATTCAGCTTCCACATTCATGACCCATCCGACACCTTAACTGCATATTTCCTTGGCCTCAACTCTTCATTTGACCTGCACCTCTTGCCAGTTGTCCCACTCATTAAAGGGCCATTTACTACGCTGCTCTCCTTGCATCACTGTCCTCCACTTTTAACTCTCATTACAAGATCAGCCCTGACTCATCCCCATCATCCACTTCACCAATTTCTTCCAAGAGAAAATTGACCAAATGGCCTTC
This sequence comes from Gopherus flavomarginatus, assembly GCF_025201925.1. Classification (NCBI taxonomy): domain Eukaryota; kingdom Metazoa; phylum Chordata; order Testudines; family Testudinidae; genus Gopherus; species Gopherus flavomarginatus. The sequence goes on along the minus strand of NC_066626.1, from coordinate 56,330,631 downwards.
CCTCTCCCCTCGCCTTTCCTTCTCCCACCCCAACTCTTTTCCTTCTCCACAGTCACAGATGCAGAAGTTTCTCATCTGCTGTTCTCCTTTAACCCCTCCACTTGCCCCAGTGACTCCAGGCCACCTCCTGATCTCCCTTGCACCCAATTCTTATCCTCTCACTTACTATTCTCCACTCTTGTCTGGCCCTTTCCCCTCACAATACAAGTATGCATTAGTCTGTTCCATCTTTAAAAAAATAAGCAAAACAAAAAAAATCCCACCTGTGACCTTACTTGCTTCTCCAGCAAATACTCCATCTCTAAGCTCATTGAATGCACTGTCTGTAATTGCTTTCTGGAGTTCCTCTTCTCCAAGTCCATCCTAGACCCTTTCTAGTCTGGCTTCTATCCCTTGCACTCCACTGAAACTGCTCTTACCAAAGTCTTCCTAGTCAACCTTAGAAACAGTACTCCATCTGCATTCTTGTTGACCTGTCAACAGCCTTCGACATGAGCTGTGTTCAATCTTGTCCAACCTTATTCATGACTGTCCTTTCCTAGTTCTGCTCCTTCCTCTGTAATCACTTCTTCAGCATGCCACCTTTCAACTTTCTGAGGGAGTTCCAAAGGGCTTAGTCCTTGGTCCCCTTCTCTTTTGTATCTCTGAGTAATCTCATCCACAAGGATAAATTCAACAACTATTTCTACACTGATGATTCATCGATCTACCTCTTTTCTCTAAATCAGTTTTCTTCTATCTAAACTAAAATCTTGGCCCCACTCTGACATTTTTTCCTGGGTGTCTAGTTGTCAGCTCGTGTACAGTGTGGCTAAAACACAGCACTTGACCTTTCCCCCCCTTCCTCTTTTGATGATTCTGGGCAACACTACCACCATTGGGCCTGAATGTCATCTTCAGCTCTGACTTCTCTCTAGGTTATCACATCCAGACTAAGGCCATGTCTGTATTAGTGATCTTACTGTGGCACAGCTTGTATAACCTCTCTATGCTGACTGGAGAGAGTTCTCCCATCAACATAATACAACCACCTCAACGAGCAGTGATAGCTATGTCCACAGGAGAAGCTCTCCAGCCAACACAGCAGTGTGCACACTACTACTTAAGTCGGCGAAACTTATATCACTCAGGGTGTGTGTGTGTGTTTTTTCACACCCCTGAATGACATACATTTTGCTGACACTTGTGGTCATGTAGACATAGCCTTAAGTCTTGCAGATTCTTTCTGCATAACTCTCTTAAGATATGACCATTCCTCTCCATCCACACAGTCAGAATTCCTGTTTAGGCTCTCATCTCAATTATTGCAACATCCTTTTCTCTGATCTTGACAAATGCAATCCTGCTTGCTCATGTCCATTCAGAATGCTGCTGCACAGATTGTTCCCTGAGCCCATTGCTTTAACCATGTCACCTATTTTAAATTCCTCAACTACCCCAGCTCTCTTTTATTTGCTCAAAGAAAAGCTGCTTGTCTTCTTTCACAGCTCTTCACAGCCTAACCTCACCCTACTTTCCATTCAGTATCAAAATGTTGAGACTATTGCCTCCAGTCTGCCAGTTGTGTCAGTCTCCATTTATTAAATTTTCAAACAAGCACTTTCATGCTTTCTCCCATGTTGCCCCTCATGCTTGGGAGGAGTTCTCCATCTATAGCAGGCCTGCAGAATTCATAAAGTGTCGAGGACCATATTACTCCAAAGAAAACAGCTGAGGGCCGAAACCCCCCTCTCCCCACTGAAACACCCCCATCCCAGTGCCGCCCAGACCTCCCGAAACGACCCCCCCCCCCCCCGCCCCAGCACCGCCCACCCTGTGGAAACAAACCCTCCTTCCCCAGCGCTGCCCCACCGAAACAGCGGTATTGAACCTTGGCAATACATTATAGCGGGCCCCTAAGGTAGTATAATTAAGGTAAAATAAAAATGTCTTTCTGCTAGCACTAGAATAAGATCTTTCCCCCACTTTGTAATCAATTGCCCTGTTGAATGAATAAAAGGTGTGACTGAGGAAGGTGTGAAAGGCCAGTACCTCCAGACAGCCATAATCCTTGGAGAGGGGATGGGAGCCAGACCAAGGACAGTCAAACTTGTCAAGTGGGCTGACTAGAGAAGAGCTGACATACTGAGGGCCTAGGGAGTTAGAAGCAAGCACCTTCCTTTGGGAACACTCTCTTTGCAGCATTGCGACAACCCCCAGCCCAGAGAAAAGCAGCTTAAAGGACCAATTTTTATGAGAGAGAAGATCAGTAGAACCGGTCAGCCACTGACTCGCCGCTCGCCACTTCCGCCCCCCCAGTATAAAGCCCCCCCTGCCACTACCCGCCTGCTCGGCTCATCCTCCCACCCCACCCTGGCTCGCTTCCTCACCCCCTGCCACCCACTTGCCTCCTCAGCCCCCCTCCCCCGGCTCACCTTCCCCCTGCCACTGCCCGTCCACTCAGATTGTCATCCCCCCATTCCCCCCTGCGCTGCCGGCTCACCTGCTCCCTCGCCACTGCCTGCCCGGCTCCTCAGCCCCCTCTCCCCTGTCACCAGTTCAGCTGCCACTGCCCGCCCACTCGGCTTGTCATCCCCCCATCCCCTCGGCTTGCCTCCTCAGCGCATCTTCCCCACCCCCCAGCTGCTGCCAGCTCACCTGCCTGTCTGTATCTGGCTCACCTGCTCCCCCCACCGCCAGATCGCCTGCCTGCCTGCTGCTGGCCGCTTGCCTTCTACTGCTGTCCCCGCTCCCTGCTGCTGGCTGACCCTCACTCCGCAGCCTGCCCTGGCCTCTTCAGCACCTTGCCGGCCGGCCGACCGGCCAGCCAGCCAGCCGGCCGTTGGCTTGCCCCACCCCGCTGCTTGCCTACTCTCCCCCCGCAGGCTGCACAGTGAGCTCATGCGGGCCACATGTTGTGCAGGCCTGATCTATAGGCATAGCCCAATAAAGTGTATGCCTATAGATAAACATTTGCAAAGCTATTTCATTATCCTCCTTCAAATCCCTATTTAAAACTTCTTTTGCCATGATGTTTACACAAATCTTGATGTACGCTGCTGGTGTTCTGAAACCACTGCCTGTCATGCTGAACAGCATTGGCTCATTGTTTCCTTGTATTCCCCTAGTATCTGTCTGTTGTCTTTTATATGTAAATTATAGCAACTTCAAAATTAGGACTTAATCTCCAGTTTGTGCATATAATAACTACAACTGAAGGATTTCTTTATTTTAAAAGTTTACTCTTTGCCAAATACTTATGAAACAAATTATTTTCTCTAAAGATGAAAGTGATGAGAATTCTTATGTACTTGCAATTTTAAGATTTATTGTTAATATATTTATTAAATGTTCTAAATTTCATATTTAATGTTTTATAGTTGTAATACAAGATTGTATACAGAGCATTACCTGTGACAGTGTTTTTAGATCTAAATTCCATTTTATTTATCACTTAAGTGTACAAAGATTGGTTATATTTTTGTAAAATGTTCTTTTCCTTATGCAGATATGAAATAACCTTTAATTATGGAAGCTTAGGATAAACCACAAAGCTTTTTGCTTTCTCTCTCTGAAAAGACCATACATATGTACAATGCAACCCAGTTAAAGTTGCTGTAGGAACCTTAACTTTTACGTTTTCTGACTTCATAAATTAAACATTGCAACTTTAACATTGTACTAATACAACTTTTGTATGTATTGAAAGTGTCACAGGCTTTCTTGGCACATGAGACTTTTAAAACCAGATAGTCCTGGTCTGAATAATTTTTAAAATGTAAGAACCCAGTTCTGTAATCCCTTACTACTAAGTGTAGTACATAGTGTAGGATTGGACCCTTAATTTGATAGATAAGAGAAGAATGATTTACTGCTAATGAGGAGGAGACAGCTATTACAAGTTAATTGTTACACCAGAGCATTGTGTCTACACAAGGAGTTTGCACCCATACATTTATGCTAGTGTAAAAAACCCAAATGTAGACAAGGATGAAGACTACTTGCGCTTGTTGTTAAAAATGAAACATCAGCTTGTGATATGTAGAATTTTTTTTTTAACCTCTCAGTTGTCACTTGCCAAATAACATTTGCTGAATTTGCAATGTAGCAAATCTGGAGTCTAATTTTTTAAAAAACATTTGACCTAATATGTTTCTGATGGTATTTTTAATTGCGCAATGGATAGCGCGCAGAAGTAGGCACTTGATTTATTTATTTTAGATCTATAAAATGACAAGAATTACTAATATATGAATTTTAAAAATAAAACCACATATTTACAATCAGTATTGTGTACAGGGACCTCATGGTTCTATTCAGGAGATAATTGTCAGCCAAGTTGGTGTGACGGCATGAGTTTAACTTGCACCACAAATCTGCCTTTAAAGAGCTGACAGTGAAGTACCAGTAAAGATCCATTTTTGGAAAGGTTATTGTCGTAACTGAAAATAAGTGTTAAGGTTACCTGTTGTGATCTTCAGTGCATAAGAAATTTGTAAAACAGCTCCTGCCTTGTACTTATAATTTTATTTATTAATATTATTGCTTTATTAATAACATTGCTTTATTTGTATTACAATGGTGCCCAAAATGTTCTAGCTACTTTACAAATATGTGAAGAGGGGTGTCTGTTCCTAAGCACTTGATTTTAAGAGAATAAATATGTGAATCTAGTGCTTGTAAAAGGTGCCAGATCAGCATATGAATAAAGAACAGTGGTTCAAACTAATTTTTTCTTTCTTTCTCGTGTTATGTCAGTTGGAAAGGGGGAAGTGGTTTGAAGAATTAGCATAGATGTTTTCCACTGAAGCAGTCTGCCCCTTCAGATCAAAGTGGTGCAAACTTTCATGGCCCTTCTGGACCCATCGCTAAGCCTAGACAATTAGGTTACATTGCTGGTGACAAATATCTTCTACCTCAAGTTTGCTAGGAAACGTGACCACTTCCTGCAGTTTCCATTGTCGTTTATGATCACTGTAGCATCCAGAGGTCTGGTTGTGCTCAGTGCTGTGCAGGCCTGTGTTGAAAGACAACCTTTGCCCTGAAGAACTTAGTTTACTTTCAGGCAAGATACAACAGTGTTGGTATAATAGACAATTGGAAGAAATGTTTGAATGAGAGTAACAGAAATAGGTATGTGTAGGTAGATACTATTGGGCAACCATCCAGTCTAGGGATGATAAATGTATGGTGAACTACAAGTTCTTATTTGTGGAGCTGAAGGTGGAAGCCATGCAAAGGCTTTAGTTCATGCATATTATAGCAGTCCACCTCTTGAACAGGACAGAGCAGGTTGCTCTTGGCTCCCAGTCCACTTTTATTGCTAGTTCAAGTTCCTTGGGCCTGATCTTTAAAATTACGAGTGCGTCAGGGCTCAGTGAACATCAGTAACTACACTGCAATCCATCTCTTACCCCCCTCCACCTTCCCACTAGTTGTGTTTCTCTGGGACAGTGATTCTAATGGATGATGTAAGAGTCATAGATAAGCACACTCATATGAGTGATTTGGCTGTGGAATGAAGCAGTTAGACTAATGAGAAGTCTACCCATCTTTGGTGCAATCTGAAAAATCCTCTTATTAGATAATGATAAGCTTTCTCACCATAGCAGGAATGATATATAACATTCTCTAATGCAGAGATTATTACTTCTGAGGAAGGGAGAAGAGCAGAAGATTCCATTAATTTCACTGTGGACCTTTCTCTGCACATTTAATTTATATGTGCATTCAAATGCTACCATGATGGCAGTGCTAGAAAATCCTAAAATAGATAGCAACACTGCAGGTTAAAATCCTCAGACAATGGTATCTTTAAAACTTTGCAGACTTCCACATTTCCCCTTAATTTGCTTTAACCATGATGTGGAGAGTGACAATGCAAAATCATTCAGTACTTGGACTCTAAGATTGACAAGGATACCAAAGATGATGACTTTTGATGTGACCATCAAATTAAGACGACCAGCTAATTTCAGATTGACCACTAAAAAGTCATTAGGTGATAGGTACGGATGTTGCCAGGATTCATACCAATGACATAGTTAAGAATGGTGGTTGTTACTAAAATCCTAGGTTCTGTAGTCTCCTACATAAATTGACATAATTAAAAAATCTGTCTGGAAATATTTGTGCAACTGATATATGGGTCACAATTAATTTGTGAGCTCTCTGGGGCAGGGACTTTCTTTTACAACATGTATGTACAGTGTCTAGCAAGATGCACCTCTGTTTCTTGATTGGAGTCTGAGTTACTGCAATACATATAATAAAAATAAATTATAATTAAGTAGGTATTATAAATGACTATGCATCATATTTAGGTTTATTTTTTTAAAAAAATCAGGCAATAACAATCATACTCTACTAAATTTTAAGAACAAAACAATAGGTTTATCTTCCCAGTGCCTTACTGGGCCTTACTGTCCTTGTTTATGCTAATTTTAGAAGATTCTTGTGAGGTGATTGTTTCTCACACAAAGTTTTGTTCACTGACTGAACCTATTGTGCATACCTTTTCAACGGTAATTCAGTCAAGGTATGGAATTTAGGAAATCAAAGAGAAAAGAAACCATGCAGAAATAAAAACATAAACTACCACTGTAGAGGTTTGTTTTTTTTTAAACCATGTTGGAAAGGCTGGTAAACCACCAAAAAGCTAACCTCAATGTCTATGGATGTATAACTGAACTAATTTTCTTTATTAATGTGTTTTAAGAGTGTACGTGTGGATGTAAACTAATAGAGACACTTTTACAAATAAAAAAAATAAACATAAGAAAGTGGTATACTGGAATACCTGAGTCAGATTTAGCAATCTTTATAGAAGGTTCCATAGCTCAATAAAGTGTATGCCTATAGATTAATCAGGAACTTTATTTTTAAACCACAGACACACACACACACAACACGTACTTTGAAAAGGATTTTGCTGTGAAATGGGTAATATTTTGTGTAGCAAATTTAACAAGATTTAATTGTGACCATCAGTACTCATATTTTAACTACAGGTGTCTTATTTCATTCTAGGGAAAAATAAATAAGCTGGCTAAAGATTTATTTTGCTTGCTTACTCAGATTAGCGCCATTAGGAGTAAATGTAAAGAAAATCTTGGTTTAAAAAAAAAAACAAACCTACTGTCTGATGATCCAACATCTGTGTTTTGAAAGTGAGTAGTAAGAAAGACTAGTCAGAATGAACTATTCTGCTCGTGTCTAGTCCTGTTTCAGCTGTTTCCTGCAGCATCCCTCTAAACAATACATCAACAATTACTATTGCACTAGTACCTAACTCGAAAAGTCTGTTTTCTTGGGATGTTGGAAGCCCATTTAATTAGAGAGTGCTGTGAGAAAATATTTGCATGTTGGTTTCTGAATATGGTCTGACTTGACTGTAACTAGAGTCCTCCTTCCATTGCTTACCTAAAATGTAAGTAGCAGATGAACTAGAGCCAACACAGAAAGTGTAGAATGGTTAATATTTTATTTGTTAGCATGATGTTTTTTCAGTCAGCAGATGCTATTCCTGTAGATTCTAGATATAATTTGGGGTTGTAATACCATTGAGTATATGTAATTATAGTTGAGAATGAGATGCCGCAAGGTTTAGTGAACAGGAATTTTGGATATCAAAGCCGCTCTTTGTCAGCACCTAAAAGAACTTAATTCTATGACTGAATAAAATCCAGGTAGCATTAAGTAGTTAACAATATTTTAAATTAATTTAGTTGAGGAAATAAGGATTCTGTCTAAATTAGTTATGGGAAACAACAGATAAGGGTAACACAGTTGGTGGTTGGTATATTTGTCATAGCTATGAACCAGTAAATAACCAAGAATAAATAGAGTCTTGCATCGTTTTGTTTTATCATAGGAATAGCTAGTAGTCTACATGCACTTCACGCAGTCTTAATTCTGATGTGGTTATTACTGCAACCATAGTTTTGATTCTGGTCTCTGACTTCTTTTGAATGATCTTCAGTTTATATGTGTGTTTTGCACAGGAAGGAGAAATAGGGGAGAGTTCGTTTTCCCCTATTTCTCTCCCTTTCCCACCCATATCTATAATTCTGTATTGACCTTTTCAGTTTTGCTTTAAACACCAATGTTTCCTACATTTTTTTTAAGCTTTTGGTATGCTTTATTTCCTTCAGAGTGTTGAATTCTGCTTATTATGGTTTGAAGAAAAATATCTTGGCATTGAAACACTGTTTCAGATGAAATGCTTAAAACTTTCAGTTCAAAGCAGATTCACACAGTAAAAGCTTTGTCATCTGGCATGTTCGGAGATTAGGGGGTGCTGTTTAATCAAAAATTCTGGTTAACTAAGAGTTATGCTTACCAACGGAATACCAATTTTCGAAGAATTAGAATCAATTGAAGGAAGTATATAATAGTATACAGGTACTCACAAATGCACTAGTAGTACTGCACTGCAGAGTGGTTGGTTTCTTGAAGCACTTAATGTGTACAGGTAAAGTTTTCTATACAGTAGGTTATCTTATGACACTACATATCACTATGGGCAGTGCATGGTGTACGCCCAGATCATTAAAAATACACTTAACGCTGAAACTATACTGAACATAAGTTAATCTTTGATTCAGAAGGCACTTCAGGATTGTGCAGTGCTTCATGGTCATCATTATCAATTATTATTGTAGCTGTAGAAGGTGTAGGATATTGGGCTGAATCTGTAATGACCCGATGACACACTCTGGAAGCTGCTTTTTTGAATAAATCCCTGATATCCACTTGCTTACTTGTCTTCTGCCTCTTTTGCATAAAAGTAGAGTGCAGAATGTGCAATTGCATAACCTCCTGGGCAGTATACTAGTCCCAGTTACTAGGCTGAAGATTTGTATTGGGAGATATCAGAAATGCTGGTTAATAGAGCTTTCTGGTTGATAAAGTGCTTGTATGTTGCAGCTGTTTACATGAGTCTTCAGAGAATATAGTAGACAATAATTGTTGCCATAGGATCATATACAGTAATTGGATATGGGAGAGAATTAAAGTCCATTCCTTTACAAATGTAAGATATGTTCCCCCAACAGACTCATTGGAGGTTTTTTCTCCTTGTGAAAAGGTGGTATGATGTAAAAACTTGATATTCATTATGGTCATTTCAATTCATTTTTTATTTCAATTCATTTTTTATAACATAGGGCTACTGATATTTTTGTTATGGTAACTACAAGAAAACTGACAACCTTTCCGAAGCACTAAGATTTTCTAACAATTATGTCACGTCAGTGGGCATTGTAGTACAATAGCACCTCTTCAGTCTTTCACTTCACTAATGTAATCCTGTGCTAAAATTTTACTTTCAGGTTTGGAGTTCATTAAATTGGGAATTAATGACATTTTGTTGTATTGTGCTGAGGCTGGGCCAGTGCTGGTGCTGTCTGTCTTGATGGACATATCCTTTCCCACTGTGGGATCAGCATAAGGAATGTCATCTTTATTTGGTTTTGTGGCTGAATGAGTACACAGGTAGCAGCTCTTGTAGCAGCCAGTGGGGAAAGTAAATCAGTGGGGTGGTGATGGCCTTTATAACTGTTTTCTCTCCCTGGTTGAAACTGTTCACTGGGTTAATTATTATTCCTATGGCTGCATCAAAACCTCAGGAATAGTGACAGCCTGCACCTTGCCTTTATTCAACAGCATGTGGGGAGTTGTAGTTATTTTTCTAGCAGTTTTCACCCACTCATCTCAAAGCACTTTATAAAAAGATAGCCATCACCATCCCCATTTTGTAGATATGGAAATTGGGGCACACAGCACTTCCCTTCCTAATGCCCTGTGAGAAGGTGATACCCTTCAGGTTTGCCTCAATGTGTTTCTTACTAGTCAGCAAACTCTTTAATCTCACTTGAAATCTTCCCCCCCCCCCCCAATTAATGAGGCCTTGATGTAATAGTTGCAGAAAATGCTGCTCAAGTCCTCCTTCAACACTCTTTAAAAAATAACAAGAGGGGATGGAATAACAGGAGCAGTTCAAAAATCAGAGGATAGAAATTGCTTATTAACCTTAAACACTGCCTGTGGTCCTTCATGAAATTATTGGAGCCATATACAAGATTTTAGACCTGGGGATCCAGTTTTTCTCATCGTATTCCAGTTCCTTGGTCTTCACGATTTTGGTACACCTCTGAACCTGCTGCTTAAGTGCACTGAATGGTGCTTCACTCACATTGCCTAGTACATATTGATAGCATGGAGATCTGATCACATAGCACAAATTCTAGGTGGTGCTGGAACTACCAGGTGCTCTCCTTCTGAACACATCCCCACATCTCAGGGGGAAGAAAGGTAGAAGGAGGCTACTATAGAGGGTAGTAGCTGAGAGTGGTTATAGTGAAAGAAAAGTGAATTAGCCATTCCCCTGTCCCAGCCATGATATGAGAGACCTTCCTCATTTCCCAGAAGCTAGGAGAAAAATTTCTTTATGGTTCCATTGTTTGGGAAATGCTGTAGCTTCATAAAGGATGTCATTTAGGGGGTGTGGCTATGACGTAGTTTCAGTTCAACTTGCCTACCAAAAAATAGCCTACCTTGTACAACAGCCATAGCTACTGAGAAGAAACACATTGAAAGCACTTTTCAGTGCTAGTAAGAAGCTGTTGTTTCTGAACTATGAGACCCTTTTCATAGGTGACTTTATACTCAAAGGGAATTGGCCAGTGATACACATTTAAACTGGTGGGTTCACCTTTACAGACATAGATATATTGAGGTCTCTGCAAGTGTTCAGTACCCTCCTTTCATGCTTCTTGTTTTCGCATTTCATTGTCCCATGTCAGTTTGCTTTGTACTTCACTTTTGTTCTAGAAATGTTTCTTTTCTTCAAGTATGTGAAACTCTGGCTTTGTTTTTCTCTTCCACAGTAACAGGGGGTATCACAGAGGAGCAGTTTCAGACACATCAACAGCAATTAGTTCAAATGCAAAGACAGCAACTTGCTCAGCTTCAGCAGAAACAGCAGTCTCAGCATTCCTCACAACAGACTCATCCAAAAGCACAGGTAATATTCCTTTAAAATCTTTTTGATGTGCCAAGATCGTCTTCCACAGTAGGTTCCCCCTCCTGCTTGCTCACTTTTTGTTAAGTCTTTGTCACAAGTTAAGATAACCTTTGGTTAATGTACTGATTGTGTGAAATGCGTTTAAAAGAATTTTGGTCAAAATAATTTAAACTTCTCTGTGTGATTTTGGAAAACTCAGCAACTCTCTACCCAACATAATTTTTTTGCTTTTATTTTTTCTTGTAATTCAGAATGTGGTATTTCTTATAAACTTTGAAGGCACACTGCTAAATGAGTGCATATTTTGAAAGTATGAATGTTCTTACTTATGTTGCAAATGGTTTTAAAAATATAGTTTCACTATTTTTATCAGAGGGGTAGCCGTGTTAGTCTGGCTCTGTAAAAAGCATCAAAGAGTCCTGTGGCACCTTATAGACTAACAGACATATTGGAGCATGAACTTTCGTGGGTGAATACCCACGTGTCTGGCGAAGTGGGTATTCACCCACGAAAGCTTATGCTCCAATATGTCTGTTAGTCTATAAGGTGCCACAGGACTCTTTACTATTTTTTTGTTTGTTTTACTTTTAACGCTTAGGTAACAGAAACAGAATAGCCAGTTTCACTTTGTTTTGTCAGTTTGCCAATTTCATTCAGGGTTTCATGCACAATGCTGCACTATTTGGATTGCAAATATTGCTGAGGATTTTTTTTATTAGAAAAAAATATTGTTACACTGTCTCTAACAAGCATTTCTGTTGGTCTTGGCTATTGTCTTATTTCCTTTTGAAAGCAAAAAAACCCCCCAAACACAACAAAACTGGACTTTAAAGCAAATTTGCTTAACAAGTATTCCTATATGAGAATATGAAAATGTTTGATGTCTTACTGCCTGCACAATGATCTGTTCTCTTTTTCATATTTAAATTTCTTAGAAATTAAATACACTTTGTTTAGGGTTAGAATTTGCCACTTGTACTGTCATTGAGTCGTACCTTACTGTGTGAATAGTCTAGTTGACATCAGTGTGAATAATTTTGGAGTAGGGTAGTGTGATTAAGAGTGGCACAGCTTAGCTCTTTGGTAGTTACTGAGTTAAAAACAGCTTTTAAATGTGTTATGTTCTGATTTTTTTTTTGGTGAGAATTTAATTTTTCCAATGTAATATCTAGTGTGGGCAAAGGATGCACTTACTGTCAAGTTTACATAGCTAGTATTTTGCTAATTAATAAGAAAAATATATTTATAAAATCAAAAATCTTTTTAAACGTTACTCGAAAAACCTTTTCCTTATATTGTGAGCAGTGTATACATGAACACCAGTGTTCCTTTCTCCCCCCAACCAATTTCTGTATTTATTCATCATAATTTTCCTGTATATATTATTGGTTGCAAAGTGGTTTTTTGGGTCTATTTCCATAAAATATGGAATGGTGATTCTAATTAGGAGGAGAAAATGATATTTGATGGTTTAGATATTGACAAGTTAGTGTATTAAATATGCAGCCATATACCAATGGTTCTCAACTAGTGGTCTGGGGCCCCCTAGGGGCTGCGAGCAGATTTTAGGGGGTTCACCAAGCAGGGCCAGCATTAGACTTGCTGGGGCCCAGGGCAGAAAGCTGAAGCCCAGGGCCCCGAAGCCTGCCACCTGGGGCTGAAGCTGAATCCTGAGCCACTTAGCTTTGTGGGGCCTCCTGTGGCATGGGGCTCTTGGCAGTTACCCTGCTTGCTACCCCGTAATGCCAGTCCTGGCTTTTATATGCAGAAAAATGAATGTGGCAGAGGTGGGCCGAGCAGTTTTTATAGAATGGTGTATGTTTGTGGGGGAGACCTCAGAAAGAAAAAGGTTGAGAACCCCTGCAATATACAAACAATAGGGTACTGTATCAAAGGGTAGATAGCAAGTGCTGAAAAAATAAATATTAGTACTTATCAAGTCTCCAAGGTGGCTGGATTAGTAGAAGAAACATTCTGCCAAAACTCAGTAGGCAAGGTCTCTATGAGGCAAATTAATCCCTGACAGAATGGTGTTTTGGACCTTGCCTAGGCACTAGTGTATATACGTAAAATAAATAAATAAAACCTTCAGGATTTCAAAAGCCTTCCAAAGTCTGTGATACAAAAGACTTGACAAACACTATGTATTTGATGTGTATCAGTTTAATGAGACCTTTTGCAGTTGAAGATTGAAGAAGCTCCCCATGCAGCTTGTCAACTTTCTTTGTAATTGTCTAGGTCGACCATTGTTGGGAGGGATGCATAAAACTAGATTCATTACCTTTCAATATTTCATGTTATAATGTTGGTTTAAAAGATGCTTCCCCTTAATTCACTAGTAGCTACATACTGTTGTTGTTGTCTTAATGTGTTTTGTCAGCTAGTACTGGCAGAATTCTAAACACTATTTGGTTAATTCCATAGGGCTCAAGCACCTCTGACTGCATGTCCAAAACACTTGACTCAGCCAGCGCCCACTTTGCTGCATCTGCAGTGGTCAGTGCTCCTGCTCCCAGTCGCAGTGAGGTAACAAAGGAACAGAACACCAGCCACAACAATATAAATGGTGTTGTCCAGCCTTCAGGTGATGATTTTTTAATGTTAGCTATCTAATGGAGAGTTCAGAATCTTTAAACAAAGGACTTCTAATGTCTAAAAATATGTTTGAGTTGAATAAATAACTAACAGTGCTGATTTTAATTATTACTCTTTTAATTATACATTTCTGTACAATGGCCTGGCCTTATTCTAATGTTAATATGTTAGTAAAGTACAAACTATATTTTGATAATGTTGAAGATCTAACAGCGTCTTCAGAACAAAAATATCCTATCTTTAAATCACGAACACTAATTCAGTAACTTTTCCATTTTCTTTTCAAAATAATATAAACTCTTTGTAAAGTACAAATTGGTTATGATTGGTGCAGTCTATGACTCTATTCACACAATATTTTTAAAATGCCATGTGACAGGATCAGACCAGATGGATACAGGAGAGTGTTAGAAGGCAGATATATTAGTACCAGATTAAGTAGATCCCTTTTCTTGGGTAAGGTAACAGCGGCAGTTCCAGAACAAGCAGGAACTTGCTGGAACCAATTGAGGCAAGCAGGCTAATTAGGACACCTGGAGCCAATTAAGAAGGAAACTGCTAGAATCAATTAGGACAGGCTGGATAATCAGGCACCTGAGTTTAAAAAGGACCTCACTTCAGTTTGTAGCGTGCATGCGAGGAGCTGGGAGCAAGAGGCACTAGGAGCTGAGAGTGGGAAGGCATATTGCTGGAGGATTGAAGAGTACAAACATTATCAGACACCAGGAGAAAGGTCCTGTGGTGTCTGATAATGTTATCCTGTGGTGAGGATAAAGAAGGTGTTGGGAGGAGGCCATGGGGAAAGTAGCCCAGGGAGTTGTAGCTGTGGTGCAGCTGTTCCAGGAGGCACTGTAGACAGCTGCAGTCCACAGGGCCCTGGGCTGGAACCTGAAGTAGAGGGCGGGCCTGGATTCCCCCTAGACCTCCCAACTCCTGATCAGACACAGGAGGAATTGACCTGGACTGTGGGTTCTACCAGAGGGGAAGGTCTCTGGGCTGTTCCCAGACCCACATGGTGAATCTCTGAGGCAAACAAATCCGCCAGTAAGCGCAGGACCCACCAAGATAGAGGAGGAACTTTGTCACAGCCATTATTCAGTGTCTCGTGATCTTCTGGATGGTTTTATGGGGAGGGAGTTGGTGTTTAAAACTTTCAAATCCATAATTGGTTCTACAGTCTTACGAAATTTCATTCTTTAATTAGGACTGTAGCCCCAAATCAGGATAGAATATATATATTTATCTTTATCCCATTGACATCATTGATGTAAGTATGTACCCAAAGTTTAGTATGTGCTTAAATTCTTTTCTGAATAGGTCCTAAATGTGCATGGTGGCACAGACTAGAGCAGTTTTTCCAGAGACCATGAACCTAGCTGCAAAGCCCTAATGTATCTGAAATTGCAATTTCTTCTTTGAGTGCTTGCTCATATCGATTCCAATTAGGTGTGTGCGCGCCGCGTGCACGCTCGTTGGAAGATTTTTACCCTAGCAACACTCGGTGGGTCAGCTGGGTCACCCCCTGGAGTGGCTCCGCTATAGCGCAGGATATATACCCCTGTCGACCCAACGGCCCTTCAGTTCCTTCTTATCGCCCGTGACGGTCATTGAAACTGTGGAGCGCGGCTTTGCTGATCTCCGCATCCCTAGTTTCTCGTAGTTCTTTGCTCTTTACTGTGTTTATAGTTTGAGTTCTTGTAGTTATAGTTAGTGTTAATACTTCTATTCATAGTTAGTGTATATAGTTGAAGTGGGGGTTGGGGATTAGCCCCTTTCCTCCACCCCGGTGCGGGCCCATGCCCAAGGCACCGAGATTCAAACCGTGCTCAGCGTGCCAGAAGCCGACGACGATAGGGGATCCCTACAACTCCTGCCTCAAGTGCCTAGGGGAATCCCACCTTGTTGACAAGTGCCGCATTTGCAAATCATTTAAACCAAGGACGAAGAAGGAGCGGGACTTTCGATTGAAGCAGCTCCTCATGGAGTCGGCACTGAGTCCTGCAACATCGGTACAGAGCACCCAACAGACTGCCTCGGTAAGGAGCGCCCCTCCGCACTGGATCACTCCGGTACCGAGAAGGAGTCCCAGCACCAACCTCCACCGGCACTGACTCCTCGGCACTGCTCCCTTTCCCCGACTGGGAAACGACATAGTGCTCGGACTCTGGCCTCGCAGAAGGAGCACTTGTCTAAGATGATTCGTCAAGCACCGTCATCCACTACAGCACCGTCGAAGCCGGCACTGCAGATTGCAGCTCCACCTGGCGCGGCACCGTCGATTCTGGTCCCACAAGGGCCGTTGAGTCCAGTGCCAGACAGCTCCCCGGGTCCGGCTGTGGTTAAGCTTGTTCTCCCTTCTATGCCGGAGACCTTCTCTACAGCAAGGGAGCTCATTGCTATGACGGAGCCGATATGTCCTCAACCCCCGGGACTGCTGGTCCAGGTTGTTCAATATATTGGCAAGCTGACCCTCGTAAGGCCTCCTTCCGTCGGTCCACCAGAGAGACGTCATTCCAGATCACGGTCTCGCAGATGCTCTCGATCACATTGTTCCCGCTCGCGGCGCTGCTCGCAGTCCCGGCACCACTCTCCATCGTGGTACCGGTCGCACTCGCGTCGACATTCAACATCTCGTTCACCGGACAGATACTCCCGGTACCGATCTGGCTCTCGGCACTGATCTCGGTACCGTGTATCCCGCAGTCGCTCCAGGCGATCCCGATCGACCTCCCGGCACTGGTATGGTAGAAGGTCCCGGTCTCGCTCGCGGTACCGCCATAGCTCCCGGTATTGCTCCTCGGTACCGCCCTGGGATCGATTGTCAAGAACAGTGGCGCCCTCCCAGGGTCTCTCGGCACCATCGTGGCCTTCGAGACACACATCAGTATCGTCTCAGGCTGGCAGTGCATCCTACCATCAGGAGGGGGAATCTCACGTCCCCAGTCAATATTCGCAGGGACAAAGCCTCAAACAAGGGCCTCATCACTGGTCCTTCTGGACACCATGGGCCTACCACCAGGCCCAACGTGCCCCATCAGTGGCTCAACGCTTGGCCCCATCAGAACACCGGGTACCAGAGGCGACAGTGAGCTGCCCTCCCCCTATGGGCACGGACAAGGCTCCAATTCCCTCTGCAGTCACCAAGGTTCCACCTGATGCAGATGACACCCCTCAAGTGCACGACCCACCTCAGGACCCTTTGGTCCCGGGCCTCTCCTCCTCCTCCTCACCTGATGAGGCGGTAGCAGGAACGTCCTCCTCAGGCCTTCCACCAATCGATCTCAGAGCCCATCAGGACCTATTGAGGCAGGTGGCCCAAAATATGAACTTGCAGATGGAGGACGTCACTGAAATAGAGGACCCAGTGTCATAAACAGATAGCTAAGGGTTAATGTCTCTTTCACCTGAAGCACCTGACCAGAGGACCAATCAGGAAACCGGATTTTTTCAACTTTGGGTGGAGGGAATTTTGCGTCTGAGGTCTTTGTTTTCTGTCTGCCTGCTTTCTCTGAGCTTTGGAGAAGTAGTTCTGCTTTCTAATCTTCTGTTTCTAAGTGTAAGGACAAAGAGATCAGATAGTAAGTTATATGGTTTCTTTTCTTTGGTATTTGCATGAATATAAGTGCTGGAGTGCTTTGATTTGTATTCTTTTTGAATAAGGCTGTTTATTCAATATTCTTTTAAGCAATTGACCCTGTATTTCGTCACCTTAATACAGAGAGACCATTTGTATGTATTTTTCTTTCTTTTTCTTTTTATATAAAGCTTTCTTTTAAGACCTGTTGAAGTTTTCTTTACTGGGAAATTTCAGGGAAATTGAGTCTGTACTCACCAGGGAATTGGTGGGAGGAAGAAATCAGGGGGGAGATCTGTGTGTGTTGGATTTGCTAGCCTGATTTTGCATTCCCTCTGGGTGAAGAGGAAAGTACTTTTTGTTTCCAGGACTGGGAACAGAGAGGGGGAGTCACTCTGTGTAGTTTCACAGAGCTTGTGTCTGTGTATCTCTCCAGGAGCACCTGGAGGGGGGAAGGGAAAAAGTTGTGAGACTCAAGGGATTTGGGTCTTGGGGTCCCCAGGGAAGGTTTTTCAGGGGGACCAGAGTGCCCCAAAACACTCTAATTTTTTGGGTGGTGGCAGCAGGTACCAGGTCCAAGCTGGTAACTAAGCTTGGAGGTTTTCATGCTAACCCCCATATTTTGGACGCTAAGGTCCAAATCTGGGACTAAGGTTATGATACCCAGTCATGGACATCTTATCGGCTGATGCACCCACTAGAGTGGCTCTCCCGTTCATCCGCACTATACAAACCAATGCGGACACCATTTGGCAATCCTCAGCTTCAATTCCACGTACAGCTAGGGGAGTAGAGAGGAAATATATGGTCCCCTCAAAGGGGTACGAATATCTCTACACCCACCTATGTCCCTGTTCTCTGGTTGTCCAATCGGTGAACGAACGGGAGCGTCATGGCCAGCAAGCACCAGCTCCTAAGGCGAAGGAGGCTAGACGCATGGACCTCCTAGGCCGCAAAATATACTCGGCTGGGGGCCTCCAACTTAGGATGGCATACCTACAAGCCCTCCTACGTCGGTATAACTTTAATACGTGGGTGTCCGAAGTTTACGGAGCTTCTTCCCTAGGAGTCTCGTCCAGAGTTTACGGCCCTGCTTGAAGAGGGTAAAAAGGTAGCAAGAATCTCCAGGCCTCTTTGGACGCAGCAGACTCAGCTGCCAGAACTCTGGCATCTGGAGTGACAATGAGGCGTATCTCCTGGGTTCAGGCTTCAGGCCTTCCCCCTGAATTGCAGCAGACCATTCAGGATTTACCCTTTGAGGGCCAGGGCCTTTTCTCAGACAAAACCGACCCCAGGTTGCAAAGTCTGAAAGACAACTGGGTCATAATGCACTCGTTGGGTATGCACACGCCAGTGACCCAACGAAGGTCCTTCCGGCCCCAGCCACACTGCCCTTACAACCAGTCTAGGCCACGTCAGGACGCTACCAGAATGCGTGGCAGTGGGAATCAGCGGAGGCAGTTTGGTCCTCAAGGAGCCCAAAGTCAAGTGCCTCCTAAACCACCAACGGGGCCCAAGCAAAACTTTTGATGGGATGCCCGAGGACGGCCCACCAGTTATCCTACTGGATCCTTCTCCCTTCTTTTTCAACCGCCTCTCCCATTTCCTCCCTGCCTGGTCCCAGCTAACCTCAGATCGTTGGGTCCTCTGTCCGGTGGAAGCGGGATACCACCTCCAGTTTGTTTCAATCCCCCCCTCACCCGTCCCTCTTCAGGGACCCCTCTCACGAGCAAATCCTCTTACAAGAGGTCCAGTCGCTCCTAAAACTGGGAGCAATAGAGGAGGTGCCAGAAGACATGAGGGGCAAGGGGTTCTATTCCCGCTACTTCTTAATCCCCAAGGCAAAGGGAGGTCTACGACCGATCCTAGACCTGCGAGAACTCAACAAATTCTTGATAAAGCTGAAGTTCCGCATGGTATCCCTGGGGACCATCATCCCATGCCTGGATCCGGGAGACTGGTATGCCGCCCTCGATATGAAGGACGCTTATTTCCACATCGCCATTTATCCACCACACAGATGATACCTCCGTTTTGTGGTCAACCACCAACACTTTCAGTTAACGGTACTTCCCTTTGGCCTTTCTACAGCTCCAAGGATCTTCACCAAATGCATGGCTGTAGTAGCCGCCTCCCTCCGGCGTCGTCGAGTACATGTCTACCCATATCTCAATGATTGGCTTATTCGAGGGACTTCCCAGTCACAAGTATCGCAGCACCTGTGCATCGTCAGAGACCTCTTCGGGAGCCTAGGCCTCATGGTCAACACAGAAAAGTCTACTCTGACACCCACGCAGAGAATAGATTTCATCGGAGCTGTTCTGGACTCCAGTCTGGCCAGAGTCTGCCTCCCCTAGTCGCGTTTTCAAACAATGGCTTTGATAATTCGAAGTCTTCAATCCTTTCCGACAACGTCGGTGCACACTTGCCTAAGCCTAGTAGGTCACATTGGCCTCCTGCACCTTCGTGACCAAGTATGCAAGGCTTCGTCTCCGTCCCTTCCAAACCTGGCTTGCTTCAATATACCGTCCACACAGAGACAGTCTGGATTCGGTGCTCGCTATCCCCAGGAAGGTTCTCAACTCCCTCACTTGGTGGTTAGACCCCTCTCTGGTTTGTGCAGGGATGCCATTCCACCAACCGCAACCCTTGGTGGCCCTAACCACAGTCACGTCATCTCTGGGTTGGGGTGCCCACCTCGGGAGCCTTCACACTCAAGGCCTCTGGTTGCCCCAAGAGCTGGCCCTGCACATCAACGTGAGGGAGCTGAGAGCAGTCCATCTAGCATGACAGGTGTTTCGGGACCATCTACAAGGCTGTTGTGTATCAGTGTTCACGGACAACACAACGGCCATGTTTTACATAAACAAGCAGGGTGGAGCACGCTCCTCCCTCCTTTGTCAAGAAGCCATTCGCCTCTGGGACTTTTGCATAGCCCACTCTATCGATTTGGTGTCGTCTTTTCTCCCAGGAGTCCAGAACACTCTGGCAGATCACCTGAGCAGGTCCTTCTTGTCTCACGAGTCGTCGATACGCCCGGACGTTATCCATTCTGTTTTCCGGAGGTGGGGCTCTCCCCACATAGACCTCTTTGTCTCTCGAGAGAACAGGAAATGCCAGATGTTCTGCTCCTTCCAAGGACGCTCCCCGGGCTCCCTCTCAGATGCATTCCTGATCCCGTGGAAGAGGCACCTACTTTATGCCTTCCCACCGTTTCCGCTCATCCACAGAGTCCTACTCAATCTCCGCAGGGACAGAGCCCACCTGATCCTCATTGCTCCAGCATGGCCGAGGCAGCATTGGTACACCCTGTTGTTCGACCTCTCAGTGGCAGACCCGATCCTCCTGCCACTCTGGCTGGACCTCATAACACAGGACTTCAGCAGGCTTCACCATCCGGACCTGCAATCCCTTCATCTCACGGCATGGCTGCTGTGTGGTTGAGCCAGTCTGAGTTGCGTCGCTCTGCCTCAGTACAACAGGTGCTCTTGGGCAGTAGGAAGCTTTCCACGAGGACGACATATCTTGCCAAGTGGAAGCATTTCTCCTACTGGTGCGCTCAGAGTAGCTTAGTCCCCGGACAGGTATCTGTCCCCACTGTCCTGGATTACCTATGGTCCCTGAAAGAACAGGGCCTGGCGGTCTCTTCTGTAAAGGTGCATTTGGCAGCTATTTCCGCCTTCCACCCGGTGGAAAGTGGCAGTTCAATCTTTTCTCACCCTGTAGTTTCCAGGTTCCTTAAGGGATTGGAGCGGTTGTACCCTCAAGTCAGACGCCCGACCCCTACCGGATCTAAACCTGGTGCTAGCCAAGCTTATGGGTGCCCCTTTTGAGCCTCTGGCCACCTGCTCGCTGCTGTACCTCTCCTGGAAGACAGCCTTCCTTGTCGCTATCACCTCGGGAAGACGAGTATCAGAGCTTCGGGCTTTGACAGCGGATCCCCTGTATACAGTATTCCACAAGGACAAGGTACAGCTGCGACTGCACCCATCTTTCCTCCCTAAGGTGGTGTCTGCCTTTCATGTCAATCAAGACATCTTTCTCCCAGGCTTTTTCCCGAAGCCGCACTCATCGCGTCGGGAACAACTGCATACTTTGGATGTCCGCAGGGCTCTCGCCTTTTATATTGAGAGGACCAGACCCTTCCGACGTTCGCCTCAGCTCTTTGTAGCGGTGGCAGACCGGATGAAAGGCATGCCGGTCTCTTCCCAAAGAATTTCATCTTGGGTGACATCCTGCATCCGAACATGCTATGAATTGGCTCACATTCCGGCTAGCCATCTCACCGCCCATTCTACTCGGGCGCAAGCCTCATCTGCCGCTTTCCTGGCCCATGTCCCCATCCAGGAAATATGTCGCGCTGCTACCTGGTCATCGATTCACACCTTTGCCTCACATTACGCATTGGTTCAGCAGTCCAGAGACGATGCAGCCTTTGGCTCAGCAGTTTTGCATTCTGAAGCATCTCACTCCGACCCCACCGCCTAGGTAAGGCTTGGGAATCACCTAACTGGAATGGATATGAGCAAGCACTCGAAGAAGAAAAGACAGTTACTCACCTTTATAACTGTTGTTCTTCAAGATGTGTTGCTCATATCCATTCCAAACCCGCCCTCCTTCCCCACTGTCGGAGTATCCGGCAAGAAGGGCCGTTGGGTCGGCAGGGGTATATATCCGGCGCTAAAATGGCGCCACTCCAGGGGGCGACCCAGCTGACCCATCAAGTGTTGATAGGGTAAAAATCTTCCGACGGGTGTGCACGCGGCGTGCGCAAACCTAATTGGAATGGATATGAGCAACACATCTCGAAGAACGACAGTTACAAAGGTGAGTAACCGTCTTTTTTCTGAGAGACTCCACTTATCAGAAACCAATCATGACAAAATCAGACAGGTTGGATTGTTGCTTTACTGGTGGAGACAAAAGTACATTAGGATTTGATTTAGATAATAAATCAGAGGGGTTTTATGGTGTTTTTTGTTTAACAGCTGATGGGGTTTATAGAGCCCGTGCACTGGTGGGGAGGAAGAGAGTTAATATATAGTAAATCAATATGCTGGAACTGATCCAGGAGAGAAATGTGGCTCAGGCCAGTTGTGGTAAATCAGGTCATTCCTTAGCACGTTATACAAGAGAAAGGGCAATGCTCTGAGCAATCTACACTAACTGGGACTTGGAGGCAAACTTTTTTTCCTCTTTATTGAACAAAAAAGACTGTAAAAGTTGTGACTGCAAATACATTTCAGTAATTTTGTTCCCAAGCTGTAACTTTGGCAGTGGGATTATGGGATAATTATTGCCATTGATAATTACAGCCTTTTTACTTCTGTTTTGCGATTAAACAATTACATGTGTTTTTATTGTGTAATTTTTATTGAAATGTTTTGTTTCTAACAGGAACCTCTAAAACTCTGTACTCCACCAACATGGCTTTATCATCCAGCCCAGGGATTTCAGCTGTACAACTTGTAAGGACAGTTGGCCACAGCACCACAAACCACTTAATTCCAGCTTTGTGCACAAGCAGCCCTCAGACACTTCCCATGAACAATTCTTGCCTGACTAATGCAGTGCATCTAAACAATGTCAGTGTTGTTTCTCCAGTCAATGTACATATCAATGCAAGGACTTCAGCGCCATCGCCAACAGCCTTAAAACTTGCCACAGTTGCTGCCAGTATGGACAGGGTGCCAAAGGTTACTCCCAGCAGTGCCATCAGCAGTATAGCAAGGTGTGTATATAGCATATTGGGGCGCAGAATTTCTTAAATTCCGGTATTATATGAATAGTTCCATAAATGTACCTGGCTCAGTAGAGCGTTAAGTAAAATATAGTCCTTTGCTCAAAGATCTCAAAATCTATGACTTTGGTCCTACAAAGGGATCCTCACCTGCACACCTCTACTTCAGTAGGCTTCTAGCAGTCATACAAGTTTGTGTCTAGATAATCCTTTTGTAGGATTGAGGTCTCAAATAATGATATAGGTATAGATTTATAATTGAACACATAAGTATACTGTTATTTTTACAGAACTGTGTAAAATGAGTTGTTCAGGTTATCATTTTGATTTGATTAATCTAATGCAGCACTAGCCACTTCCAGGCTGCCCAGACTCTGCTTTCTCCAAAAGAAATTACGCTTATGCCTTTCCCCAAACTCCGTGGGTGCATTTTAGAGGCACAGTCTGGCACGCTGACCTCACTTCCATCACGAAACTCCCTCAGCATAATTTGGTTCCCTGTACCAGTTGTTGTATTGCAGTTTTAGTATATTTAAATACAAATTACTATGTATGGAGGAAGGGTGATCTTGGAAAAGTATCCAAAAATTTCTCTTAAAAAAAAAAAAAAACCAAAACAAAACCAAAAAACTTAAATTTTCCTTACATTAAACTTGTCTGATGGACTGTATAATCTATATGAATTACAAAACTATATCTATTGTTTATAAAGTACAGGAATACAGAATGGGCACTAACAGGTTATGGCTCACTTTGCAGTTTCATTCACAACTACATTTTTTTGGTGTGAAGTTTTTTTGTTTTTGTTTTTTAATAAATAAAACTGGATATAGGTCAAAGTATGTCTCGACTAGAGAAAAGGTACTTTAACCAAAAAGAACAACAAAAAACCCCAACATCCTGGAAACACCTCTTTGAACGTTTAGGGTGCTCAGCTCTGCCTACACTAGATGCAAAGGGCTGTTTCAAGTTGTGTTAGCTAACTCTTAAAAAGCACCTTTATTTCTACTCTAGAGAAGCCTTAGGGTTCGAACAGGTGCAGAATCCCAAAGAGCAGTATATAAAGACTTATACAAAATTTAAAATTCTTTATGCTAGTGCTGAAAAGTATTTAACTAAACTGATAAAAAGATGGGCTATGTTAGAACAGTAATTTGTGCACCAGCATGGATGGAACAGTTGTGCTTCTTGCAGCTCCTGTGGGCCGGGAACGGCTAACAGTGGCCACTGGGAGTTGCAGGAGGCCGTGCCCGCAGACAGTCAACATCCACAAAATGTCTTACAGCCCGCAGTCAGCTTACCCTGATGGGCTGCATGCAGCTCGTGGGCCGCAGGTTGCCCACCACTGCTTTAGTACTGTCTTATAGGAAATCATCAACAGGTTTTCAACTTCAGCAAAGTTAGCTGTTAGTATGTAATTAATGCGGCAGCGCATGAATAGGATCATGGTATTGAAAGATTAAAGACCGTATTTGGTTTTCAAGCAGAAGTCTGGTCAAGTTCAAAGAGAACTTTGCCTGTTCGTGCCTATTTAATGGTCTTTCCATACCCTGAATAAGAGATCTGTGCAGAAACGCTTATATCAACAAAAATACTGTGAAATCTTACATAGAAATATTAATGTCCTACTTGTAACTATTCCATATTCCATTTTATTACAGAGAGAACCACGAACCA
Organism: Gopherus flavomarginatus; assembly: GCF_025201925.1. NCBI lineage: Eukaryota > Metazoa > Chordata > Testudines > Testudinidae > Gopherus > Gopherus flavomarginatus. The sequence continues at coordinate 56,306,040 of NC_066626.1, read as the reverse complement.
GAACGACTGGGTTTAAATGGCATAGCAGAGACAACAGTAGCAATGGAAGTGACATAACCTCAAACCAGTGACTTCTGTGCTGATGGTGTAGTCATTTATATTCCAACTGAATGCAAAATACAACACTCTGTGGATCACAGGGAACTGAAACGGACCTAAATGGACTATCATTATATCGTATATTAAGTCGATATATAATGTACATTTTGTAAAATTGGAAAAATCACTACCTTGTAAAATAGTTTATTTGTATCATCAATATTATTTCTGTTACTTGAATAGTAGATATTCATCATCATGCTTTTGCACTTGAATTTGCAACTGAATGGATTTAAAAAATAATTCTTTAATGGGATCATGAGCATGAAATGAGATCCTGCATCACTTGTTTTAACTATTTATTTTGCCATGTTTACATTTTGTATCTTGTACAAATAAATCCAACTTTGTGTCTAAAAAAAAAAGTTAAAAGATTCATAGCTAGGAAATGAAATTCTTGTAATTTTTTTCTAAAGGAAATGTAAAGTTTTCACTTGGTTCATTTTGTTTCACAATTTGACTAGATGGACTTTTTGGTAAATACTTTAGTGGCATTTCACTGTCAAATATGAAGTTCAAGGCAAAATAGTATTTTCTATTACTGTGCAGGGGAAAGGGATGGATCGATACATGCAAATTTAATGTAGTAACTCACTTTTCCATATATTTTGAATGTATATTTCTATTTATAATACCAGTTTATAAAAGATAATTACACAGAAAAAACTGACTAGGAAAAATTATGCATCTAGCACACATTAAACTGTGCAGATATGAAAAATTTTCAACTGATTACATTTTATCTGAAGACTGCATATTTTAACCGGCTTTAAAACAGTAACACACCACGTAAAGGATATTTTACCAGGTATGTATTGCATTATATATCATTGCAATAATTATTGGATGTCTAGATATCGAGCCATCCCAGGTGGTGGGAGGGGGGGAGGGTTGTGGCAAGATTGTCTTTTCAATTTTGGAGAGTTTTCCTGTGGCTACAAGGCAAGTAACGGGTTGGAAAAAGTCTGACTGTAAGCGTTGGACACCTTCGTAGTGTAGTGTTTTAGTGACTTTTTTTATATGGTTCTTGTACATTAGATACGTGTAGTGGTGTTTCAGAATGTTTGTTTATGCACTAGTTCAGACAACTTTCCCTGTTACTTGTTCTTGATAAGTGAAAACTGCAGGGAAATAAAAATACATATCAAAACATGGACATGTTGCATATGTGTTTATTTCACAATGTGAAAACAATTTGGATGTTAAGGTGGTACTGGTAGTCTTCTGAGATGTTTTTAATCCAAGTATATTCACTAAAACTGCCACTTTTATGAGAAAGTGATTGTTTCCTGCCTTTAATGTATTTGTAGTATAACAGGAGAGAAACAATAGTCCAGTGGTGGAACTCTAAAGAGACCCAGGTTCAGCCTGTTGGGTTTCCTCCACAGAACTTCCTGTGTGACCTTGTGCAAGTCACTTATTCTTTCTGTGTCTCAGTTCCCCATCTGTAAAATGGGGATAATAGCACTTCACTATCTCACAGGGGTGGTAATAGTAGGAGAATTAAATTAAAAATTGTGAAGTGCTCCAGTGCTGGAGTAATGGGAACCACATACAGTAGAGCCTCAATTACAAACTGACCAGTCAACCACATACCTCATTTGGAACCAGAAGTACGCAATCAGGCAGCAGAGTCCAAAAAAGAGCAAATACTGAACAGTACTGTGTTAAACATAAATTACTTTTTTTTTTTTAAGTAGGTTTAAGAAAAAGATTTGACAAGGTAAGGCAACAGTTTCTGTGCTTGTTTCATTTAAATTAAGATGGTTAAAAGCTGCATTTTTCTTCTGCATAGTAAAGTTTCAAAGTTATATTAAGTCAATGTTCAGTTATAAATTTTTGAAAGAACCATAACATTTTGTTCAGAGTTACAGACATTGCAGAGTTACGAACAACCTCCATTCCTGAGGTGTTTGTAACTCTTGGGTTTTGCTGTACGTACCTTAGATAGACATGAGTATACTAGAAATCACAGAAATAATTCCCATCTAATTTGTTGCAGGAGTTGCTTCATACCTACTTGTGTAGGACCATTTTACTGGAAATGTACTACTGCATCAGGTGAGTGATTGGGTGACATCCACAGTTAAGCCCTGCAATTAAATCTAGTTTATTCTAAGTTCATGGATGTTTTATAACTGTCTCACTGAAGCTGAAGTGTAGTGAAGTGCCAGCATGTAGAGAGCAGCAGGTAAAAGGAGAACTTACACTTCTGCCTTGCTCTCAGGGTTGGTTTTAATTAGTTCTTCAGTTCATATTGCAGGTTTTGCACAGAAACACATAAAAAAGAGTAAATAGTGCTTTCTCCTTCAACAAGGTGTATGTGTCCTCCTCCTTTCTGTGTGCCATGATATCAATTTTTGCCTTTTTTTTAGCTGTTTCATAAAGATATATTGTTTGTCTTCTTCAAAGACACTTTCCCCTCCCGTTAGCTGTTTTATTCTTTTACAGGTAATTCAGTAGATATTGTTTTGAAGTATTTTCCAGCTCTTGTCTATCAGAGAGCTACGCAGCAGCCTGAGATGCTGTAGGCGATCCAGAAGTGTTCCCTGTTGTTACTGATAAACTAGTACTATTTTTCTCTTTAAAAAAGTTAAGGGCCATAAGAATTGAAACGTGAGGTTTTTGGGGGGTTTCAAGGAGCATTTCCTGCATATTTCTCCACAGCCCCTGGAAGCCCTGTACCACTGGATATGGTAATGGACAAAGGATGAATGTGGGATTTGGGTAGGCAATGCACAGGCTATTCACCCTTAGCATTCAGCCCAGATCTGCCATAGTGCCCTGTATGATTGATAAATTGTTCTTTACATATACATACCCTTTGACAATTATTTTGGATTTTATGTAGAACTCGAGTTACTTTTGTAAATAGCTAGACAGCTTATGTGGTCTGAAGTACAAATGCTAAATTTCTCACTTGTATTGGTTGGATTATTAGAGAGCATATTGCAGAACCATTTGTCTTCTGTTTTGTACATAGCTAACAGAGAATTCTGTCATTTCTACGTTTAGTCTAGATAGCCCAAGAGGCCTTCTTTTGTTCATAAAAATGTCAGGGCATTGTGAGCACATGAAAGCCATCGTGCTGAAGATTGAAAGTATTGTATTTAGTAGATTACAGCTAGATATTTAGTTCAAACTATTTTAAAAGACTAATTTAGACCATTTTCATGGTAAATTAGACTGAGAATGTGTTGGTTACCTAGCAGTCAGCCTTTGTGGCTTTCTAGAGAAGAGTTGGTCTTTAGTTACTTGAAAAACCTCTGACTGGAGCTTTACCTAGAATGCATTATGGTCAAATGTGTTTGGTGGGGTGGTGAAGAAGGCATCTTTATATTCTCCAAAGGCTATTTGATAAGCAATACTATACACTTTGGAGTGTGTTCCATGTAAAGGATTAGCAGTAATGTAATGTATTTTTACTGTAAAATAGAACTGTTCACACTATTCTTGTTAACAGTTTGCAGTGAATAATTTAATTATTTTAACTCTGTGACTCAGATGCCACTCTTGCTATACAGTCTATTAGAGCTATAGCCTGAGCTGTGTTAAAAATGAATTTTTATTTCAGTTTGCTGTGAGGTCAACCATATACTTAGAGGACTCACAAATACATTTATCTTTGGTTTAGCACCCAGCAGTGAAAGAAGCCTACCAAAAAAAGCCTGTTCACTGACTGCTCATAAATTGCTGTGGCATTAAATGCCAAACAGAATTCAATATCTTCCGGTCCCATCTGAAACTGAAATTTTACTGAAAGTCCTCATCCTTATGCCTTTGTTCAGACATTTGAGAGAATCATTTCCATGGTATCACGGATGTTTAACTTGACCCAGAGGCCAAATATCTACTACTGTAGTTGACATCATGTAAACAAGGTTATAAAGTCATATTTTGACATGCTTCTAGATTTTGCAGGAACAATGTAACTTTTTTAAAGCATGCAGTGGAACTAATGGGGTTAATAGCCATTTTGTCCATTGTAAAGTAACCAGAAAAATTCTACTGGCCTCTGGATGTCAGTTTAATTAGTACTCAACTAACTGATCATGTAGATAACTGTACAGCAGCTCAGCATATTACTTTTTAAATACATAAATCTAAATACTGTAATATTTTCCAATATGAGCACATGCAGCCAACAAACTATCCAAAAACTATGAAATTGATTGCTCCATTCATAATATGTAGTATGCATATTAATTGTTTAAAACCATGTTGATGAATCATGGGGGGGGCGTCTCCGGTTACTTTTCATCACTTTCGTTGTCTTTTAAATAGTATTGGAAAAAGAAAAGAAGTGACGAATAATACTGAATTCCAGCATGCATCTACAAAAAAAATTAAATCAGAACTCTAGTCAGAAACTATTTTTAATTTCTCTTTATGCCTAAATGGAGCAGGGATTACCGAGTGGGTTATATTTCTGTGACGGCAATTTAGTGTGTGTTAATGATATAGTATCTGTCTTACCTCTGACTTCTATTGTGAACATAAAGAGAGATCCTCAGCATAACTCTGTTTTGTGCTTTAATGGTTATTAATTATTAAGGAAGATGTCTGGCAACAAAAAATAGTTCAAATGTAATTCAACTTCAGGTTTTTCCTTTAGGTTTTGAATACAATCTGAAGATCCATCCATATATGTTAAGTACTGTAGGACTGACTGATATATTAATTTGATACATTTTAATGTTAATTTCTTTCAAATTACTACTTGTGCTCCACGATAAAATTACATTCCCTAAAATTGCACCAAATAATCATTTTTGAAAATTGGGTTCAAGATGATCAGAAATTGACCCTGCAAACTGTGTTACGAGATTTGTCAAATAATTGAGTCTTAATAGTGGGGCAAGCAATTAGATTATAAATAAGGACTAGTACTAAATGGGCTGTGTGTTCATTCTGATGGGAGAGAGAGGTGGTAAAGGAGCATATCAGCAAAAAATGTCAAATGTAGTGTTGAGGAATACCGCCTAAACATAACGGGCCAAATTCCACCCTCACTTACATGCCAGCTTCACTGAAGCTGCATCTGTTCAACTGAGGGCAATCTTCCACCCATTCTCACTACTTTTGTGGTGGTTCAAATATTCTGTGTTGCATCCTCTGCTTGAGAATTAAAAATAAAATCAGATCAAAACCGACAAAGACGATAACAGTGAAAACAAACACAGGATCCTGACCTGTTCTGTCGGATGTTCACATAAGGTTGAGATGTATTGTGAACTTCTCTCACATGCATAATATGAAGTGCACTGGTCATGACTTTCCTCCTGATCTTTAGTTTCACAGTGGATAAGTATCCATTGTGAGAAACAGATTATAGCTACCACAAACCAAATGCTGATTCATGAACAAAACCTAACAAATCAGAATCCCAGTATAATCAGTTTCATAATGGATCATGAGGACAATTGTCCTGATGTTGCTGATTTTAGAACATACATTTCAAAATCCCAACTGTTTAATAATATAAACTAAACTAAAAAATTACTAGCTAAATGGGTATTTGACCTAGATATTCCAAGGTAGGGAAATCAGAGCAAACAGTGGAAGTTCCTTTTTTTTTTCTTAGAGATATGCTGATCAAGGAAGTCGGGGTGCCAAACCTTTCTCATAACTTTTCCCAGACTTTGTTACCCGCTTCCCTGAGACCTTTTTTGCTTTGCTTCAGTGATCACTAACTTTTTATGGAGCAGCAGCAGAAGAAACCAGGAAGAGGCTCTTCGTCTCCTGCTCCAACCTACTTGGCCTGTTTACACTGAGTGCCCTCAACAGGCAATGGAAGTACTACTGGGTTGAAAGGTGATCACACTGCATGTCCCTGCCCAGCTGTCCAGAAAGGCCAGGAACTGACCCTGGCCAGACAAGAGATTCCCCTCGACTGATTTGAAGCTGAAACAGTTAAGAGATTTCCATTCTTTCTTTGGCCCCCTCCCTCACCTCAGTTGGACAAGGCTATGCAACCGTACTACTTTCTCCTGGGGTAGGCATTTTCTCTTCCTGCCGACTCAAAAAACAATTTAACCAGTGCCCTATTCCTTCCATTTAATGAGTCCTCTTCCTCAATCCTTTATTTGTTTTGGTTCCGTCCTTTGCAGGAGAGAAGACCATCTTCCTTGCAGCCTTCATCCTGCTCTGCCCTTGCCTGTGGACACTTTGGAAGGAGAAGAGGACTCTGAGCCTTCTACTCTGGTTGTCCCTCCCCCTGCCATCTGTGATATGGTTAGTAGAGAACATCAGGGGTTTGTCCCATCTCATTCTCTAAGATGAATTCCTGACATGACGCTGTTTGCTAGAAAAGTCTACCAACTAGATGCTGCCTTCCAAGAGTTGTGACTTGCCAACTCCAAAGTGGGCTCAGTAGTGGCCTCCCATTCAAAACCATCTGACCTAGATTCCACTATTATTCAGAAAGACGTGCTCAGCCCCATGGTGGAAGGTTCTATAAGAAGGATCTTTGACCAAGGAAACTTTCCAATAACTGCAGAAGACTACAGGCTCTATTTATTCAGAACAGCCATATCTCCAGCTGTTTGGGTTCAGCCTTGGAGGGGTGGCATATCTTCAAAATGTAGACTCCTGCTTCTTCCATTCATAGGCCCAAGACTGTTTGAAGATATTCTTAGCTCCACTCTCAAAGTTATGAAGGAAAATACATCTCTTCCTATTTCAGAAGCCCTCGTGAGCAAAAGCAAGCCTGCTCCTTCCTTTGTCTTCTTTCCTAAATAACAATTAATAGCAAAACAAATTTGTCTCTAAGTGGGAAAGGAAAAACATGCAGCAGATCTAGCAATATAGCTGACAAGCTGTTACGACCCAACTGGTCTTTAAAATGTAGGACAAAGACACGAGCAGGGATACCATACAAAATAATAGGAGATGGCCTTTGTTTCTTTAGCACATCAAATTATCTAGGTATTTATAATGCACCCAGTAAATGCACTTAATGACACAACATTTCTCACATGAACCAATGATGGTATACATGCAAATATTAGCTTTGTATGGGATGAAGGTTAATTTGAGTGTAAGATGTTAATTAACAAGTTGCATGTGTATACTAAAACTATGGTTAAAACCATATAACCAGGCAGGATAAGTAACAAGAGAGTGGTTAGAGCAGGGAGACTGGCCTCAGGGTCTTCCATGTAGGTTTCCTAGCCACTGGACTACAGTGTCTCTCTCTCTCCCCCTCTTCTTTCCCCAATAACAGTTTCACTGTGGATAAATACTTGAAAAGTCACAAGCACTAGTGCTTGATTCTCACGATCATTTTCCATAATAGAATGAATATTCCTGAATTCAAATTTTTTTCACTGACATTTGCTTTCAGCGTAAAGTGCCTTTAAACACTCATCATCCGACACACTTGCATGACGAATATGTGACTAGGCGAGGCAGCTTTGTAAATGACACCAGAAGATGGCACCATAAACCCGCAATGGTATTTCACTCTTTGTAGACATTACTCCAAAAGGATTTTGCTTTGCTTTTTAAAAGCAACAAGAGTGTTACTTTGCCACACAGTAAAACTCAGGGGATTTTACATAATCATTGAAAATGTTTGAAACAGTTTAGAAAGAAAATTAAAGGAGGCAGCCTGCTCACGTACTTCCTAGGTCAGTGGTTCTCAACTGGGGTACATGTAGCCTGGGATAATACAGATGTCTTCCAGGGGTTACATCAACTTATCTAGACATTTGCCTAGTTTTACAACAGGCTACATAAAAAGCACTAGCAACATCAGCGCACACTAGAATTTCATACAATGACGTTTATACTGCTCTATATAATATACACTGAAATATAAGTACAATATTTATATTCTAGTTGATTTATTTTATAATTATATATCAGGCTCCTGAAAGAGGTATAGTAGTCTGGAAATGTTGAGAGCCACTGTTCTAGATCTTCTCTAAAAGAAAATTGTATTAGGGGTGCTTATGAAATTACTTAAATTTGTACTTTTTAAATGAGTTTTATTCTAAAATGATTAGTAGTAGTAGTAAAATTAAACTAACTCAGTTGTGTTTAATAAGCACAATCACATTTGCAGATGCAACATAACCAGACCTCACTTCAGCAAAACTCATATGGCCATGCTTAATTTTAAACACATGGCTAATCCCATTGAATTCAATATGGCTTATGCATATAGTTAGAGGTTTATTCAAACTTGAAGTTAAGCACATGCTTGCATATTTTTTTTCTGAATTAGGGCCAAAAGTAGCTTTTCTTAACTTGCTTCTTAGTAGAATTGGTCAAAATTTTTCTCACTGAACATTTTTCTTTTGGAAAATTCTTTTTTGTTGAAATCTAAACTTTGACTTTTTGCAGATTTCAATGACATTTTGTTCTTTTAAAAAATTGACGTGAAGCATTTTGGAACAGGAATTTTTTATTTTTTTATTTTGAAACTTATTTTTCCATTTTATACTATAAATATACTATAATATAGTAAAGTCAAAATTTGAATTAAATATTTCAATTTTATTGAAGTGGGATGTTTCAGTGGACCCAAACTGTTATTTGAACCTTTTATTTTTTTATTTTTTGTGTGCAAATTTTGTTTTTCAGAAAATTTTTTTGGTTGTATTCCAATTTGGAGCAAAAACAAGTGTAAAATTCATTGGGATGTCCTGCCAAACAAGTTATGGTTCTTTCACAGCTCTATGCCTTCCATGGGATTACAGTTTTAAACATAACTAAAGTATTTTGTATTAGCCAAATCAAAACGCCTTGTGATTCGGATATAGAGATAAATTCTAACCTATCACGCTTCTTTCAGAAACAAAAAAGTAAACAACACAGCAACACCTTATGTGGTGAGGCAGAAATTTTTCCTGTGAGCAGGTTTTTTCACAACTACTTACTGTTGTGTTAACTCACATGTTACTCTGAAAGAACTTGCCATAGAAATACTAGATTAAAAGGGCCACCGTTTTGATCCAGTATAGTAAGTTTGGAGTTCAAGACCCAGGTTGGTTTTTTGTTGTTAACTTGAAGGACCTGTAATTGTATGTGCTCTGCCCTGGGGGATGGAGCACCTTGTGTCATTGTGTGTGTAATGCTAATGTTAGACTGTACGTGCCTCAGGGCAAGGTCTTTTTTCTTTGTTAAATGCTATATATGCTTATGGTGTTCTGTAAATAATAAACACATCCAACAATGTTCTCAGGCTTCAGAAAGAGCAGCATGCAGCCCTCCTCCATGGAAAGGCAGGAGTCTGGAAGGGAGGCTGGGGAGTAAGTGGTTTATCACTAAAAAGCAGTATTGCTCCCTGGGCTGGCATTACATTAACATAACTACTCCCTAGTTTAAACTGATATAATCCAGGAAATTAGGAGTGACGGCTAACATTGTGTCATTAACTCACTCTACTGTGCACAACTATTGCAGATCATCGGTATGGCAGCTCTCCCATTTCTTGGGAGCTCTGTTAGTGATCAGCTATAGTGTGCAGGAACAATGGAGTGAGTTAGGGACAGAGCTTCTGCCTTAACTCTGAAGGAAGCATACAAAATGGGTAGGAATTTTCAAAATGCATGTTCTTTATCCAACATCTAGCCCACAAAGATGTCATAAGAGAATGTTTATTAATGTGAATTAATAATTGAAACATACAAAAACTGTTGACCCATCAGACTTCACCCACCTCTAATAATTGGGTTTATTGCATATTTCTCTCTTGAAACCAGCCATTGTTCTGCTTTCAAACATCACCCTTAGAAAAGCTGAGCATCCTCCAGTCCCAGTGAAATAAGAGAAAGTTGAGGGTGTGGCTCATCTCACAGCATTGGGCCTTGGAAGAATAACTTAACATGATTCTGTGCTAATCGTGGCTCTGATCCTGCAAAACACACAGAGAGACACTTAACTTTACTACAATTGAAGTCAATGGTATAACTCTCAGTAGTAAAGCTAACCTAAGAGTTTACAGAATCAGGGCTTATGTTATCATGTTGTCTGGTTTCTAGGTAAAATAAGAGATTTTTAAAAATTAAGTGGTTCTAAATTCACCAAACTCCTGCTGGCTACAGTGAGATGAGAAACACTTTACCAACATTATACATTTCTGATTAATTTAGTGAACAGGCACATGAAATTTGTATTTGTTAGTATTTTATCCTCTGATTACATTTGCATTTGATAGTAACTGTTGAAAAATAGTATTAGAACAAGAAAGTGCAAACTATACACTTGAAATCATATATTGTACTATTCATATATTGCATTGGTGTGAATATCCATGCAAATAATATTTTTTTCAGTGCCAGTTAACTATGTAGAAGTATTCTCAATAGATAGATAAATGCCACTACAATATTAACCTTTGCTGAGATACACTGTAGTATATCATTGGCACTTGGGGAAGATACCCCAACACAAACAATTACCTGTTTTAGCATAAATCTATTTTATGGTTAGTAACTGTTTAAACGCAAAAATAAAAAGTAAATGAAATTACAAAGTATAAAAATGGCACCGATTTATTATTTTACTAAATGTAGAAATACCTGAAATGATCCAACTGATCTTGGCCAAATGTCTGTCTTTGCCCTAGGAGCAGTGTTATTTAAAAAAGCCTATTATTTACCAACATGTTTTAAAGCACCACTCATCTGCTCAATGTACACAAGCTCCTAGACTGGGGAATTGTCAGGCATGCTCTGGTGAAATGGGAACGAGTGGTGCATATTTCAAGGAAAAGCTGAATTCCAATTCTTCTCCCCCCTTTCACATGCTTGTTACATTCTCAGATAAAGTACTTTGGGCTTGAAATGTTCCATGCTTGGCCCCAAAATTAATCTCTGGAAGCATGTACCAGAGCCATATATATTATTGTGACATTACATAGGGTACAATCCAGACAGATGAACAGCTGTGACCCTTCAATTCTCCAACCTGAGGTGCCTTTTACATTGCTTTGCTGTGACAGCAACCACTGCGGGTCTGCCCACACTGCCTCCAGCATGTAGATCATCCCAGCTGAGTGCTGTGTCCAGCCACTCATGAATTACACTGTGGGCAACACCAGCAAACTCCCAGTCCCAGACTTTCCCCCAGAAATGTGTCTTGTACTGCCTAGCCCCCACCCTGGAGAACACAAGGTCCTATAAAGTCCATTATTTCACTAATAGAAAATGATATGCACAAATCTTGTTATCCCAAATGAAGTTTCCCAAACACTTCAAAGTTTATTAACTACAGATAGATTTTAAGTGATTACAAGTAATGAAGAATAAAAGAAAAAACACAAACTAATATCTAACTTAACAAGCTAAGTGAACTTTTAAAGCAAAAGGGTCTTTCTCACCACATGTTCTAGCAGTCCTACTGGCTGCTTCTTTCAGCCAGGATCCCTCCCCAGTGCAGGGAGGCTTCCTTTGTCCTTCAGCTGTTGTTGATGCTGTGAGTAAAAATGAAAGGGGAGGTAATCTAAGGAGTTTGCCCCTCTTATAGCAATTCCCTTCTTTGAGACTCAGCTCCAGCTGGGATGTAGGTGACAAAGTCTGTGAGATGGGAACTTGCAGCTGTTCTCTTTGCGAAGATATAAATTTCTCACTCAAACTCTTTTCCCTGCCAAAGAATGGCCACTTAAGCCAGTGATAGTCCATTTGATTTTGTTGACACGTGGCTGAAGTGCTAGCTTGCCTTTTGTCTCTGAGGAATGTATTTGTGCCTGCTTTTCTAAATTTGGTGTATGTTTCAGCAATCTCATACAGTAGAATTTTATAACCTCACATACAATGTTGCCACACATATTTTACCAGGGCAATACTCAGCAAATTATGCGTTTTCTAATGATACCTCACAAGGCATACTTTGTACAACATTTATCATAGTCTTGAAACAAGGTAAACATTAGGATACAGTCTGTCACAGTAATACAGCAAATGGCATTATGCGGTTTTTGGTGAGGAAGTTTGCAGGAGCCTGGGGGGGGGAGGGGTGCCATACCCCAAGGTCAGAGACGTCTCTCTCTATGTATCACTGCAGAAACATATTACTCCAGTGGGGACCAGAAGGAATGAATTCAGGGGCCACCTCCGCCTCTCACTCATGCCCTGAGCCATGGAGTGGCCTAAGCATGCTAGTGGAAGCAAGATGCTGTTGCTTCGTTCCTCAGTCAAGCTAAGTACGGTCTAGCTGTATTGTAACTCCCAGGAGGCCAAGGTGCTTCTTGGAGCTATACTATAGGAGCGATGAGAAAAGGCCATAATGTCAGAAAAGAAATAAAAATAAAGGGTTATCAGCTAGAGTGAAAGCCATACTCTATATGGGAATGGAGACTATGGAATGAGTGCAGGCCTACCCTTTACATGTGCACATTATCCAGTCTTTTGCTAAATAGTTAATGCAGAAGCCGAAACTCATGATGCTTGCCCACAGAAAGCATTCTTACTAAGATACACTGCCCTGAATTGCAGGGTCCAGGCTGTTTCAACTAAACCTCTCTCTGAAATACACTAAAGAGAAACAAATTAGCCTCACAACACCTCATATGAAATGCTTTGGGGAACAGCTAGCAGCACCTCTCTGTGAGAATAGAAAGGAACACTGTTCATATTTATTTTCATATGGCCACCAAAGGGACTGTGGGCTTTTTTTCAGGGCTTGGATAAACGTGTTGTACTTTAATTTTAGTCATCATAACATGCTAAGACAAGGGGGGGGCGGGGGGAATTAATGTAAAACCAAGCTGACCTAACATAGACCAGTTCTGCAACATATTCAGGGCTAGCCCTCTATGCCTGCAGGCAGCCTCATTAAACCACATGGGTCAGGGATCTCCCTCCATGGAACAAATTGCAGGATTAGGACCCATAGCCCCCAATTCTGAACTAATACATACAGTGGAACCTGAATGTTATTAACACCTTGGGAATGGAGACTGTTCATAACTGAAATGTTTGTAATTCTGAAGAAAACATTATGGTGGTTCTTTGAAAAGTTTACAACTGAACATTGACTTAATACAGCTTTGAAACTTTACTATGCAGAAGAAAAATGCTGTTTTTTAACCACCTTAATTTAAATGAAACAAGCACAGAAACAGTTTCCTTACCTTGTCATTTTTTTTAACTTTCCCTTTATTTTTTTAGTAGTTTACCTTGAACACAATGCTGTACAGTATTTGCTTTCTTAGCTTAGTTGTTGCTTGATTGCGTGTCAGTTTGCATGGGCAGTGGGCCAACCGCTGGTTGGGGGAGGCTAGCCTCCAGTCAGCCCTGCCCTCACCCATGGATCTGACCCCTTCCCCATTAGAACCCTCCCGCCCTCCCCAGACTGCCGAGCAGGTGAGTGATGCATGGCCTCCACTGAGCACAGGGCAGGCAGGCAGGCAGCGCATAGCTCCCCTGGACTCAGTATTTAGACTGGGTGGGTGGTGCGGGACCCCCCAGCACTCCTATCCCCCTCAAGCATGGGGGGGGCAGCCCCAGTGCCTCCAGCCCCCTCCCCAGTGCCAGGTGGTATGGCCCCCCCCCCCTACACAGCCGGGGGCTCTTCAGCACTGGACAGCCCCAGCCACCTCAATTCCTGGGTACCCAGCCCCAGCCCCAGATCACTTCCCTGAAGAGGAGCAGCCTGCTTGGGCTGGGGCCAAAGGCGAAGGGCAAGCAGGAGAGGGCTTCGGGCAGGAGCATGGCCAGGGCCATGCTGGGCTCTTTGGGGAAGCACAGACTTGCCCCAGCCTATGTGATGCACTGCCCATGTCAGTTTGTAACTCTGGTGTTTGTAATGCTGAGATTTTACTATATGCTTAATTTCACTCATAGGTGCAATTCCACTGATGTCAGTGTGGGACTATGTGCTTTGCTAGGGCAGGGCCTGCAGCAGCGAGAGCTTGGGCCCGCGCTAGCTGCACCTGGAGCAGCCAAGGCGCTCTGCTGGCAAGCATCACATCAGCATCAGCCTAAAGCTCTTTAAGGAGGAGAATGATGTCCATAGTAGCCACTGACAATAAAAGAAAGTTTAAAACAAATTGAGAGTGATCTATTACCAACCATGGCCCAGCTTGCAGAACAATCTTTTGCTCTGACTCTGTAAGCTGGTCCAAGCAGGTGGCCTCAGCAGGCTGCCCCAGTGAACTTCTTTATCAACGTGGCTGCGGTGATTTGCCTGCAGAGAACCGCAGCTGCTCTGCCTTCCTGCTGATGGCTTAGGCCAATTGATTCTGCAAACAATTAAGCATGTGCCCTGATAGTCCCACTGAAGCTAGTAGGACAGATGACAAGCATGTTAGTGTGAGATGATCTATTTGGGTAAATCCCTGCCCCCATACAGAGCCAAACTGCATGGAGCTGTGTGGGGGCATGAGGGCTACCAATGTGGAGCTCACTGCAGGATCTGAGCCTTAGTGAGAAGTGACAGAACAGGGACTGGGCTGCTCCCTTCTTATGGAACAGTGAGATGGGACAGCTCACTCTCTCTCTAATACCAAGATTAGTCCTTTATTCTCCTTATTGAACATAACTATCAGCAACCCCTTATATGCCCCACAAAAAGAGAGAGAACAGGTCCCACCCATGCTGTAAGACAGGACTCTGTCTAATGCTCCTAAGTGTGTTTGCAGTTCAACAGAGACTATAGCAGGCTCTGTGTTCTAGAGCAATGTCAAGCACTATATTGGTTCTGCAGGGGTAAATGTTTGGCCTGCCTCCACTTACCTAATTTTTTTTTCCTAGTAGGAACATGGGAGAAAATAAAATTGTTGAGACTATGTTAGGGTGACCAGATGTCCCTATTTTTCTTATATAGGCTCCTATTACCCCTACCCCCTGTCCCGATTTTTCACATTTGCTGTCTGGTCACCCTAGACTATGTTGAAGTAAGATTTAGCCAGGGCTCTGGCTGTTCTGTGACAATACTATACAAAGGGAAGGGAAGGGGTAGGGAAGCTTTATAGTACAAAAGTTTTCAGAAGAGTGTGTCTCTTACTATGGGGTGGGAACTACAACCATCCTAATGAGAAACTAAAAACTGTTCTAGTTTGCTCAAAAATATTCCTTAGTAATGAAGAAACTGGAAATATAAATTAGAACAGTTTTCATAAGACATCACCCACTCGTCATGAATTGTAAATATGCAGTCTGAGGCTAGTGAAAAGCTTGAAGTATATGGGGAGGCATGTTAATTAGTTGATAATCTGTAGGAACAAATCACACTATACAGTAATAGTCTACCACACACTGAACATTGCGAACTACTTTGATGTAGTTGCTTTTTTTCAGAAGTGTATGGGAGCCCACACTAAATTGCCTGCTGAGTTGATGTCAGCCCACCATAATGAAGTTACCACCACCTAAAGAGAGAAATGAAGACGAATCTCCTAGGAAATGTAAAAGAACTATCCCCTCGACACCCTCCCCTCCCATCTCCCTGTTTGCGTGAGTGTGACTCAGCCTCACACTAATGCAATCTGGCAGGAATTCTGATTGAAGGAACCTGACGGCAGAGGTTGAGAGTCTATGCACCGGTTTAGGTAACAGCACCTACTTACCAGCTGACAAGAATGATTCTTGCTCACAGCATTCAGCAGCCATGATGAGCTTTTTTTGTGGGGGGCTGAGTATGAGAAATTTGCTGAGCTTGTGCTTATAGTAAAGCTTGTTTGCTTTTCTAAGATTGAAGGTGGCAGGGCCTGAAATGCCAGCTTTTGTAACCATACACATTCCCTGTCAAGTTGAGCTTCATTTACCTCTTCTGATTGCCTAAGGGTGCTTCCTTGTCAGTACTGTTTAAAACGCAAATGACCAGGCTTATCAATATTCTCTCAGTTACTTACAGGCATCCAACATTAGCACAGATACTTCATTTAAGCCTCCCACCCGCCTTCCTCTTCTTTGGGGCCTAATTTTGCCCTCGTAAAAGCATGTGTAGTTCTTATTGAAATCCAGGAGAATTGTGTGCACTTATGTGAGGGAGGAATTGACTTCTAGGTTTTAGGCCTCTTTTGGTCAGTACTTCACCTTGTTATTTTATGTGACCAATTTAATATACTGATGATGGATACCTAGGCAAGGCTAGGTGCACGCGAATATGTTAATAAATGCTATGTGATGAAGAGAGTGTTTGGTCTTTTCTAGTTTATTGTGGTTTACATTCTTCATCTCTCTCTCTCTCACACACACCTCTTTCTCAAGACATCAGCATGATCAACATATTCTGGTATTGAATCTCTGCTGAGTTTTTTTTGGAACACACATGCATATATTTTGCTTTTGGTTAGTGTCAATATGCCATTTTACTGACAGAGTAGTTCTAATAGTTATTGTGGGCAACCACAGCTAAATATTGTATGGCTTAGTCCTGTATAGGATATACAGTGGCAAACTATTGGAGTGGCACAGAGAGAATTCCTTCCTACCCAACCTCTTTGAATGTTTCCCAACTCATATCTTTGTCCTCTTCTATGCTATCCTTTACACTTGAAATTCTGCTACAAAATCTTCATGTTATGTATAACATGTATTCTAACATATGG
Source organism: Gopherus flavomarginatus (assembly GCF_025201925.1). Taxonomy (NCBI): domain Eukaryota; kingdom Metazoa; phylum Chordata; order Testudines; family Testudinidae; genus Gopherus; species Gopherus flavomarginatus. The sequence goes on along the minus strand of NC_066626.1, from coordinate 56,289,440 downwards.
GACTCTAAACCTATGTTCTTATCTCTGATTAATTTGTAAGATCCTTAGGCTCGAAACCAAGACTTCTATGTTTGTACAGTAGTTGGCATATTTATGGTACTCAACAAATAACTACCGTAGATTGGTTAAACTGCCTATTTATCTCCTTGGGCAGGCGCGGTGTGCGTGTGTGTGTGTTAGAGATCTCATTAATGTTTATACAGTGCTTTAGAGAAAGGTAAGTGCTATAATAATTGCTACATCATACTTACTGGCCTGTAGTTTTGGTTTAGTAGTAGATTGTTTATGAATAGGTAGCAAGGAAGGGCATCTACCAGAAAACAAACCAACACATAAAATATAATGAAGCTAAAGCACCTTTGACTCGGCCATGCCCTAAGAAGATATGGATTGTAGCAATGAAAACTAATGGATAGCAACTTCCGTGAAGGCCACTTGCAATAATGCTTGTGAGACAAACTGATACTCTGTACAGGTTATATTTAGCCAGAGATACCAATGTTTGACACTTGGTGAAGCTTGCATCCTGCAGTGGACTGAAAAAGTCTGTAGTGGTGGTGATGGCTTTCCATCATTATGGAATAATGACAGTTGTTCCATAGTTAAAGATAAAGTTGCAACAGACGTTCTGTTATAAGTCTTATTTTTGCATATCTCTTCTTAAAAAAAAAAAAAGAGAGAGAGAGACACACACACACAACAGGCTCAAAACTGGTAAGTTAGGTGTGAGCCTAAGGTAGAATTGTTCCAAGTGTCAAGTGATTGGCTCAAGAACTGCCTGAGTTATGACACCCTAAAAACAATCCAGTCAGGACAGTCCCAACAACTTAGCACATTACTGCCCTTTTGGAGCATGACAGCTGTAGTCATATGTTTCTTAGATCCATGATTAATCCTGCACAATAAGCAGGGTATTGTATCTTTCATATTAAGTTATTAATTGGATCACAATAAAACTAACAGTGATCTGTGTCTAAACACACAATAGTTTCCACATACAGAAAATAGCATCTTTATTACAACATGCTATTGACAGGGGCCTACCGCTTTCAAACCTTTGTGGCTTCCCCTATCTCTTGTGCATTTCACAGTCAGATCATTTCAAATGTAGTTGTTTTACTCTGCAATTCATTACAATCTCAAAAAGTAAAAAAAAAAAAAAAAGTAAAAAAGGTTTTTGAGCACTTTGTTAAACAAGGAGAGCCCTGCCCATGCTAGGTGTCAGCAAATGAGGGATGACCCTAATCAACCAACCAAATTGAAATAGGTTAGCTTATGGATAGACAACAATGCAGGAGAAGTTTTATTTTCCATGTACCACTTTGCCCCTCCTTCATCACATCAGAGGGGCCTCAATCAAGATAAACTGCTAAGAAACAAAACTACTTATCTTTTCATGCAAATGTATCTAATGACAACTCCCTTCCTACTGTCCCTGCCTATGAATTTATTGTTTCTAAGTAGAACTTTTTTCTAAGCTTCCCAGGAATTGATAACAGCCCATTTAAAAACTTATTGTAATACAACTGCATAATGAGAAGTTTCCTGTTAGCATTTGGAATAGGCTGCAATTATAGCCTGCTTCATGGCCTCTCAAGCTGCAGAAGGTTGCAACCCATGGGCTAGCTATATGCCTAAAACAGAGATTCCCAAACCATTTTTTATTGTAACATGGAATCATGGTTCAGGCCAACTGCCACTGTGTTTTTCCTCAGTGATTCATTAAAGGCATCTGCAATCAGCCTTCTGGCCTCCTAGCCGTTGCCTTTCTTGGGTGGAGACTTACATCTCTCTCCCTCGTGACCTGGATATGTCCAGACTGAAATGTTCCCTACCTTCACCATATTATTCCCAGCAAAAGACAATTCACCTAAACACACTTGCTTCTCCCCTCAGAGACAGCACACAGTGTCATTTTCCACAATTATAAGTTACCACACAACTCTTCCTATGCAGGCTTATTTATTATGGTAAAAGTATTAGAGAAAACACATTAAAAGAAGCTACAAGCATGCTAAAAATAAGCTTGCACGAGATCTCCCCCCAGCATCTGCACCATGCACTCTGGCAGGTGAGCTCCTAGAAGAGGTCTTGTTTATGTTCACAAGTTTATAACAGCCTCAGCTCAGAACTAGCACCTAGTCTTATGGGGCCGCAGTAGGCCATGTTCTTCCAACCCTTCCCTAAGGACTGGGGCCCTCCATGGACCAGAGGTCATGTTCATTTGCTGGAATATGAAGAAGCCCTGAGTCATCTTAAACCCAGGCTATTTATTCAAATATTTTCTGCAGGCTGCCTCTCTGAACTGTCCTCATGTCACAGGTGATCAGCAGACAAAAGGTTCCCCATCAGGGAAAAGCTTCAAAGGCTGAATCAGTAGGTGGGGGTTACAACCCCCCCCAGTACCTCCTAAGAATTCCACTTCACACACATTGTCTGAAAAGCTCAGTCATGTCTGCTATATTATTTATCATAGTCTTTTGAAATTCACATTATCTCCCAGAGATGATATTAATCCTTCTTCATCCTAAAGAAGTTCCATAAATCCCACAGTAGTTAAGGTGACCCGATTTTTGGGTCTTTTTCTTATATAGGCTCCTACTACCCCCAACCTGATTTTTCACATTTGCTGTTTGGTCACCCTAAAAGTAGTACACAAACATTTCCATTTTGCAATACAATGGACCCTGAAGTTACTAAGTGTAATTCAATATGGTTTTACTTAATTCCATAAGGTTTGCACACGATACTGCAGGATATTGTCATATCTGTCACAAATGTTATGGAAATGGTTGAGAACCAGTGCTCTACTTCCACCCATTCATTAGGTACTAAAAGAACCAACCCACCAATAGAACATACAATAATCCAATCTATTGTCACATGGACCTGACCCCCTTGAAATCAATGACAAATCTCCCATTGATTTCAACAGGGCGTGAATTTCAATCAGAGACTGCTACAGAACATGTTGCTTCATTTCACATTTTCAGAAAAGCATGGGATACTGACTATAAAGTAAAAAATCCTGTGACATATCTCCCAATCAGGTGTACAGAAGTTCTTTATCATGATTTAATACTATGGCATATTGATTCTATTATATTTTCCATATGCAAAGAGCAGGGGCGACGCTAGAAATTTCGCAGCCCCAAGCAGGGCGGCATGCCGTGCGGGGGCGCTCTGCCGGTCGCTGGTCCCGCGGCTTCGGTGGACCTCCCGCAGGCGTGCCTGTGGAGTATCCACCGGACCCTCCGCAGGCAAGCTGCTGAAGGCAGCCTGCCTGCTGCCCCCGCAGCGACCGGCAAAGCGCCCCCTGTGGCTTGCCACCCTATGCACGCGCGTGGTGTGCTGGGGCCTTGAGCAACCCGGGCAAAGAGCAAACACATACTTCCAGTCAGAATGACCTTTATTTTATACTGAGAGTCCAACAAAGCAAGAAGGAACAAAGGTAAAGTCTGCAAAAGAGAGCACAGAGTGTGTGTATGTCTCATATGCAGCAGGAAAGGAAATGTGCATTTAAAAGTGCACTTTACAGAACATGTCAGAACATTAACAAGCCACATGTACCATAGGGTCTATTCCCCTTTTCTCTCTAGCTCTCATTTTTAATTAAGCATAACTGGGGTTTCTGGATTTAGGGTTAAACTGATAAAACCCCATACTGGAAACAAAAGTAATAATAATAATAAAAAAGCTAAACAAACACCCAAACTGACATGTTTTGGAGTGTTGAAAATCTTTAGAGGGTGGGGAGGGAGGAGGAGTTATGAAAAATAACTCTCTGAGAGAGCATTCCCTGTTGAGCAGGTGTAATGTTAATGTAATTAACTAAAACGACCAAGATTGGAAATTCAAGACCCTGATTGGAAACAGAACTGCCAAAACCGGGAAAAATATGTTTGTCAGTGTTATACACTTTTGCGTTGTGTGTGATTTGTGAAACTTTGAAACATTTCACCCTGACCTAAGGAGAAACAGATTTCCTCTCAGCTGGAGAACTGTAATCGGCTTTCAAAGTAGCGCCCATCACCTGTCAATCCTCACCCCTCAGTAGTCAGACACCCCAAGAAAGTGGGGTACGGCCCTTTCCTTCCCCCTTTACCGTCCAGCCCCCCACCTGTGTGCCGCTCGGAGGACTACGGCTCCCAGCAGGCTTTGCTGGCTCCTCTCCCCTCGAGCCCGAGCTTTGCGAGGGGTTGATGTAATGCGGTGAAGTCACAAAGGCTCTGCGGGCGGCGAAGTGTGGTGGGGCTCGCAAGAGGCTGCCGGAGCTGAAGGGGCGAAGGAGCGGCCGCTTTGTCTGGTTGCTGCCCGCAGGGAGCCCCGCAGTCCCCGCGCGGGGTGCGAGCCCCAGCCCGGCGCTCTGCACAAGCGGTTCGGCCGCGGCCGATTGGTGTTTTTGCAGGGGAAGCGGGACAACGCGGGGTCGCTGCTTTCCCGAAGCCCCCGCCCCATGACCTGCTGAGGGTGGGCCGGGCGTTTGCGGTCCCTGCCTCGCTGACGGCTGGATGCATTAGGCACGCGGGTTGCAGCTCGCCCTTCAGCATCCCTCCCACCGCTCCGAGATGGCGGACCCCGCCGAATGCAGCATCAAAGTCATGTGCCGGTTCCGGCCCCTCAACGAGGCGGAGATCCTCCGCGGGGACAAATTCATCCCCAAGTTCAAAGGCGAGGAGACGGTGGTGATCGGGGTAAGTCTCGTCGGGAGGTTCCCGCTGCCCCGCTCCCAGCCTCCGTGGGGCTGAGCATCCTGGGGCCGCGGTTCTGCAGCCCTGGCAGAAAGCACCATCCCCCCCACCCGCGCAGCACCCGCGCCCTGGGCACCCGGCTCCCTCCCTGCCGCGGCCCATTGTTCCCGCTCCGGGGTGGGCAGGGGTTATCCCAGCGCGCTGGTGGAGCGGGCGGGGGTCTGTGCCGGGCTGGGCCACGCCCCCAGGGGTTCTCTCAGTTCCCCGGACCCCTTTGACTTGGGGTTTACTGCCCCTCCCCCCGCGGGCACGCGGCCCCTGTTGGGATGAGAAGGGTCTGGGGGATGCAGGCGCCGGGGAGGGGGGGAAGTTCCTCGGAGTGGAGCGGGTGGCACTAGCCCGCTCTGCACACCGCGGCTTTTCCCCCGGGGACCAGTTACCGCCTGCGCGGCTCCAGGCCGGGCGGCAGAGGGCAGCCCCTGCGCCCCGTTCCCCCCCTTTGTACCTGCGGTGGGGGGGGCTGAATGGAGCCGGCCTCCTTTCCCACCTGGGCTGCAGCCTCCCAGCCCCCAGCATTGATGAAGCTGATGTCATTCTGTTCACTGGGCATGCTCGCGCTCTCCCTCGCTCGTGGGGAACCTCAAATGATTGGCAGGTGACCACAATTTCAGGGGAGAATTGCAGAGCTCAGTGTGAGTCCTTTCTCCCTCTCCCCCCCCCCCGGGCTTGGCTTGGTTCGGCTCGGCTCGGCTCGCCTCTGCATCTCACCAGCGGCGCTGTGTAAAGCCTGCCAGGCTGCGGTCGGTGCAGGTGGAAGGAGAGAGGTGTACGGGCTGCGTGCGCTCTGCTTATTGCTGGGTTCCCTTCAGCCCCTTTGCTGTCACACAGCTAGAGAGAGCTCGTTGCGGCAGCCGCTGGAGGCCGCCTTTTTTCCCGGGAAAGTTTCCTCGCTTGAATGGATCGAGGAGCCTTCCGCTTCTCTTGCTTTACACGAGGCGCAGTGCTTGGAGTTCTTACGGGTTTCTGAGCCCCCCGGGCACCTGGCCCGTGGTTACTTCGTGCTCGCCCCGTTTTGTGAAACGCAGGGTCGGTGCTCCCTGAATGTGCTAGCTTCAATGGTAGTTCTCTCCCACGTTTTGCATTGTGTTTGCATTAGAGCCATGTGAGATCAAAGAGAGAAGCAGGAGGCAGAGATTAAATCCTAATCTGTTTGTTCGAAGCAGGAATCAAAGTATAGTTTTGTAGTGTGTAGTTGCTGAGTGTAGTTTATATGTAAATCAATCATTACATTTTATTATGCATTCTTTATAGAGGCACCTTGATAAATGGTTACAGATTCTAGTAGAACACATAGTTGATTCTAATTGTCTGGGAGCACAGTGTAGTAAAATCTCATTCCCTGGGCAAGTTAGTGATATGGTTGAAATGTTCATCCTTATATAAGTAGAGCTGCACATGGTGTTTCTTTCTACCACAAAGTCTAAAATATGTATTTAAGCATCAGTTCACTACTCCAGGCCCTAGTGACAACAGATTTCTGGACAGGCCAATATTCTTGTTCCACCAACATATCACTCTGGGAAGTAACCTTCATAACAGCAAAGGACTCTGGAATCATTGACTAGAGCATATTTAACATGATCACTAAAAAGCAGTCTATGTGGTTATTTTGGTCCCTGTATGGTCTGGGACTAGGGTGACCATATTTCTGTATGCTGAATATGGGATGCCTAGTAAAATTACTCGTATTCAAGCAAGTTCAATGAAAATCAATCAGAACTATGCAGTACAAATGTTCAAAGTAACATCAACTTGACTGAACTGTTAAAAATAAATACTGCACAGTTGGATTCTTTTTATTTACTTCTTAAGGCTTTAGGGTTCACAGGGGGAGAGATCACACACATACATACACTCCCATATACCTTTCTCACACAGAGGCAGTGACCCACCGACCTGACTTTCCTTTCCTGGCGCTCTCTGCTCTCTGTGCTTGGCTGGGTCCCCAGGATGGACCTGCCTCTCCTGGTACCTGGTGCTGCATCTTCCTGAGGCAGCACATGGGGGCAGCATGCAGGGTCATATGCCCCCCTGCCCCGATTTCTGCCAGGGTTCACACCAGAAAGTGGCCAGCAGCAGCCTTTTGGCACTGCATGGGAGGGCAGGGGGCTGTGCTGATGGACCAGCAGGAGGAGTGGCTAGTCCTGCATGCTGCAGTTTTGTCCTGCTGCCAGCCTTGCACACCCACTCCCATCATTGGTCATTGCCCCTCCCCCTCACCCCCTCACTGCTCGTGGGCGGGTGGTTGGCAAGCAGGGATCTGGTCAGCAGCAAGAACCATGAGTACAGATTTGGGGAGGAAACAGAAAATACAGGACAATTTGCCCGTTTTTAAGAAAGTCAGGACACCTGCAGGAGGGCTTAAATATGGGACTGTCCTTTTAAAAACAAGACATCTGGTCACCCTATGTGGGACTCAACTCTCCTATCATGGCAGTTAAGATAGTCTGGGGAGTGCTTGCTGTGAGTTCTTGGAGCTGAAGTTTTCCAGCTGAGGGCCCTTATCTTTGGAATGGGCTCCCTTTGGCGGTCTGCCAACATGTGGCTTTGGTGATCTTCAGTGCATGATGTAGGTCATTTCTGCTTGAGCTAGTATGTGGTTAATTGTCTGACTTGCTGGATTTTGTTTTCACTTGGTGCTTTGTTTTGTATTTTGACCTGCAGTGATCACAGCCATATTTATGTTACTTGTTATAAGGTTTATTTTTATAACCAAATACCTATTTAAGTGCTTGAGATTAATAAATAAATAATAAACCACATAAATGGCTAGTTGGTTATTAACAAGGTTCTTATTTCAATTGCTTACAGCTATTGTCAGAATTTATTGGCAGGACAAGCACTTTTTCATTAGAGAGCTGCTAAATGACTCATGAAAGACTAAAATGTTTTGAGATAAATGTTATAGAAAAGTCTATTTCTCTTCTCTTTTAAATTACTCAGGGCATTGCATCAAAACAGGATATTTGCTTTCTGAGCAGATAAACTCTCATTCCTCACCTTGAGTTGTAATCTCCACAGCAATTAATCTGATGTCAAAAACAGAGGATTGTGACTTCAGACCATGAATGTTTAGAATGAAGGAGAAATAACTAGCAGGAAGAGTTGAAAACGTATGAAAGAGATCTTTTCCATGCAAATGTTAGTGAGCTTAAAAACCACACAAAGTGTATTAATTAGGTGAAACCATGTGCAAATTGTAATTCTGGTTATAGTGCCTCTCTGGTTATAATGTAGTTCTTTGGAAAACACTGATTCTACTGAAGAAAGTGCTCAAACATCACTATAAAGCATTAGCTGCTCTCTCCAAAGACAAAAAGGAAAAACAGATATTTTCTAGTTCTTATGCATTGGAGGTCATAGTGTCTAATTTATGACATGTAAAAGTGTATTTTGACCCTTATGTATAACTTGTGGTTTGGGAGGATAAATCTTCACACCTTTAGTTATCATCCTGGAAAGCTTGTCTCAACCAGAAGAGCTTCTTCGTTTCCCTTTCTCATGACATAGGCAGGGTCTGGGAAGAAGACCTAGTGACATCCAATGAGACTTAGGACTTGTCTACACTACAGACCCGATCGACAGGCAGCTGTCGATCCAGCAGGAGTCGATTTATACTGTCTAGTATAGACGCGATAAATCGACCACCAGTTGCTCTAGCATCGAATCCAGTACTCTGCCTCAATGAGAAGTGCATCTCCCGTCGACACAACACAGTGATCTAAGTATGTAAGTTATTCATGTAGCTGAAGTTGCATAATTTAGATTGATTTCTCCCCCCCCCCCCGTAGTGTAGACCAGCCCTTGCTTAATTGTAAGTCTGTCACATTAAACAGAGAAAAAAACTGTATCTCCTGAGTTGGGTTCACTGCTATGATACCTGTGAGAAATCAGCTAGTTTATACTGGCTTGAGCGGGCTGATGTTTTCTGTATCTCTTTACAGTTTTTGAATTATAAACATACATACAAATATTTTCACACTTGAGGCCTTGACCTTAACTGGAACCTATGGAAACTACTGCAATGTAGTATTATTGATCTTCATTATTTATTATTATTGTATTATTGATCTTCATTATTTAGTGTGTCAGATTGAATGTTCAGATCCCTAACTAGTAATACTTACCCACAGAAAAATCATGTTTCTGCTAGAAAATATTCCCAGCATGGTCTTCATTTTAGAAGAGCGCTCTTTTTCTTTAACATTCATGAAGTTATTAAGATGGAACTGCAAAGCTAAATTAAACGAATCAACCACAATTTCAAATGGTCTTTTGTTGCTTCTGAATAAAGGCCATAAAGTGGGTTTTTTGTTAGTCCAGCATCTTTTTCTTTTTTTCAGCAATATCAGGACTGATTTTTCTATGAGAAGACAAAATTCCACTATTTTCAGTCATCACAAAAGACAAGACTGAAACTTGAATAACTGAAAGGAGAGAAGATGTCTAATCCAACTCTTCTGAACCCTTAAAGAGAGATTTTCTTTTTCTTAACTCAAGCTCCTGACAAACAGCTGGGGGAAAATGCTTTCTTTATGAAATAGTCAACATCATGCACCTGTTGTTCTCTCCTATTATAGTTTTATTGGCTTCAGAAGATTCTCCAGCAACTTCAGGAAGGGAAGACTTGTAATTACTGCAGTTTCTTTTTTAAAGGCAAATGATTCCTCCTCCTCAACTTCTTTTGAGACATCTTTGAGTCTATTTCTGTATATCATGAATAAAGCTGTGCATTTATCATACCCATGACTCTCTGACTTTCAGGATTTGCTTATCTAAAACAATCAAATCCTGGCCCCATTGAAGTCAATGGCAAAATTCCCCTTGACTTTAATAGGAGTGGGATTATATCCATGGTCTTTGTCACCTGAACCAGCCTCCTCCATGAATCTTCTCAGATTTGGCTGTACAAATGTGCCATTTAGTACGGATAAACTAATGTAACTAAATGGCTTTAATCAATTTTTAATCGGAAATTGGAGGCTAATTAACTTTTCTCAATTTTCTGTGGCCAATAATATAATGAAAATGTTAGTGTGCCATGACTTATTTTTAAATTCAGATTATGACTCCTGCTTTTTTACTGTGACGTAACCGTTTTTTTGCCATGATGGCCAGCTGACCTTGATCATAGTAGGCCACTAAGAGGCAAAAGCAATAAATAAATTGCGTTCTTTTGCAGTTCACTTTTAACTAAGCTACTGGATTCCTTATCGAGCTTCACAACAGATTTTTCAGTAGACTGCTGCATAGTTTGTTGTTTTTGTTCCTCTGTACCCTCAAGTTAGCTATTTGGTTTTGCCTGATGTATCTGCAAATGTATTTTCTTTGGCATTTTTTTTCTTGCATTTTGTGAGTGTTAAATGGTGTGCTGAGCTCAGCCAGTGAAGTATCTTGCTGGCTTGGGGACCTGAAAACACTTAACAGCTGCAACTAGTGTAGTCACATGCCTAAGTGTTCACAGGATCGGGAACTGGGAGGGATACACAGGGAGACTCTGTGAGGAAATAAGCTGCCTGTGATGTAAGACGACTTTTTTCTCAGCTAAGTTTGTGGGCGCGCAATATATTCCCCCCCCCCAAAATTAAAAAAAATAAAGAGTAAGGAATTGAACTGAACTGAGAAGAATGCAGGAACAAGTTCTTTCTTTGTTCTTCAGGTGGATCTGTAGTGCCCACTCATTTTGAAGCTTGCTGTTAGTGAAAGGCAGAAACTGATGTATTTAGTCTTAGTTGTGATATTTAGCAATGTGGATTTCCTGAACTAATGTCTTGCTGTTGTAATGTTAGTGTTTTCTATTTCCAGGAAGGAGACAGAAATTAACTGATTTCACATTCCTTTTTTGAGATGACACTTAGGTCTGAACTAGTGCAAAATATTGGCATGTACCTCTGCATATTGAATCTGCTGAGTTTTGCACATTTGTTATTGTGCAGGCAACGTAGGGTTAGGGAGGGAGAGGAATGTTTGTTTTTAGTTGTTGCTCAACAGGATTCATTCCAGCTGAGTATGTGTGGCACTGATGGGCTTTGAAGCAAGTCCTTGCCAGTTGTGCTTGGCTAGAAGGATGATGGCTAAGATGTGGGACCTCAAAGTGTGTGTGAGTGTGAGAGAGAAAACCAGTAAGGAAAAATGGAACAAGCCTAAAGGCCCTTGTACTAACATAGTTTGTTCCCCCAGAGGGAAGTCCTACTATCTATTGTTTCAGCCTTGAATTGCTCTAAAGATTCCTTATTGTGTTTAGTGACTACATTTTTGTGAAGAGACATTGAATAATTTTTTCTTTTGTTAATCAGACCCTACAGAACATGTAGGAATATAGAGAGCAAAAGGTCAAATGGTGTTTCACAGCATAATACATACAGTACTTGTCAGATGCAAATAATGATAGCCCATTCCTCTAGGGAAACAATGTCTATTTTTACCTAGTTTTCTAATGTGTTTACTACTGAGAATTATGACTGTGTACTACTGACAATATATTTTCTCCTTAAATTATCAGGTCAGACTATTCTCTTTCTCTTATGCAGGAATGATAGTGAAGTTAATGAAAGTTGCACTAGTAAGAAGAGAATTAGATCCATAAATTCTTTCTGTTTAAAGATCTTTGCAGACTATCTGGATCATTCATGCCTAATTAGCTTATTTAGAAAAAACTTCTAAAACAAATGGATGGTAGAGCAGTGACAATGTGGCATAGAAATCCTCATTGGTTCTTGAAAGTCATTTCCATGATTTGATAGTTCTCTTTGATGCTGCATGGCACGTTGCTCTTTTAATGAAATCCACATCAGTATGTCCACCTCTCAATGCACAAAGGTAGACTATTACATCTTGATGTGAGACACCCTAGAAATACCAGAAATTATACTCTCATAGATTGATGTGGAGTGGGAATGTCTGTATTGCTAGTGAAGTTGATTTTATTTTAAATTAGCAAAATCTAACCTGCCAATTTGTTCAGTTAAATGTGTTAATTTTTTTTTGAGAAAATATATTTAGCCACGTGTTGTTGAGATTTTTTTCATTCCTTTTATACAACACACACAAAACATACTTGATGTACAGTCATTCATTTGGTGTGTGATATTTTGTTACAATTTTTCTAGTGGGAAAACTTAAGCTGGAAACCTTTAATGTGTTATACCTGCAGCAAAGTCTCCTGTGGCACCTTGTAGACTAACAGAAGTTTTGGAGCATGAGTTTTCGTGGGTGAATACCCACTTCATCAGATGCGTGTTATAACTGTGCATCTTTAGTCCATTTCCCTGCCCCCTCCTAACTTCTTTATTTCCATGAAGTTTAAGGATTGTTTCCATAAAAGAGCTCATCTGAGATACCTGTCATGAAATACAAGCAGCTTGCAGAGATAAACATATCATATCTTTGAAGTCTATGATCTCCAAAGGCACCATGAAATGATACAAATGTGTGGTGGGTTCTTCTCTTCTAGAAAACATGACTAATCCTCCCACACCATCAGGTTTCTTTCAGTATGACATAAGTTGATAAATTGCAAAGCATGTGGTTCACCCGACGCCTTTCATCTCTCTACTTTATGTATAAGATGTGTCATGCTGTGCTAACTTTCCTGTAATGTTGGGCTATGTTGTTTCCATGCCTGATTATTTCTAGAGATGGAACAGCAGAGTGCTGGCAAATCTGTCACTTTATTTCTGTGGCGATTTCCCTCCTACTCCAACCCATGAATTAGCTCCAGGTGAATGGGACACATCTTGCATAAATACCACATTTTCTTTCAGTTTATAAGGCTTCCCTATCTGCTGCAGAACAAACATGTTTCACTAACTTAAGGACTGTAGTTGTAGCCATCCAGGGAGTAATTGTTGGAACTGCTAAAAAGAGTAGATTGCTCTAGGTACTGTTATGCTTAATAATTAATTGAAGGGGAGCTGTTTAGGAGGTGGAGTTCTTACTGCAGTGGAATAATTAGTGTAGTAGAGTTTCTTGTTCTAACAGAGAAGTTAATTGTCTAGTACATGAAGGCTGGATCTGCAGCTGCCTTCTTTATTAAGAATTAATTTTTGCAGCTTCCCTATTTGAAAAACAGCCAGCCGCCTAATGAATTTAAAAATCTAATATATTGCATTCTTGATTGTAATTTAGGGCAATGAGAGATTTAACATTAAATATATATTTGTACAGATAAGGGCTTCCTGCAGACATTTCTGTATTCTCAAATTTAAATTTGCTTTCCTTCAAAGCACCTCATCTCTGATCCTGACAGATTTCACAAGCTGGGCTGGGTTAGTACATTCTTAGGACACTTCTAAGGACTAGTCTACACTGGCAACGCGGCAGTGTTTTAACGTGCCTTGTGTGGTGGTGGCGCAGCGCTGGGGGAGAGCTCTCCCAGCACTCTTAAAAAAAACAACCCACCTCAACGAAGGGCATAGCTCCCAGTGCTGGGGCACTGTTTACACTGCTGCTTTACAGTGCTGCAACTTGCTCCACTCAGAGGGGTGTTTTTTCACACCCCTGAGGGAGAAAGTTGCAGTGCTGTTAATTGCCAGTGTAGACAAGGAACATATTGTTCTTGTCTGTTTCTATGAAATTTCCCTTGTGTGCAGCAGCACTGGGAGTTTTGATGTAGACTGATTATTGGTAATATCTTAAACCACTGTGTATGAGCAAGGCTAGATGATGTGATGGTACAAATGCTGGTGGCTGGACTTAATTAACAGTGATTGCACCACCACAGAAGCTCAATGGTGGGAGGTTTCCTGAAGCTGTAGCCTTAGGTGCTGCAGGAAGAGCTGTTGCTGAGTTAGCCATTGGTACCCTGCGAGCTGGTATAGGACAAGTTCTCTAACACAGTTTTGAGGCAGAAGTGTTTGCCTTTTAGATGCAAAACCAGCATCATGAACCATGGTGGCTATTAAAGATTCCATGGGAATCTGAGAAAGTATAGGTGGATTGCCAGATTTCAGTGTGGGTAACTAAGTTCTGCTTGCTTGTGGAGAGTCATTTGGAAAGAGTATTCTTTATATCTTATCCTAAGGTGATGTGCTGCTAATTGAAAAATAATGTTTCAACCCATGTTTGCATTTCAGTGGTGGATGAAGTGATCCTGTGGGTGTTTTGTCGAGGGGAAAAATGAAATGAAAACCAGCTTCCATTTACACTCATTTCAAGCATGTGTTCCTTATAATCATGTTCATTGTTTTCACTGAAACAAGTTCCTTTCTGCCCTCCTCGTGTTCAAATGCAGTCTTTTCCAAGCCCCTGTTCCACTTTTATTTTATTTTATAATCCCAATGTCCTATAAACACCAGTATGTGTGTCAACAATGTGGAATTATAGCTAAAGGTTTGAAATTTTGAAGTTCAGATTCTTGGTTTTTACATGATACCTGATTTATAAAATTCTAAAAAAATTGTAGAAAGAGTTGCAGTAACATATCTCTTGTGACCGGTCAATCATGTTCTGCTAGCTGTTGTATGGTCTCTTTCTCTTGGAGAAACACATTGGGGTGAATTTTTTAATAAATAGAAGCATATGATTTGGCATGACTTTTCCCTGTGATAGTTTTTTGTCTAATTATATGTTTTCTTATGGACAGTCTTACAATCTGGGAAAAGAGATGATGGTGGATTTTTAATTCAGTGCTCCAAGTGAAGAACTTCACAAGGTAGACAGAAGACAAGTGTCTCTCAGGGTCATCCTGTGAGTAAGGGAGGAGTTAAATTTATAATTTATAGGGGGAGAAGGGAGAAGAGATGGGTGAGGGCTCCTTTTTAAAAGTGGACACATCTAAGATCTTGAAATCAGGATCTCAGCATTGATGTTTAGATTCCTTGACTTCAAGGAATAGTTCTGTCTATGGTCCAATTTCTAATGTGGGTTGCTTCCCTTTGTCTTGAAGATATGATCATGAGTTAGCTTGAAACTAGGCAATAGAGCTAGCCCGACAGGAATTGGGAAAACCTTTATTGAAATATTTTAGAGGAAGTGGGATTGAGGAGTCTTTGAAAGTTAATCTAACATTGTGGTTCTCAACCAACGTTGTGCATACCCCTGGGGATACTCAGAGGTCTTCCAGGGGGCACTTCGTCATTTAGATATTTACTTGTGCTTTTTATGTAGACTGTTGTACTGACTTTGCCTAGTTTTACAAAGTAAAATTCCATGCAGTGTTTTGTTTACACTGCTCTGTATACTATACCCTGAAATGTAAGTACAATATTTATATTCCAATGGATTTATTTTAGAATTATATGGTAAAAATGAGAAAGTAAGCACATTTTTCAGTAACAGTGTGCTGTGACACTCTTGTATTTTTATGTCTGATTTTGTAAGCAAGTAGGTTTTAAGCGAGGTGAAACTTGGGGGTACGCAAGACAAATCAGACTTCTCAAAGGGGTACAGTAGTTTGGAAAGGTTGAGAGCCACTGATCTAACAAACAAAGTGGGATATGACTCGAGCTTGCATTAATGTTTTGTTGGGATTTTGTGGTTCGCAAATGAGTCAGATGCTGGGCAGAATCAAGGGTCTTCAATTCAATTCAATAAGGCTTTATTCAATGTGTACAAAGGGAGAGCCCCTGGTACAAAAATCAGGCAGAGTCTCTCCAGCAAGGAGCCCCTCCCATTGTTATTTTATAGCACATGGCACTTATATAACAACTTACATAACACAAACCTCTAACCAATCATATTTAACCTTTTCATATATGGATTTGTTCATCACATGCTTATACTTCTCCACTCCACATGTTGAGCTCACCCCCCTCCCCTTGGCCTTTTCTAGAATGTTCCTAGGGTGGTGAGCCACAGCATGATTCTTTCTGCATAAGTACCTTGTAAATCACATTTTATTTAAAATGAACACAGTTTATTAAGCACTTTGAAGATAAAAACCACTATATAGGCACTGTATAAGCAGTTAATGATGCCGGTCCCTGAGATTGAGTTATGGTTAATAAGTGTGGGTATGTTCATAATTTTTTATTGTCTATCCAATAGCAAGAGCATCTTAATTGAAACAGTAGAAATTGAAAATATGGTAGCATCTTCTGCCTTGTCAGTAATGTTAAATGCTATCACTTCAGTTTTCCTTGAGTGTATCATTTCAGAAGATATCTGGGATGTATGGTATCTCAAAGAATAACCATGCATTATGGAGAAAACTAATCAACCTCTTTAGCTGGGCATTAAGAGTATTTGAAACAGATCCTGGGACAAGCTGAACCTTTTAACTTATTGTAGGACAAGTCAAAAACTCTGGACCAGAGGAGCGCAATTTTGGTGACACTTAGTTTCCAGCTTTGTCATATGGGTGAATGCTGAACATGAGCAGATGTGGTGCTAAGGTACCTGAGTCCATGGCAGAGAGCTAAATTCCCATGTTGCAGCCTGTTCATAATGGGAGCTGTGCAAGGTGCTGAAACACTAACCTTCGGTAAATCTTGGTTCCTCGTTATCATTGACTTCTATCAACCACAAGTCCATTAACCCTTTTCTAATGAAGGCGGTCTGGCCACGTTTGTCTGAATCATACCAAAGCAAACCGCTCTGTAGCTACAATATGATATGCCTACCCAATGACAGGCTTAAACACCCCCCGCCCTCCTGCTCTTGGTGCAAAGAGGAGGAAATCTAATTGATGTGAAGGCAGGAAGCTGGGTATTTAGTCTTTGGCAGAGATGGGAATAAAACTCAAGATGTCCTATCTCACCTTTCTTGTGACTCACCTATCAAGTGAAGATTAACTTTTGTAAAACACTTTGATGCCCTCTAGAGGGTGTCCCTATAGAAGTGAAAATAAGTCCCCCAATTGACATTTAGTTTCAGATGTCTTGACTTGATGTCACAAGACGTGTTAAAATGTATCGAATACTTCAATGTATTGTGCCTTAATAATGTTTCCCTTATTTAATAATATATTTACACATTCTTTAGTCACAAAATTGTCTGCATTAAGAACAAGAATTGTCTTTTAGCTTCATTGTGGTTTTGTGACCGTGTTTCTTAGCTGTTGTAGCTATTCCAGCAAATACGAGGCTTCAGTGGATTTTTCCAAGGAGGCTTTTCCATTGTATATTATGTTGTGTGTTTACATGCACCAAAGTTCAGTGTTAATAGCAATGGTAGATGTAAAGATTTAGAGGAATGCTAATTGCTTGTAATGTGTTCAGCAGCTGGGCTTGCCTATATCTTTCTAGTTTGGCAGACTTATTGTGGTGTTAGTACATCTTGGGGAGGCAGTTGATGGTAGTGCTCAAATTGACTTCAGGAGACTCCTGTTCACTCTGGTACAGTCATAATCATAAGAGAAGCTTTCAAAGAATACTGCTCAATCCATCTGGATTTTTTTGTATGGTCAGAGGAGACTTTGTATGAGGTTCTCCACTCCCTCTGAGGTAAACTGGGGAGCAGTGGCTGTTTTGGTTAAGAAGGTGATGTGACGCTCTTATACTGGAAAAATGCAGAGTTGCTTCACACCTTGCTTAACAGAGCACTGTCAGGCTGTCAGTGATTGGCTGTAGCAAAAGATAAAATGAAAGAGGAAACGAGAGCTGCTGACTGTGCACCTTCCAAATGAGAACATGCTTTTTTTTTCCTATAATTTTTTCAAGACCTAATATTTCAGTTTTGAGTGTGAGGAATATTGGAATTTCATAATATCTTGTAAAAATGCACTGTTGATTACCATTAAACTCCCCCCGACCCACACTGGTCACCCTCTGTCCTTACCACCACCTGCCAACAGCTGCCATCAAAGTGAATCACTTAAAGATTTCCTATTTCTTCCATGTTGACTTGTGTAGTACCTCATGCGTTTCTAGCCATTCATGAACTTTCTCAGCTGTGTAAGTTGCATTGCAATCAGCCTGCTAAAACAACTGATTATATTTAGATATCTACAGCCCGAAAGAGGGAGCCACTTCAGTGTATAAAGTGTCATTTGTAAGTAGATGTCTCATCTTTGTCTATTTTCTTGTTTAAAAGACTTAGACTTAGATGTGCATAAGTGAAGTTATGTAGTGGTGGTTGTAATACCTTTTTAAATGGCCAAAAGCATAACTTACTGATGAGTGCAGAAGGGGAAATACTTTTACTGAAGAAAAAGATGAATTGCATGATCAAGTCTCTGTTTTGGAGCGAGGTGTGTGCATAATTGAAGTTCCATCCATTTAGCCTCCAGGGATTGGAACATTTTGATTGATTTATCATTTCCTTTAGTTTGCTAGCTCTTGGTGTCTGGATTTTTTTTTTTTGTTCAAAGTATGAATGTACAGAATGCAGGCAACTTTCAATTGCAGCTTTTCTTATTAAGAGCATATTTTATGTCCATTTTGTTAAATCTCTTAGCTGAGCCTGTAACGCTATATCTACACAACCTATTTATACCATGCAGCTTCTTACAGACCCTTCCTTTTCCTTCCTTCATTTTTATCTTGCTTTAGCCTTTCAAAACCCAGAGGTCACATCTAGATGAGACCTTGATTCCACAGTGGTGTTAGTCATGCCATTCTGATCACTTGAAGAAATTGTGAATGTAGAGCTGAATATAGATGCAGAGTAGATTACTGCAATCTGAAGCAGCAAAGTTCAGAGCATGTCTTTCAGCAGTGTCTCTGCAGGATACCGAAAGGATATTGAGTGCAAGTCATCTGAAATAGTAGCCTATGTGTGCAATATACAGTAAACCCTGCTTGAGCTGACTGCTTGTATGGAAGCAGAAAAATGAGATGGGGAGAAGGGCAGGAAGGTGGGCAATTAATGAATGACTGGGGGGCAACCAAGGCTTTCCGTAGCTCCAAAGAAAAATCCATGTTGGAATATTAGTGGTTTCCCCATGGGAATATTTTACAATATACTGAGCAGGGGACTCTATCTCCCTTCAAATTATAAGGTTTTTAAGAGAAAGCTGTGTATTTAAAAAAAAAACAAACAAACCCATAAAATACCCCAAACTCTTCCCTTTAAGAATTCTTAAAGAGCTGTTGCTCAGAAGTACACGTCTTTCCCATTGGGTCTGTCTTCTGGAGAAATCAAAGTCTCTTTGAAATAGCTGTCTGAAATATTGTGGCCCTTTCCTTCTCTTTAAACCTGTCTTCCTGTAATGGAAATCTGCTGACTTCATCTAAAACCATAGTGGTGGAGGCAGCCATGGGCCCTGGCTTTGGAGGAATGTGCATATTACCTTCAAGTGAACGTTGACTTTAGAAGGCTGATTGTGGTCCTCCTTCTAATTCCAAGAAAACCACCTAGTTGGGGTTCAGGATTATTTAAAACCAGAACACTTTTTGCAAATACAGGATTTAACTGTGTGAGTGCTTCTTTAGTAAGAGACATAAAATATCAGGGAAGAGTCTAATCTTCTGCGAAGTGTCTATAGTATTTCTCTGTGCCCCTCTGTCTGCTAAATGAAATCCTATTGCACTGCAAAATTTGAAACACCAGTAAACTTTGCTATTCATACAAGAGACTATCTTCAACTGCACAGTTAAAATTTTGGTTATTTTAAAACTAGGTACACTGCTGTCGGTGAAGCTGGTGGAGGAGAAGAAGATGGCAAGAGAAAATAATTTTCATTATTATCAATCTTTGAACTGGTCCAAGCTGATTTTGAGAAGGAAATGGAGGTTCCAGCATTTGTAAAATGACTTCTTTTGCATTTGTTACCAAAATGCACCTTCGCCTTTGTTTATCTCTTACGAACCTATGTGGTCCCCTCTCTCACAGTATCTGAATTAAGGATGTAAAATTTCTGGAAATGTGAAGGCATGGAAAAATGTATTTTTTCCATGGACATTTTGGGAAAAAATTGAAATTTGCAGTAGTTACTTGCTTCTCAAAACTAAACTTTATTTACTTATTCAAGAGTGAGAAATGTATTCTGTATAATTTACTTGTCAGATTGTGACAGGGTGCTGAGAGCTAGTGGATGAGCCAGCTCTCTGATCAATCAGCTCCCCTGGAGAAGGCTGACTGAGGATATGCAAGCTAATTAGCTGATCAGTCTGGGAGAGCTGATGAGCCAATTCGCCCAGCAGCTGAGGGGTATAAGAGACACAGGAAGGGAGAAGGGGGGTAACCAGGGCGAGGTGAGCCCATTGTGTGAAGAGGCCTCAAGAAAGGGAGACCACTGTTCCTCCTTGGCCCTGCAGGAGAGGGCAAAAGGCAGAGAGGCATTATTTATAATATTGGTGTACAGGACTGTGTTAGTGTTGATAGTGATGCAACTCAGTGGAGAGAATCTGAGAAGTTCCTGGGGCATCTGAAGTTGAGGATGAAGTGTTCTCATCCCACGCATGGAAAAAGGACTGTTTGGTATATTTATGATACAAATAAGTATAAATTCTTTAGTTTTGATTTTATGGAATAGTGACATCTAGCATTAGGGGTGGGGCTGCTGCTGCAAACCAAGGTACTTAGGTGTATTTTTGCTGTTGGCAAATAAGAAAAGAATGTTGAAAATAAAAAACAATATTGTTGTAAACAAAAGGGAAGGTTATCCTTAAGGTTCAAATGGTGTGTAAATCACACTTATATTATCATGCACATACAGATAAAATTCAAATTTTTAGAGAGAGCTCAGGAAATGAACGCCCAGTAATGTAGTTAGCAGAGCTCAGTATTAAAGACTAATGATACATTTGTGTATATATCCTAACTGTATAGTAACAACACCACCAGAGTCTTTAATAGCGCATCATCATTGATACAGTAAGTGTCAGCATACATGAAACTAGCTATACTTAAGGTGACCAGATGTCCCATTTTTAAAGGGACAGTTCTGTATTTAAGCTCTCCTGCAGGTGTCCCAACATTATCTTAAAAATGGGCATATTGTCCCATATTTTGTGTCACTCCCTCCCACCAGTACTGGCAGGTCCTGCTGCTGGCCAGATCCCTGCTTGCCAGCTGCTCCCTTGCCAGCGGTGAGTGGGGGGGTCAAGTGGCCAACGATGGGGTGGGTGTGCCAGGCTGGTGGTGGGGTGGGGCAAAGCTGCAGCACGCAGGCTGGCTGATCCTCATGCTGGTCCGTCAGCTCAGCCCCCCACTGTGTGCTGGCTCTTGGCTAGCAGGATCCTGCCCTCCATCCTATTTCCAGGTGGCACTGGCTGTGCGCTGTGAGCTGCCGTGGCTGCTGAGTGCAGGCAGGCACCAGGTGGTGGCTGTTTACTTGTCCCTTCTGCTGCCCACCCATTGGCCGTTTACATGCTCCCCCTCTAGCTGTTCTGTCCCTGCTTTGCCTCTTTGGTCCCCTTCTTGCCCTGATGCGCCTCCATATCCGCCCCCACTCCCCCAAGCAGGGCGTGTCCCACTCCCAGTGCCGTGAGGAGAACCAGCCCCTGGCTGCAGTGCTCAGCTCACCTACAGCCTGGCTGGCAGGCTCCTTTTTTGCCCCACTGCCTCTGATGGGCTAGCGCCCTGGAAAAAAGGGGGGGGAAGAGATGAGTTCTGCAAAGACATGGGCCAGGTCATTCCCCCCCCCCCCCCCCGCCCCCAGGTCCCTATAGCTGGAAGCAGCTCCCTTCCCTCCCACAGAGTGCCAAAAAGCTACTGCTGGCCAGATTCTGGTGTGAACTGTGGCAGAAATCGGGGGCAGGGGGGCGCATGTGACTCTGTGTCTCCCCCCACGTGTTGGCTCAGGAACATGCAGTGCCAAGTACCAGGAGAGTACATAAAGCATAGAGTGAATTTGTTGGGAGGGCCCAGAGCCTAGTGAGTTAAGTGTTGTCTGGAATCAAAAAGCCAATCTTTGGTCTAGCACTTAATATATTTATGATCTCTCTTGCAAGTTTTACAATGCTTAGAGCAAAGGTGGACTTTTCTGAATGTGCATTTGGGACTAACTTAGCTACAGTGCACAGTGAATGTGCATATCTTGTCAGGTACTCATCGAATAAGACAGGGCTCTGAAGGATTCATTGTTTAGGTTTGGCCAGTGCATGTGCTCCTTTTTAATTAAATAATTTGGTGAACTTTCTGTTCTCCTTCACTCTCTATAGCTCAAATCTTCCTGCTGTTGCTTCCAAAACACTTCTAAGATCTAACTTGTTTGTTTCTAACCATGCAGCATACACGCTTGCCATGCTCTTGACTCTACAGCTGGCACCTCCTCTCCAGTGTTCTCAATACTGACTTCATAACCTTTCAGTTGGTTAGAAAATGCAACTGCTAAAATGATCCGGCCTGATGATATAACTTTATTACTCCTTTGTTGAAGCAATCCCCTGGCTACTCCTTTTCATTGCATTCAAACTTAATTGTTTATCCCATCGGTAGTGCATAATGACTCTCAACAACAGTCTACAAGTCAGAGTTAAGGTGGTTGTGCTGAAATATGCATTTCTTTATACTTGATGAGGATTTACGTTTATGTGGACAGTGCAGGATTTATGTTGTCTTAAGTGCTGCTTAGGTCTTCTAAATATTGTCACATAGCAACTGTAACTGTGGAGTGTGTGTATTTTTTTTTAATTGTTTGAAATAAAAATGGCTCCTACCTTTTCAGCCTATTACTCTCATGGAGCCTAAAGCACCTTTCAAATGTTAAATTAAGCCTCTCCTCTCCCATGTGAAGTGGTATCCTCCATTAACAGACAGAGAAAAGAGGGCATAGGGTGACTTTCCTCAGGATACTCTGCAAACTGACATCAGAACTGGGAATGGGACTTAGGAGTGGAATAAACTGGCTGCCAATTCTCTGCTCTAAGCATTAGACTAGAATGCTTCACTGCTTTCCATTACTTTTTCTCATATGGTATAATCTTGTTAAGAGTGAGTTGTTCTAGGCAGTGATGAGCTGCCAAAATATTAACAGGTTCCCTCCTCCTCACCTCATGAGAGGGTCGTGCCTCATCCAACCCCCCATGTTCCTTGACACCCCCCCCAGGACCCTTGACCCATCCCCCCCTTCCCTGTCCCCTGACTGCCCTCTGCTGCCCCATCCAACCCCTCCTCTCATTCTTGATCCCCCCCCCGGGACCTCTGCCTCATCCAACCACCCCTTCTCTCTGTCCCTAACTGCCCCCCACCACCTCATCCAACCCCTGCTCCTTCCTGACTGCCCCCGGGACACTTACCCGCATTCAATCCCCCTGTTCCCTGCCCTCTGACCGACCCGACACCTATCCAACCCCCACACAACCCACCAAACACCCCCTTCCTGCTCCCTGCCCCATTACCACACTGCCTGGGGCCAGGGACCGGTTCCACTCTGCCAGGACCACGACCTGCGCCAAGGGGCCCGACTAGCCAGGCCGGAGCCGCTCGGCTGGCACCGATGCTGTGGGGCCTGAGCGGGGCCGAGTTGGAGCTGCTGATCTGGGACCAGCCCAAGCCGGGCGTGCTTGGCCAGGACCAGGTGGGGCGCTTGGCCGGGGCCAGGGGGAGCCGCGCGCGCCGTCCCCTACCCTCCCACCCCGGCCTGGCTTACCTGCCTGCTGCTTAGTTCAGGCTTCCCGCGAACTGGAGGCCGGGTGGACAGCTGCCTGAGTCTTTGTTAAATTTAAAAGCTCTTTTAGAACCGGTTGTCCTGGAACAACCGGTTCTAAAAAGGCTTCTAAATTTAACGACCGATTCCTGCGAACTGGTGTGAACCGGCTGGAGCTCACCACTGGTTCTAGGTCTGTCCTGTAAGTGATAACACTAATTGATACCCAGTTAATATAAAATCAGATTTGTCACCATCTAGCTGAGGCAGGCCGTACATTGCCCAAATAGCTCTGTGACTTTCTGCATTTGTCACAGTGGTGGAACATGCATGTATGTCTGAACTGTCCCTGTCCTTTAATCAAAACATTTTAAATTTGGTGTAAAAACTGACAGTGCTGCACATTCAGAAATGGCTAACTTGTTTGCTGCAGTAACCAATGCTGTATTCAGTAGACTTCTCATCTGTTAATCACTCTGCCAGAATGGGCTTTCTGACAGGGAAGCTTTCCCCTTGTGCTGTGTGGTGTTCCTGATGACTTGCTGTTAATCCCGGGGGAATTCTGTGCCAAAAAATAAAAAATTCTACACACAATAATTTAAACTCTGCAAATTTCTGCATATTTTATTTTGTCAAAATATAGCACAAAATAATCACGCCAGTTTCAATTATTTTGGGAATTTATTTTGAAATACCTGTCAGCAAGTATGTTTGTAATAATATAGACAACAAAAAAGATTCGGGAAATGTTTTTTGACGAATAGGTTCTTTACTAGGCATATTAATACAGAACGTGGAGTAATTCATTTAAACTACAGTACAGAAATGTACTTCCCACACCCCTCAGAAGCAGTGGGCAGTGCAAAGGCTTGGTGGGGGTAAGGGTAACAAAGAAGCTGAGGGAGAGGGAAATAATTGCTGGGAAGGAGCCTGGGAGTGAACCTGGAGGGTTGTTGGGTGTGTGTCGGGGGGGAAGTGAGGGGAGGGAAGTATGGAACATTTTTTTTTTTGAGGGGAGGGATTGTAAGGGAGTTGGGGAACCTCCCCATGCAGACTCTGGCAGACCCCTAGCCTCTCCCATTCAGTCTGGAACATTTGTCCCTGTCCTCATGTGTCCCTGCACCCCTCCTACCATTCAGCCCCTGGCTTAATGCTGTCACCCCACTATCTTCTGTGCCCTGCCCCAGCCTGTTCCTCCACTACCCCGTCTGAACTCCAGTCTGTGTGAGGTGCCCCCCCAGCAGCCCAGTGTGCCCTGCTTTGTCTGTCCCCCCATACTCTGTGTCTCCTCATCTGTCTCCACAGGCAGGGTGCTGTGAGGAATTCAACTCTCCTCCTCCATCTCTGCAGCTGGCTGCTCTGGCCTGTGAGCCAGCTGGCCTCTGTTCTGGTGCCACAGCAGCCTCTGGTGGGCAAAAGGGGTAATTGCAGCAGATCTCTGGCAGAATCTGTTTTCTGAGGCGAAAAAAATAATCTGCGGGCAACATGAATTCTGTGTGTCTGCAGTGGAGCAGAATTCCCCCAGGAGGAGTACGATGTGCTAGACTTTTGGAAAGGCTTATTGAAGTGGATGTTTTTTAACTGCAGCCTGAACCACTTATTTGCCTGCTACCTTTATTGTATCAGTAGAATTGGTGAATGTCACACCACACAGAATGGTATTTCTGCTTTTTAACCCATCTCTCTGTTACTCTTGTAATGGCTGCATGAGGCATTTACCTTGGATCTTGGCTGAAATGCAGAAATTTTGTGTCCTTTGGTGTGTTCTCTACATGCTGTTCTGGCTTGAGGCACCTCATAACCTGTTTAGCTTTAACAATACTTCTGCAGTTGAATGGTTTTTATGATTAAGACATTGGACAGGGACTCCGGAGATCTGGGTTTAATTCGTGGCTCTGCCACAGGCTTGTGTGACCTTGAGCAAGTCACTTAATCTCTGTGTGTCTCAATCCCCTTTCTCTAAACCTTGTTGATTTAGATTGTAAGCTCCTCTGGACAGGAACTGTCTTTAGCTATATAATTGTGGTTCTGATGATATGTGGAGGCCTCAACCATCCTAATGCTTCTAATAATAAATTCATTGGCCAAATGATTAGTGTTTTTTTTTTTTAAATAAACATGCTGTCCAGTTTTGGCCCTTTCAATGTGCAAGTCAACAGTGCGTATTTTACCTACTGGACAGTGAAGATAGGATCTTGCATTCTGGCAATTAGGATAGGAAATACTGGAAATAAAAAAAAGCTGTGTCAGATGGCTTGTATCTTAATAAAAAGAGCAGCTACTTGTGGCTCTTCAGTGCAAAGATCTTAGTGACTGCTTTTTCCAGGGAATGCCTGCCGGACAGAATGATTTGGAGAAGGATTTATGTAGAATGCCTTGATGGTACAAACAGGATTGATGAGCTTGATGCTAGTAGAGCACAGATGCTAAATTATGTGACAATCCTGATCCTTCATGCTCTGGGAAGAAGTTTAACGTGTGAGAGACCTGACATCACAACCACCTGCACTCTGGGCGGTCTAGCTGTTCTGAGTAGCCATATTGTGAAATCCAGATCTTCAGTGAATATCCTGTGTTTGCTGTGTTCTTGGTTTGGTTGCTTCTACTTCCCTAAGGAGCTACATATTACAGCCAGTTGACCCATCCTCTCGTGGGTTTATTAAGGGAGTACATATTTAGGTATTTTTTTCTCCCTGTTACTAAGATTTGGGATACCAGCATTTCCTCATCTGAGAATTTGACATCTTCGGCTAGAAAACCTGGCTGACTGGCCACTTCTTGCACATTTGTCCCAAGTTCTTTACTGTTAATTTTGTGTCATCCTTTCCTCTTCCTCTATCTGGCAGATTCCTTCTGTTAGGTGGAGAAATGCAAGAAGGCCTGGATTACCCATGATGCTATGTTAATAGTCCTTGTTTTGATGACTGGGATTATAAGGAGGTTGCTCTTGTTGCGTCATGTGGACATGGTCCTTTTTTCCACTGCTTTTTTCAGTGAGAGTGAGAAATTAAGCCTGTGTTCCTTTATCTGAGTCTGAAACTAGTGTTCCAGAGGCTGTGTTCCCATTGTCTAACCGAATCCCACTACCTTTGTGCCCCTAAGACTCCAGGTGCTATTAATTAATTTTTCTATAATAAGAAGCTGCAGAGGGAAAGAGGAAAAAAGCGGGAAAAAAGAGGGAAAAAAGAGGCGAGATATATCCAGTAACTTCATGTCAGCCTTATTGCTACACAGCAAGAGAAGAGAACCTAAATATGAACATATTGTCTACGTAAGCCTTATTGCATTTTGAGTTGGTAACCGATTCACAGGAATTGTAGGCCAAAAGATCAATTTCCTGCTTTATTTAAAAAGCGCAAGTCCAAGAAAGAAAATTCTAAAAGAAGAAAACTCCCCAATATTTTAAATGAAATTCCGATCAATATAGGAAAATATTAGACTATATATTTTATTTCTAATTGGCTCCATGCCATAAATATTTATCAATCTGGCAGTGAAGTCATGTTGTTTTTCAATTATTCATACTGTTTATGTAATAATTGTTTGGGTTACAGTAGTGCATAGTGGCTCCAGCTGAAATTAGGGTCCCATTGTACAAGGCCCAGGAGAATATATCCCTTCCTGCCCGGATAAATGTGTTGATAGGTGGGTTGGCATAGGCACCTCTGTACCAACTGCTAAGCCAGGCAGAGTCAGTGCAAATTTTGGATAAAGTCACACAACTCTGGATTTCCTGGCTTTTGAGTTGCTGATTTCTCAACTTTAATGTTGCATTAATGCTAGTGTGTGTATGTTTGGCTTTCTGGGTGGTGGTAGTGGCGGTGGGGCAGGTTCTTCATATAAAACATAATATTTTATAATCTATCCCCTGTTTCAGAAAACTGAAAAAATGTTGTTCTGTTTCAGGCATGCTAGTTGTCTTCATCATGTGCTCCAAAATTAGGAGAAGGTGGTACTTCAAAATTCTTGCAAGCATGAACTTTGTTTCTGCCCACCTCTAGGTTGATACTTTCAAATGAAGACTGACCCTATTTTCCTTGAAATAAGGTTGGTTATACTGAGTCATTCTAAGGACTCAACCATTATATCAGGCTCCACCCCCAATGTTCCCTTTAATTTTTCCCATCAATGTGTGGAATGAATTTTGCTATGTGCACCAATATGGATGTAATGTGTGGTGGGGCTGGGGCTGAGGGGTTCGAAATGTGGGAGGGGGCTCAGGGCTGGGGAAGAGGTTTCGGGGTGAGGGCTCTGGCTGGGGGTGCAGGCTCCAGGGTGGGGCTGGGATGAGGGGTTTGGGGCGCAGGCTCTGGAGTGGGGCTGGGGAAAAAGGATGGCCCTGCCCCAAGCAGCACCTGAGCCAGGGAAGAGCACCTCTCCCCGTAGCAGCAGTCCAGGGCTGGAGCCGGGGGAGAGGCACCTTTCTCCCCGCAACAGCAGCTCCGGGGTTGGAGGAGTTAGGTGCGCGGCCCTTGGTGGCACCTTAGCGGGAACTTAGTCCACCCCTCCCTAAAGTATGAGATTTAAAAATAATAAATGTTGGGATCTTTTTATTTGCCATCTAGTTTTTGAAGTTTTAGGATTCAGATTTTCAAGCTTTTTTTCCTGGAACCGCAAGGGCTAGAAACCTTATATATAGAATCTGAGATTCTAATGTAATCACCTGATTCCAGATGTTGGAGCTTTAAAGACAACACCAAATATTGTGAGTCTTGTGTTTAAAATCATGAGTGTTGGCAGTGCTGATGACTCACCCTTAAAATCAAGGTGATCTGTTTTCTTTCTCAAATTAGTGAGAGAAGATCCTTAGGAAAAATGTTTCTTGAGACTGAACAGCAGAAGCTTATAGATGTCAAAATCATGAATAGAAGGATCTTGACTGCCTTTTACAGGGCAGGAGCCCCACTTATCAGTATTGTCTTGTTAGAATCAAAGTTTTCAGTGACTAACTCAGTTAGTGACCACTTTGTGCCTCTCGGTTGGGCTGCTGTTCCCTTGCTTGGATTAGAACATTGATTTGTTTAAAAAGGATAGTCATGGATGGAGTGTGAAATGTTAGAAGGAGAGTGAAGCGCACAACAGTCTAGCTGAGAACAGAACTGAAAGAAATGTAGGGTGGCCAGATGTCCTGATTTTTATAAAGACAGTCCTGACATTTAGGTCTTTGTCTCATATAGCATCTATTACCCCCCTACCCGCTGTCCTGATTTTTCACTCTTGCTGTCTGGTCACCCTAAGGAAATGACAAATGAAATCGAAGTGTTGCACAGTGACAAGAATTTAGCGACTGTGAAGAGAGAACATGATGTCCAACAGCTTGTGGAACGCTACACCAAAGAGATGGAAAATACAGCTTTAACAAATAGATCCTGTGTATTTCTTATTTGTCTCTTGCTCTTATACAGTGAGCTTCTAGGTACAAGTTACATTAATCAAGCTTATACCATGCTGTAATAATATTGTACACAAAGCAGAAATCAGATTGTTGCGTAGTCAATGAAGGGGAATCTTCAGAAGTACCACTACAAAGAGAAATGGCTTGCATGCAATAAATAATCAAAATGTTTACACATGTTTAAGTGTAATAGGATCTCTCTCTAGTTGCAGTCTTCACTCCATCTCGAAAGAGGATTCTGCCATGAGCAGCCAGTCTTTGCATTACTTACAGAGACAGGGCAGTACCTGCTTTGATGACACTTGGGATTTGGAAAGCCTTTTGGACAATAGGATTTTAGCCCCTGGTGTAGCTGCATCGGTGTAAGCCCCTACATAAACAATTTACACCATATGTAAATAGACTGAAACCAGGTAAGCTGCATGCTAGAAGTGTGTGCTTGTGCAGCTGTGCTTCTGGCTAAAATTCCAGGGTAGACATGGCTGAAGCTACCATCAGAGTGCTTGCTTTTTTTTATGTCCATGTATTTTTGCATGTAATTCCCCAAAGAATAGCATTATGGAGAGATGGAAGGAAGTATGCAACCAGTTGTGCTGTAATTTTCCATAATTAATTCTATTACAATTTTTTAAAAATGTTTTTTAAATTGTGTTACATGTGAAGCCGCTGAGGTAGGCTGGTAATACTTAACATTTAGAGCATAATATAAATGCTCAGAGTGTTGTAAAAACATTACATAATTGAGCCTTTCAACCCTTCTCTAAGATTGGAAATTACTTTGTGTGCCAGATGACTTGGTATGTTCAAGTGATTTGCTTATGGCCTCACAGTGAGTCAGTCAGTGATGCAGCAGGGACTAGAATTTAGACGTTCCTGGGCCCTAGTAACATACTCATTCCACTACTAAATCACAGGCTCTGTTGTCACGCTCTTTCTGCTACCTTGGAACACTACTTGGTTTTGACTTCTAAGAATCTACAGTTTTTCTCATGAGATGGAAAAAAAAACCCTAAATGTTCCAATGTTGTTTCTAGTAATAAAATTTACTATATGTAGTCGCATGTTAACAGTAATGAGATTATTACTGTTATGGTAGTCTGGATGTTAAACACTTAGAGTTTGTGGGAATATCTGTGTCTCAGTTACTTTGACTTGGCTATATCTTCAGGATAGCATTGCAGAGGAAATCAGTGAGTGTGGATAACAAGCAATGAATCTCGTGTAGAAATATATGGGCCTTTACTTTTTTATTTTTTATTTTTTTGAATATGTAAGTTTTATATGGAGTTGTGTTGGCTCAACTCCACTGCCAACAGAACAGGTATTGTACAGCACAGGCAGTGGGAGTACAAGCTTCCATATGTTTTCCTGCCAACGTATGTCTGCCCTGACGGACCACCTCAAGCAGTAAGCAGCTAATTTAGCTCTCCATTCCCATTCAGGCCTTGGTTTTGCTGAGAGTGCCAAGAAGGATACTGTTTATGTGAACCAAGACTGCCATCTCATTTCATCATGACCCCTGCTGACCTGGCTTGGATTTGAATTTGTGACGTAGAATGCTCTGCGTACCATTACTAATCCCCTGAGCCATCTAGTCTCCCATAAATCTGTAAGTGATACCTAGACTCAAGATGCCAAAATGGGGTTACAATGAAGGGGGTCACATACTACGGTACTGATGCTGCAGTTCTCTTCCATATGCAGAGTTGATAATCAACAGCTCGTTTTATCATTTGTGCTTCCCTAAAAACATGTTTAATTTTTCTCAGATAGTGTTTGCCTATCTCTTATGGTTATATGAATGCTTTTATAATAAAACCTCACATTAAATAGAGACTTTGCTCCATCTGTGGTTCATCTGAATATGACCATTTTCCATTGACCTTTTGAGAGGGCATTGTGTGTTGTCTGTCGCTATTGTTGTGATCTGGCTGAGAATATCTTATTAATAAATTCATTTCCATGTTGTTGTGAATAGTATAATATAATCTTTAAATTTCTAGTTTTCTTTAAATGGGACTTAGAAACAATATTTGATGATTCTCTAGTGGTTCTGCAGTGGAGTTCTTTTGTGTTTTTATAAAAAATGGAATATTAAAAGCAATGTAATTCTGTTGCCACTTCAAGTGCAAGGGGAGAATAAAGATGGCTTATTAGAGAAGCACGTGTATTAGAGTGTTAGTTTCAGGCCTCTAGAGCAGGGTATTACAGACAGTAACTTCTCTTCCCCTTGTCCTTCTGTAAAGCTAGGGTTTGATAGTGTCTCCAAGTTATTAATTTTACACATACAAAAACAAACATGGGAGATGAATTGGAACCCTGTCTTTTAATTTTTACAACCCAATGATTTAGGAAAGCAGCCATGTTATCCTTGGCTTTTGTCCTCAAACCCAGTAAGACTTGAGTAAAGGATTGTTGGAAAAATCATGAGCCCATCTTTCATTCAACTTGGCAGTGCTTTAGTTGGATGCTTACAAGGGGTCTGTCATCTTGCTGGTCCTGGAATGTCACCATTGGAAGACGGAAAGCATTGAATGTGTTGGAAAAGAAAGCCAACATGTTAATTGTGACTTGGAATAATGTGTCTAGTGTCCTTACATGACTTTTTTTTACCTAAGGACTTCAGAATGTGGTCTGAGAGAGCATGGCTTGTCTTAAGAGCAGTTGGAAAGCATCATTTTAAATGTTTAGCTCAGACTGACTCTAACTGTGTTTTGTGGAAGTAAAATGAATTGGTTTGTGACTGTGTGCTGAATGGGACTGCAAATATATTCCATGTCAATAAGGGCATTTTAACCTAAAATAAATACTGACTTTCCTCCCATAATGCAGTAACACAAACTAGTGGAAAACTCTGAGAACAAGTATTGGGTTGGACAGAATGTCTTGCTCTCTCCTTTAGTACTATTTCAACTGCATCTGTAGGTAAAGAAGTAAATCCAGATTCACTGATGTATGTTGAAATTGTCTGTTTATGCTAGTGGTTCATTTGGTACATACTGTGTGATATGGCGGCACAATATAATAGGAGAGATTTACACCTATTTTAGATGGGTGCAAACTAATATCTCAGACTCATGTGTGTGAAGAACAGGTTTCTCCTTGCAATCTCATTTTGGCAAAAATGTACCCTTTTTGATCTGCCTTTATCTACATCTCGATTCGTAATGCAGCAGCCTTTCTGTGAGTTAGGAATAAATGCCTAATTTGTGTGTCTGAAATATTTTTTTTTATTCTGCCTTAATTCCTATAATTTAAAGGGAAAAGAAGGAGAAAGGCTGGGGGAAGCCCTTTAACCTTATGAAAACAACTTTTAAGTTGGAAATTCACGATTCTAATTCCACAGCACATGGTAAGGGACCCAAATAGTGAGGTTGTGAATGTGCATTTTAAATCAGGGTTATACAGGCTCTAAATGAAATCATTTTTCCAATTCATTATTAACATAGTTTCTTCTCTGCATGGCTTCTTCTCTGCGAAGACTAAAAATGAAGCTTAAATTATACTGTGGAAAGATAATGCTGCTGTTCAAATGCCTATTGTTTGCTGTGAATTAATCAAGTGCTATTTATGAGAGAGAGAGAGAGAAACTGATTGTGAGGTGTTACATACACTGAAAAGTAATTAAGGCCCCCATCTGCAAGCTGCTTTGTGTGATACGAGGGTCCCCTTGCATGGTGCAACTTGCTATATTTAAGCCAAAATTAAGATGTAGAGAAATATTATAAACTATCTCAGAGATGAGAAATGGGGGGGAGGGGGAGTTCATTTATCTGATTTACAGGTATTTCTTGGTGCTCATCACTGTAGTATCTAAGCATCTTACAAAATGAATTTATCCTTGCAGTAGCCCTGTGAAGTGGGAAGTATTATATCCCTCTTACAGCAGGAGAAATTAACGTGCAAATAATAAGTTACGTGACTTGCCCAACATCACAAGTTTGGGGAAGAGCTGTGACTAGAATCCAGACCTTTTGATTTCATTCCAGTAACTTCCCTCCCAGCCCATCTAATTCTTTGTCCATTATTGCCCTTAATATAGGCAGTAGAATTCCTGATCATATCTGATAGCAAGAAGTCATCCTACTCTACTGTAGAAAGGTGGTGTTTGTTACCATTCTTTTGGATTAATCCATCTGAGGCTTTACTTTGATAATTTTTAATGATAAACTTGCCCTTCTACCAAAATGCAAATGCAAGAACCAGCCATCTTAGTAAGTATTTTTAAAAACTGGAAAATCCACCAGAGTTTAGATTTATCTTCTCAATCACTGACATGAAGTAGGATTTTTTTTGTATTTATACCAGATTAATTTTATAGAATCTTATTCTGAATAACCCATGCACCAAAATTGGTTCTAAATATATTTGTTCTCAGGAGAACAATTTAAATTTATCCTAGAGCAGTGTTTCCCAAATTTGGGATGCCACTTGTTTAGAGAAATCCTCTGGCGGGCTGAGACAGTTTGTTTACCTGCCCCGTATGCAAGTTCAGCCGATCGCGGCTCCCACTGGCCGTGGTTTGCCGCTCCAGGCCAATGGGAGCTGCTGGAAGTGGTGTGGGCTGAGGGATGTACTGGCTGCTGCTTCCAGCAGCTCCCATTGGTCTGAAGCAGTGAACTGCGGTCAGTGGGAGTCGCAATCGGCCAAACCTGTGGACGGGTGGGTAAACAAACCTGCCCAGCCTGCCAGGAGCTTTCCCTACACAAGCGGCGTCCCAAGTTTGGGAAACACTGTCCTAGAGATATGAAGTCACTTGCTGTAAAAAGACATGAGCTTGTTTCATATAGACTACTTTATTTTGAGCTAGGTAAGCCATCCTAATTCTATCTTTTTTGAACATGAGGCCATGTTGTCATTTGGTAAATTTTGGATCTTGATATATTTTTGCTAAAATGACCAGCAGCATTCAGGGCTCAACACCTAGAAAATGGTTGCTGTGACTTTCTTTGTTATGGACTCTAATACAAACAAAATGGAAGGTGGAAAAAGAGGAATGGATATCATAGTTAAAGCTCAGGAGTAGGACTTAGTACATCTGGATTCTTTTTTCGCTCTCACAGACTTGATATATGACCTCTTTGCTTCAGATTTCCAGGTGTAAAATGGAGATAATTCCTATTTGTGCTTTGTTTATTAACTAGTAACTCTGGTAATTTACAATTGATTATACTCCATTTTTAGACTAGTTTTCATGTAAATCTATTATATTTACATCACAGCTTCAGATCAACCTGATAAACAAGGTAATTATATATTTTTTAAAAGGCTATTTGCAAGTTAAAGTGTATGATCTGTGGTGTTTTTGACAGTACAGACGCATGTTTGATTAAAGATATAAACTCTGTGGCAAAACCTCTTCTTTTCAAACAAGAAATGTGTAAAATGTTCCTTAGTAAAACTGATCTTATTTAAAGTACAAATCCTGGATCCAGATACCCAGAAAAAAAGTCAAAGGGTAAGGCCTATTTGTAATTTAAACTTGGTATGTGTAACTGTTACAATTAGTAAAGATGTTCAGAACTCACCGTATCACAATGAGGGCAGATAAGTGACACTTTAAGCAACAAACACATCTATCTCGGGAATCCTACAAAATGTAGTTAATTCCTTTCCTCAGGCTTCCCTGGAATTTCCCCTTCCTTCCCCACTACCTTTCTGTTTCCTCCATAATAGGATGGGCACTGTGGCATCCCCAGAATACCAGACATTCCAGTACTTCTAGGAATGGCCTGATTACGCCCTGCCGGAGTGATGTGTGAGGTGGGTCACACTGGCTGGGGGTGGCACGCTCTGAAAAAATGGGATCCTCCATGCACGCCCCAACTGCATGTGAAAATACCAGACAACCATATCCAGTTCTAAATTGCTACTGGACAGGGGTCAGTACTTCAGAAAACCAAGACTGTATGGCTTAAAACTGGTTGATTGGCTTCCCCAGTGGCCTAATGGATAAGGCAGTGGCTTTCTAAGTCAAAGATTGTGGGTTCAAGTCCCATCTGGGATGAAAAACTTTGAACATTGGCCTGCTAAACTCAGGGTTGTGAGTTCAATCCTTGAGGGGGGCCATTTGGGGATTGGTCCTGCTTTGAGCAGGGGTTGGACTAGATCATCTCCTAAAGTCCCTTCCAACCCTAATAATCTATGATTCTATGAAAGCAGCCTCAGAGGCCCATCTCAAAGGGTACTAAAGCCTGGGCTCCAGTTTGAGCTCAAACGTGTACATTGCAGTTAAACAGCCCCTTAGCCTGAGCCCTGCAAGCCCCACTCAGCAGGCATAGGTCTTTTGCAGTGGTCTAACTGAATGGTGAAGACTGCATGTTCTGTTCACTTAGTGCATTTAGTGGTTGCTGCTGTAACCAGAGGCTTATGGAAAGGTTAGGCACTTAAAGAATTTATTTTTATCAGTTAGCTATTTAAGTTGGCTTCATTGTACTATGAAGACTTTTTATATTCATGCCCTAATGTTCTAAGGCATTCTCAAAGAGAACAGTTTCCAGGTCTGTAACCTTAACATGAATTCAGGGGAAACTAAAACTGAGGAGTGACTTCTAGAACTTCTATTTCTAGATTGCAAATTATTCCACCGTATCAACAATTTCATGGTGTAAATTTCTGTACTCTTTGAACATGTTACAAAAGGTTAAAGAGTCTTTCTGCAGAGAATGAAAGTTACAAATTGCACTGCAGCTGTGTGCTAGATTCCAGCAACCCCAGCGAAATACTCAAGTCTGCTGTGTGGTCTGTCAGGCTATTTCCTGACTTGAATTTCTCTGCCGTGCCTGTTCGTACGTAATTGCTTGGTCTCATTTATTTTTCAGTTGAGGATTAGGATTATTATCAGGATTTAATAGTTCATGGGAAATGCTGTTGGCATACATTGACTGTGGTATTCCAGAGAGATTATGAGCTAAGTAATTAATTTAGTTATCTGTAAAACCTTTTCTTACACCTGCCTTTAAACCTTATTTATTGTTAGATGTATTTAACATGTTCTAATCATTTTTTAAATAAAGAGCAGTTATGTTCAGAAAATGCCCTGGCTAAAAAAGGCACATCCTTACTCAGTACAACTGCTGGCCTCTTCCTTTTTATTTAATCAGATTTGTTTGCTTTCCTAACACATACATTTTAAACCTGCTTTTCAATTCTGGTGGCACTCTGAAGCTAATAGAGCTATGGGAGAGTGAGATGGGTTCTGTTTGTTCTTGTGTATCAGCAGGAATTGTAAACTAAGATTCAATTGTAGAATCCGTATTATTGGTGAAAAAGAACGCATTTAGACTTTCAGATCCCAGACTGACTAGGAGGGAAGGGTGTTAGCCCTTTCTACTTGTGAATGGAACAAATTTGATATAAGTAGTCATGATGCAATCAACGTGGCCCCTACACTTAAAATTTTGAGATGGCATCAAATGTAATAGTTTGACACTAATATAGGCTAGGAAGATGACATGAAATCATTCTTCTCTTCTTGGCAATAATACCAGTACTAGACATGGGGTGGCTGAGTTAAAGATTGAGTGCCTCTGTAATGGGGTTCACTCTGCTCCCCTGGGCCCCCCTGTTCAATGAGTCACGGACACTTCAGTCTGGTGCAACATCCGTGCTCTTTATTCTCAAAAGGTTTCCCACCACCAGTTCTCAACTATATACAGTCTTCAGAGCTACTTTGCCTACAACAGGCCTGGCCAGCAACAGAGTAGGAGGCTCCCACTTCCTTCTGTGCTTGACCTTTCTCTCTCCCTTTTCCCCCCTTCTCTGCCTTCCTCCCAGCCTTTATAGCCAGGATAATAAGGCTGGCAAGTGTGGCCAGTTACTGAGCAGGCACAGGGCTATTCACTCAGCCCCAATCCATTCCCCTTGATTGGGGCTGGAGTGGCAGGAGCTGATATCATTAAGGGCTTCTCAACCAGCATCTTGCCACAGCCTCCGATAATACATTGCTTTCCACTCTCTATAAAACTTATGTTTTTATGTTCCCTTTCAGGCATGCAACAAGTATTCTTTTCTTATTAGTGTTGTATGTGAAAGGTGTCATTTTTAAAGTATGCATATGTGAATGCTCTGAGATATTATATGTATAATGAAGTCGTATGATCATCTGTTAGTACTTTTGATATCTTGGTGAATGTACTTTGCTTGATATGTTAAACCCAGTTATACATTATTAATTTTAGCATCAACAACAAAAATCTCTGACCTGAATGATCAAAGATGCAGAATAATGACCAAGTTTTCTTAATAGTCATAGTGCACGCAATCTACCTGGTAAAGATGACTGTGTGGTCTAAAACAGCTCTGCAGTATTCCCCTCTGAGAGGATCAAAAAGATCTGGTGCCATTAAATGATTGACTGACAATAACTATCAGAGTCACATCTCTGAATGCCCCTCAAAGTCATTGTCGGGACTAGTGGGGGTAGGGGCGTAGGAGGGTAGTGGCCCATTTAAGAGTCCGCTCTCCCTTGGTGGTTGTGAGTGGGAGGTCACTGAGAGAGGAGGGGCCCATCACCTGAGTGGGAAGGTGTGAGGGCTGTCAAAGCTCAAGTAAGCCATTGGCTCCTGCAAATGTGGGGGAGGGTATATTAAATCCCGTGCTTCCAGAGTCTAGCCTGAGTCCCCTCACATGTCCAATTAGTAGCTCAACTCTCAGGAGCTCTTTCCCAGCGTAATGGCAGTGACTTCCTGCAGGAATGAAGTCACAAGTGAGAGAGAGGATTCTGAAGTATAAAGCAGGCTGTGGTCTACATTGGTAACTGCCAGTTCTTCAAATCACTAAGAATACAAGGTGGATGAAATTTGAGAGTTGGTGTTTAGAGCCAGCCATCCATTCAGGGGCAGTTAGATCTCTGGAACCTTGGTTCTTGACCAGTTTTTACTTATTGCAAAGCAACTAACATCGTGAACATTCAGGTGTACATTATGGAGGAGTTTACTTAACTTTATTTGAAGGCATGGGTTTGCCCTCTGAGTTGTTGACACTACACTGTGCATTGTCCTGGCTACTACAAGGACAGCCTCTATCAGGGTTAATAAGGGATCAGCGAGGAAGGATTTAGATAGGGTGTTGGAACTTGGGGACCTGCAATTGGGGAAAGAGGTTTGAAACTCTGATGGCAACCCTCCACCTGGTGGAAGCAATTATGGAAGAACCGTGACCTGCACAATATGACTCACTGGATAGTTCCCAGATGAATTAATTTACTAAAGATGTGGTCTAATTCAGTGGTTCTCAACCAATGGTGTATGTATCCCTGGGAGAACGCAGAGCTCTTCCAGGGGGGTACATTAACACATCTAGATATTTACCTAGTTTTACAACAGGCTACATAAAAAGCACTAGCAAAGTCAGTACAAACTAAAATTTCATACAATGACTTGCTTATACTGCCCCATATAATATATACTGAAATGTAATTACAATATTTGTGTTCTATTTGATTTCTTTTATAATTATACGGTGAAGATGAGAAAGTAAGCAATTTTTCAGTAATAGTATGCTGTGACACTTTTTCAGTTTGTCTGATTTTTGTAAGCAAGTATTTTTAAGTGAGGTGAAACTTGGGAGTATGCAAGACAAATCAGACTCCCGAAAGGGGTACAGTAGTTTAGAAAGGTTGAGATCCACTGGCCTAACTAAACCACATCCCTTGTATCTTGTCCATCTTTCCATGTGTCCTGGACAAACCATCTCTTTCCCTGTTCTCGCTCTTGATGCT
Source organism: Gopherus flavomarginatus (assembly GCF_025201925.1). Classification (NCBI taxonomy): domain Eukaryota; kingdom Metazoa; phylum Chordata; order Testudines; family Testudinidae; genus Gopherus; species Gopherus flavomarginatus. The sequence continues at coordinate 56,251,161 of NC_066626.1, read as the reverse complement.
TGATTAGCTAAAATGCTGCTGTTATCCACAGTCTCTAGATTTGTACATCTGGGAGCAGAGAGCTCTCAGTGAAAGGCACTCTTCTCTGTACTTTCCCCCTTGCTTCAGTCTCGAAAACAGCAATTTGCACATGCTCCATTTTAGCTGCTAAATTCCCTGAAGATTCTGTCTGCACTAGGCATGCCTCACTCTGGAGCTGAATGGGTATTTCTCTGCAGTTGCAGCTTTGGGCTGCTGCAGGCTGTGTCAGGTCCAAGCACTTGAACTGAGAGCAGGGAGTCTCTCTCTTCTTGCTGGAGGAAGCTGCCTGATTTGAACACATGGGTCAAAAGCCAGATGTACAGGACAGGGGTAAGGAGCACCGATTGGGACCAGAAGCCTGGGATAGGAAACAGAAACTAAGTCTGGAAGCTGGGGGAGGGGGACTGGGGAGGGAAAATGGGACCATAGTTGGGAGTGGGGTTGGGGACTGGGATTGGGACTGCTTCTCCAGCTTTCCTTGAGTGGGCCGTGTGGGAGGGTGCTCCCACCACTCACTTCTGGCCTGCAGAAAATCATCATTGGGCTGCTGCCCGCGAGCCTCCCTGGACACAGCCAATACGACACCTGAGCTGCCTGCGCAACATCCAGCCAGTCTGCCTCTGAGCTTAATCCAGAGAACATCTGTATGTGCTCATGCTTCATAATATCCACTTCCTCGCCCTTGTGTCCTGCCCCAACACCAAGCGGCCAGACCTCTTACCACCTTAGAAGGACAAGGAACCCCAGTGGGCCAGTCTGTACTCCACTCTGGTTCTATGGCTCTCTGGGGATACTAGTTGGCGGCTCCTCTACGGAGCCATGAACATGGATGTGGACCTGGTGCAATTCACAAAGTCCCCTGACACTTGTCCCTTGTGCTGCATCTATTTAGTGTGCAGTCCTTGTTCTATCTCCTCTAAAACCTTCTACTGAGGTCTATGTACACCCTATTTATGACCTTACAAAATTTCAGGACTGCCTCGTCAATTTCTTCCTGGCACTGACTAAGATGGACCTCCATGCAGGAGGAGGAAGCTGCACATGGGGCTCTCTGCGGATGCGGGGCCTATTTCTGACCCCTTGTCTGCGCATATTCTGGCAGAATTCCTCTGGGTAGTGTCTGACATCTTGGACACCTTTGAGTAGTGGTGGGAACTGTTTGGGACTTTCTGCTTGATGTCTCCTTCTAGTTCCTTTATTTTTCAACCTTTGACCTCATTCCCGTTCCTGTTTTCTCCTTTGTCCCCCATAATCAGTTGGAACCTGGACTTAGTGGTCCCTCTGCCTTAGATGAGGGGGAGGGCCTTTAGTTATGGATGGGCATAGACCTTCCTGCACAAGTACTTCAAATAGGACAGACTTTCCATCTTCAGGAAGATCTGAGGGGTCCTGCTGTATTAATTTAGATGGAATAAATGGGCCAAAAGTCCTTGCATAACTCAGTCACTGTTCAACAGTATAAAGAAGGTTTGGTATACAGAGACCTCAGCCCTTTTAATGCCATGGCAAAGACACGATTAAAAATCCTTCTAACTTTTTATTAAAGATACAGAAAAGGAGGGAAACCAGTTACAGCATTTGAAATGTAAAATATTAAGTAATGCTTTCATTTTAACAACATCCCTTGTTCCTTTCCCTTTAGCTGGAGAGACTTTTTAGATGGAAACTCCCCCTTGTTTGACAGCCTTTTAGAGGGTATCAAGAATGGTAATAACTGTCCTTTTGGGGAGAGAAGGTTTGAGGTGAGCTGGAGCAGTTGTTGTTGTTATTAGTCTGATCACAGTTCATCCCAAGTTAGTGGCTGAGATTCATCTGGAGTTGGCAGAGGGTGGCAATATTATCTGGGTGCCCCTCTTTGCCCTGGTCTGGTCAAGTTATTTCTTAGGATTAGGATAAAGAAGGTTCCCGGTTCCAGAAGATGGTGAAGGTAGCAGCCATGATGATGAGGCTTGCTTCAGTAGCCTACATCTGTTCTTTTCTCTCTTCCTGAAAAATTTTTTAAGGATGCAAAAAGGGGATGGTGATTAGAATAGCTCATCCTCTCATTATTTATTGTCAACAAATTAGGCCTAATGTCCAACACACCAATTTTGGTTCATTATTTTCCAGTCCCCCATCTGTTTATATTAGCATGATTTCAACACTGTCCTTGAATTTGCTCAAGGCCTATGATGTTTGGACTAATTTAGTTTCTCTGTGTTGTTCTCTTGTACCTGCTGATATCATTCTTTATCGAAAATGTCTTGACCTATTTTCCATGGTAAATACCTAAGCCAGTGCAAGGTATAGCCCAATTGTCACAATAATCTTGTGCAAAAAATATATGATCATGTAATTGAAAACTCTGTTGTCATGCATATACTTAAGGGGTCTGAATTAAGGTTGTAGACTACCTTAATTCTTGTATTTCCTAACTTTTGAGTGCTTGGTATTGGAGTCTTAATGTTCCTTTAACATACGTTTTGTGTGTGTGTGTGTTGATGTTACAAGTTAAAGTGAGCTCACAGTAGTCCATTTTATAAAACATTTGCTACTTGTACCTTTTTTTCACATGTGGAAAAAAAACAAAGCAAAGATGTGAAAAATTTGGAATGTTTAAAAGTATTATATAAAGGCAGATGTGAACAACCTTAAGATTAAACCTGAAAAACTAACAGGTGTGAGAGGAGCTTATGGTAGGGGATTGATGATAACCTAAAGAAGGGGTGTGTGGGGGATAGAGGAGTTGGAGAACCCTGTTTACACTACCTTAAATGTAATTATAACTTTTCTTAGAGAGTTCTGTCCACTGAATTGGATATATTGGGACACATTCTTTAATAGCTCCAGAATTTGGCTACCAGTAACAGTGTTTGTTAGAGATTACTTTATACCCAAGCCTTGGATCTAAAGAGCTCCCTGCTGTAGGAGTTTGAATGCTTGCCCAAACTTGTGCCTTAGGTCCGTCTCTAATTTTAGTGTGTGATTTCAGGGATGCCTCATAAGGTCAGAAGTTAATGGTTCTAGACAGCTGTGATGAATCTTGCAGTTTAATTTTCCTTAGTTATTTATTATTGCTATTAGTATATCATTTTTGAAGCTCGCCTTTCTAAAGTGCAAGTGATCATCTGGGTTGAAAATTAATGTGGTGAGACTACTAGAAGTGATATATAAAATAAATTAGCTGGCATTTTTTTCAAAAGAACTGTATGAGGTAATTTAACCTACATGGCACTTTTTGAGCTGTTTGCTCACACTCTCTTACTTTTTAGTTTGATCAATAAAACAATTTAATGTTTGTAACTTGCAGATAGTGCTTGTGAAATATACCCTTTCAGCTGTGTACAACAAGATTATGATGGATCGTCTACCTGAGTTCCTGAAGATCTCTAGCATTTTTCTTGTTGAGTGCTCATGAAAGAGCTGGATTGATTGCCCTGGAGACTGAAGTTCTCTGTGTACATGATAACAGAATGGTGCAAGGTCTGCCGTATTGCTTGGCTAATAGACCTCAACCCTAACCTGGGGCAGATGTCTCTGTGGGTGAGAGGGTAGTTCAGGCTCCATGTACATTCAGTCCTTCCTTGGGCTTTCTGCTCATGGCTCGTGTTACATGGGGAAATTAACTAGGATAGCTATTGTGGATTAAATTGAAGTGGGAAAAGATGCTCTTTTTTCTACTCAGGGGAGTTATTCCAGAATAGCTATAGCACTTTAAACTCACACCTACCCTATTTCAGAATAACTTCCCAGTGTAGACAATCCCTTAAGATATCAAAAAAGGGGATCATGCATGTGCATGAGAGAGATGGAAACCTATTAACTAGGAAGTGGATGAAGGCAACTAAATTCATTTCACATAGGCTACTTGAGATCTGTTCTTTGAGAATATATCACACACGCTTTATTGCAACAGGACAGTAAATAATTTTATGTGCCTCCAACTATTTAAAAGATGGCTGGTAATACATGTTCTTATCTACAGTATTTCATATTTCAAGGATGAACTTTTTCTAATATATTTTATATTTATCTTGCTTGTATGTGTTTTTACTGTAGTTTAAGAAGTGAATGTTCAGAGTTACGGAAGTGTCAGGTACATGGTTAGCTTAAAATAAATCAGAGTGCAACAAGAAAATAGTGAGTCAAGCACGAATATTTGAACAGCTGGCTACAGATGGCAGATGTGGTTGTATGATTGACAAGAGTGTGACCCATTATGTCAGATTTAGCCATTGATCAGTTACTTGGAAATCCCTAAAAGCAGCAAAGAATCCTGTGGCACCTTACAGACTAACAGACGTTTTGGAGCATGAGCTTTCGTGGGTGAATACCAACTTCGTCAGGTGCATGTAGTGGAAATTTCCAGGGGCAGATATATATATGCAAGCAAGCTAGAGATAACAAGGTTAGTTCAATCAGGGAGGATGAGGCCCTGTTCTAGCAGCTGAGGCGTGAAAACCAAGGGAGGAGAAACAGGTTTTGTAGTTCGCAAGCCATTCACAGTCTTTGTTTAATCCTGAGCTGATGGTGTCAAATTTGCAGATGAACTGAAGCTCAGCAGTTTCTCTTTGAAGTCTGGTCCTGAAGTTTTTCTGCTGCAGGATGGCCACCTTAAAATCTGCTGTAGTGTGGCCAGGGAGGTTGAAGTGTTCTCCTACAGGCTTTTGTATATTGCCATTCCTAATATCTGATTTGTGTCCATTTATCCTTTTCCGTAGAGACTGTGCAGTTTGGCCGATGTATATAGCAGAGGGGCATTGCTGGCATATGATGGTGTTATTTATGGTATTGTTATGCCCATAGTCCACATCATCCAGACTAACACGGCTACCTCTTGGAAATCCCTTGGATTGGATACTTGGAAATCCCTGTAACGTGGTTTCAGAACAAGTATTGTATTTTGGATTGGAATTAGAGAGAAGAATTGGGTTCTGTTCTTAATGGCATTTAACTGAAGAAATCTTATTTTAAATGAAGATAGCTCAGCATTTACTTGTTTTTACTGATCTGTAAGGATGCTATCTAAGCTTCTGTCTTAAAAATTATTTACCTTTTAATGTCTTCCACATCGAAGGTTTATTTCAGGATAGCTGGCATGTATTTCTCTGTAAACAATCCCATGTTGCTGCCAGAAGGAAGAAAAGCAGATTCCACTTCGTTAATGCATGTGTATAATTTTTCCACTTACTTATTAATATCTTTTCAGTGCACCATTTGCCATGGTATTTAGAATCCATGGCTAACTTCGTTTCTGTGGCAAGATCATCCTCTGCAACCTGATAAAATCCCAATGATAAAATCCCCAAAGCCAAATGTTTTTGTTCCATTTCATTAACATGTGCTTCACATTGTAATCTTATTTGTTTCCAGCGCACAAAAAAAATTCATATTGTTCCAGATGAAAATCTTTGTAATTCTTTGAGTAAAAGACCAGTCTACTAGTCTACTAATTGGTTAGGCCTTCCACTCCTTGGCTTCTTTTCTTTCGTTACTGCTATACTTCAGCTTATTTGCATTTTCAGCACTTAGCTGAAGTCCAGCTATTTTCTTTCCAAATAATCAAAATGTGCTAACAACATTCAAGATTGATATGGGGTTGGTTAGACAGCAATGCAGGGCTTTTAAAACTGATGATAATTTGAATTAATTTGGTCTGTCTTCAGTGATCTTTACCTCTACGGTTAGAATGATAGAAAGTTGTGAGGAACTTTGACACAGATTCCTTTTCAATCATAGATTTGGGTTAGAATATGGATCTTCTATCTTAAATTCTGGAAGAGAAGGGGAAGAGCTCAGGATTACATTAGTCACATTTAAGCCCATTGTTTCCTACCACTTTCTTTAACTTTATCCAATTCAATGAGTTAAATACATAGGAAGTTTGAGGGCAACATGTACCACTCCATATTTGCGAATGACCGGGAACAGACTTTCAGACAACACCAGATGTGTCGTTTATTCATTGTTTCTTCACTGAAATACATCATTTCTGTTGCATTGAACATCTTCCCTAATTTAAACAGCCATGCCTTTTATCTGGGTGCCTATTAAGTGGGTTCTGCCTTCTTACTGCTTTGGCTATAGGTTTTTATCATTTTCTAAAACATTACTTTGTGTTTTATTATTTCAGCAGGCAAAACCTTATGTCTATGATAGAGTGTTACCACCAAACACGACCCAGGAACAAGTTTATAATGCCTGTGCCAAGCAGATTGTTAAAGGTAAGTGTCACAATTGTTCTCTATTACAGCAGATGTAAACGTTAATTTTTTTTTCTGGATTTAACTATAAAAGCTGTATTGTCCCAGTTTATATTGGAGTTCATCCTCCTGGTAGGAACCAGCTTTTAAATGAGTTTCAAAAACCAATTTCTGCTAACGTAGGTTAAATACAGTTTGTTTAGTGAGTGTGGAATCATTTTAAAACACGGTCAGAAACTATTTCCTCCACTACATAAAACAATAGGAAAGCACCTCTTCTAGAAAATGGCTTTCTAAGATTGGTTTAACATGTTTTTGTCTGCTGTATTGTGACTAAGGAAAATGTGTTTTAAATGTAACCCTTCTGCCCCTCTGAGTCGGCAGCAACAAGGGCCGGGTTCAGTATCCAGGGGTTCCGTTTCAGGAACACAATGCATAGCCGGCTCGAGCCCCCACCCAGTGACCTGGGACACTCACATACCACACCCCCCTGGGCGCCTCTAGGAGGCAATACTTCCCCTCTCGCAAGCACGGAGTCTGAGTGTAGCAAAATCTTTTTAATAAAGGAAGGAATCAATGCGGCATCCCATTGGAGAAACACCACAAACAGGGTTATAACACAAACCATAAACAAAAACCCACTCTCAAGTACGTTTGGCACTGTCCTTTTTCACCTTAGGGTTTTAAGTCCAATCACCCCAAAGTCCAACAACCCAAAAGTCTCTGGTCAATGCCACCCCAGAGTTCGAGAGTTTATCTGTAGAGGTCCCTCCCCCCAGCCTGGGTAGAAAGGGGCACCTTACGTGGTCTGGGGCCAACTGCCCTGCCTCTCAGTGGGTTCTGCTTCTGCCTTCTCCACAAACTGCTCCACTTTACCAGCCACTCCACTCTGCTCCTCCAGCCGTCCTCACAAACTGCTCCGCTCCACCAGCTGCTCTGCTCCAGGAGCTGCTCCAGTTCTCCCTGCAAACTGCTCGGCTCCGCTCGCTCTGTGGGCCGCTCCACCCGTCCCACAGCTACTCCGCTCTGCCAGCCGCTCTGCTGCCACCAGCTGTCCCGTGGTCCGCTCCAGCCGTCCCCGCAACTGCTCCACTCCACCAGCTGCTCTGTTCCACAGTATAACTTCAGGCTCCCCCACTAGTTAGAACAGTACTCAGTGCTCTCAGCTCAGTTATTTCAGCTCTTTAGTGATTTCAACTCTTAGTGATCTCAGCTCTTAGTGGGGGAGCCCCAGTGCTAGTGCACCATTAGCCCAAAGTGATTTCAGCTCAGTAACCTGTATTTAGATTCTTGAGGGAATAAAAAAAAAATCAACTCTGACATTCCACAGTGGAGAGAGGAGGGGGTGGAACTGGTGCTTCTGGCTCCACAAGGAGACTGCACTACCAGGCACAGATACCTGTCCCCAGCCTCTCTCAATTCACTGGGTTTTGGAACCCATGTCCCTTGTCTAGCAAGTACCACCCAACTGAGGGTGAATCATTTGTCACCAAGCAGTCCCACAGCTCGGCAGTCTGGGATAGGGTAGGCGTGCCTATGCAAATACACTCTCTGAAATTCTTTCCACCAGATGTCAGGGTAGAGCTTATCCTGACTCTGCTTACATAAACGCATGTTAGCAGGAACTTTTTTTGGGAAAAAAAAATTCCCACAAAACAGTAGTAGAGACTGCTTTCTAAAAACTTTCCTAAATGTGGGTAGGCCCATAGGACAGGGCCTGGTCACCTATCCAACTGAAGATGATAGAATGGCTTTAAGAAAGATGAGAAACTTCAGTTTTGCTAAAAGGATGAAGATCAGCTGCAGCTGAGGTACTTTACTAGAACAATTTATGGCTTCAAAGATGTTTCTTGTCTACGAAGAGAACACGAAGAGCTTGATTCTGCTGCTGCTTTGTGCACAGATAGCACCCATTAAAGGAAGCTAAGCACACAAAAAAGTACGTCTACACTGTAGCTGGAAGCGTGCCACCCAGCCCAGGTAGACAGAAGACATGCATTAGTTCTGCTCAATCTAGTATGCTAAAAATAGCAATGTGGACTTTGAAGTATGGGCAGTGGCATGAGCTAGCCACCAAACTATGAACATGCCTGACCCCTGTAGTCTGAGCTTGGTTGGCCAGCTCATTAGCACACTAGCTCATTAGCACACTAGCTCAAGTAGAGCTTGCATGCGTCTGTCTGTCTGGCCTGGGAGTCGTGCTCCAAGCTGCAGTGTAGACGTACCTTAGTGACAGATTGCACACCAATATCTGAAAAAAAAAATTACTATAAGTCATTTCAGTTTTATGCTTTAACATGAGAACCCTGAACTTATTCAACACCCTCTAAGGATGTGATCCAGAGGTGCTGAGCCATAGCAGGTGGCCATGTAGTTGTTCAGTACCTCTCAGGGTCAGCACAGATCTGTTTCATAATGGCAAATAAGACACCAAGGCCGATGGTTGGTTGCACTTTTTGGATGCTGAAATCACTTGACAGCCTTGCTTACGGCTTTCTAATGCTCCTTTAGGGTGTTATAAACTGTCCAGAGGTGCATTGATTTGTTGTTTAATGCAGTGTTACTCTCAGTGTGAGGCATGCTCCCTGGGGGTGTGATGGGCTGGCTGGGGAAGTATGGACCCACCTCTCAGTTATTCTCCAGAGTCTCCCTCCCCCCACCCCCCAAAAATGAAAGCAGTGCCTTCAGCTGTTACGGTTGCAAAGGAAATCTTCAAAACACGAAGTGAGTGTAACAAATGGATATCTATCTACCTGAGTTCATAGAGAGCCTGAAACAACAGCTCTGAGGTCTGAACTGCCTCATTCTTTTTAATGGGGTTTAGCTCTGATGCCAATGATGTTGTTTTAAATGTCAACATTTAACTATTTCATGGCTCAAAGTATTAAAAAAAATAGTATACTGTTATGAAGATCTACACCCAATGTTTTCCAAAGGAGGGAGCGCAATTATACGGACTGTGTAAATTAGGAAGTGTCTGCCTTTAACAACACAATAGGAGTTGGGTTGGGGGAGTAAGGGAACGATTGGTTTCATTTTCCTGAGCTGGGGCTCAGCTTTCAAAAGCTTTTGAGAAACACTGATTGAATGCATTGCACTGAAAATATTTACTGATGTTATCTTGCTGGCATCCTGGGTGCCAGACTCATTGTTTTTATGTTTCAGTACCTTTCCAATAGTTCTCTTGTATCTTTATTCAAAATATACTCTCACAGGACCCGGTGGTGTCACTGTGATTAATATAATTGTAGAGAATGCCAGTGGCTTAATGACTGACCACTGGTTTCTAAAATGATGGTTATAATAATTGAATTGACAGTAGAATTTTCTAAATGAGGACTTTTAGCAAAAGAGCAGAAAAACAGCAGTCCTTTTTAATAAACAGCAATAGCTAAGCCAAATTATTTTCATATCCCTGTGTATATGGACCATATGAAACCATACACTTTTGTACAGAAACAATCTATGTAGTATAATAATCTAGATTTTAGAGGCATTTGTTAATCTCTCCGGTGCGGTGATTCTTGTGAAATCCATTTTTTTGAAGGATTATAATAGGCCGTGGTGGGTCATATATTCATTCTTTTTTCTTTTGCTCTATTTTCCGCCCTCCTGTTCCTTCCCACTCTGATCTGGTCTTTTATCATCAGGCTTCAGCTTTTTTCCTGTACAGAGAGATGATTAGGTCTGAGGTCTTTGTCTTTCATGCACTGTCCTATTGGAAGAATACTGCTGACTGAAAGGAATTAAACACCATGGTTACTAGATGTTGTTAAATTACATGGTCAGTATGTAATGGCCAACACTAGGTATTCAGTGGGCTTTGCTTTTTAGTTGTAGCAATTTTTACTGTGTATGTGCAGCCTTGAAGGAAGAGACAATGAATTGTTTTAATGATTTCTTTGTGGTAATTGCTTTTTGGGTAGTTCGCATTGAATAGCCCATTGACTGTCTCTTTCAGTTATTTGTGTACTTTTTTGAATATTTAATTATAGAATTGTAGATGGAAGAGAAATACTGGATTGTACTGCCTACCTCTAGGATAATTGATTGATTCAACAATATTTTTAAAACTGTATATTGTTTTAGATTATATTTAATGTTTAAAAGTCTTGCCTTAGGATCTTGTATCAGATATAAATACCAGTAATCTGTTTAAACAGAATGAGCAGAACAAGCTCCCCGTACCCCCTTTTTTTTTTCTTTTTTAAAATGAAAAAGGGCTCAGGAGTTCTGGAGGAAGGCATTTATTCTCCACAGAAAATAAGAGTACGGAAGTTATTTTTCTAAATTTAAAAACGAATGCAAGAAATCTTTCATTATACAGAGTCTACAAGCAGGTTTAAGGACACAAGTGGTCCTATTTTCAAGTTTAAGTGTTTCTTTTTACAGGCCATTCTTTAACATCACTTTAAAAAAAAAAAAGAAACTGTGGAAAAGAACAGACAGACTCTGTGAGAGGGTATAAGTATGAGAGGGCTAAGTAGCAAGGACAGGAATGATAACAACGAAGAAAAATGAATGGAATGGGCCAGAGCATGTGGCCCTATATGACATGATCCTCAGTGGTCAGCATGTACTAATATTTATCACACTGTAATAGCTGAATGGCTGAGCTCACCGTGTCAATAGAGGGAAGCAGGGAGGGAAGGCATGTGGGTGTGGGGAGGGATAGCTCAGTGATTTGAGCATTGGCCTGCTAAACCCAGGGTTGTGAGTTCAATCTTTGAAGGGGCCATTTAGGAAACTGGAATAAAAATCTGTCTGGGGATTGGTCCTGCTTTGAGCAGAGGGTTGGACTAGATGACCTCCTCAGGTCCCTTCCAACCCTAATATTCTATGATTTTATGATCATGAATTAAGGATTAGCTTCATTTGGATTTTAGAGTTTGAAGAAAAGAATAACACTTAAAATGTGTTCATAGAGAAGAGTTGGGTCAGGAATTAATAATGACTCAGAAGAGGGTCACTCGTGTGTGTGTGTGTGTGTGCGCAGACCACTTCTCACTCCATAACCCTTTGCAGGAGCTGCAGTCAACAAAGGCAATATATCTGACAAAAGCCAAAGCAAAAATCTCTCTCATGAAGGAAGAGGGCATTTTATGTGGAAAGCTTTCCATTGCGGAACCTTCTTTGATTATATATTGCAGCAGAACCTTAAATGTTCTAGGCTCTGTCTCAGAGCAGAGGAAGACAGTTCATGTAAGAAAGAGATTAAAAGCCAAAAGGGCAGAAAACAGATTGAGAGAAAACAGAAAGTGGTAAGGACCAAGTGTATATATACGTGTGCACACATCCATCCAAATATGGTGTGAGAGAACCTGAACCTAGAACTTTCAGGGCTGTAGTGGTCAGGACCAACCCCTTGAAGCAAATGCCGTATTTCATTTTGGAGCCAGTGAAGGTTGCGTATCAATTGTGTAATATGCCATTATGACAGCTGGGCACAATCCAGACTAATGAATAGCTGTGTCACCCCTGACCTGTAATCTGGGGTGCCCCTTATAATGCTTTGCTGCTGTAGCCTCCAACCTAGACGGCTCACAAACAGCCTCCAGCACGTAGTCACTTCCAGATATGGCTGTGTGCTGCAGCCAGCCATGTCTTGGCTCTTACCAGCCTTGGCTATGCTGTAAGGTGACCCCAACATACCCCCAGATCCAGCTGTTCCCCAGAAATGTATGTTCTGTGCTGCCCAGCTCTCTCCTGGACATTACAATATATTTAGTCCATTATACCTTTAAGGGAATACTATGCTATTTTATTATTTTAAATAGAGTACCTAGACACTCCAACTTAAACCCAATAGATTCAATAAAACAGTAAAACAAGTTGATTAACTATAACAAGACAGATTTTTAGTATAAGTAATGAGGCACAGAAGTCAGAAGTGGTTACAATAAAAATAAAATGGCTTTTTAGTGGTGAACTTGACAAAATGTATTAGATTCAAGCAAAGTTTCCCACCATATGCTCCAGCAGATTACTGACCAAACTCTCAGGTCAGGACCCCTCCTCCAGAGTCCAATGGCTGTTTCCTTTTGTCTTCACAGGTATAGAGAATAAGGTGGGAAGGGAGAGAGAGAGAGAGGGATCTCTTGGGCCATCTGCCCCCTCGTTTTATAGTCGTGTCCCCCCTCCGTTTCAGAAGCATTTCCACCTGGGAGCCAAGGGCAGAGGCAGTCTGGTGAAGAAGGGAAACTCCATGCAGTATTTTTGCTAAGATGTGCATTTTTTGTCCCTACCCCCTTCCTTGCAAAAAAATGGCCACTTAGCATGTCATGGTCCATCAGCCTTGTTGACACCTGGCTGAGGCGTCAGCTTGCCCTTTGTCTCTGAGGAACTGACTTAGCCCTCCCCAGACTTGTCTTGGAAACATGCTTATGTTCATAACTTTACATATAATTTTATGTGTATTTTGGCATGATATTGTTGTTCAGCAAATTGAATGTTTAAATATCTCACAAGCCACACCTTGTGTGACCCTCCTCTCCTCCACCCTCTTCCCACGAGACCTCCGCCACTCGCTGCATTTCTCCTCCACCCCCCTCCCCAGCAAGGCCCCCCTCCTTGTCATATCTTTCCTCTCCTCCATATGAGCGCCCTCCCACACACACCTTGGGAGAGGGAGGGGAGTAGAGGAGGGAACGTTGTGAGCAGTGGCTGCGGGGGCAGAGTGGGGGAGGGGGTGGGGCCCAGGGGAAGCTTCACCCACCACCCTTGCCTCTTCACCATGGCACCCCCCCCCCTCGACTATGGCGCCCTGGGCTGTTGTCCACCCCTAAGGTCAACTCCAGTTCTCCCTCCCGCTTTCACTACCACCACAGCTATTTCCCAGATTCTCCTTGCTTTAGGCATTCCTCCCTACCCAGCCACCCATGACAACCCTCCTAGGCTGCCCCAAGCATTGTCCGTTGCCTATACTAACAGATAGAAACTCAAATGTTGTGTTTCTAGGGCAAGCCATTTTAAAGTTTTGATTATCCACAAAAGTTAAGAAAATGTTAAATGAGAGAATCCCCCCTCTAACCATCATACCTTCTAAACACCTTGTCTGGTGTGCCTCAAGCTTTCTAGAAAAGTGACATTAAAATCTCACCCATGAAATTACAAGTGAATTTGTTTAGTTTTGGTGTAGGCCGGTATAATGGTGGTCAGAATCAGGGCCTGTAAGTAATGGAAGACTAGCTGCAACCAGACCTCTGGGAATGCTGTTGTCTCTAATACTGTTATAAACATTTCTATCTGCCTGAGCTCACATTTCATTTAACTGCAAATCAATGAGATGCTTTTTCCAAAAGGAAATTCTGAATGAATATTGTGAAATAATAAAGAGAAACTCAGACCTGTTTAGAAGCCCATTGGTAAATGTAATGGGCTGGGCTGAATTCATGGACTAGTTTGCTTACACCAGAGTAGACTTCTTTTAATACGCTTTTTCCATTTGTGAATTTATTACAGGCCTTCTCTTGCTAGGGAAGGGGAAAACCTACATTATATTTGTGTGATATTTTTATATATGGAAAGAGGAGATAAGAGCTGAGTGCAATGTATTTTAATCTCTTTGGTGCACAGTTACTCTGGTGCTCTGCATTATCATCTGATTATTTGATTTCAGGACCTGAAAAATCTACTCAGTACTACTAGCCTGAGTTCTTAAAAATCCATGAGTGTTACAAAGACCTTGAAGATCTCGCTTACATTGCAAATAAACAATTATGTACTGTTGTGTGCTGTATTGAACTATAACATTGTACCAGCAAATCTAATCAGAATAAAATAAACCCCAAATCCTCCAGCTGTCAGGCTGCCCCCTCCCCACTACTCCCTGGAAAATTAATGAAGCTGTAAATATTGCCAATGCCATGGCTATGGGAAATGGTAGGTATCAAACGTATATCTGAGTTTTTCATTTTCTCTCCAGTACTTGATAAATTTAGGGGGTACAAATGACTAATTATTTAAATTAGATCTTGTTGTAAAGAAATCCCACGGTGGATCTATGTGCTTTTCTGTTTCTTTCCACAAATGTCTTCATTTTCTTATTGAATTTTGATCAGTGTAAATAGTGATTTGCTAAACACTCTTCTGAAATATGCAATATTTAAGACAACAATGTGGATTTTGATTATTTTCTTCTTTCCTGCAGATGTTCTTGAAGGCTACAATGGAACAATTTTTGCTTATGGACAGACATCTTCAGGAAAAACACATACTATGGAGGTAAAGTAGCAGTATTTGATTGTAATTGAGTAGGAATTTGGGAATTAAATGGAATTGGTTGCTTCAGACAATCTGGATGCCTAGAAAAATGAATTGTACTTATGTGGCATACAAATGGCATGTAAGAAGACATACATATGTCTTGTTTATAATGCTTACAGAGATTTCCTCAGTGCAGAATTTTCTCAAGGGTTTTTATTGATAAGTAGCTGACATAAGGAACAAGTGCAAACTGCAGCTTCTCCAGATTGATCGTGTCAGGTTAGATGTATGTATTTTTAGAGGTTTGGAATGGGATTTGTTAATCACAAAACAAAAGCAATAATAAGGGTTTGTATACTCATCTTGAATGCGGCATTGTGAAAATTCATCCTTCAATTTTTGTTTTTCTCATTTGCAATCCTCTTATGGGAATTCTACTCACGCATGCTGCAGCGTAAAAAGCTGAGCATTTGAATCATTGCTCTTGAAGAGAGGAATGCAAGGCCAAAGGCTGAAGTCCTGAGTGTATCCGTGTTTCCAGCATAGCGAAGTATAATGTGGTCTGCAGCCTCACGGCATCGTACCCTTAACAAGGGGAAGGTACCCTACAAGCAGAGGCAGTTAGATGATATTTTGATCTCTTGATCTAATCCTCTGAATCTCTGCAAACATTTAATTGTGTGATGGGTTTACTTACACATGATGCAGTCTGAGTGTTGGGCTGAGATCTATCTCACAGCAAGAGCCTCTCAAAGTCAGTATATAAGAGGCTGGATAACTTTTTTCCAGCATATTTTCAGTTCAAGCTACAAACCGTAAATAGACGGCTGTGAAAGAAGCAGCTCCAACCAGGAAAGAAGTCTTACTCAAACTTGTTTAGCAGCATCAAGCAGATTTGCTGAATGATTAATACAAGTGACCTAATTAACCGAAAAGTATAGGGAGAAAGCCAGTAATATTTTCTTCAGCTTTTTAATTTTTTTGTTTTGTTTTCAGGTGCTTGTAGAATTGCTGTTTGTTTGCCACAACTGTTACTTTACAGAGGGATGTAATAACTGATAGTTCATGTCTAATTAAGTCTGCCCTTGCTTCCTTCTGTAAATTGACGGCTGGAGTGGGAGGGAAGAGGAAACATCAGCTCAATCCACACAGATGGTGGATTATTCAGTCATCCCACCAGCTCAGAATGTAATTGAATCAAAATGTCTGCAGGGCTTGAGCTGGTGCTTTCACGTACTATGAGGAAGGATTTCTTCAAGTCAATTTATATTCAGAATTACAGACTCTGATAAGGAAAACTGCCTGCTGTGGAAAAAGGAGTATTTTCTTTTTTTTTAATTAAAAAAAAATTAATAAAGCCACCTGTCACATTTAGAGAGGAATCATGTCTGTTTTCAGCTTTAATCCCTCTTTTTAGCTCAACATTCTCTTGTAATGCCATTACAATACTTTAAAGGGGGAAATACATAAGCTGATCTAAAATAGAAGAAATATTAAATCCTTAAGGTGAGGCTTTTATGGTGGATTTTCTGTAATATATGTGAAGTACATTTCAGTGTTGCACTTAAGAGGACAAAGGAGCTCTGATAAACCCATGTCTTGCATTTATAACTTGTATAGGGAAGCCTGAGAGAGCCACATTGAACTAGATAAGACTCGTATCAATCTGCATGTGTAGGGAGGTACCTTTTCTTTTGTCCACTAATCTCACATAAGCTTATATTCAATTGATTCATATGGGCTTTGAGCTAAAGCTCGACTCTTCAGAAGCAAGTCTGCCATAGGTCCTCGTTATTGTGTCAACTGCCTGAAATAAGAGCACTGTCTCAGATTTACAGTTCACTAGCTGCTGCTTGTCTCCCATGTTAAAATGTGGGAAATAATGTTCTTATTAAAATGAAGGGTTTTAATGAGCAAAGCATTGCTGTTTTGGTGTGTTCACTGGCAGCACTGTCAGGATGGCAGCAGTAGAACTTTCCTCTAAACCATTCTTGAGGTTACAACTGGAACAAAGAGAGTTTTGTAGCTTTAACTTCTGTGTGACTTAGGCCACTTTGGTTTCTCTTGCCTTCCAACATTGATGTGAACTTTTTTTTTTTATTCTATTCCAGTGGAACCTGCTTCAGTGAACTCTGATTTTAGTGAAACTCGATTTATAGTGAAATAGAATAAAATTTCCTCCTCTTAAAGTGCATCACAATGTGCAAATGTTAATAAATCCAACTATGCTGAGCCTCTTGAAAAAAGTATTTCTGTGCAGCAGGAGGGAAAATGTTGTTGTCTTTGTGAGCATGATATTACTTCCATTGAAGAAAGTTCCTATTGACCTCAATAGAAACAGGGCCTGGCCTTAGGAGAGGATTACAAAGTGTATTCTGGGTGTTCAATTTGCATGCACACTTCATTTAACTTTTTTCATATAGACCCTTTGTTTTCATGGACTGGCCTATGTACATAAGGAGAGGGTGAAGCATGAGAGCTTGTCATAAACAGATAGCTAAGGATTAATTTCTCTTTCACCTATAAAAGGGTTAACAAACAGTGACCTGAAACACCTGACCAGAGGACCAATCAGGAAACAAGACTTTTTCAAATCTGGTGGAGGGAAGCCTTTGTTTGTGGGTTTGGGGTTTGGCTTTGTTCTCTCTGGGTCCTGGACGGGACTAGAGGTGCAACCAGGTTTCTGCCAGTCTCCCTGCTACAGTCTCTTATCTATTCAGAATTGTGAGTAAGAAAAGGTGGTCATAGTCTTTTAAGTTGTTGTTTTTTTTTTCATTTACATATGTATACTTGCTGGAAGTAGGTTAAATTGTGTTTCTGCTGGAGAAAGTTTCTTTCTATTGTCTAACAAAAAACCCCTGTTACTTAATGGCCCTTGCCTGAGGCCATATTTATGCACAGCCAGACCGAAGCAAGGAAAAAAAAATTCTCTGGTTGTAGGTTTAAAAAAAAAAACCCTTTCCCTCTGCTTATAACCGGCTAGCAGAGAAACAAATTAATAATCTTACTGGCTTTTGGATTCTTATCTTTCCAACACACTGCACACCATGTCAAGTATAATTCCCAAATCTGGACCTTAGCGTCCAAAATATGGATACTAGCATGAATTCCCCTAAGCTTAATTACCGGCTTAGATCTGTTGCGCTGCCACCAATCAGGAATATTTTTAGGGCCTGATACCCTCTGGTCCCCCCAAAACCTTCCCTGGGGACCCCAAGACCCAGATTCCCTGAGTCTCACAACAGAAGGGAATAAACCATTCCCTTCCCCCTCTCCTCTTCCTCCCAGCTCCTTCCTGCCCTGGGAACACTAGGAGATTGCCTGATTCAACTTTTTGAATCACCACACCGAGAGGAGTGTTACCTTCCCCCTCACCCAGAGGCAATACAAGCTGCGTGAATATAACACAAAGAGAAAATCTATCCTTCTCTTCTCCCCACCAATTCCCTTGAACCTTAACTAGGAGAAAAAAATTTAAACAGATCTTAAAAGCAAAACTTTTAATAAGAAAGAAAGAAAAAGTAAAAGGTTTATCTCTGCACTTTAGATAGTAAACAGTTACAGGGTCTTTCAACTTATAAACAATAGAAAGAAACTTTCTCCAGCAGAAACACAATTTAAGCTACTTCCAGCAAGTACACATATGTAAATGAAAAAAAAACAACTTAAAAGACTATGACCGCCTTTTCTTACTCACAATTCTGAATAGATAAGAGACTGTAGCAGGGAGATTGGCAGAAACCTGGTTGCACCTCTAGTCCCGTCCAGGACCCAGAGAGAACAAAGCCAAACCCACAAACAAAGGCTTCCCTCCACGAGATTTGAAAAAGTCTTGTTTCCTGACTGGTCCTCTGGTCAGGTGTTTCAGGTCACTGTTTGTTAACCCTTTTATAGGTGAAAGAGACATTAACCCTTAGCTATCTGTTTATGACAGAGCTCATTAAGGAAAGGAGAACTTTTTATTTTATGTTTTTATATTGTCATTTATTTGGGGTGTATGTAAGATATTCTCTTCCCATTAGAGAAAGCACACTCCAAGCAGTGCTATAGGGCAGGTGTGTTAGCAAAACTGGTTGCAGACTGATCCAAAGGGCAGGAGTTAATGGCACTAAAGTTATACTGCAGTGCCAGTTCAGTAATAGCATGTCTTAATGGCACGGACATAGGCAATGAGGCATGAGCCCTTTGGTGGCAAGGTAAAGCATGGATCATCTCCACTCCCTCCCCCCAACCTCCAAAATAATCAGGGATTCAGAAAATATTTTTAATTTAATATATCACCTCTATTTTCCTTCTCACTGACTGCAGTGAGCCACTGTACTGAGCGATGCAGGGTTCATTCTTTGAGGAGCTGAATGGGTTGCCATACATATAGGCTTGTCAGAATTTGATTTTTTCCCCATCAGATAATGCCAACATCTATTTTGAGCATTTCTACTTGCATTGATTAAAATTTTCAGTTGTGTGAAATTATGAGGTTTAAGGTTTTTTTTAATTTATATTGATTTAAACGTTCCAAGTTGCAGGAAATTGAGGAGATGAGACAGTTATTTAATGACAGATATTGAGATTCAAAAAGTGTAAACTTTATGATCATTAAATCACAAATTGTCAATATATACAGAGTAAATATAATTAAATCAAACACCAAGTTGTCAGGCAGCATTTTTCTTAGCTTGCCTATCTGTAAATTTTAATTGTCGATAGAAATAGTTTTACAGTGGTTTGTATTTGTATGGTGAAATTGTTTACTAACATTTACCAGTAAAAATCTAATTCTTCCAAGCCAAACTATATAGTGGTTAACATTAACTTTGTATAAATACCAAAACATATACACATTTTAACATTAATTGAATATTCATGGTCTAAATATAGCTGAGTTCTGCTTTTGTAGGAAGGGACATGTAGCAGTATAATTGATTCTATTTTTCCCTGGGATCTGTAATTCAAGGGCAGAAAACTAGTGGATATTTTGAACAAAACCCTTGAGATAGACAACTATATATAGAACGTACCAGTTTTCATGTTTGATTTGTCATACTGGCTTAATGTTTATAAGATGACTTTCACTCCACCTGCTCCAGTGTATTTAAATGCAGCAAGTTGTGTCTACAGGGACTGTATCTGAAAACAGTAATAGCTGACTGATTGGTAGGACAGTTGTATATGACAGATCACTAAGATCCAGAAATTTTTACATTATATAAGAAGCTATATAACTAGTCTGTAAATTCACAGTCTTTTCTTCCTAACTTGCTCTGATTTTTGTATGTGTTAGTTTTACAGTTGGAAATGGGTTTTACTCATAGAAATGACTACTGACTATATTTTTAAAATGATTTCTCATGATTCATCGCAACATAGATATCTACCGAATTTTTAAAAGTAGTAATATGATACTGAAATCAACATCTTCTCTGATGTTGACTATTTTTATTAGTGATGTTAACACTTTTATGGGAGTTTGTTTTTGCAGGCCATATCTTTCTTGAGTCCATATGTTTCAATAATATTTCATAATCATTGGAAAAAATCCTTTCTATTGTATCATCAGGCCCTTTGTTTAACTATGTGTGAATGTACATGACTGCACAAAGTGTGAGATCTTTTTCTGCTGTATTCATAGAAAGATTTTGTTTCAAGCTCTCATAATTCACTTTTAAGGTTGACTCATCTGTATAAAAGAAAGCAACTGAGAGATGTCATGCAGTTAGGGAAACTGTTTTTACTTAATATTTGGAGCTGCTTGATAGGGCATAGGAAGCTGGCTGTGTCCACTAAGAGAATGATCCCGTTTGCAAGACTCTGCATCTTGGCATCTGGCCTGACAAAATCAAGCCACAGTGTAACCAAAATACCCTCCTTCCCAGATCTCCTTTTTAGCTACCTGCACCAGTAAAGTGGTAGAATAGAGTCTGATGAATGCAGCTTCAGGAGGTTTTTCTTTTCTGCAGGTTTCCATACATCTCAATTTAACCAGGACGACCGTTCCATATTTTCTGAGTGGGTTTTGTTTGTGTGTTTTCTCCGAGTTAAATCGGAGTTGGACGGTGTGATTGGCAGTAGGAGAGCGTTCTGCACAGAATGCCAGCAACTGACAAAACTAATGGGCACTTTGTAAAGTGAAGAGTGCTAACACATTGAGTCACTCTGCCACCTTTTAATGTGTGTATTACATGAGGCAAATCCCTAGAGAGCAGGGGATGTGTTCAGAGGTGCCCATTATGTGAAGGTTTGTTTGAGGAAGGCCTTCTCTATTCTGACACACAAACAACCCTTTCCAAGTTATAGTTTGCCATTGTATCTTTAGGGGAAGCTGCACGACCATCAGCTAATGGGAATAATTCCAAGAATTGCACATGACATCTTTGATCACATCTATTCCATGGATGAAAACCTGGAGTTTCACATAAAGGTAAATGCAAAATGACATGTTATGTAATGGGTCAGATGGAAGACAATGAGCTGGATGGTAAAACTCAATCTTGTTACAAAATGTAACCTTTCACTGCAGGATTTTTCATTTTCCTTAGGTGATTCAAAAACCCATTAATATAAAATAAGTTTTTGTACAGGAAACCAATATAGTTGTGTCTGCTGTAGTTCGGCTACGGAAAATATCCTTGCTGAGATTTTTTCTTTTTGTATTTATACTATTACAGAGATCTGAAAGAATGTACTGTTTTTTTCTATATTGCTTCCCTAACTTAAATACATGGAGTTTCAGATCAGCCCTTGTTATTGGTTATTAATAATTTGATATGCGTGGCACTTTAGTGGGAGACTATAGAGCAGGGGTGGGCAAACTACAGGCGGCTTTCGGCCCATCAGACCTTTTAATCTGGCCCTTGAGCTCCTGCCGGGGAGCAGGGTTGGGGGCTTGCCCCACTCTGCACGTGCCGTGGCTCCACGCAGCTCCTAGAACGAGTGGCATGTCCTCCATAAACATAGGAGCAGCCAGGGGTCTCCGCACGCTGCCCCCACCCAAGCGTCGGCTCTGCAGCTCCCATTAGCCGAGAACCATGGCCTAAATTTGTGATCCAAGTTACCCAGTAATGTCAGTAATTACTTGTAAAAAAACGTATTAAACAGATTGATGGTGTCAATTAGAGTGCCAGCCTGAAAAATGAGGAGAATGGGGCTTGAGTAACCTAAAGTTTGCTCCCATCTCTGCCACTGATTGGAGCAAGTAGTTTAAGCTTTGTGTGCTTCCATTTCCCTTTTTCTAAAATGGGGATTCTTTGAGGTTCTCTGATTATAGGTGTTATACAATAACAAATTATCAGTATTTATTTATTTCTACATGGGATAAGTGAATGGTTTGAGGCATGAGGCTTCACGGTCTTTGAAAAGCATGGAACCATAGTCATCTCTCCTTACTCAGGCAAAACTCCTCTGACTGTTGACTGCAGAAGGGAGTGCTGTAACATGGCCCACAGTGACTAATGTGTATGTGTGTATATAAACAGGTATCTTCTTGTTACTCCCAGACACTTAAAGCCATGACACTAAATTTCAGTTTTAAAACCTGTTTGTTTGTTATAACAATCTCTTCTTGAAATGTGTCTAGAAGGCAATTTAGTTTAAATACTGGGGCAGTTAGTTGGGTTAGAGTCACTTGCATGCCACAGTGATAGCACAGTATGAAATATGGGTAGAATCCCTGTAGCTTTGGGTGCAACTGCATTAACAAAATGTAGACCTGTGGTTAATCATTGGTGATTCTCCCTCCGTGGTAGCAATGATGAACATGCTAGCATGGAGTGGGCTAGGTGCTTAAAGCATTTGTGACTTATGGGTTTGAATATTGCTAGTGTTGGCAAAGCCTTAGAGCAAGTGGGTTGGACAGAATTTCGAATGGCCTAGAATGGAATCTTCCAATGGCTGTTAATATCAGAAATGTGTTTTAAAATGTATGCAGTAAGCTGGTTTCATTAAATAATAAGAATTATTCCATTAAAACCTTTTACCCAATAATGCAACTGTGCTGACTGTTCTGCCTGAACAGCTAATATTTTGAAAGAGATTTAATTTTAAAAATTAATGAGATCTGCAATAAAAAGACCCTAACAGAATGGATTTGTAGTGTATTATCCAGTCAAACAGAGTAAATAAGGAGGCACGTTCTGAAAACTTCACATTTGGTTTAATGGCTTATCAACCATAGAACATGGAGTTTAATGTGCAGCTGCTGACAAAATAAACAGGAAATACTGAACTGGGCTTTTTGACAAATTGTTTCAAACAAAAAAACTTCAACCAGCTCAGTTGTTTATGATGAAATCTGTTTGTTGTTTTTTCTTCAGTTTTTCACCTCTTGACTTGAATGTGTAAGTCTGACAATGTTGGTGTCCAGGAGGAGACTGTAACTGAGACCTGTGAGCTTTGTTCATGTCCTCTCCTGTAATGAATGATGGCATATCTTCTAGACTTCTTTCTTGCCAATCATTGCCTTATTAAATCTCATCTACCTACTAGTGACATCTGTTTACCCATTTTAGCCTTTGGCGTGAACGCTAGGAAAACAAAGATTTTGTTCCATTACAAATGTAATGGAGCTGACCTACAATAGATATCATTACATGTCAAAATAAGTTGACAATATAAAGTTATACCTTAATTGCCTATAGCACCTATACTGTAGCACTGCTACAGTAAATGATAAAGAAACTTTTGTCACACTAAAACAAATTGGCAACAGAGTTATGAGTGTAGCTTGTATTTTCCTTAAAATAAAATTATGCAGATAAAACAGAGCTTAACTGTACAAATACTCATTCACTGGACAAAACTTAATCCAGATACTAGTAGCCACAACTCCATTAACTTAAATGGGGTTTTGCTTGTTTATGCCAATGCCGAGTTAGCCCTTTGTTTTGAGGTTTTTGTACATTGTCTCTCCCAATTTTTATTTTTATTTTTAAAAAAGCATTGTTTCTCTTTAGCTCACTCCTCCTTTTGGTACTGATTCAGAAAGCGCTTACGCAAGTGCTTAACTTTAAGAATAGTCTTAACTTGGATTAACTAGTTTAATACAGATGATGTACTAAACCTGCTCAGTGTCTTCTTGTAAGGTACATCAGAATAGCTTTTACAAATGTCAAAGTGGTACCTTTGCGACAAATGCTAAGGTTACATTTGAGCTTGTTAATTTTCTGCTATCTCAATTTCCATTTTCAATTCTTCCTGTCTCAAGAGACTTTGTGAAAGAAAAGAACGAAGGTAGATATAGTCACCTTATTTTGTTGATGGACCAGTGTGAAATTACCCTTCACTGGGTAGTGCTGGATACCTTTTTAGCTGAGTCATTTGCCTCCTCTTATTTTCATAGATATGACAGTGCAAGTAAAGAAGAACATTTTTGAGTCAGTGCTATAAATCTAAAACAAATACTTGTTTTGCACTAGGTTTCTTACTTTGAAATTTACATGGACAAAATAAGGGACTTACTTGATGGTAAGTAACAGCATGCTTTTTTGTTCCCCATTGGCTGAGTTGTGGGGAGTTCGGGGAATACATTTCTTTCCTGTTTTTTATTGATTCAGTGCCATCATATTGAAAAGCTTGAATTAAATTTACAGCTGAAAGACTGAATTTCTAAATTTTATTTAAACTGGTTTAGGTTATCTGATTATCTGGCTCTTATTTTATGGTATTAGAAGAGGCATTTGAATTGTTGAGACACTGTGCGCCACACCTTTTCTGTGTAAATAAGAATGCTTCAGTGGTGTACAAAATCCAAGTGCCAGAGGTGCATTTGTGTCCAGCATAGCTTGCTTATAAGCTACAGACTTCTGAGATTTTGTACTTTCTTGCCAACCAGACTACTTCTGAGTCCTGAAAACTAACATTATTTTCATGCATGCTGTACATGAAAACCTCATGACTTACAGCCAGTTTGCAACTGAAATGCAGACTTTATACAGTATGTCTCAGAAGTTAGGTTAGATTTACATAGTTAAATTTTACCCCAAAGTATGAGACTAGACCAAGCTCTAATCAGTGTTTTACTATGTTTCTGTTGGTTAGAAGAGCTTGGAAACATTAAAAAAAAAAAAAAAAAAAAAAAAAGATTGTTTCAACTGTAGTTCCAGCCTGAACATATTCAATTAGTCTGGAGATGAGGGTTGGTTGTGAACTGTAATCTTAACACAAGAGCAGTGAAGTTGATTGGAACTCTATTAAGCCTTTGAAATATTTGATTTTGTTCAGGAAATCCAAGTTGGTTTCATGTTTCTACAATACATGTTTATATTGACTGGAGCGTGCAACAAAAGCTCTCAGCCATAAAAATCATTTTAGATAAAAAGCCCACCCCTGAAATTAAGGGTAACTTTTTAAAAGTAAGGAACAGGAAAAAAATACCCTCATTCTGAATTTGAGTTTTTAATGAGTTATAGTGTGTTCAAATTCTACTTTTGTCATTCCTCCAATTGACAGACTTTGTAAGTGAAATACTCCTAAGACATGTCATCTTTCTTCTAGTGTCAAAGACGAACCTTGCGGTACATGAAGATAAAAACAGAGTTCCATATGTAAAGGTATAAGGAAGACTTTCAGATGTTTGATTTGGTTCATTTTCCCCTTCTCCCCACCCCATGGGTCCTTAAACCAGCTTCGACTTTTATGTGGGGATTTCCATTTGCACCTTCCTTAACATGCAGTTTGTGTGTGGGGGGAAAAAAATGAGGAGTCTGGTGGCGCCTTAAAGACTAACCGATTTATTTGGGCATAAGCTTTTGTGGGTAAAAAACTCACTTCTTCAGATCCAGAAGTGGTTTTTTTACCCCCGAAAGCTTATGCCCAAATAAATGGGTTAGTCTGCAAGGTGCCACCAGACTCCTCATTGTTTTTGTGGATACAGACAAACACAGCTGTCCCTATGACACTGTACATGTGGAGGCAATAGAATTTACAGAATAAAAACCCTGAACATGTAGGCAAATGTGAGGAAAATAATCTAGAAGAATTTAGAGGTTCTAACAGAAGTTATTTGATACTTCAGCATTTTCTGATTGTATAAAATCCTCTTATTTGGAGTGTTTGATTTGATTGATCCTTTAATACAATCTGAGAGTAGAATCTTCTCAAGTTACCCCTCCATGAACCCTACTGAAGTCAATTTGAGGGCAGATTTTGGCCATATCTCTCTTAAATGTTCATATCGGATATTTATTTTTGCCTGAGAGAGATGAACATTTTACATTACTATGAAAAGATGCAAAGACACATTTTCTATACTTCTAAATACTGAATGTACGTGTTTCTAGGGCTGCACAGAGAGGTTTGTCTCTAGTCCTGAAGAAGTTATGGATGTCATTGATGAAGGGAAAGCAAACCGCCATGTAGCTGTTACAAGTAAGTGATCCCAAAGAAGTATATAAAGAAACAATAGCGCTTAGTATCTATATTTTGTGTCTTGCTTAGATTAGGAAATAACACCCCAATCCATCAAAGCAGGTGGATAATTCTATTGAAGTAAATGGGATTACTCGAGTCCTTACAATTAAGCATGTGTTTAAGTACTTTACTTACTAACTCACTCTCAGGTACCAGTATGCTAGAACAGTTGGTGAATGTTGACTTTTTAATGATGACCTGTGATGTGAGAAGATCTTTTAACTTTGGCCCAATAAATGACTCTTGGAGACCTTTAAAAACCAAGTGCAAATAGACATTTAGGGCTCGTCCAGCTCCGACTATAACAATTTGAAAACTCCTATTGACTTCAATGGACGCTGAATTGGTACCTCAGTTTAACATGGATTGCATACACTGCAATTTCTTGACATAGGCATTGTGAGATTCCTTACATTTTTAGCAGCGATGTATACTATTGTGTAAGTGTGCCAGGAAAGGTATAACTTTTTAAAGAATGGCTTGTGATACTGTTTTCAAAATAATATGGAGACTATTTTTTAGATAATCTTAAAACATAAAAAGATTTTAAAATACTATTTTGCAATATTTATTTTAGCAGACAAAAGTTATAGAATGAAAAGTTATGAAATATTGTCAAGCTAGTGGGTTTTTTTAAATCACTGTTAATTGCTGTTTTGTATTGTGGGTGACTGTTGTGTAGACAGTCTGTTAGTGTTGACTTTAGTTATGATGTGTGTTTCATTAAGAAAATGAGCAGAGGATGGATGCACTAACTACATATAGCTCACTATAGTTTATTTATTCTGTCAGTCATTATTGAATAAAATGTGACAAATTATACCTGAAAAATAATTTCCAAGCTTATATTGGGGAAAATAAGTAATTTCCCTTTTGAGCAAGGGATTTCTATTAAATTGTAATTTAAATCAGTCCAAATTTATAATGCTAGATTTCATAACTTCAGCTCTAAAATGTTTTAGCTTGTCCACAGTTTACTGCTGTTCAATAAACCTCTGATATCTTGAAAATGTGAATGTAGGCATCTGGTGGGTTCCGGGCTGAGGGTTTTATTTTGTAAATTCTAGATTTTGTTTCATCTTCCCTCTATGCCCCGTGCTCATTTTGTGATTCGTTCTAGCTTTATGATTTATCCCTGTCTCAGTTTACTCATCTGTAAAGTAGAGGGAATACTTTCCTACCTAGCTGACGATGAGATTCTTAACATTCACAAAGTGCTTTGGGATACTAAGTGAACGGGGCTTCTGATCTGGGACTTCTTTGCAGGCATACATTTCATTTGCTACATACCAGATTTTTGAGACCTGAATATAACAAATAAGATTTTAAAAAGTGGAATTGTTTCCTATTCTGTCCTAAAATTCAAAATTCTGGAGGAATCAGTTGGTCACAACAACATATAAAGACAACAGAATGTTGTTTAAACAGACCTTCAAAATAATTCTGCTCTGTCTTTTGCTTTGTTTCCTTATCACACTGAAGCAATGGCCTGGACTGAGTTCCAGTAGCTGCAGAGTGAATAAATCTTTTACAACATGTATTTATTATTTTGTATTTTTACTGCATCCTTTACCAGATCTGTAACTATTGTCATGGTGCATTATACCTTGCTGGGCATGGTGATGAAAAAGACAGATATCATTGACCCAGTCCCCAGACTATAGCATAGACTGCCTTTGATGCAACTAGTGAGTTTGGCACAGACAAATCTCATTACTCAAGTATATTTGGAAACTTCTCCCCTAAAAAAGCAAATGACTACCTCCTAGCCAATTCTGGCAGTTCTTTCTGAATCCTTGTTGTTCTTCAGTTTGCTGTTACTCAGTGGATAATACCATTCTCCCCTACACTCTCACCTCCTTCCATTTCTAAAGTACTGTGCTCTTCTGGTTTTCCTTTTCCTTTCTTACCACACCTAAAAAACTTCTATAGAACAGCTTCTCTTTCTTCCTTTCCTTTTTTTAACTTGGTTCTCTCAGAGTAGTCTATGCTCCTATGTTTCTACTACTTTCTTTAGACTAGACACCCAAATCTACTCTTAACTTCATGTCCAGCCCCACACCAAGGTGTAGAAGTCCAGACAGGAATCAGCCAGAGAACAAACTAGTGCCTGGGTTGAAGGTAGGGAGAGGAAGAGGAAAACTCTGGGAATGTTGTAGAGAAAGTGAGGGGAGAAGGAGAGTGGAACTGAAGTGAACACACAGATTGCAAGCTTGGGAGAGCAAAAAGATGGTAGTGAGGTCAGTGGTGATAGAGAAGGGTGGGTGGAGGGAAAGGAGGTGGTTACTTGTCTGACATCTTGGATATCTCACTACTACCTCCAACACAATGTGGTTAGATCCAAGCTTATGTTGTATGGAAACTTGCACTGTGCCTGACCATGCTGTACCTATTGTGTGGATAATTGAGAATGCCAGGCCTATGGGCTTTCACTCTGACACAAAAGCAACAAAAATCACTTTAAATTTCCCATACAAATCCTCATGTGCATTTCTGATGAACACCATGGCAACAATTACATCCAGACCCATTCCAACTCAAATGCTTTATGACTTGCATCATAATTCTCGAAAACACTTGTACTCCACACCTTAACAAACTTCCTTCCCATTCCACTATTCCGTAGTCATTCTCTTGTTACAGTACTATTTTTTTAATAATGTATTTTCTAGCCTGTGTGTGCGCGTGCAGGGCAATTGTCATGTTCCGGGGATGCAGTGCAGACCAGCAAGAGGCTGTGTCACCATCTGCCCCACAACTGTGGGTGCCTCACAATGCTTTGCTATTGTAGCTTCCAACTAGGCCTGCTCACAAACAACCTAACAACATGCAGGCCAAACCCTGAATGTCTGTGTACATCTACACCCCTCGTCCAGCAACTCCAACCCCAGAAGCTTGTCAGTCAAACTCTGTCTTCTGCCAGCCTGGATTACTACTTACAGGGTGATCCCAAAACACTCCAAGTTCCAGATTTTTCCAAAAACATGTTCTGCACTGTCCAGCCCTTTCCTGGACAGGTTAGATATTAAAGTTCTGTTGCCCTTGCTAAAGGGTCAGTATTCAACAGTTTGCAGCTCTATTTGGTAACTGGGTTAGTTTAGATTAAAAATAAGACACATTTATTTAACTACAAAGAGAAGCTCTGAGTACAAGTATAAGGTATTAAAGTTAGAAATGGTTATAAAAAATAAAGATACAACACCTCCTACTACCTGAAACTTAACAAGCTAGACTTGGTTTAAGGTAAAATCTTTACTACATGTTCCCAGTAATCAAATTCTCATGTCAGGATCAGTCAGTCCCAAAATCCAAGAGCTAGTTCCTTTGTCATCTTATGTGAGAAGAGAGCAAGAGCTTGGGATGTTTTTGACCCTCACTTTTATAGTCCAGTCACCCTTTGAAATTCATTTTCCTGAGGATTACTCCTAGATAAAATTCATTCCAGCTGTGAAAAAAGAAATATGAAGTCTCTTGGAGAAAGAGGTTCTGTGTTTGCTAAAATGCAGGTAGATCTGTTCCTGCTCCCTTTCATTGCCAAAGAATGGCCACTTGACTGGTGATTTCCAGTCCGCTTTGATGACACCTGACTAGAGACATCATCTTGTCGTTTGTTTACCCCCTCCTCAGACTTGTCTGGTAAACAAACTGAAATTATGACTTCAGTGTATGTTCATAACTCTTAATATGCATCTCATACATAGATTACACAAGAAGATTGATCATCAGTGTGGTGGTAGTTTTTAAATGATATCTGACAAGGCATATTTTGCATAGAGATTATTATAATAATGTGTAGGGTGTGAATATACAGGGGTGCTTTTGATCACAGGAATATCATCTGTAATCTGCTTTGTACTCCTAAATCTCTTGGGTTTTCATTGACTTTTTATTTTAATGAAAACAAATTAGGATTCTCAGTTTAGGCCCAAAGTGTATGCTGTTTAAGAAAAATTATTTGAGGGTCCTTGCAAAGAAATGCTTCACATTTTCCACCCCATCCCCCCCAGGATCATGTCACTTGTCATGAATGTAGCTAATTTTTTAGTCACGTGGGTGGAAAATAAAAGCTCATTCTAGACAGCATAAATGTTCATCACTACTCTTGAGGGGCAACTGCTTTCAGAAGGGTTCAAGAAGTTGTCTGAAATTTATGCTTCTGAACAGATTGTGTGGAGCTTCTGTGCTTATTGACTGGTCACAGGCCAACTATGATAGAATGAAATAAGAACATATATTGGCAGATTTATAAAATCTCTACAAATAGGAGTGTTAAACAAAACTATTAAAAGTATTATCTCTTTATAGATATGAATGAACACAGTTCTAGAAGCCACAGTATCTTCCTGATTAATATTAAACAAGAGAATGTAGAAACTGAAAAGAAACTCAGTGGAAAGCTTTATCTAGTGGACTTGGCTGGAAGTGAGAAGGTAATGAGTACGTTTTTGTCAGTAATTTTTACCGGCTTAGAAGTATTATTGTATTCCTAAATTGAGTGTGTTTTGGTGCCACTTTAATCTATGGATGTAGCTTATGCAATTTCTGGAACCAAACGTAGCATATCTTTATTATTTATTTATTAATTAAATAGAAGTCTAGTATGTAGAAAAGAATATTGGCTCACACTTAATCTGTGACATGTTTGGAGTTCAAGATGGGAGAAAGCAATAGGTCAGTAGTACTGACTAGAACGAAATGCAAAACACAGTATTTGTAGTTGGTTGTTAATTTGTAATGGAGTAAATTGCAACAACATAATTTTCATATACATTGACACATTCTGTATCGGAGCGTGTATCTTCACGTTTGCTGTAATGGAAGACTGGTTTTGTTCACTAGCATCTAGAGAAAGCTGTTAAGAGCAAGAGTATAGACTTTCCACCATTTTTTTTGGTGTGTGTGTGTGTGTGTGTGTGGAGTTTTAATTCAGACATATCCCATTTCCAGTGCTTCAGTTTTTTAGCATATTAGGGTGTTGAGACATTAGTGTTTAATACAGTTGGTATAGCTGAAGGCTGCATGTATGTTATTGAGACTCCCTGTATAACACTAATGGCATAAGCTATTTTTGCTTTCATTTGGATACAGAAAAAATGTTAAGCAGAATGAAATTTGTGTCTCTTTACTCAGAAGAGTGAGCCCAAACAGAATTACAATGGAACAAATCTCCATTTTGTTGCCCAGAATTGATCTGACCATCAAAGAAAATGTTCTTAACATGAAGTCAAACAGAATGTCTGGCTGTAAATAAATAGTAATAAAAAATTCCTTGGTTAGATCAATTACTTCAGATCTAATTTAGGACTCTGTTGCATTTCCCCATGATCTCCACCCACACACTTTGCACTAAGTATTTGAGAAATAATCAAACTTAAATAGTATAGATGGCTCTTCCATAATGGTAATAGACTTTATTTTTCTCTCTTTAGAGACAAATGCATAAAATAAAATGTTGTGTTGCAGTATATTGTGTGGTTGGTAAAATAGCCTTCTTCATATATTGGTTGATAATTCCATTGAAGATTGCCTTTACATTGTGGCAGCAAAAAGCACTTTCACTTAAAATGAATTCTTGCATACTTTTTTTTATGTCTATTAGAAAATTCAGAATATTGTTATAGCAGTTTGGAAAATGTGTTCCCAGTTAGCTTCCCTTCATCCTTAAATTCACAGATTTGAGACTTGTTGGGAGCATTCAGAAGAAAACCTGAAATTATGCAGCCTCTCAGTAGGCTAGCCTGTTCATAGGTGGGCAATTTTTTCACTTGTCCGTGAGGTAGCATCCATTTCCCAGGCTGGATGCAGAAGTAATATCAGGCATATATTGTACCTTCAGCAGTACAATTAAAAGAAATATATGGCCTGATCCTACACTTCTTAAAATTTCCATTGAACTGGTCAAGTAAGGACCCACCCATAGACTGTGTTCCTATTTTGAGGGAAGAGAACCAAGAGAAAGATGGAAAATGCCATTAAATAGACTTTCTCTAAGATGCTTTAAAAGTATTAGATACATTTTTAAATAACTTCTTTAGTTTGAGGATAACGTTTTTTCTCTTCCAAGGTTCTGTAACTTTTTTCCGTTGTCTCTTCCTGTATCGTAATGTTGTTTGCACAAGCTCTCATTGAGAGTGTAGTCTGAATTATTTCTGTTATCTGATAGGTCAGCAAAACTGGAGCAGAGGGCTCTGTTCTTGATGAAGCTAAAAATATCAATAAGTCTTTGTCTGCTCTGGGCAACGTGATCTCAGCCTTGGCAGAGGGAACTGTAAGTAATCCTTTTTACTTTTTGTGCTACTAAATAATAATAATAATAATAATAAGCTATGTTTGTCAGTCAGCTTTCTTTGCCATGGATACATAAAATAAGCTGACATCTCCACTTAGAAATGAGAGAGGGAAATATTAGCTTTGAACTGTAAACTAATGTAACACTGTCTTTTCCTATTTAATCTAGAAAGTATAATGAAAACTAACTCCTAATGACTACCAGTTGAGCTATTAGGAGGCACAACACATTTTAGTAGAATTAAAACAAGTATACCTGTGTCACACGTTGTAACTCAGTAAAGTCTAATTCGTTGGCACATCATGCTCTTTCTAATGTGCCTATTAAAAATATTGTTTGAAAAGTAATTTGTCTGTCTTTCAATTAGAAAACCCATGTTCCATACCGAGACAGCAAAATGACCCGAATTCTTCAAGACTCCCTAGGTGGGAACTGCAGAACTACCATTGTTATCTGCTGTTCTCCCTCCATCTTCAATGAAGCAGAAACCAAGTCTACCCTAATGTTTGGACAAAGGTGAGTCCCAGCATTGGCCTGGACATTGTTTCTTCTGTTTGCTCTGGCAGCATTTTCTGAATCAGCTGAACTGCAGAGTGTTTAGAAGAGAACTGTGTTAGGCGGACATCCGTTTTTAATGGAGGCTGCAGTTTCTGTACAAACTACAGTTAAAATGTTTTAGTTTGTCCTGAAGGATGCTACAGAAATACAAATAGTATGGTTGTTCCTTGGATTATAAGAAAAAATAAATGTTACGATGGCAGGAAACTACACTAGTCAAGAGTTCAAAGCCAATTCTTGTTCTTGGAAGGACTAAGCACAGTAGCATCGCTTCAGAATGTTGTGGAAATGGCAACAGCGCTGTGTTTTTCATCCCCGAGCTAACTAAGTAGCCAACTTCTGGTTTCGCTTTATCTGGGAAGCTTTCACTTGAGGTACTTTTGAAGCTTCTAAGGTTTAGTTTTCCCTTGAGTGACACGTTGATGTACGTGGTGGGACTGCAAAGGAAGCATTTTCTGATGCCTCTTAGGAGGAGTATAATGTGGATTTGTGTGTACTGTCTATTTCAGTAGGTTTATGCATAAATAGGATCTTGCCACTTTTAAAGATCTCTGGAGAGGAAGGCAAGGATGAAAATGGTCAGAATGAAAAATTTGTGTCACTCTGGTCCACAGGAAAAAGTTCTGTGAAGTCCATGGTGGGAGTTTGTATTAAAAAAAAAAAAAAAAAAAGCCAGACTCATTGAATAATTTAGTGTTTTTATTATAATCTATGGAGTCTTTGATACACTACACAAAACAAGTAATTTCCAAAAGTATGACTGATATACAAAACAATATGTGCTAATAATTGCTCTTTGCAATATAATGTACTTAACTATTTGTATAATATATTGGGTTATGTTTCCTGAGGTGCACAATTTGCAACAAAACCCACCCTTCTGAAGGAGCATTTTATATGGGATGGTAGAAGAATGTGGAAATTTTTACCTGGCAAAGCTTTATTCATTATGGCCCCATTCCAGCTTCTGTTAAAGTTAATAGGAGTTTTACCATTGACTTCAGTGGGAGAAGAATGGGATCTGTGTTTCTTAATCGGTGCCTGATGGTGATGCCTTCTTTGCATATAGACAGAAAGGGGCATAAAGACTGCAATATATCGGGAGGGGGGCAGGTGAGGGGGCAAAGGAGAAGGTGAAAAGGCTCAACTGCATGCACCCTTCTATGCATTTGGAGCTTTGCTGTGTGGGGCAGTTAGTGGGTGGAGCCAGAGGTGACAGTGAGTGGAGCCGTTCTGCAGCACTCTCCCCTTATGGACATTCTGATACTACTCCAGTATTAACTTGCCCTTGGCATCTGCTAGGACCCAGCCAGGGCAGTTAGGACCCAGACGTGGCAAAACAGAAACAAGCTATGGAAAGCGTGACTGACTTACGTGAGTTCTGCTGCCACTGGAGAAGGGTCTTTGTCCCCTTCCTGCTCTGTGGCACCATAAACTGCTCACTTTGAATAGGTGCATGTGGAAGAACTCCCCAGGGAAAATTTTATAGGGGCTTTCGTTCTGGGCTTTTGGTGGGAATGGAACATCTGGCCCATTGTAGTTATGACAAAATTATAATTCAAAAATCACTATAAAATGGAGCAATAGTCAGTTCTATGCTTAGACTGAGGGATTATTATTAAAGATTTTATTGTTCATTAATTTTGTTTTCATTTAAATGTGTATCATCATGCAAAAATAAATTGCATTTCTTGGAGATATTTTGCTCCTTATTGATACGTGATAACTGAGTAGTGAAACTGAGTGAATGCAAATATTAGGATGCAATAATAGCAATGTTTTTATAATTATTATGTAATAGATCAGTAGTTGTGGCTTATTGGCTTGCATACTGCCCGCTGTTAGAGGTTGGAAGCAGGGGGTTACTGTTAAATAGTATGATGGGGTCACATTGCTGTCATCTTTATATCTGTAATTTTTTCACTTTGAATTCAGTTCATTCTGGTGAATGGTTTACCTCCTCATAACATAACAAAATAAATAGTCCCTATTGTGCCAGTCCCATCTGTCTGAATAAATTGCTTGTCCCTGGTCCTTTTTGGATAGAGCCTCAATCCGGTGAAGCAGTTAAATAGGTACTTAACTTGAAGCCTGTGAGTAAATGCTTCAGTGGATTGGGGCCTAGATGAGGTTAACACTGAGCTGCCTGTTTGTACAGATAAAGGTCAGAACACACCAAGTTGGACACCAAAGAATTTTGCAGTTCAGTTTAGGTGAATATAGATTAACATATTTTTAAAGCTGTAAGAACGTGAAAGCTACTTTCCCTTCATAAGCATGTATTAATCCCCTCTAACATTACTGGAAGTGATTTTCACATTCATTTCCAGTAATGTTAGAGGGGATTAATTACATTGTGTGTAGATAGTGCCATATATGTATCAAAACCTCATTTTATACAGCCGTAGTGAAGTGCATTGAACATCGATAGTCCAGTTTCTGTTTTTGGATTTTCATCTCTCTGGGATTCAAAAATGAAGCTTCTGTTCAGAAGGCAAATCCATTTTTAGAAACTGTCTGACTCAGAACAGTTTGGCTAACGAGAGCCTTGATTGCTGCTGCATGAATAATAGACGCAGTGCTGTGAGTTTGTTTCACTTACTATGTCATCTGTAAAACTAGAAATAACAAAGTTCCATGCTAAAAATGCTAAGTATTTTTCTAGGAGGAGAAAAGCAATTTTATCTCAAGATATATTTTATTTTTTGTCATGTATAATGTTTCTTATTGTTGGGAGACTAACAGGATACTCCATTGTTATAATCAGTGGTGATGTAGCTCTGTTGATCCCAGGATTTTTTTCATCTCACCCCAATGACTGGAGAGAGCTGTCCCATCAACATAATAAAACCACCCCCTGTCATGGTATGACCCCCATTCTGAACCTTAGCGTCCAAAAGATGGGGTGCCAGCATGAATTCCTCTAAGCTTATTTACCAGCTTAGATCTGATAGGCTGCCACCAACCAGGACTTGCAGTGCCTGGTACACTCTGGTCCCCCCAAAACCTTCCCAGGGGACCCCAAGACCCAGACCCTCTGGATCTCACAACAAAGGGAAATAAACCATTCCCCCCTCCTTTCTTCCTCCCAGATACTCCCCTCCCTGGGTTACACTGGGAGATCCTGGATTCACCTCCTTGAATCCTAAAACAGAGAGGAATGTCACCTTCCCCCCTCCTCTTTTCCCCTCACCAAGAGGCAATACAGATTCAAGCTCCGTGAATCTAAAACAAAGAGGAAATTCACCTTCCTCCCCCTCCTCTGTCCTGGAGAGAGAGAGAGAGTGACTAGCACAGAGAGAAATCAGGTTTTTCCTCCCCCCTTCTCTCCTTCCTCCCACCAGTTCCCCTGGTGAGTACAGACCCCCACCCCTTGGGTCTCACACAAGAAAACCAAAAAATCAAGCAGGTTCTTAAAAGAAAAAGCTTTTAATTAAAGAAAGAAAAAAGTAAAAATTGTCTCTGTAAAATCAAGTTGGGAAATGTTACAGGGTCTGTTAGCTTCATTTAGACCAGGGGGATCTTCCCTCCCAGCCTAAGTATATAAGTACAAGAAACAGAGAGAAAATCTTTCCAGCAAAATACACATTTGCAAATAGAGAAAACAATCAAAAGACTAAAACCGCCTTTCTAATTTTGTACTTACTAAATGTGAACAGAAGATTAGAGAGCCTGTATGTACATCTGGTCACTCTCAGAACCCAGAGAGAACAACAGACAAACAAACAACACAACACAAAGACTTCCCTCCACCGAGATTTGAAAGTATTTTGTCTCCTGATTGGTCGTCTGGTCAGGTGTTCCAGGTTCACTGTTTGTTAACCCTTTACAGGTAAAAGAGACATTAACCCTTAACTATCTGTTTATGACACGCCCCAACTAGCAGCGGTAGCTAGGTCAGCGAGAGAAGCTCTCCTGCCTATATATCGCTGTGCACACTACCACTTATGTGGGAAAACTTTTATGTCGCTCAGGGGTGTGGTTTTTTCACACCCTTGAGCGACATAAAAGTTTTTTCCACATAAGTGGTAGTGTAGACATGGCCCTTCTCTGTCCTGATACACTATGACAGCTAACTGCCCCCACCTCAGTCATGCATAAGTGAACTAAAACAGGAGCTATAGTGTCCCTAATGCAGAGCAGTTCACTGTGAACAATAAGACACAAGTGTGATGTTTGTTGCTGTATTGTGTTAAGATAACTGGACAGAAGGAGCTTTACCCTGCATGTGGCGCTATTCTCTAAGGCTTTTCTAGAAAGGAAATGAATATTAATATTTACAGTGAACATTTTCTATCCCTATCCTTCAGCCACCAAGGAAACCGGAAAGAGAACACTTCTTTTGGTTGTGCATCTTTTTCCTCCAGTAGGGCTATTTGCAGATTAGGCTATGGATAAGATTTAAATATTAAGGGAAAATTGCTGAATGGATTATGGATTATCATAATTTTCACGTTTCCTTCCTGAGTGTCCTCCAGGCCTTGCTTAGATCCTTGATGAAGCCGCATTTTCCCACCTTTAAAACATTTTACATTAAGTGGTTAAGTTTTCCAGGATTAAAGGTCATCTACTTAGATCCATCTTACAATACTGAGTAGGGTACAAAAGCCAGCAGAGCACTTGAATCTTCCTGGACATTCTATAACAGATTTAAAGGTAGCCATACTTGAAAAAAAAACTTCAGAAACAGACTTCAAAAAGAAACTGCAGAAGTAAAATTCATTAGCAAATTTAACACCATTAATTTGGGCTTGAATAAGGACTGGGAGCGGCTGGCTCACTACAAAAGCAGCTTTCCCTCTCTTGTAATTGACACCTCCTCAATTATTGGGGGTGGACTACATCCACCCTGATCGAATTGGCCCTGTCAACACTGGTTCTCCACTTGTGAGGTAACTCCCTTCTCTTCATGTATCAGTATAATAAGGCCTGCATCTGTCATTTTCACTCCATGCATCTGAAGAAGTGGTTTTTAACTCATGAAAGCTTATGCCCAAATAAATCTGTTAGTCTTTAAGGTGCCACCGGACTCCTTGTTGTTTTTATTGACAGTATGACACTAGTAATGAGTGAAGAACAATTCATGGGAATGGAAATTTGAAACAGGCTTGAAAGAATAACAGGACAGTGCTCAGAGACAGCCCTGGAGTATTCATAGGGATACCATAGTAAAAAGGGCAGAGGGTAGTTCTCTGTGCTAAAGATGCAAGTAATAAAACTACTGCATTCAACGTGCAGCAAAAACTGCAGTGAGAATGATAGTTTATGTAGTGGTTGGGATATGGAGGAGCAGTGGGAGAGATGGAGGTTGCTGACATAATGTTTTCAGGGTTTTTTGTTATCAACCATGTTTTTAGAATCACTTAATGGAGCCATGAAGAAAGTTTTTGTTAAAAGAATTACAATGATTAGGCTTTTCAGCTAGTAATTATCATGTGTCTCTGCGCTAGTCATTGGACATAATCTATTTAGAAAAGTAGTTTATTTATCAGCTTTTCTGCATGTATGCTTTACACGCTGCATCTTTTGATTGTTAAATTGCTTGTCCTAGGTATACTTAATATTCCTTTGCTTGAAGTTTGTTTAACCTGATAGTGTTGCCTTCACCCTGGTTGGCTCTATAGCTGAGCAATCCAAGGGCAGTCAACACTGTAGCTTTCCTAACTAGAGCTGGTGATATTTGTGTGGCGAATAGCAAATTCACTGAAAACTGCATTTTTTTCGTGTCACTGAAACTATTTGCTAATATGAGTTGAATTTAATAAATAGTTTCAGCTAAAAAAAAAAAAAACCGGGATTTTTTTTTTAAATGTAAACTGCTTGTTTGGACAGTTTTGAAATGAAATGTTTTGACTTTTCATTTCAAAATGGCATTTTGTTTCCAAGTTTAGATTAAAAAAAAAAAAGGGGGGTTTAAAAAAAAAACCAAAAACCAACTCCACAACCACCTGAAAATGATCCAAAATAAAACAAAAACTGACTTTTGTATGTGGTTGAAGAAAATATTTTGTTTGAACCAAAACAATTTCCCTCCCTTCTGGTGAGGAAAAAACTAATAATTCAATTTTAGGTTCAAATCAATTTTTTTTCATTTTGGCCCCCAAATTGAAAAGTCAGTTATTTGCTCAGTTCTATTCCTAACTCATTTTATTTTTAGAAAACATCTATTTAAAAGCAGATGCCCTGCTAATTGTCCTGCATGTTCTGGGTGGTGGGTTGTGTGGGGATTTTTTGTGCAAAACTGCCGTCACTACTGGAATAAAATAACTGCAACTGTGTCAACTTCATTCATTCTTACTGTTGATATGTGTATTAGGGTTTTGCTTTTTTCCTACCTTAGCAGTATAATAAGGCGTATGGTTTTGTTTATAATTGTGGATGCTTTTCTAAGGCACACAAAGGCCTTTAGATATTGAGCACCAACAATTTAAACATTATTAGTATTAATGACCTGTATCCCTCTTGGAGCACGTCAGGCAAGATCTCTCAAGTTCAGCAGTTTTGGCCCTGGTCAGTATCTGGACGGGAGACACCCTGGGAAAGGCCGGCGTTCTTCATGTAGTTGTGCTGTGATTTTAGTAAGCGATACTCGTACTCAGTTCCGAGACAGTGCCATATGATGGCTTTAGGGAGCAACATGCCATTGAAGGAGCCATCTTTAGAGGGGAAGTAAAGTTATCCATTTTTACTAGCTGTGGTCACTAAAGATTTTTTTTTTCTCTTTTTGAGAGAACGGGGTTAGCCATGACATCCCAACACATCACAGTTTGGGTAATTATGTTCTGCCTACTTAACCCCTCCTCTGCAAATTCAGTTGGATTTAATATTTTTGTGCTAAAGTGGTATACAGTGTTACTTTATATTGTCCAAGGTGAATTACAAAATTTACATGAAAATCTGTTCCTAACTCTACTTGCAGAATCCTTCTTCTAACCAAGGAGAGAGAATTCTTCACAGCCTTGAGTTTTAATTAACTTGAAGAAAATTAAGGCAAAACTTTCTGATGCTGAATACCTCCTGCAGCATGGTTTTTGTGGGTTTTTTGTTTGCTTTTAATTTAAAAGAGATTTTTTTTTAACTTCTGTACCTCAAAGTGGATCTGCTTTTTGAGACTTGATCCGTTTACTAATCAGTTGCTGCATTTGCTATGTGAACATTTTTTATATTTAAGCTCCAAGGTGTTTAAGAGAAGAGTGACCTGTGGCATTGTACTTTATTTCCTAAGGTGCAGGCATTCCGTGTTTTGGTTCTGTTTTTTTAAATCTGAATCCTTGCTATGTTACACTGAGAAATATTGTGATGAAAACGATTTAATGATCACTTATATTTTCATGCCTTCCTTATTACTGTACAGAGCCAAGACTATTAAGAACACAGTTTCTGTGAATCTAGAGCTGACTGCAGAAGAATGGAAGAAAAAATATGAGAAGGAAAAAGACAAAAACAAGAGTTTGAAGAATGTTATCCAGCATCTGGAGATGGAACTGAATAGGTGGAGAAATGGTAAGAAACGATGAAACAAAATATGTATTTATTTTTCATTCTAGATGTTTAAATCTTTCTTTGAATTGCAAAACAGTCATACAAGTTTTCAACACAGAAAAATACAAAATTTCCAAATGATGATGAACTGGTAATACACTTCCATGATAAATGATTATTCAGTCTACTAGGTCCATATATATTACAGAACCAGAAAAAATGGAACTATTGACCTGCTGTATTATTTGCCATAACTAGCAGGTTTTTTGCTCAGAGGAATACCAGCACTGCAATAGGAAGTAATAAATCAGGATTGAATTGGAGTGACAGTTGTATAAGGAAGTTTGCACAGCATCTGTCTACATTGTACTAGTGTCAGAACTATGCTAAAGACTCACTTTCATGAGTACCTAATTTCACCATGGTGTCTTTGGAGAAACTTGAAAGCCTTTGAGTTTGGGGATGGATGTGCATAGCAGCTTAATTGACGTATTGCTGTATCTTCTGCCTTTGTTTAGTTGATGTTGCTTACCACTTTGAATCTCTGTGCTAAAGCAGAATAATTCCTTTCAAGATCACCACTCTGCAAAGTTGGCCATTTTAATCGCTCCTTAGCCCTCGTCCAGACTAACCCGCGGCATCGGCGGGTTAAAATCGATTGCTCGGGGATCGATATATCGCGTCTAGTCTGGACGCGGTGTATCGATCCCCGAGCGCGCTTACATCGATTCCGGAACTCCATCAATCCGAACGGAGTTCCGGAATCGACGCGGAGAGCCGCGGACATCGATGCCGCGCCGTCCAGACTGGTGAGTACCTCGATTTTAGAAATTCGACTTCAGCTACGTTATTCTCGTAGCTGAAGTTGCGTATCTAAAATCGATTTTAATTCCTAGTCTGGACGTGGCCTTAGACTCTTTAGATCACTTTTGCTCTTAGGGGATATGTCTACATTGCAATTAAAACCCCTGGCTATCCCAGACTAGTGGACTAAGGGGCTGTGTAATTGCATTGTAGATATTCTGACTCAGACAGGAGTCAAGGTGAGAAAGTCACAGAGCTCAGTCTGCAGCTCGAGCCCATATTTCTGTATCTCAATTACATGAGCCCAGCCAGCTGGCCTGTGCCATCCGTGGGTGTCTAACTGTAATGTAGACATACCCTTTGTGACCGCAGGTGCCTTCATTGCCTTTATGGGGAACAGCAGCCTTAGCTGTCTCTGTGCTTATCTCAGTATCAGAGGTGGTCACAATCTCTTCTAAGGGTTTGAGAGAGGACAGAGATGATGTTTTTCAAAAGCTAGCTTGTCACTTTCCCAAACCAATCCAATTCAGAGTAGATAAAACAGAGGTCCCAAACTCTTCCATAGTAAGGGCCATATTTTACAGAGAAAGTCTCATGAACAATCTGCTTCCTCCTCTTCATAAGTATGTAGACTGCTTCCCTCAGATTTATGATCGCATAATGTCTGTTGCAACTACATCATTGCTTATGAGGAAAAGTAGTATTAAGGAAGTATATATTTTTAGTGTCTCTTAATGCTGTTTAGCAGTTGAGAAAATTAGGAGAAGTCCATGAACAACAATTTAGGAGTCTGTATAAGCAATATAAATTATTGCAATATGGATATTTTTTTAAAGTTTCAGGTCTCTGTTGCACATTTTAGGAACATATGTAACAGAGAACTAAAACTTAAAATATGAAAAACCAAAACAACCCCAAGCCTAAATAATCAATATTGCTTTACGTTTACGTTTATCACACTTAACAAACATCTAATTAATGGCACCTTCCACCTCACAGCAACTGGAACGGTTGATCTGACCATTAGGCTGTAACCACTTGCAGCCAAGCCTAGGAATGCCTGCCATTGTCTGGGTCATCCTAGTCTTGCCTCCACTGGTTTAGCTCATTTCCTGGTATGGTACAAATCTCCTGACTCTTTAACACTCAGGTGAAATGTTCATGCTGCTGGAAATCCATAGGTGGAAGGAAGATCCTAGTTTTCAACAAAGCTTAAAAAAAATCCTATATACAGATACTAGTAATATTGGAATTGGACATGTTGGTCATCCCTCTCATGCTCATACTTGTCTGTAATAACTTTTAGGACAAGAGCATTTTCTGCATTTGGTCAAATATTGGTATCGATTTTTTTTTTTTTTTTTTTGGTGAAGCAAGATCTGAAAACAGTCTTTTGTTTAATTTTAACCTGCAAATTTGGTGTGTTCCAATGGCTTTGCTCAAAAAAAAATGAAGGAATTTGTGATTAAATGATTTTGTCTATATTAAGCACTAAATTGAATTCATTTACTGCAAATGAACACAATTTCAGGTAACTTTTCTAGAGCATAAATGGTCATCTGATAGCTGCAATTACACAGTTGCTTGTCTAACTGCATAATGAATGGAAAATTATACTGTCTTTTATTTGTTACTACGGCCTTCAGTTAGGTACATCTGGAGTAACTGGGCTGTTGTAGTCATGAAATCGTATAGCATTTACTTGGTAAATAAATGTGAAATTTATGAACAAAAAATGTAATATTAAGATTTTTTTTCCTGTAGGAGCTCTTCTCTAATGTGGTTTTCACTGTGGTTTGTTACAAAATAATTAAACGAGCATAATAACAGTACGTATAACTATTATAAGGCATCTAGCTCCAAATTTTGTTTTTCAGTTAAACCAGTGTATATCTGGAGTAACTGCCTGAAGTTAGTGAGCTGCTTTAGATTTACACTGGTGCAGCTGAAAGCAGAAGTTGGCCTCTGGAACTGCTATCACTAATTGCACAGAGCTCTGTTCTCTTCCAGCGTATTGACCGCTTCTGGAACTACAAAGCTGCACAGCAAATTTTGGAGCGAGACCCATTATTTCAGCTGGCAAGACTGCAAGCAGTTTACAATATCTTTTCATAAGTACTAAAA
This sequence comes from Gopherus flavomarginatus, assembly GCF_025201925.1. Lineage (NCBI taxonomy): Eukaryota > Metazoa > Chordata > Testudines > Testudinidae > Gopherus > Gopherus flavomarginatus. The sequence goes on along the minus strand of NC_066626.1, from coordinate 56,208,093 downwards.
TTCACATGGGGTCACAGGAAGGCACAGTAGAGTGGATACAAACATTTATAAAGAATCTTATTAATTTCTCACCTTTATTTTTATTTTTTTAATCACTATTTTCCAGCATGGAATTCTACTTTCTGGTGCCTCTAATATAGCTGGCTATCTCCTAGGTGTAAGTTTGGCATTAGAATGAGCATCCGTTAGACTGTATTAGAGACTGTCAATCTGATTGCCTGCCCTCCTGTGACTTTCAGATGGAATTTCTGTGGAGATCAGTAAATGTGCTGTTCTGAGTAGCACAAAGAGTGGAATTGTTATTCCATTCTCTGCATAGGGTTCAGTTCATGTAGTGGGAGAGAGGGTAATTTGGTAGATAGTTTCTGTAATTGAAATTTCAACATGGATTTTATCTATTCCAACATTCTGACAAATAGTGAAATTTCGACAAATAGTTAACTGTGACTATCTTTACTTAATACTTGACTGCAGTTTTTTTCTTACTAAAAGTAAACTGTAATTATGGGGAAAACCACTTGAATGGGGTCATTACAAAAACATTTTTTATTTCAGACAAATCCCTGTGTGTTTCTGCAGCTAGTAATCGAAAGGTTAATTGTATGCAACACACAAAAAACGCTGGTAATCTGAAGTAAATGCACACCAGTGATTTGGCATGGACAGATATGAAAACCTTTGAATTTGTGGTCAGAAGATAGATCAATTACACTCATTCTGAGCATCATATGTAAAATCTTCATTGGGAGGAGGCAACTGCTTTTGATTTTGATGAAAGCAGGAGAAATCAAACCTTTCCATTTATATAAATGTTCTCTTTCCCTAGGTGTTCTTTGTGGTTGTCTTCCTTATTACAGTCAACTGACTGTAATGATAGCTTTCTTGGGCCATCTCTGGAGACTCAGGCCACTTCCGTGCAGGGAATATTTCTCCATTAATGCAGTGAAATTGCCATGGAGACAGTTTGTCTCGTGTGTTGGGTCTTGTGTAGTGTTGGGAATTTATCCTCTCCTAATATGCTTGTATGTTTGTTAAATGAAACATTCTAAATCTCCTTTCCATCCTAGAAGGACCAGTAGCATTCTAGAAAAGGGAACAAAGATGCGTGACTGCATGCAGAGTAACCAGCTCTTAAAGCAAACGTGATTTTGTTTTGTTTTGTTTTGTTTTTTTTCATGTATGCACTTTCTCAGCTCCAATTCTGTCTCACTGACCTGGCCTACAAGCAGATTAACTGCAATCAGAAATATATTAATGGCTGGCTGGCTGACCTTCTGAATAGCGTTGTTTGGTGGAAGGCTCCATAAAAGGTGACTTTCTCTCCAAATGAAGCTGTAGTAGAAACAAAGATGTGTGCACAAATCCCAAGGACAGTCAGTCAGTGCCAATTAAGTGTGCACATACCCAGGGACAGAATCTGACTTGTGTGTTCCAGTAAGAAGGATAATGTCATATAATTTTAAGATCAAAATTTTGGTGGTGGTTGTTTTTTCCACACAAAGCAACATGAATGAAAAAGTTTTTCTTTTTAATTTTCTTTTTTGGCTTTTAAAACATTTGAACTTTTTGTGTAGATGTTATTTATACATTTTGGGAACCCAAACATAACAGCACTGTTCTAGTTCCCAAGGGCAGAAAGTATCTGCTTTCATTGTTTAATATGAGTGAAATGCAAAAGCTAAATCAATAGCATAAATGGTGCAAAATAAATTAGATTTAACATTTTCAGTATTCATTGTATAAAGTGATCTCAGCAATGTAGACAAGGAATATTTTTAATGTAGGATTTCTATGTTGCTTGATTTTGTGTTGTATGTCTAATAATTTTGTAATTTTTTTAAAGCTTGAGAATTTTATTTTCTCACTAACTTTGTCTGATTACATCTGGGAAACATTGATCATTACACTCCCAGGCCCTATTCTTTCTCCCAGGGTTGAATTACCATATCTCCTTTTGTTTTGTTACATTTGCATTATTTACTTGTTTACCTAGCAGTGTTATGGATAGTGTCTGCAGAGTTGACAGTGACTGCTAGTTATTTGATCTATGGAACAACAATTTGGTAGGTTCTGCCTTAAACTGTAGATATTCTCTAGATTTAAAAAAAATCTTCGTGCAGATAGTGGAATTTAACCCTCCCAAACCCCATACAATACACACAGTATTTACCAACTAGAGGAGTGTTCCCACCAGATTATAATGAACATCAATTCAATTTTTGGCATTAACTACTTACCTGTTCCTTTTCAATGAATTGCACAGACTAGTAATTGGAATGCACATATGTTTTTGTAAAGAAAATATTCTTCAGAGAAAATTCTTCTGAAGAAAAAAGTTTAAGAACATCATATCTAGGTTTATTCTGCAACTGCATACCGATCTAAATTATTGCACTTTTGATGCCCAGAGTTACAATTTCCTGGTTCAATCTCTGTGACTGTATTGGAAGTTTGCTGTTTTCATGCAGCTGTTTGATCCTTGTATTCTAGGGTGACCAGATGTCCTGATTTTATAGGGACAGTCCTGATTTTTGGCTCTCTTTCTCATATAGGCTCCCATTACCCCCCACCCCCGTCCCGATTTTTCACATTTGCTATCCGGTCACCCTGTTGTATTCCTATAGCAATACATAGGGGTGAGAAGGAGAGGGCAACAGGAAAATAATACTTAAGCCTAATACGCTTTAAAATTAGTCTAATTTTTTTCCCCCTCTTACTTACCATAACTCCTCCTCCTGATTGCCATTGGGGGTGTGTGGCCATCCCATCCCTGAATCTGGCTGAATAGCTGTTTTTATGGTCTCTTCCTTCACGCTCCTCTGACTTGCACTAGGGACCAGTGTGACAGCTGAGTTCCTGGCCTCTTGTCTAACTCTTGTTTTCAGAAGTGCCTCTATTTCTCATGGATCTAATGACATGCTTCCTGTAACTGTTTCCTCTCTGCCACTGCAGGAGAAGCAGTGCCAGAGGATGAGCAGATCAGTGCTAAGGAGCAGAAAAATCTGGAGCCATGTGACAACACACCCATCATTGACAACATTGCACCTGTTGTTGCCAGCATCTCAACTGAGGAGAAGCAGAAATACGATGAAGAGATTACCAGTCTCTACAGACAGCTGGATGATAAGGTCTGGAAATTTGTTTCTCTGAGTCTGCTCTGTGTACGTAAACTGCTTCCCAACAGTCAATGGGTACATGTCCCTAGCTGTTTCATTATCAGTGCTGTATCCTTCCCAAACTTCAAGATGTAGTCCCTTCTATTTACTGTGTAGAATAGTCCTAGCCTCCATCTTCACAGCTTGCGAGTGATGCACATGGCTGCCTACCATCACAGTGGTGAGAGGCATCTATGAGGCTGCTTCTCCCAACAGGTGAGGGGGCTGTTGGCTTATTCCAGTTTTTTATATAGTTTTAAGAAACGTTTTCTATGCTATATACTTTTATTTAAACTAGTGTCTGTGTGTGTTCTTGGCTTGTAAGCATATCCTAAATGCCTTCAATTTTCTTTCTCAAAGTTGCTCATTTTCAGTCTATCTGTAGTGTGGAACTGTTTGAACTCCTTTAGGGATTTCTCTGTGTTGTGTATAGGAACTTTATGTTCTCATTGCTGTTACTCTTGAGTGCCTCTGTTTATGGTAAATATTGGTCCTATGGATTATTTTTTCCCCTTGTGCAGTCCCACTGTGACTATAACTGCACAGCACAGTAAATAGACTTTGACTATTCTGTTACTGGTGAATCATCCTAAAAACAGTAGGCCCGTCTGATATCTACAGCTTGATATTTAATACACACCAGCTGATATGAAAATAGAACAAGGGAGAGCCTTCCAGCCCCGTTTGATTTCTTTTTTTTTTTTTTTAACATCTAGTGAATTTTGGCACAAGAGCCATATAATTGAAACTCACTAAACCTCTACCAATCCACCATTTTACATAATTACTTGGTGAGGCGGTCACAGATTTTCTATATTTTCATTTTGAGCCCCATGAATTTTCTTTCTGGCTGGGTAGAAAGCAATCCAGGATTCAAAGTCCCACCACCAGATCTGCTGTATCCATCTATTTTACTCCACACTCTCTTCATGTATGTCTCCATACAGCTCTCATTGAAGTCTAGGCAAAGACTGAGATTAATTTGTAAGGTTCTGACCCATTTCCTCCTGAATCCCTCACCTTTTCCAGGAGATCCAGAACCCACATCAGTTATCTACCACCTCATCTCAACATTATTTAGGAGAAGGTAGGGAAGAGAGCATGAGATACAAATATTAGATTTTAATTTAACAAGTAAAATCTAAGACCATCCTTTAGGTCTTCTAATGAATACATCTTGTCTGATCTATGTCAATCTCCTAGAATGCAGGTACCTTGGGACAGGAGTCTTTTATTTGTCTTGTGCAGGTCCAATACATTATCAGTACTTCTCAAATATATGAGAGAGCAATTTATTGGGCACCTATCATTCTGAATAGTTGGGCTTGGGTGACAAAAGAAAATACTTCTGTTCGGGAGATTTTAACTATAAGCATATATGTTAGGAGTGCCAAAAGATATGAACATTTTGGCAAAAACTGAGGATTGCTTAAAAATATTCATGAACCAAAACTTCATTTTAACTCATGTATTTTATTCATCAGGATTGTCCAACACAAATGGAAAATCATGCATTAAAAAGCTGCATTGGCTCTGTGTCTGCTGATAGCTAAAAGCTGTTGGACTCAGGAGAGCACAGGGACTGCACTTGTCTCTGAGTCCTGAATGCAGTGAGAGAGAGTACTAAGGCTACTTGAACATGTGCTTTCCATTGTGCTCTTGGGACAAGGACCATGCACAGTCTGATCCCAGAAATATCAAGCAGTGTTTTAATCTTTGATTTGATTTTCAAAATACCATCTGAGCCACTTGGTGAAATTGCAGATATTCCACATAGCTTATCAAGAGGTGTAAATTCTAGTCACAAAGTACTTAACTATTTACTCTCCCCCTGTCCCTTCTAAGCCCACACAGGCTATATTATTCTTCAAAGGACTTACTATAGACGTTCTAGTCACTTGCACTTTTTTTGCGCTTTATTTCTCCAGGAAATATAGGAATGCACAATTCAATCCATTATTACACTATTATAGGGAATAATGAAGGGTGGTAATTTTCCCTAGTATAAAAACAAGGTGTTCCCATTTATAACTCACAAGAACCCACATTTTATGTTTACAGGAAATCTGAAAGACCATCTTAAGTGTTGGGAGTGAAGTGTCCTATATACTAGTTAGCTAGCCTTGCCATCAGAAATCAATCTATTGTTTAGGATGGCTGCCAGGAAAATTCAGAATTCTGATTTACTCTGATGGGGCAAAAAAGCAGCCACTTAGATGCTGAGTTGCTTTAGAGATAGACATCCCTTTTAACAAGAGTGGATGAAAGTGACTTTGTCAGCTGCCAGGATTGACCTGTCTATCTAAATCCATGCTTTTAGAGAATATATTCAGTGGAGTCAGACATCTCTGTTCTACTTCTGCATTCAACAACAATTTCTAACCCTGAGGATATTGTCTTAACTAAAAACCTGAAATGTCACTAGACTAGAACACCTAGAGTTGCAGTAGACAACAAAGATGGATAATGTTTTCTTCAAGGTCTTTGATAGGGAAGGAAAGATATAAATGTAACAAAGTGTACACATCCCATGTTTTACGATGTATTTTTTTTGATGAAGTTCAGGGCTGGCCCTAGTTCTTGTTTAATAAACCTATATCTAATCTTTTTCCTTTCAGAATAGAGCAGCAGGCATTTTTATAAAATAATATTTATATTATCACAGCTAATTTAAACTCTTGAAAGTCAAACATGACAGTAAAGCTGCTGACTGATCTTTCCCTATAAAAGCACCTCCATTTTAGGGGCACCATGACTGTCAAGATTTTGGAACTCTTTCAGTGTAAGCAGGGAGAGATGAGATATAAATATGTGTTTGGAAAAGCCCTTAACTGAAGTCTGCAATCTTAGCACTGAAGATCTTGTTGTGTTATACAATTACAAATTGAGGGTTACCAGTTTGTTTGTTTGTTTGCAGTTACTGCCTTTCCAGCGTCTTAGTCATGATCTGAGGCAAGCCTGCTTAGCACATGTTATAATTTTTATTGAGACATCTATTCACTAATGTATTTTTTTAACCATGCTGTTCTTTATCATTCTTTTTCTTTTGTCCATCCCTATTTATACTCATTTCATTTCCATCTTGGGGCATTGCTGTTGTCTAGGTTCTGCAAAAGAAAAGAAAAAAAGGTTCAAATCTAAATTACAGAAATAAATCTTTTTATTAAATTGCAGGATGATGAAATCAACCAGCAGAGCCAGTTGGCTGAGAAACTAAAACAACAAATGTTGGATCAAGATGAGGTAAAAAATCCAAAGAACCTTTGTTACAAAAGTTTTGTTTCACAAAGAGCTTTTGTTTTTTAACATTACTGTATTAGCTATGCTGCTAGATGTCATAACTGGCTAAAAATCTGTTGGATAAGACAATGGCGAGTCCTTGTGGCACCTTAGAGACTAACAAATGTATTTGGGCATAAGCTTTCGTGGGCTAGAACCCACTTCATCGGATGCATGGAGTGGAAAATACAGCAGCAGGTATAAATACATGAAAAGATGTGAGTTGCCTTATCAAGTGTGAGGTCAGTTGCCTTTTATGTGACAGATGGAAGGATTTAAACTTTAAATTTGTTAGTCTGGTCACCTTGAGATTTTCAAGTCTAAATGAGCACACATTCAAGTACACCGTATTGCTGGGCCATAATATAGAGTAGGGGTGGGCAAACTATGGCCCATAGGCTGGATCCAGCCTGCTGATCCATTTTAAGCTGGCTTGTGAGCCACACCGTGTGGCTCAGCCCCACTTCGGTCAGGGCGCAAGGTTGGGGGCTACACCACCGGCTCTTGGAAGCCACAGCATGGCCCTGCTCTGGCTCCTGTGTGCTCCAATGGCCCCCTCCGGCGCTCCGATGGGAGCTGCAGGGGAGGTGCCTGCAGATGAGGCAGCATGCAGAGCCACCTGGCCACAGCTCTGCCTAGGAGCCGGAGAAGGGACATTGCACTGCTTTCAGGAGCCACTTGAGGTAAGTGATGCTCAGAGCCTGCACCCCTGAGCCTCTTCCCATGCCCCAACCCTCCGCCCCAGCCTTGATTCCCCTCCCACCCTCCGAACCCCTCAGTCCCAGCCCAGACCACCCTCCTACACTCCAAACTCCTCATCCTCAGCTCCACCCCAGAGCCTGCACCCCAGCCCCAATTTTGTGAGCATTCATGGCCCACCATACAATTTCTGTTTCCTGATGTGGCCCTCGGGCCAAAAAGGTTGCTCCTTTCCCATCCCCCTGATATAGAGGATGGTAACTCTGGGGTTTTGAAAGTCAGAAATGCTGGTAAAACATTTTTCAGTATGTTTGTCTTGTAAAATGCAAGCCAAGGTGGACATTAGCCAATTACCTGATTTCCTTGGGAATGCTGACGCTTTAAAAATTACTACTATTGGTGAATTAGTAATGCCCAGGATTGGGAATTACTGATGGGCAGGCTGTATAGTTTAGCAGAGTGTATGTGGGAAATGGAACCAGTTTTTCTTGAGTTTTCATCCTGGCACTGCCACTGATGTGCTCTGAGACCTTAAGTGAATCAGTTAATATCTCTTTATATCAGTGTCTGTGTCAGAAAAAGGAATGTGTGTGTTTAAATGGGGATGATCCTTACCTATGTCACAGAGATGGTAAGAGGATACAGTAGTAATTGTGTGAAGATGTAAAATACTAAATCACTATTGCTGAGCTTCCAAAATGTAGTTGTGGTATTTTTTTGGAAAATTTGGAGGAGGTGAAATGTTTCATAGCGAGTTAAATTCTCTATTTTTTGCTGTGCTTTCTTTTGCAGTTTGACACACTTTTTAAAAAATATTTTAAGCTTTTCTTGGGTCAATTTCTGCTGTTAAAGCAGTGTAAATACAGAGTAACTCTGATACACCAGTGCTGCAAGTGAACTGAGATCAGTATAACAGAGCAAAATTTGCTCCTTCACCTACCTCTTTTCTTTTTTGAGAGTTCTTCCTGCTTATTCCCCATATTTCTCACATCAGTATACAGACATCTAAGATATTGATTTGATTTCCCCAATGTTCTCTCTTTTCTCACCCTTATTCCTCCTAAAATGGCCCATGCTTCACCTAGATTCTGACCCTTGTTTTTAACTTACATGTGGGCTTTTGTCTCCCGCTCCCATCAAATCTAGTTTGAAACCCTCCTCACTAGGTTAGCCATAGTGTAAAAAAAGAATTATCAGAAATCTAGATGAATGCAATGTGTCTCACCAATCCATCAGAATTCTTTGAGGGGGTCAACAAACATATGGACTAGGGTGATTCAGTGGATTTAGTGTACTTGGACTTTCAGAAAGCCTTTGACAAGGTCCCTCCCTAAAGGCTCTTAAGGAAACTAGGCAGTCATAGGATAGGAGAGAAGGTCTCTCGTGCAGGGGTGGCTCCAGGCACCAGCGCAAGCGTGTGCCTGAGGCGGCAAGCCGCGGGGGGCTGCCTTCCGTGACTTTTCTGCAGGAGGTTCTCCGGTCCTGTGTTTTCGGTGGTAAATGGGCGATGGGTACGCTGAAGGTGTGGGACAGGCGGACCTCCCTCAGAACCACCGCCGAATCCGCGTGTCCGGGGCAGACCTCCTGCAGAAACGCTGCCGAAGGCTGCCTGACTGCTGTGCTTGGGGCGTCAAAAAACATAGAGCCACCCCTGCTGTCATGGATCAGTAACTGGTTAAAATATAGGAAACAAAGGGTAGGAATAAATGGTCAGTTTTCAGAAGTGAGAGAGGTCCCCGAAGGATCTGTACTGGGACCAGTGCTTTTCAACATATTACATAAGAAAATAAGAACGGCCATACTGGGTCTGACCAATGGTCCATCTCGCCCAGTATCCTGTCTTCCCACAGTAGCCAAGGAGAGGTTCTTCAGAGGGAATGAATAGAACAGATAATCATCAAATGATCTGGAAAAAGAGGTACATGGTGTGGTAGAAAATTACTTGAGATAGTTAATCCCAAAGCTGACTGTGAAGAATTACAAAGGACTCTCACAAAACTGGGTGACTGGGTAGCAAAATGGCAGATGAAATTATGCACATTGGAAAACATAATCTCAACTACCACTCTCAAGAAAGAGGTCTTGGAGACATTGTAGAGCATTCTCTGAAAACATCTGCTCAATCTGTAGCGGCAGTCAGAAAAGCTGACCATGTTAGGAACCATTAGGAAAGGGGTAGCTGATTAGACAGAAAATATCATAATGCCTCTGTGTGAAGCCATGGTAGGCTTGAATACTGCATGTGGTTCTGGTCATCCCATCTCAAAAATAATGTGTTAGAGTTGGAAAAGGTTCAGATGGGGGCAACAAAAATGATTAGGGTATGGAACAGCATCCGTAAAGGAGAAATTAGAAAGACTGGGACTGTTCAGCTTTGAACAGCTGTATCAACCTGTGGAACTTGTTGCCAGGGGATGTTGTATGTCCAAAAAAGAATAAGATAAGTTTGTGGAGGATAGCTCCATCAATGGTTATTAATGAAGGTGTTCTGGGATGTAACCCCATATTCTGCCAGAAGCTGGGACTGGATGACAGGGAATGATCACTTGATAAATTGTCCCTGTTCTGTTCATTCACTCTGAAGCATCTGGCACCGACCACTGTCAGGAAACTGGGATAGGTGGCCCATTAGTCTGACCCGGTATGGCTATTCTTATGAGTGTCATGATTAGTGTTGCATTTCACATATTGCCGGCATTAATACTTCAAATTACATTCTACAACTTGCTGATGTATATTCTTAACTTTATAGGGTTTTAAGCCATCTACTTCTGTTTAATAAAAGAATTAGTCTTTTGTGGATCTAATGTCAGTAAGTCTAATTTAGTGTCCAAATCTCACTCATTTTCACTAGTTCCCCATTTGTATAGTTTCTGTACTCCTGGGTTATGGCATCTTTTCCTACCTTTAGTTCTTAGGCTATTTGTATCACTCTCCTTTTGGATGTTTGTTTACTGGGGAGTCTGTTGTATTCTAGCTCATCTCCTGCCTCCCTCTGGATCCTTATTTAATATTAGTTTGTTTTCAGTGGCCTCTAATCCCTGCCATGGTGACCATTTTCTTTCTTTTCTGCATTCATTCCTGCTTCACCAACTTTATTATCAAAATCCCTGAGGCTAGTGTTGTACCACTGGCTTAGAAGCTTTACTGGCTCTTCTAATGGGGATCTCAGTCTGTCACCTCTGGAGGCCAGTGCAATATTTGTGTTAGTTTGACTCTCTAAAAGAGGAAATAAAGGTTTTTGAGGCTTTGACTTCATGTCTGTAAACTTGACAAGCTTCTCACAGCTCTCATTGAAATGATCCACCTGCTGTCTACTGCTGCTTGTGATTAGTTCATTGATATATGATGCAGCGTGGCTGTTCTCCTTAATTAGCCAGAACACTTATTTCTGGCTGATTAAACTAGTAGATTCAATGCTATTATAAACCATGTTACAGATAGGACACATGCTGTTATTATACCCTTAGAATTCCTTTACCATGGGATAACTATTTCTTTCTCAGGTGAAAGTACATACACTTGAGCTACATACTGCTATATGGTATTCTCAGATGAAGTTCTGAATCTTTGCAGGAAGGCCGTGCCTAAACTTTATTAGAACATGAGGGATAGAACTCATGTACTAAATTAAGCTTAATTGCTAGATAAATTGTTCTGGTCTGCTTTCTTTGTATGTTTGTGTTTAATAAATTGACCTTTCACAGTGTTCCAGCCATCCTAAGATTTTAGTCACTCTTCCTTTGGATGGATGGCCAATAACTTGTTCACTCCTATATATTCTGATTCGTTTTCTTTGGCCTCTGTAGTCAATACGCTGCTTCTAATAGCCCCCAGTGAAGCTTACATCTCAAAGTTGTGAAACATGGGGAATAGAACTCCAGAAACACAGATCTGTACCCCTTAAGATAGAGAACTCCTCCTTGCACCTATCTGTCAGTATTAATGGTTATCTCTTCTTTGTGAATCAGTTGGTAGAGAATGAGATAACTAAGCTCTTGAAGTCTTGATTTCCCCCCCACCCCCTTCCCCTGTGATCAAGTAAAAGGTAGTGTTCCCACTTACACATTAGGTAGTGTATTGCACCAATAGATTTGTGGTATTGTGAAACCACAGTGGTAAGCACATCAAAATAATTTTAAATAAATCATAAGGAGTAGTCCATGTCAGTTTAGTGGAGAAATACTTTTAAAGTGTGTGTTTATTATTGTTTAAATCATCTTCTATCCCTGGGTCCTGATAAATTAACTAACGCTTCACTTTGAGGATACAGTATTACCATCTGGATGCATTTCCCTACTGGTGAATCATCTCTTCCACACTTTTGGAGCAGGGGCATGTGTCCTGAAACTAACTGGCTTACTTTCTATTTTCCAGCTTTCCTCTGAGACAACTCTAGATGCTGAATATATAGAAAGAAAAGGTGAAGAGATACTGTCTCAGTTCTGGTTTTGTATCTAGAGCTGAACTTCCTCAAGGCTTGGGGGTGAAGAGGTAGTGCACAGTGGTAGTTCAGGCTGACAACCACATGCTTACCTAACTTTTTATTACCCCTATAAAGTGTGGCAGTAGAAAGAAGAGCTTACCACACCATCTTTCAGAGCTCCATGTTTTTTCTTCATTGTTTTAACGGTCCACTGCCATGGCATGTTCATTATCCTTCTGGCTATACCGAACAGGATTTAATTCCTCAGCCCCCACCACGACTACTAATTTGGCACTAAGGGCTGTGAGTAGCTTAGGAGAACTACATTTACAGCACTTCAAGCTCCATCCAACCCAAAAAGTGAGACCCTTAAAAACAAAAGCATCTCCTGAATTAATGTCCAGGATGTTGCCATTAGGATGACCCCGATCAATAACCCCTTCTTTTAATTGATGCATTAAATTTGTAGTCTTTATTTGGTGCTGCTTTTTGCCTTATTTTATTGTTTTAAAAAACGATTTTTCAACTTGGTGACTTTCCAAAAGTGTATTATTAGCAGTAAATATTTTGAGATACTTTTCAGTTTTCTCTTTTATTTTAACACTGTTCTCCTACAGGTAACTTTACTTGAGAGGTTTTCCAGTTCAGAGTGTGTGCAATCTGAATTCTGAAGAATTTTCCATGGTTTAATTTTTTTTATTAAGATGAAATAGGAGATGAGAGTAGAATATGAAATTGACCTCTGCATAATCTTCACCATCCTATAAACTTACCTACGTCCTTTCTTATTTGAGAATGAAATGGATTAGATGGGTATAACAGGAAGGTTGGAGACAGCCATCAGTCTGTGCTAAACCTGTGTTCTTTTTATTAATCAACAGTTTGTGCATAAAAATGCTTATTTTAAGGTGATCTCTGCAAATAATTTTTTAATTTTTTAATTTTTTAAAAGAAGTCTGTCTATAGTTTCTTTTAACCTGTGTTAAAATGATTATCACAGTTTTTCCTGTTAAAATATTCCTTATAACAAAATGCCACAAGACACCCCAAGCTGCTTTAGACAGCTTATTATGTGGTTCACTTCAAAGTTGTGACACTTTGGCTTGAAATCTTTTTCATTTTGGTTCTTAGCTTGGACAGCATTGAATTCAGAGTAGAAAAAGCATTTGAAGCTATGAAATTGCTCAAAATAAGTTTTTGTTTCTGTCTGAAGCTTGTGGCATAATAGGATTTGATTAAGCTTTCTTTTCCATGAGGTCCAGAGGTTTTTTGCTTAGTTTCTTCAAAGATGTATTTGCACATTCCACCTGCTGCTTATATTGTTTCTGATGGAGTGGCAAGGTCTCTTGTCTCCTGTAGTCAATGTTGTAAATCTTTTGAGCTAGTTCTTGGGGGAACAGCGACCTACTTGTGATCTCTGCCATCTATTTCCAGCTTTTGGCTTCCACTAGAAGAGATTATGAGAAGATCCAGGAGGAACTGACTCGTCTGCAGATTGAAAATGAAGCTGCAAAAGATGAGGTGAAAGAGGTTCTTCAGGCCCTGGAGGAATTAGCTGTCAATTATGACCAGAAATCACAAGAAGTGGAGGACAAGACCCGAGCCAATGAACAGCTGGCTGATGAACTGTCACAGAAAACAGTAGGAGCATTGCTGGTTATTCTGCTATCTGATGTCTGCTTTTTGCATGCAGTTTATCATTGTCAAAAAGACTGATTTTTAGGGAGATGTAAAAGTTTTGGGGAATCCCAGATACCCACTAGTCTGCACCAATTTATAAATCTTTTATTAATATTCTAGTCAAGTGTATTACCTATCTTGAAGAATAAAATTGTGGAAGACTCTGATACTACTGTGTGGTAATTGTTGGCAAATACTTGCATACAACACTCAAAATATAATGGTAATTTGTAGGAGCAAAGCACAGTAGTAATGTTCTTTCTAATGAGTAGACTTTCTTCTCAGCAGCTGTTAGCTTTATCCTTTCTTTGTTCTTCCAATACTCTGGTATGTAGGTCTACTTTGTCACTACAGTGTCTCAGCCTCACTCACTAAGGGTACATCTAAGCTTCACGCTGGCAGTGTAAATTCCAGCTCAAGGAGACATACCCACACTAGCTCTGATTGAGGTACCTACTCTTTAAGAATATAGTCAGTGTTGGGAGTGGTGGGATGGGCTAGCTGCCCGAGTACAATCCTATCCAAGATGCTAGGCATGTACTCAGGGCAGCTAACCCCTCCTACCATTCATATTGCTACAGCTACACTCTATTTTTAGGGCTCTAGCTTGATTGGAGCTAGGATGGGTATGTTGCTTCAAGCTGAAATTTATCCAGTTAGAAGTGTAGGTCTACCCTAAAACTGCCAGGTTGGTGAAAATCTCCCTCCTTCACCCCTATCCCTTCAAGGAGTTTGGAATAATCTGCATCTTGACAAGCCCCACCAGAATGTAACATAAATATTTCTTTTCCCTGACTTCTCCGGCTGCAGTAGAGAAAACTTCGCATTGGGGATGAAGTAAGAGTGCCAATATTTACAAGAATATTTTGTATTCACTCATTTCTTCTTCTCTTCTCTGATGATATACACCTTAGCTTCTTGGATGTGATCAAACTATATCACCTACTATATCCAAGTCTACAAGAGCTTCAAATCTAGATTTGGTTTAAATACCCAAAGGATTAGGCAGGATAGACTCTGGAGCATGTGTGAGTCATGCCTATTTGGGTCATTGTCAGGTTCTGATTTCCATTATTTTGTAACTGATTCCAACAATATTGATTTCATGTTGGTAATGTTTTTAACATTATATTAGCAATTTTCATTTTCCTGTGCTATTTGCTAAAAGGCATACTGACTGTCTGCTGAGGACATTGGTGATAAGGACAGGTAGTTAGATAGAAGGCATTACTGTACAAACACTAGAAAGGTGCAGATGTTGGTGTGTTTAATATGTAACTTGGATGTCAGACTCTAAGTGAATTCTGCAAAAAGATGAATAAAATAAATAATCCTGTATCCTGAAAGCCATAATTGACCAGTCTCTACCCATGGAATGGCACTGAAACAAGGGAAAATGAAATGTGGGGTCACAATTATACCTCTATCAAAGGGGAGACATAAAGACAATCTTTTAAATGTAGAAATAGGAAAACTGACCTGTATGGGTTTGTTCTGTTCAGAGTATGAACTGTCAGTTTTCTGAACTATAGTTGCTGTTCTATATAAAGGGAATCATTGGACAGGTTTGTAATCTCATCTCTTAAATCTTTTCCAGACAACTTTAACGGCCACCCAACGAGAGCTGGGTCAGTTGCAGGAACTCAGTAATCATCAGAAAAAGAGAGCTACAGAGATCCTGAACTTACTGCTTAAAGATCTGGGAGAGATTGGAGGAATCATTGGTACCAATGATGTTAAAACGGTAAACCAGATCTTATATTGCTTTTTTCAAAAGACTATAAAGATGTAGTTCTGAGGATGGGTGGTATGGGTATTTATAGCCCCAACCTTTCACCTCTGTAGTCTGCTATTTAAATCCTCCTTGGATCACAAATTAAAATCATTTGTTTTGGTCTTAGTGGATGTTTTTCTAGGCCATAAAACCACCACGCAGCTTACACAATCTATTGTGATGGGCGCGCTCTGTTCTTGAGAAGTCAAGGATTTATATTAGCACCCGTTCAGCAGATCAGGACGGAGTCATGTGAGGAGAAATGTTTGTGGCTTATCATTTAAACACTGGCTGAATTTAGAAATTTCACAAATTTTCAGAGAAATCAAAGTATTGGTGACAAACTCAAGTATGTCAGTATCCAGCATTGGTGAATTTTTCTGATTACTCCGTAAATGTCAGCATTGCTATAGCATACGCCTGACTATAGCCAATGTAGGAGAGGAAACTTATTGATGGTTTCTTCTTCTGTGGAATAACAAAGTGGAAAATAAGCGAATGCTATTGACAAAGTACAACCCTGGGAGTGGAAGTGTTTCTGGAGATACCTGAAATCTTGTGCCACTCACTGCTTTACAATTTGCATGCTGACTGGCTCCTCTGAATACAGAGAGCTGGCCAAGTTCTTCAAGGTTCTCACTTCTCCCACTGTAGATAAAGGAAATTTCAACAACTGGAAATGGTATTTTAATGGCCGCTGGCTAAAACTGTGCATCTGGTAACTAAACAGACTATTCACTGTAGGTGATATACAAATTCTCTTTATGCTGTTGACCATGTCACTTTTTTCTTTTGAAACTAAATGTTACGTCTAGTTGCTAGACCATTCCGGCAAGTTTGCATGAGACAAATCTATTTCCAGGTAGTATTTCATGTTGTCTATTTAGTGTACTAACTTTCTCCTTTTTGCTTCACTTGGAATATTGGAGCTGGCATCTTACTTTTTAAACTCTTTCCCCATACTTCAAGGATAAAAACAAATATGTGTCGTTGGATACCTTGTCCATGACATACCCGTTGGACCTGATCCTGAGAGGAGTTGTGCACCTGCCTCTCTCTCACTGAAGTCAATGGGATTTGCAAGTGCTCAGTTCCTCTCTGATTACAAAGAACATGATCTTTGTCTGTCTGGCAATGTGTTTCTTGTGATATGTCCTGCATCATTATTTCCTGGAGTATGAACTGTTCATTTAAGAGTTGCTAGAAGGCCTATTTGGGTACGGGAGGGAAAGGAAATCCATGCTTGCTGAGGAATTCCTTGCTCAATGGCTAAGAGAAAATTGGGCTCCTGGAATTCTGCTTTATCATGGGATTCCACAGGTTCTGAATGTTCCTTCGTGTATTAGTGGATATTAAAGTATTTAATAATTCTGGAAATTTAGCAGCTGCAATCTCAAAATAAGCAAAATAAACTGTCATGCCATTTCAGTTTTTGACTGATACAAATAGCCAGTAAATCTAGGGTTGATATAAGATTACAGGCAGCTCTGTCCAAATTAATGTGATCTGATCTAGAAGTTCTTTTTAACCATTTTTTCCTAGTAGCACAAGAGTGAATCTTGCATAAGATGTTACAGCGACCCCTGGTGGCCATGTAATTGTATGTGAAATTATGTTAAAGGGTACAGTATTTGAAAATAGATGCTTACTATCTAGTGGAGGCCTTGTTCTAATTAAGAAGCCAGGGCTTTACAGGATAGTTTTCAGTGTAAACAAGTAATAATGGAGGGTGCTTTATAATGTCACTTTAAAAAGGGAGGTTCATGGCCTTTCCAGCAGCATCGGAAAGCTCTTCTGCAATGTGTCACTGCAATTAGGGCAAGGGTTCTAAATTATTCCAACTTTTAATGTTGAATCATTGGATCAGTGGTTATAACCTGAGCAGGAAGACTTAACTTCTGGCCTTTGTCTGACTTTTTTATCCAGGAAGTTTCTGAGAGGTTGAGTGATACAACGTCTTGGAATGTAAATGGGAAAAAATCCAAGCTGGTATACCCAGGACTTGTGAATTGTGCTGTGTATTACTGAGATCTCCTAGCTCTAGACAACTGGTTCACTAGTAGAAAGTTTTCTGCGTTGGCTATTTTCTTTTATAAGCCTGCATTAAGCAACGCACTCTTTCTGTTTTTAGTTAGCAGATGTGAACGGGGTAATCGAGGAGGAGTTCACCATGGCGCGGCTGTATATCAGTAAGATGAAATCTGAGGTGAAATCTCTGGTGAACCGCAGCAAGCAGCTGGAGAGTGCCCAGATAGACTCCAACAGGAAGATGAATGCCAGTGAGAGGGAACTTGCAGCCTGCCAGCTCCTCATCTCACAAGTATGCCTCTTTCCTCTTCCTCCTCCTCCCTTTGGCAGAAGTCTCACTGATTTACCCTCTTCTTCCTTGAAATCTCCTGCCTCCACCCCCAGCCTTCTTAAATATGCTACTTCTCAATGATGAGATCACGCCTGCTTGGCTGTAGATTTCTATCTCCCTCATACTGTAAAGTACAGCTTATCCCATACATGCTGAAGAAACAACTTTATTTCTGCAACTCTATACCTTTAACACTCTGCCTTTAACTTAAAAAATGACATGCAAATTAACAAAATTAATATCCAGTTCATTTGTAAAACATTCTGGGAGAGGCATTAGCAGATATACAGTATAGTATATGAAATGATACTGTTAAAACTATGGAGAATGGTAGCATATAATTCTGAGCAGCAGGGTTTCCTGGTGGCTATTGTGTGACCAGAAAAAGAGCTTGGAGGATTCCCCTCTGGGTCAGACTTTTTGTGATACTAAAGGGAAAAAAGGAAAAGAAATGTGCTACTGCCAATATGATGGGGTTTTGTTGATTCCACATGGTCATCACATCTCTGATTGTGGGGAGTCCACTACATGTAATTTGCTGGCACTTAGTGTGAAAAAAATGGAGTTTATCATTAAAATATAAGTATGAACAGGCCCAGTTTTGCAGTTTCTGTGGCTCTCCATGCCATTGAACTTGCTATAGATCTTGGTATGGAAAGGCAGAAGTTGTAGCATGCTTCTAAATGTTCTAGGAAGACACTAGACCAATTTGTGGCTGGATAGATCATTTGTTCAGAAATGTGAAATGAACCATGCATGGGAATGATCTTATCCCAGGGCTTTTTTAAATCAATAAAATTGTATATGGAGTCTGGTAATACTTAACAGTTACATAGCACTTGTTCAACATGTTCAAAGCACTTAACAAATGTTACCTAAGTATTCCGCTCCACACCCCTGTAAAGGTAGAGAATCTGAGGCAAAAAGGTTAAGTGACTTGCCAGAGACCATTGAATGAGACAGAATCAGAAGTGGGAGTGGAACTCACTACTGTGCTGAGATTGATGGTCCACACCTCTCTTCTGGTGTTTGAGTGCTTTTAGTGCTGTGTGGAAACCAACCAGATTAATGTTTTCAACCATGAGAACTTTTTTTCTTGTCATTCTGGGAGCCCTGTGAATAAGACCATGATGAGGCTGCCTCTGTATTTAAGCCTAGGAGGAAACTTAGCAGCAGTTAATAGAGGTTTGGATTTTTTAATTGAGCCCTTAAAATTGAGTGTATCTGCCATGTGCTGCTCTAATTCCACACTTCGGGGAATGAGCATTCCAAATGCTTCTTGTCAAACTTAGAAATCTAGCAGACTGTCACTATGATAGATGTGGAATTTGACATGTACTTTTAATTGAGAACTCAGTCCTGAGAGGTACTGAAGTCATTCAACTTCCATTAAGGTTAGGAGGTACTTGGCACCTTTGAAGCTTTTGCCCTTAATGCGGAAATATAATATGAACTGAAAAATCTAGACCTTTTCTCCATGCTGAGGCAGGTCTTCTTAAAATGAAATGATCTCATCAGTAGAACTGTAATAGCTCCCACACAGGCCCCTCTTAACTCAGAAATTAGGAATAGAATTTATTTCAAAATAAAATATATTTTGTTCTTTTTACATTTGAAATGTGTCAGCTGCTATTTTTATTAATTAAAGTGACCTTTCTTGTTAAAAAATAGGAGCAAATGATCAGTGATGCTATTGACCAACACAACTGGCTTCCTAGTAGTACAGTTCGAGATGCCCAGGAAGCTACTCAATTATGTATTCCATCCTAATGTTCAGTGAATTTGACTTTAAAATATTGCTGCTGGTTGATAACAAGCTGGTCCTGCATTCCATATGGCATTGTGGAAATACCTGTCATGCTGCATAGTGTTAACCGCAGGCCACAAAGAGTTAAGATTGCGTTGGTGTTACATCTATGGTAGATCCTGTACAGCACGTCCTCCTAGTAGGTAGCTCTGGATGCAGAGAGCTTTCACACATTCCTAATCTTTATAGGAAGAGAGTACCTGCATTTCTAAATTACAAGCTTTACCATTTATATCTACTTACTGTTCACATTTTTTAAAGCATGAAGCAAAGATTAAGTCCCTTACAGACTACATGCAAAATATGGAACAGAAGAGAAGGCACTTAGAAGAGTCACAAGACTCGCTTAATGAAGAACTGGCCAAGTTGCGTGCTCAAGGTACTGTACTTAAAACAGGGTAATTAATTGTGGGGAGGCCTCTAGTCCATAGACTTTTTACCTCTGCATGCTAGAAAATTGAGTATTGTCCAGCTGGCACATTGACAACTCTTCTGAGGATCTTGTATTTTGTTGAAGCTTTCCTTGCAAATAATGGTTTTCCCTGCCCACGTGTCATTCATTCCGCCCGTTACTAGAAGGATGACATGGCTGAGCCAGATTGGATAGTCGGGATTTTAATTCACTTGCCTAATCCCAGGCATTGCTCAGGGTCTCTCTGGAGCAAAAGCAAACTCTGAAGAGGCTGCATGGATGTAGCTAATGGGAAACCTGAATGTGCAAACTTGACAACAAATGATTTCCCCCATCCTCCTAATAAATTGTCCTGCACGCTTAGTATCCAGTCATAGAACAGTACAGCTGAGTCAATATCACACAGTTCAGGGACTTGCAGTACACACTGTGCTTGTTATGAAATTCAAAGTTAAGCCACAGCAGCCTAGTTCATGCAGTTGAAGCCGCATCAGGCCCTTCTGGTATTGTAATATTCTTCGAGTCCAGTCTAACTGGAATAATTCCCCTAGTTGCTGACCCGTACAAGCCCTGTGAGTTGCCTGCTCTACAACTGGGGAGACTGCTCCCTGTTTGATCCTGGCTGAAATGCTCCTTTCCTAGCTGCTACGTTACATCCTGAAAATACATGGACTTCATTTTATGGATTGCAAATCAGGTTTTTGTGACAACATATGAAAAATTTATTGAAAGAGCAATTCTCTCTAGTGTCCTTAAGCCTCTGTAGCACACACTGCCACAGTGGGTCCTGATTTCCACCGTACACCTGCCAACCAGAACATCACCCCATATTCCTTGTTGAGGGTCCCTTCAGATTCCAGGAGCAGCAGGGTGTGTCAGAGAATTCATTATTTAACAGTCTGGCAAGTCGTGTTTTGGCTCCACCTGCAGGCTTCCCCATCTAGTCCTAGGGGTAGGTGTGGCATCAGATGCTTTGGATCCTCTGAAAAGGTAGAAGAAAAGGATGGAAGTCAGCAGGGCCGAAGGACAGTGGGAAGGGTCACAAGTAGACACGAGGATGCTGGGAATGGGGAGGAGTTGTAGGTATATGGGGGGTATGACCCGGTGACAAGTGGAGAAGGTGATGGATGGGTTATCCATGTGTCACTTCAGATAGAACCCTGCATAGCCATATGTGAGTCTTTCTCAACAAATGACTGTTAGTGTGCCCATTTATTTTGTTACCATTAAAAATGTATCGGAGATGGGTAATATGCGATATTCTTGAAGTGAGAGCTGAAGTTCTGTGTCTGCTTCTGGAAAGAAAAAGGTGGTTGTAGTGATTTTTTTTCAATGGTTTCAGGTTCAGTGTGTTGAGTAAGTCTTTGGTTAATTCTTAACTTTTTTTTTTTTTTTTTTTTTTTAACTCTTAACAGAAAAAATGCATGAAGTCAGCTTCCAGGATAAAGAGAAGGAGCATCTGACCCTGCTTCAGGATGCAGAGGAAATGAAGGTAGCATTGCAGGCCACAATTATAGATTTTCTCACCAAGAACACTTGTCAAATCAACAATTAGGTCTGAATTCTGCTTTCAAATGCACATGTGATGCCCAATAATTTTTAATAAACTTTTATAATCTGTCAGAGCCATAAACGTCCACTGGGAAACCTACATGCCACGTAGGAGTGACTCCCAATTTGAAAGGGAAGAGCTTGAAAATGTTGATAAAATAAAGCTGTCGGGGGGAAAAGGCACATTGTAGCCAAAATATTGGAGCCGCATGGTTTGGAAGTTGAGCTAACTTGGAAAGATGAAAAGATTCAGTTGAAAGATTTGTACAAATTTAATCAAAAAGATTTTAGTAAAACCACTTCTCCATTTGAACCCAGGAGAGAAATTCAGTGTCTAAGATAGCACTCGTAATTGGAAATGGTTTCCTTACCTACACACACAAAAATCAGCCTGATTCACCATTGCATTACTTCAGTTTTATACCAGTAGAAATCTAGTGAAGTAAATTAGTTAAGTGGTGAATCAGGCCTTGTGGATCAATGTGATTTTTATACTGGAATTTAATAAGGAAAGGCCAGATCATATTTAAACAATTGCCCAATCATCTGGAAAGAACTCCTCCTAAATATGACCTAATGAATTATAAAGCAACAACACGTATTTATCCTTCCTGTTTACAAGTAGAATGCAAGGAGGAAATATTAAGCAATAATGTAGAGAACTGCTATGTTTTTTTTAATGAGGATTACAGTTTGTGTGGAGGGAGAGGAATTCTGTATTTAACAGGGATAGTAACTGGACTTCAAAAATTTGACCTCGGATTCAAAAACCTAAATTAATGATTAAATAGCCATGCAGAATTATTCCATGTCAAGTGTGAGGGAAGAAAGTCTTATGTAACATTTAAGTCAAAAAGAGAGAGAATAAAAATGTAGCTTTCCCAAGTACTTGAAATATCTCTAGCTCTAGGAGTTCGGCAGTAGTGTCACGGGTAAGCTGCTTCCCCCTCCAAAATTCCCCCTTTAGGTGTTCTTGATTTGCACAACTAAATCAGTAAAAAAAAAATTTCCTGGTAAACGGATGGGTACAATGGCATAGAAGATGGCAGGAGCAGCTGTAATTCTTGGGGGATGCATAGTAACACACACCTGCCATCTTCCTGTACATGTTCCTTGCAAAGCCACAGAAATAGAAATCAGGGCTTTCCCACATAAGACATATACGTAGTCATGAATCTAGCACTTGGTGCAATAGATGGTACCGCACTTTCTGTATAAATCAGTATATTGAGTAAGGTTCTGATGTGATTTGGTTTTTAAATCTAAAACTAAATGTTTGACTCAGCTCGTATGTACGGAAAAGAAAGGATTAGGCATTAGCAAAAGCAGATAACTATTGAAATACACCGTTTCTGTTTTTCAAACTGCAGAAAGCGCTGGAGCAGCAGATGGAGAGTCACAGGGAAGCCCACCAGAAACAGCTGTCTAGGCTACGAGATGAGATTGAAGAGAAGCAGAAAATCATTGATGAAATCAGAGAGTATGCTTGCTCATTGTTTCCCTGTCATTTAGCTCTTTTCTGGACTGTTCTAATGACATTGTAAGATTGTTCTTCCATCCATACCTATGTATCTCAGAGCTCTACTAACCCTAGCTGGCCTTAGAAACCAGCATGTACAGGTACTCTATATAACTATTCTGTACTGATTTGAAGATAAAGGGACAGAAAAGTATAGAATATTATGGATTAAACTGTCCTTTTCCTTATTGTGTATCTACTTCAATAAAAAGAATTGTGGAGGGGAGGAAGAAAGACAGAATAATGTTATGCCTAAAGGCTTATAGATAATATAAATACTAGATGAGAAAAAATTAGAAAAATAAAGACTCTGAACACCTGTCATGGTGACTGGTCCTGCCGCAGCCTTTCTGGTTCTTCAGACAACTAGCCAGTAAACTCCACCTGCTTCCTGTTCCAGCACTATGGGTGTTTTTAATTGGCATCACCAGTTTCAGTATATATCAGTTAATGAGGTACCCCGAAAACGTACTGAAGCCAAGTCTGTACTTCTAGTGCATGATTCTGCACTGGAATTCTTTCTCAATAGAATTATGATGTAAAGTACAATATGGGGCACTGTGCTCCTTACTGCTATACCGTGGGTTCTGTAAACAGTTAATTAAATCTGTCTCATGCCAATGTAATGCTTATTTTCCACCGCATTTATAAAATGGATAAGGCATGATAACTGAAAAATGAGAAATGGTGAAAACAGGATAGTTTTGGAAGTACAGGTTGTGCCCTTGAGATATAAAAAGAGTATGTAGGGGAAGGGGACAAGAGATGTTTGTGTGTTTTGTTTCCCAAAAATATTTTAATGAACGCTGCTATTCCAGTTAATGATCCTTCATGGTTAGTATAAATACTAGAATCTCTCGGTGGAACTGCAGGTTCATTCCCTGTGGGTAACTCTGTTCTGAAGGTGAAGGTTTCTCGAAGTGTTTTACCTGCAATAGTCTATATCAAGCTGGATAGGTTTCTCCCCTTCTCATTTCAGTATGAACCAGAAGCTGCAATTGGAACAAGAAAAATTGAGCTCTGATTATGATAAATTGAAAATAGAGGATCAGGAAAGAGAAATGAAACTGGAAAAGCTAATGTAAGTTTGCAGTCTCCTTCTCTGATCTCTTTAAGCTTTGTTTCTTGTATATTGTCATACTTATGGACTAGCTGCACCTCTGATCCCTTTCTGATCTCTTTGAGTGCACCTGCTCAGGTGATAGGCCTTATCTGTCTTCGGGTGAAATCATGCAATTCTTCCATTCTGAGATTGTTACCCTTTGTATACCAGCCACTTAGAGGGGAAGGATGGTATAGTGGTTAGTACACCAACCTAGGACTTGGGGGGGCATGAGTTCAGATCACTGTTCTGCCAACAGACTTCTTGTGTGACCTTGGACAAGTCACTTTGCCTGTGTTGCCTCATTTGCCCATCTGTAAAATGTGAATAATAGCACTTGCCTTCTTGCCAGGGGCGTTGTGAAGATAAATACACCAAAGATTGAAGTGTTTGGATATTATGGGAATGGAGAACGCCATATAGGTACCACAAAAGATGGAATATTACTCAGCAGATCCAGCTGGTTTTCAGGCACCTGTTTCTTTCTTACAGGGACAAGTGACATAGTGACCAACAGCCTTCTTAAAACAAAGCATTTTTATTTAACAACTGGATCAAAGCATTAGAGAAAAGTGGATTTTAAATAAACAGCATGTAAACATGTCTGTCTTACCTAAAGTATTACCATCCCATAATGGCAACCAAGGCAGGCCTAGCTTCCTCAGACACTGGCACAGTCTGTGTGTGTCTGTCTGGTTCCCCCTTTATATCCTCAAGAGAGTCCTTTTTAACCCTACAAGGATTCTTTGTTTTCCAGGAGGCTACTTCAAGTCTTGGCCAGCTTTGAACCGTCCTGGTCAGATCAGTTCTGTAGGTTGTCCAGGACTATGCCAGAGTCACCAGAGATAATATTTATGGTGTGGTCCCTTGACAACTCTTAAGTGGAAGCTGACCATCTTGAGCAATGTCTTCCTGCCTGCCTGACTCATCCCAGATTGTCTCCTAGTGAGAAGCATTTACACCAGAATACTCATACAGAAGACACCATCCCAATAACCAGGCTAACCTACAAATTACAGGGCACACCACATTGGTTATGTCTTGCTTTTCTGTTGTTTTAGTATGTGTCAAAATAAGCTTTTCAGAGCTCTAGTTTTGTTACCATGTGCAAGGAGATAAACTGAAAATGTCTTGCTCATTGCAAGATTGCAGATTGGCTTATTGTACTGTAAAAACAAACAATCCACCACTAAAAAAACCGCCTAATTGCTTATTTGGGCTTTTTCTCAGACTTTTCTGAAAATATAGAAGATTAAATTTTCAAATACAGTTACAAGAGATGCATGTCAAAATGGAGATGGTGGCCCAGTCATTACTGCTGAAAAGCCTGCACATATGTGTGCAGTTGGGTAATTGCACGTACAGTTTACTCAGATGTGCGAGTGTGTGCACACCTGTTCTATCCAAATCTGAAAACTTTGAGTGATGCTATTCTGTTTCATGTTGTTTTATTTTCATGATTTCAGTATGTTGTTTGGCTTACATAATAGTCTCTCTTTTTAGACTGCTTAATGATAAAAGGGAACAAGCAAGAGAAGATCTTAAAGGGCTGGAGGAAACTGTGGTATGTTATAACTAAAACATCAGCTTTTTTGCAAGGGTTTAGGGTTTTGCAAGTGATTTGTTGCCAGCCTTTTTGTGTGTGCTTGTTGCCTACAATGTTTTTGCAAGAAAATGACCAGCTTAGGTGAGAAATAAGTTTTTTAAAAAAGTAGTATATTTCCATACTGTCCTTCTGTCTTGAACTTGATTTGAATACGTTTAGGATCTGACCCAACCCACTTTTGCCCATATCTAGGTTACACCTTATTTCTAAATTTCCTAAAGCTATTTTACTGATCGGTTTATTTATCATCCTACGTATAGTCATCTCAATGGCTCATTCTACAAGTTTTTCAATATTCGATATTTATGATTTAATGTCATAACCAATGTATTAAATTAATACATTTAAATTGTGTTTCTCAGAGATGTTAGTACTTTATCACTGCGCAATCAGTATAATCCTGTATAAAATACATTATGCTCTGCAGTCAGTACTGAAAGAACACTTCTTTTGAAGAACTAGTTCTGTCTTCAGATCAATATTGTGAAATCTTCTTGTGAAAAACTTTGACTTTGTGCAATATACAAAATTTTTGGAAGAGGTAAAAAGGTTGGTTGAAACAACAGTGGTTTTCTTCTTGATTACAATACGAGTGGATTAATTGTCCCACTCTACTTGGCACTGGTGAGGCGTTAGGTGGAGGACTGTGTCAAGTTTTTGGGTGCCTTACTTTAAGAAGATATGGACAAATTGTAGAGAGTCACAGGGAGAGCTGCAAAAATAATAAAAGGATTTAGAAAAGCTGATGTATGTGGAAACGTTAAAAAATCTGGGTATGTTTAGTCTTAAGAACAGAAGACTGATGGTGACCTGATAAGTCTTCAGATATGTTAAGGACTGTTATAAAGGGGAAAATGATCAATTGTGCTCCATGTCCTCTCAAAATAGGATAAGTAGTAATGTGCTTAATCTGCAACAAGGAAAATTTAGGTGTTGTATTAGGAAAAACTTTCTAACTATAAGGATAGTTAAGCTCTTGAATAGGCTTCCAGGGGAGGTTGTGGAATCCATATCACTGGAGTTTTTTAAGAACAGATTGGACAAACATCTGTCAGGGATGGTCTAGGTATATTTGCCCTGCCTCAGTACATGGGGCTCCTGAGGTCCCTTCCTGCCCTACATTTGTATTAGCCTATGAAGGAGGAGTAGATTGTATGGTAGGTTAACATGCTAACTTTTTCCTTCTGAAAACTGACTCTGAAGGGAAAATAAATCTGGTGTTGTTTCTCATAATCCCAGGTGGACATTGGTGTGTGCCCCAAACTACCACACAATAGGCAGTTTTTTCTCCTCAACTTTGGAATATCAGAGGTAGTTCAGGAAAGATGTGTGTATTCAGAGCTGTATGGTGAAACTTGTTCAGCCCTTGCCAACAATTTGGCTCTAGCCAGTTTTGTTTTTCCTTTACCTTCTTGAGCAAAACATTCAAACGTTATCTTTTAAAGTTTTTACAGAACTTCGTTTTTTAGTAATTCTTCCAGTTACTGTATAAGTTGTTGATTAACTGTATGCAAAATATTATATTTTAAATTCAAGAAGCATAATTGCTTACATATTTTGTTAGTTTATTTTTTTGTCAGATTATTTTATTTTGAAGCTGAACTTTAGGCACCCAGATTTCATATATCAAATATATGTATTTGATATAAACATTTCCTGATTTTAGAAAAAGTCTTTAACTACCCTCCTGATTTCAGATGAGTTCTCTTGCAGCTCATTCTGCTCATGAATTGTAAGAATAACCTGTGATGATATTGTCCTATTCAATGAGTAAGTGATATAATTGGAGCTCAGTTTTAAGCAATAGGACATGGATATTTTGCACCAATTATATCAGATGGTGTTTTTGTTTAAAATCAAGCAACTTCTTAAACTGTTGTACGCTCATGCACTCTTTTGTCCATTCCCATGGCATCTCAGAGGGTGTTGCTGCAGCTATATTAAAATATTAGCAATGATCAAAGTTTCAGTCGTTAATTACTGCAGCAGGAGGAAAAATCAAGTAAAACAAATTACATGCAACATGTGCCATTTTAGTCGAAGATTGTGGCTTTCTCATGTGCACAAAGAAGTAAGGGAGTGTAAACCCCTGCAAGCATGGTGTGCATCCTAGGTCACTGTGTGGCGGGGAGAGCTGTCTTCCTGGGGTTGCTATTTCCCTGTCCTTTGCAGGTAGGTCTCCAGCAGGGCTGAAGAATGGGCATAGCCTTGACTTGGCCCCCCCGCTGACCACCAGCACAGTTGAGCCAGTGTGGTGAGGGAAGTAATCAGTAGCGGATGGGTTAGTTTTAGGATGGAACTGGGGAAGGAACTGGGACTCATGCTGTCCCTTGCTTTGGATAAGAGCTGTGGGATAAGAATAAACTCTGTCTAGCTCTAAATTACATTTCCCCTTCTGAGAGTAGTAATGTGCATCTGTATGTTTGTATTAGAACAGTGTAAGGTATGTGTTATGAATACAACAGTTTATGTGGATAATTCTGCATCACATTTTTCAACTGATTTTGTGTCTGTGGATAATTGGAAGTAAGCACTTCTATCTGTCCTTGTGCAGTAGCATCTCCTTTTTTGGGTTCAGAATCACTTTCTAGTTTTTCCCAGTAAGTGATAAAGATAAGAAGTGGCAGTCCAAAAGCTTATAGTCTTATCGCTCCTGATTTATTGAGTGGCCAATACAAATTTCTGTGTGAGAAGATGAAAATAAGATAGAAAAGCCAAGGTTGTGCTTTAAGGCAACTCCTAACGGGGTGGGATAGCTCAGTGGTTTGAGCATTGGCCTGCTAAACCCAGGGTTGTGAGTTCAATCCTTGAGGGGACCATTTAGGGATCTGGGGAAAAAATCAGTACTTGGTCCTGCTAGTGAAGGCAAGGGACTGGACTCAATGAACTTTCAAGGTGCCTTCCAGTTCTATGAGATAGGCATATCTCCATATATAATTATCAACTTGGGGCATATCCTTCATACAAGTGCAACACATAAAAAGTAGAGAATGGGTTGGAATTCACTATTTTTCCAAATGGTTTTGCACACTTCCTTCCTGTAACTGGATTCTCTGCCCTTCACAGAATGGGCAAAGGATTAAGACTTTTTGTGCCATGCCTCTCGCATTTCTCTTTGAATAAAGTGGCTCTTATGCTGAAGTTTAGCAAAATTAAGTAGTGTTGAAAGATTAGGAATGAACCTGTGGTATTTATAAGGTACCTATCACCTTGGTACCTAAGTGCCTGTATAATGTTATCATCTTTCAGTGCATCGGGTTGGTCAGCAAAATTGTCATAGCATGGATTCAAGGCTCAATGATTTAAGTGTCATTTAATAGCTGGGGACATGTTACCACAGCCAGCTTTTGAGACTGTCTTTCTGGTTGGTTTATTTTTTTCTTCAGTGTGTTAGGTGTGTTCAGAGAGAACTTCACTGCAGACACGTAACCAAAAACAATGAACTATGGGGATGTGACTGAGTGAGACAGAAGATGTACAAACAAGGATTTGGGTTTTTTGCTAATTACAATTGCTTGCTTTTAGTCACATGAACTAAGCCTTAACTCACTGTGATGGTTCCCCCCCCCCCTTTTTTTACAATCAGTTCAATTTTGGCTGATGTGAAATGATTATGGACAGTAAAGTGAGCTGTGATAGAGGTACTGTGAAACCATCAGATTCCCACACACCGATTACATCCCAAATTCATGCCCTTCTGTCAACTAATGCAATTCATTAATGTAAAGTTACTTAAACAGTAATGATATATGTATGTTTTCAGGCATATCTGCATGTATACTTATAGTATAATGTACCCTACATGCTCTTATGTGAGGAGAAATTTTACAACAGTATCTGCAAAATTTTACTGACTTTTTTTTTTTTAAATTCTATTTCCAGGCAAGAGAACTTCAGACTCTCCACAACCTACGAAAACTCTTTGTTCAAGACCTCACCACTCGAGTCAAAAAAGTAAGTTCAAATGTTACTTGGATCTTATTTTAACACAATCTACCTCCTTCCCCCAGTAAAAATCTTGCCAGGCTATTATATTGCATAGTGTATATAATTCCTGATGTAAATCCAGCAGATTTGTAATTTTTTTATCAATGTTCTTATACCATGCCCAATTATCTTGGTTTCTGAGAGCTTGCTGTTCCCCTGCTGGTTGTACTCTGGGGGAGTGAGATTTGGAGTGCTTTCAGCTCTGTCTAGGAAAGTTGAATTCTGCTTCAGCTCCTGTATTTGAGGCTTTTCCCTCTAACTAGTTTTTCAGTGCAGTGGGCTGATCTCACTTATCAGTTCAGTTACTGACTCAGAGTTAGTGAACCAGAACTTACCCAAACTCATACCTAAAACTTGTGCTGACCTGAGCCATAATTGTGGGCTGTGGTTCTTCTCAAAACTCCTCATCCTTTCCTCAGGCAAAATAAATTTGAGAATTTCATTGTGCACCTCTGACATATGATTTTTAGCAGAATTTAAGTTTTTTTTTATCACAGAGAAACTGAATTTTTTGTCAACATGAAAGCTAGTCAAAAGGTTGCATGGCACTCCCCTTTCCAGATCCTTAAGGTTTTTTTGTGAAGGTTTTTATTTGTTTAATTTCCATATTGAGGGAATGTAGCTGCTGAGAACACAAAATGAACAGAAAAAGCAATGTCTGTTTTGACCTTTTTGTTGAAAAGTAGTCTCCCTTTGGGGAGCTTACAAGACCCCCAAAAACCCTAGCTTTTCCCTCTCTCTGGGTTCAGTCTCTTCGCTCTAATTCTATAATTTGCTCTCTGTGCAGAGTGTCGAACTGGACAGCGATGATGCAGGAGGAAGTGCTGCTCAGAAGCAGAAAATTTCCTTTCTTGAGAACAACCTGGAGCAGCTTACAAAGGTTCACAAACAGGTGGGACTAATACTCCTGGCTTCGATTTTATCAGTCACTCTTAAAATAGAAAGTGGACTAGTCTAGTAGTTGGTTTTCTTCAGGGAAGACCAGGGTTAAAAATTAACTGAAATTCTAGCCATAGGAGAATCCTGTTAACGTGTTACTATTTTATATTATTCCAAATCACATTTTTAATTTACCTTTTTGATAGATGATTTTATAATTAATTGAGATTAATTATCTATATAATTACTCCCAGGATAGTTTATTGAAGGTAATTTGCCTCCGATATTGTTAGATTGATTGAAATAATCTTTAAATTGCCATAATACCCATGATATTCAGTTAAAATTCATTGCATCAGGAGTAAATCGGAGTCTGAGTTGGTCTCCTGCACTCACAATGTTTGTGTAATGAATGCGTGTGTCATGAACATGTGATGCTTGGCATAAATATATATTTGTGTACATTTATGCCAGTCTAATGTGCTTTGGTAATTGTTTGGGCAAGACTTTGTCAGTGTGTCTGTACAACATTTAAAAAACCCAAAACCGATAGTTAACTTCAGTGCCCTTTTACATAGGAACTAGAGAGGAATAAAGCTCCCTGTTTGTATGCACACACAAACACACACATCCCTCATTGGACCTGTCCCTTTGTTTCCCCCTGCTCTCCTCTGTGACTGTTCTTTCCTGTCTCTAAACGGGTTTGCAGGTATGACCTATCTTGCCAACAGTGGTTCATGGCTTGAGGGAGAAATTGGGAACTGACAGCAGGGTGAAGTGGAGTGTAGCATGGAAGAGAAGAGGTAGGGTTCTCTGTGCAGGTTAAGGACTGGTTCCTCCCAAGCGTCCTGATGCTGGCCCAGCTCCTGGCAGCGAGAAACCCATTCTCCCTCTTTGATGAGGAATGCCCACTCACTTCCAGTAGTTCATCTGAAACAGTAGAAAACTAGCTGTTCCCCCAATATGTTAAATATCTGTGGGTAGTCAGTGTTCTGAGGGTTAATGAATTCATTATTGCTTGATCATTTTTTCCCCTTTGTGAGGTTTCAGCAGCAGCAGACTGATTGATTCAACAAGCTGTAAATCCTTACTGAGGTAGACTAGGCTCTGTTTCACATGCATTTAACCACTAATGATGGTACAGTTCAAGAAGGGAGTGCTGAAGGCAGTCTAATACATGAAGCAGTCTTGTTAGTAGCATGAAGTTTAAGCATATGGAACACAAAGAGCATCTCTAGTTTGATCTTGTATGAATCTGGACAACAAGCTATGGATTTATTTATCTTTGAAATTAAATTTAGGCGGATTTATTTCCTAAAGAGAGTGTTGAGGTTTACAAATTAAATACAGTGGTCACTGAAAGAGGTTTGACTCTTGCTTTCCTTGTATATCCAAAATTTCATTATTGGACTTCTCTTAAAACAACATTGTGTAGCTCGAAAGCTTGTCTGTCTCTCTCACCCACCAACAGAAGTACGTCCAATAAAATATATTACCTCACCATCTTCTCTCACTAGTATCCTGGGACCAACACATCTATTAAAACAAAACGTACAAAACTTTCAGGTTTTCAGTGGAAGAACAAGGGAATACTAGCTCCTAAATCATTATAGTTGAAAAACCTCCTCTTTCCTGTGTACTTTACAATGAATTTTACAGAACCCTATTTGTTTTGCCCCAGTACATTTCTGTAAGGATGACAGTGAAATCTTCTATCCCCGCAGGACATGATGGCTTATCCACTAGACCACATGGCTTTGCAAAAGGAGTAATACCATTTCTTCTTCTTCCTACTACAGTTGGTACGTGATAATGCAGATCTTCGTTGTGAGCTTCCTAAGCTGGAAAAACGACTTCGAGCTACAGCAGAGAGAGTTAAGACTCTGGAGAGTGCACTGAAGGAAGCCAAGGAGAACGCCATGCGGGACCGCAAACGCTACCAGCAGGAGGTAGATCGCATTAAAGAGGCTGTAAGAGCCAAGAACATGGCAAGGAGAGCACACTCTGCTCAGATTGGTAAGGACATAAAGCAAACAAGGTATTGGGTTGTTCACAGACTTTGTGTACATTTTAAGAGTGCTGTGATAGTAGAAGGCATCCAGGGCAAACTATTGATTCCCAGCTATGTTTTGCCAGTGCACCCTTCCTTACAGGAAGGACACTTCCATGTGCGGCAGGTAATGAAGGCTGGGGAAGGCTAAGCCTCTCCAAACTTCCGCTGATGCTGGGGCCAGGGCATGGCGGGGCTCAGAGTTCCTCCAGGTGGCCCAGGCTAGGGGCTCCTTCGGACTGCTCTGGGTGGCCAGGACCCAGGGCTCCTCTGGACTGCTCTGGGCACCAGAGGGTTGGCCAGGGGGCTCAGGTTGCTCTGGGCGCCAGCTGGGAGGTTTGGGGATGGGTGGAGTGGGAGTGGAGCTTCTGGCAGAGTGGGGCGGGGCCTCAGACTGAAGGGCTGAGGCAAGGGTATAGCCTCCCCGAACAGGGTGTGCACACCACACACATGGCCACTTCAGGGCCCTCACTTTTGTAGAACATAACCCACCTGAAGGACAAAGGTCCTCAGATATATGTTTACTGATTTAGATAGCTTAATGTGTCTTGTGTACTTCTAATGACCTTTCTTAAGTTGGACTGTCTCTTCCATTCCCCTTGTTGCTCTTCCTCCCTCTTCTGTCCCCTTTCTCATTCTCTCACTTCTGTGCACACTTTATTTTAAAATGCAATTGCTATGCAGCTTAGGGATGTCTGGTGCTACCAGGGCACTGGACAGACTGCACACATAGCCATGTAGTGTTTAAAGTGGAATTCATTGTGGAACTGTGTTCAAATCGTGTGGTGAAGCACACTGGAAAACCTGAGATGGGCAACAGGGAGCACATATACTTAACTACTTTCATTCTGCTTCCTGCAGAAAGTCCCCCAAAGATGCCTTCTCATCTCTGCCATAGTACTGGGAGGAAAGTGGGCATATGCAAGTACCTGGCTGGCCAACCCAAGCAGTGGTCACCATGTACAGTCTTCCCCACTCAGTTTCACTGAGAAGTCCTGTTTCCAGAAGCAGAATGTATGAGGTGGTTGTATAGAGGGATGATCGCTGGCAGAAAGCAGGTGCAAGTGATCACCTTTGCAGGATGTGTCTGTGGGCAGGGTGAGGGAAGTTGTCACTTTCCCCACAGTCAGAATGTGACCCAAACTATTCTAGATGTCAGGAAATGCCTAGAACAGTTACTTTTATAACAGTAGAGTGATGTGCTAGAGCAGAAAGTGAGGTGCAATTGCTGCTATGAGTGCTAAATTTTATTTTTGATTTTCACGCTACAGCCAAGCCTATCCGTCCTGGCCATTACCCAGCATCTTCTCCAACAGCTGTTCATGCTATCCGAGGAGGAGGAGGAATGTCAAACTCCAGTTACTACCAGAACATGAAATAAACAGTGAGTGAGTGAGTTTTAAATCTGTTGTTGTTCAACATTCACTCTTTTTATATCCCATTCTTGTTCTTAGAAAACCCGTGAAGGCTTTTTTATGGAATCTATTTTTCTGGTGGTTAGTTATGAAGAACAATAATAACCATCGTAGTGAGAAGGAATGCACTGTCAGAACACTTTGCAAGCTGCTGGTTTAGATTATCTGTCCTTTTTCATTATATCCAGACCTGAAGAAGAGCTCTGTGTAGCTCAAAAGCTTGTCTCTCTCTTCAAGAGAATTTGGTCCAATAAAATATATTACCTCCCCTACCTTGTCTCTCTGGGAACAACACCGCTACAACAGTGTGCAAGCATCCTTCTCATTGTGGATGTTTTTTATGTAAACTGAACTGTTATTACAAATATAGGCTAAAATATGGAATGTACAAAAGTAAAACCTATGTTATATGGAGAAGATTCCCCATGTACAGCGGCTGCCCTTGCAAACTTTCCATTTTTTGCTTTGGATAACATAATGTGCCCTCATTGTTTGCAGTATTCCCTATATTTAGGGTAGAGAATACCCAGGGTATCCAGGAGTAATGTTATGTAGCTGAAGAGTTTAAGAGCAACTGTTTTGTGTGTGCGTGAACGCATGGAGAAATGGGCTGTTCAGTGATTCTGGATGCTTGGGTGATGAAGATGTCTATTGGACCCCATTCAGAATGTGAACTTTCAGAAGCAAATCTCATGCCATAAAGGTGAGAGACCACTTGAGAGATGGAGCCATCTGGTAGGTCATTCCAGTAGCAATAGAGGCCTAGCTTAAAACATGTACAGTGAATGCTGCTTATGGAAAGTGGCATGCCAAAGGGGAACAAAAAGCAGCAATTTGGAAACTTTGTAGGATTTACAAAAACTAGTGTCGTATAAAAATGCTGATGAAAAGTGTTCTGTTCCTGATGCAAAATGGAGGAAAGTGAAATTAGGCAATTGTTCTTTAATTAGCTTTGGCTTTATTCTGTACTGAATTAAGGTGACTGTAATTCCAGACAGCAGGCAAGCAGGGCAAGTTCCAGAGAGAACCATCCTTCGTTTTAATCCTCTGCAGCTGTTACACAGCAGTGTTCAATTTCTTGCACTACATTCTACCAAACTCAATAACATGAACAGCTAGAGCACTGGTAGTTGTAGGAAATAGAAGGGAGAACAGCCACACTGCCTTTTAGCTGGAGGAAGGGAATCGGAGTTGGCCAACATGTTGAAATTAGCTGTGTTTTTACTAGGAAAGTTAAAGGGGAGTTGGGTTGTTTATATTAGAACTGGGTGGGAAAGAATTTTCTAGTCCTGCAAAAATGTTGGAGATTTAAAAAAATGTTCCCATGTCAAATTGGGATGCAAAGTCAAAATTGCAAATTTTCACAAACCAAAAATCCAAAAAGTAATAGGTTTGGGTCAATCAAAACATTTTGTTTTGATAATTTTAAAATGTTTTATATTTATTTTGACCATTTTTTACTGTAATTACCGTGTTTTGAACCAGGAAACCAGAATTTTTGTTTTGAAAATGTCAAACTGAAACAATTTTATAACTTCAAAATCTTTGTTGAAAATTTTTCATCAAAACCTACCCCTTCCATTGAAAAAAGTTGTTTGGATGAATTGGCATTTTCTGATGGAAAGAATGTTGTTTAGAAAAAAAATTCTGCCCAGTTCTAGTTCATGTATTATGATTTTCATTGATATTTGATGGTGGTGAAGATCTTACTGCATTGTAAACAAAGGTGTGAGTGGCAAAGCTGGCTTTGAGGAAAGCTTTTTTTCCCCCTAGGGTCATACAATACAAGCAACATTCAGGATATACAATAGAGGCAATTACACTACATCAAGCATCACTACAGTTTTAATACACTATCT
Organism: Gopherus flavomarginatus; assembly: GCF_025201925.1. Classification (NCBI taxonomy): domain Eukaryota; kingdom Metazoa; phylum Chordata; order Testudines; family Testudinidae; genus Gopherus; species Gopherus flavomarginatus. The sequence goes on along the minus strand of NC_066626.1, from coordinate 56,172,534 downwards.
GCAGAATCAGAACATCTTTCATGTGTTGTTCCCTCCTTCTCTGTCTCATTGTGATTTGTGTGTGTGTGTGTGTGTGTGTGTGTGTGTGTGTGTGTGTGTTTTGAAGGCATCACTGTTTATCTGCACAGATTTATTTATAGAACATGCACATTTTGATTAAGAAACTAGAACAATACAAAATCAACATGACACATGTCCAGTGGATTAAAATCTGGCTAACTGACAGGTCTCCATGTTATAGTAAATGAGAAATTATCATTGAGTGTTTTTAGATGCAGTGTCCAACCTCAGAGATTGGTTGTCCTTATGCTACCTAACATAAAATCATTGCTGATGAAGTTTGCATATGACCCAAATACTGGGGAAGTGGTGAATAATGAAAAGGACAGGTCACTGATACAGAGCAATCTGGAGTGCTTGAAAAATTGGGTGCAAGCAAACGTTTTGTGTTTTTAGTAAGGTCAAATATAAAATCATGCATCTAAGAACAAAGTGTGTAGGCTGTACTTACAGAATGGAGGACTCTCTCATGGGAAGCACTGACTGAAAAAGAGTTTGGGGTCATGGTGGATAATCAGCTAACATGAGCTCACAATGTGATGCTGTGGCCAAAAGGGCTGCTAATAATTATATTAATAATATCCAGCTCTTGTATAGCATTTTTCATTAGTAGATCTCAAAGTGCTTCACAAAAGGAAGTCAGTTTCATTATCCCCAGTTTACAGAAGGAGAAACTGACACAAGGAGATGTAGTAACTTGCCCAAGGTGTCACAGCAGCCAGAGGCAGAGCCAGGAACAGAACCCAAGTCCTGGTCCAGTGCTCTATCCACTAAGAGACACTGTCTGCTCCCCAGTGCAATCCTTGGGTGTACAAACAGGGAAATACTGAGCAGGCACAGGAAGGTTATGTTACCTCTGCATTTGTCATTATTGGTGATGGCTATTGGATCACAGTGCCCATTTCTAGCATCCACAATTCAAGAAAGATGTTGAAAAATTGGAGAGGGCTCAGAGGAGAGCCATAAGAATTATTAAAGGCTTGGAAAACCTGCCTTTATAGTAGATTCAAAAGACTCAATCTGTTTAGCTTAACCTTTTCTAGGATAGGCTAAATAGATTAAGGGGTGACTTGATCAGTGTCTTACGAATCCCTGTATGGGGAACAGATATTTGGTAATAGTGGCCTTTTCCTTCTAGCGAACAAAAATATACCAACATTCCATGGCTGGAAGTTGAAGCTGGATAAATTCAGACTGGAACTGTGGCACAGATTTTTATCAGTGAGGATAATTAACTATTGGAACAACTAATAAAGGGCTGTGGTGGTTTCTCCATCACTGGAAATATTTAAATCAAGACTGGATGTATTTCTAAAAGATCTGCTCTAGTTTGACTTTAGCTATTGGATGTGAAGCAGGTATTAATACAGGGAAGTTCTATGGCTTGTGTTATGCAGGAGATCAGAGTAGGTGATCACAGTGGTCCCCTTCTGACCATAAAATGGATGCATCTATGAAGCCTAATCCTTTAATCAGTTTGCTGGCTTTAAATGTTTCCTCTGATCTCTGTTTTCTCAGCTTTGCCTAAGCATCGCCTCCATGTACAGCTTTGATATGTTCCTGTGGCGTTTTCCTCATCTAGGAATTTTTCTCTGTATATTTAGATTGTGGCTAAATATCCCAATTCTGATATAGTTTATAGTTTGTTCATACATTCTTTATTGGTTTACATTAGCTCCTTGAATGTGAAGATAGTTAAAAATATTTGCCAAGCAGTGAGAACCATGAATGTTCTTCAGTATTTGTGCACGAGGTGGAGCCAGTTTGACACTCCTGAAAATGTTTTTTTAAAGGAATTGCTTATGAAGGAAGGAAATGTGGTTGGTTGGAGCCCACCCACACTCCCTTTTTGTGTCCATGGCTGCTTCACAAATTTGTTTCCTGTAAAGGCTGGAAATTCCTAGCCATCTGATTATCCTGCTTTCTCAGCAGATTCATCATCTCTAGTAAATGTGGCCAGGATTACCACTGGAACAGTGTGCTAATGTCACATGGGTAACTCCATGCTGATGTTCATGTTAATACCTAAGTTTTTTTTGTAAAGATATTGTTGGCTTTTTTATATTTTCTACATTTTCCTGGCAGATTTCAATTGAAAAACTATTAGTTAACAGTTTAAATTAGTCACAAGGATTTCAAATGAGCAAAGTGGCTGCTACTGGGAGGACCAGCAATGTATCCTCTCTTGTGCATTACTTACTTTGTAACTCTTTGTCTCCTAAAAGTGCCTTATTTCTTCAATATTTTAAATTTCTAATTATTATTTTAGGCAGTTAGTAGCTTCACTTAGCTGTACAGTTCCATCGCACTGACTAAAATGACTTGGACTCTAGCCAGGTGCCTGTCAATTGTGAAAGAGACTGGGGGATGGTTACGTTCTTTCCACTGATTTTGACTTTTCCCCCCTCCCTTAAGGATGGCTCTTATTCTGCTATTTTGTGACTCTTCCCTGGTTTCTTTTTTGAAAGTTTGCTGTTTGCTTTAGGCACTAAGCATTCTTGGATACTGTGTGTTTTTTGCTGAGAATGTCTCTTGTCATACATGCATGCAAACCATCCGTCTAATCACATTCACACTATTTAATATCCTGTGTGGGTTGTTTTTGCTGCTTGTGTTTGCCTTGAGCCCTGTTGCTACAAGCAGCATATTTTTGCTATAGATGAATTGGGCAAGCCTTTGCTGGGGTTTTTTGTGTATTAGCTCATTCTTAATTGAAGTTTGCTTTTTGGTCTTGCCAGCAACATAACGTAAGAACTTCATTGTATTGTCATCTACACATTATTACAAAGGAAAAGTGTACAGTAAGAGGCCTATAAGAAGTTTTACAGCAAGAACTATACTGGGAAAAATAAACTGTATCAGTATATACCGAGTGTGCTTTTAGAAAATCATCTGCACAAAAGTACAATAATAAATGACAACATCAAATTTGCTATAAAGCAGGTGCAGGAAACCCTCAAACAGAACTGCAGAAGTGGTCATCTTCTCAGAGACGCCCTGTTCGCTGCTTCCATGTTCTAGGAGCAGACTGTTACTGAACACCCTGTATCAGCAGACCTTGGAACTAAATCTGGCTAAAACTGGAAATTTCCTGCAAACCAAATTGATTCTGAATTTTTTTAATTTCGGGCACACTGACACGTGATGTTTCTGAAACGAAACATGTCCCCTAAATCAGCAGCTGTGCATGAAATTGAGGTAATTCTTGAAAGTTTGTCTAACCTGAGATGTCTTCACAAAACATTTTGGGTTCATCAAATCAGCATTTTTGACAAAACTGTCATATATACTTTATATTAATTTTTTTTCAAGTTTTTAATCCCACTAGAACAGAAAACCAACACGGCTATAAACTGGATTCTGTTTTGGTACTTGCATCATCCATAGAATTTTTATTCAATTTCCAGTTGCAGAACCAAATTCACTCTGTTACATCTATGCAACCCTATTAAAAATGGTGCGTGTGTAATATAAGGTAGTTTTTGATACGGGGAATATTCTTACTGATCACTATGCTGGGCCATAAAAGACAGTACTTGAATTTCAGATCCTAGAATATGGTGGTTAACGATTGGTCAACTGAGTAACTTTGATCTGAAAGTCACTGATACAATAAATATGGAACTTCATGTTGCTATTTTTAGAGTTGCTTCTTCAGAATATAACTATATGCTTTACATTTTTTTCTTTTAACTCAATTATGTTGCCAAAATCTAGGAGGGCAACTTCATTCTCCAGTCCATTAATATTCCTTGGTCAATTTACTGACTTGTTTACTCTCTGAGATTACGTTGGCCCTGTAGCTAAGGGCCAGTACTCTGTAACCAGACTGAGCAAGTGATTCCTGGCTAGATACGGTAGTCCAAATTCTTTGAGATCTTTGGATGAAAGCCACTGCATAACTGTCAGTATATTATTAAAATGCAGTGTCTTGCACAGATACTCACACAGATTATTTTCACAGCATAGCTGATAAGTCATCACCATAGCACCCCATCATTTGAATTGTTTTATAACTCCTGAAATAAAATTGTGCCCTGCTGAACTTCCTTTATAATCTTTTAACAGCAATGAAACAGGAATGTGATTCCTACATGAACTGTTTATTGTCAAGTGGCATAGCCTACCCTATCTCCAGAATGGAAATTTTATGACATGATGAGGGAAGTTATCTTAATAGCCCATTGATCATTTCACACTAGAGATAATAGTCATTTATTGCTGTTGGTCTGGTCATTGATTGTAACTTATTAATCACAACATGGCAAAGCGTTTGTCAGTAAGTCAGTGCTATTTTTGCCATTTCTACTAGCTCCAGTGGTGCACAGATTTGGATAAGCAGTTGTAAATATAAAAAGCTAGATCTGGACAAAGAAACCAAGTCACTCAATCAAGACTTTAATTGCCCCATCATGGTCCCATTGCGCTAGGAGCTGTACACATCTAGTAAAAAGATGTCTTTAGCTCAAGGAACTTAGCATATGACAAGACAGCAGGTTGAGGAAAGAAAGATGGGGAATGAGGAGAAAAAAGGAACAGGGAAATAATTGGCATAAGTAGCAGTCATAGCAGATCAGCTGCTTAACCATTGTCAAGTGTTTCATAAGCATCATGTCAGAGGTGTTAGGCCCTGTCCACATTAGAAACATTTGCAAAATGTGCAAACCTCAAATGTAGATGTGCTGCACTGATATAAAGTGTGTTTTTTTGCTGGTATGGCTGCTCCATTAATTTACTAGATAACTCTTACCAGTGTCATCTTCACTTCACATAAGTGCACTGTGTCTGCATTAGAAGCTGGCCCAGATGTAAGTACATCAGTGTAGTTACTCTGTTGCCAGTGTCTAATGGAGACAGAATATCAAGGAATTGTAAATTTCTACTTTGGTTCCACAATTAGTTAGCCAGTTCTGAACCAATTCTTATCATTACAAATGCAGAGTAGATATACTAAAGCTGATCAACATATTTTGAATTTCAAAGAAATGTTTTGAATTCACAAATTTTGACTTTTGTGTGGTGGAAGATTTTCATTTTATTTACAAAAATCTCTTCCTCCTCGTGCGCACACACAGTCTCCTCCTGACTAACTGCAAATCACACCCAAATACCAGAATTTGGTTGAGCATTTTAGTTTCTGTGATGCTCAGCCAGGGAATGTAAAAATACATGGCCAAGTTAAAAACTACATTTAAAAGAAAAGTCAACTTTTGTGTTACTAAATGCAACTTAAACTTTTTAAACTGCAAACTTCAAATGGCTCATTTATTTTTCACCATTCATCTGGTGAAGAGGAGAAGGGATGGTTCAGGGGCTGAGAAGGAGGTTGTTGAATTTTGCTCAGTTTGGACATTGCAAACAGAGTAGTCAGTTTTCACTTTCTGCTTTTCATGCTGTCATACAAATGTCTAGGTTGCAAACACTGCCGGGAATGCTCAAACCTAAATGAGCTGTGTTCATGTATTTTTTTGAAGTTTTATAAAAATAATTTGTATTAATAAAAACAACAAGGATTCCGGTGGCAACTTAAAGACTAACAGATTTATTTGGGCATAAGCTTTCATGAGTTAAAAAACCACTTCTTCAGATGCAAGTGAGGTTTTTTACCCACGAAAGCTTATGCCCAAATAAATCTGTTAGTCCTTAAGGTGCCACCGGACTCCTCATTGTTTTTGTGGATACAGACTAACATGGCTACCCTCCGATACTTGAATTAATAGCAGTCTTTTTTTAAAAAGTGAATAAATAAAACACAAAGTCAGGACCTGACTGATCCTTGAAGTGTGACAGTAGTAATTCACATTGTTGACTTTGAGCTGGGTGCTGAAGAAGAGAAAAAAAAATGCAGCAGTTCTTGTTCTGGGGGCATGCCCAGAGCAGTGTGGCACTATGGCCATTCATGGCTGCTCATTGGCTTTTGGGGGGCTGTGACATCCAGGCATAGTTTAAAGCATTCCTGATTGTGCTCCAATTATAGCTGGGGCTGGACCTGCCTCCACAGTCCCAGGAATCGGGAGCAGAAAAGTGACACTGAGCAGAGCTCTGGTGCAGCTGAGGATCTGAGCCTTGGAGGGTCAAGTGTGGAAAGCCAAAGCCTTTCACAACTCTCTCTCTCTCAGAAACCACCTTTGTTAGAGAGAAGCTTAATGAACACAAAAGCATTCCCCAAGACTTCGTTTGCTACTAGCACTCCAGCAACACTACTCTGAAATGCTGACCTGCAACCTGGAAATCATTATCCAGATAATGATATACAAATAAGCAAGCTGGTGTGCTTGGAGCCCATTATCTGTGTGGAAATACCAAACAGACTAGCCAATGATAGGTAGGAAGCCTACAAATGTGTTCAGTTCTTCCTTGATGATGTATGAATGTCTTCATGTTTCAGTCTTCAAGGAGACTCATTCCCTGCTCCTCCCACTCTTATTTGATATTTGCTGAAATTTGCATGACACTTTATTTAGTAAGAGGTGGGGAAATTCAAATGGAAATACTTTGACAATAGAAGTAATGCCACTCTGCGGTCTACTGAAATTTATTAAAGCAATATGTATTGGGATCTGTATAAATGAAATACTGTGTAAACATAGGTCTGTCATGTATATCTGTTCCTTTTCCTAATCCTGAAATCTGTAATATGTTCCCAGCACCTCCCCATCCTTATGCAAGCTAGAACATTATTTAATCAACCAATAAAAAGTATATATTAAAAACTGCTTTGGTTAGTTGGCAAGAATTTACAAGCAGAGTGAGTAGAAGCTGACATACTGTCCCTGCATTTGTTTCAAAGCAAACTTAAAGAACAGAATTCAGTGTTTTGGTATTGAAAACACAAGTAACAAAAAATGTTGGCTCCATTGACTTTTTAATTGTGTTTTGAATAACGGCATTCATTCTTTTTTTTTTATTTACAATAACAAACTTACAAGAAAAAGTGAATAAGCAAGACTTTGATCATCTTCTAATCTCCAATTATTGTTATAACCAGGCATGCAGAAAAGTATTAAATATATTAATTATATATAATGGGAAGCCTGTGACATGATTTAAAGTCAAATATTTTTCTTGGAAGCCAATTCTTCCAAGTTGCTGTTTGTGAAATTATTTTAATGTACTTTAAGTAGCTTTCCCTTGTACTTGGCTGTTTTATATACCTTGAACTTTGTTTCCCAAAATTATTTGTTTCCATTATTTGTGGTGGATAAGAACGATGTAGGTTGTACAAGCAGCCGAATATCTCTATGTTAAGACATATGTTGAACCTTTGGATGTGATTTTGTTTGTTTTTCTTTGTCCACATTCTGCTGTGGTTACAAACTCAAATACAGGTATGTTCCTTACTAAATACTATTTAGACAAATGGGCTTGATAGTAAAGATATTTAGCTACCTAAAACCACCTTTAAATATATCCCATTCTGAAATTGTATATCTCTATTGATATATCCATATACCTAGCAACAGAGGGAAAGCCCTATTAAAAGGTTGAGAGTGAAAAAAGGAAAAAAACAATTAAGTACTCCATGACTGTAAATAGTCCAGTGGGACATATTTACATAAGGACACATTTTAGATGGAAAAGAATGATTTTCACCACGGTTATTAATGTCTTTATGTATTGTGCCAATTTTGTACTAGGGGCTTTAAAAATAGATAAGAAAAAATTCCCTGCCCTCATAGCTTACTGTCTAAGGCCCCATCCTGCAAATGCTTAAATGCATGTTTAACTTTAAGCAGATGAGTAATCCCATTTATGATATCTGGACTACTCCCATGCTGAAAGTTCCTTATGTGAGTACAGGATTGGGCCCAATAAATGTTCCCTTGCTGACCTAAATGTTAACACTAACTTTTTTTTTCTCTCTTCTCCTCTTTTGGCAGGTCAGGCTCCACGTAGCATGTTAAGAGACAGGCATTAATTCACTGATATTTTTTTTTCTTCTTCAACCTGCTCTGCGTCCTGTTCATCATGTACTTTCTACAGCCATCTGCAGTGCACTCTTTTCAAATAATTTGAGCTTCATAGAATCTCCATGTGTACAGAAGTGTGTTCAGCTCAGCTCTTCTTTGGAAACATACAATATCTGTAACATATCCATCTAAGTAACAATAGAAGGTCTGCCATTAAAAATATCTTCCATTGACTTCATTTTACCCCTTGGCGCTGATTAAGTTGGGGCTTCTCTGCTGGCATTGATGCTGTTTGAAATACTCTGTGGCATCAGTAAATCCTGACTTCTGGCATCAAAGAGTTAATCATTCATCAACCAAGTGCCATCAAAGGCAGTTGATTGTGTTCTGTCATGACTGATTTACTGTATAATATACATATTTTTAGGGGATGAAAATGTGCTGCTATATTATTAAAATAATTTAAACACATTTTCTGAAGTAAATTTCCCCAAAGAAGCATTTTTAATATCCTGGTAAAATCTTTGGACCTGTATAAAAATATTCTTTACTATCATACCTATTAAAGATCATACGATGGAATGGAGAGAAATCTGTTAGTATAGCATTACATTTTGAAGTTCAGTGGTCACACAAACTATCTCAACATCTGATCTGCTTGTAATTCTGCCTATGATGAGATGAATATTCCCTGAATTTGATAGCCATGAGTTTATAAGCATTGTTCATCATGAAATTCTGAAAGTTTTCAAAATGCTGCAGAAATCTTGTTTGGGAAAAAAAGTGAGATGCTTCCCGCTCCCATCATGTTTCTGGCAAGCCCTGATATGTTCATACTGGAATTCAGAAATGGGAGCTAATAGTCTCTTGAGTACCTAGAGAAAATTCTATTGAGTGCTCCTAAGAGAGCATGGGGGTACATACTTCAATTGTGCTGTGCAAAAAGAATTTATGAAGATGGCACATGTTAATACAGCATTGTGCAAGGGCAAAGAATGTAAATAATACATTTGTACTGAAACTTGATAATATGCAAGTCTGCCTCTGGATAGCTTTAGCTCATTCAACCAATAATGAGACTACTTGCCTTTTTTGGATTCTCTTTTAGTGCCAGATACGAAGTTTCCATCTTCACAGCAGGGAGGACTGGAATCACCATGGAAAAGCTAGGTTAGCAGGCCAAAGTCAAAGCTCCTACATTGGATACCTACTGCTTTTGTTTTACATGTGCATATCAAACTATGTCTTAAACCTGTACAGATTTCAAGAGGACTAAAGCAGAAGTATACTCCTTTAGTCTTGGTTGCTGCTGTTTGTTTTTATTTAACGTTAGGTTTAGTTTTGGGGTTCTGAATGTGTTGTGTGTGTTGGTAGACATATATTTAAAAATATTTAACCTGCTATAGAGAATATCTAAAGATTCTGAATTGACATCAGACATTTTTTTCCTACAGAAATTATTTAGAAAGCTTTCAATTATAGCACAGTAAGTTGGATTTAATTTATTTTTTGTAAATGTTGCACTATTTTGGGGAGCATTTTGTTAAAAGTATTTAAAGACTGCAAATTTGCATTTAATTTATTTTGTATTTTCCTAGGTTTCATTTCTTTTATTTTTCTTTAAATATGTGCACAGGCACCATCAGGAAAATGAACTGTGAACTTGTCATATGCGATTTCCAGTAATGGGACTATTTCAAAGTTACCCTGTTCTATCTTGATAGCTGTGTATAGCTAAAATTTGTATATTTAACAAAGTATCAACACTTTTTTCGTCTTTTGTTTCTAAAACCATTGTCTGAGTGGAATGCCAACTGTGAATTATTATCAAACATTCTGTATTTTTTCTTCATACACTGAAGTCATATAACCGGACTACTGTAGAATATGTTTTTCCTGTATCATTGATTTGAAATCTGTCACACAGCTATATTTAAAAATTGCTTCTAGCTTAAAACAAAGCCCAGGTTCCACATTAGAACAAAAAGCAAAATCATCCTATTATGCATAACAGTTTAGATAGATAGTAATCTTCAGTTTCATTGATAAGTTAGCTCTGATGTCTCTTAGATAATCATGCTAGTGCTGATCAGCCAGTCAGTCCATCTAGCTTAGATCACTAAAGCGCCTCCGAGTTAACTTTTAGATAACTTTGTCACTGAAATGCTGAAGAGGTATATTATACTGTAATCCTCAAAGTGGAGGAGTGAAAATTTATATAATTTGAACTCATGAATATGTTGCTATAATTTATGCTGCTGCTAGTATCTTCCATTCTTAAGACTATTTTAGGTAAGGGTTTAATTTCATTCAACATTTTTGTACTACTTTTTACAGTATCTTATATATTTTATACACAAATGGAAACCACACCTCTGGTACTAGAGTTCAAAAGTCTGTATTTTGCTATTTCACTTAATGCTGTTGTGCTTCCTTGGTATTGGCCGCCCCAAGCACCTGCTTCTTTAGCTGGTGCCTGGAGCCGGCCCTGCTTTTTCTTTCCTTTTTGAATGTCATGTTTCATATTTATTCTAAATGTTTGCTTGCAAGGAAACTGATTTAAATAATTTAGATTAAATTTCATATGTAAAACTGTACACAGAACAAGTTTTAATAAGATAATGGAGATGCTTTCATGGATTGACTTGCAATATGAAACTAAAGTGCACATTTTTCATTTTGCTACTAATTAACAGCATGTTCCTGCTCAGTTGTTTTTTTTACTAATGAGTTCTATTATCTTGTGTTTTATCCTCAAATTCATCTTTTATTTATTGAAATGTGTTTTTGGTTTTGCTGAAAGTAAGGATCCTGGCTGATATGTGCAACCAAGTGTGTATGTCACCAAACAAGGGTGAGAATAGATTATCCTGAATGTATTGGAAACTTTTAAAAATAGATTCTTAACTATGTTAATGTCTGTCTACAACAGACTTCTGAGTGACTTTTTTAAACTTAAATTTATGAAGAACCAGGAATTAACATACCTTGCAGTTCTCAGGTAAATTTGTAACTGTAGAATATGTGAAATAGAGTCCAATCCTCATCAGTTCACTAAATATGAACAAATCTCTAACTAAACCAAATCAGTCTTTGGATTCCATATATCTGAAAGGAATAAGTATTTGAGGATTGTGGCTTCATACAATAGCGTGAATGTAATTTTCCTTGGGGGTGGGGGGACAGCAAGGATGGGACAATAACTTTTTATAATATAAAGTAGATACCCATGACAAGAAAGGGAATCATTAAATCATACTAGCAGGATAATCTTAATTGACCTTTGCTATGATATTTTTGCTTTAAGGACTTTGTGTGTTTTTCAGTTCATAAATATCTGCTAAACAAACACAGAAACAACACTTCAGAATCTGTCTTAAACAACTTTGTCCGTCAATTTTGAAATACTTGTCATTTCAGGAGGACTATGGGGACTGAGGCGTTCTGTAGAATTATACGTGTCTAGTTTGTAAAGTGTGTAATGTGTACTGCAGATGTGTATTTTCTGGGCTCTGTGTATCTGTACAGTAGCGTTCATTTTAGGAAAAATTGAACTGTGGACACGTTTTGGTGGTAACAAGGGGAATAAATTGCCACTACAGCAAATGATGCTGTAATGTATTAAACTCTTAACAGCAGATCTGAACCCCTCTCCCCTTTCCATGGGTAAATCTTTTAATCTTGGTTCTAAAATACTATCTATTAAAGATGTATGGATACACTAGCAGACTGCATGATGTATCATTTAAAAACTGTTGAAGTGGAAAATAAACTTGAATTAAACTTTCTTGTATGCTGTGTTTGTGGCATGTATTAACAATGTCTATGGTGCCGACATGTCTTTTTGGCTTTTTTCACCAAGAAATATCAGCTCCTGGCATTATGGAAGTTAATTATTTTTGTGGCAAGCTGTATAAATGTACTGGAGCACTTGAAAAAGTCTGCATTTTAATCCTCCCCTAAAGGTGTGAAGTAGTCAGGGTTTTTCCATGTGCTCTAGGGGAGCGTGTGCGGGAGTGGGGACTCTATCCCCCTTTTACAACTGCTTCTTCCTTTCCAGCTCCCCACCCAAATCTTCCATCCTCCCATGCTTTGCTGGCTGGCATATGTGAGGGAGAGATGGCAGGGCATAATCCTGCTCTCATTCTATCCCCTTTAGGGAGCTTAATCATAGTGACACTGTCTGCTTTCTGTGTTCCAATTATAGCAAGCCTCTGCACATACAGTGCAATGGGGGAAGGCTCTTGCATCCTCACTACTTCCCTTTCTGAGCTATCTAATGTTTGGTATTGTTAAATTTGTGTTTAAATGATGCACTGAAACCCTTATTTGAGAATTAAACTGCGAGGGAGTTTAGGCTTGATATAAAAGTTGATTAATCCATGTCAATGAGTCTCAGAGCCTAGATCAACTGATGTGTTCAAAGGGCTCACACAAACAAGCTAAAAATAGCAGTGTAGACAGTTGTGCTCAGAGATTCACTGCCGCAGGTCTTTTTTTCTCCTGTATAAACGTACCCTCTGTTGAAAATGTGCATGAGCTGACATTCATCATCACTTGCATCTTCACCATATGTTCCATTCCGTTGCTTCACTTGGGATCCATACCAACATTTAAGCACTCAAAATAGCATTCATGGGCAGGAGGCTCTTCTGTCAGCAATAGGCAGCTCCTTGTTCATGATGGATGCTCACTGTCAGATGAAAGCCTCTTACTTCACACTAGGCATGGCAAATTTCAGCTGCTGGCCGTGTGATTGCTGACTACTATGCCACTGAGCAGCTGAAGTGTATGTACATAATCCTGTTCTTGGATAGACTATTTTCCAGTCTGTTTCTCTGCTGATGACTATTGTGGGAATGGAGGTTATTCTGCCATTAAATCTGGGAGTTAACCATTATTTTGATACTTAAATTTAAACACTTTTTCTTATTAGTTTTCAGTGTATGGTGAATAATTTCTATGTGGTGGCTCAGAAGCCATGTATACAGAACAAACAGCTTCAACTTCAGCAGCATGAGGAAGTTTCCCCATTTTAAGGAGTTAGAGAGAGAACATCAGGAAACTCAGTCCTGGGCATTTTTTCCCCAGCCTTGCAACCAAAGGCAGATACTAGGAGGGGAGAGAATATATTTTCCCATGAGGTACAAAAAAACCCCCAAACATCCCCCCCAAAAAAACCACAGATAAATTTGTGCCTGTTCAATAACAGAGCAAAAGGCTTGCAGGAATATCCCAACAGTTTTCTGTTCAGAGAGTTGGATGGCGTCAGTTAATTACCTTCTCTCTCTCTCCACTTCCTTTTAAAAATTCAGTTTGTCAAACTACAATAAGGAGCAAAAGATAAGATTTTTGTATCGCTGGAAGAGATTAGTTAAACTGTTAAAATATTAATTCCATGTAAAACTACCAATTTAGATGAGAATGTATTCTTGACAAGATGCTGGGAACGCTGTACTACATTTCTCTTCTAACGATGCCAGACTCGGGTGCTTACATTGAAGGCCAATATCATTTTTAAATGGGAACTGCAAAATATTTGACTTATCAGTCTTGCAAAGAGCAGTTCTTCAGTCCCGAAACAGAAACATTAGTAGACAATTGAGTCCTTAATGTCAAAAAAGTGTTGTCTGTAAAGTTCAGTGATGAAAGTTTGGTGATCAACAGGGACATTGGTGGGTTAAATGTGCGCTCCCACTGCCCAAGCTGGATCTCTTATGGCTTCACTCACCTGGGCTGTCAAGACAGCTTCTTTCACGAGCACTATATTTACTTTAAAATACTGGCTCCAATTTATGTTTATTCTTTCTTTCCCTCCTAAAGTCAGTGCAGATTCCCACCTAACTGAACAAATATTAAAGTTCAAGGAGCTTGGTATACAACACATTTATGTTGTAAGTCACTTTTGTAATGTGCCACGCATCTAGTTTGAGACTAATTTCCCCATTTAATTAAAAAAAGCAATTGTTCTACTATATATTTACTTCACTAACCTGTCTTATGCGTTAGCAGAAAAAAAGTTTAATTTTTTGTTGCAAGACTCCATTCTTTTTTTACTCTAATTCTGTGACTGAAAGCGGATCAGGCTAATAAAATGAATTGTCTTTCTATATATTTTCTCAACTACAGTTTGTAGAATTAATTGGAAATGTGTCTTAAGCCTTCATCCAGCACATTTTTCTGCGTTGTCAGAAGCTTCCCCATCCCCCCACGAGGATTCCAAGTAGACACACTTGGGAAAGTTTATGGGATTAGGAACTTTAAACTGGAGAGGAGGTAGTTTAAGTGTGTTCATGCCACTGTTTTGTTTTTAGGTGGGTTTGGCAGGGGTGTCCAGCTCAAATTAAATTAACAATACATGGTCAGTAAAGCAAGATAACTCACCAAATAAGTTCAAGATTTACATTCAGATTTAGGAGTAATGAAGTAATTACTAGCTGATGTGCAGCCCTGAAATTGTGATGCAGATTAAAGTTCATGCATAGCCCAATTCAACCTCTACTGTTTGATTCACAGTGGATAGGTGAGTTGGTTTTGGTTTTAGTTACAAGAAGCCAAATGCCAGAAATACTCTGATTTTTTAATTTAAAATAAAAAAGTCTAGCCTATGTGGTTGTGAAGATAATCTTAAAGATGTGAACTAAGTGCATAGGTGCTGGGACTATGGGTGCTGGTGGTGATGCTGACCCCCTGGCTTGATGTGGTTTCCATTATATACATGGTTTACAGTTTGGTTCAGTGGCTCACAGCATCCCTGACTTAAGTGTCAAGCAATGGTGTGGTTTTTTGCCTGAATCTTTGGACAGCCTAAAATATAATTCAGAGCAGTGTAAATTGTCCTTCTCTATTGCAACGGGCTGTTGATTCTGAAGCCTAAGAATGACACAAATCAGTTAACAGTACTTTAATCAGCAATGAAAGAGTTATGATGGATACTCACCCTAGAGTGTACCCTAACAGTCTGTTGCAGAAAGTAGTTGTATCCTTGCCTCAGCTTCCCCAATGGTCTTTCAGTTAGTCCAGTGAGGCTTTTAGGGGTCTAGTTTCTTTAACAAAAGGCCACAACCTGGTACAAGAAGCCTTCACAGAAGGATCATAACTGAGGCTACACAATTTTTTCACAGAGGTTGTGGAAGTCATGGAATCCTAGACGTCCAGCAACCTCTGTGAATTCATCCCAGTCAGCCAGGACCTTCAGGGTCCCCCAACTGCGGGGGTGGTGGGGGACGACACAGGACTCCACAGCTCCTTGTGATTGTGGGTGCTGGGGATTCCTGGAGTTCCCAGCTGCGGTGGGGGGACCCTCCACAGCTCCTTGTGATCGTGGGTGCTGGGGATTCCTGGAGTTCCCAGCTGCGGTGGGGGGACCCTCCACAGCTCCTGTTGGACATGGGCGGTGGGGGGCTCCCCTGGAGCTTCAAGCCCCCACAGGCAGTAGGGATCCCCAGAGCTCAGAGTGGCCCCCAGAGCTGCCCAACATTTACAGGCAGTGTGGAGACCATGGCCACAGACTTCCCTCCATTTTTGTTTATTGACCATTTCCTGTCAGTGACTTTTGCTAAAAATATCCATGACAGAATCTTACCCTAACATTGACTCTACTTCCTAGTTATGACTAAGGCTTTCTGTCCCACTTGCTTTCCTCTGTCTCCTCTAACCAGGCGCTTTACCTTTTCTGGAGTCGGGCTTCTTGTCACCACCTAGGGAAGCATCCCCCGCCCCCCCCCCCCCCCCCAGAACTCAGGGCCCCTGCAGAGACCAAACCACTGCAACTCTTCTCTGGCATCGCATGTAGTTCCACCACAATCTGGACTACCTACTGCTGTCTGGGTCCATGCGTTCCTTGGGCCTTGGCACATTCCTAGCTCTCCCCCTTCAGAACCTCTTCCCTCTAGAACAGTGGCTCTCAACAGGGGCTGTGCAGTCTGCTGGGGGTTTGTGAACCTTCTGAGGGGGGCCATGGGGCCCTGCAGCTAAAACCCAGAGCCCAAGCTGAAGCCCTGATTCCCGAGTGCCCTCCATGGGACAGAGCTGGGGAGCATGAGGGTGTTGCCCACCCCCAAACTGCAGTGCAAGAGCGGGCAGTGCTGTCGCAGGCAGCTCTAGACTCCCCACCTCCTAGCCAGTCGGAGGCGGGCAGCTGGAGCCAGGTAGTACAGGACAGCTCCTGCTCTGGCTGGTCCCATGGAGCAGGCAATGGCACTGTTCCCTTGTCTCCTGCTGTGGCAGGGAGTTGAAGCAGCTGCTCAGTTCCCAGCCTCCTTTGCTCACACAGCCTGTAAGAGCTGTTGGGCTGGGGACCAACTCCATGGCTGGCAGAGGCAGGGCCGGCGCTACCATTTAGGCAGCCTAGGCAATCGCCTAAGGCACCAGAATAAATGGTGGGCACTGTTTTGCCGGAGGGGGCAGCAGGCGGCTCCGGTGGAGCTGCCGCAGTGGTGCCTGCGGAGGGTCCGGTGCTCCGCGTCTCCGGTGGAGCTGCCGCAGTCGTGTCTGCAGACGGTCGGCTGCCGCGGGACCAGCGCGCGGGGCGGCGAAATTGCCATCCGCCTAGGGCGCTCAAACCCCTAGCACCGGTCCTGGGCAGAGGCCTGGGGGAACAGGGAGCACAGCTTCACGGGGAGACAACCCCAGCCCTGCACGCTGGGCTCCAGCTTCCTTGCTGCCCCAAGCAGTGAAAAGAAAAAGCTAAAGCTGCGAGCTGCAGCACTTGGGCGGCTGCTCTGCTGTGCGGCTTCATTCTTAGTGGGGAATTCGGTGGCCGGTCCTTCCCTCCGACGATCTGGACATGCCGCCCCAAGCACCAGCCCTGGGTGGGTGCTAGCTCCGGGGACAGACCTTGTCCCTGCCCCCACCCCAGGGTTTCAGGGGAGCTCCCCGAGATGGGAGGAGAAGGCCACGCGCCACAGCTCAACCAGCGCAGCACCGAGCCGCAGCTGGCGGGGACTTCGCAGCCAGCGCCGCTTACCCGGAGCCCGCCCCGCCCCGGGAGGGAGCAAACCCCGCCCCGCCCCGGCCCGGCCGAGCAGCCGCCCAGGTGAGGCGCGTGCGAGGGGCGCGGCTGCAGCGGGCTGGGGTCTGGAGCAGCCGGGCTGCGCGGCTGCTGCTCGTGCCGGACTCTGGCCCCGAGCCGCGGACGGGCCGCACCCGCTGGGAAGGGGCTTGGCAGCAGCGGCAATAGGCGCTTGGGAAGCCGGGAGGCAGCAGCTAACGGGTGAGTGCTCGGGGCGGGGAGCTCCCGGGCTGCAGGCTTTGCCCAGCTCGCAGCCGCTCGGGCTCTGCCCCAGGGCGGGCAGCTGGCGCCTGGGTGGCACGGCTGGCGGCGGCGGGAGGTGGGTTAAGCGGCGGCGGGGCTTTGGGACCGGTTCCGAGCGGGCAGCGCGAGCAGCGTCCGGGTCCGGGTCCGTCCTGCTGCCCCCGTCATCGTCTCTCCCTCCCAGTGCGCCCGCTCCATGCAGAGCCCGGGGAAGGAGCCTGAGCTTTCGGCTGTCACTGGCGCGGGGTTTCCAGCCGAGGCTCTCGGCCGGCTTAGCAACAACGGCGAGACTGCCCCGGGCTTGGGGTTTGAGAGCACAGCGCAGCCAATCGCTGCCGTGAAATAGCGTCACACCCAAGCAGTCAGTCGTCACTTTACTTGTGTTTCACATGGGCTTTGTGACAGGAGCAAGCTGGCTGGCCGGGGAAGGGTTCGGTAAAGCAGAGCGGAGCGTCTTACTCATACTTTCTGCTGAGTCCTGCAGCACCTCTCAGCCTAGGATTGCGAAATGCTGTATAAAGTTGAATTAAACCCACAGCCCTTCTTCTCCTAATTCAGGTGGAATGTGTAAGTATTGTAAAATACTGTAAGGTGGGTAAACTGAGGTACAAGTGCAGTGATTTGTCCATGGTCAGAATGAATTATTGTCAGATCAGGAAATAGAAGCACCCAGGGCTTTGCTTTTAACAATTAGATCACACTGCCTTTCCCATTGACATGTAACAAAGTAATTCCCAGAAGATGGACTGTGTCAAACAGTGCAGTTATGTAGGATTCTTTTGCTTCTGGGATTGTTGAAATCACTTGGCCTTTGACCTCATGCTTCTCAGTGCATTCAAGGCATGTGGGCACCCAGTATAACTGTACACTCCATTACTAACAGATCTATCCATTTGTCTGCTATGTTCAGTTTCCCGTTCTTTTTATAACCACTGTAGTAGCATATAATACATGAGAAGACAGACAGCACTTAATTCAAAGAGAGAGATCAGATCTAAATTTTATGGATTAATGGGACGGAAACTTTATTTAACTTTCAAGAAACAAGAGAGTGAAAATCTGAAGGGCATCAGGTGTTCACTATTAAATACTTTAAATCCAAAGTATAAACCAGGTGTCCTATTTTTATGAGACAAGTGCTTTACTTGGTCATAGTAGTGTTTGCAGATTAACTGATTCATTGGGATTTATAGTAAGTGCATTAGATTTTAAAATAAAGGAAAGCAAACAAAGAAAAACACCCCAAAATGTAAAACTTGTGATTAAAATCATGCCAGTATGTAAGGAAAGCCCTTGAATGTGTATGAAAACAGTTGTTCAGACCAGAAAACAGAGAATGCAAATTAGATGGAGGATGGCCCAACTCTGGCTAGTCACCGTATCCAAATAATCGAGCCACTTTGTGCAAGAAGCACAAGGTCATCCGTTTCCGATATAGTTCTGGTAATGACATCCAAGTGTAATTGTAGATGTTCATTTTATAGTCTGGATGAAGGGAGTTGTCCCATTTGGCCCTGGTGAAGAGGCCAGTGCTTCGTGTTTGATATCCGTTTGCTCTTTCAGTTTATCAGCACAATTAGCTTAGCTACCCGTTCTGTCCACAGGAGCCATTCCCTCTCCTCCTCCTCCTCCTCCTTTGATCACTTTAAGTGGGTTAGATTTCCGAACACAACAATGACTGTGTTCTGTTTTGCAGCCAGTTCCATCCCTCTAATGACATCCTTCCCAAAGCAGACAGTGATAGGGCACACAGTGTTAGCCAGGCTTTATAAGACCTGTGTCTCCCACACTTGACATCTGGCATTCTATCCATGCAATGTTAACTGTATGGAGTCCAGTAAATCCTGTGTTCAGTTTATATGGGATGGATCCAGCATGTTGATCCCTGGAGCACATCTGATGATTTCCACCCCCTGCTGGCACCAGATGGTGCATGCTTTGTCCCTCTCATTCTCTGCTGATGATGCAGCAGAGATGAGAGGAGAGAGAGTCCATGAGTTGTGGATGATATGTGGTACAGGGGATTACCTAATGCAGCCTCTACAAGCTGCTTCAGGGGGATGGTGCAGGAACTGCAGGAGATGAGACTTCTGCACCATTGGGGACTTTGCAGGAGAGAGAGTGTGTCACCTTCTATTACTGGCAGTGCAGTCCTCTCCACCCAATGGATTTATCCTCCTAGGACTTTGCCCTTACCCATCTGCGATGTGAGGTAGGGGACAGGGAATGCTCCCTTTCACACAAGTGGAAGCTGGCATTGTGTCAGTTATGTGGCTACTATGGAAAGTATATTGGCAGAGTACCTGTCTCGCAGTCCTGGTCTCAACCAGTGAATTGAGAGAGAGAGAGAGACTGAAAATGCTAATGCAAACTTAGGTTAAATCTGTCAGGAAACCCCTCCATTTGACTGTAGGACCTTTCAGCTTGGAGAGGCTATGTGGTCAGCAATACCAATAGGTCGCTGGACTTTCTGCAGCTTCACATATTCTGTGAAAATTATTTAATGAGCACATTTGCATATCCACTATAAACTTTGATTTAGTCATCTCTGCCTACCCCCAAGCAGTGTGGGGAGGTGGAGCTTAGCAGCTGCATCTGGAATGGGTGGGAGAGCATTTGGGGGCTCTTTGGAGAGGATGCTGGATAGCCCAGTACTACTACTGGGCCCCCCTCAACTTCTGTCCCACCATTGCCTCCGTTACAGCTGTCCCCACTCAGATCCAATTGGGGGAACAGTAAGAGGGAAGGTGGAGCAGCTGTGGCCCCCGGTGGCAGGGAAGAGGTACTGCAAATTAATCATTGCTACATGTGTGTGGCAGAGCTGCCAAATCCATGAGTTGAAGGACAACTGGGCAGCCCTGTTTCCCCGTGCAAGTCAGTGGAAAAGCACATCTCTTAGCATGTGATACCTCTGCCAAAATGTGATGAATTTTGTGTGTTGTGAGGTCATGTAATAATTAGGAATGCCAATTAATCATAGGTTTCAGAGTGGTAGCCGTGTTAGTCTGTATCGGCAAAAGCAATGAGGAGTCTTTGTGGCACCTTAGAGACTAGCACATTTATTTGGGCATAAGCTTTCGTGGGCTAGAACCCACTTCATCAGATAAATGAAGTGAAAAGTACAGGAGCAGGTACAAATACATGAAAGGATGGGGGTTGCTTTACCAAGTGTGAGGTCAGTCTAACGAGATACAGTTAACTCGTGTGATTAACTCAGAATTAGTTGTGATTAAAAAAATCACAATTAATCGCACTTGCAACAATAGAATACAATTGAAATGTATTAAATATTTTTGGATGTTTTTCTATACAACATTTTCAATATTGATTCCAATTACGACACAGAATACAAAGTACGCGGTGTTCACTTTATATTATTATTTTTGATTACAAATATATGCACTGTAAAAATGATAAACAAAAGAAATAGTATTTTTCAATTCACCTCATACAAATAGTGAAGTGCAATCTATTTATCGCGAAAGTGTAACTTACAAATGCAGAGTTTTTTTTTCTGGTTACATAACTGCACTGAAAAACAAAACAGTGTAAAACTTCAGAACCTACAAGTCCTCTCAGTCCTATTTTTTATTTTGCCAGTTGGTAAGACAAACACGTTTGTTTATATTGACGGGAGATACTACTGCCTGCTTCTTATTTACAATGTCACCTGAAAGTGAGAACAGGTGTTTGCATGGCACTCTTGTAATTGGCATTGCAAAGTATTTACATACCAGATGTGCTGAACGTTCATGTGCTCCTTCCATGCTTCGGCCACCATTCCAGAGGACATGCTTCCATGCTGATGATGCTAGTTTAAAAAAAAAAAAGCATCAATTAAATTTGTGACTGTATTCCTTGAGGGGAGAATTGTACGTCTCCTGCTCTGTTTTACCCACATTCTGCATATATTTCATGTAATAGCAGTCTCAGATAATGACCCAGCACATGTTCATTTTAAGACCACTTTCACAGCAGATTTGCAGAACACAAGGTACCGATGTGAAATTTCTAAAAATAGCTACAGCACTCCACTCAATGTTTAAGAATCTGAAGTGTGGTCCAAAATCTGAGCGGGACGAAGTGTGGAGCATGCTTTTAGATGTCTTAAAAGAGCAAAACTCTGATGCAGAAACTACAGAACCCAAGCCACCAAAAAAGAAAATGAACCTTCGATGGTAGCATCTGACTCGGATGATGAAAATGAACATGCATCAGTCCACACTGCTTTGGATCATTATCAAGCAGAACCTATCATCAGCATGGATGCATGTCCTCTGGAATGGTGGTTAACTTATGGAGGGACATATGAATCCTTAGCGCCTCTGGCATGTAAATATCTTGCAACGCCAGCTACAACAGTGCCATGCGAATGCCTGTTATCACTTTCTGGTGACATTGTAAACAAGAAGAAGGCAACATTATCTCCTGCAAATTGTAAGCAACCTTGTTTGTCTGAGTGATTGGCTGGCCAAGAAGTAGGACTAAAGTGGACTTGTAGGTGCTAAAGTTTTACAGTTTTATTTTTTATTGCAGTTTTTGTACATAATTCTACATTTGTAAGTTCACCTTTCATGATGAAGAGATTGCACTACAGTACTTATATGAAGTGAATTAAAAATAATTTTTTTGTTTTATATAGTGCAAATATTTGTAATAAAAATAAATATAAAGTGAGCACTGTACACTTTGTATTCTGTGTTGTAACTGAAATTTATATATTTGAAAATGTAGTAAACATCCACAAATATTTAAAATAAATGGTAATCTATTGTTGTTTAACAGCGTGATTCATCACAATTAATTTTTTTAATCGTGCGATTGATCACTTGACAGCCCTGGTAATAATTCATTTCTGGTTTGTCATCTTCCCTTCCTACTTTCATCACTTTGCTCTGCGACAATCCAGAAATGAAGGATAATGCTGTCCTCTGAGCGACTCTAGAGCAGGGTACGTTACCTGGCACAGCAGATTGGAATTGATACGCATCATGCAATTCTCATTAGCTTAATTCTGCTGCTTTATTTGAGGCAGAGGCTATCCTTTCTTTTTCTTTCACTCTGTGCTTGCACTGTGCCTGGAATAATGGGGCCTTGATTTCTGACTGGGACTGTTTGAGACCGCTGTAGTATATATAAAAATAAACTTTGCCCCCCAATTCTGTATGGAACAGCACAACACTGATCCTCCTCTGGAGGTGCTTTGCAGGAAAAGGCAAATGCCATATGAGGAAAAGAGGAGAGAAAAAAGAGGGAGAGGTTAGAGACAGATAATTGTAAGGGACTTTATTTTTGTTTTATGTTTGTATAGCATCTAGGCCCATAGAGTTACAAGTCTCTAAGTCTGGGGTCATAAGTAGGTGGACTGTGGGCCAAATCCAGACTGTCAGATGCTTTGAATGGACCCCAAAATCTTTTAATTTACTTATTATCATTGCTGTTATGATGTTTATTATTTTTTCTGGAATCTGGACCTTGACTATACCTTGACCAAGAACTTTGGGCCTTGACAAAAATAAATGACGGCCCCTGCTTTAGGTAATGCAAATAATTAATAATAAGAAATAAAGTTAAGGAGGAGAGGGAACATGACCAACTACATATCAGGGAAATAAAGGTCACATGAAAAATCTATCTTGTGGGTTTATCCTGGGATCCATCACTAGGTCTATTTAGATAAATTTGGAGCCCCACTACATAATGTTTGCCGGGGCCCCACTCCCTCTCATTTCACAATACACAGATATTACATATGTTTTTGGGGACCCTAAAGCTTGGGGCCCTGATGCAATTTTCACTTGTTCTCCCCTCTCATCAGCCCTGCCCATCACCATAATATTCGAGCACCTTCAACAGTGGAGGCCCTAGATCACTTAATGGAGTCTCTGACACTTTTCACTTTTTGGCGTAAAATCTCTTCTTATAGTAGAGGTTTATTTGGGGAGTAGAGTGTTTTCTGATTTAGACTATTCATTTCCCTTTTTGTTATTGTTGCCACTGTTAGAGATTTAGGGATAGAAGGGAGATGACATTGTGCTTGTCATTCTGATGGTGGACTGGCCTTTACAAATCAAGGCCCCTTTGCTATACAGTTCTTGTTTTCAAGAGACAGTTGATGTTTTAGTCATACTTCTTAGCTTCTTATTGGAGATTGGTGCCTAATGTTCTTCAACCTAATAAGGAAAATCTCTTAAAAGATGGGTGGTCTCACTCTAAGAGAAAGGGAGACACCTGGTAGGATGAGGAGCTAGTCTGACTGTTTAGTGGACACCTGACCATCACCCATCAAACCACAAGTTTCTGGGAGCACTGAAGAGACAACAGATACAAATAAAATTACTTCCCTGATCCATTTTACCCTTCAGAAGGTTTTTGGAAAAATCCTCTCTTCCAACATAGAGAAATAAGGTTTCATTTCTGCTACATGGAAAATGAGAAATTAAAATAAGACGGTTTATTAAACCTCGCTTGTGGAATGTTGTGTATCCTCATGCCACACTCATGCCCTGTAACTGGGATTCTGTTGATTCAAAGAACACTTACAGTTACGTTGTTACATGTATGTAAAGTGAGTCAAAGTTTAATGACTTCTAGGCTTGGGATTAGGTGTATGTTTGACAATTCGGAGCAGGTGGAATTGTGTGTATGACAGCTGAGGCGACAGCGTTTGTAATCTTCCAACTCAGCAGAGCCAAATTATCATTAACACTTAGAGATCAAAACCATTGGCACTAAAAGGTACAGTTCTGAAGGTAAACATTTTCATGGGTAAAACTTCCAATAATAACTTTACTCAGAGATTGAGTCCTTGTCTTGTGTTGTGTGCAGCAGGCGTGATTCCATTTTATTCTACTATTACTTGTTAAATGAGCCATTCAATCTACATAATAGGGAAAAATCTTCTGGACTTTGTATTTGCTTACTGGAGATTGCTGATCACAGTGCTCTTTATTCTAAGCCCAGAATGCCTGAATGAAACCAAAGTAGAGTTCAGTTCTACCCCATCTGTGCTCTTTTCTTGCTCGATCTGCAAAGTGTACTTCAGAATCAGGAGACAAGACATATGTTAAAATCCAAAGCGTTGCTGTTTTTGTTGTCCTTAAAATATTATGGCAGCATATGTTGAGAGGCTTTCTACTTCTTGAGTTACTGTTGATGCCAGTTTGTTGACTTACTTAGGAATATTTATTTTCTAGAGGGTGGGATGTCCCACTCAGGGCCCACACCTGCAGTCCTCACAATAAGTATAACCATGTTCCTTGTAGTCCTTTACATTTTTGCAGTAAGGACTGCAGGATTTACACTTCAATGTGTGGAAATATATTCTTCTAACATAGGAAGCAGATGTAAAGGGGGAGAGGAGGGAAATCTCAGTCTGCCCGATTGCTTTAGCAATAAATTAACTAAAGAAGTAAAACTTTAATTTGCCAGGACATACCCTATAGCTATATACATTCCAAATAGCTGTGAACATTTGTAGTTGAAATGCCTTTTAAAAAATCAAGTTACTCTTTTCTCTTGAGTAATCATACATTGAACAGCATAATGGGCATTGTTCTGCTTCGGAATGGAAATGCTGATACTAAAGCTGTGCCTGAGATTTGGAACAGAGCTAGGTTCAGGTTTCAGTTCTCCAAAGTTTGTGGGCTTTCTGATGAAGTTGGGTTGAGCTACAGCCTTTGGAAGGAATGAGGTGGAATATTTTGGTTTTGTATGTTTTTTGCTTAAAACCAGGTCAAATTGATAGTTTCATCTGAGTTTCACTTTGCAGTTTGGGTTTAAACCCAAAACTCTCGGTGTGGGTGTGGGTGGCGGGTGGCCTGGTCTACACTATAGAGTTAAGTCAACAGGGACATTCTCAGGATTTAATGGGCCCTACGCAGTATTATTAAACTGGTGCACCTATGCCTGACTTGCTCTTAGCAACACAAACGTAAGCTTACAGTATTGGAAAACTTGCCACATGCACTTTATTAAAAACAGTTTAAACAAATTAAGCACACTATAGTGCTGATGGACTCACATTGAAGAAGTAGTGCTATAGAAAAAATTCTAATTTATTGATAGAATGATGCAAATAATAAATTTTTAAAAATGTATCAATATATTATTGGAAATTACTATGAAGAGGTATTGGAACATGGATTTGTTTTTAATTAAAAGCAATCTTTCTGGCTTTTTTTGACTGCAAAATCAGTAATAATGTCATCGTATGACAAACACGAAGTGATGTCTTGTTTGACTGCAAGAATGGCAAGATCAGTCAATGAGCTTTAGTTTTGAGAAACTCCATTCTCCTGATGCTACTCTTATAGGAATTATCAGTAGAATACAAATGGCAACGTACACATTAGGATGTGTTTCAGTGTGGTAGTGTGTAACCGCAAAAAGAACAGGAGTACTTGTGGCACCTTAGAGACTAACACATTTATTTGGGCATAAGTTTTCTTGGGCTAACGGAAAATACAGTAGGAAGATATATACATACACGGAAATATATACATACATATACATAGGATAAATGTTATCAAGTTTGCTGGTATGAATAAACTGTACATTGTCCATCACTGACTTTGTACAGTTCAAGTCCATTTAAATCAAAACTATCATCATGTTTCAGGAGGCTCTCTAGGTTCTTTGCACTTTGTAATTAGCCGCTCTTGTTTTCCTATTTCGTTAAATTTAGTTATGTTATACAAAAATCCAGACTGTTCATGGTGTGCTCGTAAAGTATTAAACCTTTCATTAACAGCAGCTATTGCTTTATCCATCACAACATTAGAAAATTCAACCTCTAATTTCTTTTCTGGATCTTCTATGGGTTCATCTGCTCCTTCATGTTCTGCTTGCCGCTTTTTTCCTGAAACTCTTGTCACATTTGGACATGGAAATTTTGGTTCTACACCCAGTGTCTCTGAAAATTCTCTTGCCGTAATCTGTGCTTCTTTGAATCCAGTTTCTCTGTATTTCACTAAAATGTCTAGTGTAGTAAGGTAAATGTTGACTCAAGCGGCATTGTTGGACTCTGCATTATTTTGCTTACACTTGGCCGGGAATGGTGAATTGCAGCCACTGGGAGCTGCACGCGGCCGTACCTGCGGATGCTCAGGTAAACAAAACATCTCGCGACCTCCCAGGGGCTTACCCTGAACAAGCCACAAACCAAGTTTGGGAACTACTTCCCTACCATGACCACTCTGGTCACCGTTTTGAACTCTGCTGCCTGGTGGCCAGATTTACATGCATGTGCCCTTCCCCTTTTAAAGCCCCGCAAATTTTTGAAAGTCCATTTCCTGTTTGCTTCGCGTGGAGAGCTCACCTAGCAATTGCCCAGCTGACCTTTCTGGCCCCATGCTGCAGATGTACTCTTGCCTGGAGTACACAGGTCGTGGTGGATCTCCTGGGTCCGTGGGGAAAAGAGGTTGTGCAGGCACAGCTCTGATCCAGCCATAAAAAGGTAGATATCTATGAGCAGATCACTTGTGGCATTTCAGAGAAGGGCTACAAGAGGGACATGCAGAATTGCCACCTGACAGTCAAGGAGCTGTGGCAGGTGTACAGAAGGCACAGGAGGCTAACAGTTGTTCTGGTGTGGAGCCGCCCACCTACTGCTTTTATAAAGAGCTGTGTGCCATCCCTGGCAAAGACACTATCATTACCAGAGTCCTGTGGATACTGGGGGAGCTGGAGTCACAACAAGGAGGTGGAGTATGAGGGACCGGTGACTGGGGGATCCAGTGGTGCAGAGAACCAGGATCTGTTCTTGACTATAGAGCAGTCGAATCAGTCCTTACAGTCCAGCATGGGCGGGACTGATACAGGGGAAGGAACCTCTGGTAAATGTGGAGTTTACTTTGATATTGCAGGGACACATTTGTTCATTTACTCTTTTTTTAATCATTTTTAAATAGGAAGAGGTAATGAAATAACTAAGTGAGGTAGGGTTGCTATCTGCTTCTCATTCCCCTGCATAATTAGGCAGAGGTGGTCCTACAGAACAGTTTATGTGCACTGGGATGTCATGTGAATCCTCCACAGAAATCTCAAAAGGTTCCTGAAGGTAGTCTTCAATTCTCTGACGAAGGTTTCTGGGGAGGGCTGCCTTATTTTTTTCTGCTGTGGTAGGACATTTCCCAACACCACTAACCAATTACTTCAGCAGGCACCATTGCAACATACAAGCTAGCAGCCTACAGACCTGGTCTGTAGCCAGACGCATGCAGGAGCTATTCCCTTTCAGTCTCCATTACCCTCAGAAGTGTGATATCAGCTAAAATCACCACCCACCACCTGTAGAAAATGGTGCTAGTGTTCAGTTCAGTAGCCCTATCCGTATATACTAGTGCCCGTGAGCTACCCTCCTCCATAGTCCCAACTTGTCCAGGGCTGCCTGGGGAGGAGATGGGGGGCAAGTGGAGCAATTTGCCCTGGGCCCTGCGAGCCCTTGCCCAGCGGCTGTCCGGGTCTTCAGCCAGCATTTAGGCAGCAGGAGGCCCTACAGTGCTGCTGAAGACACGAAGTGACTGAAGGGCCCCCCACCACCAAAATGCCTTGCGAGCCCTGGCCCGGTGGTGGTCCAGGTCTTTGGTGGCATTTCGGCAGCGGGGGGGCCTTCAGTGCTGCCAAAGACACGGAGCAACTGAAGCGCCCCCCAATGCCAGCGAAGACCCAGACGGCCACCGGGTGAGTACAAGCGCTGCAGCTCCCCCGCTTTGCCCCAGGCCCCCTGAATCCTCTGGGCTGCCCACTCTTACGAGATTAGACCTCAGTGAAAAAAAATCTCAGTGGTTATAGCTGACTGCTGTGCACTTCATAATATCTGTGAAGCGTAGGGGGAAAAGTTTCTGCCGGGGTGGAAGAGGAATGGTTGTCTGCTGATTTTGAGCAGCCAGATACCAGAGCTATAAAAAGAGCTCAATAGGGAGCTACACGGACTCAGGTTGTCGTCAAAAGACCATCTTAATAGTGAGCCACAGTAACGTGTGTTTCTATAGTGTGCTCTGCCTGGCATTGTTTTTGTGCACCCTGGTATGAACCTTGTAATGAGCAACATCACACATGTACCTATTGCTATTACCTCTGAATGATCCGAGACCCAGCCAGCATATGTTGTGAACTAGTAAAGATGAATTCAGTTTTCATAACTAGCTATTTATTCCAAGTCCAGGCAAATAGACATATTTATAACTGAATGAGACTTTATAAAATACAGGGGAAAATACCTTTGAAGGGGAAAGAACAGCCATTTTCATTTCACAAACACATACACCAACCATGCCTCTCACGAGTCAATGTATGTGCCGTTGTGATTGTCTGTACTGTCCTCCTGGGTGGAGTGGTAGGTGTAGAGCAGCAGCCCCGGACACCACATGGAATGGAAATGGGGGGGAAAGAGGTGGGGAGGTCCCAAAATGCAGTTCTCTGTGGGCTGCAGAGGGAGCTGAGCACAGGTCTGTTGAAATTGAAGGTCAAGAAGTGTCTCCAGCATGGCTGTTTGCATTTTGAGAAGCGCTAGCATGTCCTGCTGCATGTCCCTCTCCTGTGCTCCCCCGCTTTGCCCCAGGCCTCTCTGAACTTGCCCACTCCTCCCCCCCGAGCTGTCCCATGGTTGCCACTGTGCTCCATGAATCCCAAGGAGAAGTGAGAATATAGTGCTTGGAACTTGTGTGGACCAAAGGCAGTCAGTTCAGTATGCCAAGTTTCCATTCATCTTGTGAATACGCTCTCAGTAGTAGCTCTGTGCATTGTATCTTTTGCAGCTGGAAATGTGGCCTTGAGGCACTCTCCATTCACATCGGCAGAGCAGCTCTGCCAGATAAGGAGAAGGAAGAGGACATGAGATGACATGGTCCAAGAGATCCTGCAAGCTGAGCACAGGCTTGGAGGCTCACTGTCATGAACAGAACAGACAGGGATAGAGCAGAGAGGAGAAAAGCACAGGAGAGGGACATGCAGCAGGACATGCTAGCGCTTCTCAAAATGCAAACAGCCATGCTGGAGACACTTCTTGACCTTCAATTTCAACAGACCTGTGCTCAGCTCCCTCTGCAGCCCACAGAGAACTGCATTTTGGGACCTCCCCACCTCTTTCCCCCCCATTTCCATTCCATGTGGTGTCCGGGGCTGCTGCTCTACACCTACCACTCCACCCAGGAGGACAGTACAGACAATCACAACGGCACATACATTGACTCGTGAGAGGCATGGTTGGTGTATGTGTTTGTGAAATGAAAATGGCTGTTCTTTCCCCTTCAAAGGTATTTTCCCCTGTATTTTATAAAGTCTCATTCAGTTATAAATATGTCTATTTGCCTGGACTTGGAATAAATAGCTAGTTATGAAAACTGAATTCATCTTTACTAGTTCACAACATATGCTGGCTGGGTCTCGGATCATTCAGAGGTAATAGCAATAGGTACATGTGTGATGTTGCTCATTACAAGGTTCATACCAGGGTGCACAAAAACAATGCCAGGCAGAGCACACTATAGAAACACACGTTACTGTGGCTCACTATTAAGATGGTCTTTTGACGACAACCTGAGTCCGTGTAGCTCCCTATTGAGCTCTTTTTATAGCTCTGGTATCTGGCTGCTCAAAATCAGCAGACAACCATTCCTCTTCCACCCCGGCAGAAACTTTTCCCCCTACGCTTCACAGATATTATGAAGTGCACAGCAGTCAGCTATAACCACTGAGATTTTTTTTCACTGAGGTCTAATCTCGTAAGTAGACTGCCCGAGTGACTTTTCAAATGGCCAAAGACACATTCAGCTGTCATTCTGCACTGGCTCAGCTTGTAGCTAAGGTGCTCCTTGCTGCTGTTGAAGTGGCCAGTGTACAGCCACAGAAATAAGGGGTAAGCTGGTTCTCGATGGATCACTATTGGCATCTCAACATCCGCAACGGTAATCTGTCGGTCTGGAAAGAAGGTCCCTGCTTGCAGCTTTCTGAACAGGTCTGTGTTCTTAAAGATGAGTGCATCATGCACCTTCCCTGACCATCCTGCGCTGATGTTGGTAAAACATCCCTGGTGATCCACCATCACTTGCAATAGAAAAGTAGCCCTTTCTGTTGATATACTCTGTGGCAAGCTGGTCTGGTGCCAAATTGCTGCAAAACCATCCACTACGTTCTGCACATTGCCCAGAGTCACAGTCCTGTGCAGCAGGATGCAGTTAATGGCCTGGCATACTTGCATCACAGCAAGCCCCACAGTGGATTTCCTAACTCCAAATTGATTCCCGATTGATTGAAAGCAATCTGGCATTGCAAGCTGCCACACAGTCCTCACCACTCGCTTCTCCACTGTCAGAGCAGCTCTCATTTTGGTGTTGCTATGCCGGAAGGCTGGGGCAAGTTCCACACGCACTTCCAGGAATGTGGCCTTGCGCATCCAAAAGTTCTGCAGCCACAGCTCATCATCCCATACCTGCATAACAATGGAATCCCACCAGTCAGTGCTTGTTTCTCTGGCCCAGAACTGGTGCTCCACTGTCTGCAGCTGCTCCATGAATGTCAACAAGAACCTTGAATTGTTTCTTTCTAGGTCCAACAGCAAGGCAGCCTCTAAGGAATTGTCTTGTTCTGCTGCCCAGCTCCTCTGGCGGCTCTGCAGATCCTGCAGGATCAGGCACATTGTGCTTGCAACAGTCATCACAATAGTGCAGAGCTGTGTAAAATCCATGCGTCTCACACCGATGGCAGATGTGCTGGTTTGCAGGGCTTTTGAAAAGAGGCACGAAACATTATGGGATGCAGATGAAATTCTGGGATGGAGAAATCTGCATCATGGGATGTTGAAACCATGTTCCCAGTCACCCCTGTGCAACTCGTTTGCCCTCCTGAGGCATTGCAAACCCCTCCTAAAACACTGTGTGCTAGATGGTGGGACACTGCACAGTGGGATGGCTATTCTCTGTGCACTGCTCTCTGCATCGATGCAAGCCCTGGAGTGAGGACATGCACTGCTGACCCAAGGAGCACAGTGGACATGCAAAAGTGATTTAATTACTGCGGTGGCTGTATGTTGAACTTAGGTCGAATTAATTTTATAGTGTAGACTTGCCCTTGGTGTGTGTAGTGAAACAACTGTTTGTGCAAACTTCTATGCACTGAATCCACTGTGCTTTACACAGCAAAAGTGAGAACTCTGTGAGCAGTGTAGTGATGAGATTAGATCATGGAACTTGTAGTCAGGAGACCTGGGTTCTAGTTGTGACTCTAACTAGCTAGATCTGGACATGCCACTTACTTTCTCTGTGTTTTCCTTCTGTTAAGTGGGAATAGTAATGCTTACCTATCTACTTCACAGGGAGAAACATGTTTGGGCTGCTTCCCTCTGAAGTGTCTGTCGACCATGCAGCTGCTTTTAACAGCCAAGGGGCCAAGCAAGGGAGTCTTTGAACTTTGCCCATTAGCAAAATTCCTTTCTCTGTGCCACCTCCTTGGAGTTTGGGACCTGGTGGCCTAACTTCAGTTTTTCTGGAGGAAGGAGGAGGAGTAATGATCCTCCTACCTGCTAGGGTGGCTTCTTGTTCCCCAGTCCCCAGGCACTGAGTGTAGCTGAGCAGACTTCCCTCTCTCAGTCCCATCTGGCTTTATGTTTTTACAGGCCATCAGGCAGAGAATGTAGGAAGAAGTTCTCTGTCCTTCCTTGCTATAGTTACTGTTGTCATTTCCCAGGCAGCTGTTTTACACATTATTTGGGCGTTTCCCCCTCTGGGGTGGGAGTCATAAGTTTGGCAGTGAACTGCACCTGCCCTGGTGTCGGTATCCCTACTGCCGTCACCATGCTCTGTTCTGCCTCTGGTTTTCTTTTCAGGGTAGGCAGAGATCTTAATTCTCTGAAGGATGGGGGTCTCATTTCCCCCCCCCCCCACAGGTATTTGTTTGCATACTCCATGGAGGTAACCTGATTCCTCTTGGATACTAGCTTCCTCCTTGTCAGCTACTCCATATGAAGTTTGGCTGACACAGTCACTTTTATGTCTGGAGCTGCCTGAGGGGGTCCGATTGACCCCTTTTTCTTTTAAAGCCATAATATCATTCCCCAAAAGGAAAGATTGTGGGATATCTGACAACATGTCTGTACTAGCACCCTGACTATTCCTAGGTCTGGATAGACGTCTGTGCTGTAGGCTGAGCGAAGGCTTTTACACCAGAAACTTTAAACCAGATTTCACACCCTGGGAGCATTTGATGGGGTTTTATGACTTGTGGCTTAACTATACTCTTAGCAGCCCCAGTATCACTCCATCCAGTGAATGTCTCCCCATTAACTACCACCTTCCCCACACACTGATGAGCAGATGTAGCTGTACCTGGGAGCGTATAGCATGACGTGGGCAGTGATTTGAAGTGTGAATGCCTCACCATGAACATTATATGCCATTGGCAGACTGGCTGTGTGACTCCCTCCCACCAGAGCTTCAATCACACAACTAACTCTGGGGGGCTAGGGTGCAGCTGGCCTTTCGAGCACTGCACTGGGCCTCAGTGGGTAGATTGGGCAATCCCTGGCCAAGTGATGCCGCCGTCCACATATGGAACACTGCTTTTGCCCAGCCATCCCAGGGCTTCTCAGAGAGAGTTTTCATCCCCCTGGGTGTCCCTCTTGTCTTGGGCCTATCCTCTGATCCCATTCCATCTATGATAGGTTTGCTATCAAATCTGGCTCAGCTATCTGCATGTTGGTTGGCCCATTTCCAGTTATGGTTACATCTCTGGGTAGTATTCAGAACTGGATACTACTTGAGGACATTGTGATGTGACTGGGTATCCCAACACCATTGTGTCTGCAGTGTAGATGGCCCATAAAAATCTGACCTCTGCTAAGCAGTTATTTGATTGAAAATGAAGCTTTTTTTTTTTAAATGGATCCAAATATTGAAAGAATCAAAGTATTGAAAAAAAGTGATTTGATTTGAGAATGTACCAGGTCAAGTTTTGCCCTCATTTATGTTTACATTGGTGAAAGCTGTGCACATGTATCATGGGCAGAATTTGGCCCCCTATGCAAATTAAATCAGTTACAGCACAAACAGTTCAGTCTAGTGCAGTGGTCCCCAACGTGGTTCCCGCGGCCACCATGGTGCCCGCCCGGGCATTTATGTGTGCCCTCCTAGTGCCCAGCAGGGGAGAGAAGCCGCAGCCCCACGCTTACTGGGGACAGAGAACTCCGGGGCTGCAGGCTGCGGGCGCCGGTGTTCTTGGTCCCTGGCAGACACGGGGCTGCGGCTTCTCTCTGGCTTCTCCGGAGCTGCAGACTGCGGGCGCTGGTGTTCTCTGTTCCTGGCAGGTGTGAGGCCGCAGCTTAAGCTGGAGATAAGCTGTGGCCCCGAGCGTGCTGGGGACAGAGTACTCCAGGACTGCAGGCTGCGGGCACCAGTGTTCTCTGTCCTCCCGTCTTCTCTCCAGCTTCTCTCTGCAGTCCCCAAAACTGGCGCCAAAAAAAACCAAAAACAAAACGCTCTGACTCTGCAGAATGGACGGAATGCCACCCCGTAGCATGTGCTGCCCCAGCCACGTGCTTGCTCCACTCGTGCCTGGAGCCGGCCCTGTATGTGAGTAATTGTTGGCGCCCGCCATACTCTTCCAAAAACATGAATGTGCTACTGGCCACAAAAAGGTTGGGGACCACTGGTCTAGTGAGGTGTTTTGTTTTGTTTTGTTTTGTTTTTTGTTAAGCTAAATGAACCCATTGCCTATGGATCAGGAATTTCAAACCAGGTGAAAATGTATATGGACTAACCTGATATAGCTTAAACACATCAGTGCAGCATGTTCATATTATGGCAATAGGTACTTCAGAAGAGCTGATTATTATCTTTCCTAATGATAGGAGGAGGATGTGGCTGAGGCACAATACAAGGAGTCAGGAGGTCTGGGATTTTTTGCTCATGTCTAAATTTTTGTCTGTCAAGAATACCTCTGTGTGTGAGAGCTTTCAGACAAATTAGCTGATGGATTTTCTAGGAATATTTTTCTTACAGCCTAATAAAATTGTACTTCTAGATACAAGCGATAGAGAAGATGAACCTGAAATACTTAGTCCCACCCTGGATTAGGTGATTAGTTAGGATTAAAGATTGACACCAGTGGTAGGAGCAGTGCTTCACTTTGTTATTTGGTTTATCCTAGGTTTAAATGTGAACTGCTGTGATTTTTGCCCACTTATTTAAATGGCAAGCTTATGTAAAAGACTGTCCACTTTTTTGTATTGGATTATAAACCATTGACTGTAATAGTATTGCTGTTCTGAAAATCCTTCTGTGATATTTGGTAGATTGCGGTCATGAATCCTTAAATAGCTAGAGGAGCAAATAATTGCAGTCTAAAATAAGACTTAATCTTCAGACAGTAGAATACAGAGATGTTTTTGAATCTTTGAACACGCAAGTTGACACAATAGACTAGATCATAGATCTTAGACCAGTCTCAGGCAGTGCCCAACATCTGTTTCAAAGGAAGACTAAAATCTGTCTCTAATACACGTGTGCAATGTCATTAACATGAAGTTGGGGATAGGAATGCCTCGTTGACCCTCATAGGTTATGCCCTGAAATGTAGTGGTGATTACCTTTACTGTAGTTGAAACTTGCATAACTGCAGATGTTAATAGTTATGCGGTCATCTAGCATATATTCCTTTAAAAAAAAAAGAAGTGCAGCCATAATACTTGTCTTGATGATTGCATTGATTCTGTTGTAACTAAGTGGCACTAAAACTCAAAGCTTATTTGAAAATATAGAGCTATGATTAGAAGTTTCTGAAATCAATAGGGAAAACATAGGGCACCTAGTATCACAGAGCCTTGGTAATCTGGCATGCACCATGCATGTTTCCTTGACTCCAAAGCCCAGCCTACTAGCCACCTTCTTTCCGCCATAGATGAAGCTTCACTTAGGGCTAGTCTAAACTAGAATTGCTTCAGCAGTGCAGCTGTACTGATGTAGTTGTGCCACTGTAGCATTGCTAGTACAGGTGCCCTGTGCTGATGGGAGAGAGCTCTCCCGTCAGCATAATTCTCCACCTCCCCGAGTGGCTAGAACTATGTCAGTGGGAGAGCTTCTCCCGCCAACATAGTGTCGTCCACTCCTGCATTTAAGTTGGTGTCATGTGCATCGCCTGGGGGGTGGCTCCAACTGCTGATGTTTCTCCTATCAAAAGTAAAGGCTAGTTAGGAAAACAAATTTGGCCATTGCTCCTTCCAAGCAGATTCCCCACAGCTCGTAGCTTCATGACTAGTGTTGTCACAGTAGCATAGTACTCTGGGTTGGAATCTGCTTTCTTCCCAAAAGACCCATGGACCCTGTCTGGCTTAGGTAATGTAACATCTCACTCATACATGTCATTGCCATTATTTGTACCCAGTTCTCAGCCCCTTCTGGTTGCAAGACTGCATGGTATTGTCTTTTGCCTAATGTTTATTACACAAAAGTGACGGGGGAGGGAAAATTATCAGCTGGAATCTAAGTTACTCAGGAAAGTTTCAAACTACTCCAAAATCTGACTTTGGGCTGGTCTACACTACGGGGGAAAATCAATCTTAGATACGCAACTTCAGCTACGTGAATAACGTAGCTGAAGTCGAAGTATCTAAGATCGAATTACTCACCGTCCTCACAGCGCGGGATCGATGTCCGCGGCTCCCCTTGTCGTTCCCACAACTCCATTCAGATTGGTGGAGTTACGGAATCGATATAAGCACGTTTGGGGATCGATATATCGCGGCTAGATGAGATGCAATATATCGATCCCCGAGCAATCGATTGCTACCCACCGATACGGCGGGTAGTGAAGACATACCCTTAGTCTACACAAGAAGTCCTTTGTCTGCTTTCTACAAACCTATGCCTATGAATTGGATGTAAACAAACTGAGTTTATTTTTTTAAAATGTTTTCTCAAAAGGTAGAATTTGTGTTAAACATCAAAATAATTAAAAACACAAACATTCAAAAGCTCACATTCATTTCAGTTTAAAAAAAATAATCAACAGCAAGCTGGCATGTTGGTCCAGATCCTCCAATCCACCTGAACTGTGCTTAGCTGGCTTACTGTCCCTGGTCCTGGGACTGTCTGGAGTCCATTCCAATTATTAGCATCTAGGTGCTTTGGTAACTGATTGGGTGAATGATGGATTATATTTTGCAGCCCCACGCCTGAAGATCTAACCTTCCTTTACAGTACCTTGCTGGTAAACGTCAATTTGATATTCCTCTTGTGGAATGCAAATACAAACTAATGTTCATTTCCTACACCTGTTCCAATCCAGGATGATTTCATTTAATTGCCTAAAAAACGATCAAAATTGTTCTCTTAAAAAAACAAAAGATGAGCAACAAAGTATTCCAGACAAACGAGGTGAGATGGATATTGTGTAACATGTCTAGCCTGATTAGACACTGGGCTTCATCTCAGGTCTTGAGCTGCATGCAGAGCCACTAGGATGTACCTTGTATCGAAACACCATATGATTGTAAATTTCAGGGGATCTCACCTATCTGTACAAAACTTAAAGGCCACCAGGATGCTAATAACTTTAAAAAAAAAGGCGTAAAGATTATTATTGTACAGTGCTTGGTCTCAGGTGATGACAATAAAACTCAAAATTGGAAAGGGAAATGCCATTACAGTTTGCTTACATGCAGTCTGTGAGCCCTTACATTCCTTTGCAATTCTTCAACTGCCTCTTTCCCTAGGGAAATTTTACCAAGAGCATTTTTTTTAACCAGTTCGGATCCCAGCCTGTCATCCTATTGACAACTCCACTTGATTGCCCTTTCTGACAGATGATACCTGGTATTCAAGCATGTACTTGTTAACAGCTCTTTGAATAGTGAACATCTAATAGCACATCACTGAGGTTAAGGTAATAAGTGCCTGTCAGTTGGCAGATACATTCTGATAACCTCACTTCTCTAAGTCTAAGGAGTGGTTGTTCATTTGGACGTCAGATTGTCATTCATTCTTTTTGGCTTAATACCAAAGCATTGTGCCTGTTCCTGTCCCATACAATCCTTTTCTGTCCTCAAATAGTGATCATTCCTCATATATAGCAAAACTATTTTAGTATACAAATAAAGCAGGAGAATTTACTACTTCAGATTTATTTACTGGCTAAGAAAAATGTGATCTACATCTCCATGTTTCCCATGGTCACAATTAGTTTTTTTGGGTCCTAGGATTATTTAATTAATGACAGGCTTTGGGGACAGGACTTGAAAGATTTACACACCTAGTATCCTGGGAATTAAGCTCACTAGCCAGGGGGAAATGCCTGTTACCACTTTTCTCAGGGTCATGCCCCCTGCAATTTAAAGGCAAACAAAAAAGAAAAAATTGGGGCTCCTGTCTTTTATTTTTCTTTGTTTTTCAGCAATGGGGAGTATTAGAGGATCTCTAAAGTTACAGAAGATGTAAAGAAATACAGCTATTCAAGGATATCTTAGGGCATGTCTACACAACAATGTTAAATTGATGTAAGGCAGCTTATGATGACTTAATTATATACATGTACATACTACAGGGTTCCTCCCACTGCTGTAACTCGCCTGCTACGCCGACCTAATAAATCCACTCTGATGAAAGGCGACCCTAGGCAGTCATCTAGGGCGTCAGGATTCGGGGGGCGGTATTTTGTGTGCTCCCCACGGGGCAGGTGGGAGCTTCCGGTTCCACTCCTGTCGCTCTACCGAAGAAGGACCTTCTGCCACGTGCCACGGAAAACAGCGGCAGGCAATTGAGCAGCTCAATGACTGCCGCTGTCTCCTGCGGCATTTCGGTGGAGGGTCCTTCTTCGGCAGCACAATGGGAGCAGAACTGGAAGCTCCCGCGCACCCCATGGGGAGCGCATAAAATACTGCCTCCCGAATTCTGCCTAGGGTGCCAGAAACCCTGGCGCCGCTCCTGAGTATAACATTTAGTACTTAAACCCATGTCTCTTTTTCGTGGCCCTTATGACTTAATCCCTCAAGTGGCATTAATGCAGCAGGTTAATATGAGAGTCTCGTAAACTGGGGATGAGAGAACCGGGTATAAGACTGAAAACCAGAACTATCCTAGGTTCTAGTCCTGGCTTTCTGACTTGCTGTGACCTTGGCCAAATGACTTGACCTAGTCTGTTTCCCTATATGTAAAATCGTCACCATTCATCTACTTTGTCCAATGCC
Source organism: Gopherus flavomarginatus (assembly GCF_025201925.1). Taxonomy (NCBI): domain Eukaryota; kingdom Metazoa; phylum Chordata; order Testudines; family Testudinidae; genus Gopherus; species Gopherus flavomarginatus. The sequence goes on along the minus strand of NC_066626.1, from coordinate 56,134,133 downwards.
AATATTGGATAAGGGTGACTTCTGACTGTTTCTTGGTTTAGGTAAGTACCTAGATTGCCAGCCATCTTAGACATAGGCCCATTTTACACATGGGGAACTGAGGCACAGAGAGGCTAATTGACTTGCCCTTGGTCATACAGGAAGTCTGTGGCAGAATAGGGACTTGAACCCAAATGTCCTATCTCCTAGTCTAGTGCCCCACCACTACTGGATCATTCTTTCTCTCCCAGTTGTAAAATGGTGCTAATTATATTTACTTACCTGAAGGTGTTGTGAAAATTAATTAGTTAATATTTGTACATCGCTTTTTGAGCTGCAAAGTGCACTCAATTAATTGTTTGATAAATTGGGCCTATGTTTTGTTTGGTGAATGTACTTAACATGAAACAATGGAACACAAGAAAATTCAAGTCTGTTACTTTGTAGAGTTGGCACGGACGTCTCCTGAGCTAACGGCAATCCCTCATTAACTGTGCAAACGCTTTACTGAAGATGAGTCTTTCTGAGTCAATATTTGTTTTTTCTCAGTAATGCTTTTGTGCAGCATTCTGGAGGTGCCATTCATGGCATGACACAGTTGCTATTCTAAATGCCATATTTCTGGGGTTTATCTATAGCTCAGTCATACAAAATTTGCTGAGTACTGAAGCTTATCTTTCAAGATTTGGCTCAGGAATGATGCATATAATTTTCCCCTATAAATCTATATGATTTTATTTGCACCAAGGAACCTTTAAATATATTGTATAAAGTTTAGCAGTTTAAAACTGGGTTACGCTCATAAAACTGATGGTAAAAATGACTCACTCAGAGGATTGTCTGTACATATTCACTATCACGTCTGCTTATTTTCCTGAATAAAGTAGGTTTTTACTGCATTTTGCACATCGGCACTTAATAGCCAATACAGTTAAAGGTGAATGATCTAGATTCTATTTTGAGTCTTGCATGAAAAGAATTGATGCACAGCATTTTACAGGGCTACTTGTATCAATATCTATTAATTTCAGTGGAATTTGGGTGTGCGCAGAACCTCTCAGAATTGAGGCCCTAAATTACTAGGCTGTGATTCTGCTACTTAAAAAAAGTCTAACTTGAATCATATGAACAGTCCTATTGAAGACTAGTGCAATGATGGATGAGAGAGAGTACAGCATAGGTTTGGTTTATACTACAGAGTTAAATCGAGGTAAGGTAACTTAAGTCAACCTAATTTTGTCATACTACAGTCTTGTTCCCACCAACGTAAGTGCCCTACTACAACCACATAATTAGTCTGCCTCCACGAGAGGTGTAGGGCTTTTGTCGGGGTAGTTAGGCTGATACCATGTCTACGTAGGCGCTGCGGATTTCTTAAATTGGCTGTTGGCTCTCATTCTTGTCAATTTCATGTCTCCAGGCTGGAGCTGTGAAATTGACAAGTAAGCTGGGCAGTCACTCTGGGTTGGAGATGGGGCTTCAACTAGAGCCCAGCTGTCCCCCGGGCTCCCTGATCCCCAGCTCAGTCGAGAGCAGGGGGCAGGCCTGCTCCGGGTGGGGAGTGAGGAGCTGAGGGGGCAGGCGGCCTGCTCCCGGTGGGGAGCTGAGAGCCCAGAGGATAGCGGGGAGCCGAGAGGCCAGGGCAGAGCTGGGGTCCTGGCAAGGAGCTGTGCGCGGAGCTGAGAACCTAGACTGCCCCTCGTAAGTTGATGGAAGTGCTCCTGGTGAGAACGAGCACCACAGACAGAAGGAAAGTAGTGTAGACATGACCTAGTGTAAGTCAACTTAAGTTTGTAGTGTAGATATGCCCTTAGCCTTCAGTTTATAGGGCAGACAGGAAAATAAACCCATATCTATAAACTGAGCACATTTGATAGGAGTCATTTGGAATAAACAAAAATGTGTACTTAATCAGTTTTCAGCGTATAATAGCACTTGAAAATGTCTTAGGACAAATGTTAAAGCAAATCTGCCTAGCTGGTGAGCTAAAGTCTTTTTGAAAGAGTCAAAGAGCAAAGGCAGGATCAATATTTTTTTTACACAAAAAAGCTTTGTTCAGAGTTTTATTTCATCTCATGTAACAGTTGAACTGAAGGATCTTCCTAGATTACTACTTGGACTATTTCTCCACCTCCTACCTCTAATTCTGTAGTTTCATCCTGATCAAAGCCCTCCGTCTCCTTAGTTTTAGGATACCATATACAGATGAAGTGTCATGGGAATGTTTGCACATGAATTTTGTCTCCACCTAACTTCCCCAGCTTGGTGGGCAATCATGTTACAGTAACTCACAGACTCTATCATAGCACGTTGAGAACTGGATTGATGGACTCAACAGTAAAAGAGATCAGCCTTTTGCAAAGTAGAACACATCCTTCCAGACAGGTGTGGCAGCTCTTGAGGCTTTGGAAGTTAATTGGACAGGCAGGTTATTTTTACAAAGGCATTATCTTTAATGGAAAAGAGCAATGGAAGGTGTAATGAGCTTTAGTTCCTGTTTTTCTTTCAGGAGCAAGATACTGGGGATATTTGTTAATGTTGTGACATTGAGCAATTAAACATGCACAAGTGGGAAAGGCACATGAGATATGAATTCTGTTTCCATATTTATATTAAACAGAAGAGTATTATGAATAAGTTGACTAGACTTCATGCTGTGCTAGTCAAGTCATCTGTTGGGAATGGTGGAGTAAATGATGGTAAAAGAGATCAGCTTTCTGCAAAGTAGAACACATCCTTCCAAATAGGTTTGGCTTAGATCTGACAAACTATGTACCACAGATGGTTGCCATTAACAAGTTGGCACTTGCTAGCATAGCAGTTAGACTACCACGTTCCACCCCTCTCCCCTGCCCCAACACACACGGTACTTAGCATATGACGGACTTGTGAGAACTGTTAAGGAATATTGGCTCTTTAATTCCATCCACTATATGTGGGTAATACATTCAGATAACGTAACAGTGGGACCAGATGGTGCATGGAATTGGTAATGGGTCTTTAACCTTTAGGTGAATCTAATCCAAAATCAGTAGTTGTTGAACATTCAAATCATGATAATGTCTAAAGGCTTAGTCAGGGCCCTGTTATGTTCGACACTGTACAAATGTACAGCTGTATGACCTTACCTGTTGCACTGCTCAAACTCAGCTCTGAAGATTGAATTATTAATTTCCTCATGGGCTTTTCTTTGGAGCACCCCACAACAGTATCTGAGTGCTTCACAAGCATTAATTTATCTTCACCACACCCCTGATAGGTATTAGCCCCATTTTACAGATGGGGAGAAGAGGCACAGATATATTAAGGTCCAATTTCCACTAATTTTGGTGACCAATCTGAGATGACTAGAACCGGATTTTTCAAAGCACTTAGCATTATATAGCACTTCCCCTTCTTCTCCTGCACTCCATCTCCTTGCCAGCTCTTTCTTCCTTCCTCATGTCTCCATTTCCCCCCACATACTGGTTCCTAATCCTAGTTTCCTTGTTCAGACATTCCCAGTCTCCTCTCTAGCTCCTTGTCTTATCTCTGTGTCCTCCCCTCCCTACATAACTATTACCGACTCCTTGTCCCAGCCTTCCCACCCCATCAATCTTAGCCTGCCCTTCTCACTGGGGCACCCAGCCTCCTTGCTCATTCAGTCCCAATCTCCCTCTTCCAATTTCCAGTTTCTCTCCACTGCCCTCCAGTCTGTCACTAGACTCTTTGTCCCAGTTTCTCTAGCTTTTGTCCCCTCTTTTCATTTGATTCAGACAGTCTCCATGTTGCCTGGATGTCAACAGTGGGGTCATTGAGAGCATGGGAGAAATGTGATGCCTGTTGTCAGTTGCAGTGCCAGGCCCCACACTGGCCTGGAGCAGCTGGAGGCAGCCATTAAGGGAAAGCCTTTCTGAGCCCCAGTAGCCCAAGGCTGGAACATGTGCAGTCTGGTTAACGCAAGGAGCTGCAGGAGGCTCAAGCCTGCTTTGTAAGGATAGAATCTTCAGACATTTTAGCTGCTCCCATTTAAGAAGTCTCTACTGAGCATGTGTGATCTGCAATCTTTCAAAGGCTTATTACTTGGACAAATTTGGGAGGATTTTCATGGGGATGGCAAATGGCACATCTCTGACACACAAAGGCCATTCCATGCGAAATATCAAGTCTCTGCTCCAAAACATGGAGGTGCGACAGCTGTTCAAAGCAAAGGCCTCAATTTTTTTTTAACATGGTGTTACATGCCTGGAAGCTCTGCAACACGAGGCCCACACACAGGTGAGTTAATTGGCTTTAATGAAGGTTAAGTGACAAACCCACAACGGGGACTCCACACGTTGCTGCCACTGACTTGGGGAGTCCAACGCCCGGAAAGCTCGACCAGGTGCGAAGTCCACTGCGCAATCCTTGGCCCACAGCAATTATAGTATTATGCTAATAGCATGCAAAGCATCACATACATATGCAATGGGGGACTTTCCAACAGCAATGGCCGCCTCCCTTGGCCTCTGGCCAGGGGCTTTCTGCAGTTCCCCAAAACATCGGGGCTTCCCACACAGGGCAGTTCTAACCTGTTATAAGCAGCAGCTGCTAGCATACTGTGTCCGCTAATAACCTCTCCTTGAGAAAGCGCAGGCCCTGTCTAGACCGTAACAATGTCTTCCAAGGTCCCCTACACGTGGGCAAAATAACTTATTTTTCTTTAGCTTCACTTTAGAAAATGACTGGAATGTTTTGGCTGAAATAAAAAACAAACACACACAAAACAGCTGAGGCATGCAAAATTTCAGCCAAATGGTTAAATTTTCACAAAGTTATAAACAACTGAAAATGTAATCTTATAATAGGAGCCGTCAGGCAACCTTAATAAGTGTGGCTATTATTACCTACAGTGACAGTCCTTGTGCAAAAGAGATTAGAAAACTGTTGCTGTCAGAAAACTGTCCGGTGGTCTGAGTCCAGTTCTTAGATGTACACATCCCAACAGGCACTGCTGTTGGCAGTTCATGCAGAAAAACGTAGTGAGCATGAAGGTGGAACTGCTCTCACCCTAGTTGTGTTGCCTTCAAATCAGAGATGAAGCATGTTGCCGTGAGGGGCTATCCATTTGTTTTGTTTTTTGCTAGGCTCAGGCCTCTTGTTGTTTTACATTGGATAGGCAGGGGAGTGGAAGCTGGAAAAGTTGAGATGTGTTCCAACTTTGCCACTGACTGACTGTGTGGCCTTAGGCAAATAATTTAACTTCTCTGTGGCTCGCTTTGTTCATAATTAAAATGAGACTAATAATATTTACCCACCTCCCTCACAGGAGTGCTGTGAGGATTAAACAATCTACTTTGATCATAACAATGTCTATCGTGGCACTGCATGCAGAATTGGAAAGCATTGTGCCCATACAAAGAGGGGGATGCTGCCTCCCAGCTTCCCTTTCAGCCCCTAGCTTAAAGAGAAAAGATGTACTTGAAACAAAAGTGCAAAAACTTACTATATTAAGAACTTGGAAAGAATTCAGAAGCCATGGGCAGTGTATAACAACTTTATTGAACTACTGAGGTATGGACAATGCTACATGTTATGCACCAGTAGGTACATAATAAATTTACAAACTTTTAGTCTATACAATCATAGAAATGTAGGGCTGGAAGCACCCCAAGAGGTCATCTTGTCCAGCTCCTGTGTTGAGGCAGATCCAAGTAAACCTAGACCATACCTATTAGGTGTTTGTCCAGCCTGTTCTTAGAAACCTCCCGTAATACGGATTCCAGAACCTCCCTTGGAAGCCTATTCCAGAACATAACTACCCTTATGTTCAGAAAGTTTTTCCTAATGTCTAACCTAAATCTCCCTTGCTACAGATTAATCTGATTATTTCTTGTCCTGCCTTTGGGTGGACATGGAGAACAAATCGATCGTCATCCTCTTTATATCAGTCCTTAATGTATTTGAAGACTGTTATAAGGTTCCTCCTCAGTCTTCTCTATTCAAGATTAAACATGCCCAGTTTTTTTTAAGCTTCCCTCAAAGATCAGATTTTTTAAATCTTGTATTAAGTTTGTTGCTCTTGTTTGGACTCTCTCCCATTTGTCCATATCTTTCCTAAAGTATGGAGCCACAGTACTCCAGCTGGGGCTGCCCTAGTGCCAGGTAGACCTGAACAATTTTATGTCCCATGTATTACACATGACACTTCTGCTAATATACCACAGAATATTAGCCTTTTTTGCAGCTGCATCACATTGTTGGCTTGTATTCAATTTGTGATTTACTATAACCTCCATTTCCTTTTCAGCAGTACTACTGCCTACCCAGTTATTCCCTATTTTGTAGTTATGCATTTTATTTTTCTTTTCTAAGTGCAATACTGTGCACTTCTATTTTTATTTAATTTCATCTATTCTCTAATTCGTCAAAGTTGTTTTGAATTCTAATCCTGTCCTCCAAAGTGCTGTCATCCACAAATGTTATAAGCATAAACTCCACTCCATTATGCAGGCCACTAATGAAAATGTTCAGATATTTACATACTTTCTATTATCTAGTCAGCATCTGCATAACACTCACAGAAGAGAGAAGAGCAGTCTAGGAGTAACAGCTGACCTCGCTTGAGACCTGTATAGGAGGATATGGATATGACTGTTTCTTTCTTTTTCGTGGTTACTCTGCATATTTGGGTGATAGAGGATCCTTTCCTTCCTGAACTGTCAATTCCCAGTGAGGAACTCATATCCCAAATAGCAAAGAAATATTTACTGTAGATATGGATAACCGTTGAGCAGCCATTATCTTTAGTGCTAGACACAGAACAGGTGAGAGAGAGAGAAGAAGAGAAGACCCTGGAGCAGCTTTTTCAAAAGATTGTCTAGACAAACGTGAAATAAAAGGAAGGGAAGGAAGAAAAGTCCCTGGCAGAGCAGGGGCAGCTGTTGCGTGGTAGTTGGAGGAAGGCTATTGGTGGGACAGTAGTTTCATGGAGTGAAGCTATGGAGCTACCAAAGTTCATGTCTCAAGTATAAAATGACTGAGGGTAGTTGTTCAAACACCAACTATTCCCCTCTCTCTCTGTTTTATTCATCTGCATTTATGTGAGAAGCAAGAAACTGATATAGCCTGAGAGCTGTATTGTTGATTGCTAAAATTCCCTCTCAAACCTTCTCACTTATTTTCTACTTCCAGGAAATCCTTTTCAACTCTGAAAAGAGACAGTAAAACAGAGATTAGGATTAGAGCACAATTTGCCTGCAGGTAAATGCCATTCATGTTTCATAATAAACTGCCTGAAAGAACCTGTGCAGCTTAAACACCTCTGTTCTATTAAAAGCATGTGGCTGACAGGTGGTTTTGCTTTCACAAGTTAGTATCCCATCCCATCTCCACCCAGGAGACTCGGTCTGTATAGCTGTGCAATTACCACACGAAACATATTTAACCTAATTATTGTTTTGCTGGAATATAAAGCTATCCTGGCAAATGCTGGATGCTTTAGAGCAGAACACATAATTAAGGGCCTGATCCTGTAAACTCTGGCTCAAGTGCAGACCAGTTGAAATTTGGCTTATTAAAGGTTTGGCAGGATTGGGCCATAAGATTTTTATTTTCCCGAAGTGAGTGGATGTGATTTAATACAGGTAGGTTAGCAGAAGTTTGAGTGATGAGCTTTGGCATTTAAAAAAAAATCAAAATCAATATCAGCCAATACCAGTGCTTGTTGTTCTGTTAAGCATAGATAATGTGTTCATCACATTAAGACACAAATACAGACAGTCTTTGCTTCAGTGACCTTCCAGTCTAAAAGTTATGGTGAAGGATAATTTAATGAAACTTGCTAATGGAGGTCATGTAATGTTAAAGGTTCATTGTGTAGCATCTTCAGTCCCAACATACAGGGTACCTCTGTCTGTGTCCTGCATCATCCAGCAATTCCAGTTGTGATACTTTCCTGAGCAAGGAATAATAGTCAAGCTAAATTTTGTAGTGCTCTGAAAGAGAGAGGTATCTAAGACCAACATCTTCTATGCATGTTTTAAGTGGTTCCATTATGAGGATCACAGAGCAAAGGACTTTATAAGAAGTGATTTTTATTTTGGTACATCCTTTGATATGACAAATAATTTAACTCTTTTATTCTATGGGATCTTCTAGCTATAAACATAGGGGGTATTGGAATAGATGTGTTTTATTCCTAGTAGCATTTGTTTAACAACTTTTGTGTTTCATATTGCCTCCATACATCTAGTGCAATTTCCAAGTGAATCTCACATTTCAGGGGATTTTGAGATTTAAAAAGATTTCAAGACTAAATAGAATTTGAATTACATATACATTTTGTCTATTATACCAAATACCAAGAATAAGAATGTTTTCAAAACCTTTCCTTAAAGAAAATAAGAGGGTTTAGAACAACAGAGCATTGGAAGTTAAACTGAGTAATATTGAAGGAAAGCCCCTAACAATTTCCCTGTAAAGGAATCTGGTTAGGTGGTTAATAATCACAAATGAACCAGGCTTTCTACTTCATTAGTTATAGGAAATAAGGGATTCAGTGTGTGGAACAGATGCTTAACTGCTTGAGAGAAATTAGGTGTAGGGTTGAGAAGGAAATTTGAACTGGCTATGTGCAGAGATGCTATATAACACTTTGTACTCTCGAAGCTCTGAAGTATAGGCTTGAGCCCTAATTTATATTCATTCAAGTACGCTGTTAATTTAACATAAATCTGAACCTTTTTAGAAACTATTAGTCATTCAAAAATGAAGGGCAATTGTCACTATGCTAGTTTGGAAGATTGCAGAGTGAATTGTTAAAATAAAATGAACTTTGCGCACTTTTGTACGCTCTAGGATAAACTGAATGTCAACATTAAGGTTCACAATAGCTTCCCTGCTACCCCTCCTCAAGCACTAGAAACAGCTTGCAACACAGACATAAGGGCACTGGCCCTTTAGTTGGAGCCATTTTGTGAGCTCGGAGGGCCAGCCCCTACCTCTGTGTGTTGCTGTGGCACCTCTTGACCAGCCCCAGAATTTTCTTGTTGGAGAGGGGTGTTGCCATTGATCAATTTAGGGGGTCTCTAAAGGCAGCTAAGATTGGCTGATGGGACACCACCCTTAAAAGGCAGTTTAGAAGCAGGCCTCTTCCTGTTCCATCTCTGCTATCACAAATATCCTCCTTCCTGCAGAGCTCACTGGTTTTGAGCCATTTTGAAGTGTTGCTTCCTGTTTTTTATCATGCTTTGGGTGATTGCAGGGATTTTGGTTATCAAATTGTGTAGGTTCTTTTGGACTTTGAAGCAATTGTGCAGGTTATGTTAAATGGTCACAAAATACCCAAGATATGAGCATGGGTGTTGTGGTTTAATGTACTGATATGTTTTTCATAGGATTGCAACAGAAACAATTTGTCAGCGTGATGGCTGCCATCTTGGTCAACACACTGGGAATTCAACTCAGGATCTCCAGAGCCAAAAAACCCTCATGAACTACTACCACTTGAGCTAAAGATCATTGACTATGGCTGTAACAGATTCATGTCCTCTGCAGATCAGGCGCAGGAGAGACTTGTAACGCACATTTGCCTGTTGGTTACGTTAGCAGCAAGGATCAGTCCCCTATTAGTGGGATTAGAATCATTAAGGTGTGATGGTTGGTTCCCTGCCCATTGGAGGTTGGGAAATAGGGTAAATGCCCTTTTCTGCATTAGCCCTTCTTCTGTGCTGATGTAAATTAGATTGGCATGAACACCTTAACCCTTGTGAGGTCAGGCAGGTCCCCATGCAGTAACTTGCATGAGGCCCACAGGCTTGGGATTCAATGGGTCTGTCAGGACGTTGGGGTTAGGTCTTGAACAATTAGTGTGGTTTGGTTTTAAATACTGAAATGGGGGGCAAGTGGATGGTGGCCTGAGGTCTTTAGATATTAGTTTAGTTGTCATTTTAAGTTATGGATCAAGTTGTCGTCTTAGTCAAAAAGTATCCATCCTCATTGATACCTGCCATTTGTAATTACTTGTTTGCCCCCAGTGCTCTGAAATCTGACTCCCAAGGGATATGTAGTGGTGTTGCTAGAGACAATTGCAGAGAACAACAGTTGGTTTAGGATTTACACGTCCCAACTGGGTGAAGAGAATCAGCTGGTGAAATCTATACTGATGTTAACCAGGTGGAAAACGTTCTAAGCCTAATATTTTCAGACTGAATCGCATGCATACAAGCTTTGCATGTATGCTGAATCTGCATTTACACATGCTAGGTGGGTTCTGTAGAATTGACTCCTTTTTTTTGGTGCAAATGCTGTTTGTTCAAATGCAAGTTCTGTAAACACAAGATTTGTGGGTGCCACCTAGTCACCAGGATCTGAAATTCTGACCTTTTTTGTCAACTCATGTGTCTGCCCAGAGATAGTCATAGGTAAATGCCAGAGTAGATGTCCCACCTTTTACTGTCCAGCATTGACTCTAGTAACATTCCAGTGATTTCACAAATAAGGGGTTGTTTGGCAGGGAAAGTATTGTTTGCTGCAGTCCAAACAAAGCCAGATGCAGCAGGCACAGTGGGGTAGCTCAGAAAGAATAAATAGAGGAAGAAGGGAAACTTCTAGTTGGCACACTCAATTTACACTGGCTTCAAAGCCAGAAGTGATTTCATTGATCGACCAGTCTTGCAAGGGCAAGCTTTGAAATAGTAGGGTTGCTGTATTATTTGTACTGAGTTCTCTTACCTTTCATCAGTGCTAAGCTAGGGAGCAAGAGACTGGTATTAAAGTCCCTTTTATGCCTTGCATAGTGTGTGTTAGTCTCGATACATAGCACATTTAAATTAAAACTGAGAAACTCATAGTTTTCCATCCAGGTTTGTGTCATTTTTGAGTTGGGCGGAAACAAGTCACTTACATGTTGACATCTTTACAGCAGCTCCGGGGGGAAAAGAAGGCCAGAGGTCTCCATAAAATCTAAACTTCATGTTGCCCTGGACAACTAATTACCTGGCAAAGAATGAGTCCAAGAACTGTCCAACCAGTATAAAGCAGCCAAAACTTCATGTGATAGCACCTGCACTAGTGTAAACAGCCTGTCAATTCTTATCCACTCTCCATTTTACTTTGCATTGGGGAGGCCCACCTGGGAAAAACAAAGCAAATAGAAGTAACCTCTATGGAATGACAGCCATAAAGGAGCCATTGGCTGGAAAACGTGAGTAAACCTTCAGAAAAGGAAGCAAGTCATTTTTTAAAATCCTTCCCAGTTCTCTTTTGCATTTAAGAATAAAGCAGCTTAATAAAATGACTAATACATTTTTGAGTGCTATATATATAATAGTAATAATGGATTGATCGGTCCTGCTGCACTTTTATTTGCCTGTAGCTGTTATGTTTGAATTCCAAACTATTGCAATGTTACCCTCCCTTCCAGAGATTTTCATTTTTAGCTGCATTACTGAAATTAATCCTTCACGCCTCTCCCCCTCCCCCCAAGTCAATAATAAAACTCCCATTGATTTGAAAGGGGCCAGGATTTCAGCTGTAGACTTCAAAATCACATAAGAAGAAAACAGCAACTCTGCGAAATCCTTAGACCAGTAGGAAACACTTGCATGCCTACAGTGTGGGCCAGATTTTTGAATGGAGCTCAGCATGTTGGGTGCAGCTGTCTTTTGACAACCTGCCTAAAAGTGTCACAATGGGAGCAGTCAGGAGCTAAGCACTTTTGAAAATATGGACTCTTCTTATGTACCTAAGTAGGAGGACTCTCTTGAGAAATCTGGCCAACTGGGGGTGCTGAACATCTGAAAATTTGGTCACCTCTATGGAATTCATACATACTTAAGGGAACCTCTGTGTGGTCCACATAAGCGTTAATTTGAAAGCGGCAACTTATTTCAGAATTACACTAGAAACATTGTTGGTGCCTTTTGGCTAGGGTGACCTGATTTTTCAAAGCAAAAAAGCTAGGACAGTATCTCACAGGGCTTGGGGTCTGGGTGAGTGCATGGTGGAGAGTCAGTAATTGAGAGGTACAGACTAGGGAGGGTTTTGACAGCTTGGAATCCCTGCCTTCCTCTTGCCTCCTTGTGCAGCTACATACTGTGGCTAGGAATAGCTCTGAAGCAGTCTTAAAAAACTTGAGTGGAGGGGGAGGGGCTATGTTTAATGTAAAGATGACCAGAGGGCTTGAATTGCCCTGAATCTGAGAGAGTCATCGCTGGTTAACCTGATTACTGGTGAGAAGAATGGCTGGCTGGCTGGCTGGCTACACATGACCAGCCTGGCAAGTAGTGGCATCTGAATTTCATATCCACTTACTCAGCTTGCTGTCAATTTTGTTGGCTTGGCTGGTGGTTCCTGCAGGCTGCCAGAGTCTACAGGGGGTTACAATGCCTGACACACAATTTTTTTTGTGGGGCTCTGAAAACCAGGACACTGACAGTTTTTGTTGACATTTTGGAGTAAAACTTGGGAAACTGAGTCACAAGTCCATCCAATTTAGGCTTAATCAATTTTTGCCTTTATTTATACAATTTCAGAGAGAATTATTGCCACTTATAATGTCTGGACATACATTTATGTCAGACAAATAATAACAGACTAGACAGAATTGGTAAATGGGCCCAAAGTTACCACATTCTGGGAAATCATTGCCTTCTCTGACCCCAGGTCTTGTCTTTCCTTCAGTTTCTGGTCCGGTGTTTCTCAAGTTTGGTCTCTTATAAATTTCTATATTATAGATTACTTAACCTTTATCCAGCTGGCTTTTAACACACCAACCCTTTGGGTTTGTGGTAACTTGTACATTGTGCGTATACAAATTTCAGTTACCCAACTACTGCATTTTTTTTCTGCTGGTTTTGTAATTTCAGTGCTATATTATTTTTTGTCACCCTGCCTTGGGTTTTCCTAGAAAAAGGTTTTTTTTGTTGTTGCAGGTTTTAATATTTTTATCTAAAAACTTCCAGCTCTGTTACCTTTGTTCTGTCAGCAATAACCACATTTTAAGCAGCTCAGCAATGTATATCAAAGAATAGGCAAAAACACACTCTTGCCAGCAAGGCATTGGCCTAAGTGTCTCCTTATCTGTACTCATTCACTATAATAATTACACACCATTAAAATATAACAAAGCATTTAATTTCACCATTTAGCAATCCTTCATTTTTATTTTTCAATGTTATAAGTCAGTTTATGTTAGCCTCTTAATATATTTGGGGAGGGGAGTTTGGAGAGCACACTACGATTCTGTAATGAAGATAAAAAATGTTGACATTTAACGTGGGTTTTTCATTCAAAGTCCAGTTCTGTGTGTGAATTATTATCAAAAAACTTAATTAGAAATTTTCCTGCAAATGCATTTTGAGAGATGTCTCAATTTTAGGGCCTTGATAAAGTTGCTTTTAATGGTACCCCAACAGATACGTTTTCCTATTTCAGGGTGTGATTTGTGCTGAGAGTTTTTAAGATTTAATGCTTCTAACTTGTTCCTTCTGAGTCTATTGATAACCATGCTTGAGAGTTTTAATGATGGAATTTGGTGGAAGCTCAGAGGCATTTGTCTCTTAGGGCATGGCTACACTTGCAGATGTAGAGCGCTTTGAGTTAAACCGGCCTTCATTGAGCGCAGTAGGGAAAGCGCTGCAATCTGTCCACACTGACAGCTTCAAGCGCATTGGCATGGCCACATTTGCCGCACTTGCAGTGGCACTGGGAGTGGTGCATTATGGGCAGCTATCCCAGCATGCAAGTGACTGCAACGTGCTTTTCAAATGGGGGGTGGGATGGCATGTGACAGGGAGTGTGTTGTGTGTATGTGGGGAGAGAGAGAGTGGGTTTTTGGGGGACTGAGAGCATGTCGGCGTGCTGTCTTGTAAGTTCAGACAGCAGCAGACACCCCCTTCCCCCCGCCTCTCTCTCTCATTCACAGCATTCCACACTAATGGTTCCTTTGTCTCGGGGCAGATAAGCAATCGGCTGTCAGAAATGGAGCTATCAAAGGGCATATCTGCATTCCTGCAGTGAGTTCAAAACAAAGACAAGAGTGACCACTTGATTTAAGGGGATTATGGGATGTTTGTGGTTAACCACTTCTAGATGATGTCATGAGCCTTCTTTTACTGGGACTGTTAAAATGCAGTGGAGCAATAATAAAATTCACAATTAGATTTAATTTCTCTGTTTGTTTTTTTTGGCAGTGAATTTAATCAGCATATTAAATGGTTGTAATCTGTTGTGGTTGAACAATAATAGGAAGAGATACTTAATGGTTTGCTTGTAGTAATCTTACAGTATATGCCTGTGTTGTCCTGCTACTTCTCTGTTTCAGAGGCTTCTCCTGTAGGTAGAGTGTTAGTAATTTTTCTAATATAGTAAATCACATATCTGGTCATATGCAAGATATGACATGAAGCCTCGCAGAAATTCTTTTAAACAAATATGACTGAAAATGGCCACAGCCTATGGGTTTTCTTGGCTACAGCTGTGCCTAATTAATCCTGACTTTTTGTTTCTTTGCTATAATGGATGAAGTTTATGGAAAGTACTTAAGTACAACAGTGACCTTGATCTTTGCACGGCAGTTAGTGGTTACAATTGAAGATATTTGCTATTGGCTTATCAGTTAAGTGATGGTTGAAGTAGAGCTTTTGGGTTATGCTGGTTAGGTCCCCTTGTTTGTTACTAGTCACATTTATGGTACAGAAATTGCAGTACATGTATTTTCAACCATAAGGGCAAACGTACTACCCAGCATTCAGCCAAAGTAGTCTGATCAGGTAGACAGATGCCTGGGTTACGTTCTCTCAGACTATGCCATGCCTACAGAGGTTAATTCAGCTCAATGGCTGCAGTAGCTTCCTTCAGCTTTTACTCAGTCCACACATGTGGGGAGAATGAGACTATCAGTGCAGTAGTGGGTCCTCCATCTTCATCACTCCCCTTGCCAATCTGTGTCCTGGCCCCTCCTCCCCTGCACCTTCCATGCAGAGTTCTTTCCCTGAGCTGGGCTCTGTGCAGGAGTTACACATCCCTTATTTGCCACCACATTGCCACTTTCTCTCATACAGTGACGTGCACTGATTCCACTGCCAGCTAATGGCACTTGCATTGGGACTAATGGCAATTACCCCCTCATTTCTGTTTTAAAGGTTTCAGCCGGAATCTGGATTGTTTAATGACATTAAGGGACTGATCCTGCAATGGTTTTGAGCATCCAAAACTATTGATTTCACTTGGAGAAGAGAGTGCTCATCATCTTGCAGTATTGGGTCCTCAGTACAGCCCTTTGGCTCCCGGGTGGTCCACTGGCACAGCTGCATTCTCCAATCAAGCTGAGGTGGAGTGTTTTTTTGTTGTTGTTGTTTTTGTTTTTTTGGGGGGGGGCATGTGGCGGCATTGCCCCTTCCCCCCCAAACTGCATCTTTCCTTTCCACCCCCCTCCTGACCCTGGCCCTTCAGCAAAGCTCTAGGGCACATGTTCCCATCCCCTTGCCCTTCCTGACAGAGCCTGCATAGGGAAAGCATATGGGTCTGCACTCAAGGGCTGGAGTAAACAGGAGGCTGAAAAACTGAAGGTGAGATCAGGTTGAGCCTCACCAACATATGTCCCCGCCTGGAAAAACTATGCAAAGAGAAGCAGGAACATCCATCCCATTAAGACGACTCCGGGGCTGTAAGTTATTTTGTTTTTATTTACAATATTTGATACTTTTCTAATTAGTAAAGAGTAGAGTTGAGTCTTTACTTAAACAGCACAGACATTCATATTTTACACTATAAAAAACTGAAAACACAATATAGTGTTCATAGTTGGACAAATATTTTGTTTTAAAATCAACAAATAGTGTGGGGTTTTTAAACAAGTTTGTTAGCGCTGTGTTGCTTATTAATCTGTTTTATACAAAATTGTGTTTTTCCTGTTTGAACACCACATTTTGCTCTCAACATTTTTTTAAAGTGTAGTTTTACTAAAACTGTTTGGTTTCAAAGATCTTGAAGCATTTCTTTGAGTGCATATTGCTAGGGATTTCTATCATTACAATTGTTTACATTAAAATGAAAAGGAAACATGCATTGGTTATTTACAGTGACATCTACATGTAGGTAATAATTCAGATTAATAGTTTTCCTCAAAAAGTGTCAATAGTGGGCTGCAGTGCCTATTGCAGTTGCACAGGTGGGCCTCGGGGGAAGAGAGTCTGGGAACTCTTGCCCTAACATACCATATTTTGTGCCAGAATTGACATGCCAAGGAAGATTTCCAAGTGGGGTTTTGGCATGTATTAACCAGCAGCAGTAGTGACAATAAAGGTGTGAAGCTTATCCGAGGGCTAGGGAAAAACATAAACTGAACAATAAAATTACAGGGAAAGTTTCATGTTTACTTTACTCATTTTACTACTGCAGGAAAAAAGTGTAATATACTCACAACGTAAACAGATGTGTTTTACGTGTAAATATAGTTTGTGTCCTTTGAAGAGGTAGCTAAGAGACATGGGAGTCCTCTGAGAGGCTCAGGTAATAGCTATAATCCTTGTCAAGTGGTCATTCTCATCTAGCAAAATCCTCTTAGTATAGTTGAACATACAGTCACCAGTAAAGCTTGTTTTTTTCTGTACCACGGATGTAGTTGTTAAACAGCTGCTTCCAAACCCACTTTGGGACGGAGTTCAATCATTAATCTCAATACAATAGTATTGGTTTCTAACAGTATCTGGTTTAAGTTGGATGAAATTTATTACATTAAACCCTTTGTAGTCATTTAGGGATTTTTCCAGCCACAAAGAGTACCACATATTTTTTTGACAATCTGCTATAGCTGTGGCCTAATTACAATTCTGTTCTGGACACAGATAAGTTTGCCATCCTTTTTGTCCCATGGAAGAAAAAATATTCAGGGGTTTTATGTACCTCCATCCTAGCTACTCTGCAAATTTCAGGACTGATGGCAGTTTTGGTGGTGATGTACATATATTTAAATCTCCACTGAAATCTGAGGTTGATGTGATCAGCTTTACAATAAGAATGGTTCAAATAAAGAACTTCGTTGTAACTCTTTCACAGCCTGGACGCCTTTGCCATGAAAAGGTTAATATTACTTAGTAGCACGTTGTGCATGGATGCACTTTCACATCCTGAATGTTGACGAATCACCCAAATATCTTTCTCTGCCGGACATATTAACCTGTCATTGCAATGATCAGTGATTCAGAAAACTTCCTGAATTTTTAACCCAGAAGAGGCTTTGGCTACCTATGTGTTTCCTGTAGTATAATGGCCAATAATGTAGCCGACATGCAAGGGCAGTTCCTGGAGGCCGCAGCTATAATTGTATACTAAACACTTAATAAAAAGCACATATATCTTTTTCTTCACCTCAGAAATATGTGCCACAACACCTATTAATGTGTTTTTTCTACATTTTGATCTTGCCAATGTGTAACAACTCAAGAAAAATTAAAGCTTAAGATCACATTTCAGAGCGTGACTTGGGGGTCTTGAATAATTACTATCATGTCAAAACTACAAATTATTGTTACTTCCATGATCGTTACAGCATTACTCACATGCTTCTGGCTGGTTTCTCTCTCTGTGTATGTATGTGCTTAAGTAGATATATGTATATATCATCCAAAACATTTTGGGTCTGATTCAAGCTGATGATAAACATAGATGCCCCTCAGAAAATCAAGTTCAATCTTGTAATACAGTTTTTTCTGAGGCCCATATTTTAGCTTAAATTTGTAGTGGAATTCCATGTATTGGGAGTGATGTTCATAAAGTACAGGCAATATACGGGCCTAAGGAAATCTATCCAAACTTTAATTTGGATTGAATTAAACTGCTGGCACAATTAATTTCTGTTGCCGTCTCTCTTGCCCAGAGAATAGCTGGACATAACAATAGCTGGACTTCACGAATAGTATTTATAATTCTCTGTATTGGATTTGGTTCAAGATTGTCTCATGAAGTGCTACAGAAGCCTCAATTGTTTTTAATGTATGTATTTCAGTAAAACCATCTGTTGTGCAATTCCAAAGATACTTTGTGCAAAGAAAATGATGTTGTCCCATCAGAGTATGATCTTGAAAATAATTTTAAGATCTAACTGAGCTGTAGTGTCTTTGCTAGGACAGAATAATTTGGTTTTGGTTTAATGATGCTCTAATTGTTCAGAAATGTAAGAATGTGCAATAGAAAAGTCCCAAAGTTCATGCTTTCCATGTGCGTGCATGCACAGCTGTCCTAGGTGCATGCAATGCTAAGTGTTTCCTGACAGGTGGCTGACAAGTACAGCTGGACCCCTTTGCAGCCTTAGTGCTATTTGTAGTCAAGTATTGTCAAATGCCTGCATGACCTAGCAGGAGTAGATGATGAAGCACTATAATGGCTCCATATTGTTCTTCTCTAGCAGAACTCCCTGAATAGTGGTGAGTAATTGGTTCTCCCCTTCTGGAGTCCCAGAGGGATCATATGATCACTGCTTCTTTTCAATATCTACATGAAACCATTGGGAGAGATAGTGAGATGCCATGGACTTGGCTGCCAGTATTGGGTCAATGATGCTCAACTCTGTATCTCATTCTCAGCTGATGCAACCACTGCTACCGCTAAAATGTCAGAATGCCTACAAGATATTGGCTCTTGGGTGAGGAGTAGCTGTCTCAATCTGAATCCAGGCAAAATTGAAGTTATTTTTAAAGCAGTTAATGGATCAAGCCTCAGCTGCAACCAAGACTAAATTTTGATTTATGGACCACCATAATGGTTGTTCTTCTTTAGACAATGCATATTTCAAAGCCCAGGCACAGAGTACATGAGAGCTGGGGTCAAAGCATCCTCTGTTGAGGACATCCAGCTATGGAGCAATCTTCCACAGGAGACCAAGAAATCAAGAGTCTGATTATCTTTAGGAAATATTGGAAAGCCGCCTTCTTTGAGAAGAAATTTCTACCGTTAAGTGATGCTCACAATTAAAATACTCCTTTTATTTCCAACCCCCTGCCAAGTATCTCACAAAAAACAAAACCCTACCTGCAAGCAAAGCTTTGACCGTATAAAGGGAGGAGGGTCAGAGACTCCATGAAATCCCCTAGTAACTCTGCTATTGTTGCTGATTTTATGTAGAAGACTATGGTGACGGGTAGCAGTATAAAACCCTAATATAGAGTACAATCAATTTCAGTTGACTTCCATTGGAGTTAAGGATGCACAGTTTCTCACAGGGTTTCTACCCTTTAAAACACATGGGCTGTGGAAAATATTAGGTTTTTTCAGAAAGCAGTTGTGTTTATCATTAAAAAATCGCATAGTATCTTCAACAAGTGAGCTCCACTGGTCTTTTTTCCAAGTATGGTTTTCAGGGATGTTACAGGAGAAACATGGAGTTTGAAAGACAACTATTAAAGATATTTCAACCTTCAGTATATACTGGAGTGCAATATTACTGTCTGAATGAACATTTGGCACTTTTCTGTAGCTTGTGAGGTTTCTGAATAATGCCTTATGCGTTCACTCTGGCAGGGACGGCTCCAGGCACTAGCACGCCAAGTGCATGCTTGGGGCGGCAAGCCACGGGGGGCACTCTGCCGGTCACTGCGAGGGTGGCAGGCAGGTTGCCTTTGGCAACATGCCTGCGGAGGGTCCGCTGGTCCCACGGCTTCGACAGACCTCCCACAGGTGTGCTGCTGAATCCACGGGACCGGGGACCTCCCGCAGGCAAGCCGTCGAAGGCAGCCTGCCTGACATGCTTGGGGTGGCAAAATACCTAGAGCCACCTCTGCACTCTGGACATGAGGCAGTCAGTGTCATTGTAATCTTATTTTTAGTGTGAAAATAAGGTACCAATAAGACAATTGGCATTTTTCTTTCTGGTCTGTTTCAACTTTAATATCTTGGGCTTATTCTAGAAAAATAAATTTGTGTGGTAGCCTTAAAAGATGGTATCAAGACAATGGAAGAGCACAAGACACCATTGCTGAAAGAGAGGTCAATGGTGATACATGCTATTATATTTTGTGCTTGAAAAGCAAGAAAAATGGAACCCAAAATAAACAGAGTGTAACTTTTTAAAGAAATAGTCACAGACCGCAGAATGATGAGGTACCAGCAGTAAAAGTGATGTATTCCCTGCACCTTCCCACACACCGCATATTTGAGAGGAGAAATTGCTTTGTAGATGCAGAAGACCTAAAAAGTCAGTCTTGTTCTAACATGGGACTGTCAGCAGGCCTCAAAGGAAGCTTTTGGGAACAACGAAAATTTTAAAAGCTCACTTTTATCACCACACAGAGGTTCATACAGGGCTGCTTAGAGGGTTAATCTGTAATGACAGACACAAGCAGAGGGACTGGTTGTACACTGTAGACCAGAAATCCAAAACCCTTTTACAGTCCTGGCTTCTAGTTTTTCCAGTCTTAATTTATCGATATTTCCTGAACATTAGCAGTTGCCATATTAGCATGGACAAGGTCTATCTATTCCAATATCCTGTCTCCAACAGCGGTCAGTACCAAATGCTTCAGAGGAGTTTTCTGACTTTTTGGGATAATACTTCTAATGGTGCTGTACTGTCTAATGAGAAATTCTACATAATATTACCCTGAATCAGCAGGAATCATAGTTCTTATAGCTTTCACTAGGATTTGTATCAGGCTTTTGAGAGCCTACAATATCCTGTTTCACACTAAGACCTGGATTCAGTGTGTCAGTGGCCACAGAGGGAAGCTGGCACAAAGCCCCTGGGACCTGGAAGGTAAGGTTCTGCATTGCTGACCTAAGTCTAGTCTGGGCTCTGAGGAGAGGGTGCACAGCTTCATGGCCCTGATTCAGCACAGCGTGTATGCATGTGGTTATGTTCCACTGCAGGAAATGGAGTGTAATCACATGCTTAAATGTTTTGCTAAATTAGAGCTATGTAATTTAAATACAGAGGGACAGATGTTTCTCTTATTTACTTCAGTGTGTAGGTGGGGTCACTACTGAAGTCAGTCTAGGTACTCTGGGTTGTGTAATTGACAGCTGAACCTAAAGGAGACTTCAACCTTGACATCCGTGTGATGTCTAGTTTAACACTGAAACGTGGTGAGATACAACAGAACAGCATTGGAGGTTTAAACGTTATATTTTTGTTATAGTTGAGTTGGCATACTATCCCTACCAACCCTCTGGAGTAGGTAAGCTTTTTTCAGAAGAGTAGAGACAGAGCCACAGACCCGGTGAAGTGATTTGTGAGCAGTAGAGCTGGGAATAGAGTCCAGGAATTCTGGCTCCCAGTCACCTGCTCTAACCATGGGGCTGCACTGCCTTCCCTATCTTTGTAAAAACAACAACCCCAAAGTAAAGGGGCTGCCTGTATCTTTTTAAATATTATGGTACGTTTCAAAGAAGCTGCACAACTCTTGTGATGTAATATGATTAAATCTGTTGCAAGAATTATGGTCTGGAGCAATTTATTGTTTTTTTCATTATGAAGTCTCTATGACTGAAGTACTTTATGAATGCCTGAATTTAATTTGATGAATAAGAGTTGTTGTGTGCTTGAGCGTCGTATTATATCTATCTCTGACATTAGGGCAGTATTTCCCTGACACCATTTGCTTCAAGCTCTTGGGGGAAAGCCTTTCTTTTGTAATGTTCTTTTAATCATGACATATTTTTTTGCTTCTGGACTTTACACATTAACTTTGAACTTCAGAAGGATGTGAGAAGCATAGACTTCTATTACATGGTTTGGCTCTCAGCCCACAGAAACTAGCAACAGCCACCTTCATTTCATTAAAAACAAAATTTGAAGAATTTCAGGGTCATAACCATCAATCTATCAGCACAGTTTTCTCAAGGAGACATGCAACGCTCAAAAAATAAAATATAAGGAAGGAAAATTGCTGAATGAGGTAGGTCATTTTAGGAGATTTTTGATGAAAGCATTGAAGCTTTCTGTTTAAGTTCCTGTAATGTAGTCAACAAAGCTTGAGTTATGCAAACTGTTTTGAAAAGGCTGAGCAGTACTGTATATTGCTGGTTCTTGTTTTAACTTTGGTAATACACATTTTATAGAAAAGCTGTTGGTACTCTACCCGTGAAGATATTGTCTTCGTACTTGAAGAACTGCCACTCAGGAGATTTGATTTTTATTATATGCTCCTAATCCCTCTGAAATACAACCCTTCAATTAGCCCCAGGATAATTTAAAATAGAAGGCTGGTTTCATACTTGTCTATCACACCAAATAGCCTAACTTTTAGCAAATTAACTGTAACTTCTCTTAGAAAATACCCATAGCGTTGTGTCTAGCTCAATGCATAGTATGTTTAGAAAATCAGAGTGGTTTGAATGTCTCAAGAATGGGATAGACAATAGTACTGAAAATTAAAGCTGTTCAGAAAAATGTTGACAAAAACAAAGTTTTAATGGAAATCAAATGTTGTGAACATTTTCACGCTCCCCATACACCCCTTATTTTTGATCCCCTCCACTGAAAATATTACAGTTCTTTTATATAAATTGATGGCTCACTCTTACCTGGAATATTAAGTGCAGAGACCTGACCCCTTCTCAAAATTAGATATAGAGGATATTGAAAATGTCCAGAGATGGGTGACAAAAATTATTAGAGCCACGTAGAGACTTCTGTATGAGGAGAGATTGAGAAGACCAAGATACTTTATTTGAGAGGAGAGATGAGGAGAACACAAAATATGGAATGATAGAGAAGAGGTAAATCAGATGCTCCTGTTTACCTTTTCTCATAAAACGAAAATAAGGGAACAGAATAAAACTGAAAGACAATATATTTAAAGATGATAAAAGGAAATTTTTTACACCATAAGTCTGCAAACTGCTTGCCACCACATATCATAAGACCTTATGTAAATAATTGGATGATCCACACTTACAATGAATCCACAATTATTTCTTATAGGACAAAGTTATCAAGGGTGTGAGCCCTTATGCCTCAGATCCCTTCTGGCCTAGGAATCGCTGAATCTATAATCAAATCACTAACTGATATGGGCTAGGTCAAGAAACTCCCTTTATGGGTAAGGTATTCCACTATGGGGTTTCTTGCATCTTCCTCTGAAGCATTTAGGATTAACCACGGTTGGAGACAAGAGACCAGACTAGGTACACCACTAGCCTATGTTTATAAGGCACCTGTGATAGCAGTAATGTGTCATGTATGCACAGACTGTTTATGGAGATGATTTTGAATTCTTATTCCCTTTGTAAACATTTCTTCAGGACTATTTATATCCCTTGGAAAAGAATCCATGACATTTTCTGTGTTCAGTTTCCACTGCATGTTCCTAACACGCATTTTCTTCTGGGAGGAAATCTAAATACCTTTTCTGTTGCTGCCCTTTGTAGCTTGATTTCTGTAACTGAATAATGTTCTGCACAGTCTGTTTGCTGCTGGCTGCTAAACTGTCGTGTTGATGAGAGATGCCTCTTGTTACCAAGTTTTCCGTGACCTTTACAAGCCTCATACAGGGACAACTTTGCAAGTATTTTGTATGCTTGCCATATTATTTGCATATCCATTCTTCCTCAATGCTCCAAGCCTAAAATTTCTATTATTGTGGATTTGGGGGAGTAAAAGCGGTAACTATAATATTTTTATGATGTATCTTTTTTTTTTAAATAAGGTGAAAATTTGATTTGTTTGAAAGGCCTCCCTGTCGGGGGCTGGATTAAAACATGATATTAAATTACTTATTTACTAGAGATTAACATCTGGAGCTGTGCAGTCCATTTGCAATCAAACTCATTTTATTACAAAAAGTCTAGTCAGTTTCACAGAAAGCTGTGCCAAGGATGAACAGGTCATGGGGACTCAGAGGAAAGGATGAGCTTGTAGTTTTGCACGACACTGGAACTTAGGAGATCTAGTTCTATTTGTAGCTCTGGCAGGCAATTCTAGTGTGACTTCATATGGGATAAATGACGACTTATTTAAGGACTTGCTTAAAATGGGGCTGTGCAGATAATGCACGTTTGTCATTTTTAAAAAATCCATTGTCTCATTTAATGCATGTTTTGCCACATTTTTTTCCCCTGCTGGGACTTATTGTGCTGTGATTCTGTGTGTCAAGTTGAAGATTGCTACTAACATTGGACAGTAGGAAGAGTTGTAGCATCTGCTGCTGATAGCGCTATTAACTTGTAATGCTCAAAGTCGAAGGAAGGCTACATTCTAGTCACACTGCTATCAGCTAATTCTTGTAGTGCCACCAAATTGTATTGGTAGAGCTATGGCTAGCCACTAATGATGCATGTAACTAATGGTGTGAACTGTTGCTCGAGCTTGCGAGAATACATTCACTGTTTCTTTAAATCTACATCAGGCGGTCAGGTAGGGAAAGTTTTAGGTAGTAGCTGGACAGTGAAGAAGAGAGGGGAAGAGTAGCTTCTTGGGCTAATGCTGTTTCCTTATTCTAACATTGTTCAGTGTTTAGAAGTGGCTCTTTCTGTACTACTTTGCCAGTGTCACATGCCAGTGCTGATCACATCAATGCTTAGCTTCCTTTCCCTGATTTCAGAGAACTGAATGCTGATCAAACTAATGCTCTCTTCTGCTTGCCATTAGATCAGGAGAATGGAGCCCTCTGGCCATCTCTCTTCCCTCATCACGTGGCGCTACGAAATACCTAACATTTGTTTGAGGAAGCAATACTAAGGAAAATCCATGCTTGGAGATGGCTTGGAAGACATAGGAAGAGCTAAAATTAAAGTCAGGGAGAAAGTGTGGTGACTGGCCCTGGAAAGAGGAAGAAAAGAGGGGGGCTTTCCAGTTACAAAAGGGTAACAGAAGGAGTAGGGGAGGGGAGAAGTTGTGTGCAGGGCTGGTGATGCTCACGTATAATGTGCAATTGTAAAAGATATTGGCTGCATAGTAAGTAGTTCCTGTCTGTTCTGTGAAATGAAATTTACCTTGAGAACAGTAAGTTACTTCTTCATGTCTGTATTTTGTTCTTCATCCCAAGGTCACGCATGAGTGCTGCAGAAGATCTGTTGTGTGAAAACAGCTCTAATGCCAGCCACCTGCTGTAAAGGCCACTCCATGTTTGTAAATGATCACTTTCACCTTGTGAAGTGCATCTTTTATTTAATGAATAATTCATCTTTTATTGAAATACACAGTTGAATCCCTAATAGATGTTCTGGAGTATGAATAGTTGGACTGTTTGCTGAGTGAAAAGACAGATTTATCCTGAAACCTACTTACAGTATTTAGCCCTCAAAATTAACTGGCTCACTGAATCCTTCCTGTGTCCACTATTAGGTCTTTCTTGCTCTGGAAGTTGATTTTGTATCTATATTAATTTCTTAATATTTTGTAGATGTTCATGCTTCTATCACTCCTGTATAATTTCTTATTACTTTTGCCAGATAATCTGATACAAGATTAACATAGCATTTGAATTATTATTCTCTTCTCTCAAACTGAAGGCTGTTGCAGAAGGCAAAATGCAGAAATTTTTCCCTTGGGGTTACTTGAGCTGCAAAAACATTCTTAAATTTCTTAACACAACTCACTGAAAAGTTAGTTATTACAAAGCTGTTTGCTGCTGTTGTATGTAATTGATCCAGTCCTTCATTTTACCAATATACAGAAATTGAGAGCCCACTTATTTTGCAATGTGAATGATTTTTGTATCACATCTAAAAAAGTGACGTTCTGTCTGTGGACATTAGAGATCCTATTTAAGCTTTGCATAAAATTTGCGGTTTGCCTCTGTGTCCTTGAACAAAATGCCCCTTTCTTGAATTCTAATTACTTGTTTCTCATTTCCTAAAATTATTTGAAAATGTGCAAGGAAGGGAGTGTTTTGTTTTTAAATCAAGGGCCAGTAAGATGGTGTGCTCCACCTGAAAGGGATGTTCTGTAACTTGTAAACAGATTATGGAGGTCAGGTAGGGGGACAGGGTAGGTATATTTGAGACTGCTTAAAAGCAAGGCATGTGATCTACAGGTGTTGAATATACACTAATTGTAGTTGGCCTTACCCCCATTAAATTAGTCCCCCTACTTTCTTTAGCTTGTTGAGAAAATTGCAAATGCACTGCTTCATGGTTCCTTGGCTGTTAGGAGTTTAGCAGGATACTGATACCTAGTGGATTTCAAGACAGACTCCCATTGTTTATAATTAAAATCTGCCAAGAACTTATCAGATGCTGTGCGTATTGAAGCTCTTTCTTTTATGGTAAGCTCTAGTAACGTTGAGGAACTGATCTTAATTATTGATTTTCATTTAATAGTAATCACTCTGAAGGAGAAAAGCTTATTTTGTTTACAACTCTCTCCACATGGTTTTGATCCAGAACAAAAGAATAGTTAAGGTGTATTTGTGATACTTGTTAAATGGGCTGTGGCTACTTGTAGTGTTAGTGCACTGACAGTGGATTTTCTCAGGAATGGACCTGTCAAGTTCTTTTGTTTAGTTTGTGGTGTGTTTTCACCTATGTGGTATTCAGATTTTATTTTTCAGTGAGGTCTTCTTTCCTTTAAAGCAATAAATCACAAGATAATGCATGAGGACTTGACATAACCAAAATGTTCGTGTGTATAGTTGGGAACTATATAAACTGATTTTTTTTTTAAATTGGTATTGCTTAGAAGCCCCAGTCATGGAACACCATCTCGTTGTACTAGGCACTGTACAAATACAGATCAAAATGTGATGGTCCTATTTGCCAATATCCATAGATATAGTGGTTAAAGCATAGGAGTTGTAATAAGATGATGTGAAATCTAATCCTGGTTGTGCAACTTCCTGCGTAGCTGTGGGCGCACAGGTCTGCGCTGGTGGGGATTTGTGTTGCAAGTAATGACTCAAACTGCTATGTGTGTGACCAAGGAAACTCTTGTACTTTCCTCTCTGGTTCTGTATATTGTAGGGGTCCGCAACCGTTCAGAAGTGGTATGCCGAGTCTTCATTTATTCACTCTAATTTAAGGTTTCATGTGCCGGTAATATATTTTAATGTTTTTAGAAGGTCTCTATCTGTAAGTCTATAATATATAACTAAACTATTTTGTATGTAAAGTAAACAAGGTTTTAAAAATGTTTAAGAAGCTTCATGTTAAATTAAACTAAAATGCAGATCTTATCAGTTTAGTGCAGTGGTTCTTAACCTGGGGGACACAAGATGCCCTTTCTGGGGGTGTGAGACATGCGAGATTTATTTGGATGGTAAATCATCAGAAACACAAATTAACCACAGGCACATAAGTACAACTACTTTGTTTCACCAAACCTATGTATTTATTACCATTATACTTTTTTTAATGATTACTGTAATATACAAACAAAGTTTTCAAGTTTTTAAGCTAGCTGTAGTGTAATTTTTGATAAGGGGTGCAAGAACATATTTTGAGAACTCAGAGGGCGGAGTGGGGTTGGGTGTAGTGTATTAAATTGCTCCCCATAGGAATGTGCTACTTACGGTATACTACTTATGGCTGTCAGTCCTGGTGCTCTGAGCGGCATGGTAAGAGGTTGGGGATCAGGGTGGTTGGATAGGTGTGGGAGTCCTGGGGTTCCTGTCAGGGGTCGGGATGTGGATGGGGGTTCGGGCAGTCAGGGGACAGGGAGCAAGGGGGCTAGGATGGGGAGGGTCCTGGGGGAGTGGATAGGGGTGGGAGGTCCTGGGAGGGGGCAGTCAGGAGCCAAGGAGCAGGGGCGGGTGGATGGGTGGGGGGTTCTGAGGAGAGCAGTCAGGGCTGGTGGGTTCCAGGAAGGGGTGTTTATGGGACAAGGAGTGGGGGGTGGGAGAGTTGGATGGGCCAGGGGTTATGAGGAGGGCAGTCAGGGGGCAGGAAGTGGGGGTGGGCTGTTTGGGGAGGCACAGCCTTCCCTACTCGGGTGTAGTGTATTAAATTTCTCCCCGTAGGAATGTGCTACTTACGGTGTACTACTTACGGCTTCCAGTCATGGTGCTCCGCAAGTAGCACATTCCTTTGGGGAGAAATTTAATACACTGCACTGGCAGATGGAACCCCAGACCGGCGGCAGACTGAGTGGTTCAGCCCTCCACCGGTCTGGGGTTCCGTCCACCGGCTCCTGCCAGCCGGGGTCCTGGCTGCTGGCCCTGTTCAGCCTGCTGCCGGCCTGGGGTTCCGTTCACCAGGCCGGCAGTGGGCTGAGTGGGGGCGGCAACCGGGACCCCAGCTGGCAGCAGCATGCCAGTAAAAATCTGCTCGCATGTCACCTTTTGGCACGTGCGCCGCAGCTTGCCGACCCCTGGTATACTGCGTACAAGTTTAATTCTCCTTTTCAGGCCTGCACTTTAATGTAGGACCTACTGGTATTAGTCTTCGGTAATGGAGCCATTACATTGTTACTTTAAAGAGGCACCATCAACTTGAAGATCACGCTTCTCCCTGAAAACGTGTACTTCCTGTAGTTTACTCATAATTTCCAAGATGGCTGAACTGTATAGAAATTAGTGAAGAAAAATCGTTTTTTTTGTTTTATTTTAATTTGGCAGCACCAGGTTTAAAGTCAGTCATTTTCTTCCTTGTTGAGAAGCCCCTCCAACACTTCAAAGGGGAAGAGGGAAAACTGTACAACTTTTTGGAAGTTTTTAATTTAATTTAATTTTATTTTATTATAGGTGTAAAGGAAGCTCTATCAAAAACTGGCTTAAAAAAACCGCAAACCAGAAAAACCATAGTCAGTTTCAAATGATTGCAGTTGTGTCCTTTGAGAGGTGTCAGGCTAACTTTTGGGACTCACTGGTGTATTTTGCTGTAAGATGTTAAAAATGCCTTTTCCACAAAGGACACAATGGAAGTATGGTGAAACCACACCAGCTTTCTCCCTATTTATCAAAGTGTTTGCACTGCAGCTCCCATTCAGGGAAATTAATGGGCACTTCGCAAAGAAAATTAAACTATATCACTTTTAAACAATAGGCTTTGCTGTAGACTTGTTTGCTGTTGCCATCTCTTGTTTCTTGGAAGGAGCCCCCAAAATTGCTTTGCCCTGAATCCTCTGGGTGGCCTTGGTGGTAGCAGCAGCTGGGAGCCCCGGGCCCTTTAAATCACCCCTAGAGCTACCAGCTGCAGAGGCAGCTGGGAGGCCCAGGGTTGATTTAAAGGGCCTGGGGCTCTAGCTGCCAGTACTGCAGCGCAGCCCTGGGCATCTTAAATCACTATCAGAGGGGGCTCCCAGCTGCCGCCGCTACTCCAGGGCCCTGGCCTGTGGTGGAGCTTTAAAGGGACTGGGGCTCCACTGCAGTAGTGGCAGCCAGGAGCCCCTAGCCCTTTAAATCACCGTCAGAGCCCTGCCACCACTTCCCCAGGGCTCTGGTAGCAGGGCTCCGGGGATGATTTAAAGGGTCCAGGGCTTTGGTAGCCGCTACCGCCCCGGGCCCTTTACATTGTCCCCAGAGCCCTGGGGAGGTGGCGATGGGGCTCTGGCTGCTATTTTAAGGGCCAGGGCGGTAATGGCTGCTGGAGCCCCGGTCCCTTTAAATAGCCACCAGAGCCCTGCTGCCACTACCCCAGGGCTCTGGGGATGATTTAAAGGGCCCGAGGCAGTAGCTGTGGCAGGCGCCCCGGGCCCTTTAAATTGCCACCTGAGCCCTGCCGCTGCTTCCCCAGGGCTCTGGCAGCAGGGCACTAGCAGCAATTTAAAGGGCCCGGGGCTCCAGCCACTGCTGGGAACCCCAGGCCCTTTAAATTGCTGCCAGGGGAAGCCAATCTGCCCCAGTACGGTGCACCAGCTCTTGCTGGTACACTGTACTGGGGCGTACCAGCTTACTTAGACCTCTGGGGGAGATTGATGGGATCGGGGGCCAGACTTGCACAGATACTGCATATTTGCAATCAAGTTATGTATTTAACCTGAAGGAAAACTGGCAGCCAAGTAGTTTTCCAGTGTAAGTTTTATTAAATACCTTATATAAGAGTATAACATTGTATAAAAGGCTATCTCCATTGTTCTTACGCTCTGTGCCTGTCATGTGGATTAGCAGTTTAGATTACTACTGTGGGTGTACAAATGTTATAATCTTAACTGCTAAGAAGCAATCTAGGCACATCTAAGTCAAAAACACCTGCTGAATATATTAAGTATATCCTACCAACCCTTTGATACCAATGAAATGGATGATAGCAGCATGACAGGTGTGGCAAGGGGACTAGCAGTGAAAAGGTTGTTTACAACAGTCGACTAATCAGATTTAGGAAGGTTTAGGTTAGGTTCATCCAGCCTTGTATGAGCATCATCACATTCTACTACAAATAGTCTTCTCTTTTATGCAGATGATAGCTGATTTGCTCCCTGTGGCTTTGTTTTCATAGTTACTGCTTGCTTTGGTTTTTCAAACTGCAGTTTGTTTCCCCCCTCTTCCTTTATACATTAGATGTTTATGATTAAACACTAATAAGAATGTTCTATAATGCAGTTTTCAGGGTGGGGGTTGTTTCTAATGGCTTTATCGTTATTCAGTTTAAAAATGGGGCATAAGCAGAGTTCAGTTGCTTTCTCCTCCATTTGGACCCTCTAGAGTAAAGAGAGGTCCTGATATACTCCAGAGGGAATCTGATCCAGTCCTCCTTAACTAGAAGGATGGTCTCTGGTATCTAGAAGCCTTGACAATCTGTTATGTTCCCACTGTTTTTTTCAATTCCCCTTGGTGAGAGACATTAGGCTAGTTTAAATAGCTTCTGGAGCTCCCGGATTTTTGCAAGTCCTTCAAGTTACTTGAGCAGTTAACTTTGTTCATAATTTCATCAATTCATGGGTGAGCCTTGCTACCCATCTATTCTGAAAGCCATCTGTCATGGAGGCTTGGCAATCACCCTTACCTCTCAACTAGTAGGCCTTTTACGTGCTTTCCACAGCCCATTATTTCAATATGGCTTTTCTGATTTTCTTTCCATGTGAAACAAATCCACTTCTCAGATGATATGGAACACAAGAAACTTCATCTTACGATTTAAAAAAAAATAGAGAAAAGGGGATTAGGCTGGAATGACATCTACAGTCTTAACTTCTGGATGTTCCTTATAACAAAGTTCTCATATAAATATAACTGTATTCTGCAGTTTTCTTTTTGGGTTCATGGAAACTGTTCATTGAAAATCCTTTTTGAAAATATAGGGTTAAGTCCTATCCATACTGAAGTCAATGGGAGTTTTGCCATTGATTTCAATAGTCAGGATTTCAACCATGCTGAAAAATGGACAAAAAAAAACAACCAAACAAAAAAAAACAACCCAACCCTCTCCTGAACTTTGAACATTTGTCTTTTTGATCTAGCATTATTTATAGAGTTGGTCCAAACATTTTCAAATGGAAAAAAAAAAGTTGTTTTTTTTTTATCTGAAAAATGGCCTTTTTTCAAAAATTTCCATAAAACGTTTTAAATTAAACTGGAAATATTAACTCTTACTTTTTGTTTTATTACTTTCTTCTTCCTCTCTCCCCTACTTTTCCTCTTTCTTCTCTCCCCATTTCAATGGCAAAGGAGGGGAAAAGGAGAAAAAATGCAAAGAGATAGGGAGAATGAAAATGGAAAGTTTTTGTTAAAAATTCACTAAAAGTTTGGACTAAATGAAAACAAATTCTTGAAACCCAAACAACAAAAATGGCTTGTGATTCCTTCCCTCACCCACTACCCCAAATTCTGTCCTCCTGCACCATTTTTTAAAAACACTTTAATTATTTTGATTGAGCTGTGTTCAAAATGTAATTTCTTGATGTCCATATAATGAAACCTGTCTGTCTTCTGAGTGGTATATCAATAGCAATGCATTTTCCTAGTATCTGGATGATTGCCACTGTGGGCTAACAAAGCCCAGATTTTCTCATGGAATGCAAGCACTGATATCTTTGCTGTTTCTATTAGGGCTATTAGCACTAGAATGAAGGCATCTCATTTTGTGTCAGGTGTGCACAAAGAGTGTTGCTGTTAGAGAGTGAAGTAAGAAACAGTGACTTTATGCTGCTCAGCTGTACATGTTTTCAGAGGGAGACCAGGAGATATAATCTGACATCTCATTAAGCTGACCCCATTTCTACCTCTTCTTATAATAATGTTACAGGAGTACCTAGAAATTTTATGCAAACATTAGAAGTGTTGGTTCAAGAGAACTTCAGGTTAAGTGGTGACAGGTGCTGTAGCATGTATTAGCAAGTAGCTGTTTTTGTCTTAAACTGGATAAGTAGAAATTATAAGAGTTTGTGAAGGGGAAAGTGATTTTAGTTTAAATGTAAACATTTACCAGGGTACAATGATGGAAGAGGAGCCTCAGTGCTCGTGTTGAGATATTGGGGGGGATGGGTCCATTAAAAATAACTTGGACAGTTAGACGGTTCAGGCTTAATTACTGATCTATCACTTAATTATGCATGTTTGATTTTCTTTTTAAGGGATTTGTAGTCAACAACCCTTCAGGGGCTGTGAGAGAGAGAGATGAAAGACAGCTAGACTAACTTCTGAGATTTAGTGAGGACTCATTTTTAGTTTTGGCGGTAACTGAGTGAGAAAAGGCCGCAGAGTCAAATTTCTGGGCCTCATTCAGAGATTCACAGGTCCCTGGTGTGGTGGGCATTACTAGGATGGAACTAGACATATAAACAACATTGGAAATTGTTATCTGCTGGCCTGCAAGTTAATCATTCTGACCTGGGAATGAGTCAAGGGTTGCTAACTTTCGACTAGCACAAAACCGAACACCTCTGCCTGCCCCTTCCCAGAGGCCATGCCCATGCCCCTCCTCTTCTAAGGCCCTGCCCCTGCTCGCTTCATCCCCCCTGACTCCATCGCTTGCCCTCCCCCACCCTCACTCACTCTCACCGGGCTGGGGCTCTGGGGTGGGGCTGGGGATGAGGGGCATGGGGTGCAGGAGGGGGTTTATGGCTGGGGCAGGGTGTTGGGGGTGTGGGCTCTGGAAGGGAGTTTGGGTGCAGGAGGGGACTCCGGGCTGGGGGAAAGGGTTGGAGTGTGGGAGGACATGCGTGGTCCTGGCAGCACTTTCAGTGGCTCCTAGAAAGCGGCCACCAGGTCCCTGCAGCCCCTAGGTGCATGGGCGGCCAGGGAGGCTCTGCAGCGCTGCATACTGTCCTCACACCTGCAGGCACTGCCCCGAAGCTCCCATTGGTTGCAGCTCCTGGCCAATGGGAGCTGCAGACCCAGCACTTGGGTAAGGGCAGCGCGTGGAGCCTCCCTGTGCCGAGGGACCGCAAGGATCTGGTGGCCACTTCTGGGAGCTGCGTCGGGCCAAGGCAGATAGGAAGCCTGCCTTAGCTCTGGGCCCCTACTGCGTTGCCAACTTTTAATGGCTGACCGGAGCCTCCAGGATCTGTTTTCAACTGGGCGTTCTGATTGAAAACTGGACACCTGGCAACCCTAGGAATGACTCTGGGTTCCACAGTAAGAGCAGAATAAGGCTTAATCTTGCAGCTCTTATTCACGTAGTTTTGACTTTGGCTTGGGAGTCAGTGGGATCACTTTTGTGCATCAGGTCTTCAGTACTGGGCCCTCAGAGAGGAACTCAACTCTGTCTGAGGAAACTCAGCACTGTGAGCCTGATCCATCTCCCATTGACTTCAATAGGAGGTATTCCGTTGACTTTTATAGGAGCAGGCCCCATCTGTCTGTGGTGTTTATATCATATAGGTGTCTGAGCACAAGCAAGTACATACCTGCTATGAGTGAAATGATTTATTGCCGAAGTACATAAGCAATAGAAACTTGTTACTCAAGCACCAACATCAAGAGCAGGATCAGGTGGTCATGGAGGATGATAAGAAACCTCAGATGCTTCTTTGATTTTTCCTGTACTTGGATTCTGAGTTCCATGACTTTTTCATTTTCTTTGGTGGGTTTATTTAGTGGAGGATAAGCTGCAGGGAAGGGAGATTGCAGGGAAAGGACGTGCAGGGGACAAGGAAAGGAAGAATAGGGTAAGAGTGACGTTTCATAGATTCATAGATTCATAGACTCTAGGACTGGAAGGGACCTCGAGAGGTCATCGAGTCCAGTCCCCTGCCCTCCTGGCAGGACCAAATATTGTCTAGACAATCCCTAATAGACATTTATCTAACCTACTCTTAAATATCTCCAGAGAGGGAGATTCCACAACTTCCCTAGGCAATCTATTCCAGTGTTTAACTACCCTGACAGTTAGAAACTTTTTCCTAATGTCCAACCTAAATCTCCCTTGCTGCAGTTTAAGCCTATTGCTTCTTGTTCTATCATTGGAGGCTAAGGTGAACAAGTTTTCTCCCTCCTCCTGATGACACCCTTTTAGATACCTGAAAACTGCTATCATGTCCCCTCTCAGTCTTCTCTTTTCCAAACTAAACAAACCCAATTCCTTCAGCCTTCCTTCATAGGTCATGTTTTCAAGACCTTTAATCATTCTTGTTGCTCTTCTCTGGACCCTCTCCAATTTCTCCACATCTTTCTTGAAATGCGGTGCCCAGAACTGGACACAATACTCCAGCTGAGGCCTGACCAGCGCAGAATAAAGCGGAAGAATGACTTCTTGTGTCTTGTTTACAACACACCCGTTAATGCATCCCAGAATCACATTTGCTTTTTTTGCAACAGTATCACACTGTTGACTCATATTAAGCTTGTGGTCTACTATGACCCCTAGATCTCTTTCTGCCATACTCCTTCCTAGACAGTCTCTTCCCATTCTGTATGTGTGAAACTGATTGTTCCTTCCTAAGTGGAGCACTTTGCATTTATCTTTATTGAACGTCATCCTGTTTACCTCAGACCATTTCTCCAATTTGTCCAGATCATTTTGAATTTTGACCCTGTCCTCCAAAGCAGTTGCAATCCCTTCCAGTTTGGTATCGTCCGCAAACTTAATAAGCGTACTTTCTATGCCAACATCTAAATCGTTGATGAAGATATTGAACAGAACCGGTCCCAAAACAGACCCCTGCGGAACCCCACTTGTTATACCTTTCCAGCAGGATTGGGAGCCATTAATAACTACTCTCTGAGTACGGTTATCCAGCCAGTTATGCACCCACCTTATAGTAGCCCCATCTAAATTGTACTTTCCTAGTTTATCTATAAGAATATCATGCGAGACTGTATCAAAAGCCTTACTAAAGTCTAGGTATATCACATCCACTGCTTCTCCCTTATCCACAGGGGTCGTTATCCTATCAAAGAACGCTATCAGATTAGTTTGACACGATTTGTTGTTTACAAATCCATGCTGGCTATTCCCTATCACCTTACCACCTTCCAAGTGTTTGCAGATGATTTCTTTAATTACCTGCTCCATTATCTTCCCTGGCACTGAAGTTAAACTAACTGGTCTGTAGTTTCCTGGGTTGTTCTTATTTCCCCTTTTATAGGTTGAGGTGAAATGACTGAAGGAGAAGGAGTGGGATGGTTAAAGGAAACAGCCAATCAGCACAGGGCAGAGAAAGTCCAGTGAAAACTGTAGAAAGGTCTCAAAAGGGCCAAAGGTCCCTGATTCGGCTGCTTCTGCCCTTAACAGGATGGAGTCTCAGGATAGCTCCTCTTTGCAGCTTTCTCCCAAGTCCACATTGGTGGATGCAGGGGCACTAGCTAGGTCCTAGTGCTCCCAGAATGTGTGTGCAGTTTCCCAGATATATATATTTCCTCATTTTATGTAAGGACAACCTGAGGCAGAGCAGTTAAATGACTTGTCCAAGGTAACAGAGGGAAAGGGTGTGAGAGCTGGGAATTTTAAGCTTTTTGCCTCTTTGATTCTGTTTTTTTTTCTTTTTGCTAGATCTTAAAAACAAGGACCAATGAATATATATTAAAATACAGGTTTTAAAAGTGCAATTTTAAAATATGCCCTACGACATGTGAAAGAATATTTGTGCTGGAGTCTGTTTGGAGAAGAAAAGAGATGGGACTGTCAGTAACATAATAGAAAACTATGATACAGTTGCCCAACACATACAGCACTGTGTATTAGTTTCCTAGCAGCTGTGACATTTATCAAGATAGCTAAACCCTTGAAACTCCTGTTCAGCATTTTTAGAAGCGAAGTACTGTACTTTAAGTGGACAACTCTGCCAACAGTCATAATTCCGTAAATAGGGATATTGTGAAATGTAAGCAATCAGAGACACTGTTAGTTTTATATTATCTGCCAAACCTAAATAAACTGAGATTGATAAACCATAGAACTTCTTGCACTCCATGTCTAACAATAAGCCTTAGGCAATTTTCAATATGAAGGAAATATAGGAAATATGGTTCCCAGAGCAAATAGAAATATAAAGAAAGTGCAATAAAAAACAATTCACATGTGACAGTGTCATAAATGTTCAGTAGAACTTAGACACTATTGGGTATGGTTTTAGAGGAATTAGATTAGAACAGTGTTTCTCAAACTGGGGCCACCGCTTGTGTAGTGAAAGCCCCTGGTGGGCCGGGCCAGTTTGTTTACCTGCCCCATCCGCAGGTCCGGCCGATTGCGGCTCCCACTGGCAGTTTGGTGCTCCAGGCCAACGGGGCTGCGGGAAGCAGCGCCAGCCAAGAGATGTACTGCTCGCCGCTTCCTGCAGCCCCTATTGGCCTCGAGCAGCGAACCGTGGCCAGTGGGAGCCACGATCAGCCGAACCTGCGGACGGAGCAGGTAAACAAACTGGCCTGGCCCGCCAGGGGCTTTCCCTACACAAGCGGTGGCCCCAGTTTGAGAAACACTGGATTAGAATTAGCTATGCAGTATCTCGGTGACATGAAATAAGAGGAATATAGCCATGATCTGTACAATATTTTGATGATTTAATATAAAAGATGTATTTTGTTGTGCTTTAAAGTGTGCAGTATACTGGAAAATGGAGTGATCTCTTTACTCACAGCAAAGTCAGCACAGTTAATGAGAGCAGTACCCTTACCTTACTGGAGTTGTTGGTCCACCATCATATGCAGCCATCTCTTGGGTGAAAGAGAGTGATGTATGTTTTCTGGTTCTGTGGCAGGATTGCATGAGGTATCTCCATCTGTCCCACAGCCCAACCAGTATTTATTGGCAAATTTTTTGGCAGTGTCACAGCAGAAGTGGGCCCTGAGAAGGGATTTTAAGGAGAGGCTGGTGGCTTTCCAGATTAATTGCAGGAGGAGGTTTTATAGTGCAGTTAAATGGTCTCTTTGGAAATCTGTGTGCTTCATCTGTTCTGGGATGCACAGTCTCTGCTTGTCTGGTCACCATGTGTCGTCTGTGTAGTGAAGTCCAGTGAGCTGACTTCACTGATCCTTCAGAAGGGCTTTGTACATATTGTAGTGTATATGTTGGGTCATTTGGACTCCATGGTTCTGTGGCTATGTAATTTGAGCTGGTCTGAAGAATTTTCTTCCAGCAGCAGCAACAGCTTTGAGTATAAAAGTCTGATTGGAAACCTCCTATATAGTCTCCCTTCCCTCCAGCCGTAATGAACTCGGGGGCAGAGGGGTGAGGTGGAAAAGGAAGCTGACAGTGGGTTGCTCCGTGTGGTCCCCTTGACCCATCTCTCCTGCACTAGTAGCAATCCCAGGAAGAGAAAGCTTATGCTAATTTCTTCCCCACTTTTTCTGTGACCATCAACTGCATGCACCTATTTCCCATTAATATCAGACCCTGCAGTGGAGCTGTTACTCTCTCTATGCATCACTTAGAATGTTTTCCCTATTACAGTTCTAGGCTGATGGATGAATGTTTCTGAAACTGCAAACAGTTGCTGACTAACTCAGAAGTGTAAATTCAATTTATCTCTGCCCAGGTTTGACAAATTCCCCTTTGCCTGGTGTTTATAAAATACTTATTTTCACAGAGGAAAATCTGCAGTGATTCACATTCCTCTGCTGTTTGCACAAAGATAAACCAGGAACCCAGGTGATACTGAAAAGTTGCTATTTGCAGACCTTGGAGTACCCGAAGGTGATTTACTTTTAATAACAGAGGTGTGTTCCACATGTATTCACAAGGAAATTCCTTCTGGGAAGAACCAAGGAGGACTGGTACGGTTGTGTCAACAAATCAGGAGGTTGCATATAAGCTCCAGGGAGCTACCACCTTTAGCAAAACAAAAAGAACCCCCCAAACACGCCCACCCACAGATATCATGGTGAGGCACAGAGAGTGCAGAGAAGGAGTTGGGTAGCAACAGAATGCACAGAAGGCCTGAGGTCAGATTAGCAAATGGAAGGGTGAGGCTCAAGAATTAGTTTCAGATCTCTGTGAGCTATGCTAGTCATGTCTCAGTGCTGCCTAGTCAACCCTCTTCCTCTGCTGAGATTGCCAGAGGGACATAGGGGTGGTCAGCAGAATATTCATGGAGATCATATATGATGGCAGTGGGTATATCAAGTCTATTCTGACGCCGAGCAAAACAACTCATGGTTCTGTGTGTTTGGGGAATGAACACTTATTTAGAAATATCACCTCTCCTTCTCAACATGAATAACCGCTTAAACTCCACATGCAAGAAGCCTGTTCTAAGGGCTTCCTGTTCAAGGCTGCTTTTGAACCCTGCAGCCATGCCTGGCATAATTAAACTGTCTGGGATTTTTATTGCTGTTTTTTCACTGTTTCAGTGAGCTCTTCTGAATGGAGGTCAGCTCTGTGGCACATGTACCATGACAATTCTATTGCTGGAGTGCTTCCAGGATGCATTTGTGGCAAGCAGATCTGTGATAGGTTGAAAACCTTGTCAAATGTGGGGAGGGGAAGTGATGATATGAACAGTGCTGCTGCATACTTCCCTGCCCTTTTCCTGGTGCCACCAAGTAAAGCAAGAAAAGATGTGCCCACAAAACCTCAGACTAGGAGAGAGGAGTGGAGATTGCTAGGATCATCACACCCCCAGATGTGGGTATGTATTGAAACATGTGGATGTGCTCTACATTTGGACTAGGCTACCCTGGGCTCACTGAGACTGTCAGGTCCTGCCCTCAAAGACAAGTGTTGTAGCTAAGGCAGGCTAGGAGAGACCCTAAACAAATGAGGGTGAGGCACAGAAGCCATTCACTGGGGTTTTAAAGCAGTTGCCTCAGCTTGAAAAGAGGAAGGAGAGCAAGATAGAAAACTATCTCGGTACAGCTTTATAACAATGTTAGAATAATTAGTTTTGGAGAGTGAAGGGTTGGCAAAGACCGTTTCTGGGGGAGCAAGGATTTTGCTACACACACTTTATAGCAATGAGTCTCAAACTTTTTTTACTAGTGACCCCTTTCACACAGCAAGCCTCTGAGTGCAGTCCCCCTAACAAATTAAACACACTTTTAAATATATTTAACACCATTATAAATGCTGAAGGCAAAGCAGGGTTTGGGGTGGAAGTTGACAGCTTGCGACCCCCCATGTAATTATGTCACGACTCCCTGAGGGGTCCCGACCCCTGAGAACCCCTGCTTTATAGAATGGAGAGAAATGATATCCGTGACAATTTATTTGCCTTATTGAAGCTGGATACACCTGTTGTGAGCAGCAGCAAATCTGTGACAACTCTCTTCAGATCAAGAGACTTCAATGACTTTTTGTCAATAGCCATGACAGCCAAATCTCTTAACCAGTCATTTGCCATGTGGTTCTTCACGTAGCCTTTCACCCGTCGGAGGCATAAGAACGTTATTTCATGTGCAGCACTTGATGGAGGAATACTCACACCAATCACACACAATTTATGCAGTTGGTGGAAGACAAGTTTATATTTCTCCAAAAATATTAGCAACTGCAGCAAATTGTCAGACTTGGACTTCAGCTCTTTTGCATAGCGTTTAATCACTTTTGGCAAGACTTTTACCTTGGCCTCCACAGTGTCTGTATTGCATCCATAGTGTTCTGAGAATGGTTTTAATTTGAGAAAGTCAAGAAAGTTCTCATACTCTGGGTTAGGCACTTGACACCAACAAGAACAATTTTTTTTTTCAGAAAATCTTCTTTGAAATTCTCCAGTTATTGATCAAGCACTGGCAAAAAGATGGATTTCCTGAAGTCTCCTTTGTCTAAAAGGGACTGTTTGTCACTTGACACTTCAGTCAAAATGTATTCCTGAATTTTTTAGCTAGCTTTACTAGTGACGGCATACTCCCCAAACTTCAGACAGCTGCAGATCATTTTCTGTAGCTATGGTAATGGCTTCACTCCATATTTCCTCAAAAGCCTCTTACGAATCCCTTATGTTCAGAAGCAGACTGATTAGGGCATTCACAGATAAGCATGCCTGAGACAAGCAAGTTTGCAAGTAATCAGATATAACTTTAACCAGTCAAAGAATTTTTGTAAACTTGCAAAAGGAGGACAATAAAGTCAAAGTCTAATACTGAACTAAATGTCTCAAGATAGTATAGTGAGTGTCACAAGAATGGATGAAATTTTTTTTCACAGCATTACAAGCAGAAACTTGTTGTGCCTTCTTGAATTCTAAGACTTTATTTTTGGGTTGTACTTTCTTTTGAATGGCTATGAATTTAGTGTGTATAGCAGATCCAGAGAGAGAAGGTTACAATTTCCCCAGAATAGGGAAAAAATCAGTGTTTGTTTGTTTCCTTTGCATACATCAACAATAACTAAATTGAGGCTGTGATGGAAACAGTGAATGTAAAATGCTTAAAGTACTTCTTCCTGTAAGTGAGCTAGCATGTATTAAGATTTCCACTCATGACATTGGCACCGTCATAAGTCTGGGCAATTCAGTTTTGTATATCAGTACTACACTGTGACAATGTGCTCTTCACATACTGAAACAGACACTTTATATCAAGTGACTTGGCAGGCTGGCAGGGACGGCTCTAGCTTTTTTGCCACCCCAAGCATGGCAGTCAGGCAGCCTTCAGTGGCTTGCCTGCGAGAGGTCCGCCGGTGCCGCAGCTTTGGCATACTCGCCGCCGAATTGCCGCCGAATCCGCGGGACCGGTGGACCTCCTGCAGGCAAGCCACCAAAGGCTGCCTGACTGCCACCCTCGCAGGGACCGGCAGGGCCCCCCCTGTGGCTTGCCGCCCCGGGCACACACTTGGAGCACTGGTGCCTGGAGCCACCGCTGCAGGCTGGAAACCAAGAAATCTTTCATATACAGTGCTGTGCAGATAATGCCTCAGCACAACTGACAGTTCTACTTTGCTATTGTCTTTAGTTACATCACCCATGCATTACATTATGCACGCAAGTACCATTTCTGACATCATGTGAATGATTTCATTTTGTATTGATGAATAGTATATTTTGCATTGTGTGGGCCACTTACAATGACTTGGTAAGAAAGAAAATTAAATTTGGCGATTAGTGTCAGGAGCTTCAGAAAATTGCCCTTGCATTGATGCTTTCACTCTCATCTTTTCCTCTTTGAGCAATCCCCCAGACTGTCATAACTTCGATATACATGTGGTTATCTTGAACTAAAGCAAAATATGCATCAGTAATTTGCTACTGAACTGAACTGAAAGACCATCACCTTTTGACTAAGTATCTTTGAAGTCTGTTGCACTTGACAGCTATCATGATTGACTATTTTCATGCTGTTAGAATCCTGCATCTGTAACATTTTGTCCAGTTGCTGAAGCCATTGCAAACCAACAAAGATTTTTGTACAGCAGTAGATGTTGAAAAAAAAATCTGCATGGGAGTCAGTAGGCTGCATTCATTATTCCTCTATATTCCACCCATGGATACAAACCAAACCTCTCCATTCATTTTTGTACTTTGTTTTGAGTATAAGACCTTATCTGTGGTTGTTTTGGGTCATCAGATACAGTTTGCACAGTATCACTTGATTCTGGTGAAATCTTATTCCCTGGGCTTACCTTATTACCAGGTGGGTTCTCTTCCACTTTCTGTACCATACTGCAGTTGTTTCCTTCCACCTTGTCTTCATCTGATGAAGAATCTGATATTGAATGTTCTGTTTTTGATTCTCTTAAAATACAGTCTTCTTTTGTCAATACCCTAAGGTACAGAGTTCACAGGTAATACTGCTAGAAAACTCACCCATTGATTTTTTTTCCTAAACGATGCCTATTTCTGGAGTTGAGGACATATTGTGTTGAATTTTGATGTACTTGCTTTACTATGATGCATTTTGTTTGATGAAAACTTCTGAAATTGTCCATGATCACTTGCTTGACATTTTTTAAAGTATTTTTTTTAGCTACCTGTGTTCAGAAACGGGGAGGCGGCTCAAAGGCAGAGGCCCAGGCCAGGACCTCTTGTAGGTTAACTGTTTTGGACTACTCCAGGCCAGGCCTCCCTGCTGCCTCTTCCTGTCCGAGTCCATACGTCAGGAGAGAGAGAGAGAGAGAGAGAGAGAGAGAGGGAAGGAGGGAGGTGCTGTGCCAGCCCATAGCCCAAGCCTCCAGTGGGATATCACCTGGAAAAGGAAAGGATCCATGCACTGTATCCTTCTGCACATGGACTCACTTGGCCCAGGATCTGGCCTGGCTGGGATGAGTGAGTGAGTGAGAGAGAGAGAGAGTGTGTGTGTGTGAGAGACTCACTCCATTGCAGACACATAGCCTTCAGAGAGATTCCCCAAGCAAGCAGGGACATAGGATGATCATTGGTTTGAATCTCACATCGACTGGTGTGTCCCGTAGACTGCGCATTTCAGCAGCAATCTCCTTGCTCTCTGAGGTGAAGAACTAGCTCCTTGTATTTCACTAATCACTTCCACAGTTACATCTCATACACTACAGTGTGGGAAGAGAATGCCTCGGCTGCTATTCTACTTCTCTGGTCAGGTGGGGTAGCGGAAGGGAAATATTTTGGAGGGATGCCTGCTACCTCTGGCTACTCCTTGGCATTATCTCTGGGCTGCCCCATGACTGTAAATGCAAAACTTTCAATCCTTAGTAGCTGGAGACCAAGTGCTGGATGTGAATGAGTCCTGTAGATCAGTGCTTCTCAAAGCCAGTCTGCCACTTGTTCAGGGAAAGCTCCTGGCAGTCCAGGCTGGTTTGTTTACCTGTCACATCCACAAGTTCGGCCGATCGCGGCTCCCACTGGCCATGGTTCACCATCCCAGACCAATGGGGGCTGCAGGAGGTGGCGTGGGCTGAGGGATGTGCTGGCCGCCCTTCTCGCAGCCTCCATTGGCTTGCAGCGGCGAACCGCGGCCAGTAGGAGCCATGGTCGGCCAAACTGCAGATGCAGCAGGTAAACAAACTGGCCTGGACCACCAGGGGCTTTCCCTGAACAAGCGGTGGACCGGCTTTGGGAAGCACTGCTGTAGATCACCAATTAGACATCTACATCTCACATCTGTTGTTTTTTTAGGAGACAACAGAGTTTTATTTTTGTAAGTTTTAAAATGTGCATTGCTTCTCTCTCTCCCTCCCTCCCTCCTCCCTTCCTAGGAATGTAAAGCCAAGTCTCTGTCAGGAAGGGTGCTGTGCAGGCTTTGATTCAGACCTCTGCCAGTGCAATGTTACCAATCACAAGCAATCAAAAATCACACGGTTGGCCCCAGAAAATCACAAGACTGGCTTAAAAATCACAAGGAGTTGAAAATAAATGTGTTCTTTGTATTCACCTTCTGGTCTTTGACCCCCTTTACAGGTTACATTATCAAGCTTATAGCCACGACCAGGAGGGCTAGAAACTTTAAACAAAATAAAAAATAAAAATACCCACCTTGCCCGAAGATTGAGTACTTACATGAA
Organism: Gopherus flavomarginatus; assembly: GCF_025201925.1. NCBI lineage: Eukaryota > Metazoa > Chordata > Testudines > Testudinidae > Gopherus > Gopherus flavomarginatus. The sequence continues at coordinate 56,090,600 of NC_066626.1, read as the reverse complement.
TCCAGGAACTGGGGATTTAAGGAAAAAACCTAAATATTGCAAGACACATGATAAAACAGGAAGATTTGGCAATACTGCAATGGACTTCAGCCCTGGCCTGTAAAAGTCCCACTTCCTTCCTTGCCTTTCAAGAGTAGAAACAGTTTGGTTAAACTGTACTGGGTTTTGTGATATGGATTAATGTTTACTGCGTGTAAGGGAGACTCCACTAACCGTAGTTCACTTGTGACTTACTGTTGGATTTCAACTCTGTATGTATCCATTTTAAGTACTAACGTAGTCCCTATCACCATAGTATCTGAGCACCTCACAATCTTAGGATATGTCTACACTTTGAGCTGGAGATGTGATTGCCAGTGCAAGGTAAGGTGACCAGACAGCAAGTGTAAAAAATCGGGACGGAGGGTGGGGGTAAATAGGTGCCTATTTAAGAAAAAGCCCCCCAAATAGGGACATCTGGTCATCCTAGTGCAAGGAAACATGTCTGTGCTAGTTCCGATTAAGTTAGTGTGCTAAAAGAGTATAGCAGCAGTGGCGTGAGGGGCTGGCTACCCTGAGTTTGTATCTATTGACTGACAGGTAAGTATTTAGGGTAGCTAGCCCTTCCTGCCACTCGTACTGCTGTGGCTACACTCTATTTTTTGCTCACTACCTCAATTAGACTAGTGTGGGTATGTCCCATCGAGCTGCCAGTCACACCGCCAACATTCCCTTAAGCAAATGCCCTAACTACTGGACCATCCTTCATTTCTACATCTTCAGGTAAATGGCCAGTGATTTATCTTAGGCCACTTAGCCATGGAGGTTATAGTTTGTCTCTGTTCTTTAACTTCCGAGTACGTTATACAAAGAGTAGTACAACAGTTAATGCTCTGGAGTGAGATTAAAGTGTTCTTCTTTCATTCCAGCATCTTTATCACATTAATTTTCCTGTCACTAGTTATTGTTCAGATTGCTTCAAGTAAGCTGTTCTCAGTAAAGGTTAGCAGGTCCTTAACTTTACCTTATCTCTTGTTATCATAGGTAGACTGACCTGCTTTATTTGCAAGCAAATATCTTCATTCTCCAGCTGAGCAGCTTTACAGCTTCATTCTCTAATGCGTGGGTTTAAGCTGTAATAAAACAGCATCGTGTTCCTGAGCTGGGCCTACTTAATTAGGGTGCATTAACTTCTGACCCTGTTCTGGGATAACAGTAGCAACCATCAGTGGACTGAGAAGCTTATCTTCCCATGACTGTTATAGCGTTTACATTCTATCTAGAGAATGAGGAGCAGAATTCCTTGGTCTCTTGCATTCAGTCAAAAGTCTTTTGTTGCATTCAATCTGAAGTTGCTTTGTCAGAATATAAGGATACTGAGTTTGCAATATTGATAACTTGTATATGGAAAATTATCCTTGGACAGAGCAAAATCTGTCTACATATATAGGCCATAATTACAGACACAGTATAGATATATTGATAGTTTAAAAGGTTCTGTTACCTCCCACTGAAGACACTTTTCCCCAGTAAAAATGCTACAGTATCTACTTTGCTTTTGTGTGACTCAGCTGGCTGCCCCATTTTCATGGGGCCCTTTTTGAGCTGGGTGCTCTTGATTTAGGAATTTGCTTCCCTGATAGATCCAGAGTGTTCTAACCCTTAGGACAGATAATTGGGTGCAATTTATGTAGTAAATCAAATACATTAAACAAACCTTAAACAAGCGTGAATGGTGGCAGTGTTGCAACTGGCAGCTACCAGATATTTTTCCTAGTACAAGCAATAGAGGCTTATATGAGGAAATTATGCTATATTCCAGGGGTTCTCAAACTTCATTGTACCGTGACCCCCTTCTGACAGCAAAAATTACTACATGACCCCAGGAGTGGGGACCGAAGTCTGAGCCCCCCAAGTCCTGCCATTCCAGGGGGAGGGGAGGCAAGCTGAAGCTGAGCCCCGCTGCCCTGGGCAGGGGGACTAAAGCTGAAGCCTAATGGCTTCAGCCTCTGGTGGGGGGCAGGGGAGGGCAGGGCTTGTAACCTGAGCTGAAGCCAAAGCCTGAGGCCCCACTGCTCAGGGTGGTGGGGCTTGGGCTTTGGCCCCAGGCCCCAGCAAGTCTAACACCAGCCCTGACGACTCCATTAAAATGTGGTTGGGACCCACTTTAGGGTCCCGACCCACAGTTTGAGAACCACTGCTATATTGTATTGCCATATGCTATGTGTTTGTTGAATAGCTGATGGCTGGGGGGTGGAAGGGTGGGGTGTTGCCACAGATTTGTTGTGACAAGTTTTGCTAGTTGCATACTCGAGCAAATTTAGAATACAGGCAAAGGAGTTTCGGTCTTTAAGTGCTGCAAATAAACAGTGCACATCAAAGGTCAGACAGGCACACTGTCTGTGATAGAATTACAAGATTGACTGACCCTGGTGGTCCTTTCTAAGCCTTAAATCTATGAAACATCAAAGAGTCAGCCAAAGTCAGTATATAAAGCATAGGAAGTGACACACACACAGTAACAGAGCACTTAAGTGCTTAAGTGTTAGCTGCTGTTCTGTAGCCTTTTGTGTGTGTCAGCAGGGTTTCAATGTGGCAGGGGCTTGTAGGATTGAATTGTTTAATCGTTGATGGTGGGAATGTTTTCAGATTATTTTTCTAGGCTTTAACATTGTTTTGCACTTAATATTACAGCACATTGCATCATCTAGACATTTTTGGGTTAGAGCTTGGGATTCCCTCATGTCCATCTCATTGTTGCCTCATCCCCTCAAAGAGACTATTGCAGTACAGAAAGCTGCCCGGGATTACCCTCATAGCTCATCAGAGGTGGAATATTGGCTGGGCAGGCCTGATGGAGATAAACGGTTCTCTCCTCTCCCACTGCTCCACCTAGGAACGTGGTATGCTGCCACTGTACTATTCTTAGCCCATGTGGGTTTGAGGTGCAAGGGATCTGCACTAAGATGCTTTGTGTGCTGGCACATTTAGATGCCAGTAGGTTGCTACCCAGCTCAGTTTGCTGTTTTTGATATAATCTTACCAACTTTGTCAAAGCTGTATTGTAATTGCCAAACAACCAGATACCCTGAACTCTTACTGTGTATTCATCTGCATCCTAACTGCTAGTTTCAGTATGACATAGTAACAGATCATGTTGTATTACAGCTATACCATAACACTGATTAATTAAGAAAGTTGATTCATTCTCTCTCTCTCTCATTGGAAAGGAAGATATGCTCTTTCACCAAACCCAATGTATGGCACTACCCAGTTGACTAGGTGTATTTTGTGAGGTTTTCTCTTCCAAGCAGTGGTAACTGCTGAAGGCAGGACACCAGGTGTGATAAATGTAGGATTCCTTATTTCTGGCACATCCTATATTCCATGTATGCTAAACTACTTTTTGAAAGCATTGTCATATGGCTGAGATGCTTCTGGTGATGTGAGATTCATTTGTACCAGTGACACAAGCTATCAAAGCATGAAGCTATGCAGGATAATTTAGGAAATTATGGGTTAGATACTCAAAAACCCAGTCATTTTGAACAGTTTAACAAAACATGCTGCTGTGAAGGGGTTCTGTCTTCGGATTCTGCACTGATGACCTTCAGGTAGAAAATTGTTCAGATGCTCAGGGTTTGAGATTGGTGGTGGAGATCTGAAGTAGGAAATATTAAGGGGATTGTAGGTGTCCCTCTTTCCTTCTCACCGCCGCATGGTCTGGGTTGGAACTTCCAGTGTCCTCATCTCTGATGCATCTTTAAATACAGAGTTGTAAATAGTTTTTAGAATTTTAGAGTCTTACCGTAGTTTTAAAAATTGTATTGTAGTTTATAATAGTTTTTAGTGATTAGTATAAATAGATCATGTCTTTCCACTCCCTTCCCCCAACCCGCACACAGGTACAATAAAACCTCAGAGTTACGAACATCCTGGGAATGGAGGTTGTATAGACTCTGAAATGTTTGTAATTCTGAACAAAATGTTATGGTTGTTCTTTCAGAAGTTTTATAACTGAACAGTGACTTAATACAGCTTTGAAACTTTATTATGCAGAAGAAAAATGCTGTTTTCCCTTTATGTATTCTTTTGTAGTTTGTTTTATTATTATTATTTTATTATTATTTTGGTCTCTGCTGCTGCCTGCTGCATACTTCTGGTTCCAAATGAGGGGTGTGATTGACTGGTTAGTTAGCGATTCTGGTGTTTGTAACTCTGAGGTTCTACTGTGCTGGACTATGCCCAGGACCCAGGGCTTTAAACTCCATTCCTCCTGCCTGGGTTCCTTTTCAGTCAGTGATGAACACCAAAGCTGCCTCTACTGCTTGGAGGAAGTTCATATCTCATCCAGGTGTAGTATCTGCCAGTCTTTCCCTAGCTGTACCCGAGAAGGCCAGGCACTCTGCCTCTGGGAGCACATCATGGAAGTTGCTATGAGGTCTCACTCTGACCTAGGTTGGGGGACCTCCATGCACATTGGCCTGGAATTACGAAGAATGCACCTCCTGGTACCAACTCCAAATCCGGCACCAGCAGGACCACCACTGTGGACCCCATGCTGGGATGTAGTTGGGAACTAAGGAAGCATACCCATAAAATTGGGAATAAGTCTTCCTCAAAAGCAAAGAAAGTGGATGTTCCTTCCACGAGTTTGAGCCACGGAGGGGCCATTGACGTTGTACCACCCATACATGCTCTCATGAAGGCCATCCTGGTCAACTTCATCCTCCGCTCCAATCTCCACGAAGCCACTGGTATCCCATGCCATGGGGACCACCTCAACATCCTCTGGATCCTAACTACTGGCCATATTGGGTACCTTGGTTCCAGTACCCTCTCTCAGAACCAGCCTGATCTGTGAAGGAACGTTCACCTTCCTCCCCATTCAGGGCCTCTTCTAGCAGATGCTCGGATCCATTGATGGAGGAGGAACCCCTTAGCCCAGCTCTGACAGTGTCACCAGAACTGGTGAGGTTTTCCACCTGTTCCCTGATGAGGCATCCCCTTCACCTCTGGATGACTTTAGGCACTTCCAGAGCTACTGTACAGAGTCACTAGGGAACTCCAAATTTCCCTAAAGGAAATCCAAGATACCCAGCATTAACTCCAGGATATCCTCCACTCCTCGGGACCAACTGGAGTTGCACTGCCATTAGTGAATGCCATTCTTGAGCCTGCCAGGACAGTATGGCACACCCCAGCCACATGCACACCTATCCCCAAAGGGGCAGAAAGGTGCTACTACATTCTGGCTAAGTTTCTCTTCTCACACCCCCTCCTTCCCAAACTCTCTGGTTGTCCAAGCAGCCACTGAATGAGCCAGACAACAGCATCCTCGTGCCACTCCAGCTGACAAGAGGGCCATCATTTAGACTTTTTGGGGAGTAAGGTCTTTTTCTCACCCAGTCCACAGTTCAAGATTTTGAGCTATCAGGCCTTACTAGCCAAATAAGTCCAGCTGAATTACAGCAAATTTGAGGAATTTGCTGATCAACTCCCACAACAGGACTGGATTCATTTTCAGACACCCACCGAGTAAGGGAAGCTAGTAGCCAGAACAGCACTTTAAACAGCACAGAAGCAGCAGATACCTCTTCCAGGGCTGTGACAATGGCGATAGTTATACGTAGAGAGTCTTGGCTGCACTTTTCCAGTTTCCCTCAGGACAATGCAAAACGCTATCAAAGACCTCCCCTTTGATGAATCCCATCTTTTTAATCAAAAGACAGATGATTCCCTACATACCCTCAAGGACTCTTGAGCCACCATTTGTTTGCTGGGCATCTACACTCCTGCCCCAAAGCATAAATTCCACCGCCTGCCACCCACACACTACAGGCCCCCCCAATTCTAGTCTCAGAGACCTTATGATCTACCAAGAAAGCAACAGAAGACCCAGAGATCCAACTTCCCGGGACCTCCTTCACAGGCTTCCACTTCACAGTTTCAACCTCCGACCAAGAGATATTTCTGAAACAACCTCAAGAGCCACCAACCAACTTGACTGCCACCTCACAACCACACTAATCAGCTTAGGCGCCGCAAGCCTGGGAGGTGGGAGAAGTGAAGCAGCCACGGCGTGCTCAGGGAGGAGGTGGGGTAGGGGTGAGCTGGGGCGGGGAGTTCCCCTGCAGGCGGCCCTCCCTGCGCTCCCCTGCTCCAGCTCCCTCCGCCTAAATGCCGGTGGCGACCGTGCTTGCTACCGAAGAAAATGCCCCCCCCCCAAATCCTAGTGCCCTAGGCGACCGCCTAGATCGCCTAAATGGTTGCACCGGCCCTGATCCTCTGTTTGGAGAGCCCACTTCCAGGTTATAATACCTGTTTTCTTCAGGAGCCTAATAGGTAATGCATATGCTAAAACATAGAAATTGGGGATATGATTAGCAGAAATAAGATAAAGCAGCAGCTGAGTAGAAGTGGAGGCCAAATAGTCACTTAACATTTTTAATATTTCTTTCAGATTGTAGGGCCAATAGCTAGCAAGTCCATGACATTGAGCACAGTGTGCATACCAGAACTTCTTTGCAAAGAAAGAAGAGAAGAATTTCAAAACTGCTACCCTGCAGCACAGTCTGAATCATTATCTCTTCCTGGGAACAGCCAACAGTAGAACAATGGTGACATCTTGGATACTTGAAAATGGCTGTTCTTATTTTCACATAAAAAGTATGATAGAAAAACTTGCAAAAATAATTTATTATTTAACCCAATGGAAAATAAATTGAAGATGCCTTGTAATACACAAACATTTACATGAAAAAAATAGTCCTGGAAGATGTATAGCAGAATTGCCAATACCAAGGGCTCAAAAATTGAGTCAGGTCCACAAAACCATGAGATGCACTTAAAATTAATGAGATTTAAAAACTGTGTGGTTCCTTTTTATTTGCCTTCTGATTTATGAGCCTTTCCGATTCATGTTTTTTCAGCTTTTCTTCATGACCATGCTGGGGGGAGGGAGCTAGAAACTTGAAAAGAAATGCCAAATCTCTTAAGATTCGCAATACGATTGAGAGCTGGTAACAACAGTTGTCCAAATACATTTATAGGCATGCCTGGCATGACATTGTAGGGTGTACATGTAAATGTGATGGCCCTTCCACTAAGCTTGAAGACCTCTACAGGAAAGGTGTAAGGAGATCTGCTTCTCTCTGGAAAAATTCCCCAAAGCAGAAGGTGAATACTCCTAACATTAATTGCTTTTGAATGCAGATTAAGGACTTTGTCATGATTTTTATTTATTTTGAATGTGATGGTTAAAGCAACATGGATCATGAGTGATTGGTTCTGGAAATGACTTGTAGAATCATCTAGTCTGTTCCCCCCAATAAGCCACCTTGCTACAGTGCAGGATTGTCCTCTACGCTATTTCTACAAATGTTTTATCTAATCTGCTCCTGTGGAGCTTCTGTATATAAGCATATATGTCTCTTCCTCTAGGCAGGTGAGCAGATCTATTCATTCTCATTCTATTAAACCCTGTATGTCCCTTTCGCTGATCTGCGGCTGGAATATAGATTTTAAACATAAGATACTTATCATGGTGTAAAAATCCATTAGGCAATACCTTGGATTTTGGTGCGACCAGTCTGCCTTCCAGCAAGTAGCTAATGTGTGAATTTGAATTGGTGACCTAGAGGTGAAAGGATCTATGTCTCATTGCCAATCCCTCAAGCTACATAGTTATCTTTTTTTTAAATGCTTTATAATTATCCAAGAATCTTATATGCAGTGTTAAATCCCTACAGATCAGGTCCCTAAGTTTATTTTTTCTAATGAAAATTGGTTTTAATACCTTGGAATACTGATTTAAAGACCATTTGAGGAAATCTATCTTCCATAGTTTTATCTTCTTAGATATAAATTAATCTGAATGTAATCTTTAATCAATGAAATAGTCTTACTCCCTTGTTTCCTGGCAGTCCCTCTCTTTGCATGTACTGTATAATTCTTTTTGAACAATGAAGAGAATATATGTAGTCTGTTTTTTGGAGGTTGTAAAACTCTCTTGATATGGGAGTATCACCAAAGACACCATGTACAAGGAATAGCTCTTGCATTCAGAGATCTCAGTATATTGCTTACTAGTGTTTTTCTTTTGCCTTTATGTACGACTTATTCTATTGAGAATTTGATAGTACGATATCTTCCTAAAATACATCCAAGGTCATTCAAAGAATTTGTGCAAGGTTTTGGGTATCGTTATGAAAAGCAAACGGTAGCTTTGATTGTGAATAGTTAGAATGAGAGCTTCCGCACACAAAAGGAATAGGATTTCCTTTCCCCCCCTAGTGAATTACCTCCTGTTTAGAGTGGAATAGCAGTAAGGTAAGTTTTCATCTGTGCTCATGTACAGAGGTAGCATTTTGAAATAGTGTCTTATAGATTTTGGACCTGGTGTACATGCTGATAATGAAGAGAGTAAGGAGGAGCAGCAGGAATAAAGCATTTATTCGCTCTTTTATACTGAGTTGTGCACCCATTTTGAAACACACCCAGTGTGTAAATATTTGTGTGCATAGATTACATATGAAGTTGTGTCTTAACTTGCAGGTAAAATTTATCTTTAAGTAGTGAAATTATTTGTTTGTTCCAATGGGTATGTGATGCTGCACCATGCATGGTGAAGAGATGGGGTTGTGATGCCATGTTTTAATGAGGAGTCTTTCAGATAAGTAAAAAGGATAGTTTGAGCATCTATGTCCTGGCTTTTTAACCAGTCCTTTCATTGCCCCCTGATAACCAGTTTGTAAGTCTGTGGGATTACATCAGAAATTCATCATTAATCTGAAAGTATAGGATTTCACAAGCAGGAACTGGTATCCCATCTTAAAATAAAACAGCAGCTTTTAAGTAGTCAGTTCAAAATCACCCAAAGGGTCAGAGATCTCATTGTTTCCCATTACTTAAGAGAATATTTTTTTTACTGGTGGTGATTTTCTTTTTAGTAAGGACATAAGAACAGTCATACTGGGTCAGACCAGTGGTCCATCTAGCCCAGTATCCTGTCCTGACAGAGGCCAGTGCCAGGTGCTTCAGAGGGAATGAATGGAACAGGGCAATTTCAAATGGTCCACCCCTATTGTCCTGTCAGAACTTCTGGTAACCAAAGGTTTAGGGACACATGGAGAATGGGGTTGCATCCCTCATAATCTTGGCTGATAACCTCTAATGGACCTCTCCTCCATGAATGTATCTAATTCTTTTTTTGAACCCAGGTATACTTTTGTCCTTCACAACATCCTGTGGCAACAGGTTCCAGAGGTTGACTGTCCATTGTGTGAAGAAGTACTTCCTTTTGTTTTAAATCTACTGCCTATTATGTTCAATGGTTCTTGTGTTATGTGAAGCAATAAATAACACTTCCTTATTCACTTTCTCCACACCATTCATGATTTTATAGACCTCTGTCATATCCCCCCTTAGTCATCTCTTTCCTAAGATGAACAGTCCCAATCTTTTTAATCTTTCCTTGTATGGAAGCTGTCATTTTCATTACCCTTCTCTGCACCTTTTCCAATTCAAATATATCTTTTTTGAGATCAGGCAACCAGAACTGCATGCATATTCAAGGTGGGACATACCATGATTTGTATAGTGGCAATATGATATTTTCTGTCCTTATTATCTATCCCTTTCTTAATGGTTGCTAACATTGTTAGCTTTTTTGACTGCTGCTGCACATCGAACAAATGTTTTCAGAGAACTGTCTGTGATGACTCCAAGATCTTTCTTGACTGGTAACAGTTAATTTAGACCCCATAGCTTTGTATGTATAGTTGGGAGTATTTTTCCAACATGCATCACTTTGCATTTATCAGCACTGAATTTCATCTGCTATGTTGTTGCCTAGTCACCCATTTTGTGAGATCTCTTTGTAACTTTTCACAGTCAGCTTTGGACTTAACTGTCTTAAATAATTTTGTATCATCTGCCACCTCGCTGTTCACCCTGTTTTCTAGATCTTTTATGAATATGTTGAACAGCACAGGTCCAGGTACAGATTCTTGGAGGTCCCAGCTATTTACCTCTCTCCATTCTGAAAACTGACCATTTATTCCTACCCTTCATTTCCTATATTTTAGCCAGTTACTGATGCATGAGAGGACTTTCCCTCTTATCCCATGACTGCTTAGTTTGCTTAAGAGCCTTTGGTGAGGGACCCTGTCCAAGGCTTTCTGGGTGACATAATTGTAATTTATCATTTGTATTGTTTCAGCAACTCAAAGCCCCCATTGGATAGGGCCTTATTGTATTATAAAGTAATACATACGCCAAGGAGAAAAGCGATTCCTACCCCCAAGGAGCTTACAATAAAAAGCAGTTAGCATTTAATACCTGTAGTTGGTAAATTTACCAGTGTATCTGCAGTATTTCTTGTGTTAATCAACTTAGTAAAATATCATGTAGTAAATGCTGTTTGTTAATGTCACTCACCATATATTGTTTGACACTGTAAAGATAAGTTGTTTGCTGATGTAAAACGCTCCACAGAGGAAGCCTTTTACAGTGCAGAAGAACAAGTAGTTTTAGTGGTCCTGCAAACCCCAGGAGCTATGCTAAATATTCTTGAGCACCATCTACTGACACCTTATTTATTAACTTTTATACTGAATTGTGCATACATACAAATGTAGAGCAGTCTCTTAACAGCTGTCATCCTAGGTGATTTGAACTCAGGAATTCCAGGCTGTACTCAGTGAACTAGCCCTGTGGAACAAAAGAAAAGCGAGGGTAATGGGGAAACCCTGCTGTAATTTAGCTGCAGTACAATGGGTTGGTAAAATGGTTGGGAAATGTTAAAAGCTAACGCTCATGGAGTGTGTCTGCCTTTTACTTTTAGAAAGTGGGTGTTTAGGAATCTTAACGTTTTGTGAGCACTTGACTCACTTAGTCTTAGGGTATGGCTACACTTGCACTTCAAAGCGGTGCCGCGGCAGCGCTTTGAAGTTTCGAATGTGGTCGCAGTGCCAGCGCTGGGAGAGAGCTCTCCCAGTGCTGCATGTACTCCACATCCTCTACGGGTGTAGCTTGTAGCGCTGGGAGCCGCGCTCTGAGCGCTGCAGCACTGTTTACACTGAGGCTTTACAGCGCTGTATCTTGCAGTGCCCAGGGGGGTGTTTTTTTCACACCCCTGAGCACGAAAGTTGCAGCGCTGTAAAGCGCCAGTGTAGCCATGGCCTCTGAGGATTTGACAGACATTTACTGATAAATAAAATATGTAAGTGCAGATCTTTAGAGAACCTTTGTTTGACAGAAACATTAATACACATTAAATAATCTTCAGTGAATTGAGGTGAAACTGCTGTTTGCAAGAATAAAAGCCAACAATTAAGAGAAATGGAAAGACTTACTGCCTGTTTTGCAGTAACTGAACACAACTATCTAAGGAAAGTTGAAGCAAGTGGAAAGACTTGATTAAAAACAAATCACTGTTATATCTTTTATGACTTAGTTTGAATTCAAGCTAACCTATAACTCACTGTATTCTCTTGTACACCTAATGCTCTTATGCCTTATGTAAAAGGATGCCTGGTACTGTCAGTAGTTCTATTTACCTTTTACTAAAAAATAGAAATTAAAACTAGTGGAGGTATTGCATTCACTTTACTTTCTAAGTATAAGAAATGCCAGATTTTTGCTAAACTTCACTAGTTGTTCTTTCCCTTTGCTTCAGGAAGCCATATAGTAGCAGACTCTGTTACACACCATTACACTTGCAAAACCAACTTGATTAATGAAGTTGCTGGTGGTAGGCAATAATTAATTAGAAGTATTCAGAGCAGTCGGCTTTTTGTTTTCTGCAGTTTAAACAGCTCATTTTCCAAGAGACTTTTTAGTTCTCCAATGTGATAACAAGGATTATCTCAGCTGCTTTTTAATGGTAATTTGGGCTGAAGGCAGGTGTTATGGAAGGTGAAACCTCACTAGAACCAAAAGCCCCGCCCTTGAAAAGCATGCCTGGTTTGGGTTTCTTTATTAACTAGAAACAAGGCCCAGGATAGTCTAGAGGTAATAATTTCTTTGCTTAACTTTCAAGGCTGGGCTGATATATGGTTTTGCCCTGAAACTAGAGATATGGCTAAACAGTAAAATTTGGCTCTAGGATCATCTCTAAACCCCACCTACCCCCAGATTTGATGTGTGTACGTGGATCTGATATTCCAATTCAGATCACCTGTAGTTGAAACCATGCAAACCCCATGATTTCATCTCAGAAGCAGGTACGATTATTGGTTTTCAGCTCAGTGTTTAAATCCCAAACTTAAGTTAAAATCAGAGGCTGTGAATACGTATAAACAAGGATAAAGAAAAGGTTCTTGAAAACTGAAACTGCCAAATTTTCATAATTCTAACTTGAATAAGGCTTAATGTTACTGTTACTGTACCTTGGCATGCACACTAAAAATCTAACCATTATCAGCAGGGTTTGTAGAGGCTGCATTTGTTCACAGAGCATTTGTTCGCGAGAGAAGTGCTACTGCTCTTCAATTGCTGGCATTCCCGGTTCACTCAAGAATTCCAAGTTTAAGCAGAGTCAATGAATTTTTCTATCTTACTATTGAGGAGGCATTTCCCATAGTGCATACACTTTGTAGGAAGGAAAGATTGATTTTTTTGTATAATGGAAAAAGTTCCTAGCAGTGGAACCTCTAGTGAATTTATAGCATCATAATTAGCATGATGGTCTGTTCTTGACAGTGCCAAACCCATTTTTTGCAGCCCCTTAGCAATGTAATTTGTACAACTCCTTCTGTACCTATGTCTAGGCCTCTCAACCTCTGCATGCCAATTGAGTGAAACAACTCTTAATGTGTGTAGTAGTGGGTCATTATTCCAGGAATGCAACAGGGGAGATGGGCCTCTGTCCATGAGGTACAGAGGGGCATTGGCTCAGTCTCTCCTGATACATGTGCAATGGTTGAGCAGAGCAGGCTGCGTTCTTATTTACTTCTCCATAGCGCTCCTCCCAACCAAGGACATGCTGCAGCCAGCCCTGCTGGTGAGAAATCCTCTCTGCCTGGTTGGGGCCACTTTGTAAAAAGATAAACAGAGCCTCTGGGCAGGGAGAGAGGTGTATATAGCACTGAAAAAAGCAATCCATTTGGTGGATCTCTGTTTGAACAGGGAATGCCAGTTGTGCTCAGTACAGTGTCTTTTGCACACAGATTAGGAAAAAAGCCCCCAAAATCGCTTTGATTTGTGATCAAAACAGGATTTGAACTCCGTTCTCCACAGAAGAGAGCGCAGTAGCCTACTGCATCCTTCCATGATGCTGTGTACTAAAACAAGGATGAGACTGTTCCTAATATCTGGAGAACGGAAGGGTCCCAAGTGTGGTGATTTGTATCTTCAGATACAGACAGGGGTATGGAAAGGAACTTGAGACCGAGATAAAGTGACTTGCTGCAGTTCACATGTGAATTACTGGCAAAGCTGGAGTTGGAAATCAGGTGCTCCTGACTCCCAGGCCTGTGCAGGCTGCAATGCCTTTCACATCAGACTGAAAGAAAAGAGAATCATTGGTGAAAACAATATTTATAAAATAGATGTTGTTTGAAGTGTTGTTGTAGCCATATTGATCCCAGGATAATAGAAACACAAAGTGGGTGAGGGTAAGAGCAGCTCTGGGTAAACTCAAAAATTTCTCTCTCACCAACAGAATTTGGTCCAATAAAAGCTATTTCTTCACTTACCATGTGTCTCTAATAAAATAAATATCAGCTTGGCTTTGACAATGAGCACCTTGAAGTGCCCTGTTCTGATTCTTTCTGAACCCTGGGAATGTGCGTTTGGATGATTCACTCTAGCAAATGAGCCTGGCAACCCAGAGATGATGGACGCTAGGTCTCACTTTCAGCTGGCATGTGCAATGATTAATTAAGGTTCTTGTATTCTCTAGAATAAACTACAACTCCAGCTCAGTAGTCTGGAGACAGGTTATTCATGGTGAGATTGGAGCATAAGAAATTGTACAAAACCTACCGCTTAGCAGCAGATTGTCCCAGTAGAATTTTGTGAGTAGAAGTTGTGTGCTTACACCTGTGTAGAAGATTTGACCCTTTGAGTGGAAAGAAGCAAAGCAGTATTTGTTTTTTCTAGTAGCAGTTATGGCATACATGTTTGGACACTTCTGAATAGGAGATATTTATGTTCACACACCATTCAGCAATATTGGCAATTCATTTTGCTATTACATTGCCAAAAGTAATATATTATGCTGGAAAGATAAATTGAGCCAAACAATGCTTCACTAAAATAGTTGTGAGCTGGCAAGCCTGAAAACTGAGCAGCGTGATCTGTCATTTGTTACGTTCCACTTTCTGGGTTGTACTGTTGGATGGTGTAAAACAAAAGTTGTGTTATACAGAGGTCAGACTAGGTGATCTAACGGTTCCTTCTGGGCAGGAAATCTGTGAAACTAGGCCCAGAGATACAGCAATTAACTCTTCATTCTTTCTGAGTTTGTTACAGTTTATGTTCACAGCATACACAGAGAAAAATTAGAATTACCTTTGTTGAAAAGTTGCAACATAGTCTACTTTATTTCTGAGAATTCAGAATTAAACCATGCAAGAACCCCAAAACAGAAAACGGGCTGCTCCTTAGGGTAGACTCACTCACAACTTGCCCTGTCTATTGTAAGTTGGCTTTCAGAAGAACTGATTGCTGATCACACAGAGCGGAGCCCGCCTCCTAGCTTGCAAGCAAAAACCAGGAAAACCACAACCCCACTCTGAAAGTGGTAGCTTGCAAGTCCAACACAGTCCTCAATACACCACAGTTAGCATATAAGGAATTAAAACTGACTTTACATCTGTCCACTAATACTCATGGGCAACCTTTAGCACTTCTCAAACTTTATAAAAACAAACAAATACTGCTTCTCCTTTCCCCATCACTTTCATTTATTGTGACGTGGAGGGGATCTGTACCTTGTTTGCAAGCCACTAATTAAAAAGCAAACGCTGTCATGTATACTGCCACGTATGTCAAGCACTGGTAACTCTCATCAACTCCAGCCTGTCATCTCACCCTTGGATAGCAAGTAGTGAGAGTAAAAGGGTTCAAGAGAAAAGAGTCCCCGGTGGATACTGTAAACAGAAAACTTCATAGTGGAAATTGAATTACATTTATTTCTCTCCATAGCTTTTTATAGGCTGCCTACTACTACTACGTCTTTAAGAAATTTTTATTGGAGCATCCATCATTCCAGACTGATCTATTTATGTAAAGTGCTTCTGAGAGAAAAATCATAGAGCAATGCATGATAGGAATGCGTCAGGTGGCTCAGGCTTATCTGAGAAGAAGAGGATCTGCAGGCTGTCCAGTGAAGACTTCTCAAGGGCATAGACATTTAGGAGGTTATTGTCAGGGAAAGGGGAATTTCTGAGATAGCAGAGAGGAGAGATGAGGCACTTTCTAAAGCTCACGATGGATGTGGGTGGAGGGAGAGAGAGTATCTTTTAGTTAACTGCCAGAACCTGTGTCTATATGAGAAATCTGGAAGAGTTCAGACTTGTACAATAAGGTCTGCATTATCTGGTAGTTATAATGGGTTGTACTGTATATAATTTTCTGTTTGAAATTAATTGTGCTACATGACTTCACTGCATTATTAAAGTGACATGTTATACTAAGTTATAATGATACAAAACCATCTAGGATCCAAAACTTTAAGTGAAGAAGTTTTATATAAATTAGCTAGTTGCTACTTTTAGAAAACCTCTCAGAAAACACAAACTCCGTAGGTGAAATCCTAGGTTGATTGAGTTTAATGGGAGTGTCTTCAATGATTTTAATAGAGCCAGGATTTTTTTACCCCTGGCCTCCAACATATTTCTGATTAAAATCAATTCACTTGATAAACATAAGAACATGTGAGCTCCATTCACTTCAGTTTTACAGAAATACATTTTTGTGATTATTTCATAAAAGCTGGCTTTGCTAGCTCCTTCAGTGTGCCCAGGCAGCCTCAGCCTACAGTGCATTGGCGATTGAATTGTAGGCCTGGAAGGGACCTCAAGAGGTCAACTAGTCTAGTCACATGCATTCATGGCAGGACTAAATATTATCTAGACCATCTCTGACAGGTGTCTGTCCAATCTGCTCTTGAAAATCTCCAACAAAGGAGATTCCATAACCTCCTTAGGCAATTTATTCCAGTCATTAACCACAGTTAGAAGTTTTTGCTTATGTCCAACCTAAACTGCGCTTGCTGCAATTTAAGTCCATTACCTTTTGTCCTATCCTCAGAGATTAAGGAAAATAATTTTCTCCCTTCTCCTTGTAACTACCTTTTATGTTCTTGAAACCTGTTATCATGTCTCCTCTCTGTCTTCTCTTCTCCAGACTAAACAAACCCAGTGTTTTCAGTCTTCCCACATATGTTTTCTAGACCTTTAATTATTTGGTTTCTCTTCTTTGGACTTTCTCCAATTTGTCCATATCTTTCCTGAAATGTGGTGCTCAGAACTTACACAATACTCCAGCTAAGGCTTAATCAACATGGAGTAGAGTGGAAGAATTATTTCTTATGTCTTGCTTACAACACTCCTGCTAATACAGCCCAGAATGACGTTTCTCCCCCTCGCCCCATTTTTTTTGGCAACAGTTTTATATTGTACATTGGCCAAACTGTACAGTCTCTGTGCAAAAGAATAAATGGACACAAATCAGACGTCAAGAATTATAACATTGAAAAACCAGTCGGAGAACACTTCAACCTCCCTGGTCACTCAATTACAGACCTAAAAGTTGCAATTCTCCAATAAAAAAAAACTTCAAAAACAGACTCCAACGAGAAACTGCAGAATTGGAATTAATTTGCAAACTGGACACCATTAAATTAGGCTTGAATAAAGCCTGGGAGTGGATGAGTCATTACACAAAGTAAAAACTATTTCCCCATGCTAATTTTTTCCCCTGCTGTTACTCACACCTTCTTGTCAACTGTTGGAAATGGGCCATCCTGATTATCACTACAAAAGTTTTTTTTCTCCTGCTGATAATAGCCCACCTTAATTGATTAGTCTCGTTATAGTTGATATGGCAACACCCATTTTTCATGTTCTCTGTGTATATACATCTTCTTACTTTATTTTCCACTGCATGCATCCGATGAAGTTGGTTTTAGCCCATGAAAGTTTATGCCCAAATAAATTTGTTAGCCTCTAAGGTGCCACAAATACTCCTTGTTCTTTTTAGTGTTATAATGTTGACTCATATTTAGCTCATGATCCTTGCTCCCCACCTCGCCCCCAGCTTAACACTATGAGCTCAAACGCTACCTTGTAGATGGTGGACATCTTGCTCCTGAGGGTTAGAATAGCAGTGTGCACATCATGGTACTGTGCTGGCAAGTCTCCTACAGCAGAAGACTTACCTGAAAGCATCTTTGCACACACACACGCTTTCCGTACTAGCATCAGGGCAAGATTTAGCTTTTGAGGGAGTTTCTAAAAACTCTGCCTGGTTTTACTTTCTCCTGTTCGTGTGTTTGGATTAATTCGTTGGCAAACAGAAACAGCTCTGGAGATAAATGTGGATAGACCACATCTGCCAAAACATGATGCTCTTACTCTAACACTGAGTGCAATTAACCAAACCAAGAGTATATCAGGTCTCGGTGTACGGACTACATTTGTAAATGTAATCATTCTGTAGCTGCTGCTCACAGATTTTCAGATTTTTTTCTAGAACACAATCCTGTTAAATGCTTACTCAGGTTAGGCTGGGTTTTTCAGTCATTTCACTTTCATACCCTATCTTTTAGAATACCTTTAACATTGAATTAGCATTGTTGCTATTGTAACGACATTGGGGTTCATTAAATAACAAACCAGTTAATGAGAGAGGAATAAAACTTGAATAAAACAAACTGGAGAGCGTCTCTGATGAGCTGCTGCACACAGCCATGCTATGTTCCCAATCCATGCCTTCAGGGCACATCCCTCAATTCTTATGTTCATAATACTGTCTCTTAGGAGGGAACATCTCTAAATTATCTTCTACAAAGGTATCTCTACACCTATCACAAATGACCTTTTAAAAATCTTGATGAATTCCAGCCATGCCACGTTCCATATAACAAAACTCTGTAGTTGAACTGTTGATAATTCCCGTTGTTGTTCAGTGCTTCATTTGTGAGCCTGGGGCAGAAGGGGAGAAGCTCGTGAGAAGCAACAAACAAAACAGTCCAGCTAAGGATGGTTGATGAAACCTGTGATGCTGTATGGAATATGGGTGACCATTTATAATATTATGGATACCAATATTACAAAATTGCAATTAATTTTACAAGATATGCCATCTAAGGTATCAGTGGAAAAGTTATGATTTGCTAAGTGTGATCATCTTGTTTATATGTATGTGTCATCTTTGTATCGTGCGTTATATATATGTGTGATATATTTGTATCTCAAACTTGTGCTGTGTTTCTGGGTGACAACCCAGACAGATTGGCATCAGCACTATCCAGTCTGCTTGATGGCCCATCAAAGGCAATCAGCTGTACAATGAACCCATTGAGAGAATCCAGGGGCTATCAACAGGACATATAAGGACATGCATGTGGACAGGGGACTCCAAGAGCTTTTTCATGCCCGTGTTCTGTGAGTTTGTGTTTGGGACAAAGCAGGTACAACCACACGGCAAAGAATTTAAAAGGGCAGCTGCGTATTCTCCATTTTGTCTTCATTCCTGCTTCACACCTCTGGAGTAACTTCTGTACAAACTGAAGCTTTGGACAAAGGACTGACAGACCCATCCAGGTTTTGGATGTGTTCCAGAGGGACTTTACAAGCCAGCAAACTCACCAATGCCTTGAAGAACTTGATATATAGACTCTGAAATCATATGTATGTATCTGATTGCTTTGACCATTTAACAACTCTCTTCTTGTTCATTTCTTTTATAATAATCCTTTAGTTTTAGATACTAGAGGATTGGCTGGCAAGGTGGTATTTTGGATAACATCCAAAGATGATCTTGCGTGGTTGCTTTGTGCTGGAGCCAGGGACTGATTAGTTCTATCTGGAGTGTTATATCTTGTGTTCTCTGTTAGAAATAACATAACCACAGGGCCAGCGCTTCCATTTAGGCGACCTAGGCGGTTGCCTAGGGAACCAGGATTTGGGGACTGGCATTTTGCCACCCTTGGCGGCAATTCTGCGGCGGGGGTCCTTCTGCCCTCTGGGTCTTTGGCAGCAATTCTGCGGCGGGTCCTTCACTCGCTCCGGGACCCGCCACCGAAGTGCCCAGAAGACCGGGAGCGCGGAAGGACCCCCACCTAGGGCGCCAAAAACCCTGGCGCTGCTCCTGCATAACCAGTGTGCTGCTACAATTGACCTTTGGAAAAAGAGGTGTTAAGAGACCAAAGTTGCTGTTAATGAGCTAATAGGGCAGGAGTCAGGGGAAAAAACAGAGAATTGTAGGGCTAGGAATGTGGCTGTTCAAGTTTGCAGCATGAAACATATGAAAACAGCACACATACACATTGTAAAAGTGGAGCTATTATTGTATGACACTGTTTTTAGTTTGGAACCTCTAGTGCTTTCATGGAAAAGTTCTGGCAAGAAAAAGCTCCCTCTTTCAAAGTTTGAGTTTCCCTTATTGAAAGCAGAAGTTGGCATCACTGATTAGAGTTTACATTAACATGTACGCTGCTCTGAACTGGTTTTGATTTGGAAGACGTTAGCTGTAAGGGGGGAGGAATAGAAAAGGTCAGGTAAAGAGAACCCAAATTTTGGGGGTATGTGTGACCGTAATCAATTTTCTGCTGGTGGGAAAGAAGACAAAGTGTCAAGAAATGAGATCAATGAGCAGGTGTAGATAAGTGGAGGCTGATATCAAGGGGTTTGCCCTACGTGTCAGTTACACTGGGTTACCAGCGTGAGAGAAACATTCTCTTCAGCTCTGAAATCAAGGTAGCAAATTATTGAAATCTTGGTTGAGAGCTGTAACTGAGAGTAAAGCTTGTGAGAAATATCTTCTAACCGGCTTAATCACAGTTATGCTAATTCGGCTTAAAATTTATTTTTAGCTGGTTATACAGTTGTACAAAAATTTATTTTGCATTGATGCGGCTGAAGATTTGTTGCTATAATCCTTTTCATAAAAGCTTAAGATAACATTTTGACTCATGATAAACAAAAATACCTTCTGCAAGTTCTCAGTTTTTATTACCTAGAATGACTTACTTTACAAGATGCTCCCATCATGTTTCTCATCATGTCTGACAGCATCACCACCGTTTATTACATCAACAAACAAGGGGACATGAGGTCAATTGTACTCTGTGTGGAAGTGGTTTATCTGTAGGATTGGTGCATTGCCCACAAGATCCTATTGTCGGCAGCATGTCTTCCAGGGCCTCAGAATGTGATTGCAGATTCTCTCAGCAGGAAGTTCATGGCCGACCATGAATGGGAGCTTCATGACACTACAATCAATGACATTTTCAGCCAATGTGGGACTCTCTGCCTCCCATGCCAACAGCAAGTGCACAATCTACTGCCCCATGGGGAGAGGTACCTGTGTCCATTCACAAGGTGATGCCTTTGTCCTTCACTGGTTGGACCAGATCAATTACGCCTTTCCCCATCTCCTGCTCCTGCCGCGAGACCTCCACAAGATCAGGCGGGAGAAGGCCATAGTCATTCTGGTTGCCCCATTCTGTCCATTCCAGTTCTGGTTTCCTCAGCTTCTTTGCATGTTGGCTTGTCCCGTGTGTCCCATGCCAGCTTTTCTGAAACTCCTTACGCAACATGGCGGCAGGATCAGGCATCCCGATCTATACACACTTCACCTCAGAGCTTGGTTTTTGGATGGACATTTTCACAAGTTGGGAATGTTTCTGGGAGTACAAGACATCCTTTCAAGCAGCAGGAAAGAGTCCACAAAGCATTCCTATTGGGCCAAGGGGAAGTGCTTCACTTCCTGGGCCCAATAGAGGGCCTTGTCCCTGAAAACATGGTCATTCCCCTTTGTTTAGACTACCTCCTCTCCTTGAAGATGTTGGGACTCACTCTGAACTGCATCAAGGTCCACACAGCAGCTATTAGTGCCTTCCATCCCCCAACCCTCCCCATGGAAGGCCACTCCATATTTACGCATCTATTGACTGCCAGATTTTGAAAGGATCTCCTCAGAACCTTCCCACCCATCCAACCTATTGCTCTTGAATGGGACCGCAATCTCGTTTTCTCAATGTTAATGAAATTGCCCTTCGAGCCACTGGCTTTCTGCTCCCTGTCCCTCCTTTTCATGATAGTCACCTTCCTAGTAGCTATTACTTCCATGAGAAGGATAACTGGGGGCCATGATGGCGGACTCCTCCTTTAACCATATTCCATAAGGGCAAAGTCTCCCTGAATCTGCACCCCAAGTTTCTACCAAAGATTGCATCCCAGTTTCATCTCCACTGACCCATACACTCACTTGCTTTTTTTCTGAAGCCTCATGTCTCAGTGGAGGAGTAGTGCATTCACTCTCTCACTGTCCACAGGACCTTGGCCTTTTACCTGCAGAGGATGAGACCAATCATGAAATTCCCTAGACAGTTTGTTGCTATAGTTGAAAGGATTAAGGGAGAGGCAATCTCCACACAGCGGATTCCAGAGTGGATTTCTTGACGCATTACACTTTGCTATCAGTTGTCAGGACTGCCTCCACTAATTGGGTGAGAGCCCATTAGACAAGAACACAAGCATCGACTATGGCCACCCTGCATAATATACTGCTTCCAGACATGTAGGGCAACCATGTGGAGTTCAGTTCATACCTTCACTACGCATTATGTCTTGGTGCAAGACTCTGTGATGGATGCCTCATTCGGCATGGCTGTCCTCCAGTCCACCATTCCATCCTCTTCCTTGTACCCTCCTCCAAAATAGGTATTGCTTGTTAATTAGTCACAGTGGAATACAGTAGGGACCATCACTTGAAGAAGAAGAAGAGGAAGTTACTTACCTGTAACTGGAGGTTCTTCGAGATGTGTGGTCCCTGTCTGTATTACATTTCCCGCCCTCCTTCCCCTTTGCTGCAGATCTGTTTAATTTGCAGTGAAAAAGGAAGTGGAGGTGCAGCCTGGTCTTCCTCGCCCTTTATCACCACAGTCAAAAAACCATGAGGCAAAACAAGATTGCATGTGCAGACCAGCAGACACTACTACTTCCAAATTCTCTGGCTCCAGATGCATGGTTCACATGCAGGAACCTTCAGTGAAACACAGATAGGGACCACATATCTCCAGTTACAGATAAGTAAACTCCTCTTCCTGACTGGTATAAGCTCCAAGTGTTGGGAGATGCATATTTAAAGTCATTACATTGTTCTACATCAGGTCTGCACAACTCGTAAAGTGGCAAGGGCCATATTACTCCAAAGAAAACAGCTGAGGGCTGAACCCCTCCCGCCCCACCGAACCCCTCCCTCCCCCATCGCCACCCCCCCCCCCGAAACACAAGACCCCTCCCAGCACCACCTGCCCCACGGAAACAAACCCTCCTTCCCCAGCGCTGCCCCACCTAAACAGTGGTATTGAACCTTGGTAATACGTTATAGCGGGCCCCTAAGGTAGTATAATTAAGGTGAAAGAAAAATGTCTTTTTGCTAGAAATAGAATAAGATCTTCCCCCAATTTTGTAATCAATTGCCCTGTTGAAAAAACGAGGTGTGAATGAGCAAGGTGGGAAGGCAGCACCTCCAGACAGCCGCAACCTTTGGAGAGGGGATGGGAGCCAGACCACATCAGTAGAACAGCTCAGCCACCGATTCGCAGCTCGCCTCCTCAGCCCCACTTCCCTGCCGCTGGCTCACTTGCCCCCCCCCCCCCCCCCGCCACTGCCTGCCCGCTCGCCTCCTCAACCACCCTTCCCTGCCACCAGCTCACCTGTTCCCCAGCCGCTGCTCATCCACTCGCCTATTCACCCCCTGTGGGCCGCACAGTGAGCCCACCTACTCACCCCCCGCAGGCCACATGAGGTCCCCGGGCCTCATGTTGTGCAGGCCTGTTCTACGTAATAGCTATTATAGGTCCAGGATTGAATTGCCTGCCTATCCCTGCCCTTCGGCAGGTGTAATTCTTTGTCAAAATTCAACATTTGCAGAGCGGAGGAGGAAATGTTTTCGTGGCAGGCTCTATTTTTTAAAGAGGGAGGGAAGGAAGGAGGAAGGGAAATGGTGATTCAAAGGTGATCAGAGCTTTGCAATTTAAGAATAATTTTCATGGACACAGCTCAATAGGCAGAGAGTAGGTTAGGCAGTGAAAGGCACATGATAAATCATCACGTTAAATGGATATCACTTTTTCTCCTGAATAAGGTTGCCAGTTTTGGTTGGCTATATTCCTGGAGGTTTCATCACATGACATAATCTTTATTAAAGATTAATATTTAATTCCTGGAAACTCCAGGACAATCCTGGAGGTTTGGCAATCCTACTCATGGGGTATGGGTGTATGCAAATGTAGGCCTCAATCCGGCAAATGCTTTAGTGGGAATACTCCCATTCTGAATATTTCTCACATCCATAGGTGTTTGCAGGAGTGGGACCATAGTGTGTGCATTGGATTGCCAGTATTCCAGTGCCCACATATGAATATCACTCTTTGTCACAGGCAGCAGGTGGCCAGAGCTAGAGCACGGCCAGCCCTCACCCCCCAAATCTAGCTGTCCACATGCCTGTCCACCTCAGCCCGTGAAGGGTGTCATGGGGAGAGGGCCCTGCCTGCCTGCTGGATTCCTGGTATGTGGAACTATATTCCTGAGTCCCAGCAGGGGATTCTAGCTGCTGAGCAGTGCTTCTCAAGAAAGTTCATTGCTGGGAGAGAGTCCTAGGGGCAGGGCCGGTGCAAGGATGTTTTATGCCCTAGACGAAACTTCCACCTTGCACCCTCCTTCCCCCTGCGGCGCCACGGCCCTGAGGTGCCCACCCCGCGGCAGCTGCCCCCTCCGCCCTGAGGCACCCTCCCCCGCAGCAGCTCCCCCCCCCCCGAGGCACACCCCCTTGCCCCAGCTCACCCCTGCTCCGCCTCCTCCCTGAGCATGGCGTGGCCGCTTCACTTCTCCCACCTTACAGACTTGCTGCGCCAATCAGTTTAGGCATGCCCCCCCCTTGCTGCAGGCGGCCCTCCCCACGCTCCCCTGCCCCAGCTCCTTCTGCCTAAATGCCAGCGGCGACCGAAGATCTGGCCACCACAGTCACTGCCAAAGAAAATGGCGCCCCCCCAAATCCTAGTGCGCTAGGCGACTGCCTAGGTTGCCTAAATGGTTGCACCAGCCCTGCCTAGGGGAATGGTGGGGCGGGGGGAGGGGAGAATGTGAGTCCTAGGCGGGAAAGGGAGAAGAGTTTTGGGTGAAGGAGGGAGATCCTGAGGCCCTGTGTTTGGAGTGTCGTGGGAAAAAGTCCCTGCCTGTGCACAGATGAGAACCCGCCCTTTTGTATTTGTATTCCCTAAAATTTTCCATTTGCCACAGGCTATGTGATTTAAGCAATGGGAACTGACATAGGGTAGGGAAATCTTGTATTTGTAGAATGCCGGCACAGGTGTAATTGTGCTTCTATTGCTATCAGGTGTATTTGATAAAGTTCACGGATTTTATAGATCTTTCTTTATAGAAAGGCAAATGTTTCCCAATTTGCCAATACAGACTAGAGGAAATGTATATGAGGAAGATAAACCTCACTACTGCTGTGCATTGAAATGATTCAGTCCTTCACAGAGCAAGCATAAAACAATAGGCTTGCTAGCTCAGCTGTCAGAAGTATATTTAGAGTCAAGATTAATTAAAATTGTCCTGACTAGGTAAAAGCAACTAATCTGTGGTATTTGAAGAGCATAGCATGAACTATTTAATGAAAGAATGGAAGAATAATTGTTTGCATTTGGAGCAAAAAAACAACTGAGTTGGTGCAGTGCCACCAAAATGTTCAAAGCATCATGCAGGGATTCAGGGCCTAATTAAGTGTTTAGCCCTTATGGGTTTGATGCAAACATTCACAATCAATCTGAGTTTAAACATATGTCATGCTGCCTGTCTATGGGGTACAGGGATTGAGGTGGAGGCATAAAGGCAACTTTCTGTCACCTCTGTCCTGCTGCCTGTTGGGGGCCAGTTTGCCCTAGCACAAGTTAGAGCAGCCTCAGGGGAGACATAATTTTAGGGGTGCACCAGTGGCCATCCATGTCCTTACCCCTTATATCTACCTGGGTATGTGGAGCAGAGAGGGTGAAGGGGCTGCTGTATGTGAATGACCTCTACTGCTGCAGAATCCCACCCTGCCCATTTAGGGCATCTTAGTTCCCTTTGTACAACCAGAGTGACCCATATGGTATGTTGTGTGAGTGGGGACTGGCCTCTGTATTTGTAAAAATAGGCATAATGGAAAAGAGCTGGCTATTTAAATAGATCATAATTAGGATTAATTAATCTCCCTTCCTAGATGTTCTAAATGCACAGACTGGTGCTCTCATTTGAGAGCTAGGGGAGAGAACCAAGTTTTAGCCTCAGTGTATCTTGACCATTTAATTTGATCATTTAAACAGATAACCTTTTTCTAATGTGGCTGTTTTTAGGGGAAGTGTATCTTTATAGGCAATGTATTTTAATGGGAATTTACTTTGAAGACCTTTAATACATCTGCACTTTTTCATTTATCCTGGGGCGGTGGTATGGCTCTATTAATGAATGATGGCATGGCAGTGTTTGATTTCTTCTCTTGTGCACTGCATTGAAACCTGAGCAGAAAACTTCAAGTTTACTATACGCTGAGAATGTTTTTAGCTTCGTCAATGAAGCAAAGACGGAACTCATCACTTTTCTCAATGGTTCTCTGAGGAAAGGAACTGAAAAACTTCCACCTCTTGATACGGATTATATGTTGATCTAGTAGCAAGAACTGAGAAGTGAGCCATATGATTTATAATGTATAGGGTGGGAAGAGAACATAAGTGATGTTTCTGCCATGGGACCTTCTTCAGGCATTGATTTAAAATAAAAGCAAATAATACAGAACACACAGAGAACTTTTTGGGGACTGTTGCTCTCTCAACAAATATTGGTTCAAACCATTCATTCTAGGAAGGATTAAATGAGAATGAAATAAGCCAAATGACATGCTGGGACAATGGTAAATTGGTCTAGGGTCACCATCTTGTTTTTTTTCCCATTGTTGGTTCTGATTTATCTGGGATAATCCCAGGCTCTGCAAATCTATCTTGCAAAATATTAAAGGGTGCTTAAATAGACTTCAGCACCAATGGAACATCACTGCATCATGACATCAACTTACAACATTGTGATGCAACGTTACATTGATTTATGCCTTGCCAGCAGGAAAGTATCACTCATGACACAAACACTTGTCCCATCTGCTAAATGTTGGGGTTCTTAGGAATTGGCTTGTTTTGACCTTGTTTTGAAATGGGATTAGCTTGATTTTTGGTTTATTGTGAAAGTCTGGGTGCTTATTTACCACATGAAAGTTGGCAACTGTGATTAGCATGACACTCACTAGTAAACAGTAGGGTAATATAGTTCAAATCTGTTATGGCATATATGTTATCAGCCTATATGCATATGTTCTATTCTTTTATTTCCAGTAATATTAAAGGCACAATATCTAAACAAATACTTTACCTCAGTCTTTAATGAGGAGCTTAGGGATAATGATAGGATGACAAATGGAAATGAGGATATGGAGGTAGATATTACCACATCCAAGATAGAAGCCAAACTCCAATGGCTTAATGGGACAAAATCAGAGGGCCCAGATAATCTTCATCCAAGAATATTAAAGGAATTGGCACATGAAATTGCATGCCCATTAGCAAGAATTTTTAATGAATCAGTAAACTCAGGGGTTTTACCGTGCAACTGGAGAATTGCTAACATAGTTCCTATTTTTAAGAAAGGGGAAAAAAGGTGATCTGAGTAACTATAGGCCTGTTAGTTTGACATCTGTAGTATGTAAGGTCGTGGAAAAAATTTTGAAGGAGAAAGTAGTTAAGGACATTGAGGTCCATGGTAATTGGGACAAAATACAACATGGTTTTACAAAAGGTAGATCATGCCAAACCAACCTGATCTTCTTTGAGAAGGTAACAGATTAGATGATCATAATGGTCCCTTCTGACCTTAAAGTCTATGAGTCTGAGGTGACTCTTTCCCTGTGTACCAAATAATGATCACAAAGCCACCGTTTGGTTCTTTCAGATGCTTTTCTTGACCTGTTTGTGAACAATTTGGGCTCCAGTACAAGGAAGACTGTGGGCATCTGCAGGAAACAGTCCTGGAAATACACTGTAAGTGTGGTGCAAAAACAGTTTCTCAAACATCTGTTAAAATATCCTAAAAATAAACATAAATTAAAAAAAAATCTATGTTCACAAAAGTTAGTAAGGCCTAGTGCACAAAACAAAACCTTCTGCCACTGATTGGTTGCAGGCCAACAGTCTGTTTGAAGTAGTTCTTCCCTGAAGCACAGGAGCAGGAAGAAAGTCTCAGGCCCCTCTCCCTTTCCCCTCAATGTGCCACATATGGAGTTCATGCAGCTTCTGGCCTGGAAGTGACTTGATGGCACTTTGACTCCCACCACCCCATGGACTGGGGTTGACTGGAGGATTCACGAACCAGCTCTCCTTGGCCATCCCTGCTCTGACTTCAAAGGTCTGCCACACACTTGTGTGCAGTGGGCCCATAAGGGCTGCCCAACATCCATCCCAACCCTACCCTTCTCCATGCAGAATGTCACCATTCCACTAATCTGAGGTCCTTCACATCCATGCAGAGGGGCACAGGATTTGCTCCATAATGCATACCTAAGTGCCTGCACACATATTTCCCCTGCACTAACACACACAGGGGAGAGGACTTTGCCTGTGCTGCATGCAGGGGTTAGAATTTACTAGAACTGGCTAAAAAAAAGAAAAGGAGTATGAATTTTTTGTGAAAATATCTGCAAAAAAGACTCGGTGGCTCAGGTTTTGTATCACAGTGTAGACATACCCTTATAAGCCGTTTCTAAGACTGATATTGCCTGAGGAAACTCATTATGTAGCTGAATAACATAGCATAATAAAATTACTACAGTGCTGATTGTAGAAATGTAGCTGTCCTGTACAAAATGCTAACCAGTAGAAGGCAGCAGCTGCTCAGCTTTGAATGGCTTGTAATGGTTAGTGATGTATGCTTACAGGCACTAGCAGTCCAGATCCAAGCACTGAATTGTCAAGGTTTCAAATCAAGTTTACAGGAAGTCCAGTGCTCCACATTCTCAGTTCTTTATGGTTCCTCTGTCATAATGTATGTTTCTTCTTTTCTAGGCACAAGTATTTTAGATTTCTCTGTTCAGTAATAGTCAGCATGCTATTATTCTATCACATGTTGGCTGTAGCTTCTCTTCAGATCTTCATCCTCTCAGGGAATTGGGCTCTAGCCAAGAACATCAACTTCTATAATGTGAGACCTCCACTAGACCGTAAGTAGCAAGTTGCGGCTTTCTTGTGTTAGCTGAAACATTAACCTGTGTTCCCAATCAGCTTTTCCATTGTTATCCCTTGTTTATAGGCTGACTCTTAAACATAAAGTGGCTGTCTCTTAGACATTTGGGATCTCCTCTAGAGTTTAAAACAAAACATTCATTTTGGTGCCTCCTATGGTTACTCAGTGTCATTCCTAACATTTGAGATACAGTCTGAATGAAGTTGAACAGAGAAGGAGAGAACTGTTCTCTTTGATTTGTACTTTGATAATAAACCGTTTCAAATTTTGGATGCTTTTATTGCACTTTTATGTCTCAAAATGACTTTATTTTGTAAATGTAAATGTTTGCAATGGACTAGCTGTTTCTATTTGTTGTTCTGCTTTTTTGGTGTGTCCGGTGGGGAGGTAGGTGTATTGAACACTTTTAAAGTTATCACTAAATGAAAGTATGAAAGTTAATAGGAAGTTAAAACCACTGTAGCAGCTGGGAAATCAGCTGTTAGTAATAGCATCACATGTCTGCTTCTTACCTTGCACTCAGATTACCACCCCTGCGCACCCAACTGGATAAGAGTCTCTGTGATGTAAAAGATTAAAGTGGAAAAGTCGTGATGGTTAGCAGGTGGGGTGTTTGATGCCAAGTTGCTTTAAAACTCCTGTATGTGTATATATAAAATGTTATAAAAACACAATTTGAAATCAAACTCACTAATCCCTAATTGACAACTTCTTGCTCAGAGTTGGGGGCAATGACTTGGAGCTGGTTTCAAAGCAGTATCTGCCTCATCTAGGGGAGCAAAAGCTGATTAAATGTAGATTGTGTGACAGTGTACATGTGTGTATACAGAGAGAAGATATGTGTTTCTTCTGTGTTATAATTCTGTATATGTAATGTGCAATGATACACTCTCTCTCCATTTAAACAGCGTTTTGATTGTGAGAGAGAATGAAAAGGCCAGGAAATGTTTTAAAGTTAAGACATGATGATATGAGTACAAGAAGTAAAAGCTTCCATGGTAAGGTATGAAATAGTTCTTATTTACCCAATAGATTGACATGAACTGTATATGCTATTCTTATACACATGTGTATAAATGTGTGTGTGTGTGTGTGTGTGTGTGTGTGTGTGTGTATATATATGCTAATGTTTATATATACGTATTTTTGTCTAATATATGTAAAAGCAAGCACTTATTGTTTGACATTTTAATTTTTGATATTTGCAAACTTAACATACTTATTATATTTTTAAAGCCACTCCATTTCCAAACAGCTTTAAGTGTTTCACCTGTGCAAATGCAGTTGACAATTACAACTGTAACAGATGGGCTGAAGATAAATGGTGTCCTGAAAGTAAGTGTGCCTGTCTTAGGGAGATTCTTTAAGGTATTTAATTTTGTTTTTCCTCTGATTCAACCATCTCTCAGACAGCTAGTTATACAGGATTAAAATACCATCACACTGATGCCCTGGGGATATATTTAGTAGTAATGAGTCTTATGATTTCTTTTGAGATAGATATTCCAGCCATTTGAATATGCTCAGCAATACTACAAATCATGTTGAAGGCTTTGTATATTAGACTTACAGTAGAACCTCAGAGTTATGAACACCTGAGGAATGGAAGTTGTTCATAACTCTGACATGTTCGTAACTGAACAAAACATTACGGTTGTTCTTTCAAAAGTTTTACAACTGAATATTGACTTAATACAGCTTTCAAACTTTACTATGCAGAAGAAAAATGCTGCTTTCCCTTTATTTTTTTCATAGTTTATGTTTAACACAGTACTGTATTTACATTTGTTTTAGCTTTTTGACTCTGTTGCTGCCTGATTGCATACTTCTGGTTCCCAGTGAGGTGTGTGGTTGACCAGTCACTTCGTAACTCTGGTGTTTATAACTCTGAGGTTCTAGGGTAGTATGTATTTGAATGAGTACTGTGTAAAGTGTCTCTTTTTTAGACTAAAGAAGCTGCTCACTAGAGCAGCAGTTTTCAAACTGTGGGTCACGACCCAGAAATGGATCATGGAATGGAAAGGATTGGGTCGCGGCAGCTCTGGTCAGCACAGCCAACCAGCCGTTAAAAGTCCCATCGGTGGGGCTGCCCGGGTGAGGCAGGCTAGTCTCTACCTGTTCCAACACCGCACTGCGCACCAGAAGCGGCTATCAGCAGATCGAGCTCTTAGGTGGGGGGCCATGGAGCTCCACACACTACCTCCACCCTGAGCACCAGCTCCACACTCCCATTGGCTGGGACCAGCCAATGGAAGTTGGAGGGGGCAGTGCCTGTGGGCAAGAGCCATGCAGAGCTGCTTTTGTGCTTCTGCCTAGGAGCTGGGCCTGCTGCTAGCTGCTTCTGGGGTGCACCGCGGTCTGCAGTGCCAGGACAGGCAGAAAGTCTGTCGCTGCACCACTAACCAGGAACCGCTGGAGGTAAGCCCTGGCCCCAACCCCATGCCCCAGTCCACTGGCCCAAAGCCTACATCCCCAGTCCAGAGCCTTGACCCCCCTCCCACAGCCCAACCGCGTGCCCCAGCCCACACCCCAAATCCCTCATCCCCTGGCCCCACCCCAGAGCCTACATCCCCAGTCCAGAACCCTGACCCCCTCCCACAACCCTGCCCCAGCCCAGAGCCCCCTCCCATACCCTGAACCTCTCATTCCTGACCATACCCCCCAGCCTTCACCCCCACACTGCATCCTCTGCCCCCACCCTGAGCCCCTCCCACACCCCAAACCCCTCATCCCCAGTTCCGTTGGGTTGCGGGCATTAACAATTTTCTGCAACTCAGTTGCCAGAAAAAAGTTTGAAAACCACTGCACTGGAGTACGTATAACTAGAAATTCGTTAATGTAACTCGACCATTTTGATGGGTTGGCTAGCTTGTGCTTAGAAGAATTTTTGGGTACTGTAGTCTTAAAGCACAGTCACATTTTTGGGTGGATAAAGGCCTTCTAGTGATGTGTGTGCACTGAGTGGAGAATATAGGATTTGAGATTAAGTATATAGCTGAATTCAGCCCTGTATACATTCTAGATTCAAAATGAATGATCAAAGTGCAGCCCTAGCTGAGACTTCCATTTAATTACTCAAGATAGCTAGTGCAAAACTGACTGTGAAAAGTTACAAACTGATCTCGCTAAACTGGATGGCTGGATAACATAGTGGCAGATGAATTTCAGTGTTAATAAGTGCTAAGTAATACAGAATAGAAAAAGCAATCCAACTATACATAGGTGCTGAAACGAGGGGTGCTGCCACATCTCCTGGCTTGAAGTGGTTTCCATCATATACAGGGTTTACAGTTTGGTTCAATGGCTCTCAGCACCCCCACTACACAAATTGTTCCAGCACCTCTGCAACTATACAGATAAAGTGATGGGGGCCAAATTAGTTGTTGCCACTCAAGAAAGAGATCTTGGAGTCGTCATGGATAGTTCTCTGAAAATATTCACTCAATGTGCCGCGGCAGTCAAAACTAAATGTTAGGAACCATTTGGAAAGGGATAGATATAAAGACAGAAAATATCACAATGCCAATATGTAAATCCACAATATGCCCAAACCTTGAATACTGCATACGGTTCTGGTTGTCGCATCTCAAAAGAGCTGTATTAGAATTGGAAAAGGTACAGAGCAGGACAACAAAAATGATTAGGGGTATGGAACATCTTCCATACAAAGAGAGATTAAAAAGACTGGAACTGCTCAGCTTGTAAAAGAAATAACTAAGAGGGGATAAGAGAGATGTTTATAAAATCATGAATGGTGTGGAGAAAGTGAATAGCAAAGTGTTGTTTATCCCTTCACTTAACACAAGAACAAGGGGTTGCACTATTAAATTAATAGGCAGCAGGTTTGAAACAAACATGAGGAAGTACTTCACACAATCCACAGTCAACCTGTAGAACTCGTTGCCAGGGGATGTTGCGAAGGGCAAAAGTATAACTGTTCAAAAAAGTATTAGGTGAGTTTGTGGAGGATAGGCCAATCATTGGCTATTAGCCAAAATGGCGGGGGCCAGACCCACATGCCCTGGGTATCTCTAAACGTTTGACTGCCAGAAGCTGTCTGGTGATGTGATGGATCACTCGAAAATTGTCTGTTCTGTTCATTCCCTCTGAAGTATCTGGCACTGGCCACTATCGGAAGACAAGATACTGGGCTAGATGGAGTATTAGTCTTGACCCAGTTTGGCCATTCCTATGTTATCCTCCCTCTTTGTAGTTTTATGCCAGATTAATCTAATATGTATCATAAATCTCTATAAACACACTTTTTGGATTCCTGTTTTCCAATCTTTTTGTCTTGTTTTCCTTGTGCTTGTGAAGAAACAAATAGTTTTATTAGATTGTCTTTATACTTCTAGTGTAATGTTGGTCTTGTTTGCATTTCCTCTGAACTTTAGCAATTAACTTATCCAACAATGATACATGGCGGGAAAACAGTTTGCATTGTCAAATGATATTCCCCACTCCAAAGCCAGCTATTGCCTTAGTACTGTCTCCAAGAGTCAGCCGTTCAGGGGTAAAGACCATTTCTTAATTCAGTCCCGCAGTCAAAGCTAAATGTGCTACCAAATCTACCATCAGTCCGAATGTCTTTTGCAAAGTTAACATACGAGCTGAAACAATTACTTCTAATATTGAGTGCAGATTTGTTATTTAGGGATGACTTTATAAAAGACAGCATAAACCTTGCATTAGGCCTTTTATATAGCTAAGCTATAGGCATGCATCATTGCTGCATGTGGTTTCAGATGTGTTGTATGTGAACTCTCAAAATGGAAAGTGTCATGTTTCTGCACTATCAATGGATGCACTAACATTTGGCAGTAAAATCTGAAGATCACATTTGGAAGAGAGAATAGCAGGGACATCTGACACTAGGGAAGGTAATGTAACCCAAAGAGAGGGAACAGGAGGAAAAATGTTGGAAGAGGAGTTGGGGGCTAGGGGCGAGGTGGTGTGGAAGAATGAAATGAAAAAGGTAAAGAAGTTTAAATGGAGGGGGAAAAGAATGAGGAGGGAGTGCAAGAGGGAAAGGAAGAACCAGGAGAGCAGCTGCTAAAACTAGCCAGCTGGAGATGAAGTGTTAGATACATAGTACAAATCTCAATGAGCTTCATAAGTTGCAGTTGAGGGGCCAAATGGCCCATTTAATTTAAGGTCTAACTAATACATCATGACTGTTAAAGGATAATTTTTTTTGGAATATAATGCCATCTTAGTGCTCTAAACCCCACACAATCTCTAACTTTTCTCAGTGAAAGCACTTTACTGTAATTTGTCATTTAGTGAAAACTTTTGAAGTATGTGAAAGAGATCACGCTGCATGAAAATGAACCTGATTTTGATATTATTTCTTAGATACAGAGTACTGCTTGACAGTTCATCATTTCACAAGCCATGGAAGGAGTACATCTGTGACCAAAAAATGTGCTACCAGGGATGAATGCCATTTTGTTGGCTGTCACCCCCACAGAGAGACAGGCCATACAGTAAGCATCAGTTTTTGTAATCGAAAATGTTTGTTTTAAGGCATTCTAAATGTGAGTCATGTTCAGCACTTGTTACTCAAATAACTACTGCTGGAGTGAATAACACCTGCCAAATGAGACTGTCTAATGTTTGTTAGAGCTGGGTCATGAGCAGCCGGAACATGTAGTCAGAGCCGGGGTTCACAATCAGGAGCCAAGGGTCAGCTGGGTCAAAATACTGGGAGATCAGAGGCATAATACAAACTGGAGATCAGAACCACAAGTCAGATGCCATGAGCCAAGCCAGGTCAGGGCACTGGGAAGTCAAGTCAAGGGAGCAGGAGCAGAAGGCACAAGGTACACAGTTCAGAGCATAGTGGATCCCAGTCATTTGAACAGCTTTCTGTTGCTGGTTTAAGTGGGTTGGCTACCCTGGCATGTTAAGGGTGGAGCCTCAAACTGAGGCTGGGCGTCCTGGGTCAGCAATTGTCAGCAGGCTGCCAAGTGGAAGGCTGAAGAGTGGCTTCTCCTGTAAACCCTGTAGATCTGGGTTTGGGGCCCCTGGATCATGAAAATGTTTTAGTAATGGAAGTCAAAGTTCTAGAAGAGGAGCCAGATTAGCACCTCTTCCTATTTTTCTATGAAGAAGTTAAGCTGTAGTCAGGGCCGGCGCTTCCATTTAGGCGACCTAGGCGGTTGCGTAGGGCGCCAGGATTTGGGAGGGCGGCAGACTGCTCTGGTGGACCTCCTGCAGGCGTGCCTGCGGACAGTCCGCTGGTCTCGCGGCTCTGGTGGAGCATCCGCAGGCAGGTCCACCGGAGCCGCGGGACCAGCGGGCCGTCTGCAGGGACGCCTGCGGGAGGTCCACCGGAGCTGCGGGACCAGCAAGCCGGCCCTGCGCCTAGGGCACCAAAATCCCTCGCGCCGCTCCTGGCTGTAGTTTTGAGGGAGGGTCAAATTCTTGAGTCAAATTTAGCTCAATAATGCCATTTTTATGATGATTATAACATCAAGCTACCTTGTAGAGGATCAGAGTTCCAATTCAAACTTGGCCATTCCTTTTCTAGGTGGCAATTGGCTGGCTTAATCATAAAAGAAGTAGTTTCCCTTTGGAGAGGATGCACCTCTTGTAGCTCTATAATGACCTTTCTGGCTAGAGGCAGCCATGTTCAGCTTTATTCAGTCAGAAGGATAATTTCTCCAGTGTAAGTCATGGAAACAAAACAACACTGGATTTAGGCTTGGAACTTGCTATATTTCTTTGGGGAGCAGTGTCAAAAAAGCCCCCTATGTTAAGGGGCTGGTGTAAGCTAAAAGGACCCATGTCTTACAAACCACAAGGGACTGAAACAAAAGCTATATGCCATTGTCACATTTTGTGAAATCCAGACTAGTGAGGGGCTGTGTCACTGCCTGCCCCACAACTTTGGGAGCCTCTCAATGCTTTGCAGGGCCACTCACAAATGGCCTAACAGCATGCAGGTCACACCTGGAGTGTCTGTGTACAGCTACAGCCGTGGTCCAGCAGCCTATCAGCAATACTCCAGTCACACTCTGGCTTCTGCCAGCCTCGGTTACTACTTGCAGGGTGACTCCAACATGCTTCCAGTCCTAAACATTCCCATAAACGTGTTCTGCACTGTCCAGCCCTCTTCTGGACAGTTCAGATATCAAAGGTCCATTGTCCCTGTAAAGGGTCAATATTCAACGGTTTGCTACTTTAACTGGAGTTACCAAACACTCAGTTTAAACACACACTGGATTATTTTAGATAAAAATAAAACAAGTTTATTTACCTACAAAGAGAGTAGTTTTAAGTGAGTACAAGTAATAACCTATTAGTCAGAAATGGTTACAAGAGAAAGAAAATGCTTTCTAGTAGCTAAAACTTAACAAGCTAGACTTGGTTCAAGGTAAAATCCTTACCACATGTTCTCAACAACAGGACTAACCAAATTCTCAGGTCAGGATTTCCCCCCAAAGTCAAGGGGCTGGTTCTTTTGTCATCTTAGGAGAAAGAGAGAGAGAATTTGGGGTGTTTTTGTCCCTCACCTTTATAGTTGAGTCACCCTTTGAAATACGTTTTCCCCGAGGGTTACCCCCTAGATAAAGTTCATTCCAGCTGTGAGAACGGAGACATGGACTCTTGTGGTGAAAGAGGTTCCATGTTGTTCGCTAAATTGCAGATCAATCTGTTCCTGCCCCACTTCACTGCCAAAGAATGGCCACTTGACCAGTGGTTGCCAGTCAACTTTGACATCTGGCTAAAGGCGTCAGCTTGTCATTTGTCTTCGAGAAACCAGTTTACCCCCTCCACAGACTTATCTGGTATACACACTGTAGCAATAATTTCAGCTGATGTTCATAATTGTTAATATTCATGTTTTACACAATAATATTGATCTGTTTATTAGTTTTTAAATGATACCTCACAAGGCATATTTTGCACATAGATTGATACAATAAAGTGTAGGGTGTGAATAGAGAGGTGATTTTGGTCACAACCATTTGTAAGTGGAAAAGAATGTACTACAACGTTTGTTGATATGTCTGATTAACAGGATACCAGACTTTAACGCCATGTCATTCTTATTACCATATTGCTTTTGTCCCATTTCAGTTATGACCTAATTTTAGCATCTGGTAAATTACAAATTTCTAAAATTATAGATTATTACTTCATATAGATGGTATAAACCCATTGATTTCTGGTCCAATTCACTGTAAAAATTAATCTTTATTTTTAAAACTATAGAGTACAGTATAATGTTGAAGAGTTGTGTACTAGTGTGTTATTCATACTGACTGACATAAACAATCATTGCCGTAACTCTTGCTTTTGAAAAGGAAGTATAGCAAACTTTCTAATGTGACAGACCCAGACCAGTTGGGTGCAAGAGTCTGGTGGAAGGCGAATATACTGACCACTGGATGAACAGTTTTCTGTACCCTGAGTGACCAGAGCAGGGGCTGCCCTAGAGCAGTCAGGAACCTCCTAGAACCAATTAAGACAGGCAAACTAATTAAAACACCTGGAGCCAATTAAGAACTTACTAGAATCAATTATGGCAGGCAGGCTAATCAGGACATCTGGTTTAAAAAGGACCTACCATCAGTTAGTGGGGGGCGTGCAAGGAGCAGAGAGTGAGATGGTGTGCTGCTGGAGGACTGAATACAAGCATTATCAGGCTTCAGGAGGAAGGTCCTGCCGTGAGGATAAAGAAGGTGCTGGAAGGAGGCCATGGGGAAGTAGTCCAGGGAGTTTTAGCTGTCATGCAGCTAATACAGGAGATGTTGTAGACAACTGCAATCCACAGGGCCCTGGGCTGGAACCCGGTGAAGAGTGCGGGCCCGGGTTCCTCCCATCCCTTCAACTGCCTATCTGACACAGGAGGAGTTGATCTGGTCTGTGAGACACACCAGAGGGGAAGTTCTAATTTAGAAAGGGATCTGACCTGTTCCCGACCCACTAGGTGGGACAACAGAGACTGCGGAGATTGTTCTCCATTTCCCCCATGCTGGCCAGTGATGAGGTTAGCTGAGTGAACAGCAGGTTTGAGTCTCTAGCAAAAGCTGCCAAACTGAAGGCTGCTGTGAATCTCTGAGGCGAGTAAATCCACCAGAAAGCACAGGACCCACCAAGACAGAGGAACTTTGTCACACTAGGTAAAATGGTTAGAATGTTTTATAACTGGAAGGATATTTTAGAAATCAGTGTCTTAGTAAAATCTTTTAGCAGGATTTTAATAATCTTAGTGTGTAAGATTTCAGATATCATGAGGATAGCAGACAATCTGTATGTTAAATATGAAATGACATATATATGTTGCATTTGATCTGAGCACATACTCCCATTGATGTCAATGAATGTTGATGGATTGAGGGAAATATATGGCCTTTAGGAGCACCAGCCTGTCTTATGCTGCATTTTATCTTGTAAAATATACTATTGTTCCTTTGCATACAGTGCAAACTGCAGTGTGGAAATGGGTACGCTCTGCAACTGCTCAAGTAAGGAACATCAGTTTCAATGTTTCCCCAAATAAACTACTAGTGAAGAAGATGATGAACATTAACAGTTATTCTCTAGCATTGGAAATTTGACAGAAGATGCAAATGCAAAGATCAAAATATGAGATGATGCTGTATAAAAGCTTATGAGGGAAATTAAACATGATCATAATCTATTTTAATTAAAAATGTGTGACTAGAAAACATTCAAAAGGATGTTTGTGCTTAATACATAGGAAGGTGATAATAATGGGATGCTTTCCCTACTTTCTTATATGTTGAGAAATCTGTCAGACATAGCTAAGGGTTAA
The DNA here is from genome assembly GCF_025201925.1 of Gopherus flavomarginatus. Classification (NCBI taxonomy): domain Eukaryota; kingdom Metazoa; phylum Chordata; order Testudines; family Testudinidae; genus Gopherus; species Gopherus flavomarginatus. The sequence continues at coordinate 56,052,326 of NC_066626.1, read as the reverse complement.
CTATCATCAGATCATGGTAACAGGAGTCCATTAATTACAGTGCATGATAATGAGCTGTGAGAACACTGCCGTGCATGATTTTGCAGCCGTAACTGATAGGCCAACTCAGATCATAGGCTACCAGATGAAAGTAATTACTATTGCTGGTTGGGAATTTTCTGGCAAAATTATTTTGTTTGTTTGTTTGTTTGTTTGTTTTTGGCTAAACATTGATTTTGTGAAAACAAACTATTTGTGGGAAAGGGTCAGTTTCAACAAATCTGATTTCCTAATTTTTTTGGTGGGGGAATGGTTGAAAGGACTTTTCATTTTAAAATACTAGTTAATTTATAGTTTTATTTTTAAAAAGGTCAAAATCTAAATGAAACATTTTGATTGACTGGATTTTAGGTTCACAGATTTTTTTTGAGACATTGACTTTTTGTCAAGATTCAGTGTGGGGGAAAAAAAATTGCAAAATCTTAAACTCTTGTGGGACAGAAAAACAGTTTCCTTCCCAGCAATGGTGATTAGCTTATTTTTTAGTATTAAGTAGGGCTGTTGATTAATCGCAGTTAACTCACGCAATTATCTCAGAAAAATTAATCATGAATAAAAAAATTAATCACGGTTAATCACAGTTTTAATCACACTGTAAGCAATAGTGAAATTTATTAAATATTTTTGGATGTTTTTCTACATTTTCAAATATTCGAAGTTTACAGTGCTTACTTTATATTATTATTTTCATTATTAATATTTGCACTCTAAAATGATAAATGAAAGTATTTTTCAGTTCACCTTATATGAGTACTGTAGTGCAATTTCTTTATCGCGAAAGTGCAACTTACAAATGTAGATTTTTTTTGTTATATAACTGCACACAAAAACAAAACAGTGTAAAACTGTAGAGCCTACAAGTCCACTCGGTCCTACTTCTTGTTTAGCCAATTGCGAAGACAAACAAGCTTATTTACATTTATGGGACATAATGCCCCTGCTTATTATTTACAATGTCACCTGAAAGTGAGAACAGGTGTTCGCATTGCACTTTTGTAGCCGACATTGCAAGGTATTTATATGCCAGATGTGCCATACATTCGTATGCCTCTTTATGCTTTGTCCACCATTCTAGAGGACATACATCAATGCTGATGATGCTTGTTAAAAAAATAATGTGTTAATTACATTTGTGACTGAACTCTTTGGGGGAGAATTGTATGTCTCCTGCTCTGTTTTGCCTGAATTCTGCCGTAAAATTCGTGTTGTAGCAGTCTCAGATAATGACCCAACGCATGTTGTTTGTTTTAAGAACACTTTAACTGCAGATTTGACAAAACGCAAAGAAGGTACCAGTGTGAGATTTCTAAAGATAGCTACAGCACTTGACCCAAGGTTTAAGAATCTCAAGTGCCTTCCAAAATCTGCTAGGGACTAGGTGTGGAGCATGCTTTCAGAAGTAAGTCTTAAAAGAGCAACACTCTGATGCGGAAACTACAGAACCCAAACTACCAAAAAAGAAAATGAACCTTCTGCTGGTGGCATCTGACTCAAATGATGAAAATGAACATGCATTGGTCTGTACTGCTTTGGATCATTATCGAGCAGAACCCGTCATCAGCATGGATGCATATCCTATGGAATAGTGGTTGAAGCATGAAGGGGGCATGTGAATCTTTAGGGCATTTGACATGTAAGTATCTTGTGACACTGGCTACAACAGTGCCATGTGAATGCCTGTTCTCACTTTCAGGTCACATTGTAAACAAGAAGCAGGCAGCATTATCTCCTGCAAATGTAAACAAACTTGTTTATCTGAGCTACTGGCTGAACAAAAAGTAGGACTGAGTTTTACATTTTTATTTTTGAATGCAGGTGTTTTTTACATAATTCTATGTTTGTAAATTCAACTTTCATGATAAACAGATTGCACTAGAGTACTTGCGATGGTGGAATTGAAAAATACTATTTTGTTTGTTTTTTACAGTAAAAATATTTGTAAACAAAAATAAATATAAACTGAACACTGTACACTTTGTATTCTGGTTGTAAATGAAATCAAGATGTTTGAAAATGTAGAAAACATCCAAAAATATTTAAATAAATTGTATTCTATTATTATTTAACAGCATAATTAATCACGATTAATTAAAATTAATTTTTTTAATTGTTTGACAGCCCTAGTAATAACCCTTGCAGTTGAAAGCATATACACTATAAACTTCTGCTGCAGTCACTCCTGTCTACCAATCTCCTTTTTATTAACAGGAATGTGTTTCTTGCTGTGAAGGGATGATCTGCAATGTAGAAATACCAACCAATCACACAAATGCAGTGTTTTCAGTAATGCATGCTCAGAGGAAATCAGATGGCAGCAGGAGGACAATTAGCATTCCGGTGCTTGCATCAGTCATAACAATTATGTTGTTATGATGCAGCTTTCCATGTGCCAAATGTGATTCAGAGGGATAAACTTTATGGGCTCTAACATGAAGCTATAAGAAGAATGTTTCAGTTTGAATAAAGTCACCGTTCCCCTTCAGATTATAGAAGATGGTAGGAAAACATGGACATGGACATCATGAAGTTTGTTGATCATTTATTGAAAATTCTTTTAAAGAGTCTGAAGTATTTAAAAGAAAAAACTGGTGACCAGACATTATAGTAGACTTTAACCAGTTATCTGAATTCTTCATTTGTTGGTGGAAGCATGTATACACTCTGCACATTACTTGAACAAGGAAACTGATTGTCTGTAGGCAGTCAATTGATCAGGTGAGCTAAAGGAGTACTTCTAGATGCAAAAGCTATGCCAAGTTTATCTCAAGAGAAACCACTTTTTTCATAACTTTGAGTATTGACTTGTGTTGAGTCTCTTATCTGCCTTATTGATGAGAAAATGTTACGTTTAAGTTTATCTTTAACATGGTGTCCATGGAGATCTGTACATTTTCCAACAAGGTGTCTAAGAAATAGACAAAAGTACTTTTTTTAAAGTTCAGTTTTGGTCAGAACTTTCATGTCCTATGGAAAAACTGAAAAATATTTTTTAAGTTTTTTTGGTCTCTCCTACTACAACATTGTGATGACACCTCAGATTATAAAATAATGAATTCACAAAAAAAAATTTCTAACAAAAGATGCCCGCTGCTTAGGCTCCTATAAGTCTCTCTTTAGGCATGTAACTAAAAGCAGTCTGATTTTTCAAGAGTGCTGAATACCTGTATCCCATTGTCTTTGATAGGATATGTGGGTGATCAGTTGGATACCTCACCACTTTTATTTAGGAGCCTAACGTTAGGCACACAGCTTTGAAAAGTATGGCCTAGGTTTCTAAATATAATGTTGCCATTCTTACCTTTGTTTTCATAGCTGTATTAGATTTTTTTTAAAAGCCTGGTTTATTGCATATTTTGACTAATGTCACACAACTGACCAGTTGGAAAAATTAGAAATGGTAGAATTTAGATTGCTGTTGCACATTACAAAAAATTCTGTTTTCCTTTGTAGGCCTTGCAATGAACAATGTGTGTGTCGTATTTTATGTGTATTCTTATCCTTCTAGTTCAAGGGCTGGATACTTCAGATTCACTGTCTCTTTCACATGAAGAAGTCAATCCTGAAGACTGATAGAAATTGATTTCACTTATTTTCAGTCAGTATTCGGTCTGATTTGCAAGATACGCCAATGTTGACTATTTTTTTAAATATTTTTGGCTCAGATTCTCTGTCCTTGAAAACTCCCTGATCCTGTGAACCAGCATATGTCAGCCCGGTCCTGAGCACAACCTCAAGGCTCCCAGCAGTCTCTGGGACCTGTGCTGATGGTTATGGGTGGAGGGAAGTTTCAGCCATGCCTCCTTTTTTGCCCAAGCCTGCACTCAGAACCTTCACTTACTGGATCCACTATCCCCTTTGCACTGCAGCATGGTCATGAGTCTGACACATACAGTTTGAACAGAGCACTGTATTGCATTTTTTGTTTCAGAATTTTTTTGGGTACTTTATTTGTGAATTCACAGATGTAACCACTAACAAGTTAGACTTTTTTGATTTCTCATCGTCTTAGTTTTTCAACAAAGCTTTCTGTTTAGTCAGAATTGGTTGAAAAATTGAGGGGGAAAAAGTTGTGAAAATTTTGTCCAAATATTTTTGTGGGATTTTTAATTGAAATTTTCAGTGCAACATAAAGATTTCATCAAAAATTGAATCTCTGAAAATTTTGACCATCTGTAGTTTCAGCCTCTGTGTGTCAAATCTTTTGTATTTCTCTCTAACTTGTTTAAGTACACTTAGTTATTTTAATTTTAAGTGGCAATTGGAAAACCTCCATCGCTGATGTTTTCAAAATTGATGATGATCTACGCCAACAAATATCCAAGAAGGTCTTAGAATGGTGACCCTTTTTCTCCTGTTTTTCCTGTATGCAAATACATGATATGTCTAACATCTATCTCTATGATCTGATGAAGAGGCACTTACGAGAAATAATTTAATTGTAAAAAGTTACAGATGGAAAAGATCATTCACTCCCTTCGCTTTCCAATGCAGGGTTCTTTCCTGCCATCTAAAACTAAATATTTCAAGCAATAGATTTTTGACATCATCTTATGGAAGACTGACTATTCCGAAGTCCAATAGATCAAGCTATAAGGAAGAATTTCCTAGTATTATGCAAAATGTTTCTTTCTTTAAAGGTAATGTCTTTAATGCTTCGTTAGTTGTTATATCAGTCTAGCAGGTAATGATAGCTGTAGCTGAGATCATAGAACGCTTTCTATTTTTAGTTTCTGGTTTTAGGTTTCTGAAACATTCTCTTTTGGGCTGACATTTTCCGGACTTGATTCTCCGCCTGAAGGTGAATTCTTCAATAAAATTAAATCAAAATCTTTTCAATGGTCTTCTGAACTATGAAAGCTTCTTCCTCTTAACCTGCACTCTCCCACTCCTGGCCAGCCCTTCAGGCTGTAGGTGCTCCCTCAAATTCTATTCCTTGGAATGATTTGTGCAGTTGAAAATGACAATATAAGGCTTAACAAGGCTTGTGGCCTTAGATGAGTTTACTGTAAATAGTTTAAGAAGATCTAAAACTTTACATTTGTTTATTCTGCAAATAAGATTCCAAACTACACAACTTGGGAGCAGAGCTAGGATCTTGAAGTACTGGCCAGAAGGTTGGCCATGCTTATGCTACTTTAAGATTTTCTTGAAGTGATAAGATTATCTCCTGTGCATGCGCAGGTGAGGAATGAAATTGACAATAATAAGAGGCAGTAGCTCCTCATTGGAAGTCTGGTGCTTGTTAAATCTGCACATGTGCAGGCTGCTAATGACATTGATAGGCTAGCTGGCCTTGGTTAATTGGTGCCTGCTAGTTACAAAACTATTTTTTTCCTTTTAAGAAACTCTAGAAAATAAATGCAAAAAACAGTCAATTCAACATGAAGGTTGCACCATTAAGCACTCGGATCAGGACATGTGAAAGTTAAGATTGACTGTGCATCATTGCCTCTGCCTTTTTGCACATACGTACGGTAACTCCTTGCTTAACGCTGTAGTTATGTTCCTGAAAAATGCGACCTTAAGTGAAACAATATTTAGCTAATCCAATTTCCCCATAAGAATTAATGTGAATGGGGGGGTTAGGTTCCAGGGAAATTTTTTTCACCAGACAAAAAACTATATGTTTTATAGATATACATAGAGTATATGTTCTAAACAAACAATGTAATACTGTTCACAGTTATGATGATTGTGAAGCTTGGTTGAGGTGGTGACGTTAGAGGGTGGAAGAAGGAGGGATATTTCCCAGGGAATGCTTTGCTGTTAAATGATGAACTAGCACTCAGCTGAGCCCTCAAGGGTTAACACATTGTTGTTAATGTAGCATCTCCTCAAGGCAGCACAAACAGGAGGGAGGGGAGACAGCATAGCAGACAGAGACAGACACACACCTTGTGTGTGGGAGAGAGAAAGATGCACATTGCCCCTTTAAGTAAGCTGACCCACTCTTCAGTGCATTGTCTTTTTAAGTGGATCAGGAAGTTGAGACAGCAGCTACTGCCCCAAGCTCTCTCTGTCTCTCTCCCTTGGTGTCCTCATCCTGCTCTATATGGAGAAGGGGGAAGGGGACACCCTGATATTAGCCCCCCACCTTCTCCTCCTGCACAGCAAGCAGGAGTCTCTGGGAGCAGCTCCAAAGCATAAGGCAGGAACAGCACATGCAGTGGGGGGGAGGGACAGCTGACCTGTCGATTGATAGCCTACTGGGCAGCTGCTGCACAGGGAACTTAGAGGAGCGGGAGCTGATAGGGGGGCAGCCGATCCACCCTGGTTCCAAGCCCCCACCAGCTAGCTCCAACGGGCTGCTCTTCCTGCAAGCAGTGGTACAAAGCAGGCGGCTGCCAAACAAGGTTAGAAGGGAGCATTGCACAACTTGAAACGAGCATGTTCCCTAATTGATCAGCAACATAACAACGAAATGACGTTAACTGGGATGACTTTAAGTGAGGAGTTACTGTAAAACCTCTATATTTGTGATTGCATTTTATCTTGAACATACTTGTGAATCTAAGTTCATAGAAAAAGATTGTGTTCTAGTGAATTAGAGAAATAGAATGTGATTACATAATTTAAGACTACATCACAATGGGATACAGAGGTTTCATATTAAACCTTAACTTTCACATTTTTTGACTTCATAAGGCTTGCATGTGCAATCATGTTATATTAATGTAGCATTTTTGTATTTAAGAAATAGGTTAAAATATGGGCTACATTCTGCCCTCAGTTATCAATATACAAATCCTATTAATTTCAGTGGGAGCATCTGAGGGCACCATTTGACTCTAGGAGTATGATTTTTCAGTAGCTAGGCATTGCATGTACTTACACACACATGAATTTTTTCCTGCCAAACAGGCATTAAATGTGGTTGCATTGTCATCAGTGATGGGCTAAATGTCTTTGGATGCAGCAAGCGATCATTAAAATCAATGGGAGCCATATTCAAGTGTATCCCAGGAGAGTACAATCCCTTTGTATTATGCTTTGAAATAAAATAAATATATGGTGTGAAATCCAGTCCATGGAGTTATACCAAGGTTGAACTTGGCCCTTGACTGCTATGAAGATGAAGATATCACGACCACAAGCTTATAACAAATAGGACCCCAAAAGGGTATTGCTCTTGTCTTTGAAGTAATTTGTACAGTTAAGTGGTAAACAGCTTTGTTTAAATATTGCATTTTTACATTGTACTAGGGACGATCTAGAGTCGATTGTTTTTCCAAAGTTTGAATGTATGTGTAACAAAACTTCTTCACTATTCAATGTTTGTGTCTGTATCAGTGTTTCTTATCTCTGTGTTCCTGTTTTAAGCCTCCTTTGAAAAACTGGCACTTTTGATTAAAGGTATTAAAATATTAGTTGGTGGAGAATATTTATATATTGAAATAGCCAAGAAGAAAGAACTGACTTTTGCTACTTAAAAAATTAAATAGTGTGGGCCACAGACTGTCACTCTTCTTAGCACTTTGACTCCAGGAGGAGCCATTCCAGTCCATTGTTTCCAATGGACTTATATATTACTCAGTTTGGCAAGTAAGAGTGGCAGATTTTGGTATTTATGGATCTAGAATTTGAGGTCAGATTGTGATGCTTATACTCTTCTTGTTTATTACTGTTACCCTTTCTTCTAATGCCAGTGCCCAGCTTCTGACACTACTGCTGATTGGTAGCAGAGTTCTTGGGTTTGAAGGTCAGCATCTCAGTAATATATGGAGATATACCTATCTCATAGAGCTGGAAGGGTCCCCGAAAGGTCATCGAGTTCAGCCCCCTGCCTTCACTAGCAGGACCAAGTACTGATTTGGCCCCAGATCCCTAAGTGGTCCCCTCAAGGATTGAACTCACAACCCTGGGTTTAACAGGCCCATGCTCAAACCACTAAGCTATCTCTCCCCCTCAGTGGAGGAAAAGAAAAACCAAGGAACATGCGATTAGTGATCACCTGTGAAAAGTTTGACTTTCCTAGCATCACGTAGGAAATCTGTGGCCGAGGCAGGGATAGAATCCAATTTAGCATTCAGCTGTCTTAACCACAAGACTATTCTTTCTTTTTCTGCAGTCCCCTATCTCAGTTGCATAGCTTCCAGCTTCTGTAACTAATGAAACGGGGTCCTATGAACGGCAGCCTCCTTCACAAGACAACCCTGTGCACCGAGTGAGACAGGGATCCTGTGGAAAGAACAGTATGTTGTCATGTATTTAAAGACTGCGCTCTTAATGAGGAGTCTGAATAAGGGCTGCTTATTTCTGGCATTTCCTAACTTTTGAGTGCTTGATTTTGCAATCTTAATATTCTTTTAATTCAATTATTATTAATGATATAACTTACTATGGAAAAAAATATGTTCCATCATATGGAACCATATTGACTCCTCAGTTGGTGGCCAACAAAGTTGCAATTACAGCTGGTCAAACTTTTGTGACCGAAATTTTATCAGAAAATGCTGATTCAATGAAATCTAAACGTTCTATGCGGACATGTCTATTCCATCAACACTTTTAACAGAATATAGGCAGGCTGATCAGCCTGTTTGTCTGGCGTCCTTCCATTCCTGCTGGCTCCCTGGCAGTCTACATGCTAGACTGCCTAGCACCCCAGCATCCTGTCTGATGGGTTGCCTGGTTCCACATCTGGCTGCCTGCCCGCCCAGGTACCTGAGATACCTGAGGGCCTGGCTTCTGAGGATGCCTGGCTTGCAAGTTCCCTGTGCTGGTAAGCTTCTTAAGATGTTCAGTTGCCTGCATAGCCGGCTGCCTGGCCAGTTTGCAGGGAGCTGGCAGTGTGCCTACCAGGTGGAGAGCCAGGCTGTGCCAGCCTGTTTCCCAGGCAGGCAGCTGGTGCTTGGCAAGCCCAGGCAGCTGATGAGCAGGGCAGTCACACCCACCTGCCGGGGGACAGCTGGAGAACCAGCAAGCCCAGGCAGCAGGAACATTTTTGTCCCATGAAAAATTTTGAGGTTTTGAATTTTTGTCCCAATTCAGGCCAATTTCTCCACCCCCTCCCCCCAAAATAAAAAACAACAACAAAAAAAACCTCACTGTATTTTTAGTGGGATGGAGATTTTGTTTCCTGGCCAGCTCTAGCTGGGCCTTTAGATCCACATCACTGACCCCTACCAAACAGTGCTGCCTGTAATGGAAAGAAAAGCTGTATGTGTTTAGATTTGTGGGGAGTATCTCCATTCGTTCTTGGCTTGCTCATCTGGGCTTAGCAGTTCTTCCAGTATTTTGAGCACCCTTAGCTCACACGAACTGCCAGTGGTGGAGCTGAAGGGGTAGGGAATTGACCTTTCTGCTCCCAGCAGCCATTAGGTGCCTTTTCAAGCATATTATGTAACTGACAAAAGGAGGTTTATTACACCAATTTTCACACGCTCTGGTGTTGTGACCTGGGGGCACCAACCACACACAACAATGTTTTCTGGCCCAACGCTCCAACCCTAATCCCAGCCTGTTGCAAAGGGCAGGGCTTGGTGGGGGTGAAAACAGAGAAACCTGCCCTGCACATTGTGACATGGCATTACATGGCCCTGCGACCTGTGGGCTATGTTGCAATATCACTCCAATTTGGTTCAACTGCCTCTCCACTATGATGGAGAGGCAACCAGGCAAAACTTTGAATGGCTCTGCAACCCCATGCACAAGGTCTCAAGGCCCAGCCCCGCAGAACAAGAGTCACTGCTGCTGGGAGAGTGGGGGGCAGGTTTGCTCTCCCCCACCCCCTCCAGAGCTTCCCCTTTGCATCAGGCTAGGATTAGGATTGTGGTGCTGGGGCAGAGGGTGCCGCTACGGGTGGTCAGTGCCCCTTCATCAGGAGGAGGAGGAGGGTTGCACCTAGGGCTTAAATTCTTATAGAGTAGTTCCCAGAGTGCCATGTGTCCCCCTCATCTCCCCCCCCCCGCCGTAGTGTGCTATAAAAACTCCTCCACAGGATTTGAAAATATTTACTGGAGCTCTGCTCCAGACAGCTACAGCTATATTTAAGCCCTGATTGCACCCATTGAATACAGAGGCTACATCTACCACTGTTTAGCAATTCTGTGTTAGTTTTAGTGGTCATAACACACAGGCATGAGAGTGTGATATTAGCAAGCTGATAGGTATAATTGAAGGTAGCACCACCAGTGACCCATTGCCCCTCCTGGTTTCAAAACCTGGCTCTGCAACTGGACCGAGATGATGATGTTTCGGGGTGTGGGGTTGCTTTTCTAAGTGGAAAAAAGAATAAGACCATGGCCCTGTCCCTCCGTGTATCATCATAGATGTTTTATGGAGTGTGCTTGCTATACTGCCTCAGCACCAATAGAAACGTAGGGTGAAATCCTAGTCCCAGTGAAGTCAGTGGGGTTTTGCCATCTCAGACTGTGGTCATCATTCCTTGTAAGTGGGGTTGGGCCTGGTGAGTATGTGGGTGGAGGATGGAAAGGGGAATCAACATACTTATTTTATATATATACTCGTGCTGAACTGCTGAACTTCCATTACAGTTTGGCATGGTTGCTTTAAAATTCAGTGTCAGTGGAAAGTATTCTGTTAGAAAGCTCCAGTTATCAAAAGTAGGAAAACTCTCTGAAGATGTTCAGTGTTTTGAATGATTTAATATATTTGTGCAAGGATAAAACCTACAGTAATGCAGGAAGAGGTTTAAAGGTCACATCACAGTGTTCCTTTGTTTTTCTTTGCTTTGGCCTTTGACTGGTTACTAGTTTTCAAATCACCTCCCCTTATGTTGTGCCACTATAAACAGAAGAAAGTGATGTGATGCTGTTTTGAAGTGACAATCCTATGTAGAGTTGAACGTATTTACTTTGGGACGATGTACAAATCAGGAGGTGGGGAGAGAACCGCACATTTCAGTGATGTGAACACAAAACGAATCTGGTGTTTGGTTAGTACAGCGTAGCCGTTGTACTGAAACTTCCATTTGAACTAAACAGAAGTTCTGCCTAGAGGAGACTAGATGTCTCCTAGTTTGGCTTTTGTAAACACATTATTCTTGCATTTGTTTCTCCTCTTTTAGTTTCCATTGTACAGGTTGGGTTGGCTGACCTTTCCCACTGTGTTCCTACAGAAGCGTTACATTTGACTACATCATACCAATGTTTGTGTTTGACATGATTTTTCTTCCTCTACTTCTCATCTCTGTTGAACTTTCCTTTATTATTGTTTGTTTGTATTGTGGTGGCATCCAGAGGCCCTGTTCAGGATGGCTGCCCCACCAAGTGCTATTTGTACACAGAATAAAGGACAGTCCCTGGGCCAAAGAGCTAACAGTCTAGTTTGTGACAAGGTGCTAAAATGGGATGTAAAGTCAGAAGGAATTGGGGAAGGACGATGAAGGGAATAATTACAACTTACATTTACTCAGTTTAACTATAATCAAGTCAATTAGCTAAGTTTAGAAAGGTTTTTTCTTTATAATATCCTGTGGCTGAAAGGTCCATAGGTTTATTATACCTTGGGTTTAGGAAAATATTTCCTTGTATCTGTTTTAAATATGTTTCTCTTCTCATTCATTCCATCTTGTTCGTGTATGGTAGGTAGGAGTAGCTGATTGGCATTTCTGTGACATTGATTTTGGATTCCAGGGAGAAAAAGAACTACTCACAGAATAAACAAGAGAGAGTGTATACATATGCAGATACACATATAGGAACAGTGTAACCACAAGCTATACCACAGGCAACATATATACCAAAAAATAAACATCCCTCTGTTCCAGGCTTGAATTAATATTGTGTCTATCACAGAAATACCTGAGAGCCTCACAGGCATTATTAATGAATTTAATCTCCTGAGTATGGTAGGGAAATAGTATCTTTCCTTTACAGAGGAATCGGTATACAAGAGACTTCTTGTCTCCTAGGGATGCATCCAGTGCTTTAAGCACAAGACCATTCTTCCTCGCGATCTCCAATTCTTGATTCATGTTCTAGCTTCCAAGAATTGTGTTAGCATTTTGAAATCACTTAGTTTCTTTCTTTCTTTCTCCTTAAACATTATCACTGCTGTCTACATTGTCAGCTGGACACACACAAGCGAATATGGCTTATATTATGGCTATTTTTCTTGTAGTGAGGTACCTCTTTAATCTATGTTTAATGATGCTTATATGCTTCTTTCCCTTGCTGAATACAGGTAGAACTCAGAACACTACTGAATCTATCATCAGATATAGTTTGGAATTCCGTTCATGCTTTGACAGACAAGACTGTGTCCCAAAACCAACTCTATGCAAGGTTCTTGTGCTGTTCTTTCTTCTACGTTGTTTAACTTTAAAAAGAATATGCTGCTAAAGAACAGTAGGGCACACAAAAGGAAACATGGGACGTGTATTTTGGAAAGCAATGTTTAAATGATCAATGTACGTTTTGAATACAATAGGTGAAATCGTTGCTTGATTGAAGTCAATCAGGAATTTTGCCATTGACTTCAGTTGGGCAATGATTTCACCCAATATATATGGTGGTTACAGGCACAATTCCTTATTTTAAAACAAAATATGAGAGTAGTACAAATGGCAGGCAAAAATCTGTTAGCTTAACGTGCATTAAGCCATTATTGTGATAATACAAATGAATTACTGTGATGAGGTTATTCTAGGTAGATCCTACTAATTTAAATGAGGCTGGCTAAAGTGATTTGTATACGGTGAATCACCTGAAAAATACTGAATTGTTTCTCCTAGCGCTTGAAAATTTGTTTGTGTGCATAAACAATATTTGAGTTGACAGCCAAAGTGGCAAGGCACATTGACCTGAGGCAATACATATCCAAAGCCTTACCTTCTTATTGTGATTGTTAAATGAACGATGCAGTACAGAATTGATGGAAGAACTGATGTTAGCTGGGAGAAATAATCAAAAGAAATAGCATGTTACTGTAACCATCTGAAAGAACAGTAATAATACTTAGCTCCTATATAGCACTTTTCGTCAGTAGCTCACAAAGTGCTTTACAGTGGAGGAGAGCATCATTATCCCCATTTTACAGTGGAGAAACTGAGGCACAAGGAGATGAAGTGCCTTACCCAAGGTCTCCCTGCAGGCTGGTGGCAGAGCCAGGAAGAGAACCCACATCTCACATTAATCATCACCCCCTTATTTATAACTTTGAAATTTTGGTGCCACCAAGCACATTGTGTATCACCCTCGGACAAAAACATGGTGAAGATGGGTCTTTACATGCAATGAGAGTTGCAAGAATCACACTTAAGAGGAGACATAATTGTCAATGTATTTTAGTTAAGGGATATGGGATATTTCCCATGCCACAAAGACTGTTGGGTACTCAGCTCACACTGAAATCCAGTGGTAGTCGGGTGTTTAACCCACGTGTGCTTTGGAAATCTGCTCCTTAATCTGTATCTTCCTCCAAAGGTTCTCCATGTATTGTCTTTTATTCATTTTTATTCTCCCTCCAAATCATCTAAAGACAAAGTGCAACCAAATAAATGCAACCAGTATCCAATTTTCTGAAATTTGAAACATGATTCTAAGGGCCTGCTTGTGGTAGCATCAGTCATATAGTATTGGGTAGTACCTCACCCCACATATAGTTCCAATGAAGTGATTGAGGCTATGGGTTGACTAAGATGTTACCCAATGTTACACCATCTGCCCTAAATTCACATTGCCGGTCACAGGAAACTTGGGAATCTGAAGTCATCCTCTTTACCTGATTCCTCAGTGCTACTCAGTATCTTAGCCAGTGTTATGACCATGAGTTACTGAAATATTTAAGGTTATTGATCTCCGCTTACTTTACAGAAAACACAGTGGTAACATGATGATGCTTGGTAAAAGGAGCTTCAGCTGTGGGGCCATTCTTAATCATTCAGTTATTTTATGAAAGGAGATGAATGAAGGGACATGAGAAAGAGAAACAAAAAAGCTTCCAATCAGGACTATTTTCTGCATATCATAGGTCAAGTCTGACAGTGTCACTTTAAGAAATAGCCTTGTGTGTCTGGCATAAAGGGCTTAGAATATTATGGCAATAGGGACCATAGAAAATACTAAGATAAACAGGCATTGTGAAAGTGTGCAAAACCTGGTCATCTGAAAGAAAGAAAATCAAGTAATTTAAAATCAGCAAAGTAAGTGAAAGCAGAGCCTGATAGGAACTCTGATCAGAGGTACATCCAGTTACCCTTGCAGGTTAATTTGAAGCTCCTCTTCGTCACCTCTTGCTTGTAGTTTCCATGACAATGCACAGAGAGGCCTCTTCCAGGTAACAGTCAATGTCATTAGTTATTGTTTCTGACCTGCTCGATTACCATTGTGACACCAAGGAGGTCTTTCTAAAAAGTAGGTTCTCTGAGTGATCAGTCCTCTGGAGATTGAACTCAATTAATTTAACGAGCATTTTAATTTCCATAGAGCCTGGAGAAAGTGGGGGCATATTGTTGCCTCCTCTCCATTTCCTCACATGTATTTGAACACCACTGCTTTTGGAATTTCACTTATACAGTAAGAGAAACCCTGAAGTCCTCTCCCCGACCCTTTCTTTTTCAGTGTGGTGTACACAGAGGAAAATCTAGAATAAGAGTGGTTTGTTTTTCATTTTACTTTACAGTAACAGCTGCTGCTCAAAACCAGCGGGTACCTCTGCTAGTCTAAGCCAGTTTAGGGAGATAGTATGGCTAATGTAAACAGCCTGGACATTTGAAAGACATTGAAAAACACAATAGAAAGGAATAGACTACCCTTTACAAGGATTATGGGTTTGCAAATGTTTTCATTAAGGCTTGATCTGCAGCTGGGAGGTGCTGTACAGCTCAGTTGAGGTTACATCACTGAGCAGGTAGGTTCACTGAATGGAAAATTATGAGCTCTTGAATGAAGTGTTAATGGATATTTGAAACCAAAAATACACAAGATTTATTTTGGAAAAAGTCCTCTTCCTGTTTCAAAGTTTATATTCAGATGTGGCGTAGAATGTTTCTATGCTCCCTCTATCATCTCCGTGTCTGAGGTTATCACAGATTAGAAGGCGAAAAAACCGCACTTGTGATGACATGTTTTCTGAGCTGATGCAGTCCTCCCACACTGATAAGACGCAGTTTAATGCATGGAGGCATTCAGTGGCAGAGGCCAGGAAAGAATTAAGTGAGTGTGAAGAGCGAAGATAGGATGCGATGCTGAGGCTAATGGGGGAGCAAACCGACGTGATGAAGCATCTGTTGGGGGAGCAAACAGACATGATGAAGCATTAGTTGGAGGTGCAGGAAAGTCAACAAGAGCACAGACCACTGCTGCATTCACTGTATAACCACCTACCCTCCTCTCCGTGTTCCATAGCCTCCTCACCCAGATGCCCAAGAACTCAGGTGGGGGGGAGGCTCCAGGCACCCAGCCACTCCACTCCAGAGGATGGCCCAAGAAACAGAAGGCTGTCATTCAAACAGTTTGATTTTTAGTGTGGCTACAATAAGCAATGTGGCCTTGTCCTTCCCTCCTCCCCCATCCCACCCCACCCAGGCTACCTTGTCCGTTATCTCATTTTTTTTAATTAATAAAGAATGCATGGTTTCAAAACAATAGTTACTTTATTTCGAAGGGGGGAGGGTGGTTGGCTTACAGGGAATTAAAATCAACAAAGGGAGCGGGTTTGCATCAAGAAGAAACACACACAACTGTTGCACCGAAGCCTGGCCAGTCATTAAACTGGTTTTCAAAGCCTTTCTGATGTGCATTACACCTTGCTGTGCTCTTCTAATCACCCTGATGTCTGGCTACTCAAAATTGGACACCAGGCGGTTTGCCTCAACTTCTCACCTTGCCATAAAAATCTCACCCTTACTCTCTCAGATATTGTGGAGCACACAGCAAGCTGCAATAACAGTGGGAATGTTGGTTGCGCTGAGGTCTGACCAACAGTGCCAGCAAGCTTTTAAATGTCCAAAGGCACATTCTACCACCATTCTGCACTTGCTCAGCCTATAGTTGAACTGCGCCTTACTACTGTCCAAGCTGCATGAATGGATCCCCCTAGCTTGTCACTGGGGAGCAGGAGAGCAGAGTTGCAGGGCAAGTGATGGAGCCGTATACCATGCCCTGGAGGTTGCTAGGCACCGGGCAGGGAAGACATTCTCAGAACCCCCGGCCAAGCTACCTATCCGATGAGGACGGTTAGCAGTCCTACTGCACTGTCTGATGCCAGCAGCACCCAGGAGGACCAGTACGGATCCCCTGAGTTCGTTGCTGGGGAGCAGGAGAGCGGAGCTGCAGCAGAAGTGGTAGATGACGATGGTTAACAGTCCTATTTCACTATCTGCTGCAAAGGCAAGGAGCTGCTGCTGTTTAGCAATGCCAGCTGCTGCAGGTGCTTCTGTGTCGAATGCTTGGAGGTCCAGGTAGGGCAAGGTACCTCGGCCAAGGCAAAAGAGCAAAAGTCCTGGAGCTGTTACATGTGTCAACCACAAAAGTGCTATGGCGTGTTACAGCGCCGACCAGACTGGAACGTACGGCTGTAAGACTTCTTCACCAGCGACAAAGGACAGGAATATGATGCACCTAAAATCTAAAGGCTCACACATTTCCCAGAGTCACTACCCTTGATAACAGAACGTCAATGATTGCATTGGCTACTTGGATCACAGCAACCCCCCAATAGACTTGCCCACAACAGCAGCGGTGACGGTGAGATGAGTGGGCTCCATGCTTGCCATGGTGTGGCATCTGCATGGGTAACCCAGGAAAAAAGGTGCAAAACAAAGTCTGCCGTTGCTTTCATGGAGGGAGGGGCAACTGACGACATGTACCCAAAACCACCTGCAACCATGTTTTTGCCCCATCAGGCATTGGGAGCTTGACTCAGAATTCCAATGGGCAGTGGAGGCTGCGGGAACTGTGGGATAGCTACCCACAGTGCACCGCTCCATAAATCGATGCTAGCCACAGTAGTGAGGACACACTTTGCCGACTTAATGTGCTTAGTGTGAACATATGCGATCGATTTCTAAAAATCGACTTGCATAAAATCAACCTAATTTTGTAGTGTAGACATACCCTTAGATAATTTGAGAGTCATACAGTGTAATGAGCATGTGATTTAGGCCCTCTCTGTTCTTCAAGAAAATTAAATATCCCATTGCGCTTTTCATGAGAGCAAGGGTTTATCTCAAAACCAATGGCCAAATGCTGCTTTCCTCTCACTGCCACCAGGAGTTGGTTCCATGGTTCCCGTAAGAATACACTGTCTGATCTTGAGTACCCACAAGCTGTTGAAGTCAGTGGAATTGCACCTGCTCAACCCCTCTCAAGAGCAGGCTTAGAGTATGTAAATCCACCATCCACCAGGAAGAAAGTTGCTGTATGTAAAATTATCATTTCTTACAAGCTGCCCTAGAGTGGCTTAATCATTTCTGCATGTGAGGCTTGTTAACTGAAAAAAATCGAACCTAGTGTTGGATAGAGCCTGCAGACCCTTCCTCATGTGAGTAGACCTTCCTGAAGTTAGCAGTTTCAATAGCTAGAGTTCAGAGTAAGGGTTTGCGGGACTGAGCCCAAAGTCTATGATTCTGTTTTTGCAATTCAAGTACATGTTTTATCCTTCTAACTCATTTAACCCCTTCCTGGCAATCTGCCTTCTCAGTGTGGAAAGAACTAGGTATTTTCAGCATTTTGAAGAGAGATTGACGACAATGGAATAATTTATGAGCATTAACTACCTCGAAACGACTCTGCATTTACATCTGAAAGAGAGCCGGGGGTGGGGGGGAGGGAGAGAGAGAGAGAGTGCTAAGATGAATGTACTACTATATTTTAATTCCTTAGCTGCCTATTTTTCCCTCAGGTTGCTCACATACTGTAATGCCTGTTAGCCTCATTGGAAATTATACCCATGTACCCAAGGAAGCCTACGTTTCCCTGCAGTGGTATTTTTAGGAAAAAATATTTATGAAAGTGGGTTGCCATAAGGATGTTCTATTGTAGTTTGGGGCTCTTTTATCATTAGGATCACACCCTTATTACTTTTTTCATTAAAATATTTTATTCAGAATATTTTTACATAAATAATGTAAACTAAATAAATAATGAAGAGCACAGAATGTTGTCTCTTTATCTCCTCTTTTTTATTCGTCTGTAAAATTGCACTATTATATAGTTTGTGAATGCGCATGTTAAAAAGAAAGGACAGCACACTGTGAAAGCTCTATGTACGGATTTTGGACAATATGTAGACAGTTCATTTTGTGAATATCTCTGTTTTATACAGAGATAGGCCAAAGCAAAGCCAGAGATCCAGAGTCCCCATATTTTGTTAAAAATCCAGAACTGAAATTAGCCACTGTTCTTTTTCTCTTTAATAGTCTGGTGCAAAACAGTCGAGCCAAATATCTTTTGTGTGTTTGAAATCTGATTCAGATACTGAACTTTGCATCCACTTGTAATGTTGTTTATTCAGAAGTGAAATCACTAGCACTAGTCACCATTTTTTAATTTTGTGTATTCACTGTACCTGATGATATCTTCTGATGAGGGGAGATCATAGCCATTATAGGATCCTTCATTATTAAGCTCAGCAATGAAGACACTATGGAAGAGTTATTGAAACTCTGCACAGTTATCGTCTTCCTGAGTGCCAGCAGACTTACAATAAACAAGAAACTTCCCTTTTGCTGTCTCGTATTTGATCCAGACCGTACTTAATTTCTAATGAAAGAGGTACTGGGGTTCAAGCAATTTTTTTACTTTCATAATTGACACAGCAAGCCCAGAGGTGCCATGGCTCAGCCTCAGCAAGCCTGTCACAAATTAAGCACTGGATCCAGAAAGTGCAAAGTAAAGATCTTGTCCACTTAGCAGAACCAGAATTCAGTCCTGGGCACTGGAAGCAGACAGTTTGCCACAATAATTAATTATGGCTTGTGCTGAATATAATACAGTAATTTGGTTCAAGGCGGCAGTTGTCATGCTCAGCTGATCTGTTCATATTGGCACTAACTCAAGTTCATAAAACTACATAGAAAACATATTTTACTAATGAGCTTTTTCCATTGGGACATCATTCTCTATTGTTGTCTGAAAAATTGTCCAGAAAACTAGTCAACAAGAGACTGCAATTGCACTTACATTTTCCTCCCTCCCTGTCAGGGCCGGTGCCAGCTTTTTTGCTGCCCCAAGCGGTGAAGGAAAAAAAAAAAAGATCAAGTTGTGATCGGCAGCACTTTGGAGGCAGCTCTACTGCAGCGCTTCATTCTTCAGTGGCAATTCAGCGTCGGGTCCTTCCCTCTGAGAGGGACCGAGGGACCTGCCACCGAATTGCTGCCAAAGACCCAGACTTGCCTCTCCTTTCCGTTGGCCACCCCAAGCACCTACTTCCTGCGCTGGTGCCCGGAGCTGGCCCTGCTCCCTGTTCTTGCTACAGCTCATGACTGGTCCATTCTATGTGTGAACTTTAGAAAATAAAAATTATCTTGCTTTAATGCAACGTGTGAAACCTGATATCTCTGAATTGCAGAAGACAGGAGTAATTCCTGCAATGCCTGCTTATGTTCTGAATTTCCTTTCATTTTGCTAAAATTAACTGAGATTTGTATAGGGACAGACAGCAGTGGGATGAATACAAACTGTCTTTTGCTAAAGCAAATGTATATGCACAAACTACTTTAAAATATTTTTAAATTAAATGTGAAACTAGAAGTAGACAAGTCACACCATGTTCCCCAAAGGTGGAATTCTCCCCATCATGATGGCCAGCAGGAGGTCGATGCAGTGCTAAATTCACATCCTCAAAATAGGGTTTAAATGGAGCTTACTTGGTGAATTAGGCCTTTTGCTACCTCTCAGTGCATGGATGATTTTTACCTCATGTGTTCTGAAATTGAGACACAGATGGTAAAAGAACTGTTTCTGGATTGTTGAGATGATGTGCATGCTAATACAGAAAACCCTGTTACTGAAGATCATCATTTGGTTCAAGAGGGCAGTTGTAATGCTTAGTTAATCTGTCCATATTGACAGTAGTTCAAGTTTGTAAAAATACGTTTCATGGAAAATCTATTTTACTAATGAGAATCGGCCGTTGGGACATCATACTCTGTTGTTGATGATCGGCTTTCCTTTAATCTTTAATCTTAACCGAATAAAGCATCTCAGGAGATACAACCATTATTAATACAATAACCCATATCTTGCTAAATATTTAGCATTCTGGAATAATTTCTGGGTCTAAATAAGTGATCCCTTAGAACAGCATTAGCACAAAGGAAAAAGTGATGGGATAAACATGGCATTGAACTGGGGCACCAGGTCCTCCTGTTTTAGATCAGAGTTCATAGCTCAAACCAATCTCTGCTCAGCTTTAACTATCATGGTGCTAACATCCCACTATAATAAGCAGAATCAAGACGCCTAGCAAATTCACATCAAGATTTCATTTCAGGAGCGTTTAGGTCCGGAGTTTAGGTGATGGGGTTGCTTCTAAGAACTACAGACTTATTTGTTTAAAAAAAAATGTGTATGCTATATTTACAGATGTTAAGGAACCTTCTCCTTTTGCTCTATGTCTGCCTCCTGGGGAATTTCTCATTAGGTTGTTTAGCCAAAGATTCTGATGAACTAATACGCACCAGCAATAATCATACTATGGGAAGTCTATTGATTTATTTTCCTTTTTATTAATCCCTCACAGACAGTTGTTTAATGCTGTAATTTGTGCACTTAAAGGGGAATTTTAGTGGCTCAGTGTCAATTTAATAATCTCAGTCATTCACTGAATAGTAATTTCATGTCAGCTTCACCATAGCTTCCTTGAAGCTGCAGCATTTGGAAATATAATCAGATCTTTCTATGCTTGTGCTCACCAGATAATTCTCAGAAACACACACACATGCAATTTTTTTTCCTCCAGGCCTCCACACAGCTTTAAGGTCTTGTTTATTTTGGCATCTGATTCAACGCCAAATCCTGCTAGACTTACACAATTAGTCTGTAAGGTGAGCAGGACGTGGCCGTAGATCTTCATGAAACAAATAAGCAATCAGTGACCTCACTTTCCAGAACCCATCATGTCATTTGCTGATTTATATGTCTGAGTATGGACAGGATTAAGAAGCTTTCACATGGTGTGGATCTAATTCATATATTTACAGATAGTTTTTAAGCTGTCAAATCTCTGCTTTAAAAATTTATGCTACTGACTGTAGATTGTTGTATTTAGGATATGCTGTGTTTTGTTTCCTCTGTCCAATACATCAGGTTATCTGGGTTAATACATATCTCATTAGGGCAATGAGAAGGGCTACAGTGACTTCTTATTCCTCCTAGGGGGAGGTTTATGTCTTAACCATGTTTGCCACAATAATATATTAGCTTCAAAACATTGCTCCAACAGGGTCAATAACTATAGATCAACCTGTTCCCTATAGGAGGCGGGAATTTTTATAAATTTGGATTCAGTAGCACTGATGTAGTCATTATGAATTTATGCATTGAGTCCTTGCAGGTTGGGAGGAAATAATGTCTCTGAGAGTGTCTGTCCCCCTCCCTATCAGCAGAGCCCATTTTCTTAGTGCCAAGGGAAAAAGAAAGCATGTCATGTAGTTTACTTCCTTCACATAAATCTGGATGGAAAATACTGTGGCTTTTAAAACTGCAGCTTTCAGTGAGAGGCCTGGTCTGAATTCCAAGTCTTGGTTTGTCATGTTCCCTCTGGACGTTCTTTGCCCTTAGAGCCGTAGAAAGGGAGTCCTTTGCAGCATTCCAGAGGGAACTTTTCAGTCAATTAAAGAGCAGTAGGAGAGGCTCCAAAGGGAGTTCTGTCTAGTCCTTCATGAGGGATGATAAGATGACTAGAGCTGGTTGAACATTTTTTTTGACAGAACATTTTTCCATTGGAAAGTGCAGTTTCATCAAAATCGAAATGTCAGTTTAGGAGGCATCGAAATGTCAATTTTAGTGACATTTTCTACTGGAAAACTTAAAAACAATTTGTTTCATCTTTGTTGTTGTATTTTGATAATGTTGAAATGTTTCACATCAGCTTTATTACTTTATTTAATTTTATTTTGACTTTTATGTTTAACATTAATGTTAAATTTATGTATTATATTTTACATTTATGTTACATGTTTTGATGTTATCTAAATGAACCAATTCTTCAAAATCTAAATCCTTTGGGAATTTGTATTTCATGGAAAATGTCAAAATTTTGACTTTTCATCCTAATTTGGGACATTTTTTACCCAAAAATATTGTAATTTCTTGCTGGATGGAAATTGCACTTTTTGATCAGCTGTAATAGTGACCATTGCATGAGGTCTCATGGCTGGGGAAGAAACGGGGAGCTCCTCAGAGACACAGCATCCATTCAGAAATGACTACTCTCCCAGGATACAAAATCTTGATAATTTCTCAGTCACGTTATTATCGAGGTAGCTGGTGAGATTTTGGCATAGGGAGGTGTGAAAGGTGAAGTGCAATTGATAATAAAAGGCATCATGCTGAAAAGTTCCTAAACTTTACTAGGTTTATGTGAACTTAGTAAAAAGTATAACCAGTCTGTATCACTGCTAATGGATTGGATATTCAGCTACCCATTGGCCATATTCTGCAAGACAAAACAAAGTGAATGGGGCTCAGTTTTTCTCTTGACATCTTTTCTTTGGCAGAGAACATTGTAGAAGATAGTAAATTGCTTCTTGATCCAATTTTAAAAAACCAGATACTTTACACCAGCAATTAGTTTCTCATTATTGTAGTCCTACTTAACATCTAGATTTCAGAGATTTCTATATACAGGTTCCTGTATTTTAGAACCAGGGAGATAACAAGGTATCCATTACGGTTGAATAATTTTTTAAGTTAGACTAGAGTTCATATATTTGTCTGGGATTTAAGATCTCAGCATTTTAGATGAATCAGGAATATCTGGTCTTGTTAAAACCTAACCACATTTTTTGTAAATGTTAATGAAGCATACTTACAACTGTTTACTTTATTGTACAAGATGCAAGCCATATTTCTTTAAAAATTATTTCCACAGTCCAATAGAACTGTAAATGCTCCTCTACGATGTTACTAATATTTTCACTTTCACTGATTAGTGCTGCGGTGTTTGGATTTCACACTCTTTTGGGGGGATGTTTATTTACAAACAGACATTTTTCCTTTGAAATCTTTTAAAATATAGAAACATTTCTCTTGGGTGATACACTGTATAAATGCTTCTTTTTATAAAATTTTATTTTGGGACCAAATTTAAATTGGCAATATTGTTTTAAGTCCATGAAAACCTTTCGTCCACAAAATGATCAATAATAAGAATGATTTTAAACAACAGGTCTTAAAAATAATTGCTCTTTAAACATGCCGGTAGCATCTGTATGTGAACTGCATGGATTGCAAATTATATTTACCTGAAATTTAGAATAAGGTTTTATTATTAGTTCCTTTTAAATTATTCTAAGTGATCTTAAACAGAGCTACCTTGTAATATAATGTCTATCCTAAATGGTTTTTGAGCACAAATGCAGTCCCTCCCTTATTTCATGGCAGTCATTAAATTATTACAAGATCTGTGGGATATTTTCCATTAAGGTTTCATAGGATGTATAGAATGCAGCTTTCTTCTATCTTTTTTTCCTTCTTGTAAAAAAGAGACAGAAGATCTTTCAGCGCTGCCTATCTGTAGGAGGTCTGGATCCAGGCCTTACTAAGGCCATCAATTTTTGTCTTTCACAGAACAAGAGCCAGTTTTCTGTCTTCACTATCTGACAAGATTACGATGTCTTCCTCAAGGGGGTGGGGTGTGGGGAAGGAGAGGGAGAGAGGAGAGAATCACATCCTCAAACGCAAACTGTAAACTGTCATTAATTACAGCACAAAGCTTCTTATTGGGGGAATGATATGAAAGAGATGTCAAACGGTCAGCAGAACCCTAAACTGCAAAATGATATTCCTCATGAATTTGTTGCTGGGCAAAGGTGCTGTTGTTGTGAGAGCCTTGGAGATTGAAATCTCTGTTTTATCCACATAAGAGGCTTACCACCAGCAGAAACAGTGCAGACTTCTCCCATGCTGTTCAACAATGTGCCTTCACCTCTGCAAGAGAACATGACCACTTTGATGGGAGAGAGTGGTTCAGTTCTGGGCTTATTTATTCCTTATCCAACCTGAGTAAAGTTAATGCCCCAAGCCATGGTACTTTTTATGATAAGGACCAATCCACTAGGAACTGGACTAAGGCTACCAATCCATTTTCCACAGGTTTTTTTTTTTTTTTTTAATTGGAGATATACCTGTCTCCTAGAACTGGAAGGTCATTGAGTCCAGTCCTCTGCCTTCACTAGCAGGACCAAGAACTGATTTTTGCCCCAGATCTCTAAGTGGCCCCCTCAAGAATTGAACTCACAACCCTGGGTTTAGCAGGCCAATGCTCAAACCACTGAGCTATTGCTGCTTCCAAACAATCAGCCCTCTGATTGTAAATGATATTCCAGAAAAGATACTTGCTTTTAATTTTCACTCTTAGATTGTTAAGCTTTTTAGGGTAAGAACCATCTTTTTTGTTCAGTGTTTGCACAGTGCCTGGAACAATGGGGTCCCAGTCCATGACTGGGTCTCCTAAATGCTACCACAGTACAAATAATTCAATTAACCTTTTATTATGTTAATGTCAAATGAACATAGACCAAATCTAAAATATTTTAAACCTAAAGTCAAACCACAGTGTGTGTGTGTTGCCGCAGTTCATTTGATCTTATATAAAACCAAAACTCACACTGAGATTTTTTTTTTTTAACAAATCAGTGTAAAAGTTTCAATTATTTTTATAAAACCGGGCAGGGCTGCTTGAATATTTCATCATTGGGATTGGTAGTTGTGAAAGAGGGGGAAAAGATGCTAAGTGAATAAATTCTGCTTCTTCATTTCTTCTCCTTGGCCAAACCTTGTTTTTAACATGCTTTTAAGTTTTTCCTATTGTCATTGCCAGGCTGGCTGAGTTAGCTCTTCTGAAAACTGTGCTCTTCCCAACAGAAGAATCTGAGCCTAATTCACCCCTGAAATAACAGCACTGGAGTCAAAGGAGTTACACTAAAGATGCACTTGGCCCAGTGTTTCCAAAATGTCCATTCAGCTCAGTATGGATACAGCAGAGGTAGGAGGCCATTACAATCTGGTGTTACTACAGTGCATTATTATTATTATTATTCACTTATATGGTGGTAGAGTTTAGAAGCCTCAGCTCAGTTGGGCCCCCTTTGTGTTAGACTCTCTTCAGACACAGTATGTGACAGTCCCTGCCTCAAAGACCTTGCAGGCTAAAAAACTAGGGGAATCAGAATGGACAGAAAATAGTGATTTATCTTCTTAAAATTTGAGATGTTAATATCAGAGGGGTCCAGGGATGCTCCTGAAAGGCATTAAAAGTTTGAGTCTTCAATAGTTTTTTTTATTGTGGTGCATGGCTCCTCTGTATTTTCATCATTTCATAAGTTCTTTCACCCCTCATGGTTGTTAGTCTTCTGTTACTTGAAGTCTTTACTTCTCACTCCCTATGTGCAAGTATCACATCCCTCAGGGATGCTCATTAGAGAAAACATTTTCTTTAGCTGATGCCTCTTTTCAAGCAGTCAAAGTACGTGCAAATGAAATAAATCAGATAGGTTCCAAGGGATGATAATGTATCAGCCTTCAAAAGACAGAGAAGATCAACCAGGAAGTTGTAAACCCATTAAATTGATTTTATATAACGTACAGGAAATGAACAGTAAAATTAGAAGGACAATGATACTGTAACAGGAGAGGTAACCAGTTACCATCAATAAACAGAAGATGCTGCTGTGATGTGATATGACTTTTCCTTGCAGTGCTGGCATAGATTGGAGCTTTTGTCTCTGGATGACAGTGATTAAGATGCACCAGTGAATGTTACATTTGAGGCACCTGGAGAAAAGATAGTCCCCTCTACCAGAAGAGAAATGACTCTCAGAAATTAGGAAGTACTTCCACAAGCTGTTTTCAGGCCCTTCTCTGCCTACTCTGGAGCACTAGCCCCAAGCCACTGCTGCCTTCCATTGCAGGCCAGGGAGCAGTGCCCAAAATTAATTTCCAGATTCATCCAGAGTTGTCTTTTTAAAAATGCATTTTTGATATCAATACTAAAGAATACATGTCATATTTAATTATTATTATTATTAGCATTAGCATTCATGAAGCACCCGTCACTGTAATATCTGGGTACTATTTAACATTTAGGCTTAATAGCAAACCACGTTCCCTAAATGTGGGAATGTGCACTCTGTGATCCCCTATGGCCACAAATGGTTTAATTTTAGAAGTGGAAAAACCTAAACTGCCTAAAAGTACTTATTAATCAAAAATGTTTATAAAATGCCAGAGGAATACAAATGCATTCTTTCATAAAACTCCTTGGAACCTCCTTCAAGGTTTTGCTTGTTTCTAAGTGGTGGTGTGCTAGATAATTTGTCACATTTAATAACAATCCATAAAAAAATATTTTCTTCTCTCTGCTTTGCCAGTTAGTCTCACTTGAACTTCGACAATGTGGCTTTTTCTACAGTCAGCTTCCACCATTATGGAAGACATATAAGAACAGAGGCAGATAGATTAGATAGAAACTGCTATTTAAGAGCCTGATCCGATTCCTGCTGAAGACCATGGAGAGCCTTCAACTGACTTCATTGGACAGCTGACTGATCCCCTAAATGAAATGTAACTTTTTAAGCACACATGCATAATTTTGCATGTTAAAATTAATTACTGTCAGCTTTCTCCAAAATGTGAGCTAATGTCCTTGAATGAAAATCATCTGTCCCTCATATTTTTGTGCAATAGCAAACAATAGCAGTCGCCTTGTGGAGTTATAAATTAGTGCAAGAAAATAGATATACAACTCTTACTTTTGAAAATCTTGCCTTGTGAAAATCTTGGATTCTGTACGTCTTACAAAGAGTGGAGTTAAAACTGTTTTCAACTTCCAGCTAGAAAGTGTTTCATAACTACTCAAGTCAGAAAACTGAAGCCAGTCAACAGATATGTAAAGCTTCCATAAGTGCCTATCCTGCTAGAATGTCAGCGTTTGTACACGCTAGATTACCACTCCTAAGTGAAAGTAATGACACCTTCTGTCTTGATTTTCCTTCCATGTTTCAGACATTTAGAGAAAGAAATGTCATTGTCAAGTGTACACTGAGCAAGAGGAATGGTCTGGGAAAGCAGTAGCATGCCTGCGAATTTCTCTTGTCTTGTTTGCTCTTTTACAAGACAGAAATTGCAATGACAGTCTTTCATGCTATATACCCATGTGAATTTCTATATGACAATATTTATCACCAGCTTGATTGAAACCTTTAAGAGTAGCATTTGAAAAAACAAATCCTTTCTTCATATTATTTTAAGGTGAAGGTGAATCTGTCAATTGTTTTTGTTGTCAGCATGGAGAACACCAAAGTGGTTTTAATAGCAAATCAAAGCTGTTGTGTGGGTCTGACGCTATGGTTTTCAAACTTTTTTTTCTGGCAGCTCAGTTGAAGAAAATTGTTGATGCCTGCAACCCAAAGGAGCTGGGAATGAGGGATTTGGGGTATAGGAGGGTCTCAGGGCTGAGGCAGAGGGTTGGGGTCTGAGGGTGAGAGCTGTGGGGTGGGACTGGGAATGAGGGGTTCAGGGTATAGGAGGGAGCTTTGGTCTGTGGCACAGTGGGGGTGCTAAGGCAGGCACTGCAGACTGGCACTGCAGACTGTGCTGTGCCCCAGAAGCGGCCAGCAGCAGGTCTGGCTCCTAGGCAGAAGCAGCTCCGCGCGGCTCTCACCTGCAAACACCAACCTTTCCCCAGCTTCCATTGGCCAGATGCTTGGGGCCAGTGCTCAGGGCAGGGGCAGCGTGTGGAGACCTGTGGCCCCCCCTGCCTAGGAGCTGGACCTGCTGCTGGCTGCTTCTGTGGTGTAGCATGGTGTCAGAACAGGTAGGAACTAGCCTGCCTTAGCTGGGCAGCACCACCGACGGGACTTTTAACGGCCCAGTCGGCAGTGCTGACAAGAGCCGCCATGACCCAGTGTCTTACAATCTGCAGGCCAGCACTGGGTCACCACCTGCAGTTTGAAAACCACTGGTCTAATGTACGTCTGTAACAGATTTCTGCAGGTAGTAGCCTGAGCCTTTAAGGTGTTTGATTTCTGTTTTGTTACATAGCCCTAGAAGTGAGCTCTATCTCCCACTAAGAAGCTTCTCCATCCATCAGACATTCTCCTCTGTCATTGTCCACTTAGAAAAACCCTTTGATTAATTTGGCTTTGTGACAAATTTGTCTTTTAACGAATAATGCAATAAAAATCAAATACAGTTCCTGTCCTGGCCATAAAAAATCTGCACCTTTGTGGGATTTAATTGGATGATATTTGATTTGCTATTTATTTCCTCCTGTTTATGGGTTTTTTTCTAGAGCTAGATTTTTCTGTTATTGCAACCATTCCAAAGTATTTCATTCACACAGAAGATATGCTGAAAAATCATGGAATTGGTCTTGATATACACATATTCTCACTTTGTTTTAAATTCCATCATATATCATCTTGATAGTTTATTAAAAATGAGAAGGCTCTAAATCACTTTTCAGCTCCCTTCAGCCTGGGCTTGCCAGCAGTTAAATTGGCCCTCAGGGTAATGTAGACTAGCACAAAGCCAGTCCAGCATTTGCCAGAGAGCTGTGTGCTCTGGTCCTGGCCCTTCCTGCCCTTGCATGTTCCCCACTCACTCACTCACACTCATGCCCGTCACCCCAATCGGGGTATGGGCCGCCAACCACAGATCTCCAGAGTCCTCTATCCTGGGCCATTCGCTCTAGCTGGTTCCAGGTATAGCCCGTTTTTTTGCTATCAGCCTGAAGGTCGCGTCGCCAGGTGTTTCTTGGATGGCCTCTTTTCCACTTGCCTTGGAGATTGTCAGGTTGTTGCTTCTCATCTCTGCTGCAATCTGCGCCATCTTTCCTGACTCGTACATGGTCCTCATGTTCCATGTGCCTATGGTAATCCTCCTGGTTGCAAGAAGGGTAATCGGCTTAGTGGTTTCCTCACGGCTTTTACCACCCAGCGTCATGCATCTTCAAGTTGAAGACCCTTCTTTTTCCAGGGTAAAAGTTTCTGTTGTCTCTATTGTTGGCGTTTCTGTAGCAGGTTGATTTTTTACGGGATGGAGTTGCTAGCCCTACGCCCAACCCTCCTCCTTTATCCTGACTTGGGACAGGCAGATGGCCCCAAAGGACTTCTCTGGTGGAGTTATGTTCCCCACACATATATCTTAATTATTTGTTGGCAATTTCTGCATAATATAACAATGCTTAATATTTAATCCCTATTTAGCACTTTGGTATGCACCACTCAAGCCTCTTGGCATTAGCCAAGTGCATCCCCATTAAGTGGAATTTTTGCTAATACCGGCAATAAGGTATTTTCGCTAATCTTGCTAAAAGTCAGGATACCTGGTTTCCATTCTTGATTCTTCCAGTGGCTCTCTGTATCTCAGTTTCCCTCTCTGAAAATAGGCTAATATTTTATCTACTTTGTAAAGAACTCTGAGATCTCCGGAGGGGTGACGGGGGGAAGGAAGGGAGAAATGCTATTAAGTGCTATGTTATTTATTATTATGAAAACTCTTGAGTTCATCTACATGATCATTGTCAAATTCACCTGTGATATTATTTAATCAGTGTTTTTACCTGCAACAATATCACCATGTGTTTTGATTCAGTTCAGTATCAAATTAAGCAGGTTTAAGACTGGATGGTACTTGCAAAAAGCCTCCAGGAGCAATAGTGCTGATGAGTGTCTAGGTACAGGGCTGTCTGAGTAACTGAATATTTGCATCAGGTGCAGGTCTGAAAAAATGGAAAAAAATATTAATTTCTGGTTGACCCAAAGCAAAAATGTTTCAAAATTTTCAACAAAACAAAATAAAAAAAATTCATGTGGACTTCAAGAATTATTAGATTAAAAAAAATTAGGAGAAATTCCGAAATGAAACCTTTTTCCAAAACAAAAGTTAAAATGTTTCATTTTAGAAATGCCAAAATGAGGCATTTTGACATTCTTTCTTTCTTTCTTTCTTTCTTTCTTTCTTTCTTTCTTTCTTTCTTTCTTTCTTTCTAACAAAAAAAGTCCCAAATTCATGAATTGCTTTGCTAGACCTGAATCTGCATTTTTTTTGAAGGGGGGAGGTTGCATGAAAATTTCCCCCAGCTCTACTAGGTAACACTTTCTCACTCAAGTCAGTACCGAACTAATGTCCCAATGTGGTGTGACAGGGGGCTCTGATGCTAGATAAAGTCTTCTGGCTGAATTACAAAACAAGGTTCTGAATGCTCAAGCTCAGAACCCCACGGCACTCCATAAAAATAGAGGTGTAAACACTGGTGTTCTAGCCAAATTCTCACTCAGATAATTGTAGGCTGCCTACCTCTATTTCCCTTGTAGTTGTAATTGGATAATGGCTACTTCCTTACTCCCTGTCCTAAAATATTGTGTAAAACAACAGTTTTGCTCTATCTTCAGGTTGGAGTATTTCAGTAGTCAGCCTTGGTGACTCCTGCCTATCCCATACTTACTTTCTAAGGCGTAATCAGTTAAGATTTGTAAAGTGCTTCAAGATCTTCAGGTGACAGATGCTCTAGAAGTGACATTGTGCAACTTTTGTTTTGGTAAGCTGAAGAATCACTAATTTCTGTGGTCTGAGAGGCTGTTTTTAAAATCTATATTCAGTTGCTTGAAAATTCTGTAATATGCGTCACATTCCTTTTCAAGCAAATATTTTCACTGGCTTCCTTTAAGATTTTGGATAAAATCTGACAACACTGCTATGCTTATTTTGCTGTGTTGAAAGAGATTACTATTAACTTACTCTTTCTTTAGAAACTGAGAGGTGCTATCGTTTCTCTGCTTAAGAAGCTGTCATTTAATACATTCATCATTTCTATCTTTCTCATGTTCCTGTCTTAGATGGTTCCCAATTAATACCCTGGAGGAGGAAATTCCTGCTTATCATAGTCTTGTTATCTTTACATGCCCCTCTCATATCATCATATTGCATTTAATGCTGTCAAGTATATCCTGGGTATTTAGAAGGCATTTTAGTTTAAAATACTAAAAGACAAGAGCTCAGATGAAAATGAAATCAGTTAGAAAAAATTTTGGTGAATGTAAGCAAATGGCAAGCAGAGGCTGTTGAGAAGACTCCAGAACATAAGTTTTTACCTTAAAAGCCAAAGCTGAATTAAACTAGCAACAATAATTTGTTGTGCCAAACATCTTCCTTTAGATGCTTAGGGTGAGGATTTAGAGTTATGATTATTAATAGTTTTCTAATCTTTGGTTGATCAAGATTATTTTTACTGCATCTTGAATAGGGGATGAATTTACAGACATATGGTCAACTGAAGGGTACTGGTAAAAAAAAAAATCAACATTAATGCCTCCCTCCACCCCCTGTATTTATTGATTCCTACTGTGGGGGTCTATATGAGGAAACCAAGCAGGAGAATCTTGAATTTTAACAAATGTTTGGTGAGGTATGTAGTGTGTGTGTAGGATCATAGAGTAGTCAACAAATATCCAAGAGAATGTGACACAAAATCCTGATTATGGTGGTGGAAGAGTTTTATTGGTATGACCATCTTTTTAATAAGAAAATCTTAGATTTAATGGAAAAGATAACAGGCTAAGGCGGGAGGGGAGCAGACAGAATAAATGTGGAGATTTCAATGGAGTGTGTGGTTGTGTGTCAGAGGACAATGAGAAGGCAGTGAGGAATTGCAGTGGTTACTGACTGGGTGACCAACAGCAGGAAGGGTTGAATAGCCTGGTCATCTTGGAAGCAGGAAGGTTGGGTGTTCAGAAAAGGGAAACCGAAATGTGGGATAGAAAAGTCAAATAGTAGTAATAGTGTGGGGAAGCAAGGCTCATGGGAAGCAAATCTTGGACGGAGGAGGATAGAATACTT
The DNA here is from genome assembly GCF_025201925.1 of Gopherus flavomarginatus. Lineage (NCBI taxonomy): Eukaryota > Metazoa > Chordata > Testudines > Testudinidae > Gopherus > Gopherus flavomarginatus. Next base: position 56,020,317 of record NC_066626.1, on the reverse strand, counting down.
ATGGTCTGGGTGGGTTGACCAGACAATTTATGGTGCTGCAACAGCTGTGAAGCAGAGCTCAGTAGTTTCACATCACAGTTACAGAGAACAGTTTGAAATGAAACTTTAAATTCAGTTGAGCTGAAGCAGGATATAAAACTTGTGTTAAAATGTGAATGGATCCAAGTTGCAATGATGATTAAACTGAAGTTGTCTTGTAACTCCGATGAACTGAAACTGCAGGTGTCATAGCGGTACTGAATGACATGGATAAGGAGAATGATTACGTTTTCCATACAAGCACATTGGTGTTATACATCTTAGGTTTACAAACACCTGATAAATGACTTATAAATGGTTCTATGTGTTAAACATGCTTGTATGTTAACTATGAATGATTTGTGTTGCAAACACAGAATAACTGGGAGAATTCCACATACAGTACAACTTAAACCATTTAATGCTGAATCATATATCTCTGTCTGTCATGAGTGTATGCAAAGCAGTCATTCTGCCTGTGAGCTAGTGAAGCTACTTTGGAATTCATTGTCCTAAGGCAAGTAATCTCTGAGCTTCCTTAACTAACCTCCAACCCCTCCTGCCATTCTGTGCTATAAATGTTTTTTGTATGAATCCAGCAAAGTCGACACATTTAGGGTATGGCTACACTTACAATTGTACAGTGCTGGGAGTTATAGCTGTCTTCCTACAGCTGTGTAGGGAAAGCGCTGCAGTGTGGCCACACTGACAGCTACCAGCGCCGCAGTGTGGCCACATTTGCAGCATTTGCAGCGCTGTTGGGAGTGGTGCATTGTGGGCAGCTATCCCAGCATTCAAGTGGCTGCAACGTGCTTTTCAAAAGAGGGGGGTCAGGGGGAACGTGGGGGAGAGAGAGAGAGTGGATTTCTGGTTCTGTCAGCACCCTGCCTTGCAAGTTCTAAGGACTGAAACATACACATCACCAACCTGCAATCAATTAAAAATTTCGATCCCTTCCCCCACCCCTCTCTTATTCACTAAATGCAAATTATGCACTCTTAAATAACCTTCAGACCACATAAGCAGCTGCTCAACACGGACTCCCCCGTCCCCCTCTGCCGTGTGACTTCTCTTTTCAAGCAAACAGCTGTGAACCTTCCAAAGCAATTCCCCTGCCTGCCTCCGCTCGATCCCTCCAGCAAACAGGAGTTGTGTTTGTTTTTTAGATAACCAGCTCGGGGGAGCTCGGAGTTCAGCCATTCTTCCAGTTTGTTGTGAGCAGGCATTCTGGGATACCTCCTAATACCCTGGAGGCCAATAACAGCGCTTTTGGTGGCCACACTTGATGAGCAGCGCTGTATCACCAGCGCTGCAATCGTTATACCCCAAGCAGACCAGGTGTACAGCCAGCGCAGCGGCCAGGGAGTTGCAGTGCTGGATGTGCCTTGCAGGTATGGACAGTTACTAAATTGCAGCGCTGTAAACCCACCACCAGCGCTGCAACTCTCCAGTGTAGCCAAGCCCTTAGAGAGGGTAAAGACAACTGAATTACAGGTTGTCTAAAATGAGTTGAAAGGGTAGGCCTCTGAAAGAAACCAACAGTTAATCATAGAGATAGGGCAACAATCTGATAGCTTTAAAGGTTAAGTATCAATAACCAGTGTCATATATTTGACAGATAAAATTATAATTAACTCTTTCAGGTCTTAGTAAGAACCGAAAGCATTGTGAGCCATTTGGGCTAAAGCAACTGATTACCAAAACAGAATCAAAACAAAGCTTTGAAAGTTTTAAACTGCTTTCTATAGATTAATGAACCCTATGCTTTCCTGGGCATTTGGAAGAGAATTTAATTTATTATATAATATACAGAAGAATAAGCTTGTGATTAGGCACTGGACTGGGACTCAGGGGATCTCTGTTCAATTCCTGGCTCTGTCACAGACTTCCAGTGTGATCTTGGACAAGCACTTTGGCTACATCTATTCTATGACCTAGGGGTGTGATTTCCAGTGCTCGTACATATACTTGCGCTAGCTGTCATCTGAGCTGGCAGGCTAAAAATAATAGTGCAGCAGCAGCATGGGCTTGATGCCCCAAGTACAAACTCACCTGCACTCCATGGGAACATAAACTGGGTGCCTAGTTACCATGGCTATGCTACTATTTTGAGCATGCTAGCTCAATGAGAGGTAGCACAAGTATGTGTACAAGAGTTGGAATCACACCCCTCGCTCGTAGCACTGACTCTCCTTGCTTCTCAGGTCTATCTGCACTGGAGTTGGAGAGGTAATTTCCACTTCTAGGAGCCTTAGCCCCACTATCTCTGATTGAGCCAGTGCGCTAAAAATAGTGTAGTTGTGGTGGTGCGTGCAGCGGGATGGGCTAGCTCTCTATGCATGTACCGTGGGTTTCAGATGGGAGCTGAACACTGGTAATGACAAGCTGATACACTTGACTTGCAGTTGACACACAGCCATAAAAGTGGGGCTTAATTACTCATTTTTGAAAAACCAGCACAACTTCTGATAATGAAATAACCATTCAACACATATTCACACGAAATAAAATATAGTTAGGGGAATTTTCCTGCACAACTCCCATTAACATTATTTTCAAGGATGCGGTTAGAGTGTCCCAGTGGTTCCCTTTCCTTCACTCTGTGTCTGACGAGGAAATCCAGGTATCTTTAGCCCAAGGCCTCTTTAAAATTGATGCCCAGCTGAATGACTTTCAACCAATGGGGGAAAAAACTCACTTCCAGCTTTTCGGGCAGTTCAGAGTGTCCCCCAACTTCTTTGTCAAGCATGCAAGCACCATATGTGGCAGCTGGGCCAGGGTTAGAGAAGCAGAGTTGTCTTTAAATGCAAAGTTTTCTGGGAGGTGCCAATTAGATGGAAGGTAAAAGGGGCCAATGCTTCCCTCAAGTTCCACTGGTGGGGAAGAGCAGGAGTGAGCATAAATGGGGCAGGCAGGTTGAGGAAAAGTTGCTCCTATGCCTCTTCCTTCTATATTTCTAGAGCTCCATGGAAGCACAGACCCATGTTACCACAGACAAACAGAGCACCACAGAGAGTGCCAACTCCATGTGCGTGGGTACATGTCTCCTGCAGAAGTCACACTACCAAGGCCAAAAAGCAATACAGAAGCTGGGCACTAGTTAGGAAATGCCAAGGGCATGAGAAGTCACTTGTAATAAACCCAGACTGAGTGTTTGGTATGTGGAGTGCAATGCAACTTCCACTTAAGTCAATGAAGTTTTGCCAATACTTTTCAAATTCTGGCCCGAAGTGAGTAAGTCACTTCTGAAAATGGGATGCAGAGTCCTTAGTCACTAAGGCCATATTCTCAAAGGTATTAAGGCCCCTACCCCCACTGAACGCCATGCAAGTTAGGCTCCTAAATACCTTTGAGGATCTGGGCCTTAGGCATGTGAAAATTTTACCCATGGTGGATAAACTCACAGTTGTATACATCACTACTGAACTCCAGTGCTTTCATTTAAGAAGCTCCCAGTAACAGGGATACAACATTATGAGTAACATTGTGGAGCACTCACTCATTGTTGTGAGCACTTACTCATGGGAATTATCCTACTGATGTCAATGGATCAACGAGCATGAACAAATGCTCATCAACCTAAGAACTCCACAGTTTGTCCCTAAGCAAAATGCAGATTAATTAGGCTCTGTACTCCTCCCACTACTATGCTGGCTGTTTAGCTATAATAGAATACACCACATAGAGCTCTGTCTTATTATAATCAAAAGGCACAGTGAAACTTATTAGTAAGGATCACTCAATGGACTGCTGTTTGTCTGGCGATTGCAACAGGAGGCCAAATGTTGCTGTGCAATTAACGTGAGGGGACTGAGATTTTACTGGCCACCAAGTCAGGTGACCGCAGGTGACCATTGGCACAGGATTTCACAGCACTTTTGTTTCATGTTTTGTAAAGTAACTAAACTTGAAATGCTGTTTCCTCTGGAACTTTTAAGTGCACAGCAATTACATGAAATTTACTTGACTCTTTCATGTATCCTTTGAAATTTAAGTGAAGAAGAATGTAGCATTAGATAATAAGATTGATAGAATCCTCGATACACTATAGCAGCTCAATAGCTCTGTGTTTCCTCTGGTTTTCTTCAATATTCTCATTGTTACTTTAAATTTGATAAATGTAGGGGAAGAAACAAAAAAGAAATCCAGCCTTCCATTTGCATTATCTGAAAGAAAGATATTGTTTTACATCTTGACAGCTAAACCAAAGCTATAATTTTGATTAATGGATAAAAGCTGAAGAGTGCTACATTTAACTGCAAATAATATTTATTTGATATATGACTGTATTTTAAAAAGTAAAATAATATTTGTGTGGCAGTGGTAGTACCTCAGTAATTTATTACCAGAAATAAATGAAATCCTAGTCTTGAGCATTGGTATGTAACAATGGTCTTATTCATACTGGTCTTTAAGGACTGAAAATGAGTGAGTAAATAGATTGTCCTTTGCTGTTAGAGAAAAATCAGGCTTATTCTTCTCTTCTGTATATAGAAAGAGATACTGCAAAAATAAAGTGGCTGGAGTATTATTTTGCAACTACAGAAATAAAACATCTACCACTGGGTGTGAACCAAAACTGTGAATGTTGGGGGTGTCCAAAATCTGGTTCCAGAGCTGAATTTTGCAAATAGTACATATGGGTTGAACCAAATTATTGTCTGTCTGATCCATCAAACTGATTTTTCAGGCAAATCTATTGTATTTATAAGTGCCCTATTGCTGTCCTATCTGAGGGCTTGATCCTATGCTTCTTGAAGTCAATGGTAAAGTTGTCGTTGACTTTAATGGTACAGGATTAGGGCCTAAATTCCTATATACCACAACATTCAAACATCCCCAACTTCAGGGATCTTTGATATCCAGACCCAAATTTGAATTTTGGTATGTGCTCCTGTCTATTTACCAAAAATCAACAGAGAAGGACAATATGATCAATCCAAATCACTCTAATCAGAATACAAGAACTCTGAATTTTCAGGAGAGGAAAAATCTGGTGGTTGTGACAATACGCAGATGAGGTAGCCAAGATACTTCCCACTACCAATTCAACCAAAGGCCTCAAGAATAACTCAAATAGTGGCTCTGAATTCAATTATTATTCAACTTTGGGGAATTAGAGATCTGGTTTTGGATCTGAACTTCAGATGAAATTTTCAAATGCACCTGAGTGAGATTGGAGCCTAAATCCCAATGAAAGCCATGGGATATAGGTTCCTAAGTCACTTCAAGCACTTTTAGCTAGGATGAGTCCCCACAGTGTTTTGCCATTGTTCAGTTTGGAATTGTTCTGTATTATGCTGTACCTATTGGGTTCCAGGAACTGTATTATGCCCTAACAGGGTGCTTACCCTGCTCCTGCCCTGAAGGGCTTAAAACAGCCCTGGGAGAGGGCTGTGGCAAGGGAAAAGCTGGGCTGATCAGGGAAGTGGCTGCAGCTGGGCCATACCCCAATCAGGCCACAGCTGGCCCTATAAAAGGCCAGTGAGCCAGGAGCTGGAAGAGTCTCTCTCTCGCTTGCTGTAGAGGGAGACGGACCTGGCTGCAGGGACCTGAGCAGAGTACCTGAGTGGAGCAGGGCTGGGGAAAGGCTGGGGAGCTCCAGCCTGGAAAGCCCCAGCTGTGGCCTAGCAGAAGGCCAATGGGTACTGAGGGTTGCAGAGGGCAGCCCAGGGGTAGGCAAAGGCAGCAGGTCTGAACCCCCTTGCCTATGATGAGTGGCTTTTACACTGCAGTCTGCCCCAGGGAGCAGGGGCTAGATGGTGACTGGCAGTAGCCCACAACTGAGGCAAGGTGGGGATTAGAGGGTTGGGGGTTTCTCAGAGAGGGGAGACCCATAGACACAAGTGGGGTGTTGCCAGGAGGTAGCCCCAGGGTAAAGGGGCACCGGGGTCTGGGCGGGACACGGGGCCAGCTACAAATGGGACACCAGCCTGCAGAGGAGGGCTCCCAGGCTGGAAAAGAGCTAATTCCCTGAGACAATCAGCAGGAGGCACCACAGGTGTGAGTCCTGCACCTCGTTACACATGCTCATTATGCCCTTATATTGTAATCTCCTTTTTGGGGGGGGGGGCCAGGCGGGGGGGGGGGGCTACAGCCCTATTACTTTTTCAGTACAGTGTATACTAGCCCAGAATAAATAAATAACCCAGTCTAGTGATAGTTTTGATATTTCTCCAGTAAGACTCGTAGTTTCCATCTCATTTGTGTTGCTAAAATACAGCCATACTAATGTGCCAATATAGGCATCACTCCCTGATGACAATATTCTGCTTCTGCTAAAACTAGTACTTTGTGCTTTGATAGACAGTGAGATAGATAAAATACAGAAAGCATAAATCAGTTGAGGGGCTGAAACGCTTTAAAAAAATGTGGGATGCATCCGACGAAGTGGGTATTCACCTAGGAAAGCTCATGCTCCAATACGTCTGTTAGTCTATAAGGTGCCACAGGACTCTTTGCTGCTTTTACAGATCCAGACTAACACGGCTACCCCTCTGATACTTATATAGTATAGTATTTTATGATGATATTCATCACCAGTGTGTCATAGGCTTTCATAAAACATCTCACTTGATGATAAACTTTAATTATGCAATAATATTGTATACAGTCAATTGATTCAAATGGTTATCACTTGGGGTTCAGAACCCCTGTCTCTATAGCCCAGACAAAATTTCTCTTTCTGGCTGGAAGTTCTCTCCTTCTCTCCACTTGTTAGCTTGATGGCTTTGTTCACCTAATATGTAAATAGACCTTCATTGTCTCTGCCTGATGATTGGGCTGGTGAGAGATGCAGATAGAGAGACAAGGTGGGTGAGGTAATATATTTTTGTTGGGCCAACTTCTGTTGGTGAGAGAGAGAAGCTTTCAAGTTTACACAGAGCTCTTCCTCAGGTCTGAGAAACATACTGGGAGTGTCACTGTTAAATACAAAGTTAACACACATTTCAGGGGACCATTCAAGGTGAAGTGGGCCGTTAATACCCCTCCTGGTTGTGGGGGGTGAGGGGAAAGACAGCTGGGGTGTGGTTGTTAGTGGGTTATAATACCCTTCTTTCCCCTGCCCCCAATTGGAGGGGTACTAACTTCACCTTGAATGGTCCCTTGAAGTGTGTGTTAACTGTTTAACTACAGCAAGCTTCTCCCCAATAACTTCCTAAGCTCCAGGCTTTATCACAACAAGCCCCTTCCCTGTCAACACCTCTTGGTTCCCTCTTCCCAGCTAACCTTCTGCTAGGCTTCACCAAGCTCCTTCCTGCTTCCTGGTTCTCTACTTTCCCTTTAAATGTGCCAGCTAGCTTGGTAGCAGTACTTGGCTTTGGAGAAAAAGAGGTGATTGCTCCACTCTGGGCCTAGAAATGGGTTTTGAGCCCTATGTGCATGGCCTCTGCTGCCTGGTAAACACAGTCAATAAGCCTGGCTGTGGAGGGGGAATGCCATAATGGCAGAAACTAGGGAAGAAGAGAGTTGGAAAATATTGGTTTGGGAACTTCATCACTCCCAGAATGACAAGGTGACTTTGGGAAGAGGAAAAACCAGCACAAAACACCCCCAGACCCTGAAAAAACAAACCTCTCTGAGATTAATGCTGCATCATTTTATTTTGTTAGTGTTTTGATACATAAAAGCCTTGCAGGATTTTGGATAATAAGGGGGATTAGAAAGTAACAGTTCCCAGAGTACTGCCAATAGAAGCAAGGCTGCCTTTTACAGTTGTTTGTTTTATAGATCAGTATCTCAAACGTGAAAAACATGTTTGTTTTCTTTAACGCGTACTAGCACCATTTGAAACTGGTGCAGTTTTTGCAAATGCAGCAGTCTATGGAATTCAGGATGTACTGGAGAGTGAGCAAATCCACTGTAACACAGCAATATTTCAACAATGATGCTTTACATAATATAGCACCTTTCATCTGAGGATTTTAAAGCTCTTTACACACATATTAATTAAGTCTCACAAACCCCCAATTATACCCATTTTACAGATGGGTGAGCATAGGCATTCAAATTATTTTTGCAAGGTCACATGGTGAATAGAGATGGGCCTAAGCCAAAAACCTAGCTCCAACCATCCCAAGCGTTAGGAGACTGAGAATCTTGATTAAATCTTTGAGGTTTGGGTTCATGTTTAATAGCAAGTCAATGGCAATCAAGAATAGAGATGAGAGTCTTGATTCTCAGTCCCTGCTTTGACCATTAGAAAACTCTGCCTCATTCTATATTTATAAGTTATAAAATTTTGGCCAGACTGTCACAGACTCAATGGAACTATGCCAGTTTACACCAGCTGAGGATCTGATCCTTTGCCTTTCAAGGTATCGTTTTGTAATTTTTTTTCTAGTATATTAAACTCTTATTTTATTAGAAACAAAAATGTATTAGACAAATTGCCTTATATCTTACTGTATCTGAAAGCCACAATCCTCCTTGATTAACCACCTCACTGGACCTTACTAGCCTGGTGTTGCTGTTATAGTATATTTTGTTTCTTTCCTTACTATATTGTTTAGTGTCATGTATTTAGCACAGTACTTGTGTATCTTTTGTTTGCAATTGTGGCTTTTGCTTTATATTTAAATTTTTCATTAGGAAGTGTTAGCATGAAAAAGAAGGCGTGAACATTGTTGTTCTCTAGGATGTGGTTGTCATCATCTCTGTTGTGGTTGCTGATATTCCAGACCTTCTGACCTTTCAGGGTGAATATACAACTTCTGGCCTCAATCCTGCACTCTTTGTGTGACTCACATTTCCACAATGAGAGTTCATATCTCCCTCTAGCTGCTGGTCCATATACCCTATTAATGCATCTGCTTCAGCTGCCAGCTAAGGTATCTGGTTCCCAATCCAGAAAAGTACTTAAACCCATGTGTAAATTTAAGCCTGTGAGTAGTGCCCTTGACTTTGATCCATTTTCTCAAGTGTGAGCATAGAAATAAGGACAGAGACCTGTGTGTGTATATGAATAGCGCATGGTATGTGGCTGAGTAGAGCTAGGGTGACCAGATGTCCCGACTTTATAGGGACAGTCCTGATATTTGAGGCTTTTTCTTATATAGAAGCCTATTACTCCCCACCCCGTCCTGATTTTTCACACTTGCTCTCTGGTCATCGTGATTACCGGTACTCTATCCTTGTTAATCTGTGTTCTACTTTAATGTGTCTTCATTTCTCAGTGTCATGAGCTAATTCTGAATTCAGCATTCAGGTTTCTTAAATATAGAGTTTGTATTTCATTATATTGTGCGTGGCAATAATCAGCAATTTCAAGTTTCATTCTCGAAAGATACTGAAAATAAAATCTAACACAGCCAGCTGTCAATATATTACACTGAGAGCAGGGCCATTTCTGGTGGTGGTGAATTACCTGAAGGTTTCACAGAGTATGGAAAAGAATAGGAAATGAGCTCTAGTACTGGTTTCTCTTTTACTGAAGTAATAAATCTTTTCAAACATTTCTGAGGTGAGATGAGATTTATACCAGAGATTATTAGGTTGTAATTTCTTCCTGAAGCACTGACAATCAGAAGCATATTAATATCGAGCACTTTTAATAATGCCATTCATTCAAGGAGCAGACAGCATTTTGCATAAATTAGCAAGTTAATTACCAACATTTTGCACAGCTATGCGTAACGGACCAGATTCCCCTACAGCTGCTTTGTGCCATTGGCTGAGGTTTCGCCCAGGTGGTTAAGAGTTGCTGTCACCCTGGCTCTGATGCCACTTCTCAGCCTAGAGGCCGTGCCTGAAAGAAAATGATGTGGCCAGTATGTTTCACATATTTGCACTCTCCAGTTGCTAGAATGGTCACATGAGACACAGGCAGCTCGGGGTCAGGCTCCTCTGACTTGTACAGAGAACGGGACCAGTCCCTATTTGGCCCCACAGTGTGGGGTATAAAGCCACTTTTTCCACACTAGCTTAGATGGACCCCAAGACTGGGGCCATAATGTTAGACCCAGCAGTCTTAGCAGAACCAAAATTCTCATTGAAGAGGGGGGTTTGTATGTGAAAGGACTACAGGATCATGTCCTATGTGTTCTAAAAATAAATGTTTGTATTGTTGCTTTTTTAATTATTGACACGTTTGATAGATGTCAATAGCACCAAAGATATTCTTCTGTCATTTAGGTGCATTACACACATTTTGAAGTACTGCTTATAAACCCAAGAACGAGTCTTAGGGTTTGCTGTTTTGTCCGGTACACTATATAAATTATTTAAAAAATCCTGGATCATTACATATTTACCAGGCAATTGGATTAGTTTCTGAATAATGAATATACATTATATATTTTATAACCTCTCAGGTCAAATTATGTTCCTGCCGTTATGATATTTATAACTAGGAAATTGATTCCTATGAAGTCAGTGGAGCTTCTCTGACTACTTGTGCTATTTATGATTAAAATCAGGATGACACTTGCTCGTGTTTCCTGTGTGGCTTTCTATTTTATGTACTTAAAAGGGGTGCGGAGTTTAGAAGAGTATATGTTCACTATGCTGTGTAAAGTTTTGTTTCTGTTGAACTGAAGCAATGACTCATTGCAGACATTTCCCTGTTGCCATAAAACTCACGCTTGAGATTATCAGATGAAAAGCATTGCTTCCATGTTTCCTTCACATACTCTTTTGCATCTTGAAAGCTAAAACTTACTGGTGATTGATTTCACTGGCTTGATATTACTTTATTCAATCTATATGAAACTACCTCTCTTATAACAATTCAATGCCTTTAATGCAAACTTTTGTTTGGCAAACTGATTAAAATACTATGCTCTTTTAACTTTCAGAAATGGGATGGTTAAGTCCCATTGCTTTGAATTTTTCAGGCATGTTCATAACTGAATTCTTAAATCTAAACTTAGCTTTCTAGTTGTAGTGCTCAGTTGGCTCCAGAACTGGAATGGACCTATTTTCCCGTTCTGGTTCAGATATAGCTAAAACCTCATAAGGATACAAGATGCTCAAAATGGCAAATATTTTATCAGAACAGCTTATCTTCTGAGATGTCCTGTGTCTGTGGGCCAAAATGTAGGACCACTGAACTAGCTACTCTGAGATTCTAGGTAATAGGACGTATCCTGTTTGGCTGCCTAAGCAAAATGTCAGCACCCAATAAATAATAAGATTAATAGTAATACATTAATATTTTATTATGGAGAATTATTCTGCATATGAAGTGGTGTGATGCTCCTAAGAAGGGATGTATTATTAGCAGGGCCGGCTGCTGGCACCAGTGGAAAGGGGAAGCACGTCCAGCTCTTTGGCGGCAATTCAGCGGCGTGTCCCTTAGTCTTTCTCGGAGGGAAGGACCTGCCGCCGAATTGCTGCCAAAGAATGGTTTAGGGCGGCAAAAACGCTGGAGCCAGCCCTGATTATTAGGGCACAATCCAGTGCTCACTGAAGTCAATGCAAGGACCACACTAACCCAAGCACATTGGTAAACACATGAAGTCATGTGTATTTGCAAATGGATACTTACACATAGAAAAGTGAATATGGCAGATTTCAACAATAACCACAAGTTTTGTCTTTCACTATTCACTCCTGACTCCTGTTCATTTTGACTATGTTCATGTCCCCTTCCTGTTCTATGTTCATGAATATTCATGTGAATGGGATTTTGTTGGTATGATTGTTTGGGAATGGCTGTTCTTCATAGGAGTATCCTGATTCACATGAGAACATGCCTGGACAAGAATATTTTCTCAGAACTATTTGTAATTTATTATTCTGCTATTTAAATATTTCCAGTCATCCAGCTGGGGATCAGAAACAGCAATACCATGTGACATAGTTGACCAATCATGCACTATGAATTGCAAATAATCACTACGAACATTTTGTGAATAACCCACAGACTGAAAATTGTTATTTTAAAATATCTGGTGAATACTTTGAAATAATGACTAGATTTGCAGAAATTAGGAGAGGTTAGCAGATGATTCACAAGTAGAAAAAAAAGAGACTAAATGCATAACAAATAGTATTCAAAATCTCACCAGCTCTATCCCCAGACCAGTCATGCCACAAAAGGATTCCAGCAGTGTGAAAGAAAGATGCAGATTTGTTTATATAACTCTATGCCTACTGTATCTCTTCAATATGGACTAGTAGACCTATTTTGTTCCAACTTACTATATTAGCATAATAACTGGCTTAAATCTGGACTATTCAGCTTTAAAATATGAATCCCGGAAGTCTATTCCATTCTCTCTTATGGAGTAAAAGTTCTCTTTAGCTAGTTTAAGACCCATTTAAAGAAGAAATCAAGAAAACAAAGATGCAATCTTGGAGTGACATCTCGTAATGAGACCTCCTGAGCCTTTCCGAAGTTTCTCATTAACTTGCACCAAATGCAGATTTTAGTATTACAAAAGGATTTTCTCCCATAGCCCATAATGATCTCTGCTTAGAGTATACGACATTGTCTCACTCTTTTTGGCATGTTCCCAATGCAGCTTCTTTTGGCAAGCTACAGTCAATGGGAGGAGATATTGTAGGAAGAACAAAGTACAATTTTTCCAGAGGAAATAATGAATCCTCTATGGGATTTCAAAGAAAACCTACATAATCAGCAAATAATTTTTAAGAAGTTAGGAAAACCAGAGATGTTATTTTGGAGTGTTTAATGTCTAAACTTTAAAGATAGTGAAAAGCATTTTGAAGTGTTTTGTTCTTTGTTTTTCCTCTCATTTTATTAAATTCAAAGCCTTTCATCCCCTAGACTAAATATACAGCAACATCACATCAGATCCCAGCAAAATTGTCAATGCATTACATTCACTAGCATGAACAATGACTGTATTTCCACTATAGAAGCATTTTTGTCATGCCACCATTCCATGTCTTCAGATTATTTTTTCTCCCATAAGGTACTGTAGTATAGAAAAGACAATGTGAAAAAAAAAAAACCAAACCCTTAATGTTAAAAACAAAAGTGACTAACTTTTTTACTGAGTTTTTGGTACAATAAGTATGACCCAAAAGCAGGGCAGAGACAAAAGAAGAGGGGGGATTTTCTTTATAATTAAGTCCCATCCACCAAAGGTGACCAAAGGTATGTAGGATCTGATGAATAGGAAAGTTTACACCTGTTTTAGGACCTGAACCAACGTCCACAAAAGTCAGTGGGAGAATTTACATTGATTTCAATGGGCATTGGATCTGGCCCTAAATAATACTTCATGTCTAGATACAAACCAAACAAGGGCTCTATGGTTCCCTTCACTCTGGAGCACATAGCAGAGCAAATGGTAGTGTAAGAAGGGGTGGAAGTATCTCAAAATTAGTGGTGATTGTGTGTATGTGTCAGGGAGGAGGGCTGTTTGTGATCTGTTTTCCCCCTTCCCAGGAGCCTGCAAAGCCTCTTTGAGCTCAAATGGCATGGCTGAGGCTCTGTGGGATTTGGAAGGAGTTGTGTTTGAGGGAGGCAGAGGCAATTTACAGAACACATACTCCTCAACCAGTGACAGCTTTCCAAACAGAAATCCCTATTCTAGTTTAGTGATGCTCTTTAGAGATGAGGAGAACCCACAGATTTGGTAGGGGAAGAAGGGAAAAGGGATGGGACCAATGGCAGCATGGCTCTCTCTGGAGAAAGGGAACTCATGTCTCTGAGACTGGTGCCTTATTTCCCTGAAGATCTAGAGCTTTGTGGGATTGCAGGCTGCATCCCTTGTCTAGTTCATCTGCATTGCCTGATACCCCTCTCCAAGGAAGGGAGGCTGTTTCTTAAAAGCCATGTCAATTTCAGACTATTATTCAGTTTTGTTTTATCTGCGGGAGAGGGAAGGGAGAGGGAGGCATTAGACTCAAGACAATGTTGCAGACTTTTCTTTGTATGTGCTTTTCCATACTATTGAATTAAGGACTCATCTCTGACTACTTGATGAATCACCATAATATATATATATAAAATAAACTGCCAGGGAATTTCCTCAAAAATCTTTTAAGAAACCGAAGTGTCATCTATAAACACAGCAGGCAACATAACGAGGTATGGGCATCATTCACCTCCGTTACTTTGGTGTAAAGATTAGAGATCAGCAAAATAATGGATACCAATTACCTAACTCTATCCAAATATATTGTGATGGTCAAATACTTGCTGTCAGTGGCAATTACCTGTTTCTGTCCCTCTCTCAGGGAAAAAAATAGCATATTTTAAGGGATGAGGCTACTTGTGCAAATGCGAGATTGTCATATGACATGACAGAACCTGGATGTTTTCAGTTGCAGGTAATATTTATCTATCTGGTGGTAATCAATGGAATGCTCAGCAACAATGCCCAGTGCACTTTTTTAAGGTGGAGGGAGGAAAAAAATTGTCTGGCTTTTTTGTTATTTTTTAATACTAGCCTAAATTGGTTTTTATTCTTGATATTTAGATCCCTATTTCTGTTTATTTGGGGCCTGCAAGAACAGTCAGAATAGCAGAGCCACTGGAGACCACACGTGTGTGGTGTGTGAGTGAGAGAGTGAGCAAGAGCACGAGCCTAGTTGACTGGTATAGAAGTTTTAGCTCCATGTGAAAGGAGTGGCTTTGTTATATTCACAAAGGGCAAAGCCTATAGTGTGTTATGCAAGTCATCTCCAACCATAGAAACTTTTATTCCATATCTCACCAGCCTACATTTTGTTTATGCCACATAATTTGCAGAAAAAATAGTTTCAACATTTTAGCTAGAGAATTTTCCATTTTTATTGGTAGTGTTCTTTGTGCCCCTCCACCTGTACAATCAGAATGTTGCTGTTCCCAGGACACTTATCATATGGCGGTTGTATTAATGCTGATGTCCTCGCTCAATTCCAACAAATGACATTTTGCTTTCTAAATCCACCCCTCCCCTGTAGTTTCACCTGTTGTAAAGTTTCTATACACTGTCAAACTGCTGAAGTGTCCCATAGGTAGCTGCATGTGTGTGGTAGATGAAATGATCCCTCTATATTCTATATCCATCACGCATGGGTGTTGGGAGGCTTAATTAGTTACAGTTTGTAAAGTGCTTTGGCAGTCTCTGATCAAAGGCACAACAGAAGTGCAACGTATTGTTATTACATTGTCTGCAAACTAATTTTAATGTCGTAACACCACAACACTAGACTTGTAAGAGCAAATATGGGAGGAAGGCTTCTATCACCAGGCTTAAAGCTGTCAAAAAACCCCAACAACAACAAAACACCAATCCCATTAGGAACTTTCTGATCATTACAAGTGAATACAGCTCTGTGTGCTTGCATTTGCACACAGGTTCTAGAGAAAGTTCTGTACTCTTGTAGCTCTATCAGGTGCATTTCCAGTTTTCCACCAGACTGTAATGAAATGCCACAATGCCTCCAACTAGACCTCTCATTAATTTTCCTATTAGTTTTCACTCTAGTAAACAAACTAATGGTGCTACTAGCAGTTAATAATAGGCAATCAGGGTTTCTTTCATGGCTGTCACTTTCCCCTCTGCTTTACTCAAGGAACCAGTATGTGGAAAAAAATGTTAAAAAACCCTCCTTTTATCCCACTAAATCTTCTTTTAAATCTTTTACTTCATGGTTAGAATGCTTTTATGGCTGTCATTGATCCAGAAATGAACTTTCTGTGAAGCATATTTCATCCTTAAGAAAGGTTCTTTGGCCTGTTTTCTTCCTTTTAAGGCTGATATATGCCTGCAGCATGTTCTTATTGAAATGGAGGTGTCTAGTGGCAAAACCTGACAGCTGAGTAAAATGCTTTGTAAGTAGTTTGCTAACATACTGCCTCTCAGTGTGTGTAGAGGACACATTAAATCAACTCCTGTCAGTACAGAAAGTTCCACCCTGTAAAACAAGCAGCATATTATTAAAAGATGCCATATGCAAATGTCTTAAATAGATATGGGATGACTAACCTCAACAAAGGAAAGTGGAAGCATAGCTATGAATGTATGTAGTCCAGTGGTTAAAGCATTGTGTTCTAGTCCTGGCTCCATTATGTTATCTTGGCTCTGCCACTTAGTGTCTGTGTGCCTCAGTTTACGCCCTTTGTAATATTGTGATAATACTGACCTCTATAGCAGTGTGTCTCATGAGGTGTAACTAATAAATGCTTTTGAGATGCTCATTATATGATTGTTATAAGTGCACACCATTACTATTATTCTATTAATAATATTTATATTATGAGCATCTTAGAATCCACCAAGAGGAGTCCAGTACAGACCCAGGGAGGGAGAAGGTTGTAAAAGAAGGTGGCAGCTGGAATCAGAGGTGAGGGTGAGAGCGGGATACTAAGGACCTCTCTGACTGTTCCCTGCTTTACCAGGCTCTGAGTTAGCACTTTTTGGCGAGAACTTGGATGAGAAAGGGAAGAAAAAAAAAGGTATGTTTTTAATGGAAAAGAGAGAAGTGGTCCCATTCTCCTCCCACCCATATTGTCCATGTTGGTCCTTGTTAAATTTAAGTTGGAAAGGTTTTGGCTTAAAAACTTCCCCATTTTCGATTCATAAAATTATCACTTGGTTTTTCTTTTAAAAATCTTTGAAATAAGATGTCTAGACTGGAACTTTGGCATTGCCAAAATAGCCTCCACTGCAGATGGTGTATTTATATGTACATGCACTTAACACACCTACCCACAAGCCCTAATTTCAATTTTTAAAAGTGGCCTAAGTGACTTAGGGCAGGTCCACCCTTAAAACACTGCATCAGCACAGCTGCACTAAAGCTGTAGTGCTTTAATGAAGATGCTCTATGCTGATGGGAGAGAGCTCTCCCGTTGGTATATTAATCCACCTCTGTGGGTACGTGCAGACTACCCACCCTATCAGTGGGTAGCAATAAATTTATCGGGGATCGATATATCGCGTCTCATCTAGACACGATATATCGATCCCCGAACGCGCTCCTCATCAACTCCGGAACTCCACCGGAGTGAGCAGTGGTAGCAGAGTCGATGGGGGAGCCGCGGACATCGATCTCGCGCCGTGAGGACCAGAGGTAAATTGATGTAAGATACTTCAACTTCAGCTACGCTATTCATGTAGCTGAAGTTGCATATCTTAGATCGACAGCCCCCCCCCCAGTGTAGACCAGCCCTGTGAGAGGTGGTAGCTATGTCAGTGGGAGAAGCTCTTCTGCCAACATAGCTTTGTCTATACCAGAGGCGGGGTGGGTAGGTCAGTATAATTACATCACTCAGGGTAATTCTGTAGTGTAGACCAGGGCTTACTCTCCTAAACAGTTTACTTTTTCAAAAATGATTTTTTTTGGGAATTTCCTTTTCCACAGGAAATTTCAATATTTCAACATTTTATTCTGAATTAGAAAGAAAACTTTTTTGAAACTTTGGGATTTCCCTTGCAACAAAAATTTGAGTTTTGAGCAGTTTTATCCCCTAGTTCAAAGATCCCACCTCCAAGGCCTCAGCTTCAGTGAGGGCTAGAGCCTCTTGATAGCTGTGGAGTGGCAGCAGCACTTAGCCTGCTTTGAAAATGCCAGCTGGTGGAAATTTAGGGATCATAGGGAGTTAGGCAGAATGGGGAATTAGATGGCACCTGAGCTGTGGCTTTGAAAATGTTGGAGACACCTATATGGTGGATTTAGGTACCTATCTACCTGTTTAGGCACCTAAAACCCTTTACAAATCTGTCAATTGTTGTCTAACCTGCTTTGGCACTTTTGAAAATCCCACAAGTCCCCTAGTTGTATTTTTAGGTGCCTAAATACTTTTGTAAATCTGGCTGTAAAGTCACAGAGTGCTTTTGAAAATTTTACCCCTTATCTCTAACATCTCAGCACAGCTCGAAGCAAGGGAGAAATGAGTCTCTCAGACTGACATATTTGCCTTTTTTTTTTTCCTGTAATTTAGTTCAGATAAATTTCCCCTGGTCTCCCAGTATGCTTCTCAGGGCAGAGACTTTTTTATTTTTTTGTCTCAGGCAGCACCAAGAACACTATTTCCCCATAATGTGTAATAAATAATAAGGGATTTATATGAACATAATATTTCATTTTTGGATTGCTTTGGATTTCCCCTATTGTTTCTTACAGGATGCTTTTGGAACTGTCACATCAAGAAAATATTTAACATAACACAGAGCAAATGTAATAAATTTAAAACTAGTAATAATAAAAACCAGGCTAAAAGTACAGCCGATCCCTCAGAAGTACTGCCAATTTCCTCTATTTCCAATATCCAGAGGGAAAACATGGCAGAGGAAATGCACCCCATTTGAGATCTGGGGCCCTCCCAATCATCTTACCATACAGTTGCCTCCATCTTTTCTTCAGACTCCTTACTTTGTTCCAACTGACACTCTACCGCTTATCCTTGGAATAGTCTCCCCTGCAGCACCGTATCTGTTCTCTTTCAAATCCTGCCTTAAAACTCCTTCTTCCTAGAATCCCACCCGTAATTTCTCCTCACTGTATCTTCCCTGAGGTAGTGTTCTGTATCCTGCCTTTATCTGATCTATCTTAGGCCATCTCTGTGAAAAGAAATCCAAAAATGTGTCCTTTCCCCTGTGTGGAGACCCATTGAAGCTGATGGGATGCTACCTAGTATAAGGGTCCTAGCTGGAGATCCCTTTGCAGGATTGGGGCCTTAGAATAAAAGCATTTAGATCAGAGACGGGGTCTGATTTTGAATTCTCACCAACGTGTAAATCAGAAAACTGTATGTCATCAATGGACTAATGTGTAAACTTGGTGAGAGACAAGAGTATGACTCAATGTGTCTTACTCTGTTCATAAAACACTGTGAGCTGATACTGTGCTATATCTATGGTTTTTAAGAATAATAATTCATATCATTCTTTGACTAAATAACACGTTCTATTGTAAGCTGTTATCTCTGCCATTGAGGAGACACCAGAGTTTTATCACTGGATACTCAGTAGATCTTCAGCACCTTACAATGAAGTGCTGTTGCTCGACAGTGCTGCTATTATCCACTCCCAGCTAGGATTGGAAAAAATCACTATCTTGCCAGAATCATGGAGAAGTACCATCCGGAGTGCTCTTTCAGTTTTCTGGCCCAGAATATCTGTGACTGTGTTAATTAATTGTTGCCAAATGTTATTAGTTATGTTAATAACTCCAATTAAAATCAGTGCAAGTTTGGGGTGTGCAAGGAATATGGGAGTAGATTCTATCCTTATAATATGACTATAAAGTCTGACTAACACTACCATACCCTAGAATTCGTCTCCAAACAGTTTACCTGGAATCTTTTATTGAAATCTTAAGATGGAGTCCCAACTAAACCTGCATAAAATGTTGACCTGTAACCGTTTCAATCCTTTTTCTCTGTAAGATTGATCAGAGAATTTAATAGCCTTTCCAGCTGATATTCTTAAATTCCCTCCCGCTATACTTACTCACATTTTTTAAAAAAGATTGGTAAGAAAAGATTTCTTAATTTAGCACATAAGGATGGATTCAGACACTTTAATTCACTCGGATTTGTAAGAGACATAGCATGTGATGGTTGAAGGACATTTACCGCTATATTCAGAATTGTCCCTTTGTCAAAGGATTTCAAGTTCTTGGCCTCTGCACTTTTAAAACACCTTCAAACAATGGGAAGTGTAGAAATATGTAACCTACTATTTAAAGTATGTTACATGTACGTCTCTCTCTGATCTACAGAGGATGAATTTACTACAGCTTTCACCTAAAGAACTCAAGGTGAAATCCTGCCACCCCCCTGAAGTCAATGGTAGTTTTGCCATTGACTTCAATGGGGTGAGGATTTCACTCCCATTCCTTTATCTCAAGTCAGAGAAGTTCATTCTCTTATCTCTGGAGTTCCTGAGGTTCAATCCTTGGTGATAGGTCCGATGATGGTCATTACACAAACACCTTAAATCTGCCCTCACATCTGCCCCCACATCTGCTTTGCTACAAATTGTGACTCAACTGTACAATCAGAATTTTGAGGCCCGTCCTTAACTCTGCCAAACCTGAGGTCCAAATACTCCCCAAAAGATAGTGTATTTCAAAATCTGGATGTGAATGTTGAGGCTCTGGCACATATCAAATTGTAAGGGGATGTACTTTATAAGAGCTACATTGACACTCTTTTATGTAGAGTTTATCTCCTTTGTCTGACTAGCAATGAATTTATGGGGTCTGGGGGAAATTACTAATATAATCTTTGAATATAACCTGATTTTGCAATAATCTAGTCACTTTTGCAGATCCCCAAAAAGCTGGTCCGACTCTCAGGCTGCAGCATAAATGCCACTGACTCACAGTTGATTAACATTTGCAGAAAACTTGGAAGGAGCAGATAGTTTCACTTAATTAGACAACCAAATTGTAGTGGATGTTGGAAGGTAGAGAACTGTTTAAAAAAAGTATTGTATACTCTAGCTACTATGTCTGTGATCTGGGTACAGTGGAAAGATTAGCCTTTGGACTAAAATGTGCTTTTACTACATTTTATTCAACATTTCAATGTGTGGTAGACACAGCAAACCTCAACATGACATAAAGGAAAAGAATCCCATTGACAGCTGGTGTTCTTGGGTTACTCTGAAAATGAGATGCAGCTGTGTTAAGAGCCAAGAGATATACACAACTAACAATCTGTATAAACCATACCCAGCCAAAGAAATGGCTTTTTCAGATGCCCTTACATACCCCACAACTAGAAAGTGAATATTCATGAGCAAGAAGGAAGTAAGGATGGGGTCAGTAGCAAATGAGATGAACAAAATGCTTTGAAGTTGAGCATTGAAATAATGGGCAGTGCTGGAAAGGCCTTTGAATGGTAGCATGTATTGCACAGAGCCAAATAGAAAATGTCTGTGAAGCCATATTAAGATCTTCAGATGAAGTTTGTATTTTTATATAGAGATCAGTGGGGAACTATTTTTTGGATCATAAAACACAGATTCAAACTTTTAGTTCTTTTACTGTGTGATATTTTAGAATTATTAGCAACCCAATCTTCAGCTGCTGTTTGTTCCCTACATGCACCCATCAGTGCTCCTGCACCCAAAGGGCAGAATTTAGCCCCATGGGACTTTTGGTTAGATATTTTCTTTCCTTCTCATGGGAGTAGCTTCTAATCTTTTTTTCACTTCTCTAGTGACATCTCAATGAGACTTTTTCAAAATTTCAGTTGTCTTATGCACATACGAATAGCCACTGTTCTCAACCCTTCACTTACACGAGCTTTAAAACATAATAACAATGATAAGTAATTAATAAGCAAATGTGATTCAAAGAACTTTTTAAGACAAAAGGATTATTAAATATTGTCTGTGCTTTTACCTTCCTTATTTGACTTCACCATCTGTTGTAGTTATCTATTATTATTGGTTAGTAATTTCCCTTCAATTTCCCTTTATCATTATAAAACTTTAACTCTGAGGGAGATAGAAGGCATATACAACATTTGTCTGGAATATTCAATTTAACAGCCTTAAATAGTTATTGAATCAATAATACATTTGTTGTTATAATCTATCATTTATTTGTTAAGCCCCAAAATTATGGCTGGCACATAACAATTACTGTTTTACAATTTTATAATTATTTCAACTATAATATAGAATCCTGCCAGATTAAATTTGGAACAGTCGTATACTGTATCACAAAAACCCACATATACTGAAGGCTCCCCTGCTAAGTTTACCAGAAAGAAACAAACCAACAGAAGTGATGTGTAAATTGATCCCCATGAAATTTCTTTCAGTCATACATTTCTACTGCAGTACATCTCTTAACATGCCTAAAGCTTTCCTAGCCTTTGCGTGGCTAGTGGCTTTTATGATTTCAGTGGAATTCCATCCCTGAAGATGTCCACTGGATGTCCTTCGGTTAGCTGTACTCAAGATCTATTCAAGCACTCAGGTGTCTTCATTAACTCTTCCTAAGAGGTTATTTTTCTTTGTAACCATTTGTTCTTGGTGGCAAGCAGGGCTGCTATCTCTGAGTTACTCAGATGGGATTATTTTAATTATTGCTTTATTCTGTACTGTGGCCTAAATGGTTTTGCAATGGGCATTCAATGAAATATGGAAATCAAATTAACAGTGTCATAGGGTGAAATCCTGGTCCCATGGAAGTCAATAGGAGTTTTACTACTAAATTCAATGGGGCCAAGATTTCCCCCATAGCTCTTAGTGATGGAAAGGAACCATTTGATTAGTAAATCTATGCCCTCTGCAAGGCAGGATACAGTACCTTAATGGGGAAAAAATCATTAGGGGCTATTTCAAAACCCTTTTATTTTTCAACAATTAGAATACATTGAAATGTAAGAAGCTATAAATATTTTTGGACAAATTATGACATGGATAAAAGGGTTTCAGTTCAATTTAAAAAACCAGGACAATAGTCAGTAGAAATGTACATTAGCATCACTTACTAAGAACCAATATTGTGTATTGCTTACTACATATTTTTTTGCAAACTAGAAACTTAGATTATTTATTCATTTATATTATCAAAACACCTAGGAATCCAATCAAAGAGCAGGGCCCTTCTGTGCTAGCCGCTGAACAGACAAGTAACAAACAAGTAACTTAAAAAGTTTCAGGTCTGACCCAGTAATTTCTACGCATGTGAGTAAACTCGGTGGTTGCATCAACGGGACTATTCAAGTGAAGGCCAAAAGTATAGAATCAGATAAGTTCAATGACTATTAGCCAAGATGGTCAGAGCCTCAGTCCCATGCTCCAGGTGTCTATAAACCTCCAACTGCTAGATGTTCGGACGACAATGGGATGGATTACTCAAAATTGCCCCATTCTGTTCATTCCCTCTGAAGTATTTCGCATTGACCAGTGTCAGAAGACAGGCTACTGAGGAAGATGGACCATTAGTTTGACCCAGTATGGCCATTTTTATGTTTGTGTAAATAAGATTTATTCAGATGAATGGGGGTAGCAGGTTTTGTAAGTTAGAGAACTAAAATATCTTTGATTATCTCATACAAATATTTAAGGTAACTTATATTCCACTGATTATATTTAGGCTTGGAAGTATTTGCTTTTTATCAGTAAATGTTCGTAAACGTCAATTGCACTGTACACACACAAAATGATGAAAAAATATTTCCATTGGTTGAAATTTACACATAGGCACTATAAGAAAAATGCTCCTCTTGAGAACTTATTAGCATTTGATTTAAGGATATTTACTTTGAATATTTTGACATGTGATGCTGACAAATTCTGTTTTAACAGTTACAAAGCTTTAACTTTTGGAATTTCAACATCTACTGTTTTAAAATAATTGTTTGTTCGCCCATTGTCTGACCATCCCCAATTTCCCACAATTGTGAAAATTTAAACTAATTAAAAATGCTTAAAACTCATAATTTTGTGCAACTGTGAAACTTAAATAGATAAAAATAAAAAAGCTTAAAAATAAACATTAATTAAAAAAAATTGAATTCTACCAAGCCAAATTATATTTGCAAGATTATTCAAAAAAAGAAACAGGCCGATTATGATAACTCTAACATTGGTGTGTATCAGCAATAGCTCTATTGAAATCAATGGACCTTGGCAAATGTAAAACCAGTGTAAGTACAGAATCAGAGCCAGATTTTATAATTTCCTACATCAGAAAGAAAATTCCTGTGCTTATTAACTTTAACTATGAGCCAATGCAGATTTAATACTAATGCTTTTTTGATTAATTGTTTTGTATTCTGTTGAAAATACTTTCTGCATGACTACGTAACGTAATAAAATAAATTCTGTGTCATTAAATTCTGCAGAGATGAACAAAGCACAGAACTGTGTTTTCTAGTCATAAGTATTTAATATTTTATCTTGTAACATTCGCAAGGCCAGGATGGTGCTTGCTAGCACAGAACCATTTAACTCTGATGCAGTGTAGTGTGTATATTATAAAAACGCTCCCCAAGGTGTACTTACGGAGTCATGTTTAGGTCTGTTGGGGAGTGGTCTCATGCAGGACTCCTTACTTAGGCAAAATTCCAACTAAAGTCTTCATATGTCTCCAATATGGCAGGATAGCATGGGTTATAAGATAGGTACTCTGCTGGTGAGAGAGTAGTTGAGAATCATTTGGGTATTGACCCTGTTTAGCTGTGACATCAGAGCTTTCATTAGATAAAACCAGAGGGATGAGACAAACACTTAGCAGTCAATATTTACAATATACCTTTTAGTTATTCTAGTTACAGCTACAGAATTAGTTACAATAGTATATGGTAAAGTGTGGGGGTGAATGGGAGAAGCGGCATTGTAGCCATGTTGATTCAAGTGCAGTGGCTGGAAATTCGAACATAAATGTGCAGAGACCCATTAGCTCCTGCTGTAGCCCATTCACTAGTGAAATTGCCTGAAAGGCTGTATTTTAGGCCTCCACCCCTAATTACTTCCCCAGAAAACAAGATGTTTACGTAGGCTTTCAGCTTGTGACTTGCACACATCATGAATTAAAGCCATTAAATATCAAAACTATGTAGAGGAATATAACATGTTAAGTGTTAAAACTCAGAAAGAGTTGGTTTGTGGCTAAGATTCATTTTGCAGTCCAAAATCTGTTTAGTGAACTAACTTAGTTTTTCATTTAGATTCCCCTTAGATATTCAAAATATTTTTATGCACATGACACTAAGGGTCAAAGAGGAATTTCATGTACAGAAAAAGAGGAGGATATGCAAGATGGATCTGCAGTGTGGATCAAAGAGAAGAATTTTTCCCGAAAGGATGATTTCTTAAGTTACAACAGAAAGTTTAGAAAACAAAATCCTTATTTTTAGGAAATGAATAATGAGCTTCAAAGAAAATAATTTCAGCAGTTGTTAGATCATATGGCCACAAATTGGAATTCCCATTCTGCAGAAAATTCCAAAACTACCCCTTCCGCGCCCTGAAATTTCTAAATTTCTGGCAGAATGGAAATTCTTCAAGTTAGTTTAGAAAAAGTCAAAACATCATTTTGTTATGATCTTTTCTAAATGATGCTGAGGCTCCTTGAGCTGCCCAAAGTCCCAGCAGCCAAACAGGAAAGGAGCTGGGCTGCTCAGGGAGATTAGGAGACAGTGTTCCTGTGCTGCAGAGAAGCCCTAGGAGACCCAGCTTTGGGGCAGTGGATGAGCTTTCAGCCTGGAAACCTTGTGAGCCTTCCAGGGCCGTCCTTAGGATTTATGGTGCCCTAGGCGGAATTATTAAACTGGTGCCCTGTCCCTGACTTGCTCTGAGCAACACAAACATAAGCTTACGGTATTGGAAAACTTGCCACATGCATGTTATTAAAACCAGTTTAGTTAAGCACACTGTAATGCTGATGAACTAGCACGAAAGGAGAAGCACTATAGAAAAAATTCTGATTTGACAGAATGATGCAAAAAATATAATTTTTTAAATTTGTCACCATTTTATTGGAAATTTATATGAAGAGGTATTGAAACAAGGATTTGTTTTTAATTAAAAGCAATCTTTCTGGCTTTTTTGGCTGCAAAATCAGTAATAATGTCATCGTATGACAAAGACAAAGTGATGTCTTGTTTGATTACAAGAATAGCAAGACCACTCAAGCGTTCCTGACTCATTGTAGAGCGGAGATAGTTTTTAATGAGCTTTAGTTTTGAGAAACTCTTTTCTCCTGATGCTACTGTTACAGAAATCGTCAGTAGAATATGAGTGGTAATGTACACATTAGGATATATATATATATCAACAAGTTTGCTGGTATGAATAAACTGTACAATGTCCATCATCGATTTTGCATGTGGCAACACTGATGACAGTGTACTCAATTCTTCGTACAGTTCAAGCCCATTTAAATCAGAACTATCACTGTGCTTCAGGAGGATCTCTAGGTTCTTGCACTTTGCCATTAGTTGCTCTTGTTTTCCTATTTCGTTGAATTTAGTCCCGCTCAGCCTGCTGCCAGCTGAGTGAATGGAACCCCAGGCCGACAGTGGGTTGAGTGGCTCAGCCGGGGTCTCAGCCACCGGCCTGCTTAGACTGCTGCCAGCCTGGGGTTCCTTGAGGGTCCCCAGACCAGCAGCGAGTGCTGAGTGGGGCTGGCGGCTGGGACCTCAGCTGGCAATGGGGCAGCAGCTAGAACCCCAGAACATCAAAAATCAGCTGGCATGCCACCTTTGGCATGTGTGCCGTAGGTTGCTGATCCCTGCTCTGTACCAGTGGTTCCCAAACTGAGGTTCGCGAACCTCTGGGGGTTTGCAGAATGTTGCAGGGGGTTCGCAAGAAAAATTTCATTAATGGCAGCCAGAGGACCCTGGGCATTGGAGACAGCAGGTGGGACCCGGTTGCAAGGTAGACACCCCGAGCCCCAGGGAGGGCGGGACTGGACAGTTTGGGCTGGCAGCCTGAGTTCTGGCGGTCAGCGCGGGAGCTGACAGCCCAAACCCCAGCGCTCCACGCGGGCCTGGTAGCCCAAGCTCCAGGGAGACTGGGGCCAGGCAGTTGGGGCTGG
The DNA here is from genome assembly GCF_025201925.1 of Gopherus flavomarginatus. Lineage (NCBI taxonomy): Eukaryota > Metazoa > Chordata > Testudines > Testudinidae > Gopherus > Gopherus flavomarginatus. The sequence continues at coordinate 55,993,884 of NC_066626.1, read as the reverse complement.
CAGCCCAAGTCCTGGTGGTCAGCAAGGGAGCCGGCAGCCTGAACCCCAGTGCTCTGTGCGGGTCTGGCAGCCTGAGTAACAGGAAGAGTGAGGCTGGCAGCTTGAGCCCTACCCTCATCAGCAGGGGAGCCGGCAGCCCGAACCCCAGCCTGAACCCCAGGAAGAGCGGGGCGTGCAGTTGGGGCATCCATCACACGGAGGAAATTTAAACTTAAATCCCTGAAAATATTCATTTTTAGGAGGAGGTTCATGACATTTCACAATTTAGTGAAAGGGGTTCGTGGGCTTTTAAAGTTTGGGAACTACTGCTCTATACACTAGTAAGGAGATGAGCATATTACAGTTGTTGGAGGGCTCTATTTAGCAGTAACGGGGCTATAGGAAAGTCAGTCAACATTTTTTGTTTCTCTGATGAAAACTGGCCCACTCCCTTCCCCATACCAAACTTGTCAAAAATAATTGTCAACAACTTAATTTTCTGTTTTTGGCTAAGATATTGATTTAAAAAAAAATTGAAATTGAATTCAGGATTGTTAGCAAGCATTTTTGGCAAACAAATTTGTTAAATGACAATCTAAATGGCAACACAGCACTGCTTTCATGCTTGGCTCACCCCCCAGCCTGCTGGTCCAACAGCTGCAGTAGAGGAGGAGATAGGTGGAAAACTGCAGGACCACAAAATCCACCTCTTGGGGTGCAGAGTGGCAACAGCAGCAGCAAACCCTCAGGTCCGATCACACGCCAATGGGCACCACCGCCAGCCCAACAGACCATGGTGAAGTTAGCACAGCATCTGATCTCAGGGATGGGGCACCCATGGAGCCACAGCAGCTCATCCTGCCCTGTGCAGCTCCGCCTGAGGGAGAGATGCGCTCCCCAGCTAGGGTGACCAGATCCAGATATCCTGATTTTATAGGGCTAGTCCCGATATTTGGGGCTTTGTCTTATATAGGCACCAGGAGCCTATATAAGAAAAAGACCCCAAAACTGGGACTGTCCCTATAAAAGTGAGACATCTGCTCACCCTACCACAATCCACTGTCCTGATTTTTTGCACATGCTATCTGGCTATCCCCAGCCCAGTCCTGTGCGACCATTCCAATCCTGGCTGCCTGCCAAGGAAGTGAGTTACCTTCACTTTCATTCCTCAGTAGGCAGCCAGGGAGGGGAGTGGGGAGAGAGGGGTGCTCCGTGAGGGGAAGGAGAAAGATGGGGTGCTCCATGGGGCAAGGGGGAGAAGAACGGATGTTATGTAGGACAACAAAGGATACTGCCAGAGCCGCGGAGCCTGCCTCACCTCATGCCGGGGGAAGGAGTCACACTCGCAGGTGAGTTCCTTCCCCCACCCCTTCCCAGAGACCCCAGTAGCCAATCCCCTCCCTCAGACTGTGCTGCATTCATCTCTCTAGGACCCAACAGCCCTGCTCTTACATGCTCCACTGCTTCCCGTATGTCCGGGCTCCCAGCAGAGCAGTGCCCTCAGACCTAGTGGTGCCCTAGGCGGCTGCCTATTCTGCCTACGGCTAAGGACGGCCCTGGAGCCTTCTCCCTGGTGCAATCTGCCAGAGCTGGGGACCATGAGAGGAAGGGGCATGAGAGGAAGAATGTGGTAGCACCTCAAATTTGGCAGCACTCTATTTATAGCCCTGATTTCCCCAAGATCCCTCTAGGAATATTTATTAAGGCCATTCCCTCACCTCTTCTAGTTCAGCCAATAATCTCTGCCTCTGAGATATGATAAAAGCAGCAAAGAGTCCTGTGGCACCTTATAGACTAACAGACGTTTTGGAGCATGAGCTTTCGTGGGTGAATACCCACTTTGTCAGATGCATGTAGTGGAAATTTCCAGGGGCTGGTCCTGCCCCTGGAAATTTCCACTACATGCATCTGACGAAGTGGGTATTCACCCACGAAAGCTCATGCTCCAAAACATCTGTTAATCTATAAGGTGCCACAGGACTCTCTGCTGCTTTTACAGATCCAGATTAATACGGCTACCCCTCTGATACTTGAGATATGATAATGAGCTGAGTTCACAGGGATGGGCAAATTACGACCCACAGGCTGGATCAGGCCCCTCAGGGCTTTGGATCCGACCCACAGGATTGCCACCCGTGGTGCTGTGGGCCCTGTGCCGCTCTCTGAAGTGGCTGGCACCACGTCTCTGCGGCCCCCAGGTGAGGTGGGCTGTGGGATCCGCATGCATTGACCTTGCCTCCAGGCACTGCCCCACACAGCTTGCATTGGCTGGGAATGGGGAACTGTGGCCAATGGGAGCTTCGGGGGAGGTATCTGGAGGCGTGGCAAGGACAGTACACGCAGAGCCCTCCGCCCCCCTCCCCCAGGGGCTGCAGCGCTTCCTGGAGCAGTGTGGGGACAGGGACAGGGCGGGCAGGCATGCAGGGATCCTGCCCTGGCCCCGGTGTGTGCCGCTGCCACCCCGAAGCCACTTTAGGTAAGCGGCGCTGAGCCAGAGCTCAAACCCCTCCTGCACCCCGATCCCTAACTCCCTGCCCTAAGCCCCCTGCCTGCACCTTGCACCCCTCCTGCAACACCCTGCCCTGAGCCCCCTCCTGCACCCCAACTGCCTGCACCTTGCACCCCTCCTGCAACACCCTGCCCTGAGCCCCCTCTTGCACCCCAACTGCCTGCACCTTGCACCCCTCCTGCATCCCAACTCCCTGCCTGAGCCCCCTCGTACACCTCATACCCCAACCCCCTGCCCTGAGCCCCCTGCCACACCCACACCCTTCCACCCCACATATATCACATTGGTAGATGTGCAGGTGAACGAACCCCTGATGGTGTGGCTGATGTGGTTAGCTCCTATGATGGTGTCCCTTGAATAGATATATGAACAGAGTTGGCACCTGGGTTTGTTGCAGGGTTTGGTTCCTGGGTTGGTGTGATTGTTGTGTGATGTGTAGTTGCTGGCGAATATTTGCTTCAGGTTTGGGGGCTCTCTCTAAGCGAGGACTGGCCTGTCCCCCCATGTCTGAAAGTGAGGGATCATGCTTCAGGATAGGTTGTGGATCCTTGATCATGTGCTGGAGAGGTTTTAGTTGGGGGCTATAGTTGACGGCTAGTGGCATTCTGTTACTTTCTTTGTTGGGCCTGTCTTGTAGTAGGTGACTTCTGAGTACTCTTCTGGCTCTGTCAATCTATTTCTTCACCTCACCAGGTGGGTATTGTAGTTTTAAGAACGTTTGATGGAGATCCTGTAGGTGTTTGTCTTTGAGGGATTGGAGCAAATGCGATTGTATCTTAGAGCTTGGCTGTAGACAATGGATCATAGGAGCTAACCACATCAGCCACCATCAGGGGTTCGTTCACTTGCACATATACCAATGTGATATATGCCATCATGTGCCAGCAATGCCCCTCTGCCATGTACATTGACCAAACCAGACAGTCTCTACACAAAAGAATAAATGGACACAAATCTGACATCAGGAATCACAACATTAAAAAACCAATAGGAGAACACTTCAATCTCCCTGGTCACTCAATAACAGACCGAAAAGTGGCAATTCTTCAACAAAAAACTTCAAAAACAGACTCCAACATGAAGCTGCAGAACTGGAATTAATTTGCAAACGGGACACCATCAGATTAGGCCTGAATAAAGACTGGGAGTGTTTGGGTCATTAGAAAACCTAAACCTAATTTCCCAATACTAATTTCTCCCTACTGTTACTCACACCTTCTTGTCAACTGTCTGAAATGGGCCAATCTCATTACCACTTCAAAAGTGATCTTTCCTCCCATGGTATTCTGCTGTCAATTGAATTGTCTTGTTAGACTAACCTTACAGTTGGTAAGGCAATTCACATCTTTTCATATATTTATACCTGCTCCTGTATTTTCCACTCCATGCATCTGATGAAGTGGGTTCTAGCCCACGAAAGCTTATGCCCAAATATATTTGTTAGTCTCTAAGGTGCCACAAGGACTCCTCATTGCTTTTACAAAATAAATGCATTTAGATAAAATTATATGCTCAGTTAAGAAAGAGTCTAATCCCTGTGTTGATTTACAAAGAACACACAGTATAAAAGCCTTCAGTAGATGTTTGTTACTGGAAAGAAAACAAAACATACTTTTGTGAAAGCACTCCCTGCTGGATTGGAGAAATGAATTTACTCTGTTCTAACCCTGAGCTTCTCCATGCTAAAATTGACAAATTAGAGCCCAAAGAGCACAGAGTTAGGAGAGAGACCCTTATAAATGAGGAACTGGATGAACTCAGGGGCCATAATATTCCATGAGATGTATTAATCTGTCAGCTCTCCTAAATTTGAAGGCCATGCTTCATAAATAACACATTGTGCACAGTAAAGCAGAAAATATGGAGTGCATATAAAATAATTATTTTGTATATTATAGTAAAATGGTCAGAGCAGCTTATCTTTCAAAGACTTGTTTTCAAGGGCAAGGGTCAGTTAAAATGAAGCAACTTTAGAGAAGAAAAACACTTTGTTTATATTTTTCAAAATTTACACAGTAATATTTTGAGGAACAAATATATATATGAAAACAAAACCCTATCCACTCTTAGGTATGAATACAAAGCTGCATCCTAGAATTGACTGTGCCTTGTATTTTGTCAGCAAAAGAGCACAGAGTAATTTTTATCTCAGCTAAAATATTTCACATATATAAAAAGGCAAATTATATAACAAACATAGGATGTGAAGTCTCTTTCAACTGCTTTGTTAAAAGTAAAAGCAGCAAAGAATCCCATGGCACCTTATAGACTAACAGACGTTTTGGAGCATGAGCTTTCCTGGGTGAATACCCACTTCGTCAGATGCATGCTCCAAAACGTCTGTTAGTCTATAAGGTACCACAGGATTCTTTGCTGCTTTTACAGATCCAGACTAACAGGGCTACCGGTCTGATACTTTGTTAAAAGTGTTAGCGAAACACTGGAGTAAGAAGGAATTAGGATTAATTTTGGTACAAACCCAGATAAGGGACCTCTAAATGTGAGGACTCTGGAGAAGGTTAGTCTTAATTATCTTCTTTAACTCAGTCATTAAAAAGCTGGCATAGTTATCCCTTCTTTATATGGCTCAACTGTTTTTCTTTTCTCTAATTTACCTTGGTACACGTGATTTTTTTTTTTTGATCTGGTATAATTTCCCTTTTGTTTTTTTGCTGTTAGAATAGTGGTAAAAGATAATTGAGAATAACATTGATGGGTGGTGGTGGTGAGAAATAATTATTTTAATAGAGGTACCACCCCAACACGATTTAAATCACAATATTTCTGAAACACTCTCAGACTCTAGCCACCAGACTGCAGCGTATTTGATTAGCACCGTGAGGATTGAAATGGGTCCCAGAAGACTTCCATTATTATAAATGTTTCCTGGAAGGGCTATAAAGTTAACGGGAAAATATGGGTCCTTTAGTTCATACCAAGATCACAGGAAAACCAGCTTTAACTGAGAGGGGGAAGTGAGAAGAAAAGGGAAACGGGGAACAAGATTCTCTCTTTCCCCCCACCTCTCCCCAATTTTGGCTCCATGATTCTGCAAACGTTCTCGGTATCGGTGGTTTCGTTTCAGAGAAATCCCCGGTCAGTCTTTCCCCGGCTTGCAATCTTCAGTAGCTTCCCTTGGCAAGGAAAACCCTTCCCCTCTCTACTGCTGCGGCATGCACTGTACTCCGCATATGACCGCTTCTCCAGGTCCGCAGCCGGGAGACCTTTGTGTGGGTCACTGTGGTTCAGTTGTCAGAGCAGTAGCCCAGGCTCCCCCTCCCCGGAGGTGCCGGCCGCGCTCTCTGCTCATTGCGGTAGGGGGCAGACCGTGCGGAGCGTGTGCACACGGCGCTGCTGGTTCCCTCTGAATGTAGCCCGGGTCCTGGCTCCAAGGCTCCGGCTGCGAACACCGCAGTGCTCTGGGAGCGATCTGGGCTCTGTCCAGCTACCGCTGCCCTGGGCTCGCCTCATTTCTCTCCGGTAAGGGCGAAGCGGGGGTGAAGACACCGGGGGGAGCGGGGTGAAGGTGGCAGGGGGAATGGAGCGGGCGGGAGAGGATAGCGCAGAAGCTGATGAAACTGGAGGTGTGAGAGGAGACAATGGGTGAAAAGACTCGGGTGCAGCAGGCACGGTGGGGCAGCGGGTGGAAAGGCGCACAGCTGGGCTGGCTGGGCGTGGGGGGCAGGTGGGGACTGGGACACTGGTCCCAGGGGATCAGAGAGGACTGTGGTTCCTGGGGGCATCGGGGCACAGCGGGGGACGGGGGAGTCTGCCAACCTGTCACGGTGGGTTTGCTTGGCAGGAGCAGGCTGAGGGTTCCGGACACTTGTTCCAGGCTGGGGTGGGAAGGATCTGGTTCAGGGCACTTGACAGGTTTTTGGCAGTGAGGGGCTTGATGGCACTTTTTGTTGCCCTGGTAGGCGTGGGAGGATTTTTGGCAGCTTGAGGGGAAAGTTCAGAGCTTCTCTCTCTTGGGATGTGAGAGCGCTTGGGCAGCTGGGGTCGTTTGTCACTGGGATAAGGAGGTTCTGGAAAGGTATTTTCAGCTGCGAATTAGGGTTGCCTCCTATGGCGGTGGCTGCCTGGGAGGGTTTTGGTACTCGGTGTTCAGGGATGATTGTCAGAGAGGCGGGAGGACAGAGTGTTGCTGGTTGGATTTTCCTTGTCTGTGTGAGAAGGGAAAACTCAGGACCCACCAGAGTCGCGGAAAGTAGGTTCCCCAAACCAGGAACACAGCCAGCTCCTGGAGCTGAGCCGGATAGCTCTGGCAACAGGTAAGTCCCTCCAAAACGACTGATTCCCAGCAGGACTGTCTCTCCAAGCCCCTCCTGCCCGCATAGGCAAATGACAAGCTGCTAAGCTGGCCGAGCGACTATATTTCACAGCTGATCGGGCAGCCACGCTAATTGACTAGCCAATTAAAAAGCACACTTGCAACCTAGCTTGGTCCCCGGCCTTCTGATTGGCTGAAGGTGCTGAGAGGCTGGGGCCCTGGCAGGCCGAGCGTTCCATAGCAGGACTGTTGCATTGCGCAGTCTGTGTGGCTGCGTTGTGCATTCGTGGGATGGGGCGGCTGGCTGGAGGGTGGACTTGGTGCATTGCTCTGGTGAGTAAATCTTCCCAGTATTTACCCGAGCACAAAGGAAAGGAAGTTCAACTGGAGAGAATGGTGCACATGCAGTCTGAGAGGGCCCTGGAGGCATGCTGCGTCCCAGATAGTTTCCAAAGCAGCAACAAATAAAATGCTTGGGTAATTTTTTATCACTTTCAAGTTCATCTCAGGAGCTGTATTTTCCCTCTTGTCTGCTTTTCACACCACACATCAGTAGTTCATTGTCGTTTAATAGTCCAAGGGGTTGGGAAGCTTAACGGGTTGGAAATACACAATTTTTCTCCTCTTGGGACCTTCAGTGGCTCTTATAATTGGGAAAATACAAATTAGTTTGGTTTATGAACTTCAGAGCCAAAAAAATAAGTTAATTCCTGCCGACTAGGGATTTCGCTGCAACGATGTCAGTTTTTTTTTAAGGGGGTGTGTGTGAGGGAGTCGGTATTTTTGCTTCTAACAGAAAACATAGTGCAGCCAAATGTGTTGTTACTGGTCAACTGCGGAAACTATGCTTCAATGTGAATTTACAAATATCAGAGTAAGAATCCTTCCTAGCTTTAATTCATATTGCTGTGCGAATTGAACAAAACCCAGTGAAACCATCTGAATTGATTATCACTTTGTGCTTTGTAAATAGATATTATAGTGAGCATTTGGTAGAGAAAGCTATAATGATGGAAAAATAGTTTCAATTGTAACCTGTTTTCATATATTCAACTCTCTGGAAAGCTTATCCTTTGGACTCAAATTGTTCATATTAGTCTCTAGTCAAAGATGTTTTTTTTTGTTTGTTAGTTTATATCTGAATAAAGCTTTTCAGCCCTTGAATTCCCTCCCGGAAATGAAAACATACACATAGATATGAAATAACTGACAAAAAGTTTAGGTTATATAAAATCCACACATTTCTCCACCTTCTTAAAAAAATAACCATCACCTTTTTTTCCATACAGCCAACTCAAAAATACCCAAACTTTGAAATTTTGAACATAATTGTTCCTCAGTGAAGAGTATTGCCACAACATATTTGAAAAAAATGGGTTGGCTATTCATAAAGTCTGAATGATTGAAAACTAATTATTGTACATATGGAATATAACATTTCACTTAGTCTGAAGGTGAAATCCTGGCTCTGTTGATGTCTCTAGAAGTTTTACCATTGGCTTCAGTAGATTCAGGATTTCTCCCTCATGAGTGTTTACACTTCAGAAGAGAGGCAGTGTGTGTGTGTTCTTTCAGAAATCTGCATTTGTCAATGTATGTCATAGAGATATAAACTTATACTCCTTTAAAGGCTTGAGAATTAGGTGCCTAGGTGCTTTTGAAAATCCTCTACGTGCCTAGTCTCATCTTTAGGTTCCCCAAAGTCTTTACATATCTGTCCCTTTGAGGACCTATGTTACCTTAAGGTAGCAAAGAGGCATCTTTTCTTCTTTCTAAAAAATAAACACATGGAAATTAAATGCAGAAAACATCATTAATCCAATGTTATGATTGCACAGTTAAAAAAATTGGAAATGACTACACTCAAGGAACCTTAATTGTTTGTTTCCTGACTTTCCCAGATATATTAATTGTACATTGCACTAATTAGAGAAGTTATTTATATTTAATATATTCCAGGTATGCTTTCTAAGGAATGTTTATGTAAATACAATTTTTAAAAATCTCCATTATATTTATTTAGTACTATATAATTAAACAGTTTTCTCATTGAAATAATAATTTACTCCATATCCCTTTTACACTAGAAATATGTAATTACATATCTTTTAAAATACATTTAAATTACTATATAGTACTAATGAATTCTTGTAGAATTTGTGTCAAGACCTATTTAGAAATGTCTAAGAAGGTAATTAGACTAATGGGGCCCTATTCAATAAAGAATACTATGATTTCGGAAACTTGTATTAGGTTATGGAATCCCTTCAGAGTATGGTAATGTGGGTGAATTCTTGCAGCCTTGTTGGTAGTGTTTACTTTATTGAACATGTGAGCTTCAGCCCATAATGGTCTCTCTGCTCTATTATGATCTGTACAGTCATTGTGGATACAGTTTAGTGAATGTATTACAGTGATTTTTTTTGGTTTTAATGGTGTGTTGTGCCAAGACTTCTTTAGAAACTCATTCATCCAATACATTAGATAGACTATGAATCAGATTCTTGCAGGTGCATACTTGTGAAGCAGTGAAAGATCTCTAAAAATATTGACAATGCTTTCCCTTTAATTTAATGAACATTAACTTGTTTATAAAATAAGACATCTTAACACCTGATTTTGCTTCCATTTAAATCAATGGCAGTTTTGCCACTGCCTTTAAAGAGAGCAAGAATTAGCTCTTAGTGATTTGGGACCTGATGTACAAAATTAAACATACGCAATTATGCTGAAAAAATGCGTGACTAATTTGTCTATGCATTTACTGCAATTGAGTGTGCAGATTCAACTGACCATTTATTATTGAATTCATATACACAATTATATTGTGCATGTGTATTAGGCAGGTAACTGCATATGTAATTGTGTGTCTAATTATGAAAATCAAGTCCTTTACATTTTATTTTCAAAAATAGCAAAAGGAATTAGTCTGCTATATGGATTTATGGCCTTCAAACTCTCATATTGAAATGGAGACCTTTCTGCAATTACAGCACTGCTGAAAAAATATTCTGAACCTATATTTTTGATTGATGGCTTTTTTTACTTAAAAATATCCAAATGATGTTTAGTGCTTGAATATATATAAATTTAAATTCCTTTCTGAGATGAGATTTTGTATTCTAAACTGCATACAGTTCAAATTTTATATTTTGACTGGTAAATTATACTTTCTCTGAAGCAAAAATAGTTTAGAACAGAAAATTGACAGTCTCAATTATAATAATGTAAATATTGCTATTGTAATGAATGACCTATAGAACAAAATAAATTAAACAGCTTGCCTTTATAATTAATTAACAAAATATTCTAATGCATTAATTTTACTTCTTTTCATGTTTTTCCTAGATAGCAAATTCTTAATAAAGTATATTGACAATTCTGCACGCCTTACACATGCAAGTAGTCTGTCAGTGGGACTACTTGTAAGAATATCAGTTTTCAGGAATAGGACCTATATGCCAACATCACTACATATATGTTTGTCAACGTCACAATATCTTAGGCCCCAATCTTGCAAAGAGATTATGTGAGCAAATTTTTATGCACACATGGATCTCTTTGCATGATCAAGGTCTTAATTTTTATTTTTATTCTCTATAGAGCAAACCCCAGTGGGCAGGGTTGGTTCCAATATATACACACATACTTACAAAATCATGATCATACAACTCCGTATCACATTCTTCTGTTGAAATTATTGGCAAATTTTAATATGTACATCATGAGGGTCTCATCAGTTATTACTGCAGTTTCTTCACAACTGTATTTCATTCTTAAAATTTTATTGCTATAGAAATTACATTTGGCACCTAGATTCTACTGGTTGGATTCCATTAGAAATAAATATGGATGGGCACATATATATAATAAGGCCTGCTTCACCACTATGTTACACGGATGTAAAACTGGAGTAACTCCACTGATTTTAGGCCTCTAAAATTCATTGATTTTTCATCATTTCTAGTATAGAAATTTAATGTTATTTATCCTTGTCCAAGACCTAAAAAGCAGGTTTAAAACAGAACAACTGAAATATACATGCAGGTATTCCTGCCCATCAATCAGTACACAGCACTCATTAGCATTTTAAAAAACACAGGGGAGTGAGCTGATTAGAAATCACTTATCCGTGTAATATTTCTTGTCAGTAGTGTTTGTAAGTTATGTGTAAGTCCGTGAAATATCTTGTTAATAAGTACCTAATAATCTGACTCTGCTACTGTGGATTGAAAGAAGTATTGCTCAAGTGTGTTTCTTATGTCTGTGGGTTAATATTTATTTATTAATAAATAGAGGAGCAGCATATCTTATTTTGTCTTAGATAAAATTGAGTATTCAAACATCCTGAAACAGTTTCTACACAGACTTGTCATTCAGTCAAACCCTATGTGGGGTTTTTTGAGGCAGAAATCAGGGCAGAATTTGGCCCCTTTATTTCTGATGGTTTTTTTTAACCTATATTTACACAGACTGCATGAGGGGAGCTCTTCCCTTTTGCTCTGTTAAAGTAGAGGACATGTTCTTATGTGAAATGTGTGAAACTTTGGTTATCAATTAAGCTGATCAGTCAGTATTATTAACTAATGTTCACATGATGGCTCTTGACTCTGATATTCTGCTCCTTCTATGTGTTCATTATTCTACATTGATGTCAAAGAACATTCCATGCAGTCAGGGAGAGTAGAAAGTTGGAGCCCTCAATCTGAGAGCAGAATTTTGCCATAAAAATAGATATCTTTCCATTTTATTTTCAGGCAATAGTACAAGTGAGTTGGAATGGGCAAGAACATCAACAACAAAATGAAAATTGGTTTGATCAAACGGTGAATTAAGAATAAGTTTAATGCACGAAAAATAATCACCACACTTTGTAAATTATAATCCCATTCTATTACTGTGAAAGGCTGTACAAGGGCAGAACCACCAGTGAGCTGACCCCTGGCTCTTGTTCGTCAGCTTTAAATCATAATTACCACTAACACATTGTATTTGGTTAGTGCAATGCACCATATATAAGTAACAAAAATTCCTTAAACATGATCCTGTCAGGTTGTTTTGCTCATATGGATAGACAGTGGGATGATTTATGTGAGTAAAGTGATATGAGAGCAGGATCTGGCCCTCAGTGAACTGCTTCGAGAAGATCCAAAGAATGAATTACCATACCTTATATTTTGGTAAGATTTAATGCATTTTTAGGATTCTGTAAGATATATTTAATTAACATGAAATCCACCTCCTCATTGACCAACACTTTGGTGAATCTTAGGGGTGGTGGACATCAGTTAAGACTATTATTTTATACAATGGTCATCTGTAATAGTGACTTGTTTACAAAGTGGAAAGCCAAGAAGACAGTGCATAGGCTGTACGAGTACTTTATAAATCATTATATTGTGCATAGATTTCCATGTTAGACAATATTGTCCTATACTGTAATCAAAGTAGAGTAGCAGCACTATAGCATATTAACACAAAATATTTCTTACTTGTTTTGTTGGTGTTTTTGTCTCCATCGTTCATCGCTTTTCTTTTAGTTTGAATGACCTTTTCCTATATGACTTTTTGGAGAATTCATGTTTTCACATTAATACAACTTACTGGTTTTTCCTTTTAGAGTAGTAGTAGAGCTCATATGAACTCTTCCTTAGAATTTTCTCTATCTCATTTACTATGGTCTATGTAATGTTTGGTGTGCTTCTCAAATGGGTAGAAAGAATTTGATTCTTAAGATTAAATACACCCTATTTTCATCATAGGAGATGTTATTTTTAGATGTCCCAGGTAAGTAACCTTATTCATTTTATTTGTGTTTATTTTGTTGTATCTAATACATTTTTTCATATTATTAACATGGAAGTGCTGAGGTTTTCATTTGTATGCAGCAGATATACAAATCGGTAAATGGTGTTATTTCATTATGGACAACATAGCACCACGAGCCTTTTAAATACTTTGCCGTATCTACATGTTGGAGGAACATACAGTGAACTGTATTTTTGTTCAGTAGTTGTACAGTGCTTAGCACAATGACTAGGGCTCCTAGCTGCTACAGTTATACAGATAACTAATAATAACAATAGCCCTCTCTTGTACTGAAGTCACCATTTCCCTTGAAGAATTTTGCAGTAAGCACAGGTTCCTTATAATTGGTGTTGCAATTTCTGTTTTGAAACTATACAAGGTTAACATCCTGCTTCACTGTGAGTATCTGAATTCACTGAAATAGCATTTTTTGGTATTAATATTTATTTCTATTACAATACAGCTCACATGCCTCCGTCAGCTTCCTCACCTGAAGATTTTAAAATCTGCTGAATTGGAACACTTGGAATATTAAGCAGTAGCCTTGAATTGATCTAAGGTATGGATATAAACTTTCTAGCTTTCTGCTCCATCAGCAGCATTTCAAAATAAACAAAAGTCAATTCCCATTAAATTAAATGGGAGTTTGCACTGAAGAAATTGGGAGGGATATAGGTCAATTATAAATAAATGTCATATTTTCACTTTTTTCCTCTTTCATATGCATCCAAGCCTCACAGAAACCATTCTGCATTATATTTAAATTCCAGGGATCAAATTCTGCCCTTTGCTATACCCTTCTCAACCTGCTGTCTTGAATAGATTTAGATGAAGTGCAAGTCTTGTCAGAATTTGGTGACAGGCATTTAATTAGTCTGTCTACTGCTTCTCTTTTATTATTATTCGTATGCTAGCTAACAGTAGTACAAAGGAAAAATGTCATAAAGAACAGTTGTACTGCATGCATTTTACCGATTAGCTGCCATGAATGTTGAATGATGCCCTCCCATTCTGAACGTGTTAGATTGGGAAAATGCTGGCAGCATAAAGGGTAAGTATTTCCAAAGCAGACAATTTATAAAATGACATGGGTTTTGTTCTGACAATGGCATTTGTGAACTAAGATGTGTAATTAATCACTGTGCTGAAGAAGAGAACTGGTTAACAAACTGAAGGTTTCAAATCTGGAAACCTTCTCTACTGCACTGAAGTGAAAAATAAGATTCTTGAAATCTAAAGTTCATGAATTTTCCTGGCTTTTTGCATTCAAAGGAGAGCAAGGCTGGATTCCCGTGATCTTTATTTTTTACTAGGTTTGGTTATTGGTGCTTGCAGTACTGGAAGGACAGTTTAACATTTTTCCTTTTCTAGTTAAACTAAACTTGCACGCTCCAGTCTTCTTGTTTAGCCTGTGAATTGGAACTTGTAAAATAAGCCCCTTGATCATGTTAAAATATTTATGATTTTTTTTCTTGAATACTACCGTACTGATAACTTTTTAATGCTTGTTCTCTTCCAGCATTACATATTCCTCATTTACTGCTTTAAAGCGGTTCATTGGAAATTGTTGCACTAACATACCACAATTTGAGTGTCTTATTTTCCAATAATAAAGAGTTCATACTGTAATTTTGGGTCAAACTCTGTGTGGTTTGTGTCTTGTATAGGGGAGGCTAAATTGAAGTCCGTGAGGCTCAGTAAATACAGATCCAGTTACAACGTTAGGGCCTTTATTTGGAAAATAGTACATCTTTGCACTTGGTTTTTGGAACTTTGGATAATGGCATCCAGAAAGCTTTCAGTCACCTGAAAACGATCTTGTGTGGGGGAAAAAATGAAATACATTTTGTATAAATCCAAGTTTTGACACTTTGCACTGAAAATTTGTGAATACTGAGTAGTTCTAAGTCATCCAATTAAGTTTTTTTTCTTTAAAATATCGGTTTTACTGCCTGAATTAAAAGAATTAATTTCAATTTAAACTGAGTCATTGGAAGTATTACAAGTAGAATTGCACCCTTTGGCTATTTTATTTTAGATCAGATATTTGTGTTTTCTTTGTTCTGGCAAATTTTTAATATAAGAATGTGTACAATTTGCATCCTAAAATAGCACTCACATGAACAGAGGTGACCAGCTTGGGTCTTTAAAACTTTTGAAATCTTTGTACTTTTAATTTTACAATATGTCAGCACTTTTGGTAAACCTCCTGACTCCATTGAAGTTAATGCCAAAACTCCTATTGACTTCAGTGGATCTGGTATTTCACCCTATATTCCCAAACAATTTGGACCTGTACATGTGGTGTACTGCTTTGGAGTGTCTCTAAGTGTGGCAAACAGAAACAAATACACACTCTTGTGGCCAATTTGTGATACAACATAATTATATATTTTACATATGAGGCAATTATGAATGAAACAATGCAACTATTTGACACATGCTGATTTGAAAAGGATATCATTTGATAATATGTGGTGGGCTATCAGTTTGTTTGTTTTACTACATGAGAGTGGTTTATTTAGACTGGATTTGTTATCGTTAACTGTCTTGTATGAGATGGTATTTTAAAATTTGTTTAAATGCTTAGAGCTTCTGATAACTCTATAAATCTAAATAACAAGTAAAAATAAAATAATTGTATGTTTCTGTTTTTCTTAAACAGTACAAATGAGGAGGGGAAGGTGATTTTGACATAAGAATGAATGGAATTTCAGGTCTAGCTCTTATTAAAATCTACACATCTCTATACTGCTATGTTTGGTTATATATTCTAATTTAAAACTGATATGTGGTGAATGTTTAAATACATTTGCTGTCAAAAGAGATGTTTAACAGACTTCATGATCTGTGGAGGTTCCATAAGGTAGCAAAAATATGCTTTATATTGCCTGTTTTGATTCGTTTCTTAATTTTATGGTGAGTTATGAGGTAGTTATGATATGAGGGGAAAGTTTCAAAAGCATTAATAAATGTTTGTGGTCTTAAATATTTAGTAAAGAGAAGATATTTTCCTTTGATGTTTTTTGTTAACATAGCCTTCAAAATTAAACAGTGGCCAGTGAACCAAAGAATTAATGTAAAAAGTAGCTTGCCCATTTAAAGTCTTTATTTATTGTCAGCTTGTATAACTCATTTCATAGAAATATCGCTATTTGTTTTTATTATCTATTTAGCACAATAAGTGTTCTTAGTGCTTTCCAGACAACTAAAAGACTTGGGCCAAATTCAGTGCTGGAATAAGCTGGTGCCAGTCTATTGAATTTAGAGTGGCATGGTAAGCTTACACCACTGGTGAATTTGGCTATGCTCACCATCCCAAGGAGTTTACAGTTATCAGTAGGAATATTCATGGTTGTAAACAAGGTATTATGTGTTTGCAGGACTAGTGGTTTAAAAGTTAAATCAAGGGCACCACAGAATTGACATTGGACAATGTTGGGCGAGGAGAAGCAAAGCGGGACAGCAGCAGGCTATGGAGAGCTTAGTTTTCCAGTGCAGGCTAGGTTGTAAATGTTATTTAAATCCCATATTTCATGCTGGTTACTGTTGAATGGCTTTATATGTAAACTAAATAACATTATTTATTGGATAATCATTGCAGTGCTTCATAGGAAAAGTACACAAGGGATTTGAATGGGAAGAGGGTGGATGTTTTGAAAAAGAGAAAACTACAGTGTGTTTTTGAGGAAGGCTATGCTTTTGTGTCAGCTTCATTTTAATTATATTGGGCTCTGTTCAATGATAAGTAAGAATTTGTTTGTTTGTTTTTTCCATTCTTTTTTCAATTGACTGGCCTTTACAGCTTTTAAAAGACTTTAAAAGTAGCTTTGTTAATATTAGAAAAGTCGCAATGTAATTATGGCAGCTTACCTTGCCATTAAATTCTTTTTAATTACATGTTTAGCCTGCCTATGCCAAACTTCTTAATCCTTTCAAATATACTGTGGTGCATGTTTGTTTATACTGTTTTTAAGATGTAAACTTTAGATTTTCTTACTCCTGATTGGGTCTTTCCCTAAAAATAAGAAGTTTTGAAATGTAATCCTTAGCCAGCTAATGTCTATTGTAGAATGACCATCAGTAATTATAGATGTTGAACTTCTTCTCAGGGCTAGTCTACACTATGGTGCTACGTTGGCGCAGCTGCACCACTGTAGCACATCCAGTGAAGACACACTATGCTGATGGGAGAGTGACTCTCACCGACATAGCATGGTGTGGACACTGCTTTGAGTCGATGTAACTTCTGTCGCTCAGTGAGGTGGCGTTTTCACCCCTCTGAGTGATCTAAGTTACATTGACTTAAGCGGTAGTGCAGACGTGATTGTACAGGAATCTCAGTTTTTCTATACGATTGTTGTGAAGAAAAGTTGTGAAGAAAAGCTTGAAAATGTCCATCCCAAAGGACAACACCCTGAAGGAAAATGAAAAGAATGCAAAATTTTGTACTATTTAAAATCTCATGATTTTGTAGGGCCTGACTTATGGATTCTGAATGCATGTGGGTTGCAATACTGCTGGTCTTTTCAATGTTGATATTTTTGTATACTTGCTCTTTGTTGTGAGGTTTTATTTGGTGAAGTTTATTATTTATCACAGAGCCCTTTGTTAGCATGTACCTTATAGAAAAATACAGTGAAGCCTATTTCAAAGACCACCTGCCTTGAGACCGCCCCAAGTGTACTGCAGCATTTTACCAAGCTAATTTAACTATTAAGTGACCATATTTCTGATGTCACAAGAGACAACCCAGGATTGGTCATCCATATAGAAGTATCCTATTTAGTAGATGAGGGAAGTCAATTATTTTTTATCAAGGTCCAGACTCCAGAGGAACATTTTTCAAACCACAATAGCAATAATGATAATAATAAGTAAATAAAAAGATTTCATGGTCTGGAGTTGACCCGCTTGTCAACTACCCCTGTAGTAGACCATCTGAAACTCTTTGGACGTGGGTATCCATAAGACTCACGCTGTATTTGCATTCAATTTGTGCCCGGGGACTCTGCAGTTTGCATAGCATTGTGCATGGCTTTACAGCTTTTATGCTGAAAAACCAGGCAACAGTTAAACACAATGTGTCCATTTAGATAGTTTTTCATTAGTCTGAGACTGACTTAAGTCTAAATGTGACATTACAAATCTTGAACTTCCTGAGGAACAAGAAGAGACCTAATATATTTTCTATTCTTATCCCATATGGCTATATGTGATATGCCACAGTCTGTCCTTGTTCTAATGAGAATTTTATTCAATCATAGCATATCAAAGTTGAAAGGGACCTGAAGAGGTTATTTTGTCTAAACCCCTGCTCAGAGAGATTTTTGCCCCAGATATCTAAATAGCCCCCTCAAGAATTGAACTCACAACTGTGGGTTTAAGCAGGCCAATGCTCAAACCACTGAGCTATCCCTCCCCTCTCCTGTAAGAGACCAATATGGCTCAGTAATAACTTAGGTTCAGATTCTGATACTTTTACTTACTGTAAGTAACATCTTACTCCCATTTACTTCAGGGGAATTATTCATCACTATTTTTATTTTATTGAACTGGCTAGAAAATGCAAAATTTTGTGAGGGGATAAAGTCCCTTCAAAAATTTTTGACTGAAAACTTTGTTGTTGTTTTTTTCCACTGAAAAAAGGGGGAACAGGTTGGAAAATATATTTTTACTTTTCCTGGTTGTAAAACAGTAAGTGTTTTTCAGACACTTCTTTTCCACTGGGGGAAAAAAGGGGAGAAGGAAGGACAAAAGGGAAAGAATGGAAAATGATTTTTTAGGTCCAAAAACTGAAGAAAAAAAAAAGTTTAAGTTGAAATGAAACAAAAATGTCCATCTTATTTTGAAATGTCAGTTCAAAATGAAATCTTTATTTCAAATTTTCTGGAAAACAGAACATTTTTGTTGAAATCAACATTTTTCCACAGAAAAATTTGATTTCAATTAAATTATATTTTTTTATGGGAAAGGTTTTTTATTTTTTCAGTCAAAATGTTTTGATCAATTCTATTTTATTACTAATTATTATGTACTAGTAGTTATTATATTAATAATATATTAATGTTAAATATTTCAATCTATAAAGTTTAACCATATTTTATAAATATATAAAAGAGGTCAGATCCTGTGTTCTTCATTTAACCAAGATATTTGTTGGCTCCCATGGCAGAGTTTTGAGAAAGAACTGCAGATTCAGGCCCTAGTTTGCAATGTGAGTACTGAATAATGATTTAATATAAAGTTCAGCATTTTAAACGTTCAGTGTCTGTATCAAATCTTGATCCATTTGTATTCATAATTGACATTGTTATTTGAGCACTTAATTCTTGCCTGCTTAGAATGGTGGAGATTTTTTTGGCTTTTGTAGTTCCAAGACATAATTTTCTAAGGTTTATTGCAGACCTCCTGTTTCTAAGTGACAATAAAATCACCACCCACATTCTTTTTCACTGCTGCTTGCTGTGGTGATCATATTTCCTTGGAGCTGTTTCTTTGAACACTTGGTGATTTATGCTGCCATAAATATGTGTATGGATGGTGAAAGTGTGATTGTTTTAGCAAAAATACAACCTTCCAATGTGTTAGTATTTAAACCAGGGACCATGTGGTATGTACAAAAGTCTCACTTCAAAAGTCTCACTTCTAAAGTTTGAAAGGTTTTGCCAGTTGGAGAGATACTAGCTATTCATGGAATGGGGAATTTCTGGAATTGGTTTAAAAAAAAAAAAAGGCTGTTTTAAGTGTGACCCGTCAATATGCTTTAATATGGTAAAAAAGATAACTATATGGCCATGTGCAATTTTAAAAAAGTGATTAAAAGAACTAAGATTGACAGAATAGATGAATAAAACTGTGAGATTCCATCAGGCTTCCTCTCTGGCATGTTTACATCAGTGGCCATTAAAAGCAAGTCTGTAATGATATACCTGCCATTCTTCATTACCATGGTGTGCCACCGGGTGATACAGTAATCCAGGCATCATTTTATTTATGGCTTCTGATTTCCTGCACTTCTCTAGTACAGCAATATGTAGTTGTCCTGCACTTCTGAAGCTGTGTTTGTTGTAAACCATTTGTGACAGGGTCAACAACCGTATTTAGACTTCACGTTTTTTAATGGTGAGGCTGCTGGTAGCTGGGACCACAGCCTATCATGCCGCCCAATATCCATATTGTTTTCTTGTATTCCCTTGTTGGTCTGTCTGTCTTTCTATCTGCTGGCTCTTGTCTTACATTTATACTGTAAGCTCTTTGGAGGGGGAACTATCTTTTTGTTCTGCACTTAGCACAATGGGGTCCTGGGCCACGACTGGGGCTCCTAGTGCTATAGTAGTATAAATAACAGTTATGCTAGTTTTATTTTAAGAACAAACAAATAATTTCATTAGTAGTTCAGAATTAGGAAGAGCTTACAGTAAAACTGACAAGGACCTTTGGATAGTATTGGCTAGATAATTGGGCAGAGGATTGTGCTTGGCTTGTATCACTTGACCTCTGCGATTGAGATCCATGTGGCAGAGTGATGGGGAGGGAGAACAGAAATGGAGTGATCTTACAGTGCTGGAACTGATATGCTCTTTTACTGAAATGAGTACTTTCTTATTACAATAAGAGAGGGGGAAGATTAAGAGGTTAACCCTTTAGTGATACCACTTGTGGTTCAAGACAGGGTATGTGACTGGAAAGCCTCACTCTTGGTGTTTAGAAGTTTAAATGAAAGAAGAGGTAAGCAACGCAAGTTCTTTCCCCCACCATGAGGAATTTGGTATTGGAGGGCAACAAAAATGATTAGGGGACTGGGGCACATGACTTACGAGGAGAGGCTGAGGGAACTGGGCTTATTTAGTCTGAAAAAGAGAAGAGTGAGGGGGGATTTGATAGCAGCCTTCAACTACCTGAAGGGGGGGTTCCAAAGAGGATGGAGCTCGGCTGTTCTCAGTGGTGGCAGATGACAGAACAAGGAGCAGTGGTCTCAAGCTGCAGTGGGGAAGGTCTAGATTGGATATTAGCAAAAACTATTTCACTGGGAGGGTGGTGAAGCACTGGAATGGGTTACCTAGGGAGGTGGTGGAATCTCCATCCTTAGAGGTTTTTAAGGCCCAGCTTGACAAAGCCCTGGCTGGGATGATTTAGTTGGTGTTGATCCTGCTTTGAGCAGGACGTTGGACTAGATGACCTCCTGAGGTCTCGTCCAATCTTAATCATCTATGATTAATTATTTTTTACCATTTCTAATAATGCAGTATGTGTGTGAATATATTTTCTAGCTAATTTTGAAAATGTCTTTTACTGGATTAGTTGGGATTGTGTGGAATAAGCAGGAATAGGGCTTGATCAGAACTGCAGTGACTGGCAAATGCCCAGAGCTTTGTAAATTAATGAGCTCAAGATGATTACTAGTTTTTGGTACTTGGTACTTTATGCACCAAATTGCTTTAATTACAGGGGATATAGTGGTATTTGCTATTGTCTTTTATTCATACACTATGAAACATATGAATATAAGGCTTTAAGAGCTGCACCTGGCAGTCAAAAGAAACCTTAATTATCAAGTATCAGAGGGTAGCCGTGTTAGTCTGGATCTGTAAAAGCAGCAAAGAATCCTGTGGCACCTTATAGACTAACAGACGTTTTGGAGCATGAGCTTTCGTGGGTGAATACCCACTTCCTCAGATGCATGTAATGGAAATATCCAGGGGCAGGTATATATATGTGTGCTAGCAAGCAAGCTAGAGATAACGAGGTCAGTTCAATCAGGGAGGATGAGGCCCTGTTCTAGCAGTTGAGGTGTGAAAACCAAGAGAGGAGAAACTGGTTCTGTAATTGGCAAGCCATTCACAGTCTTTGTTCAATCCTGAGCTGATGGTGTCAAATTTGCAGATGAACTGAAGCTCAGCAGTTTCTCTTTGAAGTCTGGTCCTGAAGTTTTTTTGCTGCAGGATGGCCACCTTAAGGTCTGCTATAGTGTGGCCAGGGAGGTTGAAGTGCTCTCCTACAGGTTTTTGTATATTGCCATTCCTAATGTCTGATTTGTGTCCATTTATCCTTTTCCGTAGAGACTGTCCAGTTTGGCCGATGTACATAGCAGAGGGGCATTGCTGGCATATGATGGCGTATATTACATTGGTGGATGTGCAGGTGAATGAACCAGTGATGGTGTGGCTGATCTGGTTAGGTCCTGTGATGGTGTCGCTGGTGTAGATATGTGGGCAGAGTTGGCATCGAGGTTTGTTGCATGGATTGGTTCCTGAGCTAGAGTTATTATGGTGTGGTGTGCAGTTACTGGTGAGAATATGTTTCAGGTTGGCAGGTTGTCTGTGGGCAAGGATTGGCCTGCCACCCAAGGCCTGTGAAAGTGTGGGATCATTGTCCAGGATGGGTTGTAGATCCTTGATGATGCGTTGGAGGGGTTTTAGCTGGGGGCTGTATGTGATGGCCAGTGGAGTCCTGTTGGTTTCTCTCTTGGGTTTGTCTTGCAGTAGGAGGCTTCTGGGTACACGTCTGGCTCTGTTGATCTGTTTCCTTATTTCCTCGTGCGGATATTGTAGTTTTGAGAATGCTTGGTGGAGGTTTTGTAGGTGTTGGTCTCTGTCTGAGGGGTCAGAGCAGATGCGGTTGTACCTCAGTGCTTGGCTGTAGACAATGGATCGTGTGATGTGCCCGGGATGGAAGCTGGAGGCATGAAGGTAGGCATAGCGGTCGGTGGGTTTTCGATATAGGGTGGTGTTAATGTGACCATCACTTATTTGCACCGTGGTGTCAAGAAAGTGGACCTCCCTTGTAGATTGGTCCAGGCTGAGGTTGATGGTGGGGTGGAAGCTGTTGAAATCATGGTGGAATTTTTCCAGAGTCTCCTTCCCATGGGTCCAGATGATGAAGATGTCATCAATGTAGCGTAGATAGAGAAGGGGTGTGAGTGGACGAGAGCTGAGGAAGCGTTGTTCCAGGTCGGCCATGAAGATATTGGCATATTGTGGGGCCATGCGGGTGCCCATAGCAGTGCCACTGATCTGGAGATATATATTGTCATCAAATTTGAAATAGTTGTTTGTAAGTATAAAGGCACAGAGCTCAGCAGCCAGTTGTGCTGTGGCATCATGCCTCCAGCTTCCATCCCGGGCACATCACACGATCCATTGTCTACAGCCAAGCACTGAGGTACAACCGCATCTGCTCTGACCCCTCAGACAGAGACCAACACTTACAAAACCTCCACCAAGCATTCTCAAAACTACAATATCTGCACGAGGAAATAAGGAAACAGATCAACAGAGCCAGACGTGTACCCAGAAGCCTCCTACTGCAAGACAAACCCAAGAGAGAAACCAACAGGACTCCACTGGCCATCACATACAGCCCCCAGCTAAAACCCCTCCAACGCATCATCAAGGATCTACAACCCATCCTGGACAATGATCCCACACTTTCACAGGCCTTGGGTGGCAGGCCAATCCTTGCCCACAGACAACCTGCCAACCTGAAACATATTCTCACCAGTAACTGCACACCACACCATAATAACTCTAGCTCAGGAACCAATCCATGCAACAAACCTCGATGCCAACTCTGCCCACATATCTACACCAGCGACACCATCACAGGACCTAACCAGATCAGCCACACCATCACTGGTTCATTCACCTGCACATCCACCAATGTAATATACGCCATCATATGCCAGCAATGCCCCTCTGCTATGTACATCGGCCAAACTGGACAGTCTCTACGGAAAAGGATAAATGGACACAAATCAGACATTAGGAATGGCAATATACAAAAACCTGTAGGAGAGCACTTCAACCTCCCTGGCCACACTATAGCAGACCTTAAGGTGGCCATCCTGCAGCAAAAAAACTTCAGGACCAGACTTCAAAGAGAAACTGCTGAGCTTCAGTTCATCTGCAAATTTGACACCATCAGCTCAGGATTGAACAAAGACTGTGAATGGCTTGCCAATTACAGAACCAGTTTCTCCTCTCTTGGTTTTCACACCTCAACTGCTAGAACAGGGCCTCATCCTCCCTGATTGAACTGACCTCGTTATCTCTAGCTTGCTTGCTAGCACACATATATATACCTGCCCCTGGATATTTCCATTACATGCATCTGAGGAAGTGGGTATTCACCCACGAAAGCTCATGCTCCAAAACGTCTGTTAGTCTATAAGGTGCCACAGGATTCTTTGCTGCTTAATTATCAAGAGTCTCTAAGGGCAGTCCAGTAACCAACTTCAATGAATGGGAATTTTACCATTGATTTAAATGCCAGCTGGATCAATGCTATAATTTTTTCTATTAATAATGTGCTCCTTCCATTGTGAATATCCTAATTCTGGTGCTGACTATAGCTTGACTTGTATTTAGCAAGTTTTCATCTGTGATATGTTTTGATCTGCTAAGTTATTAGAAGTTCTGGATTCATGTGAAAGCATTTTAGACTTACCTGTGCTTTTATCTTTAATGAAAAATAAGTATCTATCTAGAGTTGGCATGGCAGATTGTACAAACATATTTGTACATGTATGTACTGTAGGGTAGATGTTTAGAATAATGGTACCACACAAGTGATCAGAAATAGCACCACTCTGTGTGTCCAGCAAATCTTGTCAAATCACAAAATCGTAATGCTTTTCAAAGAAGCTTTTACCCTCCAAGAAAAGATACATTTTACCCCAAAATTATCTGTAAAGCGATCAAAATAACCTGAGCATTTAAAAAAAGTTGACGCTCAAATTCTTATTAATAGAGCCCTGCGTAGATAGATAAGTTATATCTGCATCTGCTCTGCCATCTGCAAAAATGGTCTGTGGATATAAGCAGATATCCACAGATTTGCAGGGCTCCACTTATTAACTTCCCCTGGTTTCCCACATTCTGAAAGGACTCCACTAGCTCCATATTCATTCCATTTGGTGGTTCTTGTTTTTAGTACCCTCCATGGACTGTCTCCAACCTACCACATGGATCCTTCTTTTACTCAATCTCTCCTCCCTTCCCTGCTCCCTCTGCTCAGCTATCACTAGCTTCCACACAGTTTTGCCACATTTGGTAGGAGCATTCATCTCTATGGCTCCTTCCATCAGGACCAGTCTGTCTGTAGCTCTATACGTCATTGACATCCCATTAAATTTTTAGGTAATTATTGAAACCGTGTCTTGTCACCCTTTTAATTTTTCTCCTTTCTTTTTGATTGTCTCTTTGTAACTGTCATTAGCATTATAAAACATTTTGGGACACAGCTTGTCTGAAAGATGCTATACAAAATGAAGCTGCATCTTATTATTATTGTAATATAATGACATTTTGCCCGGTGAGGGGCAGGGTAAGGAATAAGAATACTGTTACAGCAATTCTGATTACAGAAACCTTCTTGCTTCTTTTGACATACAAAAATTTGTTGAGGATATTTCAGAAAAATAAGGATAAATAATACCTAGCTCTGATATATCGCTTTTCATCAGTAGAGCTCAAATGTCTTTACAAAGAAGGTCAATATCATCACCCTTGTTTTACAGATGGGGAAACTGAGGCACAGCAGTGCAATGACTTGCCCAAGGTCACCAGGGCCAGTAGTAGAAACTGGAATAATACCTGGATCTCGTGAGTCCCAAGTCCACGCTATCCATCAGGTCACACTGTCTCCCAACTATAATATAATTTGTTTCTGCTAAGATCAGGCATACCATTTAGATAGGTCTCAGTCCAGCTAAGAACTTAATCATATGCTTAACTTTAACACTTGTACATTGTCTCACTGTGGTTAAGCATATGCTTAAATGTTTGTTGGATCAGGGAATTATTGTGTCATTTCTTTATTAGGAGGAAGGTTGGTCTCTTGGGTAAGGCCCAGAGCTCGGAGACAAGAAATCTGAGACTTATTCCCACCTGTGAATTACAATTGTTGATTTTTTTTTTTTTTTGTGTGTGTGT
Organism: Gopherus flavomarginatus; assembly: GCF_025201925.1. Lineage (NCBI taxonomy): Eukaryota > Metazoa > Chordata > Testudines > Testudinidae > Gopherus > Gopherus flavomarginatus. Next base: position 55,968,380 of record NC_066626.1, on the reverse strand, counting down.
GGCCTGTAGCAAGTTCAGCATTGCTGTCTGTATATTGTAATTTGACAAGGGAATTTGAGAGTACTTTGCATATCACAGGGTTGAGCCCTGGAGCTCCGAAAACGTCAGGGCAGACTGATCGTAGGGTTAGACAATAACCTAAATGATTTCTCCTCATGTAAAAAGGGTAACACTAACATTCTGCTAGCTTTTGTTTTTCATTGGGGTTGCAGTTTCAAAGACTATATAATGTGCTCTGAATTTGGAAAATGATACATAAGTCAAAAAAACCTGTAAAACAAATTCCAGTGGGTGGAATCTCATTATTCTGAGGTCTTTTTATGTCTGTCTTTATCCAGTATAATATGGTAATGATATGCAGTGTCCTGCATTCGATTTGTGTGCTGTGCAAGTACAGTCTGAAAGTTACTAGTGTGATAAGATAGTAATTTTATCTTGAATTAGACACTAGTAAATTTCTTTTGACCTCGAGAGCCTGCTTTTAAATAAACTGCTCTTTTGTTTCCAATTTGGAGCAGAAAGCTCATTATGCCTTCATTTAATATTACAGCTCCAACTGGCAGAGTATCAGAATTTTAACTTCAGTTGATATGACATCATCTATCTGACATAGTAACGTGACTTGAGACTTTATAGAAACCACACCTTCCAAATAATTCATTTACAATTAAATATAAGTATCTGTTTAATTGTAGGGAATATTAACATTGATTTAACATTATTAGTATTGGATCATTAGTCTTAATACAAAATGTTTAATAGGTCACATTTTTCCTTTGGTCTTTTCAATTTATAGACCAAGGGTAACATGTTCAAACTGGCTTGGCCAGTTTAACCAGTGGGCAATGCTCCGTCATGGATCATGAGACTTATTACAAAATCTAAATCTGAAGTTTAGACATTTCCCTGGATAGCGTTTGTGTTTGTTTGTTTTTTGGGTTTTTTTTAAATAAATAAATGGCAGGCTGAGAGGCAGGAAAATGTTGCACTGGTAGGTCAGAAAACATGCAGACTTAGGCCTGGTCTACACTACGCGTTTAAACCGATTTTAGCAGCGTTAAGCCAATTTAACGCTGCACCTGTCCACACAACGAGGCCCTTTATATTGATATAAAGGGCTCTTTAAACCGGTTTCTGTACTCCTCCCCAATGAGAGGAGTAGCACTGAAATCGGTATTACCATATTGGATTAGGGTTAGTATGGCTGCAAATCGACGGTATTGGCCTCCGGGTGGTATCCCACAGTCCACCATTGTGACCGCTCTGGAAAGCAATCTGAATTCGGATGCAGTGGCCAGGTAGACAGGAAAAGCCCTGTGAACTTTTGAATTTCATTTCCTGTTTGCCCAGCGTGGAGCTCTGATCAGCACGGGTGGCGATGCAGTCCCAAATCCAAAAAGATCTCCAGCTTGGACCGTATGGGAGATACTGGATCTGATCGCTGTATGGGGAGACAAATCTGTTCTATCACAGCTCCGTTACAAAAGACGAAATGAGAAAGCATTTGAAAAAATCTCCAGGCTATGATAGACAGAGGCCACAGCAGACAAGCGTAATGGAAAGCCAAAGAATGGGATAGCTACCCACAGTGCAACGTTCCAGAAATCGACGCTAGCCTCGGTACATGGACGCACACCGCTGAATTAATGTGCTTAGTGTGGCTGCCTGCACTCGACTTTATACAATCTGTTTTACAAAACCGGTTTATGTAAAATTGGAATAATCCTGTAGTGTAGACGTACTCTTAGCCTGAGTTACAGCTGCAGCTCTTCTATCATAAAGTTGCCCCTTTTTGTTCCAAGAACATAAAGAAATGGGGTTAGAGACCCCTGACAGAGATTTCTCAAATAAAGGCTTTTCTTGAATGGTAATGGGAATGTAACCCGCTGCAAAAAATCAAAACTTTAATCTGGACAGAAACCCGCAGTTCAGAGGAGGTCGGACTTGTACTGCTTCTCTGATTCTTGCCTTTTATTACCCGAAGAAAATAAAGGACAGCTCAGATTGGTATACCAGTAGTGCATAGGGGTGTTAAATCTTCCCCCATTTAAGATGATGCATCCAAACCTCGGGCTAGATTCTGCACACTGGGATCTTTCCTGCCCTTTTAATATTCTGTCTAATTTCTCACACATCTGTTTTTATCCTGAGCAACCATTTGCAATTCTTATTCTCTTTTATTTGTTTTCACTTCTTTGAAGCAAAAGACATTAAAGAGAATGTCTGGTAAATGCCTATTCTAGATGAACCAGTTTAGGTGCATGTTTTTTCCATCCTCTTTCTTGTAAACAGCGCAGTAGGAGGAAAAGCAGGCATGTGATTGATCACTTAAACAGCTGCACTGAAACTGGCCCTCTAATTAATTCCTGATATTTTTAACACTGCTGCATAACTTCATGAGGAGTTCAAAGAGTTAAGGTTCCTCTCACTCTCAAGCATTGTAACTACATAGTTTAACCTACCATATCTTTGCAGCTATATTTTTCTTCAGGTTAAATTGAAGGGAACTCCAGATTCAGACATGTTGTGTGCACTCTGTGGATGAAATTACCCCTGTGTAGAGGGACTGAACAAGGTCCTATGCGCTTCTTAAGCTGTACTTAAAGTGTGGTTCTTCTCTGAAAAGTGGCTGGAGAAGGTGGCCTTTTTACTCAACACATCTTCTCCCTATGGATAGTTTGATTTTTGATTGATTATATTGATTTTTAGTTACTTCCATCTCCCTTTCTGTTAGCACTGCACAGCCAACACAATGCTGACAGAATGAGCTAAATTCTGTTCAGGCTAATGCGTCATCAACAGAGCAGAATCCTAAAACTGACCTTATAAATGTGACAGTGGAACTCTGATTTTTGTGGGCCGGTCATGCTCCCATTGAAATCAATAGCAAATCTGTCATTGACTTAAGTGAAAAATAGTGCCAGACCCTAGAGATTTTTTATCATACTTCATGCTCTGTTTATCTTTTTTTTTCTCAATATAAGGCTGTTTTTTTCAGTCATTATTGTTGCATTTTAATTGATTGTGTAGCTAGCAAACGTGTGACTCAAACTTATAAAGCGTGTTCGTGTGACTTACGCACAAATAGTTCACTAGTAACAGTGGGACTCCTTGTGTGAGTACAGCTCACCAGCATGAGTCAAGCTTGGGCTCTAGAACACGTAATTATCTTGATGACTGAAGGACATTTTAACTTCCTATGGAAGCCCAGTGGGGGTTTTGCTCTTCAGTGGGAGCAAGTTTAAAGGTGAAATCCTGGCTCTATTGAAGTCATTGGAAAAGCTCCCATTGACTTCAGTGGGCACAGAATTTCACCATAGGCCTTTATCTAGTATTAAGGCTTGAAACCAGAGCATTTTTGACCAAAAGGTAATAAGCTGAAATTTTGAAGTGACTAAGGGCAAGATAGCGTCGTAAGAATCAATTCAGGAATTGCATGTAAATTGAGAGGAGTCTAAACACTAGCTAAGCTCCATAAATTTGAATGTACATGGAAAGCTACCATAAATATTGGAGTAAGAATTTAGTGTGCAAATCTGTTGGACACCAGGTATTCTGAAACTCCAGCATCCCTTATAAGGAGAATCCCATTGTGATGCACTTCATTACTCAATCTTTTAGGAAGAAAAGCTGCATGCTCTGCAGTGGAGGGACACAATTAGGGCCTTCCATGTACTTTATCTGTAGCCTGTAAAGCACCAGAATGTAAAGTAGAACAAGAGAAGTGGAATCTTCAAGCAGTATCTTCTCATGGGTCATTCTGGAAGTTTTTTGTGCTTTAGAGATGAACAAGACGTTATAAACAAGATATGAGACCAAACCCTGCAAAGACTGCCTTTGTGAAATCATCTTCAAATGTTTTTCCTGTTCCTATTAATGAGCATTGATTAATGTTTCATGGTTGCTGTATTTTCTTTAGATGGCATACTTAATTTTGTTAACACTGTGTATCAAATGCATATTCAAGAAGGCAGTATGTCAGTTACTGTCCATATTCATGGGTTCTCTAGTCACATGACAATGTATTTTTTTGCAAAGTGGTTCATGGACTCATAGGTTTGTAAAGCTAGAAGAGACCATATGTTCATGTAGTCTGACCTCCTGCATAGCACCAGAGACTCCTGCATCAAACCCATAACTTCTGGCTGAGCAAAAGCATATCTTTTAGAAAGACATCCAATCTTGATGTAAAGACTAGGACATTGGGAGCATGTACAAAGGTAGGTGTATGCCTACACCTTTTAAGTACATCTTGTTGGCCCTGGGTAATAAGTAGCACTGATGCTAGCTTTATTTGTGATTCAGTATTGTAAATTGAACCAACCAATGGAGAAAGGTGGGAATGAAAAGAATCGGAATTGTAGGATTGGAAGGGACCTCGAGAGGTCATCTAGTCCATTCCCTGCACTCGTGGCAGGACTAAGTATTATTCAGACCGTCCCTGAGAGGTGTTTATCTAACCTGCTCTGAAAAATCTCCAATTTGTCCACATCTTTCCTGAAATGTGGCACCCAGACCTAGACACAATACTGTAGTTGAGGTCTAATTAGTGCGAAGTAGAGCAGAAGAATTATTTCTTGTCTTGCTTACAACATTCCTGCTAATTCATCCCAGAATGATGTTTGCTTTTTTTGCAACCGTGTTACATTGTTGACTCATATTTAGCCAGTGATCCACTGATACCCAGATCCCTTTCCATAGTACTCCTTCCTAAGCAGTCCTTTTCCATTTTGTATGCGTGCAGTGCAACTGATTGTTCCTTCCTAAATGGAGTACTTTGCATTTGTCCTTATTGAATTTCATCAGACCATTTATCCAGTTTGTCCAGATTATTTTGAATTTTAATCCTATACTCCAAACCACTTGCAACCCCTCCTAGCTTGGTATTGTCCATAAACTTTATAACTGTACTCTCTATGCCATTATCTAAATCACTGATGAAGATATTGAACAGAATCAGACCCAGAACTGATCTCTGGGGGACCCCACTTGATATTCCTTTCCTGTTTGCCTGTGAACCATTGATAACTACTGTCTGTGAATGTTTTCCACTCATTTATGCACCCACTGTATAGTGGCTCCATCTAAGCTGTATTTCCCTATTTTGTTTGACAAGGTCATGTGAGACAGTATCAAAAGCCTTACTAAAGTCAAGATATACTACATCTACTACTTCCCCCCATCCACAAGGCTTGTTATCCTGTCAAAGAAAGCTATTTTGTTTGACATGATTTGTTCGTGACAAATCCATGCTAACTGTTACTTATCACCTTATTATCTTCTGGGTGTTTGCAAATTGATTGCTTAATTATTTTCTCCATTATCTTTCCAGTTACTGAAGCTCACATTGATGAAGTAGGTTCCCTAAATAAAAAAAAAAAAGAAAAATTATAGTATTAAATAATATAATATAACATTAAAAAGAAAAACCTCACAGATCATGTGGAAAACCTAGATAATAAAGGGAGAGTTTCTGCCCTCACACTAATTTAAATTTGGAGTAACTCCAGAGAAGACAGTGAAGTTGGAATTACAGCAGCATAAGCGAGGGCAGATTCTGTTCCCATGGTAATAAAAGGACCCCGACAATATTCTCAGTTAAGTTATACAACAAAATCTATTTGAAAAGCCTGTTGGAATGCTCTTAGGAGAGCAATCCATATTCAAGCCAACTGAAAAAAAAATGACAATAACAAAACTTTCACTGTACTTTAACCATGGTTTGTACTTGGGATCAATGCTGACGTCTGCACTGCAGAGCGTGAACATCACTGAACAAACACAGCACTGGGATTCAAATACAGGACATAATTCTTGTATGTGCTGGGAATGACTTCAGTACTCAACAGTCTGGGATGTGGCACTGAGCCACATAGAGTGGAGTCACTTTCAGCCTATTTCAGAATATTGTGTCTTTCTTTAAATGGTAAATAATGATATAAAATTTATTTATTGCGTTACGTTTCCCATGCCAATATTGCCCCCAAACTAGTCTCTTCTATTCCTCTCTGTCATTTGGTGCTGCTTTCATCTGCTTTATGGTGGGACTGTTTTGCCTTCCCTGCTAAAGGTTCTTCTTAAGGGTTCTCTTGGACTCCCCCTTTCCTCAGACCAGTTATGTGAATGTATAAAATATTGCAGGTCAAATCCTAGGAGATACTGAGCACTCAGGATTCTGGCTGACTAATGGTGGTAGTTGCAAGTGCTTCTGCTTCTTATTTCCCCAATTATAATATAGAATTAAATGTTCAGCAGTGTTTTATATTTGAATGCTCTTTTCAGTGCATGTGGGAAATGATGCCTACTTTGGATCCAGGGGTTAGACAAGAAGTATGCAGATGATTTCTCAAGGGTCAAGCACAGAGCTCATTGGGCTGTTGGCAACAATTAGATTTTATGCAAGCTTACTACCCATTTCTGAGGGCAAGACCTAGTGATTTGAAAAAGTTTTGTGGTCTTTACTGCTTCTACTAGTATGTGACAGGATGTACACATCCCACACTGGACAGGGAAGGGTTAATTCCACATGGTGGGCTTAGGAAGCCATGCCCCCTTGCCCCTTCTGGGCACGCTCCAACCAGAATACCAGTATAAAAGGGAGCAGCTCAGCTCAGCTAAGGCTGATTGCTGAGGAGGGAGGACACAAGTTCTCGGCTCCTGCCCAGGAGCTGCTGAAGCCCCCGATTGCAGAAGCCAGACCCACCGAGATGCAGGCTTGTATCTGGCTACCTGAGGATGCTCAACGGGGAGGGGAGCCGCAGACAATTGCACAGGCCGAGGAACCAGGAGACCACGGAGATAACTGGGCCTCCGCATTGGGAGACAGAGTAGGAAGTAGCCCAGGGGATTATGCATTGATCCAGTTGTAGAACTGAGTGATATGTCAGTGTGTTTCAGTAGGATCTCTGCTGACCCAGTGACACGTTCACTCGCTGCTGACAGGGCCCTCGGCTGGGACGTGGTGGAGTAGGGAGGGCCCGGGTCCTCCTACCGCAGCCCCCATTCCCTCCTCTGTGGTGGCCTATCGCCCCTACGGCCATTAAACTGCACCTATTTTGTCTCTGGCTGTAGGCCACATGGCCCTGCAAGAGAGGACATCTATATTGGCTCTGACTGTTAAGCCGTGTAGCCCTGCAAGAAAGGGCAGCCATACTGATTCTGGCCACTAGGCCACATAGCCCAGGGAGGGATGGCAGCCATATTGACTCAGACCACTAGGCAAGACTGCCCTGAGGCCAAGGGTGGGCAGGTGGACTTAGCCACAGGGCTGTGATGCCCTTGTCCCACCCCAACATGGGGTTGGGATGTACTCACACCGTGACACAATACTTAATTATTTTCTTCTTCAAAGCACTTTCTAGGCATTAAATAGGGAATCATTAAGATCCTCATTTTGCAGATGAGGAGCTAATGACTTGCACAAAGGCACTTATGAATCAGTGCTAGAATCAGGACTAGAATGCAGGAGTTCCTGGCTCTTAGTGTCCAGACTGCACCTCTCTCTGCATATCAATTAGCTGTGCTGTGCACTGGGTCTCTAGCCTAGCTAATAGTTTTATGCATGTCAGGGTCAGAACGCAGAGCCTGACTTACACCAGTGTAAAACTGGAGTCTAACAGATAAATCAGACCCAAATTCTTAAGTTGGGCCTCAGCAGAGCACCCTGACCTCTTTATAAACGTTTGGCAGAGATCCTAAACTACCTGCACAGGAAAAGTCATTGCGTTTTATTGGCTTACTTAATTCTACTTAATAAAGTGCATTATATCAAAATTGAATAATCTCTGCCAATCTTAGCACAGAAATGCTATACAGTTGCTGACTTCAAGCTGTATGATTATTTCTCAGTTATGGAAATCCCTGAACTCCGATTGAATGAAGGTGCCTGATTTGCATAATAGCATTATGATTATTTATCTAACTACAAATAACTCTGTTCTGACTCCTGCCCTTACAACTGCCAAACTCCAAGACCTTCTGCAAACAAGGAGTAACTTAAAAAAAAATTATTATGCATATATTTGAAGTTCTCCGGCCTTCTCCTTCCTCAGCTTTCAGTGCTTGTGGGTGGGAGTCAAGTACTTCCCCTGATCCCTTCAGCTTTTATGTAATAGAATAAAAAATGACTCTGTTGGCAATTGGTGTGTGTCTATGCTTGTGTATTTAGCTAGGGAAGGAAGGAGAGATAGGACAAGTGGAAAGAAGAGGAAGAGGAGCTTTAAAAATTCTTCTTATAAATAAGGCACATAGCTGGCATGATGTGCTTTGCTGAATGAATGAAGATGGATTCCGTGCCCAGAAGAGCTTCCAATCTAAGGTCCTTATTTAGAGTAGTGAAGACTGCAGAACCTGGCCCTTGTTAAAGTGAGAACAGTGAGTAAAGATAAAGCATGGAGGGAACCAGGGAAAGGTAGAAAAAGAATGCAGACATCATACTCATGCTGTCACTTTGCACCTAAATCTAATAAGTTTTAGTGTTAATAGTTTAGTGTCAGCTCTTTGTTCCAAATATTTCTCATTTTCCATAGCCCCATATTGTGCTGTAAGTTTCTAAGCAGAATTCCTCATTGAGGTAACTAAAACCTGGTAGCACAATATGGCTCATCCTCTGGAACTAGTTTATTCAGCTATTAATGTAGCATTGCATTTTCTTTGGCTCAGAATTTCTGAACAGAATGTTACTTCTGACAGTTCTGGGCCATTCTTTCAACTGGTTGTTTGAATGGTATTCCTGAATTCTGGATACACCAAGTGTTTGACTTTTTTTATTACGTTTACTTCAGTGGAAGATCTCTCTCTGTGCAGTTTGCAGAAATAGACCCCTGCATTATATTGTAAATTCCTTGAAATGTTTCCCCGAGTATGGCGTTCACATCTTGATACAAATGATCTATTTGTTATACTTTCTAGTGTACAGTGTTGCCAAATAATTATTTTTGTTATCTATTTTTGGTTTGCTCCATAATGTACTGTGTGTTTTGAGATATGAGAGGTTATAGTGTTTTACTCTGTGCTAATGAAAGAGGGATCAAACATTCCTTCCAGCATTTTGGTTCAGTTAGTACCAAAGATGAAGTAATAATTAAATGTGGTAGTTTGTTTTGTAGTAAATAAATAGTAATAGAATTTCAGTTTTGTGAAATTAAATTAATCTTTTTATAAATAGGAATGTGTAGGTTTGCTAAAGGCTGGTCTGACTTCTATTCAACTCCCCAAATAAAAGTTTTTGAAATACTGTATTTTTGTTAATGTTAAAATAATTTTTTTTCAGTTCAGTAATCATATCTTTATTATATTTAATATTCTTGGAGACACATTCATTCTCACGAAGCTCGCAGTAGCCCTTAGCCTGTTTTAACTGTCTCCATCTTCTTGGGTATTATGTAATTGTGCGTAAGGTCATCTTAAATTAAATTAAATTAAATTATTTTTCTCTTTCATTAGCTAGACTGAGATCCAGAACAGTACTTTGGAAATCCTTTAAAAATTTCTCTTATTAAAATATGGTCTGAAGCATCCTTCTGAGGTTGTTAGGATTTCTGATTTCTTTTAGTTCAATAGGTAGTATAGAAATTGTACTAAATTTTAAGAAGTTTAGAATATTTTCTTCTAGGCTGATAAATACTCTTTATTTTAGGTCAGGGATTCTGCGATGGGGAATACACATGCAACATTGGATCAGAAAGGGTTAAAGGCCAGTACTGGGCCCAGGTAGCCATGCCTCTCCAACCCTGCACCTAACCCACCAAGGGCATCATTACATTTGGTGGAGGATGTGGGCACATATAGTTTCCCAGGCCAGATAGTAGACCAAGGGGGAAAAAAAATAAAATAAAAGACAAAAATAGGAATGGACACTGAGAAATTGCTAAAATGGGTTCTCGAGAATCAACAGCAACAGGCCACCCAGTAGCAGCAACAGCAGAGCCAACTGCTCTAGCAGATCACTGCCCAACAGCAGCAGCAGGTGGCAGCAGCAGCTGATTAAGGAGATGACAGCCTAGCAGCAAGAACGACAGCAGTGACTCGTCCAGCAGATTGTGATGATCCTAAAACCACCTGTAGTGACCTTGAGCCTAACCATGGGAAGGAGGAGTGCCAATTCAAAGCCACCTGTCCTGGTGAAGTTGACCAAAACGGGGCCTGTGGACGACCCTGGTGTTCCTTGTCACATCTGAGAGGGTGGCTGTCACAGCCTGATGGTTCAAGGAGAGCTGGGCCACCCTATTGGCCCCTACTTGATCAGACTGGCTCGGATGACATATTGGGTGCTCGATACAACAATTCACAAAGACTATGTGCATGTCATCATAGACGCCTTCAGCATCTCACTAGAAACCTACCGACAACTGTTCCACCTTTAGAAATTTCCCTTGGGCATGCGGCCACAGGTAGTCACCCAGAGCCTGAAGGAGCATTGCTGGTGGTGGCTCCACCTAGAGAAGTACCAGGGTTCAGGTGACAGAAAAGGTCATCATAGAACAATTCACCTAAATCCTTCCAGGAGGAGGGTGGAATTGAAGTGGGTGGCGAGACATCAACTGGAAACTTTGGCAGAGGCAATGTCTTTGGCAGTGAACTACTTGATTTCTCTTGCGCTGGAGGCTGAAACATCAAAAGACAGTCCTGTGAGCTTCTGTTCCTATGGAGCGCTGATATCTGAACCCTGCCAAGGCTAACTATGGAAGCTTGCACTCCCAAACGGAGTGGAGAGGGGCACAAAGGCTAAAAGAAGAGCCTGGAAGTCCACCCACCACTGTCCAGGAGGACTCCACCGGGCCTGGCCAAATGACTTTATCCAAAGGGATCCTTGGGAAGTTTGCAAGAGAGAATCTACACAAGGCACAATACATCCAGGAGCAGGCCTCTGACGATGGAGCCTGACTTTGTGAATTCCAGCCCAGAGACTAAGTGTTACATCTGCTACCAACATCAGAATCTAAATTACTGGTCCACTGGCAAGGCCCCTTTGAGATGGTGAAATGGGTAGGAGAGGTTGATTATGTGATCCGGCAAGCTAGGAAAAGGAAGTCTACCTAGGTGTACTGTGTCAACCTGTTGAGGACCTGGAAGGGACAAGAGGGCCTCCTTGTCACTCCATTCCCTCTGGATCCAGAACTTGGGCCTCACACCTTGGTGACACAAGACTCCACACCAGTACCTCTAGGCAAGGGTGTGCAGCACAACCAAGAGCTGGTCAAATAATTCCTGAAGATATTTTTGGTGGTACCTGGGTGGACCCACCGAATGTTCCATCACATAGACACTGAACACAGGAGAAAGATACATGAGAACCTATGGCTGCTACCCAGGAAGATGTGGGAGATGGTTTGCCAGGAACTCCAGGCCATGATAGAAGTAAGAGTCGTCAAAGAATCACATAGTGAGTGGACAAGCCTCACTGTACTTGCATCCAAACAGGATAGGTTGATGCAGTTCTATATCAACTTCTGGAAGATGAATGCCACTTCAAAATTTGATGCACACCCCATGTTCAGGATAGATGAGCAACTGGAAAGACTGGGGGCTGCTGAGTATATATTCACCCTCATCTTGATAAAGGGATATTGACACCTGAATCTAATGAAAAAATCAGTTTCTCCCTGCCGTGGGTGCTATAGCAGTTTAAAACTGTGCTCTTCATGGGGCTGCTGCCACTTTCCAGCAGCTGATGGACAGAGTGCTAGGGCCTCACGGGGCATACCTGGCCACATACATTGATAATATTGTCATCTACCATGAGAGCTGGGTGAAGCATATGAAGCATGTGGCAGTGGTTATACGGGCTTTTAAGGAGGCAGGTTTGATGGACAATCCAACCAAGTGTTGACTGGCCACCCATGAAGTCACCTAACTAGAGTATACTGGTGGTGGTTGGGGATGGGCAATTATGAGCCTCAGTGGACGAAGTCCAAAGCCTGGTGGGCTACCCCACAAAGAAACAAATATGAGAATTTTAGGGATTAGAGAAATACTATTGAAGATTCATCCCAAATGTCACTCTTTGCTACCATCACTGCCCCTTTGAGGGACTTGGACCAGAAGCTGTGACAGAACACTCCAAGACCAGTTGATCTGGGAACTGGTACTATTCCACCCAGACTTCTCAAAGCCTTTTATTCATTACTGTCTTAGGAATTTGGAGGAGAAGAACACTCTGCTCTCTGTCTCAGGAGGAAGTTGTTCACACAGGAGGTAGCCTACTCAGTCACTGAGAAGGAGGCCCTAGTGGTGAAATGGGCCATTGATGCCTGTGCTATTGTTTGTGGGGGCAGCCCTTTGTCCTGGTAATTGACCATGCACCACTCCACTGGCTGAACTCAATGAAGGACAACCCCCCACTCATTATGCAGATGTACCACTAGAAAGCTATATGGCTATAACAACAGGTATCCCTGCACAGGGAAGCTAGACAGTTTGGTTACCTTTCCTTTTTCTTTTTATCTTATCTGGGATTGAACGCAGGGCACGAGAAGCAATTATTATGCCTGGTTCCTGATCGTGTAAAATTATGTAGTTATATCAGGAGTCACCGGATGGCACTGTCACATAGTCATACCCATTTTTCTTAGGGTGTGTCTACACTGCAGTCATGGAGTGTGATTGCAACTCATGTAGGCACATCTGAGTTAGGTGGCTCAGGTACCAGAGAAGTGAAGCTGCAGCATGCGAGTAATTACCCAGGGTTCTGGGCGCAGTTCTGCCGAAACCCATGCTGCTGCAGTGCCTGAGTTAGCGAGAATAAAGCTAGCTTGGGTATGTCTGCGTGAGCTACAATCACACATGAATGCAGAATAGATGTACCCCTCATGTGAGCAGTGTACAGTCACTGAAGAAATGCTGTGTTATTAGTTTTGTGATGGAGTTTCTCATGAGGAAGCTGTTCCAAACAGCAGGATTTTACTCTCTCCCTTAATCTCCATAATAAGAGTCAATTCTTGGGGCAGGGTTGCTTTCTGGGAACTGGGCAGAAGGGATTGTGTGCATGCCATTTGTGGCCAACTCTGATCAAGGGCTGGTGTATGTAATGTAAATAAAATAAGTTACACTGAGGGCTTGTCTGCACCAAGTGTTTGATCTGTAGTAACTCAAGTTAGTTTGGTGTGAAAATGCCTGTGTACACACAAGACAGTTAATTAGAGCACAGTAACTCCACATTCACTATGAACTCTGGAGTCCCTTGCAATGTGTATTATGTTTGATGCTAATTGAGCTAGTGGTGAGTATTCGTGTGCTGCCACACATTATTTTGGCGGTCCTCCAAATGTTATCCTACACTACTTTGTGGTTGTCTGTTACTGACCTGTTTGTTTACCTGAGAACCTTACACTGCTTTGGGGTCAGGTTGACCTGATGTTCCCTCCCTCATTTAAAAACTGCTCCTGGATTCAAATATATTGGCGTTGCCGCGATATTGCTCCAGAAGCCCTACAGCATGCCTCGAGCAGCCAGTTAGAGCCGTACTGAGACCCTGGACCTCATTGCCATCTGGGGAGTGAAGAATTGATCTGAATCCAAATCAGTCCTGAAGCTTGAAGCAAGTGAGTTTTATGGGTTTTTTTCTCCCATTAATTCACTCTGCTGTAACTCAGCTATCCTCCATGCAATCTGAATTCAGAACAGTCTAAAGATTCTGGTGTGGGAGGAGTTATAACAAGGATGAATTTGATGCTGTGTTTTTAATTATGCTTGGTGTACTAAACAATAAGCAGCCTGTACATAATGCACTTAATGCTTATTCATTGCCCATACATTATAAATAATATAATTCCCCAAATCACTTTTCAATATCTAGCAACAGCATATCTAGCAGCTTGGACTGTGGAGTGCACTGAGTAAAATACAGTTGAGCATCAGAACTCCCGTTGGTGGCTGGAGACAGGTCCTGAGGATTTCTCATTCAATTTGTCATCATGGATTCTGGCCAGTATACAGAAGCATAAGACACCAAGTGACATGAAAAGAGATATCTGGGGCACTACATTCTCTGTTTCTGGGTTCTGCTTCCATCTGCCTCGGTCTCCAAGCAGTCAAAAAGAGATTTCTTTGGGGCATACTGCTCTTTGCAATATGCAAGCTCATAGCTGGACCCAGTCTGTAAAGTGTATATTTTTACCTTCTCAAAGGAAGCTTTCCATTTCCAAGAGCTTATTCTGCAGTATATATTAGTAATGAATGTATCAGCTATGAACATCACAGTAAAGTGATCAGGTGATGACTATTGCAGAGAGGTTTTGTGCAATAAGGGTAGTCTGGTTTTAGTAGGAAGATATGCATGTGTAGCTGTTCTGCTTTACTAGATAGTATGTGCTCAGATAGGTGCCATGTGAAATACAGCAGTGATCTAGCTTAAAGGAATGTCAGCTGAAGCAAAAGATGGTTAGTTGTGAGGAGGTTTTTTTTCCATAATTTTCCATTACAGTGTGTTGGAGAAAAACAGAGTTCTCACTCTCAGGTTGAGTGCAGCAAGTTAGATACTTTATTCTCTAGCAATTGCATGGAAGGAGAGAGTGCGCTAGGACACAGTGTTTCCCCCACCTACGCAGATCTCTCTACAGGTAAACAATTACACCAAGCATTTATACCTTATTTATACAATAATAAGCAACAGCTGCATTTTGTTTATACATGGGTTATCCTGATATCTTATTTTTCTCACCTCTATTTAGACTATAGTCTACATTCCATTCTTATCTAACACAAGGTCTCAACAACTTCTCACACAGTTCTTTCCCACTCGCCTCACAGAATCCTTTCTTCTACAAATCTTGCATTGTTGGGATTACAGCTGGCCTGACTCTTGCTCACAGAGGGAACTGTTTGCACTGAAATCCCCTTCAAATCCCTGTCAGTTCTTTCTCTATTATTATTTTAAATTTTTTTCCCCATGGCCCCAGGACTCTATTAGTGAAAATGAATTATTCCTGGGGCATATCTATACCGCATCTGGGAGTGAACATCCTACAAGTTTGTGCTGGCAGGGCTCATGCTAGTGCTCTAAAAATAGCTGTGTAGATGCTGTGGCTCAGGCTGGAGCTTGAGTTCACAAGCCCACTCCCCCCATCCCAGGCTTTACAGCCTGAGCTGCAACATCCACACATCTGTTTTTAGTGTGCTAGCACAAGTCTGTGGACCTGGGCTGGAAGGCTGACTTCTCCCATGCAGTATAGACATATTCTTGACTTGCTCTTTCAGGAAAGGAAGGTGCCAAGTCATCAGATAGGAAATTGAGCTATGTGAGGAAATTGTTCAGCAAAAATTGAAATTCTGGATAAGACAGGATTTTTTCCCCCCAGAAAAGTTGTTGAAATTGTAAGTACACTAACTGGTGAAGTTTACTTGTTCCATTAATGGGACACCTGAAACACTACTAACTAGTCAGTTATCATTTGGGCTGTCTTAGATAATTTAAATATTAAGAATATAGTTCTTTTAATGTTTTGATATTTTAATTTAATGAAAGACTTTAAAATCTGATGGTGAGATAGCATTAGGACAATACATTCTGTACAAAGCTCTATTAGAAATGTATTTGGATTTGAACTTTCAAGGGCATATAACAGATATACTATATTAAATTAGATGAAGCCTCCACCCTTTGGAAGATAATATGATTAATTATGGAAAATATTAAAAACAGGTTTCTTCCCAGGGTCTGTTTTCTTTGCTTTTCAAAGCATTAAGAGGGTTAATGATTAAGCATTTTAAGGGAAAGCCCTAAGTTTTTACTTTTAGCTGTGAAGAATGGAGTTCTTATCCCAGCTCTGAGGCTGATAGGTGGGTACCCTAATCCCAGGGCTCTGGGCTGTTCAGCTGTGGGTTTCAGTCTCTCCTGTTGAAGCTGTTCTACTGTGGATGAATAAGTCAATGTGCATTGGGCCAAAGAAAAGTGAGAATGATGCTGTAGTCCAGTGGTTAGGTTTCTCACCTCTCAGGTGAGTGCCCTATGTTCAGATTCCTTCTCTGCATCAGGCAAGGGGGAACTGGACCGGCATCTCCCACACCCTGCGTGAGTGCCTTAACTACTGGGCTAAAGGTTAACCCCCCCCACTCCCTCCATTCTGTATGGAGCTCAATGTTTGCTGCTGCCATTCTTGAAAGAAATGGCTTAGTTGCCTGATTCTGGGAGAGGGTTCCTGGTTTAGGCACCGAATTCTGCTTGAGATCTAAACTTCACAAGAGGGGTGGGGCTTAGGACACACCCCTGTCTTTGGCATCTGCTATTCGCTAGCTTAGGCTACTCCTTGCCTAGCATGCAGGCTTTTGTGAGTCCCATTCTTTGGTGACAATCTTTCCCTAAATGCCCAGCTCAGAGTTGGGGACTCAACAGGTGGGCTAAATGCCTAAAAGTTATGCGTTGCAGTTGTGAGTGTTGCAATGCCTAAGTCCATTTGTGGATTTGGGCCTGACTCCTTATGTGGATGTGGACAAGTCTTGTGATCTCTCTTTTCCAAAGTGTTCCTATCTGCAGAATGGGGATAAGTTACTTACTCCACAAGGCTGTTGTGAGGTTCAATATGTTTGTAAATATTTATGTAATGCCTACATTTTTAACTGAAGTTAATAAATTACATTTGCACTTGTATGAATACATAGCTGCCTGCATCAACGTGTCTTATCCTGAATTACACTAGTATTTTAGTGTCTTTTTGGAAACCACCACATGCAGGTGCGTTTGATGTTCTGTCCCCAAAACGGAATGTCCCATCATTTAGCATCCTGACTGTATTTGTGAAGTGGTGCATAACAGGAAATTTATTCATGAGTTGAAAAATATAAATTCACATGAACTTGAAATGAACTAAAGTGAAACAGAATTTCCGTAGACTGATTTGTATGTTGCTCAAGAGTCAGGACAACGCCTGATGTTTCATTAACTACTACATACATATGTTAAACTGTCATGGAAAAACACACGATAGTGTTACATGTATTGGAAAAGCATGTGGATTCATTGGTATCTTTACTGGCACAAACAAGTATTGTGGCAATAGAATTAGGCCATTAAAAGTCAATGGCAAACACAGATTGCTTTCAGTTGGAGTAGGGTGAAGCCTACACTGAATTTATATAACCAGCACCAACTGGAATCACAGGCCCATATTTTCAGGGGATTATATCTTAGCTTTTTCAAAAAGTTGCTTTGAGCTGAAATGTATCCGGAAAGGTACTTTAATTACTCTTTATCTAGCATTTCAGCTGTACATGGTGCTGTACCAGTGGCACCTGCAGCCGTATGCATGTTACTCACAATGTGTACCATTGGCAGTTGTAAGGAGGACCATTTCTGCCTGCCCCACTGCCTACTCAGACCTAATCCTGCCAGTCTTCCATCATGACAAGACATGGGGACCAAAACTGAGTGAGTGGGATTGCGCCCTGGTGCACAGGGATCACAGAGCCAAACCTGAAGGGCTTCCAGTCTAAAGGCACAAACAGTACTATAGAGACAGTATGAAGACAGCCCGATGTATGATCATGATAGCCAGAACACTGTTTATTAAATAGCTTTGTTACACTTCTGGGCAGACACCCTAGGCTATTTTGTATGTAATGGATAACTCCAGTTGAAACCTTGTCCTGTTGAAGTCACACAATGTTTTTCAGAAGTTAGTTTCATTACTGTTTGTCAGATTTTTTTTTGAGATTTATTTTGTACACCTGTAACACACAAATAACTTGCTTGTTTTGTGGATTAGTGTCATGCAACATTTTAGTTTTCTTTTCAGCTCAAGTAGATATTGTATGAGCTACACAAGAAACACTTTTTTTATAGACTCTAGGTGTTTCCTGTAGGTCTCTAACTAAGAGCTGAATAATGTCTGACTCTTCGTAGGCCTGATTTTTTTACTCTGATCTGTGAGAGCAGACCCCTGCACCCATGGGGCGCTCCAGTGACTTTAATGAGTCTCTGTGTGGGTTTAAGGATCTGCCCGCATTGATCAGATTACAAAATTGGGGTCTGTTGGTTTGTGACAAAAAGCAGAACCCCAGCAAAAAGTGTTATGACTGTAGTAGCAAGGATACTATTAAATGTTTACCGACACTGAGCAACTCTAGTTTGTCTATTCATAGACCAGCTTTTCAAAGTCTGTACCTAAGAAGACATTCCTGCAGATTTTTAAACTGCTTTGATCATTTATCTAACACCTATTTTAAAAAAGACTCCAAGAGCCCTACACAGCCCATGATCCACCTAAAGAATCCCCCTGCCCACCAAGGAGAGTTCTACATGTGAAAGAGAAGCCGTTATAATGGCCCGAAACAGACATATGCATGTATATAGGGGAGAACCCTACCCTCACCTCTGCAACTGTAGAGGGCCCTAAATGCAATGGAGCTGATGTGATTTTTGCTTCCTCCTGGTAGTAAAAATCACAGGATTGCTGGCACCCATGCAGGGTTTTCCTGTCCTCTGTATCATGTGGAGCCTGACTGTCTGAGAGCTGGGTGTAGATTGAGGTCATGTCAACTGCAATGGCATTTGAGAAGGGGCCAAGGGCGGAGTGGAAGACCGGACTGGTATAACCAATGTTACAAATAACAACGTAGAGTAAGGAATCTGGCACCAGTTCCCCCAAACTCATGAACTTCCAAGTTTAGATTGAACACTGAGGGGTATTATCAGTGTACGATGTCAGTAAACACCTAAGTAAATTCACAGGAACTTGAGACATTTTTCTGTACTACATTTCAATCCTAATATAATTAACCGCTAGAATATAAAAATAATACAGTGATGCATAGCCCAGTGACAGAAGTATGTGTATTTAAGCTTTCTTCTTCCATGTTTTTCTTAAGCAATACTAGCATTCAAGGAATCAAAGTTTAATTATTATTATTATTATTTTTTTAATGTTGACACAATATCTAGGGCCTAGGATAGATGCTTTTGTACAAATCTAAAAAAATAAAATAAAATTAGGGATTGTTGAAATCATTCTGAAGATATAAGAAGCTCATGGTTTTAGGGCTTAGGTTAAAAATATCCTTTATAATACATCCTATTAAAGTAATGATTACATAGTGCGAGAGAAGAGTTTATTGTACATTTTTTCAAAGATTTAGGCTTTTAGCTCAATGGACGGCTTTGTAATTGGCAGCAAGGAGACTAGATGGTCCACATTTAGGAGAGTAATTTGTACGCTAATTGTGTTTGACTGTTTAATTACACTTGTTTACTGTAATTGAGGCCGGATGGTGACCCCTTTACAATAGTTGCTATAGGGCCTGTTGATGAATAAGTGTGATAGTGTCATAAAGCTTCACACAACTCTCAAGAGGTTGGAATATTTTTAACTATTCCCAAAGCTAAGAGAGGAGAAGAAATCTATAAAGAGAAAGGAGAAAGAAGGTTTGATTTGAGGGGAAGAGAAACAGAACAAATAGGTGACTATTAAAGCCTTTACTGGCCAGTGCTAGTTGGAGGGAGAGAGAAAAAAATGGAGGATCAGCAGAAAACATGACAAAAACAAAGAAAGAAGTAAAGAAAATCCAGGAGGACAGAGGCAGAAGGAAAGGAAAGAAAATGTAGGACTTTCAAATGGTTCAAAGGAGAGAATCCTACAAAGTAACAGGATAGAAAAGATATCTGTTAGCAGGTGGGAGAGGAGAGACCATGGTAGCAGAAACACAAAGAGATAAAAATGAAAGGGCGGGAGGATGAGAGTAATAGAGATGTGCCCCAGTTTTTAACATATGGTCACAGCAATTTAGCAGCCAGCTGCACACAATTCTGGTGGAGTATCATGAAGTTGCACAACACTATGTGAGGTTGTAAGGTATGTCAATACAGTATGCACCTCTATGCTGTCTGGAGACAACATGCTTGTTTGTACTGTGCATCTTTTTACTCCATTCATAATTAAATAAAAAACCCTTTCCAAATACATCAGTGACAAGAAAACGCCAGCACTGTGAGTCAGCCC
The DNA here is from genome assembly GCF_025201925.1 of Gopherus flavomarginatus. NCBI lineage: Eukaryota > Metazoa > Chordata > Testudines > Testudinidae > Gopherus > Gopherus flavomarginatus. The sequence continues at coordinate 55,948,452 of NC_066626.1, read as the reverse complement.
CTTGTGACAGCAGTTACAAAGCTTTAATGAGTTCTCACATCAAGTGGATTAAAGTACAGTTTGTAATGAGGAATGGTCTCGGAAGGGTGGAAATATGTGAAGTATTGTCAGGGGCAGGGAGGAATCCTTAACATTACCTCAGTGACATAGACTGTGGTGAACAGACACGATCTGATTGCACGATTAGTAATTTGTATTATAGCAGCCTCTAGAAGCCTCATCCAAGACCAGGGCACTGCTGCTCTAGGTGCTGTACAAATACAGAGACAGTCCCCTGCCCCACAGAATTTTAAATCTAACTAATCAAGACAGACAAAGAGTGGGAAGAAAAAGAGAAGCAGAGAGAGAGGAAGGTCACACAGCAGGTCAGTCAGACAGAGCAGATAGAATCCAGGTTACTTTGAGGCCCAGGCCCAGGCCCTACTAAATTAGTCCAAACAAAAAGACCTGCTAGTATAACTCAAGGACTGTGTTAATGTCATGCCTGGTGTGAGAGTGAAAATCAGTGAATCAACATTGGTGTGTTGAAAATGAGGCCTAATTGGTGGACAAAATAACAGGGGAATGGGCCAAGTCACCCTCACTCTCTTTTGGGGTTCTTAAAAAAAAAAAAAAAGAAACAGGGGGCAATATGGAAAGAGATTACTGATACCTTCCCGGGGCGGCTTTATGGTTTTTGCCGCCCCAAGCACGGCAGTCAGGTGGTCTTCGGCAGCTTGCCTGTGGGCGGTCCGCTGGTCACGCAGTTTGGCGGCATTTCTGCGGGTGATCTGCCGGTCCCGCACCTTCAGCGTACCTGCTGCTGAATTGCCGCTGAAGCCACAGGATTGGCGGACCTCCTGCAGGCATGCCGCCGAAGGCTGCCCGAATGCCGCTGTCACGGCGACTGGCATGCTGCCCCCCATGGCTTGCCGCCCCAGGCACACGCTTGTTGGGCTGGTGCCTGGAGCCACTCCTGTTCCTTCCCCACCTTATTTCTTTTCTTTCCTGTTCCTCTCCTTTTGCCGTCTGTCTAATAAGAGTCAGGCTCAGATGGCCAAGACTGTTTTGCAACACTGCTGTAAACCTGTGACCGGAAAAACGGCTAAATCCAGTGCTCTGAACTGCTAATACTCATACAAGTTTGCCAGATTTCAAAGTGGCTAATAAGGCTATGTGCTTGGCCTGGGTTTTCAGCAGTAAGTCAACACTGGAGATGAAAGCTGCATATTCTATCTTTGTTGTTCTTTTCTCAACCCTTTGTGTGTTTGGCTTGATTTGTCTTCTGGGAAGTGGGAACAACTACAACAACAACAGCACTTACAACAGCTCCAGCCAATGTCAGCTAACTGTCTTTCCTGCCAAAGAGAATAGTTATTACCATCTAAGAGACTATCATATGGAGTGTTTCTTTCTAAAATCTCCCTGCAGCCTAAGGGGAAGGAAACAAAGGATGTTGTTAAAACAAAAACCTTACTTAATACTTTACATTTCAAGGGCTTTAATTGTTTTCCTTTTTTTTCTGTGCCTTTAATAAAAGGTTAAGGAGATTTTTAATGATGTTTGCCATGGTATTAAGCAGGCTGAGATCTCTGTACACCAAACTCGAACTTTGTTTAACACTGTTTATTGTTGGGCAGTAACAAGGTCTTGTTAATATCTTTGACACTTTGGTCTCATTTGTTCCATCTAAATTAATACAACACTCCCCAAGGTCACTATTACTAGTGTTTGCATATATCTTCTCTAACTTCACCAATGTTGATTGATAAGGTCTCTCTGTTGTCAGACTGTTACACTGGATGGAAAATCTTCATTTTATTGTCTTGGGGTAGTGCTAATAAGAAATTTAGATTTATTTTCTTTAGACACCAGAAGGATAAAAATTTGTGAGCATTTTAGCAATAGGAAATTCCTACTGAGCGTTTCTGTTTGGATTAGAAGAGAGGCTGGAGGAAATTGAAAGAATATACGGCATAGGCAAACACAAACCTGTTTAATTCTAATTTGTTCATGCTATTGGGAAAACAATTAAAACTGTGACATAATCCATTTTCTACCAGCAGTAATTCATTCATAATATATACCGCTATTTGAACAGTTTAATAATTTCCAGCAAAGACCAGCTAGTGTATATATGACTGAGAATTAGAGTCAGGGACAGGACAGACTGAATGGGGAGAGCTGCTGCAATAATCCCCTTCCCCAAGAGGCTTGCAGTTTCTGAAAATTACATGTTTAATTATTGGCACTGGCTGTACAAGAAAACGTCTATAACACTATTTCTTTTAAGTACATCTACATTCTATTGTCTCCGGAGCTGGTGACAGTGAGGACAACATGTCGCCACTTTAATCAGATCTGACAGAGCAGTTGGATTGCAGCTTGGTGAATTTCAATAGCTCTGTGTCAGGGCAAAAGGGTGGGGGAAGTGGGGGGATATTCCTGCTGTGTAACTCGAGTGAAGATGTGCTTCTGTATGAAATGTGCTGTGTAAGGCTGGAAGGATTATGAGTTAGCTGAGATTTCTGTGTCATTGTCCTAAGCCATTTTATAAATGGAACAGACCATATGATCTAAATACGATAGAACTGTTTTCCCTAACTACTGACCTGAAGAAGAGCTAGGTGTAAGCTCAAAAGCTTGTCTTTCTCACCAACAGAAGTCCAATAAAAGATATTACCTCACCCCCTTTTCTCTCCTCTAACTACAATCAGATATCAAAATCAAGCTGGTCAGTGCCATTTTCTGTTACATCAGTTTAGATGCACAAATTTGATTACCCACAAGAGGCACTGACACTCGTCAAGGAAGGGAGTTAATTTAAAAGTAAAACTATAGTACTGTATTCCAAAGAATAAGATTGTTTTGTTTTAATAGTCTAACCAATAGTGGCCTCTATGTTAACAATAGGAGGTGTTTGGAAAATGTTTCTCTTTTGCATGAAATTATGATTGTTGTTGACAAACTGTAAATCTGAAAAGTTTTTGGCCAAAAAACCTGAAAATTTTGCCTGAAACCTTTTTTTGGGGGGTGGGGGTGGGGGGGATGTCAGTGAAGAGTTAGGCCACGTCCACACTACAGAGTAAAATCGAAATTAATAAAATCGATTTTATAAAACAGGTTTTATAAAATCGATTTTACGCGTCCACACTAGAGCACATTACTTTGGTGGTGTGCGTCCATGGTCCCAGGCTACCATCGATTTCCGGAGCGGTGCACTCTGGGTAGCTCAGTAAAAGAATGGGACCAATAACTTCGATTTCAGTCCACACTAACCCTAAATCGATATAGTAATATCGATTTTAGGGTTACTCCTTTCGTTTAGCTGGAGTACAGAACTCGATTTTAAGACCCCTTAAAATCGATTTTAAGTGCCTTGTAGTGTGGACGGGTACAGCGTTAAATCGATTTAACGCTGTTTAAATTGATTTAACGCTGTAGTGTGGACCTGGCCTCAGTTTTCCCTGGAAACCAGCAGATACTATTTTCTCACTCAAAAATTGTTTAGTCAAAAATCCAATTTTCTATGAAAAATAATTTTGATGTTAAATTTTCAACCACTGCTATTAAGAATGCATAATATACAGTATGGTTCATACATTTTCTACATATGCATATCTATATCTTCTATATCTACATTGTACATAAATGATAGCAGGTAGAACAGAGAGTTGAATAGTGTTTGTTGAATATATTTGATGAATTCCACTGGTTTGAGTTGAATAATTTATTCAAAACACTTTTGCAGTATTTCACCAACTCTGTAGCTGATCAGATACAATTCAGCATGATACTTATGAAATTTGTTGAAAAATATTTTCAGCAAATAAATTTTTCTGCTATTCAACCATATCTAACATATATGTGCATTTATTGTAACTGTATATGACAGGTAGAGCATTTTAAAAACTATTTAGGAATAGTTAACAGGTTTACAAATCCTTGCCCTGTAAATAGGGTTGCCAGTTTTGACCTGAACACCCTGTCGAAAAGGGACCCTGGTGGCTCTGGTCAGCATTGCTGACCAGGCCATTAAAAGTTCAGTTGGTGTGGGGCTGGCTCACGCCTACCTGTCTCTTCTCAGCTCCCAGAAGCAGCTGGCATGTCCTTCCGGCTCGGGGTGGCCACGGGGACTCCGTGCACCCCCCGCCACAAGCGCTGGCTCCGCAGTTCCCATTGGCTGGGAACTGTGGCCAATGGGAGCTGCAGGGGTGATGCCTGCAGATGGGGATAGCGCACAGAGCCCCCGGCCGCCTACAAGCTAGGGGAACATGATGCCATTTCCTGGGAGCTGCCTGAGGTCAGCGCCGCCAGGAGCCTGCATCCCATACCCCCTCCTGCACCCCAATCTATTGCTGAAGCCCTGAACTCCCTCTCGCATCCTGAACCCTCATTTCTGGCCGCACCTCCAGACAGAGCCCTCACCTCCTCCCAGACCCCCAACCCATCCCTGAGCCCCCTCCTGCACCCCAAACGCCTCATCCCAGAGCCCACATCTGTAACCCTCACCCCCTGTAAATAGGAAGAGTATGTTTATCTATGCATGTGTGCGTGCACAGACTCCCTACGTTGTTACAGTGGGTACTGAATTACTATGCATTATACTTTAATTATTTTATTAAATCAGCTGAGAGTAGCAAGAGTGTTGTTAATCTACGCATTGTAAATAGGCGTAATTAAACAAAGCACTCAATATTTTGATTTACAGGCATTTACTACTTCAGAGAACATCCTGATCCAAAATACTGGTCATATTGTGCTTCTTCCCCGCTCCCCGTTCTGTTTGGCAATTCCTGCATTTGACTACTATGGAACAGAGAGTTTTCTTTTAAGTCCTCTATTGTAACAAAATCCCTCTCAAATACAAGAAATTGAGACAGCTGATATTTGCATTTTTCATTTCAACACATCCATTCTTGCTTCTCATCTATAGATTAAAAGGCATGTTCACAGATAAAAATAATGAATTACAAATAGCACAATTGGCTTGGTTTCCAGAACTGGTGTACCCTACACATTCATTTGAAATTTATCACAGTCTTGACAGTCACTGAGTTTATGATACTGTCCATCACTGTGTTACTAGCAGTTAACTGGAGGTCTAAGTATTGGTCTAAAATAAGCAGTTGGTTCTAGAAAATCTGGAACATACCTCTTATGGGGAAGATTGGCATGTTAAACCTGGAGACTTTGATTAGTACCCAAAAACTGCAGATCCTTTTTGGATTATGCTGAAAAAGACCAGCAAGCACCTCAGATGCCTGTTTTAGGCTGGTTAAAAATTCCTTCTCTACATCATATTTTTTTTCTTTTTACATACCAGGGACATCTCCCATACTTCTGTTCTTTTACATTGGTTTAACTGCAAAGAAAGTGTTGCTTATGCATGCCTTTTGTTGTATAGCAGGTACTAAATGTTATATGTAAACGGTTTTGGATCATGCATAGCCCTTTTCTTTTTCGAAGTTTTGGTTTTTGTTCTGTAAAACCAGTTGCTGCGGATACATGTGACTCAACTATATTTCATTGTATCACAATAATTCCTTAAAATGTGGCTTCATATTTGTAAGAGTCTCTTTTCTTGTATTTGTGCAGATGTTTCTATATTTCTTAAAACTTAAATACATCTTTAAAAAATGAAGAAAATGATCCATTTCTCTAGGAATATGTGTATAGACAAGTCTGCAGATGCAAAAAAATAATTGGAGATGTGTAGGGGATGTTGGAGTGAGTTCAAGAAGCCTAAATAAATGGCTAGCTGATGTACTGGGGTGTGTACGTAAGTGCACTTGTTTAAAAAAAAAAAACAAAAACCAACAAAACACAGATATTCCCCCTATGTGATATAGCTATTCTGGATTGATGGCAATCACTCCATAGTTAAGGTTGCAACTGAGTTTCCATTATCATTTTGTTTGTACTTGGTATTTGTATGGCTTGCCTGTCTGGGTGTTGGCTTTGGAGTGTGTTGGGGAGTACACTAGCACAGCTCTGCCTTAGGGTACTTTCTCTGTTTCCTTTCCACTCCCCTGCCATACTTTGCATGGTCCGGCTATTTGTCTTTTCTCACTCAGCTTGTGTTTTTATGCAATTACAAGTTCTCTTTTCTTTGATTTCCTTTGTCTCAGACCAGTACACCAAAGCCATCAGGTAGTCAGTTACGCCCTGATTCAGCTTGGTACGTAAGCATGTGAGTAACTTTAAGCACCTGAATAGTCCCAAAGTTATGCATGTGCTTAAGTACCTTACTGAATCAGGGCTTTAGTTTGCAGGGCTAGGAGCTGTGCTATTTCAGACCACACCACGTGTAACTCTTTCTCTTCTCTTTCATATAATTGGGAGGGGGCTCATTTTATTTCCTTTCTGCTTCGAATTGTGATTTTTTTTTCCTGGATCATACACATTTGTGGACTAAAATAAATGGAAATTGGCATTTCCTTCTTCTCAGGGTTACAGCAACAAAGTGTAATGCACCACATAGGCCTGTTATCTGCTTTCCTCACTGTTGTTATGGATTTCATGCCATTTTAATAAAAAGACTGTTTCCAAATCTGAGCAAATCAGAACGTCAGACCCTCTGATATTCATCTAAATGCCGATCCTGTGCACATCCCTGGTGACTATCACAGGGAGTCTGAGAGAAACGGAGTTAGAAATGTAAGTTAGCTGACACGGTCACCTCTGGAACATCCTAATTGCAAACAAGGATGTTTGATTAATATGAAATAATAATCTTTATCGAAATGTGTAAATTGCTTGGGGGATATAACTGTATACAGTATGAGGTGTATAAGTGTACCTTTTTGAGAAATACATATTTTAAAGGGTTTTCATATAGGAATTTGTATCAATTTTTCATTCTCCTTTTAGAGAAAACAGTCTGTGTGAAGCATCTGAACAGTTTATTTAAATGGTAAGTTGGAGGTGCTTCCTGTAAATTAGTTTATTACAGTATCTGGGTTGCTCATAAACTCTGGGACTGATGGCTGAGGACTTGTTAGCATAGAATATGGTTATTGTTAAGTTAAAAGTGGTTATATTGCAATGTGCTGCTCTTGGCCCTCTCACCCTAAACTCTGATTTGCTATTCTAGGCCTTAGACTGGTCCATCTGTATTACGCCCACAGCAAACATGGCTGCCTCAGTTTCTGCCTCCTCCTCACCCAACCAGTCCTATCTTCTTAATATTTCCCCTCCTCTGCTTTGCTTTTTGAGGAAGATTCTCTTTTCTTCATTAAGAGAAATTACCACACAGTCATTGTACAACCCAGATTCCCACCCTTCCTCTTCAAGCCAATCAGATTGCAGAGAATTGTGAAACTACCCATGCGCTCTTGACTTTATTTAAGAGATTCTCCTCTTCCTTCTTCACATTTTATTTTGAGTCTCTATGTAAGGGAAATATATCAAGCAAAGTGAAACTAAAACAGAGGTTCCTTTGTCCCTTTGAATGTTAAAGTACAAATTTTCCCTCTTCACTAGCATTAGGTTTATAATGAATGGTAATAAACACTGTATAGATACAGATTTTGAATTTTCCTGGAGTGTAGAGTACTGAGCAGGGAGACAACTCACAGCAAAATGTTTACATTTGAAGCATGGATTTAAATATGCCAGAGTACTACTGCATTTGGACAACCTTCTAAATAGCAGAAACAAGTGCTCATGGGGCTACGGAAATTACTTTCCTTCCTTTAGGGACCCCCAGAAAGGGGAACTATGTTGTAATGTGTGCTTTTAAAATGTAATGTGCAATACAGCTATACTTATTACTATAGAACAGAAGTAAGGCCTCAGAATGCCCCAGAGAAGAATATTAAATCAACTTTATAGTATCTGAGCATCACTTAAACCTGTGGTAACCAAGTTTAGGAGTTGGAAAAAACCTGAATCTAATATTGCTTCGGTTTGCTCCATGCATTCTCTGATATGTGCTCTAGGAAAAATGAGGCAGTGGAGAAGGCATCTCAGTACTGAAATGAGGCTTTAGGGACCTTAGTTTAGACCAGCCATTAATCCTTATCACTTCGCTCTTAACACATGCACTGCATTTACTGATAATATGCCATTAGCTCAAAATACCAAATAATTTCATTATGCTGTGAAATGCACAGCAGTCTGAATAAACAAACAGCTTCACCCATCCTGTTTCCTCCATAGAAAGGTAGCCAGGGGAGATAGGGCAATGGAAAACTCAGTCGAGTTAAAAAGTGAGACAAATCTCTTCCACTGTCCATTTTATGCAGAATTTTTGACATGAAAATAAACCTGGTGAACCTCTCACTCACCCTAGCATAAATCTTGAGTAAAACTAGGGTGTGACGAAAACCAGGCCTTGTTTGTCCACTGTTCTGTCAGAGATACTGCTTATCATATGGAATAATGTTCAAAGACACTATTCAGCTAAAACTGTTTTGTCATTCAAATGAAAGCAAAGGTATTTGGATTGTGTTTAGTAGAATGCCATGACAATTCACTATAAACGTGATGTGTGTAACTTAGATCTAAAACCAAAACTTAGATCCATGGCTCTTTTCACTAGGGTGGTAGTGATAAAATCTGATGTCCTAAAACAAAAAACTCTCAGTTGGTTAACATTCTGTCTACCTAAATTCCCTCTGTGTTGTGCCAGGATGCTATAATTGAGTGAACACAAGCCAGAGACTCTGAGCTCTAGAATTGCCTTTACCACTGACTTGCTTTGTGACAGTAAATCCAAACTCTGTCTTGCATTTGGCCTCAAATCCAAAGCCTGAACCTTAGCCCAAACTCAATCCAGATTCTATTTTGAATGCCGCCCTCAGCCTCTCTGATTAGCATTGCTGTAGTTTGTGTTAAACTGTTATGTAGTGACTGTTATGGGCTCCATACTCCCCTTCCTTCTGCACTGTGGAGGGGAGCAAAAGAGAAAAGGTCTGCCCAGATGAGAACGAAAGAGTGGAAGGGTACTGAGTAGAGACCCCACCATCTGCTCCCCCTTAAAAGCTCACAGAATACTTCCACATGGACGCTGCTCAACTGGGATCTGTGGTGAGGCAGGTAGGAGTGTGGGGGAGCGAGAGGTGCAGCTGGGGAGCAGCCAGTCTACATAGCATGTTCCCCTGAATACCTAGCATATTTAGATCGACAGTTCCTCCATAACTTCTCCCCACTCTAGGGGCCTGGCTGAGGAAAGTGCAGGCCTGGGCAAGGGATCTAATGGTATCATAGCTTTAACATTGCTCTCTGGATCTCTCTGGCAGTACAGCTATGTGGAGCATCCTGCTCTCCTAGCAGATGCCGTAAGATCCAGGGATTTAAGCCCTGCGTTTCCTACAGTGCCAGTATATCTGAGATTTCCAGGCCAGGCCTTCTGCACCTCTCTGAGGCCTCAAACATCCCTCGCTTGAGGGGAGCATTCCTCAGAAATGGTGTATTCTGTCTTGCAAAATTCTCTGAATCACTGAGAGGCCACTTTTGTGACAAAGATGCTTAGTTCTTACTAGGACTCTATAGGGAGAGAAGAAGCAATGACTTGTGCCTGTGTTTTTGGTGAGAGGGTAGGATTTGGGGAAGAGCTGTGTTGTACATGATGGTATATTACTGGTGACTGCAACAACTTAACTTTACTCTGAGCCCCAGAGCCCTTCTGGTTCCCAAGAACAGGTGTATGAAGAGAAACTGCTCCAATGTGCTTTAGACCACACACTGCTGACAAGAATTTTGTATTGAATTTCCTCACTGGGTTTCTTATTGTCTGAGTCTGGCGCTTTTCCAGTGGTCTCTAAGGTAGAACTAGTTAGATCTCATTATAACTCAGATATGATAAAAATCACACTGGGATTTTTCAGGGGACTGCTTCTAATGAGATGATAGTACGCCTGTTTGAAAAATAAAGGTCACATGGAATTTTACTAAGCAGTCTAAACTCACCTTGTTGTTGTGTTACAGAGACTTTGACAGCTGTCCTGCTGCTCACTCAGGGGCAAAACTCTCTCCCATCTCTTCTTTGGAGCTTGCTGACCCCACTAGAATCTATGCAGTTGAAATTCTCACATCCTGGCTCAAAACTTTGTGAAGTGCAAAAACGTGCAGTCCACTGCAGTCAGGATTCAACTCCACAGCTGCATCTAGCAGAGCACAGCTCTGAGGAGGTCCCTGTGCCTCAGCTGAGAGAAGGGCTTCAAGGGCTGGGATGGATGGAAGGAGGGGGCAGAGGGGGTAGATCCACAACTACAGGGGAGGAGGAGGGCTACTGCTGCTCTAGCCTTAGGGTGTAAGTAGAATTATTTCTTGGCTCCTGCACAACTCCCTAGTGCCACGCTTGGTTACTTGGGCCATGTGCTTAGATGAGGATTGGCCCTTGGATGGGCTATTGAGACAGTAGCTGTAATAGTCTCACTTTTCTTTCTGTTTCTTCTTTGTATTATAGGTGCATTTTTCTTCCAATTATAAAGAGGACTGGCTCCCAAGAAACCCGTATGAGTGTGGCCCCACTCTGCAATGGAATCCTGGCCTACCCTGGCCTGGGTTCTGCTACTTAGCCTGATCGCTGACTGTCTGAAAGCAGTTCAACCTAGAGACTTTACAGTGAAAGATATTATCTACCTTCATCCTTCAAGTAAGATTCATTTCACGTGCTTAAAATAGGATGCCAGTGGGCCAAGGTGTAGAGAAAAAACCCTGAATTCAGACAGCAGAAACATTGGGTGGTTTAAGGAGTATGTAGCTTTTTCTAAAGTTAGCCTCTGCACTACAGAAAGTTAGTTATTCAAATAGAAAGGAAGTATGGTTTATATGTGTGTACGCACAATATACTTTGTGTCAGAAGAATATTTCTTGGTCAGCTTACATGACAACAAACAATTACAAGCCAAACTACCTGTGCTATTGAAATGATATAATAAAGCTGATCAGACAGGGATCTTCAGGGATCTTCTAGGTCACCGAGCTCAATGTATTTTTAGGCTTGATCCATCTGGGATTCAGATGAAAGCTCTGTGATAGCAGCACTGAACAACTGGCAGGATGGATGAACCTGGTATTTTGTTACTGACAGTCTAATGAAGTGAAGTAAGCTACCAGGATTGGCATTACAGACTAATGGGATGGCAAAAACACTTTGGCTAGTACATGTCATGAAGCGCTGAGCAGTTGGCCTCGGGATACTGTTCTCCAGTAAACTTAGGACACATTTTTCTAGCAGCACCTGATCATCCTGGCTGTCTCTGCTCTGTTTCGCCAAGTGCAGCTCTTTAGCACACTCAAATAACTCACTACTCTTGGTAGTGAACGCGGCTGCTAACACATCATTGGCATTCACTGCTCATGTTGTGGTCCCACTCTCGCTGGCCCTGACACACCCATTTTATCCCCTGCTCACCATGTCTCCATTCAGTATGGCAGTGGAGGTTTGCTTACATTGCTGAACATCTCTCTGTATTATAATGAGTACTATATGGAAGCCTCTCTACCTAGGTGTGGAATAAATGCGACTGCCAGGTGCTAGTTCTTGGTTCTCTAGATTTATTTCAGCAGTACTCAACAGGCTGCCAGGTCTGGGCCATAATTACCCAGGATTTGGCAAAGGAGATTAATGAGGAAGCTTGCTTATAATGTGAAGTGGTCCTCAAAGCTTACTGAGTCTCTCATTCCCCACTCTAGCATTGCACCTATGTTTCAGTTCTACAGATTATTAGGACAATTATTTCTTTTTACTAATGTGTGTAAATGGCAGACAGCTGAGGTAAGCGTAATTCACTTTTATAGACAACTTTTGTCCTTTGTGATAGACTCGTGGAAATAAAAACACAACTTACAGTGTTCAGGAAAGGTGCCACATTGACAGCCCTGGAGATTGAAGTTAACTGTTGATCATAGAACAGGTGCAACCCAGGCAACGGCAGTAGATGCCTGTTAATGTGGCCCTCCTATAGACCTCAACCTTGTGAAGGCTCTGTCTTTCATCAAGACCTGGGCTAAAACCTTTTAAGTCAATGGAAAGAGTCAGTGGCTTTGGATTAGGCCCTCAGTCTTTGAGTTCTCTACTAAGAGCTCTCTGCCAACCATAGTGCATAGACTGTGATGGATTTTATTTATTTTTGGTGGCATGGAGACCTGTCGACCAGGAAATGGTTTAAGTTCACTAATTTATTTCACAGGGGCCAGGGAACAGCTGTCAGATGGCAATGACTCTGTTACCATTGACCAAGCCCCACTGAAAGCATTCAGCTAGAGCTGAAAGGCTGTTATCTCTGCAGTCTCCTCAGCCAAGAAGTTCTTAATTTTCTGAGCCCCTGGTTTTTTTGATTGATTAAATGGAGTGAAGCTCATAGAGGTTGAGATTTTGTGAACTTCTTTCATGGGTTGTGGCACCCTTCTGGCCACATAATTTAATCCATTTTCCCTAAGGATGAGTCATTCAGAATAATAAGTCAGATCCTTGAGTAGTGTCAGTGGGCATAGACTCAGTGAAGTAAGTGGAGTTATGCCAATTTACATCAGCTAAAGGTCTCTTCCAATATCTGTCTAGCTAAAGGGAAGCCTATGTATTAGGAGCTAGAGGTGACTGAAAATCCCAAACATTTTCAGGTTTCTTTTAATCAAAAGTTGAATTTTGAACAAAAACTATTATTGACAATTTAAAAAAAAATTCAACCAGCTCTGTTTAGGGGCAGAAGGGAGCTAGACTGGCACTAGAGGTGCCCAATTTAAGACTCAGTTGTGCAGATCTTACTTATTGTGGTGAGCAATTATTTAATCATTGTGATTATTCATTTAAGTGCTAACTGACATGTGCGAAGGCTGCCCAACCAAGTCCTTAAGTCATTTCATTTAGATACCAATATGAGATGCTGCATGTATTTTTTTTCATTAGCTTCTCAGTCTCGTATTTTTTTTCATTCTGCCTGCTCTGTGTTACTTTTTCACTCGCCCGACTTTCTCCCTCTCTGCACCTTCCCCCCCATTCTCTGCTAAATGGAATCTGATGATGTTCAACTTTGAGAGTCAAACTTTTGAACCCACATGTTCTAGTGAGTTTGAAATTAGGCAAAAAGTGTTTGCACACCCCTAAAACGAACATCTTTGTTGGAGAAATGTAGCCTTTTTTTTTTTTTTTTTTAGTGTATGCTGAACAAAGACTAAATCTCCTCAGTAGTCTTCCAAAGAAAGCTGGTACAAAGTGAACCATTGCTGACCAAGGGAGTTAATGGATGGATAATGTTACAGGCAGTTACGGGGCACTGGGAGGTTGTGTTTTTTCTTTAGAATCGCCCTTTCCTGAGGGACTGAGGCCTTATGTCCCGAAACACAGTCTACTGAGCTTATTAACTTCTGTGATCAAGAGCCAAATGAGATTCACTCACAGCTGTGGCAACAACTGTTTGAAACTTTATTTTACTCCAGTAGCACTTTGAAGATAAAGAAAATACCATGCATCTCAGGAACTTCCACAGTCTCTCCTTTTTGTTCACCTTTTTTGTTCTGTTTTATCAGATATAGTATTAGTTAATGGTCTACTACAAGAAGCAATGTTCACACACATGCATCTCGCCACACGTCTCTGTTGTCAAGAAGCTATTTCCAGAGATCCCTGCCAGCCTTTTGAATATCCAGAGGAGCCATTTCCTTTTTACTATTTAAAATAAAACCTCCAATCCCTGGACACTTTTGTTATAAGATGAATATGTTTTGGGATGCTGGCCTGAAGACAGCCATAAAGAAGAGTTTGGAGGACTCTTGTGCTCTCATTTGGGTTGTTTGCCAAAATTGAATTAAAAATCATTTGATAGACAGATTTGTGTTTTGCCTATAGAGGAGAAAATCTATATTTTGTGACAGTCTCTGCTAATACAAATTGGCTTATCTTTTAATTTCAGAAGATTATACCTGGTTAGGTGCAATGTAATGCTTTGTGTCCAACAAAATCAAAGTTTAACACAGCACTTACCTAGACCTTTGCAAATCAGTGAGATACCGATTGTCTTAAACCTGCTTCTTAAACACTCTACTTTCAACATATGCATAGCTCAGCCTTACAGAACTGTCAAGAACATTTTTCAGTCCATGCACAAAATCTATTCAGCTGCTCTTCCAGTGATAATGGAGTTAAGGAAGACGTGAATAATGTTTTATTCACCCACTAAAAAGAGCTACTTGCCCTCTGGAGCAGGCAAGTAGAATTTTGCAAGGTTGGCATAACTGGTGAAATCCACGCATGTTGCAAAGGGTCTAGTGCAAGGCTTTCTTAAACCATATAAGCTCTTTGGGCTTTGGGACAGACCAACTATTCAGAGATGCATACCAGCTCCATATAGGTTGGTATTCAAAGGACATTTGAGATCCAGGGACTGGCCACAAGTTGTTGATTCCAGGGCCCCAAACACTTCTATATAGGGTATGCAATGGTTACTACACTAGTCTTCGGACTGGAACAGTGGCTGTAGAGGTGTTGTACTGAATCTTGCGTTGGTTGCTTGAAATGAGATGGAGTGAAATTAATTTCTACTATCCACCTTTTATTGTCCCCTACTATGCCTTGGCTTTGTGCCAATTGTAAATTTCACCTATTGTTCGCTTGTTAGTTTCTGGGCATTGTACTGAGAAATGGCAACATCTGGAAAAATCCATTTACTTGGATTAATTTAGGATCTATTGCAGAAATCTTGCCAAGAGAGCACTTTAAAACTTTGTTTCACATTTGGCTAAATAACTTGTACTCAAGCAGATTATTGATAGCTGGAGGTTCAGCAAATTGGTATTTTTTTTTCGTTTGGGAGATCAATCAGCATTCAAAAGTGTGAGTGTATTTCCTCTGTGAGGCAGATTTCAGAAGTATTTAGTCCAGCTGACATTTCATTAACAGTGATGGAGTAACAGTATTGAATACTGCTGTGAAATAATGAGCAAGTGCAGTTATGGGACTCAATTCCATACCTCTTATTCAGATGAAACTCCCCTTGAGGTCAGCTGTGGGCAGTTTTCCTGAGTAATGACTGTTTTACTGGGCCCTTGTACTTATATATAAATGCTCTTCCTGGATTAGAAAATTTTAAAATCCAGGACAATTTGTGATGGGGTTCAGGTGCACATATCAAGCAGCAAATACATTTTAAAAAAGAATATTACCATAGTGTCTTTAAAAAGCATGGTACAGACTGGCTAAATGATCATCAGTTTAAATGAATTTTGTTTACATTTTTCAGCCACACCATATCCTGGTGGATTTAAATGTTTCACCTGTGAAAAGGCAGCAGACAATTATGAATGCAACCGATGGGCTCCAGATATCTATTGTCCAAAAGGTAAATAAGCTCCATGCTATCTGTTTAGATTAAATCTATGTTAAGAAAATGCCTCAATATTCCCATTTAAGTGATAACATGCACAGGTATCCAATATCCTCCATTACTGGAGGCTTTTAAGAACAGGTTGGACAAACACCTGTCAGGGATGATCTAGGTATACTTAATCCTGCCTCAGCACAGGGCGATGGACTAGCTGACCTCTCAAGGTCCCTTCCAGCCCTACATTTCAAAGATCCTATGATTTTCGTTATTCTCCGAGAATATTTGAATTCAGGTGATGGTTGTTCACACCTGTAAGCCTCAATTACTGTGAGTAAGATTGGTGGATGATACAAATGATCCATCCAACCCACACACTTGCCTTTGCAGTAGATATGTTTAGAGCTTTAATCTATCCCCACATTCTCCCATAGCTGAAACAGAAATTAAGTTTCAGTGGGACTTAGGCTTCCATGTATGTAAGTCACTTTTGGATATGGGACTCTGATGAGATGTTCACCCCATGCCAGCCCTGAAGGGTTATGGTGGTGCAGATGGGGCTGATTAATCTAATAGGCCACTCCTGGTGGAGAGTCTGGCATGGCTGAAAATGAGTATTGGCTGATAAAGCCCAGCTGGCAAAGAAGCTGGCTAAGGTATAAAACCAGGAAGTTCCTAGCAGAAAGGGGCTGCGGTGTGGCAGCTGTCAGATGCTATCTGGGCTTGTGGGGAGGGGAGGAGGAAACCAAGGCTTTGTCTACACTATGGACCTTACAGCAGCACAGCTGTACCATGGCAGCGGCACCTCTGTAAGGTCTCCCGTGTAGCTGCTCTATGCTGGCAGAAGCGTTTTCTCTTGCTGGCATAATTAAACCATCACCAACATAGCACTGTCCACATGGGTGCTTTTGTCGGTGAAACTTATGTCGGGGAGGGGGATGTTTGCATCAACCCCCCTGGACCAACAATCGTTTTGCTGACAAAAGGGCCAGTGTTGACAAAGCCCTAGGGAGTGAGAGAAGCCCTGGAATCCTCGCCTTGAGGGAAGGGTTCAGCTAGAAAGGTGAAGAAGAGAGCTTGTGGGAGGTGGGATAGTAAGCACCCAGGGAAAGAGCAGCAAGATTAGCGATTATGCAGACCATGGCTGGAACCTGAAATAGTGAGTGGGGCTGGGTGCCAGGGGAAGTGGCACAGGACCTGGCCTTGGATCAGAAGACTCTCTGGAATGGCATAAAATGTAACAGAATCCTATTTGGAGAGCATGGAAAATATTTATTAATTTGCAAATTAGGCTTCTTATGTTCTGCTGCATTCCTTTAGGACACCAGGGAGCAACACTAAAAAACCCACAAAAACACTGGGAGGAAAAGTTTGGGTTCATACAAGGAAAAAGAACCAATCTTGAGTTGTTGGGAGAGGCAGGGCCGGCGCTACCATTTAGGCAGCCTAGGCAATTGCCTAGGGAGCCAGGATTATTGAGGGGGCGGCATTTTGCAGGGGGGGCAGCAGGCGGCTCCAGTTGACCTGCCGCAGGCATGCCTGCGGAGGGTCCGTTGGTCCGCGGCTCCGGTGGAGCTGCCGTAGTCATGCCTGTGGATGATCGACTGCTCCCGCGGCTCCGGTGGACCTCCCGCAGGCATGCCTGAGGCACTCCACCAGAGCCGCGGGATCAGCGCGGGGGGCAGCGAAATGGCCGTGCGCCTAGGGTGCGAGAAACCCTGGCACCAGGCCTGGGGAGAGGGGGGCTTTATCATCCACCAGATTGTATATAATGCATTGTGCAAAATTCTAATCATAATGGCAAAATGCCCATAGAAAAATCAACTAACATAAATTTGATTCAAACTAAAGCAGCTCAGATCTGGAGACCAGTTTTGGTCAGGTAGTAGAAATAATTTCCTACTTAGAGATAGTTGTGAGAATCTTTGAATCAAAGGTAGATTCTGCCTTTTGGAAAACTATTTATTTTTAAAAATCTTGCCTCATTTCTAATTGTTCCAGTTGACCTAACATTGAGCACAGCACAGAATCCCAGATCTGAATCCCTCTGAAATTTTGAAGTGTTTGAAATCCTGATAGGGATCCAAATTCTGTGAGTGCCCTTCTCTGCTTTTTACCTTCTCTTCATTTTCTCTTCCATGCTCTGAATGTCTCTCCTAATTCTCACAATTAATTACTTCCTGCTTTCTTCTTTCATTTCTTGCCCACACTGACATCCTTTATATAACGTCACCTTCACACTCCATTTGTCTCTCATTATTGCCCTTCCTCATTTTGTCTTGTGTTTCTGTGTGTTGGGAGAAATCCTTCTAGCTTGGTGGGACTATGTAGTCCCATAGTTAGCCTGCCTAGAATGGGGAGCAGAGAGTGGGCTGTGAAGAGATACAAGGGGACTGTGTACTTCCTGTGTACTATAAATAGTGCTTCATGGTTAAGGCTTCGTTTTAGTCACAGGTATTTATAGTAAAAGTCATGAACAGGTCATGGGCAGTAAACAAAAATTCATGGCCTGTGACCAGTCCATGACTTGTACTATATACCCCTTACTAAAACTTGGGGACAAGAGGGGTGGCTTGGAGGGGCAGCCCTGGGGATGCTGGGGGAGGAGGGGCTCCACACCCTGGGAGAGTGCAGGGATGCTCAGGGGAGGAGTGGCGGGGCTGGGGCAGGTTCCCTGCCCAGTTCCTGGGAAGCGGCGACCTCCAGCTCCTTGCTCCACGTGCTGCCTCCATTCCGCTCTGCCCCAAGCCCTGGTTCTGCTGCTCCCATTGGCTGGGAACTGTGGCCAATAGGAACTTTGGGGGCAGTGCCTGCTGGCGGAGGCAGCATGTGGAGCTAGAAGTGGAGGGAGGGGACTTCCTGTAGCACTTCTGGAGAGCCTCCTGCAAGTAAGCACCACCTCACAGCCCAATCCCCAGCCCTGAGTGATCCCCCCTCCCTGCTGCAACTCCTGCTGCTGGGGGCGGGCCCAAGACTGCTCGAGCAGCAGTCGATGCAACTGGCCCTTGGGCAGCCCGAGCTGCTCAGGTGGCTCCCGGGCCAGCTGCACAAGCCTCTGTAGAAGTCACTGAGGTCACAGAAAGTCATGGAATCCGTGACCTCTGTGGCAAACACGGAGCCTTATTCATGGTGTCTCTCTCCCCAGTGCTATTGAGAGGCAGACAGGCATGGCCAGTTGATCAACACTACACAGATCCACTGGCCAAGCATATCCTTCCCATAGATAGGGGAAGCCCAAGGGTATAAACTATCATAATCCAACCACTGCAGAACAGGTGTGTGAGTATCCTCCACTTTGCTGCTGGATACATACACTGGTGTACGCCTTCCTCTAAAAGCTGTACAAGTCTCCTTGACTAAGTCCATTTTCTTGAGCCATTCATAGGGGGATCCAAATTTGACCCTATCAGAGTTACTATTGGAGCAGCAAGGAGAAGTTTACAGTAGTCGAGAAATATTGCTGACTGACCCTTTGCAACTGAATCTACAGAACTCAAGATGTAAGCAGCTGATGTTTTTGGAAAGCAGCCTTCATCTAGCCAGTTCTTTTCAATAGGAACTTAATATATATTTAATAATGTCCTTTAGCTTTCTCATCCAGCATCTCTCTGAATTGTGTACCTAGATTTGGTGAAAATCTGTTAGTCTAAGGTGCCACAGGACTCTTTGCTGCTTTTACAGTTCCAGACTAACACAGCTACCCCTCTGATACTAGATTTGGTGGTGATTGGCCCATTGCAAATGCCTTCCGTAGGCAGTGCTTTTCATGCATCTCGGAAACCAAAAGACAATAGTCCCAATAGCAAAGACCAGGCATCCTGTGTCTCTAGACTAAACTAAAGAGCTGCAGGAAATCCTTTTGAATTTAATTTGTTTTCTTGAGAGTTTAAAATAATGTAACTTCAATAACAATGAAAGATCAGAACAGCTTGTGTCAAATCATGGCAACAGTAGCAGTTCCCACCCTGTTTTGGCGAGAATACACATTATTTTAAATAATTGACAACGATGATAGTGACTAAAAACAGTCTGCAGACTAGTCTCTAAGACACAAAAGAGTGACTGCAAGGCTTGCTTTTAATACAAATCTTTCCTAGCTTCAAAGAATCACTGATTTAAACATTAAACGGAAGCCAATAGCTAGGCAATGCCAATTGCTTTATTTTTGGAAATCATGTTTCCAATGACTCTCTTTATTTCGTTAATCAGGCTTATGCAGACCAGCTTTTGATGGTATGTCTGTGAACTACTCTTGCCACTCTATCTTGTATTAAAGCTTGTTTGTTTTACCTGCTTGTAAAAATGCTTGGTTTCTCTTACATCTCACCACAGCAGGATCACGACATTTTTACAAAATATCGGCTTTTGGAGCCCAGAATCGACCACGTGGAAATTCGAATCTATCTTTTTATCTTTAGAACAAAGAACCCCAAATCTCCTTAGAAGGAGTTATCAGATAGCATTTTGCTCACATAGCATGGAGCATTTAGTCCTAAAACTATCCAGGTACATTGGGAACAGTGTACTTTGTAGCTGGACTTTAGCCTGAACCAAGCTCAGATTCACTGTATGTCCTGCTTTATTTATCTTCAGAGGCTGAGAAAAAGTCCTTGTGTGCCACCTCCCTATAGTGGCATTCTTTAGAATGAATGGAAAATAATAACCTAGACAGCATGGTGTTACTTTGGTGTTGGGTAGCAGTGCATGCAACACACTCTGTCTTACAGCTCTGGCTCTTTAAAGTGTTCCTGTCCTGCAGGTGATTTCCATGCATTCTTGTAAGAAGCAGCTCTCCTTTTCTGCAGACCAAGTAGAATTTTAAAGGGCCAAGGCCGGAGTTGCTCTTTCTTTGGAAGAAGGAAAGAGTAATATTCATGAGCTGTTGCTTGCAGAAATGACAAGCGTTTGCACTGGCACTTTTTATCTATGACCATGGATTTTAGAACAGATGCAAAGGAAAGTCTAAGAGATGGACCGAAGCAGAACAATTCACAGCTGACAAATAAAAAACAAGTGTAGCTTGTCTTGTCTTGTTTTGCTTCTTTGTTTTTTTTTGAACGAAGCATTTATTCTGCTATCTATCACTTAATACTGATTTTAAACTGATGTAAATCTGTTGGTCCTGATTCTCTTCTCACACTATTGTAATTCAGGAATAATTCCACTGGAGTCAATCAAGTTACACTGGTGAAACTGAATGAATCAGCACTATTGGCTTACATGAGTCAGAATCAGGCTGAAAACTTTATCAGTTCATATTGTAAGGAAAGTCAGATGTGATCTGTATTTGTTCCTTCTGGATGCAAAATCACTGTCTGTCTGTTTGTTTTTTATCTTCAACTTTCCAAGCAAATACTTTTCAAAATAAACTAATTTTTCAGTATTTTTTAAACAAACTGAAAGAAGAAAAAATAATTTAATGTCACAGTTCTAGTAAACGGGCCTCAAAATTTACCTTATAACTGAAAATTGACCCCCAGGCTAATTGTGAAGACCTGATGTTATTTTCTCATTCCATAGGTCGGTGATTTTATCTTGGGTGAAGGGGAGCCTAGAGGAGTAAAGTTGTATCACTCCTTGCTCTGCAGTTATCTGAACCTTTTCTGGACTGTTTGTGTTAAGTGTTCTTGAAAGATAACATTCTCGGTATTGCATTTTTTTTAAATAACAGAAAATTTGTTTTAGTTAAATAGATATTTTAAAAAATTAAAACAACGAGGAGTCCGATGGCACCTTAAAGACTAACAGATTTATTTTGGCATAAGCTTGTGTGGGTAAAAATACAACTTCTTCAGATGCCCAAATAAATCTGTTAGTCTTTAAGGTGCCACCAGACTCCTTGTTTTTGTAGATACAGAATAACACGACTACCCACTGATACTTAAAAAATTAAGTCACTTTCACTGGAGCGTAAATGCAGACGTTACCATGGAAAGCACAGTTCTGCATAACTAACATTTAGTGCAGTGTATTATTAAAACATGAATGAACCCCTGGAGTGAACATGAGTGACTTACAGCATTTGCTAGAATGCAGAAGAGTGCAGGCTCATGCCTTGCCATTGTACGTTAACTTGCCCTCTCTTCTGGGTAGGCCCATCTCAAGCAGTATGTTAGTTATCCAGTTCTGTTATGACCCTGCACTTGGAGTATTCCTGATATTCAGTTCCTGAATGGCTACTGAGCAGAGTCTGACAACTGAGACAAACTGTTAAGCGGATAGGTGCCATCTGAAGCAGCATCAAAGTTATGACTGTCAGCTCCTGTATACATATTATATCTAAAAAACCTATGTTAAAAGCATAGTGGAATTGAAAGTCAAGCCCTCTCTGCTCCTATCCAACCTCCTAAGGCTCTTGCTTCCCTTCCCTTCTTCTACTAACAGACCCAAGCCTGAGCTCCTGCTCCCTCTTCTGCTCCCATCCAACACCACCCCTCCAGTGCCCCACCTTCTGCCCCCTTCACTTCTACGCTTGTTCAGCTCCCATGCACTCTGGCTCTTGTCCCACTCCCCCCACCACATTCCAGCCTCTGCCCCTTCTTCATAGAATCATAGACTATTAGGGTTGGAAGGGACCTCAGGAGGTCATCTAGTCCAACCCCCTGCTCCAAGCAGGACCAATCCCCAGATTTTTACCCCAGTTCCCTTAATGGCCCCCTCAGGGATTGAACTCACAACCCTGGGTTTAGTAGGCCAATGCTCAAACCCCTGAGCTATCCCTCCCCCCTATCTTCTCCTAGCCCATCCCCACTTAGGTCCTGTCCCCCTCTCCCAAGCCAGCTTCCCTGTGTCCAACACCACAGCATCTCTCATTGCTGGGAGGAGCAATTGGAAGGAAATGCTTGCTCAATACTTGAGGCTCCAGGATACTTAGCCACTCTGTGGGGATAGACATGTGCAGTCCAGTTGCTCATAGGAGCTGTGAGGGATTTGAGCATGCTCAATGGAGATGGAGTCTTTGGAGAATGTGCTACCAAGTGTCTGCTGAGCATGAGCAAACTGAGATTTTCCAGAGGCTATAACTTGTTCAAATGTAGGTGAATTTTCATGGTGATGGCAAACGGCACAGCGTGGAGGTGCCAGAGCTTGTTGACAGAATGGTTGAAAGAATTTCTCTTAACATGAACAAAACAGATTTTTCCCTAATCTTAATTATCTGAAATGGCTGAACTATTTTTGTTGCAACTTTAAAAAAAAAAATCTTTCTGAGACAGACATCCAGCCTGGGAAATTTTATCCTGAACTGTTTAAGTAGCCAAAATTATAAGTAACTAAAAAGAGGGTCTTATAATGGAAAGTGTTGGGCAACCTTAACTATAAGTGGCACTACGAGCTCTGCCTTTAATAACTGAAGCTGTATTTAAAGAGACATTTTCAAATGATAAATCATATATAATTTGTGCAAAAAAATGAATAAAAACCTTAAAATTTGGGTTAAATTTAACCTGATATGAGATGATCTTATAATTAAGGCAAGTATCTGGGAAACAGGAGAACTGTGTTCTGTTCTTAATTGTGTCACAGTTCCTGCATGGCCTTGGACACCTGAGTGCCCAAGAGATGATGCACAGATAAAGGACATTTACTCCATTATGTATTCTTCACTTCTGTGGTTTAACTTTATGTAGCGGGCAGGCCCATCAGCCCATTTTCTTACCTATGACCCCATCCACTTCAGCATACCAAAACTCTCACCTCCCCAAGTATTAATTGTAATGTAGATTTATCTGTTTCACTTTTACACTCATCTTTGCTCTGGGCTGCCTCTTGGCCTCTATATAAACCCAAGATATGCCGTCATCTTATCAGCTGTGATCACTGCACTTAGCCTGCTCTGGGAAAACAGGCAATGTATAACAAAAGGCTAGGATGCAGAAAGAACAATATTTTACTTCAGTCCCTTGAGAGTGTTTTTATATACATGTATTCTGAATCCAGGGAAAACAGATTTTATTTGGGATGATAAGAGCATCTTCGCTGATGCATGTAGAGGGAAGCTGGTAAATGCAAACATTGCAATGATTCTGTAAGAGCTCAATCCTGCAAGGTACTGAGCACATCTTGTGAAGTGCCAAGTGTTCTCAGTTGTCACCCAGGCACTCTGGTCCAGATACTTAAAGGTATCTAGGTACCTAACTGGCATTGATTTTAATAGATGTTAGATGCCTATATACCTTGGAGGATCTGGCCCTCACTTACACTTAAACATAGTTTGTTGCTCACTAAGGAGTCAATTCTGCAGGCTGCACGCCCCTGAATTCCAACGGACTTCAACAGGATTTCAGGGTGATCCTCGCCTTGCAGGAGATGCTCATGACCTAAGAAGTTAGGCCTTGTTCTGTTGCTTTACTGGTAATGGATTTTACGCTAGAGGCCCAATACTGTGACGTGCTGAGTCCCAGATCCTTAAAGGTATTAAATGGCACCTAATTCCCATTGATTTCAAAAAGATGTAGGGCCATGTCTACATCTAAAATTTTGCAGCGCTGGTTGTTACAGCTGTATTAGTACAGCTGTATAGGGCCAGCGCTGCAGAGTGGCCACACTTACAGCAACCAGCGCTGCAAGTGGTGTTAGATGTGGCCACACTGCAGCGCTGTTGGGCGGCTTCAAGGGAGGTTCGGGGAACGCGAGAGCAAACCGCGGCGAAGCTGGTCTCCTTTCCCGGTTTGCTCTCTCGTTCCCCGAACCCCCGAACAAGCAGGTCTCCTTCCCTGCGGTTTGCTGGGTGGTTCGGGGAACGCGAGAGCAAACCGCGGCGAAGCTGGTCTCCTTTCCCGGTTTGCTCTCTCGTTCCCCGAACCCCTGAACAAGCAGGTCTCCTTCCCTGCAGTTTGCTGGGTGGTTCGGGGAACGCGAGAGCAAACCCGGGAAAGGAGACCAGCTTCGCCGCGGTTTGCTCTCGCGTTCCCCGAACAAGCAGGTCTCCTTCCCTGCGGTTTGCAGGGTGGTTCCGGGAACGCGAGAGCAAACCGGGAAAGGAGACCAGCTTCGCCGCGGTTTGCTCTCGCGTTTCCCGGAACCACCCTGCAAACCGCAGGGAAGGAGACCTGCTTGCTCGGGGTTCGGGGAACGCGAGAGCAAACCGCGGCGAAGCTGGTCTCCTTTCCCGGTTTGCTCTCGCGTTCCCGGAACCACCCAGCAAACCTCAGGGAAGGAGACCTGCTTGCTCGGGATTCGGGGAACGCGAGAGCAAACCGGGGAAAGAGACCAGCTTGATTACCAGAGGCTTCCTCAGGTATGCTGGAATACCTGCTTATTCCACGGAGGTCAAGAAAAGCGCTGGTAAGTGTCTACACTTGATTACCAGCGCTGGATCACCAGCGCTGGATCCTCTACACCCGAGACAAAACGGGAGTACGGCCAGCGCTGCAAACAGGGAGTTGCAGCGCTGGTGGTGCCCTGCAGATGTGTACACCTCCTAAGTTGCAGCGCTGTAACTCCCTCACCAGCGCTGCAACTTTCTGATGTAGACAAGCCCTAAATATCTTTGAGGATCTAGGCCTGAGTGCTTTCAAGTCCCATCACCTTCAGTGGGAGTAGAGAGCACTCAGCATCTGATAAAATTAGGCTCTGACCTAGAATATATATTAAGTCTTGTGTTTGTAGTGACTGTAGATTTAAGCAAAGGCAGTCTGTTAGATCATCCTCAGAGATCTGAAATGCTCAATTCTGTTTGTCATGATATCACCACTGAAGTTCAGAGCTGGCCAAACTTACGACAAACATCTGGTATTTTTATTGCCCATGTTAACTAGTAACACGTTAGTTCAATAATCCTTCTCCTTGTAGTTGATGAATGCCTAAAAAGTGAAGAGTTTGTGAGACTTTCTTCCAGTTAAAGATAACAGCTGCACAAGAACATTCACTCTAATTTAATTACACATTTTTTCCCCATGAAAGCAGGCAGGATGTTCATCAGTACCCTACCAAGCAGGACATAAAAATGTTTCTTATGATTATATCATCTTACAGAAATAGGAAATCAGAGTCTGGTGTCTTTCTGTTTCCTTCGTAGATGAAGACAATTATGATTTTGATTTTTTTTTAATCACTCACACAATGGTTTACATTTTCAGAGCATTCCCAGTGGGAAAAGTGGAGGGTGTCATTGGCTTCATTACAGCTTGGGAAACATAGAGCTAGTTAATCCTCATAAGTGACCTGCAAGGTAGGGAAGTGCATTAATCATCATTTTATAGGTGCAGAAACTGAAGTATAGAGATGCTAAGTGACTTGCCCAAGAATACACAGCTAGCCAGTGGCAGAGCCCGGATTAGAAGACTGGTATTCCTGACCACCTGTTCAGTCCTCTGTCTAGACTATGGGAAGGATGGCTCACATTTGCAGGGATCTCAGTCATGAGGAAGGAAAGCATGTACATGAAGTAGTGGAAGAGAATCTTTAAACACACATAAATTGATGTTAAGGGGCATGAAAGGTCAGCTTTAGGGACAAAACGTTTATGGCGAATTCCTGCAATTGGTGTGAATTTAAGATTTTTTTTTTTTAGCTAGCAGTGCTATAAATTAGGGATGGTCGTGAGCTATTGATTTTTAGACCTGGATCCATACTGGAATGTTCAGAGTTTGGAGGTCTCTTTAGTTCACCCATGATATTTGGATCTATATCTATATATGACTAGATGACCTCCTGAGGTCTTGTCCAACCCTAATCTTCTGTGATTCAGTGATATGGATCAAAACTTTAAAAGTTTCAGAGATGTTTGAGATCTGAGGTGCTGTACAAGAGCTTACAGCACTAGTGTCTACGTATTTGCGGTTTGCTCTAGGATAGGAATTTGGTATATTTCTTCCATTTTTTGTTTTTGCCATGACTTTCTTTACTTAGTGATTGCATCCATATTTCCAGAATGTGAGCACAGCAGATCTGTCAAGTACGAATTACAAATAGAATTTGTCCAGAACCAAAAATGCTTTTCTTTCTCTTTCTAGGGACAAGATACTGTTACACTCAACACACATTGGAAGCCAGTGGAGAAAGTATATCTGTCACTAAGCGCTGTGTGCCACTGGAGGACTGTTTGTCTACTGGATGCATAGATTCAAAACACGAAGGCCGCAAGGTTAGGAGCAAAAACTATTTGCTTTGGTACAAATTGCAGAAATCTTCTGCTCTTAGCCAGAAGTCTGACACGTACAACAGGTGGAATAATATTACCAAAATTGTAATGTCTCTATTTTTGATCAGTTCTTTGCTACATTCATGTTGCTTTGTTTTGTAGAAAAAAGGGAAGTGATCCTTTTAAGCGTGAGGTAAAGAGGATTATGGGCTAACTCCTTCTCCCACTGATGTTAGTGATTTAAGTGAATTTGGTCCTTGTTAAATAATGGGAGCATATAATTTGCATGAACTCTGCAGATCTAGGTAAAATCTGTAAACATTGCACTTACAAATACAGGAACAAATCCTGAAGTCCTTACTCAAGTTTTTCCCAGTCACAAAACTCCCTTTTCTCAGGCAAAGGAAACTTTGCCTGAATAAAAATTGGTAATAACTGAGGATGGATTTGGGCCAGTATGTATGTACACAGATTGAAAGGTGCAAAACATAAACACAGGAAAGAGTAACATCATCCCACCCTCTTCGAGGAATTAAAATAATGGGTCTAAAAGATGAAAGACAGGGACATGGCTAGACATTTTTGATGGTATATTAAAGATCCACTGGTACTGCAGGAAAGAGAGCTATTCTAATGAATCTGAAAACAATTTTGCTTATACTATTATACTTTCTGCTTTTCTCAGCCCAGTTCTTTTTAATGAGTGGGGACATTGTCCTGTGAAGTGTTTTTGTAGCCCCACCAATGTAGGGCATAGTAAGTAAGAGCACCCGCCAGTCAATAGACATGAGGTGACTTATTTATCCTACGCTGGATAAAATACTCAGAGTAGACATTCCATACCTGCGCCAGATCTTCTAATTTTATCAGGAATGGGTTATTTTAAAAAGCTGTTCTACTGAAAAATAAGTCAAGATTTCAAACTCCAGACATATTTCAAAAGTAGGTTTCAGTAGGATATTCTTATGAGTAACCAACCAGGCTCTGTTCCCTGTGGTATTCTAGCAATTTAGGGCCATAGCATTCCCTCCTTCCTGGGCCACATGAAGCTCTGTGAAGTTCTCCTACACATTATCACTTGATGGTGAGGGACAAAAGAAGCAGGGGCAAACCAGTGGCTCCCCCACTATTCGCAGGAGCCTGTGTCATCTGTGTAGAGGCCATGTTCCTCTTGACCTGTTCCTGGCCTCCCACCTCTCTTTTGCCCCATGTCACTACAGTTTCTGCAGGAACCATGCTGACATGGGCTGGTGACCAAGAAACCAACCCTCCAGCCCCCAAAGAGGGGGGAAAATGAGAATGTTAATGTTGACTGGATAAGTTTTCCCAAATGACATTAAATATTGATACATCAAGCAGTAGCCCCAGGAAGGAATTCTCTTCTCCCTCTGCGAGGAGAAGTAACTTACTGTAGCCTTGAAAAGAGTGCAACTTACTTTTACGTGGTGCCTGGCCAGCTCAGTGGTTGATGCCTGAAAGTGAGGTGAAGCCACTCCGTCCGCCTCCCCCAAACCAAAATCACTTGCTCTTGGTGGCATGCAACTCCTCTGTCCCCTGAGCCAAGACCCAAGTTCCTGACTAGTCCTACATGTCCCTGCATAGTCATATAGGGCCACAGCACAATCTTGCCTGAAATGTTCATTTGCAGTGATGTCTGCTATATGTGGCTATGTGTCAGTCACTGGCACCAACTTTATGCTCCATTTTTTTAACAAGGGATATTGGACAGGAATCAACACCCCCTGAAATGTTGTGGTGTTTCCACTAGGACACACTTGTCATGAGGGTCTTGGAGGATAGTTAAAAATCCCATATATTCATTTCTATCTATTATCCTATGCTAGCATTCAGTAATTCTAGGATATGAGTGAGTGATATACCTTAAAATGTATCCTTTCCCATCTACACTTCCAGCATTCAGGCCAGTTCAGATGCGTGCTGTCCAACATGCTTCGTAAATCTTTCTGAATGTTGTTCTCAAATGTGACCAGTTGGTAAAATTTAAAATCTTTCATAACTAACTGTTGCGGAACTGAACTTATTTCTCTCGGCCATTGAACTCTTAATAACTGAAGTGAATTGCCTGGGTAATTAAACTCCAAGACAGACTAGGGCTCTGATCCTCCAAGACAAAACCACAAGATAAACTTTATAAATGGGATTGGGCGCAGTCCCACTGAAGCTGAATTTACTTTACACACCTTATACTACATCTTCTTTACGCTGCCAGAATGATGTAAAGGGGTCTTAATGTAACTGAGAATTCAGGCCTTTGAATAGTATTTATTCACAATAGACTGTATCCATAGAACATGTATCTTGGTGTATTTAATTAGCCTAGATATCAGGTGATGGGCACCTAGAAAGGCCTAGATAAATACATGATTAATTTCTGAAAGTTATGCTACATATCTCATGGACTCAGCTGTAAGCATACATCCAAAACGGGTATTATTTTTTAAATGACTTGTTCTGAAAAAAAGTATATTTATTTTAAACTGAATGCTACAGCCCTCTCTATGGCAGACATCACTTGTCCAGGCCATGCATCTGTCCTGGACAATTCTCCTGACCACCTGACCCAGTGCCAGACCCCCAAATTACTATTCTGAACACCATAATACTATCCCAGACAAATTCAGTGTCTCCAGGCCTCTCTGGAGTAAGGAGGGGTGACTGTAACCATACTCTTGTTATTTGTATTGCAGTGGTCCCTAGGAAGCCCCACAGAGATTAGGACACCATTGTGCCAGGCAGTGTACAATTATAGAATAAGAGACAGTCCTCACACCTAAGAGCTTACCATGGAAATAGACAGACAGACAAAGAGTTGGGCAGGGATATAACATTTAAGCAGAATGACCAATGTGATAGTTTGCAAACATCATGATAAATCCACTCATTAGTCTGAGGTACTGAGGTATCTTCCAAAGTGGAATAATTCTGGTTACTGAACAGTTTTATTTCTTTCAGATCTGCACTTCCTGCTGTGAAGGAAATATCTGCAACTTGCCATTACCCAGAAATGCAACTGATGCAATATTTGCAACGACATCCCCTATAAATCAGACAAAAAGACTTTCCCAGCGTATATCAATAATAACATCATGTCTCCTGTTGGTATTTACTTCATAGCGATGTCATAAGGTGCCATTTGTCTAGTTGGAAAAGCTTAACTGGATGAAAACCTTAGTATCAATATATGACCTTATCTTAATATATGTTCACAATCTTAGTATTTCAACAACATTCCCAAAATTTTAATTTCTTCTTGATTTTTTTTTTGATTAATTTTGGTTAGTACTGCACCTAAATGTTCCTGAAGTGTATTCTCCTGAAGGGGAGAATAATCCAATTGTTTTCACTTAATATTTTAAGTAGAAACACATTTGAAATATTTTCAAAGCTAGTGGGTCACCCATATACATGGGTACATAGAATATTCTTGAAATTTGTCTACTCTCTGTGAAGTGGTAATATTTGTTAAAAATATATTATGCAGCTATAGAATCATATAATTTGATTATTTGAAGCTCTCTCATGAAGGAGTATTTATTTACTGATTCCAACAATAATTTGATTATCATATCAATCTTTGGCACCTTCCTGATTGTTTGGCTAACCTCCGCTCTATACGCCTGCCGTCGTCTTTTTTATTTTTTTATTTTTTTTATTTTGCACACTACAAACTTCCATGGATCTGCTGCTTCTCTCTCAGTGATGTAAATCAGGGTAACTCCATTGAGCTCAATGGAGTTACAGCGGCATAAAAGTAACATTAGAGGAGAACTGGGTCCAATGGGAGATTGGGAACAAGCTCCAGCTGTTCACAGATGCCTTCTCTAAAGTAATCCATCAACAGTGAAAATGTTTTTTTTCTTCACATCTGACTGTTAAAATGTTTGGGTGTGGTGCTGAGCATGGTGGTGTTACCTGTTGTAAATACTCACTCATTCTGTAAAGAATGACATCACACCTCCATTTTGTAAGTCAAGCCTGAGATATTTTAAAGACCTTAGTTTTTTAAGCTTTATTGATCGAAGCATGGGCTAAAATACAAG
This sequence comes from Gopherus flavomarginatus, assembly GCF_025201925.1. Taxonomy (NCBI): domain Eukaryota; kingdom Metazoa; phylum Chordata; order Testudines; family Testudinidae; genus Gopherus; species Gopherus flavomarginatus. The sequence goes on along the minus strand of NC_066626.1, from coordinate 55,918,060 downwards.
CAGCCAGTTTTAGTGTGAGAGGAAAATGTATATTAAACGCTATTTGAAGGCCTCCTGTGGAATATGATGGTGCATGACAAGGCAGCACAGCAAATAGTGCTTCACAATTTTATTTATTTTTACATCTAGGTGCCCAGTCCTCCAAGGTGCTTAACATTGGCTCTAATTTAACAAAGCACTTAAGCACATGCTTATCTTTAAGCACATAAAAAGTCCCCTTGAACTCAGTGTGTTTTGGAACCACCACATAGATATATTCTGGCTTGAGTCCATGCATGCAAAACTCCTGGATTAAGAGTTAGAATAAGATATAGCTTACCTAAAATCAACTTTTATGACAATATTTTTAACTACCATTGTAGGCTGTTTTTTCTTTTATAACTTGGAACTAAATTACTACTAAATTAAGGACTGATCCAGCAATGTTCCCACTCTCCAAAAACTTGTTGACTTCAATGAGAATTATACATACTGAAAACCACAGGACTATGCCTGAGGTTTTACATTTAAAAGTATATATCAGAATGTGTAAAACTGCTATTTGAATAGCCACATGGCAAGAAACACATTGTAGTGCATGATTATACTCTGACAAAGAAAGATTAAGAAAACGTCATTTATTTCTAATGTTCACTCCTGGCATATAGGGTGAAACTTTTACTAGTCTTGGCTATATTTTTGGCACCAGCTGTTGTGTATGTCACTTGTAAATCATTTTAAACAATATTTATTTTTGTATGGTATGATTAGAATTTAATGTATTGTTTAAAAAAAAATCTTAAGAACAATTTACCCTAATAGGACAGTTGTTTTAAGACTGGGTAAAACTGTAATATATACTATGATAATTTATAATATTTTGCACCAGTGTTGAAAAAAGATTAACTTGCTTTACAAGGTCAGTAGTAAATTAAAGTTTCCCTCACTGGTTTAACTTAAAACTAAACGAAAAAGTAGGTGGAACTTTGATAGATTGTACAACGTGTAACTATACATGTAAGTGTTTTTGAGCTATTTTTGGTTAGCAAGAATCAACTGATAACTTGCACTTTATCAAATTACAATACAGGTTTGTTCTCTGAGGCTTATGTGGTGAAATGTATTATAAAGAGGGAGGAAATATTGCTGGAATCCAAGTGCTCTGTAAAAAATCTTCGATAAGAAAGTGCCACCTTGAAGGGCATAAAAATTGTCCACAAACACTAATCTGATAGTGTTTCTTCAAAATGTCAATAATCTCTAGACACTGTTAATGCCAGTAAGCAATGCTCTTGTCTTAGTTGTAAAGGCTAATGGCTTCTTTTGAGCTACACATCTGTACTATTTAGGATTGTGTGAAAGATTTTGTTATGGGAAAATTGCAAAACCTCACAATTCATCTGAACCCTCCCACCCCATTCCCCACACATTTTTGAGGGGCTGGAGAACTTTCACTTGTGTGAAAATTCAGATATTTTTACACATTTCAGTGTGAAAGTTGAGCTTTACCCCCCCCCTTTTTTTTTTAAAAAAGTTGAATTTTACTTACAAGTAAAACTGAGTGAAAGCTGGCCCATTTTCATTCACAAATGCTCATGTTCTTGGTCAAAAGCCATTGAATGTTGGCGTTTTCATCCAGTTGCATCATTTTTATGGCATTTTAGTAAAATATGTGGATCTCTAATTTGAGTGACTAGCTCAACCATCCCTGTTGTTAATTACAAGGGTGGTTGCAATCTGCTAGTTTTACGCAAGGAGGGAGGCCTGCCCTTTGGACTCCTGGCAAGTTAATGCTGTGGCCCTCAGTTTCACAAAGTTTGGCCGCATCTTGAGTAGACTTTCTTAGGTTATTAAAGCCCAATCCTGTGAGCTGCTCTGCACCCTCAGCTCCCATTGGCATTAGGGCTGCATAGGTCAGCCACTGAGATTGCAAGAGTAGTGTCTCCGTATGTAAGCTGTATCTCTCTATTTAATACTTTTCCTGTAGAATTTACATTTTCAATTCTTGGTTAACTGGGTGATATTTTTAGATTACTGCTAAAGCCTCACCAAACATAACCAATATTTTGATGAGCTAGATGAGTAGAATCATCTTGACTATGCTGCAGTAGTGGCTATCCTTTTTACTAGAGAGGGATTATATTTTATTAATAGTAATAGCATTGAAGAAAAGGTTTTGCACCTACCGTTTGTGTAGTTAAATGACATATGGCTAAATTCTGTGTGTATCTATGCAGATGCACTCATAGGCAAGAAAGCCCTGGAAGCCACTATGCAGACCTCATATCAAGGGAGTGCTAGACTGAGACATGGTTTATGAACCCAGTAATGCTCTCCAGCTATAGAGGGTACAAAGCTGTGTCAGGGCACATACTCACCTTTCCAAAGCAACAGGTACAGCCACTGCTAATCATGTTCTCCAGCACCAACCCAAGCTATTCTGATGGTTTCATCATTGCATTGATGGAATGATTCAGGCTACTTCTACTTTGCAGCTCCATCTCCTCTAACCTCATCCCCATCAGTGCATTGCAGGTGTGCAAGGGCTCAGTCTTGTCTGTAAAAGGAGACGTTGGAACTGTCAAATGAAATTGCTACCAGTTCTATTATATACAGATATGTGGGGTTTGGTCAACAAATAAGTCAAAGTTACTGGGAATGTACAGTGTGGGAGATAGCTGTATTTATAATAGTTAAAAAAAATACATTTTCTGAAAACAATGTTTACAGAGACTCTGTGCATAATTCGCCTTTTTGCCTCAAACTCTTAACCAGTCTGTGGATGTAGTATGATATTTTAATAGCATATAAATGTTGAAATGCTACATATTTATTTTTAGGCTCTGAACAACATATCATCTTTTTAAATATCTGATTTTTAAATGTTGTAAATATTGTACATTGTGTAAATAAATGAGGTTTTAAATATAAAAGTTGACCTATTTGTCTGATAATCTCTATGTATTTTAAATTGTTTTGATAATTCCAGCTCTTCCACTAGGTTTTCTAGCCCTCCTCCTCCTCCTCTTAGAAAATAATTGCATACTTTCTTTTGTCCTTCGTTAGCTTCTTTTAGGTCCCATTAGCAAAGGAAGAATCTTTGAAGACAAGAAGTACATTCATTGCTCCCACAGAAAGACGTGCCCATGGGTCTGATCCATTTCTCACTAAACCTAATGTGAATCTTTTCATTGATTTCAGTGGGAGCTGGGTTGGAGCTATTATAATTTTAGTCCCAGATTTGGACCTTAGCGTCCAAAATATGGGGGTTAGCATGAAAACCTCCAAGCTTAGTTACCAGCTTGGACCTGGTACTTGCTGCCACCACCCAAAAAATTAGAGTGTTTTGGGGCACTCTGGTCCCCCTGAAAAACCTTCCCTGGGGACCCCAAGACCCAAATCCCTTGAGTCTCACAACAAAGGGAAATAATCCTTTTTCCCTTCCCCCCTCCAGGTGCTCCTGGAGAGATACACAGACACAAGCTCTGTGAATCCAAACAGAGTGACTCCCCCTCTCCGTTCCCAGTCCTGGAAACAAAAGCACTTTCCTCTTCACCCAGAGGGAATGCCAAATCAGGCTAGCAAATCCAACACACACAGATCTCCCCCTGATTTCTTCCTCCCACCAATTCCCTGGTGAGTACAGACTCAATTTCCCTGAAATTTCCCAGTAAAGAAAACTTTAACAGGTTTTAAAAAGAAAGCTTTATATATAAAAAAAAGAAAAATACATACAAATGGTCTCTCTGTATTAAGGTGACAAAATACAGGGTTAATTACTTAAAAGAAATATAAATAAACAGCCTTATTCAAAAAAAAATACAAATCAAAGCACTCCAGCACTTATATTCATGCAAATACCAAAAAAAAGAAACCATATAACTTACTATCTGATCTCTTTGTCCTTACACTTAGAAACAGAAGATTAGAAAGCAGAAACTACTTCTCCAAAGCTCAAAAGAAACAGGCAGACAGACAACAAAGACCTCAGACACAAAATTCCCTCCACCCAAAGTTGAAAAAAATCCAGTTTCCTGATTGGTCCTCTGGTCAGGTGCTTCAGGTGAAAGAGACATTAACCCTTAGCTATCTGTTTATGACAGGAGCCTATATATTTATCCTCTGGCATTCACTCAGAGAAGTCCATGGTAGTTCCATGCACAGAGTACCAGCAGGATTGGGATGTAAATGTTCCAGTATATGCTTATATTCTAAGTTCAGTAATCTTCCTTCTCATGAAAATAGTAGAAGGATGTAGACTGTCAGTTGTTCCTCCCAGGTGATTCTGTTACTTGCAGGTTTAGGAGGAACTACAATCATCCCAGGTTTCCAACAATCCCATATTAAGCAGTGAGTAGCTTGTGTTCTTACTGCTGTTGACATTAATTAAAATTCAGCATATAATAAAAAGTGAATATAAGGTGGTTTAAAATAGGCTTGGAAGGATTCGATTTTTAACAGTAAATGTCAACACACATAAACCAATGAAAAAAAATATTTCCATCGATGATAACAGAAATTTGCAGATACCACAGTAAGAAAAATGCTGCTTGAGAACTTATTAGAGTTTTTTTAAAGGATATTTACTTGGTATATTTTGACATGCAATGGTGACAAGTTATATTTTAGTGTTTATAAAGTTTTAATTTTTTGAATCTCAACATCTCCTGTCATCAAATAACTGTTGTCAGATTCTTCAACACCTGAACTCCCATCAATTTCCCACAACTGTGAAAATTTAAACTGGTAAAAATGGGGGAAAATGCTTAAAAATAAACATTGATCTTATCCATTGAAATTATAAAGAAAATTGAATTCTGCCAAGCCTAAAATTAGTCTAATTTGTAATTGTGTAGCTATTTCCTGCTTTCTTGATAAATTGTAATTTTCTAAACAAAGGGCCTAATTCTTCTCTCTCCCCAATTTAACACCAGTATACCTTTCTGTTGCTTTCATGTAGTTACTCCCGATTTATATCATTATGAGCTCTGATTCAATTGCAAAAACTTCAGACAACTAAAGAACTAATTCAGACTTAAACTTCATGTGAAGCTGATACACAGTTTACATCTCTTTGCTCAGAAAATATTGTACTGTGCTTTCTCATAAAGGTTTCAATTTACAGAAGTAATTTTAGCTGGTTTTCCTAGATTCATTTTTGTACCATAAAAGAAACATTTTGTTGTTAACTGGAAATACAAGATTTTCCAATGGACTTTTGTTAAGGCTGTGCTGGGGCCAGGCAGCCGGTAACTCTGTATACTATCTTGATAGCATCCTGAAATTGCTTTCAGAAAGGACGACTCTCACATGGACATGAAATATAAAGAAAATCCCCCAGACACTTATGAGGGTTCTTAGCAGCAGCAGTATTCCTTAGATGTCCCATGGAGATCTATAGGCTTCTTAAAAAAATAAATTACCTAGTCTATGTAGCTGAAAGCAATCCAAGACAGAAAAAAAAATAAAGGTTGTTAATGAAACAGTTTTTTATAGGTCTCTTTTACCCATTTTAACATGTTGTCTCCAGTCCGTAATAACTATTTAGGGCCTGGAGAGAGAAATGCTAAGACTACCCAAAGCTCACTATCAACCCCAAACAAATAAATGTCCTGTTTGCAATACAGTGAGTCTGTTAAAACGTGAAATCCCTGAAGAAAGAGGGTGGTGAGAGTCAATAGGAAATCACTGTTAGATAATGGAGAGTTTCCAGAAATCGCCTCCAGAGAGTGATCTTATGAAAAATACCAAGCTTTTTATATGTTTCCTATAAATGGGTTTTAATGGGGGGCAGGGGGAGGTTCCCCTTCTTTGCTGATATAGTTTACAACAATAATAGGACTCTAGCAGTTCAAGGTTGCTGTTGGCATGGTTTCCAAATGCTATGTGTGTCTCTGTGCTTCTCCGTGCATTCATTATCCCTACTGGACTGAAGGGCAGTCAGTGAACTTGTCAGAAATGGGAAAGAAGCTTGCATAAGTCTGTTGTAGAAAGTTATAATAAAGGTCATTACAGATCACTGATCACTTTCGTGGTGGGAAAGGCTGATCTGAGGGTCTTCTGGCAGCAGAAGGTGATGCTGGGGCAAAAGAAAAAAAGACTAAACAAACTTTACAGAGGAAGGATATTACAAATGCTCGGAGAGCAAAAATGAAAATAGATCCCATTGTAAAGTGTAATTAATGCTAAACGCTTAAAGCATCAGGAAGAGTGTTCGCATTGATAGTATTCTCTCTGTGGAGTAGACTTGGAAGTTCATTAACAATTTATAAAGCAATTTTACAGGACTATTCATTAGGTCGCTGTTTGCTTGGGAGAAAGAATAATTGCATTGGTCAAGGATTTAGCAGCGATTTACAATGAAGACACAAAACAGGCCTTTGGATGTTTGCAATGTCATGGGCCATATCAGGAAAGAATAAGATTCACTATCGACAGTGAAATATTTACCTACAAGGAACACTGTGCTCAGCAGTCACATACGGGCTTTTCCCCTGCAGAGTTTCAAAATGTACCAGTTAGAAGAACAGCAGAGATGATGCAATTTATACCAGTGCTCAACTCTTTAATTATTATGTATTTGTATGCTAGTAGTGTCTACAATGTGCTAGGCATTGTCCCAACGCAAGGGAAAACACATTCCAACCCCTGAAGTAACCCCCCCCACCAGTCTCTCTCCAATTATTGCCCCAAGCATCCCACACGTTCCTACTCTGTATATCAGTCCCTGCCTTCTGCATTTCCTCACTCCCACCTTAATCATAAAATATGTACTGCTCTGAGTCCTCAGAGCTTCTGTACGCATTCCTGTTTATAATCATGCCTCATGGTCAAAGAAAGACGCATTCATATTTCAACAGGTGCATCCAGCAACACTCAAGGACAGATTAATTGCATTAAACTACAGCCCATCCCAGGCTTACAGAATGCCTTTTAGCCCACCTCCTAAAGCGGCAATACTCTACTGCAGGAGAGTGTCTCTGAGCAGATGTAAACATTCACAAATGTTTTACTTCTGGATCTGCAAGATGTTTAAATTCACTGACAGCCAGACCTGTCAAGCTATATCAGTTATGATCTAGCTCATGTTGTTTGTCTTTAAAATCACCATCATCACCTTTGACCTTAATCTAAAGGCCATGGGTTTCTTTCTTAAGGATAGCAAGTGGCCCGTGAGGGCTCGCCTAACACCATGCACCCTATTAACTACAGTACCAGGACTACCAAATCCACAATGGATTGTCTCAGGAGCGTCCCACCTAGCATAGTAGGCTGTGGATCACATGCTTAGGTACCTGTTTCTCCCCATTCATTGTTCAGGGAGCCTAATTCAGGTTTTCTAGAGTGCAATGCTGTTCCTATGATTTTCAAAGTACCTAAGTCCCTTGGTGGCTCTGGGTCTGAGTCCTTTTGTAACCTTTTTCAGATTTTTCTGGGCCTTGGTTTTATCTTCTCATCTTAGGAAATCCTTGTCGCAAATAAGAAAATTCACAGAACTCTAATCAGCCGGCTGCACAGTCTCTGCTCCAGGGAGAGAGGGGGGAAAATAGTGAAAGCTCCTAGCAGTGTCGTGAATCCCACCTACCAGACAACAATATGTTGCTTACAAACCTCGCACATGGATGCAGACCTGGGAATCATGTTATACTCAGCTGACACATTGGTGAGGGCATAGCCTGCGGGTGCCAGACATTCAGGTGCAGCGATAGAAGAGACCAAGGAGCCTGCAAACTTTTGCCTCAGCATGTTTTTGTTATTGCCCTACATACTTGCTGTTGGACGGCTGGGGGGAGAGGACTCTGATCAGTAAATGGAGTCAGTGGTAACTTTCATTGGCAATTTTTTGGGATGAGGAGGGCTTGGTTTGATTCAGGCTATTTGGCCTTGACAGGTGAGATCACCAACAGAGCAAGTTGAAGAACTTCTATTTTGTACAAGCTGACTACATGATCTATTGCATTTAAACATGTGACACAGTGGATTGCTTACCTGTCACAGAGTGTAACAGTGGGCAAAGACTTCATAAGCTACAGCTAACTTTGGGGCCAGATGCTCCATTGATCCCTGCCTGTGTAAAGGCCCACTAGAGATATGTCTGTGCAGCTGCAAGGTAAGAGTCCCATGGTGTGTACACAGACTCGTGCTAGCTCTGCTCAAGGTAGTGTGCTAAAAGTAGCAGTGTAGATGGGGTGGCTTGGGCTAGCTGCCTGAGCTTGCCTCCTAAAAGGCAAGCTGGGGGAGGGGGTTGGGCAGGCTTGGACTTAGGGAGTCCCAGCTGCTGCCCATTTTAGGGTTTCTCCCCTGTCTAGTACTCAGTACTCGGTATTGGATGGGACAGCCCTTTTGAAGAGTGCACCATGCAGCCCGCCCATCCCCCACCAGTGTGACCGCACACACAAAAATCATGCTGGGGGAGGCGGAGTAAGGGGGAGGCTCAGTGCTGTCTTAAAGATGGTGCCCACTGGCATAGGTGCTGGAACTAGGGGTGCTGCAGGTGCTGCTGCCACACCCCCTGGCGTGAAGTGGTTTCCATTATATACATGTTTTACAGTTTGGTTCAATGACCCTCAGCACGCCCACTATACAAATTGTTCCAGCACTCTTATCCATTGCATGCATCTGCGGTCATACTAGCAAGGGTGGGGATCACACTAGCAGGGGGCAGGCCCCTGCCAGTCCTGGATATGCTAGAATGTCTGGTATTCCAGGAAGGCATGAATGGCCACCCTATGTTATGTCCACACTGCTATTTTTAGTGCGCCAGCTCTCTAAACCACTTTTGCCCCTCGCTACAGTCAGGCTTTGTGCCTAGCCCCAGTCGTCTGGCAATGAGGCTGTGGGGCAATATGAGCTCGGTTAGCAACTACAGGAAGAAACAAACCAACCTTAAATTAAAGCTCAGAATCACTGAACCTAAATACATAAGGCCTGCTTTTGATCTTACTCCATAGTGTGATGGATGTAATGCCTGTCAGCCCCCTCCTGACTCAACCTTCCTTTCCTGCTGGCTAAGCAGTGACTGTGTTTTCCGTCAGTCCTCTCTCCACTGTACTCCCCTTCCTCTGGCCAGAAAAGAGAGGAGACTAGCGAGAGGGCCTGAACCAGGAAGTGGCTGGCTCTGGGAGGGAGTGGGAGTCTCATGGCAGCAGGGAGCTGGGGAGAAGAAGCCTCAGGAACTGAGGGTGTAGCTACACTTAAAAATGCTACAGTTGTAGCACTCTGTGTGTGTTAGACACTTACTACAGCAACGGGGTGTGTGTGGGGTGTCTTGTTGCTATAGTTAATTGCTATGCGGTAGCTAGGTGGATGGAAGAATTTGTCCATCGCACTCGCTATACCAGGCGGTAGGTTGGCCTACCACATAACTTTACACACCGCTGAGAAACGTAGCGACGTTGAGGTAAAATTTCAGCGTAGTCCAGCCCTTAGTCTGTGGACAGAGCTGCAGGTGGGACAGGCTCTGACTGACAGATACCACAGATGGGTGCAGTTCTGTGTGGGACTTATAGGAGCAGCAGCCCCTGGACAGGAAACTAGTCCAAAGGAGCCTCAATAAATGACACTAACTGAGCCTGACCTGGAAACTCATAAATACTTATTTGCTTGAAAAGAGACTAGACTGGAGAGGGCACCCAAGGCCACTAGCCTGAAGAGCCTTGACTCGTGATTGTGCTGCACCAGGGCTCCACAACAAGAACTGCTATTGTGCCCTTTGAACTGTAACTGTTTGGATATTCGCAACCTTTCCCTTTTCCTGCTAGCCCTAGCAAAATCCTTTCCCTTAGCCACGTGTCTGAGTGGTTATTGGACCCCCACAAGGGCTAGCACCTACAGGACCTCGCTGCTGAAGCAGCTACAATGTTTTCCTCCAAGACACGTGACACTGAGCATGCTATTGGCATCCTAGAGGCTTGGGGTACAGTGTAATCCCAATAATTACAGTATTTACACTGACGCAAGGAACACTATTTCTCAGCAAGTCAGTTGGGTTTCATAAATGTAATCAGAAGCGGACTTCTAAGCGTGAGGCAGGACAGTGTGTTACAGAATTTCTTGAGAAATGTATTTTATTATGGTTTTTAATGCAAGCTCAAGAACAACTGCTATGGGAAACCCTGAAAAGGCGGTAGCAGGTGGAGGGGGTAGAAAAGAAGCATTTCATGTAGCAAAGAGCAACATCCTTGATGTCCTCATTTCAGAGGGGTTGTGCCAGGAACACTTGCTCATGTGGGTAGTTTTTGCTAGTACTGTTTGAAAAAATAGTAGAAAATACTTTTTATGAAACATTTGGAAAGAAAATGAACAGGCGTGGCCTAAATGGTTGGCGTGACGTAAAGGAGCCTGAACAGTCATGGTTCAGAGCATGGGTGGATGCCCTTGATGTATAGGCACTATATAGGGAAGCTGTAAGGCTACCTCCAGAGGTCTCTGTGCAATCCCTGTTTGGGGTGGGGATGGGCTGGAAGTGTGCATTGACAGTAATGCCAAGCTGAGGTGATTCCCAGAAGTTTTAGGCCCCAGAGGTGAGCCCACAGAGTCTGCTATAAACTAGAAAGGACCCAAGGTCTTCTCCAGCCCCCAAAATAGCCCAGGATTGGCCAAGTCCAAAGATGGTGGAAAGCCATCATCGATTCCCTCTCCCCTGGACTGTGAGTTCAGTGTTGTGCCTCAGAGCCACAGCACAGAAGCTCACCTGGCATCATGTTATTCTGAGCACATCACTCCTGCTCATGTTGAATACTTCCAGTAGGCTGACTCCTCATCTTTTACTACATGAAATTCAACTTCTTACCCTCACAGCCAGGACTCTTCACCAGTTTGCCCTGCCTCACTGATCTGCTCTTGTCTTTTATCATGTCACCCTGCCTCCTTCACACCAGCAATGATGCCAGCCTTGATGGTCCATTTGATTTCCCACAAATGACTCTCTGCTGTCCTCCATACGTAGAATATTCTCTTTGAATTAACCTGTAAACTCACTTACTCTCCCCCTTCAGAGCCAAAGTTTACCCCGGTTGATTTTCTTAGCAGAAAGTCACAGCATTCACACTAGCAATGCTAATAATAGTGGTTTTCAACCTTTTTCATTTACGGACCCCTAAAAATTTTCCAATGGATGTGTGTACCCCTTTGGAAATATTAGACATAGTCTGTGAACCCCCAGGGGTCTGCGGATCATAAATTGAAACCCATTATTCTATGGTAATGACAACCTTTCACGGACCCCTTAGACATAGTCTGCAGATCCCTTGGGGTCCACCAACCACAGGTTGAAAACCACTGGCTAATAAGATACATTAAAGTGTCCATATAGCACTAAAATCCCATCAAGTTTTAAACATGTAGCATTCTATGTCTTCAGATAGAATTTCTAATCTATAAATCTGGGGTTAGACATCTAACAGATGACACTATTGTATATGCCAGCTTTGCTTTGCTCCTTATAGGGTCATAGAATTTAAGGCCAAAAGGGATCATTAGATCATTTAGTCTGACCTCCTGTATATGACAGACCATTACATTTCAAACAGTTATCCTATATTAAGCCAAATAACTTGTGTTTGGTTAAAGCTTATCTTCTATGTAGGCATCCAACTTTGATTTGAAGACAACACTTCCCTTGTCCCTTCCCTTTACCAATGGGTAATCAGCCTCTTGGTTAAAAAATGTGCATTTATTTCTAATTTGAATTTGTCTAGATTCAGCTTCCAGGCATTGGTAGTTGTTATGCCTTTTGATGCTAGATTACAGAACCTTGCACTTGTACACTGTAATTAAATCACCACTCAATCTTCCTTTGTACAAGAGCGACTTAGAGCTCAATACATCTCTCACTGTAAATCATTTTCTTCAGCTCTCAAATCATTTTTATGGCTCTTCTCAGGACCCTCTCCAAGTTTTCCACCTCCCTTTAAAAATGTGGCCACCACAATCGTGCACAGAATTCCAGTATCAGTTTCACTGGTGCAGTAGACAGAGGTAAACTCACCTCTCTTTTACTAGTTTTTACTCCCCTGTTTATACATCCAAGGAGAACATTAGCCCTTTTTTTGCTACATCTTGCAGTGGGAGTTCATGTTCAGTTGCTTGTCCCTTATGACTCTCTGAATCCTTTTCATTCATTGCTTTCCAGGATACAAGCCCCCATTCTGTGGGTATGGCCTGCATTTCTTTTTCCCTGGACGCACATATAAGTATGCATCTGTCTGTATTAAAACAACTTTTGTTTGGCTGGGCCCAGTATACCAAGCAATTCAGATTGTTTTGTATGCCTTCCCTGTCATCATAATTTACCACTCTGCCTGCCATCTTTGTATCAGCCACAAAGTATATCAGCAGTGATTTTACATTTACTTCCAGATTCCAGACGAAAATGTTAAATAGCATCTGGCCTTGTACCAATCGCTGCAGAGCCCCACTAGGAACACACCCATTCAATGACAATTCTCCATTGACAAGTACTTTTTGAAATCAGTTCTGAATCCATTTGCTCTCAGGTCTGAATCCATTTAACATGTGCTTTATTGGTATTGTATAGTGCTAATATTTTAATCAGAATATCTTGGGGTATTTAGTAAAATGACTTACAGGTTATGTCTATGCTATGAAATTAGGTTGATATTATAGAAATCAATTTTTAGAAATCGATTTTATACAGTCGATTGCGTTATGTCCACACTAAGCGCATTAAGTTGGCAGAGTGTGTCCTCACTACCGTGGCTAGCATTGACTTGCAGAGCGGTGCACTGTGGGTTGCTATCCCACAGTTCCCGCAGTCTCCACAGCCCATTGCAATTCTGTGTTAAGCTCCCAATGCCTGATGGGGCAAAAAAGTTGTCGCGGGTGGTTTTCGGTACATGTCATCAGTCGCCCCTCCCTCTGTGAAAGCAACGTCAGATAATGGTTTAGCGCCTTTTCTCCATGCAGACGCCATACCACGGCAAGCATGGAGCCTGCTCAGCTCTGCTTACCATCACCGCTGCTGTTGTGTCCTGGGTGCTGCTGTTGGCAGACGGTGCAGTAGGCCTGCTAACTGTCATCCACTGCTTCTGCTGCAACTCTGCTCTCCTGCAGACGCCATGCCACAGCAAGCATGGAGCCCACTCAGCTCACCATCACTGCTGCTGTTGTGAGCATTGTAAACACCTCATGCATTATCCTTGAATATATGCAGAATCAGTCTAAAAGACGTCAGCATGAGGATGATTGTGAGGAGGACATAGACACAGACGCTCCTGACAGCTCAGGCTGTGGCATCTTGGCTGCACTGGGGGCTGGCTGATACAGTGGAACGCTGATTCTGGGCCAGGCAAACAAGCACAGACTGGTGGGACCACATAGTGTTGCAGGTATGGGATGATTCACAGTAGCTGTGAAACTTTCGCATGTGTAAGGACACTTTCCTGGAACTCTGTGAGCTGCTTTCCCGCACCGTGAAGCACAGGAATACCAAGATGAGAGCTGCCTTGACAGTTGAGAAGTGAGTGGTGATAGCCCTGTGGAAGCTTGTAATGCCTAACTGCTACTGGTCAGTCGGGAATCTATTTGGAGTGGGCAAGTCTACTGTGGGGGCTGCTGTGATCCAAGCAGCCAATGCAATCACTGATATTCTGTTATCAAGGGTAGTGACTCTGGGAAATATGCAGGTCATAGTGGATGGCTTTGCTGCAATGGGGTTCCCTAAATGTGGTGGGCTGATAGACCGAACGCATATCCCCATCTTGGCACCGGACCACCCTGCCAACCAGTACATAAACCACAAGGGATACTTCTCACTGGTGCTGCAAGCACTGGTGCATCACAAGGGACATTTCACCAACGTGAGATGGCCAGGAAAGGTGCATGATGCTCACATTTTTAGGAACTTCGGGCTGTTTGAGCAGCTGCAAGAAGGGACTTACTTCTCAGACCAGAAAATTACCGTTGGGGATGTTGAAATGCCAATAGTTACCCTTGGGGACCTAGCCTACCCCTTGCTCCCATGGCTCATGAAGCCTTACACGGGCAGCCTGGACAGTAGTAAGGAGCAGTTCAACTATAGGATGAGCACGTGCAGAATAGTGGTAGAATGCGTCTTTGGATGTTTTAAAGCTCGCTGGTGCTGTTTGCTGACTAGGTCAGACCTCAGCGCAACCAACATTCCCATTGTTATTGCTGCTTGCTATGTGCTCCATAATATCTGTGAGAATAAGGGGGACACGTTTATGGCGGGGTGGGAGGTTGAGGCAAATTGCCTGGCGTCCGATTATGAGTAGCCAGACACTAGGGCAATTAGAAGAGCACAGCTAGGCATGCTGCGCATCAGAGAGGCTTTGAAAACCAGTTTCATGATTGGCCAGGCTTCGGTGTGACACTTCTCTGTGTTTCTCCTTGATACAAACCCGCCCTCTTGGTTGATTTTAATTCCCTGTAAGCCAACCATCCTCCCTCCTTCGAAATAAAGTAGCTACTGTTTTGAAATCATGCATTCTTTCTTTAATAATTTTTTAAAAATTAGATATTGGACAAGGTAGCCCAGGTGGAGTGGGTGAGGAGGGAAGGACAAGGCCACATAGTTTATTGTAGCCACACTACAAATCAAACTGCTTGAATGACAGTCTTCTGTTGCTTGGGCCATCCTCTGGAGTGGAGTGGCTGGGTCCCTGGGACCTCCCCCTCCCCGCCCTCCGAGTTCTTGGGCATCTAGGTGAGGAGGCTATGGAACATGGGGAGGAGGGATGGTGGTTATACAGTGGATGCATCAAGGGTCTGTACTCTTGTTGGCTTTCCTGAAGTTCCAACACACGCTTCATCATGTTTGTTTGCTCCCTCATTAGCCTCAGCATTGTGTACTGCCTCTGCTCTTCGTGCTCACTCAATTCTTTCCTGACCTCTGGCACTGAATGCCTCCATGCATTGAGCTGTACCCTATCAGTGCGGGAGGACTGCATCAGCTCAGAAAACATGTCATCATGAGTGCATTTTTTTTACCTTCTAATCTGTGCTAACCGTAGAGATGGAGCTGATAGGCGAATCATAGAAACATTTGCACCTGGGGGAGATTAAAAAGGGAGAATAAAATTGGGTTGACTTCTTACGCCTTCGTAATATGTGAGAATGTTTTCAAACTGCAGCTCCTCTCTTTCCCAGAGCAAGCAATGGGTTGGGTTTCACATTTAAAAGGCAGGGTTGCAGTATTTGAGAAGATGTGCAGCATACACCTACCCCCACCTCACTGTGTGGCTATTCTCTGGGATGATCCCTTCCCCCCTCCTGTCACCACATGGCTATTCTCTGGGATGAGCCCTTTTAGCCAAGCACAAACAGCCGAGCATGAACGGGGTCCTTTCACTGTTCCCCTATTTCAACCAGGTGACCATGAACACTATTGCTTTTAAACCCTGTACTGTAGTTACAAATGCGCACTCACCAGAGGTGCCTTCTTCGGCTTCAGAGTCGGGGATCCCGCCTTGGGAGGCTATTGGCTCCAGGGTGATGAAAAGTTCCTGGCTGCCGGGGAGAACAGATTCACCGCTTGGTTGCTGTGCATTCTCCTCCTCCTCATCCGCAAAATCCTCCTCCATCTTCCATGAGACTCCCTCCTTGCAAGTGTCCTGGGATAGTGGTAGGGTCTCCACCTAGAATGCCATGCAACTGTTCATAGAAGCGGCATGTGTGGGGCTCTGACTTGGAGCGACTCTTTGCCTCCTTTGTCTTTTGGTAGACTTGCCTGAGCTCCTTAACTTTCACGTGGCACTGCTGTGTGTCCCTGGTGTAGCCTCTGTCCAACATGCCCTGTGTGATTTTGGCAACTATATTTGCATTTCTTCTTTTGGATCAGAGTTCTGCCTGCATAGTTTCTTCTCCCCATACAGCAATCCGATCCAGTGTCTCCCTTTTGGTCTATGCTGGAGCTCATTTGCGATTCTGGGACTGCATGGTCACCTGTGCTGCTGAGTGCTGCTGAGCTTGCCATGTTGACCAAACAGGAAATTAAATTCAAAAGTTCCCGGGGCTTTTCCTGTATACCTGGCTAGTGCATCGGAGTTGAAAGTGCCGTCCAGAGCGGAGCACGCTGGGATAGCTCGCAGAGACCAATACCATAGATTTGTGTCCACACTATCCCAAATTTGACCCACCAAAGTTGATTTTAGCGCTACTTCCCTTGCCAGGGAGGAGTACAGAAGTCTATTTTTAAATTGACCTAATGCGGCTAAATTCGCCCTAACCCCATAGTGTAGACCAGGGCTAAGTATATTATATCTACACAGGCATCCTTAGCAACCAAACTTGTAATTTCATCAAAGAATGAAATCCAGTTGGTTTGACAAGATCTATTGTCCACTAAATCACGTTGACTGGTATTAGTTATATCACTAGCCTTTAATTATTTAGTAAATTAATCCCATATCAGTTTTTCCATTATTTTGTTGGGATTGATGTCAGGCTAATCAGTGTATAGTTCCCTCAATCATCCTTTTTGAATACTAGTATTACAACAGCACTCCTCCAGCTGGTGTAGATCTCTAGGGGTACATCAAATTTACCTTGGCCTCAAGACTTAACCCTCCCACCCCACAGAAATACAACAGTCAGCCTAAATAAAACTGGTGAAGATAGCTTGAATAAACTGGCTTATTTAACTCTGCTCTTTTGCAAACTTTGCATAACTCACAAAAAGTAGAAATGAATCAGATTTTAATTAGGATAAAGTTATTTGCATTATAAAAAGGATAGTGCAGAATGTAAATGAGGCTGTATTTAAACAGAGCTAAAGTTCAAACTGTGAAAACTTATTAGAAATTATTTTGTTGCTATATGCAAATAACAGAGTATTAAAAACAAAAACTTACCCCCAGGGGACTATGATTTGGACAGCTCATAATGATGTGAGCCAAACCATTTTTCTTGTGTGATTTTTTTTTATTCAGAGCTGCTTGGTGCCCTCCCACGCAAAACAGTGCGGTAGGTGGCTAGAGATGCCAAAATATACAAAGGACAGTCACGTTGTGGCACGTCCACAGCTGAGAAGAAAGTGGGGTTACATGTAGACTAGAAGAACCAGTGAATATTCCACAAACCAATGCCTCCCTTTAGTGCAGCCCCTGAGAGTACATGTGTGGATGTCACAATATCATGTGAATGCAGAGTTATAGCTGTGGATCATCATTGCATGGATGTCCCCCTCTGAAGCTTTGTCATGTCTGTTCTGTGTGTGGTTCCCTGATGCTTCTTTCCTCTCTCCAGAGAATGCTTAGTAGGCCAGTCACATTGCATGGCAAGTTATAGCTGCCATGAGAAGCAGTAACTTTAGATGCCCCTTTCCTGTGTTCTGCAACGTCACAGTTCTTTGTGGATGACCCCTCTCACCTTGTTTCTGACCCATGCATAGGATGTAGCACACTTTGTACATGTTGTGAGCCTGCTGCTTCTGGGGGATTTGAGGCTTATAGTATGCTACCACTAGACATTTCCTCGCCCCCTCACACTCAGCACAGGGGACTGAATTAGTTTGTAACACATTTCTTCATACAGCACAACAGAGGGAAGCCTGTCATCCCACAATTCACTGGTGCTATTATCATTATAAAAATCATTAATTGGAACAGTGAGATACAATAATTCCACCATCAATGTCTTGACTGAGTCCTTTCCCATATTCTATTAATAGTTTCTTAAACCCCTAAGTGGTAGTACAGAATTCACTGGTGAATGAGTTAGATTAAGATTATGAATTTTAAAAAGAGATTTGTGTATTACAACATCATCCAAAAGCTTCTGTTCAGTCTCAGCTAGGGCTGCAAAGTTTTTAGCACGCACACTTGGAGCTATACTGATTTACATCAGCAGAGAATTTGGCCCTCTGGGTTTTGTTTAGGTCCTCTGGACTGGGTGGGAAATTTTATCTCTAAATCATGCATTTCTAGGAGTTTGCCTTTAAAAAAAATCCTTCCACTAGTGAGGGGGGACATTGTCTGTCATTGAATCCTTGTAGTTGCTTAAAATGGATGCTGCTATAATCCACATAAAGTGCCCCATATTGTTCAAGCAGACAGAAAAGCAGAAAATAGTGCAGTGCACTCCTCTCTACCAAAAATCTCAGCTTTCACAACTGCTAAAGCTCTATTTGTTGTGTCTAGAAAAGAAATCCTACCCACAGACCACATGGGGTTGGTATTTGCTACTTTATCTAATTCATTAAAGTCAATTATAGCAATCAGTTGGAGATCGGGAGTGGTGCAAAATATTCCATCAATTTTTTCTAACAGAAAATTGAGGTTTTGACTAACTAAATATTTTTTGCAAAAAGTGTCTGTTGTGAGATTTAACTGACTGTTTGCAAAGTGATTTGAGAAGGGTGGAATGGACTACAGAGGTATAACATGTTGTTAAGAGCATCAGGCCAAATTCCTGAGCAACAGGTCACTTTCCTAATTTCTAGCCTGATATTTATGCCTGCATCAAACCATATTACAGCCTGCTAAAGTTAAAACTAAGGGAGGTAGCCCCATGATAAGTCTTTTATTATTCCCACCCCAAATGGCTATGAAATTCTAGGTCAATTAGTACAATGATCAAGTATTATCTCCTTTCAGTGTCATTTTCTGTTTCCTATAAAGATTCTGCTTTGCATCATGTTCCACAGAAACTCCAGTTTCCACATAACATGTTCATTGTTAATGCATTGTTGTAGCGTGAACACCTACCAGCCTTTCGTGTTCACACACAGTGTTATTCACATCCTAAATATAGACTTTCATTTCAAGCATTACTTTACTTAGAACAAACAGAATGTCACTGAGTGACATTAAAAAGAACTGGGAAATAAAATATACAATACTTGGAGAACGTTCATGTGAACAATAGAATAGCAAAGGACCTTGCTCCTACCTTAGGCTCCAATTCAGCACACGCCTAACTTTAAACTCATTGGCTTCAATGTGACTAGTCACACATACTAAAGTTAGGGAGTGAATATGGACCTCATTGAGCTGGGGCCTTATAAAGTTCATGGCTTTCTGAAAGCATGCCTCAAATCAGTCCTGTTCTCTCAAAGGTAATGTTGCACTTCTTGCATAGGCCTACATAATAAATTGTCTCTCTGTAGCTTTGTACAAATTTCCTTATTATAAAATGAAACAATAGGGCATTATTTTTTTTAAATACTTTCTCCAGAGTTAAACTCAGTAGCACATATTACTTTTCCTAAAGCTTTTCCTGCTTGTTGGGCTCTGCAGGTTTAGAATGAGAGATTACCTTCTTGATGAAGCGTGACATCCGGTCTCATGAAATTTCAGTCTCATAATCCTGTTAGTTTTTCATAGTAAGAATCCACAGTGATTCCACAGTCATGCACCTCGTGAAATGATATTTTAAGTCTTACTGAAAAGAACAAAGAATTGCAATTGATGCAGTGGAGCACCTTTGTTTTAAGGGAACCGCAGCAGTTTGTTGAAGCTAATGGACATCACCAACTTGCAACTGTTTTTGTACATTGCCTTATGTTCCATGCAGTTTGCAGTAACTATGAGCATGTCAGAGGTGTGTGGGTCAGACCCTTGCTTTCTTCTATGAGTTGCCAAACCTCCGTCAATGGAAGGTTACAGAACAAACTGTGCAAGAAAAACCTTGTAGGGTGAATGGCACCATCAGGCCAGTCCCTGCCCTCTCCGTGGTTATCAAGAAGTAGAGGAAGGACCTGGCCCATTAATAACAGAACTTTGGTAACGCTAGTGCTAGCTGAGAATTTTTCTGTGAAGATTTTTCTGGGGAAATGCTGCTTTGTCAAAATTTAAACTGTTTGTGGGAAAGGGGCATTTCAATGATTTTCACCTTTCCAATATTTTTGAAAGGGGGTTGGAAGTGTGTAAATGTCTCACTTCAACATTTTCTAAATAAAACTTCCATTTTTTTGGTTCAAAATGACTTTTTGTTAATAACTGTAAGTTAATGTATAAAAAAGTAAATAAAAATAGATCAAAATCAATACAAAACATGTTGAAAGTCTCAAAAATCAATGTTTTAAATGACTCAATCTGAATTTTTTCAGATTTTTTTTCGGTTCATGCAGCTTTTTGAGATTTTTGCCTTTTTGTCCTGATTTGAGATAGGAAATATTTTTGAAATCTCAAAGATTCTCATAGGATGGGAAAACAGTTTCCTGCCTAGCTTTAGTCAACCCGTATTTTGCACCTTTTAATATACAGAAGTAGATTTGCTTCTTTCAGTTTAGCTATTGACTTTCCAGCAAGCGATTTGTTTGTTATTCCTGCCTCATGGAGTTTTCCAGCCCTTGGCCTCAAAGCTGGTATTTGCTGGTAGCAAAGTGGAAGGGGAAAGGCCATCCAGCCTCAAAGGTCCTGAATGTCCACACAGATGAGAACTCACAGTAGTGTGAAGTCAAAACCTTCACATAACTAACCTTGCATCTTCTCGTTGCTGCTCTGAGCCCCCACCCTTTCCACTGACAGCACCACTTCCTCTGAACAGTCTGCCATTTGATGGACTCCTGGTAGAGAGCAATCCACACTACATTATGTATGTGCACATGGAGAACTGCAAAGGCTTTGTGTGGGAAGGCAGGCAGATGTATCACTGGGGCCCAGAAGAGCAGCTGGACTTCAAATTCATCAGGGGATGGAGGAGTGGGAAGCGACATGGAAAGGGAGAGCAAGGAGTCAATGGTAAATGGAAGGGAGACAACTTGGTTACTAGCTACTGGGGAAGGGTGCGAGGAAGTCTCTAGATGCAGGGATGGGGAAGGATAAGGAGACAGCAGGCTTTTTCTGGTGAAGAAGGTGCTTGTTTTGTGTGAAGGGGTAACTAAAACTGGAAATGAATCAAGCCAATTTAATCAGCATTTTTCTTCATTAAGCTATAGGTATTTTGGTCCATTTTAAAGAATCTATCAATAGAAAATAGCCATTAATCATGCAGCTGCTGCAGCACATACTATAGCAGGTGTGGCTAGCAAATGCACACCTCCTCTGCTGCCAGACACAACCGGTAGATCCTGAAATTCCTTCTCTTTGAAAAGACTATCTATTTCAAGTAACCACAGAATCGTTGCCGAGAGGGTATGAGTGGGAGCAAAGATTAAATGAAAAGGGAATATAATGAGTATGAATTTTAAACTAGACTCATCACGTAGCTACAGTACAGTAGGTTTCAATTTAAATACTATGGTGATAAGCATCTCACAAAACCGCAAATAGATTACTTTTTTGGCCTACCTTATTATTCATAATCATATGCAATACACAATAACTATTTTGGTAACTCAGCAGATGTGCATTTGCTTGCCACACCTGCTGTAGAATGTTCTGCAGGAGTCAGCAGGCTAATCCCTGAACTAACCTGAGAAATCACTGTCGTTTTTTTCCTACTTGCTTCTTTTAAATATTATCCACAATTTCAGATGGTCTTGGAGTGTTGAGCAAAAAACTTTGTGACCTTTGTGTAACACTACTCAAAAGTCATTAAAATGCATTAAAAATCTCAAAAATTAGCCCATTTCCACACAATTTTTAGCATAAAGTGGCACATTTTCTTGTGAAAGTGGGCCCATTATTGAGTGCTGGTAGCTTCTGGCTCATGAAAATGCAAAAATGCCATGTTCATATGTTTCTGATGAGAAAATAGCAAATTTGTTGCAACTGGAAATAATGTGAAATGTTTTTCATTTTAGGGGTCGGGTGAGGTGAGGGAAAGTGATACTGGGTATGCTTGTGAAAGCTTTGTGTAAAATTCCCTGAAACAAAAGTTGTGAATGTCTCAGGGCTGCTCGGAGGAACCATTACGGATATAAATAACAAGGTTGAGTTAATGACTCAGGAGCTGAGGTTGGTCTCGTTTGAATTATACTGCTCCCTGGCTGTAAATGGTCTGTTGCAATTCTCCATTACACCTTCTGTAAGAATGGCAGAGAGGCTGAAACTGTCTTATAACAGACTTTGCTAGCTTGTCAGAAAGGATGGAAGCACTTTGGGGCAGGGACTGTCTTTTTGCTCTGTGTTTGTCTAGCACCTAGCACAATGAGGCCCTGTTCCATGAGCAGGGCTCATAAACTCTACCACACTATTGCTAAATAATAATAAAGGAGACTTCCTTTTGAGTGGCCTGGCAGAAGAACTGCCATTAAGGGTATGTCTACACAGAGAGCAATAATCTATGCTTGGCCTGGGTCAGCTGGCTCAGACTCTGGGGCTGAAAAATACCTGTGTAGATGTTCAGGCTTGGGCTGGAGCCTGAGTGCTGGGACCCTGTGAGGATGGAGGTTACCACAGCTTGGGCTCCATAAACATCTACACAGTGATTTTTAGCCCCACAAACCTGAGTTGACTGACCTAGGTCAGCTGCACCCATGCCACAAGTCTTTCATCCCTGTGTAGACATACCCTAACTCATAATAGATGCTAGTTTCAGTCAGGACCCATTCTGCAAAGTGCCACGTTCAGAAAAAAATCTTTTGAGAAAACTTGTTCTGGTAAATTGCAGGCACCAAGCGTGGAGATTACTGGTGGTCATGCTGGCTCTGCTGTGATGGCCAAACCAGGGTGGGCAAAGGGAGAACTAAAACTCTGCTTTCCACACTGACCTGTGCTGGAGGGAGAAAAGTGGCTCCATACAGGCTGCTTGCCCCCTCACATTGCAAACCTCAATATGGGTAGTCTGCAGAGAGGAGTAAGGAGCACCTTATACCACCTTATGCTTCTATATAGGCATGTCAATTGAGGCATGAGCTAGCCTAAGGGAGCATAAAGGGTCTGTCTAGTTTACCCAGCCTTACACATCGCCTCTGAATTTTGCTCTTTATATTAATTCCTACAGCAAGGATTCTTCTCTAAATTGACAATCAAACCACCATCCTTATTTGGAAGCCTGGCACTCTTGGCTATAGCTAGCTCAGACACAGAACACTAATTCCTTTTCTTACTTGCACTCACATAGAATGAAAATGTTTCCAAAGATAGTGAATGTCTTAGTCTCTTGCACAGTACGGAGAAATGTGCCATCAAGGTTCACTTTGACCACACCCTATAGACAAGTAGAGGCCAAACCTGTCTTTCCTCACAAGTCTAATTCTACAATTTAAAAAAGAGCCACAACACCCTAACTACAGTGGGTGTGGATGAGTCTATGTAATATTTATATTAATTAGAACGCATCACAAAATATACTAAAAATAATTTTAAAATTTCCAATATTCTTTTCTGTCAATATTTTGAAATGTTCTAATACTCTTTCTCTCTCTTACTCACTCACACACACTTTCTTCTTCTATGGCTTTCTCCAGTTCAGCTTCCTCTTACTCCTCTGCAGTGGTGCCAATTAGGGTGTGACCCCACCCACGCCAAGGTTTATATACTTTCTCAAAGTTCCATAGGCTGTGGAGCCAGGGGGGTCACGGCCTGACACTTGTAAACAAAGGACATCTACTAATCAGTACAGCTAGAGTCGTCCATAGCATTGCACCGGGTATTTGGTCACTACGCCATTGAACTTTGACCTGGCTGCTTCTCCGTACAGACAGACGGCTGGGCCAAATGGCGTTGTGAGTCTGTTCCCATATGGTAGAGTTCAGGGAGTTTGCTAAGAACTTAACTCCTGGTGGCACTAGCTCATGGGCTGTGTGAGCAGGAGAGAGGTAGACCCAGGATTCTTGCAGGAGGAGGAAGCAGAGCAGGAGACATATGGGCACTTGAACAGAGTGTACCTGCTGGCAGGGCAGGGACTGGAATTTGCCCCTCCTCTAAAGAAATATCTGAAAGGGCACCATGGTACTCTGCTTGTCTCATTTTACTACCCAGTGCCCTTTTCGTTCAGTTTAAGTTGCACATTTTCTTCCTCTTTTTATATGCAGAGTTGCTGTAGCCGTGTTGGTCCTGTGGAGTGGCCAGGGCCGGTGCAACCATTTAGGCAGACTAGGCGGTTGCCTAGGGCGCCAAAAAGCACCCTCAAATTTTTTTTAAATGGTTGAGCAGCCGCTGCTGCTGGGACAGAGAGGGAGTGTCCCCCTTAGAAATGCTAACAAGCTTATTTAGCGAAGTTTTGATGTACTTGATGCATGCTATTAGATCGTCAATTAGGCATCAACGAGATAATTTAAGAATAAATGTCTTTTTGTTTGAAGTACCACTAAACACTAATCTGTCCATTGCCCTCTCCCTCCTGTGTTACTGCTTGAAGCAGAATCCTGGGTAACAGTAATGGGGATGCTGGTAAAACCTTTTAAAATATTTCCCCTTTATAATGCCACATTTTTAATACAGTTTTAAAATTAGATCCCATAATTTCAAGGCATCGATTTCCCCGTTTGGACAATTAAATTGCAATTGTCGGCATGAACATCATTTTAAAGCTGGGTTTTGAAAATCTAATTTAACTTCAAAAATTAATTACCAAAAGATGGGCACGTGAAGTAAGGCAAAAGTAATTAACCGAGGGTCTAGCATTCACTCTCAACACCGCAAAAGAGCTGAGGGATTTCCAAAGAACTCCGACACCACTACAGTGTATCATTCAAACGTGAGAATATAGTTACTACAGATAATAAATAATAAGTTACCTGGGTTGGAAATAGATCTTTGTGGAAGGGAAAGCAGGAAACTTGTCTTTTTGATTACAGAATTATTTTGCTTCTGGATCCATTAAAATCATAACTGATTTTTTGGGGGAGGGGATGTGGGGAAAAAACTCTTTTCTCTACTAGGTTTGTTTATAGGCAGCTGAAAAGAAAAGTTAACCGGCTTTGCACAGAACTGAAACCTAAAGGTCTCTCTTCCCTCCTTCTCTACTCTGACCCCTCTGGGCTATTCCAAGTTAATTGTCATCTAATTGCCCAGCAAAGAAAGAGATAGTGGCAGCAATTAGGCATAGCCCCCACCAGTTCAGGAGTCATTAACACAGTACAAAGATATGCTGCATGCTTTACAGGCACCCAGGCCTAATGAGGGACTAGGGGCAAGAGGAGCAGGGCTGAGCCCCTAGGGAGTGAGCCGCAGAGATCCAGTGCCCAGGAGGCTGAGAGGGCAAGGGGCTGCAGGGGCGTCCCCACTGCTATTTAAAATGCAGATCCCGCAGTGGTACCTCTCCATGGGACAGAGCTGGTTCCTCACAGAAGCTTCTGTCCAACAGCTCTTCCTTCTGCAGCTGCTCTTTGTGCTCCAGCTCCATCCATGGCAGCTGAACCCCATGTCCTGACTGCAGCCAACCCCTCATCCCCTCCCCTGCCTCCAGCCAGCCCCTCACCCCCTGCCCTACCCGCAGCCACCCCTGCTGCACCCCCTGCCCTGCCTGCAGCCAGCCTCATACCCCCTGCCTTGTCTTTAGCCAGACCCACACCCCTGTATCCAGCCAGCCCCTCACTCCCTGCCCGCAGCCAGCCCCGCACCCCCTTCTGTGCCTCAACCAGCCCCGCACCCCCTGCCCTGCCCGCAGCCAGCCCCTGCTGCACCCCCTGCCCTGCCTGCAGCCAGCCTCATACCCCCTGCCTTGTCTTTAGCCAGACCCACACCCCTGTATCCAGCCAGCCCCTCACTCCCTGCCCGCAGCCAGCCCCGCACCCCCTTCTGTGCCTCAACCAGCCCCGCACCCCCTGCCCTGCCCGCAGCCAGCCCCTGCTGCACCCCCTGCCCTGCCTGCAGCCAGCCCCATACCTCCTGCCCTGCCCACAGCCAGCCCCACATCTCCTGTCTCCAGCCACCCCACACCCCCTGCCCTGCCCACAGCCAGCCCTCACTCCCTGCCCTGCATGCAGCCAGCCCGATGCACTCCTTGCCCTGTCCATAGCCAGCCCCACACCACCTGTCTCCATCCAGCCCCTGCTGCAGCCCCTGCCCTGCCTGCAGCCAGCCCCACACCCCCTGCCCTGCATGCAGCCAGTCCAGCACCCCCTGTCTCCAGCCAACCCCACACCCCATCTCCAACCAGCTTCGCAGCCCCTGCCCTGCCCAGAGCCAGCCAGCCCCACACCCTGTCAGGTTATTCAATTATTTTCATTAAATATGTAGGCTAAATAATGAAATTAATAACTTTTCAAGCCAAATATGTATTAATTCTAATGAACAATGCCACATTATGCAGTATTCATTTTTGAAAGTTTATAATAAGCAATGCTCTGGGGGGAGGGGTGGGGGCAGAGGGCACAAGGTGGAAGTTTTGCCTAGGGCGCAAAATATCCTTGCACCGGCCCTGGGAGTAGCTAGGAGTGGAAATTTGGGTGGGCCGCGACTTTTGAATGGACAGGTAAAGACAGACTGTGCTAGCTCAGCGTCTCCACCAATGCCACATCCTCTTCCACCTGCTGAACTGGGCACGTGCATGGGGCGGCTCAGAAAATGACAAGGCAGAGCTACTGGCATGTAGCTTTTTGAAGGGTGGGCGCCTCACTTTGTCCCGATGCTCCAGGCTGCTGCGGCAGCACTCCACCCCTTCTCAGATTTGGGTGGGCCTGTAAGGTAAGTGGGTGGGTTGCAGCCCACTCGTGGCTACACCCGTTTGGTCCCAGGATGTTAGAGAGACAAAGTGAGTGAGGTGACATTTTTTATTGGACTCACTTTTTTTGGTGAGAGAGTGAAGTGTTCAAGCTTAAACAGAGCTCTTTTTTCTGGTCTGGGAAACATGCTCAGAGTGCCACAGCTAAAATATAAGGTGGAACAAATTGTTTAGCATGAGTAGTTAAAACATATTTAAAGGGATCAGTCAAGATGAAGGGGCCTGTTAACCACCCTCCAGTCACAGGGAGGAAAGGAAGAGAGTGGGGTGCAAAAGGAAGTTTTGGGTGTGTGGTGGAGTGTTATAGATTGTTGTGATAAGCCGTAGATAGATCCAGTGTCTCTATTCAGTCAATGATTTTTAGTATCTAGCAAAGTTATGAATTTAAATTCTCAGGCTTATCTTTTGAAGGTGTTGTGCAGATTTCCTTAAGGGCTGGTCTACACTACGGGGGTGGGGGGAGAGTATTGATCTAAGATACGCAACTTCAGCTACGTGAATAGTGTAGCTGAAGTTGAAGTATCTTAGATCGATTTACCTTGGGTCCTCACGGCGCGGGATCGATGCCCATGGCTCCCCGTGTCAACTCTGCTACTGCCGCTCGCTCCGGTGGAGTTCCGGAGTTGACGGGAGCATGTTCGGGGATTGATATATTGCGTCTAGATGAGACGGGATATATCGATCCCTGAAAAATCGATTGTTACCCACCGATACGGCGGGTAGTCTGGACGTACCCTTAGAGACTGAGGTCTGAGAGTTCTGATACAGAGTGATTGTTTTGTGAAAAGTGTTTACCGTAGATGACATGCCACACATCTACACAAGGATAAAAGACCCGCAGCATGGCCGCGGCTGGCCCGGGTCAGCTAACTTGGGCTTGCGGGTCTTGGGCTGCAGGGCTAAAAGTCACTATGTAGCTGGTTGGGCTCAGGCTGGATTTGACAAGATAAGGAAACTGTTTCTGTGCTTGTTTTATTTAAATTAAAAGGGCTAAAAGCAGCATTTTTCTTCTGCATAGTAAAGTTTCAAAGCTGTATTAACTGTGACACTTTGACTGCTCTTTTACGGCATGTAGCTAACAGTGCTGTATGTTACCATCCAGTCATGCTTCAACAAGCCTCACAGCCTACTATTTTTATCATTCTGACTCAAGAAATAAATCACAGCCTCTGCGGAATACAAAGACAGATGGCTGGACATTTAAAGGCAAGCTCATTGACTGAATAGACATACAATGTAGGCATTAACTTCTTCATAGAGTCAAGGTTTGTGAAAAATCTCTGTTATTTACAGCTAGTTGAACAATACAAAACACGAGTCACCAGTGTTTTTTGTGAATAAATATATTGAGTTCACTCTGCTGTGATTATGGTGCTATGAAAAAGACAATATAGAAGGTTGAGCGCTAGGACTATAAAGCCTGCATCTGCAATGAAAGCTCTCCTCGAAAGATCAGTGTGAAAGTTGGGCAAACTGCATAAGCCATAGCAGGAAGTACTAAAGTGCAGCAGTATAAAGCTTACCCAGAATCCAGCTACTCCAGTACCTGGCCTTGCCAATCAGCTCCTAAGTGACAGACCCAAAATTAAACTTGGGATGAAGCCAAGCAAAGGAAAAAGTAGGCATAACAACAGGAAAATATTCTTAAACTGTGGAATATTTTCCCAAGGGAAATGGTGGAAGCTTCCTTCATCAGCAAAATCATTTAAAACTAAAGTGGATAAGGCACTTGTTGAAGTTCTAAAGGAACAATTGTATAGTGCCATGAACATTGAACTGGATGTGACCTATTGGGTCTTTTCCATGTCTAATATCTGTGATTCTTTGGGGACGAGGGGAAGAGGAATCAACCTTTTATTGACATAATCAGTGCTTATTGCATTGTAAAATCACAAACAAGGGAGTGCTTAGGAAGAGTCGAAACTCACTGGGTTTCAGAGCCCAGGTTCCTGCCCAACTGGAAACATCTACACTGCTATTTTTAACTCTGAGCCCCGCACACCTGAGTCAGTTGTCAGGGCTCTGAGACAAATGTGAGTTTTTCTAATTTTCATCTGAATACCTTGAACATGTAATTAATGCCACAGGCTTACGGAACTCACCAGAGAAAGAAAAGGTGATTCTTGAAGCGCCACTGCTAGAGAATGTGTCAGTTACGATTATTTTTAGGACTGTTTAACTATGGTAAATTTCTGCCTCAGCTAGTGATAACATTGGTGCCATTAGATGACATGTTACGAGCAAATTAAAAATGGATGTGGACTAAACAGTGTGAATGTGCATTTAAGGAAGCAAAGAAACTATCATCAGCTTTGCTATTACTGCAATGGCTTGTGCTGCTTCACCATAAGCTTCAGTGCTTTCCTACATTTTTCCTAATGGCATGGAGAAACCATTTGCCTTTGTAGCATGAAAACTCACTACACCTGAGAAGAACTATGCACAAACAGAGTGAGAAACTCTCAGCATTAGCTTTGGAGTTTGGAAATTCCATACCTAGCTCAGCTATACGGTAGACATTTTACCTCGCTGATGGGTCATCGCCCATTCATTTCAATTTTTGAACTGAAACATGGAATTCCATCATTAGCTGCTGCTCATATAAAATGATGGACATTTCTACATTAAGCTTATTCCTATACTATTCAATTCCATAAAGTGACTTAGCATTGACAATGCTGATGGGCTGTTGTGCCTGCCATGCCCCAGCTCTCGTCAACACAAAGAAACTTTGGACTAAGTGTTCTGTCTCCTTTTGACAGCTAGGTTACCCATCACTAACACAGACCTCAATAAAGAAACCTCTAAGGAATATGTGCATTCCCTTGTGAAGGGAATGGTACTACAGATACAATGTTGGATCATAAGAATCCCTATTTACACAATTTGTGTATTATGCCTTAAAAGCTAACAAATCTATTTTGAGTCATCCACAGGAATTGGACAATTTCTTCCTTGTCTACAGGAACATACCACATGCCACTACCCAGGAGTCACTTGCAACTCTTTCCTTGAAGCAGTCTGTGCATATCTCTTGGGACTTACTACATCCTGAGTTGCCTCAAAAGTGTAGCCAAATCCCAAGCTATGCAAATTGATGGACAATGTGAGACTCATCATTGTTCTTGTCAAGTCAGGGACTTAGTTAGGACTCACAACTACAGTTGTGGAGTCAAGTAGGTACCTGGAAAACTTGTAAAATGCATGGGACCTGTTTCATTTGTGTTACAACTATCTGACAGTATTTTATGGAAACTGAATATGGACCATTACTGGATTTCAAGGATGTTCCAGTAGGACTTTCTGTTCTTCTAATCAAACTTCCTCCCATCAAACTGCTAATTTCAAAGACTTGTTGCGAGAAACTTTGATACCAGATCCATTTGATTCCATACTAGATCCAGTTGATGCTTGCCACTGATTGTTCCTGTTGTTCAGGATGTTGCTGCATTTCCATCACCATGTTATCCCAAGAGAGTGCAAAAACCAGTTGTGCACCTGAATTTATAAATTGTTTAGTTCATGAATTGCTATTCCAGGGCAGAATAATCCCTTGCAATTTAAGCATCCATAGTAGCCCACCTACAAATTTTTGTTGGGTTATATAGTGTTTTATGTTAGCTATATAAATGACAAGGCATATATATATAGAGAGAGAGAGGGAGGGAGAGAGAGAGGGGAAGCTTTTTAAAGTAGGGAGGAGGAATGTGATGCCCTCGCCCTTTAAATGTTTGAGTATCCCCCCCTTCAGTGAAATACCTTACATGTTGCTTTCAGTTTTGCTAGCTGAACAATAAAGCAAGCACAGAGGACAGCTGTGTTTTTATCAGCTCCCTCTGAGTCTGTATCTCCTTTTCTGCTGAGTCCAAGTATAACAATACCTCCTTTTGCATGGAGCCCAAGGCCTTCTGCAAAGGAGGAAGGTCCCAGAGCCCAGGCTCCAGCCTGAGCGCAAAGGTCTCTACACAAAAATTATACAGCACTGCAGCCTGAGCCCCACAAACCTGAGTCACTGCCAGCCACGAGTGTTTAACAGTATGAAAGGCCTCAGTTAGATCAGGGTTCCATTGTGCTGCAGGCTGTACAGCCATATAATCAATGACAGTCCCTGCCAATATTGCTTAGTTTAATTTTACAATCTTGGAATGAATTCGAAGACCAAACATCCTACTCTGTGCTCACACAGATTTTGAATCACCAAAACTTTCATGTTTATCTGAGGGACAAAACCCATGTGTGTAGCAGCCCTATCATGGTCCATCTGTACTGCTGGGAAAAGGGAGTGGGGAAAACATATGCATTAGAATATTGTAATTGTCCAATTGTTGAAAATTGTTGAAAATTTCTCCCAATAAAAACTCTCCATAAACTAGAGTACAAAAGTGGTATCCTGACTTTAGACTTATATCAATATAATTTGAATGTGAAACATATCTTATGGGATGCCATATTATTTGCATGACAATATGAATTAAAATATATGTTCATGTAAGTTAAAACATAAGCTTTTTACTATAAATTGCAGCAATTAGTTTAGATTGACTAAAAACCTTTAGATAAGACAAGTTCACAGTCCTAGTTTTACACAAGTTACAAGGAGAGAGTAGCTAATTTAAGACAGGCTGCTTCTGAAGCCTTAGCTGCTTTGGGTCAGCTACTTGGAGTAGTCTAAAATTACAAGCTTGCTTTCTTGCAGTTTTATTACCTACAATATCTGCTGTTGAGTGACACCTCAATTACCAGTAAAGGGCAATAGGCCTGAAATCAAGATGGCAGACACAGAAAGGGCCTCTCTCCCTGTAGATGTATCTTTGACCTTTCAGATATTTTAAGGGCTTTTTTTACTCAGGTGTTGGGTGTGGAGAGAGAATAGAATTCTTTAGCATTTACGTTCCTATGAATGAGGGCTGTTTGACTGTTTGGGTTATTTTTCCTGCTTTCTTCAAGCATATGTATAGAAACACTAATTTGATTTACAACCTTCAGGATCCTGTGTAAAAGCTGAGTGTGAAAGTAGGTCTTAATTAAAAAAAAAAGGCTTTAAAGACTGAGCCCATGTGAAGCAGTTGGTGCAATTAATCTGATATTACATTTCAAAGCTTTACTACATTAATGAGTATTTTTATTCACTCCCTCTACATGACATGTGAGTGAAACGACTTAGTTATGCTATACTACAGAAAGATTAAATTAAGTGAAAAGATTTATTTGCTATCTTACAAGTTTTATGTCTGGTTAAATGAGGCTGTTACACCAGGGTAAAGACTGGGTAACCCCAGCAAAGCCCCTAGAATTAGTATAAAGGAGTGCAGGATCTGGCCTGAACTCTTTTTTGGCATATCAATTATTAAAATACTGGCCGTTTATCTAACCTACTGTAGATGCTCACCTAAGTCCATTGCTAGTCAGAGGACTGAGTGAACAAGTAAATCTTGCACTGTATCCTGTAGCTCATCAAGCTCTGGCAGCTCCAGTTTCAATGGAGACACTGTGGACTGATACTGATGTAACTGAGAACAGCCTATAGTGCTGAGATAGCCCCTTTCTGCACCAACTTTGAAATGTCCACAACACCAGGAACTGAAAACAATACCAACAACTATGAATCATAGTAATGATATATAAATCCCAAATGCTATTCACAGGTTTTAAAAAGGATACATGACTACAAGATTAACTAGGATATGGGACATCTTTATGATTTTGAATTAGACATCAACAAAAAGATTATTCTCCCTACGGTGCCTGTGCAGCCAACTCACTACAGGGCAGCATTAGTGAAGGTTGTAATAGCTGGTAGCCAAATTCCACCCTTAAACACACACACACCACTCCCAGCTCAATGTGAGCAGCGTCAATGTGTGCAATAACAGAAAATGGTACAGTGAGTACAACAAATGCTAAAACCTAGCTTATTCTTATTATATATAACTATTGACCAAGCCATCTTTAGGTTGGACTATGAATCCTGCCATAATTAATACTGGATATTTCTCACGTTATAACTCACTCCTGGCCCGACTCAGGATGGGCTCCAGTATTTCTGTTCACTTATAACTCCCTTTGGTTTTCCTTCCACATTAGGCAACTATTGTATACATTCCTTCCACAATGCCTTGGCAAGACCTGGGCACTGAGCACTGTTGACGTTTCCAGTTCAGTGCTCATAAATGGAAGATTCAAAAAAGGCAACATTATTACCTTCTACTTATGATATCAGGGAATCTGATTTGAACTAGAGGAGATGAGAAGATAGTACCAAGATGCATCCATGTTAAAGTTGAAATCAATTCAATGGTGCCAAAATCTTGTGAGCTATTTTTGTCCCAAAATGTCACAAGAAATCATCTGTTTGCATAGTGTTTTGAGCTCACGAGGCCTGTTCTTGTGAGATTCTGGCTGCATTGATTGTGAACCGGAAAATAGGGCTGTACTGCAGTGAAATCTGGCCCAACACCAAAAGCATCAGAACAACTTTGTATCTATAGACCCTTATATCCTAGAGATTTCATGTATAATTTGAACGTGTAAACAATGTAATTGCTAAAGGAACTGAAGTACCTTATTCAGTCCTGTAGCTATAGTGTTAAAAATGTGTTTACAGTTCCCACACGTTTTGAAAATACTAAACCATATCCTTTGCTTTAAATACAAAGATTTATTTTCCCATCAAGATAAACAGTTTATCATGTCATGTAACAATGTATATTTTTCCTCTCGTTTGGTAATTGTACACACATAGGCGAACCTAGAATCTTACCAAGTATTGAATGGATATTAAGCAGACTTGATATCCTGAAGAATGTATCTTTATTTTCACTTTTCTTAATTGTGATTGTGTATTCTAATACAGTAGCCTAGGGAGAGTGACCCCTTCTGTTTTTTCTAAAACAGAAGTAGTATATATTCACATACACATTTTAAACACCACCTCACCACTGATTTACTACAAACAACAAGAGGGACACTTCTAAGATCATGCTCCTTTATTGGGGCTTATTTCTACTGGGAAGCAACACCGGGTTGTAACACATTAACTAATAAGATGATGAACATGTGTTAGCACCTAGTGCAGCCAGGGACTTGTATTTAAAATGTCAGCTGGCCATGGTCTAGCCAACTGACAATTTTTAAAATATACCATCTAAAATGCTAATTAACATGTTATAACACAATGAAAGGTGGTCAGTGAGGTAATATCTTTTAGTAGACCAAGCTCTGTTGGTGGAAAAGACAAGCTTTCGAACTGCACAGAGCTCTTCTCTGTGAAGTTCCAGTAAAAGATATCTCACCCACCTTGTTTTCTCTCACATCCTGGGACCAAAACAGCTACAACGCTGCAAACAAAGGACATTATAAAACTGTGCTGACAAGTCTTTAGTATGGACTGTGTGCACCCCACACTGAAGTGAAGAAGAGAGGTCTAGGAGCAGGGGAAAGATACCCTTTCTTCTTTCCCATTTTCTACCACCAAATTTGAAGGCAATAGTGGGACAGGTGCCAGGCATCCACCATGCTTCAAACAGCACCTGGAGGAGTGAGATGTTCAACATTGGTTTTGTGATAACCCACTTGCCTAGCTCCCCAGGAATGCTTCCACTAGACCCTCTTCCCACTTCTCTCACCTCTGATAGGGAAGGTTTGTTCTCCTGGGTCTACCTACACAGCCTAACAGGGCTCTGATCTCATTTAGACACTACCACAATATTGGTAAGATTCATGAGAGGGGGGAATAGGTGCATCCTTCTGTCCCCTGCCTCATCCAGATTTTCTTTGGGTAGTTATTGTTTGAAGTAGCAGCAACCTCTTTGCTTTGCAAGATGTTACTTCTACTATGGTACCATGTCAGCAGTCATACTTATACACACTCTAGTTGCTAAGACATGAGCCTTGGAAGTATAGAGATGTCACCATTGAACTCTGGGGCAGGTCTTGCAGACTCCTGCAGCCAGTGCCTTTTATGAGAATCATAGCATAAATGTTCAAAAGATTTACAAAACAATTTAAACACAAATTATTTGGCTCTACAGAGAGAGACACAAAACTGACAACCAGCTAATCAACAACTTTCTATTCCACTTTGACCTAATTGGGCAGGTAGAGGTTTTCCCCAAACCTCTTCTCAATTACAATGAGACAGGTGATAGTCAAACTAAGAATGGCCATACTGGGTCAGACCAACAGTCCATCTAGCCCATATCTTGCCTTTCAACACTAGCCAGTGTAAGATGCTTCAGAAGGAATGAAAGTAAGGCAATTTACTGAGGGATTCATCCCATCATCCAGTCCCAGCTTTTGGCAGTCAGAGGCTTAGGGACATCCAGAGTATGGGGCTGCATTCCTGACAATCTTGGTTAATAGGTTTCTGGAGGATAGGTCCATCTTGGCTATCTAATTTTTTTTTTTGAACCCAATTATAGTTTTGAGCTTCACAACATCCCCTGGCAATGAGTTTCACATGTTGACTGCACATTGTTTTTAAGAAGTACTTTGTTTTAAACCTATTGCCTATTAATTTCATTGGGTGACCCCTGGGTTAGTTATGTGAAGGGTTAACAGGTCTTTATTCACTTTCTTCACACCATTCATGCTTTGATAGACCTCTATCATATCCCACCTAAGTCATCTCTTTTCGAAGATGAACTGTCGCAGTCTTTTTAATCTCACCTCATTTGGAAGCTTTTCCATACCCTTAATCATTTTTGTTACTCTTGTCTGTCTTTTTCAATTCTAATTTTTATATATATGTATATGTATTATATATGTATTGGGGCAGATATTTTCAGATAACTATCCACAACTCCTCCAAGATCTTTCTTGAGTGGTAACAGCTAATTTGGACCCCATCATTTTGTGTGTATAGTTGGAATTATAGTTTCCAATGTGCATTTATCAACATTAAATTTCATCTGTCTGTCGCCCAGTTTTGTGAGATCACTGTCAATATATACCAATGTGCAAGAGGGACAATATCCATTCCCCTGAATATCTTCTTGTGGGCAGTTACCTAATTCAACATTTCATTGTTTAATATCAGCTATAAATCCCATTTTCAGAATTTATCACGAAAACACTGTCAGTGTGATAATAGCCAGAACAATTTGATGCATGTCATCCATATAAGGCTACAATGGCAGGTAGTTCAAGTTCCCTAAGATTAATAGATCATGCCAACCTTGGTCTTTAGCTATTTAGAAAACAGCAGAAAATAAAGACTTGTTATTTTATTGCCAAAATGTATTGTACAGGAATTAACCTTGCTCTTATATTTTAAAATGTATGAACCCCATTAACAGCAATTTTGATATTAAAACAAAAACAAAAAACAAAAGCAAAAACTGATGTCAAGTAATTTAGCTAATTAGTTTTCTAGTTAATCGTTGCAAATTGCTTTTCCTCATCTTTGACAGGAATGGATGGTTTGCAACGTAGGTCTAACTGTGTAAATTAAGAGGTGAGCTAATACTTCATTTGTCTTTATTTAGAATAATTCTTGTGCTGTATAGTTTTAGACAAGGGGTGGGCAAATTACGGCCCGCGGGCCACATCCGGCTCACCAGCTGATTTAATCTGCTTCTCGAGCTCCCGCTGGGGAGCAGGGTCTGGGACTTGCCCCGATCCTGCACCCCAGCCAGAAAGTGGGGGCAGGGGCCGCCCCGTGAGGCTCGCGGAAGCAGCGGCATTTCCCCCCTCCGGTTCCTATGCTTAGGGGCAGCCAGACTCTGCATGCTGCCCCCGCCCCAAGCACTACCCCTGCAGCTCCCATTGGCCAGGAACTGCGGCCAATGGGAGCTGCAGGGGCGGTGCCTGTGGATGGGGCAGCACGCAGACACACCTGGCTATGCCTCCGCGAAGGAGCCGGAAGGGGGAGGACATGCTATTGCTTTCAGGAGCTGCTTGAGGTAAGCGGTGCCCAGAGACTGCGCCCCAGCCCTGATCCCCCTCCTACTCCCTAACTCTCAACCGCAGCCCGGAGCACCCTCCTGCACCCCCAAACCTCTCATCTCCAGCCTCAACCCAGAACCTGTATCCCAGCCAGAGAGCTGATTGGAGAGTTTTTGGTCAATGGTCTGACAATCACTTTTCTGTGTTTTATAATCAGAAAATGCATTGTAAGAAAAGTACAGTAAGATGTGGTTAATTATTAAAATTCAGATTAGGTTAGTCTGACTCTTCAAGGAGACAGTGGTCTACTGCCACAAACAAAAAAGAAAAAATAATTTATTTTTGTAATAAGATATTTGTGAAAATACATTGCTGTAGAGATCCTCATTGGAGAAGACAATTTACAGTCTTACTGAGAGACCAAGCATTCTTTTAGAAAATTAATATTAAATGTGTGCCTACCAAGATATTTTTTTAATTTCTGTGCAATAATTCAGGTGGTTTTGTAAACAGCAGTGCTTACTAATCTCGCAAACATTTCTGGATTTTATTTACGGGGATAAGGCCCAAAAACTCAAAGCACCTCTATATGGCATTGTTTCGGATGGGGAGAGAATGCCTAGACAGCAAATTAAGACCCTCAGAACAGAGTAGGTTCATCTCCACAGCCTGGCAAAGCTATAAGCTCAGAGTGATCTTGCTAACAAGGATAGCTACAGGCATTTTAATTAACAAGAAGAAGGGAGCTGAATTATGCTTGGTGTTATACTTTCAATCAACTCAGGACAAGGGTAATTGGCAGCTTAAAAATCATATGGCATATCTGCATACCTACCAACTAAAATGTTGTCAATTAATATTGTAAATCATGTGGTGAATATGTATTGCACGCAGACTAAAACAAATAACAGTTATTTTATTATTTATAAGTGAGCATACTCTAAAACTTGGCATTTTCTGACAGTGTTTATAGACAAATTATCAAGTAAAAATACAAGTTTATATTTGACCTATGTAAGACAGTTGCTATTTTCCACTTAATTTCTTCATGATAGGGCTTTCAGGTTCAGCACTTGTGAAAATACTTCCTATAACCACATGGGTACCCCAGAGATTATGACGAATAACTTTGCAGCAGCCAAGGTCATCAACACAGAATCCTAAATGGCGGTAGCGTTCATCTGTTTCAAACAGTGTGTTGTTCGTGTATGGCCCAAAAAACTGGGGAAAAAAGACAATTCTCATATTTTAAAGATATTTTGGATCAATCAGTTCAGCATAGTGACAATTTTACAAAATAGAGGTTTAAGATTTAAAATATTACAGATCTACTTGAGTTTAAACAAAATGCAAACCTAGCAATATCTGTAAAGTGATTTCACTGTGAATAAGCTACTTAGGGGTTTTTGGACGGGGGCGTGTGTGTGTGTGTGCTGATTTTTAAAAGAGAAACACATAATTAATTCCTAGCCCCAAAAGACTTTGACATAGGTTGTTTAAACACATAATTAAAACACTTTGTAAGCTTTGCTTTGGCATAAGTACAGTGGTTGCCCTTAATAATATGTTCGGTTTTGAAATATTTTACTATTTCTTGAAGCATTCCTTAAGATAAAGAATATCTCTAAAATAGTAACATTAAGAAACAAAACAGTGGAACTTTTAAAAGGAGACCACTGTATTAAAGTTATTTCTGAAGAGTAGTTAAATCACATGCAAACAAGCACACCTTTTTAGAGTCAACTGTCTAATTTGCTTTACTTTCTAAAATAAAAGGCACAGGCATTCACTCTCACAGAACAGCTTGCAGGACTAGGAATTTAATTCTTAAATCTCTGTATACTTAACAAATTTAACATATTATTAAGCATGCAGACTATTTTTCTCCCCCTTCGTTAAAAGTAAATGCAACTACTGAAACAGTAAATAACCAGAGTTTTTAAAGGGTAAAACTACAAAATCCTGGAAAAGAAAAAGGGGAGAATTCTAAATGGAATAGTTGATCCATCTTAACTACAATGATTCTAAAAGACACCATCATTCATAAAATTATTGAGGTATACTCCAATAATTCTTTTAGATTTTTCTTTGCATTTTGGAAATAAAGTGAATGACAATTGCTACAGATTTATACATTTCAAAAGTATTTCCTCTTTAAAAAGATTTTTATATCACAATTTCAGAAAACGTTATTCATAGTAAAAGTTGTAATTAAAAACAACACTTGAGTGATTTGCATCTTCAAAGTGCTTGCATATATTAATTATTCCATACAATAACATTTCTTCCAGGTGGCTATTCACATTTATATATGAGGAAACTGGGGTACAGAGATTAAATGCCTTGTGTAAAGTGATGCAGCGGGTGTTGGGACTGGGATTAGAATGCAGAAGTTCCTGTCCCCAATCCTGTACTCTATATTATCATTACTGAAATAAGAATATATTACAACTAGTATATTTCATACGAACCAAAATAAGGAAAAAACTTGAGGTATGCATACAGACATCTATTAAAATAGGATTTAAGATGCCCAAGTCTTTTCACTTAAACTGCATATATGCAAATAGCACTTTCACATGATCAGATTTTAAACTGAGGGATTTGTGATACATTATGAAGTTCCCCAGCACAGGAACTGATTTTGAAATCTTCACTGTAAGTAGATGCATGAGAAAATGCTACCCATTGTGATTAAGATTTGCAGAATAGAGCCCAGAAGCAGAGTCCCCACCTCTACCAAACTTTTAGTACAGGATAGTAGCAAGCCATCAAATTTCTCAATAAATGCATGAAAGTGTGAGAAACCTGTAAGTTTGAACAAAAACAGAGGAACCTATTCATTTTGCTTAAACTAAATTTAAAAGGTAGATGGAACTAGGGCATTCAGCATCATCTGCAGCAGCCCCTTGACCAGCTTTAAAGAAAGCCCAGCTAAACCTATTATTTTTCCTTCCGATTACAGTGATCAGATTTAATTCAGTTTAAAAAAATAGATAAATAAAAAATCTTTATACACTAAAACTGCTTAGCTCGGCAGCTACAATGGTCTAATGTGGTAGAGTTTAGAATATTGTTTCTCTCATACAGCAGTGCATACCTGCACCAGGCTTTGGTTAAAATTTGCTTTGTAGTCTAGAATAGCATAGACCGGGTATGGTCAACTGGCTCCAAACTATGGGCATGTCAAGGTGCACCTCTGCCAACGGGGAGGCAGTAACCAAAGCTAGGTGCTGGAACCCCTTCCTTGCTGGTAAGACAGAGGGCTGGCCAGGTCAAACTTGATTGGCAGATCCCTCTTCAAATTCCTTCTCATCAGAAAACCAGGGTCTCCCATGTGCCAGGGGAGCACTCTAAGCACTGATGGGGGGCGGGGCGGCTGGCCAGAATTTGATTGATTGTGATCTGAGAGCCAATCAGGCACTGGTGAAGCAGTAACTGAAGCTAGGTGGTCTGGGGCAGAGTTTGTGCCTTCATTGATGAGGAGTAGAGTGGTATGAGCCAGCAGCTTTGCTAAAAGACTACACCACTCAGCAACCTGGCTCAATCTTTTTTTTTTTTTTTTTTTTAAATAAAAAATAAAATTCTGTATGACTAGGCAAAAGGTTTTAGTGGTCCTCTACAACCCCGAAGTTGCTCATTCCCGAGATAGAAAAAGGGCTGGACTTGTATATTGTATGCTTGAAGAGGATTGCTTATGTTTCAATGAAAGAAGAGCTTGGTAAACTCCACTTAACGAAACTGCACTTAAATAGGCATGACAATTTTAATGACACATATTCCAGATAGCCACTTTAACTTGATAATAAATGCCAATGGCTGTTTAATAGGGATAATATTAGCATATATTCCACATAATGGGGACACAATTGACTAACAAAATAGTCTCCTGGCACTATTGTTACCCAGTTGGTAAACAGCTGTGAAATTCTGGTCTGGGTGTTAGATGTGTACTTTTTTGTTTTAAAGTATGCTGTAAATAAGTATGAAGAGATGCAATGTAGTCAATTTCAATTCCGTTCAGTATTCAATTTGTCTTAACTTTTTGAAAAAAGTTGGCAGCCTTAGTCAGAATCGCTATTTGAAGTATTAGCCATCTACCAGTGCATTTTACTGTATTGCTACCGCAAAAGGGGATTTAAACTTAAACTAGAGCATTCTGCTGTATTGCTACCGCAAAAGGGGATTTAAATACTGTAGTGCCACGGTGTCCAAGAACTCAAATGCTATCAAACATTCCAGAGAAGAAATATGCAGATGTACTCCCACCCCATTCTGCAGTGACTGTATACTCCTAAGGAGAAGCTAGTTCATTTTCTATACTCCAATACTTAAGCTTCTTTGCTACAACCATTCTTCAGAGTAGCAATTGCAATGATGCTTCATGTAGTGTGGATAAAAAGTAATTGGCAAGTGGGCTAAGACCATGATGTTACTTTAAGACACCAAGAGAGCTATCAGATGGTAAAAAGTTTTTGGTCAACACCTAAAAGAGCTGGATTTGAACCAGTAACCGACAGGTAAAAGGATCCACATACTATTATATCAGTCTCCATTCTCCACTCATTCTTTTCAGCAGAGTAACTTACCGCCAATCCTGATGACGGATCAATAAAGTCAGCCCAATAGCCTTCAGACAAAAGTGCATAGCAAATTTCCTTGGCACCATTAATGAACTAAAAAAAAAAGGGGGGGGGAGAAATAATTACATTAAAAAGGAGTGCTCCTTTTATATGTAAATACTGAATAAATTTAAGTTAAACCTAGTGCAGAGCCTCTCTAATCTGCATCAATAAATGCCAAATTTAACATCCTTTTAAAGAAAAAGGCCAACAACAGTACTAAAAGGATTAAAATTAACAACATATATTAGGCTACTACAATCACATGAGATTTAAAAGAAATTCTTTGTGCCACTCAGCAGAGGATTAACAGTTTGTTCAAAGATCATCTAATTGCTTTGATTGCTCATGCAGTTTGCAGAATCATACCTGCTAAACCTCTGTAAAAGTCAAACATTGCTTCTGTTATTTCTCTACTTCATGAGTCATTTACAGATCAAAACCAAATTTCCTAGTTTGCTACAAGCAGTCATTAAATATACAACTTTAAGTATTTCCAAAAAGTTTTGTTAGAAGAACAGGACAGCAATGCATGGTTGCTTTGAATTACAAAAGTTTAACTACAAGTCCTTTTAAACATAAGTCTGGACATCAAATTTTCTAGTTAAAAATGTACTTAAAAATATAGTTTTATAAGTATTTGATACTTTGACTACTGAAACCAACTGTCATGCTGTAGTTAACCGTCGGCAAGATTAGTGGGGAATTCAACTCTTCCGAACATTTCTGGCCATGCAAAGAAAGTTGTACTGCGTGTGTTTTCCAAATAAATGGGAGGAAGCTGGTTAAGAACTTTTGAGGTTTTACAGCAATATTTTTCAGAAACAAGCAAGCCACACAAGGATGAGAACATGTCAGGCTAACATGTCACAGAAACATATAAAAAGAAAGAAATTTATATTTTAGGAACAACTTTTAGTACAGCTGGGTGACGTGATATGGCCAAGGTTTGTTTAATGTCTCTGATGTCATCTTGTATTCATTTGTCTAACAGATTTTATTTTAAAAGAAACAAACCATAAACACACTCCATCAAAGTTGTGACACACACACCAGATTAGATACCATGTGAACACAAGTGGTAAAACTATGCTGTTTTGCCTTGATACTGCAACAAAAGGAACAAAAGATATGATAGCATGAGGTCCTAGCCTAATATGTAAGTATAATCCATAGGTATATTACTGAGTAGTGGAAGACCAGACTCCGTAATATTACTTAAAATTTAGACTGTGTACTTATTTCCTTATTTTTTATTAAAAATCAAAAGCTGCCCGTATAAATGTAGAAGTTGAATTTTTTTTTCAGTGTTTATGCTCCAGACACAGCCCTACGTCTCAAAATTTTCAAAGAGTAATTCAGAATTTGATTAGTTAGTCAGTCAACGTCTCTTCCAGTGATCCAAAATATCAAAAGCTCTACCTTACTGTGGATCTAGTCTCCCATTTCTCTATTTAAAGGTTCAGTGGATCTGAAGACTCATTTAAACTTTAAAGTAAGTCACAGACATACTAGGAAGCAATCTAAAGACAGAACTTAATGCATAAATTTTTGGTAAATCAGATATTTTGATCCAGTGTTGCAACGGTCTCAGAGCAGTCACTTAAAGTGATGTGTTAATTTAAACTTGAGTCTTGCTACTGTAAACACCCAGATATGTCTGTAAATAACCCCCATTACTTTAGCAAAAGCCTATCACATTAAATTAGTTCTTCTGAAGTTATTTCTAACCATCTACAAAGCAACAAATGGGCCATTTTATTGTGAATATGCTGTTAGTAACCTTTAGGCCAGGAGGTTACATCTACACCCTTACAATGATTATATTAAAGTTGACAAGGAGGTGCACGAGGAAGAAAGGAGACAATTAACATATAATTAGACCAGATTACAACGCTAAAGACTAACAGACCATAAATAATTTAAAGACAAGGACATACTAAAATGAAGGGAATTTTACTTTGTATACAGTCTTCATGCTGATACTTTAGACTGCTTATTCCTTTTCCTGTAGTAACCCTTACACTGCCTCTACTCATAATTTATAAATGCAGTTTATGTCAAGGACAGTGAGTAGAACTGTTTTCATCTTAATTTCTACTAATGCTGACTCCCATCCATAATTAGATGGATTGGTAGACAAAATCATCACACAGGAAGCGAATCTATCAGTTAAAGAGATTTAAAAAACAAACATTTTAAAGGGATATATTTTAAGATAATGCAGTTATGAAAATTAGCGTCAGCAGTAAACACTGACATCTGCTGGAATATACAACAAATGTCACAAAGTTGCTTTTTCTAGAAAGAGACCTCTAGTGGCAATTCAACCAGATTCACCTGTATTACGCTAATGTGGAAGATTAATTTGTAAATGTTAATGACATTCAGGTTAAAAGCATTAACTGAATACATTATTAGAATATTTAAAAAACCCAATCACCGCTTTGTAGATTATAAAACAGGTCAATTTAGCAAATGCTATGAAAGGATGTGAATTAAATCATGCAAAGCAACAAAACAGCGTGAAATGCATTGCTCTTGAACTACAGTGATAAGGAATGATGGCTGTTATTCCACGTAGAATATTGACCGATTATAAAATCAAGTATCTTGGGTAATATATGAAAAGGCTTTAACACACTGCCACATAAGATGACTCCTTAACTCATCTCACCACCAAATAAGATTAATATTTAGCATTTTCATCTAAAGATATCAAAAATTTTGTAAAACTGGTGAAGTTCATTATCCCCATTTTACCAATAGAAAAAAAATTACACTTGGCTACCTCAAGGGATTGGTCTAAGAAAATTAGAGAGTAAGTCAGTTCCAGAACTAATAACAGGTTAAAACAAACAAAATAGGGCCCATCTACAATAGATATGACCACATAGAAGAATATGCTGACACCAAATACAAATACTTACGTTTTCTAATAACAAT
The DNA here is from genome assembly GCF_025201925.1 of Gopherus flavomarginatus. NCBI lineage: Eukaryota > Metazoa > Chordata > Testudines > Testudinidae > Gopherus > Gopherus flavomarginatus. The sequence continues at coordinate 55,874,153 of NC_066626.1, read as the reverse complement.
TCTCTCTCATCTTCCACTTCTTCACTCCATACAGTCATATCATTTTTAGTTTTCTGGGTTATGGTTAGTATTGTTAGATTATTGGCAGTCACCTCTGGAAACATTGATTCAAAGTCTAGAGAAATGGAATCAGCATGTTAGGAGCGTAATGGGTTGGTTTTGTATATTTTATGCTTTTTTCTACTTCAGACAGAGTACCTCAAACATCAGGAGCTTTTCATTCAGTATGCTACATTTCAATTCAACTATTGTAATAATAAAACTTCATCAATCTGTACATTTTAAAATTTGCATGCAAATAAGTACCTTACTGCTCAGCAAAGACTTAGTAGCTGAGTTAGGTACCCAGGTATTATGCTAATGAGATGATATTCTTTTAAAACATACTATAGTACAACATGAAGTAATTATAATTAAACTACAGGTGTTAATTATCCTTGCATTGTGTGTTTACACTGTAGGCCAAGAGCTAGATTGAGAGATGGACTCAGGTGTGGTGACACAATGTCCTAACACCTAACTTTTAGAGACGTACAAAATTACTGGGATTCATAAAGCCTGGGTTAGGTGCTGAAACTCCCTCTGTAATGATGGGGAGAGAAAGGCACCTAAGAATGGGATTCACAAAAGGCAGCACGCTGACTGAAGAACTGAATAAGCTAGCTAAGGGGAGATGCTGAGGAAAAGAGTGTATGCTAAACCCTGACCCTCTCACATAATTAGGCATTGGCAAAACAGCTTACTTTAAGCAAACTTGGGCTTACCTTTTCTAAAATTAGTGGGGTTTTTTGCTCACCCTGTGGGTTTTTCTGCTTTACTCCAAGAGCTGCTTTTTCTGTTGTTTTTTTTTTGTGGGGGGGTGGGGCGGGGGATGACCTGTCTCCCCACACTCAGCATCAGGACACCACAAGCCCCACCCCCGCAACTTGTAATGCACATTGGAAAAAATAACCTCAACTATACATACAATATGATGGGGGCTAATTTAGCTACAACGAGTCAGGAAAAAGATCTTGGTGTCATCGTTGATAGTTCTCTGAAGATGTCCACGCAGAGTGCAGAGGTGGTCAAAAAAGCGAACAGGATGTTAGAAATCATTAAAAAGGGGATAGAGAATAAGACTGAGAATATCTTACTGCCCTTATATAAATCCATGGTATGCCCACATCTCGAATACTGTGTACAGATGTGGTCTCCTCACCTCAAAAAAAATATTCTAGCACTAGAAAAGGTTCCGAAAAGGGCAACTAAAATGATTAGGGGTTTGGAGAGGGTCCCAAAAGAGGAAAGATTAAAGAAGCTAGGCCTCTTCAGCTTGGAAAAGAGGAGACTAAGGGGGGAATATGATAGAGGTGTATAAAATCATGAGTGATGTAGAGAAAGTGGATAAGGAAAAGTTATTTACTTATTCCCATAATACAAGAACTAAGGGTCACCAAATGAAATTAATAGGTAGCAGGTTTAAAACAAATAAAAGGAAGTTCTTCTTCACACAGCGCACAGTCAACTTGTGGAACTCCTTTCCTGAGGAGGTTGTGAAGGCTGGGACTATAACAATGTTTAAAAGGGAACTGGATAAATTCATGTTGGCTAAGTCCATAAATGCTATTAGCCAGGAAGGGTAAAGAATGGCGTCCCTAGCCTCTGTTCATCAGAGGATGGAGATGGATGGCAGGAGAGAGATCACTTGATCATTGCCTATTAGTTTCACTCCCTCAGGGGCACCTGGCATTGGCCACTGTAGGTAGACAGATACTGGGCTAGATGAACCTTTGGTCTGATCCGGTATGGCTGTTCTTATGTTCTTAACTTTTGGGATCTTTGGACTGCTTTTTAAGACCATTTCATGCCTGTGGTCTTGAAATTTTTGGCCTGTGCATGACATGCCTAAGTTCATAGGAAGATGCCTCTTTCTAGCTGGGATTCACAGCTAGGAGCCTTCTCCTAGAGTCTAATGCATTGAGGAGGAGAAGTCATTGGGCCAGAAACAGTGGGAATAAATCTATAACCTGATGGCTGGGCACTCATCTAGGAGGTGGGAGACCAAGGATCCAGTTCTCCACCTCCAGTGCCTCTATTTATCCATAGTGGAACAGCTTCAACAGGAGAGACTAAGGGAGACACACATCACAATATCCCATAGCCTTGTGGTTAGGGCACTCACCTGAGTGGCAGATCCCTCTTCAAATCCCTTCTCATCAGAAAACCAGGGTCTCCCACATTCTAGGGGAGAACTCTAAGCACTGATCTAAAAGTTGAGGAAAGTGTGTTCCCTACCATGTATGTGGAGTTAAGCGGCCTCTGAGCAGGCCTACTGGAATGAGCTCTCTAACTTCCCCCAGTTTGTGGACTGCACTGGGGTTTTGGCTGCCTACAGCGAGGTAGAAGAAACAGGCACCTAGGAAATTTTTACTGCAAAAACACAGGCACCTAAGTTTCTTTGTTTACCTAGCCCCAAGAGTCTTGCAGTCATGCAATACCCCAAGTCCATCCAGAACTATTTCTGTTGCATGGGGGAGGACTAGAAAGAGAAGCCAGATAACAGGATTCAGTAGCTCCAGGGCAATTCTGCTCATGTGAACACAGGGCAGAGGAGTGGGTCAGATATGGCAAGCATGCCTACACAATCCATTGGATCACAAGCCTATATAAGTGCACACACAGCAGCTATGGAGGTAGTTTTGGTCAGACTAGGAGTGTACCATACCTTAAAAAAACTTCAGCTGACCTTTTAATTTTACTACCAAGTCACTAATTTTTAAATTACAAATATTGCTGTTAATAGTACAACAATTTTGTATGGATTTTCATACAGAGTTAAGGATTTCATTATGTAAAATGTAAATCTTTGTAATCAGCCAGTAATTTGGGTTTTTTTTATTGCATTTTTAATAATGTGAAGCTATAGGAACAATAATTCATATCCTCCACAACCTTGGTCTGATGGTGAGAAATGCTATATATATTTTACTTCATAAAAACTTAAAAAATTAAACTGCTCAAAAATGTGAAAAATGTACCTTTTCGTAACAGTTCTGGACAAGTTTGTATTGCACATTCTATCTTAGCATTTTCAAAGTATGTTTCAGCATTATTTATTTGCTGTTTAGGAGGGACATCAGTGCCCTGAAGAAAATCAAGGAAATACAAATGGGTAACTTTCAGGTTCATATAATATGTGACATGATTAACAATTAAAATAGTATTTCCAACTGGAGTTGTGTAATCTCCAGATCCTGCAGACGTCTATTCATAGAAGTAGTTCCATTGAGTAAAGGCTGCTCAAAGTTTGCAACAAGTCCCTAAACCTCATCACCATTCCATTTTATAGGTGGAGAAACTGAGGCTTTTTTGAACATCACGGTCAGTCTGTTACAACTAGGTCTCCTGACTTCCAAGCCTACGATTTATCAAGATCAGCCTTCTCCTAAAATCTAATCCTATAACCACTGAAGTCAATTGTAATTACTTGTGTAAGGGAAGCTGCAATATGAGGCCTTTGTATCATTACAAAATGTGTACGTGTACATAAAAAGTTTTTGAACTTTTATCACAGCATTTACCTATACCATTTTCATATATCAGATGGATCTAAATGTACCTTATATTTAATTATACTTACATTACACCTACAGCAGTCAAATAAATGGCTAAAACAAAATGGCTTTATAAATCTTTAAAGTAACACTTTTAGCATTTTCATGCATTCATGTGTGCTGCAATTAAAAAAACTAAACAGATGTATCGGGGGGGTAGCCGTGTTAGTCTGGATCTGTAAAAGCAGCAAAGAATCCTGTGGCACCTTATAGACTAACAGACGTTTTGGAGCATGCATCTGACGAAGTGGGTATTCACCCACGAAAGCTCATGCTCCAAAACGTCTGTTAGTCTATAAGGTGCCACAGGATTCTTTGCTGCTTAAACAGATGTAGATATACCACTACAGGAGTCAAAACAAAAATTTACATAAAATTATGCACTGCTCCTAAGCTTGATATTTTGCAAGCAAATTTAAATACCCAATTGTTGTAGCCTCACAGCTAAAACTATCCACTATTACTGCCATATAAGCTCTTTAATAACTAAAGCTACTAATATAGGGCTCCAGTTGCTACAATTTGAGTTCTGTAGCTGCCTTTCATGTGGAAGTTCTGCAAGTTAATTATAGGAGTAAACTGCAGTTCTTAAGAGGACAGTGAAAACAGCCATCTGTTATGGGAGAGTGAAATGTTACATTAGGCTTTCCACATCTGTTCTACACTTCAACATGGATTTCTTTAATCCACATATAATGTGAAGGTTATTTTATCATTAATATGGGATTCCAGGGAGCTAATGCAGCAATTCCCTTTGACAGTCTAAAAATGTTGAACTAGTAAATACAGTTTTTCTCTAAGAGGACTGTACGTACAGTATGTTTGTAGAGCATCTTGAGCCACAGCGAATGCAGAGGCACATGGTCAGTCTATAAAACTATTCCTCTTAAAAAGACTCAACATTTAGGTTAGCATTTTGCTATAACATGTTAATCATCAAACAGGTTTCTAGTGTATTCCTCTCTGTGTGGAAAATAACCTAGTGGATTTGCTGATCTTGCCAAAGAATTCACAAAAAGTCACTAACTGTGGTTTGGGTGCACGTGTTTTCATACTCAGATAACACTGCCGTTTTCTGACTGCTTCTCTCATGGCTCTTCCTCTCTCGTTTGCCCCACATCTAACCAGTCCTTCCACTTACAAAGCTTACAAATTTACAGGACACCCAACAGCCAGAGGACTAAACTTAGTTGCCAAAAACCGATTCCCTCTCCATAACTGCTGGGGAAGGAAGCGAGCTAGTATTCTTACCAAGGTGCTGTCTATTTACCCTATTCAGAGACTATCTTTTGTATCAACCTCTGGCACATAGGAGTCCAATAAATTTGAAATCCACCCCAGTACACTCTGGCTGCTGGAAGGTAGTTGGGCCTCGGCTACTTAAACATCTCTCCTGGCTGCTCTGATGGGGCAGCTGGGTATCTCTTCTAGTCTAACCTCTTGCTGCTTTCTAGTTGCTATTGGGTGAGATGAGGTGGAGGGGTCTCTGCTACTCTACCCTCCCCTTGCCTCCGTTTCCTGTTCCCAAGAGAAAAGCTTCAGTGTTTGTCTTTACTATACTAATACTCAGAACTTTCCCAAACAGCAGCAGCGTTAAATTGATCTGATTCTTGTGTACAGCCTCCTGAATAGCAGCAGTGGAAACTGACAGTGCTCTTATCAATGTTCTCTCTACAACAGCTTGGCAAAGCTATAAGCAGCAGTAGAGGCACTGGAGCTTTCAGTCTACAGATTTAGTTGCAGCCAGACAAAACCTGCGTCAATGACACTTGGTTCACTTTTTTTTTTTTTTTTTTTAAACTAAAGCTTTGATTCCACAGAAGTTCAAGGTACTGAGCCAGAAAGCTCACTATGGGCAAGTGGATTGTTCAAACTCCGGTTATACATACACAAGAAATATTGTACAGCATTTTTACATAAAAATAGTTTATCATAATTTTTAAACTGATTTCCTATGTTTGAGGATGTCACAAAGTTTATGTGGGCTGTGGAAAGCCAATATACTAGCTCAGTGATACTCAGACTGAGGCTTGGGAGAGGCAAGTGTCTCTTTAACGCATCACCTGCAGTTCTTTGCAGCAATGATATTAAAACACTGTGATTTAATTATTTAACCTAAGCTATTAACCAAATCAGGCTGCTTTTACTATGTTGCTATAAGCAATTGTAGTTGATAGAATAGTAATACTTGGCCAGCCGTTTTGCTGTGAGATCTCACACACACACACACACACACACACACACACACACACACACACACACACACTCTCTCTCTCTCTCTAAAATAATGAATTCACACTACTGTGGCTTTTTTGGGTAATGCTGATCGCTAATTTGGCTCCAAAACCAGTGAGGTCTCAGTTCACTGATGGCATTATACATGAGCTAAAAATTCCTTAATATTCAAGGCCAGGAAATATAATAGTCAAACTGCCTACTGCTAATAAGGCATCTCTGAAGGGAGTAACTTCAACTACAATCAAGTTTAGTTAGTACACTTCTTATGTTGGCTTTCATGAGCTTTTATTTATTTATTTTAACATTCAAGAACCACAAGCACAACTAAGGGAGATTTTGTCCTAATGAATTAGACCCATCCAATCCAAAGGAAATCATTAAAAGTTAACAATTAACACTGATCTGTTTTTTTGTAAAAACAGATCAATAAGACTAAGTCAACAATTTGTTTTAAAGTTAAATTAACCTAATCTTGTTTTCATATAGCTCATACAAATAAGCAGCTATTTAAAATGCTATTTCATTAGACATTTTGCAAAAAAAAATATTCACGTGACTCAGTGTCAGGGGTTTTAAAAGAGAGAGTTGATGATTTTATTGGGAAGCAAATGTTCTATATGATCCCTCCCCACATCTCTGTACATTTTCATCTCACATCACTTTCAGAGCACTATCAATATTCTATTTTTGGAAGATTACTCACTGGCATATAAGAAAATCAAAACACTACTACAATTTTCAGCTTCATATATTAAATTACTGTTCTTACCTGAAACTCATTTATGTATTGTGCCATCACAAATTCATGTCTCTCACTTGATAAGGGCTCCACTAATATATCAGGCAAACTTTTATGAACGTGTGTTTTCTTCTGAGAAACCGTACCATTTAGGTGACATTCAAAACCTATATTACCCGGGAGCTGGAATCTCTGGTCCTGAGGACCAAATGGTCCCATTACTTCATCTGGCCACACAGTTCTTGGACCTGTCAAAAATTGAGTGCTTACATTATTCTTCACATTGAAAAAACAGTTATTTTTAATTCCTAAATAAAAACATTTAAGTGCAATCATGTAAAACAGAAAAAAAAAAGTAATCACAAAGATTAAGTGAAAAAACTAAATGTTTCACCATATTAAAAAAATGTAATTTTCTCTCTATTTATTTGAGACAGATAGTTTTTAAGATGTTGAACTCTGGTAGGCAGTAAATGTAACAAAATTCGTTTATTTTTCCTTACATATATCAGGAGGTGCAGCAGCAACATGAGGCTCATCTGAGCCAGAAGATCCTGCGGTGGAAAAAGCCTTGGGATTTACAACCCTTGTGACCAAGGAGTAAAATCCTGGTAGATAGGTCACCAGTCTTGCTCTGTTACAGAGCACCTAAAGAGGACGAAAGAAGAAATGAGTGTCATCTGTTGCAAGGAAAAGTGATCAATGAATTTATATTTAACTTTTTAGAAGACAAAACTACATGTAACTCCATAGAAAAACTTTAGTTATGAAGTGTCATTAATTGTATTTTTTAACTGTAAGAATATTTTGCACTTCATTAGTACTGTAAGTTTCCTATTCAATTTTGATAAAAGGAAACTGCACAATGCAAACAAAAAATGCACACTGAAATACCTCCACACTTGAGCTACAGTTAGAAATGGGTTAAAAGTCAGGGCTATCGTGACAAGACATGAATGTAAATATGTTTATGTATAGGGTCATGATACACAAGGTATCATTTCCCCTGCTGTTGTTACATTTGGAGAGGAAAAAAACAAAAACCTAAAAATACAAAACAATCAGGAAAGTTGATCTTAGGATCCATCGAAATATTTTAGGTAAGTAAATACGGATATCTAATCTCAGTGCTTTTCCCTACAGACTAGCACTGTTTTTAGTTCACCCCCTGCTGCAAAGGTATTACAGGATACTGAAAATAATAATAAAATGTAAAAGAATACCAAAGCGCACACAGTGCGCGCACACAAATTTATTTTAAAACCAAATTATCAGAATGGGCAGGAGTAGCAATTCAGTCCCTATACCATCTACCTGCAATATTTCAACTTGAGGGACACAGTCAAGCCAGGAAAGCCTAAAATTAGTACTGACAACATTATTTTGCTCTGCAGACACAAAACATATTTTCAGCTACAAAAAAACAGCAATATGGGTTTACAATCAGAAGGCCACATAGCTCTTGCGTATTCTGCAGAGGCAGAATTTGCCACAGAACTGTGTTTCCAAGTCTAAGCATTCAAATACAAAAACAAGACAACACCTACTTCTATGATAGCAAAGAAAAACCTTAAAAAACAAACCGAGCGTAAATGGATGCAATGTTGTCTTCCCGAGTCTGCAAACAGCCTGAAACAATAGCACTCGGAAGTGTGACCAACTCCAATTCATCTCAATGTTGTTAACTCTGAACCCTAATGATGATAAATTTAAATGTCAACATTGTTCACTATTTTACTGTTGATTGGTTTAGCAAAAATAACCAGCTAATGTGCTTAAGCCCACAAATTTAATCTTCTCCCCAAATTTCAAGAACTCCAACTACTAAGTATCTAACTGCTATAACTTCAAGCTTCCAACAACTTCTAGTTTCTCGACTTCAACAATCCAATTATGCACTCGAAAAACAAATCTGTAGCCAATTCAAACGTTTAGGGACAGTAAAATAAATTGAATTAATACCAAAATAATAAACCATTATATTTAATTAAATAAACTCCTTCATTTTTAACATACTTAGAGCTACCACAAGATTTCCAACGTGCTGAACTGCAATGCACTAAGAAATCAACCTTGCTGCTTAATTTAGGTTCATCTTGTGAGACAGTATTTGGGCCTTTGTTCTACTTTCCTAGAACTGGGGGGAAATTTTTGAGAAGATTTTTAGGGTAGGACTAAATCTTAAGGATCCAGTGCTACACACATGTATGCACACACTTAACTTTAAGCATTTGAGTAGTCCTATTGACTTTAATGGAACTGCTCACATGCTCAAAGTCAGACACTTGCATGTATGCAGGATTGGGACTTAATCCTGTCAACCTGAACACAAAGCCTGTACATAGTAAAGGCTAGTGTACCTTATACATAGACATTTTTTTTATTAATTATCCAAAATACATATTAAACTGACAATATCTGACCAAATCCAAACATTTCTTGTATGCAGTTTTGTTTTAGCAGTGGTGGTCTAATATCTTTTATTGGACCAACTCAGGGTGGCCAACCTGAGCCTGAGAAGGAGCCAGAATTGACCAATGTACATTGCCAAAGAGCCACAGTAACACATCAGCAACCCCATCCCCTCACTCCCAGCACATCCCGCCCACTAGTGCCCTTGCCAATCAGCACCTTCCCCTCCCTTCCCGCACCTCCTGATAAGCTGTTTCATGGCATGCAGGAGGCTGGGAGGGGGAGAAGTGAGGGCATGGCAGGCTCAGGGGAGGGGGCAGAAAGGGGTGGAGTGGGGGCAGGGCTGGTGGCAGAGCCAGGGGTTGACCAGTGAGCACCCCCCGGGCACACTGGGAAGTTGGGACTTGTAGCTCCAGCCTTGGAGTTGGTCCCTATACAAGGAGCTGCATATTAACTTCTGAAGAATCGCATGTGGCTCTGGAGCCACAGGCTGGCCACCCCTAGACCAACTTCTGTTGGTGAGAGAAACAAGCTTTTGAGGTTACACAGAGCTCTTCTTCAGGTCAGAAGCTTAAAAGCTTGTTTCTCTCACCAACAGAAGTTGGTCCAATAAAAGACATTACCTCAACCACTTTGTCTTTCTAAAGGCAAACACCACAATCTTGCAGACATTTATACATGCACATTTAAGCACTTGATTCCTGCAAATTCTGGTGCATGTCTAGACTTAAAATTGGAATTTTGGGCCCAAAATTCCATTAAATTCAAATGCCACATCACAGCATAGTGCAATCTGATTCCACCTCAATGCTTTACTTGAAATGGGGCACTGCTGCAAATGGGGCACCATCCAGGAATATCAAAATAATAAAACTTAGCACTTAAGGCCAATTCTACAGACACACACCCACAAAGAATGTCACTGATGTAAATGAGATTACCCATGTTCATACTTCCATGATTAGGGCCTTACAGCATGTGTTATCCTTAGATCTCAAAGTGCTTATAATCAGTACACAATAACTTGAAATCAGCTTTATGTAATGGCTTTCACAGCCTTGTATTTCACACTATACTATCAAATAATTTTTGCTTAATATCAGCACAATCAGAACTCAATTTTTTAAATTACAATTTGTGCTGCCAGAACATCCTCTGAAATATCAAAATTTGCTATTTAATGTGAAAGGTTTATACAAGATAAATGATTTAGCTTGCTGGACAATTAAAAAAAAATTTTCTTTTTTAAACTCTTATTATAAATATTAAAATATACTCAAGACACAGAACAGATGTATATTTTTAGTTTATTGTACACACAGTATAACCACTTAATCTTTACACTTACGGTTTACATTATCATCAGAAAACTTGTGTAAAAGGATACCCTATATCAAGAGTTCTCAAACTTCATTGTGACATGACCCCCTTCAGACAACAAAAAACACCACACGATCGCAGGAGGGGGCACTGAAGCATGTGCATAAGTGTTTGTAGGACTGGGGACAAATATATGAATTTATAAATCAGATTCAAAAAATTTAGCCAGTCAAATTTTTCCATCAGTCAACAATCCAACACTGTTTTTACTTAAAAAAAAGTTGCGTAAAACAGAATCTTTATGAACAACCTAACCTTATGTAGGAGAATTACACAGAATTTCATTGATGCCATGAAAAAATAAAAGAAAAAATAAGAAAATAAAAGAATCTGGTGCCCCATAAAATATTAACAATTTTTTTTGTAGTTTGCATGTTGTCTTATCTTAGAGACACAAGGTGGGTGAAGTAATATCTTTTATTGGATAAACTTCTGCTGGTGAGAGACAAAGATTTTGAGCCTACACAGAGCTCTTCTTCAGTGCTAATCTTCAGATATGAGGGGCATGTGCAGTCTTTCATGGCACCCAACTGAAGTCACAATACAAACGAAAACTAAGTTTCCTGCTTAATTGTGTTTAGCTTAATGACACCGCTAACATTATAAGCTACTGGTAGTAGAGTTCAATGACAACATTACTCACATTGGCCATTTCTGAGGGTTGTTCCTCTAGTTAAACAAAATTCTTCCTGAAACAGAAGACAGAAATATCACACACCAGTGACTGGTTATATAGTGTCAGATACTATGGTCAGGAGGATGGTATACAAACCCATCTAGAACATGCAACTGCTTCCGCGCTGCTCAGGAGCCTGACTGCACTGCAGCTCTCCAAACTCCGCCGACAGCCGCACTGACAGCCCGCAGGGAGCCCGGGGCCATCAAACCAACATGAAACGGGCCAGACTGCAGGCAGCCCCCACCCTTCCGGACAGCAGCACCCGCGGAAGTGGCAGGTCCCTGCCTACAACGTCGCCCCTTAACCCAACCGGAAGCTGCTCAAAGGGGAGTTTTGGACGTTTAAACTCCTGCGTCCGGCGCTGGGAGACGCCAGAGGGGGAAGCGATTTACTGCAGCCTCATCCCAGTACCCGCCTGCCCCCGCCTCCCAGCGCAGCGATGGGCCACCGGCCTCGCCCGCCTTGTGCCAACAGCCCCCGGAGCCCGAGTGCAGAAGGGACTTGCCTCGGCACAACGGCCCCTCAGGCCCAGCTCACACCCGGCGAAGGGCCCTTCGCGGTGCAGCCAGCCCGACCCACGGCCACACTCGTGTGCAGCCCCGCGGAGGGGCAGGCGCTGCGCTGGGGTCAGCGGCCAGACTCCTACCTCTCTCGCCGCTCCGCCTGCAAAATGGCGCCGCGGCCAACGAATCGACTCCGGGAGCGCATCGATGAGGAGAGCGCCGAGCTCCTCCATGGCGCGCAGCGGGCTGCGCGAATCGGCGCGCTCGCGGCCCAGAGTGCAGTCGGGCTCGCGAGAGCGGCCGTCAGTCTCCGCGCAGCAGGCGGAGCAAATCGACGCACGCTGCATCGAGGAGGATGGGGAGATCGCCCAGTCCGTTCATGAGGAGGCGGCGGAAAAAAGGGGCTCGCTGGGGCTGGCGCTGGCCGAGCGCGCGCGCGCGCGCCGCCGCCTGGAGGCCTGTCCTGGGCAGAGGTTGCAGGGCCCAGCCGGGGGCGCGGGGAGATGCGAAGAGACGGGCCCGAGCAGAGGGGCCCAAGCGCCGGGCGCTGTCGGTTTCTCAGCCCTGTCCCGGCCGGGCCAGCGGCCGTTCCAGGCCAGCACCGCTCTCCCGTCCCGCAGGGGGCAGGACCCCGGCCCCTGCTCGCAGCCCCCAGCCGGGGAGCCCCGGCACAGCTCGAGGCAGAGCACTGGGTCCTGGAGTTGCACTGGTGCCAGGATTCACTAGCGAGACAAGGGGGCCGCGTCACGTCTGCTGTTGGACCAACTTCTGTAGAGGAGAGAGACAAGCTTTCCCACCACACAGCACTTTCCTTCAAGGGTCCATCAAAGCTATTACCTCACCCAGCGTGTCGCCAACATGCTGAGGCCAACATGGCGCCTACAACCCTGCAAACAACTTCACTTGGGCTTTGTCTACGCTAGAAAGTTTTCTCGGCAAAGGGCATGCCGCTTTCATTAAAATCACTCTTGCGTGGCCACACTAGCTCCTTGTGTCAGCAGCGTGCAGCCACACTAGCAGCTCTTGTGTGGACACAGAGCAGTGCACTGTGGTACCTATCCCACTGTGCAACTGGCTTCAGGGTGCTTCGGGATGGGTTTGCAGTGCCTCATGCGGCAGGTAGCATCACATGATACAGGTTTCTCAAGCCCTTCAGGGAGCACCCTAGTAGAGTGTTGGCCCCTTTTTCAATTTAAGAGTATGGGGGGAGGGACAGAAGAGTGGTGTGTCTGGGGAAGGGGAGACAACAGGCTGACCAAGCTATCCAGGGGAAGGGGGACACCCCCACCCCACATCAGCCCCTGGCTTGGCTCCACACAGCAGTGTCTCTTGAAGCAGCCCGCTCTGCGTGCCTACGATTCTGTGATTCCTTCTAAGTCCTCCCATAGCCTACTCAGCTGCTTGGAGCAGCATCTTGAGCAGCTCTTTGAGCTCTCCATGCTGAGGAATGTCAAAAAGCAACACTGCAGTCTCTTCCCCAGCCCCAGTAGCAGTCTACCTGGTGCTCTGTTCCTAGTGCAGGGCAGAACCAGGGGTCATCAACATGTCCGTGGTAAAAATTTTGAGATTTGTGCTAATTTTTCAAGAAACGCTGAATGACATAACCCCCCCACCCCCACAGTGTCTGTCACTAAATAGGGTATTTTTGCCAAGTCCGTCACACAACATTGTGATGCTGACCCCTGGGCAGAACAAGAGCATTCCATGCTAATGATTTGCTCTTTGTGGAGCAGCACACTCAGCTGTCAGATACTTCCCAGAGCTTTGAAAGGAGTGGGGTGCATGCCTGCAGGGCAGCAGAAATCGAAACAATGAGCAGAGCAGTTAAGGTGGGCATTGTGGGATACTGGCAGAAGCCAGTTCTGTCAACAAAACAAACAGCAGTGTCTATGCTGATGCTTTGTCCCTTTAACTTTGCTGCAAAAGGCTTTATGCCGCTTGTTGAGGTGGTTTTATTTTGTTGGCAAAAGGCAGCTTTTGCCGACAAAACTTTGTAATGTAGACAAGATCTTAGACTCAGGTAGATTGATTTAAAACAATATACTGTAGAAATAGAATGGGAGAGAAAAACTAGTGTGTATTTGGAATGGAGTCCGAGGGGCAGCCAAGAAGAATATCTCAGCCATTTTGATTTCCCACTATAGTATAGGCATAGTATAGGTATAGTATAGTGGCCAAGATCCTTGATCAGTGTCACTGCCAGGATTAGAAATGTAAAGGGAGGATTTCCCAGCTCTTGCTCATTCCTTTGTGCCATACCACTGGTTTTAAGGCATTACTCTTGGAAGATTTGGAAAGATTAAGGAATGGGTTGCTTATAACATTGCAAAACTATTGTTGTACAAAACATTAAAATTAAGATATAATTTCCAAATCAATCTTCTATCTAATACATTTATTGAGGTAAATGTTTCATGAATGTTCAGTATTTTTGCTGTATCTAGTTACGCTTTAAATGGGACAGAAGCAGGTCAGATAGGAACAGATATGAAAATCAAACAAAATTACACATTTTCACAGTATAAACAAAGGAGAAACCTCTTGGACCCTATATGTCAGTATATTTCTAAACACGGGATTTTGATACATTTATCCTGCAATGAGGTTCATGAGGTCTGTCCTTTGCGATTCTGATTGCAGGATTAGGGCCTTGTTTCATACGTTCATAGCAAAGGAATTGAAACAAGAGTCATAGGGAGGAAGCAGTCAGGGAAATGAAGTTATGTGCTTACTTAGTAAATGTATACATACAATTTTAAATAGCCTTTAATAAACCAGCTGCTTCCATAACAAAACCAGGGTGAAATCCTTGATCCATTGTGTCATAAACAGATAGCTAAGGGTTAATGTCTCTTTCACCTGGAAAGGAGTAACCTGAAACACCTGACCAGAGGACCAATCAGGAAACAAGACTTTTTCAAATCTGGGTGGAGGGAAGTTTTGGGTGTGAGTTCTTTGTTCTTTGTCTTGGGTCTGACCCTCTCGGCTCTGAGAGTGATCTTTCTGTCTCCTGGCTTTCTAATCTTCTGTTTCCAAGTTGTAAGTACAAGATAGTAAGACGATAAGGTTTATATTGTTTTCTTTTTGTATTTACATGTGTGTAGTTGCTGGAGTGTTTTAAATTGTATTCTTTTTAAATAAGGCTGTTTATTCATATTTCTTTTAAGCAATTGACCCTGTATTTGTCACCTTAATACAGAGAGACCATTTTTATGTATTTTTTTCTTTCTTTTTATATAAAGCTTTCTTTTTAAGACCTGTTGGAGTTTTTCTTTAGTGGGAATTCCAGGGAATTGAGTCTGCAGCTCACCAGGGAATTGGTGGGAGGAAGAAGTCGGGGGAAAAGATCTCTGTGTTAGATTTTCTAAGCCTGGCTTTGCATACCCTCTGGCTGAAGGGGGAAGTACTTGTATTTCCAGGACTGGAAACTGGGAGGGTGAAGTCCCTCTGTTTAGATTCACGGAGATTGCTCTGTGTATCTCTCCAGGAACCCAGGAAGGGAACACCTGGAGGGGGAAGGGAAATGGTTTATTCCCCTTTGTTGTGAGATTCAAGGAATTTGGGTCTTGGGGTCCCCAGGGAAGGTTGTTGGAGGGATCAGAGTGCCCCAAAACACTCTAATTTTTTGGGTGGTGGCAGCTTTACCAGGTCCAAGCCGGTAACTAAGCTTGAAGGTTTTCATGCTAACACCCATATTTTGGACGCTAAGGTCCAAATCTGGGAAAAATGTTATGACACATTGAAGTCAGTAGCAAAACTCTCATTGACTTCAGGGAGGTCTGGATTTCATCCTAAAATTCCAATGCAGACAAAAGGTAAATGCTCTTCAACTAATCAAGCAAAACCAACCAATCCAAACAACATTTTCTAAGGTAACATATAACTCTGATCTTCCAGTATATCTTGTCTATCTTTGTCTCATAGACTGTAAACACTATGGGGGCAGATATGATTTTTTTCTTGCACAGTGCCAAATATGTCAGCACTTAAATAAAAAATAGCAAGAAGAAAACTGAGTATTTGAATACACTAACATCAATGAAATGGAGAAAAAACACCTGCTGTCTTCCACATCCTAGTATATCAAAGAGATGTGTGTGAAATCTTACCTGTGTGCTTTAGGGATATGCACTGTGGCCCTATCTAGCACAGCAATTAAACTTAAAATTAAGCACTTTAAGGGCTTTACTGGATCAGGGCCTAAGAGAGGAAAGAGAATAGCAAAAACAAAGTGATATCTTAATAGACAATGGGGCAAGAGAGATAAAGAGAGGTCAGTGAAAGTTCTGCAGCCCAATCAATATTCACAGGACTTTCTCACGTCTGCAGGTGTTCACTGAGATGCCTATCCACAGTTTGATAGTGTCTTTGTATCTGTATGCAGAGGCACCTTTGGTGTCAAAGAGCTACATTTTGCCCTCCTCTCCCATTCTGTATATACCTGGGTATCAAGATGCTCACAGTCCAGTCCTCCACCTCCAAAATGCATTTGTTCTGAATGACCAGACTTTTCTCTACACTAAATGGCCCAATAACAATGATGTAGTTGAAGCCAGGCAATCACTACATTCTTGAATGAATTCACACAAGAAAGTGAAAACACCGTATCACGTGGGTGAACACTTCACAAAGTGATCACTCTAAATCTGACCCATCACTCCTCATCTTCAAAGGAAACCTGCACAACACTTTCAAAGATGAGCCTGGGATCTTAAATTCATAATTTTGTTAGACACTAAAAATCATGTTCTTAATAAAGGCACTGGATTTACAGCTTATTACAACAACGTGTGCAGCTTATTACAACCCCTTTTTGTCCTATAACTACAGGGGTGTTGATGGGCCACTTCACCTTGAATGGTCCCATAGAATATGTGGTAACTACTTATGCTAAATTATCTGTTTGAGCTTGTATTTAGCTGTGACACTCTGGGTACGTCTACACTACGGGATTATTCCGATTTTACATAAACCGGTTTTATAAAAGATTGTATAAAGTCGAGGGCACGCGGCCACACTAAGCACATTAATTCGGCAGTGTGCGTGCATGGTCCAAGGCTAGCGTCGATTTCCGGAGCGTTGCACTGTGGGTAGCTATTCTGTAGCTATCCCATAGTTCCCACAGTCTCCCCCGCCCCTTAGAATTCTGGGTTGAGAGCCCAGTGGCTGATGGGGCAAAAATCATTGTCGCGGGGTCTTCTGGGTAAATGTCGTCAGTCATTTCTTCCTCCGGGAAAGCAATGGCAGACAATCATTTCGTGCCCTTTTTCCCTGGATTGTCCTCACAGATGCCATAGCATGGCAACCATGGAGCCTGTTCAGCTTTTTTTTTTTTTTACAGTCACTGTATGTGTACTGGATGCTGCGGACAGAGGTGATACTCCAGCGCTACACAGCAGCATTCATTTGCTTTTGCATGATAGCAGAGATGGTTACCAGTTGTTCTGTACTGTCTGCTGCCAGGGTAATTTGGCAATAAGATGATGGTTATCTGTCCTTCTGTGCTATCTGCTGCTATCATGGGTGCCCCTGGCTGAGGTCGGCCAGGGGTGCAAAAGCAAAAAAAAAAGAGTCATTCCCTCCTTTATGGTTTCTAAAAATAGAGTCAGTCCTGCCTAGAATTTGGGACAACTGTACTAGAGAAGCAGTGTATCAGAGAGTACAGCTGCTCTGTGTCAGATCCCACAGAAATGATGAGCTACATGCCATTCACGGGGGGTGCCCCTGCAACAACCCCACCTGTTGCTTCCCTCCTCCCCCAACCTTCCTGGGCTACCGTGGCAGTGTCCCCCCCGTTTGTGTCATGACGTTATAAAGAATGCAGGAATAAGAAACAGTGACTTGTTAGTGAGATAAAATGAGGAGGAGGCACCCTCCCCGTGCTATGACAGTCCAGGCAGGACATTAAGCGGTGCAGGGGAGAGAGGAGCCCAGCATCCCGCTGCTATGATAGTCCAGGCAGTACAAAATCTTTTCTTTACACCAGGAAGGGAGGGAGTTGATGGAGCTCAGCCCCCCGTGGCTATGATGAAGACGGTTACCAGCCATTCTGTACCATCTACTGGGAATGACCAGGAATCATTCCTATTTTTACCCAGGCGCCCCTGAGGCCAGCCAGGGGTATTCAGCAGTTATCAAGCATGTACCATCTGCCACCAGGGAGGGAAGAGAAGCGGA
Organism: Gopherus flavomarginatus; assembly: GCF_025201925.1. NCBI lineage: Eukaryota > Metazoa > Chordata > Testudines > Testudinidae > Gopherus > Gopherus flavomarginatus. The sequence continues at coordinate 55,856,429 of NC_066626.1, read as the reverse complement.
TACTGCTCTTCACTGCTGCAGTATCGTGTCTACCAGCAGCATTCAGTAGACATAGGGTGACATTGAAAAAAGTCAAGCAACGATTTCTTTCACGTGGGGGGGGAGGGAGTAAACTGACGAGCTATTCCCTGAACCATGCCGGACAATGTGTTTGACCCTAGAGGCATTGGGAGCTCAGCCAAGAATGCAAATACTTTTCGGAGACTGCTGTGGACTGTGGGATAGCTGGAGTCCTCAGTATCCGCTCCCTCCCTCCATGAGCGTCCGTTTGAGTCTCTGGCTTCCCGTTACGCTTGTCATGCAGCACTGTGTAGCCTGTAGATTTTTTTTTCAAATGCTTTGGCATTTCGTCTTCTGTAATGGAGCTCTGATAGAACAGATTTGTTTCCCCATACAGTGATTAGATTCAGTATCTCCCGTACGATCCATGCTGGAGCTCTTTTTGGATTTGGGACTGCATTGCCACCCGTGCTGATCAGAGCTCCACGCTGGGCAAACAGGAAATGAAAATCAAAATTTCACGGGGCTTTTCCTGTCTACTTGGTGTCATAACCTAGTCCCAGATTTAGACCTTAGCGTCCAAAATATGGGGGTTAGCATGAAAACCTCCAAGCTTAGTTACCAGCTTGGACCTGGTAAAGCTGCCACCACCCAAAAAATTAGAGTGTTTTGGGGCACTCTGGTCCCCCCAAACCTTCCCTGGGGACCCCAAGACCCAAATCCCTTGAGTCTCACAACAAAGGGGAATAAACCTTTTCCCTTCCCCCCTCCAGGTGTTCCTGGAGAGACACACAGAAGCAAGCTCCATGAATCTAAACAGAGGGATTCCACCCTCTCCGTTTCCAGCCTTGGAAAACAAAAGTACCGAGAGCTAATCTCTCTTCCCCCCTCACCCAGAGGGAATGCAAAGTCAGGCTAGTAAATCTAACACACACAGATTTCCCCCTGACTTCTTCCTCCCACCAATTCCCTGATGAGCACAGACTCAATTCCCTGGAGTTCCCCACTAAAGAAAAACTCCAACAGGTCTTAAAAAGAAAGCTTTATGTAAAAAGAAAGAAAAATACATAAAAATTGGTCTCTCTGTATTAAGGTGACAAATACAGGGTCAATTGCTTAAAAGAAATATGAATAAACAGCCTTATTCAAAAAGAATACAATTCAAAACATTCCAGCAACTATACACAGGTAAATACAAAAGAAAACAATAGAAACCTTACTGCCTTACTATATTTGTACTTACAACTTGGAAACAGAAGATTAGAAAGCAGGAAACAGAAATCCTCTCATAGCCGAGAGACAGACAGACAGAAGACCCCAGAACAAAAGACTCACACATAAACTTCCCTCCACTCAGATCTGAAAAAGTCTGGTTTCCTGATTGGTCCTCTGGTCAGGTGTTTCAGGTACTTCTTTCCAGATGTAAGAGACATTAACCCTTAGCTATCTGTTTATGACACCTGGCCACTGCATCCAAGCTGAGATTGCTGTCCAGAGAGGTCACAGTGGTGCACTGTGGGATACCGCCTGGAGGCCAATACCGTCGATTTGCGGCCACACTAACCTAATCCGATATGGTAATACCGATTTTAGTGCTACTCCTCTCTTTGGAGAGGAGTACAGAAACCGATATAAAGAGCCCTTTATATCGATATAAAGGGCCTCGTAGTGTGGAAGGGTACAGCGTTAAATCAGTTTAACGCTGTGTGGCAAATTCAGGACACTTAGCTACCAGGAGAGGGGTAGTAATTAGTCCCAGAAGGCTTAACCATGGAGGAATAAGGTTTAGCTGGAACAGGGACTACCAGGGAGCTAATTAGTTTCAGCTGGCCCCAATGGCTGGAGACCTTTTTAAACCCTCCCTGGCAGGGAAGCAGGGGGGAGGAGAGAAGTAGAGTAGCTGCCAGCGAGTAGGGGCAGCTGAACTCTGAAACTTTTCTTGCAAGGCAGATTGCACTCTCCCCAGAAGGAGAGGAAACCAGAACAAGGGCCTGACTGAGAAGGGATCAGCCAGACCCTGCGCGACTGTGAAGGGCTTTTTGCTTTGCCCAAACCTGTGTCTCCAAGGCTAAGAAGGACTGAGCTAGCAGAGGAGAGGCAGGTACTTTGCCACACTTGGTGTCAGGGGTGGGATGTACTAGTGAGTGAGGCTCGGTGGCAAGCCATCACAGGGCAAGGTTAAAAAAAAACAAAACAAAAAAAAACAAAAGAGAGAAATTTTTTGGTTTTTTTGGGAAAATGGAGGATGTACTGAAGGCGTTGATGCAGGCCACCGCGGCTCAACAAGAGGCTACCTGAGTACAGGTGGCGGCCCAGCGAGAGTCCGTACGGGTACAACAGGAGACCAACCAGCTGCTGATGAGCCAGGCGGCCCAAGATTGAGCCACCCTGACTGAGGTAGTGAACCAGTTGAAGGCCCTGACCATGATGACGCACGAGGCCCAGGGGACCCGGCCGCTACGGGCAAGCAACTACTTACAGAAGATGACAACAGATGACGATATAGAGGCGTATCTCCTCGCGTTCGAGAGGACGGCACTGCAGGAGGCCTGGCCCCAAGACCAGTGGGCAGGTCTGCTGGCTCCATTCCTCTGTGGGGAGGCCCAGAAAGCCTACTTCGACATGACCACAGAAGCAGCTACGGATTACCCTTGGCTGAAGGCAGAAATCCTGGCGAGGGCAGGCGTGATGCCAGCCATAAGGGCCCAGCGCTTCCACGAGTGGAAGTACCGGGAGGACAAACCACCGAGGTCCCAGTTATTTGATTTGATACACCTTGTGCGGAAGTGGCTCCGCCCCGAGGCCCGTGGGCCGGAGAAGGTAGTAGAAACCCTGGTATTGGACAGGTACATGAGAGGATTGCCGCTGGACATACGGGGGTGGGTCCGCCAAAATGATCCCTCCTTTATGACGATCTAGTTGCTCTCGTGGAGAGGCACTTAGCAGCCCAAGAACTATCTCAGACCACCGGGGGAGGAAGGCGCCAGTATCGGAGACCAGCCTCTGTGCCGAGGCCCTGGTTTGCCCTAGCTCCAGGCCGGAAAATGGAGGGGAGGCAGGAGGTGGAAGAGCCGCTGGCAGTCCCGGAGAGACTGGAGGACTGGGGAAGAAAGGCTCAGGGGATAAATCCCAGCAGCCCGAAAAATAGGGGGCTGCCCCAAGGGGGGTACCGCTGTTATGCCTGTGGTGAATTAGGGCATATTGCTGCCCAATGCCCTAATCTAGGAGAGCCCATGCAGTGTGAACTGGGAGATATGGGGGACCATGCGAGCTAATAAGTCTAGTCGGGGTTGCGATGGTCCCCCATAGGTACACTAGGCCCATTAAGCTGAATGGTATAGAGACCACAGCATTAATAGACTCGGGAAGTGCAGTCACACTGGTCTCAGGGAAGCTGGTCAGGCCGGGCCAACTATCCCAGGCCAAGTGCTCGGGAATATCCTGTGTACATGGGGATATCAGCTATTACCCGACCATCCCCGTATGCATAGAAGTTCTTGGGAACCCCGCTGAGTTGACAGTGGGAGTCGTTCCGAAACTCCCTTACCCTGTCCTTATTGGACGAGACTTCCCGGGGTTTGATGGCCTACTCCCCGGGGACGAGGGAGAAGGAAAGAAGGACCCTGGGACCCAAAACGTGGCCCAGATCGGGGATTCTACAGAGGTTTTTTTTGCCTGGTATTTATGCGGCCATCCGGCGATATTGTTCCTCCTGTCCGGAGTGCCAAATACATGGGCCCCGACCATACTTAAGGGCCCCTCTGGTACCTCTGCCAATTATTGAGGTTCCATTCGAGTGAATAGCTATGGACATAGTGGGGCCCTTGGAAAAGTCGGCCTGGGGCCATCAATACATCCTGGTAGTACTAGATTATGCCACCCCATACCCCAAGGCCATCCCCCTACGGAGTGCCATGTCCAAGACCATAGCCAAAGAGTTAGTCCAGATATTCTGCAGAGTAGGGATACCTAAGGAGATCCTGATGGACCAAGGGACCCCCTTTGTTTCTAAACTGATGACGGACTTGTGTACCATGCTCCACATACGGACCCTCAGAACGTTGGTCTACCATCCCCAGACCGATGGCCTCGTTGAACATTTTAATAGGATGTTTAAGAGCCTGTTATGGAAGGTAATTAGCCGCGATGGAAAAGACTGGGATGCCCTGCTACCTTATGTACTGTTTGCCGTACGGGAAGTTCCTCAGGCTTCCACTGGATTCTCCCCCTTAGAGCTGTTATATGGTCGACACCCCAGGGGCATACTGGACCTGGCTAAAGAAGACTGGGGAGAACAGCCGAACCCGGGGAGAAACATTGTGGAACATGTGCTGCAAATGAAAGACCGAATAGCCTGAATCACCCCCCTTGTGCGCAAACACATGGAGGAGGCCCAAGGGATGCAACGGACGTACTATAATCGTCAAGCATGGTCCCGGAAGTTCCAGGTGGGAGACCGGGTGATGGTGCTCATACCCACGGCAGAGAGCAAGCTCCTGGCCAGATGGCAGGGGCCCTATGAGGTAATCGAAGCTATAGGAGAAGTTGACTATAAGGTCCGACAGCCAGGTCGCCAGAAGCTGGAGCAGATCTGCCATATAAATCTACTGAAACCTTGGCAGGATAGAGAAGCTCTGGTAGCTGCGCTGGGGGCACCATCCCCTAAAGGTGATCAGCCCAACCTGGTAGGAATATCCTCGGAGCTGACCCTGGAACAACGATCCGAAGTGGTCAGCCTGATCAAACGCAACCAGGATGTGTTCTCGGAAAAGCCAGGCAGGACTACTGAGGTTCACCATCACATCTTCACAGAACCTGGAGTGAAGGTGCACGTCAAGCCATACCGGATCCCGGAGGCCAAGAGAGAAGAGATTACGAAAGAGGTCAGGAAGATGCTGGCCTTAGGAGTCATTGAAGAGTCTCATAGTCAATGGTCCAGTCCCGTGGTTTTAGTGCCTAAGCCAGACGGCAGTATGAGGTTCTGCAATGACTTCCGCAAGCTAAACGAGGTGTCCCGATTTGACGCCTACCCTTTACCCAGGATAGATGAGCTGATTGACAGACTGGGAAAAGCCTGTTTCATGTCTACCCTTGATCTTACTAAGGGCTATTGGCAGATCCCCCTGGCTAAAGCCAACAAGGAGAAGACGGCCTTTGCAACCCCAGAAGGACTATATCAGTACACTGTTCTTCCCTTTGGGTTGCATGGGACCCCCGCTACCTTCCAGCAGCTGATGGACAAACTGTTATGGTCCCATGGGGAGTACACTGCTGCCTATCTTGATGATGTCATCATATATAGCCCCGACTGGGAGACGCACCTAAGAAAGGTAGAGGCAGTCCTGGATACCCTGAGAAAGGCCGGACTGACTGCAAATCCCTCCAAATGTTCGATCGGGTTAGCTGAGGCCAAATACCTTGGATATATAGTGGGGAGGGGCGTGGGGAGGCTCCAACTCAACAAGCTAGATGCCATACAGAAGTGGCCCCGACCACTCCGGAAAAAACAGGTCCGAGCATTCCTGGGACTCGTGGGGTACTATAGATGTTTCATTCCCCACTTCGCCACCAGGGCATGCCCATTAACAGACCTGACCAGGGCTCGGGGCCCAGACATAGTAAAATGGTCTGCTGAGGCCGAAGCCGCTTTTGCAGATCTGCGAATGGCCCTCTGCACAGACCCCGTACTGATAGCCCCAGACTGGAGCGAGGAGTTTATCCTACAAACAGATGCCTCTGAAGTAGGGCTAGGGACGGTGCTTTCACAAATGGTCGGAGATGACGAACACCCCGTCCTCTTCCTCAGTAGAAAGCTCCTGCCTAGGGAATGGAAGTACGCCATAGTGGAAAAGGAATGCTTGGCAGTAAAATGGGCCGTTGAAAGCCTCTGCTACTATCTACTGGGACGGAGGTTTACCCTGGTCATGGACCATGCCCCGTTGCAGTGGATGCACCAAAACAAGGACAAAAATGCGAGAGTAACGAGATGGTTCCTATCGCTTCAACCCTTCCACTTCACGGTGCGACACAGGTCGGGAACCCAACATGGCAGTGCGGATGGCCTGTCGAGGGTGCACTGCTTTTCGACCCAAGTAGCCCAACCCCATAGTGTTGAGCGGGGTGGGGGGGATATGTGGCAAACTCAGGATACTTAGCTACCAGGAGAGGGGTAGTAATTAGTCCCAGAAGGCTTAACCATGGAGGAATAAGGTTTAGCTGGAACAGGGGTTACCAGGGAGCTAATTAGTTTCAGCTGGCCCCAATGGCTGGAGACCTTTTTAAACCCTCCCTGGCAGGGAAGCAGGGGGGAGGAGAGAAGTAGAGTAGCTGCCAGCGAGTAGGGGCAGCTGAACTCTGAAACTTTTCTTGCAAGGCAGATTGCACTCTCCCCAGAAGGAGAGGAAACCAGAACAAGGGCCTGACTGAGAAGGGATCAGCCAGACCCTGCGTGACTGTGAAGGGCTTTTTGCTTTGCCCAAGCCTGTGTCTCCAAGGCTAAGAAGGACTGAGCTAGCAGAGGAGAGGCAGGTACTTTGCCACAGCTGCTAAAATCGGTTTAAACGTGTAGTGTAGACCAGGCCTCTGAGTACCTTTCCCAGACCTGAAGAAGAGCTCTGTATAGCTCTCAAAAGCTTGTCTCTCATAAACATAAATTGGTCCAATAAAAGATTATCTCACCCACCTTGTCTCTCCAATATCCTGGTAGTGATACGCTTACAACACAGCAAACGGGCTTTCCTCTGTAAGGTGATCTTAACCTGCTGAAAGAGCCTGGAAACTAGTTAAGTGCAGTCCCTGCTGTCTATTCAAAAAGACAGTTGTTTATGGTCATTATTTTATTGGTACTGGCACATCTAAGATGCTCAACATGATATTTGTAGGGCTAGGCTCAGGATTTGGACATGAGTATAGAGATAAATGTATCTTTTATTGTAGTGTGGTGCAGTACTGTTTATGTCCACCAGGTAGCAGTAGCTGTTAACAGAAAGTCTGTGTGCAGTGCAGAAGAAAACTTAAGCTATGATTATTTTAGGCTTTGGGAATAGAATGAAGAAAAATGAATAAAAGTGTGTATTATTACTGAACAAAACAAAGGGGGAGATGTTCAAAGGAACAAAGGGCAGTTAGATACCTACTGCCATTTTTGTCTTTGGAAATCTCCATTAGAAGTGCTGCATGTTTTCCCAAAGCACACTCTGCAAAATAATAATAAAAAGACATTGTCCATTTTCTTGTGTTAACAAAACCTACCAATCCTCCTGTTTGGGGGAACTGGTGTCAGATCTGCTTGGGAGGCATGAGCTTTTTCATAAACAACCACATTGGGCTAAATGATATAATTCCATTGGCTCAGTTTTAAAATTATGTTTATTCATTTACTTGCTATTTCATAATATTCATCACAGTTTGTTTCCCAGTCAGTGCAGACTGCTGAGGCTACTGTGTACATGCACATACATCTACACACTCACTGTCTGAACATGAATCTCTATTGTGTTCTGGGCCCATTATGCTGCTCTAGCACGTCAAGGGAGCCGGAAGTCCAGCAGATCATCTGGCCCCCAGGAAATTCTGCCATCATAGGAGGAATCCCCAGATGGTGTAGAGAGGGTGTAATGCAGGGTTTCTCAAAGAGGGGTCGCTGCTTATGTAGGGAAAGCCCCTCGCAGGCCCGGCTGGTGTGTTTACTTGCCCCATCCTCAGGTCCAGCCAATCGCGGCTCTCACTGGCTGCGGATCGCTGCTCCGGGCCAATGGGAGCTGCTGGAAGCGGCGGCCAGCACATCCCTCGGCCCATGCCACTTCCAGCAGCCCCCACTGGCCTGGAGCAGTGATCCACGGCCAGTGGGAGCTGCGATCAGCTGGACCTGCGGATAGGACAGGTAAACACACCGGCCCGGCCCACTGGGGGCTTTCCCTACACAAGCAGCGACCCCTGTTTGAGAAACCTTGGTGTAATGGCTCTATATTGCTCTCTACACAACCCACTGATGTAGTGGGTGAAGGTGCTCAAACTTGTACACAGAGAGCCCAGCTGGCCCAAGAAAGGGGGAAATGCAAAGATGGCTTACAGCCACTTTTCTCACTCCACCCCCCGCATCCCTGCACTGAGCATAGCTTGGCTAGAACAGAAGATTAGAATCTTTACACTTGTAGCTTCCAAAAGGTTCCGGCAGGTTCATGCCTTTCTCCGTATTCAATGACAATTATACTATTCTTTGTTTCAAACAACACTGAGGTAAAGCATGCTAAAAAAACTTTAGGGGACACCAGCAGGGTCTGCATGCTAATGCTCAACACGTTAGTGCGCTTTAGAAATCACAACGCCATTACTCCACTATGTAGATGAGCCCTTGGTCACTCAATGTAATAAATTTAGGATCATTTTGGGATAGTCTCCACTACCGCGTTACATCAGCACAGCTGCACCAATGTGGCTGTGCGGCTGTAACACATCTGGTGAAGACACTTCTGTACTGATGGTAGAGCACTCTCACACTCCTGAACGATGTAAATTACATCGACTTAAGCGGTAGTGTAGACAAGCCCTGTGATTCCTCCCTTCTCTCAAATCCTGTTGCTTTTCCTTCTAGATCTCCAAAATTTGTCCCTTCATCTCTGTACCCATTTTTGAATCTCTGGTCCATTCCCTTGTTATTTTTGACTTGGACTGTGATAAATGTCTCCTCTCTGGCTTGAAGTTATGCAACTAATCATTTAGGTTTGCCCTTGCTTGCTGCTCTGATATCAGCCCACCTCTCAAATCCCTCTACGGGGCTTCTTCTTGTCTCTTTCCACTTCAAGTTCAAACACTCCATCTTCATCCTCAAACCTCTGCAGTGTGCCCATCTCTGCAAGCATCTTGGCTCTTGCTAAGTCTACTATGGACTGTCTCATGTAATATATTCTTCCAAGTGCTTTCACCACAAAACCATCTCCACCAAACTCACAGTTCTGAACTCTTTTTCATTCTGTCCCCATGTATGAAATAGCCTCCCTCTGCCAGTGTGTTACTCAGCCTCATTATCTGTGTTCAAGTTCCTCCCAAAGCCTTCCCTCTTTGTGCCACGTAACAGAGATAACCATTCACCCTAGCTCTCCTGCCTTCCCTCAGAATCCTATAGTTTAGCTTGCTTTACAATAGAAATATAATGCTAGAATTTGATGGCTGGGGATGGGGAAACCCTTGGAACTAGCAACTCGTGTCAAAGATAAAGACCCAATGCTTTACTTTTACGTAGCATTCTTTCCCCCAGCTTTTATCGGTATTTTGTCTAATTTAGATTGCACGATCTTTGGGGCAGGGATATGCCTGGTATATCTGAAAAACACCATGCAAACTAATGGCACTATTTAAACAGTGAAATAATAATACAAAGGGAAAGAGGTTTTGTCAAGGTTCTTTCCCCACTCTGGACTTTAGGATACAGATGTGGGGACCTGCACGGACACTTCTAAGCTTAATTACCAGCTTAGATCTGGTATCGCTGCCACCACCCCCAAGCACTACTTTTCTTCCCTGGGTAGTCTTGAGAGACTTCACCAATTTCCTGGTGAACACAGATCCAAACCCCTTGGATCTTAAAACAAGGAAAAAATCAATGAGGTATTAAGAAAAAGGCTTTTAATTAAAGAAAAGAAAGGTAAAAGAAAACCATCTGGGAGAGATTAGCATACCAGCTACTCTCACAGACAACAGATTCAAAACACAGAGGATGTTCCTCCCAAACCCTGGGCAAAAATCTTAATACACACAAGAATACTCAAATTTGATAATTCCCTTAATGGTACCAAGACAAGTTACGAAGAAAATAAACATAAACCTATTTATCCCTTTCTAAAACTTACTACTCTAATAAGAGGCTGGTTCCTTGATCTTTTTCACTGTGGCTGAAACTGAAACTCTAAACAAAGGAAAACTTCCCTCCTTCCTTTTGAAACATCTTGTTCCCCCATTGGTTCCTCTAGTCAGGTGTCAACTAGGCTAGGTGAACTTCTTAACCCTTTGCAGGTAAAAAAAGGCATTAACCCTTAGCTATCTGTTTATTACAGGCTTAATGCCACAAAACCTCTGTACTTTGAGGCTCTAGGGTATGTCATTCTAGCGCTGTAATGTGGATGCAGCATACACTGACAGAAGGATTTTTTTTTATTAGGGTATGTCTACACTACGAAATTACTCTGATTTTACAGAAGTCGATTTTTGGGAACAGATTGTATAAAGTCGAGTGCATGTGTCCACACTAAGCATATTAATTCGACGGCATGTGTTCATAATACTGTGGCAAGCATCGACATTCTGAATGGTGCACTGTGGTAGCTATCCCACAGTTGCTGTAGTCCCTGCTGCCCAATGGAATTCTGGGTTGAGCTACCATTGCCTGATGGGGCCAAAAATTTGTCGCGGGTGGTTAAGGGGAAATGTTGTCAGTAAACCCTCACCCCGTGAAAGCAATGGCAGACAATTATTTTCCGCCCTTTTCCCTGGATTGCCCGAGCAGACGCCATAGCATGGCAAGCATGGACCCCATTCAACTCACCACAGCAATTACGAGCACTGTAAACATCTCATGCATTATCGTGCAGTTTATGCAGAAAAAGAAGCTGAAAAACCAGGCGAGGAGTTGACGGCAGCGAGGTGACAAGAACGATGAGGGCATGGACACAGACTTCTCTCAAAGCGCAGGCCCCGGCAATGTGGACATCATGGTGTTATTGAGGCAGGTTCATGCCATGGAACGCTGATTCTGGGCCTGGGAAACAAGCAGAAACTGGTGGGACCACATAGTGTTGCAGGTCTGGGATGATTCCCAGTGGTTCCAAAACTTTCGCATGCATAAGGGCACTTTCATGGAACGTTGTGACTTGCTTTCCCCTGCCCTGAACTGCAAGAATACTAAGATGAGAGCAGCCCTCACAGTTCACAAGCGAGTGGCGATAGCCCTCTGGAAGCTTGCAATGCCAGACAGCTACCGGTAAGTTGGGAATCAATTTGGAGTGGGCAAACCTACTGTGAGGGTTGCTCTCATGCAAGAAACCAGCGCAATCACTGAGCTGCTGCTATCAAAGGTAGTGACTCTGGGAAATGTGCAGGTCATAGTAGATGGCGTTGCTGCAATGGGATTACCTACCTGTGGGGGGGGCCATAGATGGAACCCATATTCTTATCTTGGGACCGGACCACCAAGGCAGCCAGTACATAAACCACAAGGGGTACTTTCAATGGTGCTACAAGCACTGGTGGATCACAAGGGATGTTTACCAGCATCAACATGGGATGGCCGGGAAAGGTTCATGACGCTTGCATCTTCAGGAACTCTGGTCTGTTTAAATGGCTGCAGGAAGGGATTTATTTCCCAGACCAGAAAATAACAGTTGGGGATGTTGAAATGCCTGTAGTTATCCTTGGGGATGCCATGGCTCATGAAGCCGTACACAGGCACCCTGGACAGTAGTAAGGAGCTGTTCAATTAAAGGCTGAGCAAGTGCAGAATGGTGGTACAGAGTGCATTTGGATGTTTGAAGGGTCGCTGGCACAGTTTATTGACTCGCTCAGACCTCAGTGAAACCAATATCCCATTGTTATTGCTGCTTCCTGTTTGCTCCATAATCTCTGTGAGAGTAAGGGGGAGACGTTTATGGCGGGGTGGGAGGTTGAGGCAAATCGCCTGACCGCTGATTACGCGCAGCCAGACACCAGGGTGATTAAAGGAGCACATCAGGAAGCGCTGCGCATCAGAGAAGCTTTGAAAACCAGTTTCATGACTGGCCAGGGTACTGTGTGACAGTTCTATTTGTTTCTCCTTGATGCAAACCTGCCCCCTTGGTTGACTCTAATTCTTGTAAGCCAACTGCCCTCCCCCCTTCAATCACAGCTTGGAAATAAAGTCACCATGATTTAAAAACCATGTAGTCTTTATTAATTGATTATAAAAATAGGGCGATAACTCACAAGGTAGCCCAGGTCACTGGGTGGGGTGTGGGAGGAAGGGAGGAGGAAGGAAAAGGCCACTTCAATACTTGTTGAATGACAGCCTCTGTCCACTGAGGTGGAATGGTTGGGGCCCGGAAACCCCTCCTGTGTTCTTGGGCATCTGGGTGAGGAGACGACTATGGAACTTGGGGAGGAGGGACGGTGGTTAAACAGGGGCTGCAGCGGCAGTCTCTCCAACTGATGTTCCTGAACCTCCACCAGATGCCAGATCATGTCCGTTTGTTCTCGCAGTAGCTCCAACATTGCCTCCTCTGATCTTCCTGCAGCCACCTCTCCTCACGTTCACTGTCCGCTTTCCTGTCTTGTGCTATTGTGTCCCTCCACACTTTCTGCTGAGCTCTTTCAGTGTGGGACGCCTGCATGAGCTCACAGAACATTTCATCGCGCTTGTGTTTTTTTTGCCGCCTTATCTGAGATAACCCTTGGGACGGAGGAGGGAGGCTTGAAACATTTGCAACTGCAGGAGGAGAAAAAGGGAGAGAAGTATTTAAAAAGATACATTTTACAGAACAATGGGTATACTCTTTCACGGTGAACAACACTGTTCACATTACATAGCACGGGATTTTGGTACAAGGTCATTTTTTGCATCTTATATTGAGTGCTTGCGGCTTTGGTGTTAGAGATCAAACACGCCGGGCAACAGAATTTGGCTTGCTGGCGGCCATGATAAGCCATAGTCTTTCAGCTTCTGCAACCTTCATAACCCTCCTTTCTTATACCAGGCAAAGCCCGTTGAGTTGTCCATTTAGGGCTGCAGTTTTCATGTTAATGTGCAGCAGCAGAAACCAAACTAACCCCTCCCATCCTTTTCTCTGGGATGACTTCTTTAACCCTCTCCACCACCACACCGTGTGGCTGGTATCAGGGAAGATCCCTGCTAGTCAAATGCGAACAGCTGAGCATGAAGCCTGCCCCCCGATCCTTTTCTCTGCGATGATCGCTTTAACTCTTCCTCAACCATGTGGCTTGTATCAGGGAAGATTCCTGCTAGCCAAATGCAAACAGCTTAGTGCCAATGCTCTCCCCCCTCCTCGCTTTGCTAACTGTGGGGAGGATTTCTTTTCAGCCACAGGCAAACAGCCCAATGGGAACGGCCACCAATGACTGTCCCCTTAATTAAATTCCCATATTTCAACCAGGTTACCATGAACTATATCATTCTCCTGAGGATAACACAGAGAGATAAAGAACGGATGTTGCTTGAACGCCAGCAAACACCGGGACCATACGATGCCAGGCTTTGTCATGCAATGATACCAGATTACTTGCTACTAGCATGGCACGGTAAAGTGTCCTACCATGGAGGACGAAATAAGGCTGCTTTCCCCAGAAACCTTCTGAAAAGGCTTTTAGAGTACCTCCAGGAGAACTTCATGGAGATGTCCCTGGAGGATTTCTGCTCCATCCCCAGACACGTTAGCAGACTTTTCCGGTAGCTGTACTGGCCACAAATGCATCCCAAGTCCTCAGGGCAAATTAATCATTAAAAAACGCTTGTTTTTAAACCAAGTTTTATATTTACAAAGGTACACTCACCAGAGGTCCCTTCTATGGCTTCATGGTCCGGGATACTGCCTTGGGAGGGTTGGGAAGGTATTTTAGTCAGAGTGAGAAAAAGATCCTGGCTGTCGGGGAGAATGGTGTGCTGTGTGCTTTCCTCAACCTCGTCTTCCTCCTCCTTATCTTCCCCGTCCGCACAGTCCTCAGGCATGGCAACTGAGAGTACCCCATCATCAGAGTCCATGAACAGGGATGGGGTACTGGTGGCGGCCCCCTCTAGAATTGCCTATCAGTGTAGAAGCAGCATGTCTGTGGCTCTTTCCCAGAGCATCCATTTGATTCTTCGGCTTTCTGGTACACTTTTCTCTGCTCCTTAAGTTTCACGTGGCACTGTGTTGAGTCCCTGTTGTGGCCTCTGTCCATCATGGCCTTGGAGATTTTTTCAAATGTTTTGGCATTCCGTCTTTTGGAACAGAGTTCTGATAGCATGGAATTGTCTCTCCTTACAGCGATCAGATCCAGTACATCAGATCCGTATGGTCATGCTGGAGCTCTTTTTCGATTCTGGGACTGCATGGTCACCTATGCTGATGAGCTCTCCATGCTGGGCAAACAGGAAATGAAATTTAAAAGTTTGCAGGTCTTTTCCTGTCTACCTGGCCAGTGCATCCAAGTTCAGATTGCTGTCCAAAGTGGTAACAATGGTGCACTGTGGGATAGCTCCCAGAAGCCAATACCGTCAAATTGCATCCACAATAACTCTAATTTGAACCGGCATGTCGATTTCAGCGCTACTCCCCTCGATGGGGAGGAGTACAGAAATCGATTTTAAGAGCCCTTTATGTCGACAAAAATGGCTTTGTTGTGAGGATGGGTGCAGGGTTAATTTGATTTAACGCTGCTAAATTCGACCTAAACTCATAGTGTCTACCAGGCCTTAGTGTAGGAACACCACTACCCGCAAACAATACTAGTTATCTTGACAGAAGCCGTCTTCCATCAACATAGCTGAATCCACGCTGGGGGTTATGTTGGCATGATTATGTCTGTCAGGGATGTGTTATTGCTAAATGTGTAAGAGCTGTATGCTGCTTTCCTCTACAGTAGAAGGGAACCACCCATAAAACATGTTAGAAGTAACAGGATTAAAAAACTTTTCTATTATTCTTGCTGTTTCATTGCTGTCTGTTCAAGGCAGTGATGTTGGTTAAGTATAGGTGAATTTAAACGCCTGTCTTCAAAATAAAAAGTTTAGATGTCCATATCCCTTAGTGAACGAACACTTGACATAGCCTTCAGTTTGTTTCAGTTATAAAACAGCTCCTCTGAGATGATTGCTTTGTTCTGCTGATGCATTATTAGCATAAAAAATCTATAGGCTTTGGTGCATGGCTCAAAATCTAAAAATCAGAAAAAAAAGAGTATAGTAGCTTTATTATTCATAGACGTCACATCCATCCAGTTACAATCAGAGGGCTCCTGCTCCCACTGAATTCAATGACAGCTTTGCTACTAATTTCAGTCGAAGTAGGAGTAGATCTTTTATATTACATTTTAAACAATGATGATTTATAATTTCAGCATTTTCATGCATTTATTTTTCCACAAAACAATTGCACACAGTTGCTTGGCGCACTTGCCAATTGGATTATTTCTATGTTATCACAATCAAATCTCATTTGCTTGCAAATTAATAATTGTGGTGGAACTCTGAACTTCGGTATAGAAGGATTGAAGACATGCAATTTTAACTCTATAGAAATTTCATTTGTTTTCTTCTCACATAAAACTTTTCTAGATTCTGCTTAGTCTGTATTGACTTGGACTCAGGCAATCCCAGTTTTAACAATACTATAAGATTAACACTTCAGGTTTCTCAAATCAGTCAATGGTTTGTCCTATTTCCCCTGAAATGTATGGCATGAATTCATAAACATCAGTTGCAAAGAAGTTGCTGCCATAATTCAAAGGAGACAGCAAAATCAAATGATCCAATTACATATTTTTCAAATATTAATCATGACAATATTTCAATCCTTTATAGTGCCAACATTCCTCTCCCAGAGTGTCAGGAAAGTAATTAGTAGCTGGTTTTGATTAAATTCTTAACCTGGAGATGATATTTTTCAGTTGGAAGAGAAATGCACACAGACAAAAGATTTTTAACTGATTCTTTACTTTAAAATGTTTTGAGACATATCTATAAATTGAGTTTGCTGAATATTTATTAATTTGCAATTGAGGAAACGTCATAACATTGGGCAGAGGCACACAGAATCCACACCAGGGACTGTTCTGAAATATCTGGGCTTTACACAATACTGTAATCCAGCAATTAAAATGTTAATCATCTCACACTGTAAAAATGTGGGCTAACCTGGAGTACTGTGTTCCTACACGGTAAGTTCTACTCTTATATAGCTGCATTAAGCAACATGACTCCACATCCGTCACATGTTGTTTGTTTTCTCATTTCTTTCCCAGAGTGAGATGCATGTGGAATGGAGTGTCTTGTTTTGGTAGGATTGGTTTTGTTGTTAATGATACCTGTTGCTATGTGTTTGTGTTAGAGAAGCATCAAAGAAACACACCTTGCTCTTGGAATCGAAAGTGGTGAGGTTTGTGATACAAGTGCCTGGGAAGAGGGATACAAGTTGATACATTTGTAACCCTTCTGCCCCTCTGAGTTGGCAGCAACAAGGGCTGGGTTCATGTCCAGGGGTTCCATTTCAATAACACAATGCAAAACTGGCTCGAGACCCCACCCAGTGACCTGGGACAACTACATACCACTCCCCCGGGCGCCTCTAGGAGGCAATACTTCCCCTCTCGCAAGCACAGAGTCTGAATGTAGCAAAATCCTTTTAATAAAGGAGGGAAACAATGTGGCATCGTATTGGGGAAACACCACAAACAGGATTCATAAGATAAACCATGAGCAAAAGACCCACCAAGTAAGTTTTGGCAATGTCCTTTTCCCCTTAGGGTCCAATCACCCCAAAGTCCAACAACCCAAAAGTCTCTGTTCCTGGGCAGTGCCGCCCCACCGTTCAAAAGTTTATCTGCAGAGTTTTACCCCCCCCCACATCCTGGGAGGAAATGTAGGGGGCACACAGGGTGTTAAGGAGCACCTTACGTGGGCTGGGACCAACTGCCCTGCCTCTCCATGGAGTTCTGTTGCAGACTTCACCACGACCGGCTCCACTCCACCAGCTGTGCCGCTCCTCCAGCTGACCCGTGAGCTGCTCCAGCTGTCCCCGCAAACTGCTCCACTCGCTCACTGTTCCGTGGGCCGCTCCAACCATCCCACAAACGCTCAGCCCTGCCAGCCACTTAGTGATAGATCTTCAGGCTCCCCCACTAGTTAACACTGCACTTAGCTCAGTAAGTTTAGCTCCTTTAGTGATTTCAGCTCATAGAGGGGAAACCCCAGTGCTGGTGCACCATTGGCCCAAAATGAATTCAACTCAGCACAGTCTCTAGATAGACTCCTAATAGAACCAAAATTAGCTGTACTCTTCAACAGTGGTGTAGGTGCAATTTGTGTTCCAGACCCTCAAAAGGCACCAATACCATCAAGTACACACACCAGTCCCCAACCTCTTTCAATTCACTGTGTTTTGGAACCCATGTCCCTTGTCTAGCGAGTGCTACTTAGTTGATGGTGAGATTCTCTGTCATAAAACAGATTCATAGTCCCTCATTCACATAATCAGAGTAACAACACTTTATTCCTCCTGCCTCAATAACAGAGAAATTGAGGATCCCACAGCTGTCAAAGTGACCATTTTAGGCTGCCATGGGCTATGCTAGGTGGGGTGGGTGTGCCTATGCAAACAAGATCAGCCCCTGAAATTCTTTTCCACACTCACCATAATTCACCACCAGATGTCAGGGTAGAGCTCATACTGACTCTGCTTACACATTGTTGCAAATAATATTCAGTATTGTATCTGTTTAAAAAGAACAAAAGCCCATCCCACGGAGCCAACTCCTTTGCTACCTGCATACACCAAAAGTACTAAATACAATACAGTGGTACCACTGTGAGATGCACCTTGGAAAGCTGTCTCTACAGCATCATGTAGGCAGGAAAGCTGGAGCTGGAAATGAACCATAGAAGGGACCAGTATTGTGGTTAGCAGGTCCATGACTGGACAATTTCCCCTTTCTAGGGGAGTGTCAGGCAGCAGCTGTATTTGTACTTAAAGAGGTGGGGCTGGGAACATTTTTGCCCCTCCCCTACCTCTGTGATTCCTATGTTCAAATCTTATTTATTTGATTTATGGACAAGGGACCAGGATCTAGTCTGAGGTGTGCAGAAATTCATAGTTTTAAGCCAGAAAGGACCATTAGTTCATTGAGTCCAGCGTTTCTCAACCAGAGGCCTGGGGGCTTCTGGGGCACCACAGCCAGGTTTAAGGGAGTCCATCAAGCATGGCTGGTATTAGACTCGCTAGTGCCCATGGCAGAAAGCCAAAGCCCCACTGCACAGGACTGCATCCAGGGGCTCCGAGCCCCACTATCTGGGGCTGAAGCCAAAGTCTGAACAATTTAGCTTTGTGGTTCCCCTTGGGGCCTGGGGCCCTGGGCAATTACCCTGCTTGCTACCCCTTAATGCTGGCCCTGGCTTTTATCTGCAGAAAACTAGTTGTGGCACAGCTGGGCTGTGGAGTTTTTATAGCATGTGGGGGGGAGGCTTAGAAAGAAAAAGGTTGAGAACCCCTAATCTAGTCTGATCTCCTGTATATCACAGGCCATTAATTTTAACCCAGATACCCCTATAGTAAGACCAAAGACTTTAGCTGTATTAAAGCACTAAAGTTTGTGACTTCCTACTGAAAAAGTTTTCTGAGATTATGTAGCCCAAGGTCCAGTGTGCTTCAGCAGCAGTGGTAAGAACTAGAAACTGTGGACTACAAACTGCTGTATGGAGCAAGGACTTCCTGGTTCCTCCCAGCAAGTAGCCTCTGCCCCCTCAGCAGGAAATTTTAGTGCTGAGTGGAGCTGGAAACATGAGGTAAGCAGAAAAGAGGCTGCTGGACTGTAATCCCATTCTATGTTTCCTTAGAGGTAGGACCAAAAAGCACTATCAGGTTTATAGTGGCACCTGGAGCTGGGCCCATGCTCAGAAGGGGCCCTGGCCTGCTCCACTTGCACTACGCCGAGACCCTGCCAGCCCACTGGCTCCCCCTCACCCACCACTTGCTCCTCTCCACCTCTTGCCGGCCGATGGCTCCTTTCCACCTCCTGGCTGGACCCCAGTGCACCTCCAGCTCTGGACAGTCTCTGCTTCCCACCACCTGTGGGGCCTTGCCTGTCTCCCCAGAGCTGAGCTACTTGGGAATGGTGCAGAAGCCTGGCCAGTCTCAGCCAGTTGGGGCGGACAGTGTAGGGGGCTTGGCTGGGCCCCTCCAGGCAAGTGGGTCCTGAAGGAGCCCGGCCGGGGCAGGCCCTGGCCTGGCTGATCGTGCCACTCCCCAGGGGCAGAGTGATTCCCCGCCCCAGGACCAGCCCTGGCTGTGCTCCCAGCTCAGCCTGGCAGACACAGTTGCCTCCCAGCAGGGTTGGTGAGTGCAGCTGGGAGGCAGTGCATTGGGAAGTGGGTCTCTGGGTGGTCTGGAAGGGGGTTCTAGGCTGTAAGGGAGCAAGGAAGATCTCTGTGTGTCGGGGCGCTAGGGAGTGGGGGTTATGTGTGAGGTGCTGGGTTGTTGTACTGGAGCTGTGGGCAGCGGGCTGCTGGGCAGGGGTGGTGTGCAGGGCACTGTGCATTTGTATGGGGGATCTGGGAAGGCACTGACCATAGTGGGTCGGGGAGGGCGGGGCCCTTTGGTCACAGGGGGTCAAGGAGGTGTTGCAGAGGTGCCAACTTTCTGATGCTCTTAGCAGCAGTTAGAGCATGCCCCAGAGGGTTGAGGGAGCATGACTCCATCTGCTAAGAGCACTGCTTTAACCCCTTCTTCTCCAGTGCGGGGCCAGTCCACCCCATCACAGAGGCCTAATTTAGAATGGCAGAGGTTAGTTAAATAGCTAAATAAATTATGAGTGAGAAATATTTTAAAAATATATTTTTAAAGTGATTAGTATAAGTGACTGTCACTGTATCAATCTGTCTGCCATAGTGAACAGTGCTGGTGCTGGCCACTTATACAACAGCCTCAACTAAATTTCATTAAGACTTAGGTAAACTGAAATTAATTGGTTTGTGGTCTCTAAGAGGTGGAGCAGGGATGGGAAGAGGCAGGATGGGAGTAGGGCCTGAGGTAGAGTGGGGGTCTCCTAGTATCATTTAGGAATAATTAAGGGCCTGATTTTCAGAAATTCAGGATACACACTACTCCCTTTGATTTCAGCTGGAAGTTTAGGTGCTCAGAGCTTCTGAAAATTAGGAACAAAGTTTTAACATAGTAACTATAGTTTTAACAGAAGTCAAAAGGGCTCTAAGCAGGTACAAGGGTCTGTCTGCATGGAGCATCTTGCTTGCAGGATCAAGACCTAAGAAATTGATTGGTTCAGCACATACAATTTCATCCTGTATATTTATTATTTTTATCTAACGTGTCTTTTTAATGTAAAACACATACTTCTTGTCCTATGCTTGCCGTCCCATCAGTAGTAGAAGGCTCAGGCCTTTACTACAGAACTGTAATTAGGAAATAAATTAGATTCATTTATAGAGTGAAAAAAGAAGAAATTCACCTAATTATTATTTTTTTCATAAGAAATGGCCCTTAAATTAAAATAACACTGTAAACATAGATATCTTCCAGTCTACTTTAGGTTCACTTAGATATGGAGGCAGGATACTGGAGATAGGAAAAAAATGTGGGTTGTTAATCTGTCCTATACTCCCATCCAGTGGTTTTTGCATTTCTAGTTTTTTGAAGATTTTCCTCTTAGTACCTGCATTTCCCCTGTGCAAGTTGTTCATTTCCCCAGGTCAGAAATCTTTAAGCTTTATGCTGTTCCTTATTCTTGATGTTATTTATTTTATTTTCAAGATTTATTTTTTTGGAATTTCCTACTGTCTCCTTCACACAGTCTGCTGAACCTGTAGTCCTTGCATTTGAAATGAGGAACTGCTTCCAACTGTTACAGAAATGGTAATGAAAAAGAAGGGAGGAGACGTCATCTTGCCAATGGGATGACAAAGGGTACGTCTACACTACGGGATTATTCTGATTTTACATAAACTGGTTTTGTAAAACAGATTGTATCAAGTCGAGTGCATGCGGCCACACTAAGCACATTAATTCAGCGGTGTGCATCCATGTACCGAGGCTAACGTCGATTTCCGGAGCGTTGCACAGTGGGTAGCTATCCTGTAGCTATTCCATAGTTCCCACAGTCTCCCCTGCCCATTGGAATTCTGGGTTGAGATCCCAATGCAAAAACAGTGTCTTGGGTGATTCTGGGTAAATGTCGTCACTCAATCCTTCCTCCGTGAAAGCAACGGCAGACAATCATTTCGCGCCCTTTTTCCCTGGATTGCCCTGGCAGACGCCATATCATGGCAACCATGGAGCCCATTTTGCCTTTTGTCACTGTCACCGTATGTGTACTGGATGCTGCTGACAGACATGGTACTGCAGTGCTACAAAGCAGCATTCATTTGCCTTTGCAAGGTAGCAGAGATGGTTACATATTACTATTCCACCATCTGTCATGCCATTGTAAATTGGCAATGAGATGACAGTAATCAGTCATTATGTATCGTCTGCTGCTGTCATGGGTGCTCCTGGCTGGCATTGCTGAGATTGGCCAGAGGCTCACGGACATAAATGGGAATGACTCCCTGTGTCATTCTCTTCTTTATATTTTGTCTAAAAATAGAGTCAGTCCTGCCTAGGATATGGAGCAAGTGTACTAGAGAACCAGAGAGCACAGCAGCTCCATGTCTGAGCCCCAGAGATCCCGCAGCAATGATGAGCTGCATGCCATTCTAGGGGGTGTCCCTGCAGCAACCCCACCCGTTGCTTCCCTCCTCCCCCAACCCTCCTGGGCTACCGTGGCAGTGGCCCCCCATTTGAGTGATGAAGTAATAAAAAATGCAGGAATAAGAAACACTGTCTTTTTAGTGAGATAAAATGAGGGCGAGGAAGTCTCCAGCTGCTATGATAGTCCAGGCAGGATATTAAAGGGTGGTGAGGGAGAGCAGCCCAGCTTCCTGCTGCTCTGATAGTCCAGGCAGTACAGAATCTTTTCTTTAGACATGAAAGGGGGGATCTAATAGAGCTCAGCCTCCAGTTGCTATGATGAAGATGGTTAGCAGCCTTTCTATACCATCTGCCGGGGATGACCGGAAATCATTTCCACTTTTACCAAGGTCAGCCAAGAGCACTCACAGGCTGATGATGACAATGGATAGCAGTCATATTGTACCATCTGTTATCGGAAAGGGGATGCTGGTGTTCAGCACTGCAGCACACCGTCTACCAGCAGCATGCAGTAAACAGAGGGTGACACTGAAAAAAGGCGAGAAACGTTTTTTTCCCTTTTTTCTCGGGGGGGGGGAGGGTGTAAATTGATGACATATACCCTGAAACAGACGGGGAAAATGTTTTTGACCCTTCAGGCATTGGGAGCTCAGCCAAGAATGCAAATGCATTTCGGTGACTGTGGGATAGCTGGAGTCCTCAGTACCCTCTCCCTCCATGAGCATCCATTTGATTTGTTGGCTTTCCGTTACACTTGTCACGCAGCACTGCACTGAGTCCCTGCTGTGGCCTCTGTCGCTCATAGCCTGGAGATATTTTCAAATGCTTTGTCATTTTGTCTTCTGTAACGGAGCTCTGACAGAACAGATTTGTCTCCCCATACAGCGATCAGATCCAGTATCTCCTGTACGGTCCATGCTCGAGCTCTTTTTGAATTTGAGACTGCATCGCCACCTGTGCTGATCCGACCTCCACGCTGGGCAAACAGGAAATGAAATTCAAAAGTTCATGGGGCTTATCCTGTCTACCTGGCCAGTGCATCTGAGTTCAGCTTGCTTTCAAGAGCAGTCACAATGGTGCACTGTGGGATACCGCCAGGAGGCCAATACCGTCGATTTGCAGCCACACTAATCCTAATCCGAAATGGCAATACCGAACTCAGTGCTACTCCTTTAGTTGGAGAGGAGTACAGAAACCAGTTTAAAGGCCCTTTATATCAATATAAAGGGACTTGTTGTGTGGACGGGTGCAGGGTTAAATAGGTTTAACGCTGCTAAATTCGGATTAAATGCGTAGTGCAGACCAGGACTGATAAGTTAACGTCTCTTGGAAATAAAATGAAAAAAAGGAACAAACATACTTCTGAAACGGGAAAATCCGAAGAACTAGAACATCAATGCGGATACACAATCGGCATGCATGTGTATTTCCTCCAGATGCCAATTAGAAAGGGAATCCTGGACTCCAACAAGCACGGGAAAAGGCAAGCTAGAAGCTGTCAGGGCTCTGGCAAGAGGCTGCCTTCTCTGAGGCTTGAACTCAGGACCATCAGATTATGAGGCTGACGCGCTACCCATGGCGCCCAGAAGGCTGGCTGGCTGGCTAGCTTGGCTGGCAGGCGCTCTGTCATAAACAGATAGCTAAGGGTTAATGTCTCTTTCACCTGAAGCACCTGACCAGAGGACCAATCAGGAAACTGGATTTTTTCAACTTTGGGTGGAGGGAAGGTTGTGTCTGAGTCTTTGTTTTCTGTCTGCCTGCTTTCTCTGAGCTTTGGAGAAGTAGTTTCTGCTTTCTAATCTTCTGTTTCCAAGTTGTAAGGACAAAGATCAAATAGTGAGTTATATGATTTCTTTTCTTTGGTATTTACATGTCTATAGTTGCTGGAGTGCTTTGATTTGTATTCTTTTTGAATAAGGCTGTTTATTCAATATTCTTCTAAGCAATTGACCCTGTATTTGTTACCTTAATACAGAGAGACCATTTTTATGTATTTTCTTTCTTTTTTATATAAAGCTTTCTTTTTGAAACCTGTTAAAGTTTTCTTTACTGGGAAATTTCAGGGAAATTGAGTCTGTACTCACCAGGGAATTGGTGGGAGGAAGAAATCAGGGGGAGATCTGTGTGTGTTGGATTTCCTAGCCTGATTTTGCATTCCCTCTGGGTGAAGAGGAAAGTGCTTTTGTTTCCAGGACTGGGAACGGAGAGGGGGAGTCACTGTGTTTGGATTCACAGAGCTTGTGTCTGTGTATCTCTCCAGGA
This sequence comes from Gopherus flavomarginatus, assembly GCF_025201925.1. Classification (NCBI taxonomy): domain Eukaryota; kingdom Metazoa; phylum Chordata; order Testudines; family Testudinidae; genus Gopherus; species Gopherus flavomarginatus. The sequence goes on along the minus strand of NC_066626.1, from coordinate 55,832,733 downwards.
GCACCTGGAGGGGGGAAGGGAAAAAGGATTATTTCCCTTTGTTGTGAGACTGAAGGGATTTGGGTCTTGGGATCCCCAGGGAAGGGGTTTCAGGGGGACCAGAGTGCCCGAAAACACTCTAATTTTTTGGGTGGTGGCAGCAAGTACCAGGTCCAAGCTGGTAACCAAGCTTGGAGGTTTTCATGATAACCCCCATATTTTGGACGCTAAGGTCCAAATCTGGGACTAAGGTTTGATACGCCCCGTGCCATTTGAGCGCACGGCCCACTTGAGAGTCTCTGCAGGAGAGACGGTGGTGACGTCAGCCTGCTGTAGGCAGAAGCAGTTCCCCAAGGTACCCCTGCAGCTGGACACTCCCGCAATTCCTCCTGGAAATACAGCCCCGAGCCCATCCCTCAGCAGGGCGGGCAAGAAAAAGCCTTCCTCGAGGGGCGACGGGAGTCGCGCCACGGAGCTGAGCGCCTACCGTCCTCACCAGTCGAGAAGAGGAAGCAGAAGAAGGCCCTCTCTCACAAGGGAAGAGGGGAGCGGCCGGAAAGAACACCTGGGCCGGCAGAAGAGGGGCAAGGCCCTGGAAGCAGGAGGTGAAAGAGCGGCTGCGGCAGAAGAGATACAAAAGCTTCTTGAAAGACAGCTCTTAGCAAAGGGGTTTGAAAGGCTGGGGCTGAGAGAAAAGCAGCCCGGGCCGACAAGAGCCAGCAAAGGCCAGCCCACTGCTTGCCTGACTGGGAATCGAACCCATGCCGGAGCAGTGAGAACACCAAATCCTGACCACTGGACCATCAGGGAAAGGCGCCAGGGGGGCCGGCTCGCTCTCCCAGCATATGTGAGTGTATTTCCCCCCAAGGACAACGAGCGCAGGGGAATCCTGGACGCCAGCGAGCACAAGGAAGGGCGAGCCAGAAGCGGTCAGGGCTCTGGCAAGAGGCAAAAGGCTGCCTTCTCTGAGACTCGAACTCAGGACCTTCAGGTTATGAGACTGACACGCTACCCACGGCGCCCAGAAGGCTGGCTGGCTGGCTGGCTCGCCTGGCAGGCGCCCCGTGCCGTTTGAGCGCACGGCCCACTTGAGTGTCTCTGCAGGAGAGACGGTGGTGACGTCAGCCTGCTGTAGGCAGAAGCAGTTCCCCAAGGTACCCCTGCAGCTGGACACGCCCGCAATTCCTCCTGGAAATACAGCCCCGAGCCCATCCCTCAGCAGGGCGGGCAAGAAAAAGCCTTCCACGAGGGGCGACGGGAGTCGCGCCACGGCGCTGAGCGCCTACCGTCCTCACCAGTCGAGAAGAGGAAGCAGAAGAAGGCCCCCTCTCACAAGGGAAGAGGGGAGCCGCCGGAAAGAACACCTGGGCCGGCAGGAGAGGGGCCAGGCCCTGGAAGCAGGAGGTGAAGGGGCGGCTGCGGCAGAAGAGATACAAGAGCTTCTTGAAAGACAGCTCTTAGCAAAGGGGTTTCAAAGGCTGGGGCTGAGAGAAAAGCAGCCCGCGCGGACAAGAGCCAGCCCAGGCCAGCCCGCTGCTTCCCTGACTGGGAATCGAACCCAGGCCGTGGCGGTGAGAACGCCAAATCCTGACCACTAGACCATCCGGGAGAGGGGCCAGGGGGGACCGGCTCGCTCTCTCAGCATACGTGCGTGCATTTCCCCCCGAGGCCAACGAGCGCAGGGGAATCTTGGATGCCAGCGAGCACAGGGAAGGGCGAGCCAGAAGCGGTCAGGGCTCTGGCAAGAGGCTGCCTTCTCTGAGGCTCGAACTCAGGACCTTCAGATTATGAGACTGACGCGCTACCCACGGCGCCCAGAAGGCTGGCTGGCTGGCTCGCCTGGCAGGCGCCCCGTGCCGTTTGAGCGCACGGCCCACTTGAGTGTCTCTGCAGGAGAGATGGTGGTGACGTCAGCCTGCTGTAGGCAGAAGCAGTTCCCCAAGGTACCCCTGCAGCTGGACACGCCCGCAATTCCTCCTGGAAATACAGCCCCGAGCCCATCCCTCAGCAGGGCGGGCAAGAAAAAGCCTTCCTCGAGGGGCGACGGGAGTCGCGCCACGGCGCTGAGCGCCTACCGTCCTCACCAGTCGAGAAGAGGAAGCAGAAGAAGGCCCCCTCTCACAAGGGAAGAGGGGAGCCGCCGGAAAGAACACCTGGGCCGGCAGGAGAGGGGCCAGGCCCTGGAAGCAGGAGGTGAAGGGGCGGCTGCGGCAGAAGAGATACAAGAGCTTCTTGAAAGACAGCTCTTAGCAAAGGGGTTTGAAAGGCTGGGGCTGAGAGAAAAGCAGCCCGCGCGGACAAGAGCCAGCCCAGGCCAGCCCGCTGCTTCCCTGACTGGGAATCGAACCCAGGCCGTGGCGGTGAGAACGCCAAATCCTGACCACTAGACCATCCGGGAGAGGGGCCAGGGGGGACCGGCTCGCTCTCTCAGCATACGTGCGTGCATTTCCCCCCGAGGCCAACGAGCGCAGGGGAATCTTGGATGCCAGCGAGCACAGGGAAGGGCGAGCCAGAAGCGGTCAGGGCTCTGGCAAGAGGCTGCCTTCTCTGAGGCTCGAACTCAGGACCTTCAGATTATGAGACTGACGCGCTACCCACGGCGCCCAGAAGGCTGGCTGGCTGGCTCGCCTGGCAGGCGCCCCGTGCCGTTTGAGCGCACGGCCCACTTGAGTGTCTCTGCAGGAGAGACGGTGGTGACGTCAGCCTGCTGTAGGCAGAAGCAGTTCCCCAAGGTACCCCTGCAGCTGGACACGCCCGCAATTCCTCCTGGAAATACAGCCCCGAGCCCATCCCTCAGCAGGGCGGGCAAGAAAAAGCCTTCCTCGAGGGGCGACGGGAGTCGCGCCACGGCGCTGAGCGCCTACCGTCCTCACCAGTCGAGAAGAGGAAGCAGAAGAAGGTCCCCTCTCACAAGGGAAGAGGGGAGCCGCCGGAAAGAACACCTGGGCCGGCAGGAGAGGGGCCAGGCCCTGGAAGCAGGAGGTGAAGGGGCGGCTGCGGCAGAAGAGATACAAGAGCTTCTTGAAAGACAGCTCTTAGCAAAGGGGTTTGAAAGGCTGGGGCTGAGAGAAAAGCAGCCCGTGCGGACAAGAGCCAGCCCAGGCCAGCCCGCTGCTTCCCTGACTGGGAATCGAACCCAGGCCGTGGCGGTGAGAACACCAAATCCTGACCACTAGACCATCAGGGAGAGGCGCCAGGGGGGACCGGCTCGCTCTCCCAGCATACGTGTGTGCATTTCCCCCCCGAGGCCAACGAGCGCAGGGGAATCCTGGACGCCAGCGAGCACAGGGAAGGGCGAGCCAGAAGCGATCAGGGCTCTGGCAAGAGGCTGCCTTCTCTGAGGCTCGAACTCAGGACCTTCAGATTATGAGACTGACGCGCTACCCACGGCGCCCAGAAGGCTGGCTAGCTGGCTCGCCTGGCAGGCGCCCCGTGCCGTTTGAGGGCACGGCCCACTTGAGTGTCTCTGCAGGAGAGACGGTGGTGACGTCAGCCTGCTGTAGGCAGAAGCAGTTCCCCAAGGTACCCCTGCAGCTGGACACGCCCGCAATTCCTCCTGGAAATACAGCCCCGAGCCCATCCCTCAGCAGGGCGGGCAAGAAAAAGCCTTCCTCGAGGGGCGACGGGAGTCGCGCCACGGCGCTGAGCGCCTACCGTCCTCACCAGTCGAGAAGAGGAAGCAGAAGAAGGCCCCCTCTCACAAGGGAAGAGGGGAGCCGCCGGAAAGAACACCTGGGCCGGCAGGAGAGGGGCCAGGCCCTGGAAGCAGGAGGTGAAGGGGCGGCTGCGGCAGAAGAGATACAAGAGCTTCTTGAAAGACAGCTCTTAGCAAAGGGGTTTGAAAGGCTGGGGCTGAGAGAAAAGCAGCCCGCGCGGACAAGAGCCAGCCCAGGCCAGCCCGCTGCTTCCCTGACTGGGAATCAAACCCAGGCCGTGGCGGTGAGAACGCCAAATCCTGACCACTAGACCATCAGGGAGAGGCGCCAGGGGGGACCGGCTCGCTCTCCCAGCATACGTGCGTGCATTTCCCCCCGAGGCCAAAGAGCGCAGGGGAAACCTGGACGCCAGCGAGCACAGGGAAGGGCGAGCCAGAAGCGGTCAGGGCTCTGGCAAGAGGCAAAAGGCTGCCTTCTCTGAGGCTCGAACTCAGGACCTTCAGATTATGAGACTGACGCGCTACCCACGGCGCCCAGCAGGCTGGCTGGCTGGCTCGCCTGGCAGGCGCCCCGTGCCGTTTGAGCGCACGGCCCACTTGAGTGTCTCTGCAGGAGAGACGGTGGTGACGTCAGCCTGCTGTAGGCAGAAGCAGTTCCCCAAGGTACCCCTGCAGCTGGACACGCCCGCAATTCCTCCTGGAAATACAGCCCCGAGCCCATCCCTCAGCAGGGCGGGCAAGAAAAAGCCTTCCTCGAGGGGCGACGGGAGTCGCGCCACGGCGCTGAGCGCCTACCGTCCTCACCAGTCGAGAAGAGGAAGCAGAAGAAGGCCCCCTCTCACAAGGGAAGAGGGGAGCCGCCGGAAAGAACACCTGGGCCGGCAGGAGAGGGGCCAGGCCGTGGAAGCAGGAGGTGAAGGGGCGGCTGCGGCAGAAGAGATACAAGAGCTTCTTGAAAGACAGCTCTTAGCAAAGGGGTTTGAAAGGCTGGGGCTGAGAGAAAAGCAGCCCGTGCGGACAAGAGCCAGCCCAGGCCAGCCCGCTGCTTCCCTGACTGGGAATCGAACCCAGGCCGTGGCGGTGAGAACGCCAAATCCTGACCACTAGACCATCAGGGAGAGGCGCCAGGGGGGACCGGCTCGCTCTCCCAGCATACGTGCGTGCATTTCCCCCCGAGGCCAACGAGCGCAGGGGAATCCTGGATGCCAGCGAGCACAGGGAAGGGCGAGCCAGAAGCGGTCAGGGCTCTGGCAAGAGGCAAAAGGCTGCCTTCTCTGAGGCTCGAACTCAGGACCTTCAGATTATGAGACTGACGCGCTACCCACGGCGCCCAGAAGGCTGGTTGGCTGGCTGGCTCGCCTGGCAGGCGCCCCGTGCCGTTTGAGCGCACGGCCCACTTGAGTGTCTCTGCAGGAGAGACGGTGGTGACGTCAGCCTGCTGTAGGCAGAAGCAGTTCCCCAAGGTACCCCTGCAGCTGGACACGCCCGCAATTCCTCCTGGAAATACAGCCCCGAGCCCATCCCTCAGCAGGGCGGGCAAGAAAAAGCCTTCCTCGAGGGGCGACGGGAGTCGCGCCACGGCGCTGAGCGCCTACCGTCCTCACCAGTCGAGAAGAGGAAGCAGAAGAAGGCCCCCTCTCACAAGGGAAGAGGGGAGCCGCCGGAAAGAACACCTGGGCCGGCAGGAGAGGGGCCAGGCCCTGGAAGCAGGAGGTGAAGGGGCGGCTGCGGCAGAAGAGATACAAGAGCTTCTTGAAAGACAGCTCTTAGCAAAGGGGTTTGAAAGGCTGGGGCTGAGAGAAAAGCAGCCTGCGCGGACAAGAGCCAGCCCAGGCCAGCCCGCTGCTTCCCTGACTGGGAATCGAACCCAGGCGGTGGCGGTGAGAACGCCAAATCCTGACCACTAGACCATCAGGGAGAGGCGCCAGGGGGTCCGGCTCGCTCTCCCAGCATACGTGCGTGCATTTCCCCCCGAGGCCAACGAGCGCAGGGGAATCCTGGACGCCAGCGAGCACAGGGAAGGGCGAGCCAGAAGCGGTCAGGGCTCTGGCAAGAGGCAAAAGGCTGCCTTCTCTGAGGCTCGAACTCAGGACCTTCAGATTATGAGACTGACGCGCTACCCACGGCGCCCAGAAGGCTGGCTGGCTGGCTCGCCTGGCAGGCGCCCCGTGCCGTTTGAGCGCACGGCCCACTTGAGTGTCTCTGCAGGAGAGACGGTGGTGACGTCAGCCTGCTGTAGGCAGAAGCAGTTCCCCAAGGTACCCCTGCAGCTGGACACGCCCGCAATTCCTCCTGGAAATACAGCCCCGAGCCCATCCCTCAGCAGGGCGGGCAAGAAAAAGCCTTCCTCGAGGGGCGACGGGAGTCGCGCCACGGCGCTGAGCGCCTACCGTCCTCACCAGTCGAGAAGAGGAAGCAGAAGAAGGCCCCCTCTCACAAGGGAAGAGGGGAGCCGCCGGAAAGAACACCTGGGCCGGCAGGAGAGGGGCCAGGCCCTGGAAGCAGGAGGTGAAGGGGCGGCTGCGGCAGAAGAGATACAAGAGCTTCTTGAAAGACAGCTCTTAGCAAAGGGGTTTGAAAGGCTGGGGCTGAGAGAAAAGCAGCCCGCGCGGACAAGAGCCAGCCCAGGCCAGCCCGCTGCTTCCCTGACTGAGGAATCGAACCCAGGCCGTGGCTGGTGAGAACGCCAAATCCTGACCACTAGACCATCAGGGAGAGGCGCCAGGGGGGACCGGCTCGCTCTCCCAGCATACGTGCGTGCATTTCCCCCCGAGGCCAACGAGCGCAGGGGAATCCTGGACGCCAGCGAGCACAGGGAAGGGCGAGCCAGAAGCGGTCAGGGCTCTGGCAAGAGGCAAAAGGCTGCCTTCTCTGAGGCTCGAACTCAGGACCTTCAGATTATGAGACTGACGCGCTACCCACGGCGCCCAGAAGGCTGGCTGGCTGGCTCGCCTGGCAGGCGCCCCGTGCCGTTTGAGCGCACGGCCCACTTGAGTGTCTCTGCAGGAGAGACGGTGGTGACGTCAGCCTGCTGTAGGCAGAAGCAGTTCCCCAAGGTACCCCTGCAGCTGGACACGCCCGCAATTCCTCCTGGAAATACAGCCCCGAGCCCATCCCTCAGCAGGGCGGGCAAGAAAAAGCCTTCCTCGAGGGGCGACGGGAGTCGCGCCACGGCGCTGAGCGCCTACCGTCCTCACCAGTCGAGAAGAGGAAGCAGAAGAAGGCCCCCTCTCACAAGGGAAGAGGGGAGCCGCCGGAAAGAACACCTGGGCCGGCAGGAGAGGGGCCAGGCCCTGGAAGCAGGAGGTGAAGGGGCGGCTGCGGCAGAAGAGATACAAGAGCTTCTTGAAAGACAGCTCTTAGCAAAGGGGTTTGAAAGGCTGGGGCTGAGAGAAAAGCAGCCCGCGCGGACAAGAGCCAGCCCAGGCCAGCCCGCTGCTTCCCTGACTGGGAATCGAACCCAGGCCGTGGCGGTGAAAACGCCAAATCCTGACCACTAGACCATCAGGGAGAGGCGCCAAGGGGGACCGGCTCGCTCTCCCAGCATACGTGCGTGCATTTCCCCCCGAGGCCAACGAGCGCAGGAGAATCCTGGACGCCAGCGAGCACAGGGAAGGGCGAGCCAGAAGCGGTCAGGGCTCTGGCAAGAGGCAAAAGGCTGCCTTCTCTGAGGCTCGAACTCAGGACCTTCAGATTATGAGACTGACGCGCTACCCACGGCGCCCAGAAGGCTGGCTGGCTGGCTCGCCTGGCAGGCGCCCCGTGCCGTTTGAGCGCACGGCCCACTTGAGTGTCTCTGCAGGAGAGACGGTGGTGACGTCAGCCTGCTGTAGGCAGAAGCAGTTCCCCAAGGTACCCCTGCAGCTGGACACGCCCGCAATTCCTCCTGGAAATACAGCCCCGAGCCCATCCCTCAGCAGGGCGGGCAAGAAAAAGCCTTCCTCGAGGGGCGACGGGAGTCGCGCCACGGCGCTGAGCGCCTACCGTCCTCACCAGTCGAGAAGAGGAAGCAGAAGAAGGCCCCCTCTCACAAGGGAAGAGGGGAGCCGCCGGAAAGAACACCTGGGCCGGCAGGAGAGGGGCCAGGCCCTGGAAGCAGAAGGTGAAGGGGCGGCTGCGGCAGAAGAGATACAAGAGCTTCTTGAAAGACAGCTCTTAGCAAAGGGGTTTGAAAGGCTGGGGCTGAGAGAAAAGCAGCCTGCGCGGACAAGAGCCAGCCCAGGCCAGCCCGCTGCTTCCCTGACTGGGAATCGAACCCAGGCCGTGGCGGTGAGAACGCCAAATCCTGACCACTAGACCATCAGGGAGAGGCGCCAGGGGGGACCGGCTCGCTCTCCCAGCATACGTGCGTGCATTTCCCCCCGAGGCCAACGAGCGCAGGGGAATCCTGGACGCTAGCGAGCACAGGGAAGGGCGAGCCAGAAGCGGTCAGGGCTCTGGCAAGAGGCAAAAGGCTGCCTTCTCTGAGGCTCGAACTCAGGACCTTCAGATTATGAGACTGACGCGCTACCCACGGCGCCCAGAAGACTGGCTGGCTGGCTCGCCTGGCAGGCGCCCCGTGCCGTTTGAGCGCACGGCCCACTTGAGTGTCTCTGCAGGAGAGACGGTGGTGACGTCAGCCTGCTGTAGGCAGAAGCAGTTCCCCAAGGTACCCCTGCAGCTGGACACGCCCGCAATTCCTCCTGGAAATACAGCCCCGAGCCCATCCCTCAGCAGGGCGGGCAAGAAAAAGCCTTCCTCGAGGGGCGACGGGAGTCGCGCCACGGCGCTGAGCGCCTACCGTCCTCACCAGTCGAGAAGAGGAAGCAGAAGAAGGCCCCCTCTCACAAGGGAAGAGGGGAGCCGCCGGAAAGAACACCTGGGCCGGCAGGAGAGGGGCCAGGCCCTGGAAGCAGGAGGTGAAGGGGCGGCTGCGGCAGAAGAGATACAAGAGCTTCTTGAAAGACAGCTCTTAGCAAAGGGGTTTGAAAGGCTGGGGCTGAGAGAAAAGCAGCCCGCGCGGACAAGAGCCAGCCCAGGCCAGCCCGCTGCTTCCCTGACTGGGAATCGAACCCAGGCCGTGGCGGTGAGAACGCCAAATCCTGACCACTAGACCATCAGGGAGAGGCGCCAGGGGGGACCGGCTCGCTCTCCCAGCATACGTGCGTGCATTTCCCCCCGAGGCCAACGAGCGCAGGGGAATCCTGGACGCCAGCGAGCACAGGGAAGGGCGAGCCAGAAGCGGTCAGGGCTCTGGCAAGAGGCAAAAGGCTGCCTTCTCTGAGGCTCGAACTCAGGACCTTCAGATTATGAGACTGACGCGCTACCCACGGCACCCAGAAGGCTGGCTGGCTGGCTGGCTGGCTCGCCTGGCAGGCGCCCCGTGCCGTTTGAGCGCACGGCCCACTTGAGTGTCTCTGCAGGAGAGACGGTGGTGACGTCAGCCTGCTGTAGGCAGAAGCAGTTCCCCAAGGTACCCCTGCAGCTGGACACGCCCGCAATTCCTCCTGGAAATACAGCCCCGAGGCCATCCCTCAGCATGGCGGGCAAGAAAAAGCCTTCCTCGAGGGGCGACGGGAGTCGCGCCACGGCGCTGAGCGCCTACCGTCCTCACCAGTCGAGAAGAGGAAGCAGAAGAAGGCCCCCTCTCACAAGGGAAGAGGGGAGCCGCCGGAAAGAACACCTGGGCCGGCAGGAGAGGGGCCAGGCCCTGGAAGCAGGAGGTGAAGGGGCGGCTGCGGCAGAAGAGATACAAGAGCTTCTTGAAAGACAGCTCTTAGCAAAGGGGTTTGAAAGGCTGGGGCTGAGAGAAAAGCAGCCCGCGCGGACAAGAGCCAGCCCAGGCCAGCCCGCTGCTTCCCTGACTGGGAATCGAACCCAGGCCGTGGCGGTGAGAACGCCAAATCCTGACCACTAGACCATCAGGGAGAGGTGCCAGGGGGGACCGGCTCGCTCTCCCAGCATACGTGCGTGCATTTCCCCCCGAGCGCAGGGGAATCCTGGACGCCAGCGAGCACAGGGAAGGGCGAGCCAGAAGCGGTCAGGGCTCTGGCAAGAGGCTGCCTTCTCTGAGACTCGAACTCAGGACCTTCAGATTATGAGACTGACGCGCTACCCACGGCGCCCAGAAGGCTGGCTGGCTGGCTCGCCTGGCAGGCGCCCCGTGCCGTTTGAGCGCACGGCCCACTTGAGTGTCTCTGCAGGAGAGACGGTGGTGACGTCAGCCTGCTGTAGGCAGAAGCAGTTCCCCAAGGTACCCCTGCAGCTGGACACGCCCGCAATTCCTCCTGGAAATACAGCCCCGAGCCCATCCCTCAGCAGGGCGGGCAAGAAAAAGCCTTCCTCGAGGGGCGACGGGAGTCGCGCCACGGCGCTGAGCGCCTACCGTCCTCACCAGTCGAGAAGAGGAAGCAGAAGAAGGCCCCCTCTCACAAGGGAAGAGGGGAGCCGCCGGAAAGAACACCTGGGCCGGCAGGAGAGGGGCCAGGCCCTGGAAGCAGGAGGTGAAGGGGCGGCTGCGGCAGAAGAGATACAAGAGCTTCTTGAAAGACAGCTCTTAGCAAAGGGGTTTGAAAGGCTGGGGCTGAGAGAAAAGCAGCCCGCGCGGACAAGAGCCAGCCCAGGCCAGCCCGCTGCTTCCCTGACTGGGAATCGAACCCAGGCCGTGGCGGTGAGAACGCCAAATCCTGACCACTAGACCATCAGGGAGAGGCGCCAGGGGGGACCGGCTCGCTCTCCCAGCATACGTGCGTGCATTTCCCCCCGAGGCCAACGAGCGCAGGGGAATCCTGGACGCCAGCGAGCACAGGGAAGGGCGAGCCAGAAGCGGTCAGGGCTCTGGCAAGAGGCTGCCTTCTCTGAGGCTCGAACTCAGGACCTTCAGATTATGAGACTGACGCGCTACCCACGGCGCCCAGAAGGCTGGCTAGCTGGCTTGCCTGGCAGGCGCCCCGTGCCGTTTGAGCGCACGGCCCACTTGAGTGTCTCTGCAGGAGAGACGGTGGTGACGTCAGCCTGCTGTAGGCAGAAGCAGTTCCCCAAGGTACCCCTGCAGCTGGACACGCCCGCAATTCCTCCTGGAAATACAGCCCCGAGCCCATCCCTCAGCAGGGCGGGCAAGAAAAAGCCTTCCTCGAGGGGCGACGGGAGTCGCGCCACGGCGCTGAGCGCCTACCGTCCTCACCAGTCGAGAAGAGGAAGCAGAAGAAGGCCCCCTCTCACAAGGGAAGAGGGGAGCCGCCGGAAAGAACACCTGGGCCGGCAGGAGAGGGGCCAGGCCCTGGAAGCAGGAGGTGAAGGGGCGGCTGCGGCAGAAGAGATACAAGAGCTTCTTGAAAGACAGCTCTTAGCAAAGGGGTTTGAAAGGCTGGGGCTGAGAGAAAAGCAGCCCGCGCGGACAAGAGCCAGCCCAGGCCAGCCCGCTGCTTCCCTGACTGGGAATCGAACCCAGGCTGTGGCGGTGAAAACGCCAAATCCTGACCACTAGACCATCAGGGAGAGGCGCCAGGGGAGACCGGCTCGCTCTCCCAGCATACGTGCGTGCATTTCCCCCCGAGGCCAACGAGCGCAGGGGAATCCTGGACGCCAGCGAGCACAGGGAAGGGCGAGCCAGAAGCGGTCAGGGCTCTGGCAAGAGGCAAAAGGCTGCCTTCTCTGAGGCTCGAACTCAGGACCTTCAGATTATGAGACTGACGCGCTACCCACGGCGCCCAGAAGGCTGGCTGGCTGGCTCGCCTGGCAGGCGCCCCGTGCCGTTTGAGCGCACGGCCCACTTGAGTGTCTCTGCAGGAGAGACGGTGGTGACGTCAGCCTGCTGTAGGCAGAAGCAGTTCCCCAAGGTACCCCTGCAGCTGGACACGCCCGCAATTCCTCCTGGAAATACAGCCCCGAGCCCATCCCTCAGCAGGGCGGGCAAGAAAAAGCCTTCCTCGAGGGGCGACGGGAGTCGCGCCACGGCGCTGAGCGCCTACCGTCCTCACCAGTCGAGAAGAGGAAGCAGAAGAAGGCCCCCTCTCACAAGGGAAGAGGGGAGCCGCCGGAAAGAACACCTGGGCCGGCAGGAGAGGGGCCAGGCCCTGGAAGCAGGAGGTGAAGGGGCGGCTGCAGCAGAAGAGATACAAGAGCTTCTTGAAAGACAGCTCTTAGCAAAGGGGTTTGAAAGGCTGGGGCTGAGAGAAAAGCAGCCCGCGCGGACAAGAGCCAGCCCAGGCCAGCCCGCTGCTTCCCTGACTGGGAATCGAACCCAGGCCGTGGCGGTGAGAACGCCAAATCCTGACCACTAGACCATCAGGGAGAGGCGCCAGGGGGGACCGGCTCGCTCTCCCAGCATACGTGCGTGCATTTCCCCCCGAGGCCAACGAGCGCAGGGGAATCCTGGACGCCAGCGAGCACAGGGAAGGGCGAGCCAGAAGCGGTCAGGGCTCTGGCAAGAGGCAAAAGGCTGCCTTCTCTGAGGCTCGAACTCAGGACCTTCAGATTATGAGACTGACGCGCTACCCACGGCGCCCAGAAGGCTGGCTGGCTGGCTCGCTTGGCAGGCGCCCCGTGCCGTTTGAGCGCACGGCCCACTTGAGTGTCTCTGCAGGAGAGACGGTGGTGACGTCAGCCTGCTGTAGGCAGAAGCAGTTCCCCAAGGTACCCCTGCAGCTGGACACGCCCGCAATTCCTCCTGGAAATACAGCCCCGAGCCCATCCCTCAGCAGGGCGGGCAAGAAAAAGCCTTCCTCGAGGGGCGACGGGAGTCGCGCCACGGCGCTGAGCGCCTACCGTCCTCACCAGTCGAGAAGAGGAAGCAGAAGAAGGCCCCCTCTCACAAGGGAAGAGGGGAGCCGCCGGAAAGAACACCTGGGCCGGCAGGAGAGGGGCCAGGCCCTGGAAGCAGGAGGTGAAGGGGCGGCTGCGGCAGAAGAGATACAAGAGCTTCTTGAAAGACAGCTCTTAGCAAAGGGGTTTGAAAGGCTGGGGCTGAGAGAAAAGCAGCCCGCGCGGACAAGAGCCAGCCCAGGCCAGCCCGCTGCTTCCCTGACTGGGGATCGAACCCAGGCCGTGGCGGTGAGAACGCCAAATCCTGACCACTAGACCATCAGGGAGAGGCGCCAGGGGGGACCGGCTCGCTCTCCCAGCATACGTGCGTGCATTTCCCCCCGAGGCCAACGAGCGCAGGGGAATCCTGGACGCCAGCGAGCACAGGGAAGGGCGAGCCAGAAGCGGTCAGGGCTCTGGCAAGAGGCAAAAGGCTGCCTTCTCTGAGGCTCGAACTCAGGACCTTCAGACTATGAGACTGACGCGCTACCCACGGCGCCCAGAAGGCTGGCTGGCTGGCTGGCTCGCCTGGCAGGCGCCCCGTGCCGTTTGAGCGCACGGCCCACTTGAGTGTCTCTGCAGGAGAGACGGTGGTGACGTCAGCCTGCTGTAGGCAGAAGCAGTTCCCCAAGGTACCCCTGCAGCTGGACACGCCCGCAATTCCTCCTGGAAATACAGCCCCGAGCCCATCCCTCAGCAGGGCGGGCAAGAAAAAGCCTTCCTCGAGGGGCGACGGGAGTCGCGCCACGGCGCTGAGCGCCTACCGTCCTCACCAGTCGAGAAGAGGAAGCAGAAGAAGGCCCCCTCTCACAAGGGAAGAGGGGAGCCGCCGGAAAGAACACCTGGGCCGGCAGGAGAGGGGCCAGGCCCTGGAAGCAGGAGGTGAAGGGGCGGCTGCGGCAGAAGAGATACAAGAGCTTCTTGAAAGACAGCTCTTAGCAAAGGGGTTTGAAAGGCTGGGGCTGAGAGAAAAGCAGCCCGCGCGGACAAGAGCCAGCCCAGGCCAGCCCGCTGCTTCCCTGACTGGGAATCGAACCCAGGCCGTAGCGGTGAGAACGCCAAATCCTGACCACTAGACCATCAGGGAGAGGCGCCAGGGGGGACCGGCTCGCTCTCCCAGCATACGTGCGTGCATTTCCCCCCGAGGCCAACGAGCGCAGGGGAATCCTGGACGCCAGCGAGCACAGGGAAGGGCGAGCCAGAAGCGGTCAGGGCTCTGGCAAGAGGCAAAAGGCTGCCTTCTCTGAGGCTCGAACTCAGGACCTTCAGATTATGAGACTGACGCGCTACCCACGGCGCCCAGAAGGCTGGCTGGCTGGCTCGCCTGGCAGGCGCCCCGTGCCGTTTGAGCGCACGGCCCACTTGAGTGTCTCTGCAGGAGAGACGGTGGTGACGTCAGCCTGCTGTAGGCAGAAGCAGTTCCCCAAGGTACCCCTGCAGCTGGACACGCCCGCAATTCCTCCTGGAAATACAGCCCCGAGCCCATCCCTCAGCAGGGCGGGCAAGAAAAAGCCTTCCTCGAGGGGCGACGGGAGTCGCGCCACGGCGCTGAGCGCCTACCGTCCTCACCAGTCGAGAAGAGGAAGCAGAAGAAGGCCCCCTCTCACAAGGGAAGAGGGGAGCCGCCGGAAAGAACACCTGGGCCGGCAGGAGAGGGGCCAGGCCCTGGAAGCAGGAGGTGAAGGGGCGGCTGCGGCAGAAGAGATACAAGAGCTTCTTGAAAGACAGCTCTTAGCAAAGGGGTTTGAAAGGCTGGGGCTGAGAGAAAAGCAGCCCGCGCGGACAAGAGCCAGCCCAGGCCAGCCCGCTGCTTCCCTGACTGGGAATCGATCCCAAGCCGTGGCGGTGAGAACGCCAAATCCTGACCACTAGACCATCAGGGAGAGGCGGCAGGGGGGACCGGCTCGCTCTCCCAGCATACGTGCGTGCATTTCCCCCCGAGGCCAACGAGCGCAGGGGAATCCTGGACGCCAGCGAGCACAGGGAAGGGCGAGCCAGAAGCGGTCAGGGCTCTGGCAAGAGGCAAAAGGCTGCCTTCTCTGAGGCTCGAACTCAGGACCTTCAGATTATGAGACTGACGCGCTACCCACGGCGCCCAGAAGGCTGGCTGGCTGGCTCGCCTGGCAGGCGCCCCGTGCCGTTTGAGCGCACGGCCCACTTGAGTGTCTCTGCAGGAGAGACGGTGGTGACGTCAGCCTGCTGTAGGCAGAAGCAGTTCCCCAAGGTACCCCTGCAGCTGGACACGCCCGCAATTCCTCCTGGAAATACAGCCCCGAGCCCATCCCTCAGCAGGGCGGGCAAGAAAAAGCCTTCCTCGAGGGGCGACGGGAGTCGCGCCACGGCGCTGAGCGCCTACCGTCCTCACCAGTCGAGAAGAGGAAGCAGAAGAAGGCCCCCTCTCATAAGGGAAGAGGGGAGCCGCCGGAAAGAACACCTGGGCCGGCAGGAGAGGGGCCAGGCCCTGGAAGCAGGAGGTGAAGGGGCGGCTGCGGCAGAAGAGATACAAGAGCTTCTTGAGACAGCTCTTAGCAAAGGGGTTTGAAAGGCTGGGGCTGAGAGAAAAGCAGCCCGCGCGGACAAGAGCCAGCCCAGGCCAGCCCGCTGCTTCCCTGACTGGGAATCGAACCCAGGCCGTGGCGGTGAGAACGCCAAATCCTGACCACTAGACCATCAGGGAGAGGCGCCAGGGGGGACCGGCTCGCTCTCCCAGCATACGTGCGTGCATTTCCCCCCGAGGCCAACGAGCGCAGGGGAATCCTGGACGCCAGCGAGCACAGGGAAGGGCGAGCCAGAAGCGGTCAGGGCTCTGGCAAGAGGCAAAAGGCTGCTTTCTCTGAGGCTCGAACTCAGGACCTTCAGATTATGAGACTGACGCGCTACCCACGGCGCCCAGAAGGCTGGCTGGCTGGCTGGCTCGCCTGGCAGGCGCCCCGTGCCGTTTGAGCGCACGGCCCACTTGAGTGTCTCTGCAGGAGAGACGGTGGTGACGTCAGCCTGCTGTAGGCAGAAGCAGTTCCCCAAGGTACCCCTGCAGCTGGACACGCCCGCAATTCCTCCTGGAAATACAGCCCCGAGCCCATCCCTCAGCAGGGCGGGCAAGAAAAAGCCTTCCTCGAGGGGCGACGGGAGTCGCGCCACGGCGCTGAGCGCCTACCGTCCTCACCAGTCGAGAAGAGGAAGCAGAAGAAGGCCCCCTCTCACAAGGGAAGAGGGGAGCCGCCGGAAAGAACACCTGGGCCGGCAGGAGAGGGGCCAGGCCCTGGAAGCAGGAGGTGAAGGGGCGGCTGCGGCAGAAGAGATACAAGAGCTTCTTGAAAGACAGCTCTTAGCAAAGGGGTTTGAAAGGCTGGGGCTGAGAGAAAAAGCAGCCCGCGCGGACAAGAGCCAGCCCAGGCCAGCCCGCTGCTTCCCTGACTGGGAATCGAACCCAGGCCGTGGCGGTGAGAACGCCAAATCCTGACCACTAGACCATCAGGGAGAGGCGCCAGGGGGGACCGGCTCGCTCTCCCAGCATACGTGCGTGCATTTCCCCCCGAGGCCAACGAGCGCAGGGGAATCCTGGACGCCAGCGAGCACAGGGAAGGGCGAGCCAGAAGCGGTCAGGGCTCTGGCAAGAGGCAAAAGGCTGCCTTCTCTGAGGCTCGAACTCAGGACCTTCAGATTATGAGACTGACGCGCTACCCACGGCGCCCAGAAGGCTGGCTGGCTGGCTCGCCTGGCAGGCGCCCCGTGCCGTTTGAGCGCACGGCCCACTTGAGTGTCTCTGCAGGAGAGACGGTGGTGACGTCAGCCTGCTGTAGGCAGAAGCAGTTCCCCAAGGTACCCCTGCAGCTGGACACGCCCGCAATTCCTCCTGGAAATACAGCCCTGAGCCCATCCCTCAGCAGGGCGGGCAAGAAAAAGCCTTCCTCGAGGGGCGACGGGAGTCGCGCCACGGCGCTGAGCGCCTACCGTCCTCACCAGTCGAGAAGAGGAAGCAGAAGAAGGCCCCCTCTCACAAGGGAAGAGGGGAGCCGCCGGAAAGAACACCTGGGCCGGCAGGAGAGGGGCCAGGCCCTGGAAGCAGGAGGTGAAGGGGCGGCTGCGGCAGAAGAGATACAAGAGCTTCTTGAAAGACAGCTCTTAGCAAAGGGGTTTGAAAGGCTGGGGCTATGAGAAAAGCAGCCCGCGCGGACAAGAGCCAGCCCAGGCCAGCCCGCTGCTTCCCTTACTGGGAATCGAACCCAGGCCGTGGCGGTGAGAACGCCAAATCCTGACCACTAGACCATCAGGGAGAGGCGCCAGGGGGGACCGGCTCGCTCTCCCAGCATACGTGCGTGCATTTCCCCCCGAGGCCAACGAGCGCAGGGGAATCCTGGACGCCAGCGAGCACAGGGAAGGGCGAGCCAGAAGCGGTCAGGGCTCTGGCAAGAGGCAAAAGGCTGCCTTCTCTGAGGCTCGAACTCAGGACCTTCAGATTATGAGACTGACGCGCTACCCACGGCGCCCAGAAGGCTGGCTGGCTGGCTCGCCTGGCAGGCGCCCCGTGCCGTGTGAGCGCACGGCCCACTTGAGTGTCTCTGCAGGAGAGACGGTGGTGACGTCAGCCTGCTGTAGGCAGAAGCAGTTCCCCAAGGTACCCCTGCAGCTGGACACGCCCGCAATTCCTCCTGGAAATACAGCCCCGAGCCCATCCCTCAGCAGGGCGGGCAAGAAAAAGTCTTCCTCGAGGGGCGACGGGAGTCGCGCCACGGCGCTGAGTGCCTACCGTCCTCACCAGTCGAGAAGAGGAAGCAGAAGAAGGCCCCCTCTCACAAGGGAAGAGGGGAGCCGCCGGAAAGAACACCTGGGCCGGCAGGAGAGGGGCCAGGCCCTGGAAGCAGGAGGTGAAGGGGCGGCTGCGGCAGAAGAGATACAAGAGCTTCTTGAAAGACAGCTCTTAGCAAAGGGGTTTGAAAGGCTGGGGCTGAGAGAAAAGCAGCCCGCGCGGACAAGAGCCAGCCCAGGCCAGCCCGCTGCTTCCCTGACTGGGAATCGAACCCAGGCCGTGGCGGTGAGAACGCCAAATCCTGACCACTAGACCATCAGGGAGAGGCGCCAGGGGGGACCGGCTCGCTCTCCCAGCATACGTGCGTGCATTTCCCCCCGAGGCCAACGAGCGCAGGGGAATCCTGGACGCCAGCGAGCACAGGGAAGGGCGAGCCAGATGCGGTCAGGGCTCTGGCAAGAGGCAAAAGGCTGCCTTCTCTGAGGCTCGAACTCAGGACCTTCAGATTATGAGACTGACGCGCTACCCACGGCGCCCAGAAGGCTGGCTGGGTTTTTGTTTGTTTGGTTTTTTGCTTGTTTGTTTTCATGGTGTTACTTAGGAGTGATTAATTCCAGCTGAGCCTTGAGTGGTTTATTGGATAGTAAGCTTGGAGGTAAGAGCCTTATAAAAGGGCTGTCAGTTGCGAACTGTGTGAGCGGCAAACAGAGGTGTGGCAAACAGAGGGAGTTTACCTGGGAGTTCACCGGCACGGAGGACACACAGGCCAGCTCCATCTCACAGGCTGCCGTGAATATGTCCTATGACAGCTGAGGAGCCATAGAGAAGGAATCCGTGGCTAGTGAGCATCCAGCTGCCGGTAGCCACCCATAACGTGCTATGTGTCCCCTTTCCTAGAGCACTGAGGCAACTCGGTTTGTCTGCATAGTGGAAGAGAAGGTTAAAGGGCTACAGAGCCAAGTATCAACCCTGTATCTCATCACTGAACATGAAGACTGCCTGGATAGAAGTCAGCTTTCAGTGCTGGAAGCACAACCTTCCGAATAATCAGAGTGCTATGCAGAACTAGGGGACGTAGTCATCCATCTGCCATCCATAGTGCAAGACTTGAGAAGTGTTGTGCTTGCCTGGAGCTAGAATCCAAGATGTGATGCAGTGTCTCCTGAGACTGACCGAGACCTTGAACCGCTAACCCTTCCTGCTTGTCCACATGGGCACCAATGATACTGACAAGAATGACCTTGAGCAGATCACTTCAGACTACATTGCTCTGGGAAGAAAGATAAGAGTTTCGGGCACAAGTCGTGTTCTCATCAGTCCTCCCTGCTGAAGGAAAAGACCTAGGTTGAATTGTGGAGATGAATCCGTAGTTACGAAGCTGATGTCGAAGATAGGGCTTTGGATTCTTCAACCAATGGATGTTATTCACGGAAGAAGGATTGCTAGAAAGAGATGGGATCCACCTAACAACGACAGGGAAGAGCATCTCTGCAGGTAGGCTGGCTAACCTAGTGAGGAGGGCTTTAAACTAGGTTTGCTGGGGGATGGTGACCTAACCCCAGAGGTGGGTGGGGAAGTGGGATACTGGAAGAAAACACAAAGAGGAGGGTACAAGACAGGAAGCCTCCTGATTCATACTTAGAAAGTAGGGCAATCGGCTAGTTATCTTACGTACATGTACACAAACGCAAAAAGCCTGGGAAACAAGCAGAAAGATTTGAAAGTCCTGGCACAATCAAGGAACTGTGATGTGATTGGAATAACAAACTTAGTGAGGCCGTTCACATGACTGGAGCGCTGTCATGGATGGATATAAATGGTTCAGAAAGGACTGTTACGGAAGGAAAGGTGGAGGAGTTGCACTGTATGTAAGAGAGCAGTATGATTGCTCAGAGCTCCAGTATGAAACTGGAGAAAAGCCTGTTGAGAGTCTTTGGGTTAAGTTTACAGACAAGAGCAACAAGGGTGATATTGTGGTGGGCGTGTGCTATAGACCACCGGATCAGAAGGGTGAGGTAGACGAGGCTTTCTTTGGACAACTAACTGAAGTTTCCAGATCACAGGCCCTGGTTCTAATGGTAACTTCAATCACCCTGACATTTGCTGGGAGAGCAATGCAGCAATGCATATTTTTGAAGAGTGTTGGGGACAACTTCCTGGTACAAGTGCTGGAGGAACCAACTAGAGGCTGTGCTACTCTTGACCTGCTGCTTACAAACAGGGAAGAATTGGTAGGGGAAATAGAAGTGGGTGGCCACCTAGGCAGTAGTGACCATGAGATGGTTGAGTTCAGGATCCTCACAAAAGGAAGAAAGGAGTAGCAAAATACAGACCCTGGATGTCAGAAAAGCAGACTTTGACTCCCTTAGGGAACTGATCGGCAGGATCCCCTGGGAGGCTAATATGAGGGGGAAAGGAGTCCAGGAGACCTGACTGTATTTTAAAGAAGCCTTATAGAGGGCGCAGGAACAAACCATCCCGATGTGCAAACATAATAGCAAATATGGCAGGCAACCAGCTTGGTTTAAGGGTGAAATCTTCGGTGAGCTTAAACTCAAAAAGGAAGCTTACAAGAAGTGGAAATTTGGACAGATGACTAGGGAGGAGTATAAAAATATTGCTTGAGCATGCAGGGGTGTAATCAGGAAGGCCAAGGCACAAGTGGAGTTGCAGCTAGCAAGGGATGTGAAGGGTAACAAGAAGGATTTCTACAGGTATGTTAGCAATGGGACTCTTACTGAATGGGGGAGGCAGCCTAGTGATACATGATGTGGAAAAAACTGAAGTGCTCAATGCTTCTTTTTGTTCGGTCTTCACAGACAAGGTCAGCTCCCAGACTGCTGCACTGGGCAACACAGTATGGGGAGGAGGTGAGCAGCCCTCACTTGTGAAAGAACAGGTTAAGGACTATTTAGAAAAGCTGGACGTGCGCAAGTCCATGGGTCCATATTTAATGCAGCCGAGGGTGCTGAGGGAGTTGGCTGTTGTGATTACAGAGCCATTGGCCATTATCTTTGAAAATTTGTGGTGCTCAGGGGAGGTCCTGGATGATTGGGAAAAGGCAAATATAGTACCCATATTTAAAAAAGGGAAGAAAGAGAGAACCTGGGGAACTACACACTGGTCAGCCTCAGTTCAGTCTCTGGCAAAATCATGGAGGAGGTCCTCAAGGAATCCATTTTGAAGTATTTGGAGGAGCGGGAGGTGATCAGGAACAGTCAACATGGATTCATTCAGGGCAAGTCATGTCTGACCAACCTGATTGCCCTCTATGATGAGATAACTGGCTTTGTGGATATGGGGAAAGAGGTGGATGTGATATATCTTGACTTTAGCAAAGCTTTTGATACGGTCTCCCACAGTATTCTTACCAGCAAGTTAAAGAAGTATGGATTGCATGGAAGAACTATAAGGTGGATAGAAAGCTGGCTAGATTGTCAGCTTCAACAGGTAGTGATCAACGGCTCAATGTCTAGTTGGCAGCCAGTATCAAGCAGGGTGCCCCAGGGGTCGGTCCTGGGGCCGGTTTTGTTCAACATCTTTCTTAATGATCTGGATGATGGGATGAATTGCAACCTCCGTAAGTATGCAGATGACACTAAACTGGGGGAAGAGGTAGATATGCTGGAGGGTAGGGATAGGTCCAGAGTGACCTAGACAAATTGGAGGATTGGGCCAAGAGAAATTTGATGAGGTTCAACAAGGACAAGTGTCCTGATACATCAGGGTTCTTCCCCCAGCAGTAACCCACAATCTGGGTCTCCCCATCCAGGGGAACCCCCAACCCTCTATCCCCACCTTGCCTCAGTGGCTACTGCCAGTCATCATCTAGTCCCCGCTCACTGGGGCTGACGGCAGTCTGTAAACCACTCATCACTGGCAAGGGGGTTAGGATCCACTGCCTTTACCTATCTCTGGGCTACCACCCTGAAGCCTCAGTACCTATTTGTAGGCCTTTAACTAGGCCTGCAGCCTGGGGTTTTGCTAGACTGGAGCTCCCCAGCTCCCTCTGCCCTTCCCCGGCCTTGCTCCACCTCAGGTATCCTTCTCAGCTCCCAGACAGCCAGGTCCTTCTCTCTCAAAAAGGCTAGAGAGAGAATCTCAGTCTCTGGTCCTCAGACCTCTTTTAGGGCCAGCTGTGGCCTGACTGGGGTGTGGCCCCAACTGTGGCTGCTTTCCCCCAATCAGCCCAGCTTTCCCCCCACCCCAGCCCTCTCCCAGGGCTGTTTTAAGCCCTTCAGGGCATCAGCGGGGTAACCACCGTGCTACAGGCTGTATTAGTAAGAGCATTGCCAGCATCTTGAGGCTCTAGCCCCACACTGACTCCCCTGTTCCCCCATCCAGGGCTTAATTTGTCCCCAAGCTTGCCAGGTTGTGTACGTATGCTGTGAAAAGTAATACTTGTATGTTTTTCACAACGGACTTACTAGCTAGCAATGAATACATTACAGTGATTTGGAAGTGTGTATGTGCATATTTATTTGTTTTTCCTAAAGCTAATTCAGTATTTAGGAAAAAGTGTGAGAGCAGCCACCAGCAACAGTTGGTAGTCACAGTGTGAGGACACCAAATTTCTTTTTCCTGAGAACCCCATCTGACCTGTGTAACACAGGCCAGATGATTTCATCTAGATAGTCCTGTTTTGAGCCCAATGACTTTTGTTTGGCTAAAGCATATGTTCCAGAAATCCATCCTATCTCAATCTGAAGATACCAAGAGATGAAGAATCCACCCCTTCCCTTCATAGTTTGTTCTAATGGTTAATCATCCTCACTGTTAAAAATGTGTGCCTTATTTCTAGCTGGAACGTGTCTGATTTCAGCTTCCACCCATTGGTTCTTGTTATGCCTTTCTTGGTAGATTAAAGGGCCTTTTAATATCTGGTATTTTCTCCCCATAAAAGATTACATATTGTGATCAAGTCACAGCTCAATCTTCTTTTTGATAAACTAAGCAGATTGAGCTCTTCTAGTCTCTCACTTTAAGACCTGTTTTTAAACCCTTGACTCATTTTTGCAGTTTGTTTCTGCCTCCTCTCCAATTTTTGAACATCCTTTTTAAAAATGTGAACACTAGAACATTACTCACTCCAAGACAGGTCTCATCGATGCTGTATACATTGGGCTTAATACATTGGGTACTGGATTAAATTCTATTTTCTCTGTTAAACAGGACTAGATGATCTAATGGTCCCAAATGTCCGTAACATTTATGAATACATGGATTTTTTTATATGAAATGGTATGATACTGAGCCACTGGGGGCTAAACAACCAGCGGGCTAAGTGACCTAAAAATCAACCTTTAAAAACATATTAGGAAAATACTGAAGTGATAAACAGGCCATTCCTTGTAGATAGCTATCAAAGTCATGTTAAATGGACGAGCATTCTGTGTTAGAGAATTACAGGTAAATACTAATTGTATTGGTTTATGTTTATCTATATCTGGTTAGATGTTAACAATATAACCAGTTCAGCTTGTGGATGCTAATTCCCTTTCATGTCTTAATTACGTTATATTGTGCATGCGATGGTTCAGTTATCTTTAAGATCAAAGACATAAGATATTGCAGAAAATAATATTACTTACACTGTCTTCAGCTTAAATTGGCTGTGCCATAATGGAATACCTCAACAGTCTGAATGGATAATTGCCTTATGTTAATTAATACTACTAGTTTACCTATGTATACATAGGAAATAGGACTTCAAAGCAGCAATATATATTACCTATTCTTCATCCGAGGAATGCATGCTGTGACAAGAGGTTTATCAGCTGAGCTTCAGCTATAAAAGAACTGTGGGACCTGATCCTATTAATCTCAGATCTGCATAAGCTTGGTTAGGGGAAGCTTGAGTCACAAGACTGAAGTCTCCAGCACCAGTCTGGATTACACTGCTATTTCTTATGGGAGAATGTATACAGACTCTGCACACAGATTGCCTATTGCATTAGAATTTATGGAATTGATTCTGAAAGAACTTTTTGCAGCTCACCATCTCTACTTTGAAACCGACTGAAAAACTTTACTCATATCGGTATGTATAATGGTCTTTAACAATAACAACACTTTCTTTTTTTTTAAATAAATCTTAGATTCGTTAATAAGAATTGACTATGAGCATGTATTTGGCTAAAGAAGACTGAAACATTCATTGACCTGGTGGCTAATGTGTTCAATCTCTTGGGATTGGTGAATAATATTTTAAGTTATCCTCCCCATATTTGACTTGGCTGTTTGGTTGGGAGCCCAGCGCTGGTTGCTTTAAGGGAGCTGTGACTTTTGCTTCTGGATCACCAGTAAGGTATTGTAGAAGCTGTTTTGTTGCTGGTTTGAATCTAATTATTAGAATAAACATCAGTTTGAAGGATCATCTGTCCCATTCTTTGCCATTTGCCTGGACTGAGCAATTTCAGTGCGAGTGAAATTTCAATTCCAGCGATCATGGTCACAAATGGATAGGCAGCTACACCTATTAGCTAGGAGGAGCATCTTCATTGTGAAGAGAGGCCCTGCTGAGAATCCATATTGCCCTTGACAACTCTGCTCAAGAGCCATAATACATTCATGTCACCAAACTCACATTGAAGCTCTGCTATTATGTTGGAATATTTTTTAAGTCTAGTTCCATGACACAACATACATTTATTCTTTAGAAAAGTATATAAAATTGCACACGTTTTCCATAATTTATTGCTAGTAGGTTTGTCATCCTGTTTTACCAATTTAGGAACAACGGTGTACTGTATTGTCTGTGATCAGATCCTCTTTCTCACTTCAGCCTGGCTAAAACAAGCATTTGAAAGCTATATTTTGCACATATCAGGGGAAAGGTTATTCACAGATCCATAGATTCTAGGGCCGGAAGGGACCTCGAGAGGTCATCGAGGCCAGTCTCCTGCCCTCATGGCTGGACCAAATACTGTCTAGACCATCCCCGATAGACATTTATCTAACCTACTCTTAAATATCTCCAGAGATGGAGATTCCACAACCTCCTTTGCCAATTTATTCCAGTATTTAACCACCCTGACAGTTAGGAACTTTTTCCTAATGTCCAACCTAAACCTCCCTTGCTGCAGTTTAAGCCCATTGCATCTTGTTCTATCATTAGAGGCTAAGATGAACAAGTTTTCTCCCTTGTCGTTATGACACCCTTTTAGATACCTGAAAACTGCTATCATGTCCCCTCTCAGTCTTCTTTTTTCCAAACTAAACAGACCCAATTCTTTCAGCCTTCCTTCATAGGTCATGTTCAAGACTTTTAATCATTCTTGTTGCTCTTCTCTGGACCCTCTCCAATTTCTCCACATCTTTCTTGAAATGCGGTGCCCAGAACTGGACACAATACTCCAGTTGAGGCCTAAGCAGCGCAGAGTAGAGTGGAAGAATGACTTCTCATGTCTAGCTCACAGCACTCCTGTTAATGCATCCCAGAATTCATGTTTGCTTTTTTTGCAACAGCATCACACTGTTAACTCATATTTAGCTTGTGGTCCACTATAATCTCTAGATCCCTTTCTGCCGTACTCCTTCCTAGCCAGTCTCTTCCCATTCTGTATGTGTGTGAAACTGATTGTTCCTTCCTAAGTGAAGCACTTTGCATTTGTCTCTATTAAACTTCATCCTGTTTACCTCAGACCATTTCTCCAATTTGTCCAGATCATTTTGAATTATGGCCCCTATCCCTATCCTCCGAATCAGTTGCAATCACTCCCAGTTTGGTATCATCTGCAAACTTGATAAACTTACTTTCTATGCCAATATCTAAATCGTTGTTGAAGATATTGAACAGAGCAGGTCCCAGAACAGACCTCTGCGGAACTCCACTTGTTATACCTTTCCAGCAGGATTGGGAACCATTAATAACTACTCTCTGAGTACAGTTATCCAGCCAGTTATGCACCCACCTTATAGTAGCCCCATCTAAGTTGTATTTGCCTAGTTTATTGATAAGAATATTATGCGAGACCATATCAAATGCCTTTCTAAAGTCTAGGTATACCACATCCACTGCTTCTCCCTTATCCACAAGACTCGTTATCCCATCAAAGAAAGCTATCAGATTAGTTTGACATGATTTGTTCTTTACAAATCCATGCTGGCTATTCCCTATCACCTTACCACCTTCCAAGTGTTTGCAGATGATTTCTTTAATTACTTGCTCCATTATCTTCCCTGGCACAGAAGTTAAACTAACTGGTCTGTAGTTTCCCGGGCTGTTTTTATTTCCCTTTTTATAGATGGGCACTATATTTGCCCTTTTCCAGTCTTCTGGACTCTCTCCTCTCTCCCATGATTTTCCAAAGATAATAGCTAGAGGCTCAGACACCTTCTCTATTAGCGTCTTGAGTATTCTAGGATGCATTTCATCAGGCCCTGGTGACTTGCAGGCATCTAACTTTTCTAAGTGATTTTTAACTTGTTCTTTTTTTATTCTATCTTCTAAACCTACCCCATTCCCATTAGCTATCACTATGCTAGGCATTACTTCAGACTTCTCAGTAAAGACCGAAACAAAAGTCATTAAGCATCTCTGCCATTTCCAAGTTTCCTGTTACTGTTTCTCCCTCCTCACTGAGCAGTGGGCCTACCCTGTCCTTGGTCTTCCTCTTGCTTCTAATGTATTGATAAAAAGTCTTCTTGTTTCCCTTTATTCCCGTAGCTAGTTTGAGCTCATTTTGTGCCTTTGCCTTTCTAATCTTGCCCCTGCATTCCTGTGTTTGCCTATATTCATCCTTTGTAATTTGTCCTAGTTTCCATTTTTTATATGACTTCTTTTTATTGTTTAGATCATGCAAGATCTCATGGTTAAGCCAAGGTGGTCTTTTGCCACATTTTCTATCTTTCCTACCCAGCAGAATAGCTTGCTTTTGGGCCCTTAATAATTCCTTTTGAAAAAACTGCCAACTCACCTCAGTTTTTTTCCCTTCAGTCTTGATTCTCATGGGACCTTACCTATCATCTCTCCGAGCTTACCAAAATCCACCTTCCTGAAATTCATTGTCTCTATTTTGTTGTACTGCCTTCTACCCTTCCTTAGAATTGTGAACTCTATGATTTCATGATCACTTTCACTCAAGCTGCCTTCCACTTTCAAATTCTCAAGGAGTTCCTCCCTATTTGTTAAAATCAAATATAGAACAGCTTCCCCTCTAGTAGCTTTTTCAACCTTCTGAAATAAAAAGTTGTCTGCAATGCAGTCCAAGAATGGCAGAGAGAAAGGAGGCATTGGATAGTCTGTGCCTGCTGTGTTATTTTCCCAACTTATATCTGGATAGTTGAAGTCCCCTATCACCAGCAAATCTTGGGCTTTGGGCAGTTTTGTTAGTTGTTTAAAAAAAGCTTCATCCACCTCTTCCTCCTGGTTAGGTGGCCTGTAGTAGACTCTTAGCATGACATCACCCTTGTTTTTTAGCCTAACCCAGCGACTCTCAACACTTCTGTCTCCTATATCCATCTCCACCTCATTCCAAGTGTGTACATTTTTAATATATAAGACAACATCTCCTCCTTTTCCCCCATCTATCCTTCCTGAGCAAGTTGTACCCATCCATATCAACATTCCAATCACGTGTATTATCCCACCAAGTTTCGGTGATGCCAACAATGTCATAGTTGTATTTATTTATTAGCACTTCCAGTTCTTTCTGCTTATTACCCATACTTCTCTCATTTGTATATAGGCATCAAAGATACTGATTTGATCTTGCCTCCCAGTTTTGCCCTGACCCTCCTTTCTCTCTGCCATTATGATCTGCTGAAAGTCATTTCTCTATCCCAGAGACAGGCAACCTATGGCACGCGTTCTGAAGGCAGCACACAAGCTGATTTTCAGTGGCACTTACACTGCCTGGGTCCTGGCCACTGGTCCAGGGGGCTCTGCATTTTAATTTAATTTTAAATGAAGCTTCTTAAACATTTTAAAAACCTTATTTGCTTTACATACAACAATAGTTTAGTTATATATTATAAACTTATAGAAAGAGACCTAAAAATGTTACAATGTATTACTGGCACGCAAAATCTTAAATTAGAGTGAATAAATGAAGACTCGGCACACTACTTCTGAAAGGTTGCCGACCCCTGCTCTATCCATATATGTATATTATTAATGTGTAAGCAGAGTCAGAATGAGCTCTACCTTGACATCTGGTGCTGAGCTGTGGAAAAGGACTTCAGGGGCTGATCTCATTTGGATGGGCATGCCCACCCTGCCTAGCATGATGGGCTGCTTGCCCAAATGGTCACTTTGTCAGCTGTGGGATCCCCAGTCTCTTTGTTATTGGTGCAAGGTTGTTATCCTGGTTATGTGAATCAAGGACAGTAGAACTGTACTTGGCATTTTATGATGGAGGGACTTGCCCTCAACTGTCACTTGCTAGGCAAGGGACATGGGTTCCAAAGCCCAGTGAATTGAGAGAGGCTGGGGATAGGCATGTGTACCTGGTAGTGTGGGCCCCTTCTGAGGGCCCTAAATACAACTTTGACCCTCCTCTCTCCACTGTGTAATAACAGAGCTAATTTTGATTCAGTTAGGAGACTTGTTAGGTGCTGCAGAGCTGAAATCACTGATTCATAGGTCTAAGCATTAGATCTATTTTGGGCTAGTTGTTCTGAGTGCACCAGCACTGAGGACCTCCTACTAACAACTGAAATCACTGAGAGCTGAACTCACTAAAGAGCTGAAGTTACAAAGAGCTGAAATCACTGAGAACTGTGTTTAAGTGTGTGTGGGGGGCCTGAAGACAAGTTGGTGAGTGGCTAGCAGGACAGCTAGCAGAGAGGCGCAGCTGGTGGAGTGGAGAGGAGAGGAGCGGATAATGGAGAGGAGCGGATAGCAGGACAGCTGGCGGAGAGGTGCAGCGGGCAGTGAAGACTGCCGCAGAACCCTGTGGAGAGGTGTGGCAACTGGCCGTCATTCTGACCAGCAGAGCATGTAAGATGCCTCCGATTCCTCCCCCCACTTCCACCTAGGCTGGGAGGTAAACTCTGCAGATGAACTTCTGAACGCTGGAGGCTGCACTGACCAAGGACAGAAACTGTGGGAGGGGTGACTTTTGGGTTGCTGGACTCAAGAACCACTCTGGGCCGGCACTGGCCAAAGTCCGAAACTGTGTTAACACCACCCTACACCGAAAACCTACTGACCGCTATGCCTACCTTCATGCCTCCAGCTTCCATTCCGGGCACATCACACGATCCATTGTCTACAGCCAAGCACTGAGGTACAACCGCATCTGCTCCAACCTCTCAGACAGAGACCGACACCTACAAAATCTTCACCAAGCATTCTCAAAACTACGATACCTGCACGAAGAAATAAGGAAACAGATCAGAGCCAGACGTGTACCCAGAAGCCTCCTACTGCAAGACAAACCCAAGAAAGAAACCAACAGAACTCCAACTGGCCATCACATACAGTCCCCAGCTAAAACCCCTCCAGCGCATCATCAGGGACCTACAACCCATCCTGGACAATGATCCCTCACTTTCACAGGCCTTGGGTGGCAGGCCAGTCCTCGCCCACAGACAACCTGCCAACCTGAAGCATATTCTCACCAGTAACTGCACACCGCACCATAGTAACTCTAACTCAGGAACCAATCCATGTGACAAACCTCGATGCTAACTCTGCTCACGTATCTACACCAGCGACACCATCACAGGACCTAACCAGATCAGCCACACCATCACCAGTTCATTCACCTGCACATCAACCAATGTAATACACGCCATCATATGCCAGCAATGCCCCTCTGCTATGTACATCGGCCAAACTGGACAGTCCCTATGGAAAAGGATAAATGGACACAAATAAGATATTAGGAATGGCAATATACAAAAACCTGTAGGAGAACACTTCAACCTCCCTGGACACACAATAGCAGATTTAAAGGTAGCCATTCTGCAGCAAAAAAATCTTCAGAACCAGACTTCAAAGAGAAACTTCTGAGCTTCAGTTCATCTACAAATTTGACACCATCAGCTCAGGATTAAACAATGACTGTGAATGGCTAGCCAACTACAAAAGCAGTTTCTCCTCCCTTGCTTTTCACATCGCAACTGCTAGAAGAGGGTCTCATCCTCCCTGTATGAACTAACCTCATTATCTCTAGCCTGCTTCTTGCTTGCATATAGATATACCTGTCCCTGGCAATGTCCACTACATGCATCCGACAAAGTGGGTATTCACCCACAAAAGCTCATGCTCCAATATGTCTGTTAGTCTATAAGGTGCCACAGGACTCTTTGCTGCTTTTACAGATCCAGACTAACACAGCTACCCCTCTGATACCTTTCTCTCCTGTGGCTCAGCAGCAACTGAGCTCCAGAGCTCTCCTTTTCTACTTCCTGTCCCACCCTGGTACTTCCGGTGAGGGGGGCAGGTTTGGCTCCACCCACCCAGGGGAATGTAGCAGTCTGTCACACTCCAGTTTGGAGGGAGGCCACTCCATCTCATTACAGAATGTCAAAGAAGGAGATTTCCCAGATTCTAACCATCAGTGTAACACACATTTCTTGCCATGATCACTTGGAATCTCTAAATCCCAACATGAAATAACAAGATTAGTGTCTATTAGAGATTTGGTGTCTTTTTACTTTGCCACCATCTTAAAACTAACAGGAATAGGAGATAGAATACTGGGTATGTTAGGCCAAAGTGGCCAAAACGTGATTTAAACCGATTGTTGCAATTTGGCTCACTGCCTCGATACATCTGCTCTAAGTAATGATATTCTTATTCCTGGAAGAGTTGTATGTTCCATCTGGATATTGTGAACATGTTAATACTTGCTCAATAACTCCCACCAGTGTCAACATGCACACAATCCCCTAGCCAAGGAGCTGAGTGGGTGGGTGTCTCATGCAAGTCACTGTGTTATTGTGGCCTGAAAAACATGCCTAGTAAATGAAGTCTGATTCCTATTATTACGCATGATGTTTACACAATGATTAGGTTACAAAAGATTACAAAAAGGTGTCAGAGGAGGTTTTTGGAACAAATTGATAAACTAAACAGTAATAAGCAATAGGTCACCAGCACCAGTGGGATTCACCAAAGAGTTCTCAAGAAACTCACATGTGAAATTGCAGAACTATTAACTGTAGTCTGTAACCTATCATTTAAATCAGCTTCTGTGCCAGATGACTGGAGGATAGCTAATATGACGCCAATTTCTAAAAAGGGCTTCAAAGGTGATCTCTGCAATTACAGGCCAGTAAGCCTGACTTCAGTACGGAGCAAACTGATTGAAACTATAGTAAAGAACAAAATTGTCAGACACATAGAAAAACATAATTTGTTTGGGAAGAGTCAACATGGTTTTTGTAAAGGGAAATCATGCCTCACCAATCTGCTAGAATTCTTTGAAGGGGTAACAAGCATGTGGACAACGGGGATCCAGTGGATATTGTGTACTTAGACTTTCATAAAGCCTTTGACAATGCCCCTCACCAAGACTCTTAAGCAAAGTAAGCAGTCATGGGATAAGAGGGAAGGTCCTCTTATGGACTGGTAACTAGTTAGAAGATAGGAAACATAGCGTAGGAATAAATGGCCAGTTTTCAGAATGGAGAGAGGTAAATAGTGGTGTCCCCCAGAGGTCTGTACTGGGACCAGTCTTATTCAACATATTCATAAATGATTTGAAAAAAGGGGTAAACAGTGAATTTGCAGATGATACAAAACTACTCAAGATAATTATGTCCCAGGCAGACTGCAAAAAGCTACAAAAGGATCTCTCAAAACTGGGTGATTGGGCAATAAAATGGCAGATGAGAGGAAGACAGAGTTGTAGCCTTGTGGGCTTTGAAATGCAGGCTAACTACACCTCAAATGGGAAAGAGGCACTATATGAACCTCCAGGATCGTTGTTATATGATACTAACTGCTGCCCTGGCAGGTGGATTGCCTATGTCAAAGGTCAAACAGGGGAGTTTCAGTGGGAGTTTCCAGGGGGAGGTTGCAGGGGAGACCAAGGCAGAGAAACCAGGAAGTCAGACAAGGGAAGGGGCAGGAGTCTGCCAGCAGCCCTGCGCTTGCCGGTGGCCTGCGGTGCGGTGTGAGCTGTGGATTGCCAGGCACAGAGTTGCAGCGCTACGATGGAGGCAGAGGCAGCAGGTGCAGACACACTGAGGATGACTGGGTGCGGTAGCTGCGGCATGTACATGGTCCTAGAGGGAGCACCTGAAAGGAGTTTCATCTGCATGAAGTGCCGCCTGATAGAGCTGCTGGAGGAAAAGGTAAGGGGACTGGAGATGCAAGTGGAAACTCTGGCTGAGTTTAGAAGGGGATTTGAGCAGATGATGGAACACAGACATGATGAGGCACAGGGGACAAGCTCAGACGAGCAGACAGAAGCGGGACCTAAGGACTCTGAGGAGGGACTGCTGGGTGAGGAAAGTGGACGGTGGAAGCATGTCACTAGGAGAACCAGGCAGAGGAAAAGACGGGCCAGCGATGGACAAATAGAACTCAGGAACAGGTTTGCTGAGTTGGGAAATGAAGATGGAACACAGCAGGCTGCTGAAGGAGAAAGGGCGAGGAAGAAGAGGCAAGCAGCTAGTACTGCAGAAGGAGGGGAGCAGTCACTGGAGGCAACATCAAGTACGAGCCCTAGGAGGATTGTAAGGGCAAATTCAAATCGAGAGGAATCGCGGCCAGCTGCTGTGGGGGATAGACCGCAGAATCGCACTGTCGCCAGGAAAAGGCAAGTCTACATGATTGGAGACTCTTTACTGAGAAGAGTAGACAGGCCTGTAACTAGACCTGATCGGGAGAACAGAAGAGTGTGCTGTATGCCAGGGGCTAAGATACAGGATGTGGATTTGAGGCTGAATACGATCTTAGCGGGAGCGGGAAAGAATCCGTTGATTATCCTTCATGTGGGAACGAATGACACGGCTAGTTACTCGCTGGACTGTATCAAGGAGGACTATGCCAGACTGGGGAAGAGGCTTAAAGACATCGAGGCTCAGGTGATCTTCAGTGGGATTCTGCCGGTTCCTAGAGCGGGGCGACGAAGGAGTGACAAGATTATGGTGATCAACAGATGGCTCAGGGAGTGGAGTTATAAGGAGGGCTTTGGGATGTACGGTCACTGGGAAGCATTTACGGATAG
This sequence comes from Gopherus flavomarginatus, assembly GCF_025201925.1. Classification (NCBI taxonomy): domain Eukaryota; kingdom Metazoa; phylum Chordata; order Testudines; family Testudinidae; genus Gopherus; species Gopherus flavomarginatus. The sequence continues at coordinate 55,800,443 of NC_066626.1, read as the reverse complement.
ACGACTGTTCGCTCAGGATGGACTTCATCTCAGCAAGGAGGGAAATAGAATTCTAGGATGGAGGCTCGCCGACCTCATCAAGAGGGCTTTAAACTAGAAAGTTGGGGGAGATGGTTGGGAGATGTTCGGGAGATCTCCACGCCAGAATATAACCTGGAGAGGGAAGTAAACAAAGTGAGCGGGGATACCCTTGCGACCCCAAGATTTGATCCAAGGAGGAAAAGTGGAGTAGAAACCAGAGTAACGGGTGATGCTGGTGGTAGAAAGTTTGTGCACGACGGGGGAAAGAATGTCACTGATACCAAACGCCGAAAATTAAAAGGTCTGTACACTAATGCGAGGAGCCTAGGTAACAAGATGGAGGAACTGGAGTTACTCGTGCAGGAAGTGAAGCCGGATATTATAGGGATTACCGAAACCTGTTGGAATAGTACTCATGACTGGAGCACGGGTATTGAAGGCTATGTGCTGTTTAGAAAAGACAGAAAGAAAGGCAAAGGTGGTGGAGTAGCCTTGTACATCAATGATGAAATTAAATGTAGCGAAATAAGAAGCGATGGAATGGATAAGACAGAGTCTGTCTGGGCAAAAATCACGCTGGGTAAAAAAGCAACTAGAGCTTCCCCTGAGATAGTGCTTGGGGTGTGCTACAGACCGCCGGGATCGGATTGGGATATGGATAGAGACCTCTTTAATGTCTTTAATGAAGTAAACACAAAGGGGAAATGTGTGATTATGGGGGACTTCAACTTCCCGGATATAGACTGGAGGACGAGTACTTGCACGAATAATAGGGGTCAGATTTTTCTGGATGTGATAGCAGATGGATTTCTTCATCAAGTAGTTGAAGCACCTACAAGAGGGGATGCCATTTTAGATTTGGTGTTGGTGAGCAGTGAGGACCTCGTAGAAGAAATGGTGGTAGGGGACAACCTTGGTTCGAGTGATCATGAGCTGATTCAGTTCAAACTAGATGGAAGGATAAACAAATGTAGATCTGCGATTAGGATTTTTGACTTCTCGAGGGCTAATTTTAAAGAGTTAAGGAAATCAGTTAGGGAAGTGGATTGGACGGAGGAATTAGTGGATTTAAATGTGGAGGAGGCCTGGAATTACTTTAAGTCACAGCTGCGGAGACTGTCGGAAGCCTGCATCCCGAGAAAGGGGAAAAGAACCATGGGCAGGAGTTGTAGGCCAAACTGGATGAGCAAGCAACTCAGAGAGGGGATTAGACAAAAGCAGAAAGCTTACGGGGAGTGGAAGGAAGGCAGGATCAGTAAAGAAAGCTACCTTGCTGAGGTCAGAACATGTAGGGATAAAGTGAGGAAGGCTAAAAGCCACATTGAACTGGAACTTGCAAAGGGAATCAAAACCAATAGTAAAAGGTTCTACAGCCACATAAATAAGAAGAAAACAAAGAAAGAAGAAGTGGGGCCGCTATACACTGAGGATGGAATGGAGGTTAAGGATAACCTAGGCATGGCCCAACATCTAAACAAGTACTTTGCCTCAGTTTTTAATAAGACTAGTGAGGAACCTTGCGATGATGGAGGGATGATAAACGGGAATGTGGATATGGAAGTGGATATTACCGCAACTGAGGTAGAGGCCGTACTTGAACAGCTCGATGGGACGAAGTCGGAGGGCCCGGACAATCTCCACCCGAGGATATTAAAGGAACTGGCGCGTGAAATTGCGAGCCCGTTAGCGAGAATTTTTAAGCAATCGATAAACTCGGGGGTTGTGCCATATGACTGGAGGATTGCTAATGTAGTTCCTATTTTTAAGAAAGGGAATAAGAGTGATCCGGGTAATTATAGGCCTGTTAGCTTGACGTCTGTAGTATGTAAGGTCTTGGAAAAAATTTTAAGGGAGAAAGTAGTTAAGGACATAGAGGTCAATGGTAATTGTGACGAATTGCAACACGGATTTACTAAAGGTAGATCGTGCCAAACCAATCTGATCTCCTTCTTTGAGAAGGTGACGGATTACTTGGATAAAGGAAATGCGGTAGATATAATTTACCTAGATTTCAGTAAGGCGTTCGACACGGTTCCGCACAGGGAGCTGTTAGTTAAATTGAAAAAGCTGGGAGTGAATATGAAAGTTGTAAGGTGGATAAGGAACTGGTTAAAGGGGAGACTCCAGAGGGTCGTATTGAAAGGTGAACTGTCGGACTGGAAGGAGGTCACCAGTGGAGTCCCTCAAGGATCGGTTTTGGGACCGATCTTATTTAACCTTTTTATTACTGACCTTGGCACAAAGAGCGGGAATGTGCTAATAAAGTTTGCGGATGACACGAAGCAGGGGGGTATTGCTAACACGGAGAAGGACAGGGATACTATTCAGGAAGATCTGAACCACCTTGTAAACTGGAGTAATAGAAATAGGATGAAATACAATAGTGAAAAGTGCAAGGTCATGCATTTAGGAATTAATAATAAGAATTTTGGATATACGTTGGGGGCGCATCAGTTGGAAGCGACGGAGGAAGAGAAGGACCTTGGGGTACTGGTTGATAGCAGGATGACTATGAGTCGCCAATGTGATACGGCTGTTAAAAAAGCAAATGCGATTTTGGGATGCATCAGGCGGGGTATTTCCTGCAAGGACAAGGAGGTGTTAGTACCGTTATATAAGGCATTGGTGAGACCCCATCTGGAATACTGTGTGCAGTTCTGGTGTCCCATGTTCAAGAAGGATGAATTCAAACTGGAACAGGTTCAGAGACGGGCTACGAGGATGATCCGAGGAATGGAAAAACTGCCTTATGAAAGGAGACTCAAAGAGTTTGGCTTGTTTAGCCTGGCCAAAAGAAGGCTGAGGGGGGATATGCTCGCTCTATATAAATATATCAAGGGGGTTAACGTTAGGGAGGGAGAGGAATTATTTCAGTTTAGTACTAATTTAGACACGAGGACGAATGGGTATAAACTGGATATTAGGAAGTTTAGACTTGAAATTAGACGAAGGTTTCTGACCATTAGGGGAGTGAAGTTCTGGAATAGCCTTCCAAGGGAAGTAGTAGGGGCAAAAGACTTTCCTGGCTTTAAGACAAAGCTTGATAAGTATATGGAGGGGATGTTATGATAGGATCGTTAATTTGGGCAATTGATCTTGAATTACCACCAGACAGGTCTGCTCAATGGTCTGCGGGGAGATGTTGGATGCGATGGGTACTGAGTTGCTGCAGAGAATTCCTTCTTGGGTGCTGGCTGGTGACTCTTGCCCACATGCTCAGGGTTTAGCTGATCGCCATATTTGGGGTCGGGAAGGAATTTTCCTCCAGGGCAGATTGGCAGGTGCCCTGGAGGTTTTTCGCCTTCCCCTGCAGCGTGGGGCACGGGTCGCTTGCTGGTGGTGTCTCTGCAGCTTGAGGTCTTCAAACCATTTTTGAGGATTTCAATAACTCGGTCCTGGGATAGGGGTTGTTATAAAATTGGATGGGTGGGGTTCTGTGGCCTGCCTTGTGCAGGAGGTCAGACTAGATGATCAGATTGGTCCCTTCTGACCTATGAGTCTATGAGTCTTTTCCATCTTTTTATTTGTATGTTTCTATGGAAACAGCTACTGAATGTGAATTGTTCTTCCTGTCTTTTTCTCTTTCTAAAGATGCCTTGATTGGTGTGAAAGGAGTGACACCTGAGATAAAATTCAGTGCATTGTTTCACAGCTCAGCTCTGTTAAAAATATTTTAATAAGAACATGCTTCCCTAATCAAAACCTTACAGGCCAAATCCCTGATGTCATTCCTCAGTTAAAATGCTCATTGAGGGGATGATATTTGAAGGAGTTTTGCATAAAAATGGATTAGGAATTTAGGGATTTGTGTTATAGTTGTTGGAGATACGAAGAAAGCTGCTTTGTCAAGTATCCCAAATGGTGTAGAAGTTGCTATTTTAGCCCTACATGTGCAAAGGGCATTCTAGTGTGAGCTGGAGGTAAGGAGGGAAGTATCTGGGGAGAGGCTGGAGAGAATGATGCTCTCGGATCTTGGCTAGTGGAGCAGCTCCTTAGGGTTTATTACATACTAGTGCAATTTAGAGCATCCCCGCGGCCACTCTAAGTTGTGCTGAGTGCTGATTTGTCCCCAAGACATCGCTTGGATTGGTGAGGGGGACAAAAAGGAGAGAGAGAGCCCTTCCCCATGTCACTCTGGAGGATATGGATAATTATTTTCAAAGTTTAATACATTCTGAAGTGTCACTTTCACTTGGTCACTTCCTCACTCCCAGAGTCCAGGAAGTAAATTGTTATATACACTTCTTTATATTTATTTAAAACACAGCGACAAAGCTTTCAGAGCCAAATAATAAATCTGGTCTTAACATAGGAACATCATTATCCTCTACACAGGGTCCTCTATTATATGGGCCTAACTGTCTCCAGGAATCCCAGCAGAACTTATTGTCCAAGGGAAAGCCGATTTCCATGACAGTGATTTTAATTCAGTGGACTTTAGCCTTAAGTGCTGTCACTAAGCACCACAGAAGGATGACAAGTTCCATGGTGGTCTCAGTGTCCTCATTTTTATTCAAATGTATCTAACCTAGCTGATGAAACTCACATTCTGTATGAGTCTCTTGTCAAGAAAGGCAGCAATTGCTTCAAGATAAACTCTCACAGAACCTGTCTGAAATGCAGGGTGGAATAAAACTGATCATTTAGGATTGTTGCTAACCAGACTATTGTGACTTCCTGACATCAGGGTTAGAGAAATGAGTTGGAAAATATGGAAATAAATAAAGAATGGATGTGACATCTAGCCTGGGGATTAGAATAGAGGCAGATCATCTGGAGATTTTATGCTGAATAAATCTGAGTAGTGGTGATCTATTTAAGTTTTAACAAGATTGCCCATCACTGTGGTTTCTGAGCAGCCAGAAGGAAATAATGGATTTCAAGAGGAATAGCCTAGTCATGATGTGTGTGGGGAAGGGAAAAGCTCCCCTTGGTCTCTATGGGCCAACATATGAAAGGAAGGGAAAATCATCCCGAACTGTTGAGGTTTTTTCCATAACGGCTTACTCACAACTACATGTACTACCTATGATGGGCCAGACTCTCAGCTGATATAAACAGGCATAACGCCATTGACTTCAGTGGAGTCACACCAGCCCTACAGAATGAAACACCATAGCCACCCATGTCATGTGTGTCTGCTTTTATAGACTGCAATCTCTGTTGCAATAACTTTGCATAAAAGACACTACTGAAAAATATATGAGTGTTTATCTCCCTTTTGTCATTCTGTTCAGGCATTCTGACATCTTATTTATCTCTTCCTAAGAGTAATGAGTTTTTCTTTCTTTTCTTCTTTTTGTACTTGTCTTTCTTAGTTGCTGTATTTAAAAATTGAGAAAGAAAATATATAAAAAAGTGGGTCTAATTACTCTTACTTTTCAGCAGTTCTGCTTTTCCTCTATCTGGCAATGTTCTTTCCTATGCAATGCTGGAAGGTTTTAAGTACTGGCAGCTCTGACTATGCTCCAGTTAACTCCTTTGAAGGAATTAGTAGACAGATGGCTACTTAACCGTAGCTGTTAATGTTTGGGCATTATTGTGTAAGCTTTGCTCCTCACAACCTGTGGATCATTGAAGCAGAGAATTAAATGGATTCTGTAGTGTTTTCAGATGAATCACAAAATAATGAACATTGAGTTAACATCTACTTACGATGTGTGCTCCATCTTACTTTGCCTTCACCTATGAAGTATAAGGAATGACTATATGTCTATTTCAGCTTCTAAATGCCGTAAGACTTACAATGTAACTCTGTAGATGTTGTTAAGACTTTAAATAGTAACATGAGAATGGCAAGTTGGCTACAGTGGATTAAAATTAGTCTGACAAATGTCTGCTGGAGAGTTATGCTTTCATTGAAAGAAAGGTCTTTTCTACACGAGGGTTTTCTTCAATGGGCGTAGATGCACTGGAATCAACCTCTAGTGTAAATTCACTGTACCAGTGTGAACTGTGACTTGCAACAGAGGAGTGCCTTGGTTCTTTTTACACCAGTGCAGCGTATCTGCATTATGAGTTTGCAATTGTGCAGCTACATCATTCCAGCTACCCCAGTGTAGTCAAGGCCTAAGTCAGTAACACTTCCTTGTGGAAATGGGCTGCTAGCTGTAAATCAATCACTAGGGAGAGTTGGTCAAACAAGCCATTTTTAAATTAATATACATTTTTTAAAAAGTAGAAGTTGTTAGGAAACTCTTCTTGACACTATGTTTTGGCTGTTCCTGGTGTAGGAACAGAAAGTATGTGACAATTAAAAGTGAGGTTATTGGAGTCATCAAGATAATCAGGAAATGCCTCCATGCTGTGCTGCCACTCACAAGCCCACTACTAGCTCCGCTAGTTCCTTCTCTTGTAAATTTCCTGAAGACTTCCTTTTTTTGTAGGGCAGAGGTGTGGGGAGGGCTATTGTGGGCTGAGGAGAGCATGAAGGGACAGTAGAAATGGGACTATGGCAGTAGCAGAGAAGGGAGTATGAAAAAGGGGGACCTGAAGCACAGCAGGGTCAGGGAGGATTCCACCCATCCCTTAGATCAGGGGTTTTCAACCTTTTTGTTTCTGAGGCACCCCCCAACATGCTCTGAAAACTCCACAGCCCACCTGTGCCACAACTGTTTTTTTGCCTATCCAGTAGATTAAAAGCTGTAGTAAATTGAGCATTATACAGTTAAACACACATGCACATATTTAATATAAAAAAAGAAAAGGATAATGTAGGTACAAATATAAAAAAAAACCTGAATGTTATTTTTGTTTTACTTACTCAATGTGAAACTTGTTGCTGGTGCTGATCCATAGGCTGGGTGACCTGCTGAGGTGAGTTGGGGTGGAGGAGGATGTGGCACGCCGTCCCCAAACCCCTTCATGCGAGACTGAAGCTCCAGTCTGAGTCCCACCACCTGGGGCTGAAGCCCAAGCCCTGTTGCCCACAGCTGAAGCTCGAGCCCTGCTGCCCGGGGCTGCTCACGGACTTCCAGGGGCTGTGGACCCCCAGCTGAAAACTGCTGCCTTAGATATTAAGAATCCTTGGGGATTTATGTACACACAAATGCATGCAGATGCTGTGCACACACACACACACACACTCTAAACCTTAGGAATTCAACCCTTTATGATCCTTAGTAGCTGTGCTGGGCATGCTCAAAATGACATCTTCCTTAGCAGGAGCCTTTGTAAACTCTGCAGATCCAGATGATCCCAAATATATTTGGCTCATCTGGTCCAAACCAGCCTCCAATGGCTTGCAGAGAAAAAAGGACCGGTTGTCCCATGACTCTCCTAAGGCGTGTGAAGCCCCTAAACAGCTTCCTCAGAGTCATGAGGGGATGGTGGGCTACCACTCTTCTAAGGTGGGTGCACAAGGCTCTTATGGCTAACAGAGGTGTTGGGAGGCCCTGGACAAACATCACGTGGGCTGGGCCCCATGATGAGCCTCATAAGCATTGCCAGGGTATTGAAGCATCTGCCTAGGCATTACCATATTCCTGCCCACCCCAAGAAGTCAGCAAGAAGCATGGGCAATGCCCTCTCTCCTTTTCACACTAGTCCCATGTTAGTACTATTGTTAAAACTATGGAAATTCCCAGAAAAAAAACTGTTTAATTGAAGTAAAGGTTCAGAGCATACAGCAGTAATTTAAGGGTCAAAATACTGACAAGAATGTCTAGAAAAACACCCAGCTCTTATCCACGAGCTCCTCTGTATCCCGTCCATCTGCCTCAAAAAGTTAAATAACTATATTAAATAAAACAACTGAAAAAACAAATCAGGCTATTCAGAATTACAGTTAAACTTACAACCCCCCAACCCCCAATACTAGAAATCCTGGGAATTCAATAAAACTACCTACATCTGATGGGAATCTCCTGAGGGAATTTTCCCCACAGGGCTTTATCTTTAATGTAGATTACCTTTTCTCTCCATATTTGACTGGCTAGGAGGGTTTACAGTCAAAGGTATTGAACTGATAGGGGGGAAATTCTGGGAGTCTGGAGACCAGGGATGGCCTCTGAGGACCCGCTTGCAAACTCTGGCCGGGGTGTATGGACTATACTGGGGATGGGTCTAGAGGAAGGAGGAGTATGTCGGGGCAGGGTCACAGCACACAGTGCTGCGGAGATTCTGGAAAGCACTGCACCCCATATGGCAGCCCTAGGAGGCTACCATAACCTAGACTTAAAACAGGTTCCCAGGGCTGTTTAATTACATTAGGGCCCTGAAGCAGACCAGGATCAGGAGGAAGCAAAGGTGGCAAAAAGGTTCCATAGTCACTCCTGCCCTCAGGCTGTTAGTTCCATGAGTTCTAGAGGTGCAGCACAAAAATCTCACCCCTGGATTCATAGATTACAAGGCCATAAGGGACTACTGTGATCATCTAGTCTGACCTCCTAACATAGGCCAAAGGACTTCCTTGAATTACTTCCTGTTTGAACTAGAGCATATCTTTTAGAAAAAACATCTAATCTTAATGACAAAAATTCCAGTGAGGGAGAATTCACCACAGCACTTGGTAAATTGTTCCAAAGGTTAATTACCCTCACTGTTAAAAATATATGTCTTATTTCTATTCTAAATGTCTCTAGCTTCAACTTCCAGCCACTGGATATTTTTATACCTGGCTGCTAGACTGAAGAGCCTTCTACTATCATACTTCTGTTGCCCATATAGGCATTCTTACAGACTGTGATCAAGTCACTCCTTAGTCTTCTCTTGGATAAGCTAAATAGTTTGAGCTCCTTAAGTCTATCACAATAAGGCAGATTTTCTAATCTCTCAATCATTTCTGTGGCTCTTCTCTGAACCTCCTTCAATTTTTCAACATCCTTGAACTGTGTGCACCAGAACTGGACACAGCATTCCAGTAGCTGTTGTACCAAGTGCCAAATATAGAGGTAATATAACCTCCCTAATCCTGCTTGATATTCCCTTGTTTATACATCCAACGATTGTATTAGTCTTTTTCACCACAGCATCACACTAGGAGTTTATGTTCAACGGATTATCCACCACAACCCCAAGGACTTTTTCAGAGTCACTGCTTCCCAGGATAGAATCTTCCATCCTTGGTTGCTAGATGCATGAATTTATATTTGAATATTGTTTGCTTACATCCATCTTTAACCAATCTCTATGAAACAGTGATCTGTCCTGCCAATCTTTGTGTCATCTGCCAACTTGATCACTGATGATTTTATATTTTCTTCTATTCCTGGCTCTGCCACTGAAAAGCTGTGTGATGTTGATTAATCTCTAAGGGCAAGATTCTGTCACCCTCACTCAGGTGGGTAGGACTTTACTACACTGTTAGCATCACTGAGTTCAATGTGGCTACTTGTGGAGTGGGGATCACTGAAAATTTTCCATCTAAACTGTTTTTTTGACAGAGTGGAGAGATGTCATCTTTCCATCGAAAATTTTGCTTTTTCATCTAAATATTTTGGCTGAAAGCATTCAGTTTTTGAGGATTTACTGAAAACATTAAAGTTTCCATGAGAAATTGTGAGAAAAATGAACATTTTTTCATTTTTATCAAAAATTTCTGCAGAAATTTTGATTTTTGGGACCAGCTCTACCACTTAAAATGAGAAAGTGTGTCCAAATCTGGCCTTTCATTGCTGTGTAATCTATAAACAGGGGATATTAATATTTGCCTTCTCGTGAAGCACTTTTAGCTCTACAAATACAAAGTGCCATATAAGACCCTGATGCTGCATATACATATGCCTGCGTGCTAAATATTATCACTGTACTTGGTAAACAAAGTTTGAAAGTAAATCACCAAATTTTTTACATTAAAAAAATATTATGCCATTGACAGATACCATGTGGGAAAGAAACAGGGCTGATAAAAATAGACTAAACACAGCATCTAATTTAATGTGTTGCAAATCTTTTAAGATTTCAAATAAAAAAAACAACAACAAAAATTACCAACTTCCACCTCTTTTAACTGGATAGTTACAGCTTTGGGCATTTTGCAGATGATTAACAATTTTTACGTTCAACTTTCTCATTTTCATTTTTAGCTCCATGAAGCAACTGTGATAGATGCACATCACTACTAGACAGATTACATCTCTAATGGCTGTAAAAATGCACCATAAAATAATATTTTTTCTAGGTACAGCATAATCCTCAAAAATGACTTTGAACAATAATGAAATATTGGAGAGTGGAGATAAGTTCAAAGCAGTTTAAATAATGCTATTAATATTGAATATAATAATGATATACAGAAATAAAATCCCTCTCAGGTTCTGTTTGTATCACTGAAAGGAATCAATTTCCTGTGCACAGTATCTTTCTACTACCACTTAACATAGGTGGATGGAAATAAGTTATTGTTAGGGTCTCCCATGAATTTCTTTCGGAAGGACAAGTCTTTTAAAAAATTAAGAGGTCATATGACTGAAGGTTGAATGCATGTTGCTACTTTACTATATAATTACTTTCCCACTCCTCTGCTTAGTCAGCCTGTAGAAAAGATCTGTTACTTCCTTGATGTTAAATATGGATGTGCTCTAAAGATTTAATAGATCCAAACTATGATATCTAATTTGAACTGCTATTTGCAGCCCGCTAGCTCGGATGGTGGAAATTGAATGGGTTTCATTCTAGTTTGTTTTGGGCTTTTATGTATTATTATTTTTAACAAAGAAAAGAGACAGAGACAATCTTATGTTCTGAGGATCAGCATGTCAAAGCAAAATGGAAGGACACCTGAATCCCTAAGGTAACACAGAAAAAAATTATTTAAAAATTACCATTGCTATTTAATTCATTGGGCTTTTGTTTATCATGCAGAAAATATTAGATATAGCCACACTTTTTTATTCACACTATGAGATAATATGTTGTAGAGGTGAATACAAGAAAACCTTGATAATAAACAGTGTTATCTCTCTAGGAGGTAAACAGTCTGAAGTGCCAATAAAAACTGTAATTACACTCACAACAGGAAGCTGTATTTAGAGTGACAGCAAGACTCTCTCTTAAACCCTGTTATGGTAGGCTAAGACTTGAAGGTGTTAATTATATGTATGAGGAGTTTGTGTTCACATCTCTATTAAAATACTACAAAGAAGACTAATTATAACCAGGACCAGAGTAAATTGGAGTCTATTTAGACAATGAACATTTGGGCCTCTTTTTCTTTTAGCCATGATCGCTTTGACTCATTGAAACTCAAGCCATACAGAATCACTAAGCATATTGTTTCTATTGCTTTTGAGACAAAGCAAAATAACAGATAAACATTAAAATTATATCTTCTTCAAGTTCTAAATCTGTTGGGAAGTCTGCTCTATAATACAGGCTCTGTCGTGGCTAGAATTACAACCTGTTCTTGAGCTGTGGCATTTAAGTGGAAATGAGGAACAGTTTCTCTCTCATTTCTGTGGAACTAATATGACATTTTTCTTTTCTAACCACTTTGGGCCAGAACCACAGTTGGCATAGATCAGTTGGCCCCTTTACATGCATTTAGTGTTTGTTAAAAGGGTGTATTTGACTCCCCTGGAGAATGAAGCTTTCTAATTAGCCACAGAACGGATACAGCCAGTGCAATTCCTTCATCAACATGTCTCAGATATTAACATTATTATCATGATTCTTAATGTTTAATATTTTGGTAGTACGCAAAGGTCCCAACTGAGATTTGGGCTGTATTGTGCTGGATGTTGTACAAACACAAAAAAGACAATCCCTGCTTAGAAGAACTTACTGACCAAAGGTGCAAACACACAAAGGGATGTGGATATAATATACAAGCGACTGAGTATAGTAAAGAATTGGCATGGCTTTGTCAGTTACATGGATTCTACTTTCTTTTTGGTCTTCTTGCTTTAATTGGGGGTGGACAAAAGGAGGAAGGTTTGTTTGCTGAAGTGCATGATTCATTCTCTGCATTGGTCCCTGTATCTGAGCGTGAGGCTCTGCAGTGGTAGAAGATGTGACCATAGTAGGTAACAGGAGTGCCTTTATCAAGAACAAAAGCAAACGGTGTCACAACACTCTTCCTACTCACTACTCCAAGCCTCTGAATTCTTTGCACGTATGTTGCTGGAGGCTTCCTTTGTTACAAAACAGAAGAGTGCACAGCTGGACTTATATTGTTACCTAACCTTACATGTACAGAAAATGGGAAATCTTCATTGTGGTGTTTGAAAGATGCGTGCAGTCCTTGACTAGTTCTGACCCTGTACACAACAATCTTTTTAAATGGTACATAGATCAGAGAGAATTTATTCAGTAAGGTAACACTGATAACATTAGTAGAGTATGTAGGGAATCAGAAGTGGAATAGAAGGGGGTGCTGCATGTCAAGATATAACTGCATTAGTAGAGCTATGTGGGGAACCCAAGACAGCTAAAGCAGAGAGTGACACAGATCAGGACTGAGGTGTATTAGCAATGTTCTATGGGGACCCCAGCAATGAAATAGTTGGGGGTAGGTCAGTGTCAAGATACAGCTGCATTAGCAGAGCTGTGTGAGGTGCTCAGGACAGCAAGGTGATACAGGTCAGGACAAATGGGCATTAGCAGAAAAGTACAGGGGGGCTTGTGCAGTGCCTACTTGCACTATGTCTGACGCAGTCTTCTACTGTCATGAGCACAAGTTTTTATTTCATTTTTGTTTTTAAATAAATAAATACAAGCACGCAGCTGAATCATGCATTTCCAGTGTAAACACATTTTCAAATGAAGACATTTCTCCTCAGTTGTAAAAAGCAATTGGCTTTTATTTTTCCCCAGGTGACAAAGTGTTCTTTAGAAATCTTGGGGGTCACTGCCAGAATCAACCATTTTAACAGTTTCCAATCTTATGGGATTCTATTTATTTCAGACTTCTTGGGAGGCGATGGGAGCAAGCTAGAATTGCAACTCTTTAAACTATAGATTCCTGGGATTGTCTGTCTGCCATCGCTGCTCAGAAATGATCCCAAAAGGCAAACTCATGACTCATTGGATTGTTTTCATTGGAGCAGCTCCAGGGAGCAGTGAGGTTTCAAAATAAACATTGTTCAAATGGAAAAAAAGGCACAGAGAATTTTCTGAGATTGTGTGTTCTGCGTGACTTACCTTTTACTATTCATTAAATATTCATGCATAGAAATGCTATTTTATACCTACAACCCAAAACACTGAGTGCATTAATTGTACGCTACTTGGGATCAACGAACAGGTTTCAGTTACAGGAAGTACTGAACCTGGGGGCCTGAAGTTAGGCACCTGAATAACTCTGGTCTGATTTTCAGAAGTGCTGAGCACCTACAGCTCCTAAAGCCTTATTGTACCATGGTAAAAGATGGATCACTCAGTACACACACAACCCGAGAAAATCTTCTGTGCCATTTGTTTTCAGCTTGAACAATGTTTTCAGCTTCATGCCAATGACCTCATTGAGAGCTATAGGGGCTCAGCACCTCTAAAAGCCAAGGCCTGGTCACTTAAATGTCTAAATACAGAGGTAGGTACCTAATTTAGGTACCCAATATTGAAGGCTCTCTACTCCCATGGCAACCTATTCCCTCGAAGCATTTTCTTTTACTAATGTATAGCTTGAATTTTTCCCTTGTGTGTCCCCCATCCAAACCCAGAGTAAGGGTTCTTATGGGGCATCAAAGTGGGGGATGAGAGAATACAATCCCCAGTGCAACCTGCTCAGCAAATCCACAACTGCTACTACACAATTTGGACAGGCCACCACCTCCACATGAAGTTTGTGGCTAGTGGATCTGAGCAGTTTTCTGATCACATCCCTATCTCATTCACATGTGCTTCCATGGAAACCTGCTCTGTGGTGCTCTGGGATTGTGGAGTCTATCTGAACAGCTTCTCCTCTTCCTGGCTCCCCTAACATGACCAGCCATGCTAGTTCAGCTGTCTTTGGGCTCTTCTGAATGTCACCAACCACAAATAATACATTCCTTCCTTGAAGTTATAACCCCCTTTGTTTCGTTTTTACAATTTCCTATGTATATACATTAGTTCCCTTTACATAAGCTAACTCCAGTCCTTGCCTCAATCAGCCAAATCACAGAATGACTGTGTTCACTAATATAATGCTCTGCTGGAGAAAGGAGAGAGGAGAGCTCCTCGTCCTTCCAGATTCTCATATTAAAATTCTTTCAACTTTTAAAAAGTGTTATCTATAAACTTTCCCTCTTCCCTGTGTAATGAATGTGTGCAACAAAAGACCTAGAACCACACTGTCCTAAACAAGCTTCTACATCCTGAGCTAGATAGCTTCATTTAGCTGACAACAGAATTAGGTTCTGATCCAACCCCAATCAGAGTTACTAGGAGACTCTCTGTAGGCCAGCAAATAGAAGGCAACATGATCATACATATTGTCTGTGAAAAGGTGTGACATTCCTTCCAGCACAGAGCAGCAATATGCATATACATGCCCTTGTTTCCCAAAAGTTCAGTACCCCAAGTCAACAGTACAACTTTAGTGCATTCCTTTTTCACCTTATTTTATAATCCAAACGCCAATGCTCCATGAAAATTTCTTAATCTAGTTCTGCCCTCCATCCCTTTAGCACTCCACATGACTTTATGGTATACTTAAAACATAATGTATAACAAATAAATAACTGTTACTTCTTGAAGTTTGTTTTAAGGCATTGTACATGTTAAACACCTCAGGCTAAATTGTGCATTCATCTGCATCCCACTGGCTTCAATGGAGTTGCACGGGATCTAAGTCAGCAGAGATTTTGACCCTGTGTGTTTCCTGGTTGCTGTTAGCATGGTTTCAGCCATAGTGTGCACAACATCTAAATTACTATGACCATTTACACTGCTCCTGGTCCCTCAGTGGTCTACACTACAAAGTAAACTCAGCTTAACTAAATTGCTCAGGGCTGTGAAAAATTCCATGTCCCCCGGCGTAGACGCTACTAGCTTGACAGAAGAATTTTTCCATCAACCTAGCTACTGCCCCTAGAAGAAGTTGATTTACTAGAGCAATGGAAGAACTCCTTCCATTGCTACAGTAAGTGTCTATGCTCCAGCTGCTGCTGTGCTGCTATAGCATTTCTAGTGTAGACATATCCTCAGAACTGGGTTTTCAGCTACAGTGCTGTGTGACTTAGGAAAGTTTTTAGCAATACAATTAAATTCATTTGTAGTATAACAGCTGTAATAGGAAGGGTACTTTGCTTTCCTTGGCTATTGTCCACGACTGTGAAAACTGGGAGAGTTCCCATTTCTTGTAAAATGATAACTGTATGG
This sequence comes from Gopherus flavomarginatus, assembly GCF_025201925.1. Taxonomy (NCBI): domain Eukaryota; kingdom Metazoa; phylum Chordata; order Testudines; family Testudinidae; genus Gopherus; species Gopherus flavomarginatus. Next base: position 55,785,182 of record NC_066626.1, on the reverse strand, counting down.
GTCAACGTTTACCGTTCATTACCCCAGCGCAACTCCAATGAAGTCAAGATTAATGGTCTTTAATGAGCTGCACAGGGACAACTGAAGACAGAATTTGGCCTACAATGTATATGTAACAAAATATCAAAACTAGGGAATGTATATATTATGTAATGTAATGGCTGCAATTGTCGAAGTGGGAGTTCAGCTATTATAGGGGAGCATTTAGCATGAAAATGCAACTCGGAAGTAATTTTTCCTATAAAATTCCAACTGCAGAGTGTCACTATAATGTTCTATAATGAACGGAGAGAGGGTGTAATTTTAGAAAGCGGCTTTCAAAAGCTATTCTGGAACACATCTGGATTCTCTTAGGGACAAGCAAAATCTCATCTGGGACCACTTCAAAGACCATTTCCTCATGGTGGTTAAATTATCTTGTGAGAAACTGCTGTTGCATATACATTGTTACATTATGCATGACTTCTGACTGCTCCTAATATGAACAAACTGCACAATGTTCCATTAATGATTTTCAATTTATATTGAGCCTTAAGTCATATAGACAGCTAGCTTTGTTGGATTTACTTTGAAGATGTATGTTCTAGGAAATTTCACAGCCCTCCTGCCTGCTGTCCTGTCTAGAGATTTTGGTAACCAGAACTGATGGACTGGGCTTATAGTAAACACAGTCTCATGTTACTTCTGTAATGGTACTCAGGTGGGTTTCAAATCTTGCATTTTCATGAAAGCAAATAGTAACATTGCCATTTCATACTGTGGATAACTTAAACACTTTGATTGTATACATCTGGATCATGGGATTGTAGTTGTGGTGATATAGTATGCTTGGGTTCCAGGGTCAACTTTAAAGGATGCATCTTTATTTTTCTTTTTACTTCTTTTTTTTCCAGGGAGAGCGTACATGGCTTCATTTCTGTGGTAAATAAAGCAATTCTTGTGTATTTAAGGCTAAATTCTCACCAGTGCAGAGAAAATGACATGATCTGCTTCTCATATGGGACAAACGTAAGCTGCAGAAGCTTATTATTCAAGCAAGGAGCAGAAATAACAATAATGGATGGGGGCTATGCATAATAGGCTCTGTCTGGCTATGGAGTGTATACACATAAAACATACGTCCCACACCTCTTAACTATTGGTCATATGCCATAATATCCTTCCATAGCCACTGCTACAGAATTCTTGTAGAGCCGTATTCCATAGGTTTGGGGATAAGCCAGGTTGGGGTAGACAACTTTTGCCCTATGACTCTTCCTCCTACACAGTACCAGACAGAATTTGGCCCCTAGTGTGTGAAGTGTTTGGGGACAAAAAGTGCTAAAGAAATGCAAGTTAGTGGTGTAGACTTTCAGCTGATAAGCTTTGTAGCTCCATCCTACTATTCTTATTACAAATAGCATCAGCACCTTACTCTCTTGACCTAATTTCAAACCACTTTATGGGGCCAGGTTCAGAGGTGAGTTTAAGTAAATCGAGAGGGAGTCTAGCTTCCTGTAGTCTAACTTCCAACTTCATAAGAACGTAAGAATGGCCATACTGGATCAGACCTCTGTTCCATCTAGCTCATATCCTGTCCCTGACAATGACCAGTGCCAGATATTTCCGAGGAAATAAACAGAACAGGGCAATTTCAAGTGATCCATCCCCTATCACTGAGTCCCAGATTCTGGCAGTTGAAGGTTTAAAGACACCCAAAGTATGGGGTTACATCTCTGACCATCTTGGCTAACAGCCATTGATAAACCTATCTTCCACAAACTTATCTAATTCTTTCTTTAACCCAGTTATATATTTGCCCTTCACAATGCCTCATGGCAATGAGTCCCCTGGGCTGACTGCATTTTGTGAAGAAGTACCCCTAGGTAACCCTTAGTCCCAGTAACCCCTAGTAACTCCTAGTCCCAGTGTTATGTGAAGGGGTAAATAATACTTTGCTATTCACTTTCTCCATACAATTCATGATTTTATAGACCTCTATCATATCCCTCCTTAGTCATCTCTTTTCTAAGATGAACGGTTCCTGACTTTTTAATCTCTTTTCATGTGGAAGCTGTTCCCATACTCCTAATCATTTTCATTGTCCTTCTCTGCATCTTTTTTTGAGATAATGTGACCAGAACTGTACATTGAGTGGATGTTTTCAGGGAACTATCCACAATGACTACCAACATCTCTTTCTTGAGTGGTAACCCAAGACCCCATCATTTTGTATGTAGAGTTAGGATTATGTTTTCCAATATCCATTACTTTGCACTTATCATTGAATTCCACCTACCATTTTGTTGCCCAGTCACCCAGTTTAATGAGATCCTTTGTAACTCTTCATAGTCAGCTTTGGACTTAACTATCTTAAGTAATTTTGTATCATCTGCCACCTCACTGTTCATCCCCTTTCCAGATCATTTATGAATATGTTGAACATCACAGGTCTCAGTACAGATGCTTGGGGGATAGCACTATTTGCCTCTCTCCATTGTGAGACCTGACCATTTATTCCTACTGTTTGTTTTCTATCTTTTAACCAGTAACTGATCCATTCACTCTAATCCCATGACTACTTAGTTAGCTTAAAAGCCTGTGGTGAAGGACCTTGTCAATGTCCTTCTGAAAGTCCAAGTACACTATATCAGCTGGATAACCCTTGTCCGCATACCTGTTGACTTTCTTTTACAAAAGCTGTGTTATCTCTACCCCAACATACTTGTGTTCATCTATGTGTCTGACAATTTTGTTTTTTACTATGGTTTCAACCAATTTGCCTGTTATTGGTTAGGCTTACTGGCTTGTAATTGCCAAGATTACCTATGGAGTCTTTTTTAAAAAAATAGGTATTACATTATCTACCCTCTAGTCATTTAGTACAGAGGGTGATTTAAGCAATAGGTTACATACCACAGTTAGTAGTTCTGCAATTTCATAGGTGAGATCCTTCAACTATCCAGTCCTCGTGACTTATGACAGTTTAATTCATTGAATTCCATGTCCATATATACATGATCTCATTTTTCATTTCCTCTAGACTTCCATCCACTTATCATAATTCCATTTACATATACCCTTTACACATCATAGCCCCATCATCTGGTGCATTAGGGCAGATTTGCTGACACAAAGCTGTCCATAGCCAGGTTAACCAGCTACCAGAAGATTCTCTCTGAGTAGGCCAAAGCTGAGGATCTGGGTCCACATGTGAATTTGGCCCACTGAGTCTAGCTGAGCATAAGAGGGCTTAAAGGAGCGTATAATTTAGTGTAACTCACATGCTGAGGGGGCAGAAGAGAGGACTGCAGCAAGAAAAGCAACTAACAGCATGATGTGAGAGATATAAATTAAAACGGACCATAACTTCTTTAAACCTGGTTTAAACCTGTTTAAAACACTGTTCTCAGTGGTAGCAGATGACAGAACAATGAGTAATGGTCTCAAGTTGCAGTGCGGGAGGTTTAGGTTGGATATTAGCAAAAACTATTTCACTAGGAGGGTGGTGAAGCACTGAAATGGGTTACCTAGGGAGATGATGGAATCTCCATCCTTAGAGGTTTTTAAATCCCAGCTTGACAAAGCCCTGGGTGGGATGATTTAGTTGGTGCTGGTCCTGCTTTGAGCAGGGGGTTGGACTAGATGACCTCCTGAGGTCTCTTCCAACCTTAATCTTCTATGAAGTGTGGCAGAGGAAAATTGCATGGATTATAATGTTTTTGAGGGCTGTGCTCAGTGATACTAAAGTGACTCAGCTGGTACTGTAAATGATTACATTATTATGAAATCCACCTCGCCCTCATTAGTGAGACATTGGTTTGCAGGAACTCTGATATTAAAACACTGACTAGGGGATTCCCATTTCTGATTGAGCTAATTGGTATACATTAAGCCACATGTTCTTTTCAAAAGTAAAGTTCTCTTTTCATCTACAAACTTCTGGACTCAGTCCTGTAGGCACCCCCAAATCTTACTGATTCCAGGAGGTTCTTGCTGTTTCTCACTGCTTTACATATCTCTCAGGGTTGGGCCCTATGTTTGTAAAAAGTCATTGAGAAACTTACTTAGTACAGATTGCCCATTTGTCTGTGTAACAATGACCATCTCAAATCAATTTAGAACTAAGAAAATAAACATCTTACCGATATGCTGTCTCATCTCATGACACACTATCAGTGCGGGCACACAGAGAAGGAGAAGAACAAAAAAACTCCACAAATCAAACTATTAGTACAGTGAGGAAATGCTGTGGTGAAAAGGTAAAGCTGGTGAGTAACTATATTGATTAATTGAAGTAAGAAAGGTCAGATAAATCTTTATCTTGCTTGGAAGACTTCAGTTGTACACAGCAGTGTTTCAGAAGACTTAAAGCAGATTATGAGTATTCAGCATTTACATGGCAAATATGTAGATTTAGATGCTGCTGCAAAAATAGCAAGCAACTTTCAGCATATAGCGAGAAACAGCTCCAGTTGCAGAGGAGCTCATGTTAGCCTCAGTTACCTACATCCAGCGCAGATTTAGTGTACCCCAGTTTTTATGTTTGAAAAACTATTTAATCAGGATCAAAGAATCATGAAATTGAGGCTATAGGACAAGTCATTTACAATAAAGGGAAAATCCTACAGTATTTTTAAGTTTCTTGTGTGACTAAGATTTTTTGTGTATGTCCCTCCCTTTTGGTCTTTGTCACAGCGTGATTCCAAGTTTTGGAAGGGGATGCAGGGATATAACACTTATTCATAATCCTGAGAGCCCTAGAGATATCAGGCCTTAAAACATTATGTGTGGGAGAGCTGTTTTCCACCATTTTTATTTATTTATGAAATGTGTAAGAGATGCCTGTCTGTGCACTCTAGACCCTTCTGACAAATATTTACAAGTACAATATAAATAACAGTAACAGCAACCTCACTTCCCCAGTCATCTCCCCTACCAATGTTTGCTTCCTCGGGATCACTCCTTAACAGATGTGCCTCGCAGCATGTCTGGAACATAAAGAGATTTGGTCCATTTCAGAACAGTTAAAGGAGGAGAAAATTCTAAAGGGATGGAGTCTTTCACAGAGAACACCTGGCTGACAGCTCCTCCTCTCCTTTGCTGAGAGGTATCTAGTTCAAAGGTCTCTGCTGATTTCAAATGTGGTAGAATGTCATGGGGAGACTGATGGTCTTTCATGTAAGAACTAATTTCTGAGCCATTTTTAAGTGGTCACAATTAGATACTCAGGATGGTAGGTGCTCAGTACTGTGATCCAATCTCCATCACCAGTCAAGGAAGACTTTCTCTTGGCCGGCCCTGCTGAGGGATGGGGTGGGATTTGTACTTCCAGCAGGAAGGCAGGGTGCGGGGGGGAGTGTCCAGCTGCAGGGGTTGTCAGGTGAGCTGCGTCTGCTTACAGGTTGCTGATGTCACCACCTGCTCATATGGTCCTGCAGATGAATTCAACTGTGCTGTGCTCTCAGGTGCCAGTCACACACCACACAGCAGTAGCCAGGGCTTACAGCTGAGCCTTCCGAGTGCCATCGGAAGTGTGTCAGTCTCATAATCTGAAGGTCCTGAGCTCAGTCCTCAGAGAAGGCAGCTTTTGCCTCCTGCTGTGGCCATTACCACTTCTAGCTCTCCCTCACCTGTGGTTTCTAGAGTCCAGGATTCCCTTGTTCTAACTGGCATCTGGGGGAAATACACATATGTGCAGTAGACAAACCATTGCATAAGTTTCTCCCTGATAGCATAGTGGTGAGGATTTGGTGTTTTCACTGGTGTGGCCTGGGTTTAATTCTCACTCAGGAAAGCAGCTTACCTTTGCCAGCTGTCATTTGTAAAAGCTGGCTTTGTCATACCACAGCATTTTAAACCCACTTTCTTCTACCTCCCTTTCTCTTGTTTCTCTTCTGCGTTCCCCTGCCACATCTGCCTTTTCAAACTCCAACCTCCTGACTGGCACCTGAGAGCACAGCACAGTTGAATTCATCTGCAGGACCATATGAGCAGGTGGTGACATCAGCATCCTGTAAGCAGACGCAGCTCACCTGACAACCCCTGCAGCTGGACACTCCCCCCCCCCCCCGCACCCTGCCTTCCTGCTGGAAGTACAAATCCCACCCCATCCCTCTCTTCTTTCTCACCATGCCCTAGCATGCCACACGTTTCTTCCTGAAGCTCTTCTGTGCATTGTGCAAAGAGGGCAGGTTTCTGCTCCTCCCTGCTTCTCGAGAGGTCAGGATTGTAGGCGCTCAGCAATGCGACAGAATTTCTTTGCCGCTAAGAGAAGGTTTCTTTTGGCTGCCCCTCCTGAGGGATGGGGTGGGGTCTGTACTTCTAGGAAGAGCAGGAGGTGTGGCCACCAGCAAGGGTAGTCAGGTGAGCTTTGTCTGCCTACAAGAGACTACTCCTGTGTTTTGTCCTGCAGCTGAACTTGACTGTTCTGTGCTCTCAGCCACCAGGAAAACTCCAGCTGGCAGTGGCTAAGTACTGTGGCTGAGCTTTTTAGTGCAGTTGGTAGTATATCGGTCTCATGACCTGAAGGACCTGAATTTGATCTATAGAGAAATCAGATTGTGTCTTTTGCTGTCCCTCACTCATGGTTGCTTGAATATAGTGTTTTCCCTACTCTACTTGGCATCCCAGAGGCATACACATATTAGCAGCTTGCCAAGCAACTGCCCAGGCATCTCCCTTATTATCCAGTGGTCAGGATTTACTGTTTTCACCCCTGTGGCCTTTGCTCCGTTCATGGTCATGCTATCTTCTTACCTTTGTTGGCCCTCATCTATGGGGGGCTGATTTGATCATGCCTTCTGTGTTTTAAAATTAAGATTGTGTTACTTTCTGCAGTTCAAGGCTCTCTCTTATTTCTCTTTGGCATTGCCCTCTCACATCTGCCCTTCCAAACTCCATGCTCCAGGGCCCACTCTCAAAGTGGTAACAGCTTCCAGAAAGTCCCAGTACACTATTTCCACTGTATCACCTTTGTCCACATTTTTGTTTACCACCGCAAAGAATTCTAATAGATGGGTGAAGCAGAATTTCCATTTACAAAAGCTGTGTTGACTCTTCCCACTCGTCAAATCATGTATCAGAGGGGTAGCCATGTTAGTCTGGATCTGTAAAAGCAGCAAAGAATCCTGTGGCACCTTATAGACTAACAGACGTTTTGGAGCATGAGCTTTCGTGGATGAGTACCCACTTCGTCAGATGCATGTAGTCAAATCATGTTCATCTGTTTGTCTGATAATTCTCTTCTTTACGATAATTTCAATCAAATTGCCTGCTACTGAAATTAGGCTTTCCAGCCTGTAATTGCCAGGATCGCCTCTAGAGCTTTTTTTTTTTTAAAAAACTGGCATCACATTAGCTAGCCTCTGGTTATAAGGAACAGAAGCTGATTTAAATGATAGGTTACATACTACAGTTAAACAAGAAATTGCAGAAATACTGAGTTCCTTCCGAACCTTTGGGTGAATACCATCTGGTCCTGGTGCTTTATTACTATTTAATTTTTCAATTTGTTCCCAAACCTCCTCTATTGACCCAAACATCCATTCCAAGACACAAAATGAGACAGTTCCTCAGCTTTGTCACCTAAAAAGAATGGCTCAGGGTGTGGGTTTATCCCTCACATATTCTTCAGAGATGACTAATGCAAAGAATTCATTTAGCTTCTCTGAAATGGCCTTGTCTTCCTGGAGTGCTCCTTTGGCACCTCAATTGTCCAATGGCCCCACTGATGGTTTGGCAGGCTTCCTGCTTCTGATGTACTAAACATTTTTTTTCACTGTTAGTTTCGTAATCTTTTACTAGCTGTTCTTTTTTTGGCCTGCCTAATTATACTTTTACACTTGACTTGGCAGAGTTTATACATATGTTTAATTTTCTCAGTAGGATTTGACTTCCAATTTTTAAAGGATGCCTTTTTGCCTCTAACCGCCTCTTCTACTCTGTTGTTCAGCCATGGTAGTATTTTTTGGTCCTTTTACTGTTCTTTTTAATTTTTGGGGGGTATACATTTAATCTGAGCCTCTATTAATGATTTTTTTAAAGTTTTCATGCAACTTGAAGGCATTTCACTCTTGTGACTATTCTTTTTAATTTTCTATTTAACTAGTTGCCTCATTTTTGTGTAGTTCCCCTTTGTGAAGTTAAATGCTACTGTGGTGGGGTTCTCTGGTATTCCCCCACCCCTCAAGGATGTTAAATTTAATTATATTATGGTTGTTATTACCAGGTGGTTCATCTATATTCATGTTTTGGACTAGATCCTGTGCTCCACTTAGGACTGAATCAAGAATTGCTTTCCCCCTTGTGGATTTCAGGACTAGCTGCTAGAAGAAGCAGTCATTAATGGTGTCTAGAAAGTTTCTCTCTGCATCTAGTACAGAGGTGACATGCACCCAGTCAATATGGTAATAGTTCAGATCCCCCATCATTACTGAGTTTTCTAATTTTATAGCCTCTCTAATCTCCCTGAACATTTCACAAACACCATCCTGGTCAGATGTTTACTATATTCTTGTTATTCAAGCATACTTCTATCCATAGAGATTCTACGGCACAATCTGATTCATTTAAGACTTTTATGATATTTGACTATGCTTTCTTTCACATATAGTGCTACTCCTCCACCAGCACGACCGACTCTATCATTCCTATATATTTTGTACCCTGGTATTACCGTGCCCCATTGACTATCTAAGGCTAGGTCTACACTGGGAGTGGGTGGGGTGAACCTAAGATACGCAACTTCAGCTATGCAAATAGCGTAGCTGAAGTCGGCATATCTTAGGTTGATTTACCTGGCCGTGAGGACGGTGGTGAGTCGACCGCTGCCGCTCCCCCCGTCGACTCCGCTTCTGCCTCTCACCACGGTGGAGTTCCAGAGTCAACGGCAGAGTGATCGGGGATCAATTTTATTGCGTCTGCACTAGATGCGATAAATCAATCCCCGATAGATTGATCACTACCTGCCAATCCGTACCCATAGTTCCACCAAGTTTCTAGTCAAAGTTTCGGTGTCAAAATGAACCCTAACCCTAAAAAATAAAATAAATATACAAAACATGCTCCCATTTTGTGGCTTGGAATGGATGCTTGTGCAATTTTGTTTCTTTCATCAATAATGTCAGACTGAATGAGTGCTTTATCTGGCATAAGTAAACAGCTTGATTTATTTTTTTCAAAACATTAACAGATCTGAGTTAATCTGAAATTCATTCCTGCACAAATCACATACAGTATTTATCTGAGTTTTGGGTGTCTACTTGTTTGTTTGCAGAACTCTGGATAAATTACTACAGATATTGTTATTCAGAAAGTGAGTTAATCAATCTCATCCTTCATCTCTGATTGTGCAAAAGGTATATATTTTTGTCATGGTTGAACTAGATCTAAGTCTCTTGCTCTGTCTTTTAAAAGACCTTCATGTATAGCTGCTTTAGCATCCCAGAAATCAAACTGACAATCTGTCTCAGGAAGTCAGTTCAGACACCATTCTAAAGAGATTCCGAGTGACATTTCCAAGTCTAAAGTGTGAGGCCACCCTCAATCTTCTTCATCTGGCACTGGTTTCTGCTTTTTCTGGACCTCACTGTTTGAGAGGATAGGGCCTGGGGTAATAAAGTCAAGAGCCTAAGAGATAATTGAGGCTGACAGGGTATTTGGGCATTCAAGAGACTTATATGTGACAGGAAGCCAAACAATGTATCCTGTGGGAGTCTGGACACTCAAAACATAGTGCTTATATTTTCCACATTGTAAGTCTCAGACAGATTTTGGCACTGACTTCTCATTTCCTTCCTGTCACTGGTGACAAATTTTGTGGCATTCAAATAAGGATTTCCTTTTCATTATGCATAATGGCTCATCGTTAGGAGACACTCGCTATGATAAAAAACAATTGCTATGGTCTAAACTGAATCATTATTTAAAGAAGGTTGCTAAAAAACAGTCAAGGATCTGTGTTAAAAATAGCTTCTTTTTGTCTGATGTGATTGATGATATCTTTAAACTATTATCTGTAATCAATATATTTAATTGTTGCAATGTTGTTAAAATGGTGTCCTCACTGTGCACTATTCATCCTTTTCCCATGTCTTTGCCCCTCACAAGTCAAGAATGAATTACAGAGTAACAAAATCTGACCCTAAAATTAGGAACACATCTAGACATTACTGGTTAATTTTTAAAGATGTGCACCTAAGTTATATGCCCTAAATGGATAATAATGCAAGCAATTGCAAGAAATTGAATGGACAGTTAGTTACCTGTGTGATTGTGCAACTTCATGTGTATACATTGCTGGGCAACTGGATGTACTAAAATTCTATGAAACTGAGTTTTCTCAAGCTTCTGTATTTCTGTCCAGACATGTCACAAGGTTCTGTTTTCATAAAATTTCCAGGCCCATTTTGCAGACTCAGGAGGTTTGGATCAGCTGAATGCATCCTGGATGCATATCTAATAGACAGCTGCAGCGGCACAGGAGTCAGAAAACAGAGCTGTAAACAGAGGAGTTTGAGTGGGAGTTTGCCGGGGGAGTTTGGGGGAAGACTAAGAGAGGCAGGAAGAGGACCAGACAGGCTAGTGAAGGGAGTGTGCTATGTTTTATCAGTGTTTTGGTGCTTGCTGGGGGTTGCTTTGCTGTAGGTGGTGGTGTTTTGGTTTGGTTTCTGTTTCCCGGATTTACAGGATTTAGGTGAGAAGGCTATGACAGATAAAGAGGCAGCAGTGGTAGTGACCCAAGCAGCGGAAGACACAATGAAGATGACTGGATGTGGAAGCTGCAGCATGTACATGATCCTGGAGTGGGTACCTGTTAAGAGTTTTGTCTTCATAAAGTGCTGCCTGATCGAGCTGATGGAAGCAAAGATCTGAGTTTTGGAGAAACAGGTGGAAACTCTGGTCAAGTTTAGAAGGGGGTTCGAGTTGTTGATGGAGCAAAGACATGAGGAGTCTGAATGAAAAAGCTCAGACTTGCAGATGGAAGCAGGACAAAGAACTCCGAGGGGAGACTGCTGGGTGAGGAAAGTGGATGATAGAAGCATGTGACTAAGAGAACCAGGCAGAGGAAAAGATGGGCTAGTGAAGGAGAAATAGAGCTCAGGAACAGGTTTGCAGAGTTGGAAAATGAAGAAGGGGCACAGCAGGTGGTCGCTGAAGGTGAGAGGGCAAGGAAGAAGAAAAGAGCAGCTAGTCCTATAAGAAGAGGGGAAGAGTCAATGGAAATATCAACATGAAACATGAGCCCCAGGAGGATACGAGATGGGTTGCAGAGGATTGCAAGGGTGAATAGGAATTGAAAGGACTTGCAGCCAGAGAGAACAGGGGATAGACCGGAGAATCACACTGTCACCAGGAAAAGGCAGGTCTATGTGATTGGACACTCCTTACTGAGAAGAATAGACAGGCCTGTAACCATAGCTGATACAGAGAATGGAAAGGTGTGCCATCTGCCGGTGCTAGGATACAGGATGTGAACCTGAGGCTGAAGAGGATCCTAATGGGAGAGGGAAAGAATCCACTGATTGTCCTTCATGTGGAAATGAATGATACGACTAGATTCTCACTGGAATGTATCAAGGGAGACTATGCCAGGCTGGGGAAGACGCTTAAGGAAATCAAGGCTCAGGTGATCTTCAGTGGGATTCTGCCTGTTCCTAGAGAAGGGCAACAAAGGTGTGACAAGATTATGACGATCAACAGATGGCTCAGGCAGTGGTGCTATAAGGAGGGCTTTGGGATGTATGGCCACTGGGAGGCATTCATGGAGAGAGGACTGTTCTCTCAGGATGGACTTCACCTGAGTGGGGAGGGAAATAGACTTCTAGGATGGAGGCTGGCACAACTGATTAAGAGAGCTTTAAACTAGGAATTGGGGGAAGATGGTTGGGAGATGTCCAGGTAATCTCCATCCCGTATTTTAACATTGAGAGGGAGAAAATGAAGTAAGAAAGGATACAGCCGTGGGTTGGAGAATGGACATATGGAAGAAGGGTAGTGTAGATACCAGTCTAATAGGTGATACTGGTGGTAGAATGTCTGTGCCTAATCGGGTAAAGAATGTGAGTGAAGCCAAACAGCAAGAATTAAGATGTTTGTACACCAATGCGAGGAGCCTAGGTAACAAAATGGAGGAACTAGAGTTACTGGTGCAGGAAATGAAACCGGATATTATAGGGATAACAGAAACATGGTGGAATAGTAGTCCTGACTGGAGTACAGGTATTGAAGGGTATGTGCTGCTTAGGAAAGACAGAAATAAAGGCAAAGGTGGTGGAGTAGCATTGTATATCAATGATGAGGTAGACTGTAAAGAAATAAGAAGTGATGGAATGGATAAGACAGAGTCTGTCTGGGCAAAAATCACATTGGGGAAGAAAGCTACTAGAGCCTCCCCTGAGATAGTGCTTGGGGTGTGTTATATACCACACGGATCTGATTTGGATATGGATAGAGACTTTTAAAATGTTTTTAATGAAGTAAATATTAATAGGAATTCTGTGACCATGGGAGAGCCTTTAACTTCCCAGATATAGACTAGAAGACAGGTGCTAGTAATAATAATAGGGCTCAGATTTTCCTACATACGATAGCTGATGGATTCCTTCACCAAGCAGTTGCTAAACCAACAAGAGGGGATGCCATTTTAGATTTGGTTTTGGTGAGCAGTGAGTACCTCATAGAAGAAATGGTTGTAGGGGACAATCTTGGTTCGAGCGATCATGAGCTAATTCAGTTTAAACTAAATAGAAGGATAAACAAAAATAGATCTGTGACTAGGGTTTTTGATTTCAAAAGGGCTAACTTAAAAAGATTAAGGAAATTAGTTAGGGAAGTGGATTGGACTGAAGAACTTGGGGATCTAAAGGTGGAGGAGGCCTGGAATTACTTCAAGTCAAAGTTGCAGAAACCATCAGAAGTCTGCATCTCAAGAAAGGGGAAAAAACTCATAGGCAGGAGTTGTAGACCAAGCATCTCAGAGAGGTAATTAAGAAAAAGCAGAAAGCCTACAAGAAGTGGAAGATGGGAGTGATCAGCAAAGAAAGCTACCTTATTGAGGTCAGAACATGTAGGGATAAAGTGAGAAAGGCCAAAAGCCATGTAAAGTTGGACCTTGCAAAGGGAATTAAAACCAATAGTAAAAGCTTCTATAGCCATATAAATAAGAAGAAAACAAAGAAAGAAGAAGTGGGACTGCTAAACACTGAGGATGGAGTGGAGATTAAGGATAATCTAGGCATGGCCCAATATCTAAATGAATACTTTGGCTCAGTCTTTAATGAGGCTAATGAGGAGTTTAGGGATAATAGTAGGATGACAAATGGGAACAAGGATATGAAGGTAGATATTACCACATCTGAGATAGAAGCCAAACTCAAACCAGGGGTGGCTCCAGGCCCCAGCACGCCAAGAGCATGCTTGGGGCGGCATGCCACAGTGGGCGGTCTGCTGGTCACTGGGAGGACCTCCCGCAGGCTAGAGCCGCCCCTGACTCGAACAGTTTAATAGGACTAAATCGGGGGGCCTAGATAATCTTCATCCACGAATATTAAAGGAACTGGCACATGAAATTGCAAGCCCATTAGCAAGAATTTTTAATGAATCTGTAAACTCAGGGGTTGTACCGTATGACTGGAGAATTGCTAACATAATTCCTATCATGTTTGTGGAGAAAAACTTGAGCCGTTAAGCTTGAGCCCTTAAAGGCTCCATAATCAGAAGTCAAATAAGAAGAACCTCACATTTTAAAAATTACGATTTTTAAACCAAGCATGATTTTTGAATGCTTGGGTTCAGCAACATTGGGTCTGTCTCCATCCTCTGTCCTCCTGGACTCTTTGCACTTAGGAAGCACACATATTGTCACTGTTCATGCTACAAAGGGTGTTAAGTTGTGTTGCATCCCATCGCCTTCTTTCCATATCCACACCAGTCTAGTCACAATCTGTCTCTCTTGCTGACTCCCATTTTTAAACTCTGAACAAACAGCATAAATCTCCATCAGAAAATCTAAAACTGGATGGGAACACTCATTGAAACTATCTAATAGCATTGGAAAAGTTTTGATGAATCAGATTTCAGACAACACTGCACAATTTTCAGACAATCAGTAGATAACACAGAATTTTTAGTCTAATTATATTGAGTCAAAGGTTATGTATCCATAAACTGTGCTGTTATATCTTTCTGTATTAAAAAACTGGAAATATGAAACATAAACCTGGGAAGCCCCTTCATGAGAAACCATTAAGCTCACTGTGATAAATAATTATCCTTAAATGTTCTAGGACTGTACATATTTTTCAAGAAAGTGTGAAAATTTATATTAAAGGCCATTTGTTTTTTCTGTAATAGTGTGTCCTTGTGATGTGACAATGTGAACTTTTCCTTCATGTCTGGCAAGAAGACAGTTATGTTGAGTAGAGCTGCATGAAATGTTAGTGACACCAAATCACACAAAACGTGTCTGGTTTTAGGGTTTGTTACAAACTCACCACTCACACCTTGGTCATCAAAACGTTTATATACATTTTGAATAACTGAAGCTCATTTTGAAAGTCCTAATTTTGCATTGAAATCAGCCAAAATTCATGGCTTTGACAAGGATCTGGGGAAAAGTTGGTGATTTAGACTGCGTTACCTCTGAATTTTGGTTATTTCATTAAAAATCATTAAAGCAAAACCTGAGAGTGCAAAACCAAAGAAAATGTTCTCATGTGTTACTGCAAAGCAAAGCTAATAAATGTCACACAGTTCTAATTACGAGATATTGGCTATTGAGATGAAGGAGCTGCAATGCCATATAATGTTTATCTGATGGTAAAAGCTTAGCCTTCGTCTACATCTTAAAGACAAATATTGCTCAGGAACCTCCCTGCATGATGGTGTGGTGGTAGAAGAACCTTTTCTGATAATCTGGGGAGCCCCCAAAAGTAAGGATTGTACTCAGGGATGTGGTACTGAAAAGCTTGTATAGATGAATTCTGTATGAGGCAGATGCTCAAGTATACTTCAGTCATATTAACTCTGATTATCCATAATGCATATTAAGGGTCTTACAATAGTAGACTAAACTTCAAGCAACCAATGACCTGTCTAACACATTCTTGGACAAAATTGTTTTTAAATGCTATTTTAATCTAGGCAGGAAAAACCTATAGTCTAATTCTTATGGCATTTTCAACTGATTTGTTGATACAATATCCTAAAGCTTTCAGAGTCCATATGGCTGTGGTATTGTACATACCAAGGATTCCCAGCATTCTGTAATCATGTTATGTTGCAAATGATTTGTTCATTTAAATACAACAGTGATGGCAAACTATGCTGATATCATATCCTTCTAAGGCACTAAACTAAGCTAGAATATAGTATGTGTTGCATTTATAGTTCATGAGATGTTAATAATACATACTATTTATGGAATATATATTATGATCAGGCCACAAGAAATTTAGGTAACTTTTCCCCTGCTGTGATTTATGTTTAGTCCTATGACATATAAAGAAAACAGAAGAATGCATGAAATATTCTGCAGCTGCCAGGTAGTTTTATTTTCCAAAACCTTCTTATTGCTTGTTGTGCTATGTATACGTGGCTCCTCTACAGTCTTTTTGCTGTTTAGCATTAAAATAATGTGATCCAATTTTTCTTGTTGCCACTATTTTCCAAAAGCCCTAATTATGCTTCACGGAATATTGTAAACAGAATTTGTTGTTTTTCCTCATTTGTCAAAGTGACAGCTGCTTAAAATTCATCAAATCCTTGCATTGCTCTAAGGCTTAAGCAATAGGATAGTAAGTGGTCACGCTTTACTTTATATGCTATTGTGGAAGATAAATTTACTGAACACTTGGTTTTGTTCCTAAATCAATGTAAGGTATCAGTTTGCTTTGAATTTGTGCTTTTATCTGTAGATAAATATGTGATAATTTTTCATATGTTCCCTTCTCGATAATGTCTTTGTTGCTTTGATTTTTATGTTGACATTTTCAAGAACAGTTTTAATTTCAGTCTAATTTATTTTGTGAAATGACCTTTCACTGTTTTATGTTTAAAGCACCACCTTTTACCTCTTCCTGACTGGAGAACGAGGTTGTGGTGAATGAAGTGGAACAGAGGACCAATCAAAAGGCAGAATACTGAAAATGTCAAAGTACAGTGCAACATGGTAAATCAGTCAAGCTTAATACATACTTTATTCCTATGATTAAACCATTGATTTTTTTAAAAGTACAACATTAACCCATTCTCTGACCAATAATATTAACAAGAGATTTTTTTTTATTGCAGAGTCCTCATTTTATGGTTCTTGAATTTCATGGCTCAGAAATAATCGGATCTGGCCCTGCAGTGCTTGGTGCAACAACTGGGTAAGGTGAGACAAAAGTGGCTTTTAATCATCCTTTCTGCTCTCCTGATCCTGGCACTATCGGGGACTGATCTAGTCCCTTGTGTAAGTTAGAACAACTTTAAGCTGCTCTGATTTACAAACATCTGCCTGAAAAGGGGAAATCTTCTTGGACTTGGTTCAGTAGCTTTATTGCTGTTTAGTGCTGGTGGAGCAAGGTTGAAGATCTGGGCCCATAGTTTAGGGTTTGCCTGTACCATTTCTACATTACAATTCTGACATTTAATAGTACAGATATGACAGTTAATGTTCACAAGTTACTGTACATATAGAATCATAGAAGATTAGGGTTGGAAGAGACCTCAGGAGGTCATCCAGTCCAACCCCCTGCTCAAAGCAGGACCAACACCAACTAAATCAGGACCAACACCAACTAAATCAATGTGCTTACTATTGTTTATAAAGAAAAGTCAGTACTTTGGGACAAATTCTACCTCTTCCTTCGTTGGCACGGAGGAAGAGGTTGCCTCAGGTGCAGCAAATCTGGTGTGGTTCGACTGTGTGTATGTAGGACTAGGATTTTGATATTAGATAAAGGGGTTCTGCTACTTGTATTTACCATGCATCCCCGCTCCTTGTGCCCATTGTACGCATCCCTGTACAATGAGATTTGAGGGAGAGGACAGGAGAAGAAAGGACGAACATAGAGAATCCACACAGCAGGAATAGCAGACTATTACAACCACAGTACTACCGTGGCAGTGATGGAGTGACTGTGTTACCACTCTAAGGACCGGGGGCAGGATCTACCCCACTACAACTCCTCTAAGTACTAAGTCCAGTTTCCAGGGCTTGGCATAAGAGACAAGATTTAGCCTTTTGTAACTCTGAGCATGAACAGACGATCCTCTTGCTGTAATTATTAGGAATGGGTTAGCTAGTTTGTGTAAACAAGAACAAGAGCTCAAATCAAAATGAATCTGAACTGAAACTTCTGAGGTTCAAAAGATGTGTGCATCCTTCCCTCAACTCCTGCTTTCAGCCACTGCTGGAAGGAGAGCTACCAAAAACCATGAGGAAAAAAATGCTATTCTAACCTGCCTTAAATCTAGAAGTAATTAGCTCATGTTAATGCACAAACCTCACCCTTACTTATACAGGCAGTTTCAAACCATGTCAGTCTGGCTGCTTAGGCTAAAGAGGAGGGTTTTCCCCTCATTAAAGTGCAGGGAATTTTGCCAGCACTACTGTCCCATAGGCCTGTAGGAAGGCAGCTTGAATTCAAACTGGGAACGACATGGGTGCTCCAGTGGTGTAGGCTGCTGAAGAGATGAGCTGAATCAATACTTCCCCAACTGCCCTCATGTGGTACAAGTGTGAGAGGGATCCTAAAATATGTTTTGGACTCTCCTAACCTGCTATTGACCTGTTTCCTAATACAGGGGCAGTTGCAGTTTCCTGAGGTTGCTATAACCTTCACCCAGTGAACATTTTTCCTTGGGGGCCCTCTACCAATTCAGATCCTGAAGGAATTTGGCTCAGGGTCTGTGAAATGCTTTGAGCATGGCAATTGATCAGTATGTGCACAGTATTAAGAGGTATGAAAAGTTTCATTCCTGGTGTTTGGATGTGGCTTATAGAAGCACTGATAAACGTTTGTGTTTTTTTTTTTTTACTACATTGGACATTATTTCCAAAATGTGCAATGTTATTTTTATAAAATTCAGATGTCTAGCATCCAAGTATTATAGAAAATTTTGAAAAATTGCATAATGTACTAAAAAAATGGCAATTACCTAATACCCCTTAGGTCAGTGGTGGGCAAACTGCAGCCCACAGGCCACAGGTGACCCATCAGGGTAATCTGGTGGCAGGCTGCCAGACTGCTTACATTTGCACGGCTGCCCACAGCTCCCAGTGGCTGGGAACGGTAAACTGCAGAGCTGCAGGCGGCCATGCAAATGTAAGCAAATGGTCTGGCAGTCTGCCAGTAGATTACCCTGATGGGTTGCATGCAACCCATGGGCTGCAGGTTGCCCACCACTGCCTTAGCCTGACTGTGCTCCCTGTGCAGTTCCTTGGCTGAAAATGACCTCACTAGAGCAGAACATGCTTGGGCAGCATATTGGAGAGGGAGCTCATACCAAGAGCAGGTCTTTATGTTGTGAGACCTAAATAAAGTCTGTTTTAAGTGTATAACATGGTGAATGTACCATTTGGCCTGGCTACTGGGGTAATCCTGACTCAGCACACACAGGATTTTCAGGTCATCCAGTCAGGGCTGGATTTAAGGGCAGGCGACCCAGGCGACTGCCTACAGTACTGGTCTTAGGGGGCTCCTGTCTTGGGGGGGCACTGGGTTTGGGATGCTGTTTTTGTTGGTAGCAACAAAAGGGGAAATAGAATGTTTGAAGTAAAATGTTTCAGATATTCCATATGTGGATTCATTTTTCATTAAATCTCCTAGAATTTTCTGGACCTTTGTAGAATCTCATGGAACCTTCCAGACTTTGAGAATTACATTTTCCTTGAACCTCTTGGAATGTTGTCAGCCATGTCTTTGCAGGTATATAAAAGGGTGGCTGCCATTCCTTCAGCCTGGTTGTGGCAGATGCAGCATCATCATCTTTAGATTCAGTGTCTCGCTTCGGAGTATTGCAAAGAACATATGTCTTGTTTACAGCATCAACTATCAGGCGGAAGATACTCACAGACAATGCTAAGTGACACTCTCTGGAAGAGCTGCATTGACAGCTTAAGGCCAGTGAGGTACCAAGTAACTGAGGTTTATGACACCCTGATGGAACTGGCATAGTTGAATAAAACTGAGGCTGAAATCCGACACGAGGTGCAAAGCCTGGCAAACCAGATCACCAACTTCAAATTTCTGGTCTCAATTGTAGTTTGGCATGATATCCTGTTCCAAATAAACTTTGCAAGCAAGGCATTACAAACTCAGTTAGTGAACACCCCGAATGTTACTACTTTGATGAGAAGCTGCCTTGATTTTGTTGTGGCCTAGGGAGACAATGGATTTGAGGATGCCATCACCGCTGCCAGAGAAACAGTGGAAAACTAAGGAGTTGAGCTTATCTTTAAGGAAACTCATTAATTGGAAGAAGAGACATTTTGGTTACAAGGGCAGAGATGGGGTAATGGGAAACTCAGAAGAAAAATTTAAGAGGAAGTTTTCTTTCCTCGCTCGTTGGCACTGCTCGAGTATCTGTTGAAGAAAGGTTTGGACGCAGGCAGTGCTATGAAGAGACCTGGGGTTTTTTGTATTACCTTAGTAAGTTGTCAGCAGACAGGAAAACACCCTTCAACAATTGCACAGACCTTCACTGGATGCTGACACATGGGGAATGTTCGGACATCAATGACAGAGACCTCTATGTTGAATTGGACAACAGCCATCGCATTTTGCAACATGGGAAGCACTCTCCACACCAATTTCAGGTCAGAAACCCCCTGCATTCTGGTTCTGTACAAAGACCATAACACTGTCCTAGTTAGATACCTGAGTTTTCCCTGACAATGGGGAATCCCTGGAGGTGTAAAGTTAACATAGCTGGCTCTATACTACACTTTTCCAGTTCCTTTGGAGTAGGGAGTGTGCTGGAGGTATGTCTGCAATCTAGCCAGAGTGCTGCTGTACGCTGATTCTCCAGACATTACTACTACTACAGATTACATAAACTCCATGGATTGCAGGGAGCACAGTTTGGTCAGACCCAAAGATGGGGCTCTGATCTGGTAGCGTTCTACATCCACTTTGCACAAATGTAAATGACAATACAAAGTACCAGGCCGTGGAGAATTAGGCCTTGTGGAAAACTAATGGGAAATGATTAGAGCCGAGTACTTAGAGACAGGCAGTGAAAAAGCTTTTCTAAGGGCAGAAGAATTTGCAGCATGGTAGAATACATTCCTAATGGAAGAAAGCTATTTTCAGCACTGAAGTTAGATACTGTAGGGGAGGCAGCAGATGTTTGAACAGAACTGATGTGCCTGAATAAGAAAACTTTCTTTAGGGCAATGCATTTTTTTTTAAACTTAAAACATTGCTACTCAAGGCTAAACTAAAGACAAAGGTAATAAAAATGTATAACCAGCAAGCCTGAGATTGTCTTATAGGGCTACAATGGCTTGAATGCCAGAGATATTTATTCACACTACCTAAACTAACTATGCAAAACATTTTCCTTCAGGACATTATTTGACACAACTCTTGGCTAATTCCTTTCCTAAGAAGCAAATTAAATCAGCCTTGTTATTTAATCACTCCCAAAATATTTTGACCCTCAAGGTTCAGTATTGATTAAGGAAACTGATAGCTATTCTTAAACTAGAGATCTACTATCAGCTACTCTTACAAGAGGATTATATTAGTTGTTAATGAGAATTAAAGTGTTACTATAGTATTATAACAGGGCTTTTGGTGCTTAAATATCACTGTGATAGTAGGCATAAAAGAAAAGCCTGAGACAGACGATAGCTATTTAACTGCTTTAACTAAGGCATGTCAAGTGATTAAAAAAAATTAATCTCGATTAATCGCACTGTTAAATAATAACAGAATACCATTTATTTAAATATTTTTGGATGTTTTCAAATATATTGATTTCAATTACAACACAGAAGACAAAGTGCATAGTTCTCAGCTTATATTTATTGTGACAGACCCAGGCCAGTGGGGTGCAGGAGTCTGGTCCTATTGGCATCCAGCGGGGGTGAGCGGGCAAAGCCCGCCCATTTCTAAAGGGCCTCCCCCCAGCCTAAGGGGAGGACTCACAGGTCTGGGACACCAAGTAATTACGGGAGACAACTAATGAAAAAAACAGGATGGGGAGTGAGGTCATAGGGCTAAACGAAGGGAACCAGATGGGGACACTGAGCAGAGAACCCCAGACAAGGCCCACTGCTCCTAGAAGGCGTCAAGGGAGCCAGTGGACGCCGCCCAGAGGAACTCTGCCCGGATGCGTGAACAGACGGAGGAACGGAAATAGGCCCTACAGTCGCAGGAAATCCCATCGGCCAACCTCCTCTCCCTGGTGTTGTAGATGGCCAGTTTGGCCAGGGCCAAAAGGAGGTTGAGAAGGAGATCCCGTGACTTTGTGGGGCCACAGATGGAGAGCGTGTAGATGAAAAGGTGAGGGGGAAAAGTGCAACCAAAAACGCAAGAAAATATTCAGGAGGAGCTGCAACAGGGGCTGTGCAGGAGTCTGGTAGAGGGCAAATATACTGGTTTCTGGGTAAGTAGTTTTCTGTTCCCTGAGTGACAAGAGCAGGGTCTGCACTAGAGTAATCAGGAACTTGCTAGAACCAATTAAGGCAGACAGGCTTATTAGAACACCTGCAGCCAATCAAGGCAGGCTAATCAGGGCACCTGGGTTTAAAAAGGAGCTCACTCCAGTCAGGGAGGGAGGAGCTAGAGGAGAGGAAGTGTGTGTGAGGAGCTGGGAGCAAGAGGCACAAGGAGCTGAGAGTGAGAGTGTGCTGCTGGAGGACTAAGGAGTACAAGCGTTATCAGACACCAGGAGAAAGGTCCTGTGGTGAGGATAAAGAGATGTTTGGAGGAGGCCATGGGGAAGTAGCCCAGGGAGTTGTAGCAGTCATGCAGCTGTTACAAGAGGCACTATAGACAGCTGCAATCCACAGGGCCCTGGGCTAGAACCCGGAGTAGAGGGCAGGCCCGGGTTTCCCCCAAACCTCCCAACTTCTGATCAGACACAGGAGGAGCTGATCCAGACTGTGGGGAAGATCACTGAGGTGAGCAAATCTGCCAATAAGCGCAGGATCCACCAAGGTAGAGGAGGAACTTTGTCACATTATTTTTTGATTACAAGTATTTGCACTGTAAAAAAAAAAAAACAAATGGTATTTTCAATTCACCTACTACAAGTACTGTAGCGCAATCTCTATCATGAAAGTTGAACTTACAAACGTAGAATTATGTACAAGTCCACTTTGTCCTGCTTCTTGTTCAGCCAATTGCTCAGACAAACAAGTTTGTTTACATTTGTGGGAGATAATACTGTCCACTTCTTGTTTACAGTGTCAGCTGAAAGTGAGAACAGATGTTCTCATGACACTGTTGTAGCCGGTGTCACAAGATATTTATGTGCCAGATGCGCTAAAGATTCGTATTTCCCTTCATGCTTCCACCACCATTCCAGGAGACATACGTCCGTGCTGCTGACGGGTTCTACTCGATAACAATCCAAAGCAGTGCAGACCAACGTATGTTCATTTTCATTATCTGAGTCAGATGCCACCAGCAGAAGGTTGATTTTCTTTTTTAGTGGTTAGGGTTCTGTAGTTTCTTTATCGTAGTATTGCTCTTTTAAGACTTCTGAAAGTGTGCTCCACACCTCACCCACTTCAGATTCTTAAACCTTGGGTAGAATGCTATAGCTATTTTTAGAAATCTCACATTGGTACCTTCTTTGTGTTTTGTCAAATCTGCAGTGAAAGTGTTCTTAAATTGAACAACATGTGCTGGGTCATCACCCGAGACTGCTATAACATGAAATATATGGCAGAATGCAGGTAAAACAGAGCAGGGGACATACAATTCTCTCCCAAGGAGTTCAGTCACATTATTTTTTAACAAGCATCATCAACATGGAAGCATGTCTTCTGGAATGGTGGCCAAAGCATGAAGGGGCATACGAATGTTTAGCATATCTGGCACATAAATACCTTGCAATGCTAGCTACAGAAGTGCCATGCCAATGCCTGTACTCACTTTCTGATGACATTGTAAATAAGAAGCAAGTGGCATTATCTCCTGTAAATGTAAACAAATTTGTTTGTCTTAGCGATTGGCTGAACAAGAAATAGGACTGAGTGGATTTGTAGGCTCTGAAGTTTTACATTGTTTTGTTTTTGAGTGCAGTTATGTAACAAAAAAACCTCTCTATGTTTGTAAGTTGCACTTTGATTACAAAGATTTCACTACAGTACTTGTATGAGGTGAATTGAAAAAAATACTGTTTCTTTTATCATTTTTACAGTGCAAATATTTATAATAAAAATATACACTTATTTCAATTACAGAGAATATAAAATATGAAAATATAGAAAAACATCCAAAATATTTAATAAATTTCATTTTGTATTTTATTTTATTTTAATAACGATTAATTTTTGAGTTGTGTGAGTTAACTGCAATTAATCATGAATTTACATGACTTTATTTTCTAGACTCATTTAATGTTTTTAAGTAGTAACTGTACAGTCTAACCTCAGAGAGCCCATTAAGTATATCACCCTCATAGAAAAACCTATCGGGGTATAAAGTTAGCCCTTTTGTTTGCAATGGTCAGTGTGAAGCCCTCGGTAACAGAAGATATTATGTCTCTGCATCTGGAAAAGCACAGACAAAGGGTACGTCCAGACTACTCACCGTATCGGTGGGTAGCGATTGATTTATCAGGGATCGATATATCGCGTCTATCAATCCCCGAACGTGCTCCCCGTCGACTCCAGAACTCCACTAGGGAGAGCGGCAGTAGCGGAGGCGATGGGGGAACCGTAGCCATCGATCCCGCGCCGTGAGGACAGGAGATAAGTCAGAATAAGATATGTCGACTTCAGCTACGGTATTCCCGTAGCTGAAGTTGTGTATCTTACATTGACACCCCCCATAGTGTAGACCAGGCCTGAGGCCCTGTCACAGTATAAATTAGGTTGTAGAAGCTCAGCAATGAAGGCAATCAATTGCCAATAGTCATCTTTGCAAGAACAAGAAGCAATTTATTCAACTTCCTAAACCTGGAACTTTTCCCTTGGATATGGCTGTTTTTCCTCATACTCTGAATATGGTAGGAATAAAATTAGAGTAAAATGGAAGTGGCTACAACATTTAGCATATTTGAAAGTGAATCTCTTTCAGATTTCAGGCTAGCTTGTTATTAACATGCTGTTGCCAAGCCATCCAGCAAAATCATAGAACCATTGATTGTAGGGCTGGAAGGGACCTTGAGAGTTCATCTAGTCCAGTCTTCTGTGCTGAGGCAGGAAAAAATATACCTGACGGGTCCTTATTATATCCTGTTCTTAAAAAATCTACAATGATGGGGATTCCACAGCAGCCTTTGGAAGCTTGTTTCAATTCATAACTAATCTTAGAGTTAGAAAGTTTTTCCTAATATCTAACCTAAGTTTCCCTTCCTGCAGATTAAGCCAATTACTAGACACCTCATCTACAGTGGACATTGAGAACAATCAATCACTGTCCTCTTTATAAGAACCCCTTAGCATATTTAAAGATTCTTATCAAGTCCCCCCTCAGTCTATTTATCAAGTCTAAACGTGCCCAGTATGTTCTCCAAACCTTTCCTCCTAGGTTATGCTGTCTAAACTCTTTAGCATTTTTGTTGCTTTCCTCTGGACTCTCTCCAATTTGTTCACATCTTTCTTAAACCATGGCACCTGGAACTGGACATTATGTCCTCCAGTTGATGCCTCACCAATGCTGAGTAGAGTGGGACAGTTACATCCTGTGTCTTACATACAACACTCTTGTTAATACATCCCAAAATGATATCACACTGTTGGCTCATATTCAATTTGTGATCCATTATAACCCCAGATCTTTCTTGTGTAGTTATACCACTTAGCCAGTTATTTTCCATTTTGTAGTTGTGCATTTGATTTCCCCCCCCCCAAAGTGTAGTACTTGAACCTCTCTTTACTGATTTCATCTTGCTGATTACAGACCAATTCTCCAATTGGTCAAGATTGTTTTGAATTCTAATCTTGTCCTCCAAAGTACTTGCAATCCCTCCTTGCTTGGTGTCATCCACCAATTGCACTCCATTTTCCAAGTTATAAATGAAAATATTCACTAGTTCTAAACCCAGGACAGAACCTTCCAGAACCCCACTAGATATCCACTAGAACAGCAAAATATTGATAATTGCAATTCCCTTTTTAATTAAGACTGTAATTGCATGACATTATTTTGTAATTCTGTTTGAAGCTGATCAGCATTACACAGAAGTGCTAATTATTTACTATGGTGGTCTATAAAGTGTTGCATTTTGTATGATTTTAACTTTATTTTAGCCTCTGCTGTTTATATAACACTTTGCTTATGATAAGTGACTGGTGTGAGTAATGGAGAGAACCACAGGAATAAGGGAACAACATATTTTGAAACAAACAAGTGTGAAAGACCTTGGCATTTCCAGCAAAGGCATAATTTATTACATTTTCCATACTTGAAAATTATGTCTTTTCAGGCTATCTGGCTTTTAAGGGGAACAAAGCAACAGAACCCAATAAACAAAATCTCCATAAGAGAAAAAACAAAACATTTCTGTCCCTATGTAAGATCTTCCATCTTGAAACAACCTCACAGCGCTGTCTGTTAGGCAGATAGGGATCTTTAAAGGTGCACTACATAGAAAACAGAAGCATACAACACTGCACCACTGATAGTCAAATCAATACTATCAATACTCAGGTGACAACAGTTGGGCGAGGGCAGAATCTGGCCATTTCTTAATGAATACCCCACATGAAAGGAAGAGGACAAGAACCTGTTAGGTTTTCCTTGCTGAGTTTTCCCCAGAACATTCTACTGAAGGGTGATGTGATGGGTCTGTAGTTTCCCGGGCTGTTTTTATTTCCCTTTTTATAGGTGGGCACTATATTTGCCCTTTTCCAGTCTTCTGGAATCTCTCCCGTCTCCCATGACTTTCCAAAGATTATAGCTAGAGGCTCAGATACCTCCTCTATTAACTCCTTGAGTATTCTAGGATGCATTTCATCAGGCCCTGGTGACTTGCAGGCATCTAACTTTTCTAAGTGATTTTTAACTTGCTCTTTTTTTATTTTATCTTCCAAGCCTACCCCCTTCCCATAAGCATTCACTATGTTGGACATTCCTTCAGACTTCTCAGTGAAGACCGAAACAAAGAAGTCATTAAGCATCTCTGCCATTTCCAAGTTTCCTGTTACTGTTTCTCCCTCCTCACTGAGCAGTGGGCTTACCCTATCCTTGGTCTTCCTCTTGCTTCTAATGTAGTGATAAAAAGTCTTCTTGTTTCCCTCTATTCCTGTAGCTAGTTTGAGCTCATTTTGTGCCTTTGCCTTTCTAATCTTGCCCCTGCATTCCTGTGTTTGCCTATATTTATCCTTTGTAATCTGACCTAGTTTCCATTTTTTATATGACTCCTTTTTATTTTGTAGGTCATGCAAGATCTTGTGGTTAAGCCAAGGTGGTCTTTTGCCACATTTTCTATCTTTCCTACCCATCGGAATAGCTTGCTTTTGGGCCCTTAATAGTGTCCCTTTGAAAAACTGCCAACTCTCCTTAGTTGTTTTTCCCCTCAGTCTTGATTCCCATGGGACCTTACCTATCAGCTCTCTGAGCTTACCAAAATCCGCCTTCCTGACATCCATTGTCTTTATTTTGCTGTACTCCCTTCTACCCTTCCTTAGAATTGCAAACTCTATGATTTCATGATCACTTTCACCCAAGCTTCCTTCTACTTGCAAATTCTCAACGAGTTTCTTCCTATTTGTTAAAATCAAGTCTAGAACAGCTTCCCCCCTAGTAGCTTTTTCAACCTTCTGAAATAAAAAGTTGTCTGCAGTGCAGTCCAGGAACTTATTGGATAGTCTGTGCCCCGCGGTGTTATTTTCCCAACATATATCTGGATAGTTGAAGTCCCCCATCACCACCAAATCTTGGGCTTTGGATGATTTTGTTAGTTGTTTAAAAAAAGCCTCATCTACCTCTTCCACCTAGTTAGGTGGCCTGTAGTAGACTCTTAGCACGACATCACCCTTGTTTTTTACCCCTTTTATCCTAACCCAGAGACTCTCAACACTTCCGTCTCCTATGTCCATCACCATTTCAGTCCAAGTGTGTACATTTTTAATATATAAGGCAACATCTCCTCCCTTTTTCCCCTGTCTATCCTTCCTGAGCAAACTATACCCATCCACACCAACATTCCAATCATGTGTATTATCCCACCAAGTTTCAGTGATGCCAGCAATGTCATAGTTGTATTTATTTATTAGCACTTCCAGTTCTTCCTGCTTACTACCCATACTTCTTGCATTTGTATATAGGCATCTAAGATACTGGTTTGATCTTGCCTCCCAGTTTTGCCCTGACCCTCCTTTCTCTCTGCCATTATAGCCCATGCTCCCTCTTGTTTCCAGTTCATCTCCCAGGTCTTCATGTTCCCCACTTACCTGTGGGCTTTGCTCACCTGTCATCCTTTCCATAAATAATGGGATCAGAATTGCCATACTGGATCATATTAGTATCATAGTACTGTTTAGTGGCTGGAAATAAAGATAAGCTAAGTGACAGCGCTCCCGCGGCAGCGCTTTGGAGTGCGAGTGTAGTCGCTGCGCCAGCGCTGGGAGAGAGCTCTCCCAGTGCTCAGGAGCGGCACCAGGGTTTTTGGCTCCCTAGGCGGGTGGTCCTTCCGCGCTCCTGGTCGTTTGCGGCAATTCTGCAGCGGGGGGGTCCTTCCACACTCCCAGTCTTCGGGGCACTTCGGTGGTGGGTCCCGGAGTGAGAGAAGGACTCGCTGCAGAATTGCCGACGACGACCCAGAGCACAAAAGAACCCCCTTCCGCCAAATTGCCACCCTCCCAAATCCTGGTGCCCTAGGCGACTGCCTAGGTCGCCTAAATGGAAGCGCCGGCCCTGCCAGCGCTGCATGTACTCCACCTCCCCATGGGGATTAGCTTGCAGCACTGGGAGCCACGCTCCCAGCTCTGGGGCACTGTTTACACTGGCGCTTTGCAGCACTGTAACTTGCTGCGCTTAGGGGTGTGTTTTTTTCATACCCCTGAGCGAGAAAGTTGCAGCGCTGTAAAGCGCCAGTGTAGCCAAAGCCTAAGTGATTAAATTAATGTAAAGCAGTTTTGAAGCATTTCAAGAAAAAAGTATAAGCCATGTAAAAAAGGCCCAGATTTTCTTCACCCTGTTAAATTTATTTTCATAATCAAGTTTTATCAATTTCAAAATGTCAACATCTGCTTCAGAAAGGACATTCATTGGAACCTTGTTGGGAGGTAAGTGAGTGTTGCTAATTCTGTTTTGTGATGATGTTTTCTACAGCTGTGATCTTTAAAAGGATTGTTGGTAAAAATTCTCCTACAGTTTACAAATGGAAACGTAGGAACATTTTTCTCCAAAAACAAAATTTGAGCATAAAATAGTTATTGTGACATACATCGCTGTCATTTACACATCTTATGTATTTAATAGGCCCAAGCAACTTCAATGGATTGTCATGGAATGAAGCTTTTAAAAAAATATCCTCTCATAAAAAAACAACCACCTCAAATTTAGTTAAAGATGCAGAAGGGAAAGAACATAAGAACTACTTAGTACTGCATCACTAGGCTTTTGTAATATACTCTTATCTAGTTTTGGAGCATTGTTTTTCACTGAACATCGTAGAGACTGAGCCAAAATATCAAAGCATTGTCACATTTTGCACATGGCAAGTTGCTAGGCTCTACCTTGGCTGGCCTCTTTTCCAGTGTCAGGGATGGTATGTCAGGGGGAAAGGGAAGCGTCTGTGGTAGCTTTGAGTCTTCAGCAAAATCTGGAATTTTCAAAAATTCCTGTGTCACATTTTCCATCCTCCTGAGAGGATGGTGTGATATTGTCCACTAAGTGAACATAAGCAGTAATTAGTACATGCTTCTGACATCTCCACTATCAAACGGAATGTTAAGACTGACTGGTGCAAACAGATTGGACAGAGTTTGGCTCAGAAGCTGTAGGGAGAGCAGACATACTGAGAGAAATTAATAAAAACGTACATTTTTCAAATGGTAAGTGGCCAGTGTTAGCTGGCTTGTTACCCTGGTTGTTCCTCTCTCTCATAAGCCACCATGTAGCATTCCAGGAGATAAGCCTCCTAGCATTTAGTTTTCCAGCAGAAGTGTTGTCATCTGGATGCTGGCCATTGGGTAGTGGGATTCAGAATGGAGTCAGTAGTGAACCCGGATGGGAGGAGATGTTGGGACATTACATGCTCTGGAGCCTGGTTGTTCCCAAGTGAATGCTGTGGGAAGATGATGTAGATTAGTGAGGGTGAGTGCAGGTGATCTGGCAAGACTCTGGAACATGGCCTATTTGGCAGAGCACCAGTGGAGGGAATAGTTGACCTGGAGGAACAAGCACCGGCCTTCCAGTATTTTTCTTTCTCAAAGATCTGAAGTCATCTAACAATAGAGGACATGTTGGGGGACCAGCTCATCTTCCCAGACACCTGCTACTACAGATGTGCCTGTGTGTAATATGAGGAAGAACTAAGGAGATGGCCATGCATTTGCCTAGCACATACTTTCAATGTACTTGCTGGAAAGTATAACAGATTAGCTTTACTGGACCTACATAGGACATATGTATTGATTATATGGGTTACACTGATTGAGTGATGTGTGTCTTCATATTAGCAAGTTCACATATCCTTCATGTTTGTGATGGAAGATCTACTAAAAGAGGTGTAGCTTTACAAAAGATAAGTGTTTTAAACTAAATTCTCAACTTATTCAAATGCTACTATATCTAAAACCCAATCTTAAGCCAAAGCAATGAGAGTAAATTGCAGTCAAATGGATGTGAAATAATTTATTCTTGTATGTCTGCATGAACTGTAGCCAAAATAGAACTGTTAGGATACTATTATTTGGCAAGTCCTTGTTTCTTCATTTGTTCAGGGTTGTAAATGCAAGTCTTCAAATGAGTTTGTAGGTATAACAATAATCATCTTTGGAGAGGCTAGTTCCTTTAGTCTCATAGTGACACCCATGAACTTCTTTAATTTGCTCCATGGAGCCAAGTGATAAAAGTTGGCCAAGGTGCAGCCAAGAATTTGTTTCACGTTTCATGAATGTAAGTGCCAGAGTGTAAGTGCTGTGAGTTCATTGGGCTAGTTGCTTCTGAGCTTTGAAAATTCAGATCACAAGTTGATTTAACAAATACATCAGGACATGTTTAATGTAAAGATATACAGTTCAGTAAATTATACTTTGATGTAAATATTGAAATGTATATAATATTTTGATATTGCAAATGTATACTGAATATGGGAACCAATACTGTTTATTCTGTACTTTATAAGAGAACATGCACTCCTAGGTAGAGTCATTTTGGTGACAGGTTCAGAATCTTAGGAGATATCTCAGTAACTTCTAAAGCCCTTGTTTTTTCTCCTTAGGGTGCTGCCTAATCAATGCAGAATGCTTTGAGAGACATCAGTTAATGATGGCAAAGAAACACAGCCTGCAAGTAGAGCTGATCAAAAATTGGAATTTTGTCCCACAGGAAATCCTGATAATTTTGACACTGGGATGAAAAAAGTCAAGATATTAAATATTTTTCTCTCAGCACAATAAGTTTTGAATTTAATGTTTAAATATTGTCAAAATTAAATATTCCCAAATTGACATGTTTCATTTCTGTTTGTCAGACTGAATCAAAAGTTTAGTTTTGAATCAGATCAACATTAATCTGCATTGGCCTCAGTTACTATAGTGTCTTTTAGGAGTTGTAGTTTGAGTGCCTCATGCCCCCATTCTCTTCTATGAGGAGACTACATTTCCTGCTGGACTACATTTCTCATGAGACACTGTGGTCATGGAATTTCCATAGGAGATGTAGTCTGCTTAGGGAGTCCAGCCTATAGGACAGAATGAGATAATGAGGTACCTGAATTACAACTCCCATGAGGCTGTCTGCTCTAGTGAATTTGGGTCTGGGCTTGGCATTTGGAGACCTACATTCTAATTCCAGCTCTGACACAGAGTTGCTGTGTGAACTTTTGTACATCACTTTCCCCTTCCCATGCCTTAATTTATCCATCAGTAAAATAGGGATAATGATACACCCTCCTTTGCAAAGAGCTTTGAAACCTATGGATGATAAGTTATCTTTTATCATCATAGGAATAATAATAATAGTTTGGAAAAAAGGTAGAATAAATTAAGCAAGACAAAAAGAAGAGAGTAGAGAAATCAACTAATTCTAAAATGTGAAAAAAGAGCTCCAGACATATGAAATAGTCACCATAGCTTTAAAGTCAAATAGCTGTCAACTTGAACTTTCATTAGAAGCAACTGGTGACATTTGGTAACATGAAAGTATATTTTTGTACCAGTCACTAGTGATGTAATGTTACAGGAATATTCTACCAATCATCACTCTGCACCACCTGAAGCCTATGATTGGAAAAGTCTGGCAGACCCACAGACAGCCAGTTAGAACTTGAAAGATGCAGAGTGGTGGCTGGGTTTATCTTCCACTCATAGCAATCTGTCTGGGTGCATCCTTATCCAAATTGCCCCATAAAAAACGCACTTTAAATTTAACAGATACGCTGCAGGAAATCCAAACCCTTTAATGTAGATCTGAGGAAAAAAATTGGGTGAATAGAAAGTTTGCTGAAAAATGCCTGTTTGGGGTGCCAAAATTATTTGTGAATTTGTCAAATCCGGCAAATAGTTTAGGCAAAACAAAACACCCTGAAAAACAAAAGTTGTGAAAAGTATCAAAATGGCCACTGAACACCCTTTCCCCTCCACCCCCTATAAAAAAAAAAAATCAAAACAAAAACCACCTTGTTTTTCACTCAGCTCTACTCCAATGTACCAGCTCCATGCTTCCCTCTTGTGACATCCTCAATGGAGCGGGCATTCCCAGGAGAAGGGGAC
The DNA here is from genome assembly GCF_025201925.1 of Gopherus flavomarginatus. NCBI lineage: Eukaryota > Metazoa > Chordata > Testudines > Testudinidae > Gopherus > Gopherus flavomarginatus. The sequence continues at coordinate 55,753,147 of NC_066626.1, read as the reverse complement.
ATGTTGGAGCCGCCCTATGGGATGGTGTTTCCCAGCTGCTCAAACAGCTTTCTGGGGCTTTGGGCAGCTTGACAGAATTTGGAGTAGCCTTCAGACTGGTCTAATTTATGCAGGGCTCTTAGCTGGTCCCAAGACCATTCAATTGACACCAGTACAATAGATTCTGCTTTTACCAAGAGAAACATGACTAAGAACTGCTCTACACTGAAGTGTTACACTGGCATAGCTGCATCTGAGGGGCATATCAGATCCACATCCCTGAGGTAATTTTGGATTCCGTAAACTGTGTTAGCTTTGTTTTTTTCCCCAGTAAGGTATGTTAGCTTTTCTTGTTTTTATTGTTTCTACTTGTTGAAAGTATCTGGTTACATATTATTTTAAGAACATCCATCCCATCATCCTGAGTCCCAGAACTGGAAAAATGTTTCTTTTTTTCTAATTTGGTAATAATTTTGTTCTAAAAATATAGGGCATGTCTAGTCTTAAAATGCTGCAACTGTGCTGCTGCAGTGGCACTGCTGTTGTGCTTGAGTGCAGACATTACTTATGCTGACAGAAGGGATTCTCCCATTGGTATAGGAAATCCACCTCCCTGAGAACTGGTACCTAGGTCAATAGAAGAGTTCTTCCATTGACTTAGTATTGACTACACTGGGACTTAGGCCAGCTCAACTACACTGCTCAGGAGTGTGGATTTTCACACTCACGATCAACATAGTTGAACCGACCTAATTTTCTAGTATAGATCAGATCATAGTGTGTCTTGGGTATGTCTACGCTACAGCCGCACAGCTGCAATGACCCAGCGTAGATGCTTCCTACATTGATTGAAGAGGTTTTTCCATTGATATAGTAAATCCATCTCTCCAAGAGGGGGAAACTAGATTGATGGAGAATCCTTCCATTTACACTATGAGTTAGGCCAACTTAATTATCATGCTGAGAGCACAACATTTTTCACAGCCCTGAGTGATGTAGCTAGGTTAACCTAAGTTTTAGGTGCAGGCCAGCCACAGCGGATCACAACTCCATACAAGCATCTCCCCGAGACACTTGACGAGTTCTTTTGATTTTAAATTGGTTTTTCATTTAGGAGTTATCACCTCCCAGTCTTAAACGGATCTGGGTCTTTAATATATTATGTGTAAGGCAGTGTAGTGGGGTGGTGATCAGAAGCAGTGGGAAGCCTCAGGCATTAGGGGAGACTATGTAAGATACCCACCTGGTGAGATGACCTAAACTGATTCAGCAACAAGGAGGTATATATGCAGATAAGTAAAAGGTGAGTAGTTTTATTTTGTATGGGAAACACTTGAATATTAAACCAAAGATTTGGACAATGAGAACTAGAGTTCGTAGAAAACCTGCACTTAATTTTTGTTGGGAACTTTTTGTTTTTGTGAAAAACATCCCCATTTTTCATCCAACAGCAGCATCATACATTGACATTATTTTCATGAATGATTCAAAGATAGGCCCCAAATGATAGTTATAAATCTATTAGTCCCTGACTATACTTTTCTTCATTTCCCTCATATTGTAATTTTCGTTCAATCCTAACATCTTTAAAAACCCACTACTTATTGTTTCCTTTTTCTGCACTTATAGTTATCTCTTCAGGGAGCAGAGTTTCTTCCCTTGAATAGTAGGTTTTAGTTAATCCTAATAATTGTAATACTTATAAGAGCAGTGTGTACAGTAATTGCTGTCTTCAAGGCACTAATGTAGCTGACAAATTAGATTTTTATAAAGCTTTGTAGCTCACTTATACATGTGTTATAATGTTACTGAAGTTGTATTTATGATTGCTTAACCTCAATAACATTCTCTAGTACAGGGGTAGCTAATAGTCAGACTGCAGGCCAAATCTGGACCTCCAGACACTTTTGAGCAGGCTGCAAAATTTTATTTACTTATCTTTGTTGTTTTTTTCTGGAGTATGGACCTGGACTATACCTTGACCAAGAAATTTTGAACTTGACAAAAAAATAATTGATTACACTTGCTCCCTGCTACCAAAACTTTTTTTTAAAATGGATTAATTAATTTCTACTACACTAAGGATTAATCAGCAGAAATACAAGTTTCACAAACTTCCAATAAAACAATCAAGAATCTTTAGAAAGTATAAGTAAACATACTTTAAAAACGTATGTACTGCATTAGGGCCTGATCCAACATTCAGTAAAGACAATGGAAAGACTCCCATAAGCGTCAGTAGGATTTAGATCAGGCCCATAATATATTTACACTAATTGCAGCAGAACTAGCTCAGACCTAGGGTACTTCTACTCCACTAATTATGGTGCAACTGGGTAGGCATACCTATTTAGCTAGTATGGGTAACAACAGTAGTGAAGATAGGACAGGCTTCAGTGTGGCCTGGCCACCTCAGTACAAACCCACAAGAAACCCCAGGTACGTGTTGAAGTTAGTGCTGAAATCAATGCCATTCACATATTCACACCATTGTAACTCATGCTAGCTAGACTAAAGCTAGCATAGGTATGCCTAGGTGCTCTACAATTATGCTTTAAGTTATGTTATACCTTAAGTTTAATCTGTTCAGTAAGCCAAATTCTGTCCTCAGTTAAACCTGTGTAAATCCATTGAACTGAACAGTAACTACACAGAATTTGTCTCAGTCACGTCACTTATTTACATTTTGTCAGGATTTCCCCCTCCTTTCAGCTAGAGATTTCCAAGGTGTCATGGAGTGTGGGGGAGTCCAGCCCTGCACCCCTCTTCCTGGGACCCACAGTGACTCTTAGCCAGCCAGTAAAACAGAAGGTTTATTGGACAACAGGAACACAGGTTACAGCAGAGCTTGCAGGCACAGTCAGGACCCCTCCATCGAGTCCTTCTGGGCTTTCAGGGTGCTAGGATCCTAGCTAGGATACCCTGAATTCCGCTCATCCAGCCCCAAGCCCAAACTCAAACTGCTTCCCTCTTGCCACTCCCTTCCTTTGTCCCCCTTCCCGGGCAAAGGTGTTGACCTTTCCCCTCCCTTACCTAGCTCAGGTTACAGGCCCTGGCATCGTCCATCCCCTAAAGTCCTCCCCTGCTCTCCCACTCCCCACACAGACAGTCCCTACTGCATCACATCTCTCCCCCCTTCGAGACTGAACTGAGCGGGGTCACTCTGCCCAGTGACCTGGGGAAGTTCAGGGCCCCCTCTCCGGGACAACGCATCCGCTGTCAGGTTGGCACTTCCCTTCACATGGACCACGTCCATGTCATAGTCCTGCAGGAGCAGGCTCCACCTCAGGAGCTTGGCGTTGGCTCCTTTCATCTGGTGCAGCCAGGTCAGGGGAGAGTGGTCGGTGTACACGGTGAAGTGTCGCCCAAAGAGATATGGCTCTAGCTTCTTAAGGGCCCATACCATGGCCAGGCATTCCTTCTCGATGGCCGTGTAGCTTTGTTCCCGGGGTAGCAGCTTCTTACTCAGGTACACGATGGGGTGTCTCTCCCCCTTTTCATCCTCCTGCATTAACACCGCCCCCAGTCCCGTGTCTGAGGCATCGGTGAACACCATAAAGGGTTTGTCAAAATCTAGGTTTGCCAGAACTGGGCCGCTAACCAGAGCCTCCTTCAGCGCCCGGAAAGCCTCCTGGCACTGCTCAGTCCAGATCACCTTGTCTGGCTTCCCCTTTTTGCACAGTTCAGTGATGGGGCCGGCTAGGGCACTAAAGTGGGGCATGAACCTTCGATAGTACCCCGCCATCCCAATAAAGGCCTGGACCTGCTTTTTGGTTTGGGGAGCAGGCCAGTCTCTGATCACCTCCACCTTGGCTGGTTCTGGCTTCAGGCAGCCGCTCTACACCCGATGGCCCAGGTAAGATACTTCAGCCATCCTCACCTTGCACTTCTCAGCCTTTACTGTTAACCCAGCCTTTCGGAGTCGGTCCAGGACTTGTTTAACCTGGGACATGTGGTCCTCCCAGGTCTGGCTGAAGACGCAGATGTCGTCAATATATGCCACGGCAAAACTCTCCATCCCCCTCAGTAGCTGATCCACCAGGCGCTGGAAGGTGGCCGGTGCTCCCTTGAGGCCGAAGGGCAGGGTCAGAAACTCATAGAGCCCCAGAGGGGTGATAAAGGCCGATTTCAGCCTGGCATCTGCGTCCAGCGGCACTTGCCAGTAGCCTTTGGTAAGATCCATAGTGGTGAGGTACCGAGCACCTCCCAGCTTGTCTAGGAGCTAGTCAGGCCTGGGCATAGGGTAGGCATCAGATACGGTGATGGCATTGAGCTTTCGATAGTCCACACAGAACCGGATTGACCCATCCTTCTTGGGAACCAGCACCACTGGCGAGGCCCAAGGGCTGGAAGACGGCTGGATCACCCCCAAAGCCAGCATGTCCCTGACCTCTCTTTCAAGATCCTGGGCAGTTTTACCAGTGACCCGAAAAGGGGAGCATCTTATAGGGGGATGTGACCCGGTCTCCACCCGGTGGACAGTCAAATTAGTGCGTCCAGGCTGGTTGGAAAACAGCTGTCGGTATAGATGCAGCACCCCCCTGATCTCAGCGTGCTGGCCCGGGTTCAGTTGATCAGAGAGGGGAATCGCCTCCAGGGGGGAACCAGCTTTTGTCCCAGGGAATAGATCTACTAAGGGGTCATCTCCCTGCCCCTCCCAATGTCCACACACGGCCAACACCACATTCCCCCGTCATAGTATGGTTTCATCATGTTCACATGGTACACCCGACGGTGATGTGCCCGGTTTGACAGCTCCACCACATAGTTTACCTCATTCAGTTGCTTGATAACCTTGAAGGGCCCTACCCAGGCGGCCTGGAGTTTGTTTCTCCTCACGGGGATGAGAACCATCACCTGATCCCCGGTTCGAAGGCACGGGCCCGTGCCGTGCGGTCATACCAGACCTTCTGCCTCCTCTGGGCTCGGGCCAGATTCTCCCTGGCCAGGCCCATGAGCTCGGCCAGTCTTTCCCGGAAGGTCAGGACATACTCCACCACTGACTCTCCCTCGGGAGTGGCCTTCCCCTCCCATTCGTCCCTCATCAGGTCTAGGGGCCCCCTTACCCCCCTTCCATACAACAGTTCGAAAGGTGAAAACCCGGTAGATTCCTGGGGTACCTCCCTGTACGCGAACAGCAGGTGAGTAAGTACTTGTCCCAATCCTGCGGGTGCTGGTTCATAAATGTTTTTAGCATCATCTTCAGCGTCCCGTTGAACCTTTCTACCAGCCCGTTGGATTGGGGGTGATACGCTGAGGCCCAGTTGTGCTGGACCCCACATTTCTGCCATAAGGACCGGAGCAGGGCCGACATGAAGTTGGACCCCTGATCCGTTAAGACCTCCTTGGGGAACCCCACCTGGCTGAAAATTGTCAGCAGCGCATCTGCCACTGTGTCTGCTTTGATAGAGGACAAGGCCACCGCCTCGGGGTAGCGAGTGGCAAAATCCACCACCACCAGGATGTATTTCTTCCCTGACCGGTTCGTCTTGCTGAGGGGTCCCACTATGTCCATGGCCACCTTCTGGAAAGGTTCTTCTATGATGGGTAAAGGCCTCAAAGCCGCTTTCCCCTTGTCCCGGGCCTTCCCCACCCTCTGGCAGAGGTCACAGGATTGGCAGTACTGTCGGACATGGGTAAAGACCCCAGGCCAGTAAAAGTTCTGTAGCAGCCTCTGCCTGGTGCGTCGGATTCCCTGGTGCCCTGCGAGAGGGATGTCATGGGCCAGGTACAGCAGCTTGTGACGAAACTTCTGGGGAACCACCAGCTGCCTCCTGATCCCCCATGACTCTACTTCCCCTGGGGGAGCCCATTCTCGGTACAGGAACCCCTTCTCCCACAGGAACCTCTCCTTGCAACCTCTCCTCATGGTCTGTACCGCACTAAGGTCAGCCCGGTCCCTGTGCTTCTGCAAGGAGGGATCTTTCTGCAACTCGGCCTGGAATTCAGCAGCTGGGACAGGGATGGGGACCGGCTCTCTCTTGCTGGCTGGGTCTGAGGCCGCAGCCTCTCTGAACTGTGCCCCTGGGAGTTCCCAGCTCCCTGGGTTAGGGTCCTGCACCTCGGGTCGAGTACCTTCTCCGTTGTCGGGGTGCAGTGCCCTTTGCCGACTCTGACTATGAGTCACGACCAGGGCACTCTGGGTGTTACTAGGCCAGTCCTCGAGGTCCCCTCCCATTAACACGTCAGTGGGCAAATATCGGTGTACCCCCACATCCTTGGGGCCCTCCTTGGTCCCCCATTTCAGGTGTACCCTTGCCACGGGCACCTTGAATGGGGTCCCGCCCATGCCCATCAGGGTCAGGTAGGTGTCGGGCACCATCCGATCTGAGGCCACTACCTCGGGCCAGGCCAGCGTCACCTCTGCGCCCGTGTCCCAGTACCCAGTGACCTTCCTCCCATCTACCTCCAGGGAAACAATGCACTCTTTCCAGAGGGGCAGCCCTGCGCCCACCCGGTAAACCAAAAACCCGGAGCCAGGAGCATCCACAGGTGGTATGTTGCCAGCCCCCCTTTCCTGGGAATGTAGCCCCTCCTCTGATTGGGTTTTTACCCAGTCCACCCTCTGTGGGTTGGGTCTGCTTGGTCTGTCCCTGAGCTTGGGGCATTGGGCCCGTATGTGGCCTCGTTGGCCACAGCGATAGCAGCCCATGTCTCGTGGGTCCCCTTGAATGGGTAGGAGGGACCTGCCGCTGGACGTTCCCCTTTTGGGGGGGTTCTCCATAGGCCCCCTTTGGGAGGTCCCATGATGACTCTCTCTCTGCGTTGAGGCAGGCTTGCTCCTTTGAGACTCCTCCCTGCCATCCCCTGCCCGACTGTCCACAAATTGGTCGGCCAGCTGGCCTGCGTGCTGTGGGTTCTCCGGCTTCTGGTCCATCAACCACAGCCTCAAGTCGGACGGGCACTGCTCGTACAGGTGCTCCAGTATGAATAGGTCAAGCAGGTCCTCTTTAGTTTGGGCCCCAGCTGTCCACTTGCGGGCATACCCCTGCGCCCAGTTGACCAGTTGTAGGCATGTGACCTCACGGGTTTTACGCTGGCTCCGGAACTTTTTCCGGTACAACTCAGGAGTCAGCCCAAACTCGCGGAGCAGGGCCTGTTTGAACAGTTCGTAGTCCCCTGCCTCCGCCCCTTTTAGTCGGCTGTACACCTCCACGGCTGTGGAGTCCAGTAGGGGGGTAAGAACTGCGATCCTGTCTGCAGGGTTAACCCTGTGCAGCTCGCAGGCATTCTCAAAGGCCGTCAGGAAGGTATCTATGTCCTCTCCCTCCTTACGCCGGGGCAGCAAGTGCTTATCAAAGCTCTTTGTAGGCTTGGGTTCCCCCTCACTCACCGCAGCCGGGTCCTCACTTCTCCTCAGCTGGGCCAGGTCCAGCTCATGTTTACGCTGGTTCTCCTTCTCCTCCCACTCACGCTGGCGCTGATTCTCCTCATGTTTACGCTGTTTCGCCTTCTCCTCCAGCTCTTGCCTCTTTAACTTGAGCTCCTCCCGTTTCAGCTCCCTTTTATATTCCAGCCGCATCCGCTCCACGGATGCCGAGCGTTGCCGGGAGGATCCCCTGCTGGGGGGTGAGCTTCGCTGGGAGCATCCCCTGCTGGCCGGGGGTGTCACGGTGCCCTCGGTATACACTGGGCTCCTTCCCGCCCTTCCCCTAGGCCTAGGAAGGGGGGATCTCAGGAAGCCCTCGTCTGCCGGCTGACCACTCCCAGCGGGGACAGACACTGGTGCCTGCGCTGCATCTGCCCGGCTGCTTTCCTCAGAGATAGGGCTCCATTCATTCATGCGGTCTCCCTGCTCCAGCTGGGCAATCAGCTGGTCCTTGGTGAGCCTCCCCAGGTGCAGCCCCCTCTGCTTGCACAGCTCCAGCAGGTCGCACTTGCGCCGCTTGGCATACATCTTCCTGCTGGCCACTCACAAGCCGGGGTGCTCGCCGCTCCCCACGGTTTCCAGGGGGACCCCTAGTGCACCAGCCCTTCGTGAGGTCACCACCTCTCTGCCAGGGTTGAGCTGCAGACTCCTCCGCCCCGGGACCGCTCGCTGCAATCCCCCGGGGGACCCTGTTACTGCAAAGTCCTTCTCACTGGGCACACACTCCCAGGGGTTAACCAACCCTTCGTTTTACTGCTCCCCAGTCACTTACTGCAGGAAGCGCCGTCCACGGGGTGCAGTATCTCCCGCCACTGCCACCAGTTGTCACGGAGTGTGGGGAAGTCCAACCCTGCACCCCTCTTCCTGGGACCCACAGTGACTCTTAGCCAGCCAGTAAAACAGAAGGTTTATTGGACAACAGGAACACAGGTTACAGCAGAGCTTGCAGGCACAGTCAGGACCCCTCCATCGAGTCCTTCTGGGCTTTCAGGGTGCTAGGATCCTAGCTAGGATACCCTGAATTCCACCCACACAGCCCCAAGCCCAAACTCAAACTGCTTCCCTCTTGCCACTCCCTTCCTTTGTCCCCCTTCCCGGGCAAAGGTGTTGACCTTTCCCCTCCCAGGTTAGAGGCCCTGGCATCGTCCATCCCCTAAAGTCCTCCCCTGCTCTCCCACTCCCCACACAGACAGTCCCTACTGCATCACACAAGGCTTCTAATATATCTACTGATTTCTGTAGGGGACTGACAGTAGTGTGCATCTTCATTGTGAAAACAGTATGAAATGGAAATATCCTGTAAAAGTTCAATAGCCATTACTGATCAAGCCCATATGGCTTTACAACTCCATGTGAAAGCTGTGTTGTGCAGAACTGAGAGCTATTTTAGCTCAGATAAATTAATTAAATGAGACAAATATATCTTCATGATCTCATATGTTTCTTCCTCTTTACATTTTAGTTTAATTTTTGCATAAGTAAAATGAAGCTTTGCAAGAGACATTGCAGAGTAATGAATATCAGAGGAGAGTTTTATTATTTATACAGAGCTCTCATGTTTTCTAGAACAATTTCCGGGTTTGTTAGAGGATCTAAGACAAGAATACAAATTAGAGGGATGATACTGTTTAAACAGTGTCCAGTTAAGGGCCAAATTCTATCTGGCAATACACATTCATGCGTGCAACAACAACAAAAAAAAAAACCATACAGAGCAGAGGAACTTATTGCATAAGTTTGACACCCCTTTTTTGACCCCTTCAGAAAGCAGTGCATTTTAGGTAGTTTGATGTCACAGTGAAATTCAGTGGGATATGGCCAAAGAGAAGTAGGAGTGGTTTGCATATACATATCTTCATATATTACTTTCTGATTCTCGCAGTTGCCCCTTAGCAAATTTCTTTACACTCGAATTATTCTTACTTTTAGTGGGAATTGACTGTCAGATTGATGCACCCTCTGAGGGACCAGAAACAAAGGAAGGGCTCACGTAGCCTCTCCACAACCTCCCCTTTTACAGGGGCTGGCCACAACTGCAGTCATTGTGTTCACCTGAGCAGAGCATGTGCTATACTCCTTTAAAGGACATAACAGTGGGTGCACTCCCTCTGTGTGCTCAAGAGCTCCAGGAGAAATGTGTCTTACTGAGTTCTTGTTGAAGCAGTCCAGTGCTTCATCTAGTGCCTTAAGGATCTGATCCAGCTCCTATTGAAGTCAGCTGGAGTCTATTGCTTGCAATGCAGAAGGACTGGGCAAGAAAAGCACATCTGAGCCCAGAAACAGAAATACTGAGGCATATTCAATGATGATGTTGCGGTGACTATTACAATGTCTCTTTTTGGTGGTCGTGCTTTGGTTCGATGGGGTGGTTAGAATTTGGCCCTATATGAATAAATGAGGGGGAGGAATATTTCAAATCCTAGTTATTGAAAATGTTCAAAAAAGATTTTGCCACGTCTTTGCACACAGCCCCAATTACTTGAATTTAATGCTATACTGGAGGCAGCATTAGAAAAATAGAGGGAGCAATTCTGCACTGACAGCTGGGATGATTAGATGACCTAATTTTTCTAAAGTATGAGATTTAGGTTATTTTATCTGCTTCCATTAGAATAATGTGTGTCCCAGAATTATACAATATCTTTACATATACCCACTCTCACTAAACTGTCCAATACCAGCAAGGCATTTAGCCACACATTGAAGCTGGTGAGTATAACTTCTGCCCTTCATTTAAGATGGATGTGAGAAATAGTTAAGCTCTTTTCTAGCAGATGAAGGCATATGCATGCCCACCTAGGAATTAAAACTCAGTGGGTGAAGGGCTTCAGTGGGTCTTTTGGGTAAGGGTGTGTGAATGAGACAAGACACAGAGGGGAAGCACATAGAAAGACTGAGAAGGAAGCTACAGACACAACTTGGACAAGCACAGTGTGGTGCTTACTAAAAGTGGCCTGATCTGTGAGCAAAGAAGTTATCCTTCTGTTGTTTGGTTGCTCACCTGTTTATGAAACTAGGACTCTTTAAATAAACAAGATTGCCTCAAAGGTTCCTGCATCCATCATCAATTTCTCCTCCAAACTTAAAGCATCCTGCAGTTGTTTCAAGACATCTAGTAAGATATCTGGATATCAATAATCATTGCTAATATAGGAAAAATATAGGCCTGGTAATCCTCTCATTTACAACAGTTTAATGGAAGTCAGTGGATTTACTCTTGATTTATACTGGTGCAAATGAGAAAAAAAAAAGTCAGGCAGAATATCTGGCAAAAAATAAAGGAGAGTTCTGTAACGTAGTTCAGATTTTAGGAGGTTCCTTTCTTTTATTTTTTGTCTACCACTGAAGCGACAGAAAGCAAGAATACTGAGAATCATGTAGACCTGATCAGATGCATTCATGCTACGGGCACAGATATTTTTGTACATGTGTTTCATGTATTGTTGCTGTCCCTGAATTTGATAAAAGGCATCACTATATTAAAGTAACAGAATAGCTACATTTATAGCAAATAAATCTTTCTTCTACAGGTTGACTATGAGTGCAGGCTGTGTGAATTCACTACTTTAGGTGACAGTAGGGCTAAACACTATGGATGAATAATACTGGGACTACTAATAGGTTTATGCAGATTTACCCTGAAATTAGGGTAACCAAGATTCAGATTTCAGGGTGGAAGACTATCATTGCAGTGGATAGGAAGGAATTTCTCTCCATGGTACACATTGTAACGTTAGCTAGGCACATAACTTTTTTCCTCCCTTCCTCTTCCTCCCTCCACCCTCTTCCTTCCAGTCACAGCTTCTGGGAGAATTACTGTAAGATATTAGATTTGATGGAGCAAGAGTTCAATCTGATGGTAATTTTTTTAATACATTCAGCTTTGCCATGAAACCTAGACATTGTCAAGCTCTGTTCAAGGGATATTATAATACACTTGCACCTCAGGAAGAGGAAACAGAACTCTACCTTTTATTCCCGCATATTCCATATAATAATGTTTAATACAAATTGGACTTTTGCTTCAAAGTCACACTATGCTGCACAGTGACTGACTCCAAAATAATAGCATTGTTTACTCAGTTGTCAATCATGACTGCACTTCTTCTATCCAGAGCCAACACACATACATTAGAAAAGGCAAACAGAAGAGAAGCCATCTTGAGCCAAGTACAAGTTAATAATTCTAACACTTATACCAATGAAAAGTGAATCAATCAGTTGAGAAGCTCTGCTCCTAGAACCTGTTTGACAGAAATATTGCTTAATGTGATGTATGCAGACAGTAATGGCATCACATTCTAGACATTCCCTAATGCAAACATGTAAAAGTAGCTCCTTGTGACATTTCTCTCCCCATCCCCTGAAGATTATAAGCAGTGTGAAATATTAACCTTCAGCTTACTTCCAGGAGCACTCAAGTAGCTTAGAGTGTGAGACTCTTTAATGATCACCAGGGGACACAGGAACATGCACAGATGATTTGAGTTCAGTGGAAGATGGCAAAGGCTTGGTGCACTAGCAAATTAGTTCAAAGGCATAACACTTCCCCCTGTGAAACCTCAGAGAGATGGCAATGCCTGTCATCTTCCACTCCCTGTCACACTGTAGGCCTGATGGAATATGTAATGGTATCTAGTGTCACAGATTTGAACAGTTTCCTTCATTATGCTATACATTGACAATTTTGTTTTTAATACTATGTGTCAGGGTGTCATTCTGAAAACATGGAATACATAATAGAAACATCCATAAATTATGCATCATTTTGGGTCACATTATCATAAACCTTATCCCAGATTTGGACCTTAGCGTCCAAAATATGGGGGTTAGCATGAAAACCTCCAAGCTTAGTTACCAGCTTGGACCTGGTACTTGCTGCCACCACCCAAAAAATTAGAGTGTTTTGGGGCACTCTGGTCCCCCTGAAAAATCTTCCCTGGGGACCCCAAGACCCAAATCCCTTGAGTCTCACAACAAAGGGAAATAATCCTTTTTCTCTTCCCCCCTCCAGGTGCTCCTGGAGAGATACACAGACACAAGCTCTGTGAATCCAAACAGAGTGACTCCCCCTCTCAGTTCCCAGTCCTGGAAACAAAAGCACTTTCCTCTTCACCCAGAGGGAATGCAAAATCAGGCTAGCAAATTCAACACACACAGATCTCCCCCTGATTTTTTCCTCCCACCAATTCCCTGGTGAGTACAGACTCAATTTCCCTGAAATTTCCCAGTAAAGAAAACTTTAACAGGTTTTAAAAGAAAGCTTTATATAAAAAAGAAAGAAAAATACATACAAATGGTCTCTCTGTATTAAGGTGACAAAATACAGGGTTAATTGCTTAAAAGAAATATGAATAAACAGCCTTATTCAAAAAGAATACAAATCAAAGCACTCCAGCACTTATATTCATGCAAATACCAAAGAAAAGAAACCATATAACTTACTATCTGATCTCTTTGTCCTTACACTTAGAAACAGAAGATTAGAAAGTAAAACTACTTCTCCAAAGCTCAGAGACAGCAGGCAGACAGAAAACAAAGACTCAGACACAAACTTCCCTCCACCCAAAGTTGAAAAAAATCCGGTTTCCTGATTGGTCCTCTGGTCAGGTGCTTCAGGTGAAAGAGACATTAACCCTTAGCTATCTGTTTATGACACGCCCCCCAAATTGCAGACAGTGGGGAAGCTCACTGGCAGCGATTTCCTTCTAGAACTTTAAAATAAACAGATTACTACAATACATGCACCTTTACATATACTACTAAGTATATAACTAACAGACTTCTACATTTTAAGAACACTGTTTAACTACTGAATTTTGGGAAACTTTCACAGGAGAGTGCATCAGCTACTTTGTTAGAAGCTCCTGTGATGTGCTGAATTTCAAAATTAAAATCTTGGAGAGCTAAACTCCAACGAAGATGTTTCTTGTTGTTCCCCTTGGCAGTATGAAGCCACTTTAGTGCAGCATGGTCAGTTTGTAGTTGGAACCGCCGTCCCCAAACATATGGGCATAGCTTTTCCAGGGCGTACACAATGGCATAGCATTCCTTTTCACTGACTGACCAGTGACTTTCCCTCTCAGACAGTTTCTTGCTGAGAAACACGACAGGATGGAAGTTGTGATCTGTTGCTTTCTGCATGAGCACTGCTCCTATACCACGCTCAGATGCATCTGTGGTTACTAGGAATGGCTTGTCAAAGTCCGGGGCCCTGAGCACTGGGTCAGATATGAGCATCGCCTTAAGCTGGGTAAAGGCCTTTTGACACTCATCAGTCCACTTAACGGCATTTGGCTGGGTCTTTTTGGTCAGGTCGGTGAATGGGGCAGCGATTTGGCTGTAGTGTGGTACAAATCGCCTGTAGTATCCGGCCAAGCCTAAGAAGGATTGGACCTGCTTCTTGGACCGTGGGACAGGCCACTTTTGGATAGCATCCACCTTGGCCTGTAGGGGGTTTATGGTTCCTCAACCCATCTGGTGCCCCAGGTAAGTCACTCTGTTTTGGCCTATTTGACACTTTTTGGCCTTAACAGTTAGTCCAGCCTGCCTGATGCGCTCAAAGACCTTTTCCAGGTGTAGTAGGTGTTCGGGCCAGGACTCTGAAAAAATGGCCACATCATCGAGGTAGGCAACTGCAAATTCTCCCATTCCAGCTAGTAGACCATCCACCAGCCTCTGGAAGGTGGCGGGTGCATTTCGAAGGCCGAAAGGAAGGACATTGAATTCATAAACCCCCGCATGGGTGACGAATGCTGACCTCTCCTTGGCAGGTTCATCTAGCGGTACTTGCCACTACCTCTTGGTTAAGTCTATTGTAGAGATGAACTGGGCACGTCCCAACTTCTCCAATAGCTCATCGGTACGTGGCATTGGATAGTTGTCCTGACGAGTTACAGCATATAGCTTACGGTAGTCCACGCAAAAGCGTATTTTCCCATCTGGTTTGGGTACCAGAACCACTGGAGATGCCCATGCACTGGTAGATGAGCGGATTATACCCATCTGTAGCATGTTTTGGATTTCCCGTTTTATAGCATGTTGGGCGTGAGGAGACACCCGGTAGGGTGGGGTTCTGATTGGGTGAGCATTACCTGTGTTAATGGAGCGGTATGCCCGTTCAGTCCGTCCTGGGGTGGCTGAGAACAATGGGGCAAAGCTAGTGCACAGCTCCTTGATTTGTCGCAGCTGCAGACGTTCCAGGGTGGTTGAGAGGTTCACCTCTTCCACGCCACCGTCTTTTTTTCCGTCGTAGTAGACACCGTCAGGCCACTCAGCCTCATCTCCCTGGACTGTAAACTGACAAACCTGTAAGTCTCTGGAATAGAAAGGCTTGAGAGAATTAATATGGTACACTTTAGGCTTTAGTGAGGAATTGGGAAATGCTATGAGGTAGTTTACAGTTCCCAGGCGCTCTTGGACCGTGAATGGCCCTTCCCATGATGCTTCCATCTTATGGGCCTGTTGCGCCTTCAAGACCATAACCTGGTCTCCTACCTTGAAGGAACGTTCTCTGGCATGTCTGTCATACCAGGCCTTTTGCTCTTCTTGAGCATCCTTTAGGTTCTCTCTAGCAAGGGCTAAAGAGTGTCGGAGGGTGCTTTGAAGGTTGCTTACAAAGTCCAGAATGTTAGTTCCTGGAGAAGGCGTAAACCCCTCCCATTGCTGCTTCACCAACTGTAATGGTCCCTTAACCTCGTGACCATACACAAGTTCAAATGGTGAAAACCCTAAACTGGGATGTGGTACAGCCCTGTAGGCAAACAGCAACTGCTGCAACACTAGGTTCCAATTATTGGAGAATTCGTTGATGAATTTTCGTATCATGGTCCCCAAAGTTCCATTGAACCTTTCCACCAGGCCATTGGTTTGATGGTGGTATGGGGTGGCAATCAAGTGATTCACCCCATGAGTTTCCCACAGTTTTTCCATGGTCCCTGCCAGGAAATTAGACCCTGAATCTGTAAGGATGTCGGAGGGCCAACCTACCCTGGCAAAGATGTCTGTTAGGGCCAGGCACACAGTGTTAGCCCTGGTGTTGCCTAGAGCTACTGCTTCCGGCCATCGGGTAGCAAAGTCCACTAAAGTCAGTACATACTGCTTTCCTCTGGGCGTCTTTTTTGGGAAAGGGCCCAGAATATCCACAGCTACTCGCTGAAATGGGACCTCAATTATGGGGAGTGGCTGGAGAGGGGCCTTGACCTGGTCTTGAGGCTTTCCCACTCTTTGGCACACCTCACAAGACCGGACATACTTGGCAACGTCCTTGCCCATCCCCTCCCAGTGGAAGGACTTCCCCAACCTGTCTTTGGTTCTGTTCACCCCAGCATGGCCACTGGGATGATCATGGGCTAAGCTTAAGAGCTTCCCTCGGTACTTAGTTGGAACCACCAACTGTTTTTGCGGCTGCCATTTTTCCCGGTGTCCACCAGAAAGAATTTTCTTGTATAAAAGTCCTTGGTCTATAACAAACCGGGATCGATTAGAAGAGCTGAGAGGCGGTGGGGTGCTCCGTGCCGCCGCCCAAGCTTTCTGAAGGCTGTCATCTGCTTCCTGCTCAGTCTGGAACTGTTCCCTTGAGGCTGGGGTCACCAGTTCTTCCTCAGACTGTGGACTTGGGCTTGGTCCCTCTGGAAGCAATGTAGGTGATGGGGTTGTTTCCGTTGCTGGTGTACCGCTCTCCGCTGGTGCACCTGAGGTTATTTCAGGCTCTGGCTGAGCCTTTTGGGTATGGCTGTCTGTTGCTTCTGCCAGTTTTGGCTCGCTGGCGCCCTCTGGCGTTGAGTTTGAAGATGGGGTTGCAATTGCTGGCGCTGGTTGCTGTTCCAGTTCCGGGCCTGGGACTGGAGGTGCTGTGGCTGTTTCAGTGGTTGGCATGGAATCTGGATCCACTACCTCTGTCTGGGTCTCTGGTAACACAGACGGGGCCTCTGTGGACGGCTCAGGAACAGGAATAGGTCTGGAAGCTTGCCTGGTTTGGCTACGTGTAACCATTCCCACTCGCTTGGCCCGCTTCACCTGGTTGGCCAAGTCTTCTCCCAGTAGCATGGGGATAGAATAATTGTCATAGACTGCAAAAGTCCACATTTCTGACCAGCCTTTGTACTGGACAGGCAGTTGAGCTGTAGGCAAGTCTACAGCTTGTGACATGAAGGGGTAAATTGTAACTTTGGCCTTTGGGTTGATGAATTTGGGGTCAACGAAGGATTGGTGGATAGCTGACACTTGTGCCCCCGTGTCTCTCCACGCAGTAACCTTCTTTCTGCCCACTCTCAAATTTTCCTTTCGCTCCAAGGGTATTGAGAGGCATCCGGGCCTGGGGATCTTTGGTGTGATGGTGGTGTAATGAATTGCACTCGCATGGTGTTCTTTGGACAGTTGGCCTTGATATGTCCCAGTTCATTACACTTAAAGCATCTTCCATCTGATGGGTCACTGGGCCGAGGTGATTTACTGGAGACTGGTGAGGTGGAAGGGTAGGGTGTCTGTGGCTTTACTTGGGTGGTATGTGGGGTCTTTGGCTGTCCTCGGTTGTAGGGTTTATGGTCTGTGTGCCCCCTGGGGTAATCGTTCCCCTTGACAGTAGCTTTCTTGCTTTCTGCCACTTCCATCCATCTGGCTCCAATCTCCCCCGCCTCAGCGAGATCTTTGGGTTTTCCATCTTGTATGTACCGTGTGATGTCTTCAGGAACACCATCCAAGAACTGCTCCATTTGTATGAGGAGGTGCAGTTCTTCCAAGATTTTAACATTGTGTCCTGATATCCAGGCCTCATAATTTTTTGCAACGTAGTAGGCGTGTTTGGGAAATGACACATCTGGTTTCCACTTTTGGGTTCTGAAGCGCCGACGGGCATGATCTGGGGTTATCCCCATTCTGTATCTGGCCTTGGTTTGAAAAAGTTTATAGTCATTCATTTGCTGCTTAGGCATTTCAGCTGCCACCTCTGCTAAAGGTCCACTGAGCTGTGACCTCAATTCTACCATATACTGGTCTTCGGGGATGCTGTACCCGAGACAGGCTCTTTCAAAATTTTCCAAGAAGGCCTCTGTGTCATCACCTGCCTTGTAGGTGGGAAATTTCCTGTGCTGTGGAGCAATAATTGGCGATGGGTTGTTAGGATTGGCTGGAGTCTGTTGCTTAGCCTTTTCTAATTCCATGGCCTGTTGGTGGGCTTCCCTCTGGAGTTCTATCTGTCTTCTGTGGGCTGCCTCTTCTGCTTCTTGTTTCCTTCTGTGGGCCACCTTGTCTTCTGCTTGTTTCCTTCAGTGGGCCACCTCTTCTTCTAGTTTTCTTTTGTGTGCTGCCTCTTTGGCTTCCTGTTCTCTTTGGTAGGCTGCCAGTTTGATGCTTTCTTCCTTTTCTTTCAGCTCCACCTCTTTTTGTCTTTTTTCCAGTTGTCGCCTGTGTTCAGCTTTTTTGATTTGTTCTTCGGCCTCCATTTTTGTCTTGGTAGACATGGTTCCTGTTTTCTTGTGTTGGGGTGCCCTCCGGTGTTTATATTCTGAACTGCAGGATCTGTTGCCTCCTGGAGTCTGCCTAGCAACAGTGCTTATTTCCTTTTCTTCCTCTAGCGTAAACTAGAAAAACCACTTTATTTGCATGTATATAGTGCTGGTATTGACTCTCAATGGGAGTGCTATTGTGTGACAAAAGACCCTTAACAGTCTGGTAATGGCTTCTTGCTTAACATGCAAGCCACAAACTGCCAGAGAGAGCAGAAAAAAAAATTCTCTTTGGTTCCCTTTTAAAACCAACTGTTTCTCTCTGCTAAAAAGCCCTTAGCAGAGAAAAGAAAAATATAATATTCCTACTTGCTTCTGGATTCTGTCTATCATTCCACCGCTGCCACCATATCATAAACCTTATCCCAGATTTGGACCTTAGCATCCAAAATATGGGGGTTAGCATGAAAACCTCCAAGCTTAGTTACCAGCTTGGACCTGGTACTTGCTGCAACCACCCAAAAAATTAGAGTGTTTTGGGGCACTCTGGTCCCCCTGAAAAACCTTCCCTGGGGACCCCAAGACCCAAATCCCTTGAGTCTCACAACAAAGGGAAATAATCCTTTTTCCCTTCCCCCCTCCAGGTGCTCCTGGAGAGATACACAGACACAAGCTCTGTGAATCCAAACAGAGTGACTCCCCCTCTCAGTTCCCAGTCCTGGAAACAAAAGCACTTTCCTCTTCACCCAGAGGGAATGCAAAATCAGGCTAGCAAATCCAACACACACAGATCTCCCCCTGATTTCTTCCTCCCACCAATTCCCTGGTGAGTACAGACTCAATTTCCCTGAAATTTCCCAGTAAAAAAAACTTTAACAGGTTTTAAAAGAAAGCTTTATATAAAAAAGAAAGAAAAATACATACAAATGGTCTCTCTGTATTAAGGTGAAAAAATACAGGGTTAATTGCTTAAAAGAAATATGAATAAACAGCCTTATTCAAAAAGAATACAAATCAAAGCACTCCAGCACTTATATTCATGCAAATACCAAAGAAAAGAAACCATATAACTTACTATCTGATCTCTTTGTCCTTACACTTAGAAACAGAAGATTAGAAAGTAAAACTACTTCTCCAAAGCTCAGAGACAGCAGGCAGACAGAAAACAAAGACTCAGACACAAACTTCCCTCCACCCAAAGTTGAAAAAAATCCGGTTTCCTGATTGGTCCTCTGGTCAGGTGCTTCAGGTGAAAGAGACATTAACCCTTAGCTATCTGTTTATGACACACATAATCAGCCACAATGCAAGTGATAAGTTGGGTACACTTTGGGTAATTGGGTAGAAGGGTGATTCTCCATTTGTTTACTAATGGATTTGTTTTGATGCTTCTTGTGTTGGGGGTCACTTACCTCTTGAGCATTTCCTGTAGGTTGGCAACCTCATTAGGCAGGTCTTCAGTGGTTCAGACCTCCAGTCAAGTCACTTAGTCAAAATGGATGAATTACTTCCCAGGTAACGAAGAGTTCAGCTGTCAGCCCTTATCAGGGTCTTTAGCCCCATCTCTGGGCCCTTTTTAATTCAGTTGTTCATGTGGGCTTCTGCAGGAGCCTTATCCCCTTCTCATGGTTTAAGCTACTTTATCAGTGGCCAGCTGGGGAACCCGAACTCTCCACTACTCCAGGTTCCAACCCAGAGACTCTATAAACAGCAGCCATGTACTACTTCCTTTAATTCCTTCCATTAGTTGAAGAGCCTCTTCTCAGCTGGTGCCTTTACCTCCAGTCATTACCTTAGGGCTAGTGTTTTCCACTCCTCTCATGCCCAGGTTTAGCAAATGCAGTTTGTCAAGCACCCTTTAACTAAAGAGGAGCATCTTTCCTTGCCCCTCTATCCCCAGCCAGGAAGTGACATGCTCAGGCCCTGCAGCAACTTTTAACTGAGCCTGCTGGGCTCTGATTGACTCTCTCTACGACTCTCTAAGCAGACCTGGAGGACCCATCTCTGGTACTCCTTCCTGGGTGGAGTGTAGTAGGACCACAGGGCCCCCAGCAAGGGGCCAAAGGGCCATGCCACCTAGGGTGACCAGATGTCCTGATTTTATAGGGGCAGTTCCGATACTTGAGGCTTTTTTCTTATATAGAAGCCTATTACCCCCCACCTCCTGTCCCAATTTTTCACACTTGCTGTTTGGTCACCCTTTGCACACCCCATCACACTTCTCCATTTGTCTTATGAGCTTCCTTGTAGAGTTCTATTAGCTAGAACCAATTCTAATACCTAATCCATAGGGAGAGCCACTTTTACAAAGTAAATCGCTTACCTCCTTATATCTTCCTGAATTTGAGAGAGACACCAAAGGAATTTCATCTATTTCACAATTATTTCTTAAGGAGTGTGCTATCATAGTTAGAGAATGGGAATAAGTGTCAGTGCTTAGATTCTTTTCCCTGCTCTGCACCGGTTGGTTGTGTTTTCTTAAGCAAATCACTAACGTGCTGTTGTCACGGAGTCCCCGGGCGATGCTCTGGAACTGCTCCCCACCAAGCCAGGCAGGACTTTGGGGAGCCTCCTCTCTCTTGGAGCAGACTTGTTCAGGGCAAGAAGCTCACACGTCTTCACCTCCTGGGTCTCTCCTTGGAGCATTCAGCATCCTCTGCCCCTCCGTGCGCTTCCCACAGTGAGCCCGCCTCAGTGGGGTCCTGGGGAAGCCACCGGGTCCTGCACCCCCACTTCGCAGTCAGACATGACTCTTAGCCAGCCAGTAAAACTGAGGTTTATTCGATGACAGGAACAGGGTCTAAAACAGAGCTTGTAGTTATAGCGAACCGGACCCCTCGGCCAGGTCCATTCTGGGGGGCAGTGAACCAGACCCCCCATGTCTGCACTTCACTCCTCAACCCCAGCCAGCTCCAGACTAACCACCCCTTCCAGCCCCTCCTTTCTGCTTAGCTCCTTTCCTGGGCCAGGAGGTCACCTGATCCCTTTGTCTCCAACACCTTCAGCTGGCACCTTTACAGAGGAGGGGCCCAGGCCATCAGTTGCTAGGAGACAGAGGGTCAGGCATTTAGGTGCACTGGCCCTTTGCTCTGCCAGATACTTAAGAACTGCCATGGGGACACTGAGGCACCAACACAGTATTTAGAGCAAACATTAAGAACATTCCTAGTTCGGCACAGCTGTCTGCCTCAGTTTACCCACCTGACAAATGTTTATATATTTTCCTGAACTTCTCAAGTTGTATTATTCCTCTCAGTCTGAGGCAGCTCTTGAAAATTGTCTGCACTGAACTAGGTTTTTTGACATGCTACTTCTATTCTGTAAGGCATAAGATTGTAGAAGGGAGCTCATAGTTAGAGTCCACAAAGTCTGACCTGAGTTGCAAAGGCGCTGAGTACTCACAACTCTAACTGATCTTGGTGGGAACTAGTAATGCTCAACACTTCTGAAAACCAGATTTAGATACCTTCATTTAGCTCCTATTTTGAAACATTTGGCCAATAATAGTGGTCTTGGTCAGAATCAAAGGAAAATTCTCTCTGCTTCTGCCAATGGGTGAGGTCAAAAGGAAGATGGAAAAAAGCTGCAAGACCAACAAGTACAGCTTCTATCATCACTGCAGATGCTGCCATTTCTCATGTGAGACCTTGAGCTATTAAAACTGCTGGAAATTTTTTGTATGACACACTTTTTTATGTTCAAAAAGTATAATTTAAAATGTCATTTTTGCAAAAGTTGACATTGTAGACAGCTTCCCTTTCCACAGGTGTTTGCCAATATTTTAATTGACATTTTGGAAAATACAAAAATATTGACAAATATCTATTTATAAATAAAAACACATGGTTTTCAGTAAACACCACATTTCTGTAAGGGTTTCAAAAGGATTTTGATACAAGTTGATAACATTTCCATTAAAAAGTTAGTTAAAATATCACTAAACATGGAAATGGGTCCATTTCAAACCCATTAGTTTTAAGATGGAGCTTGATAAGTTTAGGAACAGGATTCTAAGACGTTGCTTGCGGTAGCTGGGGATGGGCCTCATTGACCCAGGATGTCCATTCCAGTGCTGTGTTCCTAAGGCCGATATCCCGGTTTCCCTGTGAAATGGAAACAACTTTGAAATTTTGAATTTTGTTGTGAAATTGTCTCCTCGTTTTTCAACCAGCTCTAATGCTGAAATGCTGCTCCTGAGCCTGTCCTGATTAGAGTATTGCCATTCTTTTCCTTAAGCTGTACTTTTTGCTCATTTTGAAAGTTGAGAGAACGAAGCAGGTGCTTGGGGCGTCCAATAGGAAGGACCGCCGCCGAATTGCCACTGAGGAATGAAATGGAGCAATTGAGTTGCTGCCTAAGGGCCGCCGATTGAGGCTTTTTTTTAAAAAAATGTTCTGTGCTTGGGGTGGCAAAAAAGCCTGAGCCAGCCCTGCTTTCAGAAGCCTCTCCTTGATTTTTACATGCCCTGCTTCTGCCCAGTAACCTCCCACTCTAATTCAACAAACCCTACAGCTTTTTTGCATGCACCTTCCATTTTGGAGTGTGGACTGTTGCTGTGACCCTATCATGTGTTGATTGTGGGGAGGGAAAAAAATAGCTAATGATTTTCAAGTAGTCAAAAAGCAGAGGTTAGCTTTGTTAGCTGATGCCTATGGGACTGGGTCCCAGTGTGCAAACTTTTAGGCAATTGCAATAGAAAGACATATTTCAGCATGTATTTATTACAAACATTACTTCTTGGCTGCTATCCAGAATGTCAACATTCTTTAGTGCTGGGGCTTAGGATGCAATTTAAAATGTGTTCGCTCTAATGCTGGGAATTTGGGACTCCCAATGCCAAAGGCCTAAAAAGAACATTGCTTGTGATCTCATTAGCCCTTTTGCTGAACTCCAGGAATAACTTCATTGAATTTCCCACCAGTATCTTTTTATTTAATAGAGTTGAGACAAAAACCTGTAGCAGGCATTACATATCAGTCATGTACTTAATTATGGCTCTGTTGGATCATATTTATACATACAGCTATGAAACTGTTCTGTTTCCTGGTACTGCACCTTTGAGTCTCTCAGGACACTGCCATCTGCAGAGACCAGCAGCTGTTTTCTGTTAAATTCAGTTCTGACTATTAAAGGGGGGAGCCACAGATACACAGTGCTCCCAGGCAGACTTGACTTTAGCGATTCCTTGTAAAAGCAGGAGGCAATGAACTATTCTTGGATCTTGGAGAATTGTGCCCTAGAAGTGAAGAGTTTCACACCGCTCCATCCAACAGCTCTGAAAAGATACACTGGGCAGTTCGGTGCATCAAACAGATCAGAGGAGAAAAAGCAGCTTTGAAAAATGCTCAGAAAAAGACGTTGTTACATAACTGCTGCCTTAAGGCAGTAGTAATTCAACAGTAACTTATTTACAGATGCTATACAAGTTGTATTAGCACCTGCTTAATGAGCTGGCGTACAGGATATAGTACTGAACATAACTGCTGCAATATCCTTTATGCAGGCTGCTCCTGAGAATACAGGAACTGAAAGAAATAATTCATATAAAGTTCTTAGCCTTTTACAGTGATTTAGGAGTTGATACAAGGCTCTCACTGGAACTGAGGCACCATCCTGTGCTGTGATCCATTACTGCTCACAGCTTCCCATTGCATTACATTAAATAGGAACTGCAGGAATTCTGCAGTTTGTGTTGAAGGCTGAGGAGACTGCCCTGAGAATACTGATGTGTGCTGCTCATAGCTACTAGCTGGACACAGTGACTTGTTTATCCCCAGTCCTTTGATTTAATTTGGTTATATCATTTCCTTGATTTTACATAATTCTGCCCTTAATAAAAAGAGTTTCCAATTTAAAAAAAGAGAAAAGTATTCCAATGTTAGACTAGATACTTCATATATTCTTAAGGGTTATAGAGCATGGGATCAAAAGTTAAATTAGGGACTCGGTAAATCAAAAATAAATTCTACTTGGAATGATGAAATGTCATAACAATCTTTGGGTCAAATCACCTCTTTTCTCCTCAGGCCATTTCACAGGTCGATGTTTACTTCCTCGTATAAATCTAATATGACTTGTCAGAATATATTGCATAATTTAGACAAGCAACTCACGTATCAGGGATGTATGCATATTGCAACATGTTGCAGAATGGAGACACCTCATTCCAGAGTCTCAATTCACTGCAAGGCTGGGCACTAGGAAAAATTGTGTGTAAAATACAGGTAGACATATACCTCAGGGGCACAGTGTCAGTTAAATATGATCATCATTTTGATCATCATAGTGATCTCCTTTGTAAAGTACTTTGAGATCTTCTGTTGAAAGTTGCTATATAAAAGAGCTAGATAGTATTAATATTATTATTGTTTAAGCTGTGACCACCACAAAAGCTTAAGTGTATTTAGGAAAAAGTCTGTTGAGGAATTGACCACACACACAACATTAGTGCGCGAACAAGCTAGTTCAGTTTTTGCTTTTTCCAGATGTGATTCACCTAGTAATAAATCCTGTCTTTTCCTGGGTGGCAAGGGAACTGAATGCGGTGGAACCACTTTCTGCTTGGTGAGGGGCAAGAGATATGGAATTGATGGTGGAAGTCTGCAACCCTTCCTTATGCAAAGCATAGCATCATGGGTAGTGGTACTGGGAATACATGACCATTCCTAGTATGAGTACATGGGGGGCCAAGTGGAGGCTCCTGAAGAGACAATGGAATGGCTCCACTGCTGAGGAAGGAGAGATTTCCAGCCTCTGCAAATCTGCTTTGTGCACAGCCTGGTTACTCAGGCTGTATCCTGAGAATTGGATCCAACCTGTAACGGTTATCACTTAGAGTAGGCATCCTATTCTGGTGAGGATAAAGGAACAAGGCAGGTCTGGTAATACAGATAGAATTTTGGCATTTGGATCATACGTTCAGTTTAAAAAAGAAAAACAATCCTCGTCTGGTGCACAGGTTTGCTGGTGTGTGCATGATAAGCCTGGGAAAGGATCAGGAGGCGTGTTTTCTGTTTCCTATCATAAAAGATCAACTCCAGGTTTGATATCAGTTTTCAAAGCAGTGACTAAAGAGCTCTGGCCTCCTATTTTCACTTTGGTTTGAAATCCTGGTTAGAAGTCCCAAGCTGAGGTGCAGACAGTACAAAATTAGATATCGGGCATAGTACTCTTTGCTGTATTGTGAATAGAGGAAAAAGTATAGGCCTGCAAGCTCTGAATTCCTGAGGTTTAATGCTAGCTCAGCCACTCACTGAGTAGACCCAAGAGAGAAACCAACAGGACTCCACTGGCCATCACATACAGCCCCCAGCTAAAACCCCTCCAACGCATCATCAAGGATCTACAACCCATCCTGGACAATGATCCCACACTTTCACAGGCCTTGAGTGGCAGGCCAGTCCTTGCCCACAGACAACCTGCTAACCTGAAACATATTCTCACCAGTAACTGCACACCACACCATAATAACTCTTGCTCAGGAACCAATCCATGCAACAAACCTCGATGCCAACTCTGCCCACATATCTACACCAGCGACACCATCACAGGACCTAACCAGATCAGCCACACCATCACTGGTTCATTCACCTGCACATCCACCAATGTAATATACGCCATCATATGCCAGCAATGCCCCTCTGCTATGTACATCGGCCAAACTGGACAGTCCCTATGGAAAAGGATAAATGGACACAAATCAGACATTAGGAATGGCAATATACAAAAACCTGTAGGAGAGCACTTCAACCTCCCTGGCCACACTATAGCAGACCTTAAGGTGGCCATCCTGCAGCAAAAAAACTTCAGGACCAGACTTCAAAGAGAAACTGCTGAGCTTCAGTTCATCTGCAAATTTGACACCATCAGCTCAGGATTGAACAAAGACTGTGAATGGCTTGCCAATTACAGAACCAGTTTCTCCTCTCTTGGTTTTCACACCTCAACTGCTAGAACAGGGCCTCATCCTCCCTGATTGAACTGACCTCGTTATCTCTAGCTTGCTTGCTAGCACACATATATATACCTGCCCCTGGATGTTTCCATTACATGCATCTGAGGAAGTGGGTATTCACCCACGAAAGCTCATGCTCCAAAACGTCTGTTAGTCTATAAGGTGCCACAGGATTCTTTGCTGCTTTTACAGATCCAGACTAACATGGCTACCCTCTGATACTTGAGTAGACTTGAGCTCACCACTTACCACGTATAGGCCAAGTTTTTTGCTATGGTTGTGGCTGCTCTGAACTGGTTTGGTCCCCCAGTGCAAGTTACTGCAGCCATGACTCTGCTCTAACTTGTGCCTAGTGCTTATGTCTCGAAGAGGCCCCTCTGTCACTGGGGATCATTGTGACAAAGGAATACTCCTGGTACGCTTATTTTCCTTAAGCTATTCTCCCTGAGCCAGCTGCAGGGACAGGAATTGTAGAGAAGCTATTACAGTTACCCAAGGATTTTCCTATGCAGGGGGAATTCTCCAGTGGATGGGTAAGTTTTAGGGTACATTTGCACAAGCAGAGTGACACAAAATTGCCTTTCCAAAACCCAGGATCTAATGCTGCGTGTCCATGATTTTTTGATCTTCTCTAGTTATATTTAATACTTGCATCACAATGTCACTGCTAGTTTGATCATCAATATCTAAGTGCATAATTTGGAGATCATAGCACTGACCTTATTGGAGTACACTGAGGATTTACAAAAAGAACAGGAGTACTTGTGGCATCTTAGAGACTAACAAATTTATTTCAGCATGAGCTTTCGTGAGCTACAGCTCACTTCTTCGGATGCACCTGTAGCTCACGAAAGCTCATGCTGAAATAAATTTGTTAGTCTCTAAGGTGCCACAAGTACTCCTGTTCTTTTTGCGGATACAAACTAACACGGCTGCTACTCTGAAAACTGAGGATTTAATAATTCATGTCTGCACAACACTTTGAACATAAAATGTGCTAGACAAATACTAAGTATCATTATTATTGTAGGAAATATTTACAGATGCTATACAAGTTGAGACATGATATTTCCCCTACCCATTTCTTGCATCTATTCTTTCATTCAGCATATTCTTTTGCTTCATTTTTTCTAAAAATGTGCCAGATCCAGAGCTGGTGAAAATTGGAACAGCACCTTTAAAGTCTATTTACAACAGTTGAAGATCTGGCCCATTGACAGGTCTAACGCTGACTAAAGCCATATGAGTTAAAAACCAAAAAAACCACACTAATGCTTGGGGAAATAGGTCAGCATACTGCAACACGTTTTCATCTTATAACATTTTTTTTAACTGAACAGTTCTGAAGCTTACATGGCATAAATACTTTCCCTCAGAGAAGACATTTAGATCTACGAAGTAGCATAAATACATACAACTTGACAGTTCCTGTGATACAATAACTTAGTATATTTTTTTATTGAACAGCAGAATAAACAGTCACTAGTGGCCTACTCAAATTGCCTGCCCATAGTTTAGAAATGGCTCAAGGTTGCAGAGATGTACGCAGCTCCTTTACCTCTAGCTTTCTGAGTGGCTGCAAAAGAACACAAAGGTTTGGGTTCATGTACAAACTCTGCCTAGGAGTCTCTTTACAATCCACTTCTCCCTGGAGTCATGAACTCCACATAAAAAGATGTCTTCCGGTGGTTTGCACCAGAGTGGGAGTTGACTGCCTCCATTCACAAAGAGCTACTGCAGGAGTCTACAATTTAGCTGGGGTTGGAACCTGCCCTTTTGGCTGTGTTGAGTTTTAGTCAACTCTCTCATGTGGCCATTGGCCATATAGATGCCTACATAAGGGTACCAGGTACCTTTGGAGTGTAGGGGAGGAGAGGACTTGTCTGCCAGGTAAGACTCAGGATGCATGATCATCCATTAAAGTTTTACAGGATTTTTACAAGAGTGAACCTACAATGCCTATCAACCAGAGCTTTTTAGTTTTTAGATTTTAAGCTGTGCAAAGAAGTGGTGGGCAGGAAGCAATAGGATAATGAGCACACAAGAGTACAATTTGCTCCCTCCCCACAAAGTATTTATTTTGGATCAAAAGTCACCTGTAAGAACAACAGGCCATATTGTTCAGTCCTGACTGATAAAACTATCTGTGATTTCTATGGAAGTTTTGCTTGAGTAAAGACAGAAGAACTGGGCTCACAATTTCCAACTAATACAAATGAGTACCTTTTACAAGAGAGCAGATCAAATCTATCCCAGGTGTAACTTTATGGACTACAGTAGAATTTCGCAAGAGATTTAATGGGCTTCAGTGATCATTTAAATACCTGAGGCCTTATCTAAATTAGAGCTTTAGTTGTGGTTGATATCAATAGTTCTCTCTATCTTGACCCTAACTCACCTTCTGGGCAAACACAAAATTCCCTCATCATGTATAGGTTGAAATACTAGTCATTGCAGGTACATAAGGATTTTGGTACCCAATTTAGTGTTCCATGTTAAAAAAAAATGAACCCAGTTTAGACCATTCCCCACTCACTCAATACATTGGAATCCGCTTGCAGGGTTTTTAGGTATAGTTAAGTGGGAAAAAACAAAACAGGGTTACAGGGAAATTCCACTAATGAAACCAGTAATTCTGTTTTTAAAAAGTGTCCCCCATTTTACACATGTGCTTGGGAAAATTACTGTATTTAACAACAAAACAATTTAAAAACGAGTCAAGCAAAGCCCAGGGTCTAAAAGTTTAACCAAGAAAGTCAGTTTAAAGTGTTTGAAAAAATGAAGAGCAAAAGGCAGAATTTAATAAATATGGGACCAACAGTAGTTAGGCAAAAAATACACCTTTGGGCTAAAAGGATTTGAAGTTTAATCTTTTCTTTTTTAGAGTGTAATGAGATGGAAAGAGACTGCCTTTAAGTGGGAGCAAGCACCGCTCCCTTGAATCCACCACATCCAAGCCTGGATTTTCTACCCACTTATGAGATAGTGATGGGCTTCTTAGTGGGTTGTTTCTGAGAATAAGAGGATGCTGAGTTGGTCTGAAACAGTGCCACAAAGGAACTTTAAAAGGACTTTATAAGAGAAATAGTTCTGCAAAAAGAGATTACAGTATAAGAAGATATTACTGCATCTGGAAATGGCCAAATTGCGAAGTGATAACGATGATTTATTCCAGATGAAAATTTACCCCTTAGTCCACTAAAAGTCAGTATCCATATCGAATTTTCTCTGTTGCCCAGGATTTTGTTTCATGATCTGTACACATACTGTCATAGGCAGCAGAATGTGGCTTGGGACATTTAGTCCTATCCAATTTTAATTTGCAGGGTGGCAACATCATTGTTATTTAATGTTTATATTGGAGTAGCACCTAAAGGCCACAACCAGGCTGGGCCCCATTGCGCTGGACTCTATAAATTTATAATAAATGGTGGTCCCTGGCCCATGTTGCTTACAGTCTGAGAGACAAGGCATAATAGGTGAATAAAACACAGAAGCTGGTGAGTTTGGGA
The DNA here is from genome assembly GCF_025201925.1 of Gopherus flavomarginatus. Classification (NCBI taxonomy): domain Eukaryota; kingdom Metazoa; phylum Chordata; order Testudines; family Testudinidae; genus Gopherus; species Gopherus flavomarginatus. Next base: position 55,723,888 of record NC_066626.1, on the reverse strand, counting down.
GGGATGGAATAGGATGTGCAAATATTTAGTGGGTCAAAAGTAGAGATCATAGCTGTCCATTTGCCGAACCATTATCACGTGCCTGTGGTGTTGTAGCTGTGCTGGTCCTAGGATATTAGAGAGACACAATGGTTGAGGAAGTATTCTTATTGGACCAACTTCTGTTGGTCAGAGACACAAATTTACAGATTTATGTAAGCCTGAAAGCTTGTCTCTAACCAACAGACATTGGTCCAATAAAAGAAACTACCTCACACATCTTGTCTCTCCATTATCAGTAATTTTTTGTTTGCATTATGGAAGAGGTGAATTTTGAGGAGTGTGTAATTATCACATTTCTCTTAACATGTTCTACTAAGTGCCTTTTGGGTGGCATTTTAACTCCAACAATTGAAAGTTAAACCCATAAACCATATGTAATAAATTGCAGGCAGAAAGCAAATGATGGGTATGTGATCTCGCACACTTTAATGAGGCCTCCCAAGGCATAATCATTTCTAGCTTTCTTGGACAACACATGAGGAATACATATTGCCATTGTGATTAACAGTTTCAATAGAGCTAGGATTTGCCAGAATGAATCTGCAATTTCCCAAAGTGACCTTAAGGTGGCAGAGTTGTAATCTGCTAGAGTTTGAGTCTTAGTGTTGACTTTCACAATCCATAAGCAATAACTGTGTTTAATAAAAAAGATAATTTTTCTTGAAAAGCAGGCTGAGCCTTATAGGAGAAAAATACAAAATCAAATTAGGCCAAATTAATTAAAAATGTGCTGGCACAGAAATATTCAGGTCATTAAGAATTTGTGACTACTCTTGAATTATTCAGGATTAGCAAATAACTGGATTATCCTCCAGAAGTTGGGCTCAGATATCAGTCTGTGTGTGGTCCCAACATTTAGAAGAGCATATGCATTTCAAAATGTTAGTCATTATTTCACCAGCGCTTAAATATTGTGACAGGATGAAGGCTAAATTTCATTGAGAACATAACTTAATTGAAGTTTTATAACACTACTTGATAAAACAACTAGTTTTGCTAATGCAAAGAACACATTTTAAATAGGGCAAATGGCTAACAGCTAAGAATTGTTTACAAGACCATGACTACTGGTAGGGACTGATGAAATAATAAACCAGAGACCCCAAGGTGCCATTAGAGTCTTGTTCATCAATGATGATTTGAATGTAGGACAGTAATACATGGATTTAACTTTGGGGTTTGATACCTCCTCTTTCCTTCCATTGTATTTTGTTCTCTGCCCTTCCACGTCATTTCCCTCTACTTTTTACTGCTTCCCTTTATTTCTGCAAGCCACACCACCAATTGGATATCAAAACCTCACCAGAGTAGCCCAGTCCAAAATGCCACTCGAATGGTTTTAACTTCTACTTTAAAAAAAAATCAAGTGGGAGCAATAACACCTGCGAGCTAGATAAGAAATGTATTTTTAGATGAAGGAACTGAATCAAGAGAAGATGAAGTGCCATGGCCAAAACTGCAGAATTAGGTAATGTAAAAAAAAAATCAGCATATACTGTAACTCAGTTTATTGGCTCCCTTCCCAGTCTGTTGCTCAGTACACTAAATAAGATTATAATGTATATTTACCTGAACTAAATTTCAGTGACAAGAATACAGGGGTGAGAGAGTTAAAAACATTATTTTAAAATTTATAAGTCCAAAATTAGTTATAAATTATACAACTGCAACTAAAATGGAATTATTTCCTGTTCTTCGTCCTTCCGAAAGTGTAACTCTTAAAATATATTACAAATATCTGTAACAGTCTGCTACCTTAAAGAAACTATAGGCTAGTTCTTCACTGGTATAAATTGGAGTAGCTGTGCTTGCTTACACCAATGGAAAATCTGGCCCAGTAAGCAGATGAGGATGCATGCATCCACTAGCATTAAATACTCTGTGATAAGAGTCACTATCATATTTTCTGCTTTATCAAATCTTGTGATTGTTTTGCTTAAATTCAGTGACTGCGGAGGATAGGAAACTCTTTACACCATTTTGTGATGAACTATTGTAGAGTTATTATTAATTTGTAAGGAAATTTAAAATCAGAATCCATTGCAAACCCCTTCAGATATTTCAAGCAAAAATGAGAAGCAGAGGAGAATGAACAAAATTATAAACCAGTTAAAATATAGATTTTCTTTAAACAAAAAGGTCAATTTTTCACCCTTCATGTACCCAGGCATCCTCCCATGACAGATCCAAATGGAACAAAGGGGCTGCAGCAGATCCCAAGATCAGACCCATCATTCTCTATATAGAGCACCAATAAAATGAAGATACACCTGGCATGATAAGTCTACACAGAAGTCTATCTTGTGGAGGATAAAGAGGAAGACAAGGAAATTTTGACCAATGGCTCATACCTGTAGTTACAAAACATGTCAATGGATCTTTTAATTTACACACAAAGCAAAGAAGAGCTGGTTTTTAAAGGGTAAATAAACCTTAAAAGCTTGAAGGGCTGAGTCAAACCTCCTGAGGTTTGAATTTGTGGTCTGAGACCCCCTAGGTAATTAAAACCTGAACTTAGAGCACTAAGCCATCTCCTGCTGTACTGAGTTTGCTGGTTCAGAGGAAGAAGTATGAATTTGTGGACTACTGAACAGTTTGACTTTTTCCAGTGTAGAACTATTACAAAAACACATTAAATAATTTTGTGCGGAATCTTATCTGCTGTGATTATTTGCAGTGTTCAGTTTCTTATTTTCAGCAATAGTGTGGCTGGTGATTTCAGCCACTCATGGTTTTGGCCTCTGTTTGTTTACATGCCAATATATTGCTTGGTTATTGCATTTATATGTACAACATTCCTAAGAGCAGCAAAATTGGTCTGCATTTACTGCTGACATACTTATAAGAACCTAGAGAGTCACAGAAAAGTTGCAGGACATATTCAAATGAGGGAAATAAAGTACAAGCCCTATTTAAAGTGTTTATCATGGGTGCATGTATCACTGTACAACTGCATTGCCAGTAAGCTGCAAATCTTATGAACACCTATGCCAGTGTTGCCTGTTTTCATCACACGAACTCCTGCATCTATATAGCATAAAAGAGAAGAAACACCTATGAGTCATGTGGCCACATTTCAAGGCTCAATACCCTACTTGAACTGAAATATACAGATTATTAGACAAAGATAGTATGGAGATTTGTGTTGTCATTTACCTCAGGAAGTAGTTAAGATTATTTGTCAGTGGTATGTACATAGTACACAAATGGTAAAGTGACAATCCTCTCCAGATAGGTACTCATATCTATCCAGATTCTTTGGGTCAACCTATGCTTAGGAGGCAAAATTGGAAGACATATCAACATTCTAAATGTCACCTCTTACATTTCTTGGATTGCATCTGACTTGAAGTTCACCTATAAATGTAGGTATCTTTCCCTGTTTTTAATTTCATTAGTGATGCCTTCTTGAGATGCTATCCAAATATCACAGATGAGGTACAAACATCCAAATTACTTGAGCACAATTGATTGTGTATTTCAGTTCTGATCTTTGGCATTTTTCATAATTATGTAGCTCCACTGGCTTGAAGCAATCAGGCATAGAACTATCAGTACATTGACAGATAAGCTTCATCAGTCCCCTGCTGTGACCGCCAACTTTCTGTATATTAATCAGAAAAATATAGTTTGCTGATTGCCATTTAAATTACAAAGATATATTTGTCTTGTGGTCCTCCGTGATATTTTGATGTGATCTAAGATCGCAACTTCTTAAAAGGAGCTTTAGTACTAATTATATATTTTCCAATGGTCTCATATACTCTTAAAACTGTAATTAAATGTTCTTTACAATATCTACCCACATTATGACTAATCTGCTTGTGTTGTAATGAACCTATCAACCCATACATACAGAATCTGAGACTGAAAGCACAAGCCCTTGCTACTTCAGCTGAAGAAATAACTCCCTTTAATGTCTGGACCAAAGCTCAGTCTGGCTCATTAACTGAGTACTCTAGTTCAGATGCTAAAGACTCAGGATTTTAGATCCAGAAGTCTTAGGTCTCAGCCCCACTGACATTTTTGGGGAGGGGTGGTGGCCCTCATCATACTACATACAGAAAGTCAAGACTTCCATAAGGTGCAGATATTCATATTTTAAAGTTGCCCTGCAGAATTTACACAATTCTATACATCTTACATTTGAATGAACTATTTGCTGAAAGTACCCCTTTCATGGCTTTGCTTGAGAGTGCACAGTCAATATTTAGGAAAAATATTGCTAAAACCTGTAACTGGGTTTGCCTATGCAGCCCTCATTGTGGCTTTTCAGGGCACAACTCACACAGCCACAGGTCTACAATGGAAGGGCACAGTCTTTCATGGGTCTGATATAGCAGTGTTTCCGCCCTCTGGCCAAGGCACACTTCAGTCTTACCATTTAAAGGGCGTTAAAGTCCAAAATAAGTCTGGAAAAGCCACAACTCAAAACAGCATTTTCCATCAAATCTTTGACAGGATTCCAACCTTCTATTCAGGCCCTGTCTTCAAATAAATCATACTACAGCCAGTCTCCCAGAGTTTGGTTGGCTTTTCTATGAGAAGGCTCAGCCAACTGGCAAAGTACCACAGTCTCTGGCCTGCAGCCAACCTTCTTCTCTCACATCAGAAAAATCAGAGCTGTGCTTTCCTTACTAATCAGCCCCAAGCTGGGATAGGTCTCCTCCTTTTAAAGCCTCATACCTGCTGCAGATGTAATAGGGTGGGGTCAGTTGGGTCCACAGGCTTTTATTACCCTCTCTTTGTCAGTGTGGAGGCTGTCTACCTCATCAGAGTATCCTGTAGTATAATGATAATATCGCTATCCTTAGTGAAGGAAGCAACACTGGTATCAAAGATAGTGTGGTAACTTTGTAAATGTTGACTTTTAATGGTAACCACTATTACTGTGGGCAACCAATGACAAGAGAATATGGGTGTGCAGAAGGAATGCATTATTTTCAAGATGCCACAGGGAAAATAAATGGTAATAAGACCATATAATATATTCAAGGCATTAATCTATGCTACTTTTGCAATAGAGACCAACTGACCTCAGAGTACAGGATGGTTTGTGTTGTATTTTCCTGCCTTTTAAAAAATGTCTTAAGGGCTCTATTTGGTGATGACTTTTGTAGTTTGACCCTGAAAGGGTACTTGTAAGGCTTAGCAACATTACTTGCGATAAATGCTAGGAGTGTATGAGAGAAAGAGGAGGCCAAACTACAGAGGAAGGACTTCTCCTTGACTGACTCATAGCCTGTCCTGTATTCTTCATGTCCTGCTTTCTCTTCAAAATGTCGGTAACTTGCTGCACTCTGAACAAATGTTCTTTCAGCATTATTTCATGGTTCTTTTTAGGAGGCTTCTGGGGCAGTTGTTTCCTTATGCACAACCTCTGTCTCATTACTGAAGGCCCACCTCTCCAGCTAGTTTAAATTGCTGTAGATCCATCACCTTCAGTGGGATTATGCAAATTTATTCAATTGAGGATTTGGCATAACGTTTTTATACATAAATGGCAGTTGTGTTGATGCTGCTGTTCTTCAGAAGTTGAGTAAGTGGAAACTCTCATGATTTTCAGTGAGGTGTGCGGATGGAGTTGATCTGGTTCTTCTTTCTCCCACTCACATCTAGCACTAGCTGCACAATGTTTATTTTAGGCATTTCTTCTAGAGTTCATGTTCCCCTCCCACTGCGTCCCTTCTTTCCACTGCATCATGTAGGCTCACAATGACAGTGAGATGAAAATAGCAGCAAAAGTTACACCTTATGCCAGAAATTCAGATTTTTAGCAACCATGGAAATGTGTGGAGTTGATACAACAGAATATAAAATTCACTGTGCTGAACATGATTGATTTTATTTTTATGGGTGTGTGAAGTAAGGACCAGGCTGGATTGTTGACAAAGTCAGGGAAGAGGAAGAAGAGAGAGCATGGTTTGACACAAAACAGTGTGTTCTTTGTCACTGCTCTGCATTCAAAAAGGGTCTAAGGTTTAGGAAAGATAAGAAGAGGCGTGAGATAACCAGATAACCCTGGTAAATTGAGATAAGACAAATGCAAGTGGGTTTTGGGTTCTTTTTTTATTTTGTAGAGTATTAGTCACAGTGTTATGGTGTGGAATTCACACTCTATGGGAATAGGGAGTATTTTACACTTTCCAAGTTTCCCCTACTCCCTTCTAACTGTCAGACTGAAATAATAATTTCCTTTCCCTCTATCAGTAATTCCTGTTCTGCTTCTCAGAATATGAGAAGAAATAAAACAAACATGCAACTAGGCATTTAAAACTCCAAACAACCTGTCAAACATGTAGTAAACTAACCTCACCTCTACAAATATGTTTGTGGGAGCAGTACTCAAAATTGTAACCCTGCCTATCAAAACAAGGACAAACTTCAGAGGTTTTAGAGCTTGATGTGGATAAACCTCTAAAAAGTGCAGAATCTAATTTGAGCTAACTACACCCATAGAGGTGCCCAGTAGGCCCCAGGGACCTACATAATAGGCCTCTTGACAGAACCACACTCCTGACAAACCACCATGCTCATGACAAGGGGTTTCCTTCTGGTTGAGGACAAATGGCCTGCAAATGTCCTACCTTCCATAATTTTGAGGGCAGATGGCAGGTTCATTATCTGCTCCAGAGACTTCCCCGTCTTCATATGTTTCCTGGAGTTTTCCTACATTTCTCTCCTTTTTGGCAAACAGGAGGAGGCCACAGAGGAGGGTAGCTCCTTCACCCACTCCTAGGAATAAACAAATCAACTAATCATTGACAGGATAACTCAAGTATTGGCTACACAATATTCTGCATCCAAAAATGACCAAATATTTCAGCAGAGATTTGATTATTAGAGATTCTAGTCTCCCCCACCTGCCTGTCATCTGCTGCTGAGCAGAACAGACATAAGCTAGGAGTCCTGTTCAGTACCCTTAATTATCATTGTCTGTCCCAGCAACCAGGCAACCTTTGAACTACAGTTGGCCGGGCACTCCTCCTCCTGACCTCCAATCAAGCAGAGAGGAAATCTGCCCCCACCCCCCACCAGCTGCCTTTACCCTTATCATGGAGCGAATGGGAAAAAGACAGGGCATCCATGCTTGGGAAACCAACCCACCATTAGGAGGAGTGATAGAAAAAGCAATTAAAATCCTGGCCAGGATAAAGAGAGGGGACAAGTGATGAAAGCCTGACCTCCTGGGCAGTGTGAGGAAGAGATGGGAAAGAGAACACCATATACTGGTTTAAGCTGCTAGTTAACCAAAGGTTGACAAGCTGGAGCAGCTTGATGAACTTACAGAGAAGATGGTGGTGATAGGTGAGGTGGGCTGAGGAGGAGTTGTCAGCCTGACTTCCTCTTGTTCTCATACCCCTTTCACGTTGAAAAGTGCCAAAATGATTTCATTGCCATGAAATGAGAGTCACTGCAGGTCCATTAGGAGAGGGCCCTCAGCATGTTGCAAAAAGCTTTGCTCTCTATGAACATAATGTAGCAGTCATCCTCCATCAGAAAAATGTGGCCTAATCTACTCTGCATGCTTCATTGTATCAGTTTGATGGTAGTTTGCAAGTACTTGTTTGTGGTTTGTGCTTGGTTGATAATCAGGTGAAGTTTGGGAAGAATTTAACTCCTAACATCTGTGTTTGCTCAACTGCTGAAGTATTTGGTATTTGTTCAGACAAGTGGCAATTCCTACAAGTTATGTTATAGATGCTCCATCTTTCTGTTTAAATATAAACCATAAGTTACAGGGGGACTGATCCATTGAAATCAATGGGATTTTTGTCATCAATGGGACCAAAAGTTGGCCTTGTGACTATATCTTGTGATTACAAAAAAATTGACTGCATGGTCTAAGAAGAATCTGAAGAAGAGCTCTGTACAAGCTCAGAAGCTTATCTCTCTTCAACAGAAGCTGGTCCAATAAAAGATATTTACCTCATCCACCTTGGTGCTTTCGTATTCTGGGTCAAACACAGCTACAACAACACTGCAAATATGCATGATCTAATTCAGTAAGTCACAGTTTTTTAACTGGGTGCATGCATATGTGTGTGACAATAGCATGTCAAGGTCACATGCTCATTTTGAGAGGAGTTATATGTGTAAGTAGGATGTTGCAAAATTGCAAGAACAAAACTCACTGACTTCTATGCTTAGGCCCTTTACCTGTATCTCTGTAATAGGATCTTTCTTCCATTTCTGGGTACCAAGTTATATAACTAAATTATGTCACCTCCCCCATCCTTCCCTTTGCAGATGTATTGACTGAGCCTCCCTTTCGAAGCATAAGTTCTCTTAGGTTTTACTGTTGTTTCTTTAAGTTCTGTTTCCTATTGTACTTCATATGGCAAGCTTTCTGAGCCCATACAATCTAGCACCTAACTTCTTATCCAAACAAGGCCTCCAAAGCTTCTTTAAAATATGTGTAAAGTCAGTTACATTTAGTGAAATTTATACAAATATATTCAGAATTTTGTAACTAATTGAATTAATTAGAAAGAATTTACAAAGTTTGTACAACCAGAAAACCAATCCAAATTCAAAACTAATTTTCTTACAATCTCTATTTGCAAATGTTAATATTTGTAGACTTTCCTGGTCTTTCCAATTGAGACTACAGTCATTCAAAATAATCAAAAAATCCCATGCATTTTGAAAAAATGTTTGGCTTTAGCTGAACAATGTGTCAGATCTCATGGATGTCAATGGGAGTTGCATGTCCTCAGCACCTCAGTACATGATCACTATGATGCAAGATAGCAATATTTCCTCCCATTTGCTTCTAGGGCTGATTCCTGCTCCTGTTTAGGTCAATGACAAAACTCCCATTGACGTCAGATGGGACCAGATCAAGTTCCATATATTGTAATGTAATTTTTTGAATATCTCTTAATATGTTAAGTATCAGAGGGGTAGCCATGTTAGTCTGGATCTGTAAAAGCAGTAAAGAGTCCTGTGGCACCTTATAGACTAACAGACATTTTGGAACATGAGCTTTCGTGGGTGAATACTCACTTCGTTGGATGTTGTCATTTATGTAATATGTAAGAATGTAATATGTTGTCATTTATAATGTTAAAAGAAAAATAAAATAGGTAGGGACAGCATTATAAATATCTTCCTGAGGCTAATTGTGGTGTAACAGTGAGATCAAGTGGCAGCTTGCATGTATTTTAGGAAATCTGAGTTCAAAGACATGTAAGCACCCAATAAAATTTATTAAACCTGTTTTTAAATAACACCATCTGTCAAACATCTCTTAAATACTAGTGCTATGTCTCCATGATCACGGGAGATGGATACATCTGGAGTACCCAGAAGAGGTTTCACTTTTTGTGGTTACTTTTAATGTTACATTTTAGAATTACTTTAATGATTACAAATCCTAATAATCCACCTGTGCTTCTGGATAACACTAAATCATAAACAAGCTGAACATCCTGCCTTTATATTGGAACAGGTGAGGAATTACAATTGTTGTGCTTCAACCTGCCCAGATGAAATTACTCATCTGAACAGCAGCTACATCTCTATGAACATGATATCTTTGTCCTGAAAAGTAATGCCTCTCCACCATTAGCCTTATGGCCCATTAATATAACACTGCATGATGCAGCATTATAAACTCTCCAGTTAGTCACAGTATGGCCAGAACCTGAGTTGGGGTAAATCAACATAGCTCCATTAAATTCACTGGAACTACACAATTTAAACTATCTGAAGATCTGCCCCCATGTGATTTTTTTCATCCTTTGAGGTTAAAGGACCATATTTTAAAAATATGTATGCACTGAAAATGCAAATAGGCACTTAGTGGGATCTTCTAAAGTGTGTAGGTACCTAACTCCCCTTGAAATAAATCCTCAGTTTTATCCTGCTATGCTCCCTGCTGAAAGTGATCCTTTCAAATTGCTTTGTCCTTCTCTTTGTGATCTGTTTTATTTCCTCTATTTTTTCTCAGTAACTTCAGTTGCTGCCATTTGAATTTATCCAAGTTCTTCTCAAGATAGAAAACCAGTTTGCACTTCACACTCATCCAGCCCCCTTCGACTTCACACAGAAACAGGGATGTTGTACATATTTTGCACTAAGAACGAGGAGTACTTGTGGCACCTTACAGACTAACAAATTTATTTGGACATAAGCTTTTGTGGGCTAAAACCCACCTCATCAGATGCACGGAGTGGAAAATACAGTAGGAAGATATATATATACAGAGAACATGAAAAGATGGGGGTTGCCATACCAACTCTAAGGAGACAAATCATTTAAGGAGGGCTATTATCAGCAGTAGGAAAAAAAACTTTTGTAGCGATAATGAGGATGGCCCATTTCAAACAGTTGACAAGAAGATGTGAGTACCAGTAGGGGGAAAAATTAGTATGGGGAAATCGTTTTTAGTTTGTGTAATGACCCATCCACTCCCAGTCTTTATTCAAGCCTAATTAATGGTGTCCAGTTTGCAAATTAATTCCAGTTCTGCAGTTTCTCGTTGGAGTCTGTTTTTGACCAGGGAGGTTGACGTGTTCTCCGACTGGTTTTTGAATATTATAATTCTCGACATCTGATTTGTGGCCATTTATTCTTTTGCATAGAGACTGTCTGGTTTGGCCAATGTACATGGCAGAGGGGCATTGCTGGCACATGATGGCATATATCACATTGGTATGTGTTCTCCCACACCACACATTGCACTGGAGAGCCCAATTTGATTCTTATCATTTCAGGTGATGTTATCTCCTTTTCATTGCACCTGTCAGGGTCTGGTAGGCATTCTAAAATTAATATGTTTGTTGTTCAATAGGGGTCTGAGCCAATGCCCACTGAAGTCAATGGACAGGCTCATATTGAATTTAATAGGCATTGACTCAGAGCCTAAGTGTGCTGGCTAATACCTATACCTAACTAACCTGCCTTCTCATTTGCAATCACTAAAAATGCTGTTCTACCAGCTTCCACTCAGATATTCTAAACAAAGCCCGTAGCAAAAATTTAAAATCAGATGTAGAAACATTGAATTCATTTCTTTAGTGTTTGTTTTCAGCCCCTTATAGTGCACAGTCTATATACGCTTCAAACCCTGCTACAATAATTTACCCAGGAACTCACCCATTTGTTTTCTTCCCATTCATTGCTACCTGTGTAGTTGTTTGACTTATTGTTGTTAAAATCTAATCTATGCTAGTCATTGATCTGCAAGCATCCATCTCTTCTAGATTAATTACACTGAGGATTTATAGCAATCGGTTTCTCTGGGGTCCCAACTATGATGTATATTATACACTAGAACTGGTCAAAATTTGCTGTTGAAATAATAGCTTTTTGACAAAATGGAAAGTTTGGTGAGAAAATTGTTTTCATCAACTTTTTCTTTTCTTTTTTGAGAAAACCTGAACAATTTTGATGAAAGGGAACAACCAAAATTCATATTCAGTCAACATTTTTTTGTGGGGAAAAAAATTTCTTGACCAGATTTTATTTATATATATACACACACATACCCACAAAAGCTTTCTCCGGTTTCTTCATTGTCAGACAGTCTGTTTTTGTTATTCTTTCTATAGGTTGGCTGCATCTATGAAATGGTTTCCATATGTTTTCTGGATAAAAAACAGTGAGTGCACTGTTGATCAATATGCTAGAAACTAGACAAACTGTAAGAATAATTGGACTGAAAGTTAAGACATTATTGCTTTTATTTTGCAGTTTTGTGGTTATAAAGTCACCTTATAAATATGTTAACTTTTGTTTTCTGATACACCATCTATTGTCTATGGGCTTCCTTAATGGCTAATGTGTTCACTGGATGTAGAAGAATTTTACTATTTTCAACAACCAAGTCCCACGAGGCATTTTAAATTGCTGGTGGTGAGTAAGCAATGATGTTTGATGCACAGAGAATACATGAGGCTATTTGTAAATTGATTATATTCAGTTTAAGCACATAGTGTAAGTTTGGGTGCTTACCTGAACAATCTGCAAAATCTCACAAGAGCAAACACATCAAACATTACTTGGAAAACCTAATTTCAAGTAAAAGGCAAAATGAAGTGTAGATGAAAAATATAGAAAATGGAGAACAATCGGGTGATAAAGCAAAACATTTCTGTACCTCAGATAGAACAGTTCATCCAATACAGCCTCTAATGTTGCTAAGGCCACAAAGACCAATGGCAATCCACTAAATCATGCGGGTTACAGAAGTTATATTTTTTGCTTAGGTGAGGCCACTGTAGTGCTACTGCTTTGCATAGGATCACTTGCAATGGGATGAATTAACCCACTCTGGGGAGTGGAGATCTTGTGTGGACTCAGTCATGTAAAATGTGAAAACTGCATGAAAGCTGCAAGTCTGATAGATGGAAAGCGAAGGGGAACTCTGAGAATGGCCAGCTGTTGTGTTTATGTGTTGAAAAAGTTTCAGACACAAGTTGTTGGGCTCAGTGCAGCACACTGGATTAAAACAGCCTGTGCTATGGTCAGCTAATGATTCCTTCTGACCTTAAAAATCCATGAGTCATTTAAAAGTGTCATTAACAACCTGTCCTTAAAGATGACCTGCAAATATATTTATTTATAAAATATTATGGATATATACAGTTTTTAATGGCATCATACAAATCATATCCTCAAATACAATTTATGGAGATAATTAATTAATATTTCTAGTGGGAGAATAAAGCTAATAGGTCTAATGAAGGGAGAAAAGGGGTGTTCTTGGGTGAAATTTAAAATGAGATGGGAGAGTTGATGAAGTGGAGAGGTGCAGGTAGGATTATGTGCTGAATGCCGTGGGGAGGGGAATTTAGCAGATAACTGATTTTAAACTTTCTTTGTTTTGTTTTCAGCTCCCTTGAATTCACCAATTAGCCCTTCAGGTTGAACCTGAGCATACAATTCACTGAGGCTGCTACAAGCATCACACAATCCATTGGCTTAGCAGTTGTATGAGTTACTTTTTAAAACCTTTGGCCTGGTTTTGTACAAAGTTTTAAAAACAATAATTATATTATACCCTTTGCAGTGACTCCTCAGAGACTTAGTTTAATTTAATTATGAAATATGACAATTCCCGTGAACTTAACTTCAATTAAAGTCTTTTTTCACATGCTTTACAGCCTCGTTTTTGGAAGCGTTCTCAAATGTTATGTGCTTCAATTGACTTACGTGGTTGATCCTTTGAAATTCAGGCCTTGGGTGCCTCACTTGGGGCACTCAAAATTGAAGATACACCAAATTAGTGAACAATTCAGAAAATATTAGCTTTAGCACTTTCCCTGCTGATTCTGCTGTGTTGCTGTTATGTCTCATTTCCTCTTTGTGTAAACCAAGAACAACACCTTGGAAGTCAGTGGACTTATACCTGTATGAAACTGGTGTAAGGGCCTGTTACCAGTGGCAGACTAGCCACTGGCCCATGGAGCCCAGGCCCAGGCCCCCTGGGCAACTGGGGGCCCCCTGGCTTCTGCTGCCTGCTGGGTGGGGCAAGGGAAGCCCCCCATTACCCACCGGTCCCTGGCAGAAGCTGCAGGACAGGGGATACCCCCGCAGTGCCCCCACTTGACCCCATCCCCTGCAGAAGTCGCGGGATAGGCAAAGTGCCCCCAGAAGAACCCCCCAAACGCATCCTCCGCAGAAGCCATAGGACAGGGGAAGCCCCTGGATTCTGTTCCCAGCAGAGGATGCCTCCAGTGTCCTGACCCCCTCCCTGCAAAAGCAGTGGGGAAGCAGGGGAAGCCCCTGTGCCCAACCCCACTCTCCGGCAGAAGCACCAGATGGGTGGGGCGGGGAAGCCCCAGCACCTGGACCATTGCTGAGACCCTGGGACTGTAGGAGTTTTCACTCTCTGCTACAGCCCAGGGCCATGGCCCCCAGGGGTTGGGCCCCTGGAGCTAGGGTTAGGGGACCCAGGGGTTGGGCCCCTGGAGCTAGGGTTAGGGGACCCAGGGGTTGGGCCCCTGGAGCTAGGGTTAGGGCCCCCAGGGGTTGCCTAGCTCCAGGGCCATGGCATGGAAATAGAGCTTCTTGGGGCTGCGAGTGGGAGGGCAGAAAGGAGCAAATGAGTTGTGGGACCTGGGTGGAACAGGGACAGGGTTGTGCGGAAGGGGCAGAAAGGGGTGGGGCTGTGGGAGGGGCCACCGGTGGAAGGGGTGTGATGGGGTGGGACCGCAGGTGGAAGGGATGGAGAGGAGCTCCCCACTTGCTCTGGCTCAGGGCCCCGGCAGGAGCGGCACCAGAGTTTCTGGCGCCTTAGGCAGGATTCGGGGGGTGGCATTTTGTGCATGCCCCATGGGGTGCATGGGAGCTTCTGATTCCACTCCCATCGCGCCGCCGAAGAAGGACCCTCTGCCGAAATGCCACAGGCGACAGCAGCAGTCATTGAGATGCTCAATTGTCTGCCGCTGTTTTCCATGGCGCGTCGGCAGAAGGCTCTTCTTTGGCGGCACGACGGGAGTGGAACCAGAAGCTCCCATGCGCCACGTAGGGAGCACACAAAATACCATCCCCCAAATCTTGGTGCCTTAGGCGACCGACTAGGGTCACCTAATGGAAGCGCCAGCCCTGGGCCCTGGAAAACCTTAATCCGCCTCTGCTGCTACAAAACCCATTGAATCAATAGGAACCTTTCAATTGACTTCAATGGGTTCTGAATCAGGCCCAAAGCGAAAGGAGAGTCAGCCCAATGATCTATCATCATTCCATTTGAATCAACAGACTATATTAGATCACACCTGACATATCCAGCAGTATATCAAATTCATTCTGTATGGATGTACAGCATCAGGAACATGAAGCAGCAAAATGACTAAAACACTACCTAGTTGGTATTTATTTTTTAGATATAGATTATACAAAAGTTGCTGAATCTCAATGCTTTTGTAAAAATATATATACAGATATGTCTTCTGCTATTCAAGCTTGCTCTGTTTTCATTGTTTCTGTAGCTGTCTTGCAGTGAAGATATACACATAAACAATGTTCAGGTTTTCTAAATAAATCAAAGCACACAATTTTCTTGTACAGTCTAATAAAATTAAATATGTCAGGAACCCAGCAACAAACACATGGATATAAAGAATTGTTCAAGAAATATTTGATAATTGAAGTAAATAACAAGTGGTACATAAAAGACAACATCTTTAGCTTACAAAGATATGCTCTGGGATCTGAAACGCTTAAGGTATTTGCAAACAAATGTTGTTAAAAGCATTTACTCAATTCATTACTGCACTACCCAAATATTTCTGTTTTGTTATTTCAGAGGGAAAAAGCTCTATCTTCTATTGAATACATTATCCAAAGCTATATAACGGTTCATTTTTATTTTAAAGGGGAATCTTCTTTTAAAAAAAGAAATAGTGCTCATGCCTGCTAGCATCTCTCCTCATATCTGAAGCAGCGTTCAAGGTGAACAAACTCTTCCCACTCTTGGTGGACATGGAACTCTATATTAGACATTCTATGGGCCCATTCTCCTAGGACATGCTCAGAAGAGCCTTTACTCTTCTACAGAGTCTTTTACGAGATATCAAACAATGCTTTACAAACAATAATGAACACCAACACCCTTGTGAAATAGGAATCATCCCCATTTTACAGCTTGGGAAAACAGAGGCACTGGGGGTTTATATGATTTGCCTCAATCTTACAATAAGTCAGTGACAGAGACAGTTTTAGAACCCAGATACCATGCCTCCCTATCCAGGGAATGCAACTCCTCTAGTGTAGAGCTGCTGTTTCAAAGTGCAAAGCCAGTTCCTGCTGCAAATCATAGAGATCAAGAGATTCTGGAGAAGTATTTAACTTCCATGGAGAACTAAACTCTACGAAATAGCTTTCCTTATCTAATATCAAAGATAGATTGGCTCCTTGACTGGACAGTGAAGCAATTTAAAGGCCAAACCCCAGCATGCCTTGCAGGCACACTGGACCTGATTCTGCACTGCTTTACATTTACTATAGTCATTTACACCTGTGCAAAGTGAGTGTAAGTGGGCATACCATGCTACCACATGTCCCACAGGCCCCTCTTAGGGAACTGGGTTATTCCACTAAGAAAAGAGGGGACAGAAACTGGGCTGAAAAGGTGCATTGGGACCATGGCTCAAGAAGCTTCCTTGTTGTGGCTCTGAGTTTGCTATACAGCCTGGGGTGGAAAATTCTGCCACCTTCCTCATCTGCCCAGTTCAGTTGCTCAGCTAGGTCTGGGGCTGAGTATTTTGCCTTAATGCATAAGCTGGGTAACTTGGTCTAAGAGCCCCATTTCATTAATCTGTCAAGAGAAGGCTAAATGGCTTTTACACAATTTCAGTAGTTTATACTGAGTAGTCTGGCATAAATATAGTAAAAGGGTATTGCATTATTGAAGAGCTGATTTATTTTAACCATAAAAATACTTTCTTCATGAAATAACCATAGGAGTCTCTTATCATGATACTTTAGATTCCCTCATCATCACTAAGGGCTTTGGATGTAATCAGATTCTATGTTGTTATTTCAGTTCATGTTATATCTATTTCCCTCCTATTTATTTATATAAATATATGCATATATATGCGCGCACACATATACAAATATATCAGTACATTAGCAATAAATAAAGCTTCTGAGCAATTAACTCCAAGGTCAAGAACAGGTTTGCTATATGCTAGAATTACAACACAATGATTTAAGGTAGCCATAAAAACCAAATATGATTAAAACCAATTACCATTTACTCTGTTTTGTGTTTTTACTGATGTTGTCCTCTAATTTGATTAAATGTTTTAATCGAAAAACTTGAGTAAGATTGATTTTCACAGTTTGTTTTTGTCTTGTAGTTAATGATCATTTTCAATCTTCTTTTTATGTGGGATATAGCTGATTGAGTAAAAAGGCCTTAAATACTGAATATCAGTATTTTTTAAACTCTGATCAAATCTAGGTTGTTTTATCATTATCAATAATCCATTATACCTAGCTCTGAAAATCCAAACAGGTAGAAACAGATGCCATGCCTACCATTTTGAGAACAAACAAAAACTGGACAAATTGTAAATAATCCCCCCCGTACTTTGAATTTCTAAATGAGAAAGGACCCTATTCCCTGTCAGTTCTCATCTTCACATCTCTTACACAAATAGAACTTTATTCTTCTCTCACATTGGCTCTGCAACCGTGTAACTTCATTGACGTACTCCTGATTTATATCAATGTAAGTGAGAGGAGAATCAGGTCCATTGCTAATGTCAGCACCCTGCTCACCCAGTGCAGACAATGATGCAACAAAGTGTCTCTTCTCCAATTTGGCTCAAACTCCACCATTATCCAGAGAGATGTCATCCCTCTTCCTAGTCTAGTCTAGTCTATATTGATTCTGACTAAGCACAGAAGAAATGTAATGCAGCCTGAGACGTTCATAACATTCCAGATAGCTGAATATAGTGCTAGCAATGTTTGATTGCAAAATGGATCACAAGATTTTCTGGTTTAAATTATGGGCTCTACAATGCTTCTGCTCTATACCCAGTATTTCCAATAATAACACATGTGGACTGAACATATATCCCTCTGAGTGTATAACTCAACCTCCCTGAGCAATGAAGAGCCTGGCAATGGAATATGGACTGGTTTGGGCAAAGACAAAAAAATCGCGTGAACTTCATCCAAATTTGGAATGGATCCCAAGCCTCATTCAGATTTAAAAATCTGCTGGCTGATTACGGCCTTCAAATCTTGTCTCACTCACCAACAGAAGTTGGTCCAATAAAAGATATTACCTCACCCACTTTGTCTCTTCAAATCTCAACAAGTTCAGAGGTTTCAGTTGGAATTTGGGAGTGTGGGATACATTAAGCATTCAGGGAGACCTGGGAATGTGCAGTTGGAATACAGCAGCTGATCACTGGTAGGTGGAAGACATAGATCTCTGAGGTGGAATCCTGGACCCACTGAAGTCAGTGAAAGTTTTGACATCAACTTCAGTGGGTCCAGGATCCCCTGGACTCCACTATATTTTCAGGTCTCTCCATCTACCCACTTGGCCCACCTGCTGATCTTGTGGGCCAAAAGGAGAATGCCTGGACTCTATATCTCCACTGGAGCTGCAGAATTTTCATGCTGAATTGTTCCTCTCCACCTGCACTCATGCAGCAGGGAAACATATGGGCCTCTGTTATGTACCTTGTTTTGAATATGAGTGACATTAAAATTAAAAAATCTCAAACAATACCCTTTTGATGTGTCCAGCATTGCATGCCAGCTGCTGCTATACCAAAGTTGCTACCAGCATAAATCTCAGTCAGATGTAATTTTCTCACTGGTAACACCTTCAAGCACCAGCCCCTCATTAACTGCACTAAAAAGCTTTAGCATTTCCTTTTCACATTGCAAACTGTCAGGCAAATATCTTTTGCTAACAGCACAAATCAATTCATTTTATTGTCGCCTTAATTGATTGTAGCTCATTAGGAGAGCTTTTGCCCTAATTTGATAAGGAAGTGTGAAAGTATTTGTCCCAACAGCAGGTTTGTTATTTGTCGAGATATTGGGAGAGTGTTAATTAGACACAGTTCTTCTGTCGTTTGATGGTTTTTAAGAGTATTCGCTGTACAGAATGAATAGAATGTGAGACTATGCCTGGTTCTTGGGGTGGTTTGTCAGATTAAGTTAGTTGCTGTGGAGGAAGGGGAGTGTGGCATATATGGATATGAGCAGCAGATAGCAGCAACCCCCCCTTTTGCTTTGCTCATACAAATTTATTAAATCTGAGGAATAGATTTTTCATTTCTCCAGGCACAATCAGAAGAGGAGGGAAAGAGGACAGCGTACATTTTATTTTGGATTAGTTAGATGTGTGTCTGGCCACATAAATTATTAAATCTGCCACAACATATAAGGAATCTAAAATTCCACCACTAAGTGAAACCTCCTGTGAAACCAAAATAAATTTTTTCAGGGCATATGCTCACCTTGCATGAATCAGGAAGGAATTTTTCCCCTACTATATTTCCCAGTGGACAAGGAGGATTGCAGTAGTTTTCACTTTCCTCTGAAGTACTGACAGAGTCAGGATACAATATCTGATGGAGAAACGGTTTGATCTGGCATGGCAAATTCTGCATTCTTAGATCCAAAGAGATTGTCAAAGGAAGGTTTTCATTTTTCGTTGGAAGTGTTTCATTGACTCTTGCTGACAGTTCCACACAGTGGCACTTCCCCCTCTCTTCTGAGACCCTCCCAATAAATAGGGCTGTACAGAGCAAGAGAAGGAGGGGAAGTCAGTCTATGAACTGGTTTTGTTAGCTCGTTTATGTTTTTATTTTGAGCTATGTGCTTAAGGCCGAGTAGTGCAGCACAGTCAAGGGGCTGTGAGACAGAATGCTTAACTCCAATTAACTCTGGAATCTGCACAAGGTCACAGCCTCTACTCCAAGCTTGGGAGAGGAGTCATGATCAAGGCCCTCCGCATCTCCCTAATGTGCGGTTTGACCATGTCTGTCCCACCATATTATTAATACCTTATTCCACATTCCAGTGCAGCAAGTCACTGCAGAGCTCTGTCTGTGGTGGGTGGAGGGTTTCAGCTTTGTAAGTGTTCTCCACTGCTTGGAACAATTTGAAATATTTCACCCCTGCTGTACCTGAGGTCTTCGGCACATGCTTAAGGAGTCATAAGTTTTCAATGTATATCTGTGGGCAGAATCCAGATCTGTTAGCATAAATTTTAAGTAACAGTTTGGTCAATCCCATCAGCAGGTGGAAAAGCTTATCTTTATTCTCTATCTTCAGAACCAAAGCTATACTCTCTGTATACTCTGCACGTGTCTGTGTAAATTTCATAAAGCCCTATAAAGGAGGGAATGAGTAGTTTAGTTACAGTCACACACACACACTACACACATAAACAGCTTGAAAACTCCTTCTGAACACAAATGAAATTTTTGCAACTGGTGTGGGATTGCACAGTTTTGAAGATATGACACAAATTAATGGTGAGGTCTGGAATACAGATTGCTCACAGATGGTAATAGAGGCAGGAAGAATATTGGGACACAAAGTAGTCAAGATGAGGGCACGAAGAAAAAGAATGCTGCAGTTTCAAAAACCTAAATAAAAGTTGATTTAATTTGAGACTAGTAGAGATGGCAGACCTGAATCTTGTCTTACTTCAACCAATTTTACACTGGCCTAACTCTGTGAAGTTAATCCTGATTTACACCATTGTTAACTGAGAGCACGATTATTTCTTTAGACTTCCTCTATAAAGGTTACAGTAGATGTTTCTCATGGTAATTGTTTTCTTTTAAAATATGTAGCTAAGATAAGACTGTCTATGACAACAATGTGTTATATGGGTTTCCTAAGAAAATATATTTATGGAACAAATTATTCATACAAGTTTTTATTAAATATTTATTTTAAATGGGTCCTTGTCATAAACAGATGGTTAAGGATTAATGTCTCTTTTACCTGTAAAGGGTTAAGAAGCTCAGTGAACCTGGTTGACACCTGACCAGAGGACCAATGGGGGGACACGATACTTTCAAATCTTGGTGGAGGGAAGTCTTTGTTTGTGCTGTTTGTTTTGTTCATTGTTCACTCTTGGGGCTAAGAGGGACCACACGTGCAGCCCAGGTTTCTCCAATCTTTCTGAAACAGTCTCTTATGTTCAAAATAGTAAGTACTAGCTAGAAAAGGCGGATTAGTCTTATGTTTGTTTTCTTAACTTGCAAATGTGTATTTTGCTGGAAGAAGTTTTACCTCTGTTTGCTGTAACTTTGAATTTCAGGCTAGGGGAGAGGGAGTCCCTCCAGTCTATATAAGCTGAATACCCTGTAAACATTTTCCATCCTAATTTTACAGAGATAATTTTTACTTTTTCTTTCTTTAATTAAAAGCTTTCTTTTTTAAGAACCTGATTGACTTTTTTCCCCTTGTCTAAGACCCAAGGGGATTGGGTCTGAACTCACCAGGGGATTGGTGGGGAGAAGGTTAATTCCTCTCTGTTTTAAGATCCAAGGAGTTTGGATCAGTGTAGCCTCTCAGAGTAACCCAGGGAGGGGAAAGTATGGGAGGGGGAAGGAGGGGAAATGGTTTATTTCTCCTTGTTTTAAGACCCAAGGGGTTTGGGTCTTGGGTTCCCCAGGGAAGGTTTTGGGGGACAGGGAGTGTACCAGACACTGGAATTTCTGATTGGTGGCAGCGCTATCAGATCTAAGCTAGTAATTAAGCTTAGACGGGTACATGCAGGTCCCCACATTTGTACTCTAAAGTTCAAAGTGGGAAAAATACCTTGACAGTCCTGAATCCAGTTCTTCCTTTGTAAGTTGTCATTTTCTTCAGTTCATAATGAACATATTCTGTACTTAGACACAAAGCCAAAGAAAAACATGGTGACATCCATCATTCCATCACTCACTGTAAAGTACCTTGTACTAAAACTCTTGATCGATTCATGCTGGACTATAAATACATCTTTTAGTAACATGTTGGAGCCAACTCAGAATGACAGCTTTGTGCACTGACCTGAAACATCTCTTTTAACATGCTTATTTGTTCTTCTTTTCAAATAGTTATATAACCACAAATAGAGAAGGATGCAAGCCACAAAATTCATGTCTGAATTCAGATCCAAATCCAAACTTACACATAGTTCAGGTGTGTTCATATTTGGTTTTCTGGCTCTACCTATTACAAAAGTAGACCCCAGTCACAAAATTTGGATCCATATTTTCCTACTATTATTGTAGTCCATAGAACCAGGTGTTCCAGTGTGGACCCAGCTCTTGCACATTGTGACAGTGCTTTAACTATGAAATACAGGCAACAAAGTGGAAAGAAATGTGCGCAATTTTTTTTTGTTTAAATAGACTTTATTTCATCTGGCTTTTCAATTTAGGAACATCTCCTACAGAGCTACTGAAAGGAATGTCATGCACACCCAATATGCTATAAGGTGATTACAGACCAACCATACAAATACACAGTGAAATTTTTCATTTAGCAGATAAGACAATATATCTGATAAAGAAAATATAAGATGCGCACTCAGGAGACATATTACACAAGGTGACAGTTCTACATTTACAAATGTATTATTTTTAGTTTCAAATAAGACAAATGGTATTATAGATTCAAAAGCCAAAAGAGAATATGATAATCTAGTCTGACCTCCTGTATTACACAACCCATAGAACTTCCACAAAATCATTCCTAGAGTGTATCTTTTAGAAAAAACATCCAATCTTGATTTAAAAATTGTCAGTGATGGAGAATCCACCACAACCTTTGGTAAATTGTTCGAATGGTTAATTAACCTTACCTCACAGTTAAACATGTATGCCTTATTTCCAGTCTGAATTTGTCTATCTTCAACTTCCAGCTAATGGATTGTATTACTCTTTTGTCTGCTAGATTGAAGAGCTCATTATTAAAAATGTGTTCCCCATGTAGATACTTATAGATTGATAGACTATAGTCACCTTTAACTTTCTCTTTGTTTAGCTCAATAGATGGAGCTCTTTGAGTCTATCACTATAAGGCATGTTTTATAATCCATTGTTGTGCCTGTTCTCTGAATCCTCTCCAATTTACCAACCTCCCATTTGAATTGTTGGCACCAAAACTGGACACACTAGTCCAACAGAGGTCACACCAATGCCAAATATAGAGGTAAAATAAGTTTGTTTGGCCACAGCCTCTCATGTTGAATGATTATCCACTATGACCCTCAAATCTTTTTCAGAGTCATTGCTTCCCTCTGCATCCTGTAAGTATGGCCTGCATTCTTTTTTCCTTGATATATACATTTAGCCATATTTAAGTGTGTATTGTTTCCTTTTGTCCAGTTTACAAAGTGATCCAGATCACCCTGAATCAGTGACCTGTCCTCTTCATTATTTAGCATTTTTCAATTTTTGTATCATTTTCAGACTTTATTAGTGATGGTTTGAGGTTTTCTTCCAGGTCATTGACAAAAATGTTAAACAGTATAGGGCCAAGAACAAATCCCTTCAGGATCCCACTCGGAGCACACAAGCTCAACAATGATTCTGTGTTTACAATTACATTTTGAGACCTATCATTTAGCCAGTTTTGAATCCATTCATGCATGTCAGGTTAAGTTGATAACATTCTAGTTTTTAAATCAAAATGTTATACAGTAGTAAGTCAAAAGCTTTACAGAAGTCTATTACATCAACACTCTTACCTTTGTCATACAAACTTGTACTCTGATTTTAGAAGAAGATATCAAATTAGGTTGACAGAATCTATTTACCATAAACCCATGTTGATTTGCATAAATTACATTTATCATAACCTTAGTCCCAGATTTGGACCTTAGCGTCCAAAATATGGGGGTTAGCATGAAAACCTCCAAGCTCAGTTACCAGCTTGGACCTGGTACTTGCTGCCACCACCCAAAAAATTAGAGTGTTTTGGGGCACTCTGGTCCCCCTGAAAAACCTTCCCTGGGGACCCCAAGACCCAAATCCCTTGAGTCTCACAACAAAGGGAAATAATCCTTTTTCCCTTCCCCTCTCCAGGTGCTCCTGGAGAGATACACAGACACAAGCTCTGTGAATCCAAACAGAGTGACTCCCCCTCTCCGTTCCCAGTCCTGGAAACAAAAAGCACTTTCCTCTTCACCCAGAGGGAATGCAAAATCAGGCTAGCAAATTCAACACACACAGATTTCCCCCTGATTTCTTCCTCCCACCAATTCCCTGGTGAGTACAGACTCAATTTCCCTGAAATTTCCCAGAAAAGAAAACTCCAACCGGTCTTAAAAGAAAGCTTTATATAAAAAAGAAAGAAAAATACATACAAATGGTCTCTCTGTATTAAGGTGACAAAATACAGGGTCAATTGCTTAAAAGAATATTGAATAAACAGCCTTATTCAAAAAGAATACAAATCAAAGCACTCCAGCACGTATATTCATGCAAATACCAAAGAAAAGAAACCATATAACTTACTATCTGATCTCTTTGTCCATACACTTAGAAACAGAAGATTAGAAAGCAGAAACTACTTCTCCAAAGCTCAGAGAAAGCAGGCAGACAGAAAACAAAGACTCAGACACAAACTTCCCTCCACCCAGAGTTGAAAAAATCCGGTTTCCTGATTGGTCCTCTGGTCAGGTGCTTCAGGTGAAAGAGACATTAACCCTTAGCTATCTGTTTATGACATGCCCCCCAAATTGCAGACAGTGGGGAAGCTCACTGGCGGCGATTTCCTTCTAGAACTTGAAAATAAACAGATTAATACAACACATGCACCTTTACATATACCCCTAAGTATATAACTACCAGACTTCTACATTTTAAGAACACCTTTTAACTACTGAATTCTGGGAAACTCTCACGGGAGAGTGCATCAGCTACTTTGTTAGAAGCTCCTGTGATGTGCTGAATTTCAAAATCAAAATCTTGGAGAGCTAAACTCCAACGAAGAAATTTCTTGTTGTTCCCCTTGGCAGTATGAAGCCACTTTAGTGCAGCATGGTCAGTTTGTAGTTGGAACCACCGTCCCCAAACATATGGGCATAGCTTTTCCAGGGCATACACAATGGCATAGCATTCCTTTTCACTGACTGACCAGTGACTTTCCCTCTCAGACAGTTTCTTGCTGAGAAACACGACAGGATGGAAATTGTGATCTGTTGCTTCCTGCATGAGCACTGCTCCTATACCACGCTCAGTTGCATCCGTGGTTACTAGGAATGGCTTGTCAAAGTCCGGGGCCCTGAGCACAGGGTCAGACATGAGCGTTGCCTTAAGTTGGGTAAAGGCCTTTTGACACTCATCAGTCCACTTAACTGCATTTGGCTGGGTCTTTTTGGTCAGGTCGGTCAGTGGGGCAGCGATTTGGCTGTAGTGTGGTACAAATCGCCTGTAGTATCCGGCCAAGCCTAAGAAGGATTGGACCTGCTTCTTGGACCGTGGGACAGGCCACTTTTGGATAGCATCCACCTTGGCCTGTAGGGGGTTTATGGTTCCTCGACCCACCTGGTGCCCCAGGTAAGTCACTCTGTTTTGGCCTATTTGACACTTTTTGGCCTTAACAGTTAGTCCTGCCTGCCTGATGCGCTCAAAGACCTTTTCCAGGTGTAGTAGGTGTTCGGGCCAGGAGTCTGAAAAAATGGCCACATCATCGAGGTAGGCAACTGCAAATTCTCCCAGTCCAGCTAGTAGACCATCTACCAGCCTCTGGAAGGTGGCGGGTGCATTTCGAAGGCCGAAAGGAAGGACATTGAATTCATACACCCCCGCATGGGTGACGAATGCTGACCTCTCCTTGGCAGGTTCATCTAGCGGTACTTGCCAGTACCCCGTGGTTAAGTCTATTGTAGAGATGAATTGGGCATGTCCCAACTTCTCCAATAGCTCATCGGTGCGTGGCATTGGATAGTTGTCCGGACGAGTTACCGCATTTAGCTTACGGTAGTCCACGCAAAAGCATATTTCCCCATCTGGTTTGGGTACCAGAACCACTGGAGATGCCCATGCACTGGTAGATGGGCGGATTATACCCATCTGTAGCATGTTCTGGATCTCCCGTTCTATAGCAGCTTGGGCATGAGGAGACACCCGGTAGGGTGGGGTTCTGATTGGGTGAGCATTACCTGTGTCAATGGAGTGGTATGCCCGTTCAGTCCGTCCTGGGGTGGCTGAGAACAATGGGGCGAAGCTAGTGCACAGCTCCTTGATTTGTCACCGCTGCAGACGTTCCAGGGTGGTTGAGAGGTTCACCTCTTCCACGCCACCGTCTTTTTTCCCGTCGTAGTAGACACCGTCAGGCCACTCAGCATCATCTCCCTGGACTGTAAACTGACAAACCTGTAAGTCTCTGGAATAGAAAGGCTTGAGAGAATTAACATGGTACACTTTAGGCTTTAGTGAGGAATTGGGAAATGCTATGAGGTAGTTTACAGTTCCCAGGCGCTCTTGGACCGTGAATGGCCCTTCCCATGATGCTTCCATCTTATGGGCCTGTTGCGCCTTCAAGACCATAACCTGGTCTCCTACCTTGAAGGAACGTTCTCTGGCATGTCTGTCATACCAGGCCTTTTGCTCTTCTTGAGCATCCTTTAGGTTCTCTCTAGCAAGGGCTAAAGAGTGTCGGAGGGTGCTTTGTAGGTTGCTTACAAAGTCCAGAATGTTAGTTCCTGGAGAAGGCGTAAACCCCTCCCATTGCTGCTTCACCAACTGTAATGGCCCCTTAACCTCGTGACCATACACAAGTTCAAACGGTGAAAACCCTAAACTGGGATGTGGTACAGCCCTGTAGGCAAACAGCAACTGCTGCAACACTAGGTCCCAATTATTGGAGAATTCGTTGATGAATTTTCGTATCATGGCCCCCAAAGTTCCATTGAACCTTTCCACCAGGCCATTGGTTTGATGGTGGTACGGGGTGGCAACCAAGTGATTCACCCCATGAGTTTCCCACAGTTTTTCCATGGTCCCTGCCAGGAAATTAGACCCTGAATCTGTAAGGATGTCTGAGGGCCAACCTACCCTGGCAAAGATGTCTGTGAGGGCCAGGCACACAGTGTTAGCCCTGGTGTTGCCTAGAGCTACTGCTTCTGGCCATCGGGTAGCAAAGTCCACTAAAGTCAGTACGTACTGCTTTCCTCTGGGCGTCTTTTTTGGGAAAGGGCCCAGAATATCCACAGCTACTCGCTGAAATGGGACCTCAATTATGGAGAGTGGCTGGAGAGGGGCCTTGACCTGGTCTTGAGGCTTTCCCACTCTTTGGCATACCTCACAAGACCGGACATACTTGGCAACATCCTTGCCCATCCCCTCCCAGTGGAAGGACTTCCCCAACCGGTCCTTGGTTCTGTTCACCCCAGCATGGCCACTGGGATGATCATGGGCTAAGCTTAAGAGCTTCCCCCGGTACTTAGTTGGAACCACCAACTGTTTTTGCGGCTGCCATTCTTCCCGGTGTCCACCAGAAAGAATTTCCTTGGTCTATAACAAACCGGGATCGATTAGAAGAGCTGAGAGGCGGTGGGGTGCTCCGTGCCGCCGCCCAAGCTTTCTGAAGGCTGTCATCCGCTTCCTGCTCAGCCTGGAACTGTTCCCTTGAGGCTGGGGTCACCAGTTCTTCCTCAGACTGTGGACTTGGGCTTGGTCCCTCTGGAAGCGATGTAGGTGATGGGGTTGTTTCCGTTGCTGGTAAACCGCTCTCTGCTGATGCACCTGAGGGTATTTCAGGCTCTAGCTGAGCCCTTTGGGTATGGCTGTCTGTTGCTTCTGCCAGTTGTGGCTCGCTGGCACCCACTGGCTTTGAGTTTGAAGATGTGGTTGCACTTGCTGGTGCTGGTTGCTGTTCCAGTTCCGGGCCTGGGACTGGAGGTGTTGTGGCTGTTTCAGTGGTTGGCATGGAATCCGGGTCCACTACCTTTGTCTGGGTCTCTGGTAACACAGACGGGGCCTCTGTGGACGGCTCAGGAACAGGAATGGGTCTGGAAGCTTGCCTGGTTTGGCTACGTGTAACCATTCCCACTCTCTTGGCCCGCTTCCCCCGGTTGGCCAAGTCTTCCCCCAGTAGCATGGGGATAGGATAATTGTCATAGACTGCAAAAGTCCACATTCCTGACCAGCCTTTGTACTGGACAGGCAGTTGAGCTGTAGGCAAGTCTACAGCTTGTGACATGAAGGGGTAAATTGTAACTTTGGCCTTTGGGTTGATGAATTTGGGGTCAACGAAGGATTGGTGGATAGCTGACACTTGTGCCCCCGTGTCTCTCCACGCAGTAACCTTCTTTCCACCCACTCTCAAATTTTCCCTTCGCTCCAAGGGTATTTGAGAGGCATCCGGGCCTGGGGATCTTTGGTGTGATGGTGGTGTAATGAATTGCACTCGCATGGTGTTCTTTGGACAGTTGGCCTTGATATGTCCCAGTTCATTACACTTAAAGCATCTTCCATCTGATGAGTCATTGGGCCGAGGTGAGTTACTGGAGACTGGTGAGGTGGAAGGGTAGGGTGTCTGTGGCTTTACTTGGGTGGTATGTGGGGTCTTTGGCTGTCCTCGGTTGTAGGGTTTATGGTCTGTGTGCCCCCTGGGGTAATCGTTCCCCTTGACAGTAGCTTTCTTGCTTTCTGCCAGTTCCATCCATTTGGCTCCAATCTCCCCCGCCTCAGTGAGATCTTTGGGTTTTCCATCTTGTATGTACCGTGTGATGTCTTCAGGAACACCATCCAAGAACTGCTCCATTTGTATGAGGAGGTGCAGTTCTTCCAAGGTTTGAACGTTGTTTCCTGTTATCCAGGCCTCAGAGTTTTTTGCAATGTAGTAGGCGTGTTTGGGAAATGACACCTCTGGTTTCCACTTTTGGGTTCTGAAGCGCCGACGGGCATGATCCGGGGTGATCCCCATTCTGTATCTGGCCTTGGTTTGAAAAAGTTTATAGTCATTCATTTGCTGCTTAGGCATTTCAGCTGCCACCTCTGCTAAAGGTCCACTGAGCTGTGACCTTAATTCTACCATGTACTGGTCTTCGGGGATGCTGTACCCAAGACAGGCTCTTTCAAAATTTTCCAAGAAGGCCTCGGTGTCATCACCTGCCTTGTAGGTGGGAAATTTCCTGTGCTGTGGAGCAATAATTGGCGTCGGGTTGTTAGGGTTGGCTGGCACATGCAGCCCAGCTTTTGCCAAGTCCAGTTCATGTTTTCTCTGTTTTTCCTTCTCTTCATTCTCTTTTTGTTGTTTTTCCATTTCTTTTTGGTGTTTTTCCATGTCTCGGCGGTGGGCCGCCTCTTCTTCTGCTTGTTTCCTTCGGTAGGCCACCTCTTCTTCTTCTAGTTTTCTTTTGTGTGCTGCCTCTTTGGCTGCCTGTTCTCTTTGGAAGGCTGCCAGTTTGATGCTTTCTTCCTTTTCTTTCATCTCCATCTCTTTTTGTTTTATTTCCAGTTGTCGCCTGTGTTCAGCTTCTTTGAATTGCTCTTCGGCCTCAATTTTTGCCTTAGAAGTCATGATTCCTGTTTTCTTGTGTTGGGGTGCCCTCCGGTGTTTATCTTCTGAACTGCAGGTTCTCTGTTGCCTCCTGAAGTCTGCCTAGCAACAGTGCCTTTAGCTAATCTTCAATGTTAAGTAAACCTGAAAAACCACTTTATTTGCATGTATATAGAGCTGGTATGACTCTCAATGGGAGTGCTATTGTGTGACAAAAGACTCTTAATAGCACCTTAATGGTTTCTTGCTTAAGATGCAAGCTACAAACTGCCAGAGAGAGCAGACAAAAAAAATTCTCTCTGGTTCCCTTTTAAAACCAACTGTTTCTCTCTGCTAAAAAGCCCTTAGCAGAGAAAAGAAAAATATAATATTCCTACTGGCTTCTGGATTCTGTCTATATCCCAACCGCTGCTACTCATATCATAACCTTAGTCCCAGATTTGGACCTTAGCGTCCAAAATATGGGGGTTAGCATGAAAACCTCCAAGCTTAGTTACCAGCTTGGACCTGGTACTTGCTGCCACCACCCAAAAATTAGAGTGTTTTGGGGCACTCTGGTCCCCCTGAAAAACCTTCCCTGGGGACCCCAAGACCCAAATCCCTTGAGTCTCACAACAAAGGGAAATAATCCTTTTTCCCTTCCCCCCTCCAGGTGCTCCTGGAGAGATACACAGACACAAGCTCTGTGAATCCAAACAGAGTGACTCCCCCTCTCCGTTCCCAGTCCTGGAAACAAAAAGCGCTTTCCTCTTCACCCAGAGGGAATGCAAAATCAGGCTAGCAAATTCAACACACACAGATTTCGCCCTGATTTCTTCCTCCCACCAATTCCCTGGTGAGTACAGACTCAATTTCCCTGAAATTTCCCAGTAAAGAAAACTCCAACCGGTCTTAAAAGAAAGCTTTATATAAAAAAGAAAGAAAAATACATACAAATGGTCTCTCTGTATTAAGGTGACAAAATACAGGGTCAATTGCTTAAAAGAATATTGAATAAACAGCCTTATTCAAAAAGAATACAAATCAAAACACTCCAGCACGTATATTCATGCAAATACCAAAGAAAAGAAACCATATAACTTACTATCTGATCTCTTTGTCCATACACTTAGAAACAGAAGATTAGAAAACAGAAACTACTTCTCCAAAGCTCAGAGAAAGCAGGCAGACAGAAAACAAAGACTCAGACACAAACTTCCCTCTACCCAGAGTTGAAAAAATCCAGTTTCCTGATTGGTCCTCTGGTCAGGTGCTTCAGGTGAAAGAGACATTAACCCTTAGCTATCTGTTTATGACAACATTACCTTCCTTTAATTCTTTATTAATTGAATCCTGTATCAGACACTTCATTATCTTGCCCAGGATTGATGTCAGGCTGACAGGCCTATATCTACCTGGATCATCCCATTTTCCCTTTTAAAAATGGGCCCAACATTAGCTTTCTTCCAGTCTGCTGGAACTTCCCTAGTGCTCCAAGACTTATTGAAATTCAGCGTTAACACTACAGCAAGCTCCTCAGCCAGCTCTTTAATGCAAGCTGTCTGGACCTGCTGATTTTAAAATGTCCAACTTTAGTAGCTTCTGTTTAACATTCTCCAGAGCTACTAGTGGAATGGAAAGAGTGTCATCACCATACGATGATACCATGTCATCTGTTTTTCCTCAGATACAGAACAAAATATTTATTAAACACTTCTGCCTTCTCTGCATTATTATTAAGAATTCTATCATCTCCATCTAGTAATGGACCAATAGCATTATCAGGATAATTTTTGTTTCTAATATATTTGAAAACACTCCTTCTTATTGTCCTAAACTCTGTTAGCCATAGATTTCTTGTTATGTTTCTTAGTTTCCCTTATCAATTTTCCACAATTCCTAACTTCTGATGTACATTCATTACTATCAACTTGTCCTTTCTTCCTTTTGTTATATATGTACTTTATGGATATCTTCACTTCTCCTCTAAGTCAGGTCATTTTTTTAACCAGTACAGTCTTCTTCCTGGATTGTGCTCTTGGAGCTTTTGGGGGCATCTAGTAAAGTGTTCTGAAATGATTTCCAATTATCATTCACATTTTTCTGATTAAATTCTTCTGCTCAGCTGAT
Source organism: Gopherus flavomarginatus (assembly GCF_025201925.1). Lineage (NCBI taxonomy): Eukaryota > Metazoa > Chordata > Testudines > Testudinidae > Gopherus > Gopherus flavomarginatus. Next base: position 55,692,790 of record NC_066626.1, on the reverse strand, counting down.
TTAGCTCATAATAGTTTTCAGCTTTGTGAAACTGACCCCATTAAATACCAAGTTTATATATTACTGGTCTGGACTTTATTCTGCTTGCACATTATAAATGTGATTCATGATCACTTGTACCTAAGCTACCATTAATAAAGTTTTTTTTCTGAATTGTGCAATAAAATAATAATAAATAATAAACATTACTATCTTTAAACTTAAATACTTCATGAAATTATCAGACCTTTCCAGCATCTATTTCCTGTTGCTTTCCTGCCTCTGGTAACTTGACCCAAAACCTTATCCTAGCATCCCAAGAGTGTTTGGTAAAATGTTAGTTCATAGAAATCAGTGATGGAAAGATCCGTTGGTTCATTTGCTCACTTGCAGGAGTGCTGGATTATGCCCCATGGTATATACTCCAGTGTTCTGTTTAATCTAATTTTAAATCTCAGTAAATGGGTCTTCCACCCTTTGTGCAAGATATCACATCCTTGCTATTAGCAGCAGAGGGTACATTCTTTTGCACCCATTTGTTACTGTGTTCTCCTTCTTTGACTTCCTTTACTATTCAGGGTATACTGTATTTGACAGAGAAAATGATAGCAATACTCACAAAATACAGCTATTAGCTTGATAAACTGAAATAACTGCTGGAAGGAGATTTATGCTAATTTTGTCAATCACTCTACATGAAAGCTAGTATTAGAGAAAAAAATAAGTTTTTCCTAGAATCTCCACGTCTAGGCTTTCCACTGAGCTGAGTAAACTGTTGGAGCTTTATAAGTAATAGGGGCAATTATTTCTATTACTCACTTATGCAGTGAGAAGGAGGTTAAGAAGCCTATATAGACAATTAGTGAATTCCCTTGCAAAAAGAGAGGCTACCCATAATTTATAGCGGTTGTGAGGAACCGAATTGTTTTAGTGGTGTGTGTCTGATAGATTTAAAATCATTCTTTTAAAATCCACTTCCATAACCTAAAAGTGAGAAAACAAAACTTTAAATAGCATAGGTCCTGGCTATCTTATGCATTCAGATGGAGCTGAATTTTCTAAGTCTTGCTTTACACCAGACTATTAAAATCGCGACTTCTTAGCTGAATGTACACCTTAATTATCCTCTCATTCTATTTCAGATACCTTTATAATAAAATCAATTTGAAAAATATGTTTGCTTTCAGAAATAACGAATAACATTCCCATCTTAAACAGTATGAGACAAGCTAAAAATCACTCTTCAAAGCAAAAGACTATAAGCTTGTCTTGCACATGAAGAGTCAGAATCAGCACCACTAAAACACAGTAATAATTAGGAAAGAAACTGGGGTAAAGAGATGACTACTGTGGAAGGAGGTTTCCTAGTATGTGTGTTTACCTGTTGATCAAACTGCATTGCTACTGATCCAAAAATATTGCTACTAGTTTGGATCATGTTAATCTCCTTAAAAAATTGATTACAATTATTTTAATAATCCCAGAACAGATTTAGTTATAAAAGCAAATATTTTAGACACTTTTTTGGCTTAATTTCATGAGTTTAACACTTCATGCTGATAGTATGTTAGACTTCTTCTACTGGAAGATTACATGCAGAAGAGTCAAATTGATGATGCCTGATTCTGACGATCTCACAACAGTTTTACATCAGCATAACTCCTTTGACATCCAATAGAGTGACACCTGATTCTCACTGGTGCAAGTGAGATCATCATGCATCATTTAACTTTGGTTTGTGAAGTACTAGCGTAACTAAGGACAGGTCTACACTATGGGGCTCAGTTGAACTAAGTTACGCAACTCCAGCTAAGTGAATAATGTAGCTGGAGTTGACATAGCTTAGATCGACCTTTTGCGGTTGACTTACCTTACGCTTCTTGTTCCAGTGGAGTACCAGAGTCAATGGGACAGTGATCGGTGGTTGATTTAGTGGGTCTTCACCAACTAAATTGACCCCCGATGGATTGATTGCTGCATGTCGATCCCCCAGTAAGTGGAGGCAAGACCTTAGTGTAACACATTCTGTTGAAGTGTAAAGTCCATATTTCAAAAAGGATGTTTCATTTAATAAAATGTATCTAAAAATACCATCTGCAGTAAAACAACTTGACTTCAGTTTCTTTCTTCACTTATTTTAATATAGCTATCTGCCTGCCCTACTCAGAGGAAACACAAGCAGACAGGAGATTTTTAGAGCCACACGTATTTAGGAATGGAAAACAGTATATGGTAGAAACACCATCAAAGAGAGTCTGCTACCCAAAGGCTGCTAGTTATGATTGTACAGACAGAGCATGTATGCATAGCATTTACTGCATCGCGAGATGAGGTGTAAATCTACAGCACTCCAGCATGCTGTGCACTAATCTACTGGTACACACTAACAGTTCTCTAGTGTGCTTTAACTTTTTGAAAGTGAGTGTAGCAGGCTCGCTATCCAGCACAAACCTCCTGGTTCTTATCTGTGATCATCTTAACAGTTTGTATGAAACAAAACACATTTTTCAACATTTCTCATGTGCAATTCCAACCTGTTTGTTTTTTGCAGCTTCTTCCTCAGGTGGACATAATGGGAGCTGTAGACGTGAGGAATTAACACTGCGGCACCTTCTGTTGGTTGTCCTCAGGAATTAGCTCCCTGCCAGCCAGGAGCGCCCTCTGCAGGCCTGTGATCCGCCTGTCTTCTGGCCCCCCTGTCCCTCCCTGGACCCTAATGCCCCTTTAACTGGGGTGCTGTTCCCTGGCAATATCCCACAAATGTGGGTCTCCCCTTCCTGGGGAACTCCCAACGCACTATCCCCACTTCACCTCAGTTTTGGCTACTGCCTAGTCTCCATCTAGCCCCTGTTCACTAGGGCAGACTGCAGTATCAGCCACTCATCATAGGTGAAGGGGTTTGGACTGGCTGCCTTTGCCTACTCCTGGGCTGCCCTCCGCAACCACCAGTACCAGTTGGCCTTATGCTAGGCCGCAGCCTGGGGATTTCCAGGCTGGAGCATCCCCAGCTCCTCTGCCTTTCCCCTGCCCTGCTCTACTCTGGTACCCTGTCTCTAGCTCCCTGCAGCCAGGCCCATCTCCCTCTCCAGGCAGAGGAAGACTGCCTGGGCCTCTGGCTCACAGCCTTTTATAGGGGCCAGCTGGGCCTGATCAGGGCATGGCCACAGTTGAGCCTACTTTTCCCAATCAGCCCAGGCTTCTTGCCCTAGCCACAGCCCTCTCCTGGGCTTTTTCAAGCCCCACAAGGCAGGAGCGGGTAATCACTCCACTACAGGAGCACACCAATGGGCTCGATTCTTCAGGCACACATTGCTCCAGTAGTGTGTGTAAAGACCATATACATTAGAAAAGCCCTTTTGAAAGAGCAAACGCTCCCTCAAAGATAGAGCTTCACATGTTTATTATCCTGTCAAGGCTTTTAAGATACTGATCTGTGTCCAATTTTCCTCAAAGGAAAGCATATGCATGGCTTTTTAGAATGTAAATTTCTTCTAATTCTACAGTGGTAATCTAAAGGAAAGAAGAGCCTGCAGCTGTCCTTGTAGCACTTTTCCACTCCTGAATATTTGTTCCAGGCAAGGCCAAAGAATATTTCTATCCACTTATTGATCGGTGTAAATCTTATTTAGAGGTTCAGCAGGTTCAGGCATGCTTTAAAAATATGTTTGTATATTTCCCTTGGTGGCTTTTGCCTCTTTCTTCCAGTTTCTCGATTAAGTTTTAATCTAAAAATAAACTCTGCTTAAAAACCTACCTTGTATTTTTTTACAGTAATGCTTGAATTAAAGTGAAGCGAAAGCCTGTGTTAAATATGGTCACTCAAGATAATGCCATCTGTGAAATAGGGGGGATGAATTCTTTAACCCTAAAAGTGAATTTAACTTGTAGACTGTCAATCCTGGAGGTGAAATCCTCTTTTATCTGCAGAACAGACATCACATGGGCAGTGCATCACATTTCTTTATATTGCATCACCAGTATGCAACAGGTTGCTGTTAGGGGTAAGAGGATCATTCAGCCTTTAGGCTTGTTCATTTTTCCATCCTCTGGCTGAGTCTATCAATAAACATGGCAATTCGTGACAATTGTGATGCTTATTCTTGCATTGTGGAGACTTAGGACCAGATCTTCAGCCTCGCTCTGGCCCTTTTATACTACTCCAGTGGAAAGCTGGTACAACCAGTCATCTTGGGATTCTCCTAGCAGCGGGGACCCCTAAGCAGCACAGACCCACTATGGCTGGTTTCCACATCACCTACAGATCCTCCACCAAGAGATATATTTTGGCAGAAGGCCAGATGAAAGGGGGGGTGGTTGGAGTGCTGCTGGGCTCTGATGATCCTTGATTTGTGTATCAACTCTCCTAGTGCCATAGCAGTCCCGAGGCTGCTGTAAGCTACATCAGGGCTGGGGTAGAACCAGACCTAGGGTCAGGGAGCTCCTAAATGGCTTCTTATAGCAGCTTTCCAGTTTATATGTGCCAAGGGTTTAAATCATCCTGAGATCTTTTCAGCATCAAGTCATTGCACACAGGAAATCAAAGAGCCATAAAGTAATAATGGGTCAGATTTGAACAGGTGGCAGAATTAATGATGAACTATACAAAATGTTAAGAGTGCATTTTACACCTTAGGATGTACATACATAAAGGGACACATGAGCACAGATTTTTATTGTGTCTGATTGAAGCCCACAACTGTAGAAAATATCATTCTTCAGGAAAAACTGCCCCTATTGAAATGATAGAGAACAGTTCTCACATATCACTCACCTGGACTGGTGTAATGGTAGAATCAAAAGTTATTATTTATTGAATGCCAAGGGTGTATATCAGGGGTAGGCAACTTATGGCACGTGTGCCAAAGGTGGCATGTGAGCTGATTTTCAGTGACACTTACACTGCCCAGGTCCTGGCCACTGCTCTGAGGGCCACTGCATTTTAATTTAATTTTAAGTGAAGCTTCTTAAACATTTTAAAAACCTTATTTACTTTACATACAACAATAGTTTAGTTATATATTATAGACTTTTAGAAAGAGACCTTCTAAAAATGTTAAAATGTATTACTGGCATGCGAAACCTCAAATTAGAGTGAATAAATGAAGACTTGGCACACCACTTCTGGAAGGTTGCCGACCCCCTGGTGTACATAATGGTATAAAAACATAGGTGTCAAAGGACTAGATTCTCTGCTGCACTATCCACCAATTGTGACTGGTGGGAGGGGAGGTTTCCTAAAGGAGCTGTTTGCTGCTGTCTTATTCTACTGCTGGTTCTATGCTGGCCATCGCCTCAGTATACTTCAGAGCAGGCTTAGTGCTACTAAGCACTGTTCCTCCTCCCTTGGAGCTATTTAGTCAATGGAGAATAGCTGGAAGGCAGAAGCTGAGGACTGCAGAGTGGGCAGCTTAAAAGTCAGATTTCTCAGTTTTGCACTAGCTATGCCACTTCAACATGACATGTGGAGGTCCACTAGCTTTCCTGCCCCATTTTGTTGCCAGGGTGGCATAAGGGACGAGGTCATCAAAGAAGGATGTCCTTGTGGTTTAGATCAGAAGAATGGAAGTCAGTATTTTGCCAACCCAGCCAAGAACTTCCTCTGTGTCCTGAGGAAGTCATTTAATCTTTCTGTGTACTTTCCAAACTTCTCTTCTTTTTAGTAGCTGAACAAAACTGTAGGACCCAGTTGTACTTCACAACTTTTCAAACTGCATGAATGTAGTAACGATCCTTTTTCTGTGGGTTGACAATATATAAAATATTTGTGAAGTGCTTTGAGATTCATGTACAGAAAACACTATGCAGTCGAAGTATTATATTACTTACATCATGTTCCTGTCCATGCACAGTATAGTGTAAGAGGAAAATTCTCCATCCATATATGAATAGGCAGATACTAGTAACTACAAATGTAGCATTCTGGGCAAAATTCAGCTTATTTTACTTCTTATCATAGATAGCAAAGACTTTCACATGTGGTTATGGCAAAAGGCACACCACGACAAGGCTGATCCTCAAATTGCATAATGTGTCTCCCTTCACTGAGTTATGAAGTACAAATAGACACTAAACCCTTCCTATATGGCTCAGGGAATAAATAATAGGTTGTAGGTTCCCCCTTTGTGCTACTAATTCAAATCTAGCCTAGGTCAGCAGTGACAGAAAATTGTTACAATCAGATGGCTGTTCAGGGGCAATTATCAGTGCCTCTGTTCACAGACTTAGCACAGAGGCCAAGGACTGAATGACTGTGAAAGTTAAGCTATCCTCTCTTTTTTCACCTTATAGGTTGTCATTATGTGTCATGGTTGTAAAGGCTGAGGTACACTGGCTACCAGTTGCATGAGGAAAAATACAGTGCTAGTCTATGTAATATGTCTGTTCTGTGGCTAGAAAGAGTACTTCAGTCGTTAGTGCTTTTGATCCAATGGCTTTTACCAGCACCAAATTCACTTTGAGAAAAAAATTAAAAATTTATTCTAATTTCTTCAGTTTCCTGAATTAAAAAAAAATAAAGGCATAACATTTTAAATCCTATTTCAGTCCATGTAAAGTCAATGTTTTCCTGGCCTCTTTCCAAACATTCTACTTTTCTATTACAATTTCAGCCAAATAAGCCATCAAAGAAAGGTTCTTCATTTCCTGATTCTAAAATATATTTTTATCTTGATAGTTACACCCAGTAGTTGTAACACTAAATCAATCTGACCAGGAATCTCCACAAGAGAATGAACATCATTTTGAGTCTCTGCCGAAATGTGGAACAATAATTGATATGCTCCTTTTCCGCTCCTTCTCCTCTTCTCTTTAGTGCTTTGAACAAAGCTCTAGGGGTCAGATTCTCAGCTGATATAAAACATCATAGCCATTGTTTATCTGCATCAGCTGAGGTTCTTGCCTTCCTTCTGAAAAGAAGATATTTTCCATTGTATTGCAGCTGAGAAAAATCTCTCATTTCAAAGCAGCACTCGGCAGATACATACTGGTACTTCTGGGACAACCACGTAAAGAAAGAAACAATAAATATGATAAATTATCAGACAATCTTAATGAAGAGATCCTCCCACACTCCACTGAACCATTGCTGACACCAGTCACCGTAATTGGTATGTCAGATTGTATAACCAGGACTGGGAAAGCTGAATATATGAAAACCTTTCTGTTCTCATCTGTACTGAAGCAGTGCAGAACCACTGATTAGGTAGCTGTAATGGGAAATAAAGGAGAGCTAAAATTTCTCAGATTAAGATGAAGGAACAAAGGGCCAGATATTTAAAGGTATTTAGATGCCTAAGGATGCATTAAAAAGGGAGTTAGACACTGAAATGCTTTTGAAAATCACACTAGGCGCTTATCTGCATCTTTCAGGTGTCTCAATACCTTTAAAACAATACCTTTAAAAATCTGGCCCAACATGCCTAAATAAAAATTAGTTTTACTTTAATTAAAAATCTAATTAAAGAATTTACAGGCCATCAATCACCTAAAATAGACAGTTTTTAGATCAAGGCAGACCATCTGTGTCTAGTATGTGAAGGAAAGTCCTTCACTTTGCAATCCGAATTTTCTACATAGTTATACAATACCATCTACAGAATATATTTTTGTATAGCAAAGGGACACTGGACCCCAATTCTTGAAATGCTAAAATCATCCCCTTCCGTCTGGTAAATGGATTATATTATTGGCTGGCTGTGTATCACTCTTAGCTGTATCCAATGAAGCTCTTTCCTAGGCACATGAAGAGGACTGTGTGGATATGATCTGTAAGTGTAAAGCTGTAGTTCGTAAGATCAATACTCTTATAAGGTAGTTCCATCATCACATTTTAGAGGCCTGATTGAGCATTAGGTACAGAGCTTTGAGCAAATCTTATTTGCAGCAAGTGGTAAACACCAGGGGGAAAGTATTGCAACTAAATGAAACCCATTATGATAGCAGACCAAGCCTACATCCTAGGCCACCCGGCATCAGGCCTGGGGATTTGAAAAGCCAAATATATACTCCTGCATTAAAGATTTTCTCTATCAAAGAACAGCAGAGAATAAAACTATTAGAAGGTTACTCTTGTTCAGCTCTACAGTGTAGTAGAAGTGTTTGCCTAACTTTCAGAACCTCATGTTCCAAAGGAAAAATATTATATAATAATAATTTGTTAATTTGGATTACTGCAGCTCCTGGAAGTCCTGATCAGGATCAGAGGCCCAGTTGCTAGGTGCTGCACAGACATAGTGCCTGATTCACCACCACAGTGTGAGTCTAGTTTTGTGATTTCTGTGTATTTCAATTAAAATGGCATAAAACTAGACCAATACACTGGAGAATCAATCTCACAGTTTAAGAGACAGTCCCTGCCCTCAAGAACTTACAGTTTAATTTACCAAGATTCTTCATAACATTGGACTTTTCCCATCTGGTTGCCTGAAATATTCAAGACCTCTCTACTGGTGTAGCTTCATTGAAGTCAATGGAGCTATACTACTTTGCATCAACTGAGACTCTGGGTCAAAAAAGGTAGATGCCTGATCTTACTTACAGTGGTTGTACACTGATGTAATACCATTGACTTAGAGAAGTTACTCTTGGTTTATACCAGTGTAACTCAAAGGAGAATAAAGCCCAGTGAACATGAAGTCTTCTACTAAGGAAGAGGAAACACAATTCAGATACTACAAATAATAGGGGAAGGGAGTAATCAATGAACTACATACCTTACATTATTCAAGTTTTGTTTAATTGTCTCTCTTAATCCTATTTCCATCACCAAATATTAAGTAGTTGGCACAGGGAAGGTATGAAACTGAAAATATTGGCAATGAGGAGTTCAATGGATACCATCCTTTGGATACCACAGGGATTCTCTCTGGAGACATTTCCACAAGCTGGCAGGTTTAAAAACTATTATAACTCCTGAAGCACTATCTGAAAGTGAAGATTGAAAAAACTGAGATGCCACATTTGCTTGTAAAATTAAATTTTGAGAGATTGAACTTCCAGTCCCATGCACCACTGATAAGATTTGCAATCACAACCACCATAGTAAGCAGTGCAGTTTTAGATCTTAATACTATCAGACACATAGTTACTTCCATGGGTGTCTGCCAGCCAAGTGAAGCAGAAAACAAAAAGAGACACCTCGAACTGCCTTGAAAGCTAACCTGGCATATGATGTAGGATCAATAATTAGAATTGGCAGAGTGCTTTTTTGAAAGTGACAGCAGCAGCAACGGAGTCAATTTTTAATCAGTCAGCATCACTTTGGTATGCAAGAGAGTATTACAATGAAAAGATAATCACTGTATCATATTTTATGTGTGGTGTTGACTTCTGTGTGCACTGTTTCTTTACCAATGAATACATGACAAATAGGACACAGTAAATATGAATTGTTTAATAGCAGAGCTGATCATTTGTTACCTCAGGCAATCAAATTTCTGTGAATTTTTAACTTGAATTTGACAACAACTGACAAATTATGCTTTACAACAAGTTAAAACACATACAGGAATGAAACACTTTCTATTTATAGTGTTGTTTTTTCTGATGGTGGGAAGGAAGGAGGGTGGGTAAGAGCAAGACTATCTGAAACTGGAAAAATGGGGACATTCTCAGCTAGAAAATTGGCTTAGCTCCCATTGACTTTAGTGGAACTATGCTGATTTATGCCAGTTAGGAATCTGGCCCATGGAGTATGGAGGAATGTGTAAATTCAGTGTAACAATTCAGTGTTGCAGTATCAAGTAGAAAGAGAAAGATGTTTTTGAAAAATTATAGATCCTGCCAATTCTTATTCAATAATAACATTAAAGAATCTGTAGTTGGGAGATAATTCTGGGTCTGTGGGTGGGAAAAAAAACCTGTCATGTTTTCTGCATTTAATTTCTATTTCAGAGAGGAAGATTTGTGTCTGTGGCAGTTATGGAATCTGAATGTGTGACTAAAGCTTTGGAAACTCATTTTCCAATGAACCGACTACACTGATACACTTCTACAACTGGGAATGCATTTAATCAGACCACAGTGGTCTAATTAGTTAAACCAATGCTGTCTCTTTCCCTCTCTCTCTCTCCCTGACTCTGGGCATGGTATTTCCTAATAAGGATAAAGGAACCCTTATTATCTGTGTGATCTATAGAACATGCTTTAAAATTATTAATTGGTAAAATGTAAAGCTAATTCCAGGTTACTCTAATATTTTCCCCACAAAAAAGCCTTATTTTCATGGCGCTAGTATTAGCTATGGTTACCATCAGGACTGGCGATGGTCTGTTACTAATCTCAATAACTAAGACAAATCTGGAGAACTGCTAGAGGACATGCTTGCTTTTTCACAAAAAGGTGAAATGTGCTCAGCTTTTGAACGTCGATGGCCAATTTAACTCAAAACTGAAGGAGTAAAAAATCCCACATACAAACTGTGGAGGTTTGGTTATGAGCCTTGTTTGTTTGTTTGACAACAACATGGTTTCCAATACAGCTGGTGCAAAATTGTGACAACTGTTTAATATGGGGCTTAAAACTGCAAGCACTATTAACTGCCTCCATCCATACCTGAACTCATTTAGAAACCTAACTGCTTGATTTGAACATTGCAGGCACATTTGTGCTTATATATTATCATAATTGCTGTTCTGCACCCACTGTGTTGAAAATTGCAGATACAGAATTTAAATTCATTTTTACATTCTCTCATGTCTCTCTTACCACTAGTCCAAATTAGACCATGGCTCACCTCCCCCTTTAAAAATGCCATTGAGACTGATATATGGTTGCAGTGTTTGGAATGTTAGTTCCTTTTTCAGAACAAGTCTGCTGCTGGATCCTGTGTCTGTAGTAATTTGAATTGCCTGCTCTCTCGCTCAGCAGCATGGTTTTCATGCTTTTTTTAGGCTCCCTCTTCTGTGCAGGTCTAATCAGTGCACTCAGGCATGTGATGAAGAGCCAGTCAGTCACGCAAACAGTTCACAGCCCCTCTCAGACCATGTCAGCATATGAAAAAAGCCAGAATATTTGAAAATATAGATATACAATTTTGTTAAAATACATAAGTAGGAAATTGACTCTCTCGAGTGTTTCTGAACTGGCTAATATACAAGGGTTTTAGAGTAAGGGAAAAATCAATCACCACAGTTTAGGCCTTGGATCTTCTGCAGCACTTTCATGGTTCTTATGTCATGGACTCTCAGACACACAACTCATAATGACATGCATCTGACGAAGTGGGTATTCACCCACTAAAGCTCATGCTCCAAAACGTCTGTTAGTTTATAAGGTGCCACAGGATTCTTTGCTGCTTTTACAGATCCAGACTAACACGGCTACCCCTCTGATACTTGACAACTCATAATGTTCATTGCACTATTCCCTTTGGCTACTTTGCTTTAGATGATGCCAGAGCAAGAAATTACCAGTACTTGTCTGGAGGAGACGGCACACACTGACCAAATACACATTAGAACAAGGGCAAGGTATTTCAGATGCACCTTCAAGGGAAATGTATACAAACTATCTCAGTTGCTCTTATGCTTGTCTGGCTACTTCAAGAGAGTATTTTCAAGTTCTAAGCCGTGCCTCATTATGCTAACAACCATCTGTGTTAATGACTGAGAGTCTGAAACAGCTCGGAGATAGATGGTCGGCCTTTTCTGCTCTTACCTTTGACTAGGTCCAAAATATGTCTCTCATGCCCACCAAGGTACATTGCATTTACCATGCAGCACTACATGCCTGTTATTAATAGGGTTATAGTCTAGTCATTGGTTGCTCAGGAAAAGCACAAACTGGTTAAATAAGTTCAGCTAAAGTCAGCCTTTATTGTTTGATTTGTCAGTGTCTGCCATAGTCATCCTTTCACAAGAGCCATTTTAAAAAAAAATCTTTAATCAAAAAACAAAACATACTTTTGTGAAAAATATTCATTTTGGTCTGAAAGGTATTTTCTATTGACAGAAAAATTTTGATCAGCTCTGTTATATACGGTATCATCTTCTCCATCTCAACTAATATTTTCTAAGATCCTCAGTGAAATAGCTGATTCTGTTTGATGGCCTATGTGTAATATATTTGGTGGTGCAATCCAGTTCCCAATGGTCCCATGTCCACATGATGATAAGATTGCTATTCACTGACTTCTTTATGGCAGTCAACTTAGGGGCAGTTCCTTTATGGCAGGGAAGTAGTATGGGGGAGGATTGTACTACTCTATAGGACCATAGAGCTTGCCATGCAGCATCAGATCAGTGGTCCATCTAATCCAATATCCTGCCTCCAGCAGTGGATGGTACCAGCTGCTTTCCAGGAAAAAGCAAAACAAACAAACAAACAAAAAAAAACCACCACCATCAAAACCAACTCTACCCTCCAGGGAAATTTCTTCTTAATCTTCAATAATTAGAGGTTGGTTTATGCTCTGAAGCATGTGGTTTTACATCCCTTCCAAACTCTTATTTATTTGTTTGTTTGTTTGTTTATTTATTTAATATTTACTGTCAATTCAATGGATATTTTTCTTCCATATCAGTGTCAGTGTTACTAAAAATCCTGCTAAATAGAACCAGTAAAAAAAAAAAATCACAGAAAAGTTTTTCTGCTGGGGGGTAATGTGGCCTAATGGATAGAATGCATGACTAAGACTCAGGAGTCCTGCATTCTATTCCCAGTGCTGCCTCTGGCTCTGTAAGGTGACATTGGGCAAATCATAAGGCCCTTTCAGTGCCTCAGTTTTTCCTTCTGTAAAATGAGGATCATGATACAGAGCTCACTTTGAGAGCTACTGATGAACAGTGCTATATAGGAGTATTATGCATTCATTTTTTTTTAAGCATTTCAGAATCTGACATTTTTTTAGCAGGTCTGCCACCAGCCTGCTGGCTTCAATAATATCTTGTCACCATACATTTCACTGGCTGATTAAGAATTGTGTGAAAAAGTGTTTTCTTTTAACCATTCAGAATAGTCACCTTTCAACACCATTGAATGGCCCTGGGTTCCTGTATTATGAGAAAGGGTGAACAGTTCTTCCTCTTCCTTCTCCATACCGTTCTTTATTTCATATACTTTCACACTGCCCATTTTCTACCTGTTCTGTGAATAAAAGACAGGACTTCATTTTATGGGCTGTCAGTCAGGCACATCTATAAATATGAGAACCGTATCCATAGTGGATCCACAACTGGGGCCTGTAATGAGATAATTAGTTTATCTGGAAACACAAGGCAGCCTCTGCAACAAATTTTATTAGTTCTTGTTTACTATACAATAGCTCTTGATCTCAGTTCATTCAGTGAACAAAGGAAAGGGATATTGAACAGCTTAATAGGGTTTGTGTATGTCACTGATAAGGGTTGAAACACTTCAGTGATGTAACTCAGCATCCCATCTTAGTAGCTATATGGTTAGCAGTCTAACATAGGGTAGTTCACCCAAATGAGTAGCAGTCTGTGGGGAACTGCACTTTTAAGAGGCTCTGGTAAGAGCAGGATCTAAGTGGTCACTCAACACAACACAATCTATTAATGGGAGGATGCTGGAGATTATTATTTTATTATTTGAGTGTGCTCTGCGTTCCACAGGACAAAGAAGTCACAACTCCTGTCCCAAGCAGCCTGCAAACTTAACAAAGGAACAGCACCCACTCCACTGGGAGGAAGGCTTTACCTGAGAGAGGTTTGGGAGTTTGCTTTTTGTATATAATGAGTGAGCAAGAGTATTTTTAACAGATATGGTTAGTGCTTCTTAGCTTCATGGAAAGAGTGAGATTGGAAGATGCATTTGAAAGACTATGGGGTGTGTACCTACTGTGCTGGGGTAGTGAGATAATTCTAGGCTTGGGGAGGCAGAATGAAGTGTGTCATTGAGAGAAGAAAGAGAAAATGACATGAAAGAGGATGCCAGTGATGCGGCTAGGGGGAAATGGGAAGAAATGCAAGAAGAAATGTGGGAAGGTGCAGGACAGTGCAGAGCTTTGAATCAAGGACAGGAATCTTGAACTTGACACAAAAGGCAAGATGCACAAGTTAAGTACACTGCAAAAATCAGATCTAGAATAGGATTCTGAATACTGCAGAGTTTGTGTGCTGCTAGGGCCCAAGGCTTTGGGTTTGGCTCATTCTAGGCAATAGAGGCCAGCAGAAAATATGGATCCAGGTTCAGAATCTGGATGATGGTGGGCAGATCACACTTGACACGGTGTTGGCAGAGAGGCCAGTGCTGAAATAGAAATGACTCATTCTCTCTTATTCTAGGTAAGGGGGTGTGGATTGGTGAAGCATTGTGGGAAACCTGGTTTGCTTGTGCTGTTCTCATGTTCTAGATAAATAGAGGGATTCAGCAATCAGTGATGAATGAGTTCAATGCAAGGGGTAATAAAACAAGGAATAAGTACATAGTTCTATATTACAAATTTCATCTAAGGGTCTCAAAGATCTCTAATAAATAGGATTTTTTTCATTTCACAGATGGGGAAACTGAGGGAAAAAGGTGTTAAGTGAGTCTCCCAGGGTCATACAGCAAGTAAATGGAAGATCCAGAAATAAAAATCAGGGCCAGACCCTGAGGTAGTGTAACTCAGGTTAGCACCGTTCACTCCAATGCTGTTATGCCGATTTACAGCAGCTGGGAGGATCGGGGCTCACCTCATTGCCCATTCCACTGGGAAAATGCATGAACAACTTCACTTCAAACAACACAGATAAACACCACTGTCAGACAGGAGGTGTGGTGTCTGGGCAGCCAGCAGCAGTGGAGAGGTTAAATGTGAAAACACAGTATTAAATGTTTCTGAAGTAATAACCTCATCTGCCCCAACCATCTCAAAAAGGCGCTTTTTCACTGCATAATATTTAAATATTGCAAGCATAAATAATGAGAAAAGTATGGGATGGAGTATTGTTCACACAGGCTTGCTGTATTCTCCCTTACTTTCTCTCTGGAGAGCAATGACAGGACACAGGTGGCAAGCTGCTGAGGATATTTCCCAGAAGCTATATATCTCAGTCCCCTTTTTTGGCACTGACCTTAGACATTGGCTCTGTCACATGATGAGCTGCTGATGAGCTGTCTGGGTTGCCTTGCCCTTCCTGGACACCATTTTCTTTCAGGTTGCATTTAAGTACAGAAATTTATTGTGTCAACATGAGGAATGTGAACCTTTAACAAAGGAATTCCTCTTTGCTGTGGAGAAAAAAAACTACTTTGAAATGCTGGATGCCAGGGCAGAAAGTTTTAAATAGTAGTAGTTGAAAATGTCTGACAGATGCAGGGGTTGAAGATATTTTTGATTAATTCATTCTACATGATTCGGATATTTAACAGAAAAATTCAGTCATTACTTGTTAAAATTCCAGAGAGGTCTGACATATATTTAGGTGAGCGGAAGGTCGGAAGTCTACTTTATAAAATTGCTTGATGCCAGCAAAGTTCTTTTTTTTTCTTAAAAAATGGGACACTTTTATTTTATAGAAGGTTGTGCTAGGTAAAAATGGTAAAAGGAAATTAACTTACCTCCATTTTTAAGCTTCTGTTTATTCAAACTGCAATCTGCACTGTCAGGAAAAAAATTAGTGTTGTTTCCAGAGATTTAGATGTATAGCCTATATTAGCAGTAAAATGAGGTGAGCAAATAATGCCTCATGTACTCTTTGCAATGTCTTTCCTTATTCCTGTATTTTATAAATAAATACTATAATTCTGCAGCCTGTGAAAATATTGCATCTGTTTTTCCTTTGAGCTACCATATAGTTAGGAGTGTGCGTGTCCTTGAGCCAGGTAGTTTTATAATAAACATAAAAAAAGACAACTTATTGGTCAATAAATAAAAAGGTCCTGAATAAAATTATATTGGTATATTCAATATGCAACCCACATTAGGTTAACATTTCAATTTCTATCTAATCATTTTTCTAACATGAGGAGCACTGTTTAGGACCCCAAATCTTGCAGGGCACTTAAGTATGTGCTTACCTTTAAGCATATGAGTAATCCCATTGAAGTCAATCAGTGTACTCGTATGCTTACATCTAAGCAAGTGCTTAAATGCTTTGCTGGATCAGGGGCTAAAGTATGTTTAAAACCAGCCCAAACATATTTGCTACTGACCCTTAAAAAGATTCAAAACAAATTTCCCTCCACGGTGTCCAATACCTGTCCAACCAATTCTTCAATCAGGCACACTGCACCAGTAGGTGCTCAAAGACTACAGTGCTGAGGGCCATATACATGGTAGATAGTGCTTCTTCTAGTTGCCTATCTACTGTGGTAATTTTGAAAAATAAACAAATAAAAATCAAATCATTTGTGGAGCTGTTCATAATTTTTCCTTTTGTCATAATGGGGATTTCACAGAGTCATTGACTTTTCTGCTTCATGTTATATTTCTGAATTTAATGAGAAACTAACACAAAGGAAGTGGAAATAGGGCACAGGTTGAAACTGAATGGAACCTGTTCTAGGATGTTTTTCCTGTGGGGATGATACTGTTTGTAGCTAGTCGTCTTTCCTTCCTTTCTAATAGTAATAGGATATTTTTGTAAAACGGAACAAGACACTTCTGCTTGTGAAAATTGCTGTCATGTGATATAGGTTCTGCAAGTATCACTGGTAAAAATATGAAATATTTTTGTGCTGATATAAATGACACAGCTCTACTACTCACATGGGCAGAGGGTTTTTTTTGATCTCCCTCCCTGTATTATAAAGTGACACATTTTAAATAAAAATACAGCTAATACTGACCATGAACTCTGTCACATATACTGACTGCTTCTGATGGCATCAAAATAACTTGCATGGAGTGTGCATTAGACATAGGTGAACTGGTGTGGAAAATTTAAAAATCTCCACTCTTGTGCGCGCCTCCCATTTAATGATTCAGGCTTGAACTAAACCTTATTTTAGGATTCTGTGGCTAAATTTGCTTTAACATCTGGTTTCCAGCACAGAATCAGAAATTATTATCAAATAATAACAAATAACTACCTGAAGGAGGTTCCAAAGAGGATGGAGTTCGGCTGTTCTCCGTGGTAGCTGGTGACAGAACAAGGAGCAGTGGTCTCAAGTTTCAGTGGGGAAGGTCTAGGTTGGATATTAGGAAAAACTATTTCACTAGGAGGGTGGTGAAACACTGGAATGGGTTACCTAGGGAAGTGGTGGAATCTCCTTCCTTAGAGGTGTTTAAGGCCCGGCTTGACAAAGCTGTGGGTGGGATGATTTAGTTGGGGTTGGTCCTGCTTTGAGCAGGTGGTTGGACTAGATGACCTCCTGAGGTCTCTTCCAATCTGAATCTTCTATGATTCTAAATAATAATAAATGATAATTTGTAGTGAGGTAGCACCTAGGAACCCCAGTACTGGAACCAGGACCCCATTGGACTAGATGCTGTACAAGCACGGAACAAAAAGATGGTCCCTGACCCAAGAGCTTACAGTTTAAATAAGAAAATATTAAAATACTATAAGAAAGGGTCTTGTCATTGTCTTTCCACCCATGAATTGAAACAGAAGTGCCAAAAATCTTGTGAAGAAGCCACATCTCATAAAATGATCAGTTTAATATGTCAGACACTTGGAGGTTCAGGTGTTTCTTATCTGCAGCCAAACCAAGCTCTGTAATGTCTGATATTTGCCCTTCCCAGCTGTGTACATGAGTAAATCAAAATTTGAAAAGCTGTTGCTGGTTAGTCCAAAAAATATCACTGGACACAGACTGTAAAGAGCAAGGAGACTATGTAATTTAATAGACTGCAAGGAATGAAAATCATTCATATCAACTGTGCCAAGGGAAGCCTCATTAGACACACTAAAAGTGAAACAAAGAATGACTCCATTACTGAGACAGTGTGTAGAGTCATTGTGAAATGCAATTGGAACATTGGTTAAAATAACTAAAATGAAAATAAAGCAAAAATAAAAATCGCCTCCCTACTAACATGGTATACAATTGGTTTTATTGCTGTAAATTAAAACCAGGAGGATGAAAGAAATGAGCAAGTTATTAAACACATAGCCAAAATAAAAAAAAATGAAAAGGAGTGATGTGTTGAGAAATTCCAGACCGTCAGCTAATGAATAGTTTTTTGCAATAACCTCAAGAAGTTAAACCAGGAGTCGGCAACCTTTCAGAAGTGGTGTGCCGAGTCTTCATTTATTCACTCTAATGTAAGGTTTCGCGTGCTGGTAATACATTTTAACGTTTTTAGAAGGTCTCTCTCTAGTGTCTATAAACGATTGTTGTATGTAAAGTAAACAAGTTTTTTTAAATGTTTAAGAAGCTTCATTTAAAATTAAATTAAAATGCAGATCTTATCAGTTTAGCGCAGTGGTTCTTAACCTGGGGTGCACGTACTCCCTGGGGCAGGGCCGGTGCAAGGATATTTTGTGCCCTAGGCAAAACTTCCATCTTGTGCCCCACCCCCCCACACACTGGTTCATTGAGGGGCAAATCCCAACGAGCCTTTATAGACCCCAGGGGCCAGCCTGCCCAGGGGCTGCTCCCCAGACCAGATTCCCCCCTCCCCGCCCCTTGAACTCCCCTGGAGGGTGCACAGCCCCCCCTCCATGAACCCTCCCCACCTCACCCAGGTGGCTCCCGCCCCGAGTCCACTCAATGGCTTTGCCAGGCTTGGGCCACTGCAGCAGCTCGGCAGGGAGGAGCTGCCTTCCGGAGGCATGGGAGAGCCAGAGCATCCCGCTTGTGGCAGCAGCGAGCCCCAGTCATGGAGGAGACGGTGCCGTGCAGGAGGGCAGCAGTCCTGCAAAGATGGCAGTGCCACTAGCGGGGAGCAGCTATGCAGCCCTGCCCCTCCTGCCCAGGCTGCAGTCCAGCGCCCCCTGGGGGTATCCTGCAGGCTGCAGTGGATGTAGGTGGGTGCCAGCCCCCATGTGCTCCCAGCTCCCCCCTTGCCTAGGGTTACTATATTTCAACAATCAAAAGAGAGGGGAGAGCCCTGCCCTAGCCCCGCCCCCATCCACTCCCTCCCACTTCCCACTCCGATTGCCCCGGTCAGAACCCCCAATTCCCCCTTCTCCTTGTCCCCTGACTGCTCCCTCCTGGGACCCCTGCCCCTAACTGCCCCCCAGAACCCCACCCCCTAGCTAAGCCCTGACTTCCCCCTTCTGAGACCCCCAACCCTAACTGCCCCCCTAGGACCATACCCCCTACCTGTCCCCTGACTGCCCCAACCCTTATCCACCCCCTCATCTCCAGACAGACCCTCGGGACTCCCATGCCCCATCCAACCACTCCCTGCCCCCTGACAGGACCCCCAGAACTCCCGACCCATCCAACCCTCCCTCTGCTCCCTGACTGCCCCCCGGGACTCCCCTTACCATGTCATGCTGGTCAGACGCTGGCTCCACGTGGAGGCAAAACTCCACGTAGAGTCCTGAGGCAGCGGGAGTGGGGGAGCTGCAAGAGAGGCAGCGGCGGCTCACACTTCTGGCAGCCACAGAACCCAAGCTTGGTGAGAGGGCTCCTGCAGCACGGTCAGGGCCCCGCGCCCCGGCAGCTCACACTCCAGGAGCTGCAGAACCTGGATGCGGTGAGGGGGAAGCTGGGGGGCACGCCTGTGGCTAGTCTGGGTTCCCGGCCACCAGCCTCGCTCAGCCTCTGCTGGCCAAAGGTGGCACTTGTGCTGTAGGTTGCCGATCTCTGAGTTAAACCATAGAACCCCAAAGACAATCACCAAAATAATTTGGTATTCAAGTTGCAAACAGAACACACTGAAAAACTATTTTGGTAACATGCCCAGGTACCTATTAGTGTCATCCTGAATAAGGCTCAGCGTTTTTGATGCAACTCTCTGGTGCATAGTCTTCTTATTACAAGATATTGGGAATCACAGGGCAGGCCAGGTTTGCATACAAGACAACATTTCAAAGCAGTTTTTTTCCCCATTCTGATTTTTAAAAAATCCTGAAAATCTTTTCCTTTTAACTGCTTCTTTCAAGGCCTTGTGATGCCAAATTCTCATGTGTTTTGATACTGATTCTATTATGACCTATAAATGTCAAGATCAAAAAGAAATAAATGCACAATCAGCCTTGTGCAGATTTGATGTCAGAGTTGTTTTAATTTAGCACAGAAGACAATGTGAGGGAAAGTGCCGATTAAAGAAGAGAGCCTGGCAATATATTTGTGGGAGGTTACTCAGGGAACCAAGAGACATTGTAAAAGAAAAATAACATTATTTGGGGAATTGAAAAGACAATGAAAGGTAAATGGGAAGTAGCCATGTTAGAGAGATGACAAATGAAGGGAAAGAGACAGACAGTATGAGGAGACAATAGGTTAGAGAAAGAAGTGAGGGAGAAAAAATAGCTAGAGATAAGAGAAAGGAAGAAACCCAGTTAAATACAGATACCGTTTAATGGGGATTCAGAGCCTGAGCCTGCTTCTATGGAAACCAGTGAGAATTCATATTGACCTCAGTGGAAACAGGACCAAGACCCAGTATATCTGTAAGCACCTGTGCATAAATGTAAATCCAATGCTGATTGGGATTGAGCATTCTTTGATCCCAGTGAAGCCATTAAGAGTAAAGGCTGATGAAGACCTGCCAAGAGGCACCTTGCATACCTGAATTCTAAGATTTAAGGGGTGGACTAAATCTTTACTCTCCAACTTTATTTTATCTTCCAGTGAAATCGAGTGACGATAGCAAGCTGTTTTTTATCCAGACCATTCGCAGAGTATATATTAGACTGTATTTGACTCCTCTGACATAAAAGTTTGTAAGTTATATTGATACACCACGTCAAGAAAGCTTGTTGCTTTCAGTGAATTAACAGGGACTTGTAAAGGTCCAGTGTGGTTGTTTGGTTCAGATGTGGTTCTTTCTGAATGATACTTTCCAGTGTTCCATATTAAAAACCAGTGGCAGACAGCCACCAAGAATGTCTGTAACCATATTGCA
Source organism: Gopherus flavomarginatus (assembly GCF_025201925.1). Lineage (NCBI taxonomy): Eukaryota > Metazoa > Chordata > Testudines > Testudinidae > Gopherus > Gopherus flavomarginatus. The sequence goes on along the minus strand of NC_066626.1, from coordinate 55,671,903 downwards.
TGCTAAATGTTACTCTGCAATTTTTTCTGGGACAAGGGCTAAAGATAGGAGAGAACCCTCTGTTTTAATTAAACCAAACATAGGAACTTAAAAATTGCCATGCTGAATCACAGTAATTATCAAGTCCCGTATCTTGTCTCTGACAGTGGCCAGGAACAGATCCTTCAAAGGAAGGTGCAAAAAATAACATAGTGGAAACGTATGGAATAACTTGCCCTTATGAGAAGATTTCACCTAAGTACTTTGTAGTTGAGTTATGCCTTGACCCATGAAGGTTTCTATACCTACTAAACAAACAAACACAGCTGTTTCTGCTCTGTCGACTATAACCATGCATGTTCCCATTATCCATAGCAGTATCCAATCCTCTATTGAATCATACTAGGCTCTTGGCCTTAGTGATGTATTGTAGCAATAAGCTTGACAAGTCAATTCTGTATTATGTAAAATAGTACTAGAAATGTACCATTAGGTCCTGGGTCATTGTCCAGATTGGTTGGCAAAAATGTACTCTATTTTTTATGTCTGCTTGCATAGTCTATGCACGTCTTTATACAGTATGTTTTATTTTTCTTCCAAGCTTTATGCTACAGTACTCCCAGGGCACGTAAGGATTTAGGAGGGAATCCATCCCTGCACCATTGCTGAGACTGCTGCAGGTATAGAGGTGGGGGAGGAGTGCCCATGAATCCCATCAATCCTAAGGCTTTCAGGGTCATGTGGCCCACTGGTTGTGTCAGGCTGCAGCTGCCCCTATTGATCTTGTAGCAGCTAGGAAAGGTCAAGGATTCAAGGATGTCTACCTCTTCCTGTCCTCCCTTCTCCAACTCCTACCCACCCCCCTCAATGAGAGCTTGTGTGAGTCCAACAGAGCCAGTCTGCACCCTGGGCATTGTGCTGAAAAGGGGAAAGTAGAGGTGAAGTGGAACAGATCTGCTTTGTGGTCTCCAGGTGGTGCACAATAGACATAGGACAACCATCAATCAGTTTCATAGGCCATATTCTACTCTCACACCAATTTTACACCATTGTGTTACACTGACTTCAATGTAGTTACCCATGATTTACACAGGTGCAGGGCTGAACAGGATTAGGCCCAATGACTTCCATTCCAGGCTTCCAGGCCACTATTATAAAATGGTATGTAAAATTAGGAATTAGAATGTTATGTATCACATATATTGTCGGGGTCCTTTGTGAATCCAGAATAGCACAGCCATTCACTGATATATAGCAAAACGTTGCTAATAGCCACAAAGGACTGGGAGATCCATTGTGGATTACTGTGTGTTTTGCAAAATGAGCGAATAATGGGACAAACAATTTGAAAAATCAAGGACATGACAAACTCTTGGGTTTTTTGTTTTAAAAAGTAACTTCGTCCCTTCAGAGCCAACTTATTCTTAATGCTTGTTATTCTCCTCTGAAAAAAATACCACTAGTGGGAGCCAAAAAAGTTGCACTCCTTAAATAACTTTTTCTCCCATTAGACTCAAGGGGAAATGGGGTAAAGCCTTTTTTTTAAAAAAAAGCAAAATAAATAAATAAGCAACTCTTTGTTTTCTCCCAGCATGGCTTATCTACAACTTTATTCTCCCATTGGTATTCATACCGTCCAGTTACTTTTAATGAGAGTTGCAGATGTACATTGAGAAAAACTAGACTCCCAAATGTAGTTTTTATTGGTTCTCTGCTTAGCATCCAAGAAATATGTGCTAGAACAGCAATGGAAATTATATCTGCAGATATTGTTCTTTCAGTTAAACAATCACTGAGGTGTCACAGCCTCAAACCAAATTTACACTCCAGGCGATGGTGAGCTAATCAGATAGTATAAACTGAGCAGATCAGGCTGGTTGAATATGTGGATGGGAATTTGTCACAAAATAGCCAGTTTCTGCAGGGATGGTGGTTGTAATTCAGTGTCTGGCACTTCTGCCTGTGAATCAGTATTGATCCAAGTCCAACATAATATTAGCAGGGAATTGTGTTGTGGCACAGAGCTGTGTTGTTTTGAAGAAGCAAAAACACAGATCCTGATCACCTGGAATTATTAACGAACCCATGTTACTGGTTGCAAGAGTAAAGATGTCCTAACCAAGTTCCAGCATGGGTGGTTATGTTCTGTATACCTATAGTCCCATAGTTTCAATAGATATGGCACAGTCATCTTCTTTAACTTTCATAAATTGTTGTGCAGTGTGGCCGCGTGCTGTTAAATAGCTGCTGCATTCCACCTCAGAGGTAGTTGCATTGCAGTGGTGTGAATTGGTTTAGTATATGCATATTTTATGGATTACTTGACTCCCACTGGAGTCATTTGGAGCTTTGGGAAATCAGTAAGACTGCTTATGCTAACGAGTCCTACATCTGGTAATATTTGCTGCTTCTCTCCCTAGAGCCCAATTTTCATCCTTGCATCCATGCAGCATGACTTTGACTTCAGTGGCCCCAATGTGGGTCCACAAGTCTACCTGCATAGTTCTCACTGTGGAATTTGGCCATTTGTTTGCAATATGATTTCAGACCCTTTAGCTTGTGATCTGGATTTTTTTCATGTTAATAATGAAAATACATTGACTGTGAATTCTAAATAGCTATTCTCTGTTATGTACTGTGAATGATAAGTGTCTCACCTCATAACAGCTACTACCAAATAGATTTACAGAAGAGTGCAGAGCTGTGAGTATGCATGAAGCGAACAGTTCAAATAAATGTAATATTTAACAGTCATGAAATCTCTCGTATAAAATATTTATTAAGATGCACCGTAATCTTTCAATTTATTTAATTTTTATGTAATGTTTTCTTCTTTCAATATTTTGGCATATCAGAGGAGTATCCATCAGAAATTAGCATGGCCATGAGCTGGAGCTTAGTGATGTAGCCTTTTGTCACTGAGGGGAAAAGCAAAGCAAAGCAGACAGTGAATATTTAAACATTAAATTCTACTGAATCATGTTAGGTATCCAAAAAGAATAGAGAGTGAGTAGACAGAGTACTGAGCAGAGCATACCTCCAGATGGGTGTCTGCAGGATTTGTTAACTTGCTGTGGGATATGGATGAACCAGTATAGAAATATTGGACTGGTGGCTACTGGTGTCATATGCCTGTAGCTGTCCCCATTGATCTGAGTGCAACTTTTGGGCACTGAGTTCAACAGGAGATGGATCAAGGCCACAGGCTAGTTTATGCATACTAGAAATATTAAAAAGCATAATGAATCTTATTTTTAAATTGACCTGGACTAGCCAGCACATACAGTGTATTTAATGGGATGAAGGGTGCATATGGGAAGTGATACAGCTATCTTACACTTGGCTGACTAAAGTCACTATAATGAGCGGTGTGCAATTCGAAGCTATACCCTCGGTCGGGGTCTTCACTCTGTGGTCCATTAAAGACACTCAGCAAATGTGGTCACAGAAACTGTGCTGAAATGTCCAATTCATTTTCGTCTTGTTCCCTTTAATGACATACACTTTTGGTGCATTTTGTCCTGTTTAATAAATTTGAGCAGCAATATCCAAACATGTCAGAAGAATAGTAACCCGTTAGAAAGTATAAACTGCTTGGTTAGAGTAGCACTGACAATTCCTGTCCTGTGGAAAAGCACTCCTTCCAAATCTCTTGCTGAATTTTAAAATGTCCTTTAGGAATGATGTCACTTTTTTACTCGTAAGTCATTAGACAGGTAGGCACAATTCTCACTTACTTTTATAGCATTCTGGCAGGATAAAAATACCTTAAAGTGGGTCAATTACATTTGCACCCACTTAATTATCCTCAACTTTAAGACACCTTCCCAACGACAGAGTGAATTAAATGGGCCATAAACGAGAATGAAACCCAAGTGAGCCTTAGGCTATGTCTACACTATAGCCTATGTCATCAAAATGTATGTCATTCAGAGTGTGAATATTCCTCCCCCCAAGTGACATAAATTACACTGACATAAGCGCTAGTTTGCACAGCACTGTGTTGGCAGGAGAGTTTCTCCCACCGACATAGCTTATGCTGCTCGCAGGGGTGTTTTTTTTATGCCAACAAGAGAGCTTTCTCCCACTGCATGGAGCATCTTCACCAGACATGCTTCAGCAGCACAGCTGTATTGGTACAGCTGCAGGGCTGCATGTATAGTTGTGGCCTGAGCCTCCTCTCACTGGCACCAGTTTTACCATTGTAACTACGCTGAAGTCAGTGGAATTATTCCTGATTTACACCAATGTGAAGGAAGAATCAGACCCACGTATACTTCAGCTTCTTCCTTTCTCCTTTCCTAACAACAGAAAAGAGGTACTGTGTGGAAGAGGAAGTGGTTCATGTCCTTGGAGTGGGAGAGGAGCTGGTCCCCGTAACAACGTCTTTATTAACATCCACACTGAGAATCGGTGTATTAAATGTGTGTTTACTCAGAAATTATGTGATATTCTCTCTTTGAAGCTACCAGGAGCATGCTGTTAACACCCGTTTTCACTGTTTTACATACAGTAGCCTTGAGGTATAACTCTGTGTAATGCTTCCTGAAAAGCCAGAACTGGGAGGCTTGTGCTTCAGCAAAAAGTGGCTCTGAGGTACAGGAAGAAGAGTGCAATAGTTATAAATAAATATTGCTCAGCATTCCCCTATCCATTAGACACTCACTTGAGTAGTCCCATATAAGCCAATGGAGTTACTCACGTGAGTAAGGACTACCGGTATGAGTATGGGTTTACATAATTATCCCCTTAAAGATTCTGAGGTCCTTGGACACTACGGAAATGGAGGCCATATAAGTAGTAATAAGCATGTATACCATGATACTACTCAAAGGCCCCAATACAAGCTAGAGTTCCATTGTGCTGGGTGCTGTACAAACATAGATAAGAGATAATCCCAGCCCTAAAGGGTTCACAATCTAAATACAGAAAACAGATGAGAGAGAAGGGACAGGCATATATTGTACAAGGGAATGAATCTGGCGAAGAACTGACACCACTTCCTTCCCCAGTCCTGAAGAAGAGCTCTGTGTAGCTTGAAAGCTTGTACCATCCACCAACAGGAGTTGATCCAGTTAAAGATATTACCTCACATATCTTGTTTCATTCATGTTTTGTTGTTTTTGAATCAGAAGTAGGGGAAGGGAGAGGGGGAATAGCAGGAAGGAGGAAGTTAGTATTGGTAAGAAAGTAGGCGAATAAAGGAAGAGGAATCAGGAGACTCACAACTAATCACCTGCCTACCCAAAACCAGCAGACAAGTGCTTCTAGCCATTCACTGCAGAGGTGAGTCTTAAGGACTGGGACTATGCTGTACCTATGCTATGGCTGTGTAAAACCACCAGTCTCTAGAGCTAAAAATTCTAGTATCTCCTAAGAGTCTTTCTTTCTTAGAAAAAATATATAAATTAGGGCTGCCAATGAACAACAAACTGGAGCAGAGAGCTTCTTTAGGGAGTGGGGATAATTTTCCATTTCATGCTAATTGTCTCTGTTTTTATTTTCACTCTGTGCTGTTTTGCTACAGTATCTCAGGTATGTACAGTTATATACAGGCCTTTGTAACACCTGATACAGAAGCCAAAAAGGGCACCAGCATTTGTTTTCCTGAACAAGTCACCTACAAGCAATAGTGTGGATGAAATTTTAAGTATACAAAAATTATTAAATGTAATGAGGTTTCCACAGCAACTGCACCTTAGCTCCCTTGCCACATACTACATAGTATTTTTCATTGCTTTATCCAGATTTAAGTTTAATACATTAATTTATATCTGCAATGTGACGATGTGTCTCCTTCATGGTGCCTGGTGCATGGAGACTTCCACTGCAGTGTATTTAAGATGCGTAAATTATCTTTATAGAAAATCTTCACTGAGGACCAAAGGATATAGGCTTGATCCTGCTTCCGCTGAAGTCAGTGGCTGGGATCCCATTGACTTCAGCACAATGAGGTCCCTAACTAGTTGCTCCAGTCTTGTTTATTGATGTACAGTTGACTGATTTCTGCCCGTCTATGAAGAATTTGAAGCTTTGTGAATTTCCAGCAGCGGGCCTTTCAAGATAGATTCAACAAATCTTGTAAAAGAGTTTTACAGATATATATTATACTCTTTTCAGTATTGCATAGGGTTTTTTAAGCTGATTGGGTTATTAATTATCTAGCTAATGAATAATATTAAATGGGGCTTAATGAGTGTCTCTTGATTAGGATTATCCGCTTAGATTTCTGCATGAATGGCTATGCCTTTATAGCTTCTTTATTCCTCCAAGCTAGAATTCATAAAACACAAATCTGGAATGAAGTCATTGTTACTGCAAAATCCTTTCTGAAATAGTTCTCACCTCACTTATTTCAGAAATAACCCCCCAGGAAAGCTATAGCAACTGGAAAGTTCCTGCTATTCAAACTTTCTTTACATAAATGCAACAGTGTAATAAAAGCTAAACAAATATAAAACAAAAACTCTGAGTGGTATGGTGGGTAATGTGCTGTGGGGCCTATTATGCAAACACATACACACATGAGGAGTACTTGCTTGAGTAACTATTGAATTGCATGGGACTAGGCAAGTACTTTTCAGAACTGGGTCCCTTATCAATAGCTAGTTCACTTATACTTGCCCTCTTTTAATACCATGGGTGTTAAACAAGTGTGCTGAATGTTCCAAGTGCATTAGTGGAATGATTCAGTTGTCCCCATTTTACTAATGCAGAAGTAAGACACAGAGAGACTAAGGGCCAGATTTTTAAAGGTATTGAAGTGCTTAAAAATGCAGATAGGTTCCTAACAGAATTTTCAAAAGTGCCTAGGTGCCTAATGGAAATTAGGCATCTATGTGCTTTTCAAACTGTCACTAGCACTTACTTTTATTTTTAAATACCTAAATACTTGGCCGGTCCTCACTGAAAAACTTAACCTGGGCTTTTATCCAGGTTTAAACCTAATCCTCCAAACCAAGGTTTTTATGGGGTTTGAACTTAGGCCTACTTGCTCAGCTCAGGGTATAGTTAGAACCCAGATTCCACTGTAAGGCAGGCTCAGACTCACCTAAGTTGTCATGTGGATACAGCTTTTAACTGGGTTTTGATAGTCCTCCAGTGCCATCCCACAATTCCCCTGGTCTTCATTTTCCAGCCCTTCTATCCATTCGCTTCCCTCTTTTACTGCAGAGGCGGGTCACACAGGAAGTCTGACAGAGCCAGGACTCTAACTTCAGTTTTCCCATGTCCTGGCTTAGTACCATTCTTCTCTTTATTACAGCAGCTACTAGAGCTGGTCAGAAAACAAAATTGTTTCTCATGAGAAATTTGGAATGAAAAATCTTCACTCAAATTTTGGTAAAAAATTTTTAGTTTTCATGCAGGATGTTTTAAACCAATTTAAAATGAACATTTTAATTTTGAAGTGACATTTCAAGACAAAATTAAAATTGTCATTTTGTTTTGACTTAAAAAGTCATTTTGTTTCTCTTTTGGTGGGAATAAAAGCCAAAAGAAAATGACATTTTAAGTTGAAATGAAATGAAAACTCTCATTTCCAATCAACACTCCAATTTATAATATTGTTTCAATTTATTCAAGCCAAAAATCTGAAGAGAAACATCTTAAGTTAAAACAAAAATTGTACATTTGATATTTCCCATATGGAAATCAAATTTTCATCAGAAATGACATTTTCCCATGAAAAAACTTGGTTTCAATCAACCAGTATTTTTCAGCAGGAAATATTTCTACCTGAAAAATTTCAACCAGCTCTACTAATAACAACAGCCAGTGGTGTGAAATCTTCCCCTCACAATGACTTCCCTCTGGGCCTCAATTTTGATGCGCAGGAACTACCTCATGTGTCTCATTCAAGGCCCAGTGAATTCAGTAGCAATCTTTCCACTGATGTCAATGGGCTTGGATCAGGTCCTCTATACCCACTACCCATACCTTGTTCGTGCTTTGGCTTCTCCATTGAGACTCTTTCCGATCAAGATAGAGATAATTGTGACACTGGTCCATTAAGATATGGACTGAGACCACTCTCGTATCTGATACAAACTCCAGTGCCTTCAGATGCTAATGACTTTGACCCACTGACCTTGTAGCCACATTTATTCCTATGTGACCTTCAGATATTTTCCCAGCTTGACTCTACATACTGCTGCTACTGTTCTTTGGTCAGTTTCCAGCTAGAAACTTTCTTGTGGTTTCTGATAAGCTTGAACCAATATTTTGCGTTAATACAAGTGTTTTGTCCCTCCCTGGCAGTCGCAATTGAACCAAGGAACCTACTTTCCTGAAGCTGTAGACGGGGCTGCTCTAGCTTTTTTGCCGACCCAAGCAGGGCAGTCAGGCAGCCTTTGGTAGCTTGCCTGCGGAAGGTCCGCCGGTCCCACGACTTCGGCGTACCTGCTGCCGAATTGCCACCGAATCTGCGGGACTGGAGGACCTCCCACAGGCAAGCTGCTGAAGGCTGCCTGACTGCTGCCCTCAGAGGGACCAGCAGGGTGTCCCCCATGGCTTGCTGCCCCAGGCATGTGTTTGGAGCACTGGTGCCTAGAACCGCTGCTGGCTGTAGACCTCTGGTGAGATTATTTATGATTCCAAGTAAGATTATGAATTTATTTATTATCCTGTTTTATTTTTGGTAGGCACAAAGAAAAATAATCAGTATGCAACAATCAAATAACAATCAAGAATGTGCACAGGCTGTCTACAGTCATGCATTAATACTTAAATACACATTTATATTTCTGGATCTCATTGTAAACTAAAGCAAAAAAACCCAACAACAACATTTCTCTTGACTCAACATGAAAGGAGAATTTCTCTCTCTCTCAGCAGGAAAAACCTCATGGAGGCCATTTCCTGACATATCTAAAACTGCAGCTCCAAAAATGATAGCATTTGAAACTGGGCTCCTTGGCTACTCTTTTCTTTGTAGCTAAAATTTGTTTTAAAGTTAAAAATACTTAATATTCTAGGATGATAGTTGCCAAACTCATGCTGATTTGGCATCTAAACTCCCACTGTAATATATGTTTATTGATGTTTACTAGGAGTCTCATTGAATAAACTCTGCTATTTATATTCTCTGGAAAAGATCCTTTGTGAGTGAGGTACTGGGTACCTGCCATCTTTAAGGTTCTAATTCTGCCACTTCTACTCACACTGAGTGATAACTTCTATTTTATTCTATATAGATTCTTACACTGTGCTTATCACTGTAGTATCTACGGCCCCACTGATTTCAACTACTTCTGGAGCCGAGTGCCATTTTGCACTCAGGCCCCACTTCAGCAAATCATTTAAGTGAATGCTTAATTTTAATCACTTGCCTTAAGTCCATCCCTATTCAGCAAAGCACTTAAGTCCCATTGCCTTGAGTGTGATTTAAGCATGTGTTTTTTGCAGAATTGGGGCCACTTTGACTAAAGGGGGTAGAATCCAGCTCTATGGTATGAAGCCTACTAGGATATGTCACATTTTATTGGTTATTATGGCTCAATTAGATTTAGTCAGAAGTTTTATCTACAATTCCTGTAGTGCTTGATTGTCGGAAGTTGGGTTCAGATGCAGGTAGCCATCATGAGATTTCTTTCATACCTCCAGGTGAGATAGGAAACTCAGGCTTTTAATAGGGGCAGGGAAGGTTACAGCTGGTGATGGAAGAGGGCACATGCTGCATTTGCTGAAAGACAGAGCTGCATACACTCCTCTGGGAGCTCCAGGACAAATTCTGGCTGAATTCCAGCTGCAAAGTGCCCTAGCTCTAGCTGTAATTGTGCCTTAAAAAGGCACAGTTTGTAACTTGGGTTTAAGATATTTTAAGTAGGTTAGGAGAGTTTTTGGCATCTTCAGAACTTAAAGTACTTTCTGACCTTTTCTTTTTAAAGAACATGGTACTAAATGCCATGGAGAGTTATTCAGTCTGATGTAGTGTGTCTTTTACAATATTTTAAGATATTGCAATGTACGCATTAAGTTTCCTTGCTTCAAATTTGGGATTTGCCTAATGAACTGGATATTTTTCTTGTTCCCTGGGTAAAGAGGGGAAGCGGATTTCCTGTCCTCATAATTTCACAATTCTGTCCTGTTAATTTTACCTTCTGAATGAATTGATAATCATGCAATAAGGTTTGAAGTAAAGGATATTTCCTTAGTTAATTATGCCACTTGTACATCTGGGTTTGGCCTATAAAATCAGAACAGAACAAAAACCACTGATCAAATATGATCTTCACTTTGGATACATATGGCTGGTGTCTCTATGCAATTAGAGATAATCTGAAAGTACACAATTTATTCGATCTGATTCTTTTATGTTTCCATGCGCATTCAAAGTTGCAAGCAATACTTCTCCACCTTTTCTGTCCTTGTGCACTTTTGTTAAAAAGCCAGTAAAATATGTAATTTTTTAAAAGGTATACAATTTTCAGATGATCACAGAGTTCAGTTTAGCTGTCCCCTGTTTCTAATTTATTATGAATAGAATAAAATTGTATTTGAGATTTTCTTTGCTGTGTTCAGTTCTCCCCTCCCCACATCCCCCCCCCCCCAGAAGGTCTTGGGAAAACCTGCAAGTGTCCATTTCCTCTTCTCCACTTCAAATTAATGTCAGTGTCTTCATCTACAATCAGAAAAAGTTGTTAAAAGTAGTATATCAAGCCCATTGAAGAAGTAAGACATATCACATTACTAAGCCTTCAAAATGCAGGCAATCTATCACTTTATATGAACCTTTGTGAAAGGAAAAGTTGTCCTAATTCCATCTGTGATTGAAGTATTGAAAGCAAACCAAGATTGAAGAACTGCAATATCTTCCAAAATGAGTATAAAATTGTACACTAAGTAGATGGCATTACCTATTATTGTGTTCTCTGAAAAGTCTCTAAAATGATGGCATATTCTTTGACATTTGAATTTGAAGGTTAAGTCTGATTGAAAAGCAGACAAAGAGGTTCAGAAATGCAGTGTCTGAAGATTCTCAATATTTTTCACTGTATCACAGTACTTTTTCTAATTACTTTAATCAATGCCTCAGAGGAATGATTGATGTCAGTTGCTGGAAATCTTTATGAAAGATACCTTAATGGATGATTTCTTTCATGTTGTTGTTGAGAATATAACTCTTCTTTCATAGTGCTAAATGCCACTTCCAGAGACATTTATACTTGTTGAATGCAGTATTAGCAACTTTCTTTCCTTTTGTCTCCCAGATTCAGATGTAAGAAGAATGATGTTAAAGGACAGAATTATTGTCTGAGATTTTTCACGTGTGCTATGACTTTTGGTTATGCTAAATTAAGTAGCAACTTCAAAAGTCGCTACTTCAAAAAGTAAATGCTTCTTTAAATTATCTGTTATAAATCTCAGTCCCAAGCTATTAATTAGTCAAATAATATAGAACAAAATATCTATTGTAGAACTCGCACCAATGATCACCTGCAATAGGTAATCCCTTCTCTAAAGAGTCAATTTTAAAGTATTCTGAAAGTTTCTGATATCATTTTGTTCAACAACAACCACTACTATTAAGCAGCATATTTGCAGTTCTCCTAGATGGGTATTTTAGATTTCAGTCTAACCTAACATTAATGTGAAATAAAAACAATTCTAATACAAAAAATACCATCCTCAGTTTCATCTGTTAAACCCCACTGATCTTACTGGGTTGCAGCACACATATCCTGAACACTTGGAAATTCTAAAATGGAATTATAATATGAAGCTGTCATAGGCTAGAGCAGATTCCTTGCTGCACTTCATGAGAGGTGCAACACAAAAAGGCCAGGGGGCAAAGGTGGATCTGAGCTACCTTTGCATTGCCAGGATTCTGGGTTGCTGCAAGAGACAAAACAACCCCTCAAGTTAGTTAGAGAAATCCTTGGAGTGCTCTACTTTACAGCAGCTTCTCCATGACGGCCTATAGACTGCACTGTCCCCAGTATCCCTGTAGTACTGTGCTACGGAGATGCCTCCTCCCACCTCTGAGATGCCTACTACAGTAGGGCCTGTGCACTAGCTCTACACAATGCAGTAGGAAAACTTTTCCCCAGACTGTTATGGAATTTTTATAGCTTCTATATGTGGCTGGAGTACTGAATTGGAGACAGCATTGGCCCCTCTGTCAGGTGTCATATGTCCATTTCTAAATAACCTAGGGATGTTGGTTCCTCCTGTCTTATATTTACCATGTTTGTAACACCAACTTCACATTCACCTAATTCAGATCTAATCTATAACAATTAAACACTCTGGGATTGCAATTGGCATAATTTCCAAAGGTAATCTGCTGCCATAATTTTATTAAATTGGTTTCTTCTGTAGCCAAGTCATCCCACCCTCACTCTTGCACACATTTGACTGAGAGATGGAGTAGGGCAAAGAGGCATGGTTCCTGCTGTCATGTCCAGAAGACACATTTAACTTTAGATAATCCAAATCACTATGCATACTACAGTTTTTCCTTGGAATTTATTTAACTTTCCAGTGAGCTATTTAGTGCCTGATCCATGGAAGTCAGTAGGAGTACTCCACTACTTCAATAGGCTGAAGTGCAGGCCTTGATCCCATTGCTGGCACTAATTTCATTAGTGGGATCCATGAGGTTGAGGGCCCAAAAGTCCCCCCTGTGAACTTTGCAGGGTTCCACTATTTCTTTAAGAGAACATTTTGTAGGGATTTCTGTAAGGGGAATCGAGGGGATAGTCTGTCTTCCTAGCTCAATGAGATCTGGCTCCTAGTTTTTAAAACTAGCAAATACCCACTTAAGCGAAGTATAGACCAATGTGGCAAAAGTCTATAATTATCCCCCCTTGGACTCAGGCACTGTGCTCATTTTCACCAGTATGAATCTAGAGTAACTCCACTGAACTCAAGTTTCATCCTTAATCTGATTTATTTTCACAGATTTTAAGGCTAGAAGGGACCATTGCACCATCTAGTCTGACCTGTTGTATAACACAGGTCATAGATTTTTACCAGTAATCCCTGTACTAAGCCCAATAGCTAGTGCTTGACCAGAAAGGCATTTTGTCTTGATCTGGAAACATCAGAATGTGAAAATACCACAACTTTCTTTGGTAGTTTGTTCTAATAGTTAATCACAGTCACTGTTAAAAATTTCTGCCTCATTCCCAATTTTGAATTTCTCTGGCTTTAAATTCCAGCTGTTGGTTCTTGTTATGTCTTTCTCTGCTAGATTAAAGAACCCTTTAATACCTAGTATTTTCTACCTGTGGAGATACTATACGCAGTGATCAAGTATAGGATCAAGACCTTTTGATCTTTGTCATAAAATAAACAGACAGGGCTCTTCCACTCTCTTACTGGAAGAAGAATGAATCAATTTTGTAGCGTTTTGCTGCATCCTCTTCAATTTTTCAACCTTTTAAATTTTGTTTTACATTTCACAAATCCCTTCATTTTCAAGACTTCCTAGTAAACGATTATAGATAGATAGATAGATAGATAGAGAGTTAACTAATTAAAAAGGGATCTGTAGGTAGACAGAGAAATCTGTAATAACTCCACTGAAATCAGAGGTTGGTGAATGTAAAACAAAATTAATCAGACTAAGGGCAAAGCTGATTTAAGTGGAACTAATCTATCTATCTTTTAAAAAGTATTTGGGCCAAATTTTGGCTTTTGATACAAGCACCCATCTTCAAATTAACTTCACCAATAACTTCACATCCTTATCATAGGCCTTGGCTACACTTGAGAGTTACAGTGCTGGTGGTGGCTTTACAGCACTGTAACTCACTCCCTGTCCATACTGGCAAGGCACATACAGCGCTGTATCTCCCTGGCTACAGCGCTGCATGTACTCCACCTCAACGAAAGGAATAAAGAGAATAGCGCTGGTGCTGCAGCGCTGTGGTGCCAATGTAAACAGTGAATAATCTTACTATGCTGTAACTGACCTCCGGAACCTTCCCATAATGCTTTTAAGTGAAGGTCCCGCTCTTTGTTTTGTTGTGAAGCCTCTGTTTGATTTGTTGTGAACTCCAGGCTCCCAAAGCTGCTTATCAAAAAAACAAACACCGCTCCTGTTTGCTGTGAATGAGCTCCCTTTGGAACGCCCCCAGCTAGTGTTTGCTTGAAGAGAGGGGGCTTGAGGAGAGAAGCAGCACAGCATGCGGGAGTGAGGGAGGGACAGGCGGGTCCGTTTCGGGGAGGCTGCTTATCTGGTGCTTTCAGTGAGCGAGAGAGGGGTGAGGGTGGGGGAGGGGGTTGAACTTGCAGCTGCTAACAGTGTGTCAGCTCCAAAAATCTAAAAATCTCTCTCCCCCATGCTCCCTGTCACACTCCACCCACCCCTTTTGTAAAGCACGTTGCAGCCACTTGAACGCTGGGATAGCTGCTCATAATGCACCGCTCCCAATGCCGCTGCAGATGCTGCAAATGTGGCCATGACAGTGCGCTGGTAACTGTCAGTGTGGCCAGATTGCAGCACTTTCCCTACTCAGCTGTATGAAGACAGATTTAACTCCCAGCACTGTACAGCTGCAAGGGTAGCCATACCCTGAGGGAAGAATTTGGCAAAGGGAATTGAGAATATGTGCTTTTCAGCCCTGAAGTAGAGCTCTGTGTAAGTTCAAAAGCTTGTCTCTCTCACCAAAGGAAGTGGGTTCAATAAAAGATATTCTCACCCACCTTGTCTCTATAGTGTCCTGGAACGAACACAGCTACAGCAGCACTGCATACAACAAATTTCTGTTCAATGACATTTGTGAATTGCAGTCCAATCCATCACCTAGTTTTGTCCTCTTGGCCCCCCACAACCTTTCCTTACTCTAACTGGTATTTGTTTTCCAAGGGATCCTTAAAGTTCCATGTCCCAAGCTGTCATCTCTGGTTTTGTTACCACTCTTTCTTCTAGCACTATGATCCTTCTGTTTCTTCTCTTCCTGTAGTGGACTCCAACATACTTTTGCCATAAAAGTGCACACTCAAATAGCACTTAACCTTTCAGACTCTATCCTGGGCACATTAAAGCTGAAACTGTCAAAGTGCACCTATTACTGGGCTGTGGAAAAGAGTTTTTATAGTTCAAAAGAACAGTCAGACTCAAAGAAGGACACAGGATACTTACCACTTGCAATAAAATCCACAGTGCTTTAAAGGACATGTTGGTAGATGACTTTAAATACACATATTAGGTACATAATAGAAAAATACAAGCATGTACAATAAAGCAGTTTCTCATGTACCCCTCTCTGCAGTTTTATAGGCACGTCTCCATTTTTTTTAAATGTCAGACTTTTAAGAGTTTACTGCTCTGGGCTCCTCCTTATCAGTGCTCAGCTGCCCTCCTGTAAATTACTGATAGTCTCCAGATAGTACATTGTGAGCAGCTCTGAGTCCCAGCAGGGCTGAGGACAAAATCGATTTCCCCAGTGCCCAGCACAAGTAGCTGGGAAAGGCTAAGGGTATCTTCTTTGTGGGCTGGGCAGGAAAGAATTCTAGGAAGGCTGTGGAATAGCTGTAGAGACATTTCATGGAGGCTTCTTCAACCTAATAGCTGTAGCAGATCTCTGGAGCCCCAGCATACCTATATCATAGGGGTGTCTGGTAGATGGGTCAAGAAAATCCACATAGCAGAATCTCCATTCTTTCCCCTGGCTTTCTGCCCTATACCTCTATGTGTTTCCATGTAAGAAGTCCCTATAGGTCTGGACTCCATGCTGTGCAAGTAGTGAGCTCCCTTAGCTTCCTCATATCCAGCCCCTTTCCACAGTATGACCACACTGGCTTTGCTACCGGGGCCCCTCTATAGTCTTGGAGTTCAGGGCTGGATTTGCCTTATGGATTAGGTGGGTCTTTAGTGTCTCCCTTGCACTGGAAATCATGTCACCCTAACTTTTATTTTTAGTTAGGATAGAAGGAGAGCCACAGTCTCAGCTGGTGTAAATCAGTGTAGCTCCATGGATGATGCAAACAGCAGTATTAGAGACAAAGGACTCAAATTTGATGCTCACATAACTCTTTTGGTGTCAGCAGAGTGGCATCTATTGCTACAGATGAATTTAGCTTGAAGTTGTCAGAGTCTGTGATGTGCTTCTGTGTAATGTAGTTCACTGTTAGTCCCTAAAGCAAAAAAAAAAAATCTTTAAAACTAAAACAAAGCACAATTTACAGTTGGCAGGAATGTAAATCCTCTCAGCACAAATATGCATGGTATTTGCCCTAATGCAGCACATGTACTTTAGCTCCGGACTTCTCCACAGTAAGAAACTTCTGAGGTATGGGTCTTATTAGGAAAGACTACAAGCAAAATGACATGAAACTTTGTGAGCTATAGTCCAACTTTTACAAGTTATTACCACTAAAAATCTTTGACACTTGAAAACGCAGCTTTGCTTTTGTTTACTTGAAATAAAATTTTAGTAACATGCTCAGAATCTTATTGTTATGGGTAGGTCTTTGCATATTACATGCAGACAAATTTTAGAAGCAGCCATCTTCTACAAATACACATTAATTACCTTTTATTTTTCATTTTTTTCCTGTTAGCAGCTTACAGGAAAATAGCTAGCAGCTTACAGGAAAATAGCATTGTTAATTATTCAAATTCTATTTTTTAGCTAAGCACAAGAGCACATGGAAGATGAGAGTCTAGCAGTTTAGTACCAGTGTGAAAAAGTTTAGTTTTAGTGGTTGAATGTTTTTGCATGTTTTCAGTCAATTCATTACAATTTTTCCACTCTAAAGAAAAAAAGTCATGTGTAATAGAAAGATAGATATTCTAAATACAGCACATCTGTAACTCCTGTCCTATAAAATCTACATGAATTATAGCTGATTTTCCCCTATAATAGCATTTTGTTTCTTTTAAGCTACAGGTATGTCATAAAACTAAGTTAAATGCATGATTGGTCTCCTTGGAATTTTATTATCACAATGTGAACATTGTTCCTCCAAAACACACAGACATCTGCATACCATACCACAGGAGGTAACTGTATGCCAAGTTAAATGACCATAATAACATCTGCATTTATTTGAGGGATTAAAGTTTAGCACTGATTCAGGAAAACACATAGTTTTATAAGCTGATAAGTAGTAAAAAAGATTATTGTATGAAAAATATTTACAACATTTCTATAGTAGATGTGAACTCAGGAGGTTATAAAGACTAAAGTATTTTAGTGCTTTTCTAAAGGAAAGTACCCTTCAGAGTACTTTGGAGGACAGAATAAAGATCACTTACAAATCTCTTGTAAAGATAAGATTGTCGTCATCTGTCGCGCCAACTGTTGTGCCTTAAATTTGTCTGCATGGGGACCTCCAAGAAAGTTAATCTGAATTAACTGAAGGTGCAAAGTTGAAATGTGTTAAACTACATTTCACTCACATAAACATCTTCATTCAGAATTAAAATCGCCTTAATTTGGTTTAGCTTCATTCACTTCCAAAGTGAATGAAACCAAACTATATTAAGGCTACTTTAATTCAGGGGCCTGGTCTATGCTAAAAAGTTAAGTTGACCCAGCTATGTCATTTGGGTATGAAAAATCCACGCCACTGAGTGGCATAGTTGAGCCAACCTACTCCCCATTGTAGACAGCACTAGGTTGATGAAGAATTCTTCTGTTGACCAAATACGACCCCTGTGGGATGGTGGATTACCTCCACTGATGGGAGAAACTCTCCTGTCAGCATAGGTGGTGTCTATACTGAAGCGTTACAGCAGTGCAGCTGCAGAGCTACAGTTGTGCCATTGTAGCATTTCAAGAGTAGACAAGCCCTGATTAACTATATCTACATAGGGTTTTAATGTAGTTTAACTAATTTACTTCAAATTCACACCTGTAATGGATTTGGATTAATTTTCCCGGATGACCCCATGTAGACACACACTTAATTTGATTTAAAGGAACTCTGCCAAATAATTTTCATAGTCTAACAAATAATGGAAAAACAAAATTGCGACTATTTTAGAATTTTTGACATTTATTTTTCTGCATCTGTATTTTTTCAGTTAAACTCTGCAAAACTTTCATCTGCTCATGATATGAGCTTTGTAGAGTTTCACGTTGTCATATACAATGAAGACATGGGCCACCTTTACCAAGGTTTTGATCAGTCTGAGCTGAGTTTCAAGCTAATGTGGTTTGAGTTACACATGGAAGTGTATTGAATTATGATGTTGAAAGGAAGCCATGTGAAACTTGACAGGTTTGACCTAATAGCAAGTAGAAATCAGCATCCTTGGCTCTGATTTTACTTGAATATTTGGGTCAGATCAGAATTAAACTTCTGGATTTTGGAACCTAAACTGATTATTTTCATGCACCCCAGTCTTCATTTCAGCTGAAATTAACCAGGCTCTTTGTGTGGCTTGCTTTCTTGTTTGTGTATTGCCACCATCAGGAAGGATCTCAGTACAGCTCTGGGAATAGAGTTTATAATTTAACTTGGAAACTCTGTTGATTTGACTGGCTGACATAAAAAACCTCTACATAAACAATGGCTAAAAAATCTCTACATAAACAATGGCTAAAAATAGCAGCAAAAACTTGGCAACACCTTGACAGAGATATAACCCACAAAATTTTAACTAATTTCTGAATTTAAATTGGTACTAATATTTCCAATGAAATCTGAAACCAGATGTGTTTTACGTTGTTTTGGGTTTCATTGCTAACATTTTGGGGACCCCTGTTTTTTCATTCCTATGTAAATTCATACTAGAAGCATAGATACATAGGCGTTCATATAGGCAGCATTGGAGACTCACAGGTATACAAATAATCACTGTCTGCCATGGACAATGCCAGCTGACCAAATGATGTGTTTGTAACTCAAGCCAAAGTTCCACATATCTGAATAAAAGCTGCAGGATTTGTCCTAAATACCAATAAAATATTTATATGTGTAATATGTTGACTAAAGCTAGTTGGAAATATTTGTGATTGGAATTTCCTGATTCATTGAACTCTGAGTGTTTTGTGGATATGATTACATTTTTGACAGAACCTGCCTGATTTCCTACCAGACTTCATGGTAGGCTGCTGGGGAGTCCAGGCTTCTAAACTACTCTGCACTCAGTGTGCCATTTCTTTCTCAGAGAATTTCATGTTCTTTGGGTTTCCTTCCAAATCAGAACGCCACCACATTTCAAAATATTGAAATCCTCCACAAAATGGAATTACCTTTATCCACTCAGCTCTAATGTTGACATAAGGAGAGCTCATATCATCTTCCACATGATATGGGTGTGTGTTCTGGGTCCAACCAATTTATATATAAAGACTTCATTATGGATTAGAATAGGTACTATAATAAATAATAATACGTTACACTTAGGCACTGTAGCATCTTCCAATTAAGGCTATCAAAAAACTTTGCAAACGTTAGTCAATTAAGTCTCACAGCACACCTCAGAGGCAGTTGAGTATTATTATCCCCCTTTTATAGATATGGAAACAGGCGGACTAGAACCATTAAATGTATCTATCTAGACATTTCTATTGTCTCATGTCCATAGTAACGGAGCCCTGAATAGTGTGCGAACAAACAGCTTATCCAGAGTCACATAAGCCAGTGGCTGTGCAAGAGATGGAAAGCAAAACTCCTGACTTCCAGTCCTGTACTCCAACAACTATGATGACCCTTCTGCCTTATAAAATATAAATGATCTAACTCCCTTTGTAAGGTGCCCATTACTGTAGTATCTAAGGTCACAATAATCCACAGTAATTTGGAAGGCATTGTATAATGAATAACAAACTTGAAAACATGAACTATTCACACATTATAATGACACCTCCTCCTCCCTGCCCTTCCCCCCCCCCAAAAAGAGCTTGAGAGATAATAAATTATATTTCACTGGAGGCACCTTGAAAATGTTACAGTCTGTCATCAGATGCTACTGGTATGGTGCTCTGCTCTGTTCAATGTTGATAACAGTTGGCTGCATGCGTGTGTTCCCTCTGTGTGTTGCCCCGGCTCTGCGCAGATAGCTGACACACACAGCAGACCTCTGAGAGAACCCCAATGACCACAGACTCTGATAAGGTACGAAGGCACCCAGCCAGGTTTATTGGCAAATGAAACAGTCTCTAGCTCCCCAGATCAAATGTCAACAGTTCTGCTAATACATATGTGCTCCCTGACAATGGACCAGCTCAGTCA
Source organism: Gopherus flavomarginatus (assembly GCF_025201925.1). Lineage (NCBI taxonomy): Eukaryota > Metazoa > Chordata > Testudines > Testudinidae > Gopherus > Gopherus flavomarginatus. The sequence goes on along the minus strand of NC_066626.1, from coordinate 55,651,788 downwards.
GTGGTGGGACTTTCCACTGCCCCCTAGGCCAGACAAAGATATCTACTCAGAGGTGCATTCTTATACACAGGTACAAACCAGTGACACATTACTCCTGACGTACTGAGATGCAACCCCTCTACGTAGCAAGGTACAACCCCTCTATGTAGTAAGGTGCCGCCTCTCACCTTGTACATGTTGGTTGGAACAAAACAACTCTATCCATCTGTGACAAAGTTCCTCCTCTACCTTGATGGGTCCTGCGCTTATTGGCAGATTTGCTCACCTCAGTGATCTTCCCCACAGTCTGGATCAGCTCCTCCTGTGTCTGATCAGGAGTTGGGAGGTTTAGGGGGGAACCCAGGCCCACCCTCTACTTCGGGTTCCAGCCCAGGGCCCTGTGGATTGCAGCCGTCTATAGTGCCTCCTGTAACAGCTGCATAACAGCTACAACTCCCTGGGCTACTTCCCCATGGCCTCCTCCAAACACCTTCTTTATCCTCACCACAGGATCTTCCTCCTGGTGTCTGATAATGCTTGTACTCCTTAGTCCTCCAGTAGCACACCCTCTCACTCTCACTCTCACTCTCACTCTCACTCTCACTCTCACTCTCACTCTCACTCTCACTCTCACTCTCACTCTCACTCTCAGCTCCTTGTGTCTCTTGCTCCCATCTCCTCACATGCACTTCCTCTCCTCTGGCTCCTCCTCACCTGACCGGAGTGAGCTCCTTTTTAAACCCAGGTGCCCTGATTACTCTGCCTTGATTGGCTGCAGGTGTTCTAATCAGCCTGTCTGCCTTAATTGGTTCTAGCAGGTTCCTGATTACTCTAGTGCAGCCCCTGCTCTGGTCACTCAGGGAACAGAGAACTACTCATCCAGTGACCAGTATATTTGCCCTCTACCAGACTCCTGTACCCCACAGGCCTAGGTCTGTCACACCATCATATTACCCTTTTGCCCCTGTCCTTGTTATCTGTGTGGAATGTGCAAGTATTGGAGTGTTCTGGTATCTCCAGTACCTTTTAGGTATGTGTATTTTTGCAACATCAGCCCTTTCATTGCCAGTTTCTGCAAGCAGGGCCTGCCTCTGGCTCACAGCTTAACTTAGCTTTATGTTAGCAAAGTCTCGATCATTACTTTAGTTCAGGCCTTAGGCCTCATACCGGGCTTCTGATAAAGATTTATGTTTCAGGGCCTCATCTTACTACATAGTCTAAGAAGAAAATGATGCACATCAGTTTTCACAGATGATTCTGTCCTTTTGGGCTTTTACTTGCCTCATTAATTTAAGACTGAAGAAGTATTATACAGGATTGAAATTTAAATTAAAACATAAAGAAAACAGAAGGATTCTTGTCAGTTTGGCACAATTAGAAGCCCAGAAGAGCCTCACCTCTGCTTGTCTGTGTTGGGCATTGTGACATTCTGGGACTTGGGGGGCAATCTAGACCAGTGACGCGTTATGTCACTACTTGCCCTGCAACTCTGCTTTGCTGTTGTAGCTTCCAGCCTGGGACACTCACAGCCAACCTACCAGCATGCAGGTTACACCCTGAAGTGTCTGTGGACTTAGACAGCTTTGGTTCAGTGGCTCTAACCCCAGCAGCTTGTCTACAGCCTCACAGCCCCATTCTGGCTCCTGCCAGCCTGAGTTACAACCAGTCAGGTGACCCCAACACACTCCCAGGTTTTACTTCACTGTGCTTGAACAGTGTGGGTGTGTTTGGGTTTCAGACACAAAGGAAAAATATGTGTAAACCTCACATCACAATTTGGGAAGGGACCATTCAGCATGAAAGAACAGTTCCCATTTCTATCAATGTTTTCTTTCAAAGTCACTGTTTAGTGATTATTGTGGGTCAAACCTGCAGCTCTTTGTACTCGGCACTAAGGGCAATGCTAGCTCTATGCTTCAACAATCCTGAGGCTGGTCAGGCCAGCACAGAAGTGGCGTAGAGGTTTTGTAGCCTCTCTGAAGCTGAGACCCATGAGCTGCCTGAGGAGCAGCGAGATCATACAAGTGCTGCTTGAACCTCTAGATATCTCTTCCCAGATCCTACCCCCCTTTCCTTTCACTATAGGGGCCACTGGCTTGCATTGACATTGCAAAGCTTCCTCAGGAGAAGAGGAGAGACTCAAAAAACAAAGAGGCAAATAAAAATAACTCAAGTATGGTTTTTTTCAAGTTCATGATTTTTAAGCCAATCTCATGATTTATGAAGCCCTGATCCATGATGTTTGAACACCTGGGGCTAACTGTATTGGTGTTTCTGTGCGCTGCTCTACTCCTTTACCATCTCCTTGGCTGCCACCCTCACAGCCTCAGCTGGGATGTGGAAAGCACCATCTGCCCTGATGTTACTACCTGCTTTTTCCTCAGTGGGAGAGGCACAGAAATATCTGCAGGCCAGAGCTCTGAAATTGCATAGCATCAAAGTGATGGTTGCAAAGGGTATTCCTCCTCTCCTCACATGATTTTATTTCTTTCCTTGGCTGGTTGCATGGGGGCCTCATGTTATCCTCATCATTTAAATACATGTTTCCTGGCCATTCCTTATTTAGCATAAAATGTACTTTAGAGACCTAATTCTCCTCTTAACCCCCAGCTTAATTCCTCTGACTTCATTAGGATTACCTAGGATTTGTACTGGTGTCAAGGACAGCGGTCCCCCCACGAGTCTGTTGCAGAGAGAAATGAGTGCATGTTTTTCTAATTATGCACTTCAATTTTTCTAATCTTTCTGCATTGCACGTGATGCCTAGGGAAACAGAAATGTGAAACAGGTCTGAGCTCCACTAGACTGTAGATACCAATGTCACAGCACTCTACACAGCTCTCTTTACCAATGCTTTTGCCAAACTGCTGTTTATCAAGGGATAAAGCCGGAAATTGCTCAGACTGCAATAAATTTGTTATTGTTTTCAAGAAAGGGGATTAATTGACTATTTGCGCAATGAGCCAGATAAATCAAGCATGACAGACAACTTTCAAATCAAATGAATACTTCGTATTTTTAAATGACTGTTGCATGGCAGAGCTACAACACTAAGATTATTGCCCTGCTTCCTGCTCTCCATCCCTTGTTCCTTAGTTCCTCATCTGTATCAGCCTTGTATTGAATGACAGAGACACCATGATAAAACTATTATCTTGTTCCCAATCCTGGTCCCATTGACTTCACTGAGAGCAGAACTGGGCTCAGTATTTTCATGGAGGATAAAGAAAGAACCCACTAGTATACACTGTGATAGACCCAAGCCAGCTGGGTACACCAGAGTAGCAGAAGGCAAATATACTGGCTACTGGATAAACAATTTTCTGTTTCCTGACTGATCAGAGCAGGGGCTGCTCCAGACTAATGAGAACACCTGACTCCAATTAACCTGCAAAGAGTCAGGTGAGGCCATTAAGCTAATGTGACCACCTGACTCTAATTAAGGCCCCTCTGATACTATAAAAGGGCTTATTTCACTCAGGCAGAAGAGAGCCAGGGGAGAGGAAGTGTAGCTGAAGGGTTGGTTAATGAAGACACCCCCAGGTCATTGGTAAGGGAAAGCTAAGGTAAGAGAGAAGCAGGAGAGCTGTGGGGAAGTGGCCCAGGGAAATGTAGCAACTCTGGCAATGAAAGGTTGGCTGCCAGCAGCTGCTACCATTAGAGTCCCTGGGCTAGAACCTGGAGTAGAGAGTGGGCCCAGCTTCCCCTCAATCCACCACTACAGAAACATCTCCTGGGAGGGGAAGATGGGCCCCTGTCAGGACAGAAGGCTAAACTGTTTTGGTGTGAGGTTGTAGGAGCAACAGAGGCTATGGGAGTTTTCTCACCAACCTCCTTGCTGGCTTATGACGAACAAGGCTCACTAGACTGTATCCCTGGCTCTAGAGAGAGAAGGGCTATGTGGAGAGTGCAGTGAGCCTCTGAGGCCAGCATAAACTTCCTGGAAGCACAGGACCCATTGGGACAAGGATGGAGCTTTGCCACAATGCATAATACCTATCTATCTCACTGTGTGTATACACACACACACACACTGGCCTTACTCTTCTACAGTTCTTTCAGTTCAAAGATCTCGAAGCACTTTACACGCTCGCATTAATTAACTCTCTCACAATGCTTTTACAAAATAACAAATACCTCTCTTCAGATAAGCAAACTGAGGCATGTGCACAGAAGTTAGTTGATTTGCTGATGGTCACACAAGGAAGTAAGAAGCAAAGCTAGGAATAGAATCCAGCAGTCCAGACTCTCTGCCCTGTAACCGCTCAGCAATTTTTCCAATAGCTGTAGTGAGATAATGTTTGCTACAAATAAAATCTCGTATTTTCCTGTCATGAAAAAGATCTTTTCATAAATACTCTACTAGGCTGCTCAGAGTGTTTATGCATAAGATAGGTACCTTCCACATTAAATTAAAAAATGGATAGTATCTAACAAAGTATTATTTCAAGAACCCTGGCTCATGATTTTTTTTATTTCCATCTGTCTCTATTGTACTAATCCACTTGGCTCAGCACCATGGTGGCAGACAATAATGAGCAGTTATGGTTTTATCTACACATTAAATACTACTAATATAGTATAATATTATCATCTGGCATATGCATGAAAGGGACTTCCTCCCAATATTTTTTCTTTTACCACTCCCAATCTGCAAATCCAATAAGGCTGACATTCCTTTTAACTGGTTAGGGTTGGACTAACTCTCTGGAGCTCAAGAATACTGCTCCTGACATGGCTACAGCATCACTGAAAAATGATACAAGGTTCCCCCTTTTCTGCCCACATTGGGCCTAATCCAATGCCCATAAAAATCAATGTAATGTTCCAGCTTTTATAACATTCCAAACTGTCAATGTGGAAGTAAGGGACTGAGCTTGAGTTCTAAAACTGAAGGAAAATCCAGCATCCTTGTGCACCTAAAATTTCATAGACTTTTACTGGAGGCTTGGGTGCATAAGTAATGCAGGATAAGGCCCAAGTCCTCTCCGCATGGTCAAACATCACGTTACCACTAAACCAATAGACTAACCCAGACCCTTGCTTCTAGCAACAGCAAAAATCATTAAACAGGAAACATGCATTATAGAAAAGAGTCCATGATAATGAATTATAGCTTTTGTCGCAGTGTCTAACTTAAGATTTCCATGTTTCTAACTTTAATGATTGAAGCTTGGCTTGGCTTTCAATGAAAGAATTACTTGTTTTCATAAAGATGAGTGATTTAAAAGTGCTAGCGCCACTTTGTGAATTCAACAGGAAATTCTTTACTTGAAATTAATCAGGGTCTTTTAACTAATGTAAGTTAATTTCACTCTCCTTTCCTTAATTTCAGTACCATCAGTCCAATAGTAACACAAAAACATGAAAGTAAAGTAAAGGTAGTTATTAAACAAACATCTCAAATCAAAGAAATTCAAAGATTAAAGCTCAGTTTTCATTTTGTCTACCTGGGTTTTGCAAGGTATATGGTAAGTTTCTGAAATGTTGAGGGCCCAGTCTGATATTTAGACACTAAAGTAGAGTTAAGGGCAGAAGGGATTGCCTTGCCTTGGCAGCTTGGGTTATTTAACCTTGGCAGCTTGGGTTATTTAACCTTAACTGAAGGACAGACCTCTGACTTGCATGACCATTTTGCCAGAGTAAGGGCTGCAAGGACTTGTCTCTTGCATTTTAAAAGGCCTTTGAATTTATTTACAGTATAAAAGGTCTGATATTGAAAAAATTGAAAAGTTCAAAAAAGAGCTACACAAATGATATTAGGTCTGAAAAAAACCTCATGTTTATACTGAGGGACTAAAGAATCTCAGTCTATTTAGTTTATTGAAGAGAAGGTTAACCGGTTACTTGATCAAGCCATGGTCTAAGCTAAACGGGGAAGAGATTTCTGATAGGCTATCACTCTTTAAGATACTGGAAAATGGAATCATGAGATCCAGAGACTGGAATCTGAAGGAGACTAGAAATGGTACAGTTTAACAGTGAGGATAATGAACCATTGAAACAACTTATTTAGGGACATGGTGGATTCTCTATCACTTGCAGTCTTCAGGTCAGGACTGGATATCGTTCTAAAATATATGCTATAGCTCAGCCAGAAGTTATGAGCTTTACGCAGAAGTTATTGGATGAGGTTCTTTGGCCTGTTATGTAGTGGGTCAGTCTAGATGATCATAAGTCTCCTGGCCTTAAGATCTATGAATTAAATATGTGCAAGTAATACTAAGCCTGCTACTTGTTTCTGGTTATACTACCAAAAAAATAAATCACTGTTTTATATAGTGTTGCTTGATTATCATCCATTAAAATTCAGGTTAGTTCTATAGCACCCCAATTAAATACCAAAAGTACAGTATGTGTCAAACAAATGGTGCAGTTGCAGTGCTGTTCAAAGTGATCCATGTACAGAAAAGTTCTAGGGTTTGATGGACCTGATTCTATTTACACCAGTGTAAATAGAGACTAAGGCCTGGTCTAATACTACAGAGTTAGGTTGATGTAAAGCAGCTTACATCAACCTAACTCCATAAACATCTACAATAAAATGTCAAGGAGTCTGGTGGCACCTTAAAGACTAACAGATTTATTTGGGCATAAGCTTTCATGGGTAAAAAATCCTCACGTCTTCAGATGCAAGGAGTGAAAGTTACAGATGCAGGCATTACATAAAGACACATGAAGAGAAGGGAGTTGCCTCACAAGTGGAGAACCAGTGTTGACAGGGCCAATTCGATCAGGGTGGATGTAGTTTCCTCCGGATAATAGATGAGGAGGTGTCAATTCCAGGAGAGGCAAAGCTGCTTTTGTAATGATCCAGCCACTCCCAGTCCCTATTCAAGCCCAAATTAATGGTGTTAAATTTGTAAATGAATCTTAGGGCTTGTCTACATCAGAAAGTTGCAGCGCTGGTGAGGGAGTTACAGCGCTGCAACTTTGAAGGTGTACACATCTGCAGGGCACCACCAGCGCTGCAACTCCCTGTTTGCAGCGCTGGCCGTACTCCCGTTTTGTCTCGGGTGTAGAGGATCCAGCGCTGGTGATCCAGCGCTGGTAATCCAATGTAGACACTTACCAGCGCTTTTCTTGACCTCCGTGGAAGGAGGAAGCCTCTGGTAATCAAGCGGGTCTCCTTTCCCGGTTTGCTCTCTCGTTCCCGGAGCCCAGAGCAAGCAGGTCTCCTTCCCTGCGGTTTGCTGGGTGGCTCCGGGAACGCGAGAGCAAACCGCGGCGAAGCGGGTCTCCTTTCCCGGTTTGCTCTCTCGTTCCCGGAGCCCAGAGCAAGCAGGTCTCCTTCCCTGCGGTTTGCTGGGTGGCTCCGGGAACGAGAGAGCAAACCGCGGCGAAGCGGGTCTCCTTTCCCGGTTTGCTCTCTCGTTCCCGGAGCCCAGAGCAAGCAGGTCTCCTTCCCTGCGGTTTGCTGGGTGGCTCCGGGAACGCGAGAGCAAACCGCGGCGAAGCGGGTCTCCTTTCTCGGTTTGCTCTCTCGTTCCCGGAGCCCAGAGCAAGCAGGTCTCCTTCCCTGCGGTTTGCTGGGTGGCTCCGGGAACGAGAGAGCAAACCGCGGCGAAGCGGGTCTCCTTTCCCGGTTTGCTCTCTCGTTCCCGGAGCCCAGAGCAAGCAGGTCTCCTTCCCTGCGGTTTGCTGGGTGGCTCCGGGAACGCGAGAGCAAACCGCGGCGAAGCGGGTCTCCTTTCCCGGTTTGCTCTCTCGTTCCCGGAGCCCAGAGCAAGCAGGTCTCCTTCCCTGCGGTTTGCTGGGTGGCTCCGGGAACGAGAGAGCAAACCGCGGCGAAGCGGGTCTCCTTTCCCGGTTTGCTCTCTCGTTCCCGGAGCCCAGAGCAAGCAGGTCTCCTTCCCTGCGGTTTGCTGGGTGGCTCCGGGAACGCGAGAGCAAACCGCGGCGAAGCGGGTCTCCTTTCCCGGTTTGCTCTCGCGTTCCCGGAACCCCCCTTGAAGCCGCCCAACAGCGCTGCAGTGTGGCCACATCTAACACCACTTGCAGCGCTGGTTGCTGTAAGTGTGGCCACTCTGCAGCGCTGGCCCTATACAGCTGTACTAATACAGCTGTAACAACCAGCGCTGCAAAACTTTAGATGTAGACATGGCCTCAGTTCTGTTAGTCTATAAGGTGCCACAGGATTCTTTGCTGCTTTCTTAGTTTCTTAGTTCTGTTATTTCTCTTTGTAGTCTGTTTCTGAAGTTTTCATATAAAGTGATTCAGCTACTGCTGTGGATGTATGCCAATGTAACTTAGGTTGATTTAATTTTGTAGTGTAGACTTGCCCTAACTCCACTGAATTCAATTGAGATAAGCTGGTGTAAAAAAGGTGTAAGTGAGATGTCTGAGAATCAATGTTTCTTAATGCAAATTGTTTTCTATTCCTGATATTCTAGTTACATAAGTGTTTGATAGTAGAGCTGGGTGAAATTTTTAAGGTAATAGTTTATTGACTGCAAAGTGCAGTTTCAAATCAACTGAAACTATTTGTGAATTTGGGTTAAATTCAGTGAATGGTTTCAGCGAATAAATAAATAAATAGAAAAAAATAAAATAAAAAAGCTTTATTTGAATATTTTGTCAAGTTTAGCATTTTGACTTTTTGTTTTTAATGATGTTTTCTTTAGAAATGTTGCTAGATTTATTTTTAAAAAATGGGTAAAACTACACAAAACCAAATGAAACTAAACAAGCAAACAAAAAAAACATGTTTTAGGTCAAATGAAATGTTTTGCTCAACCCAAAATGAATTTTTTGAATTTTCATTTTGGTGAGAAGAACCAAAAAATTCTATTTCCAGCCAAATCTCCCTCCCCCGCATTTTTTGGTCCAATCATTGAATTGAAAAATCAATTATCCATTCTATTTGTTAGAAACTTAACTGTGTCCTTAGTTCAGGCAGGAAAAAATACATTTTTTTCTAAAAGACTTTCTTAAAAGAAAATTCTTAGAAGTAAAGATTGCCTTGCACAGGGTCCTTTGCAGCTATGTGCACCATGTAAATCACATCAGGACTATCAGGAGGACTTAAATTGGGTGTACATGGTTTTGGCACTCTGCACAGGGGGTGAATAATTCACAGCTGCAGACTCTTTCTTCTTCCTTTTGGTGTTTAACAAATTTTGTCTAACTTTCTTTAAAAGGGATTTAAGAAACCCCCAAATCCACACTTATCGAGGAAAAGCTTTACTTAACTTTCATAGTGGTTTTATACCCTCCATTGATTTCATTTAAGTCATTCTTGATTTACATGTGCAAGTGAGATCAGATTCAGGCCTAAAAGCTTGATGATGGCTACTCTTGGTTAACAGATGTCTGAGATCTATGACAGCAGCTCAATTTTTGTGAATGCAAAGCTCGACTCTGCTTTCATTTGTTACTGTCTTTATACACAGAGTCAAACTTCTTCATAGATTAGATGCTGGCTAGTCACTCATCTCTTTTCTTAGCAGGCTTCACTGAAATATAGCATGCATTTCCCCTTCCCTCCTGCCCCCAGGTTTTTGACCTGGTGACATTCTAAATTTGCTTATTCAGAACTTGGGTCCTACAGGGCATTTCAGTACAATGGAAAGGGTTCTTTTCTTTTCTCTTCTCTTCCAAACCAAATGGTGGTTTTGTTGTGCTGTGTTTTGAAATTGTTTTATTAGTCACTGTTCTGGAAACTCTCAATTCTTTTAAGTGACTTCAGTTTTGATATTCCTGTTTATTGCTAATGGAAGTACCTCATAAAAGAATGCTCATCTTGCCTCTTTTTACAACATACAAAATGAGCAGCTTTCTTATTCTTTTTTATAAATGATCACAGGCTGACATTTCATATCAATGCAATTCCAGGAGTGACATAGCATGAAAAATAAGAAAGGACCGAGAGAACAGCAACCCGTTCAAAATATCTTTGTAACAGCCAGCCACAGAGCTCTAAGGCCTCTGCAGATCACTGGTGTTGCAACGGTAGCTGAAAAATGTGCTGCATTCAATCTGTTCCTTTTAACAGTTATGGAACAATAAGTATATATACTGTACTCCCAATAGTAACGTAGGAGTGACTGTTGTGCTAGTTATGGGCCTGAGAATACAAATGCAAAACAATTTCTATCTGTCCTTAATGGATTTGGATTAAATTTACAGGTATCACTTTTAGTACCTGATTCTTATTTGAGAATCATGTTATTGTGCAGCATCTACCAGGCATATTTGTTACTTTAGATTTATATATCAAATTTCCAAACAGCCCCATTGTGCTGCCATTACACACACTAAGCTGTACCTGATTTCATGTAATCTCTTTGAAATGGGAATTAGATAAATTGTCTTCCAGTGTTAATGGAAGGTTAAAAGATGAAGTCTCTGGTGGAGCAAATGGGGATATGAATTGCAAAGCCAAGGGGCCCTTATGGACAACATCCTGAGACAATTTCAGTTGCAACTTATTTGTCAAGAGAAAGCTAGGGAAATTCTCTTCTCCCCATGTCCCTAGCTCAAAGTCCCATAATTCTCCAGATAGAGAGCAGTCCATCCCCTCCTTCCTCCACCTCCTTTATGGATTTTGTGGTTTACATTATCATTTGCTAATTATATTATGATAGACTGAGTCCTCAGCTTCAAGACCTTTGTGTGGTTTTCCCCAAGGAATGTCAGAGATAAATCAATGGTATTTAAAAACAACACATGGAATACATTCTGTGAAGACAGGAAACTAACAGGCAGAAGAGTTTAGCCTTTTACTGTTACCATGATGTTTCACTGTAAAGCTTCAAGGAAAACAAGATTCAATAAGAATAGTTATCAACCCTCCAATTGCACATGGAGAAAGCGATATACCACAGCTGCTTGCAGGCATTTAGCACCATCTTTTAATGGAGAGTAAAGCCATCTCGCTCTTTAGCTTTGGGCTAGCTATTGTTACAGAGAAAGAAAATGAGGTCAACAGAGACCTTTGTGGTTTGGCTTCCAACAACTAAACCTACACTATTCAAGCTCTGCTAGAAGCTCTGATACCTCTCAGGCACCTGATAAATGTACAGTTGATCACTGAACCAGAGAGCTAGAGAAACTCTCAAGGCCTCCTGAGCACGTATATTGTAACAATCAAATGGCTATATTGTGCCACAGGCGTCTCACATGACTCCCATTGCTGTTGGTGGGATTTGAAAGATAGCGTAAGGGCATGATGATTGAAAGAATGTATGTAATAGGGGAACCCAAAGCTGCACATGTTAAATATTCATATCATTCTTTTCTGTTTTCTCCTTTATGCAGTATCATTGCTCAGGAAACTGGCAATGAGGTAGAGTATTCAATTAATGCTTTATTTTCTTCCTTTATTTCTTTTCCATCAATAGTAGCATTCATATCAAATTTATAATTCTGGAAAGCACTGAGAAAGGTTCAAGAAATCCAATAGAATATCTATAAAACGAATCAGTCTACAAGTTCTATGCTAACAGCATAACTGGACAATGATTGGAAGTCTATGCAATCCATACAGGACATTATAGGAATGATAGGACCTGGAAATCATGTGGAAAACCCTGCTAGAAAAGCATGATCATACTATAAACATTACGGATTAATAAAGGAATTCAGCAAAAAAGAATAGGAAAAATAAGAATCAAAACTCCCTCACCATCCAGAGGCCTAGAAAGGAAAGCATTTTTGTGTTAAGACTCACTTTTGTCTTTGTCATGTGATGAGATATTCAGCTGCTTTATCTTAAATTGAGGATAACATTTTAGATTAATTTATTTTATAGTAAAAATTACTCTGAATTTTGATTTTTAAATGAACATTTTAGCCAAAACTTTGAATGATGGCTAAAAAAGTGAGGAAAGATTCTGTGGTATTTTAGTGATTTTTTTCCCCTCTAGTTTTTGAAGCTGGATGAAATTTTTCAGATTTTGAAAATTCAGTGGAAAATAGCGTGTTTAAATAGTTGTTGGTTTAGTTTAATGATGACTTGCTAAAATTATTCCAAACCACTGGGAATGAAAAATGTTTTTTTTAAATGAGATGGACAGGATGAGATGTGAACTGTTAGGTATATGATATACATTCTTCTTAAAACATATTGCTGGGCATCTCAGGGATAGGGCTGCCAATGTTAAGTATTTTTTGAAAAGTAAAAGGTAGGGGAAAATTGAGTTTAGCTTTGCTCTCAGATGCATTTATGCCATTTGCAACATTTTTCCCATCAATGTCCCCCTTTGCATTTTCCTGGCAAACACAGAACATTGGGATACTTATAATGTGTGTTTCTATGTCACTTCTACATGACACCTAGTGTGCTATGCTCTACCAGTACACTGAGTTTCTCCCATGTAAGTGAGCATTTTTTTGTATGCGATGGGCCTGCTTTCATGCAAATTGCTTACAGACTGAACTGTTGTGCAATGTATCTTGACACTACATATGGTCCCCTGGGTTCTCTCAGGGGAAAACTGAAATCTATCCTGTGATTTTAGCCATGTGTTTCTGGAAACAGCCTGCTTTTCTCTCTTCCTATAATATTCACATTTGCAAAGATTAGCGTGATCAGGCATCAGCAAGGAGGTAGAATAGATGACCTTTTCCATCTCTAATTTCTACAACATAGAATGCCTCTTCATAAATTGACGTAGCACCAATTTGTCTGAACTCTCTCTGCAGAGGGAATGCAGAAGAGGTGGCACTAACAATGTCATCTAAATCCATCTTTTTTTTGGCACCTCTACCCTTGTGAAACAGGCATGCCATCTGGTGATCAGGCACAATGCCATTCCAACAGATGGGTATGAGTGTAGCTAGCTATGAGACCGCGTATGATTATCAAATGTGGTGTTGAGTAATGATTTCCAGCCAGGAATATCAAAACAAGTTTTTCTACTGAGCTTCTGTATCTATGGTTAGAGACATGCCATTTGGCTCTTTAAAGATAGTCCCTAAAACCCGGCCAAAGTACAGCACAGCAAGACACCAATGTTTTCCGCTGAACAAGGCAAAAAGGCCAGGAACAGTGGTCTATTGGCCTCCTCGTAGAGTCTTTTGGTAGTACAAGATAGACAACCCAATACTAGCAGTGAGACTAATACTAAGAGCCAAATTATGAGTACTGCTTGGATACAAATTGGGGTGGTGAAGTGACCGATTTATTTTCAGTGAGCTGAAGCCTGTGTCCAGAAGATTTTGTGAAGAAAAACATGGATGTTGTCAAAATAGAGACAAAGTCCAGTGATTTCTTAAAATAAGCATGATTCTTATGCACAAGCAGTCTTTTTACATCAAGAACTTTAATTTGTGTTCAGGTTCTGTGTATGTAATTGTAAACATAAGTGAAGAAAAGCAGGACAGAGTTTTGTGCTAAAGAACATCTATAACAGTGTACCTATTAATATTACATCAGTGTTTCCTTAGAAACTTGACATTCAGGTAGGTTATTTTCCTCTTCATATTTAATTTTTCTCTATACTTGGCTACATAGGGACACCAAGGTCTTATCTACACCAGAGGTTCTGAAACTGTGGTCTGTGGACCACTAGTGGTCGACGCTCCATTCACCTGGTCCACGGATAGTTCATTCTAAGGAGCATGCCTGGGCAGCCACACATGAGAATGAAGGGCCACCCACGTAATTAGTGGAGCTGCGCAGGCTAATTAGGTGCATGGACCCTGGAGAAGATGCACATGTAAGATGAGGTGGTGACCTTGGGGGAAACAGAGGGTAAGTGGGAGGGGGCAGTGGGGTGAGAAGAGGCGGGTGGGGGGAATTTGGAATGTGCAGGGCTGCAGTGACCAGAGAAAGAGGCAACTTTCCCCAGATCCAGGGCTGCGGATGCCGGTGAGAGATGGCCCTCCTTTCCAGCCTCAGCTCTGTTGCTGTTGTGGCGTGAGACCCCCCACTCCTTCCCAGCCCCAGCTTGGGGGCTGCAGTGGTGGGGCAGAGGGCACATCCATCGTATTAGAAAGGTAAGACTACTGATATTAAAATGAGTTGTGTGCTTTTATTTGTAGAAAAAAAAGGTTTTTTTATATATACAGCTTTTATCCAAGGTGCTTTACAATAGTTAGTTAATGGTACAAACAACATTTGGAAAGATCATTAAGTGGTCTGCCGAGACCCTCAGCAATTTTCCAGTGGTCCATCGAAAAAAGTTTGAGAACCTCTGAGCTACACAATTAGGCTTGTCTACACAGGGCCAGTGCTTCCATTTAGGTGACCTAGGCAGTTGCCTAGGGTGCCAAGATTTGGGAGGGCGGAATTTTGCCATCCTCGGCAGCAATTCAGAGATGGGGGGTCCTTCCGCGCTCCGAGTCTTCGGCGGCAATTCTGCGGCGGGTCCTCCACTCGCTGTGGGACCTGCTGCTGAAGTGCCCCGAAGACTGGGAGCACAGAAGGACCCCCCCACTGCACAATTGCCACCAACGACCCGGGGCGCGGAAGGACTCCCACCTCGGGCGCCAAAAACCCTGGCGCCGCTCCTGTGTCTACACTTAAAATACTACAGCAGCACAGCTGCAGCCTTGTAGACAAGCTCTCTGTTTCTAATCTTCTCACAAAACCAAACAATTTTAGACTACAGGGACTGATCCTGTATTGGGACCATTCAGAGGGACTACATCATTGCATGAATGAAAATGACACATGTGAATAGGGATTGCAGTATTGAGGTGTATCAAGAGTTGAGTGACTTAAACTGACGGTGAAGTCAATGATTATTTATTTGTTACACCAGTGCCAGAGACTCCAACCAGGACTGAAGACCCATTATATAAGGTACAAATATATAATATATACAATCTGTAGACCTGAAATAGTTTTACAATGGAGGTAAGTTTAGTTAGCACCATTGTACATATGGGGAAACTGAGGCACAGAGCCATGTAATGACTTATCCTGGCCCCCCAGCAGGATAGTGGCAGATCTGGAAGTAAAATCCAGTTTTCCTGAGTCCCAGTCCAGTGGCTTATTCGTCAGGCAACGCTGATTCCACTGAATAGCTTACAAGCTATGGGCCAGATTCCGGTATCCTTATTCATGATGAATAGCGCTTTGCTACATGGGTGATCCAATTGATATCCAGGGAAAAGGCTCTTCCAACAGTGACAGGGGTGAAATCCTGGCTCCATTTAAGTCATTGACAAAAATTCCATTTGACTTAAATGAAGCCAGGATTTCACCCTAGGACTTAAAACTGAAATACAGTGGCAGCTGCCCTGAGACTGCAAGACAAGTAATTCAAACTGTACATGAAAGTCTAATAGTGTAGATTTCTAAGAAGAAAGATCGGGAGTGGAGAGAGGAAAATGCCAACTTCTATCTCTACTACATCAACATGTGTCTTATTAGCAAACTGATAGCATTACTTAGCTGCATCCTTTCATTGTGCAATAACTCAAGTGAAAGATTGTTTGATAAACTGATTAAACTGTCTGTGTCTGTTACAGTTGCAGAGATAAGTCAGGGTGGGATCATGTGATGCAAATCTTCATTAAATTCTGCAATGATTAAAACTCCTAGATTCTTTTTAAAAATTTCCCACTACATTGGGTGTTTTTACAAGTTGTCTTTCCAAATTCCTCTTTTCATAATGTATTCCTTTTCTCCTACAAATCCTTGTACTTAAACTGTCCCTCTAAACCAGTGGTAGGCAACCTGCAGCCTATCAGGAAAATCTGCTTGTGGGCCGCCAGACCATTTGTTTACATTTGCTCAGTGGCCGCAGTTAGCTGTTCCTGGCTGTAGTGGGGCAGCTTTCCCACTCCAGGAGAGCAGGGGTAAAAAGCAGCCCTTGGAGAGGGCCGTGGCTTGGATCCAATTAGAAAAGGTATTAAGAGCAGCTGAAGGAGGCTGATGAAGTAGTTGGCCCCAGGTGTGCCTGGCTCAATCAGGGCACAGCAGGCCCTGATAAAAGGACTGTGAGCCAGGAAACAGAAGTCTTACCCCAGCCTTGGAGTGGGAAGGATCTAGCTGCCTAACAGAGTACAGGGTGCCTGAAGCAGAGCAGTGCTGGGGAGCTCTGGCTAGGTGAGTCCCCAGGCTGAGGCCTTGCTGAAGGCCAATGGATGTACTGTGGCTGCAGGGAGACAGCAGGGCCTACAAAGACACTAGGTCTAACTCCCTTGCCAGTGATGAGTGGCCATTACAGACTGCAGTTTGCCCCAGAGAATGGGGGCTAGATGACTGGCAGTAGCCACTGAGGCAAGTGGGCATAGAAGGTGGGGGGGGGTCCCATGGGAGGAGAGACTCAGAGTGTGGGGGCACTGCTGTGAGGCAGCACCCCAGGGTAAGGGGCATTGGGGTCTGGGAGGAACATGGGGCCTGAGGCCGGAGAGACACCAGCCAGCAGGAGGTGCTCCAAGCTCTGGAATTGAGCTAATTCCCAGACTGACCAGCAGGAGGTGCCATGGCAGTGCATGCTTGATCTGCTACACCTGCCAATGGAATCAGCTTGGGCAGGTTGCTCACCATTGCTCTAGACAAAGAGGGCTGGACACAGCTCCCTTCCAAAATCAACTGGGGGTGGGGTTTGCTACACATCAGGTGTTCTTCTTCTCCTCTGTGGGTTAGCACATGGCCTGTTGAACATTCTCAGGGATGGGCTCTGCATGTGTCTCATGATCTGTCTCACTACTCTTTTAGCCTTTGCTGGAACTAATCATGTTCTCCTGCTTCCTCCCAAAGAGGATAGTGTTCCTTTTCTCCTCTCAGAAAAGTGCTCTCACTTGGGTTAGTAGGTAGCCCATTTTGACTGAGCCATTGGCAGTCTGTTCAGCCTGACACATCAATCAAATAGTAAAATAAGCTAGGATTTAACAAAAACTTTATTCATAGCATTTCTCCCACCCCCATGTGCACACATGCACACAGAATAATGCAAAAAGATAAATTTTAAAAAAGATGTAAGCTCAGATCACCTCCTTTCTCTCACCCTACTCCAGCACCTTATACTGTCATCCTTCTCCCCTCAGACAGACACAAGGGGGTTCTTAAGGCAAACAGAAGAGAAGTCCTTTCCTCTTTCTTCCCTTATGAGTGAGGGAAGCTCATAGAAAAACAGAGGTAAAGAGATTTAAAAGACCAGGACTATTCAGCTTGGAATAGAGATGAATAAAGGAGGGATATGATAGAGGTCTATAAAATCATGACTAGAGTGGAGAAACTGAATATGAAAGTGTTATTTACCTCTTCACATAAAACAACACCAGGGGTCACCCAATTAAATTAATAGGCAGCAGTTTTAAAACAAACAAAAGGAAATGTTTCTTCACACAATGTAGAGGCAATGTGTGGAACTCATTGCCAGGAGATGTGAAGGACAAAACTATAACTGGTCTAAAAAAAAATTAGATAAGTTCCTGGAGGATAGGTCCATCAATGGCTATTAGTCAAGATGGCCAGGGATACAACCCCATGCTCTAAGTGCCCCTAACCTCTGATTCCAGAAGCTGGGAGTAGAGGACAGGGTCTAGAACACTTGATGATTACCTGTTCTGTTCATTCCCTCTGCAGCACCTGGTATTGGCCACAGTCAGAAGACAGGATACTAGGCTAAATGGACAACTGGTCTGACCCTGTATGACTGTTCTTGTGATCTCTCAGTCTTTCTAGGTCAGCCATTTGTCCTTAATCTAGAATGGGGTCTACCTCCAACCCTTCCATGTGGATCATATTGAACTGAGGCTAGGTCTTGAAGCTTCAGGAACAGTGAGACTTGTTGATATTTCCCTCTCACCAAGGCTGTCTCAGTGGTCTGAAGAAAAGCAGCCTACTTCCTGTGGCAGGTTTTCCTTTTTTAAGCTCCCCTGTCCAGGCAGAACAAGCCTTGCAGATGCATCTCATTGGTGTTGAACAGGCCCAGAGGATCTCTAGTGTCCACTCTACCAATGTGGGGGTGTCTACCTTCAAAGGGATCATGCTTAGAATAGTGGTTTACACTGCTATTTTGGGAGAAAAGCCCTTTTGCATCCAGAAATGCTACAAGGGTATGGTAGCCAGAGTTGCCCCTTCGCTTCACTTGGCAATTAATTAAGGATGGAAAATTGCACCTTCAGAACAAGAGGCTGGTTTTAAAAATCCTTGTCAGTCACTCTTGATCAGATTCTGTCTGTGGAAAAGCATTGGGTGATACCATTGAAGTGAGTTTTAGCCCACGAAAGCTTATCCCCAAATAAATTTTAGTCTGTAAGGTGCCACAAGTACTCCTTGTTCTTTTTGCTGAAATAGGAAGCCACAAAGGCCACTGGAGGGTCATACCTTTAGTAGACCAGTATTTGTAGAGGTGGTTTTGGGGTTAAAAATGATACGCTGACATGATTTACAACATTCCAAGGTAAAATACAGTGAATTACAGACTATGGGCCTTGTTCTCATTCACACTAAAGCCAGGTTCCTAATTATTCTTGATAACAATACAGAGAAATTGTAATCTTTACATGGGGTAAACACCTTGAACAATATTATAAGATATTCATTACTATGCAAACAAGCTTTCATGCATTGCCAGGCAAGACAGTTTTCCTGCTCAAATTAAGTTTTTAAATTGAAGACATGAATGAATTGTGCTCAGATGAATATTTGATTGTTGGTTTCTTTTTTATGGATTTCCCCTTCAACAGCCAAATTCTGCCTTGGATACATACAGACACAGCTCCCAGTCTAAGCCTTCAGACTGCTGAATAAGCACCGCATGCTGGGGAAGTTTGGAAATACTTTTGGTCATGATGTGTCAAAATAGGAAATAGCCATTTCACCCTTCACAAGGCAGAGCTACTGGTATAAAAAGAACATTAAATACAAGTGAGGTTCTTGTGTTCAGTACAGATTTAGAGACTAATCCAAAGACCAAAGAAATACTCTATTGACTTCACTGGGCTTTGAATCAGACCCTTAGAGCCAAATCCTGCTTTCAGGTGCACAAGCACAGCACCTCTTAAGTATAGCAGGAGTAGGTAGATGCCTCTTGGGGCAAAATAAGGCCCTGACAACTAAAATGGTCATATTAAACACTATGGTAGAAATTCAGATCTCAGTTAGGTTAATATGACTTCAATGGACTTTCACCAGCACACCTTAAAACAAAGTTAGGCCCTGTATAGGATATTAGGCTGTTGTAATAGCTTTTCTTATTTATTGCTCAGGACAATATTTCTAACATATCCAGTGTATTTATTAACTAAAAAAATCTTTCAGAACCTATCTTTGTTTTAATCACGTAGTGGGATTAGTGAACAGTTTGCACACTTGTATCCAGCCTTTAAACTTTAAATGGTTTATTAGCCAATACAGTAAGTAGGAAGAAAAATCCTCCAGTTCTTTTAGGGCCAAAATCAAAGTACTAATACAGATCTGACATTTATTGAAGCACCCAAGAGTAGATTGAACTGACTGTTTGGCACTGATGTCACTTCAGCTTCTTTATGTTAGCAAAGTTATTCAGATTCTCTTTCCTTTCCTTTCAGATGACTTTGCAGGGTGACGTACATTCACCTGTAGCAAAGCTACAGAACAAACACATTTTATGGTAACAATTTCTGTGCCGACAGATGAACACAAATATTGTAACATTGAACTTTATGCAGATGGGTGAGTTTTTTCAGAGGTTTACTGTATGTTTACAGTCCCAGACTGCCAGTGGTTTCCCCAGAAATTGAAATTAGGGGTGGGCTGTTCGAATTTACAGGGTGTGTATCAGGACTCATGAGAGATGAAAAAGTAAATGTTTTGTTAGGCTAATGCAAATTTAACATAAGGATACTGCAAGTTACACCAAAACACATAACAGGTCTAGATTTCTAAAAATACATATATTTTTTTAAAAATGTATTTAATTTAAATTGAATTTTGAAAAGTAAGCCATCATGGGATAAGAGGGAAGGCCTCTCACAGATCAGTAACTAGTTAAAAGATAGGAAACAAAGAGTAGGAATACATTATCAGCTCTCAGAATGGAGAGAGATAAATAGTGATATCCCTGAGGGTTAGGTACTGGGACCATTATTGTTCAACATACTCATAAATGATCTGGAAAAATGGGTAAACAGTGAGGTGGCAAAATATACAGATGATACAAAACTATTCAAGATAGTCAAGTCCCAGGCAGACTTAACAGTGTGAAGAGTTACAAAGGAATCTCACAAAACTGGGTGACTGGGCAACAAAAATGGCAGATGAAATTCAATGTTGATAAATGCAAAGTAATGCACATTGGAAAACAATCTCAACTATACATACAAAATGAAGGAATCTGAATTAGCTGTTACCACTCAAAGAGATCTTGGAGTCATTGTGGATAGTTCTCTGAAAACATCCACTCAGTGTGCAGCGGCAGTCAGTGATTCCCAACATTCTGTTTGCTTCTTAAAAAAGAACAGGAGTACTTGTGGCACCTTAGAGACTAACAAATTTATTTGAGCATAAGCTTTTGTGGGCTCCAGCCCACTTCATCGGATGTAGCCTATGAAAGCTTATGCTCAAATAAATTTGTTAGTCTCTAAGGTTCTACAAGTACTCCCGTTCTTTTTGAGGATACAGACTAACACGGCTGCTACTCTGAAACCTTTGCTTTTTTAAGAAAGGGATAGACAAGACAGAAAATATCATATTGCCTCTATATAAATCCATGATACATGTACACCTTAAATAGTGTGTGCAGATCTGGTCATCCCATCCCCAAAAAGATATATTGGAAATGGAAAAGGTACAGAAATGGGCAACTAAAAAGATCAGGGGTATGAAACAGGAGGAGAAATTAAAATGACTGGGAATTTTCAGCTTAGAAAAGAGATGACTAAGGGGGGATATGAAAGAGGTCTATAAAATCTTGACTGGTGTGAAGAAAGCAAATAAGGAAATGTTGTTTAATCCTTCACATAACACAAGAACTAGCAGTCTCCCAGTGAAATTAATAAGCAGCAGCTTTTAAAAAAACCAAAAAAGTACTGCTTCACACAACATACAGTCAACCCGTGGAACTCTTTGCCAGGGGATGCTGTGAAAACCAAAACTATAACAGGATTAAAAACAGAACTAGATAAATTCCTGAAGAATAGGTCCAGCAGTAGCTATTAGCCAGGATGGAGAGGGATGCAACACCATGCTCTGAGTGTCCCTAGCCTGTTTGCCAGAAGCTGGGAATGGGCAACAGGGGATGGATCACTTGATGATTACCTGATCTGTTCATTCCCTCTGAAGCACCTAGCCTTGACCACTGTTGGAAGACAGGATACTGGGCTATATGGACCACTGGTCTAACCCAGTATGACCATTCTTATGTAAAAATTAATTATAATAATAAAAATGTTTAGTACAGAAACTCTCCAACATAATAACCTCTCAAGATAGCAACAATGTGAGATGATAACCTTGGCAAATAATGCATTTTAAAAATCTTGGTCTACTAGGAAACATATTTATATAAGTGTCCATTCCCAGTCACAAATCTAGCATTCTGGAGCAAAGTCACTAAAATATAGTCCAACAAACAAATGTTTATTTAACGTGCCCCTCACTTTTCCCTCCACCACACCCCACTCACCAGTGTTGTCCTTGGTCAGTGGAGACTCAAGAGTTCAGAAGTGCTTTCACATAAGTACACCTCCCAGGTCGGGGTCAAGAAGGCACCTTGCTCATTCCTCCAGCTGTTCGCTCCAGCCACGGCTGTTCGCTGTGCCACCGTTCACTCCACCACTCTGTTGCCAATGGCCCGGCACCGTCACCTGCTGCCACTTGCCACTGTGACCTCTGCAAGTTGGTCTCTTGAGGTTCCATCCAGCTCTCAGTGATTTCAGCTGAGCTCTCAGTGGGGGAACCTTGCTGCTAGTGCTATCTGGGCTCTCTCTTACACAAAAACACTGTACCCACAGGAACACTGCCCCCACAGCAGAACTAAGCACTTAGACCTGATTATCAGTGATTTCAGCTGCAGTGGTCACTTAACAGAACAAAAGACTATCTATGGAGCCTAATCAGCTCTGTCTTTAAACAGTGGAGAGGGACAAGTCCCCGCCCTCTCTTTTAATGCCCTTGATCAGCACAGGCTAAGTACAGTTCTACTGCCCTTTACTCATATAATAAGAACAACAACATTTCTTTTCCACCCCCACCCCCTGCATTCAAGTGATTTGTAACCCGACCCCAGCCAAAATTTATCACTTGGGGATACCTAGGTAGATTAGGTGTGAATGTAAATACAATCTGGTCCTGAAGCCTTTCCCCCCAGCTCATCATTAGCTGTCAGGGAGAGCTCATTTAGACTTTGCTTACAAATCATCATTTGAAATTATTAGATTGGGCAACATCACCAAAATGAATGCACTGACATTGTCATAAAAAACAACAGCTGTATAAAGAAGCTAGTCTATGTTCATACTTCTCAAATCTATTATAGTTTCAGATGCAAGTATTTTATCATACACTGTATGTGCTTTTAAAGTGTGTATTAATGTTTCAGTTTCAATTCACATTTCCAAACAGTCACTAAATTGGCATGTTTCAGAGTAGCAGCCGTGTTAGTCTGTATCCGCAAAAAGAACAGGAGTACTTGTGGCACCTTAGAGACTAACAAATGTATTTGAGCATAAGCTTTCATGGGACCACTTCATCTGATGCATAGAATGGAATTTATAGTGTGGAGATATATATATATATATATATATATATATATATATATATATATATATATAAATAAAATATAGATAGATAGATACAGAGAATATGAAAAAGTGGGAGTTGCCCAACGATCTCTAAGAGGCTAATTAATTAAGATGTGCTATTGTCAGCAGGAGAAAAAAACTTTTGTAGTGATAATCAAGATAGCCCATTTAAGACAGCATGACAAGAAGGCGTGAGGATACTTAACATGGGGAAATAGATGCAATGTGTGTAATGGCTCAGCCATTCCCAGTCTCTATTTAAGTCCAAATTGATTGTATGTAGTTGCATATTATTTCAAGTTCATAGTTTCTTGGAGTCTGCTTTTGAAGCTTTTCTGTTGCAAAATTGCCACCTTTAAGTCTGTTACTGAATGGGCAGAGAGGTTGAAGTGTTCTCCTACTGGTTTTTGAATGTTATGGTTCCTGATGTCAGACTTGTGTTCATTTATTCTTTTGTGTAGACACTGTCCTGTTTGGCCAGTGTATATGGCAGAGGGGCATTGCTGGCACATGATGGCATATATCACATTGGTGGATGTGCAGGTGAATGGGCCCCTGATGGCATGGTTGATGTGACTAGGTCCTATTATGGTGTCACTTGAATAGATATGTGGACAGAGTTGGCATCGGGCTTTGTTACCAAGATAGGTTCCTGGGTTAGCGCTTTTGTTGTGTGGTTGCTGGTGAGTATTTGCTTCAGGTTGGGGGGCTGTCTGTAAGCGAAGACAGGCCTTCTCCCAAGATCTGGGAGAGTGAGGGATCATCTTTCAGGATAGGTTGCAGATCTTTGATGATGTGCTGAAGAGGTTTTAACTGGGGGCTGAAGGTAACGGCTAGTGGCATTCTGTTATTTTCTATGTTGGGCCTGTCTTGTAGTAGGTGACTTCTGGGTACTCTTCTGGCTCTGTCAATCTGCTTTTTCACTTTAGCAGGTGGGTATTGTAGTTTTAAGATGCTTGATAGAGATCGTGTAGGTGTTTGTCTCTGTCTGAGGGATTGGAGCAAATGTGGTTGTATCTTAGAGTTTGGCTGTAGACAATGGATCGTGTGGTGTGTCCTGTATGGAAGTTGGAGGCATGTAGGTAAGAATAGCGGTCAGTAGATTTCCAGTATAGGGTGGTGTTTATGTGACCATCGCTTATTAGCACAGTAGTGTCAAGGAAATGGATCTCTTGTGTAGATTGGTCTAGGCTGAGGTTGATGGTGGGATGGAAATTGTTGAAATCGTGGTGGAATTCCTCAAGGGCTTCTTTTCCACGGGTCCAGATGATGATGTCATCAGTATAGCGCAAGTAGAGTAGGAGCGTTAGGGGATGAGAGCTAAGGAAGCATTGTTCTAAGTCAGCCATAAAACTGTTGGCATACTGTGGGGCCATGTGGGTACCCATAGCAGTATCACTGACTTGAAGGTATAAATTGTCCCCAAATGTGAAATAGTTGTGGGTGAGAACAAAGTCGCAAAGTTCAGCCACCAGTTTTGGCATGTAACTAGCTCACAAAACTGAGGGTAGGGGGTGTTGGGGCAATTCAGGGGGTGTGTAGGGAAATCACTGCAGCCTGTGCAAAAAGGACCAAGTTCTGTTTGTCTTCCATACACATAACCTCTCTGGAATAATTTGTCTGAGTAAGAGGAGCAGGGTATCAGCTAAAATGTGGAGATTCGAGTGTGATAAATGAAGAGACTATTAAACTTTTTTTACCATTTACAGAAAAAATAGGATAAAATCAATGTGTGTGTGTGTGTACGTGCATGTTTCTGACTCGAGATGATATTTGTATCCTCCTGATTTCATCACATTAAATACTATCTACAAGCAAGTCACATCTTAGGTGCATTTAACGTGTGAATTCAGCTTTGCGTGGCCGGCAAAAATGGGAAAAAAAGAGAAAAATAACAATATAAAAACTGCATCTGTAGTGCGGGCGATTCCGCCCGCTATTCAACTCAATGAGTGTTTCACTATATGCGGTTTTCGCTTTACGCGCTAACCGCGGAACAGAACCCCTGTGTAAGATGAGACTTGCCTGTACATGCTTTTATGCTCCTATCACCACAGCATCCAAACACCTCACAATCATTACTGTATTCTCAGAACAACCTTGTGAGGTAGGAAAGTACTAGTGTCCCCATTTTACAGATGGAGAACTGACACACAAGGAAAAATGAAATGACTTGCCCAAGGATACATAAGTCTGTTGCAGGCTCATTCATTGAACTCAGTTCTTCTGAGTCCCTATCCAGTGCCTTAACCAAAAGCCCATGCTTCCTTGTATCCCTCTGCATGTTTCCAGTTTTGGTCTGATATGATTTTTGTCTCTAATGGGCACAAAGCAGGACACAGAGTTTTAAGAGAAGCTGCTGTCCTAAGCTCTGACCTTTCTTGGGTTTTGTTTCCTGCTCTGTGCAAGGAATGAATATACAAATAAGTGTTTGAAAGTGAAGGAGACCTAACGAAGAGGTGCTAGCTAAGAGTCAGTGAGAAGTCAACCCCTATGAAGCTGGCACTGCTTTTCTCCTTTGGAGTGCCCATCAGACATAAAGCAAACCTTATGAAATTCACCCATCACTAGAGATTAGTTTCTTGACTGGCTGATCCAACCCACTCTATGCTGTATAAAATCAAACTACTTTATGAAAAAAGGAATTTAGTCTCAGCTCCTTTTTTTCAGTGAAACTTATTGGAAATATAGCCTTTTAGAAAAGACCCATAGTTATAAGTTTAACATTAAAGCTGAAATGGAGAGTTTCAATAAGATGAGAAAAGTAGTGATGCACAAAAGCCTTATCTTTGCCTTTTAGCTGCCAATTGGGTACAAGTTAACTGAATTCAGATTTGTGCTTGGTTTCTTTGAATTATTAGAAATTAATGGAAAAAAAATCTTGTGACTGTGATGCAATTCCCAGAAACAATCCCACCAATCGTGGATCATGTTTATGGGGCTTAATTTATATTGTCTTGCTCTGCGTAGAGTAATTCTGATCTCCTAATTAGAAAAGTTGAAAGTATTCCCCAGCCATACCTTACACATCAAACATTGTTAGTGCAGAGTGATAAGCCCAGTAAGCAAAGCCAACAAAAGCCTGTGCTGGAAAGGCAGAGATATGTAGATAGGGAAAAGGGCTCTAGAAAGGAAATCTGACTTGATTGAATTCTTGGTTAAAAATAACAAGAAGGTAACTGTCTCCCTTTGGCATTCTGAATATAATGCTTTCTTCTCTCTTTTAATCCAGAATTTCCGTATTTCTGAAACTTACACTGCTTCTTTCCCTCTAACTCTGTTAACTGGACATCTTTCCAGTTAACTGACAGCCAGTGTTTGTCTCGTTAGCATAAAGATTTTGGTTTAAATATCTCATGATTTTGTAGATAAATTCCTTCCTAAAAGGATGCAAGATTTTTTACATTATTGATTTCTGCTGGCAACAGAGTTGAAAAAGGTGGTGTAGGATGAAGACTCAATTGGGCAGGGGATTAAGTAATGGAAGGCAGCATCCCTTAGAATCTAGTTTGTCAATGAGAGAGTTTCTATGATCTGATTGTTGTGTGATAGCTTTTCTGAAATAAACTGATGGTCTTCGTGGTTTCCCAGTGACCATGTGGTATCACCACAGCTGGCAACGCTGTTGGCAGTTTCAGGAAGGAGACCAATGTCAATATATACGTAGGCCAAAAATTTCAAAAGTGGTCTTACATCCGAATGCCATTTAGGGGGGCTCACTTGAGATACCCAGTATCAGAGGCCACTTTTGAAGATGTTGCCCATAGCAACCTTTCCTCCACAGAGGTGGTCCCTTCAGATGAGGGTACGGATAAGGCACAGTCAGAGGGAAAGGCAGGGAAATGGGCATTAAGCCCCAAGTTCAACACATGTAATCCCATCCATTAGCAAAAGACTTAAGCAAGGAAGAGTCCTGAGTTCAAAGTTAGTATAGTTATAAACCATGTGAAGTATGAGAGATTAAATCTCCATTCCCCTCTGTATCCTTATACTGCAACCCAATGGATAATGACTAGAACATTTGTTACCAGATTTGCCCATTACTTTGGGGTATGTTCATTTTATTAGGGCTACTCTTCAGGGGGGTGGAGGGGTTCTGTAATTCTATCAATGTACTGCTTGTGTCACTTGTGTTCTTATACAGAGCTCTACTTCTCCCTTCTGCAAGTTCCCTCCTAATGGCGCTATCCTGCAGGACCTAGGTTCCCCAGGGTTGGGTTCTTACAGCCCCAGAATCAGACGAACACACACACACACACACACACACTCTCTCTCTCTCTCTCTCTCTCTCTCTCTAACAAAGCGTGTCTGAGAGGCCTGGGTTAATCAGCACTCCAAAGCTGACCCCTTATATATCCCTGGACTCAGTAGGCTGGGTTGAGCAGCACTTCCAAGTTGCCACCTTCATATGCCCCAGGTTCAGCACATCCTTATCCCCATTTTGACATTACAATTGTTCTGGTAGTAACCCACTTTATGAGCAAATCCCACAGGATTTTTGGGCTCTGGAGGGTGTGACACTCTGTGTTTCGGGAGAACACTCAGCACCACCATGTTCATCCTTATAATATGATTGTGTGGTATCCAATGCAAAGTTTGTGATGTTGGGTGTCTTCAGAAGGCTCATGATGCACTGAGCATTGTTGTTATAGTAATTGCTACAGTAATGTTATAGGTTATAATTTCATATATATAGTTATGAGGCTGAAAATGTATCCTTATGGCCTAAAGCAAGCCCAGGCAAAAACTCTCCAAGAGCACAGAGGCAGTTCACACCTCTTCAGAGCATGTATGAAACAAACCCAGCCCAGCCTCACAGGAACAAAGGACGCTGGCCTAGGCAGCAACAAAAGGATCTGTTGGACTTTTGAGTGAGTCACCCTCCTTCCTCTGGCCAGTTTGGTACTGCGATGAGGGTAATGCTCACCTGACTCTGAAGGTGTGGGGGGGGGACAAAGCCAAGAGGGAAGAAAGAACATGATAAAAGGGAGAGATGTTTGCCATGCTCTTTCTTTCTCTTCCATCTACACCTACAGACACCACACGAAGTGACTGAAGTGCTGATCAAAGCGGAGATTCTGGCTGAAGAGCAACCAGCCAGCCTGTGGTGAGAAGCATCTAAGTTTGTAAGGGCATTTAAAGTGTTAAGATCAGCTTAGAATGCATTTTGTTTTTAGTTCGTTTGACCAAATCTGAGTTGTTACGCTTTGACTTATAATCACTTAAAAAAATTATCTTTGTAGTTAATCAATCTGTTTGTTCTACCTGAAGCAGTGTGTTTGGTTTGAAGCATGTCAAAGACTCCCCTTGGAATAACAAGCCGGTACATATCAATTTCTTTGTTAAATTGACAAATTCATATAAGCTTGCAGCATCCAGCAGGCATAACCGGACACTGCAAGATGGAGTTTCCTAGGGTTGTGTCTAGGACTGGAGATATTGGCTAGTGTCATTTAGTTGCACAATCTAAGGAGCAGCTTACATGCCAGAGGATGTGTGTGAACAGCCCAAGAGTGGGGGGTCTCACAGCAGAGTAGGGTAAGGTTGGCTCCCAGAGTCAAGGATTGGAGTGACCTAGCAGATCACCAGTCTAGATAAGACCGGAGTGGAATGTCACACAGGGATCTTTAGCTTAGGTACGAGGAGCATTGCTGCAGAGAGAAAGAGAGAGAGAGAAAAGCAACCAGCTTAACCATGAAAGTTAGTTATTGCCAGGTAATCACCATACAAGGGAAGCCAAACAAACAAAAGAGTTGTTATTAAATCTAACTTAAATTTGATTACAAAAGTCAGGTTTAGAAAACTATAATTGATCATACAAGTCAGGGTCTGAAGGCTCTACCTAGAGAGAGAGAGAGAGAGAAAGTTGGGTTTTTACCACTTCATGAAGCTTGAATCAATCAGGGTTCCCAGATGATGGTGGTAGCTGAGAGTCTGGAGTGCTAGAGAGTCCGGAGTGCTAGCACGATCAGTCAGGAGAAGATGAAGTCCCAATGGAATTGATGTGGATTTTGGATCCATGCATCAGAGCACTTGAGTGTGAGTTGGGGTTTTTGTAGGGAAAGAACAATGATTCAAGGGAGAACACTAGATTTGTTTGTGGGTAAACTGATGGCTCAAGGGAGTATACCAAAGTTGTTTTGTTTAGGCTAGACAATAGGTACTGATCATTCCTGGCTATGGGTGTTGTTCCTTCCAGGGAGCTCACAATGCAATTAGGCAGCTTCAGTTTTTTGGATACCAACAAAGGATTTATTACCAGAATTGGTCTGATAACAACTGAGCTGGGTGTGTGCAGGTGTGGGTTCATTAACATCTGGAGCAGAGCTCCCCCATCATGCAGTGCTTCCCTGCTTTTCTGTTCCAGAGTTCTGTGTGGTTCTTGCCTTGGAATCTCTTTTCTCCATTCTGTATGCTAATGGAGATACCTTCCTGTCCCATCTCCAATGCAAATGAGGCTAGAGAAGTTTCCTTAATCCTGTCACCCTTGTTGGGGGTGGGGGGGCAGAGGGCAGGGTTAGGTGTGTCTCTCCCTGTCTTTTCATTGCTTTTTGTATGTCTTCTGATTGGCTTTGGTTCAAGCAGAGGCGGGGCGGGTCTTTCGTGAGTCAGACAGGCTGGGTACTGCACCCTGAGTCCCCAAGAACATAGAGCTGACAGGTAACACATTGTATTACTAGTGAGATAAAATCAGGATTGAATGAATTGCCGTATCTGGCCCTTGAAAGGGCTCCCCAAAATTTGCAAATATGCACATATGTATAAAGTTCCATAGTTTTATTCTATCCATGGCCATTTCTAGTCATCATCCGTTCCTTTTCCCATTACTAACAGAACAGGTGGAATTGCTGAAACTATTGAAATCTGAACATTCATAGTGTATCAGCATAAAAGTAATTTAGAACAGGTGCTCATGTAATTGTGACACAGGGACAATTCAGTGTTCATTGTCCTTTCCAGTGTAAGCAGAGTCAGGATGAGCTTTACCCTGACATCTGGTATTCAGAATTTCAGAATGTGTATTTGCATAGGCACGCCTACCCCATCCCATGCTGGCAAGCTGTGGGACTGCTTTGTGACAGAAATGACTCAACCTCAGTTGAGTGGTACTTGCTAGACAAGGGACATGGGTTCCAAAACCCAGTGAAGAGAGAGAGGCTGGGGACAGGTATCTGTGCCTGATGGTGCAGTCTCCTTGTGGAGCCAGAAGCACCAGTTCCACCCCCTCCTCTCTCCACTGTGGAATGTCAGAGTTGACTTTTTTATTCCCCCAAGAATCTAAATACAGGTTACTGAGCTGAACTCACTTTGGGCTAATGGTGCACTAGCACCAGGGCTCCCCTACTAAGAGCTGAGATCACTAAAGAGCAGAAATTACTGAGCTGAGAGCACTGAGTACTGTGCTAACTAGTGGGGGAGCCTGAAGCTATACTGTGGAAAAGAGCAGCTGGCGGAGTGGAGCAGTTTGTGGGGACCGCTGGAGCGGATCAAGGGACAGCTGGTGCAGCGGAGCAGCTGGCAGAGCGGAGTAGCTGTGGGACGGGTGGAGCTGCCCACAGATCGAGCGGAGCTGAGCAGTTTGCAGGGAGAACTGGAGCAGCTCATGGAGCAGAGCTGCTGGTGGAGCGGAGCAGTTTCTGAGGACGGCTGGAGGAGCAGAGTGGAGCGGCTGGTAAAGCGGAGCAGTTCGTGGAGAAGGTGGAAGCAGAACCCACGGAGAGGCAGGGCAGTTGGCCCCGGACCACGTAAGGCGCCCCTTTCTATCCAGGCTGGGGGGAGGGACCTCTAAGATAAACTCTCGAACTCTGGGGTGGTATTGACCAGAGACTTTTGGGTTGTTGGACTTTGAGGTGATTGGACTTAAAACCCTAAGGGGAAAAAGGACAGTGCCAAACGTACTTGAGGGTGGGTTTTTGTTTATGGTTTGTATTATAACCCTGTTTGTGGTGTTTCTCCAATGGGATGCCGCATTGATTCCTTCCTTTATTAAAAAGATTTTGCTACACTCGGACTCCATGCTTGCGAGAGGGGAAGTATTGCCTCCTACAGGTGCCCAGGGGGGTGTGGTATGTGAGTGTCCCAGGTCACTGGGTGGGGGCTCGAGCCAGTTATGCATTGTGTTACTGAAACGGAAGCCCTAGATACTGAACCCGGCCCTTGTTGCTGCCAACTCAGAGGGGCAGAAGGGTTACATTTTTGGGGGCTTGTCCGGGATCCCTGGGTCAGTACCCCTCGCAAGCACCTGTTGAGTGTTCCACTGTATTGGGAAATAATTGTGTTTATATTTTGAGGAAACTACTGTTTGTATAATGGCTAATATGTCGGGTTTGTTGGGCCCCAGTCCTGCAGCCTCTAGCTCAAGGGCGGCAGGCTCAGCCTATGATTGGGCAAAAGCACTGGGGCATATATTGGAAAAGATTGTGTTGGCCTATGCTACATCGAACTCTTGTCGTAAGTTAAGGTTATTTGATGGGGAAGAGGAGTTTGAACTCTGGTCGGAGCATACTATTGAAATTCTGCGGAGGTGGGCCGTACCCGATGTAGAAAAGCGACGATGTCTAATAGAGAGCCTTAGTGGCCCAGCATTAGATGTAATTCGCAGCCTGAAGCTCATTGATCCTGAGGTCAGTGTGAAGGACTGCCTAGAGGCCCTTGATAATACCTTTGGGAGCGTAGAGGGCCCTGAGGACAGTTACTGTAAATTCATTAATTCCCGACAGAAAAGGGGTGAGAAAATTTCAGCCTATATACAGAGGCTGGAGAGACTACTTCAGAGAGCTGTTATGAGGGGAGCAGTGACTGCTGAGCAGATGGATCAGACCAGACTGGCTCAAGTTGTAAGAGCGACTCAGTATCAGAACCCAATCCTACTTCATCTCCAACTAAGAGAACGGCAGGAACATCCCCCAAGTTACTCCCAGCTGATAAAGGAGGTCAGGGAAGAAGAAGAAAGGCCAGCGAGTGTTGGGAAGCCCAAACATTGGAACCAGCCAGCACAACGCCACTGCCAATGGCCAGTGTACTGATGGTGAGCACCACAGAGGAACTTGCCCAACAAATGCAGGTCCTGACAGAACGGATAGCTGAGCTGCAAAGCATCATTGACCGAGCTAAGATTTCCAGGAATAAGGAGCCTCAGACTGTGACTATAGAGAAGTCAGTATCTAGAGTCACCGTCCCACCTCGTGAAAGGGGGAAAGGACAATTCATTTGCTACCGGTGTGGTCAGGATGGGCACAGTGCTGCTAACTGCCATAAGGAAGAGAACCCCTCTTTAGTGTATGAAAAGCTGAGGATTAGTTGGAAGAGATCCAGTAGCTGCCAGAAGGTCCGGGGACGGAGACCACCTAGGCCTAGAGGATTTGAAGATTCCCCCAGAAGAGACCATCCAGCTGAGATCCCTGCAGGACTGATAGGGCCTCGAGCAGAGGTCATGGTGAGGATTGAAGGGGCGGAGTGTAAAGCCGTGCTTGACACTGGATCTCAAGTGACTATTATATTTCAGTCATTCTACCAACAGATGCTTAGGCACCTGCCCATACAGCCACTGACTGGCATTGGTCTGTGTGGCCTCAGCATGGATGAATACCCCTATCAAGGGTATGTCATAGTGCACCTAGAATTCCCAGAGGAGGTTGCTGGGGTAAAGCAAGAGGTAGACACAGCTGCCTTAATATGCCCTGACCCTAAAGGGACCCCTGATGTGTCTGTGCTGATAGGGACCAACTCCAGCCTCTTCAAGGTGCTCGCGGATTATTGCAGACAACAGGCTGGGGACCAGTACCTGAGTACCCTGATGATCCATACGCTTTGTGCTGAAGCCTATAGGAAGATTGAGAGCGCTAAAAAGGAGACATCTGAGCTACCAATTGGGGCACTGAAGTACATGGGTACAACCCCCTTAGTAGTGCCTGCAAGGATGGAGCAAGAAGTACTTGTCATGAGTACCAGGCTGAAAGGCAGTAAAGGGGCATTAGCAGTGATAGAGCAGCCGGCTGAAGGAGAGCTCCCGGAAGGAGTGCTGGTCCCCAGTGGAGTCATAACCCTACCTGCTGAAGCCCAGGAAAAGGTGACTATACTGATTACTAATGAAACAAGTAGAGATGTTGTTGTGAGGCAAGGACAAAAGATAGCAGACTTCTTTGAGCCTGAATCAATTGTAAAACCCCAGTGTGAGACTCAAGTGCCAACAATAGACCCAGCAAAGTTTGACTTTGGAGATTCACCATTGTCCGAGGAGTGGAAAGATCGCCTAAGAAGGAAACTTTGTGAAAGATCCAAGGTGTTCTCATTGCTTGAGTGGGATGTGAGATGTGCAAAAGGAGTAGAGCACAACATCAGACTACATGACTCTTGACCTTTCAGAGAGAGATCTAGGAGGCTTGCATTCTCCGAGATGGAAGATGTGCAACAACATCTTCAAGAGCTGGCTGCAAATGGCATCATTACAGAGTCCCGCAGCTTATACGCCTCACCCATTGTGGTGGTCCGTAAAAAGAATGGGAAAATCCGGATGTGTATTGACTACCGCACCCTAAACCACCGTACTGTGGTTGACCAGTACACAATGCCTCGAGTTCAAGATGCCTTAGACTGTTTGCTGGGAAGCCAGTGGTTCTCTGTGTTGGATCTTCAGAGTGGATACTACCAGATCCCTCTGGGTGAAGAAGATAAGGAGAAGACAGCCTTCATCTGCCCATTAGGGTTTTATCAGTTCGAACGCATGCCCCAAGGGATTTCTGGAGCACCTGCCACATTTCAACGTCTTATGGAGAAAGTTGTGGGAGACATGAATTTACTGCAAGTGTTAGTTTATTTGGATGACCTGATTGTGTTTGGAAGAACTTTGGAGGAGCATGAAGAAAGACTTCTTAAAGTGCTTGATAGGCTGGAGGATTATGGTTTGAAGCTTTCAATTGACAAATGCCAGTTCTGCAGGACCTCGGTGAAGTATGTGGGGCACATCGTGTCCCAAGCGGGTGTGAGTACTGATCCTGATAAAATAGAAGCACTCACTACATGGCCACATCCAAGCAACTACAGAGAACTCAAGACCTTCCTTGGGTTTGTGGTTATTACCGCAGATTTGTGAAAAACTATGCTACAATTGTAAAACCCCTCAATGATCTTACCAGGGGATATCAGTCCAGCAAGGACAAATCTAAGACCAAGAATAAAGGGCCTTCCGTGCAGAGACACTATGACCCCTTCGAAACCTTTGGGCCACGGTGGGATGAGAGATGTGAAAGGGCTTTTCGAGAAATCATTACTTGCCTAACTCATGCCCCAGTCCTAGTATTTGCTGACCCAAGCAAGCCATTTATCCTGCATACTGATGCCAGTTTGGAGGGTCTGGGGGCAGTACTGTACCAGGAGGTGGAAGGCAAGCGTAAACCTGTAGCCTTTGCCAGCCGAGGACTGTCTGATAGTGAAACCCGCTATCCCACCCACAAGCTGGAGTTCTTGGCCTTGAAATGGGCCATCACTGAGAAATTTCGAGACTACTTGTATGGGGCTCAGTTCCAGGTGTGGACAGACAACAACCCACTGACTTATGTGTTAACAAGTGCTAAACTGGATGCTACAGGGCAAAGATGGGTGGCCGCTTTGGCTAGCTATGACTTCAGCATTCAATACAGATCAGGGAGAAGCAATGTAGATGCAGAAACATTGTCCAGGCGTCCACAGGCACCAGAAGTTGCTGTGATACCCACGGATGGAGTGAGAGCTATTTGCAGTGTGAGTCTCCGAGAGCCGGAGGCCCATGAGAGCCTTCATGGATGTGTTGCTGAAACTTTGGGCCTGCCCCCTGAATGTGTGCCTTCTGCTTCAGTAAACTATATTGCTTTGGACCAATCTCCCTTGCCTATGCTCAATGCGGCTGACTGGCAGGAAGCCCAGCTGCAAGATATTGACATTCGTGATACACTACTTGCCAAAAGAGAGGGGCGAGGCCCAGCTGCAGTTGTCCCACCTACCCCAGAGGGCAAACTACTATTGAGAGAATGGACCAAACTAAAACTGATTCAGGGAGTGCTACACCGCACGACCACAGACCCTCTACAAAAGCAACGGAATCAACTAGTGCTGCCAAAAGATTACAGAGCCCTGGCCATGAGGGTCCTGCATGATGACTTTGGACATTTTGGGATGGAGAGGACCCTGGAACTTATCCGCAGTAGATTCTATTGGCCACGGATGGCTGAAGATGTTCGCAGGAAATGTGAGACCTGCACGTGATGTGTTCAAAGGAAAACTCTGCCCACGAGGGCTGCATATCTGAAGAACATCACCAGCAACAAACCTCTGGAGCTGGTTTGCATTGATTTCTTGTCTTTAGAAGTGGACAAGAGGAATACTGGGAACATCCTAGTAGTGACCGACCATTACACGCGATATGCGCAGGCATATCCCACACGTGATCAGAGGGCCACCACTGTTGCTCGAGTACTGTGGGAAAAATATTTCTCAGTTTATGGATTCCCAGCCCGGATACACTCGGATCAGGGACGAGATTTTGAGAGTCACCTTCTGAAGGACGTGCTGAGGATAGCAGGTATTAAAAAGTCGAGGACAATGCCTTCCCACTCTCAAGGTGACCGTCAGCCAGAGAGGTTCAACCAAACCCTATTGGATATGTTAGGGACTTTGCGGCCAGAGCAGAAGGCAACCTGAAGCCAACATGTTGCATTTCTGGTGCACTCCTACAACGCTACAAAGAATGATGCTACGGGAGTCACCCCATATCTCTTGATGTTTGGGCGAGAACCAAGACTACCCATAGATCTGTGCTTTGGTGTATCAGAGGATGGCGATAGCTATGAAACCCATCAGCAATATGTATCCCGACTACGAGAAAAGCTACGGGATGCTTATCACTTAGCTACGTCTGCAGCTCAGAAGAACGCAGACCGCAACAAACATCCGATATGATGCTAGGGTGCGCCTGCAAGAGCTCCAGCCAGGGGACAGAGTCCTGCTGCGAAATTTGGGTATTGCTGGCAAACACAAGATAGCTGACAGATGGAAGGCAATACCTTACTTAGTGATGGAAAAGCTAGGAGACCTGCCGGTCTACAAGATCAAACCTGAAGAGGGTCCAGGGCAAACCAAAACCGTGCACAGAAACCTTTTGCTCCCTGTGGGAGAATTGGTAGGCAGCCCTTATGAGATGGGCCACAACAGGGAAACTGGGCAGAACGAAGCTGCTGTACCAAAACCGCCTTGCAACGTGGACAGCTGGCCTCCTGCAGCTAACCTACCCCTACTCGGCACATCTGACAGTGAGTCTGAGGAGGAAGACACAACCAGGGTGTATCCTGGGATGAAGACAAGATTCCAGTCTCAATCAGCTGAATCAAAAGAGAGCACCTCCTCTTCCACCCTAAACCTTTTGGCAGAAGTATTTAGGCCCATTCCTGACACTCCTGAACCACTAGTGGAACCCCTGTGTGATGACATACACAGGTTCTTGGACAGTGGTGACACACAGATGGAAGATGACCTGAGCACCTTCGACCTAAAAATGCAGGGGCCTATGCCAGTATCCAAGGGGAACTCACAGGAAACCTCCCCATCCGTCACTCAAGAGGATGTCCCCCCTACCGCAGCAACAGAGATTCTCAATAGGCAAGACAAGATAATAAAGCCAGTGAAACTGTTAACGTACGATGCACCTGGGGTGATTAGTAAGGAGCCTATACATTTAGCACACAGGTTTGTGGAAGCTAAAGTGGGCTATCTGAGGCCCTTTGGAGGGGACCAATGAGTTGGTATAGTAGGGAATGTGATTTGTCGGGAAGACAAATTCTCGGCTGGGGGGAGGATGTAAGCAGAGTCAGGATGAGCTCTACCCTGACATCTGGTGGAAAGAATTTCAGAGAGTGTATTTGCATAGGCACGCCTACCTCATCCCATGTTGCCAAGCTGTGGGACTGCTTTGTGACAGAAATGACTCAACCTCAGTTGAGTGGTACTTGCTAGACAAGGGACATGGGTTCCAAAACCCAGCGAAGAGAGAGAGGCTGGGGACATGTATCTGTGCCTGGTGGTGCAGTCTCCTTGTGGAGCCAGAAGCACCAGTTCCACCCCCTCCTCTCTTCACTGTGGAATGTCAGAGTTGACTTTTTTATTCCCTCAAGAATCTAAATACAGGTTACTGAGCTGAACTCACTTTGGGCTAATGGTGCACTAGCACCAGGGCTCCGCTACTAAGAGCTGAGATCACTAAAGAGCAGAAATTACTGAGCTGAGAGCACTGAGTACTGTGCTAACTAGTGGGGGAGCCTGAAGCTATACTGTGGAAAAGAGCAGCTGGCGGAGTGGAGCAGTTTGTGGGGACCGCTGGAGCGGATCAAGGGACAGCTGGTGCAGCGGAGCGGCTGGCAGAGTGGAGTAGCTGTGGGACGGGTGGAGCGGCCCACAGATCGAGCGGAGCTGAGCAGTTTGCAGGGAGAACTGGAGCCGCTCATGGAGCAGAGCTGCTGGTGGAGTGGAGCAGTTTCCGAGTACGGCTGGAGAAGCAGAGTGGAGCGGTTGGTAAAGTGGAGCAGTTCGTGGAGAAGGCGGAAGCAGAACCCACGGAGAGGCAGGGCAGTTGGCCCCGGACCATGTAAGGCGCCCCTTTCTACCCAGGCTGGGGGGAGGGACCTCTAAGATAAACTCTCGAACTCTGGGGTGGTATTGACCAGAGACTTTTGGGTTGTTGGACTTTGGGGTGATTGGACTTAAAACCCTAAGGGGAAAAAGGACAGTGCCAAATGTACTTGGGGGTGGGTTTTTGTTTATGGTTTGTGTTATAACCCTGTTTGTGGTGTTTCTCCAATGGGATGCCACATTGATTCCTTCCTTTATTAAAAAGATTTTACTACACTCGGACTCCGTGCTTGCGAGAGGGGAAGTATTGCCTCCTACAGGTGCCCAGGGGGGTGTGGTATGTGAGTGTCCCAGGTCACTGGGTGGGGGCTCGAGCCGGTTATGCATTGTGTTACTGAAACGGAAGCCCTAGATACTGAACGCGGCCCTTGTTGCTGCCAACTCAGAAGGGCAGAAGGGTTACACCAGTAATACTGCTACATGTGCAGTTTGGGTGGAATTAAGAGCAGGCAGGTGTAAATACGCTATTAGTTTGAATATACACCATGTGGAAGTATTACTGGAATGAAAACTTGCTCTTGTGTTTATTGACGCCGTTTGAACTTGATTATTTCCATGTTAGAGAGAAAGAGAGAGGGGAGGGGATTTTTATCTAGATTTATATTAACCTTTAGGGTCTGCTTGCCCTATTCTAGCACTCTAAAATGAAGAATAGATACCAAATAAACTTATTTCTAGTTCTCCCTGCAAAAGAAAAACCATGTCTATCTCCACTTCCACTCCTTCCTTCTTTCACCCTCTATCAACATGTCCTCCTTTGTACCTCCACATTACTGAGTGCTGAAAGAAGCTCCTTTTTCCAGCAACTTGAGAGCCTCATGTTTCCCAAGTGTCTTACCTCAGCAGCCCTCTGCTTGCCATCACAATTACAATTCAGGCCCTTTCAGAGATTTTTAAAGCTTAAAGAGATCATTAGATCATCTATTCTGACCTCCTGTCTAACCTAGGCCATAGAATTTCACCCAATGACTCCTATATTGAGCCTAAAAACTTGTATTTGACTTGAAGCCATCAAGAAATGGAGAGTCCACCACTTTCCTTGATAGTTTGTTCCAATGGTTAATCACACTCACTGTTAAAAATTAGTGCCTTATATCTAATTTGAATTTATATAACTTTAATAACTTTCACCCATGGATTCTTGTTATGCCTTTCTCCTATAAATACCTGTACCTATTGGATTCCGGGCTATAAATACCTGTAGTGGGATAGTTACCCTGCTCTGGTGGGAAAAAGTTAGGCTGATTGGGGAAGCAGCCACAGCTGAGGCCACTCCCAATCAGGCCACAGCTGGCCCTATAAAAGAGCTGTGAGGCAGACTTGAGACAGTCTCCCTTTAGCCTTGGAGAGAGAAGGACCTAGCTGCCTGGGAATAGAGTACCTAAAGTAGGGCAGTGCCTGGGGAAGGGCAAGAGGAACTCCAGCCTAGAAACTCTCTGGGCTGAGGCCTTGATAAAACCTATGCAGGTACTGGGGCTGGGAGGTGCAGCCTGGGGTTAGGCAGAAGCAGCTGGTCCAACCTCCTTGCCAGTGATAAGTGGCCATTACAGAGTGCAGTTTGCCCCAGTGAAAGCAGGCTAGATGACTGGCAGTAGCCACTGAGGCAAAGTGGGAATAAGGGGAGGAGGTTCCCCTGGGAGGGAAGACCCAGACTGTGGGAGTACTGCTGGGGGGAGAACCCTAAGGTAAAGGGCACTAGGGTCTGGCAGTGATGGGGGCCTGAAGCAGGTGTTCTGAGGCTGGAAAAGAGCCAATTCCTGAGGAAACCAGCAGGAGGTGCTGCACTAGTGAGTCTGTAATTGCTATAATACCCCTTTTGTCATGTATTGATGTGTGGAATTGCAAGCTATCACTTTAAAAGAGTGCGTGTTGGGGAAGGGGTTTCCCTGGTGCTGTTTGCAGGCTGGAGAGCTCTGTAGAGAAATGTGCAATTAAAATCAATCTAGAAAGAGCAAGCCTGGAACAAGGTGGGATGAGTTATGCCTCTTTGCCGTAGGGCGCAGCTTGTTTTGTGTGTCTCTGGATTTGGTTACTGTATTTTAAGCATAGCAGTACGTTGCAACCTTCCAGCAAGAGTATATTATGTTTTTCTTCTCTCTGTGTAGCCTGTGAACAGAACACCTTTAGTATCTAGGAGTTTCTTCCTGTGAAGGTACTTGTGTCATAATTAAGCTACTTCTCAATCTTCTTTTTTTTTCTTCTTCTAAATAGATGGAGATCTTCAAGCCTCTCACTGAATCATTTTTGGGGCTTTTCTCTGAACACTTTCTGATTTTTTTTTTTTTCAACATCCTTTTAAAAGATGTGGTCATCAGAATTGGAGCCAGCATTCCAGTAGCTGTCTCATCAATGCTGGATAAAAGGAAGAATCACCTCCCTTCTACTCACCGCACCCATGTTTATACATCTAAATATTGCATTAACCTTTTTTTGCCATGGCATTGCACTGGGAGCTCATGTTAAGTTTTTGTCCACTTATGATTCCCTAAATCCTCTTCAGAAGCTCTGCTTTCCAGCAGATAAGATCCCCTATTCTATAGGTATGGCTTGCATTCTTAGATGTTTGATGCTGCATTTGATTGTTTTAAAATGCACTGTGTTTGAATGGGCCTAGCTTACTATGCTATCCAGATTGTGCTATATGACTGCCCTGTACTCATCACCATTTACCACTCCCACCAATCCTTGTGGCATCTACAAAATTTATCAGCAGTGATTTTTATGTGCACTTATAGATTAATAAAAAATATTGAATAGCATCAGGAGCAGAACTGATCCATACAGAAGCCCCTAGTCAATGATTCTCCACTGACAGCTGTTTTTTAGATCTGTCAGCTACTTCTTGATGTTGTATAATTCTAGTTTTTAATCAGAATGTTTAGTTTTTTAGATCATAAATTAAGTCAATAAGCCTTCATTGACATGACAAGTTGGACAAATGTTGCCTAAGCATAAAAACCAGACAGAGCATTCAGGTATCTTCAGAGGTAGACAGGCTAGGGCTATGCAATGATTGGGGTCTTATCATCATTCATCATTGCTTTCCATTCCAGATCTAATGGCAGGATGCTACATAGTATGATGCATCTCTGCTATATCTCTCACATTGCTGGCAATGACCCATTTTCTTATCCTTAGCCTGACTTCCCAATGTCACCTGCTTTCCCCTCTACTGGTTCCCAGACAAAAGGAGAAGCCAGGAACTTGCAGCAGCATGAGTTGTCATGCTGGGAGTGCATGTGGCAGAAGGGGACATTTGTGGCTCTGGGGACGCAGAACCAGACTTATCTTACTGCAGAAAAGTGTCCTAACCTAGACCTCCCTCGTGTACATCCTGGTGGCTAGAAACCCTCCTTTATTCTGGTATAGTCAGTATCCCATACAGGAAAATGCTTCATTTTCTGAAAGTAGACAGTCAAACCTCCTGGACATTTGCCAGTATCCTAAGAGTTAAGAAACATATAAAAGAGGGGAAATAAACTTACAAAAATAGCCAGAAACTAAGAATCTGCAAAAAGCTGATAAAATGCATGTGTCCCCCATATGAGCATGGGAGTGTGAGGCTATAATACAAGAGCTATAACAGTGATACATTAATCTCAAGGGGCATTTGAGCATCTGCTGTATTGAAGGAAGAAATGTTTTTCTTTTATTATGGAGGCTAACCAAAGGAACATGAACCTAAAGCAAATATATAAATTTGAGTAGTCAAAAATTGGGAGAAAAATATAAACACTTCAAAAGATTTAGAAACAATTTTCATTCTACGGGTTTTGAAAAGGAACATTTTTCTATGTGTTTGAGATCTTTTGAGAATGTTCACTGAAGATTTTCTAAATTATTTTGGTAATTATTCACTTTTTCAATTTTCTTTTCCTTTCCTCCTTCATCCTTTTCCTACTTGTCTCGGAAAAAAGGGGAGAAAATAGATTTAAAAACACCCTAAAAAGCAAACTTTTTCAATTTCTAATTTCACTGAAAAAATGGAGAATTTGGAAATACTAATTTTCATGAAAATATTGAATTTCAAAATAGGCCATGGAATGGACAGTAATGACAAAAAGCCATGGGGATAAACCCCCAATCATTGTGTAACCCTGTCCTGATGCCTCTAACAGATGCCAGAAAGTCCTGTCTATATACTTGTATAGTTTGTCATACCAATAAACTTGAGTTGAATTGAATTTTTATTTCAAAAATTAACATTTTGATTATTGTATAATGCTAGTTTTTAATTTAATATTTGCTTTATTGATGAAGCAGCTGACAGATCTCAAAAAAAATGTTGTTAGTAGGAATCATCACTGAATGCAGGTGTTCTAGAGGGGTACCAGAGGGATCAGTTCCAAGCATGACACTGGTCAATATTTTTATGACCAGCTCTGTCAATGAGTGTTGAGGTATAATCTCTCTCAACAAAAGTGCAGAACAATAACAAACACTAAGCTCAAATTCTAGCTAGGCATGCACACACTATAAACCATTTCACATTTATTATAGGATGATTGGAAATCACGTGTACTCTGGTCCCTCTACAGCAGCAGTCCTCAAATTGTGGGTCAGAACCCCAAAGTGGGATGTGACCCCCATTTTAATGGGGTCACCAGGGTCAGCATTAGACTTGCTGGGACCCAGGGCTGAAGCCTGAACTCCACCTCCAACCAGAGTGGTAGGGCTCAGGCTCCAGCCCCCTCTGCCCCCACCTGAGGCAGTGGGGTTTGGTCTCCCCCCCCACCCCGAGTCATGTAGTAACTTTGTTGTCAGCAGGGAATCATGGTGCAATGAAGTTTGAGAACCCCTGCTCCAGAAAGGCCACTTGAGAGGTCCTTTGGGACAGAGGCTGTTGAATAGTGTAACTGAGGTATGGGTTGAAGGGCCAAACAAAATGGTCTCTATTCACATGCTCACACGCAGCTGTCCAGATCCAGTCATGGTGACTGCATATATCTACTGTGCATTTGAATTCTACTGTTGCCATGGACAGAATGCGGGGCTGGTACCAGCAACAATATGATTGAATGTTAATTATACTTTTGCACATGTTTGGAGGTAATGGAGTTAAGTCACTTGCCCTGCATTAACCAGAATATTATAGCTTGCTGAGACACAATGTTTGTGCTACTTTGTGTTGTTTTTACAAGCTTGCAAGATTTTTCTGTCTCATCCACTAGTTGAAATGTGTAGTCTCCAGTCCATATCACTGTATGCAACCTTAGTGATACGTATTGAGATGTTCACTCTGTCCCCAGGGAGGTGGGCATACTTGTGTTTAGCGTACACAAAAAGCATCTCAGAATAGACTCCGCCTTTCTACTTGCTAAACCTTTAGCATGAGACTTTCAAAGCATTAAAATGGGAATTGGGCTTCTAGATGCCATCCTTTAGATAGCTTTGAAAGTACCATAAGGTGGGAGAGGACACAATCATTTAGATAGCCCAAGATGACTAGGGGCTAGTAACTAATTTTGAATTTAGATTATATAATCATTCAATAGAAAATATTTGGGGTAGGCTGGAGCTTTATATTTATGGGTATTCATCGTGATTGCTGGGATTACTATAGCCAGAGATAGGATCTCATAAGTGTTTTACAGAATAGAGCTGGCACAGCATTTTCCCAGTAATAGAGACCTCGATTTTTCCAATGAATGTTTGACGCTTCTGCTGTTAAGAAACCCAAGTTTCACAGATAATTAAATGTTGCTTAAAAATCAGCACTAAGGGATTTGGTCTTTTTTTTTTTTTTAATTATTTAGACAGTACAGATTAAAAAGGGGAGAGAGAGGAGATTTGGCTTGTTGATCACACATTGAAAAACCTCATCTGAAAAGGAGATTCACGTATTTTACCAGCTAATAGTTTTCAAATAAAGCCGGCTGTTTCAGGACCATTCTCATCTAGTTAAAGGATGATATTTTTTAGATGCATTGCTTTTTATTGGAGAAGAAGAAAGACAAGCACATAGGAGATTGGCAAATGAATGTACCCTGGGGAATCCTCTTGGAGAGGCCATTTCAGGAAATTATCATACATCTCTTCTAGCTCATAGCTTCTAATGGGACTGATCTTATTGATTGTTGGCTTCAGTATGCTGTGTGCTAGAAAGACTATCAAATGCGCTCTGAAGTAAAGAGCTGCTACAAATAAAAGATGAGAATTTTTTTTTAATCTCAGTAAAGTGCTGTAGTTATTTTTCATATGCTGCCAGCTTGTCTCTGGCAAACGACTAAGGGAGTGAACACACCTTCCATGCACACAATGGGATGTAGAGGAAGGTTATAAAACATTTAAACTGATTATACTGTTTAACCTTGAGGATTTTTCTGTAGACTCTGTGAGTCATTGTCATGACCATGAGAGGCCCTTGATTTCTGATTACATTGCAGCTACTATAGTCAGAGCTAA
The DNA here is from genome assembly GCF_025201925.1 of Gopherus flavomarginatus. Classification (NCBI taxonomy): domain Eukaryota; kingdom Metazoa; phylum Chordata; order Testudines; family Testudinidae; genus Gopherus; species Gopherus flavomarginatus. Next base: position 55,608,123 of record NC_066626.1, on the reverse strand, counting down.
ATCAACCCAATGAGCCAGTAGGGTTTACAATTTTGTTTCCCTCATTCCCTCCCACCAAATATTTTAACCATTTAGTCCTCACACACAATCACTGCTCTGCAAGCCTTTCTTTTCCCAGTGCTGGCTTTTCAAAAGGTCCTTTTTCCTTTACACCTCTCTTCACCTTCAGCTGGCCTTCATTGCACACAGCTGTGTACACAAGCAGCTCCTATTGTAGAGGACTGGCCCAGCTGCAGCTACTATTAGCTACAGAGGGTCCCCAGGCTGCTCCAATTTACTATACTGCCTTTCCTGATAGGTTGCCTTTTCCATCCATAGCCCTTGCCCTCTGCCTGGACTCTGACCAGTGCAGGCTTGGATTATAGAGTAGTTAAAGCTGTCTCAGCCTTTCTTAATAAAACCAACTGTTCCATGGATTTATCTTTCAGTGGTAACAGTTCATCTGAAGCTGGAACTTGATATGCAGTAAAAGGTCAACATCAACAAAAGAGGAAGCCTACATTGAAGCAACAAAATGAATCAGCGCATAATTGCATGTACAAGGTAAATAGCTGATTTGTGAGTGCATTTACCTGTTGGCTGTCAGTGTGTATTCTGCAGGTGTCACTTGGTGCAAATTTGGCCCAAACAATGTCATCATGAAGGTTTTCATTAAAAAAAAAAAAAGTAAAAATTAGTTTAAATGTCAGAAGTAACAGCAAAGCAAAATGTGGAACTCTACTACCTTATGAAGCATTTTATTTTATAGCTTAAAGTGATTTGCATTTAGCAAGTGAATTTTTTTTCTGTAATAGGCCTATAGCTATATTTAAAAATGTAAAGTGGGCAATACATTTCACTTTGAAAAGATGCTACTGTGCAGAGACAGAAATTACATTTCCTCTGAAATTTCACTACCTACTTAACTACAGATGAACATATTAATAGGTCAGGGGAAACTGGAACTGCACCTCATCTATCCTATTCTAGCTTCCTACTGATATGTATGAAGCAACCAATTATAATGACTGCACAAATGACAACATTTCTGACCAGCCCTCTTCTGGATTGAAGACAGCAAAGGTCTCTAAAGGTCTCTTGAGTTTGTAAATGCATCACCTTCTAGTGACTGGATGCTTGAAAATAAGAATAAATTGACATCTGAAAGAGATGAAATTTCAACTCAAGTGATGGCAAAGGCTTGTGGGTTCTGGAGCAGGAGGCAAATATTTCTGTCTCTCATACTGCTAAGAGAAATGTCTCTGTATGCGGTGGTGCAATTAGAAATCATTTCTTGCTGATTTGCTGCCCTCATGGGATGAACACAAAGGAGGGACATGTGACCTCCCCACATGACTCCTTCCTGCCCCCTCCCAATGTGGGACCCCCGCACTCTCCCCATCCCCTCCCCATGATCCACATCAATCCCATGTTATGGGAGGGGCTCTGTCCTCCTCCTGCTGCGCCAGAGACTTATACTGTACCAACCCAGGCTGGAGGACTCAGGAAACACAGCTGTATGAAAGGGCTGGGCTGGGCTGGGGGGCAGTACAGCGATGCTGGAGAAGCTACTGGTGTGGGGCTGCCCAGTGGCATCATGTATCTGCTCCTTTCGCCGCTATAGTTCCTGGAAGATCAGGGCTCTCCGGAACCGCAGCAGCGGAAGGAGCAGAAGAGGCCCCAAACCAGCACCTTCTCCGGCACAGCTGCTGTACTGCCCCCTCAACCCCACCCCGCTCCCAGCCCTTCCACATAAATGCATCTCCTGAGTTGTCCTGCAGCCCCACCAGAGGATGAGGTGGGGTGGGGCGGGACAGCAGCCGTGCAGGATGAGCTGCCAGCATGGGGCTGCCTAATGGCCACATGTTCTGCTCCTTTCCCTGCTGTGGATCAGGGCTCTCCACCAGCCCTGTCCTCTGGCAGGGTGGCTGTATAGACCCCAGGCACGAGGACTCAGGAGATGCAGCTGCATGGAAGTTCTAGGGGTGGGCTCTTCATGTGTCTTTCTGGTATGCTGTACCAGCTATAAATATCTTACTGGTATGGCATACCATACCATACCATACCACTGTACTTGCACCACTATCTACATGTAAGAAGCAACAGAATAGACAGAATAGTTCACAGTATGAGACTGAATGACATCACTTGGCTTACAGAGCAGGTCATTGTTACTTTTATTTATGTATTTATTTAAAGAAAATATAACAACCACAATTAAAGCTACCAGGGAAAAATGATTAAAAAATAACCCCACGTACCAAGGAAAAAATTTGATTACGTTTTCACACAATTCAAGAAAAGGCCAAAATTTGAACTGACATTTTTTCTATAATACTTCCATTTGTGCTTAGGCTTCACAGTGGTCTCAGCACTGTGTTCCACAAGTTACAGCCCATATGTGCTGCAACACACGGGGAGCATGGAATTGAATTAATGAAGTTGTCTCAGCTTTGACCTTGAATTTTATCATTGGGACACAGGTGTCCTGTTTTATCTAAGTGAAGTAGTTGCAAAGTGAGGGAGAGAAATCAGCACTTGAGTGTTTAATGAAATGCTTACTGACAGCTGTTTCCTTTACTTAGGCCTGGTATACACTACGCATTTATACCGATTTTAGCAGAGTTAAACCGATTTAATGCTGCACCTGTCCACACAACGAGGGGGGTCCGCCACCACTATCCCACCTCTGTCCGTGGATTCCGAGGTGGGGGTGGTAATCTCAGCCATGGCTGAGGATTCTGCGAACAGAGAAGATGAGCAGGAGGAAGAGGACAATGAGCTTGCAGAGAGCACACAGCACTCCATTCTCCCCAACGGCCAGGAGCTTTTTTTCACCCAGATGGAATTACCCTCCCAAGCCAGTAGCCCAGAGAATGAAGCCATGGGAGCGACCTCTGGTGAGTGCACCTTTGTAAATATAAAACATGGTTTAAAAGCAAGCTTTTTTTAGTGATTGATTTTTCCCTGAGGACTTGAGATGCATTCACGGCCAGTACAGTTATTGGAAAAGTTTAACATGTCTGGGGATGAAGCAGAGATCCTCCAGGGACATCTCCATGAAGCTCTCCTGGAGGTACTCCAGAAGCCTTTGCAGAAGGTTTCTGGGCAAGGCAGCCTTATTCCGTCTACCATGGTAGGACACTTGACCACGCCATGCATGTAGCAAGTAATCTGGTATCATTGCATGACAAAGCCTAGCTGCATATGGTCCCGGTGATTGCTGGTATTCAAGCAACATCAGTTACTTATCTCGCTGTGTTATCCTCAGGAGAGTGATATCGTTCATGGTAACCTGGTTGAAATTCAGGAATTTAATTAAGGGGACAGAGATGGCCATTCCTACTGGGCTGTTAACCTGTTGCTTAAAAGAAATCCTTCCTTGCAGGTAGCAAAGTGAGGGGAGGGAAGGGGGGGTAATGGCGCTGAGCTTTTTCACGTTTGGCTAGCAGGGATCTTCCCTGCTACCAGCCACACGGTGAGGTGGGGGGAAAGGGGGTGATTAGCAGTGATCTTTCATGATACTAGCCACGCAGTGGGGGGAGAGGTAAAGTGATCATCCCAGAGAATTGGATTGGGGTGGGGGTGGTTTCTGCTGCTGCATGTTAACAGGAAAGAAGCAGCACTGAACGGACTTTGCTTGATATTTGGGAAAGGAGGGCACTGTGTACATGAAGGTTGCAGAAGCCGAAAGACAATGGCTTACCATAGCCTCATGCAAGCTGAATTCTGCTGCCCGGACCTGCATCTGTGAGATCTCTGACATCAAAGCCGCAGGCACTCAATATTAAGATGCAAAATGCGACCTTGTAGTGAAATCACATGTGCTATGTAAGGTAAATAGTGTTGTTCACTGTGAAAGAGTATAACTATTGTTCTGTAAAATGTATCTTTTTAAATACTTCTCTCCCTTTTTTACCTTTCTCATGCAGCTGCAAATTTTTCAAGCCTCCCTACTCCATCCCGAAGGCTATCACAGATAAGGCGGAGTCAAAAAAAGACGTGAGATGAAATGTTCTCGGAAATCATGGAAGTGACCCGCAATGAAAGAGCTCATCTGAATGAGTGGAAGGATGTGGTATCAAATTACAGGAAAGATGCCAGTGAACGTGAGGACAGGAGGGATGCTCCAGATGAGAGGTGGCAGCAGGAAGATCGGAGGTGTAGGCAGGAAGATCAGCAGTGGCGGGATGCAAAGCTGGGGCTGCTGCGTGATCAAACTGACATCCTCCGTCTGGTGGAGCTTCAGGAACAGCAGCAGGGTCACAGAGTGCTGCTGCAGCCCCTGTGTAACCACACTCACCATGTTCCATATCTTCCTCACCCAGATGTGTAAGAACATGTGGGGGAAGGCTTTGTTCACCCGCCCACTCCACCCTCTTGGACAGCTCAACCAAAAGGCTGTCATTACATTGAAATGTGTTTAATGGCCTTTTCCTTCCCTCCTAGCACCCGGGATACCTTGTCAGTTCTCTCCCTCTTTTTATAATGACTTTTTAATAAAGAATACATGATTTTTAAATGATAGTGACTTTATTTCCTTAAGCTAGCTGTAATTGAAGGGGGAGGGTAGGTTGCTTACAGGGAATGAGTCAATCAAGGGGGGGGGGTTCATCAAGGGGAAACAAACACAACAGTCACACCATACCCTGGCCCGTGATGAAACTCGTTTTCAAAGTTTCTCTGATGTGCACCACTTCATGGTGTGCTCTTCTAATCGCCCTGGTGTCCGGCTGCGCATAATCAGCGGCTAGGTGATTTGCCTCAGCCTCCCACCACGCCACAAAGGTCTCCCCCTTACTCTCACAGAGATTGTGGAGCACACAGCAAGCAGCAATAACAATGGGGGCATTGGTTTGGATGAGGCCTGAGCGAGTCAGTAATGTGCACCAGCGACCCTTTAAATGGCCAAATGCACATTCTACCACCATTGTGCACTTGCTCAGCCTGTAGTTGAACAGCTCCTGACTACTGTCCAGGCTGCCTGTGTATGGCTTCATGAGCCATGGCATCTAGGGGTAGGCTGGGTCACCCAGGATAACTACAGGCATTTCAACATCCCCAACTGTTGTTTTCTGGTCTGGGAAGTAATTCCCTGGCTGCAGCCGTTTAAACAGAGTAGTGTTCCTGAAGATGCGAGCGTCATGAACCCTTCCTGGCCATCCCACGTGGATGTTGGTGAAATGTCCCTTGTGATCCACCAGTGCTTGCAGCACCATTGAAAAGTACCCCTTGCGGTTTACGTACGGGATGCCCTGGTGCTCCGGTGCCAAGATAGGAATATGGGTTCCATCTATCATCCCCCCACAGTTAGGGAATCCCATTGCAGCAAAGCCATCCACTAGGACCTGCATGTTTCCCAGAGTCACAACCTTTTGTAGCAGCAGCTTAATGATTGCTTTGGCTACTTGCATCACAGCAGCCCCCACAGTAGATTTTTTCCCACTCCAAATTGATTCCCGACTGACCGGTAGCTGTCTGGCATTGCAAGCTTCCAGAGGGCTATTGCCACTTGCTTCTCAACTGTGAGGGCTGCTCTCATCTTGGTATTCTAGCGTTTCAGGGCAGGGGAAAGTAAATCACAAAGTTCCATGAAAGTGCCCTTACGCATGCAAAAGTTTTGCAGCCACTACGAATCATCCCAAACCTGCAAAACTATACGGTCCCACCAGTCTGTGCTTGTTTCCCAGGCCCAAAATTGGCGTTCAATGGCTAGAACCTGCTCCATTACCAGCAGGATCTCCAAAGCGCAGGGGCCTGCGGTTTGAGAGAATTCTGTGTCCATGTCCTCATCACTCTTGTCGCCACTCTGCCGTAGCTGCCTCCTCCTCGCATGGCTTTGCAGGTCCTGGTTCAGCATAGACTGCACGAGAATGCGCGAGGTGTTTATAACATCCACGATTGTGGTCTTGATCTGAGCAGGGTCCATGCTTGCTGTGCTATGGCGTTTGAACAGTTCACCCAGGAAAAAAGGTGCGAAATGGTTGTCTGCTGCTTTCATGCAGGGAGGGGTGAGGCTGTACCCAGAACTACCCGCGACAATGTTTTTTGCCCTATCAGGCACTGGAATCTCAACCCAGAATTCCAAGGGGTGGAGGAGACTGCGGGAACTATGAGATAGCTACAGGATAGCTACTAACAGTGCAATGCTCTGGAAATCGACGCTAGCCTCAGTACATGGACGCACACCGCCGAATTAATGTGCTTAGTGTGGCCACATGCACTCGACTTTATACAATCTGTTTTACAAAACCGGTTTATGTAAAATTGGAATAATCCCGTAGTGTAGACATACCCTTAGTGTGATCTGCTTTCTTTTTACTGAAGTTTACTTTAGGGAAACTCAGAGGATAAGAAGGTGGAAAGCTCCTTCTGTCCTCACTGGCATGACTAGCGGTGTAACTCTTCTGCTTTCTACACTGGCTTCCTCTAGAATATTAAGTCAAATTTCAGTTCTTGTTCTTTGAAGGCACTCAATGGCCCAGCATGGCTAAGAGATCATCTAACATTCTGGAATAAGGACTGTGGCTGACAACTCTGCTTCTCAGGCACTTTCTACCATAAGAATAAATTTCATCTGTGCAGGCAACAGAGCTTTCTTGGGTGCTGGTCCAAGAGTGTAGAACAAGCTCTCCTAGAAACCTCATCACCTTCCACTCCAGGTGGAGGGCATGCACATTTCTTTGCCCTGTTTGCGCTAACATAAGCATGTACCCCCATGTACATTTAACCCCCCTCCCAAAAAACCCTACAACAATAGAACATGACGATGCTGTAACTGGATCAGGCTCCACTGCTGTTTTCTTCTGCACACACAGACTGCTCAGACTCTTTAAATAAAACAAATGGGCTTTTTTACAAGCACAGTGTTTTCCTGCCACCTTTACAGCATTATGCAGCACTTTATTTACAGCCCCTTATCATCCTCAGCCCCCTGTGTTGAGATAGGAGATCTCTTCCAGGACTGATTCAAAGTCTGTCTCTCTCTGTCCCCCTGACACTTCCTTACAACATCGTTTCTACTTTCTGGGCTAATGTGGTAATTAGCCTTGCAGCTCTCTCCAGCCCATCCCAGTCTATCAGTTAGGCACAGCTGTCATCATGAGGTTTACTCGAAGGCTACTAAGTGGCATTGCAGTGACCAGAGTGCTGGCTCAGTTGCTGTGACCCAGCCCTTGGTTTCACCCCTCCCCACTTCTCTGACAGAAAGGCTTTTTGTGCCTTTGTTCTCCCCACTCCCTTACCTGAGGTGCCTCCAGGGGCGGCTCTAGACATTTCGCCGCCCCAAGCAGGGCGGCACGCCGCAGGAGGCGCTCTGCTGGTCGCCGGTCCTGCAGCTCCTTTGGACCTCCCGCAGGCGTGCTGGGGTCTGGAGCTGCCCCTGGGTGCCTCCTTGTGGGGTTCTCCCTCTACCTCTATGGTGGTCATTCAGGCCCTCTTTGTAGGGCCTGCCCACCCTTCACCCACAGAAATCACACTTGCTGGCGGGAGGTCATCCCCACAATTCTGTTTTGGCCCACAGGTCCTCAGACTATGGATACCTTGGAGGGGCTATTCTCCCAGTTATCACCTTATTTTTTTGTGTTAGGGGCTGTTGAAAACTTGTGGTTCTCCCAACTCTCCCAAATGTGCATGGGCTTTTTTCCCTTTGGTGCTCTGGTATGTGTCTGCCAGATTCCCAACCTCCCTTAATGAGCTTGGGTAATCTTTATCCACTGTACCCTGCTTCCTTTATTTTACTTCCTCTCCCTTTCAGTCTTGCAGAGGACTCTCCCTTCTTCCCTTTCATCTTGGCTTGTCTTCTTGTCCAGTGGCTTCTACTCCTGGTACATCCTTTCCTTTTCCCTTGGGGTATCACTTCCTTCCACCTAGGTGTTTTTTTTCTACTCTATGCCAGCTCTTTTCCCCTATGGAAAGAGACTCCAGTAGGGATTAACCTATCCATTTCCAACAGATCCTCCCCTGGACCTCCAGGGGTACCTCTGCCACAGAGCAGTACATTTTATCCCTATGGACACTCAAATTCCAGGAGAGAACTTGAAATTATCCTGTGGAGTTTTACCAACTCCCTTCAGACCACAGAGCAAGCTGAGCTGCCATCCACCAGCCCCCTTAGACACATCCTTCTCACCAATATTGGAATGGTGGACAGATTCTTTTTTCTTCTGCCCAAGAGAATCACTCTAATCACAGAACTCGGCAAAACCTTGCTCCTGTATGAGCAGACTCTTTTCATGTGTTCTTGAACCCTTACATGTTACCAATGTGGGCAGCAAGTCCCTTTCAGAGATCCTTAGGGGTCTTCCCTCTTCTCCACTTCCTTCCCAACAATGAGTTCCTTAGACTCTTTCCCCAATCTGATCACCCTAAATGGTTGGCCCTGTTTCCTGGGAATTCTGCCTCCACAAATTCCTCCGTTACCTTAGGTGTGCCCGTTAAACTATCTGGCTTATGCTGCCTGACCATACCCATAGGTTCTCAGGAATGGTCTTGAGAGTGCTTCAAAATCAGAGCATCCATAATTTCCCCCATAGTTTTGGTGTCTGGTCTCAGTCAACATATGACCCTTTTGGGTGAATAGCCAGGCAACAAGTCCCCAATCCATCATGCTGCTGGGAAATTCTGTTGATCCAGGATAGTCATCTTAACCATCTCCTAGTCTCAGGCTTGCTCACCATTTAAAGTCAGGTAGGTCTCTTGCATTTCCCCATCAAACAGGGGCCTAGCCACAAGATCCCAGCCTGCACCCATAGATATCCTCTGAAAGGTAGCTAAGAACATGACAGGCTCATTTGCAGGGACCATCTTAGAGAGACCCAGTCCATGTGTCCAGTTATCATTCCTTGCCATAAGACTGTCCACCTTTTGCAGTAACTGCTGCTGCTCTGGTATGAAATCCTGTGGACTTGATGTTTCACCTGCCAAGTGAGCAATGCCTGCCTCTCCAAGTGGTGTGACTACTAGAAGTTTTGTAGGGTCTTCTGCGTTTCCCTATGTTGGTTCATGAGCAACTGTAGAGTTTCCTTCATCATCCAGGCTGCCAAACCTTTACAAATCACACTGGACCCTCCCTGGGAGGATCTCTATCTGCATGGATCAAGGCAAGATCCCAAAGAAGTTCCCACATGTAATAAAGTGCCCTCTCTCCTCCTCTGCACACGCAGACTGCTTGGAGACTCTCTGCTTGTAAACATCACATGGTGTTCTATTTACAGTGTCACTCCACCCCCTTGCCAGCATTCTGCAGCATCCTATTTACAACAGCATGTCATTGTCCGCCCCCTCAGCTGATTAAGGGGAGAGATTTCTCTGAGATCCCTCTTGGGACTGACTCAGAGTTTGACCCTTTTTCTCCTAACCCTTCTTTCCTGTGCCTTTTCTACTTTCTGGGCTAATGGGTTAATTGGTCTTAGCTGTGCCTGATGGGCTAGAGAGAACTATCATCATCAGGCTTACTAATTAGAGTAAGAGTGACCAGAGTTGATTCAGCTGCTGTTGCCCAGCGCTCTGTCACAAATGCACACATGAGGGAATATGAGAGAGAATCACAGTGATGAGGGCAGTATGAGAACTTATATAGAACAAACAAAATAGCAGTACTTCTGCTCAGATTTGCAATGCATTAAACATTGAATGTTTGCTTGCTCATGAAAAGCCAGAGTATTCCTCTTCAGTCCTCAGAACTGCTGAATTTTGTGCTTTGTTTATAGCCACATGGATCCATTTTTCACCAGAATTGGATCTAGAAGATTTCATAATTGGTTTGGCTCAAGATATTTAGCTGAAAGACTGCGCTGTAAAGTATTAGATGAATTTTAAAATTCAGGTGTTTTAGTAACCTGAATCTATGGCTCCAATGCTCACTAGAAATCTACCTTTGATTTTGTTTTTAGATACAGGTCTTTTTTCGGTTTAAAGAGTTGTTATTCTGTAAAACAAAAACAAAGAGTGGGAAAAACCACACATACCCTAAATTATAGATATCTGAAAAATAGACTGTTAGACATGTTATATTTTTCTTGCAAATCTCTAAAGTCCTGATCCAGGAAAGACTCATACGTGCTTAACTTTATGAACTAGAATTACTTATGTGCAAAGTTAAGCAAATGATTAAGTCTTTGCAGAATCAGGCCTGGGACTACATGTATATAAATCTAGTGCTGGGTTTCTGTTCACGGGATTCTATTTTTGGTGGTGTTTGGTTGCGGATGTGGCCAGCTATCCGCTAAGAAATTAACTGAGACTTTCAACACATTTCATACAGACCACTGAACAGCCATATGAGAGTAATAACATCTGGCCAAATGAACAAGTGATTGACAGATGAAAAGTTTCATATCTCCATTACCAATCCTCTCATCCATCTGGCTTGGGTTTCTTGTCTATGATTTCCTGCATTTCAGCTGGTAGATGAGTTTCTTACAGTCAAAGTCTGTACCAGAATTCAACCAAAATATCCTCTTTAGAGCAGGCTATTTCCTAAAGAAAGGGGGAAAAAAAGTAAAAGGCAATCTTCCAAACAAATTGCTCTCCAGCTATTTTCCAAATGGCCATACTGTCTCTCTTCATGACAATCGGTACATTCATTGCTCACTTGATAAACTGGGAAAGGACTTGTGGATATTGATAATCCTCTTCTTTTAAAAAATTTTTTTAGCTAAGTGATACCAGCAAAAGAGAAAGCTAAGGTCATTATACTTAATATTAGATCTGTATGAGCATTGAAGAATCCAATTTCCCCTTTCTCTTCGTAATGCCAGCCGAAAATAGTGAAGAAATGTGAAGTGAGTCCTCTGTTAACATACATTTCCTTTTTTTCTCTGAGCAATACATTTTTTGTGACCCTCTTTCACAGTTATCCAGCTGTTGGACCTTTACATGGTGAAAGCCCTTCAAAAGATGTTCTGAAGCAATGGAAATTGTGTGTTTTAGAAGACTTGTAGCACAATGGCAAACCACAGGAAAACCATCTTTAGTAGATGAACAAGTGATAACATTTATCCTCAATTTCATGGTTTTCCAGTTGTTTGGTATATATTAACTCCCCCCATTGATAACAAGAAGTAGGAATAGCTTGAAAAAGCGGTGTTGTTTTCACAAATTGCTTCAAGTCCAATCAGCTGGGATTCTCAGTTCCTTAGAAAAAGGCCATTTATAAATAAATGGATTAAGGTCCATAACATCTTTCCGCTGTAGTTAAAGTATTCTACAAGCATTCTGGTCCAGCTCTCCAAGAACTTGTATGTCATATGTAACAAAAGAAATTCTTCCTACGGATCAATAAAGTGTTCTAAAAATACTACGTATCACACAGTTCATTATTTTACCATACTGTACATTGCCTCAATTCCTTAGCACATTTAAGAACATGCAGTCGAATCAGCCGCAGACCCAGAGATAAAACCTAGTAAGCCTAACTCCCAGTGCTTTGTGTAGTGTCTAATCATTAGACAACATTTCCTCTTTTACTTTCAGTTCCATGCTATCCTCCTTTATTACTATTATATATTGATTTTTGGAAATGCTGAATCTTTTGCTCTTTTTTGCTGTGGTTTCCTTCAATACGAATGTCATACATTTTAAAGTCTGTGTTCATGTTTGATGTTGGGAGGTTGAGAGCTATTTATACAATATGATCACAAAATGACCTCAATGAAAGGCTAATTATTATCAGAAATCTCCACTACTTTACTTCAAGAAATCCTTGTGGTGTAAATCAATGCAGAACTGGTCTCCATAGGTGTACTTTTTCACACCAGCTTCACAGGTTGTGATGCTGAAATATACCATTCTGCCCTAATATATTTTTGTGCAGTTATTTTACATATCCATGTGCAACTCTTCATGTAGCCTATAAACATGTAAGAGATGCCAGGGACATCTCAGAGTGGGCCAAGCTGAAAATCTTAAGGGGCTGCACCTTATGTATAAAAGAATAAGTCTACTATTTTACATGTACTGATATTGCATGCTCTTGCATTGTGTACGATTTCGGACAGCACAGAGTACAAAGTAGCTGTGCAGAGCTCCACAATACATTTAAGGTATATTCCACTTTACAGTGTACAAGCATACCCATATTTCAAGTGTCTAATGTCTTACTACATTTGATAATATTCACATGAAAAGGCACAACTTTATTTTGTTAGTTTTATTATACAGAATTAAACAGCAGTTACAAATGTGAAGCAGGTTTAAGAGGGGGAGAGAAAGTAAAGGCTTCAAGCAAGGCAGGTAGGCATTCAGCTGAGACTAGAAAATGTAGTCAGTGAGGTGAAGAGATACAAGAAAAAAATTCAGCAGCCTCACTAGAAGCTGATGCTGCATCACTAACCATCAAGTTCAATGAATGAGAACTGCATGGGACAGAAAAAGCTTGAGGGTTTAACTCTCGGATCCATGTCTGCACTCCTCTGTTCTTTCCTCTCATATTGGCACCATTATCGTCGCCCTGACCTCTCATGTCAGCTATTGCAATTCCCATATCTTCCAGCTTTTTAAGATATATTCGTCATACCAGCTCCTGTAGTATCATCAGGGTCATAAATTCTGGTAAATGCTCTCTGACTGTCACCATTGCAGGGACACTTTCACTAGGTTCTGTTACAAAACACACCATTAGTCATTTGTTCCATATGGCTGATGTCAGGTGTGCAGTCTGTTTGACTTTTGTTGCCAGTAACTGTATGATCTCATTTTGAATTGTTTGTTTTTCCAAGGTAGTGGTGTGTGTACATTTCTTGGGTGGTGACTCTTCTTAGATGCTGCTGGAGTACAGCGTCAAACTCAGCCATCAACTCCACAATTTTAAGGAAGTTTCCATTGTTTGGCACTTACAGCTGATCTGAAGTGCCATGCAGTGCTAGGTTTTGGGTAGCAAGCAATGAGCCTTTTTAGAACATTTTTGCCAGTAAAGAGGCTCTGATGCAATCTTCTCTTGATGCTGATCATCTATGGTGGCCTTTAACCTTAGTCTCATCTCAAGCTGTTTCCACCTATGGAATGCGCTCTGGTGATTTGCTGCCTTTCCATGGCATGCCAGATTTTTCCAGTCCTTTTGTTCCTGTAGAACCCAATGTGGCTGAAACATTAGACTAAGAGTTTGCAACAAAAACAGTATGCAGCATTCTGGGTTTTTCAGTACATAAGCCATGGCCTTTCCACTTTGTCACCATTGGGGATTTCGCTCCAGTAATGTGTTGGATGGAAACTTCTATTTTCATTGTCTTTGAGGAACATGAAGTTTTTCACTTGCTGTGGCCCACGTAGTACAAGGAAATCCCTTAAGCTACCTTTCAAGTGGGTCCACAGTTCTAGATCATCTAAACTTAAAGAACTTAAACTCATCAGCAGCTGTTTCTTGCACCTCCACTACACTCTTCTCTGATCTACAGTTTTCTTCAGGAATGTGCATGGTTACATCCATATGAGATGGAGATATGGATGCTGCAGTAGCTGCCAGGTGACCTTGTCATAAACAGATAGCTAAGGGTTAATGTCTCTTTCACCTGAAGCACCTGACCAGAGGACCAATCAGGAAACCGGATTTTTTCAACTTTGGGTGGAGGGATTTGAGTGTCTGAGTCTTTTGTCGTCTGCCTGCTTTCTCTGAGCTTTGGAGAAGTAGTTCTACTTTCTAATCTTCTGTTTCTAAGTGTAAGGACAAAGAGATCAGATAGTAAGTTCTATGGTTTCTTTTCTTTGGTATTTGCATGAATATAAGTGCTGGAGTGCTTTGATTTGTATTCTTTTTGAATAAGGCTGTTTATTCAATATTCTTTTAAGCAATTGACCCTGTGTTGTATCATCTTAATACAGAGAGAACATTTGTATGTAATTTTCTTTCTTTTTATATAAAGCTTTCTTTTAAGACCTGTTGAAGTTTTTCTTTACTTCAGGGAAATTGAGTCTGTACTCACCAGGGAATTGGTGGGAGGAAGGAATCGGGGAGATCTGTGTGTTGGATTGCTAGCCTGATTTTGCATTCCCTCTGGGGGAATAGGAAAGTACTTTTTGTTTTCAGGATTGGGAACAGAGAGGGGGAGTCTCTCTGTGTAGTTTCACAGAGCTTGTGTCTGTGTATCTCTCCAGGAGCACCTGGAGGGGGGAAGGGAAAAAGGATTATTTCCCTTTGTTGTGAGACTCAAGGGATTTGGGTCTTGGGGTCCCCAGGGAAGGTTTTTCAGAGGGACCAGAGTGCCCCAAAACACTCTAATTTTTTGGGTGGTGGCAGCAGGTACCAGGTCCAAGCAGGTAACTAAGCTTGGAGGTTTTCATGCTAACCCCCATATTTTGGACGCTAAGGTCCAAATCTGGGATTAAGGTTATTACATGGTGGCAGTAGGTGGGATATAGACAGAATCCAGAAGCCAGTAGGAATATTATATTTTTCTTTTCTCTGCTAAGGGCTTTTTAGCAGAGAGAAACAGTTGGTTTTAAAAGGGAACCAGAGAGAAATTTTTTTTCTGCTCTCTCTGGCAGTTTGTGGCTTGCATGTTAAGCGAGAAGCCATTAAGAGACTGTTGAGGGTCTTTTGTCATGCAATCGCCCTCCCATTAGGAGGCAAGTACCAGCACTTATATGCATGCAAATAAAGTGGTTTTTCTGGTTTCCCTTCATTGAACATTAGCTAGAGAGAGAAAGGGAAAAAAGCACTGTTGCTAGGCAGACTTCAGGAGGCAACAGAGAACCTGCAGTTCAGAAGATAAACACCGGAGGGCACCCCAACACAAGAAAACAGGAACCATGACTTCTAAGGCAAAAATCGACGCCGAAGAACAAATCAAAGAAGCTGAACACAGGCGACAGATGGAGATGAAAGAAAAGGAAGAAAGCATGAAACTGGCAGCCTTCCAAAGAGAACAGGCAGCCCAAGAGGCAGCACACAAAAGAAAACTAGAAGAAGAAGAGGTGGCCCACCGCCGAGAAATGGAAAAACAACAAAAAGAAATGGAAAAACAACAAAAAGAGAATGAAGAGAAGGAAAAACAGAGAAAACATGAACTGGACTTGGCAAAAGCTGGGCTGCATGTGCCAGCCAACCCTAACAACCCGGCGCCCATTATTGCTCCACAGCACAGGAAATTTCCCACCTACAAGGCAGGTGATGACACCGAGGCCTTCTTGGAAAATTTTGAAAGAGCCTGTCTTGGGTACAACATCCCCGAAGACCAGTACATGGTAGAATTCAGGTCACAGCTCAGTGGACCTTTAGCAGAGGTGGCAGCTGAAATGCCTAAGCTGCAAATGAATGACTATAAACTTTTTCAAACCAAGGCCAGATACCGAATGGGGATAACCCCAGATCATGCCCGTCGGCGCTTCAGAACCCAAAAGTGGAAACCCGAGGTGTCATTTCCCAAACACGCCTACTACATTGCAAAAAACTATGAGGCCTGGATAACAGGAAACAACATTCAAACCTTGGAAGAACTAAACCTCCTCATACAAATGGAGCAGTTCTTGGATGGTGTTCCTGAAGACATCACACGGTACATACAAGATGGAAATCCCAAAGATATCGCTGAGGCGGGGGAGATTGGAGCCAAATGGATGGAACTGGCAGAAAGCAAGAAAGCTACTGTCAAGGGGAACGATTACCCCAGGGGGCACACAGACCATAAACCCTACAACCGAGGACAGCCAAAGACCCCACATACCACCCAAGTAAAGCCACACATACCCTACCCTTCAACCTCACCAGTCTCCAGTAACTCACCTCGGCCCAGTGACCCATCAGATGGAAGATGCTTTAAGTGTAATGAACTGGGACATATCAAGGCCAAGTGTCCCAAGAACACCATGCGAGTGCAATTCATTACACCACCATCACACCAAAGATCCCCAGGCCCGGATGCCTCTCAAATACCCTTGGAGCGAAGGGAAAATTTGAGAGTGGGCGGAAAGAAGGTTACTGCGTGGAGAGACACGGGGGCACAAGTGTCAGCTATCCACCAATCCTTCGTTGACCCCAAATTCATCAACCCAAAGGCCAAAGTTACAATTTACCCCTTCATGTCACAAGCTGTAGACTTGCCTACAGCTCAACTGCCTGTCCAGTACAAAGGCTGGTCAGGAATGTGGACTTTTGCAGTCTATGACAATTATCCTATCCCCATGCTACTGGGGGAAGACTTGGCCAACCAGGTGAGGCGGGCCAAGAGAGTGGGAATGGTTACACGTAGCCAAACCAGGCAAGCTTCCAGACCCATTCCTGATCCTGAGCCGTCCACAGAGGCCCCGTCTGTGTTACCAGAGACCCAGACAGAGGTAGTGGACCCGGATTCCATGCCTACCACTGAAACAGCCACAGCATCTCCAGTCCCAGGCCTGGAACTGGAACAGCAACCAGCACCAGCAAGTGCAACCACATCTTCAAACTCAACGCCAGAGGGCGCCAGCGAGCCAGAACTGGCAGAAGCAAAAGACAGCCATACCCAAAAGGCTCAGCCAGAGCCTGAAATACCCTCAGGTGCACCAGCGGAGAGCAGTTCACCAGCAACGGAAACAACCCCATCACCTACATCGCTTCCAGAGGGACCAAGCCCAAGTCCACAGTCTGAGGAAGAACTGGTGACCCCAGCCTCAAGGGAACAGTTCCAGGCTGAGCAGGAAGCGGATGACAGCCTTCAGAAAGCATGGGCGGCGGCACGGAGCACCCCACCGCCTCTCAGCTCTTCTAATCGATCCCGGTTTGCTATAGACCAAGGACTTTTATACAAGGAAATTCTTTCTGGTGGACACCGGGAAGAATGGCAGCCGCAAAAAACAGTTGGTGGTTCCAACTAAGTACCGGGGGAAGCTCTTAAGCTTAGCCCATGATCATCCCAGTGGCCATGCTGGGGTGAACAGAACCAAGGACCGGTTGGGGAAGTCCTTCCACTGGGAGGGGATGGGCAAGGACGTTGCCAAGTATGTCCGGTCTTGTGAGGTATGCCAAAGAGTGGGAAAGCCCCAAGACCAGGTCAAGGCCCCTCTCCAGCCACTCCCCATAATTGAGGTCCCATTTCAGCGAGTAGCTGTGGATATTCTGGGCCCTTTCCAAAAAAGGACGCCCAGAGGAAAGCAGTACGTACTGACTTTAGTGGACTTTGCTACCCGATGGCCAGAAGCAGTAGCTCTAGGCAACACCAGGGCTAACACTGTGTGCCTGGCCCTAACAGACATCTTTGCCAGGGTAGGTTGGCCCTCTGACATCCTTACAGATTCAGGGTCTAATTTCCTGGCAGGGACCATGGAAAAACTGTGGGAAACTCATGGGGTGAATCACTTGGTTGCCACCCCGTACCACCATCAAACCAATGGCCTGGTGGAAAGGTTCAATGGAACTTTGGGGGCCATGATACGAAAATTCATCAACGAATTCTCCAATAATTGGGACCTAGTGTTGCAGCAGTTGCTGTTTGCCTACAGGGCTGTACCACATCCCAGTTTAGGGTTTTCACCATTTGAACTTGTGTATGGTCACGAGGTTAAGGGGCCATTACAGTTGGTGAAGCAGCAATGGGAGGGGTTTACGCCTTCTCCAGGAACTAACATTCTGGACTTTGTAAGCAACCTACAAAGCACCCTCCGACACTCTTTAGCCCTTGCTAGAGAGAACCTAAAGGATGCTCAAGAAGAGCAAAAGGCCTGGTAGGGTTAATGTCTCTTTCACCTGAAGCACCTGACCAGAGGACCAATCAGGAAACCGGATTTTTTCAACTTTGGGTGGAGGGATTTGAGTGTCTGAGTCTTTTGTCGTCTGCCTGCTTTCTCTGAGCTTTGGAGAAGTAGTTCTACTTTCTAATCTTCTGTTTCTAAGTGTAAGGACAAAGAGATCAGATAGTAAGTTCTATGGTTTCTTTTCTTTGGTATTTGCATGAATATAAGTGCTGGAGTGCTTTGATTTGTATTCTTTTTGAATAAGGCTGTTTATTCAATATTCTTTTAAGCAATTGACCCTGTGTTGTATCATCTTAATACAGAGAGAACATTTGTATGTAATTTTCTTTCTTTTTATATAAAGCTTTCTTTTAAGACCTGTTGAAGTTTTTCTTTACTTCAGGGAAATTGAGTCTGTACTCACCAGGGAATTGGTGGGAGGAAGGAATCGGGGAGATCTGTGTGTTGGATTGCTAGCCTGATTTTGCATTCCCTCTGGGGGAATAGGAAAGTACTTTTTGTTTTCAGGATTGGGAACAGAGAGGGGGAGTCTCTCTGCGTAGTTTCACAGAGCTTGTGTCTGTGTATCTCTCCAGGAGCACCTGGAGGGGGGAAGGGAAAAAGGATTATTTCCCTTTGTTGTGAGACTCAAGGGATTTGGGTCTTGGGGTCCCCAGGGAAGGTTTTTCAGAGGGACCAGAGTGCCCCAAAACACTCTAATTTTTTGGGTGGTGGCAGCAGGTACCAGGTCCAAGCAGGTAACTAAGCTTGGAGGTTTTCATGCTAACCCCCATATTTTGGACGCTAAGGTCCAAATCTGGGATTAAGGTTATTACAGACCTGCACTCTGACTAAACTAGAAGATCAAGCATCTCCTCACCACTCTCATCCTCACTAGGGCCTGCTTAGGCAGGAAAGCTTCTTTCACTCATGACTACAGTTCTGTGGCAGCTATGGTGGTTTTCAATACTCAGGGGACAAATAAGCAGGCTGGTAGCAGGGCCCGAGTGAGAGAAGATATCAGCATCTTAAGGGCCTAACTGACTCCTACTTTAGTTGACTGGCTGTTCTCCTCAAGTGGGTTCAGGAAAGCAACAGGAAACAGGAAGCTCCCTGAGAACCTGGTGTTAATCAGTCCAGGCTCCTGGGGGTGCTAGGGAGGTACGTAAGGGGCTCCTTCTCCTCTCTCTCCCTGCAGCTTCTGTTGCTTTCTGTTATTCCCTCTCACCTCACCTTTTTCTCCTGCCTGCCTGTTATATCACTTGTGCCCTTCTTCCTCCAGCACAGCACTCCACCATCTTGAGCAGAGAGAATACATATGCATCAGCAGCAGGACACAATTTTCTACACTCTGGGTCCTAGTGGTGCCACCCCAGCAGTCTGGCACCTGAGGTGGCCGTTTCAGTTCGCCTCGTGGTAAGACCAGCCCTGTGACCTAGATTAACATAATTTGCTTGACCTCTTAAAAACAGCCAGTTCCTAGGTTTCATTCATGTGGGAGATGGTATCGTAAGGATTAAATTATATGAAGGTATCAGAGATGCCAGGTATAAATGAAGGCAGAATATGGCCCCACTGTGTGTGATAGAGGTTGCTTGAATGGCAGATTTCTGAAGCTCTGCAGGGATTTCTGATTGCCAAAGTTTACATAAACCAGTTCTTTGTGATCTATTTGTTCTTGCTCTACTTCCCCGCCCCTCCCCCAGCAGTCTCCCTAATACCTGAGAGTAATCACATTTAGAAAACATGCTTTTGGTCTCCAAAATATCTTTATATGAATCCTTAGGCAGAAAAGGAAATAGCTGGTTAATATCCAAGAAACAGTTTCCTCAGAAGAGCCTCTGTGTGTAGTGTGGTGTGTGGGTTTTTTTTTAAAGGTTTTTATTAAAAAAAAAAAAAAAAAAAAGTTCGAATGTTTGTGGAAATTTTGCCAAGGGGACAGCAGCAGAGACTTCAAACTTGAACCAGAGAGAATTACAGCACAGAGAATAGCAGTGCAACCATCACCAATAGCACCCTGCTAATGTGTCTCAGTCCAGTTCTGGATTTACTATCTCTAGGATGGAGACAGCTTTCATACCCTTTCAGTCCCTGGTATGTCTGCTCAGAAGTTCTTTGATGGTTATTCATTTTGCATAGGCTGCTGAACCACTGTCAAATACCGTAAGAGATCTAGTTTTTTTGAAAGGATGTGTCATTGGGGCTAGGCTGGTATGTTCCCCTCCGTAAAACAAACTCAGTGACTCTGAATTATTGCATCATCACCTCCCAGCTTGTGAGGCAGACTGGGTGGGGAGAGGCCAGAGAGAAAAATAGCAGAGGATACACTGCTTTCTAGAACCCTAACACCACAGATCCCTAGCCTGCTGCACACAAGGGACTTTTTCCTCTGTGCTCCACTTCAAGCAGCATTAATTATACCTCTTACTGCTTTATTTCCTCATTTCTCAACATGTAGTACAAATCTTGGTATAAGTCCTTCCTGAGTTTTTCCTGCCACCTGGCCACCCCTCTTTTGCCATCTAGTAAGTGGGTCATTGAGATTGGTTATGGAGCAGTTATAGAGAATGGGAGAGCATTCCACATAATCACCTTTCCCCTTGTTAGCAGCTTATTCTGTAGTTTTGCTCCCTTCTACTCCATGCAAATATATGGCAGGAGAGGAGGTGGGGAAAAGAAGCTCATATGGTGTGAAAGTGTAAAATTAAAAGAAAACAATGAAGTCCCAGAAACCATAACTGTTACCTTAGAGAAGTTTTAGGGGTCAGTTTATTCATTTAACAGATAATGGCTGCAAAACAGTCACCAGCAGGGTTTGAACCTGGGGCCTTCAGCACAAAAAAACCCATAGACCACTTCCAGTTGAGCTTAACTAAAATAGCTTTTTTCTCATAAGGCAACTTTTCTGCCACTAGATGTTGTGAGGACCACCCTCTCTACCTAATTTATTTAATAGCTCCCACTACACAAATAGCTGGGTATTCAGCCCAACACTAACATTCTAGTAATGTGTGGAACATGGGAATTGCCAGATTGGTTCAGCCCTAAAGTCCATCTAGTCCAGTATCCTGTCACTAACTATTACTAGATGTTTCACAGAAAGGGGTAAGAGCCCTGCCAGAGAAGATTTGGGATAATTTACCCCACCCTAGGTTTCATCCTGATCTCCAATAGTTAGAGGTTGGTTTAAACCCTGAAGCATGAGGTTTACTGTCCCTTCCAGAACTTTTGTTAGCAATAAACCATTATAATGCTGGATACTCTTATGATCTATGTCAAGGTACAATACCTTTTGGAATCTTGCTCTAAGTTCTTCTCCTCAATGATATCCTGTTGGAGGAGGGGAGGGGAGGGGAGGGATCCCTGATGGTGAGGAACTGCTGAAACTATGTTCCTAAGTTCTGTATAAATATTAGCCACTTCATCTTTTAGGAGACATTAATTATAGTTCAGTACGCTTTGCTACTTTAAATCTTATACTTAGATGCTACTGTCATCTAACCCACCGGAGAAAATCAACCAACTTAATACTGCTGTGGATCATGCCTCTCTCTGACTTTAAGGTCTTTTTATTGTTTAGCTCATATACAACTACTGTAATTTGAAATATCACATACAATGGCAAATAAATTCACTGAAAGAAAGCAGAAACTCTTTCAGAAATTACATAATCTGAATTTTTATTTGAAACCATGAGATGAGAATTGTTGTGAAGAAAGCTGGAAAGAAAGTGTGTGTGTGGGGGGAAGGATCCTCATTAAAATTCATGCTGTCAGGTGCTTTGTATAAAGGACCTTGAAGAAATGAAATGCCCCTGAGAAACCAGTGAGTTGCTATACTCATGAAAGTAGGCCAAGCAAAAGCATGCACATAAGTATTGTAACCTTTTGAGGGACTTGGAGAATGCACACAAGACATTTCCAAACACTGGAAAGTCCTCACAAAATCTTGTGCATGAAACATACATATTTACCATTTTTTGATGAACTCCAATGTTGCACAAACCTAGGTCTCCATATACCGACTGCTCTTTCTCACTCCTGCAAATGAAGCAATCAGCACAGAAACAGGCATTCAGTCATCTTTTTGAGGAAGATGAAAGAACCAGCATTTGTCAGTAAATTTTCTCTGGTCTCAGTGCTATTCTTCATAGACTTGACATTTGGTAGTTAATATGGACATGCTTGTATCTTGGGAGCTCCTATGCCTGAAAGGACCATTTTAAATAAGCTGGAGGAGGCATGGTGTTATAATTATTCTGAAAAGCTATTGAATATTAGAAATGACTACTAGTCCAGGAAGAGAAACAACGCTATAAAAGAGAGAGCTGGATATGCCAGGAATGAAACAGATGCAATGGCAAGTGTATAGACCAGGGGTCAGCAACCTTTCAGAAGTGGTGTGCCAAGTCTTCATTTATTCACTCTAATTTAAGGTTTCATGTTCCAATAACACATTTTAATGTTTTTAGAAGGTCTCTTTCTATAAGTCTATAATATATAACTAACCTATTGTATGTAAAGTAAATAAGGTTTTTAAAATGTTTAAGAAGCTTCATTTAAAATTCAGAGCCCCCCAGACCAGTGGCCAGGACCTGGGCAGTGGGAGTGCCACTGAAAATCAGCTCGCGTGCTGCCTTCAGCATGCATGCCATATGTTGCCTACCCCTGGTATAGACTCTGGGGTTTTTCACCTTCCTCCATAGCATGGGGCACAGGTCACTTTCAGGTTTAAACAAGTGTAAATGGCAGATTCTCTGTACCTTGAAGTCTTTAAATCATGATTTGAGGACTTCAGTAACTCAGCCAGAGGTTATGGGTCTATTACAGGAGTCGGTGGGTGAGGTTCTGTGACCTACAATCTGCAGAAAGTCAGACTACATTAGAAGGGACCATCATTATCATCTAAAGTCTATGAGGAAAGAGATTGAGATTATGGGATGTGCTTGTGGTTTCCTATCCTTCAGTATTCAAAACCTGCACCTTTCCATTGTTAAAAGTCATGGACTAAAGGCTGTTTTGTCAATTTGCAATCCACCTTGAGAATGGGGAGTACTACTAGGAGAAGATCAGGGAACAAATGGCGATTCTGGAGAGTTACAACTAGTTTCCTGATTCCCCTTTGCTCCATAGAATGGGGAAAGGTGCACCAGCCATTTTCTCAGTGCAAGCTACTGCCCCACACCATGGTGGCTCAGCAGTGTTGGCTGGTGCACTGGAAGGAGGTGAAGTCAAAGCTGTGCCACACCCTCCCCCTGCCTTTCTGTTCCTTGCTCATCTGTGCAGGAGTGGCACAGCTGCCTGAAAGCAATAGCCCTCTGCACACTGCTTCTACCTGCAATACAGGTAGCCTGTGTTGAAGTGTAAAGGGGCTCCTTTATGCTGCCTTACTTCCTTGCAAAACAGGGCCTCTGAGTGAATTCACTTGTTCTAGAGCGGACCTGCTCTCAATAAATTTTGCTTCCCTCTGGGTGCCATACCATTCAACCTTCCCCATCAGGGCAAAACAGTTACAGCACGGCAATCTGTCTAATGGCCGGGAAAGGGAATGGTACACCTCCATTGTTAACATACATATAGATCGATGCTACCCAACGCATCCAGGGGAAAGAGTATGGTCAGTTTAGAATTTTAAATGTTCCATCTGAGATGTCAGTGTTTGATTTGGTATCTATTATACACATATCAAAACATGTTGTCCTAATTTTCTGTCTGAAATATATACATAAAATCAATAACCAAAAGAGCTATCTCCTCCTCCCACTTATTGAGATGTAAAGAAGAAGGAGTAAGTCAATGAAATAGCATTGGTGTGAATGAGAGGAAAATAAGCCCCATATGTTATCTTTATGGTAGGCATTGATCAACATTATATCTGAGTGCAGAGTTTCCTCACAGTATTGTTATAAATCATTCATTGGCAGAAAATGTCTTACAAGTTTGTTCTATCATGAAGTTTAGACTGTACACATTTTTAGTGCAATAAAATCATACTGATAGAGTGGTGCTAACTAAATATCACAGTAAGCTACAGGTTACAAGAATAATATATAGGGTAAAAGGAAGTAGCCCCAAGAATATTGTGCTCAATCCAAGGACACTCCTCTTCTTTCCAATCTGTCACTGAACTTTAATCCTACTTATTTCTATATTTTTTTACACTGGGCCTTTAGAAACACCCAGAGATTCAAAACCTTTTAAGACTCAAGTGAAGAATCATATTTCCCCACTTATGTTATTTTTGTGGTGTAGCTAAATGAAGTTTTAAATGCATCATTAAAGGTCATCTATTTTCTTATTCTAAAAGTAAGGGATAATCTGTTAGCCAGGTACCAAAGTGCACATGGGCAATTGAATCTATCAATTGCTCATCCAACTCTCATTTAAGATCTGCAGGTAATTTCTTCATTCACGAATACAGTTAGATCTTCTTTAGATTCATTAATCACTTCTAGAGCCAGGGACATTCACAATATTACCGACTAGGAATCTAGCATCACATCCAGCCTGTGTTTTGAGAAACTGAAGGATTTCTTTATCTATTCAGCTACAGGAAGTGCACGAAGTAACACACAAGTAAAACCTTGCTAAGCCCCATGAGCATGCACTTCCGGCTTCCCCAATGGCCTTCTGATGGTTCTTAGCCTGATGGTGTCATAACTCTCCTACTCAGATCTGAACCTTAGAGTTCAGAACATGAGAAGCTAGCAGGAAACCTCCAAACTTAATTACCAGCTTGGATCTGATATCTCTGCCACCAGCCAGAATTCCAGTGTCTGGCTCACTCTGGTCTCCCCAAAACCTTCCCTGGGGAACCCCCAAGACTCAGATGCCCTGAGTCTCACCACAAAGGGAAATAACCCACTTCCCTTCCCCCTCTTTACCTCCTCCCAGATTTCCCCGCCCTGGGTACTCTATGATATTCCCTGCTTCAAGTCCTTGAAACACAAGTACCGAGAGATCAATCTCTCTCTCCCCTCACCCAGAGGGTATGCAAAGTCAGGCTTAGTAAATCTAACACAAAGAGATTCTCTCTTCCCCCCTGTCTTCTTCCTCCCACCAATTCCCTGGTGAGCTGCAAACTCAATCCCCTTGAGCCCCCACTAAAAAAAAATCCACAGGTCTTAAAAAGAAAGCTTTATATAAAAAAAAAGGAAAAGACATAAAATGGTCTCTGTATTAAGGTGACAATATACAGGGTCAATTGCTTAACAGAAAAAATGAATAAACAGCCTTATCCAAAAAGAATACAATTTAACACATTCCAGCAACTACACACATGTAAATACAAAAAAACAATATAAACCTATTGTCTTACTATCCTTGTACTTACAACTTGGAAACAGAAGATTAGAAAGCCTGGAGATAGAAAGATCACTCTCAAAGCCGAGAGGGTCACCGAACCAAGACAAAGAACAAAGAACTCACACCCAAAACTTCCCTCCACTCAGATTTGAAAAAGTCTTGTTTCCTGATTGGTCCTCTGGTCAGGTGTTTGGTTCCCTGTGTTAACCCTTTACAGGTAAAAGAACATTAACCCTTAGCTATCTGTTTATGACAGATGGTTACATCAGGAATTAGCATATGACTGATAGAGCACAGAGTGCACAGCAGCAAATCAGGGACAGATCACACAAGTGGTGAGGATCAGGACTAAGGACATCTCACTCCACTTTCTCACTTGCATAAACTCTCCAGCTTCCTCCGTCTAGTATCCCATTGCAAAACTACCTAAAAACTCCAGCTAGAATTGAACAGACTGACACTAAATTTCATTAAAGAAGAAAACTACACTGTAAATATGTAAAGAACTGCATTTGATGAACAAATATGAGATTCAAATGGAGGCACACTAAAACAAAAGCAGAACAGAAAGGCTTGCCAACAGGTCATTTGCGGGGTGCACCTTCAATTATAGTTTTCACTTGAAGTCCTCCAGAGCTGATATGAAAGAAAGGGAGGAAACTGGCAGTAGGAAGGGAGTGTTAGTCTGGGATATTTTCTCTGGGAGTTGTAAAAGGATTAGCGTGGCAGAATGGGGGTGGGGGGTATGTTGTTGAGATGGATTGACAGCTAGAATCGGGTACCTGTGTGAGTGAAGAGGAAGGGCTGAGAAACTGGTGATAAGTGTCCTATTCCACAGTGGTTCTTGGTTCCTTTGAGGTCAAGAATGCTCTTCTGTAATGGACACTGACAGTATGACTGACACTTTGCCAAACATAGTAAAAGACACAGTCCTTGCTCCAAGTAGCTTACAGTCTAAAATAAACAATACAACTGACATAAAATAAACCATATGAGCTGAAAATGATCTGATCTCAGTTATGATCATCTTCGAGTGGTACCAACAAAGTTAATTTTATTAACAACAAAAAATATTGGAGGTGGATGATTAGTAATAGGTTATATGGATGAAGCAGAGATATGAAAGAAGAGGCGTATAGTATTAGGATCCTGACCCAACTCCCATTAACTTCAGTGGGTTTTGGATTAAGCCATAAGGAAGGATTAGAATTCTAGGTATAAAGGAGTAGCACAGAGAAGACTAGAGTGGGAGAAATAGACAAATGGTGGTCTTGCAGCAGGCTTTTATTTGTTTGTGTATACACATAACCAGTAATACTGTGGCAGACTAGCTTTAAAGTTTAATGCAAGCATAATGTTTGAGAATTAAAATGTACAAACAGCAATAAATTCAAAGGCAAGGTTATTACAGCAGCCATAACTCAGTCCCTCATGGAAAAGTCCTTTTGGAAATTAATAAAAATATGATCTCTAGCTCTTTGTCTTACCTATCCTACAGAGTGTAATAGTAAGTGATATCCCTGCTATAGAATTCTATAGGAAAGTTAAAAATTCCTACAGGAAGGACTTCAGTCTATAATAAAGGCCTATAGATTTTTAGTGCACAAGATTGGAAGTGGTCAGTTAACTCAGCAACTGTTCAATGCTTCTTTTAAAATCCATATCCAGAACCCTGGGTCATTCCCTCAATACTTTTCCACTTGCTGGAGGGAAAGAGGAACCACTGCTTATACAATTTCCTAAGATATGCATGCATACACATAACCAGTAAAACACTGGCAGACCACTAAGGGATTGTATTGCAAAATGTAAGATGTATGTGCAAAGCAAGTTTTTTAAAACCCTTATAACTGACAAATCACAATTAATTTTCAGTGGCACTCCAAATGTCACATGTGTAACTTTGGGATCATTCCTATACCATGTTTCAAGTTTCTGTCCTGGCAGGGGTATGTTTGTGTATGTGAGAGCCTATGAACTCTCAAACTAGAGAAAATATTCACGCATATCTCAAAAACCGCCAACTTTCTCACAACTCGAACATTAATGATCCTAGACATTATTTCATTATTTGTAATAAGACTCGTGTGATTATATCAATATTCACAATAACATTTTGAAATAATTTCCTATGAGACACATTTGGGTTAGAAGACTACACAGTACTATAATACTTTAATTTTACAAAACAATAATCCAAAGGCCACTACTAGATACCATGTGCATTAAATGCATAATGGCTCATTATCCAAGCACTGTAAAATCATTATTTTAAATAACCATGTTTCATTTCAGTGGGCAGAATATAAACCACTATGTATTTTTATGTAAAATAGATCTACACTATTATTTATTCATGATTTTTAAAAGGATCATTATTTTTGATGGACAGGTTCTGTCAAAAGATTTATATAAGAAAGCTCATGTTTTCCCATAATAATGATCAATCAATAAACATTTGAAAATGGTACTTAAAATTCAGTGTTACCAGGATACACATTTTAACTCTAATTAAAAACAGGTTTTCATTTGGAAACTAGATTACACTCAAATTAGTTTTAAATTATACACAAACAAATGCATTATATGAAATCTTGTAAAATGCCCTGTTTGAAATATATTTTTACAGCTGCTATTTTTACTCCTACAACATATTGCCGATTATAGGCTAAACACTGCTCTCATGTGCTCCATAGTACACCACAGAGCTCAGTGGCATTGCACAAGGTGCAGGATATAGGGCATAATTTGGTCCTGTAACTTTAGACTGGTTTTCTAGCTCAGCATACTAAGGTCAAAGTTTTCAGATGTGAGATCCTGATTTTAAATGGTGCTAAGCACCTGCAGCTCCCATTAAAATCAATGGATTTTCTAGGTGCTCAGCACTTCTGAAAAGCTGCTTCTCTCTAGGTGCATTCATATGGATTTAGGAACCTAACTTTAGGTACTAAGCTTTGAAAGAAATTGCTATAGAGTTTTTTGTCGTAGATCCCAGGTTCTTGTATTTTTCCACAAGAAAAGAGACACCATATGCTTCAGACTGAGGGGTATTTATTGTATATTAAGGAAAACAAACAAGTTGGGTTTTGCAAACAGAGAAATTGGCCCACAGTGAAAACAGCATTATAGATTCTTTGCACTGGGATTTACCATTATAGTAAGTATTGACAGTTGTAATTTTCAGACACAAGCTGCTGTCATTCTCTGCCACTGGATTTCATTTAGGGAGCAGAGTTCCATGAAATGCATGCTTCAGCCCCTATAGTCTCTAGATGTGTTTTTTAGACAGGTGTTTTGAGAACCAAGTACCCAAAGACCATTCAGGAGGTTGACAGAGATAATACACTGTAAGTGTCGTAATTACAAAATGACAAACCTACAAGTAAGACCAATTCCAAGGGTGACAGACAGCCTCTGTACAGTAAAACTTAAGAAATCAGTAATTTTCTATGACTCAGTGTTCAAAAAAAGTGGATTTTTACTTGGCTAAATTGCCTAGACCACTGAAGAAATCTTAGTGACTTTGACACACCTTAATAATAGCTGGCAATGATAATTTTTTTTAACAGAAATTCTTTAGAAGAGCTCTCTTATTAGTGCCCATTTGTCCAGGAAGGGACAAAAGAACAGATGGAAAAAAAGTTTTATCACTCTGAAAAATGCACCTCAGAGCAACAATGGGGAAAATCTGTTCCTTTGAAATCAATGATCACATCAGGAAGTACAACAGAGATGGATACACTACTGTGCTAAGTGTATTATGATAGCAAGGACTTTTCTTGCATTTTGAAAACTTCATAGTCCAATGTGAATTTCTGTTGGTGCTTGAGATTTCTTTAAATATCTAGCCTGGAATTTATGTTTTTATTGATATGCAGAGGTTTAATCTGGCATAGTGCGTTCATGGAAAAGGAACCCACCTTTCCTGTAGATATGAAAAAGCTATTGTCAACCTTGGAAGCATGCATTGATCAGAGACAAACAGAAATGGCAGCCAGTTGTGGAAAATGACTAGCTAGTTACACAGAGACTTGATGCAATGGTGTACGTTTAACCTTTGTTGGAGAGATGTGTAAATTGTATTTCCATAACTAGCTCATGGTCAGGCAATTAAACAGCTGGGCTAATTTAAAAAAAAAGTCAGGATCTCTATTTATGGGGAGGGTTGAAGCAAGGATGTTTGGATGAAGGAAGGAAGGAATGGTGGGGGAGGTCATCCTGGAGAGCACATTTGATTTGTGGACAGTATGAATAAAGAAATAAGTTAATTACTTTGAGTGATGCAGTGTGAGGGTGAGACATCTTGGAAAGTAACTTAAAAATGTGAATGTAAATCTGGTGATGAATTACTACATGTGCACTTGTGACACTGCAAACCATTCTATTTGATACAATTTTTGCTTTACATTTTATTCCTTGTTTTATTTGGTTTTGGAACATATATATTTTTCTACATTTTAAATTTGGTCCAGATTCTGCCACTGTTTATTCATGTTAAATGGTCCTGATGATTTCAAGGGAACTGTTTGTGGAGAAAGGTACTACTGAAAGCGAGTAAAGCATGGGAGATGGGCCCAGACTAACATTTATTGGTACCCTTCCATCACTAGAACTCCGAGGGTTGTGATACAGCAAGATCTGGATCAGAACCATGTCAAAATTAGGGGTTTGGTTTGCAAATAAATGAAAACCGGGCTAGTTTTGCCCAGCTGTCTTGCAAGCTTGTGGACTCTGACTAAATAATTATAATTAATAAACCACATAATGCTTCCAAAGATCACTTATTTTAAACTCCTAATTGAGATTAGGAGAACAAATGCAGCCTTGCAATTAATATACCAGGTTTTTACTGAGACACTAACCAAGGTGTGAAATAAGCATTATGCAGGGCAAGCGTATCAATAATTAGGTCCTCAGAAGTGAAGTTCTGGCCCTGTTGAAGTCACTGGCAAAACGCCCATTGACTTCAATGGGTCTGGATTTCGCTCCAGATGTTTATTATATAGCATATGGTGGCAGCTCATTCATGATTCACTGCTGAACAATAAAGAAAAGTTGTCATGAGGGAAAATAAATTGTTTTTAATCTTAGTTTCCCCTGGGTTTCATCATCAAAACATCTGTAGAGCTGCGGGAATTTGAAAAAAAAAATCACCTAGAGAAGAAACTCACTTTTCTTTAAGGTCACCAGACTTGCAAACCGTTGTGGAAGAGTTTATATCAATACAGTCTTGCAGCTTCTGATATTTAAAAAATAAGCATGTTTCAGATCACAATTGATGCTGTTTTGTTTTAGCTCTCAGCTTTCATGAGGTGCCCATTGCCTTCAAATTAAGAGGTTGAGCACAACTAAATTGCAGAACTGGGCACCTTTCACTGCTTCTCAAACACGAGCAGTTCAACCAGTCCATCTAGCCCAAACCTATTACATTCAGAATCCCTTTGTATGATATTGTTTACAGTCTTTGCCTCTTTGAACGCTAACCTATCTCCCTCCTTTCCTTTTGCATGCTGAGTCGTACAGCATGCCATTTAGCCTAGCTTCTTGGAATCCTTCTCCCTCAGGATAGCTTCCACCTCCTCCAGTCCAGTTAAACCACTCTCAACAAACTGGTGGTTCATGCAGTATTTCTGCCAACACCACCATCTTGCTGAACACATTCATCTCCTCTCACTTGCATATCTCTACCTTTCCCAAAGCAAGCTCCCTCCTCTAATATGCCAGGCTGCTTCACTCTTCTCCCTTAAGTTCTGCTTAAAACCCCCATTTTTATTTTTTTTGGGCTATCCTTCCAGTTGTACCAATCCATCCCTTTTTTCATGCATCTCCCGGTTGCCCTGTAATATTTTAATTTAGGACACATTTGAGTATAAAGACATAGATTTTACCTCGATTTTTAAGTCTTATGGAAAATGTATAAAATAAAATAAAATAAATGTCAATAGTTTTAAAGTTAAATTAGTGGCGTAGAATTTCCATGAAATTGAAGTGACACTGCACAAGTCTGACAAAATATTAACAGTGTGCAGCTTGACATAACAATACCTTTTAAGAAGTGTATACAGCACTGTAGCTGTTCATGTGCTTATATTGCAGGGTATTTCCTTTATCATTACATGTTGTGCTGAACATTCTTGGACTCAGAAGTGTGCTGACCTGCTTCTATTCACATGCAAGCAATAAATAAAAGAAGGATTCGAACTCACGAGCAATCAGATGGGTAAGTCATCAATGAGCTGATACAGAGTTCTCTGGTTGAAATTAAATATGACTCACTAATCATTTTTGACTGGTTTCTGTGTGTTGTAAGATCCTGGATTTTCTCAATTCTCTGAATTTCTTTTAAGAACAAAATTCCTAGAATGACAACACACTAGCCAGGAATGAGAGTCGAGTACATATTAGATCCATTTTCTTTGTGAGAGAAGTGCTTCATATTATTGCTTTCCAAGATGCAGTAACTTCATGGATGCCAGTATGGCAAATGCTTAAAACAATCCATGGATTAGCTAATTGAGGTGATTTGTCTCTTTCTGAAATCTTAATAAACCACAAAGCCCATGTGGAACTGGAATAACATTTATTTTGGCCTTCTTCATGTTTATTATTAAGAACATAGATGAAGTCAGGTGAAATTATCCATAGAAGATTTGGGATTAACTACAAGCAGAACATATACTTTCACCAGGGGTGAGCTCACCAGTGATTATCATCAGGCAAATAATTTATCTTTCATTTAAAAATGTGTGAAGGGTGCATAATAATAATAGTAAAAAGACATCTGGTAATTGGTTCCACGACTGATGATGTGTGCAGCCATTATCCTTCATTATCTTAAGAGGCTAAACAGAACAGACTGGAACTGCAGAACCACTGACCAGAAAAAAAAATGTCACTGTAACCCTGAACTCCTGCTTTTCATTTACATCAAGGAGTTTTCTCTCCTGGAGAAATGTTAATCCAGGAGGCTTGAAGCGCATGCAAGGAAGGCAAAACCACTCCCTGTCAATGAAAAATCAACAGATCCCAAAGCAGGTCCAATCTATTTAACTGCACCACTAGAGTGTCTCTTTCTTATGTATACTTTAATAAACTTTGACAGTTCAAACTAAAGCCTCAGCTCAGTATCAGTTTCTGAAGTCCATAAGATAAATGTAAATATTTCCTTGGTGAAATAATAAGGAACTGTATTGTCCCCTCCATAGGAACATGTAGATGGGATCCACGATGAGTGTCCCTCTCCCTAAAAACCTAGAAGACAGGCCTGTGCTGTCT
The DNA here is from genome assembly GCF_025201925.1 of Gopherus flavomarginatus. Lineage (NCBI taxonomy): Eukaryota > Metazoa > Chordata > Testudines > Testudinidae > Gopherus > Gopherus flavomarginatus. The sequence continues at coordinate 55,575,922 of NC_066626.1, read as the reverse complement.
CTGCAGCACTGTTTCTCTCTCTTGGACCCCTAGAAGCCCCTCAGGGATTTAGAAGCCAGGCTGCCTTAGGATGGGCAGAGCAGGTACTAGCCAGTCTTTGAGACAGCAGCTCTCTGGCCCTAATCTAGAAGTGAGTTAAAACAGAGCAGCCAATAAGCAACCTCACAGTTTTTCTGGTGCTTGTCCTGCTCCATGGATTTCTGTGTGGGAGGGGAAAATCTACCCTAGGATGAATGCCTGAAATCATACACATCCACTAGACCAGAGAAAACCAATTACCCAACAAACAATCTATTCAACACACTGGGTTCTTTTTCTGTTGGTGGATTGTCCAAGAATATCCTGATTAATGTCAAGGAGGCTCTGCTTCTCCCAGGACCTGACTTCACCCCCAGGGAGATCCTGGTCTTCTTTCCCTAGCACTTGTATGTTGTGGTTGCTGCTTTTGTCTGTTCCTGTGGCAGTCCCTGTTTCTCCCAGTGTCTGGTTCTGCCGCAAGACCACCTGCTCTACCTCCACAAGCCCACATGGCTGAGGGAGGAGAACAATTTTGGGTGCTGAATAATTGAAAGGAAAGGGTGATTCCCATCTGATGAAGTTCCCTTCCCCCACTAGAATCTAGGTCCAGGAACCTTGGCTCTCCAATCCCCCTGCTGCTCCTTGCTGTTGCTGGGGAGACAAAGGTAGGACTGAGGAAAGCACTTGAAGCCGAAAGGGTTGGTAGAAGTGTAACTGAGGGAAGTATTTGAAGACAAGGCAGAGTGTACAGTTGGGTTAAGTTTGTCATGCAGAATCATTATCTATTGGAGAAAATGGGTTGTTACAGAGAAAAAACAGCTTCATTTTCAGATCCCAGGCTGAGTTTGTAGAACCAGCAGCTAGGAAACAAAATCTATTTTTGTAAGCACAGTGCATTTTCTCTTGAAGTCACTGAGAAAGTAAACCTAAGACCCATGGTGCCACTTTTACATAGTCTCTTTTCACATTGGAGCTACACTTCTATTACTTCTGTCCCAACCTTTAGAGATTTAAGCTAATGCATTTGGCTAATCAATCATTTTAAAGGAGAACATCCCTTACAATAAGAGCATCAATCTCATGCATTATAGTGCATCAGCAGTATATATATGACATCATAACTCCCCCCTATCCCATTGTATATTATTGCTTACAACCTGCAGTGGAACTTAGCACAAGGATCTCTTGATAGATGATGCCAAGAAGTTTTAATCAAATACCATCTCTCATTTAATTCAATTCCCTGTGCCTCACATAAATTTCATCTTGGCCGTTTAGCTTTAGCAATAATAGGATTTTGTTTTTAAGCAATAGCCAGTAACTTCATTTAGGTTTCAATGTTTTTGCTTCATAGTGGATGGCCCATTACTGGACTGTCCATGAGCCTGCTGCACAAACAGGATGGGGACTGTCCACAATGGGTCTGAACAGTGCAGTGCCTTGTGTACGATTAGCACTGCCAGCAGTAATAGTATCTCCTAAAGGGATAGTTCAATCACCTCAAGGATGGGAGGTGAACCCAGTGTGAAAGCATTTTTAATTCTGGGACTTGGCTGACTTTGGACAACCAACTATGAGAGGGGTGCAGCAGAGGGAAAGGGGAGTGATGTGTTAAAGGGACCTTTTGTCCCTTAGACTTTCATACCACAAGTTGGGAAACTGCAGAAAAGGCTGATTATGGAAGATACCATAGGCTAGGTGTTTACTATGGTTTGCATTTTTTAAAATAATCGTAGCAGTGTTTTCCCAAATAAATGCTGAGTCCCCTCTCCCTTTCAGTAAAAGTTTTATTTTGCTATACACAGACTCATTGCTTGCAAGTACAGAAGTATTGTCTCTTAGGGCTACTCAGGGGTGCTGTTTAGTTTTCCCACGCTTCTGAGTGGGGGCTTGAGCTGATTCTGTTTTGTAATGTTAAGAGGGACCCCTAGATATGGAACCCAACCCTTGTTGCTGCTGTCACTCCTGGAAGAAGGGTTGCATAAGTAATGTTTCTTTGTCCCTCCCATCCCGTTTGCTCTGAGACTTAGTTTTATCCTCTACTGTATGAGCCTACTGAACTTCATTTTTCTTTTTTTCCAAATGAAATGTCTCAAATCAAATCAGTATTTTTCTCTGACACAAGAATGTGCTTGTTGCTAGATTTGTATGAAGCCATTGAGAGATCTAAAGCTTAATTATATTTGTTGCAGGAAGAGGTGGGCTAATTAGTCCCCCAAACTGTTGTGATGATTCAACCCTTTTTCCTCTTAATAAATTATCCACAGACTGACTTCAGTTTTTATTAATTTCTCCATTGTTGAAAACTTTCTGACAAATGGTTCATGAAAACATACTGCAGCCCCTGGATTGCTCAAAAACTGTGCTTTCATGACTGATGCTTCAAATGTTGCTATTTGTCTGTCAATATTGAGGCTGTGTGTTTGGTCACTTAAGTCACACGGCATTGTTTCTGTGCCTGACTGGCTGATTTCCAAACCCAGAATCTGCTTTTGAGATGGAAATTTGAATATTTCTCTCATGAATACTCCTGCAAATTGCAGGAGTATTTTGACACTTTTCTTTCCACAAATATCTTTGTTAAATAGCTTTGCTGGTACAAATATTGGTGAAAAGTAATTGAAGGGAGTCACGGATGCTGTCAAGGAAAATTTGCAGCTTTTATTTGAATAAATGTTCTTGGACACTTTTTTTTTTTAACAGTAGTCTCTTGTCTCTAGTCACAGCTGTGTATTGCCTGAGCTTATCTCACTCTGTTGACCCATATGGCAGGACCAGTATCCACTTTCAAATTGACACTGTACTAGATCCTCAGCTGGCATAAAACAGCATTGTTCCATTGACTTTATGGAGTCAATATGATAGAGTGCAATACGGCATTTGAAAGGTAACTATATGTAGATTTTATATAAGATCTTGGGTTTTATCTATGGTTAAATTATATTGCTGGGTACTTTTATAACAGTGGTCCCCAACTTTTTTCATCTGGCGGGCGCCGGATGACGAGCCACCGAGGACTGTGGCTGGCAGATGAGCATCCTCCAAAATGCCGCCGAAAGCAACAACATCAATAGGCATCATCACCAAAATGCCGCCGACAAGCAGCGTCATCCAGAGGTGTCACCCCTGAAAAGCCGCTGATTTTCTGCGGCATTTTGGTGGCGATGCCTCTGGATGATGCTGCTTCTTGGCAGCATTTCAGCGGATACTCGTCCACCGGACAGTACACGGGCGCACATAGATGCCCCGGCAGGCGCCATGGTGCCCACAGGCACCACCTTGGGGACCACTGTTTTAAAAACTTTAACTTAAATAGGTGCTTTCACTAACAATAGCTAGTACTCTCTGTGGCATCACAGTCCTTGTCATAACAGGCTGAAATAAAGTATTGCACAATTCTAAGGGGAAAAAAGTCTTGAAAGTTTTTTTAAAAAAGATGCTAAGTTGCTCCTCAAAGCCCCTTTTAATATAAATTTATAAAATTCCAGAAATTCATTTCAAATTAGTTGGCTTGACTATTTCATAAATCTAAGAACTAAACTGTAAGAAAGATTGCCCAAAGGCAGACAAAGAATTGACCTGAAATGCCCATTAAAAATTACAGTGAAATGATGCTTTAAAAAAAGGTGTTCTCTTCTGTTCTCTCAGGCATGATGTGAAACTATGAAAACACAAACTCTTTTCACATTGTCTCCTTATTCCATTTGAAACACATTCCTGACAGCACTTTAAAGATATTTCCGTGCTGTGTTAACCCTTTGAAAACTAATATCAAACCTGAATATGAGAGCGTTATCTTCTGTGCCTGAAACTCTCAAAACTTGACAATGATCACCCTGTAAACAGAGAAAACTAGTTTAAAATAAGAATAATTGGAATGGAAGCTATGATTTCTGCAGTACCAACAATGTAATTGTGATCATCCCTTGTTCTTCTTATTTAGGTGTGTTGGTAATTATTTGTTTGGCCATATTAGATGTTATTCTACGCTGTTAATATTAAAAATGGGCATTTAGCCAGTAATATAATACATAATGATAAAAGGAATTATATTTGTCCTGCTGGTAATATCTACATTTTATGAATGAGTGGATTTTGATATTAACTAATTAGAAGCAACTCTACTGCAGCATCTGTCACCTAGCATTAAGCAATGTATCTGCACACATTCTATAATAATTCCTTCTGGCTGTCAAAAGCATGAGATGGCAAAGGTATGTGATGAGAGATGACAGTGAACCACTCTGTCCAATTTTTTTAGACACTCAGTTATGAGCCTTAAGGGTTTCAAGAAAATATACTTATTGTCCAGCTCTCATAACTAGCTTAGTATTAAGCACCTATGCAAGTCTCACTTGCTATACTCTTTCAGTGCATCTATGCAAGATCTGTATTTATGTGACAGTTATTTTGGTTTACTTTTGCGTATGCTCTAAGTGCTAACTGGGAAATGTGCCAGAGAGAAATGGCTATGTTTTAGCACTAAAGTGGAAAATAAATATGCTAAAAAAATTGTGAAAATATATACCAAAAGACACGAGCAATTAGGTGCATTGTGGTAGTGTAATTGCCTTACTAGCCAACAATTTCTGAGAGATAACCATAGCAACCTCAGTATTACATGGCACACTTATGTACTCATGGCTCAAATACACGAAGACAAATACTACAAAAGCCACATCTTGTTAACACATTCAGGTAACTCCAATAAAGGCATCTGCGGTGCAAGCTGGGTTTTAAAACATTGTTTCTGCACTAATATTAAATCCAACACAATTGTGGGTACTCAGGGACCTCAGAGACAATGATCTGTCTAGAAGAAGCTAAATCCCTTCTTAAAAAGGAGAATAACCAAAAAATTTCATGGTACAGTTTAATATTTAATAGAAAACAACACCACCAAAAAAAATCAATGGCAGATGGGTTATAAGGTTATAATGACAGGTTTTAGAGTAGCAGCCGTGTTAGTCTGTATCCGCAAAAAGGAGTACTTGTGGCACCTTAGAGACGAACAAATGTATTTGAGCATAAGCTTTCGTGGGCTACAGCCCCACTTCATTGGCTGCATGTAGTGGAAAATACAGTAGGAAGATATATATACACCAGGGGTCGGCAACCTTTCGGAAGTGGTGTGCCGAGTCTTCATTTATTCACTCTAATTTAAGGTTTTGCGTGCCAGTCATACATTTTAATGTTTTTAGACGATCTTTCTATAAGTCTGTAATATATAACTGAACTATTATTGTATTTTAAGTATATAAGGTTTTTAAAATGTTTCAGAAACTTCATTTAAAATTAAATTAAAATGCAGAGCCCCCCAGACCGGTGGCCAGGACCCGGGCAGTGTGAGTGCCGCTGAAACTCAGCTTGCGTGCCGCCTTCGGCACCCGTGCCATAGGTTGCCTACCCCTGATATATACACACACAGAGAACATGAAACAATGAGTGTTACCATACACATTATAAGGAGAGCGATCAATTAAGGTGAGCTATTATCAACAGGAGAGAAAAAGAACTGTTTGTAATGATAATGAAAATGGCCCATTTCCAGCAATTGACAAAAGTTTATAATGGTATCCTGCCATCTGCCTTGGACCATGACCACAATAAGATAAGGATCTATCTGACCACTTTAAACACCTCCATGCATATCCAGATGAATGGCTAAAAGCTATTGTTTAGAGGTCAGATTGTACCCCTTTATTTGATGATTGGATATTTCTCTGTTCCTCCTCTACATACTTTCTTCCCTTTGATTTAGGCTTTACTAGTTCTTGTCACTTACAACTTTTTACTTAGTTTCAACCATGTCATTAAGTTTTGTTTCTTTGTGTTTTGGGTCTCCTCCCCTTCCCCAGGATTCCTGCTTCATTTTATTTATTGCTCGGTGTCTACCTTTCATATCTCTGTCTGCTCTGATGATTTACTAACCTATAATATTTATTTGCATTTAAATAGTACCTTTTATACAGAGATCTCAAAGTACTGTACATCTTACCCAAAACCCACATTGGCTTTATAAGCTAAATATTATTGTGACCATTAGAGAGGTAAGCTGAGGCACAGTGAGATAACAGACACTCAGTTTCAGGGTTAGGAAAAGAACTGAGGACTCCCAACTCCCAGATCTCTATTCTAAAGGCTACATGACACTGTCCACATGGGAGAGCCAGATGGTCTATGGCTGATCTCCATTATTGTACCAAAAGTGATGTTACTTGGACAGCTAAGTAAATTGTCTGCTTACACCTACTAGATTAAGTACTTAGATGTCAAGGGGTATGTCTATAACGTAGCTGGGATGGTGCCTGCCAGCCTGGGTAGATAGATGTATGCTAGCTCTGCTTGAACTAGCATGCTAACAATAGCAATGGGCTTGTTGCTGCATGGGGGTGGCTTAGGCAGGCCCCCTGAGTACAAGCTTGCCTGACTCTCTGGGTTCAAGCGTGGGTGGCTAGTCCGTGCTACTGTCTATGGCATAAGGTCCACACTGCTATTTTTAGTGTGTTAGCAGCAGCAGAGCTAGTACATCTGTCTATTTGGGCTTGGAGTCATGCTCCCAGTTCCAGTGTATACGTAGCCCAGCTGACTTTAGTTATACCCTGCATAGAAACAGAGAGGCCTGACTTAGTCTAGGGGTATGGCTACACTTGCACTTCAAAGCGCTGCCGCGGCAGTGCTTTGAAGTTTCGAGTGTGGTCGCAGCACCAGCGCTGGGAGAGAGCTCTCCCAGCGCTGCACTTACTCCACATCCTCTACGGGTGTAGCTTGTAGTGCTGGGAGTCGCGCTCCCAGCGCTGTGGCACTGATTACACTGAGGCTTTACAGCGCTGTATCTTGCAGCGTTCAGGGGGGCTTTTTTTCACACCTCTGAGCGCGAAAGTTGCAGCGCTGTAAAGCGCCAGTGTAGCCATAGCCTCTGTTGCAAATTTGGTCTTAAATATTTGTTATTTAATTTGAATCCAAAACACTAGTTTTTTGGAAATAGCTTTTTAATTTTTTTGATTGAGAGGGCAAATTAAACCCAGAAGGGAGCACGCAAAGTTACACAATGCACTAATATATTTATATTTATCTGATGTCTATGGCACCTGGACAATCATAAAGAGCATTTCACTTGGGATTGTTTGTATGCTTCAGTGTTTAAAACACATTTAATGGCTATTAATAACTTCTGCTCCTAAAATTTCCTCTAATCTGAGAACTGGCCATTTTTCTTCTCTAGCCATGAGGTGGGAAACAGCTAAAGGGTCTCTTCACTTATGATCACCTAATTGCAATATTTTTCTTTTGTTTCAAATCTATGTTCTTTATCAAGAGGCTTCAGCATTGGTGTCCAGAGATGCACACAATGGTGCTGGCAGCAGACAGTGGTTATTATTCAGTGAGAAACAGAGAAAGTTCTCCATTGCATACTTTTCCTATCCCCAGGCAGCAACTGCTTTGAGAAATGGGTCCTTTTATCCGGCAGGTTAAGATATGAGAAGCCATTCACAATGATTGCAAGTTCTGAAACGGAACCCATGTCTTGAGGCACGTTAGCTGCATACCATAAATTAGCTTCTTGAGACAGCTTGCTGATAAGGCGATTGTGTCATGAAACTACTATGATAAACTATCGTGGAGGCAAATGAAAAAAGGCCAGAAGTGGTAACACCTAAAATCACTGCCAAGTACACAAGATTCTTTTCATCTGTATTCAAAGAACTGCAGGAAACAGTCTTCTGTTGGAATCAAAAAGGTGTCAGGCAAAGGAAAGCAGGTCCACACAGGGAACATCTGCTCTAAGAGTCTACTTGAAAGATAAGCATTCAGCAGAATGGAAGAAACATCTGTGAAGTATGCAGCAAATTATTATTAGTGCACTTGGGGTGAAGCAGGAGTGGAGGAAGAAAAGAATAGGGAGCTCAGTGGTACATCAGTGACCACAAGATCTCTCAGTGAGTGGCATAAACTCCTTCTTTCTGGTGCATGCCTTTAACTAATATAAAAAAAGACCACTACACTGAAATTGCCTGGTACTATCTACTGTTGCGGAAAAGATGGCAGAGATGGTCACTGGAATCAATGTGGGAAAGAAGAACAGGAATGGAGATTGACAATGCAATTTTGTTTTTGTAACCTGTCTGCTTTGAAAATTTGCTACATTTGCTGTTTTAAACCTTTGGATGGACAGATTAAAAAAATATAAATAAACAAAAACAGCAGCAGCATAGGCTAGTGATTTAGGCCCAAATTTTTAAAATAAATTGGCTAAGATTATGCACCTAAATCCAGATTTAGGCCTGTAGATATGCAGCCTGCTTTCCAAGGGTATTAGCACACACAACTCCCATTAGCAGGCAATGGGCCGAATTGTCAGTTGTTCCCTTCTTGCCCTTCCAGCAGGAACAAAGAGACGGGGTGAGGTGTGGCTTCAAGTCACTTTTGTGCTCTCTGTATTCTGGGGCTCCTGTAAATTAGAGCAACTTCACATCAGCTCTAATTTATACTCTCCTTCCCACATGCCCTCTCCTCCCCCCATGGACCCTGAGAAGCAGAGAATAGATATAACATGGTGCACTCCAGACACAATCTGTCTCCATTCCAATCCCTCCTCCTTTCCATCCGAACACATCCCTACCCTGGGGAATGAGAGCAGGTCAGTCCTTATATCAGCTATATGCCATTCAAGGAAGCCTCCTGCAAGGATGCTATTTTCAGGGACTGTTATTGCCCACTTTAAGGGCACTTAATGCTGCCAGGACAGTACAAATTGGCCTGTTTGTAGCAGAGGATCAGACCCAATGAGCTGAGAGAGCTCTCTGGCAAGGCTAAGAATAATACTATTCCTCTAGCGCTTTTCATGTACAAAGTGCTGCACAAACATTAATTAAAAATGGAATATAAAGAGGAATGAGACTGCAGACTGGTTTCCCTCAGGGGTTGGCCTAAGTGAAGATAATCTGCAAGTGGTATATTTTCTCATGTTAAAGTCTCTGTTGTGGCTTTTTCAATCCACAGCTGCAGAGATTAGGGGTTTGAGGTGCACCACACTGTGGCAGGGGTCTGAGGAAGGCAGACTTTTTGAGTTTGTCTGGGGAAGTGTATTCAGGAGCAAATTCTTTTTCCTTTGTGGGAGATGCAGCACACACCTCCTCTCAGAACTAACTTCAGACCATCATCTGAGCTCTTTGGAGAGAGTAGCACAGCAGCCAGTCCCCTTCACCAGGAGTAGTCAATAGGCAGACCGTGTTCCAAATCCAGACCACCAGACACTTTTGAACAAAGACTCCAAAATCTTTATTATATTATTGTTTTCTGTGGATCTGGACTATGCCTTAACCAAGATATTTGGACCTTGACAAAAAATAGACTACCCCTCCCCTACACCCTATGCTCAAGGAATGCAAGCAGTGGGATGTTAGCTGCTACTTCATGCAGATACTCAAGAGAAGAAAGGGTTCCGCTCATCCACTGGAAACTCGCAAGCAAGCAGAGCTAGACTCTGGACCTAAACAAAAAACTGTAAAACAAAAATGCTGCCTTATACAGGTCATGTTCATTTATGCTGTACGGTCCTGTCAAAACATTTAATACTTGTTATCTAATTAATTCTCTCAATGCTCCTGTGTGCTAAGCAAGTATTTTACAATGAGAGTAACTAAAGAAGAGAGGTTAAGAAATTCTCCAAGACCACAGAGAAAGTTAGAATCAGAACTAGGGATCAGAACCCAGCAGTTACTGACTCCCTGGAGTTCAGGTTGCTAATCTACACCTTTGTTTTATTTTAGGACTAAGTATGTTGAATGGTTTATGCCTGTAAGTGGAGAATGTTGGCTACAACCAAATTTACCTGAATAATAATAATAATAAATAATAAAAAAAAAAGGCAGGGGAGATTTTAAGAGCAATACTGCAGGAAGTGAAACTGAATTAGTGCAGCAAGGATGCTTGTTGTCAGGAGATAATCTCAGCACTTTGCTAAAATTCAGTGTGATTTGTCATTCCAATTCCAATCACCATTGATTGTTTCCTCTGAAACAGTTACCCTAGGAAAGTAAAACCGGGTGTTTAAAAATCCAGGCAGGATTTAACACTAATCCTGGAACACTTTATCAGCAGCATCACAGCCTCATTCTGCCCAAGTGCAGGACAAAAGGCTTCACCAGGCTATCACTAAGTAGCCTCATTATTTGCCAAATGTAGCCATTGTGAGTCTTTCAAAGGCTCCCAGTTTGTCTCTTCAGTAGCACCCTGTGTTTATCTCCTGATTTCATTCCACACCTGCTGTGCAGCAGATGATCCAAATTACCCAAATTAATCCCAGGTGCAGTACTCACAACCCAATTAAAAACCTCAAATGTCAACCCAAATGAGGGATAGCACATAAAAAGAGAGAGAGCCTGTACCCAATATACTTTGGAACAAACAACTCACATGCACCTGACCTGTAAAACCACCCTGGTGGTTTTCAAAATACTTAATAGATTAGGCCCTATCTTTGTATGAGAGACTTCCTCCTCAAATAACCTTGTTTTCACTTAAATCCGCATCCAACACTGTCTACCTTCTAGCAGCCCCACAACTGTGTTGTTCTATTTCTTTGTTGATGTGGATCTCTGGATTGGAATCTGTTCTTCCTTGACATGTCTCTCACTCCATCCATCCTCCCTTTTAAATCATACCCACAATTTTTCTCCCTTCAAAGGTACTGTATAGCCTAACCACTGTTGGCCCCATTTTTATTGTTCTTCCTCCCAGCCCCTACTCCCTTTTTTAATGCTAGATTCCCTCTAATCCCCCCCACTGATATTAAGGGGCAAGACTTTATATTTTTATTACATAATGTTTTAAAATATACTACTGTATTTTCTTCTTTTCTTGAAAGCATGTAAGTAGGGAGTGCCTTGAATAGAATTATTCCTATTACTTGAGAATACTACTGAGACCCTTAATATTATTACAAACATGACAAGTTGAGAACTATAGAAGATATTAGGCATTCAGCATTAACCCGCAAACAGCACAGCTGTCCAGTGGCCAAGGTGGTGGGTAGGATACTAAGCTGGGACTCAGGAGACCTGGGTGAATTCCCTCCTCTACTACAGACTTCCTGTGTGACTTCTGGCAAGATACTAAGCCCCTGATTCCCAAAGATACTTTCCTGCTTACGTCCCAATTTTAGGCTCCACTGCAATCCACAGAACTCCCATCGAAGCTTGTTGGATGCAATGCCTGTTTTAGGATACAAGTGCCTTAGTCATCTGGATGCCTATGGTGATAGAGAACACATGTCCAGAGGCACAAATTTAGGTGCCAATCTCCTGCTTGAGCCCCAGAGTGTTCCTCAAAAGTGTTTAGGCACCTAACTCCCTGTTGATTTCAATGGAACTTAGGACCCTTTCTATCTTTGAGGATCTGTGCCTCAGTTCTCTATCTGTAAATTAGTACTTCCTTAGCTCACTGGTGTATCGTGAGGTTAAATCCATTGAAAAGACTGGAGGTGCTCAGATACTGTGGTAATGGGGACTGTATAATTACTGTAGCTAGACCAGTTATTTAAAGTTTGAAAGGTGTCTCTGAAGATAGTGTAAGCAGAGACTCCTTTCTGCATGGAGGCAGATGATGGTTGCGGGAAAGCAGCACTAAGCTTGGGAGGACTGCGAGGCATGACACAGTTATTTGAGATCCAGTAAGGTGAAGTCAGATGGGAGAAGTGAGTAGTTTAAGCAACACACTGTGCTCACCATAGTCAACGAGGCATTGATTAGCTGGATGTGAGAGATGCTGGTTTCTGAGGTCCCTCTGGCATTTCTTCGGTCAGGCCAACCTGCAACTCAAATGCTGCAGTGGGATTGGTTTTGGCTTGTATCTTAGGGGGCATTGGTGTGCTCATAAGGGACCCCAAGAGCAGAAAGAGTATGAAACTTTGAAGGTCATCATATTCCTGGAGTTCTTCCCCACCCTGGTGGCAGTCACCATCTGAGGTGGGCATTTCAGAGACAAAATGGTCAGTTTTTGGTGTGACAACCAAGTAGTTGTCCATGTGGTGAACTCTGTCCTTTAAATGCACCAGGGTAATGAGGCTGGTTAGTCTTTCCTTCCCTGTGGCCTCAAATGCAATATGTATTTCACTTCCAAACATGTACTTGGGCTTGACTGCAGGTTGACAGATTCCAAGCACTAGCACCAGAGGCAATGTAGGTGCCCGAACAGATACAGTAGCCCTATGGAATCTTGGCTGCTAGAAGCAGTATCCATGGCAAAAGAATCACCATGTACTTTTTGGCTTAAACAATGACATTTGAGGCTTCTCACACATTTAGGGGGGCTGCAGGTTTACCTAGGTTTGCTTACCTCTATTCTATTCTCTGCTTTGCATTATATTCTGCTTTATTATATTCAGCAGTAACGCAAGGAACAGACAGGCTTGTGTCCTGTAAGATATTGGCTTCAGCAGTTAGCATGAGGCTTCAGGCCTACAAACTTTGGCATAGATAAACATAGGTAATCCATACATTTTGGGGAACTGGAAGTAGAATGTAATAGGGGGAATTTTGTCCATAATGACATCAGCCAACCACAGAACATGAACTGACACCAGCTTCTGGAAGGTTTTGGATGGAACATCCGACAGGAAGAGTGCCATGGCAACCAAATGACATATACAGTAATGGGTGAAATCATAAATACACTAGCCTATAGAAGGAGGACACCTTAACATTGGTAAGGGGAAGAAATACAAATAAGGAAGACAGAAGAAACCCCTACTGAATATGCATTAGGCATGGTGACATGGTAACATCAGTGTAACATATTATAAAAGTGGCATCCCATCATGGGGGCAGTAGGAGAGAAAGATGTAGCTCTTGGGGTGAGGCCAGAATGATGGCCACTGGTGAAGATGAGGAAGGTGACAGTGATGAGGAAGATAATAGCTAACATTTCAGGGATAATGTGAGTATGGATGTTCAGATGTACTTTCTGTATTATCTCTATCTACCTTACTGAATTAGTGTGTGCAACTTTGCAAACTTTTCCCAACTATATAATAATCCTGGGCCTGATCTTGGGACAAGAACCTGTCAACCCTCAAAATGATAACTGGGAATTTGTATTCATAATCTATGGATCAGGCTACATGGCTAATACCAGAACCTCAAATTTGGTGGTTTATGGTCTTGCTGTATAGGCACGACTGACCACAGCTGACTAGTTAGCTGGGTTGTCCTTTTACTGCAGATCTGTTGGGGATTCATGGCCTGGAGGGTTGGGCTGCTGTGATGTAGAGAAATTTCAGGAAGCTGGAGACCTTGCAGGTCCTTAGCCAATTAGTTGCGGTTCTTCAGGAGACTCTTCAAGATGGACTTTTTAAACTAAAGGATGTGCAGTGGAAAGATGACCTCTACATATCAAGGTCTGCAAGTCAAAACCCAATTGACGTGGGTGTAGCGAGGCTGTTGCTCTGCACCACTCTGATGAGGTGGACATGTATCAGGTATGGGCGCTGCAGCCACGTAGTGAGGGTCCCCTGTTGCTGTATGGGAACTACCCCTTCTTAACCAAATTCCAGTTTGTGGGAGTGTTTAGGAAGGGGTTGTCATTCTTGATCTTGTCACAGGGGGAGTATGGCTCCCACTTGTTTCATATAGGGGCTGCAAATTTGGCTTCTCAGTTGGGTTTGGAAGCATCAGAGGTCCAAGTTATAGGCTGCTGCTGATTCAGGGCCTATAGGTCCTTTGTGTGCTTGCCTGAGGAGAGGCTGATGCAGGTAGGGGGCTGTAAGCACCACAGTTTTTAACCATGTCTATTGCCTTCCTATGGCTGTCATATAGAATGTATCTGATCATGCCGACTGCTGAGGATATGGATTTGTGGGCACAGCATTGTGCACTGGGCTTATAAGAGAGCATGTAATTTAGTGAGCCTCCAAATGGGTCTTGGGCATGATGCTATTTTGTCTCAGCGTGGCAGACAAGGTATGTGCTGGGACCAGCTCAAGCTTCTCTGGTGTGGGCTGGCATCCCAAGGGCACGGGCTGGACTTCATAGTTATCCACTTAGGGGAGAACGTGTTGGGAATGTGCTCTCAACTCAAACTGGTTTGAAAGGCTTACAGGGCTATTGGACTGCTGGCAGGTATGTTTCCAAGCTTTGGGAAAGTTTAGTCAGAGATGTTGGCCGACTGGGTTTGGTGGACTGCTGCGCAACCACAAAAGGTGGATAGGGCCCAGAGGAAGGCCAATCAGAAAAACTGACATAGTTGGAGTCCCCAGGTGACTTAGTTATCAGACATGACCACATTCTTAGAATGGAAGAATCCCATGCACTGCTACAGACTAGGGACCAAATGGCTAGGCAGCAGTTCTGCAGAAAAGGACCTAGGGGTTACAGTGGACGAGAAGCTGGATATGAGTCAGTGTTCCCTTGTTGCCAAGAAGGATAACAGCATTTTGGGCTATATAAGTAGGGGCATTTCCAGCAGATTGAGGAACTTGCTCATTCCCCTCTCTTTGATATTGATGAGGCCTCATCTGGAGTACTGTGTCCAGTTTTGGGCCCCACACTACAAGAAGGATGTGGAAAAATTGGAAAGAATCCAATGGAGGGCAACAAAAATGATTAGGGGGCTGGAACACACGACTTATGAAGAAAGGCTGAGGGAACTGGGATTTTTTAGTCTGCAGAAGAGAAGAATAAGGGTGGATTTGACAGCTGCTTTCAACTACCTGAAAGGGGATTCCAAAGAGGATGGATCTACACTGTTCTCAGTGGTACCAGATGACAGAACAAGGAGTAATGGTCTCAAGTTTCAGTAATGGGGGCTGTATAATTACTGTAGCTAGACCAGTTATTTAAAGTTTGAAAGGTGTCTCTGAAGATAGGATAAGCAGCGACTCCTTTCTGCATGGAGGTAGATGATGGTTGCGAGAAAGGTTGGATATTAGGAAAACTTTTTCACTAGGAGGGTGGTGGTGGAATTTCCTTCCTTAGAGGTTTTTAAGGTCAGGCTTGACAAAGCCCTGACTGCAATGATTTAGTTGGGAATTGGTCCTGCTTCGAGCAGGGGGTTGGACTATATGACCTCCTGAGGTCTCTTCCAACCCTGATAGTCTATGATTCTATGACACAGACCACAGTGCAGCTGAGCTTTATTGAGAGGCTGGTGTGCACTTCTCTGATATAGGTGCCAGTTTGTTTCTGGAGGATCTCAGTATTGGGTTGGCTGAAATCCTAGGTAGCTCGAGTGGGATGGGATGAGTTGGCCAAGCTGATACTGGCACCTCTTTGTGGCAGATGTCCAAGTGCAAGAACTTCCTGATTTAGGGTCCACATCCAAAAAGGTAACATAGTGGGTATCCCAAGGTAATCTCCTCATGAGATGGCAGCAATGTACCCTAGAGGCAAATGTGAACCAGGGGCCAGGATACTACCCTAGGGGAACCGCCTTACCAATGCACTTTATGGTGGTGCTGGCTGTAGGGGTTGAGGTCCTCTCTCACCTAAACCCCCAAAAGGGGGAGAGGTGATAGCAGGCAGGTAGAGGAGCCCAGAAAACCTCCTAGTAGGGTGATTAGCTCCCACTGCAGTGGGAGCACCCCAAGAATTGGCACAGGATAAGGGGCGTGCAAGTGACTGCTCTAGGCTGTCCCTGACAGGAACCTTTGGATGTAAGTTGACTAATAATATTGCAGTCTGGATAAGAACCCATAACATGTGTCCTTGCTTTCTTCCATATGGTGAGCACACCAAAAAAGTATATTTCCCTAATTTGAGTGAGTGTGCTACATCTAAGGTGCTTCCCTCCATCTGTATGATAATGAAATACCATTAAAGTGGTGCTAGAGACATTAGCCTCTTGGAACTATTTGCAACACTTGGGGAATGAACAATCCCAACCATATAATCTATTCAAATGCCCACATATGTATAGAATAGACATTATTTGACAAACTGATAGCAGAAACAGATCTCTGGCACCGTGTGAATAAGCAGTAACCTTCTTGCAGCAAGGTCATCATGAAAGGAGAGGTGCCTAAACTGACAAATGGGTACTACAAAGAGACACTCTCATTGAAGTATCTTCCTCAAATGAGCTTGTATCGTCTAGTTTCAAGTGAGGTAAGAGCAGAAATATTTTTCCACAGGGTGATATGCTTACAGCTACCTAGAACAAAGCAAACTGCCATAGGTCCCGTCTTCAGACTCTTATTTTTTGAGGTCAACGTTGGGAACTGAGAAAGAGCTTCAGAAATAGACAACAAGAAGAGGTTCTCTAGAACCTTCGTTGTTGAATTAATCCAGTATACTCTGTACGCACTATGATGCATTGTTTGTGGAAGTTAGAATAAATATTATTGTAAAGACAGCGAGACTCACCACCGATTAGAGGTGAGGGGCCAAGAAAGAAGGACATGAGGGAAAGAATGGAATAGTTGTCTTCAACTTTTTGACTCTGCCTCCAGACTGCTGCATGCACTATGGAAATATTTATAGTTGTGGGACCCAGCCATAAGATTCTTGCACAATCCTGAATTGGGCCCTGGATGGCTGAAGTCTAAAAACTTTCAGTAAATTAAAAACAGCTTGAGGCCTCAACGTCCGTCAGATCTTTTTCTTGCCTGAGTTTTCACTTCCCCCCTTATTTCTACTCTCTATCCCCACTTGGCAATGATGAAGCAGTTCAGTGCTCTGATTTCTTATCTCTTTGAGTCGAAATAACTGAGGAGAGTCAGCATTTAAAAAGCCACATTCACTGTACACTGTAAAACAAAATATTCTGTTATTACCATTTCTTTAGCAACACCACTCACAGAGTTTACATAATCCATTGGACTAACATAGCTCAGTAATGCACATCTGGTTGTAACTGTACAGGAACGGCAGACAGAATTGTTTCTGAAGAAGCAACTAGCAAGTGTTAGAAAACTCATTTTCTATATGAAAAGATAAATGGTGAGGCAGACATTTCATTTTGAACTAGGGGCAGAGATTTTTACAGTTGCCTGGGAATAACTTATTTTCATATTATTTTAAGCAGCAGTAAAGTTCAGGACCTGAGGTTCCGAGGCAGCTGAGCTACTGCAGCATCCTACTAAGCAGTAGAGTCACATACTTTCAGAAGGGAAAGCATGCCAACACTCACTCATTTTGTTTCAGGCATTACAGTTGTGTACCTCAAAATGGGTTGAGATACATAACAACAAGAGCCCAAGAAACTGCCAGCATTGAACTGAAAACAGAAACCCACCCAAACTGTACTTGTGATCTGAGTATTCAGGGTGACAGGGCAGCAACAAAGAAAAAACTAGATTCTTAAACAAATATCTTTTTCCTCCAAAACTACTTTATACAAAAATGTAACCAGGAGAAAAGAAAACAAACACGACTTCAAAGGACTTCACCATGTTTTCCATCTTTTGTTCAGCTCCATAATCTTTCACATTTAGCAACGATTAAAATGCAAATATTGATTTTGGTACTGGATGGTTTAAAGGTCCTTGCAGAGTTTAGGAAACAGTCTGTACATTTTTATTTCCTTTTAGCTTGGACAGCACATTGTTGTCAGCGTTTTTTTTAATTGCACATCTGGAATCAGTAAAAGTGCCCAGCTGGGGAGAGCTGCTAGTTGTTACTGATATTTTGCTCTTCTCCAGAGGGTTCAGAAAACTACCCTCACTAAGGAGTAATTAGGCAGGATAGTTAGTTATACTAAATAGTGAAGATGAAATGAGAGCTATGGTACTCACAGAACTGAGGATACCGGAAGTATTTTTGAATGTTACATTTTCAACATTTTATCCATTTGTATAAAACAATACTTAGAAAAAGGCTATGGTGTATCATGCCACACAATCCAAAGTCTTGGAGCTTGATCCTGCCCCCAGCAATGCACACTGGTAAATCTGATACATTGCTTGCATGCACAAACACAGTAATTTAGAGAATTACCATTTTCCTTTAAAGTCAAACCCTTAACATTAGTTTCAGTGGGAAATGATAGTTGTCAGACAAATTAGAAGTTTGAAAACATATCTAAAAATACATCCACAAATATGCACTAAAGACCACATTTATACAGCATATTATGACAAGTAGAGCTGGTTGGGATTTTTTTCGATGAAGCTGTTTTGGAGGAGTGCTCGTACAACTGGAGCCAGAAAGGAACAGGAGAATGGAATGAAAAACCCATACCCCTGATCTTAGCCTCATGTACTGGGGCTACACATCCAACTGCAGAGAGGTGTGAAGTGGCCTCATACATCTCAGTAAGACTTTCTGGGCTGAATAAGAATACTGTATGGAGATGAATACAGACTGAAAGTATAGTATAGTTTTGAAATGTGTGAACTGCTTGATTCATAGACTCACAGGGTTAGAAGGGACCACAAGGGCCATCTAGTCTAACCTCTTTCAAGATACAGGATTTATTGTGGCTATACCATCCAAGACAGATGGCTATCTAGCCTCCTTTTGAAAACCTCCAAAGAAAGAGCTTCCACAACCTCCCAAGCAGTCTAAACATACCCAGTTCCTTCAGCCTTTGATCGTATGACTTGCATTTCATCCCTTTGATCATCTGTTGCTCACCTCTGGATCCCTTCCAGTTTCTCCACTTTTTTCTATACATTGGTGACCAAAACTGGGCACAGTTCTCCAGCTGAGGCCTAATCAGTGCCAAGTAGAGTGGTACTATTACTTCCCATGACTTGCATGCTATGCCTCAGTTAATGCAACCTAAACTTGAATTTGCTTTCTTTTGCAACAACATTGCATTGCTGACTCATGTTGAGGGTGTGATCCACCACAACTCTCAAATCCTTCTCAGCAGTACTGTTGCCAAGCCAGTTATCCCCCCATTCTGTATTTGTAAGGTGCTGCACTTAGGGAAGAAAAAACATTTGTCTTTGCTGAATTTCATTTTGTTGGCTATAGCCCAGTTGTCCAGTTTATCAAGTTCCCTCTAAAATCCCTCATCTCAGTGGATGTTCCATTCCCACCTTCCAGGATTTCAGTGCTTGTGGGCCAGTGCCATACCTGCTGTCAGCTACCCACCTCATTCTCAGCACTGTGTTTTTGGTACAATATTCCAAGCATGCATCTTCTCAGCATCACAGCCAACCTCAGTGCTGTGTTCCTGTGCTATGAATGGAACATGCTTATTCCCACCTCCCCATCCTTGTCTCAGTACTATTGGGGCATATTTGGAAAGGGGGACAGAAATGTGGGTTATGGATGTGGAAGTCTTGGAAGCAGAGGTGAAGCCCCCCTACGTACACAGCACAGACCCCATTCTTTCCTCTCCCCATTTCTGCACTACTCTAACCTCCCCTTCCTCCCTAGAGGCAGCATGGGGAAATTGGGTGTTCACTACTCCCTGAGCTGGTGAAGGAACCCAGGAGTGAAGGGAAGCCCTGGTGCCTCTTCCCTCTACTGGGTGAAACAGCCAAGAAGAGAAATTGTGGGTGATAGGGGACATTTGTAGAGGAGGGAAAAGGAGGGCACAGATGGCTCCATTTCCCTTCCCCATAAGTAGATACCTGAAAGGGAAGATGCCCAACTTTCCGCCCTGTAAGGTGCTGCTGTCCGCTCTTCTGAGAGAGCAAAAGTCCCTTTGAGGATGATCTCTCATTTGTTGAGGAACAATAGAAAAACTACTTTTTTGAGACCCAGTTGTTCACCAAAGCTCTAGTCACTGAACTGTTCTCAGAAACAGTGTTTAAATGATCCCTTATATTAATGAAGGTCATTGTCCAGAAGGTATGCTTGCCTTACAGTTGCTGTGGCCTTGGAGGAGTAAAACACAGAGCAGATCTAGTGTAATTATATATAAAGGAATACAATACCTGGTAAAGGTAGTAATTACAGGCAACAGGTGTGTTGTTTTTTTACTTGGTTGTGCTTCTGCAATATGCTCTGTTTTGTTACAAAAATGTACAGAGTTAATAAAGTAGTTTCTCAGCTATAATAAATTATATAAACGCAAATCATCATCTGTGACATAATTGTAATTTTACCAATGATTAATCTGGATCACACTTTCTCATTCTTCTTTTGTGTAAAGCATGAAAATTGGATGCTGTAAAATGAACTGTCATATCAAAGCCTGTAGATTTGGAAGGTCTCATGGAAAAGAACGCTATGCATAAATGACTGAACCAAAAAAAAAAAATCATCTACAGAGCTGAGCTGCTGGGTAGCTAGGACAACAAACTGGCCATAAAATACTATGTACTGAAATGGGTTATAAGAATATTGCCTGTTTCCATGGATACATTGTCCATTTGGGGCTCTAGTCTGATCTTTTGGATTTGCATACATTTAGCACTGACTTGATTCACAGGTCTGGTAGTGCCTTGACTGTTTGATGTCAACCGTAAAGCAGGGATAGCTCCCACCTAGTGCTACCAGCGACACTAAATAATCATAAAGGTGGTGGGGGAGGAAGTGGGACCAAGAGAATTCCTTCTCCTCCCTCCCATGCACCAGACTATTGAGTTAGCTAGATGTGCCAGAGAAAGCAGGCTGCAGCAGGATCGTGCAGCCTACATACACCTGTGCACCATACAGCTGTGGGAGGGATTGCATCTCATGAGGCACAATCCCTCCCTGTATCTGCCCTTGAAGGATTGCAGCACATGGTGCTTTTAATGGCACAATCTGTGGACATCTTCTAAGTGTCCATTTGCACATTGATTTAAGCAGAAATGCAAATAATATGAAAAGCAAAATTCCAGCTGCATTTTTCCTTAAGGTCTCAAACCCTTTCTGAGCCATAAAGATGTTAAAATAAGCTTAAAATACAGTCCAAGGCTGGGATGACATCATTACTATGTGTATTAGCATTTCAGATTCAATTACACAGATGTCAAGGTTAAGTACAACTTGGTGATAATGTGGCCTTCAACGGCAAACTGCAGCTGATTATCAGCCCTCAAAATATCACACTGTTTTGCAGAAGTGCTATTAAAGTATTTCTAAGCTATGAGGGATCAGTTCAATATTCACTGAACTCTTCTCATTAACTTCACTGGGAGTTGATCTGCTTCTAAGTCACTGGGGGCTAGAGACCACAAGCAGTGGTTGGGGACAAGTGGTAGGGGAATTCCCACACACACACACTGGATGCTTTGATTTTCTCAATGAAATGCTGGGACATGTGGCACACGTGGGAGAAGGGTGTTAAGGAGGAAAGGAGAGTCATGTGGCAGAGTTCTGGAAGCTGGGAAGGGAAGAAAAAAGGATACTTACTGCTCCCAGCACTCACCTTCACCTAATCACTCACAAATTTCCCTTGACAGACTCTCACAATCACCAACACTCATACCCAAACTTTTGCCCACCAACATGTGGTCACCTAACACTCAGTCTTCTCACTTGGTCTCCCTGTCAGCATTATCTTCTCACCCATTTACCATCAACTACTCAGCCTGCTCCAGGCCAGTCTTTCACCTTTGCTTACAAACTCACTCTATTTGTCCCATCTTATCCAATCTTCTACCTCTTTCCCTTACCCACAATTTTCTGCAAGACTCTCTCCACCAGCTCCCTCCAGTCCCAGTGCTGGCACAAGACCCTGCCTCCCACTGCTGCCACTTGTCTGCTAGCAACCACATTCTAGCACCCTACACTCTCTCCACTTCCTTATTGTGACTCTCCACATCCTCCTCCACTTCCTTCTGAACACAGAGCATTCCCACTAAACCCCTCAACTGCCTCCATTCACTTCCCAGCTACAACCAACCCTAGTCTCCCTCATCACCTTTTCCTCTGGCATGAAAGGCACTACAAAAACATAAGATCATTATCTCAATTTTGAATAAATTGGGGGAAAATATCAGCTAAAAATAATACACACACAATTGAGACCAAGGGTAGATTTAAAAATACATTTTTCAATCTAGAATTATTGGTCTCTGATATTTGGTATTTTTTAGAATATTTTCTTGTGTTTTCCTTCAATTATTTCTTTATTTAAAAGCCTTGTATCTCAACTCTGTTTAACTTCTGCCAGTGCACCATGCACAGTCAGCCAGAAATTGTGAAGGAAGGCTGAACGTACAGTATCAAGGTAAAAGGAAGCATCACAACTGTTTCTTCCATTCAGCTTCCTGATTATGAAAATTACTCTCTCTATATTGGGACATTTTGAGGTGCACCTTAATAAGACATACAGGGGGACACACTTTCAAGACCTTTTACAATCTATTAGTTTTGTGTAGTTTGTGCCAATGGCTAAATTCACACACAACTAGAGATGAGCCTTAGATACAAATTATGGATCTGGACTGACACCCCTAGATGTTTAGGGTTGGTCAAATCCAGGATTTAGGTTTGGTCCATTATGTAGGTAGTGACTAGCTGCAAACCTCAAATCTGGAGTTAGCCAAGTTTTCGTTCCTCCTCCAAGGAATTTTGGTTCATCCCATCGCTACACACACAATGCCAGGAATTCACATGATGGTCTTATATAATAGTTGTATATGCATTGTACACAGGAAAATTCAAGAGACATTACTATAAATCCATGAGAACAATCATTTAATGTCCATGGTGTAGTGAGACCTCAATAAATTGAACTCATTGACTAAATAAGACTTCTTAGTATGCAAGAAGTCATTTTTAACTCACATTTAAAATATAGCTAAGAATCAGGATGTGTGTGTGTGTGTGTGTGTGTGTGTGTGTGTGTGTCTGTCTCTGTGTGTGCGCGCATGATTTAACAAACCAAATTAGATATCAAGTTGCTGGGCAACTGAAGAGGATGCATTTTCCTTTGTAAAAATAATGAAGTGTCTGGTTTAAATATATAGTTCTGTTGGGGAAAGCTGGAGAAGAGAGTGTCTGAGACACAAAACTGAATCTTAACCAAAACTTTTCAAACGTGTGGAAAAGGTTTTCATTTTTGATTCAGTCCAGGAAATGGACAGTGGTTTATATAGTTTTTGATAAAGACCAAACAGGATTTCTAGTCCCCAACTATAAAATAAGTATTACAACCCCACTGACATTCCACAACAACCCCCAGGGGCAACCTAAGAGGTAAAACTGCATGAACCTAAACAAATCTAAAGTACTGTTAAGAAAGGTAACCGGAGAAACAAATGTGGGATATTTGTGAAAGATGGAGGGTGGTTTAAGTAATTTGTGTGAATTGCTTGCACACAGCCATCATTTAGAGGACATGGTAATGCAAAAAAATTTTTTTGGGGGGGCGGGGTCTTGATTAGCAAATTGGCATTGTGCTCAGTGAAGGGGAGCAGCTAAAGGTTTGGATGCAACAAAAAAAAATAACTGGTGGCACAGAACAAGCTTACCGATCTTGGCTGAAATGTTCCTTGATTTTTCTTGTGAGGAGCTAAAGGAGAGCAAGGTTAAAACACCTTTAAATGGAAGGAAAATCTTGCCTTCAAGGTAAGATCAAATATCTGTAAAAACACATGTGCTTTGTTCCTTAGATATGTAAAAATCTCATTTAAAATATTTGGAATGTACAAATACATATCTATATTCATATTTATATAAGTCACAACATGTTCAGATCTAGATGCATTCAAGTCCTAGTCCTATTTCCAGTGAGATCCATTGTCCAACACCACAGCTGGTATAACTGAGGCCTTGTTGACATCAGTAATGCTACTCTGATTTATACTAGTTTAGGATCTGATCCATTATATATACACACAAATCATGACACCATGGTGGGTATACAGGTTTTATTGGCATGAATTTGGTGTGACCACATGGCCAATGAATGGAAAAGTCACAGATGAGTTATGCAGGTCATCTAAAGAATAAAGACAACTAACACAAGAAAAACTCTTTAGACATTCTGTAGACTCTGCATAACTCCCCATAGATAGAACAATCCCTTTGTGGATTTGAGAAAGTAAATCTCCATAGATATTGCCAAAACTCCCTGCAGACTTCTGTTGGTTTTGCAGTATTTCTATTATCTCTCATTTTCTTAAAAAACATCTGACAGACCTAAGAATACAGCATTATACTAAAATTATGCTGAGTCTTCCCAAATGGTGTTTGTTATTTAGGATGTTTGATACTTTGCTTAAATACATGTTGGAACAATTTTTACATTGATGGTGCAAACACAAACTCATGCTTGATCCAAAGTCAATGGGAGTCTTTCTGGTAACTTCAGTGGGTATTCAACCAGGTCCTAAAGTATACTGGCACCTTAACTCCTTTAAAAATCAGGCCTGTAGTCTGTACTAAAGTGAGATGTCCCAGTGAAGAAGGTGCAGCAACCCCACTGACTATGCACTACTCACATAAGTAAAGTTGATACTTAGGATATTTGTAAGATACTTAGTCCAGGTCCTGGTTGGTCGGTGGAGCCCAGCTAAAGCTACATTGCTTTAATTTTCCAGGTGAACAGCATTTACTATAAGGCTGTTACACTTCACGCATATCTTCATAAATGTGCATCTGAGCTTAGTTATATAATGGGCTTTCATTTCAAAAAGTTAACAGTGAAAGAGATGTTTAGCCAAACATACAAAAGAAGTTGGCCCCTTCTAAAGCAATGCCGTGCCTTGTAGTACGGTGCATTGTATGTGCACGTATGCACGTATCAAAGAAGACTGGCCTTGGCTGCAGAGTTCCTGCTCCGCACTGTCTGGCTTCGTAAGGAAACGAAGGTTTCTGTGAACTCTTTCTTGGACAACGGAAGAAACAGTAAAGGCAATGATAGTGTTCTTACGGGGCTGAGGTGATGTCCTGAGGAAGGAAGTCAAGAGTCACTTGGGAGCTTTGGCTATTATTTCCACGTTGCCAGGATTTTCACATCAAATCATTGGAACTGTGTTAGGGAAAATATAGATAGAGCTAAATGTGCACAAACCCTCAGAAGGTACAAAATTTGTGGTTACTTAAGTACAATAACTGCAGAACAAATGACAAGAAATAATATCACAAAATGATATTAGTAAAAAAAAAAGTCAGCAAAGCTCAGTAACAGACTAAGAATAGTTATTTGGAAACATTATGAGGAGGTCTAAGTGCTGATTTGTCTGCACCTAGTGACTTCAGCAGAAACAGGAAGAACAGCTGGAGTTTGAGAGTTTTAAATGCTCCTTCCAGTTCAGAACCACAGAAGAGCTATGGGAAAAATTTGCTATACTTGATTTTCATTTTCTCATTCCTGTGCTCTTCCTGGTTTCAAACAGGACTAGAGGGGTAAGCACCAAAATACCTTGAGAAAGCATGTTCTCATGACATCTCTAGCCCAACCACTACATCCAGATTTGGATCTGAATATCAGGATACTTAAATTATATTGCTACAATTTTTAATGTCTCAGATTTCTAATAAATAATTCCTGTGAGTGCAGATTAAGTTAATGCTGCCACGTGGCAGCATTGGAAAATCAGCATGTTTTGTGCTTGTATGTACTGCTTTGGGACTGATACATTTGCTAAAGATTAGAAAAACAGAACAAGGACACCATGAGGAAAATACCAGGGGCTACCAAATACAGAAGTTCAGATATGATGTGGTCTTTCCAAATCCAGGATGCAATCCAGTAAATGCTTATTTATGTCAAAAGCCTTTACTCAAGTGAATAGTGTTATGCAGTCAATAGGACTACTCATATAAGTGAGGCTTTGTGGGATCAAGCCTGTCACGGAGTCACCGGGCGATGCTCTGGAACTGCTCCCCACCAAGCCAGGCAGGACTTTGGGGAGCCTCCTCTCCCTTGGAGCAGATTTGTTCAGGGCAAGAAGCTCACACGTCTTCACCTCCTGGGTCTCTCCTTGGAGCATTCAGCATCCTCTGCCCCTCCGTGCGCTTCCCACAGCGAGCCCGCCTCAGTGGGGTCCTGGGGAAGCCACTGGGTCCTGCACCTCCACTTCGCAGTCAGACATGACTCTTAGCCAGCCAGTAAAACAGAGGTTTATTCGATGACAGGAACTGGGTCTAAAACAGAGCTTGTAGGTACAGAGAACCGGACCCCTTGGCTGGATCCATTCTGGGGGTCAGTGAGCCAGACCCCCACGTCTGCCCTCAGCCAGCTCCAGACTAACAACCCCTTCCAGCCCCTCCTCTTTGCTCAGCCCCTTTCCCGGGCCAGGAGGTCACCTGATCTCTTTGTCTCCAACACCTTCAGCTGGCACCTTTGCAGAGGAGGGGCCCAGGCCATCAGTTGCTAGGAGACAGAGTGCCAGGCATTTAGGTGCACTGGCCCTTGCTCTGCCAGATACTTAAGAACTGCCATGGGGACACTGAGGCACCAACACAGTATTTAGAGCAAACATTAAGAACATTCCCAGTTCGTCACAAAGCCCCTGTTTGGCTTACTTAAAAAACAAAAGAAGAAAAGTGAAGTGAAGTGAAAATGTAGCAGTAAAAAGACCTGGTTATAAAATTCTGGGGAAAGGGGTTTGACATTTTTTCCTATGTGTAGTGGGAAAGGCATTTTATTTTCTATAGGGCTTTTTTTTTTTCCTGAGCCTTGTTACAATGGATCAGATCATTTTAAATAAGAGTGGCTCCATTCCTGCAAACCCTCACACCCAAGGGGCCCGATTCTGATATCCTAGCTCACAATGAATAGTAGTGGCATTGAAATCAATGGGATTTGGCATGCGGAAACCTGCTACCCACCATAAGTAATGGGACAGATTCTGTTACCTTACACAGAGCTGGGTGAAACTTTTCAGACAATAAAAATGCAATTTCAGTCGATCTAAAACTATTTGCGAATTTGATACTAATAGTTTTGGCCATTCGCAAAACAGCTGGAGGCAGAGGAGGTGGAGGGACTGGTGCTGCCACCCCTGTACCTCCTCCGTAACCTTCAGCCTAGCACTTAGGGCACTCACCTGCGAGGCGGGGGACCCAGATTCAAATCTCTGCTCTGCTCCAGACACCGAGTGGATTCTTTCCATTTGCCAAAAATTCAGATTTGGTTCAACCGGAACTGATTTTTTTCCCCCTAATTTTTAGAAACTGAAAAATATCAGTTATTCACCCAGCTCTAACCATTAGTTTCAGTGAATAGAATAAGAGCTTTTACAAGATCTAGTCTATATGTGCATATAGGTTTGAATAAAAATTACATTGCTAAAAGAAGAAATATTAAGACATTTGTATTTTTATTCCCATTTTACACATGAGAAACTGAGGCACAAACATTAAGTGATTCATCCAGATTCACTGACTGAACTAGAACCTTTCCTGTGAAGACTCCTCACTAGGAATGACATTCTTCACAATAGTTACTAACACAAAGGAGCCCGTACAATACATGAATGATCTAGTAAAGTAAGTGTAGCTGCAACAGAAGTGGTTGAAAGTAACATTTACATAAAAATACTCTATTTGATATATTACTTTTAATGATGATCGTGAGTGAAATGGGACTTCTCCCATGCTTATATTTAAGCACATGCTTACATGTTTGCTGGATCAGGGCCAAAGAGTCAGAATATAAATGGTGCCATTTTTTAAAATTATAAATTTAATTTGGGGCATTGCCCATGCCGCTCATTGCTTTTCAGTTCTTTGCCACACCAGCTGTCAAACATTCTTGAAAGATTTGTTGGGCTGTTTTCAAAAAATGTCATTAAAATTAATCCCATGGAATCACCTCCATTTCTCCTTTCTTCCAAACATTAACCACTGTCTCCATTTCAAGACCTCAAGTTCATAAAAATAATACTGAGCATTTTATAAACCCTTTACAATCTTTGTCAAATCAAAACTGGAATTATTCAAAAAGTGATGCCTTTCCAATGCTCTGGATTTTATAGGATGTTTTATAGGATAGTTTTGTAATATGGGCTACTACTGGCAAACAGTTTAAGGAAACTGAGTTCATCTTTGCTTAGATGGTTGGATTAGAAGAGACAAACGATTTCTTTGCTGCTTTTATCTTTGTCGCAATTTAGTTTGAGAAGCAATAAGAGACATTACTAGACTTTCAATGGAGTACAGAACCACAAGGGACTTAAAGAAAGATTAAGTAACACAGCTAATTAATTGTAACAGCTGACTTCAGTGCAGAATTTGGAACACCACATTAGACTAATTCCCTAGCTTTAATATGCTGGGAGGCACACTTTCTGAAACACAACAAGACACTCACCAGGTGGTTAAGAGGATCTTAAATAACAGTTCTCGGCAGAGATCCTTATAAAATCTAGGTATCAACAGCCACAGATATGGTTAATGAGCATCAACTGCAATGTGTTGTACAGATAGTGTGAACTGCTGACTCAAATGAGAGGATGCTGCATTATGATGGAAAAGATCCACAGCAAACAGCTTGCTAGAAATACAAAGGATATTGGATGATGTGCTCTAACAGCGATATTTTCAGTTTGAAGACATTTGTATTTAAAAGTAGGTATACCACGTACATACATGAAAACATCTGGATATAAAACAATTAATTACAGCATTACAGTGCAAAACTCATTAATCCAAATTTTAAAAAATCCTTCCAAGACTTCCCCACAGCATTGTGTTGTGACTGACAAAACCCAGCTTCTACCTACCCGTGATCAACCTAGCTAGCCACTAGATTGATTCGGACTCTAAACTAATAACTATAACATCAACTGGCAGAAGTGTGTGTGTGTGTGCGCGTGTGCGCATCTCTAATTAAATGCATATGCTAACTGTTGTATCTTCAGTAAATGCGGTGTATTGCCTTTTCCCCTAAATTGAAACTGAGGCATGGAGCAGCAACAGCTGTTGCCTGTCTCCATGCAAGCCAATGGCAGAGCTAGGAATAGAACCTGGTCTGCTGAATCCTATTGCAGAGCTCTGTCCACTAGACCATACTTTCCAACTGGAAGTTATCTCTAATATTTGTAATATCTAATGTTAATCAGTCATAAGCTCTTTTTAAAAGCACTTGCCTCTGTAGTACCTGAATCCCTCACTCACAAATACTAGACCTGAAGAAGAGCTTGCGTAGCTGGAAACCTGTCTTTTTCATGAACATAACTTGGTCCAATAAAAGACATTACCTCACCTACCGCATGTCTCTAATATCTAGAGATCAATATGGCTACAACAATGTTGCAAATCACAAATATTAATGAATTTATCCTCTGTATGGACTTCTGGACAAGGATTCTCTTTCTCTTTGAAAAGTGGTTAGCACATTTGAGTAGATCCACCATTTACACAACAACATTATTCCCTTTTACAGGTGTTGAACTTAAACGGAGAATAAATGAGATACCCAAATGTCAGAAGTCTGTGATAATTCAGATCTCCTGAGTCCCAGCAAATGCATTAAGTACATGACCACCTTTTCTCTCCTCATTTCCATTTACAGCGTATGGCTTCCTTCATGCTGAAGTGCATTCCATTATCTATAGGGTTACAATTTGGTTTAATGGTTTGGTTTGATGGCTACTAGCACCCCTGTTTGTTGGTTGAAGTGGCTTTGACAAATTTCTCATGTAGAAAAAAATTGGAAAATAAAAGTTTCAAAGTTGTTGAAATGTTTCACTGCCATTTTTCAATGAAAAATTGTGGTTTAGTAGTTCAACATGACATTTCATTTCAAGATTTAAGTTAATTCTAATTTTAAAAAGTAAATAAAAATGGTCAAAATTTAAACAAAACTTTTCACAGTTATTGAAATGAAACATTTTCATTAACTCAAACCAAATTTTTTTAGATGTTAAGATTTTAGATTGTGATTTTTTTTAAAATTGACCATTTTGTTTACGTTGTTACTATGGATTAGCTTAAAACTTGAAATGTTGAAAGTTTTCAAAATCTCAAGCTTTTGTGGGATGGGAAACTATTTCCCACCCAGCTCTGCTTGCAGTGGGCCATATTTTTCCTGTTGGTGCAAAACTCAGAAGTTAATTTAAAAAAAAACTAGCCTGTTTGGATAATTAGTATTGGTCCAGAAGAGGTCAGGGTCATGGCCTCAGATCTGTGCAGAACTCAGTGATCTATGTGGTACTGGAGAAATGTGTGTGTCATGGCTGTCCGTCAAAATGTTGCATTGCAGCCCCCTCCTCCCTAGCAGAATGGTCAGCTTGGTATATTCCTGACTGCTTTGCCAGAACTGGATCTCTCTAACTCATGTCTACAGTGGACTGAAGCAGCAACCCAGATCTAAACATCACCAAAGCCTGGGGAAGTTCAGATGTGGGTCTAGATGTGAACTTTCTCACTCAAGCCCATCTTTAATTAAAAGGATAATGGCACTGGGCTGCAATAAAACTGGAAAACTAGGTTCAGTAGCCTCCTATCAGAGAAATGGGTAGAAAAGAAACATTTCGGGTGTTGTGTCTGGTTCTTCAGTTCTGTTCTCACTCCAGATGAGGAATGAATAACTTCAGCACATGACTGAACCCACCGAGCAACAGTCTTGTAATGGCACATGTCAAACAGTGTGATCTTTGATAGTGACCCTGTACCGCCACATAAGAAGGGTGACTTATGCAGCAGCAGCAGCAGGGTGTTTAAAATGATGCCTAAAGCTTGAAACAGCTCCAACAGAGGACAAAGCCGGGACTCACTCACTGTGCTTTTCAATCCTACAGTTCTCAGGGCTCCAAGATGACAAGCTGAGAAGACAATGTCTCTTTGTGTTTCCTTGGAATCTTGATGATCAAGGGTCAAGACCAAATATGGATCAGAAAACACAGGTAGGTTTCTCCTGAGATTCTGCCCTTAGGACTAGAATGGCAAATATTTGCTAAGAGGAACTCCCCTCTCACTTTCCCTTTAGTTTATTTATTAACAAATTACAGGGAACTATGTTTTTTTTTCTCCCTCAAGATGGGTCTTCACTCACTGTGGGGAAAAATCATCCCCTACCATACAGGGTGGGAACATATGAGTTGCTGTGAACCCAAATATCAGCAAAACCTGAAGAGGTGGGGCTGCCTCCAAACCCTGAGAGCCAAAGTACATAGATAGGTTCACCACTGGATCCTGGCAGATTTTGTACAGTCCTACCTTCTCTGCCCTGTGACAATCCTCTTTTCTAGAGGACAGGGCATTGAATAGGAACGTTTCTTTTTCTAAATGTAAGGTAGTAGTGTGATGTTCAGCCAATGGAGTGAGCTGGTGCTCCTGAAGCTCACTCTAAAGCGAAGCGAGCCCTCAAAGCTCAGAGCTCTGAGGTGGTATTTGGCTCCCAGTACCGTTTTGGGCTTATCTCTGGGGTTTACAGTCAGATTCTGCCAGCCTCTCTCCTTATAGTCCCATTCAAATCAATAAAACTCACTGCAGGATAAATTTCTACTCTGTGGGTAACAGTGGTGAAATTTGCATGTAGGTCAACAAAAAAAAATACTTGGCTGTATCTAGAGTGCATTAGTAAGTCTAATGCAGACTACTCACATAACTATTATGGATGCCATTTGTTTTTTGTGGATTTTCATTTACTCACTTTTCAAAAAATGACAGTAGCAGTGAATTCTTTGGAAATATTTGGGAGATTTTGGAAAGGCATTCTGTGGATATGGAAAGCATGGGATGGATGAGGGCCCAGAGAGAGGAGATAGAGAAAAATGAGAATGACAAGGCACACAATATGTAGATTCATACATGTCAGACCTATATACACATCTGTGTTTTTCATGGAATTACTGGCCAGTGCATTGCTTTTGTGAAGAAACCCACATGGTAACTGTCACTACTAAGAGCAATACATTAGATGGAAAAGAATGACAGACCCAAATTTGGTATCATTCAAAGAATAAATACATGTATATCTAGAAACATTACATAGATTGTTTCACTTCAGAAAACATTCCAAATCAAGCTTCAAAATTCCATTAGCTAAATCCTACCTAAACATTCATACAATATCACATGAAATTTAAGAAGTGGATTAGGATATCAATATAAAAGATATTGTGTCACTAGGAATTTAGAAACTGCTTTCCTTTCCTATTAACTTTTAAAATTATTTACACCATATAAAATTGCATCAGTCACACAATGAACACTAGAACAAATAAAAGGGAATTCTGCTTCATGCAGTACATACCATAGTCAGTCTGTGGAATTCAATAGCGCAGGAGACCATCAAATCAAATATTGTGCCTGGGTATTTTTGGGATAGTTTAATAACAAATAATGTGTGTCAATATGGGTTGATAAGAAATATGTCGTGATCTCTTCAAGTTGTGCCTAGGAGCAAAAAGGAATTCCTTTAACCCTGTGTACAATATTCTACAACTGATTATGTTCATTAAAATAGAGTTTGCGGAACCTGTGTTTACTAAGTGTTCTTCTCTTTTGGAGGAGAGTTATAGGACTTGATGGACCCATGGGCGGATCCAGTGAGGAAAATCCTGTGCACTTTTATTCTTAGTCCTGCAGGAGCCATAATACTGGGCAGCCTGAGACTGGGATGGGAATGGGAACAGGAAAAGGAACAGGCTGGGGCAGGGTTTGGAGCAAGGTCTGTCGTCATAGCAGGCAGATCCCTTCCCAGCTAGTTGCACAGACAACTTCCTGGTGTCCCCTCCAGGCCTGAGTAGAGTGCCTGGACCAATTGGGAATCCCATGAGCACTGCCAGTCAGGCTCTCTGTGGGCAGCAAATTGTGTGGAGCTTAGGCCCACAAGGCTCAGAGCCTGTCAGTCACTGTTCTACCAGAGCTGCTGGGTGATAGCGTGGATGCAGCAGTTGCTTAGGGACCAGTAGAACTAGCTGCTACGTGTGTGGATCCTTACAGAAATGTGAGTATTCTTCCTCCCTGGCCGCATTCTGTGGGTTTGTCCATATGACAGGGTGAACTGGGACTATAGTTTATTATATTCAAAATGTGCATTAAAATTAAACTCCCCCCACCTCACCTTCAGTTCCAGGTTTTTGCTTGAGTCAGATGTTAGTTGAAGCAGGCTATGTAAACTGAGAATGTATGGAACATATCAGTAAATAACCTTTACTTCACCCCCTGGAAGGAAGTAAAGAAAATAACTCTCCCTTCCTTTGACAAGAAGTTATTAGATAGAGGAAGGAAATGAGTTCAGATTGTGCAAAGCAGGTGATAATCCAAGGGATTCAGTTAAAGCCATGTCAGTTCCAAACCACTGAGGGGAAAAAAAAAAAAAAAAATCTGTGACAGATGTTTGAAATGAACTGAGGTGAGAAATCAGACGTGTGCATTCTCTAGTGCATAGTGAATGTTTCAAAACAGGCTGCTGGGGGAAAGCTCACTACAGGCCTGGTCTCGCAGGGACATATACCTTCAGTGCACACAGATGCCGATCACATTGCTCAGCACATTACAGGAAGCACTCAGCATCTTGCAGCAAAATCCTGATTCCATCAACCACACTGGAAGTTTTATCATTGACTTCACTGGAGCCAGGATTTCACCCTTGGTCTCTTTTGGAAAACAATTAGTTTTGCTCACATTCAATGGGATCATCATTTATTTCTCATGATCCTAGGGATTTGTTCCACGAAATGTCAAGCTATGCAGTTTTGGGCATGAAGCCTCCCCAAGTGAGATTTCTACAGTCTTAAGTGAGAGTCAGAAAATGAATGCTTCCACACTGTACCCATGTAACAGACTTCAGGCTTTGGCAGAAACCCCAGATTAGTGCAGCACATGAAGTTGTGCTTCCATCCCCCCACCCCACTGGCTGTCCCCACCATGCCTGTATATATGAAAATTGGCCAACACCCTGCATGCACTACTGACTGCCTTCAATGTGTGCTGAGAGAACAATAATGTTAGCACACTCAGGCAACGCTCTCGGAGATATTGTCAAAACACTTTCACAGTGAATGAGACAATCACCCTTAATGGGAAACATGTTTCTTGCTCATTTCTGTCTGCATAGAGGATTCCTCAATCAGCTAAAGGGACCTAGGTGGCAAGCTAATATTTTAATGTACCTTAAACATATACTTAATTTTGAGAACTATTTGATTACAAGACTTAGCTTTAAAAAACATAAAAATAATTTTAAAAAAACTAAAAAAAAAAAAAAAAAAAAAAAAAAAAAAAAAAAAAGAGGTCTGTAGCATCAAATATATACATGGCAAAAATTCCTTCTCAGTGCCAGAGGAAACTATGATCCTAAAATAAAGCAAAAAGGAGGTGGTGTTCCTTGCAAGCACAGTTGGGGAAAATGACTCTTCCTTGCTGCACCTGCACACACACACTTTGCTTGTGGGAAGGCAACAGAGGGAAGTTAACAAGCATGAGAAATGGAAAAGCAGGCTTGCACTTTAGGAGTGCTCACTGGGTAAACAAGAAGGAGGTTATGTGGCTTGCTAATCTAGACAATTCTCCCTTTTGCAGAGTGTTCTATCTTTTACAGCATAATACATGTCACAGCATTCCACAGTTACAAGGCAGAGGGAGCAGCTTATTTTTACAAGAAACGATTGCATTTCAACTTGAAAATGCCAATGCAAAGCCGTAGAGAATCAGGACAAACATGACCAGGTGCCCAAGGTTAAGCACAGACCTTGTGCCTCTATTTTGTGGGTGCAGGGTTTGTGTTGTCCACCTCTATAAGTCTCTGGAAGTGCTAGTCGGGAGCAGTTTTGGGGCCTGATGCAAGTCCCGTTGAAGTTAATGAGAGTCTTTCCATTGATTAGAATTGATTGTTGGATCAAGCCCTTTGTGCTTAGGAAATTGCTAGAACTGTCATTACATTCAGCTCTTATGCCCTTGCAGAAGTGGGGACAGCCTCCTTGCAATGCATGCAGATTGTATTAGAATCACATCTGATGTCTGTTTTCAACTAGTTTCTAGGAATAAGAAATACTGGAATTTCTGAAAGCTAGAAAGTGTCCATTGCATGTTGCAACAAGCCATATTCACTGGGAAAATAGTGAACTATCCCTTCAAGTAAATTCAGTTTTACCTGAGAGTAGAATTTTATTAATTTTCTATAGATGTCAAAGTGAGCCAATTATTAAGTTTTCTTGCGGCAACCCACAGCATATTATAATGCACACCCATATGTTATTAAAGCA
The DNA here is from genome assembly GCF_025201925.1 of Gopherus flavomarginatus. Taxonomy (NCBI): domain Eukaryota; kingdom Metazoa; phylum Chordata; order Testudines; family Testudinidae; genus Gopherus; species Gopherus flavomarginatus. Next base: position 55,540,971 of record NC_066626.1, on the reverse strand, counting down.
AAAGTAAGGCAAGAAAACAAAGAAGTAAAACTTGTTCCTTTTTATAATTCTTGGCAAATGCTTCTGTCAGAATTTGTACTACAGCACTTGGAAGCTGCAGATAACTTAAAAGCTGGGAGATGTGAAAATGGAATATGAGTATCTATAAAAAACACTGTGTTCACATGTGAATTGTAGCTTATTGAAAATCTAAATGTGGATGGGCTTTACACAGAGGTTTTATTTTGCAAAGCCTATTCTTCTGATTCTCCGTGAAGATAAAAACCAACTATGTGCTATTAAGATGTTATTAACCCCTGGAGTACCATGTTTTGAACACACTCCAGAGATGCAAAGATTCCTGGGAAACTTCAATAGACCATGACAGCTTTCAAGTGTTGATGTTGCTTTAAGTGCAAAGTATTCCTAGGGTACTGAGGTAATTGAATTCTTCTCACAGGGGAAGGGTCAGTTTCTTGAATTGTTGAAGATGAGTAAATCTATTAGGTATGTTCTTGTAACCCTCTTGACTTCAGAGACACTTTCCCCCCCAAATAATATTAAGCTGGCTTGGCATATTAAATCATGTTTCTTGTGAGTACTTGTGAAAGCTGAGTTGATGATTCTCCAAAAATATAGAGGTCACTTGATGTGAATTGTACACAGTCTTTTAATGAGGAATAAAGCACTTCCAGAACTATCAGCATCTATTTTTTCAAAGCTGCATGGCTGAACTGTTGTTGCCAGGATTTAAGGTGCAGTGATACAACAGCTTTCATTAAAAATGAAGCATTCTTTGCCACTGAATTTGCAGATGTGGCTACTGCAAACCCAGCTCTCTTGTTTTAATCTCATTCAAGATTGTACTATAGCATGGACAATTAAATTTGGGACCCAGTTCTAGTACTGGGTGAAACTTAAATTTATTTCACCCAAATGTACATTTTTCATCAAATTGTTTCCAGATTTTTCTATTATAAATTTTTAAAATAAATAATAATAAAAACAGTTAAAAATGCCTAGAAGAAACTCAAAACATTTTATTTGACCTGAAATGATTTTTTCCTGACTTTTAGATGTCAAAAATTCTGAAAAATATTAGTTTCCGATGGACTCAAAATGATTTTCGAAAACTATTTTTAGAACTGCCAGTAAGGCAGAAAACAATTGTTTGTACAGCTCTGCTCAGTTGTGGCAGAGTTGGCTTTTCCAGGGCCCTTTTGTGGCCTGCCATTTCCCTCAGTAACCCCAAGGGGGGTGCTGCCAGAGGAAACATAAATAGAAAGGTCTTCTGCCCCTCCTGGGCTACCCTTTGGATTTTACCCCAGCTTTTACCCAAGCTGCTGACCCTCAGGACTTCCTTCCTGGAGTCCTTCCCCCATTCTCCACAGGCTGGATCCATTTCCCAGTCTACCTAGAGCGAGTTAGGAAATGGTGGATTGCAGTTTCCTGTTAAAAAGGTGAAGGGGAAATCTGCAAGATGTCCCAGGATGGGCCTTGATAAAGAGGGAAAAGACATGGATCTGATTACACTGCCTTGGCTACACTCACACTTTACAGCGCTGCAACTGGGGTGTGAAAAAACACCCCCCTGAGCACTGCAAGATACAGCGCTGTAAAGCGTCAGTGTAATCAGGGCAGCAGCACTGGGAGCACGGCTCCCAGCGCTGCATGCTACACCCGTAAGGGATGTGGTTTACATGCAGCGCTGGGAGAGCTCTCTCCCAGCGCTGCCGCTCTGACTACACTCACACTTCAAAGCGCTGCCCTGGCAGTGCTCCCGCAGCGCTGCCGGGGCAGCGCTTTGAAATTCCAAATGTAGCCATAAAGGCACCAGTTACCATTTGAGAGATCTCAGTCAGCACATTGTTGTCTGTTACCTATTGTCTGTTTCCATCTGTTGTTTCTTGTCTCAGACTGTAAGGGTTTTGTTCTGTGTTTGGACAGTGCCTAGCACAGTGTGGTCTTGGGCCATGACTGGGGCTACTGCAATACAATCTGATGAGATACCATCACTAACCAACTGCTGTATGCTGTGCCTCAGAAGTTGAAGCTGGTGTGTCAGCTCACCAGGGACTGGAATTGAGGGTGTTGTCACAGTGCTAGGAATTAAACAATGCAGCAGAAAGCTGGTAACCTAACTGGAAAGTGAGGCTGGCTGAGGCAACATCATTCATAGACAAGATTAAAAAAAAAAAAAAAAGTGTGAATTCCAGACTCTGCTCCTCAGATGTTCAGCTACTTATGCTGTAGACTCAGACCTACAGAATAAGCATTAGCTTTAATCACCAACCTGTGTATTGTCACGTTAATAGTCTCAAATGTGCCAACAACATAATTCTTTCAGCAAATTTCCTTGCATTGCCATGTAACTGACAAAAATTAAACAGACACACAGCAAAATCTCTGATTTGTAGTCTTGTTCACCCATTCTCTGTGATTGGTATGAGGCCCTAACACTTGCGGTATCTGACCATCAATAAATTTACCTCTGACAGCTGTTTTTTCTAGATGTAAATTCAACTATGATGAAGTTTATAGAAGTTTATAGATTGTACCAAAATAGAAGGGGTAGCAAACACCAGAGGCCAAATCACAGAGCAAGATTAGAATGGTGGGGGCTGCAGGCAATGGGTATGTTTACATCACTGTAATAAAAGCGTGCATGTGATTGCAGCATGGGCTAGCAATCAGAGTCTGTACCCAGGCTCCCTGGTGGGCTTATCCTCTGGTTGCTAGCCAGTGCTGTCATGCCTACACTACTATTGTTACCAGTGCTAGCTAGATTATCCATGCTACAATCAAACCTTCACTTGTAGTGTAGACATAGCCAATGAAGCACTAATATATTATAGTGATAGATTCCAGATACTGTAGGTACCTAGTAGATAGACACTAATTATATCCTGTGTGCAGGGAGAAGATATAAACAGCAATTTCTTCCCAGTTTAGAATTTACAGTAATTATTTACCTGCAGAATTTGTCTCTACATGCACTTTAAGAATGTGTCTCTCTGGTGGAAAGGAATAACCAAACAATCATTCCAGCTGTATTAAAGTAAGTTCATGGTCATACCTCAGCATTGCATCTACAAACACACACAATTTTAGGGAACCGTCCTAAAATTAATTGATACATGTTTTACATTCCCCTCCAGAGTATGCCAGTTTCAATTTACGCCTAACTATGGTAAATGACAGCCTCCTTAGAGATGGGTCCTGCAGACTAATGCATATATAATTCACCTTAAAGTCAATAGGATTTTTAAGGAGTACAAGGACTCTAGAATATTTGTTTCTTTTTCAGTTATTTTAGTGCAGGCTTCAATGAATGCCATAATTTCCTTTATTTCTACATTTTTTAGAGTACAACCCAAAATGTATTGTTTACCAAAGTGATCCAAGTACATTAAAATCTAGTACGTATACTCAGATCACTGGAAAAGTAATAATTTAGATCATGTAATAAAATATGGCCATGAAGACTAAATATGAATGGCAGGACCAGGGCCGGTGCAAGGAAGTTTCACCCCTAGGTGAAACTTCCACCTTACTTCCCCCCCACAGCCCTGCAGCAGCTCCCCACCCCCCTCTGCACTGAGGCACCCCGCCCCCGCAGCAGCTCCACTCCCAGAGATCCATGCAGCACCTCCCCACCCCAGCTCACCTCTGCTCCGTGTCCTCCTCTAGCACGCTGCCCCCTCTCTAATTCTCCTCCCCTCCCAGGCTTGCGGTGCCAAACAGTTCATTGGCGCTGCAAGCCTGGGAGGCGAGAGAAGTGGAGCAGTGACCGTGCGCTCGGGGAGGAACCGCTGTAAAAAGAAAAAAAAATTGGGGGCACCGCTTTTTGGCACCCCAGGCAACCGCCTAGTTCGCCTTAATGGTAGCACCGGCCTTGGGCAGGACTGACACTGGTGGGACTCACATGGAGTCAGTGTGTAGAAATTAATCACAAACTAATGGAATTATGAAAACTGAATTCAACAAATGGTTTGGTTACTGTAAGAGTTCTAAAGAAAGACCAGATTTTGAAAAGTATTTACCCACCTAAAAATGCAGACAGTGCCTAAGTGCCTTTGAAAATCCCACTAGGCACCTATCTGCATTTTAGGTGACTAAGTACCTTCAAAAATCTAGCTCTAATTCTCTAGATATGTCCCTCGCATGATTTCTTCAAAGTGGACAGTACATAAATAAATCAACCCAGTCTTTCCCCCGCCCCCACAACTTGCAATATCAGCCTAAGCCAAAACTTTTCCTGGGGTGAATAAATGACCACCTAAGAGGAATTGATGAGATAATGAGCCTGATTTCTGCCCTGCCTTGTGGCTTATGTGTCCATTTACACCTGAGCAAAGTGGTTGTGTAGCACTGTCAAATCAGAATTCTCCACTCATGAAAAGGCCTGTCACAGGAGAAAAGCACTGTAATATATTCTAGTCCTGGGAAACTGGAATCCGCCAGTATCTGTAGCCCTTGGCTATGATTCAGGTTTTCAATTCCTCTTAGACACTAATCTCCAGGAAATAATCATCTGCTTGCTTAAAAATTAACTTTAAGGCAATCAGAAGTTGTGAAACATGTGAAGCAATTTTTTCCCCCATTATGAAACAAATAGTTACTTTCCTTCACCATTATTTAAGCAAAGCATTAATTCCACACTGAGGCCTAATGGTCTACAACATTAAATTCAAGAAAAAAAAACCCAATAAAAAAATAAAATAAATCTGTTCATGCTTAAAAGTACACCAGGAAAAAACAAACAAGAAACACACACACACACACACACAAAGTCTATTGAAGTCAATGGAAAGACTTTGATTGACTTCAGTGGATTCTGGATCAGGCCCTATGTGCTTTTATAATGCCTAGGTAAATGAGTTGCTGGTTTTGTTTAGGTCCTGGTGGTGCTATTTCAATACAATTAATAAATGTCTTGCTCAAGTTTACACTGGCCATTATCAGAACCAGATTTGAACTAAGGAGCTTCCTGTCTCCCCGAACTAATGTGTAGTCTGTTCAACTACATTGCCTCTCTGTTGTTATACCTATGGTACAGGAATGGGAAATGAAAGTGAATGTTGTCTTTGATATTTGATTAGTCTATGCAACTTTTCTGTTCCTTAACTTTAAAAAAAAATTGAGATAAAGAACACAAATGTTTTTCTAAGCAAATGACTGTTCTATAAATCTTCTCAGATAAACAGACACAATCAAATCTTTGTTTTCAGTTCATGCTGGAGATATTGTGCAGGCACTGATAGTTTTAGATTGCTTCACTCAAGGCCAATAAATCTGCCATTTGCAATGTAGCGTCTGCCAAAAAAATCCCCTTGGGATTGGTTTGGTTTCAACAGAGGATATATGAAAAAGATGGTACAAATATTGCAGTTTTATCCTGGTTACTTTTCTCAAACCTTTGCTAACTAAAGCAAGTTTTCTTCATGATATTTACATCAAATACAAATGACTGTTAGAGTAACAACTCAGTCAGAATTTCAGACGTATGTGCAACACTTTCCTATTTTTAATCCATTTTTTCTTATATAACAGAAAAATAAGTTAAGGATGGTACAGCAAGGTCTTCACTAAAGATTGCACCACTGGTGAGATGAACAAATTCCTCTAAGTTCATAAGCTCTTCATTTCTCATTCAGCTATGACAATTAGACAAAACAGATAGATTAAGTTGCTAATATGCCAACAATTTTATTATTACAGGTGCAGAAACCAGTAGAGCTTATGGGCTCTATTTAGACCTAAATAAATCCAGATATAAGCCTAAATAGGCATGAGTACATTGAACTCAGTGGAACTCCACTTAAGTCAGAGTTGCACCTGCTATCACCTGCTTTGACTTTGGACCTCCATGGCTAAATGATATAAAGGGAAGGTTTACTTTATTTATTTTAGTTCAAATACACAAATAAAAATCACTCACTCAATGCTCTGTTCACCTTTGGCAAACTAAAAACACAGTCAGTTCAAAGCTGAACAGAGGATTTAGCTACACAAACTCCCATTTAAATTAATGGGAGTTGTGTGGCTAAGTTTTTAGTCAGCTGTGAAAATTTCACTACAAATAGATATTATAATACCAGCTAAATTGGTTTCCAAAGCACATAAAAAGACACATTGGTGTGGTGAACTTCAAAAGTTATGTCCTACTATGTTGGTCTGAAAACTTTGGCTCTGGCTGAAACTTCAACAGCTCTTATTTACATTTTAAGATTTATTTCACTGTTTGCATTGCAATGCCATGAAACTTAAACATCTTGCAAGCAGGAGCACAGCATGATCATAAAAGTCTAATGTGAAGCATGGCCAATCACAACTAATATTATTCGTAAAAATATATAATACCTTAAAGGCTACTACTAAACTCATACGCTGAGACATTTTACAATAACTGCGTGAAGTAATAAGGAAACAATTTCCAGTCAATTACAACAGATTTGTCCTTACTCATAGTTGTGTCTGTAGTAATGGAAATTAATAGAGAAGTTAGTAGAAGACATGCATGGGAGTAGAACTGGTTGATCTATGTTTTTATTTTATTACTAATGTACTTTACGATTAGCCTCCTTGTCCATTTGCCAGACTATGAAAATTATTACTCCAAATTATGACATTTGAAAAAAGTCAGGATTGATTTGCAAACAAACAATCTGCCCTGTTTTTGAATGGTTCACTCTGGTTATTTGCTTTTCAGTATTTGGGGTAAGATCATGACTCCCTCTAGGTATCTGTACAGGTAAATAAGAAGACATTAGGTGCCTACATGGGCTACCAACATTATGGGTTACAGGAAAGCAGGAAGAGCAGTCCTCATGTGACACTTATTTTCCTCCTACAGGAGTAGTTAGCTGGACTCTGTCCCACCTCCATGTTCAACAGGTTGATCAGCAGAGAGAAGCCAGCACAAAGTAAGAATTAGTCAATGCCAGGGGTTCTCAAACTTCATTGCACCACGACCCCCTTCTGACAACAAAAATTACTATATGACCACAGGGCGGGAGTGCGGGACTGAAGCTTGAGCCCTCTCAAGCCCTGCCACACTGGGTGGGAACAATTGGCAAAGCCGAAGCCCAAGGACTTCAGCCTCAGGCAGGGGGGCTGTTACCTGAGCCCCGTTGCTCTCGGCCCCAGCAAGTCTAAGCCAGCCCTGGAGACCCCATTAAAACAGGGACATGACCCACGTTGGGGTCCCAACCCATAGTTTGAAACTGATGGTCTATGCCAAGGAAAATGCTGACACATTATCTCCTCTCTGGAGCAAAGTGGGAACCAAGGTCCAAATAGTGATTTGCTTAGTCACGAATCTGTCTCTGGTCTGCTCCTGACACATTTCAACTATGCTCTTATTTTATGCTTCTGGTAACTCTAAAATTGAGCCTTTGGGATGTGTCTCTGGTCTCCTATGTCAATCGGCATTTTTTATGCTCTCTGATTGGCTATCAGAATGACGACACGTGCATAACAAATAAATAAGTCTCTCATTGAAGTCAATGGAATTATGCACTGGAACTATTTGCAAGATCAGACCCTAATTTTACATTGTCAGACACTTCATGTACATTTTACATTTCTTTCAGTTGGTGGCTTTCATTACTTATTATATGTATCTCATGAAATGTTGGACCTAATATTATTGTAGCAATATAATAAGGCCAAAGAGAACAGATTAAATTTGTAAGTAAATGAAATCCCCCATCCTCACAATATTTTTTGCAGTAATGGAACTCTACAACATTTGAAGAAGAGTCAAAAACTTGAAAACTTTTGAAACAAATCAGGTTGATAGGCTATTTTTACTGAAACATTAAAAATTAAAGAGACTGTAAATTTATACATATTACATAGCTTCACTTTCAAGCTTGCATGACTGCATAAATCAGCATGGATTAAAGTCCTTTCTCCTCCTGGCATGGCTTGTACAACAATAGCAGGCTGAGGTACTGTATATTTGAACCTGTGAGGGGCTTAAATAAACTCTGCTAAGAACATTTTAAGAAAAATATTGTACTTATACAGCCAGAGTCTCAAAACAGCTTCCGGTATTATGCTGACAAAATCCATGTTTGGAAATTGGCGTTTTATTTATTTCCACCATATTCTGGAACCTTATCAAATTCTACCCCATTCATTTATTTTGCAGCTTTCAGGTTCCCTAGGGATTCCTAAACTAGCACACTGCCTAGCCTCTGCCACTTCTCTATGAACTCCCTGATGGAGGGAAAGTGGTGGATACTTATCACAGCTGCAACTTCCTCCAAGTCTCAGGTGAACTTTCTGCCTGAGGGGCCTTCAGTCAGCATCTGTCACAGAACCGGAGTTGAATTTAATGCATTGTTTAGTGTGCAATCCTACAAGCTGAAGTCATAGCTCTGGTTATAGGGGTGCTTGCTGTGAAATATTATAGCCAAACTTTTCAGAAGTGACCACTGATTTGGGGTTCTATTGCAATTTCAAATCAAACATCTGAAGGGGGCCTAATTTGCAGTGGTTGTGAGCACCCACAGCTCCCAGTGACTTCAGTTGAAGTTGTGGTGCCAAGTACTGCTGAAAATCAGGTCCATTCAATCAGGTATATCTACACTACGGGATTATTCCAATTTTACATAAACCAGTTTTGTAAAACAGATTGTATAAAGTCGAGGGCACGCGGCCACACTAAGCACATTAATTCGGTGGTGTGCGTCCATGGTCCAAGGCTAGCGTCGATTTCTGGAGCGTTGCACTGTGGGTAGCTATTCCGTAGCTATCCCATAGTTCCTGCAGTCTCCCCCGCGCCTTGGAATTCTGGTTGAGATCCCATTGCCTGATGGGGCAAAAATCATTGTCGTGGGTGGTTTTGGGTACATGTCATCAGTCATTCCTTCCTCTGGGAAAGCAACGGCAGACAATCATTTCGCACCCTTTTTCCCTGGATTGCCCTGGCAGACGCCATAGCACGGCAACCATGGAGCCCATTCAGCTTTTTTTTTTTTTTTAAACTGTCACCGTATGTGTACTGGATGCCGCTGACAGAGGTGATACTGCAGCGCTACACAGCAGCATTCATTTGCCTTTGCATGACAGCAGAGACGGTTATCAGTCATTCTGTACCGTCTGCTGCACCATTTGAGATGACGGTTATCTATCATTCTGTATCGTCTGCTGCTGTCATGGGTGCCCCTGGCTGAGGTTGGCCGGGGCGCAAAGACAAAAATGGGAATGACTCCCTGCGTCAATCCCTCCTTTATGGTAACTAAAAATAGAGTCAGTCCTTCCTAAAATATGGGGCAAGTGTACTAGAGAACCAGTGTATCAGAGAACCAGAGAGCACAGCTGCTCCATGTCAGATCCCGCAGAAATGATGAGCTGCATGCCATTCACGGGGGTGCCCCTGCAACAACCCCACCCGTTGCTTCCCTCCTCCCCCAACCTTCCTGGGCTACCATGGCAGTGTCCCCCCCATTTGTGTGATGAAGTAATAAAGAATGCAGGAATAAGAAACACTGACTTGTTAGTGAGATAAAATAAGGGGGAGGCAGCCTCTAACTGCTATTAGTCCAGGCAGGACATTAAGCGGTGTTGGGGAGAGGAGCCCAGCATGCCGCTACTATGATAGTCCAGGCAGTACAGAATCTTTTCTTTACACATGAAAGGGAGGGGGCTGATGGAGCTCAGCCCCTAGTTGCTATGATGAAGACGGTTACCAGCCGTTCTGTACCATCTACTGGGAATGACCAGGAGTCATTCCTATTTTTATCCAGGCGCCCCTGGCTGGCCTTACCTGAGGCCAGCCAGGAGCACTCAGCAGATAGCAAGCATATCATACCGTCTGCCACTGGGGAGGGAAGAGGAGCGGATACTGCTCTTTACTGCCACAGCATCGCTTCTACCAGCAGCATTCAGTAGACATAGAGTGACACTGAAAAAAGTCAAGAAACAATTTTTCCCCCCTTTTCTTTCATGGGGGGGGGTGAGGGAGTAAAATTGATGAGCTATACCCTGAACCACCCCGGACAATGTGTTTGACCCTACAGGCATTGGGAGCTCAGCCAAGAATGCAAATGCTTTTCGGAGACTGCTGGGGACTGTGGGATAGCTGGAGTCCTCAGTACCCCCTCCCTCCCTCCATGAGCGTCCATTTGATTCTTTGGCTTTCTGTTACGCTTGTCACGCAGCACTGTGCTGTGGACTCTGTATCATAGCCTGGAGATTTTTTTCAAATGCTTTGGCATTTTGTCTTCTGTAACGGAGCTCTGATAGAACAGATTTGTCTCCCCATACAGCGATCAGATCCAGTATCTCCCATACGATCCATGCTGGAGCTCTTTTTGGATTTGGGACTGCATCACCACCTGTGCTGATCAGAGCTCCATGCTGGGCAAACAGGAAATGAAATTCAAAAGTTCGCGGGGCTTTTCCTGTCTACCTGGCCAGTGCATCCGAGTTCGGATTGCTTTCCAGAGTGGTCACAGTGATGCACTGTGGGATACCGCCTGGAGGCCAATACCGTCGATTTGCCGCCACACTAACCCTAATCCAATATGGTAATACCGATTTTAGCGCTACTCCTCTTGTTGGGGAGGAATACAGAAACCGATTTAAAGAGCCCTTTATATCGATATAAAGGGCCTCATTGTGTGGACAGGTACAGTGTTAAATCGGTGTAATGCTGCTAAAATCGGTTTAAACGCGTAGTGTAGACAAGGTGGTGACCCAAAATTCGAGGCACCCAACATTAGAGGCCACCATGGAAAATGTGGATGTAAGTAACTGAAATGTCAGGTCATTTGAGCATCTGAAAATACATTTTCATTTATCTAATGCAACTTTATAAATAGATAAAAATACATTGATTAATTGTTATAATATATATACAAATACATCCTGTATAAAAGTGTGTGTGTGTATATATAATGATACCAATTAATCTATGCATTTTCATCTATTTATATATACACATATGGCTGCCCTGAGAACATTTGAAAACTTTCCAGATTTGCGTTTGATAATTAGATAAATTGACTATTATGGTATGTACATCACTCCCTACAATTAGTACAGGCAATACTGTGAATCTGAAAATACTATGGAAACACTGTTACAGTTGTAACTAAATATTTTTAAGGGTGACCATTGTTGGCAATACACACTATTTTGCTTATGTACATATAACGCACATGCACACACACTACAGCCAGTAGACCATAATCTGTGTGTGTAGGGGGCGGAAAATAAGATACACCTCTGCCCTGATACAACGCTGTCCCTGGGAGCCAAAAAAATCCTACTGCATTAGGTGAAACTGTGTTATACTGAACTTGATTTGATCTGCCAGAGCGCACAGCCCCCCTCTCCCCCCGAGTGCTGCTTTACCGTGTTATATTTGAATTCATGTTATATTGAGTCGTGTTATATCAGGGTAGAGGTGTATTTTATTCTTTTATGAAACAATGATGCTGCAATCCTTGCTGTCTAAATAGTGTAGCATCTTTGTTAAGTATTTTCAGGCATACATTTCAATCACTAATTGTAACATGGCTGGCTCCTCTCCTGCCCTAAGATCTCTCACATAGAGCCTTGCACACCTTTTGGTTAGTTATCACATGTGAGATTTATTTATTATCATTACAAAACCACCATCACAATCATGTGACAGCTTTTCCTAATCCCCAACCCCTTCTTGAGAGAAAACACACTTTCATCACCCTGAAACCCTTCTTTCTCTGAGCTCTGCTAAGCTTCCACACTTTGCTCTTCCTTTCTGTGATTTTAACTAGCTTTCCCAGCTGGTAGGATAATTAGCTATGTAGCTCATCAACCCCCAGTCTGTTTAGGCAATTAAGTCCTTTCCTTCTCCATCAGGCCTTTCCTGGTAGTACTAATTAAGGCTTAAGTGATCAGAGTACTGGATCAGCTACTAGCTCTCAGCACTGTGCCACACTGCTCTAAGGTATACGTAAGCATACACACAGTATGTAGTCAATTTAAAAATACTTATTTTTCATCCAAATCAAAGCATGTTTTCTAGGTTAAAAAAATAAAATAAAATAAAACCCACACTCTCTCCAAAGCTTGCAGCGTAGATGTGACCAAAATAGACAGCTATCTTCATGTCTTGCTATGGTAATTGCAAGCTGGACCCTCTAAAAAGCATACTAAGTATAGCAGTTTGAATAGTTGGTATAGGGCAGTGGTTCAGATGAATCAAATCCAAGAAAATGACTTGGAATGACTTGTAAAGAACATCAATCCAGACCTCCGGGCATTTCAGTTGTAATTATTGTGCACAGCACTGTGCTCTATTAAACAGGAAGAATTATCTATTTAAAAAGCTCTCTCTACATGTATGCTTGGGATTTAATATATATGAAATCTTATCTTGATAATGGAAATGAATCCCAGAGGAAGCATTAACCACACACTGGACTTTGGCTGAAAAGCTGCCCTGAAGATACAAAGAATGCTTGAACACAAATGCCTGTGATTCTGTTTCTCAGATCTGCTAACCTTTGATGAAAAATAGAGCATCCATTCACTAACCTTTATTTAGACATGCATTCTCAAGAACAGGCTGGATGATTGCTTTAGGGGCCCAATTTCTACAGCTAGTTGAACATAAAAAATATCCTAGCAACAGGATAGGAGCCTATACAGATACTTATCACTAACATAACTCAGCCTTCCCTTTACTAGTCACTTAAAATTAGGGGGCAGATATCATCTTTTCCATTTTCTCTGGTTATTTTCCTCAACTCACCAGAATCACTTCCATCATGTCCGGGTTGAGTTAATCTGAGTGTTTGATTGGTGGTGGGTTCAATGTGGTTTAATTTGTTATATTCTTTGGGTATCATTAGAAGGTAGTTAATGACTGGGCTGAGACCAGGGTAGTGCACCTGGGTGAATAATAAGTATGAGGTAAATAAATAGTACTTAAGGCACAGTGCTGTATTTGGAATGTGTGGATGGTTTCTGCCTTATCTCAAGCTGTGGAAAACTTTATTACTAAGACAGGCACAACAATTTCTCTAGGGAGCACCATGGACTCACACTGAATCCAGCATGCACTTCCCATCCCAACCCCTGGGGAGGCAAGAGCTGCTGTCAGCAGTGACCCCAAGCAATCCTTGCACTCTCTGAGAACTGAGACTGTTTTGGCCCTCTGTGCAGAGACAAGATGGGAAAGTGGAGGCCGTTACTTTGCAACCACTCCCTGCTGTTTGGGGGGTGACGCACAATTTGGGCTTACTGAGAGCCTTATTTTATTTGCATGCTCTGTTTAAAACCTTAAAAGATACCACTGATGCCGATTTCAAGCAGAACTGCAAATATAGACTTGAGGGTGAAATTTGACCTCCTGTATTTATTGATTTTTAAATCACCACATTGGGGAAGCTCATTCACTTTCTTGTCAAGGATTGGGGGTTATGACATGTTTGCAGAGCAGTGGGGGAAATATGTTTGGCTGCTGCCTGTGTTGCATCTGTTTGTACATTAGGGAATTACTTCAGCCTCTAAAACCTGGTCTACACCTAAAATTTAGGTTGACCTAGCTATGTTTCTTAGGGAATGTAAGTCCCTGTGTAAACAGTGTTAAGTCAATGCTGACTTAGCAAATCCACCTGTCCGAGACATGGTAGCTACAGCGATGGAAGAACTCCTATTGCTGTATAGTAACGGTCTACACTGTAGCTGTGCTGCTGTAGCATTTCTAGTGTAGACATACCCTAAGGAACCAAGTCTAGCACCTTTCATGAGCACCTAATTGACTAAAACCCCACAAAAAAAGCTGTGGACATGCTTAAGCACAGCAAGCACACATTGAAAGTGCATCTTGCATTTTCATAGATTCCAAGGCCAGAAGGGGCTACTAGGAATATTTAGTCTGCCATACTGTATCACAGGCCACATAACTTCCCTACAATAATTCCAGTTTGAACTAGAGCACTTTTTTAGAAAAACATCCAATTTTGACATAAAAATTGGCAGTGAATTAAGAATTCACGACAACCCTTGATAAATTGTCAGCTCAGTAACTTTTCTTTCAAAATCCAGCCTGTCTGCAAAGTGGTTTACCCTAATATTCACACCATTCATTCAACTAATATTCTTCTGACCAGCATTCCCTATCATCATGGCAGTAACTCTGTATGGAGAGGGACAAGATTCAGAGTCGTGACAAGGGAACTAATAGCAACCCCACTCAGGTGCCAGCAGAGTACTCAGTGAGTGTGGATGGAGAGCTACCTAGTTTGAGACTTTGTTTTCTATAGATCTCTAACCTGCATGGCCCCTCCTCCTTCCATTTATGAGATGTCATGAACCCTAGTCTATCAAATGGGCAAAGAGGTGGAGAAACTCTGTACAGCTGTTTGGTGTGGTAATTTTCCTCCCTTTTGCTGTAACTTTCATGAAGGGAATGACCAGACCAATGATTTTGTGTTTGGCAGCATGACTGTAAGTTTTCCCTGTTTACCATTTTAAACTTGTTTTGATATGACACCAAAGTGAATCCTTTAGCAATATGCATGAGCAAATGGACTTTATCACTGTTGATTAGCTACCATTTGCTACAGTAAATAATCAGTAGATTTACTACTTGCCAAAGAATTTCTTGCCATGATTTTAGTATCATGTTATGCCAGAGGCATTTACAACACAGTGGCATAATGTTGCAATTGGCTGTGACTGAAAAATTACACCAGTTCTTCCTAAAGCTCCTTCCTTAAATAATCTTCTTGCCAGTGTGTTCATTGGGAAACATTTCACATTAAAATAGCACTAATTGCTTTTTAAATGCTTTCTAACTAATAAACTACCACAGTTTGTATTGCATTTACTAGGAGTCGCTGAGAAACTTCAGCCATTACGTATTTATAAATGATAGAAAACAAGTGCTGGGGATATGCCTAAATAATTCTGGGATTATGATAAGAACAAATGTGTGATCATCACTACTTTCAGATATATAATACCACTGAGGCTATTTTACACAGTGGGGTCCCTTGGAAAGTGTTGCATCCCCACTGAGGGGAAGAGAAACCTACATCCCATTTAACAGTATGCAATTACACTGTATTCACATCTCTGTTACATAAATCAAAACACTGTGAGTACCATAGGTTGCAATGTATTTGGAAGTAGAGTTTCCTGTAATGAAAACTTCTATTTAACAGTTAGGAAATAGACAAAAAAGATACATAAATCACAAACTTTGGAGTAAACCCTTCTATTTAATATTTTGCAATGCTTAAGCACAATAAGGCCCAGCTAAGAGAGTGACAGCAGTGGGTATAGGGCACTGTTGTACTAATATTATCACTCAAGATTACGGGTCAGATCCTTAACTGTTGTGCTGTTTGTACAACCTCACCAGCATAGACAGTGGGATAGACAAAGGGCTAAAACTGTCAATTGGAGGTTTCCCTGGAACTGGGAATTCCACACACTCCCAGTACCCCATGTTCAAAGCACAACTCCTGCAGCTGTTAAGCTCATAAAGTGTCTAGTTGGACACCCAGATGAAGATGAGACAATGACTACTTGTGGAAAGTTTGGTTTAAGTGACTTGCCTGTAATCACTTAAAAAGTCTGGGGTAGAGGAAAGGATATAACCAGTTTATCCAGTGTGTTAAAGCAACTCCGTTATTTATGAGACCAGGCTGTCTTTTCCTACAACCCCCTATCTAATTCATTACACGCTTTCCAACTTCTGCAATAAATAAAATCAGGCTTCAGACAACAGCCTCATTCACCTCACAGCCTACCTCCTTCCCATATAGTTTCTGCAGAGGCTTTAGAGAATGTGATCCAGTGGTTTCAGATCCTTCTGCCTGGTTTACTCTAGTCTACATCCTTCTACAATGCAACTAATGCCTTCTTCTGTCTCTGTCCCTCTGCTTCTAACCCAGCAGTTCCTAGATTTATTGCCTGCTCAAACCCAGATTATTAAAGTATTTCCTGCTGGGACCTCAAACAGCATGGAAGATGTCATTTTGAAGAGCTAAATGGATCCTCCATGCATTGTGATCTTCTATACACTATACATGTGAGGTCACTCAATGCAGAGCAAAATGTCATCTTGTGCACATGGCATCCTCTGGACTGGGTGCCAGAGTTCCAGAGAGTAGCTCTTGACCTGTTTCCCCACCCTCCAGGGTATTCTTCCCAGGGCAGATGGAGGGGCCGGGGCTCCCTGGGCAGCTCTTACCATGGCCCACCTCTGGCTTCTGGCCCAGCCCAGGGATGGCCTCTCAAGCAGGAAGGGAGAAGAGAAGGAGCAGGGCCTTGTGGTGAGGTGAAGCTAAGCTCCACCTCAGCCCCTTCCCCTCCCCGCACTGGGAAGAGGCTGGTGTTGGTGACAGCCGCTGTGCTTCCAGAGTCTTTTAATTTGGCCAGACTTGAGCTGGTTTTGACAGAGATAAAATGCACACCCATGACCATGGTGACCTGCTTTCTAAAAGTCTAATCTTTGCTCCAAAGCATGGAGGCACTGGAGTTTCTCCATCACCCATATGAATTTTTAACATAAGGGGAAAGAGTATATTTCCCCCCAGCCTCATCTTAGAAAAATGAACAAATGAATTTTTCTGAAACTTTCCCAAAAAATTCAGCTTGAGATAGACCTCTGTCACTTGAACTTTTATCCCTACCAGTTAAAGTTAGGCAAAGTTACAAGTAACTGAAAATCAGGTTGTAGAATGGAATTTTTAACCATAGGTGTTACAGCCAGGTTGACCTATGATATTGTGGCCATTCAGACTGTTTTACAGTGACTGACTAGACAAGAAAGGAAGCTCACTGATATTCTTAGAGAAATACTATAAACAATTTGGCAACCTTAGCACATTTTTATTGTGTTTGCTGATACATTTACCATATGAACTGAACCAGGTCCACCATGGCCTTCCCAAATATTTTATCTGTACTATGCAGAAAGGATTTCATTTTTTGTGCTCTCCCTTGCATAGCCTGCTATGGCTGCTTTCCACTGTTGCTTGGACATAGGATTCAGTCAACATGACACAACTGGAACATCAATATTCTTTGGAAGAGGACTTTGTTTAAGCTTTCAAATATTAGTAGAATGCAAATGTAAAAAAGGGTCATGAAGAAAGAATTGAATTTTAATAGGTTTCCGTTTTTCATTCAGCCTAATATATGCATACACATGCATACCTCACATATGTGGTGATAGTTCTGCAATTTGTCAGCTGGCTATGTGATAAATACTGTGCCTGTCATAATAGTCCTCCCCCCATCACCAGTATGGCTCCATTCATTTTAACTTATTTCTTATCTACACCCGTGTGAGAGAAAACTCAAATGTACATGTATATATTCACAGACAGCAAGACCTTAGAAACAGACAGCTAAGACAACAGATTTCTATTTCTACCTTCAGAAAAAAAAAACACCTCACCCATAGACTATTAAAAACACATCACAAATGTCCTGTTCATGGAAATACTTTTGATACAGAGTGAGCACAAAGCATTCTCTTCTTAGACATTGGGACTGTCTGTCAACTTGCCAGATCAATATCCCCATCTGTGTGTAGTAAGAGTGGACTGTAGTGATTTACAACGGTTTGAAATGCAGTATGTTAATGTTTGCCCACAGTTCCAGTTAATTACAAAAAATATAACTACATTACTTGACATAACAATTTCTGGGACATTTGCTAGTGTATTCATTGGGAAGTTGGGATCAGTAATAGGGATACGTGAGTTAAGCCAATGAGGATGGCTCAGCACTTCTGCAAATCAGACTATTTGGATTTAGATGCCTAGATATGGATTAATGTTGCCTGACTTTAGGCACTGAAGTGGAAATATTTTGGGCAGTGGTTTGAGGCATACTTTGAACTGTTACTCTTTTACTGTAGTAGCCATAAACACAGTATCACCACTATAAAAAACAGCTTTTATTTTACAGTACAAATGTGTGGCTCATTTGCTGGTGCAACATAACAGAAAATAATTTCTATGCCACAAGATCTTTTCTTATCCATTTTTGTAACAGCCTCATTCCTCCTGTTTTTTTTTAAGACAGAGTTATGAGTGAATTTAGTGCTCAAGAAAGTGCAAAAGGAATAGCACTAACTTGAATTGGACATAGCAAAGGCAAGAACAGTGCAATATTCTGCAGCCCTACCCCAATTTTCATTTGAAACATCTTGCTCTTCTGGGTCTTGGACTCCCTAAGGCTAAATACACAGTTCAGTGTAACATGCTAACTGGAATGGCAGTTTTATGAAGAGCAAAAGTAAAAACCTACCTGGTGACCTAATGTGCAATTTATCTCCAGCAGTGAAAGGGTGGTGCATCTAGTCATTAACACCTAGAGCTAGTCAAAAAACACTCAGTGTATTCAGCCAGGGAGCCCAGCCCATAGAGGAGAATGGGGGCATAAGGAACCTAAACTACAACTCCCATTCAATATTTAGTTTTTCACCAAAAGTCAAATTTTCCACAGAAGAAACTTCCAAGAAACTCTATTATTAATTATATGTGTGCATCTTTGATGGGAACTCATGAAGAGCTACAGCCTATAGGGTCCAGTGCTGGAAACTCCCAGAAGCTTACTTCCCAACTTGTGGTACATGGCTCAGGCTACCAAGTTTTCTCTATGCCACAACACTCATGGTGATGCTCTGCAGAAGTGAGGTGGAAAGTCAGTTACAGTACGTTGACTGTTCACATACAGTTGTGGACATCTTCCATCTAGCAAGGAAAGTGTCTCTCTTGTAGGAACAGAAGGCAAATTTTCCTTGCAGAGCTGTAACTGGTTTAGGCAATCATTGAATATAAATGTAATACTCTGAAAGATTACAACATTTAGTAATAACAATTCTTTGCATTTATATGCTGCTTTGCATTTTCAAGGAGTTGAAAAAATATTTTCCAATTAATCCTTTGGGAATCAATCAGTGTTTATTAAACATACCAAGGTAAAACTGCTCTTTGTACTTACAGTGACTTCTGTAGAACACACTAGACTGAGATCTTATTTCCTGACAGTCAGTGGAGCATTCCATGTTGTTTACATTGCACTAGTTATAATGACAGACCATTCTGAGGAGAGAATAAGAAAAAAAATGCAAATATGTCAGAAACAAGAAAGTAGCTGGCATAGCATGTCCGTGGAGCTGCTGGTGATATGACAAACAGTCCTGATGGACTTGTCCTCCTTGGAACTTGTCATCTTTGTGATGCCATTAGCTCTTCTATCCAAATAAGCCTTCAAAGATGACAGCAAACCAACAAGGATCTTCAAGTAAAGCCCTACCTAAACTCAGGAAATTTGCAAGAAAATCCTACTATTACAGTAAGCTAGCTCAGCTCCACTAGAGGAAGCAATGCTGAGTGTTCTCATGTAGACAGGTTGCTGGCTGTTACAAGCACCATGTCAATTAGACCTGCTCTGAAGACCTTAGTTCATGTTGTACTTAAAACACTAACAGAAGCTGATGACCGGTCTTCCTAGTTATTGCTTCAGGCACTAAACTTGTGATAGCAATAGTGGGAGATGTACCTAGAATTGCCCCAATATAATTAAAGGACAAAATAAAGAAGACAAACTAAAAATACCCTTTCTTTGTCATATGACAAATATTCACATACTCTATTTGCCCATCTGGTATAGCCACAAGTTTACAATTAACATGACTATGTCAAGACTTGTTACACAATTGTATGTTTATGGGGGAAAAAAATCTGAGTCTGAAATACAAGTGACAGAATAAAAGGATACTGGTGTTATCGCATATGATAATTCCTAATAGACTTCATTTTCCATTGATTGTATAAGAATGTTCAATTATCAATCACAGCTGTACCTATTTCTTACTCTGAAATGCTGGAATCCAGGAGTTATGCAAAAGATGAGTTCTTGCTTTAGAGATCTCTGAGGTATGAATAATGATACTGTATGGGAAACTGGAGCTCAAGAAACATTTTCTCATAGTCAGCTAAATCAAGGAAGCAATAATGCTGTGCAGTTATAAAGCACCTTTCATCCAAGGCTTAAAAGGGCTTTATAAACATTAAGGACCAGCAAAGGTCTCTCTAGTTTCCAGCACTGCTCAGCAATGGAGAACCATTGCCTCTCTTGCACTTCTCCAAAATCAATGGGACTACTCCTTCCCTACTGCAAGGGATCCCAAAGAGATCACAGAGGAGGAAGGATTGTGACCCCACTTCCACAACATACCAGCTGGCAGATAGCTAGTTGTGAAGAGGAGAGTATGCAGCACCCTCCAAAGGCATGGCACAGTAGATGCACTCCTGCTACGCATCAGGGAGTTCATGAGGATACCTTTTTCCCTAAAGCAGATATCTGGGGCTCTCCCTAGAGCAATGGGGCTCTGAACTGCTCCCAATGAACATTCCAATTCAGAGGCATATTACATCTCTGTAAGACAGATATTATTATAATACCTATTTTACTGATAGGCAAACTAAATCACAGGAAGGTTAAAAGACTTACCTAATATCAGATATTTACTCAGTTTCAGAGCTGAGAACAGATCCCAGGAGTCCTAACATCTGGTCTCCAAGCACTAATAACACTGCCTCTAGGAATTATTTTTAATTTCTAATCAAAATTATAGAAAATGTCAATATGTTTTAAGCAAATAATCACTAAATCTACTGGTTTTTAACCTATTTACCATGGTGCATAAATAAGTAGCTCTCTCTATGATATGGGCCACATTCACAATATATATACTACCTGTATGGCCCTGAGACTGTCACATGGGCCACAGCTGTGTGTTGATTGGGCCACACGCTGCCCATGGGCTGAGAACCACTGACCTAACCCTATTATTTCTATCTGTGTATCTATCAATCAATTCACTTGCTTGCCTTTTGTTTGTTATTTCTCATGTGTTTGAATTTAGGCACTGATCCTGCAAAATTCACATGCACACACACTGTAAAGCAACTGGACTAGTTGCAAGTCTTTGCACACCTGTGGTCTATGATTGTAAAATTGTAAAATCTGTAGGGCAGGAATTGTGAATTTGGTTGCTTCTGTGCAGCACCAAGCACACTTTTGGGTGATAAGAAATAATTAGTGATGAAGGGATAGGAAAAAGGTGAAGGAAATGAAGTGCTTCCTACAGAAACCATTCCTAAATGGAATTGCACATATGCATTCTTTCTGCTGAGAAATAGAGAAAGCTTAATGGTGCAAATCAGTTCCTAAATTTATCAGTGGAATGGAGTGCTTTTTAATGTATATTCATCAGCATTACCACTTTCTGGGTGTCTAAAAAGTTTGAAGATATATCATTAGAAAATTAACATTTTCATTCTCATCAGAGAACAGTTAGCTATATAGACCATTTTGACACACCTATGCAGAAACTAATAGTGTGTATTCAAGTATGACACCAAATGTCTATTGGCCCAAGAAGATTCTCTTTTTCTAGATGCATTAACACATTTATATGATGTTAGGAGGAGTGAGGAAGCAGGTCACATTCACAATTGGTGCAAAGCAGCATTTTTCCATTGAAATCAGTTGAACTACACCAATTTGCACCAGCTGAGGACCAGTCTGAGTGTCCTTTGGCAAAATAACCTAGTATGAGCTGTAACAGTGGGCAAAACAAAGAACAGACAAAACAGCTTGTGGAATAAATAGCTCCAAATGTAAAAGGAATATATAAGTAAGACAGTAAAACAGCACATCAGCTACTCTAGAACTAGTTGTATAATAATTGGCCTGGGATAATGATAGACCACAGGCTTTCAGGTGCAAAGCTAAGTGGAAGCTTGAGGTAAAGTTCTAAAGTCTTTATGTACAGAAAGCAAACAGAAGAATAACTTTGACCTATAGCCATTCCCAACCATACCTGGGCTTTTATTGTTTTGACAGGCTTTATATAATCTTCCTACTCCCACAATGCTTTGTAGAGCAGTCCAGCAAACCACAATAAAATGTACAATTCTTCTTTAAAAATTAATTTCCTTTTTAAATTGTTCCTCCATTAACTTTTCCTTCCTGTCTGCCATTTACAGGACAAAAAAATAAAGACAGAGGGATAAAAGTTGTTTCCATGGTGCTGTTAAGACAACATTCACCTGACCCATCTTCTTAACTACTGGGCATGCTTGAGCTATAGAGCTGCCTTTAAAAGGAAGTGTTTCATACCGCCTGGCCCTTAAAAGAAGCTGGTGTGGGGGGAGCGGGAAGGAACTGACTGCTTATTCTGTTAGTGTACTTCATTCTCTTTGTATTTATACTCCTTTCTATAATAGGGTTCTGCTGGTCTTCTAAGGCTTCTAGTAATGAGAAAGGAGTATTGTAGTTTGTCTCTAGCCAGAAGTTTCAAGTTCTGTTATTTTCTCATATATTTCTCCTGCACAGAGGCTCCTAATAGTCAGAGAAAGGAAGAAAAACAATCCCCTCTGGAACTCTATGCTCAGGTGCCCTGTAACGAAAAGAGAAAGAAAGCTCTGCGAAACAAATACATGGGGTTTAATTTGTCATTTTCTCCTTCCTGGATGTCTTAGTTCTCTCTGAGAATGTGATCAATTCTTTTCTCGATTCCCCTTTCGCAACCTACTCTGTTTTTGGTACTGGCAGGAACTGATATGTTAAATAACTATTTCCCAGATGCAAAAATTGGGTTCATTCTTATTGTGTCTATTGAAATTAAGTCTATAATGCACAATACTGAAAGAACTAGGTGGTTTAGGATATGAGGACAGATTCTATAGACTTTAGTCTCTAGATCAGTGATCCGAATAATGCCAAGTTAGCAGTGACTCAAGAATTGTCACATCTGATGTCTGTTCAGTGACTTATGTGACTCATTAGTGGTCTCTCAGTACAAGTTCTTGGTTGACAAATGTCTACATTACAAAACTGCTGCAAATGGCGCTCTTTATTAGCCAAAGATCGAGAGTGCCTGGAAAATGAATTTCGCTCACCCCTACAATCTGTTCTTCCATAACAGGGCTGAATCTAATTGACTTAGGAAGATTTCACTTTTTTTTATACCTGTTCC
This sequence comes from Gopherus flavomarginatus, assembly GCF_025201925.1. Lineage (NCBI taxonomy): Eukaryota > Metazoa > Chordata > Testudines > Testudinidae > Gopherus > Gopherus flavomarginatus. The sequence continues at coordinate 55,517,972 of NC_066626.1, read as the reverse complement.
TGTTATAACAGGACTTCAGATGATCACAAAATACACTTAAAAATGATGGCATTACTGGTTTTGCTAAGCAAATCATGTGCCCTTTCCTCAATTAGCAACATCACCTCAAGGAATAAAATAAAGTTGCACCTTATCACAAGCTGTTAAATAGAGCCATAAAATTAGTGAAAGGTATAATGTGCTATTATGTGTAATTTCCTTTTTAAGATTTCTTTCTTAATAATTATTATGTAGGTGGACAGTCTCTTAATATAGATAAAGACCTTTGCAGCTACTCTCATCATAGGCCCCATGTTTAATATGCACTTTTGTAATTAGCTTGGAAGTAAAGCCCCACTTTTGCAGTCAGTCCCTTTTCTGTCAGATCATTTTTAATCTGAGCTGAGTTCAGCTGTGAAGGGCTGATAAGCATTTCTGAAATCTCTGTACATGACAAACAGGACTTTAATCTCTTCTTTCCATTTCTACTGCACTCATTACACAAATTCAACTCAAAAGAACCTTGATGCATTAAAATGATCTTTCTTGGATATAGTACAATTTCTTTTAATCTTTCTTAAAGCACTTAGTTTGATTCTCAGATTCATAAGTCACAGAGAAAATGGTTGTCATAGGTTTCCTGTCAAATATCACCATTTCCCTCCCAAGGTCTGTTAATCTATGATGATAAATTAAGTGGGTTTAAAAAAAAATTAGGATGAGTGAGAGTTTCCTCAATTGTAAACTAATTTTCTGAGAATAATCTCCATTAAATACAGGCAAATTGTATTTTAAAGTAGTAAGACTGTAAACATATCCCAGCTGTCTGACTTTGCTTGCTCATGTAAGCCTCCAGCCAATTAGCACCATTTTTAAAATCAGTTATGCAATTATTAACCTGTTCCTCTCAGTAAACCAACACTGATTCTCCTGAGAGAATTTTCTGTCCTTAAAGTGACAAATTGCTGTCTGTAACATGTGCATGAATTTTACTTTCTTTGTACCCTAGGCTGTTATTTCAGCATATAAAAATAAAAAAAAAGTGAAATAGCAGCTGGAAAGTGCTACTAAATAACAAGCAGGAAAAAAGAAATCTCTACCTGCAGAGAAGAATTACACCCATAAAAGTGAGCGAATGTTTTAGAAGTTGAAACCAATTTAAATGCTTATTTGACAGCCCTCCCCAATTCTGTCTAAGATGAAATCAGTGGTTAGCAAGAAAGAAAGATCCAAACATATAGAGGTTCAGAAACATTCCAGAGGAAACCACAGATTATCTGATTAAAATAGCTGTTTACAGTGCTTTCAGAATTTTTTGTATCATTGCAAAGAGTGCCTGAGCAAAGATTTATTTTAAATAATTTTGCTTTATTGAGGGCTTTTAACAAAAAAATGGTACTATTACTATTACTTGCATGATCTCAAAGCACTCTGTAAACCTGATTGAATTAAGCTTCACAAACCTGGCAAAGTAAAGATTTATTATCTCCATTTTACAAATGAAGAAACTGAGACACAAAGAGGTTAAATGACTTACTCAGGGTCACACAGGAAATCTATCACCAAGCTCGGAGAATAATTTCAACTTCCCTGATACTCAGTCTTCTGCTGTAACCACAAAAGCATCTTTTCCCTGAAGTTACAGTCCACACAACGGCAGTATAGTATTTCTCACAACATACACTTTCTCTTTTTCATCTAGAAAGGGAAGTGACTAACCATTTCAGGTGTCAGAACATACAGGCAATAACATCTGAATGATCAATCTAGTGTACAAGTAAGCTAAGTGAGGAAAAAAAGTTATAACACAACAACCTTCACTATTATAGTTGGTAAATCTAAAGGAGTCTGGTTCAGACAAGCATTCAGAATTGTGGATTCTGCCTAGATCTGTAAAACTGTCTGGAAATCCCAGGAGATGTAGCTTACTCATGAAATTTCAAGCATTGCCTTTTTCTGGTCAGACTACAATATGTGAGAATGCTCGTTTGTTGGTATGCCAGCACTTCTGGCCTGAACCTGCCTGGGAATGTAGCAAGTGCAAAAAATTAAAGAATAAATGGGAAATAAGGACATCCACATTATTATGAACCCCATAACACCTTGAGTTCAGCTTGATTTGAACTTTGGGCAAAGCTTTATCAGAACCAGTTCACCCATCCCTAGTCTGTACTTTGAGGAGAGAAGTGAAAGAGTTGCAGATACTGAAGTACAGTTTACCTGTGGTGCAATTTAAGTATTGTTTATACAATCTGCATGTTTAAGGTACAACAGAGAACAATGATCCTGTGAAATTTGTCTTCTTTCATCATTAATCAACCAGTGAATGTATTCCATAGGGAAGGCCTGCTGGACCAGCTATAGACATCATTTAATAATGTGTAGGGGCTGGGAATAGGAGTGATGAGTTCCCAATTCTGTATATGATGGAGTGTTTTCTAGGCCGTACACCTGAGATGCTGAATACATGCGGTGTTCTTCCCAATTATTTTAACACTTTTAACCTTTTTCTCCGTAGTTATTTCACAAGGTATGATTAAGGGAGCAAAGGCATGAGAAAACAGACATAAAATGCACCACTCACAGTATCTGAAAATGATTACATCAGACATATGAAATCGGCTTGCCATGTTTCTTACTTAGGCATATTGCATAGCTGTAAAAATGAAACTATATACCATTCAATATAAGTAAACACATTCATTTGAAATGATGATCTCTTTCTGTGGAATAGCAACATTAGTTCTCAAACGTGATGATGTAACTAACAGGGTGACCATGATCCTTGGATGTTATAAAAGGGCAATATTAAGTAAGAGTGGTGAGATCATATTATCTCTGCATATGTCATTAGTGAGATTAGGGCTGTCAATTAATCCCAGTTAATGCATGTGATTAATTCAAAACAAATAAATGTGTTATTTTTTTTAATGAGTGTTAATCACATACCTCTGGAGGTGTGACTCAGCTGTGGCCAGGCGGGCAGGGAGGCACCAGTTGTGGCTGTTTGGGAGAGCTGGTTAAACACCTTCCAGGGGGCAGAGAGGAGCCCAGCCCTCTACCGCCTGCACCATCCCCTCTCTGCTGGACAGGGCCAACCTTAAGGGTGGACACAAGGGACGACCACCCAGTGCACTGTGCTCTAGGGGGTTCCACTCTATGGCTATGGGGCACGGGGATCCTGTCTGTTGCTGCTACTGGCTCAGGACTGAGTATGGCTGAAAGCAGCTGCTGGTGGTTGAAAAAGCCTTCGGGCCCTTGAGTACTCTGCTTAAAGAGAGAGCGCTCCCCAACACACAAAATATTTAAATAAATGGCATTCTATTATTTTTAACAGTGCAATTAAAACTGATTTATCATAACTATTTTTTAAATCTTACAATTAATCACAATTAATTTTTAATAGTTTGATGGTCCTAAGTGAGACCATTACTAGAATGCTGTCCATTTCTGGTGTCCGTTGTTCAAAGAAGATATTAAAAAATTGAAGGGGTTCAGAAAACAGCTATCAGAAGTATATGAGATCTGGAAAACATGCCTTGCCGTGTGAGACTTAAAAAAGCTCCAATCTATTTATTTAGTTTATCCAAGAGAAAGTTAAGAGGTGATTTGATCAGTCTGCATGTACGTACTCAGGGAAGAGATTTCTTGTTGGGAAGCACTATCTCTATAACCTAGTAGAAAAAGGGATAATCCAATGGTTGAAAGATGAAGTTAAACAAATTTGGACTAGAAATAAAGTGCAGATTTTTTAAAGTGAGGGTAATTAAATGTTAAAATAATATAGCTGGAGATGTGGTGGATTCTCCATCACTTGAAGTCTTTAAATCAAGTATGGATGTCTTTCTAAAAGACATGCTATAGCTCAGGGATCGGCAACCTCTGGCACGTGGCTCGCCAGGGTAAGCACCATGGCAGGCCGGGCCAGTTGGTTTATCTGCCTCGTCAGCAGGTTTGATGGACCGTGGCTCCCACTGGCCATGGTTCGCTGTCCCAGGCCAATGGAAGGAGCGGGAAGTGCCGCGAGCTGAGGGATGTGCTGGCCTCAGCTTCCCGCCGCCCCCATTGGCCTGGGATGGTGAACCTCGGCCAGTGGGAGCCATGATTGGCCGAACCTGACAACATAGCAGATAAACAAAATGGCCCGGGCTGCTAGGGTGCTTACTCTGGCGAGCCATATGCCAGAGGTTGCTGACGCCTGAGCTATAGCTCAAACGTAAGTTATGGGCTTGATGCAGAAATTACTGGGTGAGGTTCTTTAGCCTATGCTATACAGCAGATCAAACTATATGATCATAACGGTGCCTTGTAGCCTTAAAATCTATGCCACTTCAATCAACTATTTCAATCAACCAATTTTGACCCCAAACTACAAGATCTTTACAAGATTTACTTGTATTATCCAGTGAATTCTAAATATATTTTTTATCAAATTGCCTCCTATGCAGCTACTTCTATGTATCCTTATAGTAACATATAAATAAACACTTCATTTTATTCTTAAATCACGAAGATCATATCTTGTTGAGATTATACATTGTACCTTATCCCCCTGTAAGCCAAGCGTGATGTAAAGCATGTTCTTGCTGTGGTTGGAACTGTGTTTCCCCCACCTAACTCTAGGGTTTCGTTCTTTTGCTATTCCCAAAGCATGCCTCCTGGAACCCATTTCTGCACTTCTTATTGTGATTTTAACAGGGATTTGGCTTGAGTAAGTAGTGCAGAAACAGGTTGTTAGAATGCAGCTGCATTCAGTACAATGCATTCAGTTTACATACTTAATATTCAGTTAAGTACGTAAACCTTTTTGGCCTATCTGCTCGGAGAAGTCTGAATATTGTATGCAGGATGAATGCGTACAAGCCCTGAACTTCCATGAATAAAGATTTCAAAATCCAGTAGAAGTAAACGTGAACATAATACATACTATAAATCAAGTCAAATGTTTCTGCTCTGAGAAAATGACATACTGAGGAACCCCTATGGAATTTGGTAGACTTTGGATCAGACTCTAACTATGCTGATTGCACTTTATCCAAAGTTTCTGTTGACTGGAACTGTGAAGTTCAAGTAATAAAAGGCACAACAAATAATCAGCTTTTTGGATCAGGAATCCAAAAGGATATGTATGGAAAGAGAAGAAAAATAGGTTCCTAGAAAGCTTGAAAAAATGTTGGTGGTTTTTGTTGAATTATAAGTTAAATTAATAAGCCAGAATGAAAGGGGGTATCATCTCTTTAAACAATAATGTTACTACATTAGCCATTTTATTCCTTAATTGACCCTTTAAGATATCATACTAACAAGTAAGATAATAACAAACTTGTGTTTATAACAAGTATTCAGAAGGCAACCGGAATGGTCATTTCACCTGATGCTATTGTGGTTCCCAGATACCTCTTCCCCATCCTTCCCGAATAACTCAGTTCAAATCTAGTCTTACCACTCAAGTTCCTTTATCTGGGAAACTACAAAACTATGGTGACTTGATCACTGTATTCATATAATATGTATAATTAATATACAATATTCTCACAGCAAAATCACTGGTCAAGTATTCTACAAATGGTTAATTACATAGCAAAAGGATCCTTATTGGTGTGTGTGTATGTATATATACAATGGATTCACACTGATGTGGCTCTTTTGAGTAACGTTGATCATTAATTTGACTCCTGAACAACTGAGCTCTGAGTATCATTGCTATATATTTTGGGATTGACTTGGTTATTTTGTAGGAACCATGATCTGTCCATGCACTGTCCATGCACAACATACTATTTACCACATCTCACATTCCAGGATTACCTTATCCATTGTAAATGGTTCCTTGGGTGTTCCCCCTTATCTTAGCTAGTGCAGCAGACATTGTTTCTTAGCCTACTGACCCATTTTCCGATGTTAGTTAGCACAGACATTCTGTTTCCAACCTGCTGTTTCGTTTACCTCCCTAACCCTGACTGCCAAGAAATGAGGCCTCACCCATGTTTAATTACTCATGTCAAGCCAGGCCTATGTTCCTCTGCTTTTGTTTTTTGTTTCTCTATTAGCATTCATTTAACTTGCATTATGTTCCTGACTTTCTGTGCTTTCCTTTTTAAGTTCACTACCTAGCAATGCATTTGAAAGCCACAGTAGTTGTAATTATTTGAAACACCATCAATAGTAGGTTCAGAGTACAAAGTAACGGTGCAAACTCACCTCCCTATGGTATAGCCCACCAGGCTGCAATTCTGCATTATCAGCTTACTCTGCCTTTAAAGCTTCCTTTTGTAATTTCAACTTTTGTGTTTATTTTAATTACTTTATAAAAATTGCTGCAAAATATAAAAGTATTTCTATTCGTCACTACAGGAAATTTAGGTGTGAAACAGAATGTAGGAAAATTAAAATAACATTCCCTGGGTCCAGACCAGAAGTGGTCCTCTTCAGCCACCACACAATATTTGTCATTACCAGTATAGGCTATTTCTATTTCACTACTGTCCCAGACTGTGCAATTTGGAGACTGTTCCCTCCAGAGTGAACCAACATGCCTGCAACTCTGTCTGCGAGACGTTACTCCTGCACATGTAAGTGTCCCCTAGGTGCAAACAGGAGTACAAACATGGGGCTTAAGGCTGCTTTTACTTTGTATATTATGTGTAGTATGTGGGGGATACATGTTGTTATTATTAGGATTCATTGACTTAATTTCATCCATCTTTAAAAGCAATTAAAACATTTATGTATATTATATTTAGTTAATAAATCTTTATTAATGAGTCCTTGGTTTTGCTCATTCAGTGGACGCAGGCTTACAAAGGTAGGCCTGCAGACACACCTTCTATGTTTCGCAATACTTGAGATTGTGGAATCCAATTTTCAGGATACATAACACATCTGTTCATACTCTGAACAAAATAACTCCTGTATTCATCAGTTTGTAGTGATAAAATGCCTTCTTAACAGCTTTGAGAGCAAATTCAACAAAAGTTTTGGTGGGTGAAATTGGTACAATCATTAGAAATATAAGGAAGTTAAATAATTTTAATGGAAAAAAATAGAAGGTAGAGTTCGAAAGATAAAAAGATTAGCTTCCTGAAAGGAAAGTAAACAGACAAATAATATTGTACTAGTTCAGGGTATTCTATATATAATTTGAAAATTAGGTATACACAGCTCATCAAACTTAAACACCTACTAGACTATTAAGAATTGAAGATAGTGCTAATCTATCATTCTAAAAGTAATTTTCTTTAGATTTCCAATGTGGTTTCAGATCTGACCCATAACCTTGCTATCACAAAGTACTAATGAGTTCCAGATGAGCATGGCAACATGATTTCTTGGTGACTTGCCAGAGTGTTATTAATTTATAAGGAGTAATTCAGTTAGCAGAACTAATTTATTTCTAACTTAATTGACTATAAATATACGTCATCCAGCTGCTTCTTGGATGAGGCATACCACTAGTTAATAGAAGAAGTTTTCTCAGGGTCTCATGCTTTCTGCATGATGTATTTGTGAACAGAGGGTTAAAATCTCAGTGAGTTTCATCTCAGAATTACTTTGGAATTCTTCCATCAGAAGGGGGTGGGCAGATGGGGATATTTGCCTTTCCACCTAATGGAAGAAGTCTGGGTTTCACCCCCTAGACCTAGGTGTATCCTAAAATCCATTAGGGTAAGAGCCTTTTGCATGGATCCTACCTGCCTTTGCATAGCTTACCAGTCCCTCCCCATTCCCTGACTCCCAGCAGTCTCTAGACAACACAACCTCTGCAAGTGCCATGATGGTAGCTCCCCTCCACAACTGTATCTGCCTCAGAACTCACCTGTGGGATCCCTGGTATAAAAAGGAATTCTGCCCATGTCTGAAGAGTCTGTCTGCAGTAACTTACTCTTGTTTGCCCCCTTAGAGTTGGGGTTAGGGAGCTGCATTCCCCACTATAGGTCTTCTTCCACCTTTGCACCGCACTGTAGACATGCAATTCTGGATCTCTGTGGAGATCCCACAGAGGACTGTCTGCTGAGTTGGAGGTTGGGAGAATTATTCATGGATTGGCTCTCCTGTATCCATGCCTTCTGCAGCCATATCAGTAGGTTTTGGCTTCCCTCTGCTCATGGAAACAAAGGGAGCATGAGGCCCTTAGTTTTAAAATGCCTCTATGGAATTAGCTCATAAGAACAGCTGCAGTTAGATATGAGAAAAACCTGTTATATCAATCATGTCCTTCTCTGTGCAATTACAGAATATAAGCTCCCGATAGATGACATTAGATAATTAAATAACATGCTTTACCCACATAAAGCTGCCATGCTTTCTCCCCCAACTCCCTCCCACCTACGCATAAAATTATCTATTTTCTGTCATGTGGAAAGGGATTAAAGGAAGGTATCACGATGTATCAGCTCATTGTGGACCGGCACAAACCCCATCTTGACAACCGCTCTGTGGATGGGATTCATCTTGGAAGCATCTGCAGAAAGCCCAAGTATTAGGAGAGAACGAACCTACAATTCATTCTTCTCTCACCTTCTCTGTCCCTTTCAAATCAGGCTTGCGGAGGTACGGCGGTCTGGGGAAGCATTGCTTGTACTTTATTGTTCTGTGGCCAGAAGACTTGTCTTCAGGGCTGTCGCTCTAGTAGTTTTAACTACCACTACATTTACAATGTATTTATATTACATAGCTTGGTGGTGGGTATTAGTAACATACACATATTGTACTGCATCAAGTGTACATTATATCAATAACTGTGTCATGCTGCAGTAAAATCAATGCATACCTATGTAGAACACCAAGCACTGTGGATGTTAGTGTTCATATGGCTTATGCCATTGTCTTGATTTTTCCCTGCGCTTTTAAAAGATTTTTTTTTAAATGTCACTCCTCCTCTTCTCTCTCATCCTCTGCTTTGAAATACAAAGGCTTTCAGGCTCATTTAGAAAGAAGTAAAGCATTCACCATATCCTGCAGTCAATAAGGCTATCAATGACAACGCTTTTTGCATACAAAAAATTCATGCTTTAAACAACACAGGGACAAGAGAGCAATTTCTGTCAAAGTTCATTCCCAGCTAACTTTTCATTTTCCCTCATTCCTTACAAAGACGGTGTATGATATGATAGATGCAGCACTTATACTGTATTTAACTCAATTATTATTATTAATTATTGTTATTATTCATCTTAATAGTGCTCTCTCTGCCTTTGATGAGTATAACAGGCTGAATATCACAAAGGTGTGGGAACACAGCTAAATTGCATGATCATATTATAACCTTCCTCCTTTTTTCTCTCTCTGTCTATCACCTGCACTCATTGAGTTCTAAAATGCGCCAGAAGGCTGCTCCTATATTAATATTTATCTAGAGCCATAGATCTGCATGAGATGTTACAAATAAAGAAAAACCAAGATATTTGTTGCCAGGAGCTAACTACCTACCTTACCTAGAAAACTTAATAAAAGGACCGAACCCACAGAGGGTATGGACGGTGGGAAAGAAGTGGAGCAGATGAGCTCCAGCCAACAATGCAAAGAGAAATGATACTACAGCTCCTACACATTTTGAAAGATTGTGAAGTAGCAGACTGTTCCAAGCATAGTGGGCTGCCTGATAGATGACCAAAAAACGAAGAGTGGAAGAAGAGTACAAATGGAGTTGAGTTAGATGGTTTGTTTGGAGGAATAGGAGTAAGAATGGGAGCAGGCAGAAATGAGAACAGAGATATAGGCAGGATTAGAGTTGTTCCAAGCCTTGAAGAAGAGGACCAGAACCTTGAACAAGATGTGAAAGGGAAGTGGGAACACATGAAAAAGTGTGAACAGGGGAGTCACATGGTCAGAGTGACAGGAGAGACAGGTTAGTTTTTCAGCTGTGTTTTGAATAGACTGAAATGGAATAAGAAGATCAGCAGGAGAGCCAGAGAGGAGAAGGTTATAGTAATCAAGGCAGGCAGTGACCTGGGATTTACTATTCAGGATAGAGAAGAACGGATAGGTTTTAGAGATACTATAAAAGAACTATCAAATTTTGACAGTTGTGTGGATTTAGAGGGAGATGAAGAGGATGGGGTTGAATGTGGGACCTCGAATTTGAGCCTGCGTGATGAGGAAGATAGTAAAATTAGCAGCAGCAATGGAAATGGACAACGAAGAGGGAGTTTGTGGATAGAAGTAGGAAAGGAATAGAGTGATTGTCCTCATATTACACGTGGAAAAATTGAGTCATTAAGAGGTGAATAGAATGGAGCTAATACATCCTATCTCATGGTGATGGTGTTAGGATTAATTACTATTTGTAATGTGCTTTGAAGCTGAAAAGTTTAGCGCTAAATATTTACTATGCCATTGGAGCAGGATGAAAAGTTCATCAACAGCTTTTCCTATTTTTCACCAAAATGTGAAACTGCAATGCTTTTTTAAATTTCAAAATTTGAAAAATTTTGACCAGTCCTATCTTTATTATGATCACCATCCATTCTTTGAGTGAGTAGACAGAGGAAATAAATGCCCCACTTATTAGTTCAGATGATTATTATTATCATGCTTCTGTGAATGTTAGTATGACTGTTGCCATTATTTCCAGTGTTTGTCATCGGAATATAGCATCATCTGTTAAATTTGCAAAACTAAGCATTGGGTTTTGCTTCAACTCCTAAATACCTATCAGCCATATTTACAAAATCAATATTCTCTGCTTTCCATATCACATACTTATATCACATACTTATTTTGGAGCTTTGAGTTTGCTTTTTCAGAAGAAAAACGAGCAATTATCTCTTGTTAAGCCAGTGGTTGAAGAAACTTGATTTTTTTAACAGAGAGCAATACCTAACGAGTTATAATGTACAGTGTAACAATAATAATATCCTGAGGAGTCAATGAGACCCATCGTGAACTATGCAATTTTAAACAATGATTTCCTTTGTTTCCAGAATACTTATTTTTTATAGTTCTTACTTTAATCTATAGTCTGTATTTTTTTAAAGGGTGACTGCAAATTTGAATGACTGAAACTAGTTTTGCATAATGATTTACATGTGTATCTTTCAAGGGCACTCTGATAAAGGGAACTATCTCAAGAGGAATGAACAGAAGTCAGAATCTTGAAACACAACTTTGTATTCTTGAAAACTAATCTTCTTATGATATAGAGGAAAGTGGGCTATTTGAAATATGATCACTTTCCCAATTGATTAATACTCATTTTTGATGAAATGGGAATAAGTACAATTGCTGTTTCATAAAAAGAATATTTGAGTCTTTGTACTAGATAAACACTTACAGAGTTAGGGCCCAATTCTGCCACCCTGACTCACACTGAGTAGTACTTCACTTCTTGAGTATTCCCAATGGATGAGTGAGTGGGACAGAATCTGGCACATAATCATTCTTGTATATATGGCAGTGAAAATTAAAATAAATATATGTGAAATTATGGAAACTGTGAGCCATGATGCAGAGTTCAGCAAAGGATAACAGCATGTCCAAATAAAAAAATAAACTACTTTGGGGCAGGCATGCAAAGTGAGGGCAGTCATCACTATGAATGGTGGGGATCATAGGGCTGCTAGATAGCATTACTGGTGGGGCCTAGACTGAACTTGCTGGCAGTACAGGGCCAGCACTGGAGAAAGCATGCATGGTACTATGTTTCCAAGTGTAGCACTTCCTCCCCAGATGTCTGACAGCAATTCTGCCGGCTTCTTTCTTCTGTAGCTAGACTGCCTCCCACTACCGCTGCTGGTGAGGCTCCCTCCCACACATACCTGCTGTGAAAGTGCTGCTATCACAGTTATTGGGCTCAGGCACAGAACCTCTGACCTCTCCTGTTCTCTCTGAGTGCAACCCACAAAGGTCTCAGGTCTCGAGCGGTCACTTGTCTCTCAGGGTAGAATCTTGCGATTCTCCCATTCTTTGGTCCCTAGTCTGCAGTCCCTTGTGTCCCAATCTTGATTTACCTTAGCAGGTCTGACTTATGTCCAGATTGTGAAGTAGTATTAATTCCAGGGCAATGACAGTGGTAACCAGTGACAAAACAGCCTCCTAAAAGTAAAGTATTTATTTCTAACAAAAGCATTTCAGAGAAGAAAAACTAACTTAAAAACAATAAAACAGATTAGCAGGTATTTAGCTATCTTCCACATGGGGACCCTAGTAGGACTAGCTCCCTACAGATTTTTCTGCAAACTCTTTCTCTGTCTCTGTGTCTACTGTCTGTTTGTCAAAGCTCACTGATAACTCTCTGGACAAGCTCCTGGTGACTCACCTTCCTTTGCACTTTTTAAATGTTTGTAGCTTTTTGATCTAGTAACTCCCAGCTTTGACTTAACAAGATTTGCAATTGGTGGAAACAAGAGACAGTATCCCTGAAGCCACCAGCTTGGTCCATTGTCTTTCAAGTGTGTGCTTGGATTTTCTTATCTAGGAAGCCATTGTGTGCCTTCATGCATAGACCCTGTTGAATTAGAGCATTATAGGTATCTAATCACACTGTCCCCAATATGTTAGGTCAATACAATCACACAGGAAAGTCTAATAAACCAACATATAGCAACTTCCCTTCATTGACTAGTCATCTACAGTGTTCATAAAATTATTATATCTCTGCATTCATAACATTACATACCAACTATGTGTTTCATATCCACTAATATCAAACCTAGTGAGCTCTTAAAATATAAATGTGTATATATATACACACATGCAAAACTGTCATTTATTTTACCAGCCAAGGCATAATAATCTACTCACATGCCCTTTACCATGATGATAATGATGTTGTTATGGCAGTTGTCACCAGGTGGCACTGTTACTTATAGTCTCTAAAGTTCTCTCAAGCAAGTTTTTAGTTTTGGGAGGAATGCTTGTGCTTTTGTAATACAGGATTCTGGATAGAAGGAGCTGTGAGCAAAAAAAAGTTTTCTTTCTGCCTTGGAATTTGATTAGAGTAAATTCTGAGGCAGAGTTTCTTCCTGGGAACTGGGCATTTGTGTTATTTTTATTAACTGTTTTTATCATAGCACCTAGGAGCCCTAATCATGGATCAGGGTCCCATTGTGCTAGGTGCTGTACAAACATAGGACAAAATTATATTCCCTGCCCCAGAGAGCTTGTATTAGGCTGAGATTCCTGAAATAAGGGGTTATCTGTATGATGTTTGTGTCCAGCTCTGTTTCAAAACTGATATATATGTTTAAATATAAAACTTAAACTTAGAATATACCCAGGTTCCTCATTGCTGATACCTCCTGCACTGGGAAGCCAACCTGCAAGGCCTTGACAACTACTTCTGTTCAGCAGAGATGTGATGCTGATATCAGAATTGGGACACCGATGGCAGAGGAAGGGACAATAATTCACTTGACTATCAAAAGATTGCTCTTTCTGGGTGAGTGAAATTTTGCATGGAAATACTCCCCGTAGCATCTTTTCCAATGCTGCAGTGGTGCTCAGGTCTTCCTTCCAGTCACTATAACCTCAGTTCGCCTCAGATATATCTAATTCAACTGACTAGGGCAACATTCTTGCCATTATCATGAATCCTTTTTTAAATAGACATCACTTAAGGATCTGCGGGGGTTTTGTCCCCTAATTCTGCAGCTCTACTCATTTACTCCAATCTTAGCAATACTGACACAGAGTCAGTCAAGTTGCACATCGATGCTTTCATTAAGTAAGTAGAAGTAAATGTAGTCATTGACTTTACTGGGTGAGTTGAGTATTTCTTTTGACACAGCTGCATTCCCAGCAGAATAATAGGGGAAAGAGGTGACTCCTCAGTCACTTCTGGGAGCTGTGGTGAATTACTGGAATGATCATTGTTTGATTCAGAATGCCCTGAGGATTAATTATCCAGGCTCTGATCAGTACAAAGGGGAAAGAGAAACTACACCACCTAATGTTACATTTGATGGCATTATTGACTTTGTCCTTACCTCACTCTGGCTGACAAGCTCCTGTTGCATATACCATCCTATGTCCCATGGAAGTTGCATTAAATTTTGATGGTGGGCTCACCTACATTTCAGGTGTATTCAACTCCTTGCTGCCTCTTTGTCTAAATTTCCCTCCTTACTGTTTTTGTTGCTGTAGTCATTGTTAAATCCAAAAAGTCCCCACTGTCTTCCAAGATCTTCCAAGAATGATAAGGGAAAAAAGAAATGTTATTATAGCTGTGTTGATCCCAGGATATTAGAGAGACAAAATGGGTGAGGTAATGTCTTTTATTGGACCAACTTCTGTTGGTGAGAGAGACAAGCTTTACGCTTACACAGAGCTCTTCTCCAGGTGTAGGAAGCATCTTTCTCGCTAAGTCGGTCTGATAAAAGATATTATCTCACCCACGTCATCTGTCAGAGAAAATAAATGTTCATTTATAGTTTCCTCCAGGTCCCCAAACTGAAAAGAAAATGAGTCTCTGAATTAGAGATATCAATGTTGCCACATAAGTAGAATATTTTATTCCACAGTACTTTGAGAGTTACACCTGAGATGGCAACCGATACTCCCTCCTAACCCCACTATAATCAGAGCCAACTTTGAGGGCCTGTGAAACATGCAGCCACGTTGAGGGACCCTGCCACATTTCCCATACATGAGGAGCTTTCATTCATGTCCTTTCATTCAAGAGTATTTTTATTTTAAATTGAAGCCAACAACAAAGAAAGAAAGAACAAATGTCTCTGTGATAGAGCACAGTGAAATTTTCTCCCTGGATAAGAGCCTCCATCTTGAATTGCCTTGCAGCATTGCCTCTTATCTAGACAAGGAGGGAAATTCCTTGGTGAAGGCCATTGAAGTAAATGAAAGTATTGCTACTGATTACAATAAACCTTTTGTTTAAAGGTTCTGTACACAGGTAACAGAATAAAAAATTTCTCCTACTGTGTATATATCCACAATCCCAATCCTGCAGGATGGTCCAAAATTTACATTGGGACTGTAGTGTCTGTTGCTATGGAGTGATGGGCTGGTGCTCTGTAATTATGCCTTATTTGTCCCAGTTCTCATAGTTACCATATTAGAAACTGGGCAAGGGAAACTCTGCTGGTTCCTTCTGTAATATTGAAGGAGGAAGAGAAGATCTACCATCCTATCTCCCTCCCAGTAATGACAAAAGAATGGGAAAGGACACATGGAGAAAGTTATATAAAAGAGAATAAGGCAGGAAAAAAGCAAGGGAAACCAGAGGGATTTGTGGGGAGTAGAGGTGTTTAAGGGACTTGCCAAAAATTACCAAAAGAGGCCTCAAAATCCTAAAGCCATCCCTGACGGTAAGTCAGTGGGATGAAATCCAGCTTCTGAAAACTTGTGGAAGCAAAAGGAATTATATATGAATTATGTATAGCTCTTCCCAGCCCCTGCCTTTCTCTGCTGTGATTCAGTTTCATCTTCCCTGAGTGACTGAGGTAATTCTTGGATCAGTTGCTTAGTGGCCAAAATTCATTTATGTACTTCACATGCAAAACTTTTATCATTATTATTATAGTAACACTTAGGCCTCAGCTAAGACAGCGGCTCCACTGGTCTAAGCACTGGGCAAACACATAGTAAGAGACAGTTCCTGCCCTGAAGAGTTTACAGTCTAAATAGACAAGACAAAGGAGAAACACCAGCACAGGGGGAAGCAGGGATGTGCCCAAAGTCACACAGCAGGTCAGTGGCAAAACCAGGAATAAACTCTGGATCTTCTCATTCCCTGTGCAGTGTCTTATCCACTAGACTATATGGATTCTCTGAACTGTTCACTTAGCTTTATGTTTACATTTTTCTTTTTGAAAGTGAAACCTCAAGTGCAGCAGCACTGCGCAAAGATTGAAATTTTGTTTTTGACAGAGGAAGCAGAGAGCAAGAAAATAGATAGCAGAACAGATACAATTATCCAAGGACTATAATTATGGTGAATTATTGACAGAAATGCTGAGACAGATGTATCATAAATGATTGCATACAAAGAATAGTATTTATGATCAGAATTAGACTTAACATTTTTTAAATACTCTCAAGCTGGCTGAGGCCAAAATGTACATGACTTGGAAGGACAAGCTGAGAGAGTTTTCCATGTGGGGAATGCCAGACATTATACATAAGATCTTGAAGCAATATGGAAAGTAAATGTAAACTGCTAGCCAGGCTTTTCTGCATGGAGTCAAACACAATGAGAACTACCATCTGGGTGGAATAAATAGAGCACATTAGGGTAATGTGCCAAGCCAAGAAAAACAAAAAGGGAGGTAATGCAAGTCATGATTAAAAAGTGATGGAAACAGCCAGGCTGGAGGGAAGATGATGATGCATATGTGTATAGAGGACAGCAATAAAAACAAGGATGGAAAAGTAACTTAGAATGCTGAGTGACAGAACAAGATTATATATATGTCTGTCATCTTCGCTGCCTTTATCTCCACTGTATTTATAATACACCATTAATCTAGTAGTTTGGTGCCAAATAGAAAATTAAGCGTAATGTTACTCTTCTCTGCAAAGAACATAGGAATTAACAGTAGTCCATCTAGTCCAATGTCCTGTCTCTGACAGTGGCCAGTCCCAGATGCTTCAGAGGAAGCTGTAAAAAATTTCCTAGCAGAGAACTATGGAATAAACTGAGTGCAGAGGAAGTTAACGCCTCAGTTAGAGGCTGGCTTATGCCATGAAGGATGGGGGTTTTATCCCTTAAAAATACTCTCTAATGTAACTGTGAATGTTCTCATTATTCAAATCAGACATACCAAACCTGTGAAAAAAATGCAGAAACTGGGCTTGTTTTTGGCTTAATTGACTTGTGAGTTGCTTGTTGGTAGTTTTTGGCTTGTATCTTGTTTGGCTTGTAGTTTGTTGTACCTTATCGCTTCTTTTTTTCGATCAGCTCTCGGCAAGGGGGGGCAAGCAGGGACAAGGGGAGGACAGAGTTGGGGTGCACAGCGGGCCCACCACAGTCCCAGATTGCACGCCGGGTGATCTAGTCACATAGAATGTTTGGGTTCTTAGGGATTGACTTGTTTTGGCCTTGTTTTGAAATGGGATTAGCTTGATTTTTGTCTTAGGCCAGGTCCACACTACAGCGTTAAATCGATTTAAACAGCGTTAAATCGATTTAATGCTGTAACCGTCCACACTACAAGGCACTTAAAATCGATTTTAAGGGGTCTTAAAATCGATTTCTGTACTCCAGCTAAACGAAAGGAGTAACCCTAAAATCGATATTACTAAATCGATTTAGGGTTAGTGTGGACGGATATCGAAGTTATTGGTCCTATTCTTTTACTGAGCTACCCAGAGTGCACCGCTCCGGAAATCGATGGAACCCTGGGACCATGGATGCACACCACCGAAGTAATGTGCCCTAGTGTGGATGCGTAAAATCGATTTTATAAAACCTGTTTTATAAAATCGATTTTACTAATATCGATTTAAAGCTGTAGTGTCAACGTAGGCTTATTGAGAAAGTCGTGGTGCTTATTTGCCATGTGAAACTTGGCAACTGTGATTCTAATCCTTTTTTTGAATCTTGACTCTGGCTTCAATAGTACCTTGTAGAAATGAGTTCCACAGACTAATTATACATTGAGTATAAAAACTATTTGATCTTATCCGTTGTAAATGGTTTATCTCCTAATTCCATTGAATTGTTCTCTTGTTTTTGTGTTTGAGAGACTATATAGGTGCTTGAGCCTAATTTTACCATTCTTTATTTTTATACTTATATATCCTCTCATTAGTTTCTTTTTTAATCAGTCTCAGTCATTTCAGTATCCCTTTATACCTGAGTTTTTCTGTCTCTAATTATCATCACTAGACTGACACCCTTCTATTTTTGCTATGTCATGAGGTGATCAAAACTGAACATTGTGTGTGTTCGATGTTAGACTGTGTAAGCTCTTTGAGGCAGTGTGTTCTGTGTTTGTAGCACCTACCACAATCGAGTCCTGTTCCATGACTGGGGCTCCAAGACAATACCACAGTACAAATACTAAATAACAATAACCAATGACATAATATTTTCAGTATTATTTTCCATCCCTCTCCTTATCCATCCTAACTGTTTGACTTTTGGACAGTTATTGCATATTGAATGGAGGCTTTAATTGTGTTGATATCCAGGTCTTTTTTTCTAAGTGATTACAGATAATTTGGAACTCAACAATGTGTCCTAATATGAAGGGTTCCATTTGTTCCCTGCACTACACATTTATCAAGGTTCACTTTCATCTGGCATTGAGCTGCCCATATGCCTAGCTCTGGTAAGTCCTTCTGAAGTCTCTCACAGTCTGCTCTTTGATTCTGTTCTCAGATAGAGGAGTTCATCTCATTTGACTCATTGGAATCTTTTAGGCGTTGTGCCATTTCCCCACCCCATGACCTAATCTCTCCTTCCTGTACATGGCCGTGTTTAGTATTCATTTGATTTTTGACATCTCGCCAGTTTCCAGTAATGTCTGCTTTTAAAAATCTTGGTCTTGAAATAATTAAGCTTGGTCTCATTCTGATCTCAGCAGTAAGGAGTACCATAGTTTGTTCAGTACGAATAATACTCTGGCCCTCATTCCTAAGTATTTCATCTTTGGCTCCATCAAGCATGTTGTTTGAATTTGAGCATCCTCACTGCCCAAGGCTGTGTGTGGGTTACTGATGGTTGCCCTCTTTCTCCTGCATACTTGCATATGCAAAACCCTATATAAAGTCAGGCCTTTGTCCTATCAAATCTCATTGTTTTCTGGGTTGCAAATTGGGAAAATATGGTATTGTTTCTCCCCACCTCCACCATTCATTAGCTAAAAATTTAAGATTCCAGATGCATTTCGCTCAGTAACAGGAAGAAGTGTTATTATTTATCTGATCTGCTGGGCTCTTTGCTCATTTCATGCCATCTATTGAAAGAAAGTACAATTATCTGCTTCTTGTAACATGCATTTAGGAGCAAATCTTGTACTGTTCCTTGGGTAGGCCACTGAGGAAGGAAGAAATATGGAGGTTTCTTGAACATCCCTTGCCTCTTACTTCATCAGATCCAGCCAAATTTTGGCCCTAAGAAGTTAGCATTCTCCTGAATGATTTGCTCCTTTTGTCTCAATGAGTGCCCATATCCCAGAAATTGCAATCACTGTAATAATCAAAAATGATCTCATCAAAAAGTCCCTAAAACTGGAACATTTCCATATGGCTGTAATTAAAAATGATTATGATAGGCATGTTTTGTAAATTGGTTCTTTCTGCATCAAAGGTTTTTGACATGATGGAAAGCACTGGCAAAATATAACACAAAAGTCAACATGTTCTATAATCTCGTAAGGATGGGGATAGTATCATATTTCCATGTGTTTCAGAAATTTGGTGGAATGAATTCCCTACATTTGGAATCAATTCTTTGTTGTAAATATCTAAGCTATACAACACCAATCTTTGTAAACATTAAGTTTGTTTGGTCCCTATTCCATATGAGAAATCTATGCAGTAGAAATGCCTATAAAATATATATTGGCTGAGAAAATGCATTGTTAGGTTGAAATTGAATTTTTTTTCTCAAACCTCTGCTTACTTTGTATCTATTACAACAATAGCTTCCTTTCTCATTACTAACAATTCCTCTCATAGGTAGATGTGACTCGCATTTGTATATTCTGTAGATGCACAGAGCAAATGAGTCCAGAATACGCTTTATATAAAGAAAGTGGATTTTAAAGCATTTCAATTAAGATATAATGGAATACAGGAAAATGATGGAAATTTCTCAGGACATACAATGGTTGGTTCTTCTCACATGTCAGTTTTTTTGAAGTTTAATATTAGCAATGATTTGATGTTGTTTTTTTAAAGTCAGAGATGTATAGAATTGCTACAAACTATGCAAAAACACGACATCAAATATATGGTAGATCTATAAAATAAAGCAGCCATGTCAAATCACTTGAAACTTCAAAAGAGACTTTAAATTGGATTTTACCAACTTAATGGTATGGAATATTGACAATAGAAAGTATCTAAGGATACAAGTTAGATATAATCAAAAGGTATTAAAGAATTTCAGATATTTGACTTACAAACTGAGTATGAGATTTCCAAATGCATTCAGTAAATGACTTCAATGGGAACAGAGTTAGGTCAATGTTTATTGCTTTTGAAAATCACATGCTCAGAGTTTTTGGTTTCAAATAGTCTATCCATCCTATTTCTTCTAGCAGGAATGTATAGATCTATGAGAATTGTTCTTTGGATGGGTCAAATTCTAAAGTCCTGAGTCAGTATTTACTCAAGCTAAACTCTCTTTTATCTGAGTAAAAACTGGGTAATCACTCCCATTTTTTAATATAAAAAGAATATTTGGAGGCTATGGGAATCATTTGTATGTGAGGTCTTGTAAGACCTCACAGAACTACTTTGGGGCTGGTCCCTGTCAATATTTGTTTACTCAGCTCATTTCAATAGTGAATAACATTTTGGCAGATGGGTGCTTAATGAAAAAGAATTAAAACATAAATAAAAATAGTTAATTAAATGCTAAATAAATTATAATCCCCCTTGTCCTGAAAGTTTCTAAATCTGGGCCCTGACAGATTCCCAAAAGGAGCAATTTCTAAAGAAGAGATCTCTAAATGGAGAGAGCACTACTGCTGGTTATGGAGGAACTACTTCTGCTCCCAGCTCCAGCCCTCATAGAACACTTCAAGTAGCTTGGGAAATTCCCCAGGACATAATCTATGTATGGTTGACATATGTGGCCCTACACAATTCACCCTTGTAACCCCCCTAAAGAGCAGTCAGCAGGAATGTATCACGTGGCACTACAGACATTCACAGCCCATAGACGGCCCTGGAAGGCTCTTGTAAGTTAGAGCAGCTTCCAGGTTGCTCTACCGTACTAGTCCCTGCAGCAGTGCACAGTCTGGGCTGTGAGAAGTTGGTGCAAGGCCACCTTTGTACACTTGCTTCCAGGGCTCTGCTTTTTGTGCTGTGCTTCTGTCCTGGAAACTTGAGATGTGCACCAGCTGATCTTACCTGCCTTCTGGGGTAAAAAGCTAAAGACAGTCTCTTTGATTGTTGGATCCAAAATTATTCAAGTCTTTAAAGACCAACATTAGTATCAACAAGGTACACATGATGTTGTATGTAGAATCCAGCTTCTTTGTAAGAAGATTTCTGGTAATTAGATTCACCTTTCTGGAGGCAGCAATATCTCCTTAAGGATTTGCAAAGATCACAAGTGCCCCTTTCTCCCTAAAGATCCCTCCCACTTGAGATACAATCGCCAATAGAGACCCACTCCCTATACATGCATCCTTCTCCTTACAATATGCATCACCCACTTGAGATATCATTGGACAGCCACCACCTTGCTGTATGTAGTCCAGCATGTGCTCCCCCTTCTCTGACAGATATATCAGCCTTCCCTTGATTCCTTCCATGGCCCTTTTTTTCCTCCAGTAGGAGAATGAGACTCTTAGAATTCAGTTAATGTAAGTTTAGTTAAAACAATAGTTTAGGTGAATAACAACAAGCATTAAAGTCTGTGTAGCACATTAGGATGCTATATTTCAAGATAATACAATAATACAGATTGGCAGACTTGCCATATACGTTTACCAGACCAGACATAAAACCTACTTGCCTGACCTTTGTGATTGATAATCATTTTAAAAAAGCTAAACATTGCCATATTTCATTAATCCATCAAAAACATAACTTGCTGCAGCTGATGGGACAAGTGGAACTTTGCAAGTCTGCAATAATGTCTTAATTTCTCATTTGGTGGACTTTTTCCTTTGAATTGGTAGAAGAGCACAGGAGGGTGTATCCTCTGTCTGTATATGTAAAGAGATAGCTTTAGAGCATAAAAATCTTTGATTGTGCTACATATTATTTTATACATATTTTGTTTTTTAACTAGATATAAGATATTGAAACTAAAATAAGCAATATTCTTCCACCACTTTCCTTTGCAATAAATGCTGGCGAAAAGAACTCATTGCTAATATAAGACATTTGTCAGGTTTGGATTTCTACAACACTGTCACCATCTGAAAATTGTTCTGGGTATTAACGTGTGAATTAGATTATGACACATCTCAATATATACTTTCATGATTTGCAAATATTATGTGGTACTTGTAAGACAGAGATATAATCAATTCATGCTCACATTTGGACATCTCTCCATACTCTCGTGCACCAGTTGGCTACTATTTCTTCATTCAAATCTCTTTTTAAAACACATTTCAATGAGATCAGAGGGTGCTCAGCAATCTTCAGGAACAGCTGTTTTGTGTAATATTCTTGGGATACTGCATCCAGATACCTTATCAGATCTTTAGAATAGCCAAAGAAGAAGCTTCCTCCAAGGAATCCATCTAAACCCAACCTATGATGGTTCAGTATTCAGGGGACTGGATTATGGCTGCAGATGGCCAGCAGAGAATTCCCTGGGGGGAGGGAAACTCTCTACCAGTGTAAACTAGTAGATGCCAGCTCCTGAGCCAGTCTCAGCTCTGTCTGGCATAGTAAGCATGACAAAGCTCTGCTGATCCTCCAATGGGTTAGGTCCCCTATCAGTTCCTATGATAACTTTGATTTATGACAGGGCAAAGACATCACAGACAGCCCTTCAGAATTGGAAGCCATGTCCATCTCCTGCTGCTCTGTGCTGAGTGGACCTTAGAAGAATCAAGTTCAGTGCTGTTGTGAATACTCATGCAGGGAAAATATGATGATTAATGCTCATACTTTATATGGTTCACTATTGAGTCTCATAGGCTTGACCAGAATATTTCTCCAGTAATATGGAACAAAATACGTCCCAGTTCAGCAAACCATTTATCAGTAATGAATAACATTAACCACAAAAGTAATCCCATCCCCATTCAGCAAAATATTTAAGCATGTGTTTAAAATTAAGTACCGTACATGCTTTAGGTTGTGTTTCAACAAAGCACTTAAGTCTTAAGTCTCTTTGAAGTCACTGGGACGACGCATGTGCTTAAAGTTAAGCACATGCTTAGGTACCTTCCCGAATTGGTGCCTTAATAAACATGAGATTCTAAGCCAGGGGTCGGCAACCTTTCAGAAGTGTTGTGCCAAGTCTTCATTTATTCACTCTAATTTAAGTTTTCCTGTGCCAGTAATACATGTTAACGTTTTTAGAAGGTCTCTTTCTGTAAGTCTATAATATATAGCTAAACTATTGTTGTATGTAAAGTAAATAAGGTTTTTAAAATGTTCAAGAAACTTCATTTAAAATTAAATTAAAATGCAGAGCCCCTCAGACTGGTGGCCAGGACCTGGGCAGTGTGAGTGCCACTGAAAATCAGCTCGCGTGCCACCTTCAGCACGTGTGCCATAGGTTGCCTACTCCTGTTCTAAGCTACTCATCATATACAATTGTTATTTGTATCTTCCCCTATTAATTCAAACTGTTACCTTAAGAAGGTATTTTTAAAATTTCTCTGCTGATAATGAGGAAAGATTGAGTATAGTAAGAAAAATGTACAGTGAATTAATATTCAGCCACTCAATTCTTTGCTAGTGACAACTGTGCTTCTTTAGTTCTCCTCTCCCCAGTAAAATTATTAAAGCAAAGCAAATGCACTCACCTAATTGCCTAGCTGCTTAAAATAAATAGATTTTTAGCAGAGATGGAATTAATTCAATTTCCCTGCAGACAATTTTAATTTTTATATTAAGTTTTCATAAGGTCAGGTTTGGAGGTCACAAACTGGCTGAGCTAAAAAGACCCTTGTGAATCTTGTAATCAGTGGGAGGAGCAGAATGCTACACATTTAAATTAAAAAAAATCAAGAAACCCCAACTGTTAGTTTAATGAATTTTTATATAGTGCAATAGTGGAGGAATTAGGCTGGTACATTTATGCAAACCTCAAACTTCTGATAATTTTGTAGCTAACAGGCTCTTTTTGTTTTCTCTTTCCCCTTGTTTGTCTCATAGTAGATAAATTACAGATAGAAAAATGCCAGCACTGAAAAGCCACACTTCTGGCTATCCCATTATAACAATTGGATAATGTTGCATAACATTTCTGGGATGTGTGATTATCAGAACAAAACAAACAAAAACCAGCAATGTAGAGATTATAGAACCTTGCACAAATTCAAGCAACTGAGAATATAGTGTTCTGTTTCAGATGATTGCACACCTCTAATTTAGTAATCCTTATATCCTAGTTTCAAGAAACCAAAACAAAATGACATTTTAAGTGGAAACAAAATGAAAATTGTTGTTTTGACATTTCATGTGAGAAAATTGAAATGTTAGGTTGAAATTGACATTTGGCCATGAAAAATTTTGGTTTTGATGAAATTATATGTTTTAGAAAGAGAACTTTCCACACACAATATCTCAACTTTTATACAGAGAGAACACCTTTAAGAGGAAGTCCGCTGCTGGTGGGGTTAGTTTTTAGATAAGTTAAAATCAAAGTCTATTATTCACCTAAATCAGGAGTGAATCCTGCTTTGTATATCATAGATAACAGTTTATAAATGGACAAAGGAATTTTGTTTAATGGTCAGTGAATCCTGTTTGGTTTATTATAGTTAATCCAAACAGTTAATAAATGGGGAGAGATAAGTAATGTTAAGTCCTATGAAACTACACAAAGTGTTTATTGCAGTTAGTTAAGAGATGTAATTGAATAAATTATTCATTTAAAACATCAATATTTCTCATAAACCAACCAACCCAGTTTATGGCATAGTCTTGAGACTGGCAATTTCATGAAAATTAAGAATCTTACATTCAAGTTAAATTCCCTATTTTTCATTATCTTACAAGGTTATCTTATGTCTCCTCTCCAGGACTTAGTGCATAATCTAATCAATCTGATGTTCTGCTTTTAGCATCTGACGTTACAATTCCATTTCCATATCCTATTAACATTATTTGAAGAATAATTTCAATCAAAGCCTTTTGTAATGCTTGGTAAATACCATCTCACCAACAGTGCTGAAGCCATAGTGCAGTCATGCTGTAGAAGCAGTGCTAGGCTGGGAGGTTGGTTTCTTTAGAAGCAGTATTGTGGCTTCTTTTGGACTCTGCTCATGCTGATGCTGTCTTGTTGCGTCTTCTCCTTGCTAACAGAGGTATTGACTTGAAGATGTGAAATGAGGTAGGCTAAAAACACTGAAGCTGAGAGAAGTAGCCGCTGAGAGCTGAGGGATCACCAGCCTTCCTGGCTTTTATTTCTTCTTTCCATAGTCTCACTGAAGGTGAAAAACACCTCTTTCAGGGCCTTGATTGGATTTATATATCAGCTATGGTCACCTTTCATTGGCTCAGTACCCTCATGGGGATTGTTTTGGTAGCATCTTCTTCTCACGAACAGGCAATTTGTTAGTGCATATGTAGCAGAGATGTTGTTCAACAGGACTCGAAATTCTGTTTTGAATGGGTCCAAATGCTTTTATTTTATATATAAATGTCTTTCAACTTTGAAAATAGTTTCTTAAACAGAAGTTATTATCAGAGAAGTTACTGGTTTATTTTTAATCCTGAGAGAGCCTTCTCGTCTCTGTGAATTTTCACAAGCATGCCAGATAATTAACTTATTCCCCAGTTAATAATACTATATTAATATTCAAATACCTTTTTATATTAGTAACCCATTATTGTAAGGTCATTTAATTCCATATTTGTAAATAAAACATTTCACTATTCACATTATAATAATATCAGGAATTATCATAGAGTATACTTTAAGTGGAATATGAGTTATGAAGTAACCAAGCACTTCTATAAAATGTTTTCCAGCCATAAAGTGTTCTCTTTAAAGTCTTTATTCTTGTAATTCTTGTATTTATAAAATGTCTGTTTCTATAAGACTATTTCTAGAATTCTTCGTTTGGGTTTAAATCTGAATTCAGTCTCTTTGAAAAGAGAAGGTGTATGAGAGGAAGAGGTTTATGGGAAACAATAAAGGCCTTTTAGCTTAGGTTTTTATGGCCTGGATAACATCAGCTTCTAAATGCTCCTTCTGGCATTTTCTTAAATAAAGTATCAGAGGGGTAGCCGTGTTAGTCTGGATCTGTAAAAGCAGCAAAGAATCCTGTGGCACCTTATAGACTAACAGACGTTTTGGAGCATGAGCTTTCGTGGGTGAATACCCACTTCCTCAGATGCATCGGAGGAAGTGAGTATTCACCCACGAAAGCTCATGCTCCAAACGTCTGTTAGTCTATAAGGTGCCACAGGATTCTTTGTTTCTTAAATAAAGAGTATCTTTACATTCTTTACACAAACAGACCTCTTTGAAAGAACATGAATATCTCACTCACTGAACTGTAGATCCAGGCTATACCGGACTAGTGTTTTGAATAAGAGAAAAGGAAAGGTATCTTGCTCATTAAGAAGACACTCTTTGGTTTGTTTGTCTTTTGACCAAATAGTCTTACAATTTATAATTAAACTCCTCTCAAATACTCATGCAAGGCATAAATCATAATAATATATATAAAAGCATGTGTCTTTCAAACTATAAAAGAAAATAATATAGATTATTAAGGCAAAATAGAAGTTATAAGGTTGCATTCCAGGGTCTTTGTAAACAGATTTGGAGGTAGTAAATATGGTTTTATAGCTAAGGAGGTGTCATCCTCAGTAGCACTTTGATTTCTGTCACCTGTTGGCAGAAAGCAGCATTGCCTAGTGATTCCTTACATTGGTTGATACATTTTTATTTCACAATGTGAGCATCCAAAAAGATAAGCTTAGTTGTCCTGAACATAACTGGCAGTATTTCCTAAAATTCAGTAAAGGTGAAGGCAAGTTTGTATTTACTTAATTTATAAAAGTTAATCTATAATAATTATTAATAAACCTTTTCATCAAAATTGAGATCTTTCTCCCTAACATATTTCTGGGCTTAGCATCTAAAATTGTCTGTTATCTGTTGAAAGGAGAAAATGTAATTTATCTATGTAACAGTTCAGATTTCTTTTAAACTATTTTTCAGTTCCAAAACCACCTACTAGTACAGTTTTATGTCTTTATTTCCTCCTTGTCTCTTCTTATTGGGTTTAAACTTTCAATACAGCTTGATTCCATGTCAAAACTATTTAGCAAGTACAACACTTGAGCAAAACAGAGTTACTATGTAAGATATTCCATGCACTATAATATCAAATCATGGCTGACAGCAGATAACATGCAGCTGAGAGAGCAACATCATAATGTTCTGAACTCATTGCATCGAAACTGCAAAATGGTTAGTAATTCTGGAAAGGCAAGAGCTGTCAGAGAATCTGCTTCCAGATCTCTTAGACAGACTGTGGATTTGGTGTGAGGGACCCTACTCACTTTGAATACTCCTACTGCATTTCAATGAGTCCCTGCTGGGGATGGTTAATCTAGAGGTTAAGCTTGAAAAATTTGCTGCCAAAAAGATGGTAATTTAGACAAACATGCAAAGCAGTGATTCACACTCATTTTATGCCAGTAACTAGCTTACCAAAAATAATTTGCAAGGGACTGTCATGAGGTACAACACATATTCTATTAGTGATATGTATTCACTGTAGCTTTGTCCCCATCATCCTGATACTTTTTGCAATTCATTTGTGTCTAGTGAATGTATTTGTCCCCAATCATGCAAAGATTTGTGCACAATGTTAAGCATGTGTATCAGTCTTTGCATGATAAGGTCAAATATATACATACTCAGACACAAATTTGATGACCTGATTTCTGTTTTTGTGTGTCCGTATTGTGTGCCTTCCTTATACAGTATCCCTCATCAGCTCTCCATCTAATCTTGAATTTCACCTAAAACTTGTTTTCTCACTTGTTTATACCCTTTATTTCTTTCCACCCTCTGGTTTCCTCCCCACTGTTTCACCTATTTAACACTCTTTGAGGATACAGTTTGTCTTAAAGATGCCCCAAAGTAAAAGCCCCATCCTGTAGACACTTAGGATGGGATTCTTGAAAGCGTTCAGTCTTGGGCTAACTCAGCTCCTACTAAAAGAAATGTAGGCTTGAAAGGATTAGAATTTTATCAGTAAAGTTTAATTTCATTGTGCACACACAAATCAACCAAAAAAAATATTTCCATCAATAATAATAGAAATTTACAGAGAGGCGAAGTAAGAAAAATGCTACCTGAGAATGTGTTAGTTTAATTTAGGTATATTTGTATATTTTGACGTGTAACAATTTGAGTTAATGGTTATAAACTTTAACTTTTTGAATCTCAATATCTATTATAATTTAAAAAATTTTAAAAAGCTTAAGACCCATAATTTTGTGCAACTATGAAAATTTAAATCAATAAAAATAACAAAACCTCAAACATAAACATCAATATTATCAAAATTATTTTAAAAAATAAAAATTGAATTCTGCCAAGCCTAAATAAATGGGAGTTTTACTAGTGGTGTCAATGTGAGCAGAGTTAGGCCAACACTGAGAACTTTAAAGTCCCACACTTGCAGTCTCACTAGATATAATACTTACTACAATGAGTAGCCCTACTGACTTGAGTAGGAACATTCAAGGGAGTAAGCACTATGTCTGCTGGTAATTACTGTACTGTGTTGAATCACATTTGTTCTTCCCCCTTTAAAACAAACACACCCACACACGCACACACTTAAATTGAAATAAAATTTTCTGAATATACATCAAAAGATTAATTGCTAAAATTATTATATCCCTTTTTTCCATAGATTTTCTTGCTCTTCATTTTGTCATTTTTTTCATGATTCATATGAGCATAGTCTCTTGATAGCTGTGTCAGAGCTGAGAAATATAATGCTGGTTGAAAAACAATAACCAAACACATCCTCACACAGGATGTGAGGAACTCATACCTTAGGCTGTGCAGTGGGTTAAAGGTGATTACACAGATTTATGAAGAAAACCGTACATTCAGCTTTCTGAGCATATAAGGAAGTCCTGCTGGTGTTCTGGGCAATGTAAAAAGACTTTCTATGTAAACATTTAAATTTTAAAATTTCTGAACATTCACAGTACCCCAGGGAGGAAACAAAATAATATTATTGGACGTATCTGCTTCTCTCTCTGTTGCTTCTAACAGACAGGTCATCTGGTAAATTGTTAGAGTTTTGTACCTTTTGTAGGCTCTCAAGAGGCAGTCAAATTGAAAGGACTCTAGGGCTGAAGTATTCTTATAAAATATTGCCAGTCACGACGTGTTATATTATCTTAGAATTCCTATGGGGAATCATACTAAAGAACATAGGGTAACTCTGTCCCTTGCCCTCTCAGCTTAATGGATCTCTGCAAGTAGTACCTGGGGGAAATTATATTTGGGGGATATGGAGATCTTGGAAAGGTATGAAATGGAATTCCTACAGGTTGGCAAGTGTAGGGGCCAGTGGACTATTGAGTGCCTTTGTTAGTGGAATTTGTATACAGGCCAGGCAATAAGGTGAAATTTAGGAAGAATAAATGTTGTTAAGAACATTTTGCAGAGGATAATTTATGGACATATATATGGCTTTTCACTTCCACAGAACTCTAACTTATTCCACCACCTCTTATGCAGCATGAAAAGAATTCATGAGTGGCAAATGCCACGTGGATAACTTTATCTGAATAAGCAATACAGTCAGACTCTAATTTAATCTCATACAATGCAAACTAAATGGGACACTGCATCTTTTGTAGTCTCAAACTTGATCTGCAATATCTTTTAAAAATATTTGTCAGCAAAGTACATGTAACACTGGTCTACAATTTTTGAGAAGTCGTCTGCTTCAGAGATAAAATGTGCTATTTATTATGTATTTTGATGTGCTGAATTCAAATATGACAATTAAAACAACTGATTGGCTACTGTTTCTAAGATATTTAAGTTTCTACATTTTATGTCTATGTATATTTTGTAGATAGTAGAGTTTTAATCATAAATTGTAAACCTAGGTCTTTTCATGTGTTTTTGGTTGCTTTACATGATAATATTTCACCTGTCCTGTTTATGTAACAATTTAAAAATCAGCAAAAGGGTTATATAAATAAAATTTATTATGAAACAAAAGGCAAAAAACTATTATGTACATAGTTTAGTCCTATTCAGTGTCTACTCGGCGCTTCTTGGCTTGTCTCTTGTATTCATTAAATGGAGCATCTCTTGTCACTGTCCAGCAATAGTCTGCAAGCATTGATGGGCTCCATTTGCCCTGATAGCCTGCCAGGAGATTCCACGGCTGTAGTCTGGAGCCCAACAGCTCTGCCTTATTCTTGGGTAGTTCCAAATCCCTGACAAGGTCATTCAGTTCACCTTGTGTTAGGAGGTGTGGTTCAGAGGAGGAGGAGGATGGGAGAAAATGTGGGTCCTGTGACATTGATGGTTCAGGACCAGAAGTTTCATCCTCTTCCTCATCTGACTCAAGTGAGAATGATTCTGGTGCATCAGGAACAGTCCTTCTCCGTGGGGTACTGGGCGTATAGCTGATGGAATGTTTAGATAATGCACAGTCCACTTTTTCTTCTTTGACACACCTTTCCCAACTGGAGGCACCATGCAGAAGTAACAATTGCTGGTATGATCTGTTGGCTCTCTCCAAATCATTGGCACTGCAAAAGGCATAGATTTCCTTTTCCTGTTCAACCACTGGTGAAGATTTGTTGCACAAGTGTTGCAGCATATGTGTAGGGCCCACCTCTTGTCCTGATCTCCAATTTTGCAGCCAAAAGAAAGGTGATAGGCTTTCTTAACCATAGTGGTTATACTGTGCTTTTGTGATGCAAAAGTCACTTCACCACAAACATAGCAGAAGTTATCTGCACTGTTCACACAAGTACGAGGCATCTCTGCTCACTTTGGCTAAACAGAAATGTGTCCCTTTGCAAAATCAAACACTGACAAATAAGAGAGCATGACACTGTATGATTTCTAGAGCTGATATAGGGCAATTTGTTCAGCAGAGTGATGTAAGCTTTGTTATGATTGCATCATCCATGACTTCTAGGAATAACATGATGCAATTCATATCATGTATGACGCAATACCAGTTTCAGATTGCATCATTCATTATTTTGCCTAAAAAGCAAGTACTGTCCAAACCCAGTCATAGATTGATTCATAGATCCAGTCAAAGATGTATTTTAGTCATTTCTGGTTTAAATTGAGATCCCTTCCCTTTATAACTCACTTATCCTCCGCCATTCCCAAGTCAAGGGTCGTATATACTGACCCAATAGCATATCTTGAAAACTAGAGCCAATCAACAATTTTAAGCATCATTTTCGTTCTCAGTGACCCAGGATTAGTAAAGTTGGACTACATTTATTTCAGAAGCATTTTGGCTGTAGAGCAGTGTAATTTGATCAGAGAATGTGAGTGAAGGTTATGTTTCAAGTACCATTATAATATAATTTTAGTTGCTAATTAACTTTCTGAAACAAATTTATTTTGGCTAAAATTGTCTAGGCTTGCTCATAGCCTAGAGGTGAGTTAGCTTGGAAAGCACCTGTTTAGTTATCAAGTTCTGTATATTTAAAAACAACACATTTCCCCATATTTTCAGTTTTGCTCAAGCTTGGTTTGTTTTAAATATCTCAATGATGTCTTAATACTAAGTCAGTTTGGAGGAAATATAGTTATTAGTGGTGTAATAAATTCGTTAGCTAATTCCTTTAACATTTTAGGTGAACATCATTTATGCCTTCAAATTTTTTCAGTACTATCTTGCTCTGTATTAACATATATTTTGACAGTATAATTTGTCCTTATTTAATATTCAAACTTCTTTTCTCTATTTTTGTTTTAAAGATATGTAAAATCAATACTTCAGCCATTTCTGAGTCATGACTGAGTCATAAACAAAACTGTCTCCACCTATTCCTGATAGCTCAAGAGTATGACCCTGAGTTCCACATATGCCAAAATACTGACTTTTGGCTGAATTATCCTGCTTTTCGTTAAGTGATATCACAGAACAAGTCATGCCAGCTGTCTTCCAGCTGTCTTCCAGTACAGCATTTTATGTCCCATTTATTCTCTCTCTCTCTCTCCCTTTGCAACAAGCTGAGTGGCTCATAAGACTCATAATGAGATAAAAATAATACTGAAAAAATTAAAATGCCGTACACATTTACCTTAACTAATGTGTTCAGTTCAGATCAGCCTTTCTCAAAAAAGGACATGAAAGAAACAGAAGGGGTTCAGAGACAGGTGAAGAATTTGATTAGAAACAAAGATAGACTTTGAGAAACTAGACAAATTCAGATTGGAAATAAGGTGCACATTTTTCATAATAATGGTAATTAACCATTGAAACAATTTACTAAGGATTGTGGTGGATTCTCCATCACGATCTATTATTAAATTGAGATTGGATTTTTTTTTCTAAAAGATCTGCTGAGTCTAAATGAAAGAAATTAATTCAGGGAAGTCCTAGTGACTGTGTTAGGCAGGAGGGCCAACTAGATGATCACAGAAGTCCCTTCTGGCCTTGTAATAGATGAAGATTTCCATATGTGAAAAGACTGACAATACTGGGGCTTTTTAGTTTGGAGAGGATACAAATCAGAAGGGGTTTGTTAAAAAGAATACAAACCAATCAGCTGGAGAAGGGAAATTGGATGCCCTTATTGCCCTTCATCATTATGCAAAGGCATGTTCAATGAAGCCAATGGGATAACTCACATCACATAACATTAAATACTTATGTAAATCTTTGCAAAGTCAGACCTACTTTATTAGTCCCTGGAACTCACTGCCACAACACATCACATCCGTCTTTCTCTGGAGTTATTGGTACTAGCCACTGAGAAACAGGATCCAGAACTAGATTTAAAAATCACAGGTTTTAAAAATGAGGACTTTTTTCCTATTTTTTAATAAATGATTGCTTTCTCTGATCTCCTTGAATAAAAGTCACCATCTCTGTAAATTATTTAGTCTTATAAAAAACTGAAGTGCTTGATTCTCAACTCATGTTGGATTTACACCAGTGTAACTTCATTGATTTCATTGGATTGGCATGTGTGTGAGAGGAGGATCAGCCCCGAGGTGTGAGAATGTTAGCTCAGGCTTCTAACCAGGGCTGGCTCCAAGTTTTTTGCCGTCCCCAGCAAAAAAATTTTCCCATGTGCCCCTGGCCCCACCCCAACTCCGCCCCATTCCAACCCCTTCTCCAAATCCCCAGCCCCGCCTCCTCCCCTGGGCACACTGCATTTCCCCTCCTACCCCTCCCTCCCTTCCCAGGAGGTGGAGGTGAGCTGGGGGGGGGGAGTGGTTCCTCCACACCCCCCCCCCGGGTTACTACCTGCAGCCCTCCCCACACCCACCACCACCGCAGCTCACCTCTGCTCTGCTTGGTCCCCTGAGTGTGCTGCTGCTGCTCCACTTCTTCCCCCTCCCTCTCAGGCTTGCCACACGAATCAGCTGTTTTGTGGCAAGCCTGGAAGGGAGGGAGGAGAAGCGGAGCAGCGGCGCACTCAGGGGAGCAGGCGGTAGTGGAGCGTAGGTGAGCAGGGGGGAAGCGGTTTCTCTGCCTCCCACCCAGGGTTACTTCCTGCGGCCCTCTCCGTGTCCCCCACCGCCGCAGCTCACCTCCACTCAGGGCCAGCTCCCGGCTTTTTGCGCCCCAAGCAAAAAAAAAAAAAAAAGGAGCCGGAGTGCTGCCTCTTGGAAAGTGCCACTCCAAGCACATGCTTGGGGTGCTGGTGCCTAGAGCCGGCCCTGCTTCTAACTACAAGATTTAGCCATATCAGATAGCACAATAACACCTCCCCAGATGCGAGGCTTGCTTCAGCTTTCTTATTTCAACTGTCATCAAGTGTGTAACAAACACTGGCTGAGTTAAGGAAATGTTCTTTATTCAGAACAGCCGCCTGCCTAAACAAAAATTAAACTTCTTTGCTTTGAACACTCGGGGTCCTCCAACAGGGTTTAATGACAGCTGTATGCTTCTGCCAGAACATCTTATCCACTTTGCATGTATTTATCTTTTCATCAAATGCAGCCCAAGATGACTTCATTACATTATCATCAGCTCTTTTGGAGTTAGTATCCTCCTTTTACACTGATATTTAGATTGAGAAGATGTTTTCATTTGTTAAGTATGAACAGCTTCCTGCCTCAGTGTCATTGTTGAGTACACATATGCTTGCCGTTTTCTTCCAAAGACAGCTGTGGCTCCTTTGAGATCTGCAATCCTGCGTAGTCCCTTATTTCCATGCACATCATTTGCAAGATCTACAAATCCAAAATGAAATCTGGCTTTTTATTTATTTTTTTTATTTTAGAGACTGGTACCATGATGCAAGAACTCTTCAAGCAAATATTATACTGACATTATAGTCCATTACAAAAGTATCCTCTATCCCAAGTGAAACTCTAAACAATTGTACCTGTCAAGGGCTCGGTTGCAGCATTTTTGAAGTGAACCTGTGAGAGTGGGCTTGTCTGTGCAAAGGGGCTGATCTGAGACTGTGGGATGAACTAAAGACCATCAAAATCTTCATCACTGGGTCTGTTCGAAAATTTTCTGCAGAAAACAAACTCATTTTCTCTTCAGCTCTACTTACCGCTTTCTGCTCCAAGTGCAAAGTACATTTCTTCAGCCCTGCCTTCTCTAACACAAACTGTTATCTGTACGTGTGTGTGTATACATACATAATTATTTCTTTGTATTGCCATAGTACCTAGGAGCCCTAGTCACAGACCAAGACTCCATTATGTTAGGCACTGTGCAAACACAGAACTACAAGATGGTGTCTTCCCCAAAGAGCTTAGACTCTAAGTGTGTGTGATGGGTTGCCACCCTTTAAGGTGCTACCTGATGTACCGAGATACCACTGAGCCTGCCTGTTCTCCCAGCCTGGGCCCCCTTTAACCAGTCTAGCTGAGCCAGGCTCTTAAACCTCCACTAGCACATACATAGGCAGGGTCACACCCAGCTGCAGAAAGACATAGACATTGAGATCAGCTCTGTGAAGACTCAGTTTAAGGGACTACCCCTCAGTACTCAGGTGCCCACTTCCCTTGGAGTGCAGACCCAAAGGTATATTATGAAATCTGTCCCCTCCCTCAATGTGGAGGAGGGTATGCACAGCCTCTTATCCCCTCCCCCCCATTATGAATTGCACAAACTGGGTTTCAGAATAAACAAAAACAAGTTTATTAACTAGAAAGGATAGATTTTAAGCAATTATAAGTGATAGCAAACAGAACAAAGCAAATTATTGAACAAATAAAGCAAAACATGCAGACTGAACTTAATACTCTAAAGAAATTGGCTACAAATAGTAATTTCTCACCCTAAATGTTGTTTCAGGCAGATTGCAAAGATTCTTGAATGCAGCTGCACCGGCCTGTAGCATGAAACTTCAGGTATTATTACTCACAGGCTAGACACCTTTCCAGCCTGGGCTCAACTCTTCTCCTGCTGGTTCAGTTCTTGCTTCCAAGTGTTTTCCAGTGTCTCTTCTGGCGGGGAGGCAGGGAGAACCATGATGATGTCACTCCCCTGCCTTGTATAGCTTTTGTGTATGGCCAGAACTCTTTGTCTTCCAGTGGAAAAACACTGGCATTCCAAGGTTGGGACCGATACCAGGTGACTCAGTCACATGTCTCTGCAGCGTCATAGCAGCCATTACTTGCAGGCTGTTTGGTGTGTCCACAGGAAGACTAAGCTCTTGCACAGTCCATTGTCTCTGCTGATGGGCCATCAGCCCTGGTTGGCTTTTTCATTGTTGTACTTGGAGGGCTGGTTGTGAGTGTTACCCGAAGCAGCACATTTGAAATACAGATACATGGTCAATATTCCTAACTTCAGATACAGAAATGATACAGGCATACAAATTGGATAATCACATTCAGTAAATCATAACTTTTCCAATCATATCTTACATGAGCCATCTTGCATAAAATATATCTTAGGCCATATTCATATCATAACCGTATTTCTATGAAGAATATGGGGTGTAACGCCACAGTGTGCATGTATATAAACCTGGCCAAGACAAAACACTACATTGCACACACAGTTCTCACCTTGTGGGAGGAGAGGGTGAGAGAAATAATGAACCACACATGATAGATGTGTAATCAAGTTGTTTAGT
The DNA here is from genome assembly GCF_025201925.1 of Gopherus flavomarginatus. Lineage (NCBI taxonomy): Eukaryota > Metazoa > Chordata > Testudines > Testudinidae > Gopherus > Gopherus flavomarginatus. The sequence continues at coordinate 55,481,969 of NC_066626.1, read as the reverse complement.
GCACTGCTGGAACGCACTCAGGCCATGGCTACACTAGAGAGTTGCAGCACTGGTGAGGGGGTTACAGCGCTGCAACTTAGGATGTGGCCACACTTGCAAAGCACGGCCAGCGCTGCAACTCCCTGGTTGCAGCGCTGGCTGTACACCCGGTCGAGCCTCGGGTGTAGGAATTCCAGCGCTGGTGATCCAGCACTGGTCAGCAAGTGGACGCCCACCAGCGCTTTTATTGACCTCCAGGGTATCCCAGAATTCCTGTCCACAACAAACCGGAAGAAAGGGAGAGCTCGGAGTTCAGCCAAACTGCTTACTTAAAAAACAAACACAGCTCCTGTTTGCTGAGCGAGCGGAGGCAGGCAGGGGAATTACTTTGGATATTCACAGCTGTTTGCTTGAAGAGAGAAACAGCACTCTCACACGACAGAGGGGGAGGGGGAAGTCCGTGTTGAGCAGTTGCTTATCTGGTCTGATGGGTATTTAGCAGTACATAATTTGCATTTAGTGAATGAGAGAGGAGTGGGGGAAGGGAGTTAGAACTTTTAAAATGATTGAAGGTAGGCACTGTGTGTCTTCCAGTCCTTAGAACTTGCAAGGCAGGGAGCTGAGAACAGTGTCAACTCCAAAAATCCATTCTGTCTGTCTCCTCCACGCTCCCTGTCACATTCCACCCCACACCCCTCTTTTGAAAAGCACGTTGCAGCCACTTGAATGCTGGGATAGCTGCCCAAAATGCACCACTCCCAACAGCGCTGCAAGTGCTGCAAATGTGGCCACACTGCAGCACTGGTAGCTGTCAGTGTGGCCACACTGCAGCGCTGGCCCTACACAGCTATACTAACACAGTTGTAACTACCAGCGCTGCAAAACTGTAAGTGTAGACCTGGCCTCAGATACTATGGTGATGAGGCTGTAAAAGAAACCTGAAGAGAGACATAGAGTTTAAGGCCAGAAAGGAGCACCAGATCATCTTGTCAGGCCACTAAACATTGGGCAGCACTAAACCCAATGACCAAAATGAACAGCAGGTAGCTAAGAGTCACACACTAACCCTAGAGTAGCTTATGGAAGCATTGTCTGGCACAACACCTTCAGGACTCATAATGGAGAAGATGAGCTGCTGTGCTATCTGTGAACGTGAGTGCACTGAGCTTCTCCTCTAGAACTCATGGGAAAGAGGAGCTATACCAAGGTCCCATTCACACCCTTTCCCCTCTAAAGAGGCTAATATATAACTATGGACACTAGCCTTGAGCATTGAAATCAGTAGTGCAGGATCAGGCCTTCTAAAGCACAAACACTGCAACTCTGCTTGCCTCATTCATCCTCCACTTCCTCCCTGAAATCCTGTGTGTAATGACCAGACACAGTCTAGTCCTGAGTTAGGAACATGTTTCTATCATTTTAAGTCACTCTATTCAGGCTAGGAATATTTTTACAGTGCATTTTAATTTAATATTATATATTACCTCTTACTGTGAGGTGCTAATTGTCTTACTTAAGAAATATGTTCAGAGTTATGTAACACTTTACAGTTTAATACAAATTCAAATGTGCTAAAGGGTTCCCTCATAATTTGGATATCAGCCACTTTTTGCTGATTTTCTAGCTCATTAGTAACCAAGGGCCTGATTCTGATCATATGCCAGTTGTTCACCAGTGTGGTTCCATAGACTTCAATGGAGTTCTACCTGACTTACACCAGCGTAAGAGGAATGAGAGTCAGACCCACAATATGTGCCACTTTTATTTGTTTTGGCATGACACCACAGTATCTGAATTGAAATCAGTATTTTGAGCCAAAAAGAAGTATGTTTCAAGCTTTTCTTTTTTTTTCATTATACCATTTTATGTCCATTAATTTCATCCTACGATTCCAACTTGAACAAAACAGATGGAACTAATGAAATGTAAATGGAATATGCTTAAGCTTGGATTGCTTTCTGAAGTGATATTCCAAACCTTCAGTAGAGAACAGGAATTCATGAAATGCTTATATTCCTGCTGCTTGCAAATCCCTTGCAAATGGAAACTCCTCATTCTAGGCTATCTCCAGGAGGAGATCCTTACAGCCCATATCAACGGCCACATTGTGCCATGGACTTTTAAGAAGAAAACTTTTCTTTTTCTTTTTTTCTTTTTTTTAAGTGGGGAGAGTTCTCCTTAGAAATTAATGGTTCATCCAAATCTCATGTCAAAATTTCAGTAAGAGCTTAAGAATTTCATATGTAGTCAATCAAGCTAAGAATAGATTCATGCTTCAGAGCCCAAACTGAACACCTGTGGGGCTCTGGAATAATCTTCCTACTCTCAGCACAGTGGTGCTCAATTGAGCGTGTGCATTATGCTGTGAGTGGGAAAGGGAGCACAGTTTTGGTGAGGAAAGTCCCTCCTACTGGGTGGGATTTTTCTGGGGGCCTGCTGCTGATTTTGCTTTGGTAGTAATATTTATTTGAAATAATGGTAAAACTGTCCAGAGTAGTAGATGGACACTTTATATGTTACTGAAATAATTAAATTATTGGAGAAGTTGATTTGCCTTCAATTGAAGCATATATCTTAAGTATTAAATCTAAGTATTAACATAAGTAAATTAGCCACAGCCAGAGGTCAGGGTAGTGGACTATTGGAGATGAACCAGCTCATCCAGCATGGCAATCCTTACGTTAATTATATAAGACATATTTTGCTATAAAAAGATGATCATATTAAATTGATGTATTCCATATGTAGTAGTGTACATAGAACAGAATCCTACTGCAAAGTCACATGAGAGAACCTTACTGTGAAGATTCCATGCAAGTACACATTTCAGTGAATAGAAAGTTGTTAGGTTGGGCCAATCTACGCAGTTGGATGTGAAATGACAGATCTTGTGCAGGATTTTTAGTTTCCTTCATATAATTTAATTCTTTTGTTTAACATTTTGAATTAGCAATTACTGTCCTCTGTAGAGAAGGCTCAAGAACCTTCAGGCCACACAAACTCAAACAACCCTGATGGTTAACTAAAAAGGTTGAATGGTAGAAATTATTTCTGCTTATGCAGTAGGCATTGCCTTAAAACAGCCTTAATAGTCAACTAAAATAGCATGTATGACAGCAATCCTTATGTGTCCTTGGATTCAGCTGCTGTAGAAAGGCAACAGCTAGTGGAAAAAATAAAGAAATTATAACATTCAGAAGCAGAGATGATGCTTTTCCCATACAAATGATTGAAGGTCCATACTGAATTGGAGATGTATTAAATTTGGAAGTACTTGAAAAATGGACCTATTTCAGAGAATAATGTTATGGGTGCACATAATTGTGGTTGCAGTTATGTCTGGCTGCAACTGAGGTCATTTGGGGACTTCATAGTATCTGATCTGTGGACAGAATAAGGTAGTTAGACATCTAAATGAGCTAACCTGCACCCATGCAAAATTGTTCCTGCAATTATTTATAGTGGCAAATTCCGAGGTCAAAAAAAGAAGCCAGTGTCTGAAAATTTGGCCTTTAACATGTAGGCTGCTGCATTGTGTCTCCAAGTTTTGCTTAGAAACATATTGGTATTGCCATCCTGGAACAGGCCAGTAATCAATTTGGTGTCCTGTCTCCAACAGTATCAAATGCTAGCTGCTCCAGAAGAGGAAGGAAATCCCTACGGTGCATGTAGTTGTGCAATAAAAGTGTTGCTTCTTGATAACTAATGTGTACTGGGTTTGTCCTTACCTATTAAATCCCTTAGGCAATGTGATTATCCAACCTCTAAGTACATTCCTCTGTTTTTATAGCCTGTTCAACTTATAATCTGAACAAGTCAGCAAAAAGTCAGCTGATCAATCAAAGGGCAAAACCCCCATCCTGCCTCTGCAAGAAAGACATTCACTCCAAATGTACAAAAGTGGCCAATGGTTTTGACAGTTGTACTTGAAGTTAGAGGCCACTTATGAAAATAAGGACCACAGGTTCTTATGTTGTTGGAAAGTAAGAATAATATAGGAAAATCCAGCTCAATATATTGTATTACGGTCTGCAGTGAGATAGGAACATACTATCCATTCTCTTCACAAAGAATAATTTCAAGTAATTGACTGCAGGCTGGCTGGTGTACAATATACGATTTAAGGGCCTGCTCCTGAATCATTAATGTCAAAAGAAGTTCTGCCCTCAACATAAGTGGGAGAAGGATCAAGCATGTAGCCTTTTTTTGTCTTTAAATCTATTGTTTTAAATACCAGAATGTATTCAATAGTGAAAGCAGCAAAGAATCCTGTGGCACCTTATAGACTAACAGACGTTTTGGAGCATGAGCTTTCGTGGGTGAATACCCACTTCCTCAGATGCATGTAATGGAAATATCCAGGGGCAGGTATATACATGTGTGCTAGCAAGCAAGCTAGAGATAACGAGGTCAGTTCAATCAGGGAGGATGAGGCCCTGTTCCAGCAGTTGAGGTGTGAAAACCAAGAGAGGAGAAACTGGTTCTGTAATTGGCAAGCCATTCACAGTCTTTGTTCAATCCTGAGCTGATGGTGTCAAATTTGCAGATGAACTGAAGCTCAGCAGTTTCTCTTTGAAGTCTGGTCCTGAAGTTTTTTTGCTGCAGGATGGCCACCTTAAGGTCTGCTATAGTGTGGCCAGGAAGGTTGAAGTGCTCTCCTACAGGTTTCTGTATATTGCCATTCCTAATGTCTGATTTGTGTCCATTTATCCTTTTCCGTAGAGACTGTCCAGTCTGGCCGATGTACATAGCAGAGGGGCATTGCTGGCATACGATGGCGTATATTACATTGGTGGATGTGCAGGTGAATGAACCAGTGATGGTGTGGCTGATCTGGTTAGGTCCTGTGATGGTGTCGCTGGTGTAGATATGTGGGCAGAGTTGGCATCGAGGTTTGTTGCATGGATTGGTTCCTGAGCTAGAGTTATTATGGTGTGGTGTGCAGTTACTGGTGAGAATATGTTTCAGGTTGGCAGGTTGTCTGTGGGCAAGGATTGGCCTGCCACCCAAGGCCTGTGAAAGTGTGGGATCATTGTCCAGGATGGGTTGTAGATCCTTGATGATGCGTTGGAGGGGTTTTAGCTGGGGGCTGTATGTGATGGCCAGTGGAGTCCTGTAGGTTTCTCTCTTGGGTTTGTCTTGCAGTAGGAGGCTTCTGGGTACACGTCTGGCTCTGTTGATCTGTTTCCTTATTTCCTCGTGCGGGTATTGTAGTTTTGAGAATGCTTGGTGGAGATTTTGTAGGTGTTGGTCTCTGTCTGAGGGGTCAGAGCAGATGCGGTTGTACCTCAGTGCTTGGCTGTAGACAATGGATCGTGTGATGTGCCCGGGATGGAAGCTGGAGGCATGAAGGTAGGCATAGCGGTCGGTGGGTTTTCGATATAGGGTGGTTTTAATGTGACCATCACTTATTTGCACCGTGGTGTCAAGAAAGTGGACCTCCTGTGTAGACTGGTCCAGGCTGAGGTTGATGGTGGGGTGGAAGCTGTTGAAATCATGGTGGAATTTTTCCAGAGTCTCCTTCCCATGGGTCCAGATGATGAAGATGTCATCAATGTAGCGTAGATAGAGAAGGGGTGTGAGTGGACGAGAGCTCAGGAAGCGTTGTTCCAGGTCGGCCATGAAGATATTGGCATATTGTGGGGCCATGCGGGTGCCCATAGCCCCGCCGGTGCCCCACAATATGCCGTTGTCATCATGAACAGGTCTGACTATCAAAAGGAGGCAGCCAGACAACTCTCCAATACCAAATTCTACAGGCCACTTCCCTCAGATCCCACTGAGGAATACACTAAGAAACTACAGCATCTACTCAGGACACTCCCTACACTAACACCGGAAGAAATCAACATACCCCTAGAGCCCCGACCAGGGTTATTCTATCTACTACCCAAGATCCACAAACCCGGAAATCCTGGACGCCCCATCATCTCGGGCATTGGCACTCTCACTGAAGGACTGTCTGGATATATGGACTCTCTACTCAGACCCTATGCCACCAGCACTCCCAGCTATCTCCGCGACACCACTGATTTCCTGAGGAAACTACAATGCATTGGTGACCTCCCAGAAAACACCATCCTAGCCACCATGGATGTAGAGGCTCTCTACACTAACATCCCACACACAGATGGAATACAAGCTGTCAGGAACACTATCCCTGATGATGCCACAGCACAACTGGCTGCTGAGCTCTGTGCCTTTATACTTACACACAACTATTTCAAATTTGATGACAATATATATCTCCAGATCAGTGGCACTGCTATGGGCACCCGCATGGCCCCACAATATGCCAATATCTTCATGGCCGACCTGGAACAACGCTTCCTGAGCTCTCGTCCACTCACACCCCTTCTCTATCTACGCTACATTGATGACATCTTCATCATCTGGACCCATGGGAAGGAGACTCTGGAAAAATTCCACCATGATTTCAACAGCTTCCACCCCACCATCAACCTCAGCCTGGACCAGTCTACACAGGAGGTCCACTTTCTTGACACCACGGTGCAAATAAGTGATGGTCACATTAAAACCACCCTATATCGAAAACCCACCGACCGCTATGCCTACCTTCATGCCTCCAGCTTCCATCCCGGGCACATCACACGATCCATTGTCTACAGCCAAGCACTGAGGTACAACCGCATCTGCTCTGACCCCTCAGACAGAGACCAACACCTACAAAATCTCCACCAAGCATTCTCAAAACTACAATACCCGCACGAGGAAATAAGGAAACAGATCAACAGAGCCAGACGTGTACCCAGAAGCCTCCTACTGCAAGACAAACCCAAGAGAGAAACCTACAGGACTCCACTGGCCATCACATACAGCCCCCAGCTAAAACCCCTCCAACGCATCATCAAGGATCTACAACCCATCCTGGACAATGATCCCACACTTTCACAGGCCTTGGGTGGCAGGCCAATCCTTGCCCACAGACAACCTGCCAACCTGAAACATATTCTCACCAGTAACTGCACACCACACCATAATAACTCTAGCTCAGGAACCAATCCATGCAACAAACCTCGATGCCAACTCTGCCCACATATCTACACCAGCGACACCATCACAGGACCTAACCAGATCAGCCACACCATCACTGGTTCATTCACCTGCACATCCACCAATGTAATATACGCCATCGTATGCCAGCAATGCCCCTCTGCTATGTACATCGGCCAGACTGGACAGTCTCTACGGAAAAGGATAAATGGACACAAATCAGACATTAGGAATGGCAATATACAGAAACCTGTAGGAGAGCACTTCAACCTTCCTGGCCACACTATAGCAGACCTTAAGGTGGCCATCCTGCAGCAAAAAAACTTCAGGACCAGACTTCAAAGAGAAACTGCTGAGCTTCAGTTCATCTGCAAATTTGACACCATCAGCTCAGGATTGAACAAAGACTGTGAATGGCTTGCCAATTACAGAACCAGTTTCTCCTCTCTTGGTTTTCACACCTCAACTGCTGGAACAGGGCCTCATCCTCCCTGATTGAACTGACCTCGTTATCTCTAGCTTGCTTGCTAGCACACATATATATACCTGCCCCTGGATATTTCCATTACATGCATCTGAGGAAGTGGGTATTCACCCACGAAAGCTCATGCTCCAAAACGTCTGTTAGTCTATAAGGTGCCACAGGATTCTTTGCTGCTTTTACAGATCCAGACTAACACGGCTACCCTCTGATACTATTCAATAGTGGTTTCTCTGGCTAATTGAAGAATATGGTATGATAGACTCTAGGACTCTAAAGCATAAACTCTTGAGACGTGTGTTTATGTTTTGACACCATATAATATTTTTATTTGTTTGGATGAGCATATCTAATAAGTAACAGCTTCAACTTAGAAATGAATTTTAGATAGTGAGAAATTAAGGCAGTAAATAGACTTAACTGATATGCACAGCTTCTATAAAGAACTGCACCACAACTAACAATAAGTATTTCTTCAAGATCCAGTTGCCTACAAATTCACTTAAACAGGACTTGTAAGAGCACCATGTGGTGATTTCCAAATGGGAGTAGATAGTTAACTATTCAAATAGATAAAATTATAGGAATCCTTTAAGAACAGTAATAAATACCCTTCTTTCTCTCCTACAACTAGAATAAAACCACAGAGATTGAATATTTTCAGCTTGATTTTTATCTCAGAGCAAAGTAAATCAGTCCCATAGATGTTAATGGGGGTAAAATGGTGTAAAACTAATGTAATGTAACTCAGAAGGTTGTCCCAAAAGCTCCTGTGTTACTGTAAATTAAGGCATAGATTGTGCTCTAGCCATATGGAGGGAACAAGTGTGTGTGTGGTCTGTATCCATAGCCCCAAGAAGAATTCTGCCAGAGCCAGCTAGAATTTATTTTATGAATGTTTACTGCAGCACACAATGCAGGCTCTGGTTTAAGGCTGCAATCTGGCCATGATTGCCCAGAGTGCTGGCACACAATCGATGGCTGATCTGTGCAGTGTTCAACCATACCATTTACTAACAATGTATTCTGCTGTTAGAACATTACAGGAAGAATTTCCCAGATACAATTGCCATCTGTGCATCACAGATGATTAGTGAGAAGGATAAGAAAGCCTCCTTCACGGACAACAGAGGCCAACCTTTTTATTGTGGTGCCATGTGATTTACATGTTCAATTCCCTTTATGAATAAAGACCAAGGAGCACAGAACTCCCCACTTTCAATCTGAATTCAGCATCCAGAAGAGAGATTAAGCAATTATTCACCTTTTTTGTTCTTTGGCAGCACAATATTATTACTGAATGTTACTGCGATCAGAAGAAAAGGCTTTTACAAACTGCAATATAATTACATTTTACAAGGAAAAATGAGCTGCTGTTTCAGACATTTGGGCATGCACTTGTAAGTGGATGCAAATCCATTAGAGTCACTGGAGTATAGTCTGCTCACACCAGACATGAATCTGGTTCTTTAAACATAAAAATCCACTGGAAACAAGGAGTACTCTTTGAGCAAACATTCTGTCAGTTGCCTCTCAGTGAGAAGCCATTTAAAAAGCAAGATGCTAAATTCTGCAAGTGGATAATCCACCTCACTTATTTCAGCGGGATGTAGAATTTTAGGACAAAAATCTGCTCTCCGTTGCACCCATGAAAACTTGGAATTAGGATTTTGCCTATGTCTGTAAAAGCATAAACTTCTGGAAAAAACAGAAATCTTCAGGGTTTGCTCTAGTTTCAGTGTGTGAAATCAGCATGTCTACAATTGGAACTGTTCCTTGCTCCTTTATAAGAATGATGATGATGATAATTCATTCCTCTACAGTATATTTTCTCAAGGATCTCACAACACTTTCTAAACATTTTAAAGAATTAATTCTTCCCAGAGCATCATTGTATGAGAAGGTAATGATAACAATTTCAAAAGTGGCCATTAATTTTGGATGCCTTCGTTTTGGAATACCCATCTTGAGACACCTAGTAGCTGATTTCCCTAGGTGCTGAGCACTCACCCACAGATGAAATACCCCGGAAAATGGTTACTTGGAAATAAAACACAACTTCCTAACTCCAGGCCCCAGCTCTTTCCACTAGACTCTCTTTTCCCTATGTGATTTATATTTCTCTTCTGCCTACTTTTGTAATGGAAACAATTGTGTGATAACCTGATCCAGAAGGTGGATGCCCAATTCCTGCCAATTGACCAGATGCAACAACTTCAGTATGTACTTATTGGGTTTTTTCCCCTTATGTCTTTTACTATAAATACATCCCTAATGTCAGTGAAATAAGTTTTCCTGTCTTTCTAACTGATCATCTCTGATTGTAACTGTATCAGGGAACATCTCTTCTTTAATCTTTTTTGAGTGGGAGGAGGAGGAGCAAAGTGTATAGTTCCTTTTGGGGGGGAAAGAGTTTTAAAGGAATGATGAATGGAGAAAAGTAGTAATTAGTTTTAAAAAGAGGAGAAAAAGGTTCATGGAAACATTGAAAATGAAGGGGGAAAAAACCCTATTAGGTCATCTGGACCATTTCACTGGAACAGTGCAGGATTTTTCCTTACAATCCTCCAGCATTTTGTCTATTCTAGTTTTAAAACTCTCAAGTGATGAGGATTTGCCTGAGTTTGGACATAGCTAATTCACCTTTCTGGTTAATGTTGAAACATCCATGACAAAGATGGCTTAATGTCTTTCTGGAAAGGATTTCTGCTTTTAGTCAAAAGAAACAGAATGAAGAATAAAGACAAGGAATCTCTGTGGGGAGAAAAGTGACAAAATAAGTCTTCAATATTTTATGTCTTAAACATACAATTTTTTCCAGTGATTTAAAGGGAGAGCTACATATGTATGGCTGCAGGATCTTCAACAGGTTGTAATTTGTATACTAGAACTTTTGTGTAATGTAACTAAGCCTTTGAATATTTTAAAACATTTTGACTTGATGCATCTTGCACATATTTATTGCTTGTGGTCCATAAGCAGTTGTTACAACAGGTGAACCAAGAGATTCTCCATCCTCTCACCAAGCCTGAATAAGCTTTGCTGAGGTAGTTTCCCAGTGACAATTTCTCTTGCTTCAAGCTTGCTTGGTTGGGTGTTTGCAATTAGCAAGCTAGACAAGAGGAAATCAACAAGAAAGATCACAATTTGGATATAAAACGTATAAGTTGACCATATTTGTTAGAGTGAGTATAATATCTAAATATGCCCAGAGGCTTTACCTGAAAGCAACTGAGCAAATCTCACAGCTAGCAAATGTAAACTGAAAATGTTAACATTTACAAATGCCTGTATTTCATTTTTTTAAATTAGAATGCTTGATGAAGAACAATTCTCAGATTGACTGAACTTTTAATATCACAAAAAGAGAGAAAATCTGATAAATAGGAAAATTCTCTATCTGATCAACCCGTTAACTGTTGTTTTGAACCACCAAAATACTGTCATTAAAACTAAAAGTGAATCCTAATATTGGGGGGGGGAAACCTTAAGAACCACCATATCTATAAATCTCATTCCTAAAACATTAAGACCGTGAAGAATTTATTTCCAAAGCAGCTTGTCTGAATAAACATAACAGAAGTTTGTGTAGGGTAGGTTATATGCAATGGAGATTGAAGGCAAATCATTTTTCTTTGATCCTGCCCTTGCTAGAAGATTTCTAGCTCATTAACACAATATTAATGAGGCTGGATTTTAAAGCAGGTGTTGTTAAGTGCAATCAGAAAAGCTTTATTATGCTGCAAATTGTCTTGAGTTGACAAAGGAAGTCAAATTGGTTCACGCTCAGTTAACCTTTGTCTATATGCATGACTTGGTAGATTAAACAGCGATTGGTAATGACCTTCAATCTGGTGAAGCATCTGAAGGGGCTGTAATGTAGAATTCATTGTAGTGGATGTAACGCTCCATAGCACAGTCACCTTTTAAAGTTAGGAATCTATAATGTAATTTTAAAATTAACCAATATCATGCTACAGTGAGTCCACTAATTTATTAGCGTTAAACAGATATTTAAAGTTTCACATAATCTGAGGCAGATACATTAAAGTAGCTGCACGTTTGCCAGCACTGATCGTTCATTATCTGTACCACATAGTACTTGCTTACAGGAAAATTATAGTTAGTAATTCTCTTTTAGACTTCTGTAATTACTTACCCAAAATCTATGAGAGCATTTCCATTGGTTTCAGTGAAATTTGTAACAGGGCTATAGGGGTTATGAAATGCTATATAAGCCCTTCCTCGGGATGTGGCTCAAGTCTCCTCCCTGGTGCTTGCTACTTGGAGTGGCTTCTCTCCACTTCTCCCATAGGTTGGGGTCTGGGTTCTCTTTCCGATGCCTTGTGCCTCCACCCAAGGTGACTCCGCACTGTGCCCAAGACACAGAGTGCTGTCCCTGGGAAAATGAATGCTATCAACAGGCAAAGAGCATAAAACCCAGTACACAGGAAACAATAAATGTATATCAACACAAACCTCAGCAAAAATGCACCCCAAAACAACAGTCACCCCCAAAAGTGTGACTTTACTGGGAACAGGAAAATTGGAGCTAGAGAAGGAAACCAGTTTCCTACCTCTGAAAACGTATAGCTCTTCCCAACCACCGGCTCCCTTCCTGGCAGCTTCCCAGGCAGATGGTACACTCAGATTGAATCCTGAGAAAAGTGCTACAGTGTTGTGAACATTTGCTGACTCACAGAGTCCTTACTGTGTCTTTACTCCTGGGTGGGTCAGGATCCTCTCCTACCTCTTAGCAGACTTGTTGACTCTCTAGTCTGAGACCCTGTGGGGGTCTTGCCTGGCTCTTCGTAGTAAGAGCCAGGTCAGATCTCTGCCACTCTGGACATTGATTTCCTCAGGGAAGGAACTGCCTTACCCATGCACTAGATCCCACAGCAGTTCAAAGCCTCCATTTGTAGGTAGTGGGAGTTAATCAGAGACTCCCTAAGCTGTGCTGCTTCTCTCTCAGCCCCAATCCAAGATCAAAACAGAAACTAAACCCAGTCTTCTTGTCTCTGCATCAGGCTGTCCCTTGAGCAGCACTGGCATCATTGGCCCAGCAAACTGTTTTTCCATATCAGCCCCTTCAGAAGTCTCCCTATTGGCCTTAGAGGGAGTTTCTAGTCCATTTTGTACTCATCCATGACTCCAAGCTAGAGAAATAGTGTCAGATGACTTTGGTAGCCATTATTGTTAAAGTCCCTTGGGTAGGACTCCCCAGAGCCTCAGTCCAGAGTTCCAGGAAATGGCAAACTTTAAGTAGGGGTTATAGTTGCATTTTATTAACCTTGAAGACTAGAACCCTCCATATAACCACAGAACACAGATAGCAGGGATTAGGTGAATATAAAATTCTCCACATCACCTGCCAAAGTCACTGACTTCGAATATGGAGGGAGAATGCATAGAAGTTATTGGGTAGTTCAGACTTCTGACCTTGCCATGTGGTGCCTTTGCTGAGAAGAGTACCACAACAGAAGCTAATTCTGATTATCACTTTTATGACTACTTAGGCTAAGACCAGCCATTTTATTTTATTCAGCAAACAGCCAAGAGATGGGCTCTATTACACCAGGAGGCAGCCATGCTCGGTCCTTTATTTTGCATCACTTGAAGTGCAACAAGTAATGTATCATTGTCACTACTAAAGGCAGTTCTGGTTCTAATATGCTGTAGAATAATGCTTTATGTTACCATGCTTATTGTTAGGGACTGGTTTTGGTCTAGTAACTGAATGATAAAAGGATATAGATCTTATTACCATTCACCAGAGCTATCTAGTTCTCATTTAGAGATTAGTCATTTTCCCCCCAAAGGACTTGGAAGATTCAACAGGGAGTTATTTTAGTTTTTTGACATGCCACATCCCTATAGAAAAATGTTAACATTGTGACTGTGAAGGCTGAAAATAATCTGAAATAGTAGGAGGGGTGAAAAACACCACATTAATATATTCCAGCAATCAAGATGTCAGTGGATTTATTTGAATTTACCAGATTGTAATTTCCCCACACACACACACTTACAATAGACATTGGTGACTCACTAATTAGAGCTGAGTCATCTAATGACATCAATGCATAGAGACACCCAAGGAAAAGCTGCAAATATATTGTGTAGGTGAGTCTGGGGTTGAAATCTAAGCAGAACAGGATTTTCTGGAATCCATCCAATATACACAGGGAGGAAAAACCCCACATTAAATCTGGTATAATTAAAATAAAAATGTGAGCATAAAGATACATTTCTCTAGAAACAGTTCAAAGCTAAGAATGACTTTTCCTTGTTTATAGTTCTTGGCATATCCATTAAGAATACCTATTGGTAAGGAGAAATGTAGAAATGTTGCGGTTATCACATATGGATGTTAGTTAATGAAATGCAGTTGAAAGCAGAAGGAAGGACTTCATATGTGTTTAGTTCTCAGGTAGGATAAGTTTGTCCTGAAAGTTGTAATGCACCATAGATGTACAGGAGTGTAAATTGATCTAGCTTGCATAATAAATACATGCTGAATTAAAGGGTCAGAAACCATAAGTTGTGATTGACAAGAAAGGATAATACAAAATAAAACTAACAATTCAGATAAGCAATTCAGAAACAGAGCCAAATAATTCGCCAATGGTTCTGCAGAAGGAAAGGGCACACTAGCCCCTCAGTCCTCTGTAACCCAGTTCACCACCCAGTCTGACTGGCCTTGCAGATAGTTTCTCACATAGCTTTAGATGTGACTATTTTGCCACTCCATGAAACTTTTCAATCACCACAAGAATCTGGAAAAAGTTTCAGTTCCAGTTAATCAAAACATTCCATTTTGATTTTGACCATTTATTTTTTTAAGCTTAAATTTCTAAACTAAACATCATTGTGATGAGTTCCCCAAGGTGCAACCAGGAACTGGGGTACCGCTGAGCCCACTGTCTTACCAACCTGGGCTCTATTTCACACAGTGATGCTGTGACAAGTTGCAGACCCCTCCAAGTCCTGCACTCACACAGCCATCCACAGGCAGCCGAGTTGCATGAATGCTTTGTCCATCCACTAACAAACCAACAATAGAGAGGCTCCAGCCAATTCCCTCCAACTCCCCAGTCTAGGACTCCAGGCTTCTGACCAGGGCAAGATGGTACAGCTCTGACCAGGGTAAGTTTATTACCCAGTCCGCCCCTCCTTAATGTGGAATGGACATGCACCAGCTCCTGTCCCTTCGCATGTTTCCCTTTAAACAACACACTGTTTTAGATTAAAAAAAACAGATTTATTAACTACCAAAAGAAAGATTTTAAATGATTATAAGTAATGAGCATACAGAGCAAAGTTGATTACCTAAGAAATAAAAGTAAAAACGCAATCTGAGTTCTATAGACTAGACTGGATTTGAATCAAGCAGTGTCTAACCCTGATAGACAATACAAGCAGATCACAGATCTTCCATACACAGGCTGCAAATCCCCTTAGGCCTGGGACCAACTCCCCAGTTCAATCTTTGTTCTCTAGATGTGTATCTGGGTGTTGAGCGGTGGGGGGAGTGAGGAGAAAGCAATGATGTCACTTCCCCCTTTTATAGGTTCCTCTAGTTTGCTGAAAATATCTTTTGCTATGACATGTGTCAAACAGTGTCCATTTTTGATGTGCCCTTCTGAGAAGTCTTCATTGTACACGGATCCTACGATAATCCTTGGTAGAGCGGATTCCCCTTAATGAGCCATCAACACTATCTGGCTTCGTCGTTGTACCTGAGAGGCTGCTTGTGAGTGTTTCCAACCTCACAACATATTTCAGCAATGCATATATATCAAACATCATAACTTCACGTACAGTTATAGCCCATATAATTCAACAGGATATTAAAGCTCAACAGATCAAGACTTAAAATGATACCTCATATGGCATACTTTGTACAAAATACATCTCCATATAGATGTGGGGGTGACAGGGTGTTGCTTTGGGGTAGAGAGTGTCACAGTCCTCAAATAAGAAAATTAGGGGGTGGGGAGGTTAGAAGATGTTGAAATGAAATGTTTCAACAATTTCATTTTTTTTCAAGTTGAAAAATTAGTCTAAACTGACCTTTCAACATAAAGATTCAGTTTTAACTAATTGACATTTCCTAATGAAAAAAATATTTTGTTGAAAAATTCCCAACCAGCTCTAATCAGATCCAGTGAGAATCAGAGTGTACTGTCATTCGTGAGGGACAAGCTCATCTCCCGCATCATAGATCCCAGTCTAACTGTCTTCATGTGCTACTCCTGTGGAGGTTATTAAGAGCATCAGGGTAGCAGTTCAGAGACCTCTGAACCAGTCAAAGAAGGAAAGGTGGCAAGGGGAAATAATGTCTCTTTTCCTCCATTGCCCAATCTCTCCGCTTCCTTCCTTCCCCTCAGTGCTCTCTCTTATTTGTGAGCTTCCTCAGACACAGGAAGGGAAATGTATGGAATCAGAACTATGTCGTGGATGAGATGTGGCAGAGTGCAAAGCAAGCAACTGGGGCTCTGCCAGTAAAATACAGGTGCGTGTGTGTGAGAGAGAGAGAGAGAGATTACTTTCCTCAAGACAGCACGTAGAGTGCAGGACTTTTGAGTGAACAGGATAATAAGGGGAAGGGGCTGGAAGTAGTTGAAAATATCACTAAGGGGGCTGTGGGTGCTCCATTATAAAATATTTTTAAAAAATTATATTGACAAGTGTAATTTTGTAGAGATGGTAGTTTTGTGAATTGGAAAAACAATTTTGACAATTATAACTTTTTTTTTTTCCCCAGAACTGAAATCCCTGCATCCGTGAGAGGTTAAATTTTATAGCTTTATTCCAAAGTATATGTTTTGCTGGTGGTGTAAAATTTTTCACAGGTCATCACAACTAATGAGTCTGACTTATGTTCTCAATAAAGAGAACCCCTGATCTGTCACTTCAGTCTTTACCAAAAATCTTGAAAGGGGAAACTTTATTTGACGTCTCTGCATCATTAGAAACTTATTACTCTTGCTTCTCAGCAGATAGGATAAATAAAAGAAATAAGGAACATTGTATCAAATCAAACAAATATAATTTATTTTATATGTAAAACATGAATTTATTTGTAACATTTCATCATATAAGTCAAACTTGAACATATTCCTTATTAGGTGAATGGGGAGGGAGTGCAAAGTCATCAGAACATGGTGGCTACATAGAAATACATAGCTCTATGTTGCCTGTTCACACCTTGTTATGGCTGAAATATGTAAACATAAAATTACCATCTAATGGCTTTTGATGGTCTAAATCAGAAGTTCCTACAGGTATGGCCAATAGAGTCCTCTAGATCCAAATTCCCCCGTTCCTAGCTGTTAAATTGCATTAAAAAGACAGCTAAAATATATTAAATCCTTGCCCAATATTACTTTTCCAGCTAATCAGTTGCTACAGTTGTCACCACAATGTCATGAGTTTGTGAATCAGAGGGAAGATAGTCCATGTAATTGCGAATGTGAAAGGAGTAAGGCATAAGACAATTCATGTTTTCAACATGGTCTCCACTATGAAAAAGTTTGGAAATTTCACAACTAGATTAAAGGAGCTGGTGGTCTCAGTCCAGTTCCTCATGGGCAGGTATCCACATCACAGACCCACACCACACTTGACACTGTTTGGCAGTCTCTACAGAGAGGCTTAAAGATTCAATTGCATGGAAAGCAAACAATCTTCTCATTTCTGTAGTAGCCTGCTTCCAGTCCATTGGAAGAGCAGTGTGGAAATCGTATGCTGCCTGTGCTCTTCTTGTTTATATAAGAATGGCCGTAGGGGGTCAGACCAAAGGTCCATCTAGCTCAGTATCCTGTCTTCCTACAGTGGCCAGTGCCAGGTGCCCCAGAGGGAATGGACAGAACAGGTAATCATCAAGTGATCCATCCCCTGTCGCTCATTCCCAGCTTCTGGCAAACAGATATTTGTGAATAAGCACAGGATATCAGTATCCAGAACTGTCAGACTGGCTTGAAATTCTCTGGAAAATAAATTAATGAAATGTAAACCAGAGTTTTAAGGAAAGCACTGCTGAGGCCTGCTTTAATCAAAATGACTGGCCAGAGGGGGCTTACATGACACTACTGTGAACACAACTGCCTTTTGGACTCCATGAAGGAGAATCTCAATTTTCATTTAAGATAAAAAGTAAGATTCTCATCCTTTTTCTTGCAAACATAGCTTTGAAAACATGAAACTATGTAGACTGAATGCTAGATAAGCAGCTCAGTTCCACTTCTGCGATGAGATGCTAGAAAGAACCTACAGATAGGCACACAATTTTATGATTCATT
Source organism: Gopherus flavomarginatus (assembly GCF_025201925.1). Taxonomy (NCBI): domain Eukaryota; kingdom Metazoa; phylum Chordata; order Testudines; family Testudinidae; genus Gopherus; species Gopherus flavomarginatus. The sequence continues at coordinate 55,464,191 of NC_066626.1, read as the reverse complement.
TAAATTGGGGTATATCCCAAAAAGTTAGGGGGCGCCTTCCTTCCTCAAACCAGCCTCACGTTGACCCTGTGCGCAGCAGTGAGATAATGTTAGACAATGGACAAGAATATCAGTTACATTTGGGGTGGCAAATAAGTGCTTCACAGACTTGATGAGTAAAGCTAAGGCCTGTTCAGCTTGAGAAAGTTCTCAGCCCTCCCTCAGTCCGGGACTGAACTGGCTGCTGTTTGTTTGCCTATACAGCTGCTTCATGACTATTGCTGATATCATCATGGCAGCTTCTGTGGAAGATGAACTCCCCTCCTGCATCCCTGAACAACAATTCTAGAAGCATGGGATGGATGGATCACATATGCCCTGGGAATTGCCAATGCATGATCATCTGAAGTGCTCACAACCTAAACTCAACATGACACAAGTGAGGCTCATTAAACAGACAAAAAGGAGGAAGGGAGCAGAAGGATGAGAATAATAATAATTATTAATAAATCACATGGTTATTCTAAATAAGCCGTATACACAGAAAATAGTACAATTGGTCTTGCCTTCCTGGGTAAGTGCTACTCAATGTGAGTACAGATTGCTCAATGGGGCCCTAACAGTCAGAACAAGGTAATTAGTATAGGCATAGTTGATGGATCCAGGATGAAACACCACGACTTGAAAACAAAACATCTGAGAAAGGCAGTTACAGACTGCACTTGTGCTTTAGAGGAAGCAAGGTTAGCATCATTTAGGTCATGACTAGATTTTGCTTTGCAATATGTACCTTGGTAAACCCTGTCACCAGAGGTCATTATGCACTTACATAAATAAATAGGAATACAGTACATAGCAATTGTCAATGGAATTAAAGCTGCTGGTGGAACCACAAACTGGGAGGGGAGGGAATTAAATTTGGCTATTAGTTATACTTGTGTAGCTCCATTAACTGACAATAGAACTTGGCCCAAGACCCCTATGCATCTCAGACAAATGCTCAGTCACACAAAGCTTTGCTAGTTCCAGGCAGCAGCAGATTTTCTAAATATTACCCACAATTCCTTACAAGTTCAGTGATGTGTTGTTCTCACAGATGGTCTGTTAATTACAGATTTGAGAAGTTTTTACGCTTGTTTTGTCTAGAAGACAATCTGTTGGGACAGCACCGTAATTGGAAAACTCTTATAAAGCAGTGAATGTAACCTACAGCAAAATAGCACTCTTTGTGCAAAGGCTGCTACTGTATGTAAATATTCAAATATCCCCTGCTTCTCCTGAAGGCAGCAGGAGAACATGTGACAAGAAAACAGAAATTGGTGCATCAATGGAATGGCACTTCAGGTCTAAAACTTCACTACCAAGGAACATTGAAAGCTTTTATTTATTTTTCACTACAGTGAAAAGAGGAGATTAGCTCCTATTTGTGAATTATTATTTAAAATCTCTTCTCTGGTTCATTGGCTCTCAAATCTTCCTCAGGTATTTTAATTCTGTAAACATATTTAATCTTTTCACCTTCCCAGGGTAAATAAAGCTTTGCTGACAACAAGCTGGGCTGGCAAGACATATTTCCATGGAGAAAACAGAATGGAAATATTTGATAATATCAAAGTTAGAGGATTTCTTAAAGGGACACTGTCAACTACTTTTTTCCCCTACCTCGTGTAGTTCATTTTTGTAGGTAAACAATGAAAGGGGAAGGGGGCTTTACTTAACTCAGTGTGAATGGAAATGTTCCCATATAACTTCTGGGGAAACAGTTTTATAATGGATTTTTAAAAAATCCAATGATATTAATTTAAGTATTTGTACATCCCTGGGCTCTGTAATGAACCCAGACATGGTACATGACATCTGCAAAATCAAGATGAATAGAACTCTATTTACAATGGTCAGATTATTCAAATAGGTTTCAGTATGACCTTTCTGCTCTGTCAGTGATAACAGTTGTATTGCCCATGTGTATCCTCTTACCATGTTTGCCCTATGCGTGGGATACCCATGCTGCCCCAGGTTACCAAGCCACTATCATCTCTTCATTTTAAGTTCTTCTTAAAAAAAACACCCCAAACAATCTCTTATTCTGTGAAGCATCTTATAATCAACAAGTAAATACAGACTCACCCTCACTCCTACATTCTCCCCACCTACCTCTGGATTTCCCAGTGCATCCTGTATTCTATGTGTCTTTCTTTCAGACTGTAGAAGAACAGGGCAGCGGTACTGTCTTTTTTATTATTTATCTAATAGCAGTAAGAAAAGGAAGAAGCAGCAGTTCCTGTACATGTAGTCCCACCTGCAACAATGACTCCAGAAGCAGGGTGCTCTCAAAGTTCTCTGATTAGAGCTGTGGTTTTTGGCTTCAATTGTCATAGCAATAAGATCTTACATCTTCAGAAAGTATCCAGTAGAGGTGGTGAAAGTTCGCAGTGACCTTTCGATCTAAGGGGCAGGATCAAGAATAAAAGGCTGAGGAAAAAGCAAGCCTGAAGTCAATGGGGAGCTCCAACAGAAAGGGAGGGCTCAGTTCTCCATCACTGGCAATTTTTAAACCAAGACTGGATGTTTTCCAAAAAAATGTGCTCTAGGAATTATTTTGGTGCTGTTCTATGACCTGTGCTGTGCAGGAGGTCAGACTAGATTACTACAGTGTTCCCTTCTGGTTTAGAAATCTGAAAAAAAAAACAAACAAAACTTTTACCTTATTCTCTGCAAAATCCTCTCCCTGCTGCTGACAAAAGGGAGCTAAGATCCTGTATACAGCCGGTAACCATCACCACCTTCCACGCACTGCCGCCTCATAGCCAGGGTCATTCTGCAGCACTCTGCCTCAGTTTCTCTTCACCAGAGGTTTTTATCTCTCCTGGGCATTCACATGGCTCAGCCCTACAGCTGGGTCACTCTCAGTGTTCATTCACCTTTTTTGAGTAACAAAAGTTCTTCCACCCCACTTGGGCTAGTCTTCAACCCACTCCCAGGCCTTTCTGTCTGGAGTCTTTCCTGCTTTGGCAGGACACTTCTAGTCCCACCTGCGTGAAGTCTTTTCATCTCCTGATGTCTTAAGGTCTCCTGCAGGTGCCTTCTGCTCACTGCTACTCTCTTGCAGCTGCCCTCTTGCTTTCTGTCAAGCAGCAATTCCCAGGACCTCCTACCTAAGATCTCAATCTTGGGAAGGACCTCTTCTCCTCTTCCCTGTGGCTCAGGGACTGTCTTCCCCAGTCAACCCTCACCTTCTTCTTCTTCTGCTTTATGGTGAAGCATGCTCATCTACTGAGTCAGTAGTAGCTGCCACCTACTATATTCCTTGTACATTCATTCCACTATACTCTCTTAGGCTGCTCTTTATCCTTAAAAAACATAGTAGATCTGTTTTAAGTGTCGAACTCACTTTCCCAACAGCCTGATAATACATTCTGTCACTTTAAAGCATCAAAAATTTTAATTAAGAACTTTTCTTTCCTGGGAACACTCTCTGCATTCCCATATCAGGTGATCAACTGTTTCTTTAACCTCACATGCGTAACATAATCCATCTTGGTGTCTATTCAATAACTATACATTATTATTCAAACCAACAATCTTAATATGAATACTTCCCTGATCCTTTAATAACTTTGGAGTAGAGCATTATCCTCTACTTTGGAGCATACTCCATAGGATCTTTTTCCTTTTTTCTCCTTGGTCCACAATTTTTGCCATTCTTTTAAAAATCCTTTTTTAACTAAACTTTTAAATTCTTGTTTACTCAAAGGAGTTTTTATATCTATTTCTCTATGTTTTAAAGGATTTTTCACTTATTTATCAGCAATTTCATTGCCATTGCTACATGATGGAATCCATGCTGCTACTATGTTCACACTCAAACATGCTAATTGTATTGTCAAAAGCAATATTTCATTCATTAGTTCAACTTCTGCTTTTTGAGGTACCCTTTTTAATTGCCATAATATCTAATAATGAATCTGAAAAGATAACAGCCGTACATACCTTATTCAGTTTAATGTTAACATTATTTCCATCAACTCATCTATAATAATGGCTACAAAATTAGATATGCTTTCAGTTCTCTGAACTCCAGGCTCAGGGATGCAAAAGGCAGCTCCCACACTACCTGTTCTTTCAGCTTCAGATCCATCAGCATATACTCAGCAATGTTGGCTTCATTTACCACATATCAACTCATAAATGTTATTTGTCATATAGGATGTCTCTTACTTTCCCTTTGTTTTATTATATTATTCTAAATCCACACCCAGAGATACAATATTGCAGGTATAACTTACTGCCACACAACTATAGCTTTTAATCTCTTCTAGTTCTTCTTTTTCACTTAACTCTTTTACCAACCTTTTAACCTTAAGACCATGAATGAGTGTACTCTGTCGGGCTACATTTCATCTCCTTAATTCCCAGCATTTCTTGTATATAGGTTCAGTATTCTTATCTGTGCTACCTCCCTTGACTTTAGCCCAAAATGTCAGATCTAACATATTCATTCTTAAATTGATAGGCATTTCTTCAGTAGCATTACAAACTGTGGTGTTTGAAGAAATGCACCACATGCAGTTTGTAGCATTTCGACTTGAACTGACTCTATCTTTTAAAGCTCCAATCCAGATGCAGAACTAAAAGCTTGACACTCATAATCTATGACTGATCTTATTAATGTTCTATATAGCATCGTAAGCACTTATCTGCTTCCCAGTTAATCCCAGAAGTACTTTTTAATAGACTAATCCCACCTTTACATATGTTTGTAATACTTTCTATATGGTCCTTCCAAGTAAGTTTATTATCAAGCAGTATACCCAGAAATGTAAAACTGTTAACTGCATACAACTGTTCTGCACCTATTTAGCATCACTAAAGTCAAGATATATCACATCCACCACTTTCCCCATATCCACAGAGCCAATTATCTCATCATAGAAGGGAATCAGGTTGGTCAGGCATGACTCGCCCTTGGTGAATCCATGTTGACTGTTCCTGATCATCTTCCTCTCCTCCAAGTGCTTCAAAATGGATTCCTAGTGGACCTGCTCCATGATTTTTCCAGGGACTGAGGTGAAGCTGACCAGTCTGTAGTTCCCCAGATTCTCCTTCTTCCCTTTTTTAAAGATGAACACTATATTTGCCTTTTTCCAATCGTCCGGGACCTCCCCTGATAAGCATGTGTTTTCAAAGATAATGGCCAATGGCTCTGCAATCACAGCAGCCAACTCCCTAAGCACCCTCAGATGCATTAGATCCAGACCCATGTCCAGCTTTTCTAAATAATCCTTAATCTGTTCATTCACTACTGAGGGCTGCTCACCTCCTCCCCATACTGTGCTGCCCAGTGCAGCAGTCTGGGAGCTGACCTTGTCTGTGAAGACTGAGGCAAAAAAAGTATTGAGTACTTCAGCTTTTTTCACATCATCTGTCACTAGGTTGCCTTCCCCATTCAGTAAGGGTCCCACACTTTCCCTGACCTTTTTCTTGTTGCTAACATACCTGTAGAAACCCTTCTTGTTACCCTTCACATCTCCTGCTAGCTGCAACGCCAGTTGTGCTTTAGCAATCCTGATTACACCCCTGCATGCTCAAGCAATATCTTTATACTACTCCCTAATCATCTGTCCAAGTTTCCACTTCTTGTAAGCTTTCTTTTTGTGTTTAAGCTCACCGAAGATTTCTCAGTTAAGCCAAGCTGGTCACCTGCCATATTTGCTATTCTTTCTGCACATCAGGATGGTTTGTTCCTGTGCCCTCAATAATACTTTTTTAAAATACAGCCAGCTCTCCTGGACCCCTTTCCCCCTCATATTAGCCTCCCAGGGGATCCTGCTCATCAGTTCCCTGAGAGAGTCAAAGTTTGCTTTTCTGATGTCCAGGGTCCGTATTCTGCTGCTCTCCTTTCTTCCTTTTGTCAGGATCCTGAACTCAACCATTTCATGGTCACTGTTGCCCAGGTTGCCACCCACTCCTACTTCCCCTACCAATTCTTCCCTGTTTGTGAGCAAACCCTCCCTCCATAATGTATCATATGCTTTTTCAATGTCCAAAACAACAGTTATCATATACTCTTTGTTCCTCAAACTTTTTTGTATTTCTGTTTCTAATCTTACAATATGTTCAGTTGTGCATCATCCCCTCCTAAAACCACTTTACATGTTATTGGATATTTCATTTCTTTCCCCAGATGTGTAGCTAACCTCAGCCTTCCACTGCTGGGCTGTCTTCCTTTTAAGTCCCACTGCCAGTGCAGGTGTAGCTGAACAGACATAACTGAACAGGGTTGGCTGACCCAAAAGATGAGACTTGCGGAACAGAGGAGCTACCTGATTCTGCCCTCCTGAGAGGCACTTTATCTCCTGCCAAAATCTGGAGGAAGAAAACAATGAGTGAATCTGAACAATGTCCAAGAACAGCTTTACTCTTACTGACAGAGGCTCGCTGAGGTTTTAGAGAACTCCACCCTGTTATGGTGTAGTGTACTCTTTCTCCTATCCCAACACTACAGTCCCTTACCTGTGAAAATATGCCCCACTATGCATATGCCTCTAGTCAGCTTGTCTGTCTTTATGACTGAGTTTCTTCACAGTAAAATGAGTTAGCTCTTGCTAACACATACTACATCTTTGAATAAGTGGGATCTGTTTGGTGAAAGTGCCTGGGGACAAGTTTGGATTGTGATATTTAATATTAGTCTATCTGCAATAGAGTTATTGATTCAAACTTTTCACTTTCTTAGCCCTAGTGAGAGTAAATAAAGCCACTTGGGATAGATTGCCCAATTTCTATGTATTTACTGTCCTCTTGTGTGATTTATCAGTTCCTTAGTGTACATGTATTCCTCCTGCATTGTGAGATTTTTCTAAAACCTGAATCCAAGGTTTGCAGACTGTTTTATCATATGGGTTTATCTTCCTAGAGAGGATCCCCAAAAGTGTTGCAGTAGACACAGGTCTCCTGCTTACAACCAGAGAAATTCTTCCCAGAAGACAGAAGCCTTGCCTAGAGTGGGTGGAGACCCTGTGAGGAAGACATCACCTTCAGAAGGAGTTTTATGATGACACTATTTCCCAATAAACATGGAATATTTTTGTGCAGATGGTCTGCAGTTTCTTGTTGTACATGCATCTGTGGATAGATCTCTATTTTGGTTCCCTTTTTCTTTAAAGGTATATAAAAAGCAATGAGATTTTTTTTCTTTCACTTCAGTGCCCCTTCAATTGCTACGCATCACAATCTACCAGCAGCTAGTTTTGCTTTGCACTTTTTAAAAGGCAGATATACGCCAGTTCTGAAACCACCGTAATTGGCAAAGCACCAGTGAAAAAGATATTCCAATGGAGAGGACACTTCCCAAAAGCAAAGCTCTGGATTTCTGCATCACAGCTAGCCCCTGGCCATCTCATGTACTTCTCACTTGCACATCTGTGCTTTCATTTACATAAGAGAGGAATTCCTCCCATATTGTGTGACATGTTTCCATTTTGTCATCTTATAAATACAATGCTCATATGAAGTTATCTCAGCAATGTCCACAGAGCAATCTTTTAACAGTTGGACATAGAACTTGTCTACCTCCTAAGGATCAGTTTTTTTCCGAAACCTCAGCCAGCTGCTGTCCATTTATAAAAGACTTTGTACTTAGTAAGAGTCTAGTCTCCTGAGGGCTGTAATACTTTGGTCTAATTTTGGTTGATGGCTTGTTGTGGAGGTGGCTGGATGGTGTCTAGTGGCCAGTGATATAAAAAAGGTAAAATTAGATGATCTGGTGGTCCTTTCTGGCCTTAATCTCTATGATATCTACTGATGAAAAGTTGTGTAGTAAATGCCTCAGCTACAACTAATAATGATTTATTATTTCTATAAGATGTGTAACATCTGACCTTAAGTTTCCCAAATAACAGGTCACATTCCCACTCTGACTCTCACTCTGCATTCATACCATCCTATCTTTTTTAAACGCAGAAACCAGGCAGGGCTGATAAACACCATGCCAGTAGACAGAGAATGTAAAATCCAGAAGAGGATACTGGCAATCCTGTTAAGATTAAAAGTTTATTAAAATGAGAATTCTTGTGCTGTGTACAAGGATGAGTTTTAGCCATGGAAAATCCAAGCCAATGTGAACATTCTAGCCATGCTGACAGTGACATTTTATACCAACTTGCGTATTTCTTCTTTCATGTGCATGCTTTCAAATCCAGTGTCTTGGCTTGGGTTTAGAGTTGTAGAGCCAAGCTGAATCTCTGATTTTGCATCTGCATTTGTAGCCACTGGCTTACTAAAATCAACTACAAAGCTGTTTGCATAGACTGACTGACTGACTGACTGACTCTCTCTCTCTAATCCTTGCACCCACAATTATCTAGACATACAAGACAAAAATAAAGTGGACAAAAGCCAAGCTTTCCTTTAAAGGATTCTGTTGTTTACTGCTTAGTTTAGTCACTTAACTTCTCTGCCATCTCTGTACTCTGGGGATAGTAATACTTACCTGTCCTACAGAAGTGGAGTGAAGATAGGTTAATGCTTGTAAGTGTTAAGTATTATTATTTATAAGAGTAAAAACTTTTCCAGAGTCAGGTTGTGGGGGGTGGGGGGCATTCTGGGATACCTCTGACCTAGGACAACAAGGAATTAGCTCAGGAGAAAGAGTACCGTACCTGAAAGCCACGACCCTTCCTCTTGCCCATCCACACAATTGACTCATATTACTGAAGATATAGCAAAGGACTATAAGGATGGGTGTAGGGAGGATTTACTGGGGAATCAGAAGCCTGGTACCAGTTGAGGAGAGGGAGATGGGGATCAGAGGCCCTATTTGGGATCAGGAATGAGAAAATTGAAAGATCAGGTAACTAGTGAGGTTCAAGTAAAGGGAGGCAGGAGGAATGTAAAGGGAAAGGAAACAAAGGACTACATCTGTTTTGAAAACAAAGTGGCATTTGTTCTAACTATTGTTTGGAATTCTCCATAGATTACTATTACTTACAGTTTGTTTTTGAGATCTAGTGGCTCTGTTACACTGATGTAAATCCAGAATAACCCATCAGCTGGTGTAACTGAGTGTGGAATCTGACCCCAAGAGAATCAACTGAAAACTGATTATTCTTCAGATAATGTAACTAACATTAGTAAGGTCACCATTGCTACTGCAGGGAAAGAAATGATTAAGAAGCCATTTCTATATTAACATGCCAGAAGGATGTGTTCAAAGGTCATGTAAATCTAGTCCAACAGTCTCTGTCAAATAATGTATGATTTATGATAAGCTGTTGAGACCACGGAGTTTCATACAGCCATTGATTATTCATTGGATAATGCTATTCATAGTTTGTAAGAAAGGCAATGCTACTGGTGGTAGAAATAACTGCCCTTTCAAATAACATTTTACTTCCAGGACCGAAATGAGAGCTACAAGTAAATTTTTGAGCTAACGTATATATCACTGTGAAATGCAATGGAATATTAAATATACTCCAGCTATGTGCCATGCTTGGCATGTATTTATTGCAACATATTCCATAAGCAATTTCCATTCTGATGTGGTCTTCATGCATTGGGTTCTTTGGAATGGATGGAAAATGAACAGAATAAAATCAAGATGGAAAGGTATAATCCATAAATGGAAATCCTGAATGAATAATGCGATATAATCCAGTTATTGGTTCATTGACCCAAAGTCCTTCAAGGATTCTTTACAAACCAAATGATGTACTAGAGTCTAACTGGTATCTCTGACTCACTTTTAAGATGTCTGTGTCATACACGTCATCAAAGCCTGTTGCAGATCAACTTGGGCATCTACAGCTGTCATAAACAGATGGTTAAGGTTTAATGCCTCTTTTACCTGTAAAGGGTTAAAAAGTTCACCTAGCCTAGCTAACATCTGACCAGAGGAACCAATGGGGAAACAAGATGTTTCAAAAGGAAGGAGGGAAGTTTTTTCTTTGTTTGGAGTTTCAGTTTCAGCCAGAGTGAAAAAGATCAAGGAACTAGCCTCTTATCAGAGTAGTAAGTTTTAGAATGGAATAAATAGGTTTATGTTTATTTCTTTGTAACCTGTCTTATGCAATTAGAGGTAGAATCAAATTTGGTATTTGAGTATTTTTTTGTGTAACTAAATTTGTGCCCAGGGGAATATCCTCTGTGTTTTGAATCTGTTGTCTGTGAGAGTAGCTGGTATGCTAATCTCTCCCAGAGGGTTTTCTTTTACCTTTCTTTTCTTCAATTAAAAGTCTTTTTCTTAATACCTGATTGATTTTTTCCTTGTTTTTAGATCCAAGGGGGTTGGATCTGGATCCACCAGGAGTTGGTGGGAGAAAGGAGGGGGGATGGTTAATTTCTCCTTGTTTTAAGATCCAAGGGATTGGATCTGGACTCACCAGGGAATTGATGAAGGAGTATCTCAAGGCTACCTGGGGAGGGGAAGGTTTTGGGGGGAAAGGGAGTGATCCAGACACTAAAAATTCTGGATGGTGGCAGCGATACCAGATCTAAGCTACTAATTAAGCTTAGAAGTGTCCATGCAGGTCCCCATATCTGTACCCTAAAGATCAGAGTGGGGAAGGAACCTTGACAACAGCTTTCACCAATAAGAAGGGCTTTTAGAGAAGTGTTTTCATTATTATATTATTTTTCATTACATAACTACAATAGCTCAAATGTGTGTTAAAATACACTGTCATATTTCATTTTTTTGCATGTGAAGCCAGGCATTTAAAATTCTTGTACTCTACCTCTTGTCCAAGAGGCAAAGTCCTGGCTTTTCGCTACTGGCTTTGTACTGTGCTTTCCCATGACAGACCCATTGGATCTCAATGACATATGAAAATACCATGGGCTTAATTGCAGTGTGCCTACTCACATGCTCAAAGTCAAGCATATGCTTAAGTATTAGTTGCTAATTTGAGGATTCATTCAGGTATAGCTGCCAATGAAGTTAAATGCCTAAGGACAGAATAAAAAATATGTCAGAGCTTAGGTTGTCCCTCAGGAATGCTAAATATATGCAAATTTCAGTTTATTGTGCCCAGTTCCAACATTTCCTGGGGATAAAGAATTTTCAGAAAACAGCTGCTGGGCTTGGAACTCCATTCCCCTCCCATTTATCGGTTTATTTATTATGACAGCCTCAACAGACATGTCAGCCAAATTGTTCTAATTTCCTTCCATCTGCTAGCAGCCTATTTTCTATTTCAATCAAACTAAGCAAAGCATACTTTTTTAGAAGGCAGATCCCTGCAACCTGATTGCATACAAAATTGTCCACTCAACACTATGGCAATATTACTTTCACCAATCTTTCCCATTCTTTGCAAGTCATATAAAACGTGACTCACTAAGGTCTTCATCCTTCAAACTCACATGGGTACTTGTGTGACCAGTTACACTGACCTTACTGAGACTACAGGCACTAGTGAGGGCTACTCAAATGAGCAAGAGCTGATGCAAGATCAGGCTCTAATGGGAAAAAAAAATACTGCAGGTTGATTTTAAAATGAACTGAAGAAAATATGCAAGATCTTTACTTTAGCTCTTGTAAATTCAATGGAGCTACCAGCTGAGGATCTGACCCAATATTTGTCTGGGGTCCATACTTTTATATCCCTACAGAAAACACCCACTTTTATTATTCACTGCACCTGTTTTCCTTGGAGTGTAACTGGGAATTTCTCATTTCTCAGCCTCAGGATGTATATGTATAAAGAGGCCCAGCTCAGACAAATTCTCTATAGTGTTTGTAGAGAAGGAAATGAAACAGAAGACCGATAATTGTATCTGCTTAAAGGCTTATGGTGCTGATCCAAAGCCCATTGAAGTTAGTGGAAATGCTCCCATTGTCTTCTCAATGGGTTTTGGATCAGGACCTATATGACTTGTTTCATAAACTTTCCATCGAAGTCTAATACTTGCACAGCTCTAATCTCTACAGAATATTTATTAAAAATACTTAAGGTACAGCTCATTGCAACTACAGTGCAAAAGGGTCCCAATAAAATCTGTTTCAACTCAGAACAAGAATGCAACATACTACACCATGCAATTATAATAACAAACTTTATCCAATCACTCTTTTCCCCTTTTGTTACAGTTCTTCTTTGAAACTGAAACTTATGATGTAATATCCTGTGTCAGGAACATTAAACAATGACTTCTTTTTGCACCTGTTGTGTTTGAACTCTACCTTCTAGCAGCTAATATTTAATCTTTCAGAAGATGACTCATGGGGAAATGCCAAAGTCATCGGCAGAAGATTTTAAACCAAGAGTTTTTAAAATGGCATGACATAAAGAAGTAAGCTATCTACAGAAAAGTGTACTATTTAATTACTTTTCATCTAATTTTTAGATCATGAGCCTAATCAATAAAAACACAGATACAATTCACTCAAATAAACCGTGACATCAAAGTAATCAAAGGTTTGATTGGCTTACTGCCGACATGGGTTGCTATTGCCTTATTAATATTCCCTTAATAAGAAACCCTAAAGAATTTAATAGGGGCAAAAGCAATACAGCCTTTCTCTTGGTCTCTTTGTGTAGCAGTACTGTATTCTATCATGGAGGAGACATTTCATACTCTTCCCAATAGTATTTTTAATAATAATAATAATACTTAGCACTTAATGACTGAGATTCAGCCCAAGCTACCTAAGGGATTTGGGCATCCAGATCCCTTTGGTGGTTTTAAAAATCTCAACTTTCATCATAAAACTGTTGTACAATCTTTAGCTAACTCATCCTCACAATACCCCTTTGAGGTAGCTTTCTATAAATAACTGGACAAACTGACATACAAAAAGGGTTAAGTGAGTTGCTGAGGTCCACACAGTCTGGGAGCTGAGGATAAAACTCAGGTTCCTTCCTGACTTAAGCCCAGTCTGCAGTCCAGTAGAGCACACTGTGACACTGATGGATGAAAAGAGTAGTGGCAGGCCACTTCCACCGTAATTGAATTGGCTTGTTAGCACTGACCCCACACTTGGTAAGGCAACTCCCATCTTTTCATATGCTGTGTATTTGTACCTCCCTACTGTATGTTCCACTCCATGCATCTGATGAAGTGGGTTTTGGCCCACGAAAGCTTATGCCCAAATAAATTTGTTAGTCTCTAAGGTGCCACAAGGACTCCTCGTTATTTTCTCTCTATGAATAATATCTCCTGTCTGACCATATCTACACCGAGCTTTTCTTTAAAGTATCTCACTGTGTTGTATGTAGGAATAGTGCTTGCACTAGACTGGCAAACTACAATTTTACTGGTGTATTGTCTAGACCTGCTCTGAACAGCATTTACCAGAAGATGAAAAAAACTATTTGTGGGCTACCTATATTCTCATTTCTACTGTTGCTTAGGACTAACGGAAGTTGCAGTTGTGCTAGTGCAATGGCGAGGAAGGGGTTTTTTTTAGCTTAGTGTAGTTTGGAGGAGGTTACATACCAAGGCTTAAATAGTCACATCACACCTTCTCCCATCAAAGAGGCGTCTTTCAAGACTATTCTGTGGTAGGCTGCAGGGGGATATGGGAAGGGTACACGACCACAGTCAAAGTGCATCGTCTCTGTTAAAGGCTTGTTTGTCACTAGCTTAGAGTACAAGGGAACAGAGGTTACTCCCCTCAAGTCTTCCTCAGCTTAAGGTGTTATCTTTAAGTCATTAGGTCAGGTTATGAAGAAAACTCATTCATAGCACCCAGATTTAAGGATAATATCAAGGGGGGCAAATCTGTTCTTTCTTTTCATTTCCTTACCAGCACTACTATAAAACCCAATAGTCACCAATAGAAATGTTTATTGAATGAGTCATTATTTGATGAGTTTGCATCTTATTACTTGAATGATTTAATGTGTGATGTAAAAGGATTCCCCCATGACTGGACTGTATAAACAATTTGGATAAACTTTGGATAGTGTAAATACAAAAATAATAGTTTTTTTTACACATGGAAACTCTTATCCACTTGCACATACTCAAAAAGCTTAAAAGCACCGTTTACTACTATGATCTACTTCACATTCTTATCTGAACATTAAATGTTTTCAAAAACAGGGTGACAAGTTGAATTAAGCTCTAGCTGGCCACATAAGGAAACAATTAAAGTGAAATCCTATTCACTATACTGCATGTAATTTTGTGAAAGTAACTAATTTGTTTAAACAACCCCTCTACAAATTAGTGAGAACTTCCTTTCCATCTGGTATTCTGACATGATCCTTTATGGCTTCAACTTTGTACAGCAGATCAAAATACTCTCCACTCAGTTCAGCCATTTGAGGAACTCAAAGCTCTTTGGAAGTATTAAAGTATTGATGTGAGATGGTTTCTGCTGGTAAAACTGAGGCACAGAGAGTGTAACCTCTCCGTACATTAGTTTCACCATGATTACATGCCTGGGCCCCTGTAAAGGCTTGAGCAGGAGGGGGACCATGTCCGTAGGCTCGTTGGGGATAGGAGAACAAGCACTGGCTGTCCTATAACATTCATGTTCAACAACCAGCACAGAGGAAGGGGGGGTATTTATTTATTTAATGTTTTAGAATAACCAATCCCCTCTGTGAGAGGTTTGCAGTCCTCCCAAGAAAAAAATTGGAGACACCTTTTAATTCAGAAGTCTATTTTTCTAAATGAAGCAACATTTCCAAGTCAAACTCATGCTATATTTGGACAGTATATTCCCACAGGAAATAGCTCTGTGCTGAAAAGGCATGTCATCCCAGAAAAAAACTATATGCATTCCCTGCCTCTGAGCAGAGGACCTCTGCATTGAAAATTGCATATCAAATATCTACTCAGTCCAAGTCGAAATGAGGTGAGAATTAAACCCTGTCTATGTCAAACCAGCCTTAGCCATCCTCCTCAGTGTGCCAGAGGCTGGTCCTGGTTTGTGTCACCAATCTCAGACCTCATAGACTACAGACATTGAGATTGGTGCACACCCAGTGCATGGGGCTGCCTAGCTCTTATATCCCCACGGCATGGGCTCCAGGAGGTGAAGGATGGCTTGCCCCTGCTCCTCATCTGCCTATCTCCTCAGCCCTTCAGAGATGAAAATCAGGTCTCTGCACTGCAAGCCCCTCCTTCCCAACCACCCCAATATACCACCAGCAAGGCTGATTGATATTCAGCCAGTCTGTCACCAAACTATCTCTATGTGCTCATGCACCGTATGGTGCCATTCCTTGTCTTTTTGTTCTACCTTGACACCATATGGCAGTGTGTTCAACTACCTTGAAATGGTAAGGCATCACCGTGGGCCACCCTTTATTCCACCCAGGACCCTAAGCCCACTGGAAACATGGCTGATATGGTTAATGGAAGCTCCTGATGTCTTCCTTTTCTCCAGCAAGAGGTTGATCCTGGTGAATGCCTACCTCTAGTGAGCCATGTTGAGGTCCCTCTTTCAGCTCCTCCAGAACCTCTGGCTGAACCTCTTTTCCCCACATTTTTTCCTTTATGCATGCCTTGTCCATGGCCTCATAAAGTCATAGCTCCTCCTCATCAACCTCTTCCTGGCGCTAGCCAGATGGTTATCCATTAATCCAGGAGTAGGAGGTTCTCTGCAGCTGGGGAGAGGGCTATTTTCAGTCCCTATATGTCGGACATATCTGGGCAGAGTTCCCCTGGGCAGTGTCTGCTGATTCCTTGGGCTCCTTCACAGAGCAGTGGGCACTGTCCAGTGTTCTCTGCTTGACGTCTTCATCAGTGTCAAGGTATTTTCCCCCCAGTTTGAACTTTAGCATCCAAAAGTGGGGACCTGCATGTACCCTTTTAAGCTTAATTCCTATCTTAGACCTGATAGTGCCGCCACCAGCCAAAATATATTGTTTGGCACACTTTCTGTTCCCCCAAAATCTTCCCTGGGGAACCCAAGACCCAAACCCCTTGGGTCTAAAAACAAGGAGAAATAAACCATCCCCCCTCCTTTCCCCCTCCCAGACTTTCCCCTCCCTGGGCTACCCTGAGAGACTACACTGATCCAAACTCCTTGGATCTTAAAACAGAGAGGAATTAACCCCCCCCTTTCCCCCCACCAATCGCTGGTGAGTTCAAACCCAGTCCTCTTGGGTCTTAAACAAGGGGAAAAATCAATAAGGAAATCAAGGGGAAAAATAAAAAAGAAAGCTTTTAATTAAAGAAAGAAAAAAGTAAACATTTTCTCTGTAAAATTAGGATGGAAAATGTTTACAGAGTATTCAGCTCATATAGACTAGAGGGACTTCCCCAGCCACCCCCAGCCTGAAATTCAAGTTGCAGCAAACAGAGGTAAAAATACTTCCAGCAAAACACACATTCACAAGTTAAGAAAACAAACATAAGACTAATCCGCCTTTTCTAGCTAGTACTTACTATTTTGAACATGAGAGACTGTTTCAGAAAGATTGGGGAAAACTGGGGTGCACGTCTGGTCCCTCTTAGCACCAAGAGCGAACAAGGAACAAAAACAAACAACACAAACAAAGACTTCCCTCCACAGAGATTTGAAAGTATCTTGTCCCCCCATTGGTCCTCTGGTCAGGTGTCAGACAGGTTCACTGAGCTTCTTAACCCTTTACAGGTAAAAGAGACATTAACCCTTAACTATCTGTTTATGACAATCAGATTATCTTGTTTTCAGCCTATGACATGCACTCCCGTGCTGGTTTTATCATTTGTTATCCCCTGTGTTTAATTGATTCCTGGCTCTGTGGGCTCCTCCCCATTTGAGGGGTTAAGCTTTTTAATATGGAGGGCTCTACCATTTTCCAAGATTTTACATAACTTTCTTTAACGTTTGTGCCACTACTAGAAAATTGCATTATATTAACAGAACAGAAGGGACTTGTTCCAAAGTCCTTTGACATGAGTGGGACTCTGTCCACTGATGGTCAATAGGTTTTGGATCAGTTTTTATGATTTTAAAATCACATAACAATCTGATGTTAGCTCTGAACTGTGATAGATATTGCAATTTTTTGCAATATCTTTGGGAGATCTTGCTGTATTAAGTGTATGTATCATTGTGGGCCAGGAATTGTATGTAATTCTGCAGAAGAGGAAGACCTTTGTTCCTCCAGAAACTAAGAAGAGTGTAGGATATTAGGCACATTCACTCAGAGAATGTACTCCAGAGAAGTACAACGAGAGAGGTTTGCATATTCTAGTTCAAACTGAATTTTCCAGAGACCAAAAGACAGGAAAGATCTTCTGAATAAATAGCCTGAGTTTACACTGACTCAGGGTCGTCTTTGTCATCCAGCAAATGGACAGGACCTTTTATCCCAGGGGGCCTCAGTCCTTACTTGGAAGAGCTGGAAGGGCTTTGCCTACTGAGGCCCCATAAGACCAATGGGTGATTTCTTGTAAGCTTTTAGCATTAATATAGGAACTTTTGCTGTTTTAATGTTTTCTCTGTAATGCTTACACCTTTAGAATAAATACACTTTCTTATAAAGAGCTGCATGATAACTGGCAATTACGTTGTTCATAGCCTTCAAAGAATAAGCAAAGCAGTCTGGTTTGTTGGGAGCATCACAGTATAGGCCAGGAACTGTGCAGCCTAAAAAACTCCAAGTCAGGACGGAGAGAGACACCAATCTCCACCTAAGTGAGGTGGTGGCTGAGGATCTAGGAGCCTTTGGTGGACCATGGAGGGGAAACCAAGGAGCAATTGCCCTGAACTGTGACATGGGCAATGCAGGAAATTTGAAGACAATGACAAACAGGGAGATCTGTTATAATTCTACATGTTGAAACAAGAGCCAAGTTATGGAATTCCAATTATGGAAACATGGAATGGAAACCAAACCCATAAAATGACATACAGGATACATCCAGATATGAAAAATAAATAATGGACTAAACATACGTGCATTTCTTTTGTTGAAACTTGTTTTTTTCACATAATATCAGTTTCATAGTGTTAAATGTTTCAAAGACGAAACTAAATAAAAATATAATTATGACTTTGCTCTCTGACAATTTAAGACATACTCATGGAAAGAGGGAGAAAATCCAGCTTTGGTTTTATTACAGTGCCCGGCTCCGTTCTATAGAAATTGCTTAGCACTGTCATTTGATTGACTGGATAAGTGTCAGTTTCTAGACAGGTTTCACAGCCCTTGTCTATTACTTATTATATTCTCCTATACCTTAAGTCTCAGTGAAAAGGTACTGTTTGAGAACAGAGATTTTAAATAATATAGAGTTTCGTCTTACTATATATAGCACAGTGCACACTGAGAGTATCACAAAGCACTTTCGGTAATGTGTTAGATATGGGGGGGCCAGATCCTTAGTTGATATAAACTGATGTAGTTGCCAGGATTCCAGTGACTGGTTTGAAAGACGTATCAGTGGTTATACACTTGACAGTAGTTCAAACACATCATTGACACTAAATTTGTTTTATTATTGGTTGTATGGTAAAGATTTGCACTCGTGTAGCGACTTTATCTTGTGAACCCCGAACTGTTTAAGTCTTTCAGCACCTTGTGAGTTAGGCAAATATTATTATCCCCATTCAAGGAAACTCAAGGAAACTGCTCAATCCTGCAAGCTGTTAAGCACCCCTGTGACGTGCTGAGCACTCACAATTCCCGCTATGTCAGTGAGACATGCTCAACTCCTTGCAGGAGACAGCCCTAAGGAACTTGCCCAAGGTCAAAAAGAATTGCTATAGGACTTATCCACTCTGGCCCTGATCCTGTGAAGCACTTGCTTAAAGTTAAGCACTGGAATAGTCCCACTGACTTAAGTGCCTGCCTGGGTCAGGGCCAGAGTGCTAAGCACCTTGCAGGAATGAGCCTTTAGAGCCCAGTGCTTAAAAAAGAGTTGTGCATGTGTTTAACTTTAACACAAGTGGTTCCATTAATCCAGTAAGACTACTTATGTGCTTAAAACTAAGCATACGCTCAAGTCTTTGCAGAGCTTGAAATGCATAAACAGACGCATAGAGAAACGAATCTGCACAAACAGATACAGATATGGCGTAATACTATTTTGCATTTAGTATATTGCATCCCAAGCGTCTCAGTGCTTTTTTCAAACATTAATTAATTTGAGCATATAGCATGCTTGTGAAAGGCTGCTATCACCAGACACATATTTTTGGAAAAAATGTAAACTGATGCATAAAGGTCCTGGGCTGGCTACCAGTTTCTTGTTTTAATACTAGATCACATTCTCTCCTCCTTGACCATTAGAGTCCTTTATGATTTGCCTTTTATTACCAAACATTTTTTTCCATAAATGTCTTTTTTTTCTTAGCTCTGGGGGACAAAGGCATGGTGGGGGCACATGGGGTCATGTGCCCCCACTGAGTTTTTGGTTGCACCCCCCAAATCAGACAGGCTGGGTGGCCCACTGAGTTTAGTCAGGGTGTGGAGGTGGCTCTCCCTCCCCAAGCCCCACGACATCGCTGGCCCAAGCCACCTAGTGTCACTGCTCACTCTCCCAAATGCCCCTCCGCACCTTCCTGGTTGGGGGGGAGGTATGCCCCACAGTTTGAAAACCTCTGAGAGGCGGTTATGTCCCTGCCCTGAACCTTTAAATTCTGCCCCCTAAGAATAGTTATATGTCACCTCTGCTGGAAGGGGGTGTGGTCTAGTAGTTAAAGACAGAACAGTCAAGCGCATAAACTGGGCACTTTTATTCTGAAAAGTAGTGTGAGACTTGCCAGAGTAGAGACCTGGTTTCTAATCCCACCTCTTGCTGAAGTGATTTTGTGCAACCCTTCAGTTAACTTATTTGTAAAATGGGTGAAGTTGATTTGAAAACAAAGATACAAAGTGATTTGAAAACAATGACACCAAGCTGTGCATCAGAATACCCTACATTAGGTACAAGCAATAAATGGACACTTTCTGGAAACAGCTCTAGCTACATCATGTCACCACAAAACATCCCCAGCAAATGTTCAGTGTAAAAAGAAAAATTTCCCCTCATTTCAATGATTAAAAAGAATAGATGAGGCTGACAACTGGCTTAACACATTGTAGAATAATATGAAATATGGGGCTAATAATGGAACAGCAGCTCATCCTCAAATACACCCTCACAAGCATGACGCTCTGATCCCCCCTCCAAATAGAAAGGTAAGGAGTTAACAGCTTTCAGACAACATTTTTATGTTTGATTTTGTTGCTTAGAAAAGGCCTATCAATTATAATATTTTAGTTCTTCACAATCCACAAATCTCACCTCCAACGTTACAATGATTAATGACAGTGTCTGCCTGGTGTATCTGTGAGAAATAACTTCACTTATCTAAGGTGTCTATTCTGACGAAAGATTAGTGGCAGTGCCTAGCCCATTCTACCAGAGGCTGGAGATAAAAATGGTCTTTGAGACCATCCAGAGATGCTTTAATAGCTAAAATCCAAGTCCAATGCACTCCATGAGGGTATTTTGGTCTGCAGAAAGTTGCCAGGGATTTTAAAAGCAACCTTCAAATTCACATATGTAGCTGCATTCCTTTTACCCACACCAGGGTCAAAGGGCTCAGTGCCTCCAAAGAGTCTGATCCTGACATCAACTACAGTGTGGACAGGACTGGGACTTCTGTGACCCCAGCTCCCTTGGTCTATAGTGTAGAATGAGGGAGTTCAACATCTTAACAGAATCTGGACCCTTCTTGAGCAAAACCAATGGGTTTGAAAGCTAACACCATAACCCTTGGTGCATTAATGGTCACTAAAGGGACACTGTTGATTTGAAATGGACAGATTTATCTGAAAATGTTGTACCTACTTGTTTGAGAATAAAAGGAGTTAGCAGAAAAAAAGGTTTTTTCATTAGTTTACTTTGCATACTTGACTTCACATTGTATACACAATGAAACGATGTAACTGCGGCCACGTAGCCTCTGCTTCATGAAGAAGCTCTTGAACACAACTTTTGTTGTTATTGTTGGTAGTCAATTAACAAAGAAAGAACTAATTTAAAAGCATCTTCAAAACATCAATGAGGAGAAAGAAAACCCTTATAAAAATTTTTAAGGAATTAAAGAAAAACCAGATCAGGACATACTGTTTAAAGTGCTTGTATCAGAAAATGGATTTGTCTTTAAATTAATCAATTTAAAAAGAAATAAAGTTGACAATTGACAGACACTTCTAGTGCCATTTCCTCTACCAAACGTTATTACAGAAAAAGTAAATGAACTATTTAGATTTGAGGCCTGATCCTGCATTTCCTGACCATTCACACTGTCTGCCAAATGATTCCTGCCATCATGGCACATGATGTGATAAACTCATTAATCACTGACTTTTTAAACTGAAAATGGGATTTATTTATTTATTTGCGTATTTATTTGTAGGTGAGAAGGAGATTAAAAGGAACACAGGGTTGAGCTTTGTCTTGAACTGGACTGATACATTGTCTCATTTTTCAGTATATTTAGTTTTTATTCCTAAAAATATAATTTCATGTTTGTACAGTGCCTAACACAGTATGACTCAGGCCTCTAGGTACTACCATGATACATTCAATATATATAAAAAAATCATTTTATTTTTTGTGTACAGAGTAATTCTCACTAATAGTAATGAGAATTTCATATGCATGTTGAGTGAAGATTATACTTCATGGACTTTAGGAAAATGGCACTATGACATAATTAGTTAAGAAAAATGAACACTGAAAGAACATTTTCTCTACAAGTTTAGCCATGATAAAGCAATAAACTCTTCAAGAAAATGTGTAAAATGTTGTGTGGAATAAATCTAGTATTGCTCTCCCAGTGCGATACTGGCTTACTACTTCATTAAACTATTTAATACTTTGAAAAAAACATGGTAAATGCATCAGTGTGCTTTTAAAAATCACAAAACTATATTAAGAAAAGTATAGATGATGAAATAAAAAGTTATTTTTTACAAGATGTAGCTAAATGTTCAGGCTACCTGCTAGACAGATCAACACATTTAAATAGTTCCTAAGTGATTTTTAACTTATTGTCATCGTCCTAGTATCTAGGAGTCTCCGCCATGGATCAGGACTCCATATTGTATTAACAGGATGGACGCTCACAGTGGTTTGTAATTAATAGAGGATGGGAAAGTGTTTGCAACAAGTGTAAATATTCTCAGTTGTTAGTTAGTGATGAGGTCTGATTTAAGTGATGAAGATGTATTGAGCTGGAGCTCTGATTTACATCAGTAGTTTGCATCCTTTCCAATATCTCTGCTTTCTTCCCTACTTTGACCCCTCCTTGTCTGTCTTTTAACTTAAGTACTTTGTATGGACTAGGACCAGAGTGTACAGCATCTTGCAAGACCAAGGTCTTAGGCCCCTGCTGTGTAGCCACCTTCAAGCCCACCTTGTTTAGTTGGAACTGCTTCACTCTTCTCATGCCCCAAACAGCAGCTCTTTGATTCACTCATTCTCTTCTGAAAATAAAATTCTTTTTCGAAGCCTCTCAGTGTTGACCTCTCCAAAGATCATTTCACATTTGAACTGGCATTCCATTGTACTGGATACAGCTGTTGCAGACAGTAAGGTTCTTGGGATTAGAGCTGTGTCTTCAAGTGCACCAAGCACACTGATCACTAATGACTCTCTCAAAATAACTTTGTTTTACTAAAATGAATTATTTTTTCTCTTGTTGATTTTGTGTGCAGTGTTCAATGGGACTATGAATAATGCATTTTTAGAGAGGGGCTGGCAGTGGCTGACTCTACTTGTTTTTTGGTTGGAAATGAGATTTCAAAAAGTCTCCTGCAATTGGTATCAAAATATGTTTGCCCCAAACCTATTCAAGAGCTCCTCATTTTAGAGTGTGTCTTGTCAATATCACAATATGGTTGAGTGTTGTCTTTTTGGGATATAACGTGCCAAGCAAGTCAGAAGAGGCATTGTATGACTAGCAGCCTAGGCATGCCAAGTGATGATATCTGCTCATCCATCATTTCATTTAGACAAATGAGAGATTACAGAGTTATAAGAAATGGCGGCAGCAGCAGCACAATGTCTTTTGCACAAAATAAATTATCAGTTTCCTCTGATCTTTCTGACAAGTAAATTACAGAGAAAATAGCACTGATGGAAACACAATGACAAAAATGCAGCAACTCAGCCCCCTCCCAAAGAAGTGTAAGCCCTTGAATGAACTATTCCTTTAAAAATACATTGTTTTATTTTAGCTGGTAGATATACTTATCATTTTACCTTTTGAAACCTTCTGACAATTTACTTTTTGGCTTGAAATGTAAAGTATCAAGAGATAGCAAAAATGAAAAAAAAAATAGAAATTTGCAAGCATGAGAAAACAATACTACTTTGTATTCAATCTGGCAAACACTTACACTCCTGCTTTACATCAGGTTTGTGAGTAGTCTCACTGAAGTCACTTACATGCTAATTATTAATCACTAGTAAGTTAATTTCACAATGCCTAAAAAATTCAAAGCAGATTAAATTTTTTTTTTTTAAGTTTTAGCGCATAGAGTTCCAGTCAAATCTGCTGCCATTGCCAGCTTCTTTACTTTAGGAATGAAGGTTTTGGAGGTGTATGAAACAACAAATATACGTCCAAGCAAATCCTTGTGACAAAAAAACAATATCCATCATTTTTTTAGCTGGAAAAACTGAAGTTTTTTGTCCAAAAGAGTGACTACAATGAGTGAACGAAAGATACTGACATTAACATCTGGTGGCTACTCCACCACTAGAGCTTAATTAAAGTTCTGTGCTTAACTATTGGCTAACTTTTCTGTGCACTAAAACTAAAAGGACTGTATGAGTTATAAGCAAAGCTGGGTGAAAACAGCAAGCCATTTTTTTCCATGTACATTTGAATGCATTATTTTCTGTGTTTGCACCCCATTCATGGTTACATTTATAACTTGATTCTAAGAGATCTGCTCATCCAATCACAGAACAAAATAATGCCATATGACTTATGTGTCCAATTAAAACAGCTCTAATTAAAAATACTGAATATTTTCAATGAGTTCCTCATGAGCAAATACAAACTAAGAATTATTTATAGTAATTATTGGGTGAGTATTACAACTAGCAAATACATTTGAGAAAATCACAATCTGTTCTCAGATAACTCATAAAAGAGAAAGGACGCAATATTGTTAAATAAGTTATGAATAAATTCACCCTGCTTCATTTAAAAGGAATATTTTAGAGTGCCATCTGGAACTTCTCAGAAACGAGATGCACACTCACAAGGGCAATTTGAGTCCTGACTGGGAAAGAATCCTTGGATTGGTTATATTTTGAAATGCTTTTCGCTAAAGTTTTGGGACTGATTAAAGAAAACTCACTACTTTACACGTGGTAGAATTTGTATGTACCTGGATTTGAGTTCTGTGATGTGGAAAGAGAGAAAAAGTTTCGACGGAAAAAAAACCACACATACACAAAACAGACAAACAATACTTTTTATGGTTGAGGGAGCAGAAGCAAACCTGCCAAACATGATATTGTTTTCAACATAATAATTCTCTTTTGGGAGAATCAGGGAAGAAGGTTCACGGCAAGAAGACAAGACTAGGTCAAATCCGGACATCTTAAAACTTTGAGTCAGAGATGTATCCACTGTTGTCTCTCATTTTAGACTGTAAGCTTTTTAGGGCAGAGACTATTTTTTTGTATGTGTTTGCACAGAGACTAGCAAATAGGACTGGGGCCTCTAGGGGTTACTGTAATGCACATAAATAATAATGTTTAAATAACCTACACCCTGAGTTCTCTTTGCTTTAATTGGGCTTTGTGTATACACAGGGGTCTGCCTTTCTGCACAGAGCTCATTGCACAACCAAGGCCCTAATAGGTTCCAGGCTTGACTAAGCCCTGATTTGAATGATTTAGTTGGGAATTGGTCCTGCTTTGAGCAGGGGGTTGGACTAGATGACCTCCTGAGGTCCCTTCCAACCCTGATATTCTATGATTCTATGATAGTACAGAACACACTAGAAATGCCACAGATGGTTTGTGGTTCAGTAGATAACCTCTAGTGTGTCGTATTTTGTTACCTTCTACTTCTCTCCTTGGTGTATTTCCTTTATAAACCACTGAATTACAACTTTTCCTTCCTTGTTGGAGTTTCTGTTGGAAGATTCACCTTCCCCCCATATATTTGCAGAGTACAAACTACAACTGGATCCACATAAGCAGACTTTGAATATATATATATTCAATATATATATATATTCTATATATATATATATATATTCTATATATATATATTCTATATATATATATATATATATATATATATATATTCTATATATATATATATATATATATATATATATATATTCTATATATATATATATATATATATTCTATATATATATATATATATATATATTCTATATATATATATATATATATATATATATATATATATATATTCAATCACTTGGTGGAAACAATGTCTACTCAAAGTTGTGTGCTATATAATTATGCTTATTACAAGGGAACAGATCCCAACTGGGTTTTTAAATCAGAGCTGCACGAGAGAATTAGGAGAGCAGAGAAATATGACAAAGAAACAAAAATCAAGCTGCTCAAATGCTCAGTTTTCCATGTTGAATCTGTACATGGGAGTTATAGCATTAATGCTGCTAATTAGTAATAGTGTAGTTTTTCCTCTAGCAAAATGTAAACATAATTATACAACTATGGCAGAATGAAAACACTTGTCAATTTCCAGATTGGAATCATCAGATTTTTCTTTCCAAAAATATAAAGTACTGTAGCACTCACAGGTGATGTTAAGCACTGTAATATTTTTTTCAGTATAAATGTATCCTCTTTGGGGGGATTAAGTGTTGTTTTACAAAAAAAAACAACCCTGGGTAATGTGTCAGATCTCTGTATTTACACACATTATTTTTTTTTAAATCTGGACTCTGCTCCCAGGTCATCTCCAGGAAATAGGAAGTGATTTTTCCCCAGCTAAAAAGAAATGGTCCCTGTGTGACTATAAAGGTCAGGGATCAATAAAGGTCTCACCACACAGATCATCACCAAGTTCTGAATGATCAGGTGTTTGCACCACCAACCAGCACCTTTATGGTACTCTCATAAAACAGGCATGGAATGAACTGGGATAGAGACTGAAAACTCACTAGAACAGGATTAAGGCTTATGGGCAGAAGCTCACATTGCCACTGGGACTGCAGTAGCTAAATAAAGGAATTTATATCCCCGGCCTGACAATCCAGCATTTTGTATAAGCACTAAGCTAACATTTTTAAGGGAATTTTTAAAAAGTCTTCCTAATAATCAGATCTATATCTTTTATTTTTCTGATCTCTGGTTTGTTTGTTTGTGCCTCTACATTTGATACATTTCCCATTTAGAACAAGAGGACTTGTGGCCCCTTAGAGACTAATACATTTATTTGAGCATAAGCTTTCGTGGGCTATAGCCCACTTCATCGGATGCATGTAGTGGAAAATAATTAATTAATTTGCACATTGGACCCCATCAAATTAGGCTTGAATAAAGACTGGGAGTGGATGGGCCATTACACAAAGTAAAACTATTTCCCCAAGCTTATTCCCCCCCTCCCCACCCCCACAGTTCCTCACATCTCCTTGTCAATTGCTGGAAATGGGCCATTTTCATTACCACTACTAATAGTTCTTTTTCTCTCCTGCTGATAATAGCTAACCTTAACTGATTACTCTCCTTATAGTGTGTATGGTAACACCAATTGTTTCATGTTCTCTGTGTATATATATCTTCCTACTGCATTTTCCACTGCATGCATCCGATGAAGTGGCCTGTAGCCCACGAACGCTTATGCTCAAATAAATGTCTTAGTCTCTCAGGTGCCACAAGTACTCTTGTTCTTTTTTGCGGATACAGACTAACACAGCTGCTACTCTGAAACCTGTCATTTCCCATTTAGGAACTCAACTTTTTCTTTTTTCTTTTTTTGTTTGCTTAAGTGTCCCTTCATTGCTGCTGAGATGTGTAATCTTCTGGACTGAACACCGCTACATTTTCTACAGCATTTTTCTCTGCACTGAACTCATGCATGTTATAATGTAAATACAATGGGTACGTCTTCACTACCTGCCATATCGGCGGGCAGCAATCGATTGCTCGGGGATCGATATATCGCGTCTCATCTAGATGCGATATATCGATCCCCGAACGCGCTTATATCGATTCTGTAACTCCACCAACCCGAATGGAGTTGTGGAATCGACAGGGGGAGCCACGGACATCGATCCCGCACCATGAGGACAGTGAGTAATTTGATCTTAGATACTTCGACTTCAGCTACGTTATTCACGTAGCTGAAGTTGCGTATCTAAGATCGATTTTCCCCCATAGTGTAGACCAGCCCAATGTTTATGCACATAGGAAAGAAAGTTTTAAAAGATCTTTGTTTACATATTGTTAGATTGTTCTTTTTTATCTTTGCTCACCTGTCAGTGAGAGAAAAACGAATTCCTTTCACAAACTTGAAATGCAGGGACTGACTCTCTCTTTACTGGTTTTACACTGGTTCAACTCTATTGATGTCAGTGGTGTTACTTTTGATTAAGTCTGGTGAGAGTTACTTCACGCAAAACTGAATAAAGAGAAAATTAAAAAATAAGAAACCTTTAAATCACCATTCAAACATATTCCTTCCAACTACAAGAGAGCACCTATGCTAAGATTTTCTAACCACTTATTCAACCTGGAAGGTCTAACTTCACTATTGCTACCCTTGAAAGTGTTTGTTAAGGTGGTTATTGTACATACCAAGTTAGTCTGTCGTGATAATCAAGCACAGCTGTAGCCATATGGGTCTCAGGATATTAGAGAGACAAGGTGGGTGAGGTAATATCTTTTATGCGACTACTTCTGTTGGTGAGAGAGACAAGCTTTTGGGGCACACAGAGCTCTTCTTCAGGTTAAGGTCAATAAGAGCTCTTTATAGTTGGAAAGCTTGTCTTTCTCACCAACAGCAGTTGGTCCAATAAAAGATTTTACCTCACCCACTTTGTCTCTCATGATAATCAAGTGACAAATAGGAGCTCTTCTTCATTTTAAAGGTGGTCTATGGATTTCCAGTCTCATTAATTGGGAAAAAAAATCAAGTGACCTTGGGGAATATTTCAGGCATTTTGACAGATCTGAGTTATATCCTGGTTAAGTCTTAATGACCTTTGCTATACTGGACATCTTACTTTATGGGAGATTTAATCAGGGAAATAAGTAATTAGAATACCACCTTCTTTGATTTATGTTCTGTCCTTTCTGCAGTGCACCACAGTGTTGTGCTTTCCCTTCTTTACAATAGTCTTGCACTCATTTTGATGGATTTAAGAAGTTTCCTACAATAACGCCCAAATCTATTGCCTTATCAGTATGCTACAACACCTTCCCAGGCCTTTCACGCTCTGACTTTTAGAGCTTTTTGCACTGACTTATTATCCCATCTATTTGTCTGCATCAGACCACATTTGTCATATTCCAACTCTCCAAGGCTAAGTCAGACATTTATAAATTCTGTGCTTAAATAATCTTAACTTCCTATGAGCTGGCTGCATTGTCTCACAATTTAAGATGCCTTCTGAATTGATGCACATTAGAACTATCTGCAAACGCCTGGATATGGAACACATATCCCAACCTACCTGAAAAGTCAGTTGTTGGATGAGCATTCATAAGAAGATTTAGGTGCTCTGCATGTTGTTCAAAAAGGTTGTACTATATTTCTTTCATTCACTGGCTTGCTATTTTATATTCTCCCACAAAGTGGGAAGGAAGAGAGAGAGAGGTTTGTGCTACTATTTCTTTAACACTTGGACAGTACTCAGATTATATGGGGATGAGGGATATAAATGGATATCCCTAAAGGTTTTTGAAAGCAGAGTTGCTGCTTAAACCATGTAGAACAATAGTCACAAATAGAAATGGCAGAAGCACAAAACTCATGGCAGAAAAGAACTAATCATGGGTGAACCTTAAAGTTCAGTGGTTCAAGTGAGCTAAGCACCCAGAAATTTAGATGTTTATCTAAACCTAACCCAAACTATTCCATGCTCTTTTTTTGTTCAAAATGAGTTGGAAATGTCATGAGAACAGACTTTTCTTGTGAAATGTCTAGGACTTCCATCTAGCTAGTCCAGAAATACTGCAAGATGGACTTGGTTTTTTATTTGCTTGTGATATTTTTGTCAGTTCTGCTTTCAATCACAGCTGGAATGAAGAAATTCAGAGGTGCCTGTCCCTGCCTGCAGGTATATGGGATCTTGGGGAGCAATTACCACACAGGTGGGGTGCCAATTAATTTCTTTATTAAAGGAAAAAGGAAGTGGTGGGAATTTAACAATGAAATACGATGGGATGGGGTGTATAAGGTGTTTACAATAGACAATGATGGGGGGGTTCTTCTTATTGAACAGTATAGGGAGTTCTAACACTGGGGTACAGTAAGTGGGGTTCAGCACAATGGGATACAGTACAGTTAATAAGCGTATCAAAAGAAATGCAAAATAAAATGGTAGCTTCTATATAAAATGGTCAACAATCTTAGATAGAATGTATTAAGTGGTTAGTGGCCTTATACACAATGTAACACAATGGTATCAATGCAAATACAAAGTATATCAGAAAAGTGGAAGCAACCAATGGGGTGTTATAATTACAAGTAAAATGTGAATCACAGTGCAATAATACAATATGGGTGATAAGTGAAATTATGCAATGTAACGGTATAAAAGAAAAGTAATGACTTAATTTGTGAGGCTAGGATAGCAGATAATCTGCAAGAGTGGTCAAGGAACAGGAGGTGGGAGGGGAGTGAATGATTAGTGGCAACTGATGAGAGGAGAGTGCGGCTGGAAGCAGCAGAGAGACTCTGAAGCCCTGCAGGGTAAGGACAATGGAGCAGTGTGATGGTGATCTTCGGTAGGGGAGGGGCAGCGGAGAAGTGTAAAGAAGGGCTAGAGAGAGGTTTAAGCAACAAGCGGACACCAAAAACAAAGGGAAAAAAGCGGAAAAGGGTTTGGGAAGTTTCACAGGGGAAGAAGCAGCAAGGGGGTTGGGAAGTTCAGAGAGAGTGCAGATGTGGGGGAAAAAGCAGCAAAGGGTTTGGGAAGTTTCACAGGGGGAGAAGCAGCAAGGGGTTTGGGAAATTCGGAGGGTGATGCAGACGCGGGGGGGAGGAGCAGCAAAGGGTTATAACAGGGAGACATGGAGAAGCACACAGAGGGGGAGATTGGAGCAGGGGAAAAACAGACACGGGAAAGTTCAGGGAGAGATCGGGACAGTGGGAAGACGAATTTAAGCAGCAAAAACCTTATCTATCTTAACCAACGACTAGGCAAAACAACAAATATCACAATTCTAAGCAAAACTATAACAAGCAACTATATGGAGCAACAAA
Organism: Gopherus flavomarginatus; assembly: GCF_025201925.1. NCBI lineage: Eukaryota > Metazoa > Chordata > Testudines > Testudinidae > Gopherus > Gopherus flavomarginatus. Next base: position 55,433,875 of record NC_066626.1, on the reverse strand, counting down.
ACAGTAAACTATAACAAGGCAGGTGAACTTACAAGCTCTACAATCTTAACAAACTATGACTTATTAAACTAAGAAAACAAAACCTATGGTGCACCTTATGCTATGGGGAAGTTACAGAGGGCAGAGTGGTATGTGCCCAGGATCCAGCTCCCAAGGAAGCCAAGGGATGGTGGCTGCAGTGGATACAGCTGAAAGCAGAGAGCCCCAAGGCAAAGCCCACAGGAGCAGAGCTTAGCAGTGGCACAAACTTATTTTTAGCAGCAAAGCGCTACGGAGTTTAAGAGAGGTTTTAAGACACAGACCAAGATTTAGCTTGAGTCTGTGTGCTGGGGAAACAGAGCCAGCAGCTAAAATAATAAAATAAAAGTAGGGAAAGTTTCACAGAGGGATTCTTACCAGTCCCCAAGGCAGCAGCAAAGGCAGAAGCAGCAAGAACATGAGAAGGCTCGGTACGGTCTCGATAATCAGGAGATCTCTCAGGCAGCAATTCGTTCTTCGTGGGGGGGGTTTCAAAAAACAGGGGTACGCTCAAAAAATAAAATGAGAGCGGAGAAAGGACCCCCCAGAACCCCTGGCTGATCAGACCAGGCAGCAATGCAGGAACCTTTCTGATGTTTGTTACAAAAATGTCTGTTTTTAAAGGCAAACTCAGGCAGTTTCCCGCCAGTAATCCTGATAGGCTCCCTCTGTCACAGGGGAGGAGGCACAGGGAAAAGCCAGGCAGGTGAGCACAGAAACATGTCTGGGCAGAGTCCTGTGCAATAGGTGACTCAAAAGCACATGAGGCCTATGACTCATGCCCAGGATCTTAAAAACACAATAGGTCTTGCAGCTCTGGACATTGCCTGCCCTACACCGAGCCCAGGTTCAACGAGGTGATAACAGGACTAACCCTTTGAACAGGGCAGTGGTCCCATTTAGCATGCAGCACAAGTGGCCATCCCTTTGAGAAGGGCAATGGCTCTTGTTAAACAACTTAAGGGGCCCTTCCTTTGAGAAGGGCAGTGGCCCTGTACCAACTTAACAGCCAGGGCAGGGCTGCCACAGGAGGAGAACAAAAACAAAATGGAGTATGGGGACAGCTGTAAGAAACAAAATGGAATAGGGGGATAGCTGTAACAGACAGTGCCCTCAAAAGACACAAACGTTATCTGGATATTTCAAACCTCCATAAATGGTTCGTTCTGACTCTGGGAAATATGCTGGATTAGTTTGTATTTTATCCAAATTGCTGCAGGCAGCCTTAAATATGAATGTAAAGCCTGGAGCCTTCTTTGGGCCTGGGAATAGTGGATTTGAAAATAACAAAGCTTAGGAACAGGATTTTAATAAGGTTAGATTGTAACTTGCATTAAAGAATTGTGCAGAGGCGTACGGGGAAGTGAGAGCCCTTCTTGCATCCACCCCTGTGGAGGCTAGTTGGAATTTGGGTCTGAGTGGGCAGGACGTGGGTGGGGAACAATGAGGATTGGGCAAAGCTGTTGCTCCTGCTCCCCTTTCTTCTGCCCAAATACTGGCCAAAATTGCTGAGCATCAGCCAGGAGGGTAGTAATGGGCTCAAAGTACAGACCAGCAACAAATTGCTACCTCGTGGAGCAAAGGAGAAGCAGAGAGGGAATTGTGCCTCTGAAACATGTCCTTTTCCATCTGCAGTAGCTACATTTAGCTCAATATTCGGAGTATTTCTTATACTAAGCCTGAAAACTACCACAAATAACAATGTGGAAAGCTAATATTGTGGGGTGCAGTAAAATTCCATTTTTGAATGGCACCCACTGTACTTCATGTAGAAATTCTAGACCGCTGCCACTTATGCACCATGCATATACGGAAAGTGTGACTTGCTCCTGGAAGTCCCCCTATTCCCTCCTGCACAAAGGGGAACACAGTGCAGGAGATAATCTGAGCCCATATATTTTTTCTAAAAGGGATTGTTCTTTGATTAACACTGGCCAGCTGACTTTCAGAGAGGCCCAGATATTAAGCAGGGGATAAAAAGCTTAGAAGGGGAAAAGGTAAAGGAAGAAAGAGCAGAAACAGTGAAGTAAGCTATTGCCTAAGATCCACTCTCTGACATACCTCAGATGCTACAAACATGTTTACAGAATGGTTCAAAACAAGATAGAAGTGATCATAACACAAGTTATTTTGGACTATCGACTTCTTAGAAAAAGGGAACCTTTCAGTAAAGAGACACCGTCCCTTCCATATCTTCTAGATCAGTGATTTTTAAACTGCTTAGGCTGCGTAAACTTTTCCAAATAATGTAGTCTACCATGTACTCCCATCTGAGATAGGCAGAGGTGATGCCGGGAGGGAGGGGGCGGCCACGCACGATCACATGCTCAGCCCTAGATTTCTGCCTTCCATTTAGCAATAGCTTCTAGAAATTTTCAAACTGTGGGGCGTGGGTCGTCCATTGAGGTGAGTCAGGGGGTGGAGCTGGCACTCCCTCTTTGAGCCCCGCTATGCTAGGCTGGCCCAAGCTGCCTGGTGTCACTGCTCGCCCCTTTGAACGTTCCTCTGCAGCTCCCCTATGAGGTGCGCCCCACAATTTGAAAACCTTGGTACTAAATAAAATGCATTATCTGCCATTACAGGATTTTTCTCATGTGCCCCCTGATGAGAGCTTGTGTACCCATAAGGGTATGCGTACCCCAGTTTGAAAACAACTACTCTAGAAGCTCCCCCAGCCCCAAAACATGTTCTTCATAGGCCAACTCACTCACATCCACATCCTGATCTCAGCCAGGCACTTTGAAAGCAAAGTCACTCTACCATCTGAGTTTACCAAATAAGAGAGTTAGAAGTAACTGTGTGACATTATTAATGGCATCAGGATCCAATTCCCTCACTGTCTTTTCCAACAGCCTCACATACACATTGAACTGGAAAGGATCCCTGGGGAACATCCTGTACCAGAGGGCAATGGAGGCAGGCGTGTAATTCTCCAATACCACCCACTGAGATCTAACTAGAAGGAATGTGTGGAATCACTTAAAACAATCCTATTTACCTCAGCTAGAGTCTGCAGATGCATCCACAAAATCTCATGTTCAAAGGTCTAAAAGGCTGCTGACAGTTCTAAAAGAATCAGCAAGGAGACTCTTCTACTGAGGCAAAAAAAAAAAGCCAGACTTTAGCCATTGAAACGATAGAAATTTGATGAGAAGATGGAAAATAACCTTCCATATACTGTACAAACTATCTTTGATTGCCAGGAAATCAATAGATTGTGCAGAGCATTGTGGTGAAATCCAATACTCCAGCTCTTATCAAGCAAATGTGTGTGGTTTTTTGTCTGTGTCACTAATAAGGCATCCTTTGATCTTCATGTTCCCTTCTTGATAGAATTGTCAAGTGTAATACAAGAGATGTCTTGCCTACCGGATCTAATTGCAAAGAAGGGTGAGTCACTAAAAAAGATTTTGTTAAAATATCTTAAATATGATAATTGAAATAATTAACAATCAAACAGAAAACTGACCTCTTGACAGCTTGATGAGGCAGGACTAAAATAATTGGCTTTCCCCCATTTGAAATCTTTGGAAATCAGATTGTTTCCAAGTTACTGCAATTAAGTTCTATAGTTTTGTTTATTTTTTTTTTGTTTAAAAATCTGTTTGGTCTATTGAACAGCTGGTGTAACAAATGGTAAATGAACCAAACTAATGTTTAAAATATTTATATTGAATCTACAGCAATTATTACATTTTCCCTTGGGAAAACCTATCCTTTTAGACTTAGTTTGAAAAAATCAATTTGGCTGTCTCTCTCTAATATATCCATTACCTTAGTATGTAGGAACCAAACTAGCCCTGCTGGTTCTTGGCAATAGCTCTCTTCAGTTAATGGAGATACTATATTTTCAAAGTGTCAGGTATTTCTAAAATCCTTCTAAAACATATATTATACATTAAAAAAACATGTTAAAAAGAACATTCAGGTTGTAAATTCAAGCACTCAAAAGTTAGGAAATGACAGAATTAAGGTTACCTGATGCAATGTTAATTCACCCCCTACACACACCCTGGGGGTGCAGAGGAACATTTTGGGGGGAGGCATAGTAGGGCCTGGGCCAGCCTGCACGGGGGGCGGGGACGGGGCACTACCCAGCTCCACTGCGCCCCCAGCTCTGTTCCAGCCCCAGCCACATCCCCCCAGCTCCTGGCTCTACACCTGGCCTAGCTGTGGCTATGTCAGCCCCCACTGCGGCCTGGCTGCAGCTTAGCTCCCATCCCTGCCCCTGACCCCAGCCTCGGCCCCTGGCTGCAGGGCTGCAGCTCTGTTCCCAGCCCAGGGCCGAGGCTAGGGTGGGGCCAGGAGCAGAGCCCAGGTGTGACTCCATTCCCGGCACCACTCCTGGTCTCAGCCTTGACCCCCTTACTCATTTCCACATCCTCCTCCCCATCACAGGAGCCACGGCCTCACTCCTTGCTTCAGGGGAGTTGGGGGGGTGACCCTGAAGAGTTTGGGGACCACAGGTGTATGCATTAGGATACAATCTTTCCTTATGTGATCACATATTATTCTTTTCACAGGACCCTTTCCTCATTCAGTGCACAGGATGGACTATGCTCACTTCATGAGCAGTCATTCAGTATTTTGTTTTCTTCTCATTGTTCAGTGTGTAGTCCTGTGCCTTATTTACTGCACACTATTCAAACCCTGCTTGGCTATTCAAACCCATTGCCTTGACAGTTCCAGTCTTTCATCCATCCAAGTTCCACTCCCAGTTTCTCTCTCCCTCCCTCCATCTGAGTCAGGGGCTTTCCTCCTCTACACTGTGCGGGCACTATCGGGGGGGTTATTGAGTGTGGAGGAGAGACTAGCTCCCTACTATCAGTTCCAGTGCCCAGCCAGACCGTGGCCTAGAGCAGCCATTAGAGGGTAAATCCAGCTTCACCCCAGGAGCCCTGAGCTGTAGCTTGATCATTTGCTCTGTAGGATTGTGCACATGTAGCCTGGTCGTACTAGAAGCTGTGAGAGGCTCAAGCATGCTCCTACACGGGACCAGTCTAGGCATGCACCATCTAGAATTTTCAGAGCTTTTAGCTGCTAAAATCTAAGAAGTCTATTCTGAGCATGTGCAGACTGTGATTTTCAGGCTTACTACTTGCCAAATTTAAGTGGATTTTTACAGGAACAGCAAAAGGTACATGCCTGATTCAAAAGCCATCCCCTGCCAAATGTCAAGTACCTACTCCAAAGGATGAGGATGCTACAGCTTCTCAAATAAAAGTTCACCAGAATTTTTTAACATTGAAAAACACATATTATTGTTGTCAGAAATGTTTCATTTTGGCTGAAAATTTCCAGAAAAATCAGCTGGAGGCAGATGGGGGAATTGCATCCAAAATGGTTAAAGTTTGGCAAAGTTATAAGTAACTGAAAACAGTGTCCAATGAGACATGTTGGGCAACCCTAATAATGAGTGGTGCTAATAACCCCAGATATGTACCATAATTGGAAACATTTATTTTACTATCTAAAGCCCTGATTCTGCAAAGATTTCTGCATGTTTCACTCCATGCACTATGAGCAATTCCACTGACTGCAATAGGCTACTTTGTGGAATCAGAGAATTTAGTATTAAAATTTCCTACTAGAATTTTCCTTGAAAGGATTTAGAAGAAGAGTGGATACTATTTGAGAACTCTTGTCTTTTGCAACCTGGGCTCTGGTTCATTAAGAAAGAATTGACCCAGAATTGTGGTGTGCAGTGGCAGATTCACAGCATTGCATTATCTCAGTGAATTTCCCAGCAGGATTGGAAAGCAGTTCACACATAATGTATTCATTTGGTCTGAATGAAAAACCAATAGTAACACTGCAACTATTTTTTGTCTTAGAAACTACACTTTAAAATGTGTCCAGATATCCACTTGGGAAACTTGGCATGCTAGAGAAACATGTGGAAAAGATTTGAGCAAATTTGACTTGACCCAGATCCCACCAGAGGAAAAGTGTGCATGTACAAAATAGGCTTGCATAGCCAAGCACACAGAGAAAGAGAAGTTAGCAAAGCCTGCACATATACTGTTTAGTTGTCAGATTAACAATTGTTGGGACATTTTGCCATAAATTGGAAGAAACCCCAAGTTACAGATTTAGGTTATGTCCACACTGCAGCTAGGATGTGTGATTCCCAGCACAGGTAGACAAATTAGCCACTCAAACTTGAACCCAGGGCAGACTTGGACTCTGGCAACTAGCCTGAATCGCTGCCTGTGCTGCAATGTCCACACTGCTATTTTTAGCATGTTAACTCAAGCTGAGGTAGTGTGAGTCTGTCTACCTGTGCAAGATATCACACCTCCCAGGTGCAGTGTAGACATACCCTAGGTCGGTATGTGTTTTCCTTATTCACAAACCTGTTCACTCAATCTTTATATTACCTGCTATTAAAATAACTGTCATTATATAAAATAAAAGATAGAAATGCAAATAAAAAATTAGGAAATATCCAAATTTTAGCCATACTGGATCACACCAATGGCCCATCTAGTCTATCTGTTTCCTGCTAGCCCATGCTTGTTGCTTCGAACAAAAGGTACAAGAAATCTTGCAGTCAGAATTTATGGAATAACCTCTCTATAGAAAATGTTTCTTCTTAAACTCCATTAGTTAAAAGATGGCTTGTGCTCTGAAGCCTGAGGGCTTATATGTCTTCCACTGTGATTTATCCTATTGTATAAAGGTATACATATCTAGATATACATTGTCCAAACCCACATGAATTTCATCCAGAATAATTTCTGTGTAGTTGTGTATTTGTTGTATAAAGAATTTGATTAATATTAATCAATCAGGTCTATTTAATAGTACGCACCATGATCTCCTTCTCTACTACTTTGATTTTCATTCAGCATTTATTACTTCTTTTCCTTCTATATTATTTTTCCTTTTTTGTACCTGGCAATGGACACTCCTCTACCACTAATATTCTGCTCTTAATGTTCCTCAGGAGATCATCCTTACTCTTTATTTATCTCTTCCCTCTTGGCCACCTTCTGTTAATTCAACCTTCAGTATCACTCTGTGTGGATGATACCCACATTTCTACTTCCTTTTCTCCTTTCATCCTTTCAGCATTTCTCAGCCTAGTCAACTCATGACCCTGCAGTAAATGCCTTCAACTCAATCCATTAAAAACTGATCTTATACTTCTGTCTGCATTCTTATACCTCCGCCTCACTCATTGATTCGTTTCATGTTTGCTTTTCCCACACTTCTCAGGTTTGTAAACCTGCTTGCTTTCTGTTATTCGCCATTGAAACAGTTTCCTTAATACACAATTCTAACTACTTTTCATGCTTTCCTTTTCCACTGTTATTTCCTTTTCCATGATTTTCCCAAGGTGGTACTTCAAACTATCCAAAATGCAGTAGCTCATCCTTTCACGCAGACATGGAAATGGGACTACATTGCCTCCATCCATCCATTGGTGGCATCCCATCCATTTCAGATCCCAGTATTTGTTTTAGTTATCCATTGGTTTACCTATAAAGAATGTGACTGACATGTCATATCCACTTTATTAACTATTCAGCATTTCTGGCCTTCTAAGTTGTTTATATATGTTCATTATTAAATAGCTAATGTCTGAGGAATTCTCTAACCTGATGCTTTTTGTTTATTTAAATTACTGTTATTTCAACAATGCAGAGAAGAAATAAAGCCTAAGTGCACACAGATGGTGGGCCCACAAAGTTAATTAAGATTGTGGACCTGCCATCTGTGTTCACTTGGGTTTTTATCTACTATATTTACTGTATGTTTCCTTCCTCAGTTAAAATATATGTAAAGCAGATAGTAAAGTAATGATTATATTTATGACATAGGCACAGATGCACCTTAGGATGGATGCTTAATGGACTTAGAAGCATCATTGCAACCTTCACAACTGCAGTTTTTCACTGCTCATCTAGTATAAAAGCTGTGCATGCTGGCAATGGATTTGCTTGTACTGTGGAAGATTATGGTTTTGGTGCACTTTTTTTTCAGGTATTGTGCTGACCAAATGTAGAATCTCAGATTCCAGTGCCAGAGGGACCATTGTGATCATCTAGTCAGATCTCTTATCTAACGCAGGCCATGTAACTCTTAAAAATTCCTAGAGCAGATCTTTTGGAAAAACATCTGAATTTGATTTAAAAATGGTCAGTGACCCTTAGTAAATTGCTCCAATGATAATTGCTCTCACAGTTAAATATGTATGTCTTATTTCCAGTCTGACTTTGTCTAGCTTCAACTTCCAGCCCATGGATCCTGTTCTACCTTTCTCTGATAGATTGAAGAGCCTATTATTAAATATTTTTTTCCTCATGTAGATACCTCTCATAAAGTGACTCCATAACCTCCTCTTTGTTAAGCTAAATAGACTGAGCTCTTTGAGTCTATCACTCTAAGCCTAAGGCATGTTTTCTAACTCTTTAATCATTCTTCTGGCTCTTCTCTGAACCCTCTCCAATTTACCAACATCCTTCTTGACTTGTGGAAGCCAGAAATGGACACAGTATGCCAGAAGTAGTCACTAAACATAGAAGTAAAATAACCTTTCTGCTCCTACTTGGGATTCCTCTGTTTATGCATCCTAGCATTGCAAATATGTCAGTTATGTGTGGGAGATGTGTAGTACCTGTCCTAATTCTTGCAAGTGAGGCATCTTTGGATGAACTTCTGGCCCCATTGAAGTCAATGGGAGATGGAACAAACTAATTTGTAGACCTTGAGATCTTTAAACTATGAAGATCCTTAAAGTGTGTGTGAGAGAGAGAGAGAGAATCTTATAACATTTACTCACTTATTGCCAGCATGTCTGGCTATAGGAATAATCATAGAATCATAGAATTGTAGGACTGGAAGGGACCTCAATAGGTCATTTAGTTCAGGCCTCAGCACTCAAGGCAGGACTAAGTAATAACTAGACCAACCAGTTCTTAAAAACTTCCAATTATGAAGATTCCACAACCTCCCTAAGTAATTTGTTCCAGTGCTTAACTATACTGACATTTAGGAAGTTTTTCCTAAAGGCCAACCTAAACCTTGTTTGCTGCAGTTAAAGCCCATTGCTTCTTGTCCTGTCCTCAGAGGTTAAGGAGAAAAATATTTCATCCTCCCCCTTTTAACAATCTTTCATGTACTTGAAAACTAATATCATGTCCCCACTCAGTCTTCTCTTCTCCAGACTAAACAAACCCAGTTTTTTCAATCTTTCCTCGTAGGTCATGTTTTCTAGGCCTTTAATCATTTTTTTTTGGTAGTGAGAGATCCCAATTTATTTTCACTTCTTTGTTTAACTGTTATAATTTCTGTCATACCACTTTGTTCTACCATCATCAGATCTCACAGCCTTAACAGATTACCCTGGGCTTAGATGGAAGTTCTTCATGGCACACCTAGAAGCTACAGGAATTGATGTCGGTTATTCATCTAGTGGAGTTCTCGACTTTGAATCAGTACTGATTCAATCTCCCAGCATGCTTTGAAATGTCATTGTGCTGCTAGAAGTGCTGAACTGCATATATAAAACCACGGTCCCAACTGGAGCTGGGTAAGAATTGCAAAACACATTAATAAACATTTTGTTTGAACAATCATGTAAATGCATTTTGATGCAATTTGAACCCTTGTTGTTGGCTTTTTATTATCATTTCTACTGGCAACTTAAATATTCATGGAAGGAGAAAGTTCTATGACTCTGGCAATGTGACAATCTTCAAAAAGTTTGAAAATATTTGAAAATCATCCAGTTAAGAAGTATAAACAATATCATGACCAACTACACAGGGAGAATTTCAAAGAGTGAATGCTCAGCGCAATATTCATGGTGGATAGTTTGCAAGTAATTGATAAGCTGGAATATGTTGGCAGAAAACATCTGTGGAATAATTTTAACGAATAAGTAGAAATCAGTTTGTGGATGGATTATTCACAAACTGAAAAAGGGGCTAAATTTCTTGATTAAATTGTTCATTGAAAATATTTTGTCTTGCTCTAGACCTGATCACTTGGCACATTTCCATGAGATGAGGCATTAACTTCAGTGTCCTAAGCAAATTCCACAGTGGACTCCGATGACATTCTTCCTGACCTCATTCTGCTAGGTTGTGTAGCTGGTTCCTTTTCAAGATTTGACTGTGTTTCGATGGAGGGTGAATTGATGGTTGTTAATACTTACTGCTTTGGGCACGTAAATAACACTATGAAATGAAAAGTGCCCTGTGAATATCAAATATTTCATTACTTTAGGTTTACATATTTTTGACTGGTTCTACACCAGTCTGGCTTAAGTAATACCACACGCTATGTACTTTATCAATCCAAGGTTGCTTTCCCTAGCTATTTTCATCAGCAGATGTCTTTTTTGAACAGATGGAAGCAGACAGGAAAGCTAGGACAGACTCAGGAAGAAAAAGGAGGCTCTGATTGCTCTCTCTGTCCTACATACAGAGCACATTTTTGGAGGCAAATCAGTTTATTACATTATTCGAGCCCGCACTAGAGGAGATTAAATTCCTATAAATTAAAACTTTTACTTTCCTGAGAAACCATTCTCTTTGTCAGGTGATTTCTCTGACTTCCCAGCACTGCTAGAAGTCATTTTAGTTTTGTTTCTAACTGTGAGATAGTAATATCAAGTTCAAGTCCATAGCAAATGGAAGTTTTAGTCTATTTGTTTTCATGGCACTTTGAAAGTCTTGAAGTGGAGGGAGCTATTGTTTTTTTTATGAAAGGTTTTCTTGCACGAAAGGTTCCACTTACTATGATGGCACAGAATTCATTTTACAGGATTCATGGGGGAACACGGGGGCATGGATCAGTGTTCATGTCACAGTTCCCATCAGAACCTGGCCCGGACCAGGGAAGCTAATGATCCAACCAGTGGATCAAATTCGGTGATGAATCCTGGTCATGTGCCAACTGAGGCATGTTGTGCATTCGCTAAGAAGATGGGGGTATACATGATCGTATGCAAAAAATCTTATAACTGAGAGATTTCTGAGAAGACTTAGATGTAAGAAAACTAAACTTGAAAAATATTGTAAAGTGTGTGAGATAGTGGTGTGGTGGGGAAGGGAGGAGGATAAAATTGAGGGGTGGTTGAGCTTCTGGCATGCCGGGAGGGAATTGGGTGAGGGATGGCATAGGTGCCAACTCCATGGGTGCTCTAGGCCTGGAGCAGGGAAAAAATGGTGGGTTCTGAGCCTCCCCCTTTCCCAATACCTCCTGCCCACTGGTGGGCCCTGCCAAGCTTATGCTGAAGCGCTTCAACAGCTCAGCTTTAGACACTATCTCTGAAAAGGTTTCTTTTTACCATGTCAAATTGTCTAACTAGTGTGTCTATTAGCACACAGATAATAACGCATTAGAACACTAAGTGTGATTTGCATTCTCACTGTGTTTTGAAGTGGGATTTCTTCATTCCATATATCATTTACTCTTTGCTAAGAGATTTCACTAAGTCAAAATCACCTTTTTAACACAATAAAAAGAAAGCAGAGAAATAGATCCTTCTCATTGTTTGGGAAGCTGGATGAATTGGGCACACAAGTGACTGCAAGTGTCAAGGGAGGGACACTAAGAACCCTCCCTCCCCCCATTGGCTTTATGGAAATTAGCATTGTCTCACAGAAAACCTAGAGCCATACAAATAACTTGAGAAATGAACCCTTTTTCTGGTCTGCAGAATATGTGCAAGCTGATTGTGACATCAGAACAAAATCAGTAAAGCCAGGAATACCTTTGGGAGCTTAAATACAGTCTGGAAAACATCAAAATACAACATCAAAACTCATCATTTATCAGAGCTGTGCACTTTCAACACTACTTTATAGCACAGAATGCTGGGGAATGAGAAAGTATGACATGTCCAGACTGTCTTCATTTCATACAACCTGCCTCAGAAAAACCCTCGCATCTTTTGGCCGAGCACAATCTCGAACCAGGATCTATTGACAAAGTGCAGCCAAGAGGATCTGAGCATCATCATTGCCAGGAGGCGTTGGAGATGGATTGGTCATGTGCTTTGGATGGAAACTGATTCCATCACCAGAGTAGCAATAAGATGGACACCTCAAGGCAAGCGAAAACGAGGCCACCTGAAAACAACATGGTGAAGAGCTGTGAAAGCTGAGCTGAAAAACCTGGGGCACGGGTGGGGAACCACTGAAAGACTTGCCAGAAACAGACAGGAGTGGAGGAGCTTCGTCACAGCCCTAAACATCAGAGGTGTAATGGGAACATGATGATGATCATGATGATTGTGATTTTCTTCACCTCCTCTGATCCTTGTACTACGCAGGCTTACATTTATTCAGGAAGTTTAAAGCTCCATACTTTCTGCCATTAGTACCAACTTCCTCTCTACCCAGGGGGTGCTTAAACCCTCCCCCCCCGCCGTGACCCTATCCTTATCCCCATCCCCGCTCCTCCCCTCCCTCCCAGCACCTCCTGCATGCCTCGAAACAGCTGATTATGGAGGGTGGGAGGCACTGGGAAGGAAGGGGGAAGAGCTGATCAGCAGGACTGCTGGTGCCGGAGGGAGGAGGGAGCTTGTTTGCCAGTAGGTGCTAAGCACCTGCTAATTTTTTTCCATCCTACGCTTTCTGCAATGCTAAATAGGGCTGCACTTCCTGGTACCTCAGACCCATTCTAAGAATGGAAACAGTTGTAAAGAATGAGACAGAGTCAGAGTCATAGCACTATCAGTACTGCATAAATAAGCTTTAATTGAATGAAAAAAATATCCTCCATCTCCTCTGAAATGCCACATGGTGCCATGAATTGAAGGCACAGAGTGCTGCTGAATCCAGGAAAAGAGCAACCAGATTGCAAATATTCCATGTAAGTGATTCTGACAGGAGGGAGGAGAAAGGTAAAATAAATAAACACAGACTGCTGGAGAGTCCATGCAACTGCAGTATATTGTTGCCCCTTTGGCCCAAGCAGGTAACCAACATTCAGGACTTCACAGGAGGAGGAGATATTGATTATCTGAGCTAGGCCATGTCTACATCTAAAGTTTTGCAGCGCTGGTTGTTACAGCTGTATTAGTACAGCTGTATAGGGCCAGCGCTGCAGAGTGGCCACACTTACAGCAACCAGCGCTGCAAGTGGTGTTAGATGTGGCCACACTGCAGCGCTGTTGGGCGGCTTCAAGGGGGGTTCCGGGAACGCGAGAGCAAACCGGGAAAGGAGACCCGCTTCGCCGCGGTTTGCTCTCTCGTTCCCGGAGCCACCCAGCAAACCGCAGGGAAGGAGACCTGCTTGCTCTGGGCTCCGGGAACGAGAGAGCAAACCGGGAAAGGAGACCCGCTTCGCCGCGGTTTGCTCTCGCGTTCCCGGAGCCACCCAGCAAACCGCAGGGAAGGAGACCTGCTTGCTCTGGGCTCTGGGAACGAGAGAGCAAACCGGTAAAGGAGACCCGCTTCGCCGCGGTTTGCTCTCTCGTTCCCGGAGCCACCCAGCAAACCGCAGGGAAGGAGACCTGCTTGCTCTGGGCTCTGGGAACGAGAGAGCAAACCGGGAAAGGAGACCCGCTTCGCCGCGGTTTGCTCTCTCGTTCCCGGAGCCACCCAGCAAACCGCAGGGAAGGAGATCTGCTTGCTCTGGGCTCCGGGAACGAGAGAGCAAACCGGGAAAAGAGACCCGCTTCGCCGCGGTTTGCTCTCGCGTTCCCGGAGCCACCCAGCAAACCGCAGGGAAGGAGACCTGCTTGCTCGGGGCTCCGGGAACGAGAGAGCAAACCGGGAAAGGAGACCAGCTTGATTACCAGAGGCTTCCTCCTTCCACGGAGGTCAAGAAAAGCGCTGGTAAGTGTCTACATTGGATTACCAGCGCTGGATCACCAGCGCTGGATCCTCTACACCCGAGACAAAACGGGAGTACGGCCAGCGCTGCAAACAGGGAGTTGCAGCGCTGGTGGTGCCCTGCAGATGTGTACACCTTCAAAGTTGCAGCGCTGTAACTCCCTCACCAGCGCTGCAACTTTCTGATGTAGACAAGCCCTAGGTATGTTCTTTGGTGCGATCTTGTTTATTTACAAAGAATCTACACAAAGTCTTGTTTCCTGAACACAGAAGAAACAAACAACAGCAGGCAGGTTCCTTCCTCTAAAATACCCAAGCCTGCTTTGCTGGCGAGTTCTTCCCCAAAAGCTCTGGCTCTCTGTTTCTGTTCAAGGTCATGTTTGCTACTGCTTTTCCTGCTTTCTGCTGGTTATCTCCTGGTTTTCTGCTTCTAACATACGCACACCTGCAACAAATATCCTAGCCCTGTGTTTGCAAATACTCTTAGGAAAACACCTAATGAACTGGGTTAGTTTTCAGAGCAGGCTTTGCCATATGGCCCATTGTCCTGGATAGTGACTTCTATTTTTTTCCAGCTATCTCAGTACATATATGGGATTAGTTCCTCCCTCCATTTAGTCTGAATGCAAGGCGGTTAATATACCCATTTGCTTATTAACCAGGTCTTTGATTGTTTTTGAATCAAAGACTCACTTGATGGCAGCCATTAACAAATTCCAGCATAACAATAGCTATCCCATACCAGCCTTGAAAATGACAGGGAATGTTGATGAGACCTGGATAAAGTTCAAACAGCAATTTGAAATGTGCATGAAAGCAATGGCGTTTAGTAAAAATGGAAGATGAGCACACACAAAAACCCCAGCTGTGGTTTTGATGTCAGCAGGTGCAGATCACTGGGTCTAGACAATGTATTTCATACTGAGAATGATGATGAGGAAGGGAAAGAAAGCTATAGAGAACAAAAAGTGCACGAGGATCATTGTGTCCCCAAGAAACAAAATTATTAAAGATATCTAGATAAGATCTGGAGAATATGAGAAGTATGAGTTTGTCACAGACTTAAAATTAAACAGATGGTCTTGTGAATTTTGGAACGGAATTTGGAATTGGAGTGAATTTGGGGATGCAGTAATGAAAAGGAATATGAAAAGCTACTCAGGGACATGGACCTGACACTTGAATAGGGAATATTCATACACCAAACAGCAGAACAAACAGAAGTGCAAATAAAGGCCTTCTGGAGTGGCACAGACAACAGGACTGTGAACACTACAATCAAACAAGTAAGGAAAAAGTGCCCAGAAAATAAAAAGGCAAAGGTGGAAAGAATACCAAGTAAGGAATGCGATCAGTGATGAAACAGCTGCCATGACTTTACAGGATGTCCAGCTTTGGGGCAAATGTAGAAACAGTGATAAGCCCAGCCCCTTTGCCTAAATGTGTAAACAAAGCAGAAAAATATGTGGTTTAAAGTTCAAATGTAAAGAGTCCTCAAGGCAAGGGGGAAGAATTATTCAGAAAACAAAGAAGGAAACTGACAACTCAAAGAATGGCTAATATGTGAAAATGCCCTCCATGTGACATACAAAATGGACACTGGAGTGCACGAGATTGTAATAACAGAAACTGAAACAGTGGTATAAAACCTGAAAAAATAAAAGGTGAGACTGAACTAAAGTGAGGAACAAATTCCAACCCTAGGAGAGTGTGAACCCTTTCTGGATTATAAAGGTAAAATAATAAAACAAGAGTTTGTGGTAATGCTACCAATTCCTCCCCCACACCAAAAAAAAGTCTTATGCTTACTCTATGGTCAGCCACGTCAATTAGTATCTGACATGAGGGAGTTGTAATAACTCTGGGAACAAACCTCAATCATACATGAATACTCTAAGAGCATCATATGAGGCTAGTCATAGGAAAGTGATGTCTCTTGGCAAGATATGGGAAGATTCAAAGCCTGTTACATATGCTGCCTGAAGTGATCTACAAAGAGACTAGAGAAGAACTACACAACATGAAAGCAGATGGCATCCTTTGCTGAACAGAAAAGTCAGACTGGATTCACTTCTCAGTAATTGTAAAGAAAAAAGTGGTTTATCTTCTCTTTCCAAATATATTTTAGTGACCAAATCTGCTAGCAGAAATCTTGTCGGAAGGAGCAAATACTGGGGAATATTTGTGGAAAGCAAATTTTAAATTTGTAATTGAGAGATTTTTCACTAGAATCTCGGTTTAGAGAGTTATGATCATCCAATCCAACCTTATCCAGCTTCAGTTCCCAATACAGGATACTCACAGCAAAATGCTTGTGATTGATAACTATTCTCCATAATTATTTGGCAAACATTTTGAATAATGATCTGTTCACAGCAATATAACCCCACAAAAAAGATGTGACATTTTTTGAATAAAACCGTTACAAGTTATTTGATCAGCTCTAGTCTGGGTATGTACAAGAAACAAATAAAATGCTTTTTTCTTTTCTTTTCTCCTCCTGGAGGGGTAGACATAGGGCAGGACATAAAACTCTAACATCAAGCTACCGAGGTGCTGTGACAACTGCTTATGGTATTGATAAAAAATCTCTCGCTATTTCCCTGAGCTCTGTCTGTGTTGTATTCACATGTTGCTTCTCATTGTATGGATTGTTAGGTCTTTGGGGCAGAGAACAGTCTTTTTCTTATCTGTTTTTACAACATCTAGTACACTGGGGTCTTGGTCCAAATAAACAGGAGCAAGGAATAATAATATTAATACTGTACTACAAATGGTAAATAATAAGAGGAAATGTGCCTGATGGCAGGAAGGCATAACCCTCCTGCTTGCCATTAGAATAAGTACACAGAATATGCATAAACACAGTTGGCTACTAAAATACAAATCAAGGTGACATGGTCTCCTCTCATATTACAGGTTCTCTGCAGTATATTTACTTTCCACAGGCCAAGAACCTAGCAGGCGGAATCTTTTCTAAGATACCCCACATTTCCAGCATAATGTTCTGCCACTGTGCCCATGGTCATTCATTCACTATTTAGTGTCTGTTTTGGACAAGGTACCCATCCTCATTATCACAGGTTACAGGAAAGTGCTTATGCTAATCACCTTTAAAATGTATTATTTGTTTCTGGTAGTGCACATAGTCTGTTAGGTGCTACCCAAACATATGAGAAGGCACAAGACCTATTTACAGTGTAGAATAGATAAAACAGAGCGAGAATAAGATTTTGAAGGACTGAAGTTTTGAAGTTACCTGAATTGTAACTTTTTAGCTTGAATTGTCTTAATCAATTATAAACAGCTGTCATAAACAGATAGTTAACGATTAATACCTCTTTTGCCTGTAAAGGGTTAAGAAGCTCAGTAAACCTGGCTGACACCTGACGAGAGGACCAATAAGGGGACAATATACTTTCAAATCTTGGTGGAGGGAAGTCTTTTGTTTGCGCTCATTGTTTTGGGGGTTGTTCACTCTTGGGACTAAGAGGGACCAGACATCAATCCAGGCTCTCCAAATCTTTCTGAACCAGTCTCTCATGTTTCAAACTTGTAAGTAACAGCCAGGCAAGGTGTGTTAGTCTTATTTTTGTTTTCTCAACTTGTAAATGTTCCTTTTTGCTGATAGGATTTTACCTCTGTTTGCTGTAACTTTGAACCTAAGGCTAGAGGCAGTTCCTCTGGGCTATATGAATCTGATTACCCTGTAAAGTATCTTCCATCCTGATTTTACAGAGATGATTTTTACCTTTCTTTTCTTTAATTAAAAGCCTTTTTTTCTTAATAACTGATTGATTTTTCCTTGTTTTTAGATCCAAGGGGATTGGATCTGGACTCACCAGGGATTGGTGGGGGGAAAGGAGGGGAGATGGTTAATTTCTCCTTGTTTTAAGATCCAAGGGTTTTGGATCTCTGTTCACCAGGGAATTGGTGAAGTCCCTCAAGGCTACCCAGGGAGGGGAAGGTTTTGAGGGGAAAGGGAGTGATCCAGACACTGAAACTTCTGGATGGTGGCAGCGATACCAGATCTAAGCTAGTAATTAAGCTTGGAAGTGTCTATGCAGGTCCCCACATCTGTACCCTAAAGTTCAGAGTGGGGAAGGAACCTTGACAACAGCTAAGATGTCATGCCTGAGCATATTACATTAAATTAAAGAAAAAATGTTCCACAGAAGAAGAAAAGGCACATGCTATAAAATAAACTGCCTCTGTTCCTCTCTCACCAATTTTATACTTTGCAAGGCGCTATTATTTATCATGCCTTCATTCAGGATATGGAATAAAAGCTGCATTCAAACTGTGTATGAGCCATGAACCTAGCCCCAGTTTCCTTTTTTCATGTTAATTCATTCAAGTTATTATAATATTTCAAACCTTGACACAGCTTTAACTCTAAACTAGTGACTACGTACCTTTGGATGCACATTGGGGAGGGTCTTCTATTCACATAGAAAAAGGGACTTCCACTTACTGCAGCAGCAAATATGGAAAAAGAGACCAGTTGTACTTAAATCAGTTTGCTTGACTATTCATGTTCTGAATTCCCTTGTCTAATATTTCATATATTTCTGTATGGCTAAAAGTTCTCTCTGTCACTCTCTCTCACACACACACACACACACTCTCTCTCTCTCTTCTCTTCCTTGATCCTACTCTGAAGTCATAACAATTCTGTCTTTTGTGACATCAGTCTGTTGCCCTGGTGAAGAATATGAGGTCACAGCTTCGGCATCTTGACTTCCTAGCAGGATCGAAGAGGACAAGAAGTTGGTTTGGGATGGAACACAAATTAACTGAAAAACACATATCTGTTGATAAGCCAATGTTGTAAGAAAAATTATGATGTAACAAATTCAGGGAACCATGGACTCAAGTTTTTCTCAGGTCAGAAGTTTATCATGCCTTTATAGAAATATATAGTTGAAAAATATACTACATATTACTGTCAAACTAGAACTTTCTACCGATATCAGGATTAGCTAGCAGCCATTGGGAGGGGGAGAGAGAGAGGGAGGAGGAATATTATTATTTTGACAGGAAACCCTTCTCTTAAAGTGAAATATTTGACACTCCAGGGAGTCATCACTATTTTCTCTGAATATGAGATATGCACTGAAAAATAAAAAGGGAGGATTAATAACCTTTAACATTAAGGTTTTAAAAAAACAAAACTACTGTAATGATCAGTTTAGCACAAAGCACAAAAACTTACTCTCCCAGCAACACAATAGAATGTGTAGCACACTAGAGCAATTAATAAAATGAAAGAACCATTTCTTGCAGATGGATATGGAGAGGAATAATGGAGCAACCCTACACTGAGCTGTCATGCATCAGATACTACATCTGTTATGGAAATCAGAGGTAGTGGGGGCCTTTTGTTCAGGCTAAAGTCCTCCCAACAGGGATTTGGCTGAAGTAGATTTTCTTGTTATTAAACATGATTTCTAGCTAGTTGAGAGCAGATGCTACTGCAACATTTGGAACTAATAACCAACCTTCAAGTGTGTGACATCCCTTAAAGAGTCTGGTACCATCTGAAAGACCAAATTCATTTCAAAGATGGGCTCAGTTCAGTTTCTACTTTGCACATGAATGCAGCTGACACCAAATGAGCCTTATGGCCTTCCTATTGCCAGAGACAACAGAACAATAATACTGACCTTGTTTTCCAGCAAAAGCAGAATATATGTTTTACGTTGCCCAACAAGAAGTGAAGCAAAGTCTTTTAAATTCATTTACTAATACTGGATTCCAGAAAAGCTGTGTATTGTTTATTTTTATTGGGAGTTCTGTGGTAAGGGGAAGACAGACACAAATTTACACTGAACTTGGTAGATTTTGCTGATCCCACTGAATTTCACGTAGCTCTGCTCTTCCTGCTGTGAATTTTGTTGAATGGTTCACCAGGCCTTCCCTCCCCCAGCACTTATTCAGAAATGAAAAACCTTCCTCATCTCTAGAAACGACTTCAATTCATGTGGCTGCACCATTTCAGCCTCTAATCTTAACAAAATCCCTTTTATTTTTCCTAAAGATAACACGTTAGTTCTAGAGCATGTCTGATCAAGCATGCTCCACTTCTGTTTAGAACGAAAAAAAAAAGAAAAAGAAATGGAATAGCCATCTGTCTCTACAGAGGAATACATATTTTAATTAATATCACTTTCATTGATAAAAGTAGACAGCAGCTAGAAAGTAGAATCAAAATATCTCATTGCCCACTAAAAATGCACCTTCACAGTGGCTTGGTGGCTGGTATTTAAATGTTTAGCCCCTTCTGTCATTACAGAGGAAAGAGGTTTACAGAGTCTAACTTTTTGACAAGAGTGTCAATTCTCCTATATTCTTTCTATAATCTGTATTATTTTGATCTTGATTCCCCACACTTGTCAACCCCCAACAGATAGTTCCATTTTAATTTGCCATTACATTTTTAGCTATTCTAAAAAGTTACACTCTTGCCTTTACAAGCAGATAACCTTACCCTAGGATTTGCAGTATTGTTTACAAGTCATAAAAAGTATAAAGGCAAGTTATAAAAAGGTAATCAGAATATTGAGGAACTTTTAGAGTTCAAATCTATTTTTTTCAATTACTGGTAAACAATTATTTAAATATACATAAGTTGCATACATGTAATATGGCAAATCAGGTATTATGGACACAGAACCATTACTAGATCTTTTACAATCAGTTTCACACATTTTGGGTTGCGGGGGTGGGTATTTTTGGGGAGGAGGGCGGGGGGCAAAGTATTTCTAAACAGGCTGATTTCAAAACCCAAGTCCCAGCAAAAGTCTTAGGCCATGTCTGCACTAGCAAGCTTACAGCAGCACACCTGTACCAATGCAGCTGTGCTGCTGTAAGGTCGCTTGTGTAGCCATTGTATGTGGACAGGAGATAGGTCTCCCACTGACGTAATTAAATCACCTCCAATGATGGCAGTTATTGGGGGCAGTGGTGAAGAGTCTCCTGCTGACATAGTGCTGTCCACACAGAAGCTTCTGTCCGTGTAACTTATCTCGCTCAGAGACATGTTTTTTTCACACCCCTGAGCGACATAAGTTATACCGACAAAAGTGCTAGTGTAAACATAGCCTTAGGCACCTAAGTCACTTTGACATGTCTGAAAGTGTTTCCACTTGTCTAAGTTCAAAGCTGGCCAATCATCTTTGTTCTTTCAAGTGTAGTTGTCTCTGTGTAACTGGTGTGTGCACTCTTAGGGCTTGGCGACATTTGCGAGTTACAGCGCAATAAAGGAGCCCCGGGTGCACTAGCTCACTCCCCATCCACACTGGCAAGGCACGTAGAGCTCTCTGACTTCGTGGCTACAGCACTGCTGGTGCTCCACCTCGGCGAGAGGAATAACGTTTGCTGTGCCTTGGCTTCAATGCCTGGGCATCAGTGTGAACGAGATGTTGCATTACTGCTCTCTAATTGGCACACTCCAGAAACATCCCACAATCCCCTTAAGTCAAGTGGCCACTCTTGTCATTGTTTTGAACTGCTGTAGGAATACAGAAATGCCCTTTCAGAGCTCCATTTCCGACAGCGGGCAGGCAAGCTGTTACTGTGGAATGCTGTGTGTGAGAGACAGAGAGAGGTGGGGGGGAGGTCTGCTGCTGTCTGAACTTACAAGACAGCATGCTGACATGCTCTCAGCCCCCCAAAAACCCACTCTCTCTCCCCACACATACACACAACACACTCCCTGTCACACTCCACTCTACCCTTCCCATTTGAAAAGCACGTTGCAGTCACTTGCATGCCTGGATAGCTGCCCAGAATGCACTACTCCCAATGCCGCTGCAAGTGCCACAAATGTGGCCACACCAGTGCGCTTGAAGCTGTCAGTGTGGACAGATTGCAGCGCTTTCCCTACTGCGCTCTACGAAGGTGAGTTTAACTCACAGAGCTCTGCATCTGCAAGTGTAGCCATGCCCTTACTATATAAATAGGGAGGAATCTTCACGCACCTTCTGTTAATCACTTAAATGTGCTAAATTAGGCTGTTTCCTTAGGTGGGAGTAGTGGCGGCTACTCAGCAGTCTGTGTAGAAGGGGAGTCTTTCTCCTTAACTCTCCAGAGATCCCTAGCACTCAACTCACACCAGTTAATGGTGCTGTGTTCATTGTTTGTCATGATGACTAGACCAGCTTTCCACAATTAAGAAATAAGAACCTAAATTCTTCCAACAAATTTTTGTCCATAAATCAAGACAAAGTTAACTATTTTAATTGATATATATAACAGATAAACAGCCAGGCCCTAATTCAGCCTTAGTGAAAAAAGGGTTAATTACATAGATTGTGGAAACAAGGAGGAGTCCTTGTGGCATCTTAGAGACTAACAAATGTATTTGGGCATAAGATTTCATGGGCTAAAACCCACTTCATCAGATGCATGGAGTGAAAAATACAGTAAGTAGAATATATATTCTAGCACATGAAAAGATGGGAGTTGCCTTACCAAGTGTGTGTGTGTGTGGGGGGGATCAGTGCTAATGAGCCAATTCAATTACGGTGAAAGTGGCCTAGTTGCACATACTTTTCTTAGAGTGGAGCTTTGCTCCTGTGCTCGTGGGTCTTCAGATCTCAGTTCCAACTTCTATGATTTTGAGGCCAGATTCTGATCTCACTTGCACCAGTGTTAATCAAGAGTAATTCACTGAATTACACAAAGTAGTTTGAAGGGGATCAGAATTAGGTCCAGTAAATTTACAGTCAGCAGATGTGCTGTGATATAAAACATGAACAAGTATCTACTATCTCAATACCTCTAGCCAAACACCTCTTCTTAGTCTACAATAGTCAAGTGTTTTTATCTTGTTTCACTTATCTTAAATATTGGGAGAAAAACTGAGAAAACATAAATTAGGGAAGATCCAGGGCTAGCTTTAAATCTAGGCATCTCCCACACAGCAACTGAATTGGGGACCTGAGCTGCTTTTTTTCAATTGTCCTCTGGAGCACTGAGAAAAGAATCAATAGGACTATCTGGGCCTATCAATGTCCTGTTGTTGATAGAGGTAGACACTACTGAATCTTCGTCTTTCCTGTGGTTTAGTTTTGCATTTCCGTGTACGTTGACAGCATGCAGAGAATTCCTCCCTAATTTTTCAAGAGTGACTAGTGGTTTCAGGAGCCTCTGTTTCTGGATGCTCAACCTGATACAGCTGATTCTCAGAAGGCAGGTGCTGAGCACTTCAGAAAGTCACATCCTTTAAGGCGTCTTAAAGGTGGACATTGAAAATCAGCAGTCACTTCTGAAAAGTTAGTCAGTAGGGTATATGACTAGGTAAAAAGCTAAAATGGAATCCCATTGGAGGAATGTGGAAATGATGACTGCCAGAATGTTTTCTTCCTAAAATACACATGTACGTTCAATATTCATTTTCATGTTCTAGAAATGAATATCTGCACTGAAATTCCTTTATTTTAAATTAATTTCTTTACTTTTATTTTAAAAAGCATCAGTCCAAGCATTGGATGCTTGTACAACAATTAAAATGTACAAAACTTAAGGATAAATTTCCACAAGACAGAGATATGCCCATCCTCTCTGATTTAAACTCCGGTCTACCAACACCACCACCACCACCAGCAAAATACACCTTAGATAATTGAATCATTATATCTAAATATAGTAACCATGATATGCCAGACTGTGACTTGTGCCTGCATACATGCACAATGAGGGGTAAAGCTCAAGCTTTATCAAGCCCTGGCTGAGGCTATAAGAGTGATATCAAGAGACTGGCACTTTTAAAAGACAAGACTGTGTCTCTTAACTGAACTACTCTACAAAGTCTACATGACAATGGGTAATTATTGGAAGGGATGCCAGCTTCTCAGAAGTACTGGAATTTTTCTTATGCCAATAACTCTACTAAATTGCAAATGAGAGGATCGTTTTTGAGGAGTATGAAGACTATTTAAGTGGACTACGGGAACTGCGAGGATCAACTAAATAGGTAAATGGGCACGAACGAGTAAAGTGCAGAAAATGCAAAACATATCTGGATTTTCAAAAGCATTTAGCACTGGCCTAACTCTGCTCCCGTTGAAGTCAAAGGGCCAATACTTTGGAAAATCATACCTTTTAAGCATAGCTGCTTTAGAATAGTCTAGTAGGGAAGAGGTGGAAGCTCTTGAGCTATCTAAAAGCAGATGGGAGAAAGCACTAGTAATTACACTACAAAGTGCCATGCTGCATTGGCAAGAAGAAGGGCTAGATGACTTAATAGACCTTTCTATCATGCAAAGCTTAAGGGGGTATATTGTCAGCATAATGTGCAGGACTTTAATCATATAACTCCCTTTAGCATTAGTGACTAAAGTCCTGGAAATCAAACAAAGAATATTTCCCTAAATGTCAGACATAGAATAAATGACTCACTGTCTTGTTAAAGCACTATCACGAATTTAATTTGGATTTAGTACAGTCAGAATAAGCTTTTTGGGTTCATTTCGTGTAATTTCAAAGTAGCCAAACTGATTTATGATAAAAAGTCTTTCAAAAACTCACTGCATCTCATTCTTCTGTACAACCACTTTAAAAAAAAACAACTCTGCCTTGCAGCTTTGTAAATTAGATTGGCTTCTCTCTGCTCATATTAAACAAGTTGCCCTATTCAAATAAATTAATAGAGTTTTAATGATGGGATCATATTACTTCAGAATTCCATTTATCTGCTTTGAAAAGTATTGTAATGCTTACTTCATGTCCTTTCTGTATACTCCGTGTTGTATCAGGGAAAATCTGTTGGAGGTCTGTAGTCCAAATGGCTTTACTATTTCATCTTCATCTGGTTCTGTTCTGTTAATCTATTCTTTCCTCTTGCAGTTCCCTCCATAGTGAACGATATCTTCTGTAAACACTACAGGTGGCCAAATACAAAACTACTGTACCTCCATCCTCATCAGAGGTGTTATATTGGGGATTAATGTGACCCATTAACTTTTGCAATTTGTTTTGCATGGCAACAATAATCACCTACAATGTATTAATGTTTTTAAATGTTTCCTTCCAGCTGATTCAAAATGCTTTGCTTGTGGTTATTTTCTGGCTGACTGATCCCCAGTGTTACCACTGATGATGGTGATCTCTCCTGTTGATGCATGAAAGCTCTGATCAAACCCAGCCCCTGACCCATCACTCTGCTGCTTGCAACTTATAGCTTCCATAGACTTTTCTGTTTCTTAAAGATACTCACTGTGTTTGATATTTACTCCTTGAGAATCATAGAATCAAAGAAATATAGGTCGGGAAGGACCTCAAGAAGTTATCTAGTCCAGCCCCCTGCACTGAGGTAGGATCAAGAATACCTGACAGATGTTTGTCTAATCTGTTCTTAAACACTTCCAGTGATGGAGATTCCACAATGTCCCTTGGTAATCTATTCCTGTACTTAATTATCCTTATTATTACAAAGTGTTTTTCCCTCGTATCTACTCTTAAATTCCCTTCTTGCACATTAAGCCAGTTACTTTTTTTCCTACCTTCAAATCAAGTGCTGCTCAAAGTCCAGAAACACACTGCTCCACAACAGCACCAAAGCATTGTCTCAACCAGAATTTGAGTTTGAAGCTGAGTCCCTGAGGCAGCAGAGTTGTTAGAAGTTTACACCGTGGGCTACCATGAAAATCCAAATAACTTTATATACCAAATACTGTAATTGTGCTCAACAATGCGACTTATTTTAAATGTCTCTGTATTTATTTTCTAAATATTTTTACATTTTTCACTTTTTAACAAAACCCACTTGAAGACACATTTAGTAGTTGGCATATTTTTTACACAAAGTCTATAATTCTGATGAATTAATGGAACAAATCTTTTAGTCTGACTGGGCTCTGCTCAGCATAAGACTAAGGGGTGGGGGTCACAGTTGCTGTACATCTTCTTCATGATATCCTGATCAAAGTCTGATGATAATGGGCCATAAGGGGCAATTACACCAGCTGGAAATCTTTGGAGCTCAGCAGTGCTCAGGCCAGGCCCTTTCCGTGGGCATGCCCTGAACAGGTACGTATTAACTACAGTGATATATTGTGTACTTTTGTGCATAAGCAGGGACTTTCATGCTAAAATTTCTGGTCATTGGTTTTGGAGGCTGTTGTCTCGTGAAAATCAGGCTAGCAGGGAAATTGAATATAACATTTAAAAATTAGATAAATCATATATAATTACATTGAAGGTTTATCCTCAGTACGGAGGGTGGTGAATTTTATGTGTAAACAGAGTCTGATGTTTATGCAGCTGAGTGTGTTTTGGAACTGAGGTACATCTGAAATCCTTTCCTGGAGAAGCTGGTTCATTTCTTTCTTTTTTTAAAAAAAAAATGGTCATTTTACTGTCCATGTAAGTTAGGGAGTGACAGCAACAGTGAAAGATAAATATACAGCAGTCATTGTACAAATTCTTCTGCACAGTTCTACCCATGAACTTTAATTTTAACCTGAGAGCACCTTGCCATCCCAGTAATGGGGCTCCTCTGAGCAGAGACTGCCAATTGCGATGTCACAGGCATTTAGTAAGGAAAAGGCTGAAAAAACACCAGATTCATTTTCACTTGTATCCTGCACGAGTGAAACCTGAACCCAGGTATCTAGAGGTGAAAAGCTAATACCTCTCCTCCTAGCTCTCAGAAAAAACAAACAAACAAAACCAAAAAACCCATAAACCTCCGTTCTAAAGAGGTATTTATTCAGCAAACATCAAGTTCCGGTGAATCACTATTTACAAACCTGCCTCCAGTTGCGAGAGTGACGTCCAACCAAATTACTGGAAGATGAACCACTTCCTGCTAGGGAGCTTTCCTTCAAAGTCCACTATGCTTATCACTAGCTCAGTCATTTCAAGTTAAAATGTAGTAAGTGCTAAACCCATGTGGTTCTGAGTTAGACAGGCACCGCCTCAGACCCTGTAAATAGATGTGCCTCTACCACGAGGTGTCCCACTGAAATCAAAATAATTCTAGAAAGGGCATAATTTTGCTTTCACTTTTCCTGGTGTAAATCAGGATTGAGTTCACAGAAATCAGTGGATATGTCTTGTTATAAGAGTATAACTACTGGTGTAAGGAACAGTAGAATCAGTCCCTGCATAGTCAGTTAACATGGATTAGTTAATGCACAGTCTCAGGGCTGTAACTAGGTGGGACGAGAGGAGCAGCACCAAGGAGGCAGAACTGGCAAGGGCATAAAAATGGGGCAGTGTAGGATGAGGTCCAGCAGCATCAGCTCTTCCTCCCCCTGCCCGCCCCCGCAGGATTGGGCCCAGCAGTGTCAGCTGCAGTCCATGGGTGTAGATTGGAGGAGACATTGACACACACCCGCAAAAGAGGCCCGGCCCAGGAGCAGAGGGGGATTGTCCGGTGTTGCTTTTCCTGCCAGGTATTCACTGTCTCTGCAGCTGGACACCGCCTCCCAGGTCCTAGTGCATGCCAGTCAGCTTCCCCCTCTGTGTGTGCTGGGCACCCTGTATGGCCACCAACCTGTTTTCTGTACAATGGTGCAGCTTGGGCACATCTCTCACTGTCCAACTCTAAAGCATCTCAAGGCTCAACTGTCTCCTAATTACTATGGTTTCCACTGCTGAAAGTTCAAATCTTGCTGTGACCTTACTAACTGGTTAGCTAAAATATGCACAAAAGGCCATTGATGCCTTATTTGATACACCAGCATTTCAGAAATGTTGTTCTGCAGCTGAAGTCAGTGAGAGAGTGTGATGGTTCTCGGAGTGCCCATGACTTTGAGTCATCTTGTTACTCCTCCTGCCTCCAGCAAGAGAGAGAGACTTGCTTGTTCTTAACTGGATGTAGCCCCTCAGACAATCCCCTTAAGGCTATGCCAGCCCTTACTTTGCCTTACAGGTTACCAATAGGCGCAACCCAGTTCCCAAGTCTCAAACCGGCTACTGACAGAAATACCAGGTTTGCTATCCCTGCCTTGATTCAGACTCTCTTAAGAACATATTTTCAGGATATGTATACCTAACTTCTTATATGATAGTTATACACACATTTCACAATGATATTAATGACCATTTTGACCCCAGTTTTTACTGAAGACCTCAGATGACATTCTTTATGGCTAAATAATATGAAAGCAGTATGCTAGATGTAGTGAGTTTGTTAGGCCTGTGAAGAGTCACTGTTACAGAACAGTGAACCCTTTTCCAGGTGCAAGTGAGGCGCTCTTACAAGTGTCACAGAGTTACTCTATGATTATGAGTAATTTCCTTGCTCACTATTCTAAATGATCTTTGAATACTTAATACTTAATATTTTGATCACCATTAGTTCTGCTAGAAGGGAATCGAATTGGTGCATAAAGAATGGAGGCAAGAAAGTCACACCAATTGAGAAAAATGTAGCCAATATTTAGGATTGCTGAAGAAGGAAAAACAACCAGCATGTCTCTGTGTGCAGTGAGTTCTTTTATAAAAGAACCTTTGGGGGGGGGGCAGAGAGGAACTGGACAAATAGGGAAGAAACAGACAAAGAAGACTTGCGATATTTAGGATACTATGCAAGTTTTTCATTTTAGACTGGAAGAGCGGGTTCTACATTCCAGAGGTTACTAGTACAGGAAGCAATTGTATTTGTATAGATGAAAGCTTGTCAAAGGTTTTGGTAGTCAGCCAATGAGTTCCAACATCAATTGACAGGAAGTAATGGAAAAAGATTAAAAACACATAATCTTGAGTAGAACTATTCAAAATTTATTTTTCCTAGATATATGACTATTAAAATTCCAGGATTAGAATTTCTGAGAGAAATAAAATCTTTCTCTGTCAAAATGCTGCTGTCCATCATGCTGCTACATGCCCTCCCTGCTTTTGATTGGAGTATGTACTCTCAGGGGATTGAAAACACATTGACACTTCACAGGGCAAAATGAGGTAAATCAATTTGCATCATCCCTGAAAACCACAGGGAGGAAAAGTCAGTGATGTTGGGAATTGACGTTTGGCACAGACACCAAAGACAACATTGCACCATTATGATAATGAACCTAGGTCAACATTTTCAAACTTGGTTGCCTAAAGTTAGTATCTCTGAAAACTGTGTGCCTTTGATGCCTAAGTACCTCTAAACCCGGGGTCAGAAATTTAAGTGCATACATATAAATTTAAGTGACTAAATAGACAAAGAATCACAAAAGTATAGTCCATATGCTTTAGTCCCTGTATGTATGTGTAACTCTGTGCAAAAATGTGTGTTATTTAAACTGCTTGCCTAAAATGGGAATTATAAATACTTGGAACCTCATAAAATCATGCCATTGAGTTAGATACCTAAATATGGATTTAGATGCCTCGCGTTAAGCAACTAAATTTGAAAATATTGGCCTAAGTTCACAATCAATTTAGTATCAGAGGGGTAGCCGTGTTAGTCTGGATCTGTAAAAGCAGCAAAGAATCCTGTGGCACCTTATAGACTAACAGACGTTTTGGAGCATGAGCTTTCGTGGGTGAATACCCACTTCTTCAGATGCATGTGGTGGAAATATCCAGGGGCAGGTATATATATGCTAGCAAGCAAGCTAGAGATAACGAGGTCAGTTCAATCAGGGAGGATGAGGCCCTGTTCTAGCAGTTGAGGTGTGAAAACCAAGAGAGGAGAAACTGGTTCTGTAGTTGGCAAGCCATTCACAGTCTTTGTTCAATCCTGAGCTGATAGTGTCAAATTTGCAGATGAACTGAAGCTCAGCAGTTTCTCTTTGAAGTCTGGTCCTGAAGTTTTTTTGCTGCAGGATGGCCACCTTAAGGTCTGCTATAGTGTGGCCAGGGAGGTTGAAGTGCTCTCCTACAGGTTTTTGTATATTGCCATTCCTAATGTCTGATTTGTGTCCATTCACCCACGAAAGCTCATGCTCCAAAACGTCTGTTAATCAATTTAGATATTTTACTGTATTATTTAAGGAATAATATGTGATCATGCTATTAACGATTGCCTTGTAATGCATATACACATGGCAGCAAAGTTAAGGTCACACACTTAACCTTCACTTCGGCATCTCCTGATTTTTGAGAGCTTAACTGTGAAGCCTTAACATTGCTTTAATGCAGAGAGGGATTTTTATTTTACATTTATTTATTTTTACATTGAATAAGTCATTTATCTTGATTTTTACATAAGTCACAAATAATGATCAGTCATTAGCTTCTACCAGGTGAGCTGGTATGCACCAACATAGCTTATTCTATAGGCAAAAGAGAGAGTATCCAACTGACTATGAGAAAAAGGAGCTGTGCAGAAGCCTTAAAGGAGGGAAGACTCCAGGACACTACAACCTAACAAATGGTCAAAATATGTCTCTGTTCAAGCACTAAAAGCTTGAGAAATTGTTTTAGGAAACTCAGACATATAAGTAGATAAGCACCCTTGCAGATCTTAGCTATGTGACTCACTTACACAGCATGTAACACAAGACTGCAAAAATGATCTTGACAGTCAGTGTTACTAAGGAATATTGCATTAATTTCTTCATTTTGCAAGACTGGCATTTTCTTGAGCACTTCCTATGGTGCTTTATGAACAGACAGACTTTCTGTTAGCCCTAAGGGTGGTTGCTGCCATCATCCTCACTATTTTCTCTAAGCGTTATTTATGGCTGATTCCACACCCCTCACTACCTTGAAATTCACCTACCTTCAATACTATGGTTAGGGAGGATACCCTGCAAGGCTCTGATAGTCTCCAGTGCTACAGAGCAACTACTCTATAACTACTATTAATTGTGACTTACTACATCTGCTGCTGCACATATTCCAGAGTAAATTTTTTCCCTCTGCCTGCCATGTGAAAGACCCATCAACCAATTTCCTGCTGCAGCACCAGCAGCAGGGTAGATTGAAGTAGCAATTTCTCCTTTGTAGTTAAATGGATTTCAGCAAGGACAGCAATAGCCACAGATTCTGTTGATGTATTTGGAATGTATGATGCTGCTAGCTGAACTATTCCAAGCTATTACTCACTGGTGAAAGCGACTTCCAGGTTGATAAATACAACACATTTACATATATACATTGCACATAAAGACAAAAAATAGAGGGCCAAACCCCCGTTGATGAAAATGAGTCTAGTTCCAATGACTACATTAATTTAAACCCAAGTGAGGGCCTGGCCTGCAGATTTTAATCTTGAAGCTAAAACCCTCACATAAAGGTGCATTTTGCCAATCTTTCTCTTTTGATATTTGTATATAACTGCATGTCATGATTTTGTGATGATGAACATCATGCAAACAACACTGTACTGAGCACTTGTAAAAATTGACATTAATCTGTGTGTGTAATCCACATTTGTGTCTCAAATGCACCAGTACATTTGCTTGTGTGTTAATAAAGTGGTTCATATACATAGTCACCCTCTTCTCTATCACAATTAGATGTTGAACATTTAGGAATAAAAATCCACTTTAATTATATTATAAATTAACTGCTTGGTGTTCTATAAAAAAGGCAGTACTACATAATCAGCCCAAACACTAACATAATAGTTGTTTCATTACTTATACACAGAACATATAATAAGCAAAACAATAAAAACTCTTGTCACATTAATCACCGCTAGTACTATTATTTTAGGATGATTTAAAGCAAGTGTGGATGCAGCCTCCCGATTCAATGGATGCACTATACTGAACTCTTGGACATGATTTGGAGTTGTTGTCAAGGGGGGCACCAATCACACACATGAGCACCCTCACCACAGCACCACAACCCTAATCCTGGCCCGGTGTGGAAGGGACCCCTAAAGCTGCCCTGATTCACAGTCAAGCTAAAGAAAGAGTCACAGTGCCCTGGATTATGAACGATCTCTGCTCTTGAAAGCTGAGTGTTTGTAGGTTTTTAACCCCAGATCTGGTATTGAAAGGACAGGAGGAATTGAGAAGTTTCTTCAGGGGAGAGCCATAAGCAAATTTCTGCCTCTGCATTTCCTACTGGTAGAGCAGGGAGCAGGTCAATAGTGGATTCCTTCTGCACAAAGAAGGGAGTGGGCTTTTATTGGCTTTCACAATACATCCTGCTGTTGGAGGGTGTCAGCTAGTGGCCTGGTGATCTCATCCTGAAATCCTTTCTGCTGGCAGAGGTACCAGTGGAATCCCTCATTGGTCTCTCCTACTGGAGAAAGGAAGTGCATGTTGATACTGGCTTTCCTTTCCTCTGGACCACCCTAGACCTTCTCTTAAATCTTTGCCACCAGTGGCCATGCATCCTGCTGCACCAGAGTGTGGTGGCACTCGCCCAATCATACAAAACTTGCAAAGTGTTCTTGCTAATGTAAGTGAAGCAGCTGCCTGAAAGCAGCTCACAAAAATAACATGACCATGAATTCAGACACTAGGAAAAAGTAACTGCCTGGTCCTCCTGGGCCAGGTGGGCTAGTGTGGTAGAGAGAAGTTACTGGCATCCTGGGTTCTGGAGGACTTCCTGCTTCTGGATTGAATGGGAGGAGAACAGGTGTAATGTGTTCCCTGCATGAGACACAGGTAAGTAAGCAGGCAATAACATTTTGCACTGGCTGAAGTAAACTCACGGCTGTAATTCAAAGGGAAGGAGACAAAGCCAGCATGGCTAAGAACAAAAAAAATCACAAGCTTTCAGCCAAACACAAATGGGAGAAAAACCCCAACTCATGGCCACCACTGTTCTCTGGACATTCAGCAACAGCCAGGGCTTCAGCAGAACCTCTGAAGCAGCTTATCTTGACTGGCCCCCTTCGATATCATAATAGAGTATGTGAAGTACGGCTTCAGACTGCAAACTAATGATGTGTGTTGCACAGCAAGTGAGGAGAGTGAAGAACTCCAGTATATTCAATGACAATTTAACCATAAGCCTAGAAACAAGGCTGTCACATACATCATTTCCTCTCTTGAAGGTGTCATAAAATGCATTTGATGGCTGCTTTCATTTCTCCTGTCGTCCATGAACTATTAATGGCAAGGCAATTGTTGATGATCATAGTAGACAAGTGATATTGGAAGCTGTCTAATATATTTTGTCATAAATAAGTAGTATATTATGACATATGTGATATTACTAATAATTTGAACTATACTTGTTGGGTACCATACAGAGGGTCAGATTTTGCACTCATTTACACCAGGATCAGTCCAGACTAACTGCAATAGTTACTCTAAATTGACACTGGTATAACGAAGGGTAGATATTAGCTTGAAATCTGCCATTTGTTGTAATATGGTCATTTTAAAAGGCACCAATTGTCCTGGACAAGAAGAAAGACAAGATACGAGGAATGTGGTTTAACTAGACTGCAATTTTACTAAATAACACATCTGTGAACTATTTGGCAATAACTCATTCAGCTCAGGTCACTCTCCCTTTGTAATCTATTCCACTTGGTGGTGGGCGACCCTGTTAACCTGATCCCAAAACCATTACTGAGATCTCACCACCATCCATTGTATGAGAACTTAGGGAGTGGGGATAGCAGTGGACGTGTTATTCCTTGACTTTAGTAAAGCTTTTGATATGGTTTCCCACAGTATTCTTGCCAGCAAGTTAAAGTATGGGATGGATGAATAGACTATAAGGTGGATAGAAAGTTGGCTAGATCATCAGGCTAATTGGCAGCCGGTATCAAGCGGAGTGCCCCAAGAGTCAGTCCTGGGGCCAGTTTTGTTCAATATCTTCATTAACTATCTGGAGGATGATGTGGATTGCACCCTCAGCAAGTTTGCAGATGACACTAAACTGAGAGGAGTAGTAAACACACTGGAGGGTAGTGATAGGATACAGAGAGACCTAGACAAATTAGAGGATTGGGCCAAAAGAAACCTGATGAGCAGGACCGGCGCTAGGGGTTTGAGCGCCCCTAGGCGGACGGCAATTTCACCACCCCACGCGCTGGTCCCGCAGCTTCGCTGGAGCTGCCGCAGTGGTGCCTGTGGAGGGTCCGGTGCTCCGTGGCTCCGGTGGAGCTGCCGCAGTCGTGCCTGTGGGAGGTCCATTGGAGCCGCGGAGCACCGGACCCTCCGAAGGCACCACTGCGCAGCTCCACCGGAGCCGCCTGCCTCCCCATCTGGCAAAACAGCACCCACCATTTATTCTGACCGCCCTAGGCGATTGCCTAGGCTGCCTAAATGGTAGCGCCGGCCCTGCTGATGAGGTTCAACAAGGACAAGTGCAGAGTCCTGCACCTAGGACAGAAGAATCCCATGCACTAGTACAGACTAGGGACCAAGTGGCTAGGCAGCAGTTCTGCAGAAAAGGACCTAGAAGTTACAGTGGATGAGAAGCTGGATATGAGTCAACAGTGTGCCCTTGTTGCCAAGAAGGCTAACGGCATTTTGGGCTGTATAAGTAGGAGCATTGCCAGCAGATCGAGGGATGTGATCATTCCCCTCTATTCAGCATTGGTGAGGCCTCATCTGGAGTTCTGTGTCCAGTTTTGGGCCGCACATTACAAGAAGGATGTGGAAAAATTGGAAAGAATCCAAGAGAGGGCAACAAAAATTAGTAGGGGGCTGCAGTACATGACATGAGGAGAGGCTGCGGGAACTGGGATTATTTAGTCTGTGGAAGAGAAGAATAAGGGGGGATTTGATAGCTGCTTTCAACTACCTGAAAGGGGGTTCCAAAGAGGATGGAGCTAGGCTGTTCTCAGTGGTACCAGGTGACAGAACAAGGAGCAATGGTCTCAAGTTTCAGTGGGGGAGGTTTAGGTTGGATATTAGGAAAAACTATTTCACTAGGAGGGTGGTGAAGCACTGGAATGGGTTACCTACGGAGGTGGTGGAATCTTCTTCCTTAGAGGTTTTTAAGGTCAGGCTTGACAAAGCCCTGGCTGGGATGATTTATTTGGGAATTGATCCTATTTTGAGCAGGGGGTTGGACTAGACAACCTCCTGAGGTCCCTTCCAATCCTAATATTCTATGAAGCTATGACGGGGTTGTCGCTTCTTTGTATCACACATTAAGAGCCTCAGTCCCATTCCCCATCTTCTTTAGGAGATACCTTCTCCTAAGTCGCTTCCAATTCCAGTTTACCAGGGAACTGGGACCCTTATTGTTTTGGGTACTTGCCAGATTGTGACAAAATTAATTCTACAACCTAACCCACCAGACCCCTCAGCTGCTTACAGGAAGGCAAAAAACTCATTCCACCCTGGCAGAGAAAAGTTCCTTCCCAATTCCCAGCCCCAAGAAGATGACTAGCATTATGCCCGCAGCAAATATATATATTTTACTCTAACCTCAAGAAGGAAGGGAGGAGTTTTCTTCCCGGTACAAAATGGGAGCCCCAGGCAGGGAGATGTTCAATAAGCCTACTCCTTGAGCTCACAGGAGCCAATAGGCTTATTCCTCTGTCCAACCAATCAGCTTCCAGGTCCTCCTCAAGGAAGAGAAAGGGATGAAATCCTCAGATGGGCCAGGGGTTTTCTTTCCTCTGCTGGCCCAGATAAAGCCTCCCCACAGCTCTGAGGCTGTGAGGGGAGCACTGTGGGGAATACCAGTCAGAATTTTTCTTAGAGTGATTTTGCTATATCAGCAAAGAGGAATATTGTGCCAGTTGAAGATCTGATCCCTGGTACCCTAGTTGTACAGACATAGTAAGATACATTCCCTCCCCTCAAGAGCTTATAATCCAAATAGACAATGCATGGCAGGGGAAACAAAAGCACAGAGAAGTGAAGTGACTGGCCCAAAGTCACAGAACAAATTGTTGGCAGAACCAGGAACCCCCAGCTCTTCTGAGTTCAATCCAGTCCAGTTACTCAGATTTTACTTGGTCCTTACTTAGGCAAATCCTTATTGACTTTAATAGGTATTTGAAATTGAAAAGCTGAATCAAAATTGAATTATTCATTCAGGATTTGTCCCATAATAGGTAACGGTGAAGTATTAGATTTCCCAACCACCGCTCTGAAAGGAAATACAAAATATGTTAATGCTGTAGGATTTCCCCCTTTTCCACTGCTTGCTTTTAAAAACGGGGCAAGCACAGACCTTTTTCTAGAGTTCCTCTCTCCTTCCCTAGCTGTAGCTCTATAAACAGATCTATTTTTAGAGGAAAATAGAGACACTTGGCAGAACATTTCTTTTTGGATGTGGAACAACTTTACTCTTTCCAAGACTCTTGTGCAATTCTGTAGGGATAGGAGGTCCGCGCTAGTTCATTTCCTAGTAAGAAACTAATAAATCATCATCTTTTTGGATATAAAGTGTTCCTAGTCAGCAGACTGAGCTGGTCAGTCTGCAGGAAAGCATAAAAGATTTTTCTGGTTTATTTATCCCAGAGATAAAACTTGTTCTAAACATGCTTTGCCAGGCCTGTGTATAGACTGGACATAACTCTTCTACAAACCTATATAGAAACTGCAGTGGCTTTGTTAGCATGATTATATATAAAGTCAGTTCTTCTAACATGGCTTTATTTCTAGTGTAGATGTGGCCTTTGCAAAGACTAAGAAGTCTGATCAGCACTCAGGATAGATTTGGGTGGGATTGAAGGTCTATGAGATGATGTTTTAGCAAACTTTTCTTTGTAAAGGAAGATATTCCTTAAAGTAAAGTTTAATGTGTTGCGAGATTTCTACCATGTATTGAAGTTCTTTGGAGGCCCAGCCACTCACCACTGTGCTAAGTGCTGTATGTACAAAGATATGCCAAATAGGAGTCACAGATGATATCTCTTTTAGTCAAAAAGGCAGCAATAGTGCCAGCTTCCCCATTGTGCTCTGCAGATTCTGGCACAGAGGAGCCATTTTTTGAGGATGAAAGAATTAGATCCGTTTCCATTCCTACTCAGCCTGTAGTCTCTCTTCTGAGAGTGTGAGCAAGAACATCTGTTATGGTAGATTTGCTTTCTTTCCATGCTGGGCACCAGGCAGAGACTGTAAACTCACTTCACAGATAAGTCACCAAACAGCAATGATCTGATGGTGACTGAGTGCCAGTGTTTTGAACCATTGACTTACTGATGAAAAGGTCTCTGTATGTTACCAATGCCTTGAGTCAACAAGTCCACTACAGGTGGAGGGAGGTCTATACAAGAATGGTCTATACAACGATTGGCCTATTTTTTTTAAAATTTCACTTCTGCTGAGTTGACCTGAATTCATCCAGAAATCTTAAAACAGTCTGAGGTTTTTCTCTGCCTCACTCTTGCCACTCTGATGACTAGTAACTGACTAGTCATGCCTGTCTTACAGACAGGTTGTCTAGGTCTTTTTATGTTTGCTGAATAGCACATATGCAACCTGGTGATCTTTCTTTGTTCCTTACAGTCACCTAATTCCAGTGTCAATTCTAGTTCAGCATCATAAAATATTGCAGTATTTTCCAGCACTGTTCTCTTGCGGCCCCTTTGATATTTTTCTGCTGTTTATGTATCTAGTGAGATAATTCATTTGCTATACATGATTGCATAACCCAGTTGTGCAATAGAAGAATACAGAGGCAGAAGCCAAGTGTTTTTTGGGAATGGACTAACAAATGCAAATCTGCCAAATGTATTTCCTAGGACCAAAATGGCACTTAAGACACTTACCAGAGATTACAAATAAAAAATCTTGCAATTTACCACTTCTTTCACTAAGCTTAACTATAAGTTTGAAGGGGATGATACTTTTACAAACTTCAAGTCCTTAAAAAGCAAACAAAACATTTTCTTTGTTACTGATGTGGATTCTACTTTTGTGCATACCGTTAACCACAGCTACTCCATTTGAGAAAAGCAAAACTATTCTGTTGATCATATTTCTTGGCTTAAAATATAGAATGCAAGTTACTTGGCTTTTCATGAAATAGTTTCTTAAAAAGGTACCAGGTGCTGCCCCCTCACCCTTCACCATTTTTTTAAACCCATAGTTTCAATATTAAGGACAAATATTTTTCCATGTGTGCACCCATGACCAGCTCATGTGTGCTTTGACTGCCAAGAAACTAAAGTACAGTATCCTATGAATAGAGACCCATGTTTTAAATGATACATTAGATTCAGTATTTCATTCAATATCTACAATTAAAGAAAAGATTATCAAATCCACCATTCTATACATCTTCAACTTTACTTTGAATACCCTGGGAGATGGCATATGATAACCCTTTCCCCATGATATAGATTACAACCTTGAACACTAACAAGATAGTCAACTGCTTGGGGACCCTCGGCAACTTTAAAGAAACTTAAACCAACTCATGGCTTGTTTTTTTTGTAGGCTTTGAGGACACAACTCAGAACCTTCTCCTATTAGCTTCAGCTAACTCTTGGTTAAGGACTTCCCAACCATAAGGCTGGTCCAGCATGATTAATATTATTAAATTGTAATCCCACAAATAAAAGGAACTAGAGTTAGAGAAGAGGGACAAATGTGACTATTGGAAATGGAGTCTGACTTTCAAGCAATTGCTGCTCCTCAAGTGGGGGTAGTTTTAAGAATTCATTCAGGGTGAAATCCTGACCCCACTGAAGTTAGTGACAAAATCCATTGACTTGAATGGAGTCAGGAGTTCAGTCTCA
Organism: Gopherus flavomarginatus; assembly: GCF_025201925.1. Classification (NCBI taxonomy): domain Eukaryota; kingdom Metazoa; phylum Chordata; order Testudines; family Testudinidae; genus Gopherus; species Gopherus flavomarginatus. Next base: position 55,395,553 of record NC_066626.1, on the reverse strand, counting down.
CTGTTCCACCATTATCCTGAAATATTTTAAGAGGAAGCTTGGAAACTCAACCTTCCTTTGTGGAGTGGGAGTTTTTCCTTCAGAGGCCACTGTAAATATGTCATATAGTGATGAGAGAAGACATGCATGCCTAATGCTAAAGAAAAGTCTGGTTTTACTTAATACAGAGCAATCAGCGAAGAATGTTTCATCACAGTCAAAATATTAACCCACCTATTACTGCCAAGGTCAGTGGAAAATAGGAAATTCTGCAGGAAGTGCAGACTCACAACTTACAGCAGTCTAAGGTTATGTCTGCACTGCAAAATGTTTTGGTATTCTGTTTTAAACTCATCAGCTCAAGTTAAAGCCAACAGAGAAGCCGGGGGTTGAACTCCAGCTGGTAACCTGAATTAAAAGCAAGCTGCCATGTCTTCTCGGCTATTTTAATCCAGGTTAGCTAAAATGAGTTAGGAACACACCTTTCTTTGTAGTGTAGACAAACCGTGAATGTTTGGAAGCCTCCTTAACTTGCATTCAGTTTTTCAAAGGACAAAAAGAATGTATTTCACTCATTTGCACCAGTTACTCCCCTTCTACTCCCTGCCATCTTTCTGTAACTTTCTGGAAATGTGATTCAGACAAGTAACCCAATAAACACACACAATTCTAAATGGCAACATACCAAAATGGCATAACTGAAATGAGAGGCAACAAGGATAGGTCACAATTTCATTCAGACTGCATAAAAACTCCAAGATGTACACAGCATACGATTCAGTACAGTAATGTCAGGAAAACAAACACAAATTACAGCGAACGGGCCACACAGGTCATTTACACTAAGACTTGGTTATTATTTTTTATTCAAAGAAAAAAGGGTATTTTAATAAATACTGCAGAAACATTAATCAAACATACAAAGTGACTTCAACGTTAAAAAAAGAAAAGTAATGAATGTCCTGTTTTATAACAGTTATAACTTATTTTCTTTTTACAATACTTAAATACAGAAAGCACTTGCCAGCTATTTTGTAATACTGCCCTAAGCATATTGTTGCATCAGTCAAAAGCATATTATGGTGGTAAAATGGCTGGGGGGGGCGTTGTGGGAAGTGACTGGAATGGTATTTTTTTTCTTTTTTGCAGAAACAAAGCAAGGTGCTGGTAACACGTAGGACTGAGTGCTTAAATTACCATCATCCTCTACCCTGCCATAGCTTAAAGCAAACACCACTTTAATACTTCAAAAATGAAGCATTATCACTGGAAAAGAATGCTTGTTTTCAACAAGCTAGAGCAACACTGGTCAGAGTATCCTTTTAAAAAGAAGCCGTGATAATAATTGGCCAGTAAACATCTGCAACTTATTTTAAAGGCTGATTGATTTATTTCACGTAACTATAGCAATCAGCAAGTGAAAAAGAATTTGACTGAACCCGGTTCACTGAAGTAATGTTTAATGACCACTGTCTGGGTATGCACATATTAGTCCCTTAGGATTAAAATAGTATCCAGTTTCCACTGGGGGCTCCTTAAGGCCTCATTTCCTTACAGTGCTCTTTATAAGAAAATGAAATCTGAAATAAGAGACGGTCACCACAGGCAGCCCTGTTAGAATGTAACATATACAAGATAACTTGGCTATGTTGGTGCATGTGTGTACTGTTATTTTTGCTTAAACATAGTTGCAGAGAACCATACCACAGAATAGCACTTCTCCATTACACAGCCATAGGGCCTGGGAAGAACTGAGCACCTCCACTCCTGAAGACTAGGAGCTGAGGATTCTCAGCACCTAACAGGATTGGGTATTAAAGCTGTAAGAAATATGTTTTAAACTGAGGATCATTTGTAATCGTAACTGATAGCACCTTTCATCTGATTTTGCAACTCAACCTACAATGACATATCCATACAGTACATCATATCTTTACACAGAAGATGTAAAACAATAAAGTTTAAGAGCATTACTTTTTAAATACAATCACAATGATCAGCAGAAATAGTCAATGTTTTGAAAAGTTCCATAACAAGCAGATACGTTTTTTCTACTTGATCTGTCTAATTTTTGTTGTGCTAGGGCACTTATAATAATGGGAAGTCTCAACAGGTTCTCGTCATTAACATGTTTCAATTTAGCTTGCGCAGCCATCGCAGGAAGGCATGACTTCCAAGCTTTTCATATACAAGTTTTCCTCCGGATGACCCATGGGTCTTGATATAATTTCCATTTTAATGATGAGCTACAAGGAAATTAGATCATATCCTGTGGCAAAAACTAACTGTAAGGTCATGGGGCTAGTTCCCCAATGAGGAGGATGTGTTATTAACATCTTTAATTTATTTTTAAAAAGGAACATTAAAATATTATTTTAATTAAATCAAAGTAAGTATCCAGGAACAGATCTTTAAGAAAACAAACAACCACTGTCAAGGACATCTTCTTTCTCTGACGTGCTACTTTTCCTCCTCTTCTCTAGCACATTCAAATCTTTTCCTTTTTTGGCATTTCTTCCATGTAACATTTTTGACAGTCATCTCATTCAGATCCATCTCTTCCCACTGCTTAGTCTACATGCTGAATCCCTAAATACAATCTCACACAAAAGGTGAAGAGTATCCTTTAAAGTATTGACTTAAGCCCACACATTATATACCACTTTGGCTGTGTACTTCGAGTCTTCACCTTTCCTGAACACATTGTCTCTTCCTAAGGAAACCTAGATCCTTCACATCACTGTGCAGCTCTTTGCTTTGTCCTTTCGCAAATCTGTAGCAACTGCAGATAGTTCTGGCCTGCCAGACATGTGTGAAATTCGCTTTGTTGCCCTCTGTGATTTGTTCCGCTTAACATTTTTGTTTGTTTTGTTTACACATGCCAATGTGGCAACATGAAAAATGTCTCTTACACTGTTCTCTGACTGTAAGGCTGAGCATTCAATGTAAGTGGCTGCTCCAATCTGTTTGGCCATATTTGTACCCTGGAAGGAGAGGGGGGGAAAGAAAAAGAAATGGCAATCAATAAGGAGGTTTTGTACAAAGCCAAAGTAAACCATATGGTTATTTTTCAGCATTGTTTGCATACATAATGTTGTATGAAAACTAAATCTAAAACAGCACAGTGACAAACAAACTCACTGGGTTTTTTGCAAAATAGAGATAGGGATATGCACCCAAAATGCATTATACACGTATCTAAGAATTGTTTCTTGTGAGGAAATATGAATAATTTGAAAGCTATACATAATAAGGACAATGACCTGTCTATACCTGAAAACAAAAACATTACTGATTTTTCCTATTCAGAAAATATGTACTTTTTGGTTTGGGAGACTCATATTCATCCTGAAAGGTACTGGCCTGACTGCCTGAAAAAATCAAATCTTTATCTCTGCACAGAAAGGCACCTGTTGTGCAGCAGCAGCAGCAGCAGCAGCAGCACTTCCTTACAGCCCTGTCAAATGCTACCCACCCGCATCAGCAGGTGGGGGAACTTGATGGGGCCAAAAATGAAAAGGGGACAATCCCAGCAGTAAGGGAGGGAGACACTAACCAAGGGCCAATATTTATCTCCTGACCCTGGGAGTCTCTAGAACCCATTGGTCAGCTGGAGAGAGAGATGCTGATTGGCCAGCATTCCCCTGCTCCCAGGATTCCCCTGCTCCCAGCTGGTGCAGGGGCCACTTGGAGCCTCTCTTGACTCTCTTCCAGCAGTGAGTTAAGTAGGGACATGTTTAGTATCAAACTGAGGTATTGGGGTGGAACTGGTTATTCATTGCAACTTGTGCACAATGTTCCGCTAGCAAATTGGCCCCCGCTCCCAACCCTTTCAGGTAACCTATCAAACAATGATCAGATGGTATCAACATTTAGTCTCCGTCAATGTGGGCTGGATTCAAATCAATGAACTAGAGAGGAAAGCCTGCATATTCCATTACCAAACATGCTGTGATTAACCAGTATTTTAACAAGCTGACACTATACCATTATAATGCTTTATTTACAGTCTTTTGTAAGTCCTCAGTTACTGAGCAACAGGCATGCACTTTCCTCATGTAAATGGCTATACAATCAGAGGCAGTATGGCTGAACAATGCACCATACTCTAAAATAAATTCTCTTTCAGCTATATATTAAAAAGGACCGTCAGTGAAAACACCCTCAGCAAAGAGAATTAAAATTTAATTCAGAATAATAATGATAAACTACATGGATAATACAAGTGTTTCCTAATACCCCATGTACAACTGTGTTACATACCCCAGTTATACTGTAACAAATACATGACAGTGCTACTCTACTCTGTCCAGGTTCTTAGATTCACACTGCTGATCTCAGTTCTGATGTCACACCCTCAGGACACAGTTTAGAGTCCAAGCATGTTGGAAGGGTAGAACTTTGGCATCAAGAATGCATATGCACCATGCAGATGAGAAAAGAATCTTGGCCAAAATTTGCAACAGAATGTTTCTCTGATCATTTTGAACACAAAGTGTTCTAAATAAATAAAACTGAGTATTTTTGTTGTGATAATTTAACAGTTTCTGCCAGACTTTCGGTTTACATTTTAAGGTTTGTTAAATGTCAAAGCACTTTTCAAATTCATCAAGCAAAGAAAATGCGTTGGAGGTGGTGAGATATGAGGAAAATTCAAGGTGCTTTTGTATATCACAGAGCCTTGGTGCCCTGTTATAGGTTTGTTACACTGACAGTACAGTATTGGGTGAAAAATGAGCCACCACTTCACTATATATGGAACAATTTACTTTTAAGGACTTAAACCAACCACTAAATCTGCCCTGATGTTGGGGTTCACCAAAATTCAGCTTTGCATGTACAACAGCCATTAGCAAAGTGAGCATCAGAGCTGCCTTGATCCCTGATTTGGGCACTCAAATTTAAAGACCAGGCTGATTTGCTGATTGCACTATGTTGCTTGTAGTTAAATGTCTTTTTCCACATGAGTGGCAATGCACACGAGAGGTGTGTGAACTCAAAGCACAATAGGTTGCACATTAAGTGGTCTGTGTAGACCCTGCTGGCCCAGACTAAAAGTTCCCTAGTGCGCATTAACAGAGTGCTGTGTCAGGCTGCCTATAGACTCAGCAAAATGACTGCATTAGTTTACATTCAGTTCACTTTTTAAAGATTTTCTCTGCAACCATTAGAGCTAGAAACATATTTATGTGACAGCTTATACTTCTGGGACACAAGTCTGCAGGAACATGTGAATTCTGCAGGCACAGAATACACAGCCTCTGGTGTTTTCAGACTCACCTATGGTGATCATTAGGTAACAGCGTGTATCTAACTATTTTAATGTAAATAAGTACAGTGCAGAGGGAGTGCTGTTTCTCTTAAAAGTGAATGCAATGTTACCGAGCTGCATATTTCCCACCACCACCAAGTAAGAAGTGGAAAGAATGAGACATGACATACCTGATCATATGATACTGGTGTCTGCCTGTGATTGGAAAGCTCCACTAATGTGCTCACATCTGTGCGCAGATCAGACTTGCAACCCACCAGAAGCATTTTGGTGTTAGGACAAAATTCCTGAATTTCACCTTTCCACTGTAAAATATTGTTTTGTTACTATACTAATTCAGTACATTTAGATTAATTAAAGCATGTTAGTGAAAAGAGGCAATGGAAACAGGATTAGAGTTTGGTAAATCACAAAAAGCATTTTTTACATATATACATGACATTGGTACTCATTTAACTTGTAACCATGCTACAAATTGGCTTTGATGATTTAAGAGCATATGAACTAGCAGCTTCCAGTCTAGGGCAGAACTTGCAACCCCTACCCACCCGCTAGTCCTGCTGACTTGAATTGAAATGTCCATTCATGTGAGTGAGGATTGTCAGAGCCATGCCCTGATCCCGCCTACAGTCCGTAAAGAGTATACAATCTCATTCTCTCACCCTATGATTCACTGGTTTTACCCACATTGCAGTAGAAATAACAAAGGGTGTTACCATGAGCTAATTCAAACAGTTCCTCAAATGACTAATTAGAAGCAGGTCTCAGACAAATATAAAACAAAGATAATCGTATATTGGCTCATAGATTTTTTACAGCACTCAAATAAAGCCGTTTAATCTGCAGAGAATCAATTTGTGGTCAAATAATATGCTTAATCCTGAATACACAATAGTGTACTGTACATCTTGTGCAAATACTGTATGTGAATATGGACATAAAGGTGTTTTTCGGGTTTCTTCAGACTAAATCTGTCAAATCTTAGAATCATTAACATTTGATGGCGAACACTTTAATTTTTACATGTGTATTGAAAAAAAAAATCTACCACACTTCTGTAAACAAGTGAAAACACAGTACCCACTTTATTCAGGATCTAAAATATTGTGTGTTCTGTACATGGAGAGCTAGACAGGAAGAGACGTTAACAAAAAAACCCAAACCCATTCCCACACTTTTGTTGACATTGTCAGTGATGGTGATGCTCAGACAAGAAAATGAGTTATTTTACTTTCAGATCCATTCAAATAAAGGAGGAAAAACAGAAGTGGCCTAACTCCTAATCTTCATGGAAAAAACTGTATTAGTGGACAAAATAGTCAGTAAACTCTAAAGTTAACATTGCAGAATTCTTGATTCATGCTGCACCAAGAAAGGGGAGAAGTCTGAGAAGTCACAAAGGGGCAGGTGCCTGGCCCTCAAATGTAGCTGAGCTTTAGTTTTGCTGAGAAATCATGCAGTAATCCTGCAGACCATTGAGCATCTGAAAGGAAGGCCTGCACTTCTACACTGCTTTGAGTCCCCTTCCTCAGGAGTCATGTCACTGGCTCTTCCACTCTCACTGCGTATCACCACCCCTATAACATGGAGTAAAAGCTATGGTGGAAGTCTTAATGCCGGGCAGACTAGTATTAACTAGTATTAACTGTGTCAATGCAAATTGCTATAGAGTCTTTAATCCCCTTTGCTAGAGGAGCATGCCTTGAAAGGCAGCTTCTTCATGGCTCCACTCCTCCTTTTGACACTAAAATACTTGCAAAGGGCTTTTGGGTGTGAATATTCTACTTAATTCCACTCCCCTAATGCCTCTTCTTCTGAGTATTTTTCAGTCTTCTCAAAAGATGGACTAAAATTCCAGCTCTGCAAAGTGCAGTTATGGGATTATTTTAGTGAAACAATCCAATGATGAAGATTATACACTTGGAAATAGTGACACATTTCAGAGTTTTAAAAACAGATTCTATTTATAAACAGTTTTGAATTAAAAAATATAATCCCATACACTTGCCTTTTTTAGCACGCTGTCAAGGGTTTCTGGCCGGCTGATGTCAAAACAAATCAAGACAGCATCGGAATCTGGATAGGAAAGCGGGCGGACATTGTCATAATAAGGAGACCCTGTCCAGAAACAAGAAATTATTTTATTGCTTAAATATTCCTTTTTCTTCTGCAGTCATGCAAACTTATTCAGAAGGTTTACAGTAAAGCTCTTGAATGGCATGTCATTATCCCTTCCTCCAAAACATACTACATTTCCAAGGTTATTTTTGGTGCTCACTTCTCCAATTCCTTCTTGGTCCTAGCCCTAAATAAGGGCGATTTATTCCTCAGGTAGTTAATCAGGTTAGTAGCCCAGTGATTAAACTTCCTTTCCAAGCTTGAAAGCAGCTGTGACACTCCCTGACAGCCCAAACAGTGAAATCAGGTCTGGGATAGAGTATGGAGCAAGTGACAGGCATGTCTCAGAAAAGTTTGGGTTTGGGTATGACCCCACCAAAGGCTTGTGTGACCTAATGAGCTTTTTGTGTCTCTTTTTTTATGACTCTATAGAAAATCAGGAAGTGTGGGAGCCATTACCCATTGCTGGACTGGGTGATCTAACATGTCTTTTCCATCTCTTACGCCAATGATTCTAAAAGTTTGGATGTCTCTCAGCTGTTTATCAGAACTGACTGAATCCCTATAGTTGGCAAAAATCAGCAGTATTCTCAAGACAGAAGGCTCTTTCACACATACTTTGTACTCTACTTCTGGACCCCTCCAGAAGCTGGACTAAACTTTCAGTCCTCAAAAGCAGTATATTCAATGAGTCTTGGGTGAATGTTGGGAGATCTTAATGTTTTTCAGAAGCCTAGCTGGAAGGAATCCCCTCACGTGAGCACATAGGCCTCTCAACAATGGCAGCACAGACCACCATTGCATATTTTAAAGGTATCTTCAATGGTCAAGACTAGAATAAAATGGTGTTTGCTCAATGAAAGAAAGCCTTATGATACTGTACAGAAGTTACTCCAGTAAATGTATGTGATATAAACATAGGCCCAACCATGCAAAGACTTATACGTGGTGTAAGCTTTACACACTGAGTAGCACCATTGGTTTCACTGAGATTACTCAGTGTGTAAAGTTAAGCATGAGCACAAATCTCTGTAGGAATGTGGCTATAATAGGTATCGACTAAAGGACTCTGAGATAGGTGACTACGGGCCAAATTCTCTGCTAGTGTAAATAGGTGCATATCCATAGATGAAATTCCATTGAAGTCAATCTTCATTAGCAGAGAATTTGGCCCTAGACCTGTTAAAACTTCACTCATTAGGGCTCTGATTCAGCAGGGTTCTTATGCACATGAGCAGTCCCATGGACTGAATTGAGGGCTTGATTTAAGAAAGGTATACCTATAGCTTAAGAAAAGCTAGGACATAAAACAAATAATTAAGTTTCTGTATTTCTCCATTCCATGGACCTAAAAAGATGGCACATGACATTTTTATGAGACAATAGCATAATGCCTTTTTTAAAAGTGTGTTGTATGATTCATCAGCTAATTAGATCCTTTATTTTCTTCAAACTATCCACAGCTAAGCTGAAAAACAATCATGATTAACCGGAATAGAAAAATTCCGTAAGTTTCTCCCTGAAAGAAAAACAGTTCATGCTGTTCCACAAGGTAGTAAGAGAAAGAGTGAGAACACATCACAGTGCATTCCAGCTGGACAGCTTATGCCAGAAAAGAACTGCAAGAATTCTAGGAATTTTGTTTTTGAAATTAGAAGCAACTTATGGGCAATGAAGCATTACCCAACTAGGCAGAAAAAGGCAGTTTGACAAAACTGGGCTTCCCCTCCAAAAATTCCCCCAGAAGAATTGTAGACAATGTCAATCCCACAATGAATTAATGAACGAATATTCATAGCTTCAGAATGCTGCTCTTCAAAAACTTTTAGCACTCTGACATTAAACAGAATACTAGAGGAAAAATATCAGCTATAGTAGGCCTGACTAAGTAAATACTCAAAATACTGGGCCAAGTCCTGCTCTGAATTATACCAGTATAAATCTGGAAAAATTACATTGGCTTCAGCTGAATTTCTGCATTTACTCTGGTGTAAAGAGAGCTAAATTTGGCCTCTTTGTGGAATGCACAAGGCCCATATTTTGCCTCTAGATTTCTGTGTCCTACAAAATAGTTTCAATAGTTGCTTATTTAACCTCCTTTGTGTAATATTTTGATACCTGTGGGCTCTCAATCACAGTGACACTATGTTCTATATTTATTATTGCATCAGATCTGACGTATGTACTGGACCAGTATTTCAACTTAGCTGACCTTTCAAAAAGGAAAAATCCAGAGAAAAATCATATGGATAAATATACCAAAGAAGGAAACAATCATATGCCCTCCCCCCTACTCCAAAAAAAGCGGAGAAAATGGTTTTAGCTTTCTACATAAGACATATTAGGATTAATTCATCCATGGTGAAACTCAATTGAAATGAAAGGGAAGAGTTTGCTCCAATATATGTATTATGCTTCTGCTGTGCCAATCATATCAATAAAATACATTCTTTTCTTACAAATCCTGTTCTATGTTGTAAAAGGGTATTGTGATGGGGCATCTTCCTCACCAATACCTGTCCCTACTGTTAAATCTGCCTCAAGGGAAATGATCTGCCAGAGAGGTTGCACGGCCAGGCTCCCAATCCTTGGCAGATATTCTGTTATACGTCACAGATGCTAACAGGAGACCTATGCTGTTTTGTAGAACAGCAGAAAAGTGTACTATATCACAAACTCCACCCCTAGCCATCCTGCTCTGTGCTCACTAGTTAGTTGTGCGAACCACTTCATGCCTCCCACCTTTCCTCCCTCTCAGCATAGCTCAGACAAGTAAGAGCAGGATTAGCCCTTTGTCTTTAAGATCATTAATATTGGGAAAGACAAAAGTTGCCAGCTAAAGAGAAATCTTAAAGAGCCACACCCAGAAATTAATTTCTTAGACACATACCTAACTGCTCAGTCACTACTCCTCAAGGATACAACATATACCATATATGTGCATAAATATGCATTTATGCATACAGAGGCATTCAGCTTAGTGACTCCACTCAACATACCAACTCCAGATGTTTCTTTTTTTATGTTGTTTCCTTTTGAGTCTCTCATGTTAAAATGCTGAACACTAAGATAGTTAAGTGTGATCTGTCAGTTTGGTTGTAAACTAGATATACTTGACACATTCTTTTCTCTGAGGAAGTGTGTGGTAGAATTAATAGGAATCTTAAAATATTGACGGTGTGGAATGTTTCAACCGAAGAAATACATTTACCGGTTTCATTCAGCAGCAATAACCAAATCTTTGTGATTACACAAGTAAAGAACATCTAAGAACCTAACTGCATGACTCAATTCAATGTAACATTTCATCATTTATCCCAAAGAAAATTCTCAGAACCAAAAGGAATCTTAGGAATGTGAATCAAGTCTATACAGACTTTCTGAATACAGTTCAATATCACTCTGTTCAATCTTTTTCTCAAGTTAGTATACCAATCTGAAACCATGCCAAGACTAGAGAATAGGAGAAGAATTCACAAACAGAGCGGCCATACTCCCATCAAAACTCTACATTTATTTCAATTTTGTTAGAGCAGATTGGTGGCAACCATGAACACATTTTTGTCAGGGCTAATTTTACATTTTATCCAAAACCTGCCTGACAGAGTACATGTTCATCTTATTCTGTGGCAGAGATTGGTTCCAAAAGCATTCTTTATTTCTTAGTTCTATTTGGTAAATTACATAAAGAGCATAAGCCTGAATTGGCTAAATATTTTAATAACTGCCTATTTAAGATCTTATGTTTCATATAGAGTTAAATGAGCAAAACTCGTATTCATTGTCATTTTAAAAATACATTTAGGCCCTGATCCAGAAGCACATGATTAAAATTAAGCCAGTGAGTACTTTCAATAACTTTAATAAAATTAGACATGTGCTTAAATGCTTTGCTGGAGCAGGATATTAGTGATAGTGTAAGATGCCAGATCACTGTTACTGGCTACTGAAATCCTCTGTTTATCCACAGAACACACAAAGCTTTTCCACACATTGCCTAAACAAATGTGGCTTAACCTTAACTACCTAGGAGGGACCAATTCTAGGTAGTTCATTGTTCTTTCTCAATGTAATTCTTGGCTGCTCTACTGAGACTGCCCATAGGATGTCATTTCATGTTGTATGGAATACATGACACTGGTACAGTAGCATTATTTCATTTCTTACAGACCACCAAACAGCCATCAGATGTTAACAATTTGTGGCCATTTTTTTTTTGGATCGGTCAAATAGCCAGTGACCCATAAGTGAAGGATTGCCTTATCCCATATCAACTCCCTGAACTGTCTAGTTACTAGCTTCATGTGTTAAAAAACTGGGGTGGTAACTATCAGAAGTACACACTTAACTGTCTCTCCTGCTGGCATCCTTCTTTTAATAGTTCACTGAACGATTTTGGGGAAATGAAGGCCATTTTATTTATTATGTAGCAGAATTCAATGATTTATCACCTCCAAATGCAGGAAGTACTACAAGCATTCACAATAATTTAGTGTATTTATGGATTTAGCAATCTTTCACTCTAAGCAAAAACTATTATTTAAATGCTGGTCTTTTCCCTGACCTCTTATAAATCTTTTCCATTTCCCATTTATCAACAATACTTTTTTTAAAAAATTAAACAAATTACGTGGCAATTATGTGTTTTTCAACTATTACCAAAGAGTATAGGCCCCAACTTGACCAACTAGTAGGTGATCGGAAAGACAAAGATTTCAAACCCTGAAATACCTCTGTGGTGCTTTCTGCTTTTGTTGGTTCTCTATTAAATGCAATTCTGGTATGTTACAACTCTAATTTATATATTTTGCAAAACGGTTCAGTGGAAAGATCTTTGTAATTAATGCTACATTTTTACACAGACACCAAGCACACTGTGCACATGCAAATCACAGTAAAGCTAGTTTGTTTGAAGCTCTAAGGCCCTTCTGGATTTAATTATATGCTAATCCTCAGCACTGCAATACTATTTCTGGTCCTGTAGAGAATTATTTTATTAGAGTGTTCGGCACAAAGCCCACATTTCAGCTTCATATGTATGCTACAAAAATGACCTACAGTTTATAGTTAGACATGGAGAGAAAGACAGACATATTTAAAGCCCCAAATGTTCTTACTGCTTTGCAGCGTTCTGCTGTACAAATAAAAATTTGAATTTAAAAAAGTAATTTTAATGTAAGGAGGCAAAAACTTGCTAACAGAATATATTTAAAGTTTGATGTATGAACAATAGACTGAAAGAAGTCTGTCATGTAGCTACTCATCGTAGTTTCCATGAGATAACATTGTGAAGGTTCTTCAGCTGCCAAATGGAATAGTCCTGTGAAATATTCTGCTTAGCAAAATGAACATATTGCACCTTAACTGGCTAGAGACTATCATACAATATCACTATAGAGTAAAATAATTTCTAAAGAATGATATTGCAACCAGATAGCACTAATTTGAAAAAAAGGCTTGGTAGTTCTATACTAGTTAAATCCCATTTTGATAGGCATTTTTCTTTATGTTAGGAGTAATTTTAATCCTTTTAAAGACTTATAGGTTTAGACAGCACCAGAAAATATTTTAGATAATCTTTCTTCCTACCCCATCCACGTTTTTAAACATACAATGTCCTAGCTCCATATTTAGATTTTGATCATCTTGGAAATTCATTAAGAACTTTCCACATAAATTTATGCTTGGCTTTAAAATGTTTCTAAACATCCAGTATGTGGTGCCCAGTGTTTTGTAGTTGTGGTCCTAGACCATACATTATATATTGGTCAGTTTTATATGTAACCAAAACCAGTGCTAACACTGGGGTCTGATACCACTCTGAGGCAGGATTATGAGATTCTACTTTATCCATGCCTGGAGGTTTGCCATTCACCTCAATGGGAGCAGAATTAGGCCTCGAAATGGCAATATCTGGCTCTTGAAGAACTCAGTGGCAAGACTTCCATCAACTTCAATTAATTGGAGGTACAGGGTATTGATTAGTCAGCCTGGAATCTCGATGCAAGCTGTCTGTAGTTTAAAGAAAACACACAAGACAGTTTAACACAATCAAAAATTAATATTGGAGACTGATAAAGTCATCTTGAAATGTCTCAGGTATATGGCTGTCAAAGTCAACTAAATGGCATCATTTTTATGTAAAATATATAAATGTATTCTGAGTGGCATCATTGTCTCAATGTGTTGTAATGTGATTTTCTAATACCTTGAATGCTAGATGTTTTCTTAATATAAAAACCTAAAAATCAATAATAATTTGCAAAAATTAACCAGTGACATAAAATAATTTTATTAGCTTGAATTTTGCTGTGGGCCCAGTCCTGCCACCACTGAATTTAATGGGAGTTTAGGCCTATATTGTAATTCAACAGATAAAAACAGGACAAAGATTTGTAAAATGACAAATCAAGAAGAACTTGAGATAAGACAAAAATGTTAATTTATCTTTTGAAGTCTTCTTGTCTGGTAGTGTGATTTTTGTATTGAGTGGCCCAGGTTTGTGGTAGTATTTATTCTAATAATCAATGAGAGCTGGCTGTTTTCAAAATGTGACATTTTTTACCTATAACCTCCAAATCACTAAATCAAGCATTCAGCAATGCTTTATACAAAACAAAGTATTCGTTTGATCTTTCAGCTTTACCACTCTGACAACTGTAGTTTTAAATTGCAAGCATATTAACCCTGTGATCCTGCACTTTTGACTCAAGCAAATATTAGCTCCCTGATCAGGACCCAAATAGTGTATTATATAGAAGTTCTAAAGTATTTTCAGGTATATATTCCTGTAAGACTACCTCTTCCCTTTTTAAAATACTGCAAAATGTATATTTCATTACATGAATACATCTGATCTATTTTTTCACACTGATTTCAAACCTTTATATGTCAAAGAAGTTGACCTGTGAAGAATGGGTTACTTTTTAATTAATAAAAATAAAGATGTATGTTTCAATATAAATCCGCTCACTGGAGATTTTCTATGACTTCAGAAAGCTACAGTTTAGAGTTTATTTGTGCAATGAGTGGTTATCTTATGCTGTGGAGCTGCAACGAAAATGAAAACTCAAACCTGGTACTATGTTTTATTACATTCTAAAAGTTTGTAACCCTTACTTGTTTGTATTGTTAGCCATCTTGCTTTTTGAAAATACTGTTGTGCATGGGCTATGAAACTACTTGCTTTTCCAGGCAACAGTGCAGCACAAAATCAGAGACCACACCTAGCCAATCAGAATAAAGTAAATTATCTTAAATCCAAAAATTACCAATATTTTTTTTTTAATCTCTACATGAATTTAATTTCCAGTATCAGGATCATCCTGCCATTTTGGAGAAGGAGTTGCCTTCATCAGGGTCAGCACCTGCACCTGTCTAACGATCAGACAAAGAAAAAATATTTGAGAAAGGAGTTGTATGCCCTATTCGGTTTCCTCAACCCAGATTTACTAATCTAATGCTGTGGTTCCCAATCAGATACTCAAACCTCTGTTGACACTGCAGTCTTTTGTGGTTGTCATTCCCAACTTCCCCTTCTCTGCCTTAATGTGTCATCTCTAACTAGCTCCTTTCACGTCTTGGTGCTCTAATTTGCAGTGGCTCTTGGGCTGTTCTCAGTTCCAGTCTTTCCCATAGCACTTAGGTGCCATGGCAAATTAGGGTGGGCACAGTTGAATAGGGGATTTGGCAGAGGTCTGTACAGCTGAAATCTTCACCTGATAAACTGATACAGCAGGCCCTAAAATGTTGGGAAGTTACTGATCTAAAGTAAGATCTAACTACTTGGCTGGTAGTTAGAGAATGCAAGGTCCCTCAGATAGACATCAGCACACAGAAAAGCTGAACCCCTGGGAAACTATTAGCATGAAAGTTAACCTTTGAAATAGAATCCATCACCAGGCATCTGAGTCAGTATTTCTGAAACAGGAGTGGGAAACACAGTTGGAAGGGGGGAAACAAACCAACCTAAATACTGTTTTTGTGGTGTCCTTATTTACAATGGAGAGGAGGAATTATATTCTGTCATCACTTGATGACTAGCTAAGGCTCAGCTCCAACATCCTGCTTGTTAACATTGGGTCTAACACCAGGGACATAGACAAGCATTATGTTTTGTCAAAAGTTGGAACACAAAAGAACCCACTAAAAAAAAAAAATCCTATAGGAACATCAGCTGACTTCATCTAACATTATCCCATGTGCACACACATCTTATCTTTTAGTCCCCTAGTGTCCTGTAAGGAGAATAGGGGCTACGAAGCTGGGATGATGATCCGGGAGCACAGATTCTTAAGACAGCCCTTCCTGTCATGTGAAACAATATCCTGTGTTTTTACTTGTCATGCTCATTCTCCTTCCATTACAACATAGACTGATCTTTTCATTAATGGAGATTTTTATTCCCCCTCCCTTTTCTCACATAATGTAGATGGCTGGGAGAATCTCTCTGTAGATAAAGAGAATTAGCGCCAGATGCAGCTGTCTTCCACATACAGCTGCCATTCACATCTGGAGGCAAACACTTCATTGATGAGAACAGCAATAATGTGTTCCTTAGGGTCGGTCACCAAGGCAGTGCGGGATGTTTAGTTCCTGTCTTACAGTGGATTCCATCAAGAATCCCACAAAGGCTGCTGCTTTGCAGTTGAATGCTGGATTGTAAGAAAATGATTTATCTTTCCCTGAACTCCCTTCCTGATGTTAGCCTCATGTACAACACAAACAGCCACTTGCTTTGGCACTTGATGCTCTCATGCAGAGTCTCCCGAGTCCTAAAATTATTGCAAAGCCAGAAAAGGACTTGACTATGTTGTTTTTCATCTGATTCTGTTAAAGCCACACAAGGCAGTACTCTTGACAGAGGACTTGCTCCCCAGGCTATGCAATGAGAAGATAAATTGAATTCAGTTTCCTTGGATTCTGCTGCCCCGTGGGTGCTGCTCTGTTTCCTGCTTAGACTCATGTTCCTCTCCACTCACTAGGTGGTCTGTCCCTTTACCACATTCCATTGTCTCTGTACCACTGGGTGCTGGATGCCAACTCCCACATTCACTTGTCTTTCCTGCCTTTGGTTGCTCTCTACAACTCCCTTATCTTCCTCTCACTGAGTGATCTCTTTCTGCATTTCTACCCATTCCCTTTGTTACTCTGGAGTTCAGTGCCCTCCCATTCTACCTGCCACTTTCCAAAGACTCTCCTGCCACTCCCCTACAAAACACTACCTCCTGCCTCCCCCTCTCAGCCATCTGCCCCTCCTGTCAGAGCTCTGTCTCCCCCCGTGCCCGATTTCCACATTTCCTTCCCTTTCCAGCCCTTGGTTCTGAATTCTCCCAGAAGGTCAGTTCCT
Source organism: Gopherus flavomarginatus (assembly GCF_025201925.1). NCBI lineage: Eukaryota > Metazoa > Chordata > Testudines > Testudinidae > Gopherus > Gopherus flavomarginatus. The sequence goes on along the minus strand of NC_066626.1, from coordinate 55,378,835 downwards.
GACATGTTCTCTCATTCCCCACGCTCTCTGTTTCCCTGAGGAGGCTTGTTACCCCAATGCTCTCTGGCCTATCAGGAAGCCTTTCCTATATTATGTGTTCTGTTGTCTCTAGGAGGTTTGTCCTTTCCACGCTTCCTGTCCCCTCACAAGTCTGTGTCCCCCAAAAGCTCTGTTTATCTCCCTTCTAACCCCCAGCCCCCGTTGAGTCCACTCTTTGATCCCAGTGTTCTCATCTTGTGATTGTGGTGAGGGTCAGATCAGGTATCTACAGACTCACTGCCCTGCTCACAACACACCCTGCAGTAGAAGAGGAGGAAAAGCAGTGCAGCTGAGCTGTGGGCAGGGCTTCCTCTCTCTGCAGGCTGCAGAAATGGGTTGTGGTGGAGGGGGAAGAATGGACTAGATGCTAACCCATTTGTGCCTGGTGGAGTAGTGGGAAATTGAACAAAAATTTGAAAGAGGGGCCATGCACTATTGTCCTCCCATCTCCCAAGCTAAAAGTTGGGGAAGGGTTTGGGATGGGTCTCTTTGTACCCTGCTATAATTACACATATGGCTGTACATCCTTCCCTCCAGGCGTCAGAAGTATCACAGAGTTCCTGCTCTCAGGCCACTTCTTCAGCTGATAGCCCCCTAATGGCTTTAGAACCCAATCCTGCACATTTACACTCTGGGAAACTTTACTTCCCCAAGTCAGACACCCCTTGCACGAGTTACAGCTGTTTCTGTGCAGTGTTTGCAGGATTGGGCCCATAGTAGGAAAAAACAAACAAACAAACAAAAAAAAACCACACTTCAGCAAAACTCCCCAAACCCACTCAGATACTGGTGTGACTATTAATCTCGCTGTTATTGTATAATCACGTTTTAACCAAGAAGAACCCCTGCTGGCTTTCACAGCAGTGATGACAAATATTAAAATGAAAGGCTCATGATATGCAATAATAACCTTCTCTCATCTGCTTGGCTAATTACTACACGAACTTTTTTTTTTTGGGGGGGGGGGCTAAACACAACTGAGGCAAATTAAAGCAATGCCTCCCCGTTATAGGTGACTATTAAACTAGAAAGCAGCTGAAATTCCTGCTTGAAAGAATGAATTAATCCGTAAAAGCTCAATGGGTATTTGTGTCACACAGGAGCAAATATTTAGATTTAGCAATCACTTATTAATATTCATGATTAAGAGACTGCTCCGAGTCACAAGTATGACATGAATGCAGAAATAATCACGAGGCATTTGCTATGCCGCAGGTCTCTTACCCGAGGTGTCCCACAGACTCAGCTCTATTCTTTGTGTGTCAATTTCAAAACTGGCCGTGTAATTTTCAAATACTGTAGGGACATAATTCTGAATGAGAAAGAGAGGGAGAAAAACAAGGACAACGTTATTGTCTTTTAAATCCACAAACATCCCAGCAAACCCGTCTGACATCGTTCACTGCATTGGAGAACAAGTTGTAGAAACGAACAGCTGGGTTCAGAAATGCACTTTCCCCCACATTTAAGCGTTTTCCTTTTCCACTGCAGAGTCAGTTATTGAAATCACAGTGGCTGATTTACAAGCAAAGATACGTCTGCACAATTGTAAAAGACTTTGACCGGGAGAGAAACACCCGTGAAGGTTAAAAATAGAGGCTGTGCAGGGTTTGCTCCATCTCGGGACTAGGAGACAAAGCGTGAGCGCGAGACATACCTCTGGGAAGCAGTCCTTAGCAAAGACATGCAGAAGCGCTGTTTTCCCACACTGGCTATCACCAACCACCACAATTTTACACTTCACGTTCTGGTTAGGATCCATGATAGATTTGCTGGATAATTTCTGGCTCGCTCTTCTCTCCTTCATTGATGTTGCCTTATTTTCTCTCGCAGCAAAAAATAGTGAGTTTGCCCAAAAGAAATAAAGCCACCGAAACACCCAGCTAAGTAGGAGCCTGGCGCCCCGCGCTCCCCTCGCAAGATGATCCCTGCTGCGCAGCCCGTCTCCCAAGTCCAATTCCGAGCCGACTGCTTTGTCTCACTCCTCCTTAGCCGACTTTATACGGCCCGTCTTCCAATCCTGTCTCCTCTCAATGAGGGAGAAACCGATCCGCCTCTTCCCCTTGTATGGAGCCCAGGGAGATTGTAAAAGCTGGCTGCCTCCAGCCCGCCCTCTAGGGGAGCAGCGCCGCGGTGCACCGCAGAGCCACGCCGCTGGGCCGGGGCCGGGAGAACTGGAAGGCCGGAGAAGGCTTTGCCGGGACAAGTCTGTGCATGCAGGGCAGAGCTCCGCGGAGCTCGGGAGAAGCCCTGGCTGATACACCGTGTGTGGGGCTGACGGGTTCACACGGGGCGGCGGGACCCGCTGCCTGGACTCACAGGGAAATGCCCCCAGCTGGGTGAGAGGAAGGGGTCCCTTTCCCTCGCTGCCCCCCACTTTTTATCCTCCCTCCTTAACCCCCCGCGGGCTCGCCTCCCTCCTGCACTTCGTGTTCCTATTGTCTCTTTATCTCTCTTCTGCTGTCTTGCCGCTCCAGCAGCGCCCCGCTGTCCCCTAAGCGAAGCCCGAAGGCTCTGCCCCCCGCGATCCCCCAGCGCCGCGCCCCCCGCAATCCTTCCTGCAGCGCCCCGAACCCCAGCGCCGCTCCGCCCGTGATCCTTTCTGCAGCGCCCCCAGCGCCGTGCCCCCGCGATCCTTCCTGCAGCGCCCCCAACCCCAGCGCCGTGCCCCTGCCAGCCATCCTGCAGCAACCCCAGCACTGTGCCCCCCGCCATTCATCCTGCAGCGCCCCATCACTGTGCCCCCTGCGGTCCTTCTGGCAGCAACCCCAGCACTGTGCCCCCCGCCATTCATCCTGCAGCACCCCCATCACTGTGTCCTCCCGTGATCCGTCCTGCAGAGCCCCATCACTGTGTCCCCCCACGATTCTTCCGGCAGCAACCCCAGCACTGTGCCCCCCGTGATCCGCGCTGCAGCAACCCCAGCACTGTGCCCCCTGTGATCCGTCCTGCAGCAACCCCAGCACTGTGCCCCCTGTGATCCGTCCTGCAGCATTCCCTACCCCAGCACCATCCCCCCCACGATCCTTCCTGCAGTAACCCTAGCATCGTGCCCCCCATGATCCTTCCTGCAGCGCCCCCTAACCCAGTGCCATGCACCCCGTGACCCTTCCTGCAGCTCCCACTAGCCCCAGCACTGAGCCCCCCGAGAGCTTTCCTGCAGCATGTCCCTTTATTCACCCCCACTGTTGCCATGCTAGGACTTTCACTCCCTCTCGGTTCCCTGCACAAGGGATGTTCTGATCTTTCTTTCCTTCTAGGCCTGTTCTCTCCTCTATTCTTCCCTCTGAAGAGTTTCCCCCTCCCCTTCATCCCCTCCTGTTAGGAGCAACCCAGCTTCTGCTCATTCTCCAAACCATCTGCCACTACACAGTGCTGCAGCGCTCCTCGCCTGTTTGTGGAGACTACTAGGACAGTCTCTGTGTAGCACCACCTATGGGACGGGCAGAGGACAGGGGTCCCAGGCAGTGGAAGCAACAGCTCCCTAAGGATGGGACAGAGACTCAGCCATGTGGCACGGGAGGTTCCCAAATGTTGAGCATCTGCATTTCAAGTGAAGGCCCAGGGCTGAGAAAGGACAAATTAAGCCTGGCATGGAAAAAGCATTTCTGCTGCAGTGTGAAAGTGCAGCTGTAGGCTTAATTCTCTAGTACAAATCAACACCAAGGTAAACTCACTGTAAGTGACAGAAAGACCAGTGAGTGTGGTACGAGTGCATGATTTCTACTGCAAAGTGAGATACGCAGCTATCTAAGCCCTGACAATTGCTTTAATCTGCAGTTCAAAAACACATCTGTGCCATATAAGAAATTAGTTGCAGAGGCAACAACTCGAACACTTTTCAGTAATATTCATTGTTTAATTGATTATGTGAACAAATCATGTTGAATATTTTCTACAAAAGCCCAAATGCAATCTTCACTGTAGAGTCTTGAAAAGTGACTTTCTAACAGTTTGGACTAACTAATTACTTTAGGCACAGCCGTGAGAAAAGCATGGTTCGGTAAACCAGATCACCCCTGGATAAGCTGAGACGCACACCTCTGAGTCAAGTTCCTCCCCTGCTTCCTCTTTGCTCAGGGGAAGCAATGATTTGCTGGCCTATACCAGCAGAAAATGACTACTGGCTCACCTGCGCTGGCCGACAAGTATGGGATGTGGAGCCAAAGCTGTGCCCATTTCCCAACCCTGCCTGCAGTCCTGCACTGGAGGTATGCAGGGGTGAGGGTTGCTTAGCCCTGCTTACTTCTGCATATCCAGACTTCAGGTCTAGGCATCCCACATACGGTAGTTAAGGCAGGGTCTTTCTCTGCGTTACGTGTGCATGTAGTCCAGGTCATAATCTAGCCCTATGTATAGCCAGGTATCATCTAAGCAGCTAAAAGTTAATCCAAGTTAATAAAGTCTCACAACACCTTTATGTGGCTAGTATTATTATGAAACCATTTTACAAATGAAATATTAGGGAGTCCCATCAGTACTCAGGGGTAATAGACCATCCTAAGCCTAACAGTTCAAACTCCACTGTACATTTTCTTCTTTTGTTTTTGTGTTTCACAACTAGAACTGGTCAGATGATTCATCACTCATAAATTATTGGAGGAATTTAGCCCTTGTTTTCTGCTCACGAATCATTTGCAAAAAGATCCTGAGTTTTGCAAACGTATTCCTTATTCATAAGGAGTCATCAAATAGTTTGGACAAACAGCTTTCAGCCTATAGGTTATATGTCAACAGTTGATGTCGGCTCTTCACTCTTCATATTTGTGATGGGTCTCCCATATGCTGTGATGTTGTTTCTGCTTTCTGATTGGATGGTTTAAACTTTTAAACAGGAGAATAATAAGTGACAAATAAGTAACAAATACTTGCTCAGGCACAAAGACCCCTGTTTACATTCAAACATAGATATTCATGTCCTTAAACATGAATGTGAACAAAATAGCAAACAATAGGGATGAAGCAGAGAAGGAACAGGGTCAAGATGCCAGTCTGTGGCTTCATGAATCAACTCACCATTATCCCCTGAAGTGGAGGGTGCAAGTGGGGCAAATATGTAGCTGCCAGCCTACGGGTGTGTGTGTCCATTCCGTCCTTCCTTCTTTCCCCTGGGAACCAACTCGCCACATTCTAACCACAACCTCTGCATTTATCTTTCAATGAAATCAAAGCAGTTTTATGTACAGAATAAGGGTAAATGTGGCATAAGTTCCCCCTATGATAGCTTTCATTTATTTCTATGTCATATCTTACTATTTAAGGGAGCATTCATGTTCAAATGTGCTAAAGTCACTATTTAGAATCCGTCTCCCATTGCTGGTATGTGAGCACTTCCCCTTATTAAAACAGTGAAGTATCCAAATTTTATGGTATCCAAATACGTAGTGAAGTGGTTGTCATTGTATAGGAGGCAATGTTTAGGTGACCTAGTGTTTGTTATGCTTTACAATGATGTGTATTGGATAGGAAAAAATGTTCTTACTGGGTGAAATTTATCCGTGACTAAAGTGCTAGCAGAAGATCTATATACCTCTGAAGTCCAACGTAAGCCATATTTTGAGGACTTCGATGGCACATAGGCCTTGCTTCTGCTGGCCCTTTGCACAGGGGTAATTTTGAGCAGATGTTGAATGCAGAGTGTCAACATCCTATCTGCATAAAAAATGTCAACGCAGGGTAAAATAGGATATGCAGTCAAAATCTGATCCTGATGTAAATTCATTTATTGGCTGTGGCTCTGCTTTCCCTCCCAGAATGCACATAGGCAAACCACCGGTGAGCTGAGAAGGAAAAAATTTCCAAATGTTCAGGCATCACATTACCAGGTGTGGCTGGTGACTTTCCAGAGGCATGTGTGTAACATGAAAAAATCTCCTGCATCTGGCTGTATTAGGAATGCACAAACCTTAATGCAGACAGAACACTTTACTCACCTTGTTTGCAGTTATCACCAAAGAACAGTTATCACACAGTGCACAGAACTATTGAACACAGTATGTTCATTTTTGTGGACCATAAAATGCTGATGTTCCCTCTTCTGATGAGACAGTGTTTTTCAGGCATTACTGAATGACATGTTCTTTATCAAAAAGTATTTCAACAGAGTACCCTTTGAGCATTCATCGGCCATCCTGAAGCTATCACTAGAAGCAGCCAGTAACATTACCAAATTCTCTTTGGAATACAGACACTGGGGTAATGAAAGGGGCAAAAAAGACAAGGATGGTACACAATTGATAAGTACACTAGGTTACTGATAGGGGAAATATAAGAAAACTCGTATAAGTGAATGTTGATTTCAGAAACCTATTGATCTAAAAAACATGCATCATGTCTGCTGCTGAAAGAGCTTGTTTGTTGGGGAAATTATTCCAGAGCAGTTAATCCTTGTGAAAATATTACTCATGTAATACTGTGAGGATTAGCATCTGTTAAGGTGTCTTGGTATCTAAGGGGATAACAAATAAGGTTAACATCTCCACTGGTATTTTTCACATACAGTCTGGGTTTTGATTTATGAGTTAGAATTAGCTGTTTTGTTCAGATCAAATTCTCATTTTTTTCTTCATTTCTAATCCCTTTTCTAGACTTTCATATTTTTCTCCGCCTTCCATCTAAGGGTACCTCATTATGTGGAGTCTACGTTAAAGTCTTGTTGGGTTTATAGAATCTATATTAAAGAATGCTGATTTTGCATAACGTTGTATGGGACTGTCAGGACATGTTTTTTTTCCCACAGGTAATTTGTCTGGACATTACTTTTATGATTCTAGTGAAATAGTTGACAAAGGTGCCTGTGTAGCTGAGTGATTGCTTCATAATTTCATCTAAAATTGCCATCATCACCACATTCAGTGCCAATCACAGAAATATATACATTAATTTTCTCTCCATATATAATATATTAAACACAAAAAAACTGCATTGGAAAGTCAAGCACTTAGGTTAGGAAATGCCAGAATTAAGGTTTCCTGTAAGGTGTTAATTTGGCCCCTTTGTACATATGCCTTATGATACAGTCTTTGATGACATGATCACATACTATTTTCCATGAAACCTATGTTTTCTATTTCTAAAATTTGAGACATGCTATGATACATATTGGAGGCTACATAAGTATCTGGGTAGGTAGATTTGTGGAGGAGATATCAGTGGGAGGAAATTGTGGAGCCAAGTGATAAAGATACCTTTCCGATGTCCCTTATTTCAAGGGATGTCATTCACTGTAGATCCAAACTTATCTATATTCCACACAACATATGGGGGAAAGGAGGAGTCCTCTCATGTTTTCTGATGAAAATGATTTGTATCAGAAATAAAGAATCATGACATTTCAGCTGTAGAATGAGTCATTTACAATAATGGAATGAAGCCCACAGCATTGTTGTAGGAAGGGTTGTTTTAGCGGTGTTAGTCCCAGGATATTAGAGAGACAAGATGGGTGAGGTAATGTCTTTCACCAACAGAAGTTGGTCCAATAAGAGAAACAAGTTTTTGAGCTTACACAAAGCTGCTTCTTCAGACCTGAAGATATTATGTCACCCACTTTCTGTCCCATATCTTCAGGTCTGAAGAAGTTCTTTCCATCAAATGTAGAATTTTCCCCATATTCCTCGAGTCTTTTCTTTTTCTGATATCTGTAGCCCTTTCCCAGCACAATTGTGGGAGGCTAGAATCTGTTGTGGCAAGAAGAATAAATGGCAGGATTTACTGAAGCTCTCGTGACTATTCACTTTCTGCTTTCCTCTATGTCCGGACTACTCAGGGTGTTCAGCCAGAGCGCTCATGTCTGAATGCAATTATGCTGGGACAAAGCATTCTTCCTAGGAATCACTGGCATGACTTCTAAAAGAATGTCATTATTTCAAGCAAATTACAAAATAGTAATGTATTTCCTGTCCACAGGGAAATTTACTGAACAAAGAGAAAACAAGTTACAAACTACAAAAAATTATGTTGTTCTTTATTGGCTAAATTCCAGTTCAGGTATTTACATTTCACCTTCCTAAATTCCTCCTGTAGTTTCAAGCCTTCATTTCCTGCCTCAGAACCCAATCACTCACCACTGAAATTAATGTGAATATTGCCATTGACTTCAGTGGGATCCAGATTGCACCTTTAAACTGTTTCTTCCCACAACCAGTAGTTTTCAAATGATCTGAGCTAGAGAGTAACAGAAATGATTGGTGCTTTGGTCACTGGTGTCTCTGATACTAAGGGCTTGATCCAAAGCCCACTGAAGTTAGTGGACAATTGACATCAATGAACTCTGGATCAGATTCTGACACTCATAGAGACAATGATTCAGAAAAGCACACAAACATGTATGTAAGTGCTTTGCTGAATAGAGGTCCCTGCCCCCAGTTCTGAAGGACCAAAGTTCTGGCTCCCTAAACAAATCTCATCCCTACAAACTTTCATGTATTTTATAGGTGTTTTAAAATGTATTAATAATGAGATGATAACAATGAACAACCAAACCTGATTAAAGACTTCTAAATAGTAACTATGCAGTAACAATTCCCACACAGCAATAATTGTATAGACATAAATTTTAATTGTGTGGATTGAAGACAAAATGAACTTTGAAAGTCATATAATCTGTCTTTCAATATTTAGCAGCATTTACCTTGTCTCAGCTACTGATAAAGAATTAAGTATAAAGGCTAGTTTATAAAATTAATTCAGAGCACCTATAAACTCAGTCACAGTGGGTGGACTGGGAGTACTTTGGATGCCAAGACTCTGATGTGAAACAAAGCTGAGCTGTTCTAACTTCCAAGGTATTCTGGGTGCAACTCTTTGAGCATGTCAGAGATGCCTTTAAACTAATTTCAGAACCCTTTTGTACAACTTAAAGAAGGATTTTAAGAGAGAGGATAAAACATTTTAAAATCTGAAAGGTTTCACGTTCAACAATAAATTCATGCACTTTAAAAACATTTGAAAGGGGATCATTATGAGTCTGATATGCAGAATGCTTTTGGTAGAGTTCACAAGAGACCTTCCATAAGAATAATTATAAGCTTTAAAATTTTCATAACAGACACAATTTGGCAGGTTGAAATTTTCATATTAACTACCAGTATTTTAATAACAACACTTTGATACAGAGAGTTATCCTTCCCCAGATATATTCTATTTTATTTCCTTAATGTAAGCAACTAAATGAACTTGGAACCTGAATATATGATCAAAATCTATATCACCTTAGAAGGTGTAGACATGCCTAATGTGTTACTCTCTGGTGCTATGAGAATTACAAAAATACACCAAAATTAATAGCTTAATCCTAATCTGCATGATTACCTCTATTTTGATAGTTTAAATAGGCTTGGCTTATGTGTCAGTTGAATTTGCCTGTTATTTTATTTTGAAATTCCGACACCAAAGGTTTTTATATGCCCCTCCATCTATTGTATCTTAAAGCCTCACACTCTTTCATATGTATATCATCGCAACACCTCTCTGACATAGGGAAATACTATTATCCCATTTTATAGATGGTGAACAGAAAGACTAAGTGACTTCATTAAGGTTACACAGGAAGTCTATGGCAGAGTTGGGAAATGAACTTGGGTCCCAGGCTAGCCCCCTCACCACGAGACTTGTAGGTTATGTGGGAATTTTGCTATTATTTCATATATTGTCATAGAATGACATCACCTTTTAAGTTAATGTGTTGATAACATGTTAATATCACAAATTCATGTGCATTTTTCATATACATGTCTTTATTCTGTTTCCTATAGAGTTGATGCATGGGAAAACAGGGACATTTTTTCTGTTAGAGCCAAGTGAAATCCTGCCAGAGACCTCTTCAAACAAAGGCAGTATTGTCTCTTAGTTAGAAGAAGGGATCAGGGGTCAGATCCAGAAGGAATCACTCTTTCTGTGACTTAAGGCCACTTGACCTTCTTGTGCCACAATCAGGCCAGCTGTGACACAGTTTAAAGATAGGACTTCACTGAAATATCACATATTTATCTTGGTTAAATAAATTACCAAAAAAAAAATCCAGATGAATAAAATTAAATTGTCTTGCGCAGACCTGATGTTAGCTGCTTCACTGCTACATTATGTATGAGTTGCCATTGCTCTTAGCGAGAACAAATTATACATCCCCAGTGTTCTGCCATCCATGAAATCACATGCATCTCAAGGATATTTCTGGTTGTGTGATGGGGTACACATCACTCCAATACAGGGGAGAACAGAGAGTCCTAATCAGGATAAAAAGTCATAGATTTAAATGATACATTTTGTCTAGTTTCCCATAGCTGTATTCTGCATTTATCATTCATATACTAATATTTAGCTTTGATCCACAGATCTCAAAGTGCTCTGAATCCTGAATCCTGCAAGGTTCCCAGAGTATAATGTGGGATTCAGTTGTAATAAAGAGAGATGAGAATTTTGCTTTTTTCATATTCACCTTTAAATACAGAAACGAATTCTGAAACTAAAGTGATATTTGATTGACCCAGAAGCTGATCCAAAGCCCTGTGAAATGAGTGAAAAGTTTCCCACTAACGTCCAACATAATTTGGATCAGGCATCAAATTGTTTCCACATGTGTGGTGGGAATGCCCCAAAATAAAAGTCTCTATATTACCAAACCCTAGGAATTAATAAAGAAATAAACTATAGGGTACCAGTAGACCTTCCTAGGTGGTGATACTGCAAAGCCTTCCAATAAAACTTCTTTATGAAACTCCAGACTAATATTCCACTTACTGCCAGTGACTAAATATGTAATTGCAATTATGGGGAAATTAAAATAGCCTCCAATTAGGTGAAAAGATTTAGGACAATACATTACCAGTTCTTATAGACATTGCACTCCATAGGGCTTCCACCAAAGGAAGGTGGCTGTAAATCCACCAAACAGTTGCTTTCATAGAATGCCATTTAAAACTCTTAACTTTTTCAGTAAGCTTTTGAATTTCTTTTTATTATTTTCTGTCTCATAGACAGGCTGCTGTCATACAGTTAGGGGGCCAAATTCTGTACTGATGTACACATCATGTAAGTCCCATGACGTTAGTGGGATTGCATGGAGTGCACATTTGTCCAGAATTTGTCCCATCCCCTTAGGGAAAAACCTAGATAATTTAATGGGGATGAAACCAATAGGACTCTATAGGAATGCAATAAGAAACTTATAGAGAATGTGTAACGTATACATGTATGTATGTCTAGCATAAAAGAGAATGTTAATGAGAGACCCTTTCTATATATTTTTAGCCATCCTATAGCTGGGATATAATTTTTATTAAATTCTACAGGAGGGCCTAAAACAAACGTATGTAAAAGTTATCTTTTCCATAAAGATATTCTACATCTTTTTACAATTAACATGATTGAAGGATTGGCTTCTGAGGAAAGACATGGCTTATCTTTATTCTATTCCTCTAAAAGCAATTTTTATTACAGCCTATACTGTCCCACCTATTCATTCAAGATAGGCACTGAATGATTAGTGACACATTTATTCTAAACACAGGTATTCTGGTACCAAAATTCAGAGGAATACAAACTTGAGCTGTAATAGCCAGCTATTACTTACTAGTGAACACATATTTTTAAAGCAGTTCAAAGGGATTTAGCTATAGAACTTTTGGTAATGTTAATATGAGTTGCATAGTTAAATGTCTTCACATTATACAGAAAATCAACCATTTTAGTCTTAATAAACTTCCTCCTACCAAATCATTTAAAGAGGAAAACCTGTTAGTTTGGAATCCTTGTCAAATATTCTCACTAACTAAAACACCTGCCTATTTTAAAGCAGAAAAATAGTATAATGGACTTAGATATCACCATGCTGACTAAAGGGTTACTGTTTAAACAAAGCCCACTGTGGAAGGAGGATCTCTCTGGGGTGTATTTTGGCAAGAATAAAACTGCAAGTTGCAGCTGCAAAGCAAACATTAGATTTTAATAAGCCCTGAGTCAAAGGATCTTTCTAGGTCAGTCTGAACCTCTCCTGGATTTTCATAGAAGTTTAAAAGACTCATCTAGACAGGATGATGAACAGCACAGAGGATAAAATATTGGCCTTTATTTCATTTCTTTATTCACTGCAAGATATAGGAGAATCATGTAAAGATTTATACAGCATTATTTCTGGGCCTAATACTGCCCCCAGTGGGATCAGAATCAGGACCAGAGTTTTCCTTGCCAGCCTCATTATTTCCTTGACGAATATGTTCTGGAAATTCATTTCCACATGATTATGGACATACTGGATTAATCCACTTTGCATTCTATGGGCTATAAGTAACATTCAGAATATAATCAAATGCCTCTCAATGTAATTTTGATATGTGAGGGATCGCTTTAACTTTGATTCATTCTGCCATGTTTTAAGCCCCCAGGCCATCCCTGTGAACTCAGTTTGCACTTCCCAGAACTCTTCAAAACAGTTTTCTTATACACATCAAGTTTACGTATATATATATATATATATGTTGTATAACATAATACATTTTGTATTGCTATTTTAACCCTCTTCTCAGTAAACACTTTCACATACATTTATTTATACTGTTTGGCCATTAGACTTAGTATACTGTGACTGTCATAGCAATCCAGCTCTTCAGTTAAAGCCAGAAAAAAAAGATGACCTTTGCAAGTCTGGCTTCTGTCCTATATCATCAGCTCTTAGATCAGATTAGAGTAAACAAGTGTGACCATCTGTAGATTACACACAATTTGTTTCTCCTCAGGGAGGGGGCAAGTGTGAGAGTAATTGGGTTTCAACAAGTCTCGCATACTTTCAAATCTGGGATTTCCGCAGATAGGAAAAAGGTAATTTAATCATTTTAATTAATTGACTCAGAACTGAAAAACGTTCTTTAGAGCATATTCAGTGTTTGTGTCACTAGTGAGACATTTTTAAATGCACGAATAAAAAACTTAAAAGTACTCTTCCTCCAATAGTGTGTACTAAAGACAACAAAGATTTTTTAAAGGTGACAAAAAGCAAGACTTGTTTAATTTCCTTTACCATTTGACTGGCTGTACCACATGTCATATATTATATAAACATACAGTTTGTGGAATATAACATGGCAATGTGATGAAGTACAAAAGTTTTATTAGTGTAACTTTGGGATGGTTGCATGAGAGGCATAAATTATGCACATTGTGTCAAAGAAGTGCTGATAAAAACTTTATATTAAATAACATGACCTGCTTTCTGTGCATGCTACGTTTTCCAGAAAAAAAAAAACAAAATTATTTTAGACATGTTTTACAGAAGTCTTAAATGTTACTGTAACTTTCCCACAGTTAAACTAGGTGAGTCAGTTAGTATGAGTCCAGTTGTACAGCCCTCAAAGAGAGAGCAAAATGAAGTCACTGGACAGATCCTCAGCTATGCTGGAGGTGAGTGATATGCATCTGAGGAGGAAGGCAGGCATAGGTGGCTTTGAGCAACCTTTCTGCCCCTCGATCCTGGGGCACAAATTAAACAGCCTGAGGTTACTCTAACTTGAGTCAGCAATCACAAATCAATAAGAACCCAGGGTAGCAATAGGCTGTATGCTTTGGCTATGCTCTTCCCACCCAGGACATGCTCCTGGAAAGCTCTTACTCTGGTGTCCCAGGAGTGAGTACTGTAGAGATGCCTATACCAGGCTGATGCTACCAAAGCATCCCCTTTATGCTGCCAGAATAGTGCCAAGTTGATAGGGTTTAAGTGTCTGGACTTTTAAAACACTTCTAAAAGTGTCGTAAAACAGCTTTTGTATACATAGAAATCAGAACATTCAATTTGATATCTCACACTTTCTATGAAGAGACGCATGTGTTATCTCATTGGAAAGCTGGGAATCTCACCTTTCCAATGGCATGTGTTCCCATCTCTAGTTCTGCAGTGTCACAAGATATTATGAATCAAACCTGTCACTAATACAAGATTGACTATTGCCAGGCTGGGTCTCCCATAAATACTATAACTTAATCACCTTGTGTTGATGGTATTGTTAGGTTTTAACATAATGTGCATATTATAACATTCATCCTAGCATGTGCTATAGCTAACATTTAGTTGCAATCTCCATTATTATCTCTATTTTTAGTTGGCAAATTCCTTTAAGGCTGGTATGAATCCAGACTGATTCTATTGATTTCATATAAATTACTTTGGATTTACTCTGGTATAGCAAAGACAACAAAACATAGCCCAGTATATGTTTAACTAGGGTTTGATTAATGCCCATTGAAATTAATGGAAGGATTCCCATTTACTTCAAAGGGCTCAGGAGAAAGCTTTGAAGACATAATCCTGAATACATGCAAATTTAAAAATTATTGTTCTACCACCTAACAGATGGGGTACACTGAAAATTAACTTCTTAGTTTGCGTGTTTTATTTAGGAGGCAAGACTGAACAGCAAGAACCAAATCTTGCTGTAAATTAAAACCAGTGTCATGATGGTAGAATTTGTCCTCACTCTTTTATCACACTAAAGCACTGCCTTCACTTTTCATGAACCTGTGCCCAGCATTTAGTTGTGTGGTGTGCATATATGGGTGTGTATTAATAGGCAGGTTGGACTGGAACTTGAACAAGTATTTACAAAGTCAAAGTCAAGTCTCATTTTTTAGCCATAAAAGGTAAGTATCAAAATTCCAAAGGTGAATTCACATGTTATGCTGCTCACTAACGTGGGAAAAGAATGTGGCTTCCTCCTACGTATTTGTTTTCTGTTCCAGATGTTGTAGAACCTTTCTCCCTCCCTTAGACTTGTCCATGCAAGTTAACAAACATTTTCTGTATGAGCTTATAATTAAATATATATATAATAACATGTCATAAGGACTGACACAGAAGCAGGGCCTAGCTCTCTTGACACTTACCTAGGTTTTATGCCAGCATAACTATTGACTGCAGAGGAGTTACTCCTGATTTACGCTGGTGTGATAGGAGAATCAGTCATATTTGATAAGGCTTCCTTTAAAGACCTAAAGATTGATGCTAGCATCAGAGGCCCTATTCTTTTCAAACATAGCTGTACTTAAAAGCATTACATCACCAGAGAATTTGGCCTAGCTTTTTATCTTCTATTGCTGGACATTTCCTTCCTTGGAAATGTTCTCTTATCTCTAACTGCAAGTTAATGTTTGGGGGGAAGATGATTATTTTAATGTCCAAACTTGTTTAGGTCAGTGTACACCTCAAAATAGTTTAATGGTTGTTCCTTGCTTCCCAAAACTGACAACCTCCTGTTTCCATCACAAATGATGGTTCTGTTGAACCAATGATAGTAGTGATTGTGCATGAAGAGGTGGTTTCATGGAAATTAAGAAGAGTTACTTTCCAATCTAAGTCACATGAAAATCAGCAGAATGTGGAATAGAAATCCTTTAAGAAAACATACTTAAGTCAAAAATCTAAAACCTGCAAATACAACAACTTTGATTAATGAGACGTATGCTTATAGGATAAGTATAATAAATAACATTCAAAATATTATCTCCTCCATTGCAGTAAGAAACTAAGAATAATTTGAAAAAATAATTTGTCCTGTTCATACCTTTTAAAAATTATTGTAATGTATATATTATCAAGCTTCTTGGATCTTCTGGTTAAAGCTCAGGAGTAGCTGCCAGAAGCCTGATTCTATTTTGGGCACTGCTACAAACTTCCAATGTGACCTTGAGCAAATCACTTGACCACTCTGTGTGTTGGTTTCCTCATCTGGGGATAATAGTACTTCCCTATGTTATAGGGGCACTGGGCAGTTAGAATCATTAGGGCCTGCTCTAGCAAGATGTTGAACACCTGTGAGCACAAGATTAGTCCTTTTGTTTGTAAATACTTTGAGATCCTCCACTGGAAAGCACAATAAAAGTGCATAATATAAATCTTATATTTTTGGTCCAGGTCTGCCCTCAGACATGTGCATGAAGCACTGTGCTGAGACTCAGTCCTTTCCAGAGCTCCCAGTGGGAGCTTCTTCCTCCTTATTGAGAGCTATCTTAATGCCTTATGCAAAGAGTTTGTAAACTCTTTAGGAAAGGGATTGTCTTTTTGTTCTGTGTTTGTACAACACCTAGCAGTAGGGTCCTGGTCCATGACTAGGTTTCCTAGGTGCTATAAAAATAGTTCTTATTAATAACAATAATACATTAATAAATGGTACAATCTGACCCAAACAGAATATATAACGTATCAACTGAAAATGGAGATGTAACTTGGGATATAAAAAATCTTGTGTTTAAATTATGAAACCAGCAGAAAATTTCAGCTCAGGACATTTGGATACCTTAGATTCAGTCTCTGGTGTTCTTTTGATCCATATACAACACAGTTGAAAGTATGCAGCTTCCTTCAGGTAACTATGGGATTATACAGTTTATGTAAATAGTTAGGGGAAGATGTTAAACGCAGAAGTTCTTCTAAGTAATTACTTAATTTTGCTGTGAATATGACTCACTGGGTGGTGCTTTCTCTCGACATACCTATGGATTCAGAACCAGATAAGTCAGCATCTTCCTGCTTTGGAATGTTACAAACAGACTGAAATGTGATTTGCATATGTATATGATGTATGCGCTTAAAAAAACTGCATACATTTTGTTCTCAGATGACTTTTCTGACATATTATTTTTATCCAACAGTTTAGTACTATCATTTATAGCACCTTTATTTATATTCAGAAAAATAACATTAAACCAGAGTTAGCGCAAACAGAATATTCAGATCAGAATGTGAATGTACCTAAAATTCAGGAGAGATCAAAATTGGTTTTAGTTTGTACCATAAAAATAATACATAAAATGTCATTAGCCATTTTGAAATTGTGTTATAAAATTGTGGCCTATCTGGTTTTCATTTGCTATGCTAATTTAATTAGTGTTATTTGGTTAGGAACACAGGAATTGCAATATTTGATCAGACATATAGGTCTGTCTAGACCAATATTCTGTCTTCAACAATGTTGAAGTTCCAGAAGCTTCTGAAGATGGTGCTAGAATCTCTGTTATGGACAAAGATGGAATGGGAGCCCACAGAAGAAATTCCTTCCAAAACTCCATTTAGGTGTTAGCTCATGGACAGAAGCATGGGAGTTATTTATACTCTTTAAAAATGCTGTCTAATGTGAGTTATTTATACTCTTTAAAAATGCTGTCTAATGTGACTATGGATTGTCTCTCCTCTTCCATAAAAATATCTAACCTTATTTTGAGTTCCTCTGAACATTTGGCCTCTATGATATACTGTATCATTGAGTTCCACAGGACTTTGATTCCCTATTAAGTTGAGTGACTGAGTAACATTTTTAAAACTGCTTAAAAGGCCTATTGGGACTTGGGCTCCCCAGCTACATAATGACTTTTGTACCCTTTGTACAAATGTTCCCTTTACATTTCTAAAGCTGGCATTCAATAGAGATTAACAACTTAGGGCTGGTCTACACTACGGGGGAAAATCGATCTCAGATACGCAACTTCAGCTACGTGAATAACGTAGCTGAAGTTGAAGTATCTAAGATCAAATTACTCACCGTCCTCATGGTGCTGGATCGATGTCTGCGGCTCCCCATGTCGACTCCGCAACTCCGTTGGGGTTGTTAGTGGAGTTCCGGAATCAATATAAGCGCGTTCGGGGATCGATATACCGCGTCTAGATGAGACGCGATATATCAATCCCCGAGCAATCGATTGCTACCCACCGATACTGCGGGTAGTGAAGACGTAGCCTTAGTTCCTCAGTGAGATTCGACAGGTAACTTCCATAAAGCTTGTGTTTCCAATTGCCATCTATTATGCTTTTAAGAAACAGTGAGCAGAAAATTGTGCTGTTAAGGCAAAAAAAGCCACTGAAATATCATAAATGCTGCAGGATAAGAGCTAGCATGAGTTTACTAGTCAATTATGGGCTCATAACATCTTAAGTGCCTATAAACAACAATGCTTTTCCAAACTATTCTGAACTTCTTCTGGATTAGGAAAAATTGGGGCCTGACCATGCAAACTCTTATTCATGCAAGTGGTCCCATTGAAGTCAAGTTTGGAAATTTTATGCTAAATGGCTTTTACTCAGCATTTCTATTAATTGTAGTTTCTGGTTATGGGACAATACTATAAGAGCAGTCTTTCCCATGGTATCATGGCCAGCTCAGGTTGAATTCTGCTGGATGATGCAATCAGCTGTGAATGTGAATTTTGCTTAATTCTTCTAATAACTCTTACAGTGCTTCCTAAGATCTGAAGTATTAGACCCTTAGAAAACAAGCAAATCTCCCTGGTCATTCGATTACAGACCTAAAAGTTGGTGGATGGATCTTTACACAAAGTAAAACTATTTCCCCATGTTTATTTCCCCCCACCACACACTGTTCCTTACAACTTTTTGTCAACTGCTGCAAACAGACCATTTTGATTACCACTACAAAAAGTTTTTTTCTCTCTTGCTGGTAATAGCTCACCTTAACTGATCACTCTCATTAGAGTGTGTATAGTAACACCCATTGTTTCATGTTCTCTGTGCATATATATATATATCTTCCTATTTTATTTTCCACTGCATGCACCTGATGAAGTGGGCTGTAGCCCATGAAAGCTTATGCTCAAATAAATTTGTTAGTCTCTAAGGGCTGGTCTACACCAGGGGAGGAGATCGATCTAAGATACGCAACTTCAGCTACATGAATAACGTGGCTGAAGTCGAAGTATCTTAGATCGAGTTACCTACTGTCCTCACGGTGCGGAGTCGACCTCCGCGGCTCCCCCTGTCGACTCTGCTACCGCAGTTCACGTTGGTGGAGTTCAGGAGTCAACAGGAGCGCGTTCGGGGATTGATATATCTCATCTAGATGAGACGCAATATATCGATCCCCGAGAAATCGATTGCTACCCGCTGATATGGCCGGTAGTGAAAACGTACCGTAAGGCGCCACAAGTCCTCCTGTTCGTTTTTGCGGATACAGACTAATACGGCTGCTACTCTGAAGCCAATGAATGAATCTCCAAATTAAACCTAACACTCCCTTACCAGTTGAATTTTTTAAGCTCCTGGGTGGTTTGATTAAGAGTTTCTATTATGTACAAGAACATTGCAACATAAACATAGCTAAATAATGTCACAATGTTGAACCTGAAGAAGAGCTCTGTGTAGCTCTTTCACCAACACAGGTTGGCCCATTAAAAGACATTACCTCACCCACCTTGTCTCTCTAATATTCGGGGATCAACACGACCACAACAACAGTGCAAACAATGTTGTATCATAATTGTTTTGTGAGTCTGTTCCCTGATCATGGAGCCCTGTGGTTCTTTAGGTTTGAGTACAATTGACACAGTGCGTCATATGAGAAAATCACATCAAACAAAGCATTGTGTATAACCACGAGGATTACCAAATAACAAGCACAACTGTCATATTTGGTTTTGATTTTTTTTAGTGCATTTCCTTCAAAATGATCGTCACTGGTGACATTCAGAGACTATGATATAGCTGCATACATTAATCACGTCCTTTTGGTTATATGATACAAACTGTTTATTTTTATTCTAAGCCATACTTCTAATTCTGACAGTTGAATAACTGCATTGCTGAGAACTTTGCATTAAGTAATAAATAACAAGCTAGTAATAACATACATATTTCAATTTAAATATTATTAACAAATAGAGAGGGGCTCAAGCCATAACATCTTGATCTAGAGCTACAATTCTGCAAAGCAGGAAGGGGCTCTGATCCAATGTTGTGTTTCATATTTATCTTTTAGAGATGCATCTGAATTGTAAGGTCCAGATCTGGATCCAGACTTCCCCTGAACATGTCTGGATTAGGAACATTCCTACTAACAATTTCAATTTAAAATATTTTAAAACCATTTCCTGCTTTATCTACTGTAGCTGACAAGAGTCTGTGATGACTCTGTCCTTGAATGACAAGGATTTTAAAAAATGAGTGGTTAAAGTTAGTCTTCCAAGTCCATATTTAGGTATTGAAATAAGTGGCCTGATTTTCAAATGGGAGTTGCTGGATGCTCAGTACTTTTGAAGCTCAGGCTACTTGTTTAGGTGCCTTAAGATAGACTTGAAAGTCTAATTTTAGATGCCGGTTTCTGAAAAAAATTGCACACACTTTTAGGACCTCTGCATTTCCATGGCAGGAACAGATGCCATTGCCAACTCCTGAAAAGCCATCGAAAGTCATGTGGGCAGCTGAGCATGTTCATCCATTGGAGCCATGATACAAAGGACAGGGAGGGAAATGCTTGCCTACACACAATGGACTTTGCCTCCTATGGGTCTTGAGGATCTGGGGCTTATTACTTGGGGACAGAAACCCAGCCTCCCAATGGAACAACAGCATGTGGGAAATTCCCATAGTGGAATTTTCCTGTCACTTACCTGCCTTCCAGGGATTTTACTGTGAGAGGGGATCATCTATCCCAGGGTAATTCATTTTTCACTGAAATTTTTAGCGTGATAGCACTATTTATGGGTCATAGGCTTTACAAAAAGTTTTTTCCTTTCCTTAAGAAATGTGTACAATTTCCGTTGTTTTAAAATTTTATTTTTAGTTCTCTATATCAATTAATGCAGGGTAAATAATAATTAATTGAAAAGTTTATTCGAAAAAAAAAGTAATATTAAAAAATTATCCAACCAATATTATGTCAGCAGCTCTAATACCAGACTGCAAGTGTTTGTTTCCATGTTCTGTTAATCTTTCTCACAGCCATTAACCATTAAGTAGAAATAGTACTAATTTGGTCCCTGATCCATCATATTATTGTGTGCAGGCAGAACCTTGCACCTATGGCTGACTTCAATGGAGTGAATGGAGCTTTACATAAGCACAGGGGTTCATTCACATGGAGCGATTTGCAATGCCTTAATTCCCATCACTATATTTTTGTCTTCTTGCCATTATGTATAACCATGACATTGGGCATTAGGTAGTTTCTTCATGTTTGTGGACAAAATGCACCAGACATTTGGTAGAAGACTATAACCTTCTATTCCAGTTTGAAGATGCACTCAGATATATCCAAATAATGCCACTTGATATTCAGGACTGGTGATATGAAAATGCTTATGATTTATCCTAATACAGTCAAACTTCTGTAGAATTAAAGGGAACAAAAAAGAGAAATCTAAACAGATGATAACCTTATAGGTTTTAGTGATATTTGGATAACTTACATTTGACATTTATTGGGTAATATGGCATTTGTGCGGTAAGTTAAAGTAGTCTCATCTTCGATTAGGATATGTGTTAATGTAATTGAAATGACAGGCTGTTAAGGAGGGAGGTGTTGTCTAGTGGCCGGCATGTAGGACTGGGAGCCAGTGATTAGTGCATTCCAATCACAGAGATAACACCATTTCCCTTTTTGGCTGAGGCAAATCACCCAACCTTTCTGCCTTGGTTTCTCTATCTGTAAAATGGGGGTAGTAATGTTGACCTACTTCACCTGGGTGTGTTCACATTAATTAGTTTATGTTCATTGATTCCTTTGAAAGGCCAATTACAAAGGCCAAGAATTTTTGTTTCTCTGTAGGTTTCTGGGTATGAAATTTGCCCCACGCAAAGCTAGATTGCACTGTTTATGCAGTTACACTGCCCTAGGAGGAGCACCAGTGGGATTGTGCCACAAGTAGACATAACCTTTCATGCTCATTGGGGTGAGCACTTTCCACCAGCTATTATTAGACCAGCTCAGATTACTTCCTGCAGTGAACTGACCTGGATGGAGTGGGGGTAGAAGAGGGGGTGGAGAAGGCCATGACATCAGCTGTTTCCTGACACTCTCCAACCATCTTGCCTCTTGGAGAGGAGGAGGAGAGCACAGGCAGCATTTCTGTGGAAGGCTTCTTGCACGCCCATGCGAGGGCCTGTAGCACATAAAAGTCTAGTCTCCTGTGGGTCTCATCTATTTTGGTCTCATTTTGATTGGTGGGTTTAGTGTGTAGATGGTGGGAAGTGTTGGCGGCTGTGATACACAAGAGATCAGACTAGATGATCTAATGGTCCCTTCCAGCCTTGAACTCTATGACTCTATAACAATCCAGGATGAAATCCTGGCCCCACTGAAGTCAATGGGAGTTTGGTCATTGAGTTCAGTGGAGCTAGGATTCCACTCCTGGACTTTAATGTAGGCATATTTAAAAGCATTCTTCTGTAATGAAACTTTATTTTGAAATTTCTTATCCCAAATGTGGATTTTTGGGGATTAAAATCATTCATGTAGACTCTCAGCTATAAATCAATCTTTCCCTTTTCTGCACAACCCCTGATTTCGAAGAGACTTAATCCTTCTCCAGCTGCAATCAATGGGAGCAGAAGCAGGCCCTACAACCCAAAATGTACAGCCCCCCAACTCTGTAATCTGAAATTATTTTATATTCCCTCCCCACACACATGCGGGAACAGCATTAGTCTGTATTATATATTCATGTATTTAAAGCATATACAGTAGTGTAATTAAATTCCAGAATATTTTAAGCCCCTCATGTTATGGTTTTAAGAATTTATAATACAATGCAGCATATTTTGCTTTTATAGTAAGCTCACTTAATGACAGCTGCATGTGTGGGTTTCACAGCCTTCTTCAATCCACTTGTCAATGGGCCATGTAGCCAAACACCACCTCCTTAAAGAGAGGAGGAGAAAACATTTCAGATACATTTCACATATTTTAGCCTGTCTCATAACAGAACAAAATGTATTCAGTTCTCTGCCTAAGAATATCAGATTCTGATGTGCTGCCAAGTAGAGCGATTAGATGAGAAGCATAAATATATGAGGATCGTGTTGCTATATATCAAACAATGTTATCCAAAAATTGATCATGCCTGGTATGAGTTATGCCATCTAACAGGCCTATGATATGGGATTTTTTACCATAGTTACATTTGAATATGTGATAAAGGAGTAGAAAACGAAAGGTGACTAAATCTTGTAGTGCCATTTTCTCACTGCTTTCAAACCAATCTGGTTAACAAATCCAGTTTCCAAGCCCATGGCAGGAGCACTGGTAAACAGGAAGGATTTGTCACTGTTTGACTGCTCTGCTATAGCCAGATCACATCTGTCTTCATTTAAAACTTCTTTCTCCAATCCTTACCCTCCCTCCTTACATAACAGCTTCTAAATGTTCATACATTTTCTTGCATATCTTTATACAAACAAACAAACAAGCCATCTTTGATTTTTACAGTTTGATTTCAAATAGAAGAGAAAAATCTGATTTTAAATGTGTGAATTGGGCCAGAGCAAGGCCTGTGCAGCACTGGGCTTAAATATTACTCAGGAGTTGTGGTGGCTTTCTGCAGAGGGTCAGATTTCACCTCATACTGTGAGGGTAAAAATGAAAAACACATTGTGCCGAGTATGAAACAACACAGACATGTGAGGTCCTAAGTACCCATTTTCATCTGCCCATTAATAACATGAAAACATATGCCCAAGCAATCAAGAGATATCCATAGCCTTCCTAATAGCACAAAACCTAGCAGGGACACAGAATCTAGCTTCATAGCAGATTAGCCTGCCGTAGAAACAATCCTCCTATCCTCCTCTTTCCACCAACCCCCGTCCCCCCAATTCAACTGTAATCTCTAGCAGAAGACTGCAGCTGCTCCCAAGGACGGGCTCTCATGTGAGTAGGGTCTCTGTCCTCATGCCCTTGAGATACACTGTTGTGAATGTGAACCACTACCTTCTTTTCAAGGGTGTGACTGGGCAACCCTCCAGCAGCTGCTTGCAGAGGATGTCACCTAATATTACTATGTTTTACAGAGGCTAGTACAAGTGGTAGGGGCCTATGTTATTGGAGGACAGGGTTCTGAGTTCCATTATGGCTGATGACTGTGAAGTATAGGTTGCCCAGAATAGTTACAAGCTGTAGAACCCCGATCTCTCATTATAACATCCCAGCCTCCACCACTCCACAATCATCAGCCTATACAGGCTTGTGTAACTATCCAGCATGGTTGGTAGTCAGGGAATGGATGGGCTTTCTCATCTCAGGACATGCTTCGTTTTCTTTAATGAATAATAAAGAATTACCTAAGAGTCCTTTTGTGTGTGTGAGGGGTTGCTCCTCGTCTGATTACAAGAAAGAGCTGTAGTCCATCTTCTAGCTGCAAGTGTTACATACAACCCCCCAAGCAGTCCATCCCTGTTCTTTATCACAGGCTAACTATCCACTGGAATTGTCAGCCAAGGAAAAGCAGAATACTGTGAACCTCTTAAACTTCTTCTGCAGCTGACTGTCATCCCATCAACCAGGGAAGAACCCAACCCCGCATGGACATCAGGAAACTCCCTGTCTTAATGTGCATTTTTAATTATAGTGAAAGTGCCCAGAGCAATGGATGGGTATTTTTAAATATACCTTGAAAGAATACATAAAAATAAATGGCACTCCTCAATGGCATCTCTAAGAGCTTGGTTACAATCCATGAATCAGAGACACCATCCTTGGGAAAAGACAATTCAAATGCTAATCTGGTATTCTGCTGCCACAGCAGAGGAGATATTGGTCCCTTGGTATTAGGAGTAGATTTTAGTAAGTCTACAAAGGTGTATTTCTTCTGGGCCATGCACCCAGTGTCTAATTACCTACAAAACTAGCCCCCTTTCCGTCAAAGTCTTATGCATGGGCTAAACTTGCAGACCCATTGAAATCATTTGGATTACTCACTGAGCATAAAGTTAAGCACCTGTGTAATTCTTACAGGATCTGGCTTTTAGAGACAGTGTATGACAGGCCCAAAACCTTGTGCAAAGAAATGGGTGTTCTGTTTCAATATTTAACAATTTCACTATTAATTTTTATTGTTTTTGTTTGGTAAATATCATTTAGTAGTGGTGCATCCAAGTCAGGCTTGTTGTTCACAGTGTCTGATTTCATATGATGTAATGCAAACTGCTTGCACAAAGAACAGCAGCATGAATCTAGTACATACTGTTTCCCAGTACACTAGGTGGGAAACTTCCACTTTTTTTTTGGAAAGTGCATCCTATTTGCTTGGAAGGGACCATTAACCCTGAAAGGAAAGGTACAGGTCTAGGCCAGATTTCATGGCCATAAGCTTCCACCAAAAATAATACAGTACAATGTTTATTGTTTACGTTTAAAAATAAATGTCAAATTGAAAAAAAAACCCACTGTGCTCTGTGGTTATACAAGCATTGCATTTCCCTCTCTTTATACAACAAAAAAATATGAAGAAACCACACAGACACAGGAGGAATCTAGATAACTGTGTTTACTAAATATACAAAACATGTAATGCTCAGGAGCTAGTACATACTGCTGATGTGATTGGTGCCTGGGAACCTCTAAACCAGGGGTAGGCAACCTATGGCACGAAGGCAGCACATGAGCTGATTTTCAGTGGCACTCACACTGCCTGGGTCCTGGCCACCAGTCCGGGGGGCTCTGCATTTTAATTTAATTTTAAATGAAGTTTCTTAAACATTTTAAAAACCTTGTTTACTTTACATACAACAATAGTTTAGTTATATATTATAGCCTTATAGAAAGACCTTCTAAAACATTAAAATGTATTACTGGCACGTGAAACCTTAAATCAGAGTGAGTAAATGAAGACTTGGCACACTACTTCTGAAAGGTTGCCGACCCCTGCTCTAAAACATAGAATACAGTAAGCTCCACTACCCCTCTCTCAAACTATTTAAAGGCATAAAACCCTGTTCTTATACACTATAACAAGTTTCCCAGTATATAAGAGTTTGCTTTCTACACAGTACAGGGGTGTTAGGCTGGGTCATTAGACCTATCTGTCTGCCAGGTAATGAATGCTTCCCACAGTATCTAGGTTACTTCCAGGAGCTCCTCTTAGCTAAGAAGCAGAAAGGAAAGAGATGCCTAATAGAAGTATGTGAAATAATTATGATAAAATATGAAATACTCGAAATCTGATCTTTTTCACATTTCACTGCAAAGTCAAAATTGGCCACATGTTCGAGGCATGTTCATATTAACACAAGGAATGTTGCACAGCTCCATGTTTTCACAGAGTGGCAGGATTCTCCTGTCACTGCATTCCAATTGCAGGAGTTGGAAATCTGCAAGGAGCTGCGGGTTAACTAATGCTGCTAGCCCACCATCATTAGACTTTACCCTGAACAGATGTGAGAAGAGCTCTCTGGCTGAGGGCTGGGACACATAGGTCCACAGGGAAGGAACCATGGGAGCAGTCAACTCAGAGGAGAAGGGTTGAGTCTGGACTTTATATAGTATCATTTTGGAATGATTTTTTTATTAATATTGCAGACCCCAGGTGGGGTGACTCTGATTCCATGTGTTATATAGTTTCATTTGGAGCTGGGTGGGGACTCCAGCAGCTTACAACAGGAAAATTACATTTTTTCACAAAATTAAAATAAAGCAAAAATATGAAATTATGGAGGCAGAAAAACAAGCAAAAAAAATGGCAAAGGTATGTTCAAATGTTTTCTTCACAAATTCCAGTACCCTACTCATTATGTTTTCCTCTGCATTGCTAGAATATCTCCACATGCCTAGGATGGACTCCTTTCCAGCCCTTCATCCTGGTCTAATCACCCTTTCCTCCAATGGAAAGTAGAGTTAGAGCCGGTCAGGAATTTTCAGATGAAAGGTTGTTTGTCAGAAAAGGCTGATTTGTCAGAACCAAAACTGTGCAGCCTCGGAGTCCAGGGAGGACTTAGCCAGAACTCTTCCAGGGGCCCACAGAAGAGTTGCGCTGCCCTTCTCCAATATCACCACAGTAGAGATCATGGCTCAAGCCACACTCTTCTCAAATAGTTTTGGTTATATCACAATTTATTCGTATTTTATATACTCTCTTCAAGGGGAACTGAATAAACTGGGATTAATCATGAGTTGTTGCAATGAAGAGTAAAACAGTGCTAATGAACAATAAACACACAGAGTACCCTACAAAGCATGAATGTCATGTTTTTCCACACGAGTGAAGGTCCTGGTTTCATCTTTAGTTTCTAATCATCTTATTCAGAGATATAACATTAAGGAAGCTTACAGTTTCAGTCCTGAGATGCGTAGGAATGCTGTCTGGTTTCTGCTGGAATTCCAACTATTTGATGACACAACTTTTAAAAAACACAGCCCAAAAAAAACACACTATAGGAAGGGCTGATATCATGCAAGTTACATAAGGAAAGATAGGTATATATTTACTTAGAAAAGATCAGCATACTTTGTGCCATTGAGGAAAATATTTCAGTGCTGTGTAATACATGTTGAATATGTTATTTTCTACATGGCATGTACATTCCCTCTTCTGCAGTTAAATATTTTTTAGTTACAGTACTGGATGACTTTGGAGACTGTTGTTACATGGTCCTCAGACTGACTTTCATGAAGTAGCCATGGACATTTAAATTAAAGTTCATTTTGGCAGTAGAGGCATAGCTAACATGGAAGCAATTCATTTTTCAGTAGTTTGTGCAAGTGTTTGTTTTTTCATAACACACCTCTGAAACAAGAGAGACAAAAAAAACCCAAACTAGTTGTATGACATTCCTTCTCTGAGAAAAAAAACCCATTATTATTACATCAGTTTTGTCACATATCACCAAATTGTTCACCCATTAAATATCTTCACCAAGTCAGCTTTATAATGAAGAAGTAGGAATGATAATAAAACTATGCACTGCTATACAGTAGTGACTTTCATTGTGTGATTTTGGAGTGCTTAACAAACATTGACTATGGGCTAAATTGTATGCTGTGCTGTTGTAGCTGTCTTGGTCCCAGGATATTAGGGCTAAACTATGGCTTTCCCCAGAAATGCATTGTCACACTGTCACAGAAACAGCTTGGGAAGCAGACCGTGGGTATGTCTACGCTGGCAGAGTTACAGCGCCGGCAGTTACATCACCGCTCAGAGAGCGCTAAAGGGAAACCACTGTTGTGCGTTCACACTATCAGCTGCCTATGCAATAGTGTGTTCACACTTGCATCAGTATTCGGAGCAGTGCACTCTAGGCAGCTATCCTACAGAGCACCTCTTCCTCTTCTGCTGCTAAGAGATGTGGGAAGGCGGGGCATCCTGGGTCCTGTCCCAATGCCCCGTGATGCATTGCTTCACATCCCAGAAATCCTGTGCATCCATCCGCATTTGGCGCCATCTTTCAATGGTTTGTATACTGTGCACTCTGCCTCTTTGGTCTGCAGGAATGGATCCCGCACTGTTGACCAATATGCCGTTCGCTCTCACTAACACATCACAAGTGGAAGTGGAGTTATTCCTTAAACTACAAAAGCAAGAGGAATTCAGCATTGATCTCGCTATGCTTAGTAGCTATGACATGAGATTGCCCGTGGCATTCACGAAGGTGCTGACCACAGTGGAACACAGCTTTTGGGCTCAGGAAAGAAGCACTTAATGGTGGGATTACATCATCATGCACGTCTGGGATGACGAGCAGTGGCTGCAGAACTTTCGGATGAGGAAAGCCACATTCATGGGACTATTTGATGAAATCGCTTCAGCCCTCCAGTGCAAGAACACGAGAATGAGAGCTGCCATGTCGTTAGAGAAGTGTGTGGTGATTGCATTGTGGAAGCTGGCTACTCTAAACTGCTACTGATCAGTCACTAACCAGTTTGGAGTGGGAAAGTCAACCATTGGACTCTTGTTGATGGAAGTGTGCAGGGCCATTAATCGCATCCTGCTCTGAAAGACTGTGACTCTGGGCAACGTGCTTGACATTGTGGATGGCTTTGCACAAATGGACTTCCCTAACTGCAGAGGGGTGCTAGATGGCACATATATTCCAATTCTGGCACCAGGCCACCTAGCCACCGAATACATTAATTGCAAGGGGTATTTCTCAATGTTCTCCAGGCTCTTGTGGATCACCGTGGGCGTTTCACAGACATTAACGCAGGCTGATCCAGAAAGGTGCATGATGCATGCATCTTTTGGAACATTGGCCTGTTCAGGAAGCTGCAAGTGGGGACTTTCTTCCTGGACCAGAAGATCACCATAGAAGAAGTCAAAATGCCCATTGTGATCCTAGGAGACCGCACCTATTCCTTAATGCCATGATTTATGAAGCCATACACGGGGAACCTTGGCAGCAACAAGGAGCAGTTTAATAACAACAGGCTGAGCAAGTGCAGAATGATTGTTGAGTGTGCTTCTGGCCATTTAAAGGCCTGCTGGTGGAAGGCTGGACCTGGCCGATGACAATATTCCTATGCTTATAGCTGCATGCTGTATGCACCATAATATTTGTGAAGGAAAGTGTGAAAACTTCACTCAGGTCTGGACCACTGAGGTTCAGCACCTGGAGGCTGAATTTGAACAGCCAGAGACCAGGGCTATTAGAGGGGTGCAGCGCAGGCCCATAAGGATCAGGGATGCGTTCAGGCAGCAATTTGAAGCTGAAAGCCGCTAATATTTCTTGCTAGGCTTGGGAGTTCAGTGCTTGTAATGCTAGGAGGTGATTGTGTTTGGTGCAGACGATGCACTGTGAAGGTTGTTTTGCAAGGCTTTGTTTGCTTTCAATTAATGGAATAAAGATTGCTTTCAAACCAGAACAATTATTTTATTTAAAAACAACAACCAGAGGAGAGAGACAAACAAAAATACACATCAGCATCTTGGGGGATGGGGGAAAGGAGGGTCCCAGGAGGAGGTGGGGTCTCGGGATTTTTAAAGATTTGTGTATCTCCAAGTATCATATGCAACCTTGTCCTTTGGAGTACAGTGCACTGGGTACTGTACTTCAGCAGGGCTAAACTGCAGAGGGACAGATGTTGAGTGCAGTGGGTACTGGGAGTCTGCAGGGCTAGACTGTGACAGGGCAGGAATGGAACGCAGCGGGTACAGACTGAAGCCAGGAGGTTGATAAGAGTGTGTTGGTGGTGTCTGGGGGGCACATGGGAAAGAGATTTGTGACAGCGGCTGCAGAGGAGAGCGGGTGCGGAGCTGCTAGGTTTGCAGTGCTAGTAGTGCCTGGAGCATGTCCGCTTGGCACTCTATAATGTTTAAGAGCAGCTCCGTGACTTCATTCTGGCATGCCACATTCTGCTTCCAGTCCCTCTTCTTGCTGTCCCGCCCTCCTTCAATTCTTGTTTTTCGGCTGTGGAGTGCATCATGACATCATGCAGAAAGTCCTCTTTAGTTTTCCGTGTCCGCTTTCTAATTCTGTGCAGCCGTTCAGCCAGTGATAACAAAGAGGGAGGCTGGGCTCCCAAGGTCATATCTGTGAAGCCAAAATGCAACGTTTTACAGAAGCAGTATTATTTGCAACACACAGACCACTGATTCAGTGATTTATAACAGTCACTATTCAGATACCTAACACTAACTGGCTGACCCCATGCAAGCACACATGAGCCACATGACCCCCAAAATGGTGAGTAACTGCAGGGGCCGGGGAAATTAGTGTTCCAGGACTGTACTGTACACTGGGCATGTGGTTCTTGGGGAGAGTCAGCACTATACCATCCCCACATTTTCCACAGGCTGTGTTCATTATGGAAGATATCTCACTGCTGAGGGTGAGCAGGGGACCAAGGGAGGGTCTTCTCTAAGACTTCAGCTTCTGCCCTGGCCCTTTTGTAGCTCACCTGTGTGCAGCAATGGTCCCTTCCTTCTTCCCCCCCAAGTGACAGCAAAGTGGCGCAGGAAAGTTACCCTTAATGGGGAAAGAAACAAAACAGCTCTGCCAAGGAACCTGTGGCAGTGGATTGCCCAGTATCTCCATGAGAGTTTCGTGGAGATTTCTGAGGCAGGTTCTCGTGAAGTGAGGGAGTCAATCAACACCCTATTCCACCGCTCAGACTAGGCATGTGGTGGTACATGCATCATACAGACACAAGCCTGCTTTCTACAATCCTCCTATCCCCAACAACCTGCTTCAGCGATTCCCAAAATCAAAGCCACTTACCAGGGGCCTCCTCTCCTGTTTGCGCTTCATCAAGCTCCAACAGCTGTGACTGGCTAGCCTTCTCTGGGGTAGAGAAGAGCTCCTGGCTGCATACATCACTGACCTCCAAGCCATCCTCTGCCTCTGGGTCCCCCTTCACATCCTCGTCCAAGATTTCCTCCTCCTGGCTTGGTCCACTCTTGACTGGCACGTGAGTCACTGTAGTATCCACAATGGACTTTGCAGTGGAGGTGGGGTCACCACCAAGTATTGCATCCAGCTCTTTGTAGAACAGCAGCTCGTGGGAGCAGCTCCGGAATGGTGGTTTGCTTCCTGCACCTTGTGGTAGGCATTCCGCAGCTCTTCACCTTGACCCTGAATTGTGCTGTGTCCCGGCCATAGCCCCTTTCTGTCATGCATCGTGAAATCTATCCATAGGTATCATAATTCCTACAGCTGCAGCGCAGCTGGGACTGGACAGCCTTCTCTCCCCAAATGCTGATGAGGTCCAGCAGCTCAGAGTTGCTCCAAGCAGGGAATTACCTGGTGCATGGAGCAGGCATGGTCACCTGGAAAGGTGTGCTGAGATCACTGCATGCATCACTGAGAAAACAGGAAGGGGACTTTCACAATTCCCAGTGAAGTTAATGGGTGGGACTCACCTAAAGGCAGGGCAGTAGAGTTCAAACCAGTGACCAGAGAGGCGAGAACAGGCATTGTGGGACACCTCCTGGTGGCCAATTGCAGTGCTGTAATCAACCAGGATGGCTACACTGGCACCACAGTGCTGTAGCTCAGGCGCAGAAAGCTGTACGCCTCTCGTCAGGGTGGTTTTTTTACAGCACTGCAACTGTGCAGTTCCTGCATACTAAGTGGCTGGCAGTGTGTACATCTCGGGAGTTACATCGCAGAAAGCTGCTTTACTGCGCAGAAACTTGCCAGTGTAGACAAGGCCTAAGATGTCTTACTTTCAAATATTGCCTTGATATGGGAGCATTAAACAGGTCACAAACTGGCCCTAAATAAACCCAATTAAGGGCTTTCTGGAATTCATACATAATAGGGATCACTTCATCCACCAGTGACATGCAGCAACCACTATGATAGAACACAGAAAGTGTTTTTTTTTTTAACAACATGCAAAAACATTATACAACAGTTTTAGGCTATGTCTACACTACATGTGCCTCAAGTGGCAGAGCTGCGGAGCTGCAGCTTCACTGCTGTCATGTATATAGACAATTGCAACAACGAAGGAAGGGGTTTTTCCACTGCTGTAGTAAATCCACCCCTTGGGAGACAACAGCTAGGTTCACAGAGGAGTTCTTCCATTGACCTTGCTGCATGTACGAGTGGGAGTTAGGTCCACCTAATGACATCACACATGGCATGACATTTTTCAAAGCCCCTGAGTGATGTAGCTAGGTGGATATAATTTTTGAGGGTAGACCAGATAATATTTAGTAAAGGATATATTATACATCTGAGACTGCTGCAGAATTAGGTGAAAGCACGCACCAAATTCATCCTGTGTGTAATCCCTTCCCATGGATCTAAAGAGACGCATCACTTGTTCGTTTGGTCCACTGTAATTTCTGTCCCCAATTTGCAATTTGCTGGGACACCACAGTTACCCTCTCTGCTCTTACAAAAAGTACAAAAGGATCTTTAATTGCTACAAGAGATTGGACCTCATTCTGCTACCCCTTTTGAACAATGGCTTCTCCAATAGCTTAACATCCCCCGATAATATGCTGGCACACTGATTTACTGCTAACGCAATACTAGCAAATAGTAATAACAGTAATTCTTGGTATTTATATATTACCTGATATTTCCAAAGCACTCTAGAAGCTCCTTTGAAGTAAAGAAGAATTGCCATCCCTAGTTTATGAACAAGGAAGCTAGGAGTTAAGGGTTAGACTATGTAATTTAGGCAACACCCTGACAGTAAGTGATGCAGAGTGGCGCTGCTCCAGGCACAGCTCATCAGGGATTGTGCCTCAGACCTCCCTCTTTTGCAACAGGAATGATTCTAGGTAGGTAGGTACAGAATGGTGGCCAGGGTGCTGCTGCTTTTCCTGTCCTTTCTTTCTCCTTTGGAGAAATCTGTACTCTCTACATTAATATGTAGAGAACAGTCCCTGCACATCCCAATTTAGAGAGTCTATGGTTGTCTTTGATCCTTGCATAGGTTATTTGAGGAAAAGCCCCTTTCAATTTCCCCTTTTTGCAAGATCCTGGGACAATCTGGCCCCAAATGACTTACCAAAGAACAGTGCCACCAGCAACTTACTGTTGCTACAGGACCTACTCTTGGTGTTCCATAGGCACCTCCCATCTCAGTATTGACTAAGTCCAGTCTTTCTTATTAAGAGCTGCATCCTGCTCCCTTTAAAGTTAGTGGCAAAACTTTCCAGGCTTTCAATGCACCACTCCTGAAGTACTTAGCAAAATGAGGCCCAGATTTTGCAGACACTGACACATGTGCCAAATGGGACAACCTAAAGCATGTGTGTCTATGATGCAAATGGTATTTCCTGATTAAAAAGCAAAATAGAAATAGGAAGGTCACCTTCCTGATCCACCCTGCCACAGAGGCAGAAAAAAACACAGCATTAAACTCCCTTGAAATGCTAGATTTATATCTGCTTGTTGGTTCCAGCAGTTATTCTTTCATGCCGATATTTCACATTGATAACAAATGTGTTTGCTAGAGTTTGCATGTAAAATACTCCTATTATTATAGCAATCAGTGGTTTCTGCATTTTACTTGAATTAATTTTGTAGAGGGAACCATTATAAATTAGAGTGTACATGAGTCTTTTTACCTGAAAATAAAATATTGTGTGATGGTGTCGATAAGGCAATGGTCTAAATACAGATTCCATTGTCTTCCTAAAAATACCTTTAACATTTTAACTTTATTAATACTGTCAGAAAAAAACGTGTATTTGAAGTGATAAACCAATGACTGTTCCTTTTTTAAAATGTACTTTATTACCTCTTTTTGTGGGGGCTAATGTTTTAGTAGCAGCAGTTTTTAATGAAGTGCCATTAAAGCATAACTGCAGGGCAGTCTAAATGCATGTGATGGCACAGGCTCAGCAGAGATTGTTGAATGTGCTGAGAGCTTGATTCACAAGAATGCAAATAGCAACTTGGGGGGGTAAAGTATCAGGATGATACAGTTAGGGAGAGGGGAAGGAA
Source organism: Gopherus flavomarginatus (assembly GCF_025201925.1). NCBI lineage: Eukaryota > Metazoa > Chordata > Testudines > Testudinidae > Gopherus > Gopherus flavomarginatus. Next base: position 55,344,697 of record NC_066626.1, on the reverse strand, counting down.
GTCTGGGTGGATAGAAAATAATAGGAATTACTGGGTTCAAGACAGGGATAGACACTAGGGGAGAAAAGGGGATTAGAATCAGATAAGGAGATGGGGGAGTTGAATTCAAATATTTGGGGATGGATTTAATGAGGGGAGGAGTAAAGAAAGAGACAGATGGGACACCATTGGGAAGGAATGAGAGAGTGTCAAAGGTTCCATATTTATCTTTGGGGCTTTATCCAATATGACTCAAGCCATCCATCATTAGTTCATGTATGCCTTTGCAGTGCAAAGTGCAGCAGCAGGGACTCCCAGGACAGGAGAAGGGAGTTTTTAGGAAACTGTGTGGGAGGTTCTTTCAGATTAAATGAAAGAGGAAACTGGTTCACCATGCTTTGAAAGTGACAGCTGAACCAATGTGACATAGTTCAATACATTGTTCTTAGCCCTCACAATACTTGGGCACAGCAAGAGGCATTAGAAAGGAACATGGAAGCAAGTTTAAGCCTAATTTTTATTTCAAAGTAGTCTTTTTGTTTTTCACTCCCTTTGTTTTATTTATGGGATTTTTTTTTAATTGTGTGCTCGAATGAGTAGCCAAACATAGCCCAAGCTGTCAGCAGTGGGCAACCCGGCTCAACCCAGCTCAACATGATATTTTACTCTCTTTGTGCAAGTTGGGTTGCTGCTCCAGGCTTTAAAAGCCCCTTTTTGTTAAGGGGATTTTAGATTTGATAAATGGCTTCCTTGTTATTTATACTGCCCAGTTATAGCTCAACACTGCATGCCTCTCCAGGACTCCTATTTGGTTTCTTAGTTTCTCCGAATGTCGCTGGCTTCTTTAAGTTTCATCCATTTGGTTTCCCAGCTCTGTCTGGAGATGATTTTGTTTTAGAACTAGTTTCATAATTATGTCTGCTTTGTTATTCTGTAACACACACTCACCGTTGCTCACTCTCTGTTCTGTGTTTCTCAAAGCAGAATAACAATTTAGTGAAGCAGTATAATTAAGCAGTAGGGTATGACAGGAGGTGTGGTTAGCATAACATAATTACATCCTTAAGGTATTGTGAGACTTTCAATAAGAATTATTTTTATCACCACTAGAAAAGTGTCCTGACATGCTAGACTTCACATTAACAATTTAATGTTGACTAGAGGAAAACACCCACACACATTCCACCAGTATTTTTTCAATTTAGTTATTTTAGAACTTTTTCAGTGACACAAATATAAAAATAAAAAAACCCAAGATATGTTATTCAGAAATCTAACGCTAAAACCATGAGAGAGAATATAAAAAATAACGTGCACAGCAAGAAGTGTATACTCCTTTAAATAAGTGGGAATATTTCACAAAGTAAAATAATTAATCATACACATCTATGGCTACACATCAATATTATTCAGAGCTAATTTTCCAAAGTAGTAGTTCTGACTGACTACCAACTGCTGGAGTTATCTATGAGCCACGCACTGAAAAATGTAATCTGGTGTCATATTAGATTATTTATGTCCTGGTCCTGCAATCAGATCCAGGCAGGTGAACCTCTCTGTATGTGAGGGAAATCCCATTAACTTTGATGGGGCTCCACACAGGAGCAGGGGGTCTGCCTGCCTGGATGAGGTTGCGGGATCAGGGCCATAGTTTGCCACAGTGTGAGATGTCATAAGGATCTTAATCAACCTTCTAATCAGTGGCCTTTGGATCAGGGCTTTTATCCACAGACAGGAACAGTGCAAAGGCAAGACCACTAGTGCGCCTCATATGTATCTGAGTCTGTCTCTCAACTGTGGTGGGGATAGTTTTGTAACAGGACAAGTCTATTTGACCTACACTAGCCACTAATGCATTTGGTCACCACCTTGCAGTTACTATTGTAGTTATTGTTTATTCTTTCTATTGTACTGAAACACAGAGACACTCTCCCCACCAGAATTGAGATCCCATTGTGGTAGGTGCAGTACGCAGGAAGACCTTGACCCTGCCCTGAAGCGCGTAGATTCTAAAGGCCTGTTCCAAAGCCACTGGCTTCAGTGGGAGTCTTTCTGTGGATTTCAACAAGCTCTGAACCAGGCTCTAATGCCCTGGCCTAGCAAACCACTTAATCATGTGCTTAACTTTAAGTATGCCAGTAGTTCTAACAGAGTCAATGGGATTACTCACATGCTTAAAGATAAGAACATGCTTAAGAACTTTGTTGGCTCAGAACCTAAGACAATGAGCAACCTATGAAAATTGGAGGAGAGGGATGCATTCAAAATATGTCAAATTCTATATATGCTATAGGCACATACTATTTTAAAAATCCATAATTGTTTGGTCACTACCAAACGATGCTGGATTTGGACCAGTGCCCTGGAGGTGAAGAGCCTTCTGAAAACTCTGAGCTTTTAAATCTTCCTATTGCCAAAATCAGAATGAAGCATGTAGTCAATGGCGAAGTCAGGAAGAAATAGAACTTATATTCAATAAAAAGCCTACAAGGAAAGGTTAGTAATCTTCTCAAGACCAGCTCTAAATATTTTTCTTATTTTAATTGGATTGATTTTGCTCTGGTGAACAGAATCTAATTTAGTTAACAATAAATGCTTCTGAAATCAGAAACTCATCTAATACAGTTCTTTTCTACTAGGCATTTCTCTGTAAACTCATTTAGTTAGTATTCGCGAAAGGTCTTCATGCATGACATTGCTACTTCCCAGAGCGTTTATCGTGGCAAGCCAAGCATTTTCTTTAGCTCCTTTAGGTCAATGAAGGTTAAAAGGGGTCTTGTCCTTGTTAATCCTGTACCAAAATGCAAAGCTGCTACTTTGAAATTACTAAATTAAATTAAGAGGAAATGCTTTATATCAATGAAGTTGCGCCCTCCTTCTGCTGAATTTCTGGTGGGGTCTGTGCCAGGAGATCAGTCTAGTCACAAACAGACACAAAAGAAAAACAGCAATAGCAAACACTTCATTATTTATTTATTGAATTTATTTTAATTGTTTTAGCACTAGAAAAGGCCCAGCTATTGGGCAGGTGCATGGGGACGGTGGGTGGGGGTCAAGGAGCTTCCCACATGTGCATCTTGCACCATCTGTGCAAGAACCTGATGCAGTTGCTGGCCATTCACTTCTCTGAGCGCAGAGACTCAGTTCTCCTTGCACCTCAGGGGTAGCAGCCTTCCGAAAGGATACAAGAAGGGCTGGGGTGGAGGCCAACCCCACTGGCCATGTAAGGTGGTTCGGCACCGAGAAGAGAGAAAGCTGCGTCATCCTAATGGATGATACACACATGCACACTCTCCCTCTACTTTCTGAAACTCCAGAATGGATGGAATTATCTCATAGGAATCCTAAAACTCCTTTCTGAGCCACCCTGGGAACATCCCAACTCCACCCCTTCCAATGTGGCCCAGTGATCTCAAAGCCCAATCTGGCCCATACTAAGGTAAACAAATATGAATAAAAGTACAGTTACCCACAATGTGTCATTGATAGTTATAAAAGGGAACTATCATGGAATGGTCTGTAATAGTAAATGTAAACAACAGTGTGTATTGGGCATTGAATCAGATATTATATTATAAGAAATCATTATCAGCTTCCTAGCTTTGTAAAACTCTGCATTAACTTGAGCTCTAATTTCTAAAATAAATACAATGTTAAACAGTACACTTCATACTAATGATTAAATAAATACTAGAAATAGTATTGACTCCTTAATTATTTAGCTATTCTTTTACTAATTTCTACAAGCAATGTCAACTCATCAGATAAATAGAAAGATGAACATACTGGGGCACTGCTCTATGCTGATTTACACTCCTTGTGAAATCCCATTAAAATCAACAGGATTATATATGTGGAAAGTCACAGCAGAATTTGGCTCAAAGGCTCTAGCTAATAAATGGAGATCATGAAGAAGTTCAAAGTTTGTTTTTGGTTTAGAGATACAGACAAACATTTGAATACTTACCCTGTCATAAACAGATAGTTAAGGGTTAATGTCTCTTTTACCTGTAAAGAGTTAAGAAGCTCAGTAAACCTGGCTGACACCTGACCAGAGGACCAATAGGGGGACAAGTTACTTTCCAATCTTGGTGGAGGGAAGTCGTTGTTTGTGCTCTTTGTTTTGTTCATTGTTCGCTCTCGGGAATGAGAGGGACGGGACATCAATCCAGGCTCTCCAAATCTTTCTGAATCAGTCTCTCATGTTTCAAACTTGTAAGTAATTAGCCAGGCAAGGCATGTTAGTCTTATGTTTGTTTTCTCAACTTGTAAATGTTTCTTTTTGCTGGAAGGATTTTACCTCTGTTTGCTGTAACTTTGAACCTAAGGCTTGGGGGGGGGGTCCCTCTGGTCTATAGGAATCTGATTACCCTGTAAAGCATTTTCCATCCTGATTTTACAGAGATAATTTTTACCTTTTCTTTCTTTAATTAAAAGCTTTCTTTTTAAGAATCTGATTGATTTTTCCTTGTTTTAAGATCCAAGGGGATTGGATCTGGACTCACCAGGGATTGGGGAGGGGAAAGAGGGGGATGGTTAATTTCTCCTTGTTTTAAGATCCAAGAGGTTTGGATCTGTGTTCACCAGGGAATTGGTAAAGTCTCTCAAGGCAACCCAGGGGGAAACTGAGAGTGCCCCAGACACTGAAATTCTGGGTGGTGGCAGGGTTACCAGATCTAAGCTAGTAATTAAGCTTAGAAGTGTCCATGCAGGTCCCCCACATCTGTATCCTAAAGTTCAGAGTGGGGAAAGAAACCTTGACATACCCAAACCTCTAAAGCCTGTAAAATGTGTCTGCATGTCTCATGAGAACTGTCTCTCATGAAATTTGAGTATTGCCAACAGTCAAGCAAAAGTAGCACAATAAAAGCCTTTCTTCTAGTATTTCTGCATTTCCATCTCTGATGCAAAACCCAACCCCAAAGAAGAAGTGAGAATGAAAATTGAGAAAAGTTCAACTTTTCAGAACCTTCAAAGAGATGCCCTTGACTTTCCAGTCTAGAAATGAGAGAACATTCCTAGTGTGTGTGTGTGCCTTTTCAAGAGGAAGGGGGATTCTTATTTTGTCTATACTGGTTTGTCTATCCCTAGCTAAAATGATACTGATTCCTTTCAATTATCAGCTTTTCCAAGTGTGTATCATATGTCTGTGCCTTTGATTTTCAGAAACAAAGCCTCTTGTCTCATTCAGCTGATTGGTGGTTATTATCCTGCTAAAAACAACATCAATCCTCTTCAAAATTCCAAATCCTAATATACCTTTAGGTCAGGCATGCCAGATTCCTGAATTCACTGTGGGTTAGACAGTAGCATTGGCAGGGCAAGTGTTGTGAGTAGTCCCTAAAGCACAGCCCTTTCATTTTCTTCCTGAAGCAAAATTTAATGACTCGGTCCTGTGTGTCTCAGGCCAAGACATTTGGCCTTGGAGAGCTGACTTTCAGTAACTTTCTTGCACTTCACCTAAAGATGCTTGAAAACTGATATTTTGCTGGTGGAATTAAAGAATATTTTGAAAGTTACAGCACTTCATGGAAGATTGGAAAGTTGAAAAATGGAGGACAGAGTCTGATCAGTGACACCGTTACAAATCAGGAGTAAATCCACTGAAATTGATGGAGTTCAGCCACTGCAAGTTAGAACACAGAGAGGAAACATGCAGTGCAAAATGACTTACACATTGTCTAGGGTAGAAAAAATGTGCACTCTGTTACATCAACAGTCTGCAATGCTGGTGCCGCGTTGTTGGTAGCAACAAAGTAAGTGTTAGTGTAAACAAGACTGGGCCATTTTTACCATTATGTCATGAAATGATGTAGCGGTAATAATGGAAATCCTGGGGAAAGCCAGCAATAAATCAGCAAAATATATGACCCAGAAGACATCAATTGAGTTCACTGAAGGCAATGGAGTTACATTGATAAAACCGAAGCAACACAAGGGTTCATTCGGCCCAGAGGTTGCTTACATGCTATTTTCTTCTAGAAGAAGATTCTTACACCCTTCCAGCCTCAGGATGAGGACAAGTTCATGTAGTGTCATTCAGTGGTATAAACACATACCCTAGGCTGAGCTGTCATATGTCAGAGTAAATTAGTAAGATTCTTTATTTTAGGAAACATTTGAAAATTATGGTTCAATTACATGCTCACTGTCCTGCACCAAAGCAGATGTTCCTGTCCTTTGGAAAGCACAAAGAAATGCAAAATCCACACTGAGGTAACAATCTGTTCAAAATATCCCAGGCTGGAACCTTGTATTCTCTGACAATACCAGATTCCTTTTTGCAAATGTAATCCTGGAATACTGCTTCAGCCACCAAATAAGTGCTTTAATACATGTACATAAGAATTCATTTGAAATCCATTAAGGAGCTTCCTACTTGTTGTGTTTAATTTCAGAACAGAACTATCAGGTAAAAGAAAAACTGAAGCACCCACCCCAGACCCCACCAACACACACATACACACATCCCTTTATGTTTTTTTGCCTTCAGTACAATTAAAATGGGAAGTATTTTCTGAAAGAGTTTGCCCCAAGACCTCTCTGAACTTTGGACATGCTTGTCGGACTCCTAGTTAGAACATCAACTTTTGGTTTCATTGCTGAATTTGGTGCCAATAGCACTAGCTTGAGCCAGCCATCAAGAAAGCAGACTCTGTGCTAGCTTCCTTGCACAGCTCTGACAATGGCACCTGAATCATCATCCCCTGTAACTCCCCCGTTAGTCTTGTCTGCTAGGCAAAAACTGCCTGTTATGCCAAATTCATTTGTGATGTGGATCTATAGGAGTAAGAATAAAGCTAATAACGTTATTTTCACTTGTCACCTAAAGCTGGGTTTGAACTCAAGCCTCTGGAGGCAAAAGGATACTTATACTTTTCTGTGTATTTTAAGGCCTATATTGAAAGGTATTATGCAAGTCTCTATATAAAACATTTTTACCCAAGCAATAGGGAAGAAATATTGAATTGTTAACAGGAACAAAGCAGTTTAATCTCAAAAGACTGAAGACTATAACCAGAACAATATGGGTTTATCTGGCTCATCTTTTTCGTAATCATCCAGAAAGGAAAGCTTTATGATTAATGATGCTCCTTAGAATCATCAGCCTTAATATATAGTAACACCAATATAATTTGAAGGAAGTGCAAGATAAATCCTTTTGAAGACGAGAGCGACATCAGCAAAACATGAGATAATGGGAAAGTAGCCAGTTCAAACAATCCTGAAACAACCTGAGGAACAGAGAAGGAAATCAGTTGTTGATCAAAATGTCTAGAGAAAGCCTAAGTAGAAAACCTTCCTTAAGAGCGGGAGGGCAAAAATAGAGAGTATGGAGCTGTTCCATTAAATTTCACAATGACTGTCTATGTAAAAACGTATCTACTGTATATGGACATACAGGTAATTTGTATCACCGGCAATATTATTTTTATTCCAATTTTCACAGATGAAACAAAATCTATCTGTTCCTCTTAAGTGGGCACCATCAGTTCAAATTTAGACCAACATTTTGATTTTGTTTAAACAAACATACAGCAAGAGAAGTGTTTTTATGATTTCTTTAAAATTCCAGTGGCTATACTAGTGTTCAATACATAAATATTCCCCTCTAGAATTTTCAAACTTAATATAATCATTCTGAAAATCTAATGGTAAAAGTGACTATAAACAAAAGTGAAACTGCTTTAACTGATTTTCATTATTCAAGCTGAGGGAACTGCTAAAATGATATATGCAGCTCAAATAGTAAGACAGTAAGTTAAAGGTTAGTTTCATTTTTTTAAATAAACGTTTTATCAATACAAGCAAGATATTTATGACTCCCTTGCATCCTAGCCGAATTTAGCAAGGTTTGGACCAAATACCTATACTAGAACCACCCAGAACTCTAGTGTTTTAGCTAAAGGAGAAACTCCACCAGCTAACAGCACAGTAACAGATTCTCAGACTCTTAGTCACCAGCTACTGGAGGGCTTGTGGCATGCACTGTGTTATTTCATAATAAATAATACTAAGAACAATTTAAAAAATAGTACACACCAGCAATGAGCTTAGTGCTGTTGTAGCTCCCCAAATGAAGACAATCCCTTTCCTGAAGAGTTAAGGCCTCGATCCTGCAAAAAAAAAAAACAACTTTACTCACATGAGAAGTCACATGAAAGTCAGTACAATTAACACACATGAGTAAAGTCACTCAAGTCTATGAGTCTTTGCATGTATAAACTTCAGTAGATAGAAACAGAGAGGACAGCATTTACTGGGAAGACTAGAGAATTTAATAATTTATTGGATTTATTTTATCGTATGCAATGTCTGGTTTGGCTTAGCCAATGTGAACTGTGCACACAAAGGCTGTATCGTAGAGCTATTATTGTCTGACCCCTTTTAAATCTCAAATGCTAAATGAATCCTAAAGACTGCCACTGAAATAGGGCTGAATTGAGCTGTTAAATCAAGTGCCCTCACTGAAGAAACACTGTAGCAGCATTTTGGTCCGGTGCTGAAGTCAGCCAGACAAAATGTTTAAACAAAAAGACACTTCACAAAGCATCCGATCAGCTTATATAAGGTTTGCTCCTCACATGGCAAGATCACCATATATAACCGCATAAAAGGTAATGCAAAGTGAATGTTGAAACTCTTTCTTTCGAACACAAACTATTTAGCTCCCCATGAACCAATGGACTTACTCACCTTGTAGAATGAATTGTTTCAACACAATACCTTACTTAGTGACAAACAACCATACTAGTAAAACAATATTTTCTCTTGGACATACTGTATCAGACTACTTAATGGATGGGTTATATGTTTCACCACAAAACTCTCTTCTTCCCCCACCCCCGCAACCAGGATAAAACAGAAAAATAAATACCAGCCAATATATTGAAATGCAAAGTCAAATTAAATCCTTCACCCACTTCAGCTTTTATTAGAAGTGCTTTCTTTTTGGTGAATTGAGATGAGCCAATCAAAATTGCATTTGCAAAACACACATTAACAAATTAGGAACTGTAAAAACAGCCATCAAAATAGCTGTGAATGCAGATTATACGGTGCTCTCAACTGAGTTTAAGAATGAGCTATAATTTCTGCATATTTATATTCCAACATATGAATTCCATCTTTCAGTTTTCAATCTGCGGCTTTCAAGCCACTATAATTCCAGATTTGAGAATTGTTTTAGTCAGTTTGTGACAATAGCAGGCAAAACATCAGGCAAACCAATGAGTTATGCTGTATGTAGATTCTCAAGGAGAAAAGATTTTGCTGAATGACATTCCAGCCCAAATCTTTAAAATCCTACTTTCACTATATTGTATCATCAGAACATTGTGATCCCCTAGATTTAATATTAAAAAAAGAAACAGTGGTAAGTTGACATTCTTATTTAAACTCATATAGTTCATGAGTTCCCAAAAGATATGTTAGCTACAGTTTCCCCCCAATATGTCTTAAAGTTCTAGCTGTACAGTTACCCAGGAAAACATCACAAAGCAGCAAATAATAGAACAGCAATGAAGGATGTGAAAGTGAGTAAATAAACAGGCTCTATGTTCAGTACTGGTGTGACGGCTGCTGGAATACTGTGTCCACAGTTCAGGAAGGATGTTGATAAATTGGAAAGTGTTCAGAGAAGAACCACGAGAATGATTAACAGATTAGAAAACAGGCTTTACAGTGATAGATTCAAAGAACTTAATTTATTCAGTTTGACAAAGAAAAGATTGAGGGATGACTTGATCACAGTTTATAAATATCTACATGGGGAACAAATATTTAATAATGGGGTTTTCAACCCAGCAGAGAAAGGTATAACAAGATTTAATGGCTGGAAGTTGAAGCTAGACAAATTTGGACTAGAATTAAGTTGTAAATTTTTTTAATAGTGAGAGTAATTAACCATTGGATCCATTAACTGAAGGTCATGGTGAATTCTCCATCACTGACAATTTTTAAATAAGATTGGATGTTTTTCTAAAAGATCTGCTCTAGGAATTATTTAGAGGAAGTTCTATGGCCTGTGTTACACAGGAGGTCAGACTAGATGATCCCAGTGGTCCCTTCTGGCCTTGGAATCTACGAATCTTAGCCAGTGACATGTATACTGTAGCATACAATTTAAAATAAAAATAAAACAATTTAAAGAAGTAAATAAAAAAAGGGATTTCATGTTCCATTAAAATCCATGTTCAATATAAAAAACATACCTATTATTCTGTTTCTTTATATATACAGACCTAAAATAATAACCAAATCAGTGATTTTAAACTAGAAATACATATACATTACACTTCATTAGCAAACTGCACACAATTTCTCTTCATTTGGAATGAAACCCAGAATGTAATGCAAATAGATGAATGGAAACAGATCTCCATAACAACACTTAAAGGATTTTAAAAAGTAAAGAGACAGCAAAATTAGCTAAGCAACCAATTGACTTCAAAGGTGAAGGAGAGAGAAAGAATGAGGGGGTAGAGGGAGCAGGAATTGACAGCTTATAAAGGAATCTGCTTAATGTATAATCCTCTCCACATGCTCTAAAGGAATGATAAAATATCTCAAATAGCCATGTGTGTCTCATTGATACCATTTATTTTGTTATGTAAATAACTTACACTTTGGAGATAAAAATTTTCATAGAGCAAATTAAATCCCACAAGAGATTTGAGTGTCTGATGTATCAGCATGCAGGGAAAAAACAAAAATTGTCTCACTTGTTTATATGCCGTTGAGTATAAAGTCAATAATGCTTTGTCTCCTGCTGCAGTCTATTGGGCATCTGTTTTGCTGGTTTATGCTAGCAGGATGCAATAACTGAGTATATAAATGTCATCTATATATTCCCCCCCCCCCACGCACGCACACACACACACACAGTGTCTGATTATCCTCCTCACACTGGTGTAAATCAGGAATTAAATGTGTGAAGTGAAAATCAGACTCTCTCTCTATACACATATATACATTGGGTGAAATCCTGGCCCCATTGAAGTTAATGGCAAAACTCCCAGAACTTCACCTGTTATACACCTATGTACAGATATGATATAGCCACAGTTCACCTGGGGCTTCTTTAATCATCCGTAAGTATGTCAGCTGCCTTCTTTGATTGTAAACTCTTTGGGGTCTGGGGACCATATCTTTATATATGTTTGTATAGTGCCTAGTACAATGGCACCCTACTTCTGAATAGGTCCTCTGTGTGCTACTGCAATGTAAGTATGTAATAATAGTAAATTTCCTATGGACCTTCTCTGCAGAATCTTTTTCTCTACGTAAAGAAAAGTATGTGATATTTAAAGTAAACAAACCAAACAGTGTTAGGATGCTGAGGCAACATGCTTTATATTTCACAAGGTCACATATACTTCCTTAGTAAATGAGAGAAAGTTGAAGTTGTTCGTAGGGTCTGTTGTTTCTGCTAATCTATTTCAAATCAAATATGGACTAGGTGAATTTTGAAATTCCCTGTGAAAAATAATTCTGGAATAAAATTTGTGTTGGATTGATTGAAAGTTTTGTTTCTCTTTTGACTTTTTATTTTACATTTCATTAAAATATATAACATTTTTAAAAAATGAAATGAAAGTCATTGCAAAATGAATAGTCAAAACATTTCATTAGGAAAACGTCAAAAAAGGGACATTTCTGCATTTTTTTCTATGAAATGAAATGGTGTTGAATTTGATGTGATTTTGTAAAGCATTTCGATTTTGACAGAATGGCATTTTTTCCAGTCAGAAAGTTGTCCCACTGAAGTGTTTCCACCCAGTTCTAGCTCCTAGTACTATTTACTTTTTTTGAGAATTTTTATTTTTCAGTTAAAAAATCATTAACAGATATTGTTCTTAAAAACAATTGAGGAATAAAAAAGATTTTCTAAATAATATTTAATCTAATGGATTTTACTGTAATGGAACAAACTATTACAAAAGAAACATATGTATCTTATAATTTTCTTGGCTTGTTTAATTATGTCTACAAGTTGTCTAGACATTTAGACAGAGGAGTCCAGGTCAAGTCTCTTATTGCTGAAGAATCCCTTTCACCATCTTTGCTTACACATGAATCATTTTATTTTAGAGATCTGAGTGTATTTGTGTACGTTTGTCAACATTCATTTATATTTGCTATAAGTCATCAGAAATGGAAAGCAAAGTTGAATTATTTGGAATAGTGATGGGGGTTGGGGGGAAAATGCCCTCCCCAGTTTTTTTTGCACTTGCTCAAAATTCCATATATTGCAGAGCGGGGGGTGGGGAGCACTTCCCAACCACTGATGAATGGTGGTCATGTACTAAATTAGTACAGTTGCTGCTGGAGTCATCTGGAGCATCGCTCCAGCTATATGGTCTCAATGCCACTGAAATTCAACCTGTCTGCTCCTCTGTACAAACAGAAGGACGTCCGAACCAAACTTCAGTGAGTGGCATTGTAACTTGGCACACAGGGTTGCAATGCCACATAAGATTGGCCTCGCTGCCCCACCATCTAGAGGTAGGAGCAACTAGGCCAAATTATGTCACAGTCTGGTGCATGGAGAGTGTTTCTGTATGACAGAGCACAGGGAAGTCCACCAAGAACTTGACTCCTGGTGGCACCAGCTCATGCACTGTGTGAGTAAGAAAGAGGGGAGACTCCCTAGCTGAGGGAGACTCAGGGTTATTCTGTGGGGGTGAACAGGAGCTCTGGAATTTGCTCTCCCCCCAAAAAAAATAAACTGAATTGGCACTAGTGCTTTGGAATGAGACTTAGACTGTAATGGATGGGCCAAATACTCAGTGGGTGTGTAAACCAGCATAGCTTCATTTATGTCAATGAAACTGTGCCAACTTACACCAGTTGAAGTTCTGGACCTATATATTCAGACATTACTCTCTTCTAATAAATTGGAGGTAAACAATAGAAAAGCCTATGTCATTTATCTAGATTATAAACTGAAATATATAACAAGGAACTCCTGAGTCCTGACTGGCCATGACTAATGATTTCTCTAATAAAAATTAACCCTATCTATCCTGCACTGTGGTCTCAGGAGTGGAGATGTCATAAACAGATAGCTAAGGGTTAATGTCTCTTTCACCTGAAGCACCTGACCAGAGGACCAATCAGGAAACCGGATTTTTTCAACTTTGGGTGGAGGGATTTGAGTGTCTTTGTCTTTGTTTTCTGGCTGCCTGCTTGCTCTGAGCTTTGGAGAAGTAGTTCTACTTTCTAGTCTTCTGTTTCTAAGTGTAAGGACAAAGAGATCAGATAGTAAGTTCTATGGTTTCTTTTCTTTGGTATTTGCATGAATATAAGTGCTGGAGTGCTTTGATTTGTATTCTTTTTGAATAAGGCTGTTTATTCAATATTCTTTTAAGCAATTGACCCTGTGTTGTATCATCTAATACAGAGAGAACATTTGTACTTATTTTTCTTTCTTTTTATATAAAGCTTTCTTTTAAGACCTGTTGGAGTTTTTCTTTACTTCAGGGAAATTGAGTCTGTACTCACCAGGGAATTGGTGGGAGGAAGGAATCGGGGAAATCTGTGTGTTGGATTGCTAGCCTGATTTTTGCATTCCCTGGGAATAGGAAAGTACTTTTGTTTCCAGGATTGGGAACCGAGAGGGAGATTCACTCTGTTGGGTTCACAGAGCTTGTGTCTGTGTATCTCTCCAGGAGCACCTGGAGGGGGGAAGGGAAAAAGGATTATTTCCCTTTGTTGTGAGACTCAAGGGATTTGGGTCTTGGGGTCCCCAGGGAAGGTTTTTCAGGAGGACCAGAGTGCCCCAAAACACTCTAATTTTTTGGGTGGTGGCAGCAAGTACCAGGTCCAAGCTGGTAACTAAGCTTGGAGGTTTTCATGCTAACCCCCATATCTTGGACGCTAAGGTCCAAATCTGGGACTAAGGTTATTATATGGTGGCAGCGGTGGGATATAGACAGAATCCAGAAGCCAGTAGAAATATTATATTTTTCGTTTCTCTGCTAAGGGCTTTTTAGCAGAGAGAAGCAGTTGGTTTTAAAAGGGAACCAGAGAGAATTTTTTTTTTCTGCTCTCTCTCGCAGTTTGTGGCTTGCATGTTAAGCAGAAGTCGTTAAGGACTATTAACAGTCTTTTGTCACACAATAGCACTCCCATTGAGAGTCATACCAGCACTTATAGGCATGCAAATAAAGTGGTTTTTCTGGTTTCCCTTCATTGAACATTAGCTAGAGAGAGAAAAGGAAAAAAGCACTGTTGCTAGGCAGACTCCAGGAGGGAACAGAGCCTGCAGTTCAGAAGATAAACACCGGAGGGCACCCCAACACAAGAAAACAGGAACCATGACTTCTAAGGCAAAAATTGACGCCGAAGAACAAATCAAAGAAGCTGAACACAGGCGACAACTGGAAATAAAACAAAAAGAGATGGAGATGAAAGAAAGAGAAGAACAGATCAAAGAGGCAGCCTACCAAAGAGAACAGGCAGCCTACCAAAGAGAACAGGCAGCCAAAGAGGCAGCCAAGGAGGCAGCACACAAAAGAAAACTAGAAGAAGAAGAGGTGGCCTACCGAAGGAAACAAGCAGAAGAAGAGTTGGCCCACAGAAGGAAGCAAGAAGAAGAAGAGGTGGCCTACCGAAGGAAACAAGCAGAAGAAGAGTCGGCCCACCACCGAGAAATGGAAAAACAACAAAAAGAGAATGAAGAGAAGGAAAAACAGAGAAAACATGAACTGGAGTTGGCAAAAGCTGGGCTGCCTGTGCCAGCCAACCCTAACAACCCGGCGCCAAATATTGCTCCACAGCCCAGGAAATTTCCCACCTACAAGGCAGGTGATGACACCGAGGCCTTCTTGGAAAATTTTGAAAGAGCCTGTCTTGGGTACAGCATTCCCGAAGACCAGTACATGGTAGAATTGAGGTCACAGCTCAGTGGACCTTTAGCAGAGGTGGCAGCTGAAATGCCTAAGCACCAAATGAATGACTATAAACTTTTTCTAACCAAGGCCAGATACAGGATGGGGATAACCCCAGATCATGCCCGTCGGCGCTTCAGAACCCAAAAGTGGAAACCAGAGGTGTCATTTCCCAAACACGCCTACTACATTGCAAAAAACTATGAGGCCTGGCTAACAGGAAACAACATTCAAACCTTGGAAGAACTGAACCTCCTCATACAAATGGAGCAGTTCTTGGATGGTGTTCCTGAAGACATCACGCGGTACATACAAGATGGAAACCCCAAGAATATCGCTGAGGCGGGGGAGATTGGAGCCAAATGGATGGAACTGGCAGAAAGCAAAAAAGCTACTGTCAAGGGGAACGATTACCCCAGGGGGCACACAGACCATAAACCCTACAACCGAGGACAGCCAAAGACCCCACATACCACCCAAGTAAAGCCACAGATACCCTACCCTTCAACCTCACCAGTCTCCAGTAACTCACCTCGGCCCAGTGACCCATCAGATGGAAGATGCTTTAAGTGTAATGAACTGGGACATATCAAGGCCAAGTGTCCCAAGAACACCATGCGAGTGCAATTCATTACACCACCATCACACCAAAGATCCCCAGGCCCGGATGCCTCTCAAATACCCTTGGAGCGAAGGGAAAATTTGAGAGTGGGCGGAAAGAAGGTTACTGCGTGGAGAGACACGGGGGCACAAGTGTCAGCTATCCACCAATCCTTCGTTGACCCCAAATTCATCAACCCAAAGGCCAAAGTTACAATTTACCCCTTCATGTCACAAGCTGTAGACTTGCCTACAGCTCAACTGCCTGTCCAGTACAAAGGCTGGTCAGGAATGTGGACTTTTGCAGTCTATGACAATTATCCTATCCCCATGCTACTGGGGGAAGACTTGGCCAACCAGGTGAGGCGGGCCAAGAGAGTGGGAATGGTTACACGTAGCCAAACCAGGCAAGCTTCCAGACCCATTCCTGTTCCTGAACCGTCCACAGAGGCCCCGTCTGTGTTACCAGAGACCCAGACAGAGGTAGTGGACCCAGATTCCATGCCTACCACTGAAACAGCCACAGCATCTCCAGTCCCAGGCCCGGAACTGGAACAGCAACCAGCACCAGCAAGTGCAACCCCATCTTCAAACTCAACGCCAGAGGGCGCCAGCGAGCCAAAACTGGCAGAAGCAAAAGACAACCATACCCAAAAGGCTCAGCCAGAGCCTAAAATACCCTCAGGTGCACTAGCGGAGAGCGGTTCACCAGCAACGGAAACAACCCCATCACCTACATCGCTTCCAGAGGGACCAAGCCCCAGTCCACAGTCTGAGGAAGAACTGGTGACCCCAGCCTCAAGGGAACAGTTCCAGACTGAGCAGGAAGCGGATGACAGCCTTCAAAAAGCTTGGGCGGCGGCACGGAGCACCCCACCGCCTCTCAGCTCTTCTAATCGATCCCGGTTTGTTATAGACCAAGGACTTTTATACAAGGAAATTCTTTCTGGTGGACACCGGGAAGAATGGCAGCCGCAAAAACAGTTGGTGGTTCCAACTAAGTACCGGGGGAAGCTCTTAAGCTTAGCCCATGATCATCCCAGTGGCCATGCTGGGGTGAACCGAACCAAGGACCGGTTGGGGAAGTCCTTCCACTGGGAGGGGATGGGCAAGGACGTTGCCAAGTATGTCCGGTCTTGTGAGGTATGCCAAAGAGTGGGTAAGCCTCAAGACCAGGTCAAGGCCCCTCTCCAGCCACTCCCCATAATTGAGGTCCCATTTCAGCGAGTAGCTGTGGATATTCTGGGCCCTTTCCCAAAAAAGACGCCCAGAGGAAAGCAGTACGTACTGACTTTAGTGGACTTTGCTACCCGATGGCCAGAAGCAGTCGCTCTAGGCAACACCAGGGCTAACACTGTGTGCCTGGCCCTAACAGACATCTTTGCCAGGGTAGGTTGGCCCTCTGACATCCTTACAGATTCAGGGTCTAATTTCCTGGCAGGGACCAAGTTGGGACGTGCCCAGTTCATCTCTACAATAGACTTAACCAAGGGGTACTGGCAAGTACCGCTAGATGAACCTGCCAAGGACAGGTCAGCATTCGTCACCCATGCGGGGGTGTATGAATTCAATGTCCTTCCTTTCGGCCTTCGAAATGCACCCGCCACCTTCCAGAGGCTGGTAGATGGTCTACTAGCTGGACTGGGAGAATTTGCAGTTGCCTACCTCGATGATGTGGCCATTTTTTCAGACTCCTGGCCCGAACACCTACTACACCTGGAAAAGGTCTTTGAGCGCATCAGGCAGGCAGGACTAACTGTTAAGGCCAAAAAGTGTCAAATAGGCCAAAACAGAGTAACTTACCTGGGGCACCAGGTGGGTCGAGGAACCATAAACCCCCTACAGGCCAAGGTGGATGCTATCCAAAAGTGGCCTGTCCCAAAGTCAAAAAAGCAGGTCCAATCCTTCTTAGGCTTGGCCGGATACTACAGGCGATTTGTACCCCACTACAGCCAAATCGCTGCCCCACTGACCGACCTGACCAAAAAGACCCAGCCAAATGCAGTTAAGTGGACTGATGAGTGTCAAAAGGCCTTTACCCAACTTAAGGCAACGCTCATGTCTGACCCTGTGCTCAGGGCCCCGGATTTTGACAAGCCATTCCTAGTAACCACCGATGCATCTGAGCGTGGTATAGGAGCAGTGCTCATGCAGGAAGCAACAGATCACAACTTCCATCCTGTCGTGTTTCTCAGCAAAAAACTGTCTGAGAGGGAAAGTCACTGGTCAGTCAGTGAAAAGGAATGCTATGCCATTGTGTACGCCCTGGAAAAGCTACGCCCATATGTTTGGGGACGGCGGTTCCAACTACAGACTGACCATGCTGCACTACAGTGGCTTCATACTGCCAAGGGGAACAACAAGAAACTTCTTCGCTGGAGTTTGGCTCTCCAAGATTTTGATTTTGAAATTCAACACATCACAGGAGCTTCTAACAAAGTAGCTGATGCACTCTCCCGTGAGAGTTTCCCAGAATTCAGTAGTTAAAAAGTGTTCTTAAAATGTAGAAGTCTGTTAGTTATATACTTAGGAGTATATGTAAAGGTGTATGTGTTGTATTAATCTGTTTATTTTCAAGTTCTAGAAGGAAATCGCCGCCAGTGAGCTTCCCCACTGTCTGCAATTTGGGGGGCGTGTCATAAACAGATAGCTAAGGGTTAATGTCTCTTTCACCTGAAGCACCTGACCAGAGGACCAATCAGGAAACCGGATTTTTTCAACTTTGGGTGGAGGGATTTGAGTGTCTTTGTCTTTGTTTTCTGGCTGCCTGCTTGCTCTGAGCTTTGGAGAAGTAGTTCTACTTTCTAGTCTTCTGTTTCTAAGTGTAAGGACAAAGAGATCAGATAGTAAGTTCTATGGTTTCTTTTCTTTGGTATTTGCATGAATATAAGTGCTGGAGTGCTTTGATTTGTATTCTTTTTGAATAAGGCTGTTTATTCAATATTCTTTTAAGCAATTGACCCTGTGTTGTATCATCTAATACAGAGAGAACATTTGTACTTATTTTTCTTTCTTTTTATATAAAGCTTTCTTTTAAGACCTGTTGGAGTTTTTCTTTACTTCAGGGAAATTGAGTCTGTACTCACCAGGGAATTGGTGGGAGGAAGGAATCGGGGAAATCTGTGTGTTGGATTGCTAGCCTGATTTTTGCATTCCCTCTGGGGGGAATAGGAAAGTACTTTTGTTTCCAGGATTGGGAACCGAGAGGGAGATTCACTCTGTTGGGTTCACAGAGCTTGTGTCTGTGTATCTCTCCAGGAGCACCTGGAGGGGGGAAGGGAAAAAGGATTATTTCCCTTTGTTGTGAGACTCAAGGGATTTGGGTCTTGGGGTCCCCAGGGAAGGTTTTTCAGGAGGACCAGAGTGCCCCAAAACACTCTAATTTTTTGGGTGGTGGCAGCAAGTACCAGGTCCAAGCTGGTAACTAAGCTTGGAGGTTTTCATGCTAACCCCCATATCTTGGACGCTAAGGTCCAAATCTGGGACTAAGGTTATTATAGGAGAGGAACCCAAACCAGAACTACACATCAAAACACCCTGAACTTTAGGGACTCAGATAAAAGGGGGCTCAGTAGCAATTCAGCCCTGACAGATATTTGCAAAACCACAAACAACCCCTGGTTAATGGCTCCTCTTGTGGCAGTTCCAGTTCCCATTGAAATAAATGAGAGTTGGGTTGGGCCCCTAAACACTATCTGAAATTTCAGATTTCCACCTTATTTGTACCTGTCCCACAGACATTGTCATTACAGTTCTTTCTGTTCATAAAGCAATGGGAATCTCTAAATTTGTGAGGTTAGGTATGAATAGTTGAACAGGATTCAAAGTAATCTGAAGCTATAACTCCCATCCAGCACAAGAGCATAACAAACTCCCTCTCTAGCCATTCAGCATTGATATACCTGCTTGATAAAGTTACATACAAGTCTGATTTTGCAAAGCAGACCAAATACATACATAGTAAAAAATGTGTTGTGATTGTTTTGCTGAACTCTTTATTTCATTTCTCATTCCCTAGCTCTAACCCAAAGCTCCTTTATTACTTCTTAAATTAAGCTGAATCTAACTAAACTTCTCTTGTTGAAAATGGAAAGCATTTGTAAACTAGGGAATAGCACAGATCAGAACAAAGCTAATTTGGTTAAGCATTTGCTCTCAATAGACATGCACAACATTGTCCTGTAGTATTTATGAGTTTCAAGGTTGAAATGTGGAACACTATGTAGTAGACGATATTAAACAAAAACTGTAACTGACAGTAACTTTTGAAGGTACAATATGCACAACAGGCAAAAAACGAATCCATTTCCTTGGCACCGAAACAAATGCATGAATACTACAGATACCATTAAAAGATTCTGTAAAGTTTTTTTTAAAACATTCTTTAAAAGAAAAAAAATCAACCCCGCCCCTCCCCAAACCCAGTGATTGGTTTTTTTCTTAATGTGAATTACAGTATTTACTCAAGATGGGAAATCAGCAGTCCTCATCATCGTCCTCTGGCTGATTTATTAAAAGCTCATTTCTTAAAAATGGCACTTAAAATCAAGAAACCCATCACAGCTGATTAATTTCTGTCACATGCCTGACTACTTCAGATATATGTCGCATTTTTCTTGTAAGCTGTGTACACTATAAGAAATAAAAATTATTACTGAAAATCATGTGCCTGGTTGAAGGAGGAATGGATGATGTTTTTTATAAGTTGTAGGAGGGAAACCCTACAAACCTGCATGTGGAACAGTCAAAGAAACATACCAGTATTTGACTCCCATATATATACAGAATTCTTTCCGCAGCTCTAGAAAACAGTTGCTATGCTAAAGAAATCAATATGGTCTGGAAAACAGCTGACTTTTGTAGTATACATGCCTCTGAGTAAAGGGATTTAAATGGAGCAAACTGAGCCAGTATATACCTTTTCTAATAAAAGTGAGCAAATGCTATGGACCTAATCCAAAGCCCACTGAAACCAATGGAAAGACTATTACTCACATTTGTGTGTGAAAGAGATTTGAGGCCTAAGTCTCACTGAAAAGTGTAAAGGGGCTGTAAGCTCAATGAGAATCAGACTCTTGTGATGTGCGTTGAGTATTTGAAGTAAAACATAACCTTTGTCAGACAGCTAGCTATGAGCTACAAGGGTCAGGCTACAGGATGTGAGATGGCATTGAGAAGTTTGTGTCAATCAAGTGGCAGGAATAAAAGAATACAAAGGAAAAATGGAGGACTGCGTGTCATGAAGAAATCTGAATATTATATGATCATAGCCCTCATCGTATTATTGATTCTACAGCTGTTCCATGAGCCAGACTCCCATAGATTTCAACCACACGTAGGTAAAATTTTCCTCTGTAGAGGTGGCCAGCACTAGGCCTTACTGTGATGCATCCGCCTTGCACTGGCCCATTGAAGCTACAGAATCAGGCCTGTATGTGGAATCATTTTCTGAAGTTTCACGAACACTGCACAATGGAGTGGAGTCTCTTTAAGACATATTGCAAAAAATGGCATCTTATATCTCTATGATTCCATGATCATTAGCTCTCATAGCCCAGTTTCAAAGATTTAAAACTTTTGAACATTTCAATCTAATTAAAACCAATGCTGTCCTCCAAAGAAGGAAAATTTGATCCAGACCTCCACAGTCACAGTGACTGAATACTCCAATCATATCAGATGGCTTGTAAATCAAAACATATCTAGAAATAGTTTCAGCTTTAAGCCTATCAATTTCACTGATTCAATGCTTGGAACCAACTTAAAGGCAGTTATCACTAAATATTATTCACGAGAAGGAAAAAATGGTATCAACATTGTGCCGTTATGGCCCAGGATATTGTAAGCCTTTAAAGGTCAAACTCTATTCTTCTAAAACTTTGTTGGCTATTACCAACTCAATTCACAATTTCTCATCTAAAACTAGGAATTGATTCTTTAGAGACTCTCTTTATTTCTGCTATACATATCTGGGACCAGGAGATGATCTTCTTAGGGCATTACAGTGCCCTAAATATTATTTTGTTATTTCAGATGGTCTGGAGAACACATAGCTGGCCTTTGTGCTTCTTAGACATTAGCACACTGCTGCTCAGTAATCTTGTGGTAAACAAGACTCCTTGCATTTCTGAGGAAGCACGTTGCTTTTTTCACATTTGAATCTTTTAACAACTATGACACATTTTCTAGGTTTGGGGCACCATGTTCAAATACCTCACTTTTCAAAACTATGATGATGACCTCACATTTAGAGAACACCTTTTTATCCTTAAGTTCTTTAAAGTTATAACATATTGATAATCAATATTCTGGAATTTCTTCATTTTTATATTTAATTACTTGTACAGCAACATAAGGCACCTTATTTTGTTAACTGCTGAAATGCACTCAGATCTAAATTGAAACATGCAACTGTTTAGCAGTGTACAGTAACAATATGCAACAGTTTAGGAGAGGAAGTGAAAAACAACTTTAGACGGTTGATGATGGTAGAGGGAATTTAAGTAGGCAGAATGTAATTACTAAACCTAAATTAGATTTACAGGATTAAAATTCCTACTTTCATGAAGTGTCATGGTGTTTTAAACACCAATAAGTTACTCAGAGAGATGTTACCCACTGAGTGAACACTACTACCTATGTGTTTCATACGTCATCCCTCTAAGCACTAGCCCAGATGAACCCATTTTTGCTTGGGAGATCTGATGAGATCACAGCACTATTTGGTAAAGCAGCAGGCCCCAGTATTGAGTGTTCAGGAGCTTTTAAACTTATATTTGCTTTACCTAAAATATTTATCCATTAATTTTCAAGCTACATCCCAAGAATATAAAGAAAAAGAGAGGTTTGGGTAAACAAATGCACAACAATTCCAATGAAACACTGATAGGAAAGAAGCTGAGTCACACAGCCAAGAGGAGTTATGATGAGTAATTAAAATTAGTGTAAGAATTCATGATCCATTACTAACCTCCAGTACAGTCATTCAGTCTGACAGGCCTATTTATGAAGAAGGGAGAAGATGTTTTCATTAAAGCCGTTATCAGTAGAAGGAAAACAACTGTAAAGATCTTTTGGGCCAAATTCTGATCTTAATTCCACTGGTGCAAATCTAGATTAATTCCATTAAATTTAATAGAATTACCCCAGATTGTTACCAGCGTATGCCCCAAAATGCCTTATGTTATACAAATTTCTCAAAATCTTCTGCTACATGAATAATATTTGATGGGCCAGTGCAGCACCATTGTCCTCAATGGAGTTACACCAGGGCTGACTTTGGTCCAACATGAGAATAGTTGTTTAGAGGCAACATACAATAGTTATACAGACACTCCCCGACTTACACAAGCGTTCCGTTCCGGAACTCCTTCCGTAACTCGAATTTTGCATAAATTGGAAATGTATCTCCAACCATTATGCAAAAAAAAAAAAAAAAAAAAAAAAAAAAATCCCACTCCTCCTATTTCTAGCTTACGGAACTTTTTCTGTAAGCTCAGATTTCCGTACGTCAGGTTTACGTAACTCGGGGAGCGTCTGTATTTAAATTTGTTAACCATATACAAATATGTCATTGCATAGAGCACACTTTTTTACATTTTTCAATCTTGTGACCAATGAGGTCACTTGCAATTATGAAAGCTATAATAAGGGAAATCAAATCTCATGCTTCAAAGAGCATGATCATTATAGGAAATGAGGAGTGCTTTATCTCCAGGTATAGTACTGCACAACTGACTAAGGTGCATTATGGAGGATTTTTGTCTTCTTCCAGTTCATCATGTATAATGTGATGGACAAATTGATAGGCGATGGCAAATCAGTCATATGTGAATATTTTACAATCCCAAAGGCAGTAAGGATTCAAGCAGATTTTAACTTTAAATGTTCTGTTCCTGTTCAGTCAAACAACAGATTTTTGTTGGGTGTTTTTTGTTTGTTTGTTTGTTTGTTTACAAAGAACAATAAGCCATAAACCCAGCAGGACTTTGTAAAATATATAATTTATGTGATGATTTTTTGCCAAGAAGCAGGTAAATTTAAAAGATTTTTCATTTACTATTTACCCCAATTTTAGGATTAGAGTCTTTCTATAAAACGAATGATGCATTTGCTGACTTCTTGGTCATTTCTTCCCCTTTACGTTACAATAAAATAGAATGGGCCAGATGTTCAGCTGGTGTGAATCAGCAAAGAGCATTTACTTTAGTGACCCTCCTAATTTACAGCATCTGAGAACCTGGCTCAATAGCTACAATAGAACCTAATGTTAGTATTTTGCATTTTCCATTCAGATCGAATCCCAAACAGAAGCTGGTGAGAGAAATTAATAACTGAAGGGTGCAAAGTTTTATGCTTGGTTTTCTAAAATAAATTGCCAACTTTTTCACCACTGTTTATTAAACAGTGTTGTATCTGGAATGACAACTGCATACAGTATGTGCGTTAGCCACCTCCAAACACAGCTCTTGCAAATAATCATCCCACTCACTTTACAGCATTTAGATAAATCAGGACTAGTCATGCCAACAATTGCTTTTACAGTTTGTTTTTTCTCTTCTTTATTTTACTGATTGTTTTACTGTACACACATTTTTTGGTCACAGCTTATAAAAGAAACATCTGGAGCAGCTACTGATTGCTACCAAACTGTTGACAGTGCTGTGCCACCCCCTAACAATACACACCGCTCTGAATTAAAGATGAGCAGGTGATGAAATGCAATACCCGCATTACTGAATCACTTGCTAGTACCGAATTTCCAAATACCTCCCTCTCCCAGATGAGCTCTCTGCTTCCACTCGCTGTGAAAGAGCATGAAAATGAGAGTCAATTTATGCATATAAAAATGAGATTCCCACATTTTCTCTCATATTGCCTATTTGGAGGTCAAAGGGCATGCACATTGGTCTTCAGGGTAAAACTCCTTCAGGGCCATTTGGTAGCATCTACAGCTGTTTCTCACTGTAATTTCCTAAGTGGTCTTCAGCTGAACTGATACGTTCTAAAAATTAATCCAAGGAGAGGCAAAGCAGTGTTCTGGATGCCCAATGTTTTATACTGAACAGTTTAGGTGTTAAGTTCCATCCAAAGATAAGTATTTTCTGAGTCTCACTGGCCTCAGTCATTTTGGTGAGTAGTAATGTATATACATTCCACAGAAAAGTAAGCTATGTTAAGATAATATTAAGGTTGCACAGTTAAGCACACAAAATATAGTACATATTAGTAGTAGACAGAGCTGTGCGCTGAGCGAATCTGGGTGAGTGCCACAGGCCCCCCACTTTGCAGCGGGGCGTGCTTTGGACAGGGAGACGAGGCAGGAGGCAGGTGAGCAAATGAGCAGCGTGAGAAGGCAAACAGGGAGACAAGTGGCAGGTGGGACGAGGAGGAGCCCCCCTACCAGAACCCCCTCCTTTCCCAAATGCCTTCCGCCCACCAGTAGGCCCCACCAATCAGTGCCTCTTCCTCTCTCTCAACACCTCCCACCTGCTGCAGATCAGATGTTTTACGGCATCAGGAGATGTTGGGGAGAGGAGAGAGGGTGCAGCACACTTTGGGGAGGGTGAGGAACTGGGAGGGGAAGAGGCAGGGTGGGATGCGGCGGGGGTGGGGATGGGGCCTTGGGGGAAGGCGTGGAGTGGAGGCGGGACCTGAGTGGAACCAGAGGGAGCACCCCCAGCAGAGTAGAAACTCAGCACCTGTATACTGGGCCCTGCACCCTCCCTAGGGACGGCCCTGGTAGTAGCATTTTCCATTGTAAAGGCAGGACCTGAGATCATGGTCCCATTGCACTAGGCACTGTAGAAACACACGGTAGGAAACAGCCTCTACCCCAAGCAGTTTACAATCTAAATACACAAGACAGATAAATAGTGGAGGGGACACAGAGGGGCAGAGATTTGTCCAACTTCATACAGCATATCAGTGGCCAAGCTGGGAATAGAAGCCAAGAGTCCTGAATCCTAATGTAGTGTCCTGTCCGGTAGACTTTACTGCCTACATTACAGTACCATCTTTAATTACACGATCACATCCTATTTCTCAAATAATTCACTATAATATTGTACTGCTTTTTTCTATAAGACACACAGCACGTGTTATAGTTTCCACAAGGCAAGTGCAGTGTCTGTAGAGCCCTGTTTCATTCACAATGCACGTTCATTACCATTTTTGGATTCCAGTTATTCCTGAAAGATTGTACCTGGGCACCTTCACGAAATTAGCTTGTTGAATAGGCTGAAGCTACAGGGCACTTGGGAATAGTCTGTGAATTTTACATTTAAATAATAAAAAAATGAATACTTTATCATAATAATGCATTTTGTTTTCAGGTTGTAGCCAATTAGTTACCATCTTCTACATTACTAGTGTCTTATACTCATTTCCCTAATCTCTGTCTCTCTGCCTATTTGTCCTGCTTTTCAGAATGTAAACTCTTCAGGACACAGAACATACCTTACTTTGTGTTTGTACAGCACCCAGCACACTGTTAACACTGCTAGAAATAAATAATACAAAAATCAATGGACTAGTTTTTCATGCTACAGCTATATTTGTCAGACAAACCTGGGCAGCATAGACCTAAATGGTGTATTTTCAGTATCTGAACTTTTTAAAAATCTAGGTACATTTTGATTTGTGCTCTTGTTTGTATACATTTGGGGGAAGTTTCAGGTCTTTTCTTAATTTTTCTGAACTGAGTCACTTTTCCAAATTCCTGACCTGATAAAAGTTCTTCTTTAGCCATTAAAGTCTTGGTATATCCCATTATGCATGCACCAATGGACAGACAAAGGAATACAATACATTCATTTTGATACCATGTTTGCTCCTTTTCTTTTATGCCATCTGCACAGTCTAATGTGACATACTGTAGAATTATAGGAGCAAGACAGGAAGCATTGGCTTTCAACTTTGGTTGTCAACACAAGGAGAGGAGAATGGAATGTATTAGCAGCAAACACTGTGTCTTCAAAGGAAACTACCATGTATGATATCCTCCAACTGAGATGAATTGAAAATGATCAAAGACACCCTTTCGAGGGAACATTTTTCAAGCAGGTCCATCCCACACATACTCATCATGGGATGTAACTGATATAACTGTAGGTATGTGATTGTACAAGATATCAAAATGAATGCATTTCTCTCCCTTGCTGTTCGTTGTCAGATACATAATGGCACATACCAGTAATGTGACAGCTAAAGAAGCATAAGTGTGACTTAAGTAATGCACATATAAATTCCCTTTTAAAAGGGGAACTAAATGGGTTTTTATAAGTGGTAATCAATTCTGTGTGGGTATAGTCTTAAAATGGGCAAATACATGATTGTTAATTCTCATTTTTGAGCTATTGTGTCTTTAAATGGATGCTTAAAGACTATGTCCTTCCCATTTGCAGGTTCAGCTGACTGTGGCTCCCACTGGCCGCGGTTCACCGTTTCAGGCCAATGGAGGCTGTGGGAAGCGACGCAGGCCGAGGGATGTGTTGGTCGCCCTTCCCACAGCCCCCATTGGCTTGAAACAGCAAACCGCGGCCAGTGGGAGCCGTATTCGGCCGAACCTGCAGATGCGGCAGGTAAACAAACTGGCCCAACCCACCAGGGGCTTTCCCTGACAGGCCAGATGCCAAAGGTTGCCAATCCCTGGTTTACACCATGCTCCCTCCCTAAGGGGTTAAATATCTGCATTGTAGATAAGAGACCTGCAGTGCAAATTGGAAAGGATAATTGTGCCTTAAATGTCTTCTTCAGTGTGTGCTGAATTGAGCATTTAGGACCTCTGATAAAGGGCAAGTCTCTGAGGTGAGGTCAGAAGCTTCTTGGGGCTTTTCTTCTGTTTATGGTGCTAGGTATAACAGTTCACTGCACCTACAAGATAAAATATTAGTATTTTATCACCCTGGGATATGATTCCGTTCACACATATTTTACATAGCTCCCTGTGCCCTTTGTGCTTGTAAAGTTTCCCACGACCCTACAAGTAACTGTAACCTCCATTGTATTTATTCCCTAGCACACTTCTAATAGTAAGTAAGAAAATCTAGTTGAAGCCTAATGCATAGGTATCAGGTGGCAAGTCCAACAAAGCTGTTATTTTAGCCTCAAAGAGTGAAAAGCTCATTTCAGAAACTGAAGCTGCTAAGGAATGAAGTAAATTATTTTGGTAGAGTTGTCTTGGACCCAATCAGAAAATTGCTACTATTGTTTAGTGTGGAGGTATGGCTTAAACTAATCAAAGCATCTAAAATTCCTTTGTTTTGAATCAAGAATATCAGATACACAGTGCTTTAAAAGCAGAGTAGATAAGTTAGGAAATCTGCTAACTAACTGAAGTTATCAGTATGGAGGTATGAAGTATACCTGTTACTTACTTTATTCTTGTAGTACCACAAGTTTGTAAAATGCTATGCAGATAAATAAGGACAAAATCCCAATTCTTTTGTATATTAAGACAACAGTGCAAATGGTCCCATTTAAACCCACTTTGAGGGTTCTTTACATGACTAGTGATTTGTAAAGTGGCCTTATTATAAATGAGAATCAGGTCCAAAGTCTCCAGCTCAAGGGATTTACAATTTAAGGGGCTGATCCTGCACTATTAAATATAATTGGATATTGACTTCAATGGGTGATGGTTGGATGCCCCCAATAAGAAAGAGACTTATAAATGTATACTAGACCATTGGGAAGGGTATGTTGGAAATGCAGAGTGGAGGCGAAACTGCATCTGAGGATTGTTATTTACAGGATGCATTATTAACATTTCAAACAGTAATATTTTTATTTAGATTGTATATTATTGGGTGAAATCATGACTCCCTTGAAGTCAATGGGAGTTTTGTGGTTGACTTCAGCAAGCCCGGGATTTCATCTATAGATTTTAGGCCATAAGAACTATTTCCTTCATCTGCTCTGACCTGTTGCATAGTACAAGGCATAGAATGTCACCCAGTGATTCCTGCATCAAGCCCATTACTTGTGGTAAAGTGAGAGCTTTCTTTTGGGAAGAAGTTTGTTAAATCTTAAATGTTTGTTTTGCTCTGTTTTGCTTCATATAATCCTAGGTGAGAGAGGAAGTAGGTTAAAACTCATTTAGTGCAGAGATGCATACTACATTAGATTATTATTGAAATAGGAAGTAGAAGGTACCATAAAGGAGAAACTGAGTTAATGTAAGATGGCTAAACATGGTTTTAATTGTTAGAGAGACTAGGAGACAAAATAAATTAAACCCATTAAACAATAGACGCTAGTTGGTATTAAGTAGCATGTGAAACCTAATTTTATTTACAATATTTTATTTTAAGATTCTGATGAGAATAACCCTCCCTAATTTTTCAACTAAAGCAAATCTTATTATGCACAGTAGCCAGCTCCCTGATAAGGAGTTAAACTCAAATGAGTATGAACTATAACCAGTCTTACATGAGAAAACTAATTTATAAATCAGCAAATAGCCAGAGTAATTTCTGAAGTAAATGACAATGGTAAATATTTATCAGGAGCACAGAGAACCCTTTGAAGTAATGAAGCTGTATCTTGTTGAATATACAGAGCCTGAGCCTGGCTTGTCCTGGCATTTTAATACAGAATGCCTTAATGTTAGACAGAAATCCATATTTTTCCTCAGATAAGCCTTTTATAAAGTAAACCAAAAAAACTGATCTACTTTTGTCTCAGAGCTCACTGGAAATCACAGGCTACACTAGACCATTAGAAAATAATTACAATAATAATAGAATTTTCTTATTGGTAAAAAATGCAATGCTGTTAAATAAATTGTCATATTAAAATATCCTTTTGCATATTTATTCTTGTAGCTAAGATTCTTATTTTCATATATATGCTACATTAAATTGGCATAATGGTTCTGTGACAGAAATATCCATATAACTGATTTTTTCACACAAGGCCCCATGGAAGTCAACTGCAAAACTCTCATTCATGTTAACCATGCAAGATAAGGCCTTTCAATTGCAAATTCCTTGAGCCAGAGATCTTTTCACACCATAGCATAAAAATGCTTCCACGGCAGCCAACATTTGTAACATTGTGTTGTCTGACCCTGCTCACAGCTGGTAGATGACACATTGTTAACAATGGCAGCACCCACTGGTATTTTGTCTATCTCCTCCTGCATCTACCACTGGTGGAGTTAAACCAGTAAGAACAACATTAGGGCATTTTGACCTTAAGCAAACTGAAACAACTACCACTAAGTCACACAAGATTTACACTGGTGTAACTCAAACTGATTTCACAGGAGTTACAATATATATTACTGGAAGTAACACACAGATGAATCAGACCTGCATTGTCGCTTAAGTCCCACTGAAGCCCTCACAATTGTAAGAATATTTAGGCAAAATAGGGTTTCAATGGAAACTAAGTGGCACATATGGCTAATGCCAGTCTCTGCACAGGAGTGCATACACCAGTGAATTACATCCTGTATGAGTATTCACATAGCACTGAGTTATAATCTCTCAACTGTCCTCTCAGGCATTCACTCGGTTCAGTGAAAAACCTGAGAAGGCTCTCAAGCGGTAATCTCTTTATAGGTTGTTCCTAAGAGCTGCTCACAAACCGTTACTCTAGCAACACCCATTGGAAAGGCATTGTATTTACAGAGTTAGCCTTGTACAACTTTGACTTCACAAAAGAGAAAAGCATCCAAATACTGCTGTGTATATTTTGGAAAGCAATATGAGAAATCAAGTTTAAATTAAGAGATTTAAAATGCATAATTGATCAGGGTTGACAAGTTATGGTGAAATGAATGTGAAAAACACTGATTAATATCAATATAGATTAATGAGATTAATAGCAATAAATACATTATTGTAAAATACAGTAAGATATAGAATGCTAAAATCTCCCATTTGTAACACTAGTCTAACAACTCCATGGATATCAATGAAGTTACAATGGCATAAAGCCCTAGGGCAGAAATGGAGTAGGTCCATAGTTTGTATTTTTGACTTTATACTTGTTTCAAACCCTAAGGGTAACAAAATGTCCATATTCCATTAAATGTACTGCCACACCAGATAGCCATGAATTATACTATACTTCAACACTGAAGGAAAATTCAGAGAACTTCAAATTGGCAGAAGTAGTCCAAAAGGAGAGAGACAGTGGAAGTGGGACTGCAGTCGCTGCCAAATGTTCACCTTTAGGGTAAAGAACACAATCAATGTGAAATAAATGAGCATGGGTGAAAGTCAAACCTGACCTCTGTCGATATTTGTTAATTTCATAAAAGTTAAAAACATTTAGACTTCATTCACAGTACTGCTTAGCAGAACTCCAGGGCTCAAATGGCATACAGAATGGATGGACTTAGAAGCAGAAATAATTGCTGCAGCATTCGTTTATGCCCATTGTCTGAAAGGAACTAGCCCTATACAATATAGTGCATCTTAGAACAGAACATTTATTCCTGTTCTCCTATTTATGTATCTCAGGGGCATCTATTCCCATTCCCATTCCCATTCCCATGACCATTTTTAGTCCTTCACCATGAATGAATTCAGATTAGGCTTGAATAAAGACTGGGTGTGGTTGGGTCATTACAAAACCTAAACCCAGTTCCTCCAATACTAATTTCCCTCTACTGTTACTCACACCTTCTTGTCAACTGTCTGAAATGGGCCACTCTCATTACCACTTCAAAAGTTATTTTTCCTTCCTTGGTATCCTGCCGTCAATTGAATTGTCTTGTTAGATTGAGCTCATACTTGGTAAGGCAACTCCCATCTTTTCATTAATTTATACCTGCTCCTGTATTTTCCACTCCATGCATCTGATGAAGTGGGTTCTAGCCCACAAAGCTTATGCCCAGATAAATTTCTTAGTCTCTAAGGTGCCACAAGGACTCCTCGTTGTTTTTGCTGTTACAGACTAACATGGCTACAACTCTGAAACCTGACTCCGGAAACAGTTGAAATCAGTTTTTGGGCTTGGCTACGCTGGCACTTTACAGTGCTGCAACTTTCGTGCTCAGGGGTATGAAAAAACTGAGCGCTGCAAGATACAGCGCTGTAAAGCCTCAGTGTAATCAGTGCCGCAGCGCTGGGAGCGCGGCTCCCAGCGCTGCAAGCTATACCTGTAAGGGATGTGGTTTACGTGCAGCGCTGGGAGAGCTCTCTCTCAGCGCTGGCGCTCCGACCACACTTGCACTTCAAAGCGCTGCCGAAATTTCAAGTGTAGCCATATCCTTTCACTACCTACTATATTTTCCATGTTACATGAAAACTACTGTTGAGAGCAGTCTGCCTGGTTCATCCTTTAAACTCTGTTAGGTGAATAATCCTTTGTTCTGTTTAAAATGCGTTATTATACTTACTTCCTTGGATATCCAATTTGAAAGCTAACTACTCTTTTTTTCTCAGTTGAGTCTCCAGGTTATTACAGAGCTCCTGCTTGCCCAGGGTTATTTACAATTCAAATTCTTTGTAAAGGCAATGCCTTTTCACCCCTGGAAGGATATTTTATGGAGAACTGAAGCACTTGATTCTGATTTCTTGGATGTGTAATAATGGAGTCCCTTTGTGTTACAAATATGATGAATTTTGTCATTCATAATTCAGGAAGTGGCAAACAAATATTTACTCGGATGCAGTGAATGACCAAGTGGGTATTCACCCATGAAAGCTCATGCTCCAAAACGTCTGTTAGTCTATAAGGTGCCACAGAACTCTTTGCTGCTTTTACAGATCCAGACTAACATGATACTTCTGATACTTGACAAATATTTACTCGTTAGCCAATGCAGATCACAAACAGCTGCTCATAATAATAATAATTAATATTAGCAATAATTAATATTAGTACTCACAATGATTTTCCTCCACTTACTTTAGATAACTAAACACCTTTACCTTGGTTTTGCACCATGTCATATATATTCCCTGTGCTAGTATAGGGAGGTCAAGGGAACAAAGCAAATACTGAGGTAGCATCATCTTAATTAATGGGAACTTGGAAAAATTTCAAGGGAGACCAACTTCTATAGAGCTTTAAAGCTAGTCTTTTCCCTGAGGAACATAGCATAAGAAATCATGTGTGATGTTCAATGGACATATTGGAGGATAGAATTGACCTACTTAAAGGAGTAATCCTCACCCATTCCTAGAAGGGGGTCTTGGATGCAGCAGAACTGGTGAGGTTCCACTAAAGGGGAAGAGATAGGAGTTGAGGATCTATGCTGGAGCCTATACCCCTTGCAGCACCCAGTGTGCCACACAGTTAAGCTCTGTAGGGCTGCCTGCATAAAGGAGATTAGTGACAGGGCTGGAGTAAGGGCTACCACACATGTCAGTCACCTCACCATTCTCCCTGTGTCAGAGCTGAAGCTTCTATTGCACCTGCGGAGCAGTTCTGCTACCACTCTGGCATTAAGGGAAGAATCCATTTCCCTGGCTTTGAGAGTGGCTGTCATAAACAGATAGCTAAGGGTAAATGTTTTATTTCCAGTTGTCGCCTGTGTTCAGCTTCTTTGATTTGCTCTTCAGCCTCAATTTTTGCCTTAGAAGTCATGATTCCTGTTTTCTTGTGTTGGGGTGCCCTCCGGTGTTTATCTTCTGAACTGCAGGTTCTCTGTTGCCTCCTGAAGTCTGCCTAGCAACAGTGCCTTTAGCTAATCTTCAATGTTAAGTAAACCTGAAAAACCACTTTATTTGCATTTATATAGTGCTGGAACTTGCCTCCTAATGGGAGGGCTGTTGCATGACAAAAGACCCTTAACAGTCTGGTAATGGCTTCTTGCTTAACATGCAAGCCACAAACTGCCAGAGAGAGCAGAAAAAAAAATTCTCTCTGGTTCCCTTTTAAAACCAACTGTTTCTCTCTCTGCTAAAAAGCCCTTAGCAGAGAAAAGAAAAATATAATATTCCTACTGGCTTCTGGATTCTGTCTATATCCCACCCGCTGCTACACCATATCATAACCTTAGTCCCAGATTTGGACCTTAGCGTCCAAAATATGGGGGTTAGCATGAAAACCTCCAAGCTTAGTTACCAGCTTGGACCTGGTACTTGCTGCCACCACCCAAAAAATTAGAGTGTTTTGGGGCACTCTGGTCCCCCTGAAAAACCTTCCCTGGGACCCCAAGACTCAAATCCCTTGAGTCTCACAACAAAGGGAAATAATCCTTTTTCCCTTCCCCCCTCCAGGTGCTCCTGGAGAGATACACAGACACAAGCTCTGTGAAACTACACAGAGAGACTCCTCCTCTCTGTTTCCAGTCCTGGAAACAAAAAGTACTTTCCTATTCCCCCAGAGGGAATGCAAAATTAGGCTAGCAATCCAACACACAGATCTCCCCTTGAGTTCTTCCTCCCACCAATTCCCTGGTGAGTACAGACTCAATTTCCCTGAAGTAAAGAAAAACTTCAACAGGTCTTAAAAGAAAGCTTTATATAAAAAGAAAGAAAAATACATACAAATGGGCTCTCTGTATTAAGATGATACAACACAGGGTCAATTGCTTAAAAGAATATTGAATAAACAGCCTTATTTCAAAAGAATACAAATCAAAGCACTCCAGCACTTATATTCATGCAAATACCAAAGAAAAGAAACCATATAACTTACTATCTGATCTCTTTGTTCTTACACTTAGAAACAGAAGACTAGAAAGTAGAAACTGCTTCTCCAAAGCTCAGAGAAAGCAGGCAGACAGACAAAAGACTCAGACACTCAATTCCCTCCACCCAAAGTTGAAAAAATCCGGTTTTCTGATTGGTCCTCTGGTCAGGTGCTTCAGGTGAAAGAGACATTTACCCTTAGCTATCTGTTTATGACAGTGGCACTTTCCTTTTGCATTACTACTCAGACACAACATGGGACAGGAGAAGGAATGGTACCGTCCTGCTTGCGGCACTTTAAACAAACAAATACATGTGATTGATTATATTAGAGGAGCTCTGTCAACACAGGGTACTTTTTAATCCTTAGTGACCTCAAAATGCCCCTTTCATGTGTTATAAGAAACAAAAGATTGTTATTTTGGAGCATCCATTATTATGTAAAGGGTTTAAATCCTAAATAGCTCATGCATTTTGAAAGTATTTCTCTTATTTCTCTTAAAATAACAAATTGCACCAGTCACTGATTAACAGTGGAGTGATGGAGTTTTCTTCTAGTACATAAACACCCCAGTTGATAAAATGTGCAGCAGGTTACAAACTAATGAAAATTAAAATGTCCCTGTTATAATTTATAATAATTTTACAACGGAAACAACAGATCTGTAGAAGCTGCACTGCTGAGGCCACTATGGTAACAAACTGAGAAAAGTGCTGTTAATACCATCAAAGAGAACAAATAGTGTCAAAACAGATGACTCAGTCCTGTAGTTGAAGGCCTCAAAGGAGAGAAAAATGAAAAAAAGTGTAGTAAACATTTAAGAGGAAAATAAACCTTCAAAAGGTTTTCAGAGAAATCTCTGCCACATTCCGTCTCTCACAGAGGTGAGTAAGGTGTTAATAATGACTCACAGGTAATCTTCTCACATACAGAACAAAGAAAAATGCCAAGCAGGAGGGAACTAGCTGCCCATTAGCTGCCCATGGAAATATGGGTTGAGATTAACAGGGTATGTTACTGAGAAAAAACAGGTGACTTTAAGTGTGTTAATTTAGCCCTCAGAAATCTACCTGCAAATGATAAATGAAGAGCTGTGGAGATGGAAAACAACACACATACAAAATTGTGGAGTGGTGTTATGAAACATACAGGGCTCGAATCACCTAACCTGACACAGGCAAGCTACACTGAGGCTCGTGGGCCAGGTGGGCAAGTCCATCCTGTAGGAGGCTGGTGGCATTGTCATCAGCTCCTGTTCCTTGAGCTTTCTGCTAGCAGTGGAGTAGGTATGGGTGTGAGGAAGATTCTGCGCTTTTAGGATTAAAGGGCTCTTTCCCCTGATACCATAAAAATCTAACTTTGTACCCTAATTTTGTGTCAAAAATGCTGTTCAAAATTGGGCCACTGAGTACCACAATGCAGAAAGGAGAGTGCTATGCAGCTGTCTGCAGAACAAGAACAGTTGAAGAAAAAGATACAGTTCCTCTTTGAGACTGGCTAAATGACTTGATGACTGGTGTTTTATACGATTTCATTTTAAATTTCTTGCTAGTTTTGCATATTTTAATAATTTTTGAGTTGGGAGATTTGTAGAATGGATGAGCTAATGTCTATGGACTGACCCATGACCTCAAATGTCTCCAAATATCTATAGACCTGCTGACTGACTAATGGGTGTATTATTTTTGGGTCCATGTACTTCTGAACCAGAAATGACTGGAATGAGGAGGTTCTTTGTTTACATAAAGGTGACCTAATCAACCCTCCTGGGTGATGCTAGTGACCTCAGACAGTGTATGCGCTATTCTGATTCACAAAAAGACTCCTGAGGAGGTGTTCCAACTGGGAGAAACAAGCCAGGCCACCATCTTCAAAAATTGAAAGAAAAAAAGAAGCCACCACCTGTTTCTGGCCTCTGGCTTCTGGCCAATGATTGCTTGCTCAAAGCAAAATGGAAACAACTTCAAAATTATGAAATGTTTTACAAATTTAAAAAATAAACATTTTTCACCCCCTCTAATTATCTGACATATGATAGCAATAGCACAAGAGTCAGAAATCTGGGGACTGAGGGTCAGAATTCTCCATCTGGAAGCAGGTAGTCTAGTTTGTATCACACGTATGCTTGGCAAGCTTCTTGATCAGTGAAGTTGCCTTCATGGGAAGAATGATGAATAGAGGTCAACAATGTGCAGAAGGTCTGTAGCATTCCAGAGCTGAAGGGGTGGTTAAAATTACATGCAAAGAGAATGAGTACTTACCCTTACTTTTCTTTCTACAAACATTACAAGAACTGGAGTAAGACAAACAGAGGAAGCTGGAAAGGTTAATGTCATTCTCAGGCCACTGCTAGGTATTATACTATGTTATGTCTTGCAAAAATGCTTAGGGGATGAAATGTCAGCTTCATTGCTTGCATACCTGGAAAAAAAAAGAGGTAAGGTTATTATTTTCCTCTACCATGTCTTTAGAACTTTCCTTGACTTCGACTTGAATTAACAATAAATGCTCTGATGTGTGCTTCGGCTTCCAAACTTCAGTAAAAAGTATAGTAAGTATACTACAGAAGAATTCGCTAAATCCCTTAATGTCAGCTCTTATTCTCTGGAATAATGTTATTTTGTTCATTTTCCTTTGGATTAAAGTTTTAAGTTTGATTTGTTTGTATTTTTTACTGTCTAGGTACATGAAAAAACAGAAACATACGAAAGTATGTTACATAAAAGTTCATCATAAAAGTTGACCATATTGACTCTGCATTTATTTGTTCAGGTGTGTTCAGGAAATATTTTCTTTTAATATGCACGAAAGTATAAAAAGTTATTACCTAACTACCTTTCCTCTCTAAATCATTTGTAGGATCAAATTGAAAGCCAAATTCCGATATCCGTACTTGCATTGAGTAACACCTTACTCCAGAAGAAGTCTCATTGACTTCAGAGGGATTTATTGTGGAATAAAATCTATTCCTCATGACTAAGGATACTAGCGTCTGGCCCTACATTTTAAAAAAACTTAGGTTATACCTGCACTACAGCAGGGGTCGATGCTCTGAGATCAATCCTCTGAGATCGATTCTAGTGAAGACCCACCAAATCGACAGCACATCACTCTCCAGTCGACCCTTGTACTCTACCGCCGACAAGAAGAGTAAGGTAAGTCAACGAGAGAGTTTCTCCCATCGACCCCCCACAGTGTAGACCCCGCAGTAACCCAACCAAAGGTATGTTGACTCCAGCTACATTATTCACGTAGCTGGAGTTGCGTAGCATAGTACCGTCTTACTGCGGTAGTGTAGACATAGCCTTAGTCAGAAAGTCAGAATCAGCAAGCTCTGTGTCTAAGGCCCTGGGGTAATCATAGAATCATAGATTCATAGAACTGGAAGGGACCTTGAGAGGTCCTCTAGTCTAGTCTAGTGCCCTGCACTCAAGGCAGGACTAAGTATTATCTAAACTATCCCTGACAGGTGTTTGTCCAACTTGCTCTTAAAAATCCCCAATGATGGAGATTCCACAACCTCCCTAGGCAATCTATTCCAGTGCTTAACCACTCTGACAGTTAGGAAGTTTTTCCTAATGTCCAGCCTAAACTGCCCTTGCTGCAATTTAAGCCCATTGCTTCTTATCCTATCCTCAGAGGTTAAGAAGAACAATTGTTCTCCTCCCTCCTTGTAACAACCTTTTATGTACTTGAAAAATGTTATCATGTCCCATCTCAGTCTTCTCTTCTCTAAACTAAACAAACCCAGTTTTTTCAATCTTCCCTCATAGGTCATGTTTTCTAGATCTTTAATCATTTTTGTTGGTCTTCTCTGGATTTTCTCCAATTTGTCCAATCTTTCCTGAAACATATTGCCCAGAACTGGACACCATAAGCCAGATCAGGCCTAATCAGTATGCAGTAGAGCAGAAGAATTACTTCTCGGGCCTTGCTTATAATACTCCTGCTAATACATCCCAGAATAATGTTCACTCTTTTTGCAACAGTGTTACACTGTTGACACATATTTAGCTTATGATCCACTATGACCCCCAGATCCCTTTCTGTAGTACTCCTTCCTAAGCAGTCATTTCCCGTTTTGTATGTGTGCAACTGATAGTCCCTTCCTAAGTGGAGCACTTTGCATTTGACATTATTGAATTTCATCCTATTTACTTCAGGCCATTTCTCCAGTTTGTCCAGATTGTTTTGAATTTTAATCCTATCCTCCAAAGCGCTTGCAACCTCTCCCAGCTTGGTATCATCCACAAACTTTATAACGGTACTCTCTATGCCATTATCTAAATCACTGATGAAGATATTGGACAGAACTGGACCCAGAACCAATCCCTGCGGGACCCCACTCACTATGCCCTTGCAGCATGACTGTGAGCCACTGATAACTACTCTCTGGGAACAATTTTCCAACCAGTTATGCATCCACCTTATAGTTGCTCCATCTAGGTTGTATTTCCCCAGTTTGTTTATGAGAAGGTCATGTGAAAAGTATCAAAAGCCTTACTAAAGTCAAGATATATCACATCCACAGCTTTCCCCCATCCACAAGGCTTGTTACCCTGTCAAAGAAAGCTACTAGGTTGGTTTGACATGATTTATTCTTGACAAATCCACGCTGACTGTTATTTATCATCTTATTATCATTTAGGTGTTTGCAAATCGATTGCTTTATTATTTGCTCCATTATCTTTCAGGGTACAGAAGTTAAGCTGACTGGTCTGTAATACACTGGGTTGTCCTTATTTCCCTTTTTATAGATGGGCCCTATTTATACCCTTTTCTAGTCTTCTGAAATGTCTCCCATCATCCATGACTTTTCAAAGATTATATTCACTTGTTTACCAGCAAGGGTTTTTTCGTAGGCATATAGGCCTTGGCTACATTCATAAAAATGGAACCCTTAATTCACTTAAAATACCACTCCAGAGTTGGAAGCAACTGTAAAAATAGTAGCTCATGGGTTTCTGCAATCACAGAAAAATCATAAATGTGAAAGCTGTAGGGAGCAAGCACCTCACACACTTTTGGGTGCTCCGATATGAAGATGAACAGTTACTATCCTCCTGTGTCAGTGGATTTAAAAAATATTCTTCATAAAAAGAAGAGTTGCATTTGAGAGAGGGACTGGTATTCAGATCCTGGGCTGCATGCTGGCTTAGTCACTGTCACAATGTGTTGCCTAAGGCAAGTCATTTAAACCAAAATTTTACAACTTGGGTGCTTAAATTTTAGCACCTAAATCCATATTTAGATCCTAAGTGGGACTTACTGTCAGAAGTGCCTGTCCGTTACAGCTATTCCCCTATTCCATTTTGTTTCCCCAGACTCCATTTTGTTTTCTGTTCTCCTGTGGCCGCCCTTCCCTGGCTGTTAAGTTGTTTACCAGGGCCACTGCCCTTCTCAAAGGGAGGGCCCCTTAAGTTGTTTAACAAGAGCCATTGCCCTTCTCAAAGGGATGGCCACTTGTGGTGCATGCTAAGTGGGACCACTGCCCTTTTCAAAGGGTTAGTCCTGTTATCACCTCGTTGAACCTGGGCTTGGTGTAGGGTAGGCAATGTCCAGAGCTGCAAGGCCTATTGTGGTTTTAAGATCCTGGGCATGAGTCATAGTCTCATGTGCTCTTGAGTCACCTATTGCACAGGACTATGTCCAGGCATGTCTCTGGGCTTACGTTCAGTTTTTCCCCTGTGCCCCCTCCCCTGTGACAGAGGGAGCCTATCAGGATTACTGGTGGGAAACTGCCCAAGTTTGCCTTTAAAACCAGACATTTTTGAAACACACCTCAGAAAGGTTCCTGCATTGCTGCCTGGTCTGATCAGCCAGGGGTTCTGGGGGGTCCTTTCTCCGCTCTCGTTTTATTTTTGAGCGTACCCCCGTTTTTGAAACCCCCCCCACGAAGAACGAATTGCTACCTGAGAGATCTCCTGATTATTGAGACTGTACCGAACCCTCCTTGCCTCTTCTGATGTTGCTGCTGCTTCTGCCTTTGCTGCTGCCTTGGGGACTGGTAAGAATCCCGCTGTAAAACTTTCTATACTTTTATTTTATTATTTTAGCTGCTGGCTCTGTTTCCCCAGCACACAGACTCAAGCTAAACCTTGGTCTGTGTCTTAAAACCTCTCTTAAACTACAGGGCTCTTTGCCACTGCTAAGCTCTGCTCCTGTGGGCTTTGCCTTGGGGCTCTCTGCTTTCAGCTGTATCCACCGCTGTAGCCACCATCCCTTGGCTTCCTTGGGAGCTGGGTCCTGGATACATACCACTCTGCCCTCTGTAACCTCCCCATAGCATAAGGTGCACCATAGGTCTTGTTTTTTTTTTAATTTAATAAGTCATAGTTTGTTAAGATTGTAGAGCTTGTAAGTTTCTGTGATATTTGTTGTGTTGCCTAATTGTTGGTTAAGATAAGTTTAGAAAATCATTGCCTGGTTGTATTCTGTAGCTGCTTGTCATTTTATATAAGTTTGATTAAGTTAGGGGATAGATAAGGTTTTTACTATTTGAATTTGTCTTCCCACTGCCCCATCCCCCCCCCGAGCTCCCCAGTCACTCATTGCAGTCTCTCTGCTGTTTAAACTTGCAGCCTGTCTGCTCTCTGTGTCTCCCTGAGTTTAAATCTCCCTCTGTAGCGCCTCTATCTTTGGTTTCTGCTCCACCACGTGCTCCTCTTCCCCCATCCCCTAACCTCATTCCTCTACCACTGCCTTTCTCTCTCTCTCTCTTTTAATCCCTTCCCCCACGTGTTCACCCCGCTCCTACTGCTGCCAAACCTCAATTGTATTACTGAAGTCTAGCATAAAACCCCATTGGTTACCCTTTTTCTCTCTCACACACCTCACATTTTGTATTTACACCACTGTGACACATTTTTACCTAGAGTTGTTGGTTATTTAACACATTTTACCCATAACTGTTAGTTGGTTATATGCTGCTGTGACACACCCTTTACCTAGAAATTGTTAGCTACCTGTTACATTTATACTTCAGTGTTAGTTGGTTACCAACTGTATTGTACCCCACTGTA
The DNA here is from genome assembly GCF_025201925.1 of Gopherus flavomarginatus. Taxonomy (NCBI): domain Eukaryota; kingdom Metazoa; phylum Chordata; order Testudines; family Testudinidae; genus Gopherus; species Gopherus flavomarginatus. The sequence continues at coordinate 55,303,605 of NC_066626.1, read as the reverse complement.
TTGTACCCCACTATTGAAACCTCCTATACTATACTAAAAGAACTCCCTCCCCAATTGCCTACCTTAACAAACCCCATACCCCTCACTATTAAATTTTCCCTGTTTTTGCATTTTCTTAATAAAGTTTATTTTGCACCCCACCTGTGTGGTAATTGCTCCCCAAGATCCCATATACCTGCAGGCAGGGACAGTGCCCAGTACTGGATCTTTATAATAACTATTTCTTTCTTTGCTCAGCATCTCTGAAAATAAGACTAGTCATTAGCTAGAGGTTCTACAGCTGCTAGCTTTACTTTTAATTTAAAGGAGAAGATCAAGGTTTTATTAACAATGCCCAATAGAAGATGCTAATAATTATTGAGATTTTTTCTGTCTTGGAAGTTATAAAAAATAGGACTTCTAGGAAGTATGTCTGTCAGAGTTTATTCTTCTCTACATTTGTTAGTAATGCAGAAGTAATATATAGATATAGATATAGATATAGATATAGATATATATACTAAACAGAATCTGCTGTGTACAGCTGTGTGCAACCTCAGATGTGGATGCATTTCAGTGGTAGGTGAAGGGATTCTGTAAAGTTTGTAAAGCACTTTGGGATCCTTTAGGATAAAAGAAAAATATATATAATATTTATTATTTTATTTTCTGCTATGGATTAAAAAAAATGAAAAATTCTTGAAAAGAGTCTGTGTGAAGCACATGTACACAGGGGCTAATCCAAAGTCCATTGATTTCACTGGGCATTAGAACAGGTCCAAATACCGAATGTAAAGAGCTCCCTAGATTTAGTGCTGATGTTTTAAGCAGCAAATACAAACACTAACTGACAGCTAAGAAATATGAATGCTAAACAAACAACTGCTTTAAATAGCAGTTTGAATAAGAATGAAACATTGTTCTCTTTCAGCTAAAAAGACATTCCCTAACAGAGTATCAAAGGGAACTGCAGATAAATGGAAAGAGAGACTCTCACACTAGTTACTTCATGAGCTGAGGGGTGACCTATTCAAATTCAAAGAATGAATATTTTCTCTGCAGTGCTGTAATCCATGACATACCTCTTTCAACAGTAAATATAACTTAGGGGGAGCTTATTAGAGCAATGTTTTCAGGAGAATGTGCTGGCTCTGTACTGTCAGGGTACCTCTGAAGTGACCACCCAGGCACTTCTTGATTTTTTGCACAGTTCACACACATGCACTGCTTCATGCATTACAATCTCTTGATGTGTCACTAGGAGGAAAAAACATAATTTATTTAATGAGTTTGTGATGACTAAACTTCATTAAAGTATTATTTTAAGAGCAGCATTAATTTCTGAGAATTTGGACTCAGGGAGAAAAGCAAAGAGGAGACTGAGCTGCCTGTCTAAGAGAAATGATCCTTGCTATCCACTGCAGACCCAGAAGGTGAAAGAAACTGTGAGTTTCTGCTGTGCAGAGGCTGAGGCAGACCAAAGGCTATGCTGTAGGGCCGCAAACACTACATGCTGTCACAGTTGCCTTTTCTACAGAAGGAAAGTGCATTTTATGACAATCCAGGAGAGCAGTACATCCATTAGTCAAAAGCAGATGTGGCAGTGTGCAGAGTATGGCTTTTGTTCTTCTCTATACTGTGTTTAAGAGTAGCAGCTGTGTTAGTCTGTATCCGCAAAAAGAACAGGAGTACTTGTGGCACCTTAGAGACTAACATATTTATTTCAGCATAAGCTTTCATGGGCTACCGCCCACTTCATCAGATGCATGCAGTGGAAAATGCAGTAGGAAGATATATATATATATATATATACAGAGAACATGAAACAATGGATGTTACCATACACACTCTAATGAGAGTGATCAGTTAAGGTGAGCTATTACCAGCAGGAGAGAAAAAAAAACTTTTTGTAGTGGTAATCAAAATGTGTGGTTGTAATGCTGCTCCCTGGGACTGGGACTGAGTGAACAGCCCAGTTACTCAGGCTGAGTACGAGGATTTCACCCTGGAGAAACAAAGCTCTGCAGCTATGCAACTCTTCTTATATGAAAGAGTCCTTCATGATATGAAAAAGCCAGAGGCCATTGACTTATCTTCTCTATTGATATGTAGAACAAAGGGTATATAATACACTTGGGACTTTTTCCCCACCTGAAAGCAAAACCAAAATACACAGTCTTAGGAAGTGCATATACCTAGCATTGCAGGCTTTTAAAAGATCATAATGCAGTAAACATTCTCACACACAAGGGCCAAAATGAACTTCAAATCATTGTGAGGTAGGGAGATACATTCATCTCTTTATTGATATAGGGCCTTATTCCATTCCTTTAAAAACCAATGGAAAGACTCCCAATGACTTTAGTGGAAGTTTGAAAGGGCACATAAATAGAAGGCCATATTTTGAGCTCAGTTAGCCAAATGTAGATACAGAGTAACTTCCCTGAAATAATTTATATTGGAGTAACTTAGATCAGCTCTCAACCCATAATATTTTGCAAAGCCTCACCTCACATCTATATAGATAATAACATCAGACCTTTCAGCCAATAAGCTCAGTCTAAATGGAAGACTCCCTGGGATGTCTTTCCTCCATCATCTTTTTCTCTGACCAGTCAATGAAGTCAGCAAAATATGTACCAAAACCAGGATAAATGCATCATTATAATGCTTCCAATTATCCCTGCCTCTCTTCTGGGGCACTCACATTTCTGACATTAGATGTGCTTGCATAATGTTTTGGGTAGCTGCCATTTTTTGCCTCTGTGATAAAGTAAAAAAGAATCTAGAATGAGCCTCTGCAGAACATCAACTTGAAAAAAGTCTGTAAACACGTGGAAGGGATTAATTCAGATTGTTGCAATTCTGTGAGAAACATTCTTGGAACCATTGAAAGTTGCATACAGTGTGACTGTATGTAAGGAGAAAATTGATGCGGACAATGTACCACCTAGATGGAAACTGCCTAGCTGTCATGTTTTTATTTATTTCTCCACCAATATGTTCTAACGATCCTGTGGGATAGAAGAAGTGATGACATGTCTGTAACTCTTTCTTTACTTGGATATAGTCAGCAAGCAGGATCACACTAGAATTGGTAGTCATGCTTCGTGATTGGAAGTATGGCTGGGACTTGGCCAAAGGAAGTGCTGGAATCAAGATCTGGGGACAGGCCTGGGTTGGAACCCAGATCAGAATCAGTAGACAAGCCTGAATCAGTACTGTAGCTGGAGTCCAAGTGCATGCCAGAGGTCGAAGCTGGGTAGTCAGAGTCCAAAGCTCCAGGGAGAGTCAGGAAGTGGAGGCAAGGCTGAAGTGGGTCAGTAACAGGGCTGGAGAAAGGTCAGAGCAGGGCGAGGACAAGGCTGAAACAAGGCTTGGGCAAGGCTGGCAGGAACAGGATCAAGAGCAGGCTGTGAGGCAGTATGAGGATTCTCAGCAGGGAAGTGCTGTTGCACAGACTGATCTGCAGCTCTGGTGGGGTTGGGGAAATACTTGGGCATGGGGGTCATCTAAGCTAGGCTCGACTCTGGGGCAGACTGCTGCTGCATGCCTCCAGGCTGAGTCACTGTAGGCTCTCTTGGAAGGGTAAGTCAGCGCAGAAGAGTTGTTGCAGTATGCCTGAGTGGTGACTCACCAGGTGGAGGGGCACCTATTGAGTTCCCAGGGGTGGGTGAGCACAACTCACCCACATCTAAAGGCTCCTTCACCAGCCTAAGAGGAGGAGACACTGGACCCACGTGTTGAAAAAGTGTGGGGGGCAACAAATGATAAAACAGGGACTGGAGTAAGGTCATAGAGTCAAAATCAAGGAACCAGAGGAGGACACCAAGCTGAGAACCCCGGACAGCACCAACGGCTCTTTGAAGGCATCCAGGGAGCCAGTGGACGCAGCCGAGAGGAACTCTGCCCGGATACATGATCAAAGGGAGGAGCAGAAAAAGGCCCCACAGTCACCAAGCCCCTTCTCGTCCAGCATCCTCTTCCTAATATGATGGACCTAGTTGTTTAAGCGGAACTTGTCTCTCCCTCTGTTTTATTTAGTTTGTTTTACTGCTCAGTTATCAATCGCTTACCTCTTATCTGCTTCATTTATCCCTAGAACTTTGTAGGGTCACAGATGGGGTGTGCATAGAGCAGCAGGTGCTGGGAGAAGTGCACCCAGAACCTGAGGAGAAGGTTCTGGAGGAGCCAGAAAAAGGTAGATATGAGCAAGGGTCTCACTCACACCATAGAAGGGGCAAGTGTTGGGGCAGGAGGTGAACCGTGTCAGGTATATGCCTGTCCTCATGGCTCCATGAAGGAGCCACCAACTAATGTTCCCGGTGGGCCAAGAGACCAGGGTAGAATACAGACTGGCCAACTGGGGCTCCTTATAGGTGGTAGGAGTCCCACCAGGTGATCCATTGTAGGGACTGCTGAGCAAGCATCCCTGGTTTGGCTGTGGGTTTGCCTCACCGAATGAAGTCACCCAAACCAGAGTTTGGGCAGGACCGAGCTGTGATTTCGATTTTTGTTAAGAAGCTAGAGACATTTAATGACCATAGATGTTAGGACTTTGATTTTATATCTCAAATAAAAGCCAGAGTGAGACAGTGCCTTTATCACCACATGGGTCTTTGGCTGAGTACTGACTCTGAAGGTAGAGTACCATGTGCTGAATCACTAGATTCAAGTTTCCCTTGGAGGCCCCCCTTACAAGTACTCCTCATAGTGCCTGAGATCTGATGAAATCATATAGATACTTTGACAATACATTTGATAAGAAATCAGCAATTCTCATTCTCTTTCAGCAAAAAGAATGAGGAGTCCTTGTGGCACCTTAGAGCCTAACAAATTTATTTGGGCATAAGCTTTCATGGGCTAAAACCCACTTCATCAGATGCATGAAGTGGAAAATACAGTATATATATAAAATATTGTCTTTAAAAATACTTTGGAATTAACTATCCAGGAGAGAAACTGAATTCCTTTGTTTAATGGGGTGGTGTTGGGGAAGACTCCTGTTTGACTGGAAATACATTTGTGCCACAGCTGGAAAAAAAACCTGATATTTGAGAGTTCTCTCGCAAGATCGTGAGTGTGGAATAATTTTACTCAGAAATTGCAACTCTCACGATCAATTCATGAGAGTTAGTCTATCTTCACTTAAAACACTGCAGTGGCTCAACACAGCTGTACTGTTGCAGCGCTTCAGTGAAGAAGCTACCTATGCCAGTTGGAAGGGTTCTCCTGTTGGCCTAGGCAATTCACCTTCCTAAAAGGCAGTAGCTAGATTGACAGGAGCATCTCCCATTTATCTAGCACTGTCTACACTGGAAGTTAGGTCAATTTAACTGCTTCGCTCAGGGATGTAGATTTTTCACAACCCTCAGCAATGTAGTTATACTGACCTAATTGCCTTGTATATACCAGTCCATAGTATCTCACCTTTCATCTGTGTATTTCCAGGTGCATCACAAACATTAAGTAGCGTTGTGCCCCTGTGTGTAGGCATGGTAAGTAGTTCTACTTACGAGACACCAGGTCACACAGTGAGTCATTGCCAGAGCCAGGAGGAGAACCCAGAACGCCTAGTGGTGAAATACTTACACACACACACCCTCTGAATCTTTATGAAGGGTAAAAGGGCTGGAACAATGAAAAGGAGCCTGAAAAGTTGCACATCCACCCACAGAAGGATTTCTCCCTGCAAGCTCTGTGGGACATTGCCTTAAGGCTGCCTTCTAAGGACCCCCTAACAGGTCCTGGTGTGAAAGGCATGCTGATGGCAGGGTTAGAAGCAGTAAGGATGTGCTGGCTGCAGCAGGGCTGCAGCACATAGCACTACAGAAATTGCAGGGAGCATTGTCACCATTAGGGCAACCTGGAGGCTGCTGTAACTTAGACCTGCCCCCAGGGCAGTCTTAGTTTCACTGGGGCCTTGCCAGCCCACAAAGCAGTCCAGAACGGGAAGGGCACAAAAGGCACTTAAGGCCCCCAGAGGCCCTCACTCCTAGTGCTGTAAATTCTCTTCTTCCTGATTCCCACACCCATGCACTAAACATTAGATCAGGCTGGTTTCCCACTAATTGTCCATTTAAGTTAAAAGGAAGCTAGAAACACTCTTTTTAAAGTGTGACCAAAATGTCTGAGGAGTAGTGCTGATATTGCTGCCTCCGTTATTTTCTGACATGCTACAGTAAGTCAGCTTGTGTGATCTGCTATGTTTCACTGGATCACCCTGAAAGCTAGTGCCACTGACATGTTAAGAGTTTACCAGAGGCAACATGATGTAAACTCAGATGGATAATGTAACGTGTAAACTGTTGAACAGAAAGCACTGGCAGCTATTTTATTAGTAGTAGTAGTAGTATTATTTTAATGCATGTTAAGCCCCTAAATAGCCTTTCTGTTTTTCTTCAGATCTGTTATTTATTTTTCAGATTTAGTTTTCCTCCATCTTAAGATTCAGTTTTTAATGTATTATACTAGATCTTAACTACATGCATACCTCTAGGTAATAAAACATACCCAGTTCCTGCTGACATTTAGGATTAACTTGAGCAATTGACTTGAGGACATTTTGGCTGAGAAAACTGTGTGTCAGGAGTCAGAGGGGAAGAGGCTGTAAACAAGTCTTTAAATAAACAAACTTGTGGCCCTTGTTTGTGACTAAGAGCAGTTTCTTTCACCTGACACATGTCATCCTCATCCGCCCCAAAAGTTAGACATGATTGTTGAGTGATTATGAATATAGATGCAAGAAAGGGATGAGAGTTGTGTTGATGCCTTGCAATAAAAACTGTGGCTGAATTAGATTTTGAGGAACTGAGAAAGAACTAGTTAGATATCAGAACTTCCTGGGCCTTAATTTCTTTCTATCATCATTTATTTGGAGCACATCTAAAGCTATTTAGTGGCAGATTTTCTTTCCTTTCACGCGTTCAACCCTTCTATTCAGCAAGTGGTCTTGATAACATGGAGATATTTAGATATTATAGCTATAATCTATACTGAACTCTGGGCAGCCCCTGCTTGGGGATGCAAGGAGGGAAAATAGGGTATGTTAACCCTCTTCAAGGATGGAGGATCAGCTGCACCAGAGTGCACTCCCTGGGAGGCCCCAGAAGGAACTCAAGCTAAGGCAGTGCTTCCAGGAACACCTACTGCTACTGCGGAGCTACCGCTTGGCATGATCCACCCACCCCTTTTTAGTGTGCTGAGGAGAGAGAATCTAGCCTGAAGAAAGCTAGAGTTAGGAGACAATCTGTCTGTGCCATTATTTGATATTAATAGATTTGCTTCATTTAAGCATTTAACCATTTATTCTGCCAAAGTGTTAGATACAGCCTGGTTTCAGATCTTCTTAGCGTATGAGCAACATGCCTCTGGTGGCATGTGACCAGGATTCATCACCAAAATTAGTCCGCTGGTTGGATCATTGACTTTCTAATGTAACTGAACAAACTGTCTATCTCCCTGTTATTCACTTATTCCAGTCATGCAAGAGGTGACTAGAATAAGTGTCTCTCTATTCAGATCCTTCTGTGACTGTTAAACTTACAGAGTTTGTCTGACTATCTGCAGTACCTAATTTCTCAGTTTCTGTGGTCTGAAGATGTGATCTGTTTTCCCATTCTGAGCAATGCAAAGCTTTAAGATTACTTAGGTCTCACCATTGCTATCCCACAAAATGGCCAGCAAGGGTGTTTGAAAGAAATCTGGCTGACACTAAGCAGAAACAGAGCATTTGTCTTCAGGGATGGCACCGTCGTTGGATTAAGAAAATGTAGGTTCCTCCAAATACATATTTCAGTTCAGCTCTTTATTAGCATGGCTTCAACTGATAAAAAGGTTAGATCTGTAATTCTTACTCATTCAAAACTCTCATTGGCTTCATTTGTCTTCTCTGGGGAATGCCACTACAATTGTGATTACAGAGGTGCTTTAGTGCTGGTTTAAAACAAAGGGAAGGGAACTAGTGACAAAATATTTTCCATGAGGTGCTCTTGACTCTAAATCTCATTCCTTTCCTTTGTCTTTCAGAGACTGGGTTTGTTAAAACTTAGGGCAAGCTTCAAGCTAATATTTCCCTTAAGTTTCTGGCAAGGCATTAGGTTAAAGAGTTATATTTCTGAATGGGTGAATGTGCTATCAGAAGCACATGTTATTCCCAGCTGGTGGTTTTGGCTGGGTTGCATGGGGAGAATTTTTTTTATTGTAAAAATGAACAGAGCCATAAATGATAAGACCTTTACAGAACTCTAAATTAATAAATTGGAGTTTTGCCTGAGAATCTGCAGGATCAGGCCACTTAGGGACAGATGCAGCTACCAAAATGATTAATTTAATGTGCAAGTAATTATTATTAGCCACTGCTCTGCAATTATTTGATTGTGTGCGTAAATGTACAACTAAACTCTTTGAAAATATGCCCTGTGATGTTGATTGGTACAGATGAGTGTGATGGTCCCTTCTGGCCGTAAAGTCTATGAGATGTTCTGACTGGTGTTTCACATTTCACTCTGTTTCCATACATTTGCCAAAGTGGTGATTATGGGCCTGATCCAAAATCCACTGAAGACAAAGGGAAACTTTCCATTGAGTCCAAAGAGCTTTGGATATGGCCCAACAGAGGAATAGTTTTAATGTGAATATTTTGCTGTGTTATTTTTTAAAGTTTTACAGATAAAGATGTGTGATATATTGTGGGAATAAAAATGTTCTGATGTCCTACAGATAGTTCTGTCCCGTTGTTATGGCAATTTGAAAAATTAATTTTTATCTAGGCATTTTATGACTATCCTTTATAGTTATATCACATTTTGAGCTGTGATATTAGGATTCTTGGATATTTCAGTTGCAAGTTTCAGCTAAATTGAAACTTCTAATTTACCACAGGCCACATCCTGACCCCAGCTATGCTTCCATGCAGACAGTAAGGAAGTAATCTTACTCCACTGTCAAGTATCAGAGGGGTAGCCGTGTTAGTCTGGATCTGTAAAAGCAGCAAAGAATCCTGTGGCACCTTATAGACTGCATCTGACGAAGTGGGTATTCACCCACGAAAGCTCATGCTCCAAAACGTCTGTTAGTCTATAAGGTGCCACAGGATTCTTTGCTGCTTTTACTCCACTGTGTGGCCTAATGGGGAAAAGGGGGTTGGAGAACAGCTATCACTAAGCTGTTACTCTCTTTACCATATAGGTAGGTGGAGACTGTGTGGAACTTTGGCTCTGCATTCCCTGAATGGGCCAGCTAACCCAGTCAGGCTGGTGCGGGGGGGGGGGGGGGGGGTAGGCTGTGCCAGAGAAAAGGGTGGTGCTGCTTTTTTCCCCATGGGACAGAAACGGGGACCTAAATGTGAATGAGTCACTATTCAGTCCTTGCTCTGCTCTTGGATCACCATAGGTAAGTTTCCCTGTGTTTCCGTCTGACACACTGCATCATCCAGAGCATGGAGATTCACTGCATACAAGAGAAGGGCATATTTGAAGTAGCTAATTGTAAGGCCTCCAACTTGTCATCTGGTATATCTGAGAAACCAAGGCTTAAATATATTAGCTTTTCAAAATATATCACCTTTCTTTCCTTATTGCTACGGCAGTATTCAGGTGAGCTTTAGCTAGCTATTTCCATAGGTAACTACTGGGGCAGGTGAAAAGATAATCACTGCACCTGTAGCTTCTGATGATATTTTGTTTGTGTATCTTTATTTCCCAGTAGAAAATTGACAACTTCTCATTTGCAAGACTAGACTGTTGCTATAAGCATTCTTCCTGAACATGGGTGAGAAGGACGTGTTTGTTGGGGATGGCTGAGGACACCTTATGTATAGTTTGATTTTGAGGAGCGTGACTAGACATCAGTGATTGATGCTATGACAACATATCACGTTTTCTGAATAATGTCTAAAGAAGTTCCATGTTGACATTAAAAAACATGGTATCCTATTAAAAAACATCTGGTATCAGTGAGAATTTTATCAGAATTGCCCAGAATCAACTTTAATTTATAGCATAGGGCTAGTTTAGGTTGCTTGCTTGGATAGCTTTTGTTGATTTTTGGGGGGAGAAGGGAGGTTGCAAATGGAAAATATAATTACATTGATCATTTTGCTCGTTCACCCACCCCCCTCCCTTTGTTTTACTTAGCTATTTCTTTACAATCTCTCCCAACACTCCCCTCACGTTTCTGGCCTTCCCCCAGTGGAGATGAATGTCATCTGAAACTATGTAGGTACAATCAACATGTCAATGGGCACAGCTGACATCAGTGGGAAGAGGCCATTATGTATCTGATTTAAAACACTGCCCATTTGTCCATCTTCCTCTGTCTGCATCTCGTGGGACTGTCAATGTTTTCAAGAAGCTCCTGTTTCATTTTCAAGTAGCTTAGACCCATATCAATTAAGTGGTGTGAAAAATGAAGTAACACACATTGTGTGCTGCATGCATAAGAGCAGAATCCATCACCTTCGGTGCATGCTTTGTGGAAAGGGAATCATCTGACTTTACTGTAATGAGCTGAGTTTGGGAATGTGCATCTGCTCCATTTCCGATTAGGAGCTTGTAGTGGCAAATAGACATGTTCTCAGCATCCCCCAATGTGTTTAACATAACACTGCTAGATCTCCCATAAGAGACCTCATACCCTCCTCATTGCCTCTCTTTTCCTACACTTCCTTACATTTTCCAGTAGAACTGTGTCTCCATAGGCAGGAAGGATAAGGAGCCAAACTGTGTCATCAAGTTCATAATTACAAGTTCAATGGAGCTGTGTGTGAGAATATGAGGGCAGAAATTAGCCCGTCATGTCTATTTTCTAAGGCTATGTCTACACTACAGCCTTTATCAGCATAACTTGAATAAACCGTCCCCCTGAGCAACTTAAGTTACACTGATATAAGTGCACCTTATGCCCAGCGCTATGTTGTCAGGAGAGCTTCTCCTGCTGACATAGCTTCTGCCCTTCGCAGATGTGGTTTTATTATGCAAAAGGGAAAGAGACGCCGGCATACAGCATCTTCACCAGATGTGCTACAGTGGTGTAGCTGCATCTGTGCAGTGCGCTGCTGCAGCTCTGTATGTGTAGACATGACCAAAGACTCCATTGAGATGAGCACCCTTACATCATTACTATCATCTACAGATGTATCTACAAAACTGCAAATCCAGTTTCTTGGGTAAACTTTAAGACCTTTGATCTTTTCTTGAGTGTTTGAAAGAACATGTCTCTGTCTTTGTATCTACCCTCTCCCCATTTGCCTTGCCTGGCTATTTATCAGTGTGATTCATTTACACCAGACCGTGTGTATGACAATAAAATATGCTGTTTCCCTCTGTTATAGCAGCCAGACAGAGAGATATCACAGAGCAGAGAAATAGACCATACAGTGGGGAAACGGACTATGCTGAATGTCTTCAAGTTCAGCAGGTTCTTGTACAATTAGTTGACAAGGGAAAAAGAGAAAGAAATGGTTGAAGAAGCAGGAAGGAAGAGATAACAACCAGGAAGAGAGAATACAATTAATATAATTAATACAGACAATTAATACAGAGATAAGGAATTACTCCTCAGGAAAAAAAAGTGATGAACATTGATTGTGCAAGTATCAGAGGGGTAGCCGTGTTAGTCTGGATCTGTAAAAGCAGCAAAGAGTCCTGTGGCACCTTATAAACTAACAGACGTTTTGGAGCGTGAGCTTTCGTGGGTGAATACACACTTCATCGGATGCATGTTGGTTGATGGATTTCCATTTGATTGTGCAAATTGCCCTAACTATTGGGTAAGATATCACAAACATAGGCACCATTTTTCCATTCAGAGCAATATTTCACTGACATTTCCCTTGCAGTCAATGTAATAGCTACTTAGATATGTAGATGTAAGGCAATATTTTCAAAACAGGGTGTTTTAACTTGGTTTGCAAATCCTTGAGTGAAAACCTGTCTGCACTGTAGTTAATAGGAGTTTTGCGATTGATCTCATTGGAGCCAGGATTTCACCCTATATTTAGACACATCCATAATATTATCTCATTATTTCCTTGGGTTCCCCTATCTGTTTTTATCCACCGGTTGTCTCTTCTCTTATAATTAGATTGTATGGTCTTGTGGCCAGGAACCAGCTTTTAATTCTGTGTTTGTACAGCACCTAGCACAATGATCAAGGTTTCTAGGTGGTACCACAAAACAAATATTAAATAAATAATAAGTAGTTTTCAAAAGCTCTGAGCATGGAATAGGTCCCATTGAAATCTCTGTGTCTCTGCTGAATGCTCATCACTTTTGAAAATATCCTAATTTAAATAGATGCCAAAATATGAATTTAGAAGCCTAACTGAAGCCCACAGTTATCTTGGTCATAGCTTATAGATAGAAATATTAATTGCAATTGTCCAATGGGATAATTTGTAACCAGAGATTTAATAGCTATGTGGAAGTTTCCATAGCATGTCCGTGCATGGCTCTCAGACACCCATGTTCCTATTAATGTCATTAAATAACTTTAATTTGAGCTCTTTGCAAAATTGTTAGTCGTTGCTGGAATCTTGGAGGCTGTGTCATGAGGAGCAGCATCCAATATTTTGGAGTGATTGTAACAATGTGCTGTTTTAAATGGATTAAGATACACTCTGTACCCTTGGAATTTAAATGAGCTTGATTTCTCATGCCTACTAAACATTGCTGTGCGGGATCTTACATATACTTACTCTCTGAAGGATACAAGAGCAGAAACTTCTGAGGATAAATAGTGAGGAGACATATTTTGATTACCCAGATTGTGAATCTCCCTGTGTTCCTAAACATTATATAATCTATATACACTGTGTAGGAGACAAGTGTTGTCTAACATTAAAAGCTGCTCTTGAATAAAAATATTACACTGGCTGTGCTTTTCTTTGAAAACTTGATAGGAGAACTGATGCATTCTCATGCATTTTACAACACATCCTAGAAGATGCGAAGAACTTTCTGAATTTATGACAAGAAAAGAGAAACAGCTAGACTGGCTGATGCAATCAGGAAATAGATAGTTGAATGATTTCATTTGAGCATACAAATAATTGCAATGTGTAATTACAGTCACAAACTGCAGGGACAGAAAGGGAATCTGATGTTTAAAACTCAAACCATGTGTGTTTCTTTATTATATCTTCATTGGTTTAAAAGGGTTAGTTTTTTTATCATGTAGCTCACTCCATTGTCATCAGCAATGAATCTGAAATGGACCCTTTCCTAGTCAAGACAGGAGTCAAGCAAGGCTGTGTCATCTCTCCAAAGCTTCTCTCCATCTTCCTTGCAGTCATCCTCCTACTTATTGCTGACAAGCTTCCCTCCAGACTTGATGTCCAATACAGAATGGATGGCCAGCTCTTTAAAATCACCTCTGGTCCAAGACAAAGACTATCATTAAATAAGTCACTGAGCTCCAATATGCAGAAGACTGTGCCCTGTGCACCCACTCAGAAGAAGATCTTCAAAAAATTATCAACACTTTCTCCGAGGCCTACAACCGACTCAGCCTCACACTTAGCACCAAGAAAACTAAAGTACTTTACCAACACAGGCTCCAAATCACCAGGATCCTGCTCCCATAATTCAGATCAGTAGAGTCCCTGGAGAACATTGAGTACTTCTTTTGCCTTAGCAGCTATCTGTCACAGAAAGCTGACATTGACTAGGAAATTCAACACCACCTTTAGTGTGCCAGTGCAGCTTTCAGATGCTTGAGAAAATGTGTCTTTGAAGATCATGAGATCAAGAGTCAAACCAAGCTTCTTGTGCACAAGGCTGTTGTTATTCCTGCTCTCTTGTACCGTGCCAAAACCTGGGTCACGTACAGTAGACATTTCACGGTTCTAGAAAAATACCATCAATGTTGTCTCCAAAAGATCTTCTGAATCAAGTGGGATGACCGATGCACCATCAGTATTCTGTCCCAAACCAAAACCTCCAGCTATGGTCATCTGCCACAACTCTATTGGGCTAGTCATGTTCTTTGAATGCCAGAAAGTCGACTCCCAAAGCAGGTCATGTTCTCACTACTGAGCCATGGCCAATGATCAAGAGGCGGGCAAAAAAAATATTTCCAAGACACCCTCAAAGCCAACATGAAAAAGTGCAATATTGACATAAACTCATAGGAAACCCAATCCCTATATCAACCAAAATGTAAAACGACTTTGTGGCAGGGATGCCCATATTTTGAGATCCAATGGAGACAACAGGACACAGAGAAACGGGGAACAAGAAACACAGCACAATTTAACAATCCAGATCTGCCCTTCCATTGCAAAATGTTTGCCTCAATTGTGACAAGGTTTGCGGATCCCAGATAGGTCTCATTAGTCACCTGCAGATCCACCAGCCATAACCAGCTTTCATTTTATGAGAAGACAATCATCCTCAAACTCCGAGGGATCACCGACTATGAGCTTACTCCATATGCAATTAAACTTCAAAGATATGGAGAAATGTGAAACATTTCAGCGAAAGTAATTATCAACATAAACCAATTAAGATGTACACCACACAATGGTAACATAATACATATAAACTTATTAGAACATATGGCCACTGTAGGTTACCAACATTTATTACTGTCCCACCAGAGGACTGTGTCATTTTTGCAAGAACTCAAGTTGCAGGGTACTTATACTTTTGGTATAATATGCTTCTGACTTTGAATGTTCCATTTTAGGGGTCAAAATTCACGTTTTATTCACCTCAAAAGAGGCAAGTATTAATGCTGCCAACAAATAAATATATGCCCATAATCTGTCTTCTTGCCATCCCATTGATACCATTCCCATGCAAATTATTCCTCTCAAGGACAGGAATAATCTTTCCTGGGTATTATCTTAGTCCTGTTGCTAGGTCATATGTATTGAATCACTTACACCTTTCAAGTGAATCAGTAAGAATCCATTAATTTCCACCCCTTGTGAACCAAAACAAATGAGCCACTTTTACAGACCTCCCAAGAACAGAATCTTGCAGCATGTGCTTAGTAAACAATTGGAAAAGGAATGATTATATTTCCATATCAAGAGATAAGATATTTCCTTATCCAGAGATTGAGCACTTAATTGATCTATTATTGTTGTGAGAAATTAGTTCAAACTGGAGGAACAATACATGCAGTACATCCAAATTCTGCTTTGGTCCCCACACAATTAATGGAGTAAAGTCAAGGGAAAATGTTTATTTATGTCCAAAAATGCAGCCCGTTATGTACAAAACCTGCATTAAAAACTTGAACATGAAAAACATTTGGGAAATCAATTTTACTACATATTGCCTGGATATTAGAAAGCCCTGGTCATATGACCAGAGGATAAAAGAGAAAAGTTCTCACTGACTTTGGGAAAAATGTCCATACTGCAACTTAAACAGGGAGTGGGGGCATTGTCTGGCATGCCAGGGGAAAGAGTATACCTCTTCAAGACATAGAGACACATGGATGCTCATCAGTGTGGGGACGCTGACTCATCCTCCATGGTTATCTGACCAGAAGGGAGGGGAGACTAGATAGGGGTAAGCCAGCCGGGAAAAGCCCTGTCTCGAGTTGACCAAGTGGAGCAGCAGCCACCGTCCTACCCTTGGATGTGATGAAATATCATCTTTGGTCAGGATTCACTGTGAGCATTGCACTAGCCACTCCTTTCTCAGGGGGCTGGGAAGGAATTTTTCCCTCACTGCAAGATTGGCCAAGGCAAAATGGATTCTTTTTTTGTCTTCCTCACATCAGGTTCTGGAGGGCATAACTGAGACAAGCGTGGAACAGGAGTTGGGCTATGATGTCACAATTCATTACATAAGTATAGGATGGATGTTGAGTGCAGGTACTCCATAGGAAAGGGATACAGTGACCAGATAAATAGATTGGCAACAGATTTAAAGGAGGTGTTCGTTAAAGGAGCGGAAACAGAGGGGCTCCCATGACTGATAAGGTAGGGAGCCAACTCCCCACCTCCTTTATAGTCTACCTTAACCCTCTTTTCGGGTGGGGGGGATGGTAAGATCCCAGCAGTGAGTTGGCTGGGGACCAGGATGGAAAAGAGGTGGGCTGTTGGAAGCCCCCAGGGTCGACATTGAATGATCATGGATTTATCTGCACTGTACACTTTTATCTGTCAGATACTCCCAGATAGTTAATAATAAAGTTGCGGCCTAATTAATCTATATGCAGTGTCTCCTGTCCTTCTTTTGGTATAGCCAGGCAAAAACATCCCACAAAGTGTGATTGCAATTATTAAAAGTTAAAGTTCGTATTCACTCTCCACAGTAGTTAGAAAAAGAAAATCAGTATTTTTTGTCAATAATTCTGAAACTTATTCAGCAGAATCCAAAACTCAAATGAACGTTTTCACAGATTTTCTAAAAGCTCTACTGCTGCCAACTCTGAACAGCAATATTAAAACCAATTTTGACAAGACAAGGACATTACAGAACAGCAAATTCTGGTAAGTGACAAAGCTCCTTTGGAAGATGGATGTGACACTAAAATGTAATGCTTCTTTGCAGCTAGCTGGTTGCTTTATACTGAGCTATTTGAAAAAAAACTTTTTTTCTGCAAATACTAAGGGTTCTGACAAATATTTCAAATCTCAACATTAACCTGCAGTACTTTAAACTTTTATCCTGAGGTAAAATTTTCAAAAGTGTCTATGTTATTCAGCCCAAATCCCATTTTCAAAAGTGATTTTAGCACTTAGGTGTCTAAATCTTACTGAAAATCAATGAAATTTAGAGTCCGAAGGGACAGATTTTTTGTAAAGATATTTAAGCACCTAGTGGGATTTTCAAAAGCATGTAGGCCCCTGACTCCTAATACGAGCAGCAATAAGCTAACTCCTTATGAAACGTAGGGCCTTGATTTTTTTTGAAAATAGCACTAGGCATCTATCTGCATCTTTAAGTATCCAAGTACCTTTAAAAATCTGGCCTTAAGTATTTAAGTCACTTTTGAACGTGACACTTAGGAGTCTAAGTCATTTAGGCTCTTTTGAATATTTCACCCCAGTAGAGAATTCCTGTAGATTGTAAACAGACTTTGGCTTTGATTTATCACAATGCACAATAAATGCATCAGAGTGAAAGCTAACAGACTGAGGACAAGTAAATGGCAAAACCTAATCCCAAAGCACGACTGATGAAACTGATGATGTACAATTAATAGTGCTGATGGGAGACATAGGACTGAAGAAATACATCCTGATCTTACTCCAGCTGTCCTCTTGCTTTGTTACCTACTTCATAGCCTACTTCTGCTCAATAATGGGATCAAAAGGGAATCAGTGTGGCTTAGTGGGTAGAGCAGTGGACTGCAACTCAGGAGACCAGGCTTCTGGGTGACCTTGGACAAGTCACTTCACCTCTCTGTGCCTCAGTTTCCTCATCAGTAAAATGAGGATAATCATACTGCCCTCCTTTGCAAAGTGCTTTGAAATCTACAGAAGAAAAGCATTATATAAGAGCTAGGTATTATTAATGTGAATGGCAAAACTCCCACTGGCTTATTAGAACAGAATCAGGCCTCTTTGTCTCTCTCTTCCTTTTCAGCTTCTACTACCTGTCAGATTGTACGCAGGTGGCTGTGTAGTGACCATTAGCAGTATTGTGTGCATAGTTTGATTCCGTGATACTTGTAGCACAGACAAGAGGGTTTTTTTTCACAGCACAGCACAGGCACAGGGTTTTTTTTCCCTGATGTAGTTCACTGAAGTCTTTTCCTTTCAATATTTTCATCATAAGAGAGTCTAGAAAGCCAAACTTGTCCAGAGTTATTCACAAAGATTTTTAACAGACTGTCTGGTAACTGGGACTGTGGATTCTCGTTCTACTCAGAACCATTTCCTCACCCTTGCTCTATCATTCAACTCAGTCATCTACACAGACTTACAATGGGAGAGTTGTATACATGATATGCAGGCTTGAGATGCAATCATCAAAATTCATGACTGCAGCAGATACCCACTGATCTTTGTTCTTTATCAAGGTTATTCCACAACTTTCTGAAGCTTTACATTAAAGATCGATACATGATCTCAAGACAAGTGCAGAAGATAGTGTTCATGTTATCACAGAGATTTTGACCAGTCAATTTCACATCAGTCACAGTATGCTGGGCAATCTTGGAGACTAATATTTCATCCCTACCATGCTTCAAACACACTTTCAGGAACCACATCCCTGCTTATTATTGAAGGTTTTGAAAAAGACTGCCCTACAGTGTCAAAATAAAGAAGTAGGTACAGCACCAATTTGGGCTGCAGTTCACCCATAAGTTTCTGAAATCAGATTCATTATGCTATGTAGTGTTGTATGCCTGTTGCAAGTTGTGCAGAAAGGAACAGGCTTCAGTATATGATATACTGATATGTTACTCTTATGCCTTAGCATCTGTCTGTTAACCAGAATCTGAAAATATGTTGGAGCAGGATATGAAATCAGTAGGCCCTTTCCTCTCACCCAGTCAAAGCCAGAAGAATCTTAACAGAGTTCCAAGACAAAAACAATGGGTCAATTTTTGGTGTAAATTGGTGCAGTTGCAGTTTTTCCCGTGGAGTTTTTCCCATTTACACCAGAAAAGAATTTGATCTCACTTTTGCAAGTTGGAAATTCCAACCTATTGTTTTTTCTGTTTGAGAAACTTTTTGAGTTACAAAGGACTGTATGTGGATTAGATCCAACACCCACTGAAGTCAACTGGACTCTTACTGCTGACAAATGCAGTATTCATGTCAATGCACTGGGATTTTATCAGCCAGATGAAATGGACATTTGATGAGAATGTGAGCTCAACACTAATGCTATCACCTATCAGGTTATCTCCTCATCATGAGAGAAGGGGGGAAAAGGCAAGCTATGTAAAAAGAAAGCATCATGAATTCTATACACTTATGGATAGTCATCCTTGTGAATGATCTATTGCCAGCCAGTGATGCTGATGAAACCAATGTTACACATGCTTCAGGAATATCCCACAAAAGAGACTAGTGAAATAGTAACAGCCACATTGATACTAACAGCTAAAACATAGGTGTTCCAATTCGCATGTTTTATTGAATATCTCTACAAGAAGATTCCAGTAGTGTCCCTCTGTGTGTTAGTCTAAAGCCTAAAATGTCTGTTAAGTCAGTGTGCAGTGATGGAAGCAGTTACAAGCATGGCTGAGAGCTCTTTTTGTTTAGAATATCACCAGGTTCAGTCATCACTAAGATTCACAGTTGTTTTAATCCATTTCTTAAATTCTCAGCCATTTTTGCCTTTTTTTATACTCATGACTTTAGAATTACACCCATGTGACAGCAAAGGGCTTCAGCTAGAGGTTTATATTTAAACAGACAAAAGAGATGAAATAGTAAAATAGCAGAATGGAGTGGCACAAATAGAACATGATGCAATATACATTATCTAAAGTGACATACTAGCATAGATGAAGATGAGAGTTTCAGGAAATCTGGATGAAATCCTGGCCTCACTGAAGTCAATGGGGGTTTGACTAATGACTTTAATGGGACCAGGATTTCGCCCATTATTTTCAACTAGAAACGGTCAGTAGGCAACGGGGGTCACAGATGTTGGTAGAGGGGTTTGGCTTTCCAGGGATACATTTCAGAGTAATTAATGAATGGATTTCAGTGCAACAAATAAATAAACATGATTCCATACACTTAAGCATAAGGTTGTCTTGGGCTTTTACGCACATAAATCCCGGGTGTGACTCTGTATTAAGTCTAAGACTATCTGCCTTCACAATGGAGTATTTCTAGGATGGAAGATCTACGGACACCGTGCCTGCATATGATCCTTTACAAGTGACAAGTCAACTGTGGCCAGTGGTAAATGTTGTTGGTTTGAATTCTATGTGATTTAGCTGTTGTCCCAAGTACACCTGCAAGTAGAGTGCTGCATGATATTCACATCACACCTCAAACTGAGCCTTGAATTGAGCTTGAATTCAAGGTTTGATGTACCGATGAACCTCAGGCTATATTCACAAAAGTTCTGTCATCATCTCTTCAGTTTGTTTATATAGTTGGGAAGCCACAGCTGGCCTCCTCACTCCTTCTCAGTCCCCCCATAAGAATGGAACTTCCTTCCCACCTTAGAGGAGGGGTCAGGCTCTGTTGCCAAGGTATCTTCAAGACAGCAAAATACAGGGGGAATGGTAAAGAGAGACTCCAGTATGTTGGATGGGAGGTTGAGAGGAGAGAGTGTGATGAGAAGTGAGGGAGCAGCTGTGGAATTTTTAAGTTAAGATCTTTGTGAACCGAATCTTGTAGAACTCTCATAGTCTTACCTAAAAAGCCCATTGGGAAGCCAAAGCCCTTCACTGGAACGGTGCCCAGTGATTACTGTGAGCTTTGGATCAGGACCTCAATAGGGCAGGTATTATTATCCTTCTTTTATACTTGGAGAAACTGAGAAACAGAAAGGTTGAGTGAGTTGCCCATAGTCTCACAGATTCACATACACCCAAAATGAATGTCCTTGAAATTTTTCACTATCATTTTGTGAACTCATAATTAATCTACAATCCCTCAAAAGTCTGTTTCTAACTCACTGCTTTCCAAATAGCCATTTCTCATTTTGTCTTTATATGGGTTATTTTTCCCTCCCAGATTTATTACTGTGCATTTATTTATATTAAATTTCTTCTTGTTACATACTTGTATGCTGCCTGCTCCCTTAATCTCCCCTAGTTGCTCTGAGGAGTCTCAGTCTATCCATGGGCATGTTTACTTTTGGTTATAGCTCTAATTGTTCATGTTACTAGTAATGCTGAAAAAATAACAAGTCACTGATGTACTTTATTTCCCTCTAAGATGATATATATTTTTACACACATACATAAAACTGATGTATATACTGTGTAACACACACTGTAAAATGATATTAGGAATATCTTCCTATCTACAGCCTGCAGTGCAGCCAAATGTGAAATGCTATTCTATATTATATCTGGAAATGGGTTTGAGATGATTTATACCTTCCTGAAATACTGAATGACCTTGCTGATAGCAACCATTAGTTTTATACTGTTAAACTGTGGAAGATCATAAATTAAACTCTGCTTCCAAGTGATGCGCTACAAGGTTTGCCCTAAATATATGCTTTAAAAAAAAAGATACTTTTTCAGTTCATAAACAGAGCAGATGCTTTGTGATTGAAAACAAGTAATGTATAAAAGACTGTTGTGGCAAAAGGCAGATGTTGAATATTTAAGAAAATTCTTTGCAATTTATAATCCAATGAGGTATTAATTTACATAAGCATATTGTGGATCCAATCTTGTAAGCCCTAGGGGATGAATCAAAGTGACTTTTCTATGAGTTTATCTTGGCAGCACAAATGTATCTGAATACGTTTTTTTTAAATTCTAATAAAAATGGTAAAAAAAAAATAGAGGAAAAGCTGTGGGAAGATTATGGAAGTATAACAGTACAGATACTTACTTATCAGGTACAGAATTCAGTGTCTTTCTAAAGGAAGAAGGCACATGCACCTTTGCTTTTATAACATATGTATCTTCATGGCAACAAAGATGAGTCCCCAGTGTTCCCATTTCTGATAATGAGTCACTAAAAAAAGGACCATGGCCCAGTTCCAACACCTCAAAGGGAAAATAAACTTATTATCATGACTGAGCATCAACTTTTCTTCTACTCACACATATCTCTGGAAATCCACATTTCAAAACAGAATTACCACATGTCACCTCTCCATTACCAAAACCTTCACTCATGGGTTCATTTGCTCCTGCCTGGACTCTGCAACTCACTTATTACAGAATCATAGAACTGTAGGACTGGAAGGGACTAATTATTATCTAGACCATCCCTGATGGAATGTCTTGCCTCAGTTCTCCAGACTGCATCATATTCAGGATGCCTTTTTACCCATACAAGAATAACAACCCCACAACCCATGAGCACATCACTCTTTTCCTCAAATGATGCTCCATTCAGTTCAAATTGCCTCTCTTGTTTTCAATATCTTTCATAGTCTTGCATAGTCTTCATCGACACGGATGGTCCAGAGGTTGGGGTGTTAGCCCGGTGTTTGATTTCTGTGTGAGAACGTATCTAGGAGTTTTGAAAATCCTACTAGGTGGCCATCTGCATGTTTAGGTGTCTAAATCCCTTTAAAAATCCAGCCCTTCATCTCTGTCCCTCATCTGTGAAATGGGGATAATAGTACCTTATCTTCCTTACCTTAGCATAAGAATAAATATATTAAAGAGTCTCAGGTGCTCAGATGTTATGGTAATAGGGCCATTGAAGGTGGATCTTCTCTCTCTTTATAACTCAGTCTGATTCCCTCTGCTTGGCAGTTGTTGACCTGTTCTCTCTCTCTGTCTCTGCCCCCAATCTGGCTACTATTAGTGTGAGAATCTTCTCTGCAGCTCCTGACATTTAGAACAGCTTTTTGTATTTCTTCCTCTTGCCCATTCTCCCATCTCTTTCTAAATTTCATCTGTAAAGGTGTCTTTCCTCCTTTTCCTAAACCTGCTAATTTATCCTTCTATATACTTTTTAAATTTATTTTAACCATCATTTAATTATGTGATTTAGATACAGTTATGAAATATGGATACAAAAGGAAAATATACTATAAAAAGGAAAACATGAGCAAGACACCTTGATCCTCTCTTTTTGTAGGTAGCTACATTAGAAAGTGTTAAAAACTAGTGGAATCAACATGCTCAAGGACTTGACTGCTATCCACATCAATACACATGCTGATTATCTGGACAGGACTGACTGTAAATCAGCTGACATATGTGCAACCAGCAAGTGAGAAAATTAATGACCAATAGTAACTGTTGCCTATGAACTGATCAGTGCTTTTTCAGCAGAAGTTTACAGTCAGCCTTTTGGCCCTGCACTTCAGCACATGCTCAAGTACATCCCTGTTTAGAAAGCACTTAAACATGTCCTTAAGTGCTTTCCTGAAGAAGGTGTTTTCCTAAATCAGGGCCTTAATCATGTTGAGTAGCACCTTACACCACAGGTAGCCCTACTTATAGTAGTATGACAGAATCTGACTCCCTAAGGATTTAAAAAAAGCTTTTGAACTGAGCATAGCCACTAAACTGGTGATCAGACTATTCCATAAAAATCCCTCCTCAGAAACCTAGGAGTCAGTTTTCCTTCCCAGAATATGGAGCCCAAATCAGCTAATTAGTGAAAAGAAAGCTGTATAATATACTATTTCCAAAGCATGTCTGAAAAGTCTCATGTACAGAAAGCATTGCACAATGAGCTATCTTCCATCTAGTGTTGCAATCTGGTAACCACCCAAAAATTCAATGAAAATAGGACCTACATCCTGTCAGTTCTATTCTAAACAGTTTTCAGAATGATCTCTTCACTGCTTTTGCTGTTGTTTTTACTGTTCTGTTAGCTGCTTTCAGCTTCATTCCTTAAATGGATAATATTTGTTTACAGAGAAGTAAAACAATGACCTTTATCAGATTTCAGAACAGTTTTTATTTATTTTTTAAGTAAAACTGGTTTGCTTGGATTTGACCTTAACTAACTTTTTTCTTTTTTAATAGGAAGTCATTATGTTCATACAACTGGCAGAATGGACAAAAATCCCACAGCTGGAATCTATGTTTGACATAATTATGAATTGCAGATGTTGTCTTTTTGACTAATGGTATTCTTCAGCAGTGTGGGAAGCCTCCAGAGTGGACTAAAAAGCTGTGTGTGTGTTTTGGGGGGATATGTGG
This sequence comes from Gopherus flavomarginatus, assembly GCF_025201925.1. Lineage (NCBI taxonomy): Eukaryota > Metazoa > Chordata > Testudines > Testudinidae > Gopherus > Gopherus flavomarginatus. The sequence goes on along the minus strand of NC_066626.1, from coordinate 55,279,893 downwards.
GGATTTTCATTTTTTGGTAGCATAAGTGAATTTTTAACCATGTATGTTTAACCATATATATTGAAGAGAGGCAATGTGGCATGGGCAGTGGTTAAGCTGGAAGACCAGATCCTCATCTGGTATTAATCAGCATAGCTGCTTTGAAGTCAATGCTGTTATATTGATTTACACTCGCTGAGGATCTTGCCTGTAATGTTAGCTGAATCTTCTCTTGCTCAATAAAGGCTCAGCTGTGATAAGAAGCTGAACACTTCTGTAAGGTGCTGAGCACCGTCAACTCACACTGATTGTAAGGCATGTTTGAGGGCCCTTTGCCCCTTGAAGGATTAAGCCATAAGGACTCTATCCAGCTATTAGTGAAGTCATTGGGAGTTTTTTCATCCACTTCAGTGGGAGTTAGATCAGGCCCCAGAGTAGATTATGCAGCTTTCTTCAAGGACCAGAGAATTTGTACTCCAAAATGAAATGTTGCATTGGGGGCAAATGTTTTGATACACCTTTACCTACTTGAGGGGACAGGGATATTTTCATTTAAGGTGTCAAACCTACAAATCTATTTCCTTTTCTCTTAAATATCTTAGTATTGATTTCTGCATGTTAAAAGTTCTAGAAAATGTAATTTCAAAGGTGAGTCATCTGCCCAAACAATGTTAGTACACTGGTGCTCGAAATTATTATATATCAGTGTCATATCAACAACAGAAAACACAGGCCAGGCCATCCATGCTTTGGCATGTGGGCAGAGAAGCAATAAATAAGTAATATCAAGTAAACTGGCCCTTAATCCAGACCATATTATGGACCATTGAAAACACTGTGTCAATTTTGCCTCTGAGTCAATACTCCAGCATATTATTAGGAGTTCCTATGCTACAGTAGGTGCTATCTTTAAGCTGAAATGTAAAGCCAAGGCCACCTGTGGCCAGTAAAGATCACAGGGCACTTTTAGAAGAATAAAGATGTTGTTAACTCCAGTATCTCGTCCATATTACAATTTGGATAATTAAATTACATCTTGCTCTAGCTAAAATCCAGCCTTACAGTTCTAATTGGATATACTGAAATATTCTTCTTTGTTTCCTGTGCAGATTCCATTATTCACCATAGAGGTGACTGCATTTCATTAGTGGGTAAAATGATCTTTATATATTCATTATCTACTTCACAGATGTCTTATTACGATTAATTAATGAATATCTATAAAGTGCTCTGACATACATGAAAAGATGCTGTGTGCAGATCATAATGTTAGTACTAGAACAGGAAAAACTATTGGTAGGAAAGCTTCTGTTTAATAGATTTAGCCATTTTATTCCGTACACCACACAACCATGAACAGATTTTGACTATCATAAATGTATTCATTATTTACATTTATGTAAACATATTTCAACAGATGGCTTGTATATGAGTTATTCACTTCTACCATGCCTTTACTATTTGGTAGTTTTTTTGTGCGTCTACTCTAAGTTACCTGGTATTGTTTCTACTAGCTAATAGTTCACAAGTATTTTTTTCCAGAATTTGGTCATCTCTAAAGATTAGGGTTATTTAGGCATGATAAACACACATGAATTCTATGCTCAAAATATGAGATATTTCCAAAATTGCCTTACATGTTTCAGGCTACTCAGTCACTAGTAAATCAGACTTTTTCTGGAAGATGATACTTCTGGGAATGTCAACACTGATCCAAAAAAATGTATTCATTGGCACTTGTGTAGAAATCCTTATTTTGAAAATTGACATTCCTCAGAATGATGTCAGTTCATGATGTAACAGCCCAAGAGTATTCTTGGGAAGCCCAAGGGCGGAAGATCTTTCAATACATATTCATTTCTACTTTTTTCCATTATTAGCATCTGTACCCTATGGATCTACTGCTTTATTTATACAATACATATTCATAGAATTCCTGAATTCTAATCCCAGTACTGCTCAATGTGTGGCCTTGAACAAGTCACTTAACTTCTCTGCTCACTTTTCTCATGCAAATCCGTCCCTAAACAGTTGACTTTGTTGAGGGTTTTACAAAAGTAAAGCAAACATAATTTAGCTCTCAAACAATAATGTACCTCACATGGGTGTTGTCAAGTTGAATTAACTAATATTTATTCAGTCTTTAAAACTGTAAGATCCTATGGGTGTAAGTCAAGTGAGCAGAGTTAGGTCAATGCTGAATCCTTTAGAAAATCCCATCCTTTATGTGCTACCTATTATTATAGTATTGGCTTAGATTATCCATGCAGATTTATGCAGGAGAAGCCCATAAGGGAAATCTGAAATTCTGGAAACTCCATTAAATTTTCCTCAAAGTTTTTCCTTCGAATCACATACGCGGTGAGATGGGATTTGCCCATTTGTGGAATGAATATCTTAGCCCCCATAAAACCTGGCAGTTCCTGAGGACATCATGGATTTTGTGAGAGGCTTGTGCTTGAAGATCCTGTGCCTCTGCAATCTTCCTGAAGCCACCCTCCATTCAACTCCCCACTGTGGAGATGTACTGCGAGAGGCTTCCTTACTTTCTTCTGGCCTGGAACCTCAGAGTAAATTAACCCTCAGAATGAATTAAACAACACAAAGGGAATCTTTGCTTGGGTTATGATATACTCACTATTGGAGTGTACATCTAGTACTGCCTATTGCTTTACAGACCTGAATGTGTCAGATTCAGTACTTTTCTGGAATGGGTATGGTGGTTGCAAACTTGGGTTATAATGGACATTGCGCATCTATTAATCTTTTCCCAGAATATATGAAAGAAATGGCTGGAAGGGAGAAATGAGATGTCGATGTCTGTTTCTTATTTTCTACCAATGTGCAGAAATTTTGTTCACTTTCACTGTAGTCAAACAAATAAGCTAAAAGACAAAAAGTTTACATTTTTCATTGGAACACTAACAGAAACCATTTCCTGTGCTCTTATTATCCAGAGACCTTAGCAAGAGGACCAACAGATTTATGATTTAGTGAAAACTACCCCTTCACTTTCAAAAACAGCCTCTTGTGCCTCCACTGTAGTGCTTCCATTGTTAAGAATCACAGACTCCTCATTCCTTCAGCCCACGCAGCACACCTCAGTATTGATTTGCTTGTTCTTTTCAGAATTGGATTATGAGGAACTACAGATAATAAGGTTTTTGCCCTTTAAAGAAAAGGGGAGGGGGGGCATTTTTAAATCTCTTTTTTTGTTGTTGTTGTTTTGGTTTGGTTTGCAGCTGGGATAAAATGCTAGGCAGCAGAGAACTCCACAAGGTTTTAAGGTTATTAACCCCCTTGCTTCAAAGTGAAGGCACTTCCCCAACTCCATGGGCTTAATCTGATTTCTTTTAACTTTAAGTCATTATAAAGAGCTGAACATTTTTTCACAGGCTTTTAAAGATGAGGTGAGTGGAGAATGGTGAGGCAGGCTGTGACCATGATCCACAAAGAGACTAAGGTGTTGCAGTGCTGAGCATCACAACGCCTAACGAAAACCACTGGAACCCACTGTGATAAATAAAGCCTGCGTTAGATGCCTTTTCTCCCTACACAATGAATGGGGAGAGAGAGGCACCGGAGACTGTGATTCACAAAAGCCAGCATGCTAGATGAGGAGTTGTCTAAGCTACCCAATGGGAAATGGTGACAACAGGAGCTGGTGCTGAGCCCTGTCCCTCTCCTGGAGATATGTAGCTAAGTCCAGGGAGCAGGGAGGCACCTATCTCTGCTCAGTGATCCATGAATGAGAACCTCCTGCCTAGAGTCAGGTGGCTTAGGTGCCTAAGCCATTTCTTGCTGGAATGAATTAGGGGCCTTCCTCACTCCCTACAAAATGGCCACCCACCTTATTACTTTTAGCCCAGTAGTTAGAGCACTCACCTAGGATGTGGGAGACGCAGGTTCAATTTCCCTGTGTGAGAGGAAAAAAAGGTTTGATCAGGGCCCTAACCACTGGGATACTTGATTAGACCAGGGGGACTGGACCCTGGGTCTGCACTACAGAGTCATTCCTTCTCTCTCTGACCCCATGATTGTTCTACTTTGGATAAATGCTTAAATAGGTCATGGAGCTAGAGAGAGAAAGATACTGACTCTGTAGTCCAGTAGTTAGGGCCCTTTCCCCTGTTCTTGTTTTTCTTAGGATTTTTGCTCTTTGCTCTTCATTTTCACATTTCATTTCTCACCTAGCTGGAACAGAAATATGATCATGTTCATGTCTACATCAAACTTTCAAAACCACAATATTTATATGCTATCAAAAGTAGATTAAACAGTGTCCTCATCCCTTATATACAGCAGTTTCAATGTATATGGAGTGCATAGTTTCCAAAGGATTCAGAGAAAGGAATGGGCAGATAAAATCCCTGTATTGATGCAAGCGCCTGACTAGTGATGTGATCCAACTAAAGCTCATTAGAAAGGGCACACACTAGAGAAAGCTAGAACCCTAAGTAGAGTAAAAAGCATACTGCTGGAAGAGAGGGGAGGGGAAGGGAGGGACTTAGCTACTATTTAAACAGCTACTTTTCATTTCCTTTACTGATTTAGAGGCAGGGTATTTGTGGAAGGTATAGCAGGTTAGAGAGTAGTATGGAGGAAAACCAGAACAAATGTGCTACAATTTGGGATAAAAAGCCAATTTTAGAGTAGCTTGTTAGGGACAAAAATTATGCTATGATATTTGAGTGCTAAAATAGTTTGTAGCACAGAAATGACTATTTTTTTACCAGAAAGATATTTTGTAGACATTAGCAAAGTGATTTTTTCATTGCTTTTCTTCTGCCTTTATCTCATTAGAGAAAAATGCAGACTATCATGTAGGTCTTCCTGGAGTACAGCTTAAGCAGAGACTTTAGTATGGAACATTTCAAGTGGATTGTCTATGAATAGATAAGTTTATTTATGCTCCAGCAGCAAATACTTACTTGATCCTGGCCACAGCAGCCTTTGTAACATCACAAACAGGTAACATCACATTTTGAACTTGGTTTACAGGGGGTTAGCTTTGTGTAGATGAAACAATATCAAATATGTAAATACTACAGGCAGTGAAGCCTGTAAGTGAACCAGATATTCCAGTGAATACAGCTGACCCAAACATTACTAGCTTAAAAAAAGATAAAATAGACAATAAACGACAGACAGTTTTTTCTTTAACTCAGTCCAATTGGCCAAGATACTACTGGCAGCAGCTGGAAATCTAAAAGGTTTTGAGACTAAAAGGCATATGAGTCCCAGACAGTTTGATTGCTCAAACATTTTGCAAAGATTAGATTTTGTCAAAGCTAGCACCGAAGAGGATAAATCGCATGGATTTAACTTAGCCTCATCAAAATTGTTCCAGAAAATGATTGTAATAAAAATAATTAAAATAATATATTGCAGTTTTAATATGAAATGCAAAGTGCCCCATGTAGCTGAGGGAAACTTCTATTTTGGAAACCACTTTCACTGTAGTTATACTACAGACATCCACTCTGCCTCATCCAAAAATTGTCTGAAAGGCATTGAAGGGATGAGTCAGATGTTCCCTTTGTTCCACATAGTCATTAAACAATTATTCCTAAAACAAAAAAATGCAACAATAATACTGCAGGCAAACCATCCATTTTCTCAATGTGGTTTTCAGAGCCTAGGGCTGGACATTTACAAAACAAACTGAGGACTAGATCTTCAATGCATTTGTAGACTAGTGTGTGTTGTTTGTATCTATTAGTTGTACTGAACCTTTCTAAGTACAGAGAAGTTTATTCTCTGTTGCAAGGGCAGCTGTTATTTTGTGTCATGATGTAGCCTGCTAAGTAAAAGACCTACACACTCTCATAAACCAAGCTTAAATTGTGATCAGCAGTTTTATTAAACTTGCCATCATCAGACCTGGTAATAAAACCTAAGAGTCCAGACTGACTGTCCTCTGTTCTAACCACTAAGCAACTCTCCTTAAAAAGTACATCAGGAGAAAATTGCCATGGAATAAAAAGTAGGAAGGCTAGCAGTAGGGCTGTTTTCTATATTGCAAGCAATCAAGTGCCATTAAGGGTGATTCCCTTTCCCAGTTCTATGAAAAACCTTTATTCCAAAGAAGTTGGCAAGGCCATCACACACATTACTAATATTGGGTGTCTATGAGAGACAAGCTTCTGACATGAGCTATTATTCTGAAGTAAAATAGATTACACTGAAGAACAAGGTATTTTACTCTGTGCCCAACTCTAGAGGTATAATGCTAGATAGATTATGATGTTTCCATTAGAAAACATCATAATCTTTCATGATACTTTAGAAAACTTGGTAAATGTCCACAGTGAGCCCTGTGGAGGTCTAAAATTTCTAGACAGACAAGGAAACAATCCAATATGTATTGAGATTATAATAAGGGAGAAGCTATCTACGTATACTTCACTTGTTTGTTCTTTACTTACCTACTATAAACAGCTATCACTAGAGCACTATTTCTTTGCATACAGTACACCTCATCCCAGGATCTCAAAGTGCTTTACAAATATTAATTAAAACTGGGCTTGGAAAAAATTCAAATCTGAACCTCACAATGGGTGTTTGTAGTTGGTTTAGTGAAGCAACATCAAGTGCAGTCTATTTGTTCTTATCTGTGTGTGGGCATGGTGGAGAAGGATATCTCTGGTAACTAAAGAACAGTTCTGAGATGAAAGCTGAATTGCATTGGTGAAAACAGCTGTAGGGCATGCCGCACAAGAGCTGCTACTCTTGTATTTTATTGGTGAGAGTTTGTTTCCTACTGCTACCCATCCACCTTATTATTGCTGCTGTATGTTCTTGTGGGAATGTCATCTGCTAACATACTTAGGGCATGATTTTCAAAGATGATAAGTATGCAGCTCCCATCGACTTCAGCTGGAAGTGTGGAAGCTCAGCTCTTCTGAAAATAAAACCATAAGTCCTGATTCTCCACTTTGCCTCTTTGTGTAATAATTTCCATGTGTGCAAAGTGAGTTTGACTGAACTGAGAATTCTGATTTGATAGCACTTTACACCTACTTCAGTGAGTCGTCATTTACCCTTAGCATAGAATCAGGCATAGAATATGTGTCACTGCTTCTAAAGGCTTTGGGTTTTATATAGCTTAGTATAGATACTGCACAATTCTTCTCTTGCCCATTCAGACTGTAGCGCTGGTTTTCCTATATGACTACCTCCAGCAGTGGTCTGTTTTATTTCCTCTGTATTTATAGCTGTTGTTTGTAATTCTTTGTCTGATATTCATTAGATGCCCAGCTACTGCTTTTAGCTGTGCATGCTGATGCTTTTTCCTGTCCTTGTTTACATTAAGTGCTTTGATAGCAGTTTCTTCTTTTTTAAAAGAAAGCCAGATGCATCATCCCCCCCTGAAGTCAATGGGAAGATTCCCACTGACTTCAAAAGTAATTGCCTCAAGTTCTGAATGCCCCATTCTTCTCTAAATAATCTTAAGGGAGGAGAGGATTTTCAAAATGACCATAAAACCCTGACACTAATGTATTGTTTTGTAAATGTAGATCAGGGTGTTGCTTTTTATTACGGTAGCTACAGACAAACATCCTTTAATCTCTTTGGAAAATGTATTCTTTATGTGTAACTATGGAGGTTATCACACTGAGATTGGAAAAATGCCAAAGATGATTTAAAGCTCAGACTGTAATCAAGCAAAGACTTTTGCTGAGATTGGTTTGCACTTCTAACCTTATGTGGTGACTGGCTCATTGCCAAAACACCAGAGCTCCTTATAGGTTATGGTTCCAAACAAACAAAAACCATCATGTCACGACCATCTTCAGACTAATTTGTAGGCAGCCTCAGTAGAATGACTAAGAATTGAGAGTGATGGAGATCAATCTACCTTCTCTACATTCAGGTTAAGGCAAAGTAACTTGCACTACTACTGCACCAGTTGTCTACAGAGAGGCTGTTAGTATCCAGGATTGTCAAGCCAACATCTGTCAGAAGCAATATGTCTTCTGAAGAAAAAAAAAAACTTGAAAGAAACCTCATCTAAATCCAAAATCTTGATTTATGATTTTAGTGAGTTTTAATGATGTTGTTTAAGCAAGTGCCTTTGATACACTAAAGGAATGCTCGTGGCAGGCCTCTGTGTAATAATGAGGCAAAGCCAATTGCCACAATTGCTTTTCTTTCTGAATTTTGTTCCTGAATCTAAGCTTCCATTCAATCAAATATCTTTAAACCTCATTTTTATGAAGATGAATTAAATTAACATTTTGGAGTGTAATTCATGCAGTGATATCTACCTGAGTCTGCTGACAGCCTGAAACAATAGTTCTGAGCAAAGTATGGATCACTCCTTCATGTCAATACAGTGTCGATGATGCTTTAAATGCCAGTGTCATTATTTCACTGCCAATCACCTTGACAGAAGTATCAGTTTTAAAGTTCTTCGCAGTCCTTGACTATAGAAGGAGTTAGTGGGGTGGGAGCAAAGTGGAGAAGTTGGTTGCTTCACTTTTGCCCATGCTCAAAACAAAGAGATAAAGAGAAGATGCCTCCAGTCTCAAAAAAACAATAGCCAAAACTGAATCCCACACCTTCCAGGGTGCCAAAGCCACAAATGCCCTTGACCAAGTTGCCAAAACCTCTTGTTCCCCTTGACAATTTCTACAGTGCAGTGTCTCAATACAAAAATCAGTATCAGATTAGACGTCTGGACCAGCATTAGCCAAACTGAGTTAAAGTTCATTGACCTGTACTGGGTAGGGGGAAAGCAGTGTGCATAATCTGAAGGTTTCTGCCAGATGGCATGGAGTCCCTGCTATATAACTAACATCTAGTGAGCTACACGGGCTCTTGTGTTTAGGTGGAACCAGTCTGATAAACAAGCCAGCTAAATATAATCAGCATATGATTTCCTTTGGTTACACCTTACGTTTGCTTTTGCACCCCGGGGGCCTCTTTTGTGGGAGTATAAAATGTTAGGATTTCCTTGTTGCTTTTCTTTTTTTCCTTTGGAAGAGTAAATATGGGATGTGACACCAGGAAGTTTTCTGTTGATTGTTTAGCTTGAACCGGTGATTACAGTGTGCTTGGGGACTTCCATGCCTTTGGAATGTCTCCTTTGGCAACCCATTTACTTACTGCCACTTAAACAACCACACACAGTTAACAGAATTCTTGATGTCCCCCAGTGACTCTTACATTTTCCCACAGATTCATATTGTGACTGAAATATCCTAGTCCGCCATCACAATAGTAAATTTCTGACTCATCTCATCCATTCACAGGCAAACACTTAAAAATGCAATTGATAAATTACACGAAAGATGTTAGGAACTTAAACTGACTCAGTAAAAGATATGTGAGTAGCAAGTCGGCAAAAAGTCTTATTTAATTGTGATTCGTTTCTACAAAGAAACAGATTTTACAACAGTGGAATGACAATTGCCATCTTTATTTATACTAGGCAAAGTAATGCAAACTTAACACATAACAAAGAAATGTTTTTAAAAAATACAAGTATGGATAACTTGGGGGGGGGGTGTGTGTACATGTTCATTTTCCCAGACATTGAATGTTGAAACAGGTAGATCCGTCCTTAAAAATGAGTATAAGACTTACTTATTTTCTTTTGTAAATGAACATAAAGAACTCTATTAACAATTAAATGACACTAATGCACTGAGAGGAGCCTGTTCAAAGGGATTTATGTATCTTTTTTCTGAGTGTTATTTTGTTAATGAAACCACAATTTCAGTATGAAACTCAGTTGAAGCTATTTAATCCTCAAGTGCCCAGTTACCTCTGTTATGAGGATAAGAGGGATAAGAGCCTAAGGAGAGGGAAAGTTTCCCCTGATTTTACAGTATTTGATGATTCTATGATTTCAAAGCAAAAAAGATAAATTGCCCCAGATTTACTCAACATTGAACTTCTGGAAAACTTTGAGTGAATCTGAGCTAAGCTCTGAGTTTAGAATGAAACTCAAGGTAAGTTAAATATGGTTGCATTGCAAACAATTTGTATTGGCCCATTTAGAACCCAATTTAGAGGCATTGCTACATACCTTCCAAACACTGTGGAAAATAATATCTTAGCTCCATAGAATTTCTCTTTCAAAATACTTGTGGTTCCCAAGTCCATGTTTAGTTCTTAAGCATGTCTGTAAATTAAGAGCCATTTCCTCTCTGTCTTTTGGAATCTGCTATTGTTTTGACCTGCACACATGGGTGTATTTGTTGGCATTGACCGCTATTCAGATAAATGCATATCTAAACACATTATGCAGATATGATAAAAACAAGTGTCCCTGTACCAAATATTTTCTTTCTCTAGCAAATGAGTTTGTCTTACAAAGCATGCTCTATTGCAGATTAATGTGTGTACAAATTTTTCAGATTACCTTATTGGTGCAGCTAACAGGTTTGCAGGAAATGTCAAAATAAACAGCAACCATTAGGCTGCTATTTTAGCTCAGCAGCAAGGTGCAGCTGTCGTTTACTGCCAGTGCAGCTTGTATGTGAAATATTGTTGGCATCCTACAACAAGCTCAGTCTCACCGTTAACCATGAATCTTTCAATTAGAGGTTTCTTTGTAAATCTGTGCTTATAACATTTGTAAGTAACCATTAGTCGGGCTTCTTGTAATAGTTCCACATTATTGTGATGAATCCATTGAGCAAAAAAAAAAAAAAAAGCCATCTACTGTAAAATAATTTGCCAGCTTGATTATATAAAGGGCTCTGCTACATTACCCCACATTCTAATTTGCTGAATTATAGATAACTGCTCTGCATAAAATGAAGCTAAGTAAATTATTTATATGGGTTCATGTCATACACTGTTTATTTGGGAATTTACTTTGTAAAAAAACTGCTGATATGAGAAAGCAAGTGAAAAACAAAATAGACATTTTCAAAATCTTGCTCTCAGCAAGTGCATAAGACAAACACCATGTTTCAATTTAGTGAAAGAATGATGCTTACAAAACATTGATGGTGCTATAAATGAAGAGGCTGAGTCAGCTGACTTGGGAGAAAGTGGGTGCAAGGTAATAAGGCAAATAATATAGCTGACTTAATAGTGTGCTGCATTAGGGGCATAGCATACAGAGTACAACACTTAAGTAATCACAGTTCATTTCCTGTCAGGACTCCTGAAACTTCAAGTTGTCTAAGTGGTGAGTTCCCAAACTACAATACAAACGAAAACCAAGTTCAGCTCTGGAGTATGAATCTCAAGTCCACAAAGCAAATATATAATTTTGATATTTTGCATATTGTAGACCTAGCCTGGACTAGAAAGGGTGCAGGGAGTCTGTGCTTCAGTGCGAGCCCTCAAGAGGAATTCTGGCTGACTCAGCAAGTGCATGTCGAAGTGACAATTCTGCCACCCATTTCAGGCTTGCAGTATTGAATGTCTGTTTTTGCTTGAGCAGCTTGCTGGTACCTGCGTAGACACTAGCAGAGAGCAGCGTGTATACTCTCCAATGAGATTGTACACAAGCATTGGATGAAGAAGAAAGAGGAGGAGAGAAGGTCATCTTGTGTCTTCTCTCTATCCTTATGCATCTGCCAAAGACCAGGCACAATCCTGTTCATATGTAGTATAATATGGGAGGAGGGGAGAGAGCTGTGTATGCGCGTGAGGGGGCGGGGCTAACACTGGACAACATCCACAATAATACAATACACAATACCTAATATTCATCTGCCTATCACACAGAGCTTCAGTATCATCTGAAGCCCTTTCCACAATGACTGTCTCCTCTGAATGAAAATGTATTGCAAAAAACTATTGCTTGGAAAGCCTTGAACTCACACACTTGTATGTATTCTTGAGTCCAAACGCAAGTCATGCTAGGTATGTTATATGCACTGGTTATAATGTTTGGTTTCTCCCAATTCTGGAAACAAACCCCCAAGCTTTAGAGATACTTATTCAAACTCAGTCCCACAATGCACTGCCTCTCATCTGGAAATATCTGAAAACCCCTGCTCCCAGAAACAGGACTGGGCACTACTGTGTGAGTTCTGAGGTATCCCAGAATCGAGTGGTATAACCATGGTTGTAAAATGTGCTGTGTGTGCACTTCCCAGAGTGGCTCTGGCAACCAGGTCTATTGTGTAAACTCATTAAACCATTGAAAAGACAATTGAACAATTTCATGCAAAGTGTCTCCGTAGTGACTTCCTCACTGGATATTGATAGGCCCACCATGTCTCTGAGATCAAGTCTGAGATAAATAGTCAAAGATGGCTACAGCCTAACTTGGTCTGTACCTACACAGGTTAGTGGTATCTAAACATTTTAGAAAGCATGCTACAGACTCTTTGTGGAGTGCTTATCTGTGGAATGGTTTTGCTGTCTAGCAGGGTGTTCAAATGAGCACAAATAAATGCCATCCACCTGTGTCAATGGTGAGGAAACTTGATGGGGCCATCGGAAAAAGGGGGACAGTCCTAGTAGCAGGGGAGAGACAATAGGTAGCTCCTCTCTCTGGGAGTCTCCGGCAGTGGTATCCATTGGCCACTGAGGGAAAGACATGCTGAGTGGTCAGCATTCCTCAGCTCCTAGGATTTAGCCCAGCGTAGGAGCCACGTGGAGCCTCTTTCGGCTCCATTCCAGCAGCCCACGCTATCAACGCAAATTAGGAATGGAAACCCAGCCTGACAGATACTGAAGGTCTAGCCAGTCACCTATTTAGGGAGTCAGGAAGGAATTTTTTCTCCCATGGGCCAATTGGCAGAGAATCAGGAAGTGTTTAAGTCTTCCTTGAGGCACCTACAAGCCACAGAGAGTTAAGCAGGAATGTGCTTAGCATCCAACTGAGGTACTAGGATGGAGTTGCTTATTTGTCACACCTTCTAGTTGGTTTCCAGTGCAGTTAAGAGAATAAAATCAATAATTCCCAGAGGTAAAAGACCTGGGATTTTGGTGATGGGCCTTGGACTCACATGACAGTATGAAACCTTGTGGCCTTTGGGTTGAGGTCAGACCTTGTAGCCCTTGTGGGCCAACTTCCCCATCTTCTTGCACTCTCTGTTCCCATCATGGTGGGGGGCAACAGGGGAAGACTCAGAGCGGAGTCCTGAGGGGTAGGCTGAGGAGATCCTACCCATGTTATGGGTTATATGGTAAGGAGCCTTGTAAGCCTGGTGCTTGGTACAGGTTAAATGGTAAGGAGCCCTGGAACCGCTGCCCTGGAACCAATTAAATGTAGGACAGTGTGGGTGATGGGCGAGTAGTGCCCCTCCCCATCTTAATGTTTAATAAAAGTTGCAGCCTGCCACTTAATTCCATGCATGCATCTGTCCTTATTTTGCCACTGTGTCCACATTAATGCTCTACGTATACTGCATTGGTAAACCAAGCTTGAAAAGAACTTTTAAAGGCATTAGTTGGTTAAGCAAAGTATAAGCCATAGCATGGACAGAAATCTAGTGTGCAAAATCAAGGCCTGAATCAAAGTCAATGGTATGTTTCCACTGAAATTAATGAACTTTGGACCAGGTAATCAGAAGGGAGGCAAGATCTTCTCATTGTGATTTGTGCTGCACAGATTCCTTTTGAGATACGAGAACATAGTATCTGAATGTATCACAGAATCTCTCCTAATAACAAGACTATGCAGTAGGAATGATCAAATGCTATTCCATATAAGAAGGGAATGAAAACTAAAAAAAGATTCCTATAGACTCCTTTGGCATCATAAGACCCACACAAACCCCTATGTTTGCTTAATGTCTTAGACATTTGGTTCTTGGTAGGAAGTACCAAGGGACAGCAATGTCTGATGCTGATCTCATGGGTGGTGGAAACAGGTAGAAAATGAACCATTATGAGAAAGCTCTGGCAGAAGGGATTTGAAAAGCTAGAACTTTTTGCAGAAAAATATTCATTGAAATAGATTATAAATGCTTGTACAGGTTTGATGCAAAAAAAAAAACTCCTAACTTCGTCTCTCAGGTACATTTGCATTTACAAACCGAATAACCAAACAATTAATTCTGTGACCCAGACAAGAAGGGCAGTAAGAGATGGAAAGATTCTTTTGTTACATGCACATTACAGCTGATCAAAATCATTGCAAGTGATATTTTTGTCAAAAGTAAGGTTTCATTGACTACAAAAATACTCATTTTATATCTGAAATTTTGAAAAAAGAAAAATATTGACAATGGTTTAATTTTATTTTGTTTTGAAATAGTGGGAAAATCCCACTTTTTTCTTTTTTAAAAAATCTTTCCCACTCCACTCCCTTTTTTCCCCTCAGTGGAAAAAGTAAATGCTTTGAGAGAAGGTGTTTTCTCTCCACTTTCTCTCTTTTTAATCTCCCACACACAGCTTTCTCCAGTGGCATTTATTTTTAATTAAAGGAAAGTGGGATCTTTTCCTTCCAAAATGAAAAATTTTACTTAGAAACATTTTGTCAAAAAACAAATCAGAAAAAGACAATTTTTAAAAATGAGTGAAACTTTCTTTTAAAAACAAAAATAACCTCCCCACAACATATGCTTATCTCTGTGTCTAGCTCCAACGCATACCTTGTTAGTTCCTTTAATTTTTTTTAAATTTATAAATTACTATTATAATTTGAGGGAACAAAGTTGAGGATCAGGGCAGGGGTAGCAGTGTGCTATGGAAAGCTAATCCAAAAAGAGAGTTTTGAGCAGAGATCTGAACGAAACAAGTGAGATCTCATGGCACAGAGTCAGTGGATGAGGTTTAATGTCATAGAGTGGCCTATCAGAGGAGATGCCTGAGGAAGTGCCATACAGTACCAAGTTGGCTGAGCACACTGTGCCTTGATGGAGTAGAATTGTAGAAGGCCTTAAAGGTGATGAAGTAGTTTGGCTTGGGCCCTCAGGAATTTTTCTATTTCTCTTTGTCACATTTGCATCTTTTCTTCATTTTGCCAGTGTCATTAGACTTGATGGTTGAAGTCATTCCTAATAAACGAAAGTTACAAACATACCCGTTTTGATGTTTTTCGGTTGTATTTATATATTTCTAACCCATTTCCTGGTCACCTAAAGTAAAATGCTTCTGCCAGATGTTTTCCATGAGCAACAAATATCTAATTATCAGACATTTGAAACAAAATTTTGTGAGGACAGTTATTCACTTGCTGAGTTTAACCACAAAAATTGGATCGTTTTGATAGTCTTTGAAAAGTTTGCTTTGGCAGCTGCACAAGTGCTTGTATATCTCTAGGAGTATGGATATAACATGCTGAAATGTGTATTATTTTGTGACTGTGGTTAAGAAAAATATAAGCAATGTTAAGAACTGGAAATGTGCCTCTGGCTCATTTTACTTGCTCTTTCCTTGTTTAGTTGAACTTAATTCCACCATTTGGGGTTTGTTTGTTTTTTTGCCATATTCCTCCTTTTTTCCCCTTCTCCAAGGTCTTATTTGCTTTAGCTTTATTCCCTATTAATTTGTTCCATGTGTTTGTTATCCTTTGTATCAAATAGTTTTGCCTAATCTGTAAATTGTATCCCCTAAGCTTTTTAGGCCTCCCCTGCCTCTGAGAGAGACTAATTGTTCTCCTTGTGCTATCTTGGTCCCTTTCATCATTATTTTTTAAATTCTATATTGGGTAACTTCAAAATCAAATTTTGCCCCCATGGCAACCAGTTGTCTTAAACTGTTTTCATGATCTAGGTTCAGGTGACCATGTACCATCTTTGCTGCTCTACCCAGTACTTTCTCCAAGGCAATAATATTCTTCTGTGATGTAGTGCCTAGTCCTGGACTCAGTATTTCAGAGGACAACCTAATAAGTACCTTATACATCAGCAGTATCATTTCCGTGTTGAGTGTTCTATCCCACTCCTGCACAACCTATTATCATCTTTGCCTTCTTTACTGCAGCTGTGCACTGGGCTAATAGCTTAAATTATTTCTCCACAATAAAGGCCTAATCCTTTTTTCTTAGCAGTATGCTGGGTGAATTTTCTCAAGCATGGTCAGTGCCTTGCTCCAACACTAATTATTTGGGGCCAAATACTGTCCTCAGATGTGTACAGACTGCTCCCATTGACCTTCCAGGGCAGAATCGGATTGATTGTATGCCTCTACTGATCTTTATTTGCCCAGCTATCTAAACAACCCTGTTCCTCATTACAGGACATGCATAGTTTAAAACAAGCATGGTGCATGTATTGACGAATTCTGAACAACTGGGGCTGTGAAGCACACCAGTTTTTGTTTAGCAAGAGATCATCTCTACATTTTCAAAAAAATAAGTTTCACTCTGTTTCCTTTGAAAGACTTGTGAAATTCAGTCAACATTTTGATTAATCTGGTTCTGAATTTCAAGTTTTAATGAAGCCTGAGACCAGATTAACTTTCTGGGCCTGATCCAAAGCTCAGTGAAAATAATGGAGAGACTAAATGGGCTTTGGGTCAGGGTCTCTGTGCCTTCAGGTTTGCAAATGTTTTATACCACTGTCTAGGACACTCTTTTCTTGAAAGCCCCTCCTTTGTAACTTAGCTCAAAACCAAGTTAAGCCTGAGTGCATCCAATTTTAATTATAAAAGTCTAAAAATTTGAATTTATGATGGTGGTTTTTAATAAGGATGAAATACTAATTCAGATCAGAATGAGTGTTGTTCTCACTCCTGTCAAGATAATAATTTCTCTTTGTTTTACCACTACATTGTCGAAACATACGTGTCAAGGTTCTGGTCCTTAAACAGTGCCCCTCCGAGTGTTGCCAGGGTTGTATGCTCACTCCACATCCAGTCATTTCTGTGAGGGCACTCATAGCACTGTGCACAGACGTAGTCTCAACCTGCTGGCTGAGTCCCTCTGGATGCTTACTCTGTGCTGTTTTACAGGAGAAAAAACAACTGAGAGCAGGAAAATAAAAGAAGAAAAAGAAAATATACCATCAACCTCAGCTGGGCCACAGGCCTCTCTTCCTTTGCAGGGGACTAGACGGGCTGCAGTCTGGCTCAGAGTGTGCTGGTTAACCAGGGGTGGAGTATGGTACTGCTTCCCTCAGCTCAGGGGACTTAAACACTCTTTTGAGGCAATTAAGCAGGCTCCACCCTCCATCAGGCCCTGCCCCTCCCTGGCAGCTGGGAAGCCCAGCATGCTGCTCTCCTTCCCGAACTGCCTGCAACTGAACTGAGCTGAGCTTCTCCTGCTTGAGTTCTCTCTCCATTCTTGACATGACTTGCAGGTGCAGTGGGGGTGGTCCCACCTCAGCCCAGAGCACCTCCTTAGTCCTCTTTTGTCCAGTGTGGCATTTATACACCCCATCAGGCTGTGTAAAATACTGGCGCAACAGAAACTGATTCATTGATGAAAAGTATCATTTAGGCAAGTACAAATCAAACACTCCCATCACGTTTATTACACATTAGTAATCTGCATGTAACCCAGATAACAATCAGAATAGTTAAATGAATTACTGTGGATACCAGGTAATCCCAAGCATATGGAAAAATTACTTTCTGTATAAAAGGTGACCTCGAGAGGGTAGTGTCAGGATCATTTTACAATGATACGAACATCTACGAATAAGAATTTTATTATTAAGAGGTCTCTATGATGTCAGGCCCAATCCTGCCAAGATGCTGAGTGCCATTGAGGCAACAATATCTAAGGGTGTTCAGCACACACTAAGATCAAACCCATAACTTCCAAGGGCATGGTGTCTTATTTTTCCATGAGGTTTGATCACATGGTAGGGCAAAGTAGCTGCACAGCATATTTTGTGTTTAAACTGTAAATACAGTTTATTGTTTGAAAACTGATTCATGTAAAACTTCTCATATATTTACTAATATTGAGGGACTAAATTAACACTGGAGCAATTAGCACGAACAGCCTCCTTTAACCGAGCATGAACCCACGTAGGCTGGTGATAAATGTTTGAGACAGCATGAATAAAAATAATTTCTCACAATTAATCACAGCTGAGATTAAGATTGGACATATTTCAGCCTGGCAGTTGAAGAGTTGGATTCTGAGCTCACAGCACCATTGCAGCTCAGTTATGAGCAATGGGTCTTTGATTGCTATCATGGCATATTATGCTATCGTCCTTCAGGTTCTTTCTGTTGTTCAACTTTAAAACTCCTGTTTTCACATGTCTATAACCTAGTAGTTAAACAAGTTATTAACATCACGGTCTCGTCATTTGAATATGACTTACTTTCATCTCTTAGACTTATTTTGGGGAAAATTTAGTTTATTATAAAACTTCTTATCAGTACAATCAGTAGAATGCAACTGTCATGAGACGGTTTCTGCTCCTTACAAGTTTCTATATACTCTCCTTGCATGCAAGGTCCAGCAGCCATTTTGTTCCCTGAATTCAATGAAGATTGTCAAAGGAGACAGGCACATGCACAAAAACACACAATAAGACTAATTCTGATATAGCATTTTCATGGGCGGCGGGTGAAGCTTCTCTTCTGGCTGAGGCCATGCCACCATTCACTGCTCTCAGCCCCCTCTCCCTCCAACCCCACTGTGGCCCTGGCTGGGACGGGGATGGCTGAGAGCTTGGCCCTGGCCAGAGATGAGCTCTCAGCCCTAACCAGGACCACATGTTTGTATGTATGTAAAAACATATAATATTGAATATATAGACATCTATGCCATTGTCTAACATCAAAATAAAATACCTGAAAGATTAAATGTTGAGATTGGACCAAGTCACAAAGTTTTTTGATTTTCTTCTTAGGGGATTTGGATCTGTCTTAGAGAAATGAGTATGGGCTGCTAAACCTGAAATTTAGATCTACACTATGCGTATGATGTCAAGTATCAGAGGGGTAGCAGTGTTAGTCTGGATCTGTAAAAAGTGACAAAGAGTCCTGTGGCATCTTATAGACTAACAGACATATTGGAACATAAGCTTTTGTGGATGTTTAGTGGTCCCACTTCTTCATTCCTTGTTTTCTTCTTATACGGCTATAGAATACTTTACCATTGGTTTTAATTCCTTTTGCAAGGTCTAGCTCTGCTTGGCTTTTGGCAGTTCTCACATTATCCCTACACTTTCTGAGCTCCAAGAGGTAGCTTTCCTTGCTGATCCCTCTCTTCTGCCATTTCTTGTAGGCTTTCTGCTTTCTCTTAATCACCTATCTGAGATGTTTGCCCATCCAGCTTGATCTGCAATCTTTCCCTGTGAAATTTTCCCCTTTGCTTTGGGATGCAGGCTTCAGACAGCTTCTGAAAATTTGACTTAAATAAATTCACTGCCTCCTCCACATCTACCTTAGTTTTACTCCCTTACTCTCAGTTTACTCACTTATCCTCCATCTTCTGGTGGGATAATCAGACTATACAGTTGTCACATGACAACTTCCATGTTGCATGAATGATTTATAGTAGTATGTTGTATCACGTTCTCTCTTGCACCTTCCTTTCTGGTTCATGTTAGGCACAGTGATATCTGAGGGCATCCTGCAAGATGCCCTATATTATGTGGGAGATGTGCCAAAATGTGCAAAGGGAAATGGAGGAAAAGGTAATTTTTTTGTTAAATTAATCTGGATCTGTATCATGGCTTGGCACCAACACTGGTTGAGTGAATGAGGTAGAATGGGGTGGAGGGGGACGGTGGCTTTTGTGGACCATACGCATTGAGTAATACAGTAGAACCTCAGAGTTACGAACATTGGAGTTACAAACTGACCAGTCAAGCCCACTTCACATTTAGAAGCAGAAGTACACTATCACACAATCAGGCAGCAGCAGAGACAAAAGAAAAAAACCCAACCCCTAAATACAGTACACTACTGTGTTAAACATAAACTACAAAAAAAATGGGGGAGGAGGGGAAGCAGCATTTTTCTTCTGCATAGTAAAGTTTCAAAGCTGTATTAAGTCACTGTTCAGTTGTAAAGTTTTGTAAGAACAACCGTAACGTTTTGTTCAGAGTTATGAACAACCTCCAGTCCCAAGATGTTTGTAAGTCTGAGGTCCTACTGTACATGAGAAGTTGTGGTCTCCAGTCCATGCTGTGAGAAAAGGAAACCATCCAATCTCTAGCTTCTAATTACAGCGGGCCAGTTCTTACCCCTTTCCTTCACTTATTGAATAGTACTTTGGTGCTTGAGTTAGTTCCAAGGTGGAGTTAAAGTACTACTTTACATGAGAGAGGATGTCAGTATCAATGGTTTCAGATTCACAGCATGTAGAGTTTTCTTTGGGTTAGTGGAGGCCTGAGGCCTGTAGTGGAATGTTAGATTATTAGGCAGGGGATGATAGTAAAAGTGAGAGAGCAAAGTTAAGGATCGCACTGGAGTAAGCAGGAGCAGTAGGGAGCACAGCTTCCATTCCTCTGCCTTGGGAAGCATCTCTGCATCCCCATCACCACCCTACCTCAGCTGGTGTGGTAAGAGTTCCTGGTTCTTTTTCAATCCACTTTAATCACTGGTTGGAAGCTGAGCATTTCCAGATTTTTGGGACCTTTAAGGTTCTTTAATTCTACTGACTTTCACACACTTGCATTTTAACTGTAACCTCAAATGTCTTGATGTTCAAATGTTTGTTTTTAAATAACTATAATGTTCTGCTTAAATTGTTTTGAAGCTATTTACATTACAGCCCATACTCCTTAATGATTTTTTTTTCTGCCAGGAAATTTATGTAGATTATGTATACTGTACACACACAAAGCACACTACCAGTACTACCAAATAAATGTACTAAATCTCATAAAGATTTTTTAAAATACTAAACTAAGTTGCAGATAATGGATTATGCTCTTGGAAATGAATCACTATTTTTCATTGACTACCCTTAGAGTAAGAGAAATGTCTTTAGTGGGAGAGAAAAAAATCAATGTTTCATTACTTGAAAACCTTGCTGTGATGAGAATATTTCTTGGCTCTTGACACCTCATTAAGCTTATTTAACAACTGTAAAATCCATTTGCTTGCCCCGTGCTCACATGGAGATAATCTTAAAAGAAAAGTGTTGGTATCCAGAAAAACAGAGTAATTTAACATTTGTCTTCCAAGAGCATATATAGACAAGCAAAGTAAATATAAAAGTAGAAAATAAAGTTGATATAAAAACAACTAAGCATCAGTGTGTCATACCCTTATGCACACTGAGTAGTACATTACTTCCTAAGTAGTCCCATTGACTTCAGTGGGACTGCTCATGGAGTAAGATATTTCTGTGCAAATCAGGGTACCACAAGCTTGCTCTAAAATTAAACATAATTATCTATATTTTAATTAGGGTTGGTCAAAACATTTCTTTCTGGTGAAAAATTGTTTTTTTCTAAGAAAAAACTTTTATAGAAAATGTTTCATGGAAAAGTTTTGTTTTGATCATAATTTTCTTCTTTTTTAAAAAATAAACTTAAAACCAGGAAAATATTTTTGCATTTTTTTAAATAAAACTGCATTTTTTAAATTTGTTTAATTTTCCAGCCAGCTATAATTTTAATGTAGTATATTTATTTAATACATTGTGTGTGGACAGCACAGTCATTTACATTTTATTTGTGGTAAAATACTGTCAATACCATGTGAATAAGTTTTCACCTATAAGCATATTTACAAGTTTTCTTCCCCTTTGTTTCATGTATTTGTTTCAAATAAAATACAAAAAGCAACTTCCAAGGGAAATAAATGTATCATTTCCATTTATTGTACATGCCTGTGTAAGGCAGAAAGTATTTAAAGTAGAGCTGGTCAAAAATTTTACTTTCCAACGGAAGTGTTAATTTAACAAAATTTTATTTTGAAAGAAAATTTAAAAAGAAGCATTTCAATAATGTTGAAACATTGTTTGTTTTTACATTTTCAGAATGGAATGGATTGATTTTTTTCATAGACTTTTGTTTTCCAGGACATTTTGAAATTCTGTGTTTTCATTCTCATTCAAAACAAAATCAAATTTCAAAATTGTAGAATTCAGGGGTAGAAAGACAGAAATAATCCTTTAAGATTGAGTTGCCAGATGTTGCAAGAGAAACTGGCAGCTGTGGCTTGTTAGGCTGTTGGAAGGTAGAATTGGGGGTTGTTATAACCATGTGGGGGAAGTAATACAAAGGAAGCAGATACTCCCAAGAAGGTGAAGGTAGAGAGAAGTGAGCTTCATGAGGGAAAGCAGCTGCTTTTTCATCTTCTCCTCCTCCAGACAGGCCTGAACCAGATCCTGACTAAGGGAAAGGAGAATTTGAGGGATTATTTGTCTGTCACAGACTGATGATGTCATGGTATCATCACACACTGAGGACACCCCCATTGGGACGGGAACCCCAATTATTCAGTAGAGGCAGGTTATAATAATGGAGGATTACTGGGAGAACCACACAGTGTGCTAAGTGTGAAGGTTGCAGACCTATCAAAACATCTAGATAGACTTAGGTCTATCTAGGTGTCCCAAGAAGGAGCTTCTGGCAGTGATATGTGTAGGTACCAAAGACATAGGGAAAGATAGGGAAAAGTTCCTGGACCCCAAATTTAGCCTGCTAGGTAAGAGATTACAGTCCAGTGCCTCCATGATAGCATTATCTGAATTACTTTCTAGTTCCAAGCATAGGGCCAGTTAGGCAGAACTGCAAGGTCTTAATGCATGGATGAGATGATGGTGTTGGGTGGAAGCACATAGGTTTATTAGGAACTGGGGAACATTTTGGGAAAGGAGAAACCTACACAGGAAGGATGGGCTCCACTTAAACCAAAATGGAATCAGATTTCAGGCATGTACAATTAAAAAGGTCATAGAGGAGTTTTTAAAGTAAGGGCTAGGGGAAAACTGACAGGTGCACAGGAGCACACTTCAAACAGAGACATTGCTTACGGGATAATTTATTAAAGGGGATACTCTATAACCTACTAAAGAGGAAAGGAGAGAAGTTGATACAGTACAGGTAGGAACTGAAGAGAAACAGTCAAACAAAAAAGTCCCATTCTTTTTCATCAGATAAAGGCAGACAACTAAATATTGGCAAAATTTATAAATGCTTGTACAGACATGCTAGATGTCCAAATACTAAGATGGGTGAACTAGACTGCCTGATATTAAATGAGATTATTGATACAACAGGCATTACAGAAACTTGGTGTCACAATGATATAAAAATTCCAGACACCATTAATGACTGCTTCTTGAAGCAGCCATTCTTGGAATCTTCAAGCAGCAATTCTTGATTTAGTCCTAAGTGGAGAACAGGATCTTGTCCAAGAGGTGAATATATCTGAACCATTCAGTAATAACAACCATAATGTAATTAAATTTAACATCCTTATAGGGAGGATGCCAAAGAAACATAGCACAGTAGCATTTAACTTCAAAAAGGGGAACTACACAAAAAATGCAGAAGCTAGTTAAATTGAGATTAAAAGGAATAATCACTAGAATAAAATGCCTGCAAGCTATGTGGAAACTATTTTAAAATGCCACAATAGAGGGTCAAAATAAATGTATACCCAAAATCAAAAGGAATGGTTAGATGATTTTTTAAAAAAGCCACCATGGCTAAACAGCAGTCAGAGGCAAAAAAGCATCCTTTAAAAATTGGAAGTCAAATCCTACTGAGGAAAATAGAAAGGAATATAAGCTCTGGTATGTTAAGTGTAAAATTAGAATTAGGCAGTCCAGAAAAGAATGTGAAGAGCAACTAGGAAAAGATACAAAAAATAACAGCACACTCTTTTTTTTAAATGTACAGCAGAAGCAAGAAGCCTATAAAAAAATCAGTGGGGCTACTGGACAAACAAGGTGCTAAAGGAGCACTCAGAGAAGACAAGGGCATCACAGAGAAACTAAATGAATTGGTTGCAGCAGTCTTCACTGCAGAGGATGTGAGGGAGATTACCACATGCGAGCTATTCTTCTTAGAAAGGAACCATCCCAGATTTCAATAGGGGAGGTTTTGGAGCAAATTGATAAATTAAAAAGTAATACGTCACCAGGACCAGATGGCATTCACCCATGTAGTCTAAAGGAACTCAAATATGAAACTGCAGAACTACTAAGTGTGGTATGTATCTGATGAATGGAGGATAGCTACTGTAACACCAATTAATTTTTAAAGACTCCAGAGGTGATCCTGGCAATTATAGGTCAGTAAGCCTAACTTTAATACCAAATAAACTTGTTGAAACTATAGTAAAGAAATGAATTATAGATGAACACAATATTTTGGGGTACAGTCAACACAGCTTTTGAATAGGGAAATCATGCTTCACCAATCTATTATAATTATTTGAGGGTCTCAACGATCATTTGGACAAAGGTGATCCATTTGATATAGTATACTTGGACTTTCAGAAAGCCTTTGATAAGGTCCCACACCAAAAGCTCTTAAGCAAAGTAAACAGTCATGGGAAAAGAGGGAAGGTTCTCTCACAGATCAGTAATTGGTTAAAAGATAGGAAACAAAGGGGAAGGAATAAATGCTCAGTTTTCACAATGGAGAGGGATGAACAGTAGGATCCCCTGAGAATCTATACTGGGACCTGTGCTATTAAACATATTCCTAAACAATCTGGAAAATTGGGTGAATAGGGGAGTGGCAAAATTTGAAAATTACTCAAGATAGTTAAGTCCAAAGCTGACTGCAAATAGTTACAAAGGGATCTTACTAAACTGGGTGACTGGGCAACAATTGGCAGATGAAATTCAGTGCTGATAGTGCAAAGTAATACACCTTATAAAACATAATCCCAGCTATACATACAAAAGGATGAGACTCTATATTAGTTGATACCACTCCAGAAAGATCTTGCAGTCATCATGGATAGTTCTCTGAAAACATCTGCTCAATGTGTAGCAGCAGTCTAAAAAGCCAACACTGTTAGGAATTATTAGAAAAAGAATAGATAATAGGAAAGAAAATATTATATTGCCACTACATAAATCCATGGTACACCTGTACCTTGAATAGAATAAAATTGGAAAAGGTACCAACAAGGCAATAAAAATGATTTAAGGGTTATGGAATGGCTTCCATACAAAGAGAGATTTAAAAAGACAAGGATGGTCAGCTTAGAAAGCAGATAACAAAGGAGGGATATGATAGAGGTTTATAAAATCATGAACAGTAGAGAAAGTGAATAGGGAAGTGTAATTTGCCCCTTCACATAACGCAGAAACTAAGTATCACCCAATGAAATGAATAGGCAACAGGTTTAAAACAAACATAAGGAAGTATTTCTTCACAAGATGCACAGCCAATCTGTAGAACTTATTGCCAGGGATGTTGTGAAGGCCAGAAATATAATGGGGTTCAAAACAGATCTGGATAAGATGAGAGAATAGGTCCATCCATGGCTATTAGCCAAGACGGTACGGGATGTAACGCCTATGCTCCAGTGATGGCTGGCAATCACATTCCAGAGGGCAATCTTGTTTGGTAGGTAATGACTCTGATTCTGCTTTGAGAGTGTATTTATAGGAACTAAATTCTTTTTTTATATAGGCTTTGCTTCCCAAATGTAGTATATATTTACTTTTACCTGCACTGTTTCAAAATGAAATTAATATCCTGCCTAGAAAGAGAAGAAAGTTTACTGCTTAGGAACCTTTTATGAAAGGAGTGAGAAGAAATATAGAAAATGTATAATAAAGGCCCCAGACAATATTCTTTTCATTTAAAGCAAGGACTAGAGTTATACTGATTCTTCCTTGAATATCCTTTTATAAATTCAAAACTGTACAACTTGTAAATGATTCTGTAGTACATTGTAGTTCTCTTGGAACTGAAAGATAGCACTAGGGAGAACCAAGCAGACAAGCATGCTACAGTTCAGCCAGCTGGCAACTCTCTCAATATATAATCTTTGAATATAACTGAGATATTTGCTTTTAATTTAAAACAGGGATTTTTCTCAATCTGTCAAAATTAATGAAAATTAGAAATTAGCTATTTTAACACTGATGGGTATGCTACATTAAGTGCAAGGAAGTGGAATAATATGTCAGAATAATTCAAATACCCTGAATGAAGCCATAAGCAAGTTATTTATTTAAGGCTCTGCACAAAAAAGAGGTATTAGTTTTTTGCTATTGCAAGTGCCATTTTAGGGACAGGATGTGCTTGGTTCCTGTATGGATATGCAAGGCAAATAGAGGATGCAATAAATCTGTGTATATGCAGAAGTCAGAAACTTGAGCAAACCTTGCACTTTCCACTGGGTCTCCATGGAGTTCCCAAGGTGTGTCAGTGGATGTTCTCTACACAGGAGCTCTGGGAGGTATTATACTAATGTAACCCACACACCTTCTGGGTGTGCTGCTCTGTCCCACTTTGCGGCACCGAGACCACTAGAGAGAGAGATTGAGTCTGTTCTACAGGCTTAGCTAACAGGCATATGGCTTTTAGCTCATGCAGTAGAAGCTCATGCATTTAGTTCCAGAGATCCCAGGTTTGATCCTGCCTGCCAGTTACCAGAGTCTGTCAGTGTTACACCAACACACATAACACTGGATAGCATGTGAATTGTTTGGATAGGGATTTGCTGCTATGACCAAATGGGAGTCCTCTTTTGTGAACAGTTGGCCGACATTATTCTGAATGGTGTCAGTAAGCTGGAGAAATTCATCTCTTTTTTTCAGTGAAGTTGCTCCAGATTTGGACCATGTAAATTGTAGGAGAATTTTGACACACAAACTTTAACCACAAGGTATAAGGTCAACAGCAATCACAGTAATTAGTGCACATGCTGAGAAGTGTAATGCAAAACAAAGATTCTAAATTCAGATGGTAACCTGCAGGGTTTTGTTATGATATCACACTAGAAAATTAATAACCATGAGCTGCATTCGCTGAGTACTGCAGGCAGTCACACAAGAAGGGCATGCTAAGGCAGATCCTTGCTGAGTTGTTATCCTATAGGCATGCTGGTCTCTTTAAGTGAAAAATATGAAAGAGACTCAACATCTCAGAGCCATGTCCCAAACCCAGTGTTGGAAGTGGAGTCAGCTAGAGATCTCTAGAAAAGTCTTCTAAGGCATAACATGCAGCTGGATGGGGAGCCAGGACTGTGACAATTTTGTAAAAGTTTATGGGACACAGAGAGCTGTGACTCTTTCAATACATTGCAATAAGAAAGGGCTGTAACTACCCAGTGAACTATCATTTACTGTTTAAATCCAATCTCACATGCAATGGGAACAATGTTAAATGTTCCAAACTAAGTATTTTATTTCTCCAAAATAACAACAAATTTGTAAGCCTTGATTTTTCCTGGATCCTGGAATTGACTCGGCATGGGCAGACCCCAATGCCCGAGTAGAGCACATGCAGATCTACTTGCAGTAAGTGTATACACATGTAGCATAATGGTGACTACAGCGTAAGAGACTATGACATATTGGGGTGCAATCCAGACTATTCAGTGGTGGTGTCACTGCCTTCCCTGCAAACTTGGGTGCCTCAGAATGCATTTCTGCAGTAACTCCCAACATGAGCCCCTCACAAATAGCCAAACAGTATGAAGTTCACACTCCAACTGTGTGTGTTAGGGTTACCAGACAGCAACTGTGAAAAATCGGTACGGGGTGGGTGTAATAGGAGCCTATATAAGAAAAAGACTCAAAAATTGGGACTGTCCCTATAAAATCAGGACATCTGATCACCCTAGTCTGTGTATAGTTGCAGCCTGCCAGCACCCTCCAGTCACACAGTCTTCAATACCACTTGTAGGGTGACCCCAACACACTCCCAGTCCCAGATTTTCCTCTAAAATCATGTATTCTCCCCTGTTCAGCCCTCTCTTGAACAGCTAGTTATTATAGGTCTATTGCCCCTATAAGGGATCAGTATACAACAGTTTGCTACCTTAATAGGAATTACCAAACAATTCAGTTTAAACACAATACTGAATTAGTTTTTATTAAAGAATAAAACAGGGTTCCTTTAACTACAAAAAGAGAGGCTTTAAGTGAGCACAAGTGTAAGGCATTATAGTCAGAAATGTTACAAGAGAAATAAAGATAAAACATTTTCTAGTAGCCAAAACATAATGAGCTAGACTTTATTCAAGGTGAAATCCTTACCACATGTTCCCAGCAACAGGGCTAACCAAATTCTTAGGCAAGAAACCTTCCCAAAGTCCAGACGCTGGTTCCTTTGTCTTTTCAGGAGAAAGATTGAGAGAAAACACTTAGGGTATTTTGTCCCTCCCCTTTATAGTTCAATCACCCATTGAAATGTATTTTCCTGAGGGTTACCCCTAGATAAAGTTCCTATCAGCTGTGAGGATGGTGAAAGAGGTTCCATGTTGGTGGTTCTTAAAATCCAAACTGATCTGTTCCTGCTCCCCTTCATTGCTAAAGAATGGCTACTTGACAGATGATTGCCAATCAACAATGATAACGCCTAGAAAGGTGTCAGCTTGTCCTTTGTCTTTCAGTACCCGGTTTATCCACTCCCCAGATTTGTCTGGTAAGCACATTTCAATAGTTACTTCCACGTATGTTCATAACTTTACATATAATGTTGCTAAATGCATTTCACCATGATATTATTGACCAGTGAGTTTAGTTATCAAATGATACCTCATGAGGCATACTTTTTTACAAAGTTTATTACAGTCGTGTGCAGGGTGTGAATATAGAGGGGACATGTGATCACAGAGACTATATGGTAGAAAATCAAATTATTGGTGACCAGAGTTTATTATCTGGTAATTATCTGAGAAGTTGTGGAGGACAGGAGAGATGACAGAGGACTAGAAAAGTGCAATTAGAGAACCTATCTGCGAAAAAGAGAATAAGGACAACCCAGGGAATTATAGACCAGTCAGCTTAACTTCAGTACCTGGAAAGAAAATGGAGCAAATAATCAATAACCGAGAAGATAATAAGGTGATAAGTAATAGTCAACTTGGATTTGTCTTGAACAAATCATGTCAAACAAACCTAATATCCTTCTTTGACAGAATAACAAGGCTTGTGGATGGGGAAAAGCGGAAGGTGATATATCTCAATGTTAGTAAGGCTTTTGATACTGCCTCATGCAACATTCTCATAAGCAAAGTAGGGAAATATAAGCTAGACAAACCTACTATGCGGTGGGTGCAAGACTAATTGGAAAATATACTAAAAGTAATTATCAGTGGTTCACAGTCAAGCTGGAAGGGCATATCAAGTGGGGTCCTGCAGGGATGTGCCCTTGGTCAAGTTCTATTCAATGTCTTCATAAATACTTTAGATAATGGCATTGAGAGTACACTTATAAAGTTTGTGGATGATATCAAGCTGGAAGGAGCACTGCAGAAAAGGAGTGAGGATAATAGTGGATCGCAAACTAAATATAAGTCAATAATGTAACACTGTTGCAAAAAAAACCCCAGACATTGTTCTGGGATGTGTTAGCAGTAGTGTTTGTAAGCAAGACATGAGAAGTAATTCTTCCACTCCGCTCAGTACTAATAAGGTCTCAACTGGAGTATTGTTCCCCGTTCTGGTCACCACACTTCAGGAAAGATGTGGACAAATTGGGAAAAGTCCAGTGGAGAGCAACAAAAACTATTAAATGTCTAGAAAACATGACCTATGAGGAAAGATTGAAAAAAATTAGCTTGGAGTAGTCTGGAGAAGAGAAGACTGAGGGAGGACATAACGGTCTTCAAGCATGTAAAATGTTGTTATAAAGACAAGGGTGATTAAATTGTTCTCCTTGTCCACTGAAGACAGAACAAGAAATGATGGGCTTAAATTGCAGCAGCGGAGATTTAGGTTAGACATTAGGAAAAACTTCCTAACTATCAGGGTAGTTAAGCACTGGAACAAATAACCTAGGGAGATTGTGCAACCTCCATCACTGAAGGTTTTTAAGAAAAGGTTAAACAAACACCTTTTTGGGGTAGATAATGTCTAGTCCTGCCTCAGTGCAGGGGACCACACTAGGAGATAAACTGTCAAGGTCTCTTACAGTCCCTCATTTCTATGATTCTTGTTCTTATTCTAACATCAGTAACTAGGATGGGCATTAACACATACACAATTAGGCCAGATGTAAATTTATGTCACAGGCAAAATGAAATCTTTGTCTACAAAATGGCCTTTCATCTTGAAAAAACTAGTGGGGGAAATCTGATAGCTATAGTTTTAAATAACATATTTGATCACATCTAAAAATAACATTTACATAACCCTCCTTGCCTGAGTCTCCACAAGTGACTTCAACTTCCTTGCTCAGCTATGTTAAAATTTGCAAACACAGTGGAATTTTAGCAGATTTTGCTTCCTAAAAAATTTGTGTAGTGCAACCTTAGATGCAACAGTAAGGACAAATTTATTTTCTCCTCTGGCCTAAATAAAATGTATGGGATACAAACTACCCACCAGCAGTTTATGGATACAGTATACACTTTTTAATTACCTTTGATAACTAAATAATATTACCTCTGTATTTGTGATATACCTCAAACACCTGGAGTAATTTACTCATCTGGGGCATTATTGGAAAGTGTTTAAAGGGCAACCAGTGTGATAACAAAATGTCTAGTATTGTCTGTTTTATTACTCCTTTAGCCACAGTAGGCACCTCTCTGCAAAAGTATGCAAATGCACTAACCCTCTAATTTCCAGATCTAAATTGACATATCAAGTAGTAATGTAGTTAAATCATTTAAACACAAATGCTCAATGCAGGAGCAAGTGTGAATGTCTTAATGCATTCATATTTTGGCAGATACAATTGTCTTGCCAGATGGTAGAAATTTGGCCCCGAGTGTACAGTGTACTGCTGCAGGAGAATGCTAATTGCATGATATGAGGAGTTTCTCTATTGAATGAAAACTAATTACCACTGCCATACTGCTCCATACAAGAAAGGAAATGAAAATGAACCAAGTCACAAACTAGTAACAGTCTTACTGCTAGGCATACAAAATTTACAGACAACCAGTTTGCCTTCCTGCCATGTTTAAGTAGTTCTGGAGTGAAAAATCTGCCAGCTGTGAAAGATTTGGTATTCATTGCCCTACATGAACATCAGCGTAAACACATTATGGGAAAGAATTATCAGTGCTCAGTGCAGGGAAGTGCATCCCATGCTCCAACCCTTTACTGGATACATTTTGCTTCGCCCCCACATAAACCAGCTCTGCTCCACAAGCTGTATGTGTGTGTGTACACGTGCTGAAGGAAAAGGTGAGAGCTTGTCTCCTCCGTGTTCTGTGTAGAGCTACATACCTCTGGGAGTGCTCAAGGGAGCAGTCCCAGCACTCCTTTCTCCATTTCTGACAGGCACCTGCATGAGGCACACAGAAAAAAGAGGCTCTTTCTGCTTGCCTGTGCGCCCATATAAAGGCACGTGTGAAGGAGTGTTCACCTTACACTGGCCCCTCAAGGAGTTAAGGGGCCAATTAACTGCCTAGGCTGCACCTGGAGGAGAAGCCAGGGCACAATGAAGACTAATTAAAGAATGAAGCTCACCTGGACAGGAACAGGCAAGGCTTATATAAAGCCAGGTAGCTGAGAGCAGAAAAAGGCTGTAGTCATTTTCTGTGAGGTTAGGCAGAGAGGGGCATTTGGTGTGAAGGGAAGTGCATACCTAGAGGAAGGTGGAGAAGGAGCCTGATAGAGACAGTGTAAGCAGCAGTAAAGTGGGAAACAAAGCAGACCTTAACTGTTAGTTGTAGGGTCCGTGGGCTGGAACCTAGAGAAGAGGGTGGGCTTGGGTTCCCCTACCAGTCACTGAGGAAGTAGCACCATAGAGGAGCAGTGAATTTGAAGAGTTCCTGGGATGACTGGTACAGAGACACTTTGGTACACATAGCCCTGGAACGGGAAA
Source organism: Gopherus flavomarginatus (assembly GCF_025201925.1). Taxonomy (NCBI): domain Eukaryota; kingdom Metazoa; phylum Chordata; order Testudines; family Testudinidae; genus Gopherus; species Gopherus flavomarginatus. The sequence goes on along the minus strand of NC_066626.1, from coordinate 55,248,205 downwards.
ACTACAGTGAGCTGGCTAGAGGGCCAAGCCACAAAGAGGGAGTAGTCAAGTCCTGAGAAAAAGATCATGTGAGCACCTGCAGAATGAAGTGTCAGACTGGCAGACCTATTCCCCAGCTGTGGCCACAAGTAGTTGCTCCCCAGGTGAGTGTCAGAATGGGACCATAGATTGAACCTATGGAGGCCCAGTCTCTGCCCACCAACATGAAAGAGGAGGAAATACTAGGCATGCACCTGCAGAGATGAGGAAAGAGACTGAGCAGGAAAGGAAGTAAACTGGTCTTATATCTGCTTCTACCTCTTTGTGCCTGAGGTCACATAGAAAGTCTGTGCCAGGAAGATAACTCCAAGCCCCAGTTCTGTGACTAAGACTTCCCACTAGTACTTTAAAGATCTTTTCCCCCCTTCCTTAACAGTAAACTTCAGCAAATGAGTAATGAGGATGTTACACCACATATACCTCGGTCTGAAATTTAAGACCTTCACTTCTGAAACTGCTGTGAAAGAAAACTACTTTACTAGGAAGGAATTCTGCAAATCTTTTTATCTAGACTGCATAACCCATCTTCCACATTGGAAATACTCCTGCTATAATGTGCTTCACTATTCATTATTCACTGCAGGATCCAGTTCAGAATGTGCTATCCTAGACCCAGTGCTGTGAGAAGCAACCCTCACTGTGACACTAATGTGCATTTTCACTGTGTAAGGACTACAAAACCAAACCTCTTGTTTTCAGAACCATCCATACACTTTGTGCAACAGATTTCAAAGACCTTGTGTCCCTCTGCATCTCATCCTGGTTTCTGTCATTCATCTAGCACTTTTTATTTATTTGTATTGTTATAGCACCTAGAAGTTCCAACCATAGACTGGGATCTCATTGTGCTAGGAAGTGTGCAAACACATCACAAAAAGATGGCCTGTGTCCCAAGGAGTTTATAATCCTAAGCACATACTTACCTTCTCTTTGCCCTTCTACATCCTGATGGCAGTGCTACAGCCTTCCCCCTGCAGATCTTGTATTTTTTTCTGCCTAACCATCTTATTTGAAATCTTGTATTTCCCTTCCCCGCCTCGCCTATACATCCTGGCTCCAATTTCCTTGTGTGATTATTGCTATTTTTTTTAATTCTGTAAAACATTTGGGGTAATGTTTTTGTGACATTCACTATACAAAATACATTTGCAAATATAGTGAATAAGGGGCTCTACTGAACCCTTCAGCACATTTCTTGCTTAGAGTTGTAATGCAGCTATCTTAAGGATTAAAAAAGTGCATCAGAAATGATTAGACTATAGGAACATGCTTTGATATAAGAACAGTAAACTGAGATACAATGAGACTAACACAGTCAATAGTTTGTAAGTTTAAAAACAAGGGCATATTATTTATACTAGACCTACATTATTATATTTAGAATAAAGAGGCTTCCATACAAGTAATTTGCTGATCATTATTAGTCAGGGTCAGGAGCCGGCCAGCTGCATTTGGAATTAACTGCCAGCTGTAGAATGAGTTATCAGAAAGCCCAGCTGACATGGCGATACAACACCCCACCCTTGATTATACTGATTAGTGTAAAAAAAGCAAATCCTCATGAGTGTGGGAGGCATTCTCTGGTAATAAGCTAGCCTAATGATATCTAAAGGGTTATTGTAATACACATCCATGATGTGCTTACTAATGTCTCTTGTGATAACACACTGGATCCCAAGAATAAAATCTGTTATGGTGGTGAAAGGACCAGCAATAGGTGCCAAGGCAGATTAAAAAAGGGGGAGATGGGCAATTTGTTGGAAGCACAAACTTCCTATCCCAAATGTGAATCATAACATATTACCTGTTTCAGACCTCATTACTTACCTGCAAAAATTCAAAGCAGGATTTCAAGATACAAATGATGCAGCCTCCTTGGAAATACTATTTTTGCCCATATCACTAGACAGAGATTAGCATTGCAAGTCATACACTTTGCTTAAATTGTCTCAAGTAGGCCCCTGCATTTGCAAATAGTTTGTAGCTATTTTAGGGTTTTTTTTAAGGCAAATGCAATTTGCAGACCATATCCTCTCTGCAGTTTGCCGCTTCATAAATTGGTTTTTTTTTTTTCAGTGAACTTTTGAGGGCAAGATATTTTGCGGCATCTCTTTCAACATACATTGCTGGTTTTACAGCTGTCTCTCTAAGCAGCCCAGATGTTAAATACACAACCTAGAGATTGAGCAATAACTTGTTGGCTCTGTAATATTAAATTCAGTAAGTTGTTCGCTGAGTTCTCCCTGATTCACAGTCTGCTTAAATTCCCTCATGTCATTAACTAACATTTGTCATATAATGTCTGTTCAGCATTTGTCCTGTTTGCTTGTAAATAACCTCAATTTGGCATTATGTCAGATAATCTCTTATTTTTGCTGATGCATTTACAATATTAGAAGTGTTTTCATTACTATTTTCTGAGCCTTCTGCATTAACATTGGTAGTGTCTTCACTATTTACATTCTCTTCATTCTGAGATAACTTCTCTTTCATTCATCTAAATATGTACTGTTGCCCTTCAGTTCTGACAAATTACTGCCTATTTCCAAGCAAAGCATTATGTATTCTGGGATGAAGATGATGTAGGGAAAATTGTTGCACAAGGGTAAGAATGAAGAGATTTTCCGTCTGGCCAGTGGCTGTGACTCAGATTCCACAGGTTCTTAAACAAATTAGACAGACATATTTCAGACTTGAGGCATGATTCTGATCCTAGTAGTTCTTCAAAATGAGAGCTTGGAAACATTTGAAATTCTTTTAAGGATCACAGTCTGCAGACACTTACACTTCCTTGGATGTGGTCCCTATCCCAGTTCCAATTTTTATATATGTATTTTATAATATGTGTGGAGTTAAACTAGCATGATGGTACAAAATGACAAAAAGGCTGCCTAGTTAGACATCCCAAGGTTCTTACATTTTATTTGATTGGGGTGAATTAAGTTCTTTAAACAAATGGGACCTTTTGGTTGCAGTTATCAGGCAGCGGGAATTTGGCAAGGACAAGTCTCTCAAGCTGCAAAGTAAAATTTTCTTTTTGAGTGACAAACCTGAAGCGCTGTCCCAAATCGATGCATCAGTGGAAGAGGTTTTAGAATAAACTGATAACCTAAGCAGTGATATGTCACAGAGACCAGATGGTATTCACTCAAGAGTTCTGAAGGAACTTAAATATGAAAAAGCAGAACTATCATTGAAATCAGCTTCTGAACCAGATGAGAACTACTGTAAATTTTTAAAAAGGTCTCCAGAGGAGATCCTGGTTCACTGGTCCATAATTGCCTAACTTCAGTACTAGGAAAATTGGTTGAAACTATAATAAAGAACAGAACTATCAGACACATAGAGAAACATGATTTGTTGGAGAAGACTCAATGTGGTTTTGGTAAAGGGAAGTCATGCGTCACCAAGCTATTAGAAAACTCTGATGGAGTTATGAAGCATGAGGATAAGGATGATCCAGTTGGTATAGTGTACTTGCACGTTCAGAAAGTCTATGACAAGGTCCCTCACTAAAGACTCTTAAGCAAAGTAAATAGCCATGGAATAAGAGGCAAGGTCCTCTCATGGATCAATAACTGGGTGAATGGGATGTTGTAATGGCCAAAAGTATAACTGGGTTCAAAAAAGAACTGGATAAGTTCATGGAGGATAGGTCTATCAATTGCTATTAGCCAAGAAGGTCAGGGATGCAACCCCATGCTCTAGGCTACTCTAAACCTCCAACTTCCAGGAGCCAGGATGAAAGACGGGGTGAATCACTCCATAACTGGCCTATTCTGTACAATCCCCTTGAAGCTCTGGTATGGGACACTGTCAGAAGCAGAACACTGGGAAAGATGGACCCGTTGTGTTCTGACCAATTGTGGCAGTTCTTATGCTCTAATGGGACCTCTCTTGCAGTAAGATTCTACTGGTGAGTATGAGTAATAATATCTGGCTCTTCTATGTTTATCATCATTTAAAAAACAATAAAAAAAATCTGACAACCGTAGAACTTTTGAATGCAATAAGTAAATGTGAACCTCAAAACTAACCTGCATTGGTTAGAGGTCTTGACTTATGCTGAGTTAATGCCTCCATAAAACAATCTCCAAATTCTCTTTACTGTCAGCATCTGCTGACTTTTAAAAATCATTTGTTACTGAGATTGATATTATAGTTATATAGTATCGTTGTTGAGCCACTCATCTCCTTTCCGTGCCCTCACTATCATAGCTGAATTTCCCTTTCCTGGTGTCTTCCTCTGATCCTAACTTTCATGACTATCCTAATGCCTCAGTGCAAGTTTCTCAAGTTTACAGTATAGTGGTCCAGCACTCCAGGGCTTTTCCCTATGTAAAATTGACTTTGATTTTATTGCAAGCCCAAGTAAATCATTACTACAGGTGATCACAAATATTATGCATTGCAGAGGACTGCGTTCCTTCGCTAGAGGTCATCAGAGCCAAAAGATGGGAAGTGGACCCATTTAGTATGGGATTGGAAAAGGGTGGAGATGATAATCTTTAATGTGGGATAGGCAAGTCTGCTTATCTCTAGCTATATGCTCAAATCCCCCTGTATACTGGTAACCCAGAGAAAGACACTACTTGTTGCTTTTCTGTGGAAAATTCAGAGAACAGACCCTAGACCCACAGAAGAATTGTGCTAGTTCTACTCTCTTATAGGTCTTTTGTGCACCTCTGCATGCTATAAATTTTGGCCCTTAAATTAGTAGAGAAATACCAAATATCACAAGTTTCTCAACCTATCTGCCCTAAGAAACTAGCAATGCCATGTATCTCATCCTGGTATTCTATAAAGAAAGATCTAAGAGAATTCTCTTCCAACTTTTCTATAGCATCTATGAGGAGAAAGCTTTCTTTTAATTCACTGACCCCTTTAAAATCTGACTTCATAGTACGTCCTGAAATTCTCATCTTAAAAAATTGTCCATATCTCAAAAATGTACTGTAATGTTATTAGCTTGATCATTGAACCAGAGCAAGTTATCTAGCATCTAGTTTGATTAGTCAGCAATACAGAATTTGTGAAAAAGATCTTGCAAAGAGTATTCATTTTTTAAAAAGTCTCTCTATGTTACAAGATTTAAAAAATATAATCAATTAACTGAAAGTATCTTACAACTATGCAGAGCTGAGGTATTTTGCAGTTTAAATGTTCCTCCCATATTAAAGCATTCTACGATAGCCTTAGTATTTCCAATCATTGGTCAACTGTTAAAAATGTCGCAGAAGCTACTAGAATCCAGTGAATACTGATTGACTCCTGTCGTGTGATAGATTATGCATCTGATGAAGTGGGCTGTAGCCCATGAAAGGTTATGCTCAAATAAATTTATTAGTCTGTAAGGTGCCTGTTCTTTTGCAGATACAGACTAACATGGCTGCTACTCTGAAACCTGAGATTAGCCTTTGAAATCCTGAGCCAGGACAGGAGACAGGGACCAGGAAATAAGTTTCTCTTACCAGTGCTCTTGGATGACACAGCCTTACGATAGAAACCAAATACATGTTTCTTCCCCACTAAAAATAAACTTTGTTCTTTGAGATTTAGCTCGATAAATTTTGTCATCTTTAATGGTGACTACTTTTTAACAAATTATGTGATATAAATGTTTAAACTGAGGACCTAATTTCAAAGTCCATAGTAAGAAAATTAAAAGTAATTAAGATTATCTGTGGATATTGGTCTTAGTAACCCAGTTACTTCTAATATGGTAATCTGATATATTCTTTTTTAATCATTCTTGTATAATTGTTTTTAAAAGTAGTGGCTCATTTGATGATAGAGTTTCAGAGAGAGTGCTGATTTTGCTCTTGTTTAAAATGTGGTTGTTTATTGAGAAGAAAGGGGATCATATTGTCAATCAAAAAATGTGGTCTATATGCAGGATAAATTAGGCTGAATTAGACACACACACACACATACACACACACACACAATCATCATCATCATCATCAACAACAACAACAACAACAACAACAACAACTTAAATTCCCTTAGCTGCATTTACTCTTAGGACTTGGCTACACTTGCAAGTTACTGTGCAATAAAGCAGCCCAAGGCACCCTAGCTCACTCCCCGTCCACCAGGGCTGGCTCTAGTGTTTTTGCCGCCCTAAGCAGCAAAAAACAAACAAAAAAAACCTCATTCATGATCGGTGCCAGCTCTACTGCCACATCTTCTATAGCAGCAATTTGGTGGCAGGTCATTCACTCCTAGAGGGAGTGACAGCCTCGCCGCCAAAAGGCCGCACGTGCCACCCCTCTCTTCATTGGCCGCCCCAGCAACTGCTTGCTATGCTGGTGCCTGGAGCCAGCCCTGTTGTCCACACTGGCAAGGCACATAGAGCGCTCTGACTCTGCAGCTACAGTGCTGCTGGTACTCCACCTCGGTGAAAGAAATAACATATTCTATGCCCCTGCTGGAGCGCCACGGCTCCAGTGTGAACATGGTGTTGTGTTACTGTGCTCAGATCAGCCTCCAGAAACATCCCATAATCCCCTTAAGTCAGTGTTTCTCAAACTGGGGCCGCCGCTTGTGTAGGGAAAGCCCCTGATGAGCTGGGTTGGTTTGTTTACTTGCCCCGTCTGCAGGTCCAGCCAATCACGGCTCCCACTGGCCGCAGTTCGCTCCTCCAGGCCAATGGGGGCTGCTGGAAGCAGCGCAAGCCAAGGGACGTACTGGCCGCTGCTTCCAGCAGCTCCCATTGGCCTGGAGTGGTGAACTGCGGCCAGTGGGAGCCGCGATTGGCCAGACCTGCGGACGGGGCAGGTAAGCAAACCAACCTGGCCAGCCAGGGGTTTTTTCTACACAAGTGACAGCCCCAGTTTGAGAACCACTGAGGCTACGTCTAGACTACCCGCCCTATCGGCAGGTTAAAATCGATTGCTCGGGGATCGATATATCGCTTCTCATCTAGACGTGATATATCGCTCCCCGAGCGCGCTTATATCGATTCCGGAACTCCACCAACCCCAAAGAATTTGTGGAATTGACAGGCGGAGCCGCAGACATAGATCCCAAGCGGTGAGGACAGGTGAGTAATCCAATCTTAGATATTCGACTTCAGCTACGTTATTCACGTAACTGAAGTTGCGTATCTAAGATCGATTTTCCCCCATAGTGTAGACCCGCCCTGACTTAAGTCAAGTGGCCATTCTTGTCATTGTTGTGAAATCAGCTGCAGGAATGCGGAAATGCCATTTGAAAGCTCCATTTAGGAGAAGTTGGCTGCTTATCAGCTCCGAGAAAAAGCAAACATTTACTGTTTGCTTTGAGTGAGTGAGAGAGGAGCAGGGGGAGGGGGATCTGAGCTTACAAGACAGAACCCCAAAAACCCACTCTCTTTCCCCCCACATACACACAACACACTCCCTGTCACACTCCACCCCAGCCCCCCCATTTGAAAAGCACAGTGCAGTCACTTGCATGCCTGGATAGCTGCCCATAATGCACCACTCCCAATGCCGCTGCAAGTGCCGCAAATGCGGCCATGCCAGTGCACTTGAAGCTGTCAGTGTGGACAGATTGCAGCACTTTCCCTACTGCACTCTACGAAGGCGGGTTTAACTCACAGCGCTCTGCATCTGTAGCCTGCCCTTACTTAGCTGTGTCCCCCTGTGCCCACAGCGAGGAGTATGGGTGGGTGGGGAGTGAGAATTGCTGCACGCACTAGCATTCTGCACTGTAACTCCCCTGTGTGGACACTGCTGGTGCAAACTAAAAGGTGCCTTGTTCATGTTAACATAGTACCCTTTCAGCCAGGACTTATTAATGCAAACTAGGTACCGTTTGGCTCGCACCAGCAGCATCCACATGGGGGAGTTACAGTTCAGCACACTAGTGCATGCTGCAACTCACAGCTGCATAATCCAAACTGCAACACCGTGCAGACAAGACATTAGACTCACTTAAGCCCTGAACCTGCAATGAGACCTAGCAGGCCCTTGGGCCAGCCTGAAGCCCCATTGACTTCAATGTGCCTCTGTGTAGATGTATGCATTTGCTTTCGCTGAATTGCTTTCAGGATTGTGGTCTTAGACTCTCCCACTTATGAAATATATACCTTAAAAACTCCTCCTCCTTTTGAATATGGCTACCTTGACTCTAAAAGGGCAAAGGAAATGTAAGGTGGTGTAACTCGCATGCCAAGGGCCAATTAAGGTACGAAGTGGTTTACTCTAACTTAGGCTTTACATCAGTGAGTAGGAGTAAGTATTCAAGCATACAGAAAGTATTCCATAAAAACATCTTGTCCAAGGAAAATGGCTTTTTTGATTAAACAGAAACTTTTGCAAAAAAATTCCATTTTCATGCAATTCCTGAAAACATAGAAACTGATAATTTCAGTTTTGGGCTGCTGAAAATTTTTTATTTTTCGGTTGCCAAAAGCCATACACTTTTTCAATTTTTTTGAAAACCAATATTTTGAAGTATCAGAGGGGTAGCCGTGTTAGTCTGGATCTGTAAAAGCAGCAAAGAATCCTGTGGCACCTTATAGACTAACAGACGTTTTGGAGCACGAGCTTTCGTGGGTGAATACCCACTTCTTCAGATGCAACAGTGTATTCACCCACGAAAGCTCATGCGCCAAAACGTCTGTTAGTCTATAAGGTGCCACAGGATTCTTTGCTGCTTTTACAATATTTTGAAGAAATTTTTTGGCAAACTAAAAAAAAAATGGTCAGGTTCTTTTTTTGGGGGGAGGATATTGTTTCCCTACAACTCTAGTTAATAGACCTGTTTCAGATTAAAGTATGTCTACACAAAGTTCATTCATAACTAAATCAGTTTTAAAACACACTTTTAGTGAAACTGGTTCAAGTTTGTATGAAGCAAAGGCCAAATTAGTGCTAGCAATTATAACCATCGTCATCTTTCACTTCTGAATTTGGCCTACTTTGTATAAATTTAAGACAAGTGTATTACTAAGTAATTCATGAAATGATTAACTAGCTTAACAAAGAAACCTATATAGAGGTAAATGAACTAATTTAAATACTTTAAAGTTTAAAAAATATGTTTGTACATATATGGTTTATAGGTGTTTGATGCATTTCCTGGTTAGCTGGGAAAAGATACATTAGGAAAGGGATCACAAAGGTGTAAATTATACTTCCTTTGATAGATGTTTGCTGACTTCCTTGAGACAAAGCTGCAAGTTATGCATGACGTAGGTAGGACAGGGCTCAAAGTGCTGTGCAATCACTGCTGCATCTCTGTATGTTGTTCAAAACTGAAGAATTAGCCCTGTGGCAGTTCTCCCTCCCCCCACACCCCCGCCCTGAGGTGCTCCCCCCTGCAGCAGCTCCCCTGCTCCGCTCTGTGCCCCTCCCCGTAGCAGCTTCCCACCCCAGCTCACCTCTGCTCCATCTCCCTGAGCACACCGTCACCGCTCCAATTCTCCTGCCTCCCAGGCTCGCAGCACCAATCAGCTGATTGGCGCCGCAAGCCTGGGAGGGAGAGAAGCAGAGCAGGGCAGCATGCTCAGGGGAAGAGGCGGAGCAGAGGTGAGCTGGGGTGGGGAGTTCCCCTATGTGCCGCCCCCACTTACTTGCTGCAGGCCGCCCTCCCCGCACGCCCCTGCCCCAGCTCCCTCTGCCTAAATGCCGACAGCGACCAGGGTGGCCGAAGATCTGGCTGCTGAAGGACCCAAAATCCCATCCCCCAAATGCTAACACCCTAGGCAACCACCTAGGTCACCTAATGGGTTGCACTGACCCTGCTTGGATTGTTTCTGCAGTCAAAATTTTCAAGCTGCTGAAGCAGAAAGGCTCCAGAATTAACAAGGAAGCAGGGAAAACCCAGTACAAAAGAAACAGGGAAATGAAACTGCTAAAAAGAGGAAATGTTTGTTTTTAAGATTTTAAATAATCCTCTGGATTAATCCTTCAGGCACTACTACCCTGCTCTTACTGAAGTCAATAGGACTCCTCTTGTCACTGACTTTCCAGAGGACAGGAAATGGCTTTTTGTCTCTTCCTTCCCTCCCTTCAGGCCTCGAAGACAATAAGACTACCAAATTAAAAGTCAAATTATTCAAACGAGAGTGGCATCAATTGAGAGATTGATTACTGGACAACTTTAAAAATCAGACCATTCTCATTTATGGGCCTAAATAACCTAATCTCAGATTTTAAAAAATTGGCTTTTGGAATTTGTTTTTAACTGTGTGACTGTTTTCTGACAAATGGCAAATTAAAAATTTAAGTATTTCTACCTATAACTAATTCTGGGTTGTTTTATACCATTTTTATTTTGAGATCATTTTCTTAGATTAAATGATATACAAATTAAGAAAATAATGGCTGTAGTCCCATTTTTCCATTGTATATTATCTTATCAGACCAAATAGTGGTTAAAGTCTGGAATACAAGTTAACCTGCTCAGTCAGTCAGATTTGCAGCTCTTGCTTCATGCTAAAAGTAGTGTTCTATATTGTGAGCACAAAAGCTACCTCTAGTGGTGACAGCTGGTTTCTTTGTTACATAACCCGATACTGCATTCTACAGGAAGAACTAAGCCATCCTACCTAGACAAACAATAGCTATGGCCCATATTGAGGATCTACTGAGATTGTTGTCATAAAGACTAGTGGATTGTGAACTTTTTAATATGCAAAATAGCCTTTTTTTCTTCTTATGTAAACTGTAGTAGAGGTATGAAACTGTGATGTCTAGATTCAAGTATATTTGAGGGACTATAATGTATTCAAATTGACAAGACAAGCTGTCACTTAGTCACAGGATGTGTCTTTGATGTCCACATTAACTGTATGAATCTAATGGGAAATGGGTAGGTTCAGAATAACAGGTTGAAGTTTCAGAACTCAGTCCTGGAACAGGAACTGTGATATTTTTATGCTATATGCAGAAAAGGTCTTGAATAATTTAATTAGTATGAGAGACAACTGATAAACTCTGGTGTTTTATTAGTTTCTTTTCAAAAGAAAAAGTAGAGCAAGTTGGTAAGAGTTTCACATAAAAATCATTCATGAGATCAAGGATTGCCTTGTGGCTAAAATACTGGACTGGAGTTCAGGAGACCTGGGTTGAATTCCTAGAGGTGTCACAACTTTCTTGTAACCTTTGGCAAATCATTTAATTACTTGATGCCTCCAGAGTCCCATCTGTAAAATGGGGATAATATTCCTTTTTAATGCCACTTTTTGTTTTGCATGTTTACATCATAAGCTCTACAGAGCAAGGACTGTGTCTGACTAGGACCTCTACATGCTGCTATAATACAAACATTAAATAAAAAATATATATGTGACTTGCCAGTACAGAGGGGCAGGGATGGATAGATGGGACCCACCCCCCAAGTGTATCTGTCACCCATTACCACAAATTTTGTTAAGAAGCAACAAAAGCCTCTGATCCAAAGATACAAAACTAATGCCTTTGTATGCCCTGTTGCAGTTAAGGGTGAATTCTTAGTAGCAAGTTATACCCCCTGAGAGAGGTTTATGATAGAAAATCTGACACATTCTTTATTACAGTGGCTCAAGTGACATTACTTTAGCAACAAGATATCAAGAGAGCTTTAGTTAAGTAACTTTGCAAGCAGCCGGGATTGTTCAGTTTGATCAAAGATGGGAGTTGCTAGTATTGGGACCCTTAGGCATTTCTAAGGCCTTCAAGACTTTGAAGTGCTTCAGCAAGAACATATTAACCTCTTTTTGGCAAAAGATTGTAAGCAGCAATCTGACATGACCATCTAATGTTCAAGATCAAAGAGTATTAACTGGAAATTTCAGTTGCCATAGCTACATTACTCAACTCTGAGTTTACTACGCTTCCTTTCTTACAAGCATACGTTTAACAATTAAGAGTTGCTGTATTGACTACATGATCTCTCTGTTCAACAAAGTTCTGTTTTCTACCAAACGTTCTTTTTCGCTTACATTATTTTCAGAAACGCGAGTGATATTCAGAAAAATTAGAATGAGTTTCCCTTTAGGGGAAACTTTAATTATACTGCAGTGATAACTTGTTTCTTTCATATTTTTTATATTCTTGCGGTAATAGATTATGCACTAAGGCTTAAAAACATAAAAATTGCCATACTAAATCTGAATAATTAGCAGTTTAGGCCAGTGTCCTAATCTTCTGACAGTGGCCAATGCCAGATGCTTCAGAGGGAACGAACAGAACAGGGCAAATATAGAGTGATCAATCCTCTGCCATCGAGATCTAGTTTCTGGCTGCTTGAGGCTTAGGGAGACCCAGAATATGGGGTTGCATCCCTAACAATCTTGGCTAATAGCCATTGATGGACTTATCCTCTGTGAATGTATCTAATTCTTTTTTAATCCAGTTACACTTGTGGCCTTCACTACACTCCCTGGCAACAAATTCCACAGATTGCACTGCATGAAGAAGTACTTCCTTTTGTTTATTTTTAAACCCACTGCCTATTAATTTCATTGGGTGACCCCTGGATTTTTTTCAGATGGGGAGAACTGCATGCAGTATACAAGGTGTGGGCATACAATGGACTTACATAGCGGCATTATGGTGTTTACTATCTTATCTATCCCTTTTCTAATTGTTTCTAACAGTGTTAGCTTTTTTAACTGCTGCTGCACATTGAGCAGATGTTTCTAGAGTACTATCCATGATGACTTCAAGATCTTTCTTGAGACGTATCAGCTAATTTAAACCCCATCATTTTGTATGCATAGTTGGGATTATGTTTTCCAATGTACAGTTCTTTGCATTTATCAGTATTGAATTTCATCTGCCATTTTGTCACCCAGTTTTGTGAGATCCCTTTGTAACTTTTCAGTCAGCTTTGGGCTTAATTATCTTGAGTAATTTTGTGCCATCTGCACATTTTGTAACCTCACTGTTTACCTCCTTTTCCAGAACATCTATAAACATATTGAACAGCACTAGCCCAGTACAGATCCTTGCAGGATGCTGCTATTTACCTCTGTTCATTGTGAAAATTGAGCATTTATTCCTACCTTTTGTTTCGTATCTTGTAACCACTTACTGATGCATGAGCGAACCTCCTCTCTTATTCCATAACTGCTTACTTTGCTTAAGGACCTTTGGTGTGGGACCTTGTCAATGGCTTTCTGAAAGTCCAAGTACCCTGTATCAATTTAATTGCCCTTGTCCACATGAATGACAGCCTCAGAGAATTCTAACAGATTGATGAGGCATGATTTCCTTTACAAAAGCCTCATTGACTCATCCCCAATAATGTTTTCATCTGTATGTCTGATAATTCTGTTCTTTACTATGGTTTGAACCAGTTTGCCTAGTATTGAAGTTAGGCTTACTAGTCTGAAACTTCTAGGATCACCTCTGGAGCCTTTTTTAAAAATTGACATCACATTAGCTAACCACCAATTATCTAGTACAGTGGCTGAGCTAAGCAATAGCTTACATACCACAGCAGTTCTGCAATTTCATATCTGAATTCCTTCAGAACTCTTGAGTGAATATCATCTGGTCCTGATGACTAAATAGTTTTTACTGTTTAATTTATCAATTTGTTCCAAAAACTCCTGCCACACCTCAGTCCGGGATAGTTTCTCAGATTTGTCACCTAAAAAGAATGGGTCAAATATGGGAATCTTCCTCCCCACCCAAGGATATTAGAAATCATAGTGTAATTACATTTATTACTGAACAGTTCCACTATATTCACGTTTTAGACCAAGTCCTCTACTTAGGACTAAATCCAGAATTGTTTCTTCCTTTGTGGGTTCCAGAACAAGCTGCTCCAAGAAGCAGTCAATAACGGTGTCTAGAAAGCTTCTTTCTGAATTCTGTCCTGAGGTGTCACACTGTCTGGAGTGGTTGATGATCATAAGTGTGAGCCTCAGGGCAGAGACCCCAAACTGATTATATGTTCTATAATTAGAATTCACCAACCCAGTAACAAATGTGAACTCCTGAAGAGTTGTATCAGTCTTGCCATGGAGTCAGACTGTTCCCTTGGGCACTCCAGTCTATCTGATGAACTGGGCTGCAGCCGCAGTCAGTTCTAAGGCAGAACGACTGGGCTCAGTGACTGCCTAGCAATGAAATTAAGGAACAGGCCAACAGCTGTTCTGATCACTGATTATTCCTCCCCCCATGCACACTTTCAGGGGCTAAGCACTATCTGTGCCTAAATGGAGCACAGAATGTAACAGACTCTCTTTAGCATTGGTGCATTTTGAATCATTCTGTGGACTTCAATGGGCTTTGGATCAGACCCCAGATTTACAGAAATAGAAGAACTATTTCAGGATTAAAAGCCCCAGTCAGATAATGTTAAAAGGACAGAATCTGGTGCTTAAGGGAACTAATGCATTTTTCAGCTGTTCTTGCTCAAAAGCAGCTTTGTTGTAATTTGGCAAGGTGTTGAAATGTTATCTTGTTGGGTCATAAACCTTATACCTATTTTAGGACAAAACAATGTTCTGCTTACCTCACTTGGAGTAGAAACTCAATTGTTAAAAAAAAAATTACTTTCTGAAAGTATGGGACCTGATTGTCCTCACCAACCCCATGATGTGTGAATAATTCTACATTAGGAGAAATCCCCCTGGTCACTGGAGTTACACTAGTCTCAAATTAGTCAGACAAAGAGGAGAATTAGGCCTCCTGAGCTGCTCTTTCCCCAAGTGGAGTTCACACACTATCAGATAAGACCTTGGCTTCCACTCCAGGCCAACTTTAATGCGAGGATTACACAGGCTCCACCTACAAAAATTAAATACTTTACAAATTCTCTAGATTTCAAGATGTAGCTGGAATGTTGGAGGCGAGGTTTAAAAATGGCAGAGGAAATGGTTTGTCAGGGTCCATGACAAAATTGAACTCATCACAAAATTTTAGGATTTGGAAATATATTATTGATCATGCTGTTGCTTCCTATGAAGGAACAGAAATGTATTTTTATAGTAAATGCCAGAAGCAGAGTTGGTATCAGGGTGAAGTCCTGTGAATAGGCAAATTGTAGTGACTGTTTCAATGGTGGCATCCATCACATACACACTTTTATGACATTTCACAGGTTTGGATCTTCCAGATTCTCAGTATGTTGAAGGCTGTTAAATTTCCTACTGTGTAATTTGGTATGACAGATATGGTAATGAGAGCGAAGGTGGGTGAGGTAATATCTTTTATTTTACTAACTTTTGTTGGTGAATAGACAAACTTTTGAGCTCCATAGAGCTCTTCTTCATGTATTGGAAAGAAAGTGTCATAGCTAAATACAAGTTGCAACAAAAGAAAAGCTGAATGCACCGGAAGTTGTCCAATAAAAGATATTATCTCACTCATCTTGACTCCATCATATCCTGGGACAACAAACACTTCAAAAAACAAATATGCTGATGACTAGATATGGGCAAATGTTTTGTTATTCAAATTGAAATTTTGTCCAGACCATGAACCAGATACCCAGTCAAGCTGATTTATACCAGCGGAGGATCTGGCCCCAGGCTTTTGCAATGTATCCATTATTCCAAGACTGCAAGATATTTAAATAGAGAAATTAGCTAACATGTTTGGAGAAACAAACAGGAAGAGTCTTTCAGACAAAATATAGGAATAAAATGTTGGAAAAAATAATTTTATTCCTTGCAATAATGTTCAGATTATGCCAAGAGATCTGAATCTTGCTACATTCTCTTGGCACTAAGACGTACATTAAGACATGAAGAATTTAGTTGCCTGCTAGGAAACAAATGTACTCCACATGTTCTGAAACAAATAAATGTGAGAGATTCTTTTATTCTACAGCCAGGAATCTTAATCTCATTGATAAACAACACAAAGTAGAAAAGAAATACATGTGCCTGAGAATGTCACGAATGCTTATAATGCTAAAGTTCTTCTAGTTATAAAGCAACCTCAGTTTAACACTGAATACAAAGTACATTAAGTTAGGAGTAAGGGATAGTATAACTTGATATGATCCATAATCATGACATAGTTCCCACAAGCTTTCAAATTCAGTTGTTCTTTTCAGCGGTAACTAAAGCTACAAGATGAGACGTGGTATTTCTGCCCATATGTTATGTCTCAAATCTCATATCAGTTGATTTTGTCTCAGATTAGGTCGTGGATTTGCAAACATGACCAATGTTATGTCAAACAAAAAAAGGGTCATGCAGAATGTTATGCAAGTATAAAATTAGGCATTCATAGAACTTTGACTAACATGGTTTTTCTGTGTTCAGTCTGAAGCAAAAAAAAAAGTTTTGCAAGACTAAATGCACATCATGGGCATGCAATAAAATTAGGATTCACGGGATCAGTTTTGCTGTGACTGAAATTAGTGGCAAGACTGTCATAACACTGTGTAAACCAGATTCATTCTTGGTGTTGTTTGACTGAAGTAGATGGAGTTAGACCAAAAACAAATTTGCCTCATATCTTTAAATATTTGTTGTGTTGTACTTAATACTAATGGAATAAAGTGGGAATATTGTACAAGACTCAGACTGGAACCAGGGGCGACTCTAGCTTTTTTGCCGCCCCAAGAACTGCAGGCAGTCTGCCTTTGGTGGCACCCCTGTGGGAGGTCCCCGGTCCCACGGATTCGCGGTATGCCCGTGAGAGGTCTGTTGGTCCCACGGCTTCGGCGTATCCACCGCCGAATTGCCACCAAATCCACAGGACCAGCAGACCTCCCCAGGTGCACCGCCGAAGACTGTCTGACTGCCACCCTCGCAGGGACTGGCAGGGTGCCCCCCACGGGTTGCTGCTTGGAGCGCTGGTGCCTGGAGCCGCCGCTGACTGGAACTCAAGGAAGAATTAAGAGAAAGCTTTGGGGGGAAGAAGAATGTAGAAAGCAAGACACAGAAACTGTTATTTTATGTGGTTTTCTTCCACAGAGATTTCACTGGCTGCTGTTTCCTCCAGTGGAGATACAGTTTGTAAGAAAGCCACACTATGACAGACAAGTTGTTTAATAGCAATCTCTATTGCTTTTTAGTGTATTTCCAGTGAATAGCCTTGGCAGTTGATTAAAGGGCTCAGTTTTCCGTCATATTTACATCATAGCTGAAGCAACTTATTTTAACATGTCCACCTTAGATGCTATCATAAGGTACAAATAAGAAACAATTCTGCTTGTGAGCTTTTTTTAAAAAGAGGTTTACATTATGAAGTAAACAAAATTCTTCATTTCATATTCTCTCTCTCTTTCTCTCGCTCTCTCTGCATTTGCTTCTCAAAGAATTCCCAACCTTAATATTAGCAATTCTGAGGAAGGCCACATCTTGCATGAAGAAAGTTTTTTTTCTGGGAAGGTGCATGAGAGTTGCACTGCCCCTATCCTCTATTTTGTTTTTATAATAAGACAACATCTCTCCCAGAATCACTCTGCTTTGATTTGACCTCTTAGCTCCTCAACTTCGTCTGCAACCTCCCTATTCCTGTCTCTCATCTACCTTAGCATCAGTGGTGCACCTTGTCACCTTAACGTCTGTCTTAGCACACCTTGATTCCCTTCTTCTCTGAATTCCCTCCACAGTGAGCTCTGCTCTACTGTTCTCTAGCCATCTCGTTTGTTGTGCTTCTTTTGTTATACAGCCCATAGTAAAAAGTAACATGTCAAAATTATATATTATTTAATGGATATAATCTGTAGTTTATGAGCATTGACAAGATTTGGTCTATACTTTCCTGTTAGAAAAAGCAGAAACAGCTCTCCTTACTGCAACTGTATTTAGGACATGGTGTTTGCTTTCATTTTCTAATGAGGAAGATGATGTATAAAACATTGTGTCCTTTCTGTCTCAAAAGCGCAACAAGATCTGCTCAAAAGCTAATACTGCAGAGAATCTCAATGTCCATAAAAAAATACTAAAATGTGGCTCAGTCATTTTTATTATGTGGAGATCATGCAAATCTGCAAAACTAATGATGTTTGCAATTATGATTGCATTCCAAAAAGAATGCATATAAAAGTGTTTCAAAGTTATCTCACAAGTTAGCACCATTATTTGGTTTTTATCTTTCTCACATAAAAATTTTAAAGGGTTATACAAAAGGTTCACAGGCGAATGGCCTGTTCTATTAATGTGATATTTCTTTCCCATTTAAAAACAGATAAAATAGTATTGTCTACATTTATATGTTGAAATGGGTGATCACAGAATTAAACATCAGAGGGTAGCCGTGTTAGTCTGGATCTGTAAAAGCAGCAAAGAATCCTGTGGCACCTTATAGACTAACAGAGGTTTTGGAGCATGAGCTTTCGTGGGTGAATACCCACTTCCTCAGATGCATGTAATGGAAATATCCAGGGGCAGGTATATAGCAGACCTTAAGGTGACCATCACTATAGCAGACCTTAAGGTGGCCATCCTGCAGCAAAAAAACTTCAGGACCAGACTTCAAAGAGAAACTGCTGAGCTTCAGTTCATCTGCAAATTTGACACCATCAGCTCAGGATTGAACAAAGACTGTGAATGGCTTGCCAATTACAGAACCAGTTTCTCCTCTCTTGGTTTTCACACCTCAACTGCTAGAACAGGGCCTCATCCTCCCTGATTGAACTGACCTCGTTATCTCTAGCTTGCTTGCTAGCACACATATATATACCTGCCCCTGGATATTTCCATTACATGCATCTGAGGAAGTGGGTATTCACCCACGAAAGCTCATGCTCCAAAACCTCTGTTAGTCTATAAGGTGCCACAGGATTCTTTGCTGCTTTTACAGAATTAAACGTGGCACAGAGTCCAGCTTTCCCCCTTCCTTGCAAATGATCTCATTCCCCTATATCCCTTACCTAGTTCAAACAGTGGGACTCTTGTTTTAAGATATGTCCCCTTGTTAAGGCCCGACTTCTGTGAATGATCTCGCAATAGACCTGATCCAGCCTGTTACAGATATGGCAATATCCTGGACAAACCTTATGGAATTAAGTTTAAGTATTTTAGAAGTTAGTTATAGTAAAAATGCAAATGTTTATGTTCTATTGAGGGTTTGTATATATTTCCATGGGGGAGGGGGCCACAGCCATCCAGGAAGTAACTACAGTGCAGGGTGATTAGGCAAATTCACTCAGGTTGTAACACCTAGAGAGCTACCACTAGCAGGAGAAAGGCTTGCATATCCTGGCTCAAACTCGATTCTCCAGAGACCAACTGACAAAGAAAGGATTTTTGGATAAATAGCTTGAGTGTAAACTGACTCAGGGTCTTCCTTCTGGTCCAACAAATGAACACGACCTTCTGCTCAAAGAGGGCCCCAATCCTTCCTGGGAAGGTTTGGAAGGACTTAGCCCAGGCTGTGGGCTTGTTCTGAGCTAAAGCTATAATGAACTTATGTCCACAGGAAAAACCCCTCTGTGGGCTTCAAGGACTAATCACCAATCAAAGGCCTTGCTGGAGGCAGGAGGTGATCTCTGGTAAGCTTGCTAACATATGTGTAGGCTCTTTTATTGTTTTCTCTGTAATGCTTTCACTTTAAGAATAAATGAACTTCCTTAGAAAGAGCTGTGTGGTAACTTAACTGTGGCAATTACACTGTGTACCATCTCTGAGGAAAGAAGCAAAGCAGGCCTGCTTAGACAGACTGTCTTTTTCTGGGGCTATCACAGCATAGTCAGGGAACTATAAAGTCTGAAAATACCCTGGTTAGGAGGGAGAGAACATATGTCTCCACCCAGGAGAGTGACGGCTGAGGATCCAGGCGCCTAGAACAGGTGCCCAGGCTAATCTACAGGGGGAAATACAAGTGCAGTTGCCCTGAACTGTGACACTACCATCTATGCTCAGGCAGAACTCCTTTTACCACCAGAAAGGGAAAATGAGATTGAGAAAGTCATGGATCAACTCTCAAGCATCTGAGTTGTAAAGAGTTTTATTCCTCAAGGATTTTAACCTGCAGATAGTCAGTGCTCAGAGCTGTGTCATGTTGATATTTAATTCGAAGGTATGTTTATCTTCCTTTCACCTGTAGACAAACCCAAACGTGTAGGTGAAAAGCTGTTGACTGAAAAATATTAACTGCATTTTATTTGAAAGGCTCAGGGATATCAATGTGATAACATTCTACTAGGAGAGTCTTTTAGCTTTTTGGGAAAAAAACAAACAACCAACCAAATAGGTTAGAATCACAGGGCCCCAACCTATAATGCCTTTTTTTTTTTCCTGAGGTCCTGTAAAACTTGTTCTGGGTTTGTATTTGGCTGCCATCCCTTACTGATTTGTATTTTAAAACCCACTTATGATTCCAGACCTGTTCATTAGAACTAATATTTTATTCTTGCACCCAGAACCTTTTCATATCATAGAATCTTAGCCCAGAAGGGACCTCAAGAGATCATCTAGTCCAGTCCCCATCATGAGGAGTTTTGATCTCAAAGTCTTATTGCAGTTTGCACTTCTGAGATGTACAATGTGATTTCAGGGGGACTATTTTAAAGGTCACTCCTATATTAGAGTCTTTTGGACATGCAGCTTATTGTAGCATCTATAGACAGCTGTCTTCTGTATCCAAATTTGGTTTTAGTTTGTTGTTCCTCAGCAGAAGATACATTTCCTGGTGCAAGAATAAATCTGAGATATAGGCACCAAAGAAGGTCATCAGCATATGCTAATAGTTTGGTAGATGACTCCAGTATTAGGGTCCTGTCTCTCTACTGTGCTCAACATGATACCAATGTGATCAATATATATACAACAGTTGTTGTATTTAGACGAGTGGGTTGGATCACCCCTTGAAAGCTAAATGTGCATAGGATCCTCTCTACATATATTATTTCCCCCCTTTCTCCATGGACGGTAGTGATGGTGCCTCTTGCCTCCGAGTGTCAGGGCTTCCCTGCAAGAAGAAGGGGATTGTAGTGGGATGTGCATCATTCCACTCGCCAACCCATTGGGGATCTGTTGAAAATGTGAGACTGCTTTAGTATTTCCATGGGATGCCTTTCTGTATTAGAACCCACCTTAAGGTATCATCAGGTAGAGGAGTTCATTGCCCCAATGGAACCACAATGTCAGGGAGCTGTGGGATATTCGGGAACCATGGAGCCAGGGCAGAGGCCCAGAGCCTCACATTCTGGCAGATCTACACTTTCTTGGGGCCAAACATTTGCTTGTTTTCTGGGGACTAGGGAGAACCCTGTGGCAAAATAGTCTGAGAATTCAACAAGGAGAATTCTCTTTTCCTGCCGATTCCCTTCTATGGGTTTACTGTAAGACTGGACAATCAGGCTAATGCTTGAGCCTTAGGGCCTGGTTTTCATTGGTGCTGCAAACCTGCAGCTCCCACTATTTTCAGATAGAGCTGGGGGTGCTATAGTACTTCAGGAAGTGTGTTGGTATTTCATAGTGAACATTTAACAGAGAGCATCTACAGTTTGCTGGGTCCCAACCAGATATGGGAACCATGTATACTATTGTCCTATTCATGGTTTGAGGCACTTCTCCTTTCATAATGATTTTATTGAAATAATATTTTTTGTGCAGGATGACAATAATATATCACTATGTTTTACAAGATTTCCCCAGTAGGCTTACTTTGCCAGAAGATTTACCCTTAGGCACTTTATAGCTTCTGTCATTTCATCAGATGCTCCAGGCTATTTGTATTCTTTCCTAATAATTTTGCTAATGTGGTTTTTGAGACAAATAGCTCATACTTATCTTTGTTGTTAAGAAGATCACATTTATAATACTCCTTTCAAGACACCTCAGAGGTTTCATTTATTATTATAGGGTCAGAAGTTTGCATTCCTGTAACTGCTTCTAAATTTGAAATTCTGGTTGAACTTGCTAATTTCTTGACCTGATGAACCAGTAGTTTGCCAGCCTCATTGCCATATTCCTAATGATTTTGCTTGGTTGTAGTGTAAACAAGCCTTGCTCTGCTTTCATGTTATAAATTTAATTATGATCATACTTCAACTTTCCAAAGTTCCATCAGCCCCTCATTTGATGTCTCACTGTGATAGCTTTTATTCAAGTAATTTAATTTTCTAAATTTTCAATTTCCATAAGTTTTTTTTTCCTTCAGAAGTATTTTTGATCAGAGACCTCACCTCAGAGGTTTTATAATTTTTCCACCAGCTTCTAGATGTTTTAACTGGACTGAATATAATGCAAAGGGACTTCATTCATTTTCTGCTTTGTGGGAGAATATTTGATCTTCAAGTATGAAGTTAATTCACCACCTTTCTGATCTTATTTTGCTACAAAATATTATTTCTGTGCACAATCACACAGAGCTGTGAAATTATTAGCAATAAGAATTCTTATACATTTTTGGACTCAAGTGTCTAGGAGTTATTTTGTTTTAAACTTGTCTGTTCCTGTCCCACATTAAATCTGCTTTGTACCACGCTGGTAGCCAAACCAGACTTAAAGTTGATCTAAATAGGCAGGTGATGAGTCTCTTTATATAATGAAATTCTTCAATAGTGTAAAGCCTGCATAGCTAGCCCTACACCACTACCCCTAGTAGCCACTGGCGTAAGAAGCAAAATGGGGGCACGGCTGTGACTAGGTAAAGGGGATGTGGTTGGAATGCTGCTGCTGCACTCTAGGAACCTCCAACACACCTATTTAAAGATCTTTCAGCTGAACATAATTTAGAGCAGCCCTGAATCTGCTTTAACTTGCACTGGGAGCAAAACCATCCCCCCAAACTGGCTCCTGTATCAGGAAGAATAAAAAGTTAGCGTAAAGTACCTTTGTACCCCTTCAGGGCTTGTGGTGAGCAGAGCTCAACCAGACATGAGGACCTAACCTTTCATCTTTTACTGGAAAGCAAGAGTGATAATACAGAGCAGAGATCAACATGGCACTCTGATAATCTATTACCAAAACAGAGATAATCAGAGCTAGAAAACTCACCTCTCATCCAGGGATTGGCTGCAGTGAGCCAGTTTCTGATCTCAGTTGCAGTGCTATAAATATTGAGTAGCCTGACTGAAACTGATAGGATTATTCCAGATTAAAATCAGTTAAAAATCAGATCTGGCCCAGCATATCTCCCCTCCTGTGATTTAGGAGGGTCAAGTAAGATTTTCTTTTAAAAAGAAAAGCTCCACACTGAAAAGAAAGTGGTTTTCCCCCACAAAACCTAGGTTACATGTAATATGCCTGCCATACAAAGACCAGTCAAATCAGAGTTAAAACTAAAACTCTGGTCCAGCAATGTGGTCTTTACTGAGGCAAAATCCCACAGAACTCAATAAGAACTGCAGAAAAGTGAATGGGTGAAAAAAATTCTTCCCTCAGATTCATGTATCTTGCTCCTATTTGCTTCAGTGAAAACGGTATGTGCCAATCCAGGGGGGAAAATTGGTCCCTTAATTTCTACAACATATAGTGAGTTATGTTAAGATATTTAACATATTTAAGACATTGAATCATTCCGCTGCCATTAAGAAACTGTGAACTGCTTTGCTAAGGGAACACTTTCAAATTTAAATCTCAAGTAATAATTTGCTGCTCATTTAAATTTTCCTGTGTAATAGGAATCCTCCAGACTCTTCCCTGGTTTAGATTCTCTGATCTGCACAATTTAATTTTCTATTGTATCTCAGATATCTTTGAAATTAATACACTAATACTCAGTGCTAATATGAAGAACTAGCAACTTTACAGAATACATTAATTCTGGCTGGAGGTCTACACAAACATGATTAAAATTCTCAGTGTCTTGTCTCCATTGCACAGAGTCTTGTATAAAACCTGGGATGAATTTTTCACAGACTGATTCTACTTTTCTCCAAAGTCATGGTCTGGAATAGAGGGGGATCTTTCTCTGGTCTTAAAGTGAATGATCCTTAAAATTGCCCACCTGAGCTCTCCATGAGTGAAATAAATATAAATACATGTTTTCACTTTGTTTTTCTCAGCGTGAGTTACATGCCCCATTGGGAAAGGGCCACAAGGAAGGCCAAAGCCAGGTGTGTGTCACACTAGGCATGGGAAAACAACAATGTGAGCAAACCAGGGTGAAAGTTCAGCATACACTGAGGTTATTTCAAGCGTATGCATACCTAATACAGTAGATCATAGACAGACAATAATGCAGATAGAATAGAGGCACATTTTTGTTTGGACAGGTGCAATAAATTCATCTTACCATGTGGTGAAACTTGGAACAGGACAGGTTGTGGGTTTTTTTGGTGGGTTTTTTTTTAAGTCCATTAATCAGTTCTTAAAGTGCAACCTCATTATTCTAGAATCATAAAAGTCAAGGCATGTGCCTGAGTTAGGGTTCAGTGAACTCAAGGACTGGTGTGTTGATTCTGCTGCCCTTAATAGCTCATTTCCAACACTATTGAGTAAGTCAGGAATTCTACCCCCAGTACCATTTTAGAGTGCAACAGACCAAGAACGAAAAAACTCATTAGGACACCTGACCTCGGACACAGCAGGCATGAAGAGTAAACCTTCATAACATTGGGCTGCTAAGCCAGAACAAATTTCCAAACCAATAGTAAATGCAGTAAATTGTTCACCAGAGATTCTCCCTTGCAAGCTTAGGCTACCACATTCATTGCTGTTTGCCTACTTTGGTAAACCTTTCTCCATCACACTGTGCTGATTTAATCCAATTGTTTCATGTTAGGGCAACAGGGATTACTGCTCACATCATCTCAGAGTGCTGTGGTATGATCCCATTAATTAGTTAGTCATGTAATGCAAAGATTTCAGATGCTTTTCTAGAATTTAGGAGTCAAAGGTTTATGGGATCAGCAGTGTGGAAGTGGAGTAAACTGCCTATGGGTATAGAGAGTTCTAGGATTGTGACAAAGAGGTCGCATGGGTATAAGTGAAAGCAGAGTTTGGCCCAAAGGACCTTGGCACTGTGTGTTGAAAGCTCTAAAACTGAACTGGGTGGAAATTAAAGCCAGGCAAAGGCCCAGCACTGCAGGAAGTTCTGGATGTTCACCCAGCCACTTCTAAAGATGGGTTAGGGGCCCTGGAGGATTTAACAGCCAAGATTTACATTGAGGATAGGGTCAAGTCAGAATCCTTTCAAGCAATAATTCTTTATGTCCTCAGTGAAAAGACAGAGACACAGGCTGGAAAAGGAGGGCATCATTTCACCAGTGCAGTTTTCTGAATCATGCCCAGGGTTAAACCAGACAAGACCTTCTGCATTTGTGGGGACTATAAAGTCATTGTGAGTCAGGTCTCTGAGCTGGGTAATTGCCTCATTCTATAGATGGAAGCGTTGCTGGCAGTTTTAGGTGGGGGTCAAACATTTAGTAAGCTGGACATGGCACAGGCTTACCAGCAGATAAAGCTGGAGTGTGACAGGGGGAAAGTTCTGCCCAGTTAGGACCAGGAGTACAGAACTGAGCATAAAGAATGGAGGTATATTGTGAGGCACAAGTTGTTATTCCCCTACAAGAACCAGTTAAACTCCTGACTGAATTACATGAAGAACATCTTGGGCTCTGAGTTATTTATGGTAGCCAAACATGGATGAGGACCTGGAAAAAGTAGTAAGAGAAAGTCACCAATGTCACATATACAAGCAGACCCCAGCACTGGCCCTGGGAATGGCCAGGACCCCCAAATTTTGCAGTCCATATGCAGGGGAAATGTTTCTAATCACAGTGGATGCTCATCTAAAATGGCTGGAAGTGCATGTGATGACCTCAACTGCACTTGTGAAAAACTCAGACAGACCTGTGCCATACACAGACTATTGGCAGTATTTTTCACAGACAAGTTTCATGAGCATGGAGTTTAAAGAATTTCTGAGCAAAAATGGGATTAAACATATTCAAACTTCCCTATATCACCCAGCCACCAAGGGTCTATCATAGAGAGCTGTGTGAACTTGCAAAGAAGCAATGAAGATGATTTAATTGGAGCTTGAAAATGAAGCTGTCTCAATTTCTTTTGAAATACAGAATCACTTGTCAAACTGTGATAGCAATGAGCTCAACCCAGTGGTTGATGGGAAGAAAGATAAGAACACATTAGGACTTACTCCATCCCAGTATGGAGAGGGAAACAAGGAAACACGTTTTTCAAAAAGAAAACTGACTATCATACTCAAGACAGAGTTGGGCCCAAAGTACCAGCTTTAGGCCTAAAGTGTCAATACTCATCAGGCAACATGGATTCTGGGTACTATCCTAGAGTAGCAAACTGGATCCTTGTCTTTTAAAGTCCATTTAAGTGATGGTCAAGTCATAAGATATCAGGATCAAGCCCACTTGTGGAGTGACGTGTAAGAATCGGAGCCTACGTCAAGAGGGGAAGCAGTTTTGCCAGGAATACCTGAACCAGGAGACTGGAGGAAATGGGTCTTTTCCCTTGGAGACAACCCTGGCTGCCACAGAGAGGTGTTAACCCATAAAAGATAGAAGAGCTCCAAGTTAGTTAAAAAAATACACCCAGACTGTAAATTAAGAGGGGAGGAATGTCGTAAAGTGGTCATCAAGGCGTTAACTGGGTTACCACAAGGATTATGGTTTGGAGCCATGCTGTCCCACCCTGTCTTCCTGTTTGCTTTGCTTGTGTGTTTCCCCTATGCTGTATATAGATTAATAAAGCAGCATGTTCCTAGCCTGCAGTATTGTAAATAAAGTATTTGTTGTGCACTGACCCGTGCCTTTACAAAAGTCACACATTGCTTTGCTTCCATGTAGGTAAGCAGCTGATATTTTCCATCCAAAAACCTCAAAACATCTGTGATGAATATACCTATTTTTTCTATGCATTTGCAAAGGCAAATGGCAGCACTTGTATGTGTCTTAGCTTTTTGAGTGTCCCTTTGGACATTATTAGTGTATGAAAACTGCTTGTTTTAGTCATTTGTACTGGCATGCAACAGCATAATGTTACTGTTTGTAAAGGAAAGAAAACACTTTACCCTTTATTTTACACATCCATCTTCAAGTAAAAGGGAAATGTGATAGAGACTGAAAACTAGGGCCTGATTCAAAAGCCACTGATGCCAATAGAAGTCTTTGTATGGACTATAAAGTGCTCAGAATCCAGTCCTAGATGTTTACTAATGCATATCCCTCCCAAGGATGGTTTATTTGGGATTCAAGGATGCTGAATTAACCTTACAGACTTAGGGCTTATCTACACTGGCAATTTACAGCGCTGCAACTTTCTCACTCAAGGGTGTGAAATAACAGCCCCCGAGCGCAGCAAGTTTCAGCACTGTGAAGCGCCAGTGTAGACAGTGCACCAGCACTGAGAGCTGCATCTCTCCCAGCTTTGTGCCGCGACCACACAAGCCACATTAAAGAACTGCCACGGTGGTGCTTTAGCGTTCTCAGTGTAGACCAGCCCTAACTGGCTGTCAGGATTTAGGAATGTTTTGCACAAAAGCTTTCATATTTAAAACAAAGAAAAGCGATATCCAGTATTTTTGACTAATAAGGGCAGAGCTTTTTAAATCCAAATGGTCACAAAAGAGAAATATTATAAAATGCCATTGGGAATGCAGTTGGTGACATTTTTTGACCACAGCTTTTTGGGGAGCACCCATGTGGATTCAGTGATACCAAAACATTTTGAAAATGTATGTCAGTTTCACCAAATTGTTTCAGTCAACAAACAAACAAAAAAAAAACCTTAACAATCAAAACATTTTGTGTCAGCGTTTTTAAATGAAACATTTTGATTTTCATTTTGAAACAAAATTTTATTTCAGAATTTCCTTTAATTATATATTTTTAATTTTAAATTAAAAATGCACAAACAGAACAGAACATTTAATTTTGGGTCAAACAAAATATTTCACTTGACCTAAAATTATTTTTCCCCAACTTTTTGATTAGCTGAAAATGTCAGAAAAAATAGGTTTTGGTTTGACCCAGAATTTTCGTTGTTTTATTTTTTTTTAAATTGCTAGCAAGCCAAAAATATCTGTTGTTAACAGATTTCTAATTATAAATTCAAACAATCTCAGTGAAAGGAAAAGTAATGCTTTAGAGAGAACTTGGAGCCAGTTTTGAGTAGATGTAGGGTGATATATAATTTCACATCAAATCGTAAAATTTCAGTAGTGTCGTTATGCGGCAAAATTAGATGAAACTGCAGTTTTCTGACTGTTTTGCTTTGTCTTTGTCTTCATTTAAACCCAACATTCAAAAGTCAGAGCATCAGAAACCACGTGGATCATTGGGATTCCCTCCCAGACGGCTTTCCACTTCCCCAGAGCTTCATCACTCAGGTGTCTTTATCTGGCATACAGCAGTGCTACACTGAGTTGATCAGACTCATATTCAGGAGAGGGGGGATGGATGCAGGATTTGTCACAGCTCCAAAGTTAGACAGAAATCCTCTCCCGTTATATACATTACGCATTTCATTGCATTTACTATACATTGAATTACACATTTTTGGATTGGCTTGGTTTCTTTGCAGGAACCAAACTGTGTACAGCATGTGCTGTGCAGCATGCACTGTCCATGGTTCGACTTCCTCTTTAGCTCATCTCTACATTCCTAACGTATTTTGTCCCTTGTTATCTAGTCCATAGTAAATAGTTTCCTGGGTGTTCTCCCTCTTATCTTAGTTGGCTCAGGTACTCTGTCATCTTAGCCTACTGACCTATTTACTTATCTTATTTAGCAAAAAACATTCTGTTTTCAACCTAATGATTCATTTACTTCCCTAATGCAATCTTCCAAAAAATGAGGCCTCCCTCTATGTGTTTACTTACTCATGTCAGGCCAGACCTCAGCTACCAGGATCAGGCCCTAGGTATCAGAGCTAGGTTTCTGCAAAAAATGGCTTGCAGACAGCCACTGAAGCTTTTTGTGTCTGCCCCTGCTGTGGGATATCCCCGCGGGATGTGAGTAGACTCAGTGACTGCAGAGCTAATAAAAAATAATAAAATTCAGCACTCCTAACAATGACAGCCTTGCTGATTGCTTATGTTTCTCAGTACTCAAGTGGGATGAACAGCAATCCTGCAAGATGCATTTTGAACACACATGCCTCTAGATTGATGACTGGAATCGCACCACACTTACCGAAAAAAAACCCAGTCAAACTGAAAACAGAGAAATATTGTCCATGGTTTCCAATTAATTTATATACATATATAAAAATCTTGTTCCAAGTGCAATGAAAGAAAAACTCTAATACCAGAAAATAAGAGAGACAAGATGCAGGAGGTAATATCTTTTATTGGACCAACTTATTTTGGTGAGAGAGAGACAAGTTTTTGAGCTACAGAGCTCTTCAAGTCTAGGTAGGATTCTAGTAGTGTCACAGCTAAATACAAGATCAGACAGTTTAGCATAAGTAGTTAGCACATATCCTATCTGTTTGATCTTGTTTTTAGCTGTGACACTCTTAGTACCTTTCCCAGCCCTGAAGAAGAACTCTGTGTAGCAGAAAAGCTTGTCTCTCTCAACAAAGAAAGTAGGTCTAATAAAAGATATTACCTCACCCACCAGGCCTCTAATATCCTGGGACCGACATGGCTACAACATCACTACATATACCAGAAAATACTTAGCATTTAGAAGTCAGCTGGAGAGTTTTCATTTTCAACATTTCTCTAAAATGCTTTAGGCATGAAACACCCATCCTGAGGTTTGACAGTGGTTGATCTTTATATTAGCAGTTTAAAGGCATTAAATTAGCAGTTTTCTCCCAAACCTTGTGCACATTCTGCCCTATTGTATTACGCTGCATCGGGTTACGTTCTGTTATGACATTACCGTACATGACATGACATGTCACATTGTGAGATAATGAGTCAGAAATTTGTGTTAATAATTGTCTTGACTGCTCCCCGTGAATAAGTTTTGCAGCCACATGTTTGGCATCTATAATGATATTATTTTAAAAATCTGCATTTCAGGTAGGAAAGTAACTATTGTACAAACTGCAGACTGACAGTCAGGCTTAGTTAGCCGGTATCTAGAGCAATGTTTGGCACTGTATTGGGAATAGCAGTCTTTGTATCAAATCCAGGCACTGTTTCTGTATAAAAACCACATTAGTCCCTTAATGCTACAAGTGCTGCCACCACATGGTTGGGCTCAAAGTGATCAGGAGTTGAAGAAAGGAAAGAGACTTTCTCCAGCAAGCATTTCTAGTTAAGAAGTTAGACAGAATTCTTTCTGTGGGTCATATGATACATTCAATCACCCTCAAAGGCCACCACCCGCTCAGTCCAGAAAAAAACTACCTCCACACCTTGTGGAAAATTGAAGGAGTCATTGTCTCTTCTCACATAACTCCTTGTGTACAGCAGCCATGCAAAGATGTCTAGGAGTACAGTCCTGGACCCTCCCATGGTGTCAGATAGCCATTTTAACTCTTTATGTCTGTCCCAGTTGTGGGATACCCCTGCAGGATGAGAGTAGACTCAGTGGCTGCATAGCTAAGCTCTGCTGTGCAGCTGTGGGAAACTCTGTGCCACTGAGCATAGTCTGGTAGAGATTTGGCCTGGTTCTACAAATCACCTCATGATCAATACACATTCATTTCTTTTTAATGTCTCAAATGAGATTTGCTGAGACAGACAGATTTAATTGCATACCTCAGAAAATTACCATCACAGCCTTCTCCATATTTATAAGAAGGTGGCAAGATTTTACTTCATTTCCTTTAGAGTGGTCCAGGCCCAAAGTATACATCATTATTACTCAGCTCGCTTATGTTGCTCTATATTTCCCAAAGAAACTCGGATCAGCTACATTCTCCTTTTGCTGTTTCAATTCCTCTGATTTCTGTTTAACTTTAACAACTGTTTGAAGTGGAGTGGAAATCTTGTTTAGCAAACATATCCTCCTTTGTCTAATCAACATGATGTTTGATTTGCTGTAATTCGTTCTTTCACTTTCATCATTTTGCATATCCATGACCTGCAGTAACATTTCCAAATGTCCATATCAAAGTCAGAAATATCAGGTAATAATAACTCTGCATATTTTATGCTCAGATGATCTGAAATTCTGTGTACAGTTAACTTGACTGGATTCAAATTATGTCATGCAACAACACCCCTCTTAGTCCTCAGTTCTAGGAGGAATCTTATTTGCAAGTTATGGCTATCAGTGCTGTGAACCACATGTGGTACCATTGTAACTGCCTTTGGCTGACTACGTGGTAATTTAGAGACTGCAGGATACATTTGCAACTGATTTACACCTTGTTCATGGATTCTTAACATCCACTGCTTGGATAACCATTACCCAGAGATTGGTATGACAGCTAAATTTTTATCGTTATATTAGAAATTCTTTGAAAATAGAACACTGTAAAACAATAACCACAAAGTAGACATATGTTGCTCATTAACAGTGTTGGAGTTATGTTCAACACAATATACTCATAGGACAAATCCTTTCCTCAGCTCAAATACTGGGTATGCAGTAGGCTGACGAGGATCCAAAGTAGGGAGTAATAACAGAACTGGATCTGTGGCTGTTATTGAAGTGTCTGTGCTTCATGCTGAGTCAGTCTAGGAGAATAGTCCTCAATGAAGTCACCACACTTTCCTAGGCCCAGTAACTCCAGCACAATCAAAGTAAGAAACCTAAAAAGAAATCAAACTGATGTTTTAAGGAGTAAATTGTGAATTAGATCATTGTTGCATAGGAGTCTGAAAATGGAAAACACTACATTAGTATTAGTCAGTATTACTATGCAGCCTCTAAATTTTACTTCAAATGGCACCGTATTTTAATTCTTGATTGCTACCAAGTAGATTTGTTTTCAGCCTAACATGCCAACTACACTTGGTGGGGTTTTAATTTCTTATAGCTTTTCAACTTACATTTACTCTAGGCAGTGATTTAATAACAATCAACTTGAAACTACTGCTAGCATAAAAATCTTTGCATTGTTAGCAATGCATCTCTTAAACACTGCACTGTAATTTGTCATAGTTCACCATCATTTATAATTCAATTAAATATGCTTCAAAATACAGGGCTGGAAGTGGCTACGAAGTGCATTTGTCCATAGCAAGTGGATTTGTGCATTCTCCTGTGAGAGAACTGTATTCTAGGACTTACCCAGAGAGAGAGATACAGCAGTCACATGGAATGTGCAGGGCAACCGGCAGTTCATTCTTGTGCAGTGCTAATGTGCCATCATACAAGGACCTGCCTTCACCACCCTTGGTAAACATGGATTGACAGGGAAAGAACACTGGGAGCGAAGCCTTACCTGCTCCTTACCTCGCCAAGTCATCATGGCTGAATCGCTCAAGGAAGGACTATCACATTAATTTCATCATCTGAGATTTTGTTTAGTATGAAGACAGTTGTCAACATGTGCTGCATAAAACCAGAAATGGGAGGAACAGGTGCCTTTAAAGTTACCTTTACAATACCCCAAGCCTGAGGCTGGCCAGAGCTGAAGAGGAGCAGCACAGAGAAGCCGTGTTGGCTCTGGAGTGCTAACAGGAGTAAAAAGAGGTAAAAGTAGTTTGTCACATCAATCAGCAAAAATTCTTTTAGATACACAGAGAGTATGCACTGCATGTACTGAGTGAGAGAGCACTACTTTCACACTGATCAGATTAGAACTCAACTTCAAAATATTTCAATGCATTTTATCTTGCTCACGTGACTTGGATTTTTTAAAAGGACTAGGGGCTGAACTGTGTTCTCACGTATACCATTGTAAAGCTCCTCCAGGTAATTTTGTCAGTGGTGATTTCAGTAGTGTTCCACCAGCTTTACACTGGTATCAGAATCTGAATCAGATCAGAATCTGTGTATGTTTGTGTTGCACAACAGGGTCTAAGTGCACATTTGGGTCAGATGGAGGAGAACTGGTTGAAAAGGAACAATATCAATCCATTTCCTAAGTGAAAGCCATTGAAAATACATGGAAAAAACAATTCATTGGGCCTGATTCTGATCCCACTGAAGTCATTATGAAAACTGATATCGAGTAAATTGGAAGTAGGATTGGCTACTTTGCCTGCACATCTGGCTCAGTAATTAAAGTATGTTCCAATTACTTGGCACATCATCTCTGTAATTCTTCTTCTTAAGCTAAAGAATTTCCTTTTCTCTTTTACCATAATCAGTTATTCTAAATTTTCCTTTTTCTGTAGAAAAACAGCCCTCCAAAAATCCCTAAGAAAATGAAAAAGTGGGATATAAAATGTTTGTAGTTGCAAGTTCTAACAAATATTTTATTTAGTCAAGGAGTAGCCTAGTGAAGAAAAACATACCATCCATTGCTTCTGAAAATTTATTTTATACTGCCAATGAATAAGTGAATAAAAATTTTTTAAGACCTCTTCAGATCTGTCATAAATGATATAGTCCTAATGAAATCAGTCATGTTTAGGTGTGTGTCACTGTCATTAGCTATTAGTTTGTGAATAGTCCAGTCTGTTATGTATCATTATTATTCATTTGCATTAAAATAGTGCCCAGAGGGCTCACTCAGGATTGGGGCTCATTTGTGCTAGGTATAACAAGGCCATCCAAGAAAAAAATTGAAGAGCAATTAACTAAAAACACACCAATTAACAGCATTGTTTTAAGTACATCAGCAGCAGGAAGTTTGCCAAAGAGTCAAGGGGACCACAGGACCATCAAGGTGCTAAAGGAGCACTCTGGGAGGCAAGACCGTTGCAGAGAAGCTGAATTAATTTTTGTGTCAGGTTTCCCTGCAGGGGATGTGAGGGAGATTCCCCCACCACACATGCACACCTGAGTCATCTTTTTTAGATGTCAGATCTGAGGAACTGTCCCATATTGAGATGTTCATAGAGGAGATTTTGAAAGAAATGGGTAAATTAAACAGTAATAAATCACCCAGACCAGATGGTATTCACCCAAGAGTTCTAAAGGAACTCATGAAATTTCAGAACTCCTAATTTCTGTATGTAACCTATTGCTTAAAACAGCCTCTCTACCAGATGACTGATGCTAATGTAATGTCGCTTTTTAAAATAAGGCTCCTGAGGCGACCCTGATGTTTACAGGCCAGTAAGCCTAACTTCAGTACCAGGCAAATTGATTGAAACTATAGTAAAGAACAGATTTATCGGACACATAGATAAACATAATATTGGAGAAGACTCAACGCAGCATTTGTAAAGAGAAA
The DNA here is from genome assembly GCF_025201925.1 of Gopherus flavomarginatus. Classification (NCBI taxonomy): domain Eukaryota; kingdom Metazoa; phylum Chordata; order Testudines; family Testudinidae; genus Gopherus; species Gopherus flavomarginatus. The sequence continues at coordinate 55,214,160 of NC_066626.1, read as the reverse complement.
TCATGTCTCACCAGTCTACTAGAATTCTTTGAGGGGGTCAACAAGGATGTAGAAAAGAGTGATCCAGTGGATTTAGTGTACTCGGACTTTCAGAAAGCCTTGACAAGATCCCTCATTAAAGGATCTTAAGCAAACTAAGTAATCATGGGAAAAGAGGGAGGGTTCTGTCATGAATCAGTAACTGATTAAAAGGTAGGAATAAATGGTCAGTTTTCACAATGGAAAGAGATAAGTATTATGGTCCCCCCGAAAAGAGCTGTACTGGGTCCTGTGCTGTTCAACATATTCATAAATGATTTAGAAAAGGGGGGAAACAGTGACGTGGCAAAATTTGCAGATGATACAAAACGTCTCAAGATAGTCAACTTTGGATGTAACTGTGGAGAGTTATAAAGGGATCTCACTAAATTGGGTGACTATAACAATTGGCAAATGAAAATCATTGTTGATAAGTGCAAAGAATTGCACATTGGAAAATATAAGTCCAGTTATACACACAAAATCATGAGATCTAAATTAGCTGTTGCCACTCAAGAAAGAAATCTTGGATTCATCGTGGATAATTCTCTGAAAACATCAGCTCAATGTGCAGTAGCAATCAAAAAAGCTGGCAAAATGTTAGGAGCCTTTAGGAAAGAGAGAGATAATAAAACAGAAAATATCACAATGCTACTCTATAAATGCATGGTATGCCTGCACTTTTTGAGTGCTGAGTGCAGTTCTAGTTGCCCCATCTTTAAAAAGATATATTAGAATTGAAAAAGATACAGTGAAGGGCAACAAAAATTATTAGGGATATGGAACAGTTTCCATATGAGGAAAGATGAACAAGACTGGTTCTGTTCAGCTTAGAAAAAAGATGCCAGCAGGGTGGAAGGAATATGATACAGATCTATAAAATCACAAATGGTGTGGAGAAAATCAATAGAGAAGTGTTCATTACCCCTTCACATAACACACCCAATGAAATTAATAGGCAGCAGTTTTTAAACAAACAAAAGGGGGCACTTCTTCAAACAACACACAGTGAACATGTGGAACTTGTTGCCATGGGATGTTGGGAAGGCCAAAAGTATAACTAGGTTCAAAAAAAGAATTAAATAAATTCATGTAGGATAGGTCCATCAGTGGCTATTAGCCCAGATAGTCAGAGATGTAATCTCATGCTCCGAAGTGGGTATTCACCCACGAAAGTTCATGCTCCAATATGTCAGTTAGTCTGTAAGGTGCCACAGAACTCTTTGCTGCTTTTACAGATCCAGACTAACACAGCTACCCCTCTGATACTTGACACTCATGCTTTGAGTATCCCTAAAACTGTCTGCCAGAAGCTGGGACTAGATGACAAGGAATGGATCACCTGAAACTGGCCTGATCTGTTCATTCCTTTTCAAGGATCTGGCACCAGCCACTGCCAGAAGACAGGATATTGAGCTAGATATACCATTGGTCTGACTCAGTCTGGCTGTTCTTATGCATTGTGTAAACACATAGGAAAATATTGTCCCTGCTGGAAAAAGCTAGAATACCAATATAAATATTTTTTTCTCTTTGGAAATAAATGTTGGCCTGGAGCAGCTAATGACTATTATGGGGAGGAAATATGGGTCTTTCAAAGCATAGGGGATAAGGAGATCTGAGACATTAGGGACATTCTTTTTTTCCCCATGTAAACAAGAATTCTTTCTTATAACCATGAACAAGAAAGGAGGTGACTCCACTTGACAAATTCACTCATTACTGGAAATATTTGTACCATTCCTGAAAAGGGTGAGGATTATATTGATAGCATGAGTGTAACCCTGAAAAGGGTTTCATTATTTAAAACTAATTTGTAGGAGGGGTCTTTTGAATTTTATGGATGTTCTCTAAAGTGTTGGATTAGAGGAAATAGCTAAATTTTGTGGGAATGTGTAGATTCTGATTAAAATTTTAATGGGAAAAAGTGAATGATTTTATTTAAAAAGTCAAAACAAAATATTTTACATTGTTGTATTATATTAAAATATTGTAATACTATATTAGTTATGTATATAATATGTGGATAGACATCTGTATTTAATACAATATAAAAGTCTAAACAAAATGGATTGAAATAAAATATTAGGCCAGTATAAAAACAAAACATTTCAGTGGTCCCAAACTGAAATTATTAAGAATTTTGGTTTTATGAAAAATTTTCAAAATTTTTGTTCCAATTTGGAACAATTTTTAATTTGAAATGTTAGCATTTCCCATAGACTGGAAATTCTAATTCCCAACCAGCTCTGGTAGTGAACATCTAAGCAATCTTATCTACAATAGCTTCTACATATGTGCAGAATGGGTTGTAAGATAATCAAGCAGGATATTACTTAAGTCCTGAGTACAAGTCTTATCAAAATAATTTACCATAATATATCCTGTATGCGGGAATGAGAACATAAAGAAAAAAGTACCAACTAGAGTTGAAGACTGGCAATTAGCATACTTGCTCACATTCCACAATTCTAACCCAGCTCATCTCTCTGCTATTCCAGTCCTGCTCTGCTTTTAGACAGAGAATACAAATTTTGCCAAATAGTGTGGTGGACACGTGCTTTAGAAATTAGAACAAGAAGAACAAACTCATTCCACTCTGTGTGACAGACTGTCCGTCTAATCATCCCAGTGGACAGTTGGTGAAGGTAATTGACTCCCACTTTCTCTCAGTATGTGGACGCTCATATTGTGGCGTGACGTAGGCTGAAAGACTATATCTTTTATTGGACCAACTTCTGTTGTTGAGAGAGCTTATACAGAGAGCTCTTCTTCACATCCAACAACACTTCTTGACCTACAACAACATTGCATAGTTAGGCTGAGTTAGAGCACCCAGAGCCTGGTATTGCCTGTTAACAGGACATATGGAAGTGAATATGTGTTTTCATTTAATGGTGGTGAGCCTGGGGATAGGGTGCCAATCAGTCTTAGACATTCCATCTAAATTAGTCAGCACCATTGGTGTACATTCTGATCAGTGATGGATCCCTCATAAGTGTAATATAACTTTCATATATTCTGTAGTGATGAAAAAGAGATTACTCGGTTCCACAGACATGCAGAGAGTATCTCCTCTGCGATCACAAAGTGTATGGAAGTTGCTTCACATGTATGATTTGTAACTCTGAGAGTATACCATGAAAACAGTATGAGCTCTCTAAGTGTAGTGCAGTGACATTTTCAGCTCTGAATCACAAGTTGGCTTCTAGTAGCTGTGCAACACAGATTTTCTGCCGCTCAAATTGTTTAAACCCAACTTCGTTTGAGAGATCCCGTAGTGATTAGATAAGGGTACGCAGAACCAGCTTTCCAAAAAGATTCAGCATCACAGAGAAATAATACTGGGGCAGTTATAAACAGTGGTGCAGGTGGAAATAATTTCTGGCTGGTACTGCACTCATGGGAGGGACATAAAGGCGGATGAGGGGGACGTGACCTCCCCATGTGACCCTCCAAGTTTGTAAATTGTTCTAGATGAAACTGACAATGCCTGAGCTGTCGGATCAGAAGGAGCTTCATTCGAATAAGGGTGAGCAGATGTGTGATAAGCGTTAGCTCTGTTGCTAAGTTGAGGAACATATTTTCAGCAAAGTTCTTGGCAGATTCCTGAGGCAACTGGTTTAAGTCTGTCAGTGTCCGGCATTATAATCTTCACTTATAGTTCTCTCACCCACAAAGCTAGAAAATGAGGCATTTTTTCTTTGTTTTGCTGCTCCAGTTCCAGTTAACAAAATGTATGTTAGACTAGTTCGACTGCAAAGAAGAATTCTATGTACACTCACCTGATTCCCATCAGGCTGCGGAACTGGGCTGACATCAGAATCCAAACATCCTCTGGTCAGTGCAAGCAGAGGCATTCCTCTAATGATTTGGACTTCATGTGATGCAGTTTGGATGTCATGGATAATTCAGACCAAGGGAGAGAAACAGAATCAAAAGCACTGTTTAAACCAGGGGTCTCAAACACTCAGCTCTTGCATGTAGCTGGCCAAGGTCCCTGCAGTGTGCCGCTGCCACCCCGGAGCCACTCTAGGTAAGTGGCACCGGGCTGGAGCCCACACCCTGCACCCCAACCCCCTGCCCTGAGTCCTCTGCCACATCCCGCACCCCTCCCACACTCCCTGCACTGAGCCACCAGCCACACCCTTCACCCTCTTGCATCTCACCCTGACATAACCTTATTCCCAGATTTGGACCTTAGCGTCCAAAATATGGGGGTTAGCATGAAAACCTCCAAGCTTAGTTACCTGCTTGGACCTGGTACCTGCTGCCACCACCCAAAAAATTAGAGTGTTTTGGGGCACTCTGGTCCCCCTGAAAAACCTTTCCTGGGGACCCCAAGACCCAAATCCCTTGAGTCTCACAACAAAGGGAAATAATCCTTTTTCCCTTCCCCCCTCCAGGTGCTCCTGGAGAGATACACAGACACAAGCTCTGTGAATCCAAACAGAGTGAATCTCCCTCTCTGTTCCCAATCCTGGAAACAAAAAGTACTTTCCTATTCCCCCAGAGGGAATGCAAAGTCAGGCTAGCAATCCAACACACAAATCTCCCCTTGATTTCTTCCTCCCACCAATTCCCTGGTGAGTACAGACTCAATTTCCCTGAAGTAAAGAAAAACTCCAACAGGTCTTAAAAGAAAGCTTTATATAAAAAGAAAGAAAAATAAGTACAAATGTTCTCTCTGTATTAGATGATACAACACAGGGTCAATTGCTTAAAAGAATATTGAATAAACAGCCTTATTCAAAAAGAATACAAATCAAAGCACTCCAGCACTTATATTCATGCAAATACCAAAGAAAAGAAACCATATAACTTACTATTTGATCTCTTTGTCCTTACACTTAGAAACAGAAGACTAGAAAGTAGAACTACTTCTCCAAAGCTCAGAGAAAGCAGGCAGCCAGAAAACAAAGACTCAGACACACAATTCCCTCCACCCAAAGTTGAAAAAATCCGGTTTCCTGATTGGTCCTCTGGTCAGGTGCTTCAGGTGAAAGAGACATTAACCCTTAGCTATCTGTTTATGACACACCCACCAACGCCCTGCCCTGAGCCCCTGCCACACCCTGTACCATTTCTGCACCTCCTGGGGGCAGAGTTGGGGTGGGGATTTCGGGGAAGGGGTTGGATTGGGGTGGGAAGAGGTGGGGCTGGGGCAGGGCCTAATGCAAGGGGCAGAGTGGGGGCGGGGTCAGAGGCAGCGAGGAGGGTGTCAGTGATGCAGCCTTCAGTTCAGTGCACTAGTCCTCATGTGACCCTTGTGGTCATTTGTGTTTAAGACCCCTGGTTTAAACACCTTCTGTCCCCCCCGCCACTCCTCCCCTCTTGAGGACTCTTGACCAGCGTAACAGCCCAATACCTATGCTAACAAACTTAAACAAAGCCTTTGTTAGCATATATATTGTGCTGTTAAAGCCATATAAAGAATGAATGCCCTCCCTAGCCGCATTTACATTCCCCCCGCCCCCTGGAGAGGGAGAGCTAGCTCCAAATCTTTCCAGTACCCTGTACTCACTAAACATTTCTTGCTGGTACTGCATACTGGAGGCTACTGCCCTACTTGCACTCCTGGTTATAAAGAACTAGTACAGTGTTTTGTGCTAATAGCCCATTGTAGTGGGCTGTATCCTACATTCCTCACTGAGGTAAAACTCCCTTGAGAACAATGGGAGTTTTGCCACAGTAAAGACCTCCTATACTGTTAGGATTTTGCTATAGTCAATATCCAAGGGCAATTCCTTCAATGTGAATTGCTTTGTGTGAAAGAGTGAACATTGGGTATTGGAACTGGATTTACTACTCATGCCCTCCAAATCTAGCATGGGATATTATTAAGATAATGACAATTTCCCAAGATGGCTCCTGGGAGCTAGGGTGTCTCTTATGGTAGTTACTCCCCTCTGTGGCTGGTATACGGGTGGCTGCACAGGTATGCAAATAGACTCAATCTATTCTGCTTTGTTCATTTATCTTCTTTAACTCAGCATAAAGGCATGTACAACACCCTAACACAGCAACAAACCCTAATGGCTTCATGCATTTCAACAGCCGTCTGAAGGCATCTAAGTTCTCATAAGATGAACTCACTGCTTCACTTTGCAGCCTTCATTGGCAGGTTGCCACTGTCTAACCCAGTCACCCACTAACTGACAATGACAAAAGCAACCACAAAATACTTAGCAGCTGACAACATTCTACATGGAATGTGTGGTCAGGATTTGTCTGAAAAGGAACAACAAACCATTTAGCTTTTTTAGCTTGATTCTGCTGAAATCCTTTCCCGAGTAATTGGAGTTCAGCTGAATTCTTGATCTTTTTTCCTTTAAAACATATCACTGTGTTATTAGTTGAAAGGTCAGGTAGTAGTCATCATAATCAGTGTTTAACAGCTCTTAATTACTGAGACTTACAGCCCATAGAACAAAGAGAATAAATAGGTCTTTTATAATAAGGTCATTGTTAAATTCTTCAGTTGAAGACACACCACTTGCATCATATCTAGGTGCCTTAAAACACTCAAGTTGAACGATACAGGAGCTCAGTAAGATAGACTGAATACCATGCCCCTCAGCTGTTTTCAGTATGCTTGTCCCAGGCCTAGGCCCAAAGCCATTTAAGTTAACAGAATATCTCCTGTTGACTACAATGGGCTTTTGATCAGGTTTCAGACTAGGAAAGTCAAGGTAGGAATTATTCATTTGGGATGTTGGGGTGCTTCTTGCATTTTTCATGTCATTCATTCCCCTTCTTCCCCTTCACTCCCTATATTTCTCCATCTCCTCCATACTGACACCAATGCAGGGCAAAGTTCTCATATATTCCAGAGGGTCGATCTACTTTCTCAGTATTTCTGGCCATTAAGGCAGAGCAGGAATCATGATGATAATTTGTGATATTCAGAGAATTTTACATAAACTCTCTGCTCAGAAGGATTTTCTTGGAGGCAGGAAAAAACCTGATTTCCAAAATATAGTATACTTTTGGTCATTTTTAATTGTGAGGTGTACATCTGTTGAACAGTTATTTCAGTTTCCTATTCATTATGATTCTGAACTGACTCAAATGTGTGCTATAAAGATTTTAGAGATCTTTAATATATAATATGGTCATGTTTCTTCAGGTAGCTGACATCCTTTTTAAGGCTTGCATTTTCAATAACTTCTTTTCTGCACTAATTTTTTTTCATTGAGAATTTTCATCCTGATTTTGCCAGGCAGTTTCAGTATTTAGTTTGTGATTAACACATAGATTGAAGAGTCCTTAAGTACTCATTGATACAGTAAAATATAAAGGTTTATTGAGAGCCATTATGATGGATCAATAAGTACTCAACACTTATCAAATCCCTTTTGTACCATTATTGCATTGAATCTTAACAGCTCCAAAGCAATTGTCAAGTTCTGTTTGGTGTGTAGAGCACACTTTTTAAAAGTCCTTATATGTTTAAATGATGATGGAATTCGGTGGTGGCCAAACTTACTGACCCTCTGAGCCACATATAACAATCTTTGGAAGTTTGAGAGCTGGGGCTCTGGGCTTCAGTCTCATGAGGCACGCCTGCCCAGGCTCAGGACTTCATCCCTGTAGGGGGGCTCAGAGTTTCAGACCTTCAGAGGCTGAAGGAAGTTGAAGCCCCAAGACACTCCTCTTCATTAGGCAGAAGCCAGAGGCGACACAAGGGCGGGAGGCACATGCCGTCATGTATCCCCCCAGATTTTTGCTGGGGTTTGCTGGCCCCTCTCGGTCACATGGTTCTGCCAGGCCCCCTCCCTGCACTGCAGCTGCTGGAGTCGGCAAGCTAGGAGCTGTGGCCATGGGTAGAGACAGCAGCAAACAGCTGGGAGTTGCAGGGAGATCTGCTGCTTTTGCTGCTGCCTCTCCTGTGGAGCTAAAACAGCAACCCCTCCAGGCAGCTCCCAGCTGTTTGCTGCTGCCTCTCCATGTGGAGCTAACACCTGGGAGCTGCAGGGAGAGGCTGCTGATGGTAAGAGAGGGGCATGAGTCAAGCTGTTGGGGGGGGGGGGGCGCAAACCTTTGAATTGTGCCACTCCACTCTCAGCAGGGACCAGTCATCTCTGGCAGAAGCCCCTAGCATCATCACCCTGCTGCAGAGCAGAAGTCCCAAGTCTCCCCCCACCAACTCTGATAGGCAGACAATGGGGGGCAGGGCATAGAGAACCAAAAAAAGCCATATTGTTGGTTTTATATTCTCACCACAATGAATATATAACCCCACATGCTGAAATAACAATATATCATTATATTTGTCATGTCAGTTGTCATGAAATTATGTTGTATCAAACGGTACTTTTCTGAAAATTGTTTTTGCTTGTTTTGTTTTTTTTAATAATCAGCTTCCTGCTATTGATTTTTCTAAAATCACATCAAGGTCAGAATTCCATTAAAGGATTGTAGATTGCCACGTACTTTAGGGGCAAAAGAAAAATGCAGAGCTGTTATTTACCAGGCTGCACGTGGCAATAGACTGTATAGGTAAGGGATGCAAGGAGGGTCTGGGTCACGATGCAGGCACGCACACAACTAAAATTAATTGATTAAAAGTTTTATTGGGGATAGTTACAAGGGGTAGGGGAGCAGCGTATGATTAGCTAATAGGGTTAATAGAACTTAAAACATACAATGGCTAAAGTATTTACTATTAAACAATATTTATAAACAAAGATGCAGTAAACAATATTTATAAACACAGATGCAGCATTTAGTAATAACCAATACTTACGAATACAAACCAACTCATAACGACCGGCAAACGTAGAAACTCTGCTTAAAACACGTGAGCTGAGAGAGGCTTCGAGGTGATCAGGCTCGGTTATGGGTGTGCACAAGGTACACGGGGTTCGTTTTTCTTTCTCCTCTTCTGCCTGCATATGGCAGACCAGCCTAAAATACCCACTATGACATCATAGAAGTGTCATAGGGGACGGGGCCCAAAAACTGTGTGTGTTCGTTTCTGATTGGTACAAGCAAAGTTTACACCAAGTAGGGGAGCAGGTGCCTGAAAGTCTGGCTTCGCCCCCAAAAGGTGAGGAAATGCATATAGTTCAGAATGCCTTTGACACTGACTGACAAAGGAAGAGGCCAGAGCAATACCGGTATGGGCAAGTCTTTAGGATGCAGACAGGAACTTATCTTAACAAGGATGAGCTTTAGAAAAGCAAGAATTTTTCGATCATCCCCATGTTAATTAAAAGAAAGTTCCATGTCAGTCGGACTTAGTCCATAAACCTTTTAATTACCATCTCGAGCGCATCTTGGATGTGAAGATGAATGGGTTCCTTCAAATAAAGAGAATATTGTTATCTTCCAATATGGACTCCAAAAGCACAAGGAGAATCTGCTGACAATAAATGGGAATGCATTTTTAAAGACAAAAGGAATTATACAGTGAAATCTCTGAGAGCTTTTACCCTCCTCTGACCCCTGTTCAATGGAATATGTAACCAGAAAGAGTCTCTCAAATGTTTCTTCTTTACAAGCAATCAAAATTCACATGTGTCTGGGGGAAATCTACCTTCTCATTCAAAGCAGACTTTCCTCATAACCACACACAGGCATGCGTCCCACAAACAAACTGCTCGGCAGTGCTCAGGAAATACTTACTTCAAACAAGCTGCAGTTGTGGGAACTGTTGTGGTATTTGAGCAATAAAAATGGATAATATAAGTAAGGTCGGGTGTGTAATTTTGCTTGCATGCAATGGCCAAAGTTATAACTATTTTTGAACAAAATACCACAAGCATATTTGAAAATCATGAGCATTAATATGGCTCTCAGATTGAGATGGCCTTCATCTTGTTCCCATAGTATGTTGCCTTCACCCCAAAACAATATATAACTGAGGTTTATAGAATAACTGCTTTGGTTTGGGTGTGTTATACACTGGCTAAAATGGATGAAGAGGGCTCTTGGGTAAAATCACGGTATCCACATTATTAAAGCTAAATTGGATGGGGAATATGGCACAGAGGAAATGCTATACAGAGCTGGTTGGAAACCGGAATTTCCATTGAGTGGGAAATTCCAATATTTCAAATTTTGTTTTCATTCTGAATCAGAATGAAAAGTCTGGAGTTCCTTCAGAACAAAAATTCCATTTTTTAATTCAGAACTATCAAAACATTTTATTTTGATAATGTAAACATAAAATATAATACATACACTTCACATATAATGCATGTTTATTTAATATATCTAAATAATATTTTAATATAATAGAAAAGTCAGAATAGAATGAATCAAAACAAGAAAGTACCAATCATTTGTCTTGACTTTTTCCTATTTCCAATTGCATTGAAATCAAAACATTCCTGCAAAGCACTTAGATTTTGACAAAACTACAATTTCTGAGAGAAAACTCTTCCAATCAAAAAATGTCCCAAAAGCTCTAATCCTGAAACCCAAAATAGTCTTGGAAACTGCTCTCTCTTTTTTGAACATCTGTTTATTATTTGAGATTGGGATTTTTGGAAAGTCTAACTGAGTTAGGAACCCAACTCCCATTGACTTGTGATGGAGGCCGGTTTAGGAGCCAAACACCTTTAGGCTCCTTTGCTCTGAGGCTTAAATGTTTATTGATTTTATTGTTGTTGTTGTTGTTATTATTTATTTCTATTGTAGCAGGATCTAGAGACTTCAATCAACTCAGGGCCTCCGTGCTGTTGGCAATATGCACATAGAGTAAATGACAGTCTCTGTCCCAAAGAACTTAACATCTAAAAGCCAGGATGTAATTGTTGGATGAAACAAAGCAAAGGAACAGTCGAGAGGGAGAAGGGATAACAGTAAAAATAAGACAATTTAGTACAGACTAGATACATAACACAAATTGTAGGTGACATAAATCAGTTAGCAACAGTAGCCACAGTAAATACCACTTGCCACCTCCTAGCCATGGAAAAGATGATTAACAAAGTAAATGTTGAAGTCCAGGGTAATCTTGCAAGCATCACTCCATTTTTTAGCATCATTTAAATACTCATTTATTTAAACTTTGATGCGGTTTTCACAAGGCAGGTCTAAGCAGATTACTGTTTTAACCATGTGATGTTGCACTCCATATGTTTATGGAAATATGCTTATGAGTGTGAATATAATGTTACTGGAATATGCTTTATGCAAAAGGTCTCTTGTAAGTTATCATTACAAAGCTTATAATCTACTGTTTGTTTGTCCTATTTGTATGTATGTATCATTCTTGTATCTGAAACTAAACAGATGAAGTATTACTCTGAGGTCCTATTGTAATTATGCAAACTGTGAGCCATTAATAATGGTTTGGAATCTCGATGACTCCCATTAACCAGGACAATTGGTTGTAAATGGTTCTGTTTACTCACAAACCTTCCTGAGTACATGCAGGCCAAACCTGAAAAAATGGCGAATGAGGTCTTACAGTGACATGTGATCATGTCACCTGGTACTGGAATACATCTTAAACCTGGTGCTTTTCCATTTAGAAGGAAGGGTGGGAACCCAGAGAGAGATGAAGGATTCCCACCTTGTGCCAAAGCTATAAAAGGGAGTGGAACGGAACAAAAAAGGTGTCAGTCATGAGAAATCCCCTTTGTGACCACCTGAGCTGGAACAAGGGCTGTACTAGGGGAAAGGATTTGGCCCAGATTAAGAAGGTGTCTATTCTGTGAAAGAAGCTTATTAGAACATCTCTGAGGGTGAGATTTACCTGTATTCAGTTTCTTAAATGTATTAGTCTTAGAGTTGCGTGTTTTGTTTTATTTTGCTTGGTAACTTACTTTGTTCTGTCTATTATTACTTAAAACCACTTAAATCCTACTTTTTATACTTAATAAAATCACTTTTGTTTATTAATCAAACCAGAGTAAGTAATTAATACCTGAGGGAGCAAACAGCTGTGAATATATCTCTATTAGTGTTATAGAGGGCATACAATTTATGAGTTTACCCTGTGTAAGCTTTATAAAGAGTAAAACAAATTTATTTGTGGTTTGGATCCCATTGGGAGTTGGTTGTCTACCTGCTGAGTGGTTTTCAGTTAAAGCCTTCAGCTTTGGGAGCGTGGACCAGACCCGGGTCTGTGTTGCAGAGGAGTAGCATGTCTGGCTCAACAAGACAGGGTTCTGGAGTCCCAAGCTGATAGAGAAAATGGGCTCAGAGGTAGTTTCAGCACATCAGGTGACAGTCCCAAGGGGGTCTCTGTGACCGAACCTCTCACAAACAGCACAAAGTTTAACAAAATCCAACACATTTATCTTAACAAACAAAGCTCCCCCAAACCTTCCCAGACTCAGCACAGACTCTTTCATGTCATGAATCTTAATATGTAACAGAATTGCATATTTCAGACCCCATTAAAGCCCCTTTATGGCCTCCCACACAATTTTCCAAAATAAATATATGTTTTTCAACCTCCTTCAGTCCTTCTCCCCAGGAAATCCTAGAAAACAGCTTACTAAACTGATTGCCTATGGCAACAATATACAGTTCCACTGGAAAAAGTCAAAAGGACTCTAGTATATGGGGGAGTTTCACAGTCTTCATAATCCACTATCAGAAGGTAACAATCAGCAAAGCATGTGCTTCATGAAAAATGCAGTTCTTCTATAGCTCATTGCTCTTGACAGAAAGCAAAATTTGTCGAGAGAGAAGTGTGGTGAAGTGATCTACAGTGGAGCCAGAAGCTTCTAAATTCCAATCCCCACTCTCCATCTTTCATTACATGTCTTTCTCTAGTACACCCATCGGTACAGTTCCTAAACTCTCACGAGGTTTTCCTCTATAGCATTAGGCAAGTTAGTTGATGTCTGTCTCTCTCAGTGTCCTCCTTTGGAAAAGAGAGACAATAAGACTTACCTGCCTCCCAGGAGTACTTTAAGGATTAATTTGTTAATGGCTAAAACGTGGTCTAAAAGTGTTTTTAAACATCATTGCTATCTCTTGGAATCCGATTCCAGAAATTAATGCTAGCCAGTAAAGCAGAGCTGCTGCAAGTGATTCACAATTGCTGTTGGCTGAACAAAGCTTATGGGGCTTGGTATTTTGAATGATTTTAAGTGATTTGTGAGATTGTTAATTATTGCTAGTCCTGAATGTGTGTTAGCCTCCCCCACAGCTTACTCCTTTTAACTTAGAAGGCTTACTGGTTTCTGCTTCAGTTTGGGCTCCGGTGCAGCTCTCCATTTTTGGCCTCTTTTGGGATGCTGAGCCTTCCAGCTTCCTTATGGCAGTGTAGAGAAACTCTGCAGAATAGATTACTTTTATTTAAACCAGTCATATGTGCACATGTTCTCGGCTGTGTTGAGCATAACATTCATGTGCACAGGTTTCTCTGTGCTCAAGGTAAATAAATTAGAAAACTTCTCTTCTGTTAGGAGAATGTGCAGATATTGACATACCCCCTCCAAATGTGCTGCACAGACATTCCTGGAAACACTGCCTGAGGAATATAGCACTTCTGGGAATGATGGATGCTCTTGAGCAATTCAGAATCTGTCTCTTCAGCATCAGTCCAGACATTTATTGTTTTGTAAAAGCAACATTTTATGTGCCAGATTTTCATTGCACTAAGGTGGGGCAGCCTTAAAGTCCCTGAAGGCCCTTTATACTCCCTGGGTGGCATAAAGGAAGAGGGTTTAGTATAAATGAGAGTCTGCCCATATGGAAAGGGCTATGAGAGACATGGTGTTGCCCAAACAGAGAGCGATTACATAGTGAAATATGAAAATCTTTACTCTCTGCCAGGCATTTATCATCCCTCTCCTTTTTGTTGCATTTAGGATACATGGCTTGGCTTCTTTACACCGCTTATTTGTGCTTTCTAAGAGCCAAAAGTCTGTTCAGAGTATAAAAAGAAGAAAGCTGTGCAGAAACCTCTGGATAATTGTTGAACAAAATCTTAATTCTTTTTAAGTGTATTTTTTTCCAATGAGGCAAAACAAGATTTTATATTTCTCAGGGTTATATTCTTAATTGCTTAGTAGGGACTTGCTGGCAGCTAGCAGAGAGACTAGCTTGGAGCCAAAAGAAGACTGTAGCTGCATTTGGTCTGCTGGGCCACTGAATGAACAATGCCTCCCAGGGATTTTGTGCTCCACATTTCTGTAAACAGAATACAGCTGTTTGTGATTTATTTCCCCCTGTACAGTGTTCCATTTGGTGGAGTGATTGTTGTTTCCCGTGCATCTGACTTTGTGACAATATTTTGTTCTACCTGGGTGCTCAAGAGTCCGTGCCAGTGTTGTTTGCCGCAGTCACCCTAAAGCTTTTTGTTGTACATGCCTGCTATTTGTCATCTGGGCTACAGGCTGCCATTTGTGTTAATTTAATATTCCCAGTTTTATGGGGTTGTAACCGGGTGTCTTCCTCAGCCCCCCTTGCTGCAGTTCCCTGCTGTCTCAACAAAGCACTCTGGGCCTCCTGGATGCAGCACCCATGGCTTTTTATTCACACACAGTTCCCACCACCCGTGATTCTATTTACAGCTTTACAGGTCTTACTCTCTTCCTCCTTTACAGGGAGTCTACCCCAGCCTTGAGACTGCTGTGCCTCTGGCTGTTCTCTTCCCCCCTTCCTCTGGCTGCCAGCCAGCCTTTATGGCCCTTGAACCTGCAGGCCCACAGGTGCAGCCCATTCAGAGGCCAGGCACCAGGCTTCTCCCCAGCCCCAATCCATTTCACCTGATTGGGGCTGGCTGAGCAGGGGCTAATTAGCTGCGTCTGCAGCAGCACCCTGCTACAGGGGTCGACAGGAAATCCAAGGCAGTGGGTGGGGTCAGGGTTAGATAATTTTAAATTTTCAGTTCATTAATCATAGAAGATTAGGGTTGGAAGAGATCTCAGGAGGTCATCTAGTCCAACCCCCTGCTCAAAGCAGGACCAGCTCTAACTTCATGACCTTACCTGTTGTTCAGCTTGTGTTTCATTCCCACCCCTCCCCAACAAAAAAAAGCCTCCTGGATATATAACATGAATGCTAGACCCATGCCACTGTCTGTCCAGGCACCCCTTTTGCTATGTGATTCATAATAGGAATGTGCTCAGATCTCTTTTTCCCTGTGTCAACCAGTTTCAGCTTGGTGTCCAGACAAGTGATGTGGTGGTTCTTTCTTATTCTGTCAGTGCTAGTGTGTGGCACAGTTGTGTTCCTTTTGTGATCACAGTAGGAGTCCATCTCCCTATTAAAAATACTCATAACTCCTATGAAAGATATTGAGTTCTAAATATGCCTGGAACAGATTGAACTTCTTTAAACAGATAATGCTGCCGTTGAAGGAATATGAACATACATGCCAATGCTGCTGGAAGATATACCTAGGAGAACATGCCCAAGCCAATTCATTTTTTTATACATGTAATAGTCCTTTTACCAAAAGAAGTGCAATCTCTCTTGTTTGTCTTGTGAATCCTATTGGTAGTGTAGCTTTCTGCCCAGCTGCGTCACTGATTCATTGTCTGACCATGGACAAGTCACTTAAACTCTTTCTGCCTCAGTTTCCTCATCTGTAAAATCAGGGTAATGATACCTATCCACCTTTGTAAAGTACTTTGAGACCAAGAGATGAAAATTGCTGTGTTAATGAACAGTGTTATTTAGAATTATTTTTAGTTATTGCTATTTAAAGGGAGATTTTGTGTTATAGCATACTATTAACATGACAATACCAGCTTTTTTTACTTCATATTTTGTGAATTTTCTGCTTTCGGGACTGGGCTACATGTGTGCTCTCTCCCTCGCTCTCAATGTTCAGTGAATTTGTTGTTCATGGATGAGAGTTGTTGTGGAGACTGAAGGTTCCGTCCTCTCTTAGAACAGGTCTGGCAAGCTTATAAGCACTGTAAGTTTTCTCACATTAGCCTATCAGTATTCCATAATTCTGACCTGGAAGCACCATGACAACAAGCTAGAAAGGTAGATCAGACTTCATACTAATTGAGTCCTTGGCCTCTCCTCTGAGACTAACACCAAGGAATAATAGCTTTTGTGATGTAGAGACTTGTCCAGTAAGATATGGCCTGAAAATACAAACATTTTACATCAAAATCACCAAAAAATTGGTATGTGGCAACAGCTTTTGGGCTTGATTTAGATTCAGATGAGTGACCTAGACACGAAAAAGCCATACCCCTTTGCTAATCCTTGAGATTACTCACAGCTGGCACCCTTTATTCTCAGAATTGGAGAGCTGAATGTTTGTGTTTAACCATGTACCACATTGGAAAATTACCTTATCTCTACCTTTCTCTTCAAAATCCTGTGTGTACTTCCATCTCTCTGTGGAAGCATGTTGAATGACTGACATCTGTGTAAGCATGAGTACATCAAGCATTTACAAATGCCCTTGGAGGATATTTTATAGCAGTGCCCTTCTGACATCTGCTATGACACAGCTGTATGGCGCACCTTGATTAAGATGCCATAACTTACCCTGCTTTCTTTTTAACAGGGCCTTTCATGCATTGCATCAGAAAGCTCCCTGCAAGGGATTGAAACATTTATCATTTTGAATTGAAACATTTCTTAAGCAAACATCTCTGGTTCCTGTCCCTTTTCCCTCATGTCGTTTTCTCTCGTCCTTACATAAGAGTTTTGGAGCAGGAACCACACTGCAAACCGACACCTGCTTTATATTTCGTACATTTTGCCCTAAGCTGACCAGCTACCACAATTAACAACTAAATCTCAGACCTGTAATAGAGCCACACAATCACATAGTAATTGATGCCTATTTACTGGGTTTCCAGGTTTCATTCTGATCTAACTGTATATCGAAAAATAAAGAGCTCTTAAAGAAATAAATAACAGAATTTGTTCTTGAATAAATGTAATGTGGCTATAGAAGATACTAAATTAGGTTTCCAGCCCAGCTGGTTGACCTTATAAATTCTGTCAGCCAAATGGTCGCCAGTGTAAATAACACTCATTTTTCTTAGTGTCAAAGCTTTGTAAGTTTAGACTGATCTAAGTGTTGCTGCATGTGCTCGGTTCCCCCTGAGTACAGGACCTCACGGACTGTTGCAGCTCATGGTCTGAGGAAACATACCTCATCTGTTTTACATTTCCTTTGTAGCCACTCTGGAGGCTAATGGAGAGATCTCAGGCTGCGTTGCTAACAGTACAGACTAAGTGATGAAAATCTCAATGGAATTCAGACTTCCTCAATACTTATAGAAGTCTGTAGGGCGATTGTGAGTTAATAATCTTTTCCTGAAACCACTTTATATTTCACAATTTCTTTTCTGGCATAGTTCCTTCTTTCCCAAAGGAAATTTCCTAAACTTTACTACTAACACATATGTAACGAGGTCAGTCCAAATCATGCTATCAAATCATGTGGTTCTCGGTTTTATCAAGATGCAGATAAAAGAAGCAATAAGAAATTTCTATTAATGTTTTAACATCTGTGTTTGTATTACAATTAGATGTGAGGCCTAATCAGAAAGCAGGAAAATATTTTTAGAAGTACTCGGTAGCCACTAGCACAAATGAACACAAACAAAAGAATATGAAAGCTCCTTAAATTTAGTGTCTGTCTTCTCTTTGCACTGCAGACAGAAACTTTGATAAACAAATATATTGTGCTATGGGATTCATCGTGGCTTAGTTTGGACCATCTATTAGCTCCCAGTTCTAACAGTTTAAAATTCATAACAATATTTTCTTCATGTGGGATTCTCCAGGTACTATATTATAATAAGAGAACCAAAGGTTAGAGATTGAAAGATTAAAGTAATCCCCAATTGCCATAGTTTATTTATAAATTCTCCCTCTATTATGCATATATAAAAATCCAAGCTCTCCACTTGCCATTCATGTATTTTTAAAATAAACACATATTTCTTTGCCTTGTTTTGTTTTTGCAACCGCTATATGTATAGTTTCTAAAGTTTATGAAGCCCTATGGGATTAGCAAAAGAGAAGATACATGTGTACATTCATGCCTTACTTTTAAATATTTGAAACAATATCACCCTCTATTTTTAGCTTTCTTCCTTGCTTCCCTATTAAGTTTCTTGTCTGTTTTTGTCCACACAGCAAGTCCTCGCTGGCACTGCAAATCTCCTTCAGGATGTTTGGGTTTTTTTCATTTTTCTGGGGCCACTTTAAATAGTGCTCTAAGATTCTCCTATGAAACACATGCTGACTGAGCTGAAAGAGCTGTTTTGTAAAAAACCCGAGCAGCCCCAAGCAGGTGCTTTACTTTGCTAGAATGGATGAAGGAGGGGCAGGAAGTGTACTTAGAGCTCATTGAGTCTTGCCAAACTGGTTGAAAGCAGGATTGTCATTGTGTGTGTGTCTGAATCAATTCATGTGGGTTCTCAGGTATTGAAGTTTGAAAAGGTTTGAATGATCCTCAACATGCACATCTCATTGCAAACCTGAAGACAAGCATAGAGTTATCAAGTTATCCAAGTTGTTGGACCTTGAAGTGGCATAATTTCCCATATTGGAAAATGCCATGTGATTTTTCCCCATCTCCATGAACAGAAGTTTTCCAGTGTTCATGAATCCCTAGTTAGAAAAACAAGTTCATATACTGCTTTGACAAAAAAGCTCAACACCGTCCAAGAGAAGCACAGTTGGATAGTAGACACAGCTTGACCGTGCATCAAGTTTTACATTTCTCTAAGTGTATGTCACATACTTGATTCTGACCTCCTAGTTGTCTTTGATACTGACAAATGATCATTTCTGTGACAGGTGGAAATAGGGCTTGTGACATGAAAGGACCACTGCTCATCACCATTAACACTTACTAACCATTTCAAAATGTGTCTCTGGGTAGATGTGTGTTGGGTAAGGAGTTGTCTCTCCTAACAGTAATAATGTCTGGTGTCTGTCTGTGGCCAATGTTCAGAACATGAGCTCTCTGCTGGGTAATAGCACTTACCTACTTTGATTTTAGAGCTGAGTTATTATCAGGGAGCTTGCCATGAACATCAGTTTGTGATTTTTAACAAGATATTTTGAGTGCAGTGGCATTGCATGGGAGCAGTTGAGAACAGCATTTGGCCCACAGTGTACCTTCAGGATTGTGGGTGCTCTCTGAGTTATTTACACGTGATGTGCAACCCTGAAATGTCACATACAATTTGTTAAACTACAAGGTCATTCCTCCTTACTGGTGATGGCCAAGTGGTGATCCATGAATCCATGTTTTTTTCATTCGTATTCAAACTGCCACATGAGATCAGACATGCCACATGAGAAGGTCCATCAAAGCCCAAAAGCCTGCCTCAGGCAGTGGCCTATGCCTGACACTTCCAGGAAAAATAAAGACAATCCACTGTGAAATATCATCCTTTAGCCAGGGACAGGGAGCTTGTTCCTGAACCCAGCTGGTGAGCATTCTGTGCCCTGAAGCACCAAGACCGATAACCCTTGTAATTTTTACCCATGCCAGTAGACCTACAGACAATATTATCCATGTAACTGTCTAATACAACTTTGAATCTTACTAACTCATTTGCCCCTCAATAATATCAAACAACAGTGAAAACAACCTGGCACTTTCTGTCCTCGTACACTGGTGATTTTCTGGTAGGAAGCTCATTTGCTCCCACTCTCCATTAAGATGAACTGTTTTACAGCAGGAGTCATACAGCAGAGAAGGCCCATAAACCCAGGAGAACCGCTACTGTACTCACGCTTTCCTTAAGCACAAGGACACATGCACAAGTGGATGCAGAAGACATGTTAAAAACCAAATCCCCTCCACCTAATGAAATCAAAACTTACACTATAGAATCATAGAAGATTAGGGTTGGAAGAGAGCTCAGGAGATCATCTAGTTCAATCCCCTGCTCAAAGCAGGACCAACACCAACTGAATCAGTAGGCAAGCCTGGACTTTCCTTGGAATTAGAAAAGGAGCTTTTACATTTACATGTGTATGTGCTAGAGCTTCCCATTCTTCAGCCACACTTTTGGCAGCCAACGTACTGTGTGTGACCTGCCAAATTGAGGTTGAAACTGCACATGAGGTTTGGTGGCAAGGTCTGGGCTAAGCAGATTTGCAAGAACAATGTACCTGTTTTGGTACCACTGCAAAAATAAATGGCTGAGAAATGTAATAATATGTTCATTTCTGTGTATTGGTCATTCGGTAGAGCTGAATAATAACTCATTGAAAAATAAGTGACTTACTGCTTTTGAATTAAATACAGTGGCAATGTAGTGGAGGTGTAACTTTACATAGGGTTATGTTAAGCAGAATATGGATAGGGTTATGTTGAGCAAAAATGATCGCCATATTTGGGGTTGGGAAGGAATTTTCCTCCAGGGCAGATTGGCAGAGGCCCTGGAGGTTTTTCGCCTTCCTCTGCAGTGTGGGGCATGGGTCACTTGCTGGTGGATTCTCTGCAGCTTGAGGTCTTCAAACCACAATCTGAAGACTTCAATAACTCGGACATAGGTTAGGGGTTTGTTATAGAAGTGGATGGGTAGGGTTCTGTGGCCTGCTTTGTGCAGGAGGTCAGACTAGATGATCATATTGGTCCCTTCTGACCCTAAAGTCTATGAGAAAGTGACACAGTAGTTTAGCTTGCACTGAATTGGCAATCACCATCGCATCTCTGTATCCATACCAGAGCCTTGTAAAAACAAGGGTTATCTGGTCCTAAGAGAGGGCAGGTGGAATTTCCACTGCCACATTCCTCCAGGGGTTATGCCAGGAGAGCTCTGCTTTAGTTCTACTGGGGATTTTAGAGGAGTCCTATCAAGAAAAGCTGCAGTGGAGACAAACTGATTCCTCACCTCTCCAGGCCACCAGGGCCAAACCCCTTCCTACACAGTTCTGCCTCCTTATAGATTCCCTCCTGCAAATGAGAGAGTGGAGAGATTTTGTGCTGCTGTTACAACCACCCTCCCGGGAGACTTCCTGTCCCTGTGTAGGCCCTTTGAATGGAATGCAAAGAAGGGGTGAATTTTACCCTTACAAATTTGGTACAGACCAAATTCTGTTACTGGCCCTTTCAGGGTGCCCTGGATGGCTGTTTCGTGGCCATTTGCTCAGTTTTTGGCCAAAGCTGGCTTGTTCTGGCCATCCTCTACCTCCCACAGATAGAAGAGAGGCTGTCGTGCTGACTTTCTCTCGCCAGATGGCCACTGTTCGAAATAGAATGTTGGCTAGAGCTGGTCACAAATGTTCTTATGTTCCATAAAAAACATTTTCTGTGTGCAAAATGTCCTTATTGAGAAAAAAGAAATTTTAGCAAGAAGTGTCAATTTCTGTCAAAAATTTTCATTGAACAATTGAAAACCATTTTTTTTCAGTTGTCAGCAACCAAAAAGAATGTTTTTTGGGGGAGGGGGTAATGACAATTTAAAGAAAATAATTAGTGATTAATTTTTTTCATTTTTGTCAAAAAGAAGAAAAAAAACCAATTCAACAGGAAAAAAAATTTCCCAACCAGTTCTAATATTGGACTTTAGGGACCAGTGTTCTCAAACTGTACCTAGTACTACTGCAGTTTTGCAGCTTTCCCCGGGCCCACACAAATCTAGGAGAATGTTATCTCGGCACCTACCAGGAATGAGTCTTGTACTTCTCATGCCTTTGCCTCACTGCTCAGGCTTTTACTTCTTTATTCAGCCTTGTCTGAGATTTGAGTTCAGGTTTCTTTCTCTTGGGCATGTTTGACAATGTAAAGGTCATCATGGTACAATTCAGTGTCTAACAACCAGTTTATTACAGATAAAAATAGAATTATCAAAATAAAGATGAAACATAAACACTCCTCAAATTATTATTGATTAAAATATTGCTGTGCAAGAAAGACCCTTATGTCACCAAGTAGAGAGTGCTGATCAGGTCATGACAGGATGATCCTTTCCATCATAACTCCAACACCATCTTTCCTTTTAATGGCTCTGCATCTGACATGTGTGACCTCTTCCCTGTCCGCTCAGGTCTCATAACCAGGCAAAGGTCTGTTTCCCTTGTTCTGGGAAGCACCTATGTTTTATAAGACAGCAGTTGTTTTGTCTTCCTCCAAATGACCTATCTCTGGTATGCTTTATGTCAGTTTTTTAGAAGACTCCTTCTGTTGCTCAATACATCCACAAAGAGTACTAATGATCCCTTTGATAGCCATTCACATAATGAGCTGTTACCATCTTTGACACCATTTTTCATTCTGCCATTTTTATTCACCTAGAATAGTACCTTACTAAGTAGGTATTAGCGCTGGTCAGAAAATGAAAGGAGGGGAAAAATACGAACATTTTGAAGTCATTTTCATTCCACAGGTTTCAAACGATCTCCATGTAGCCTGAAAGCTTTCTCTAGTAGTCTTGGAGTTTTAGTGAGAGTACTTGTGGAGTAAGGTTGTTCTCCACATGAATGAGGGTGGCAGACTCAGCCCTTAACATTTTCTCAATATGCACCTATAGAGAATCACACCTGAGCTGCTTCTTCCAACCCCAGTATGAGCTGTGGGGACAAGAATATACATATAATTTATCCATTCAGAAATTACAAAAGTTCGAAAGTGCAATACAAAACTATAAATCAGATATCCAGATAAGTATCCGCCACTATTCTATTTAATCTTTGATTGCATATTGGAAAAAGAAGCAATGGAAGAATAATGTTGAGAGACACATTAATTTGGATTTCTATTGGACACAATATTCATTTCCTGTCTTAAATAGTTCTGCAGTGTCACTATACGCTGTTAAACATTTAACTGTGGCTGCATTTTACCGAGTGAAGTGATTCCTCTATTTCTTAAGTTTATAATGTGTTTTCCGATCTTTTTGCACTTTATAAACTTTAGACAGTAATGATCATGATCAAAATTCTGCTCTCAGAAATGCACAAACAAATCCCATTGAATTTAATGGGAATTGCACACTGGTATCCATGAATGAGTCTCTGTAATTGAAAATCATAAGGAAAGATAATATAAAAATGTAGTATGAGAACATTAAACTTCTACAAAATCTTCTGTTTCTGCATGCTCATAATTTTATTATATGATCAGGCAAAAGTAGATACACATTCCATTTATGCCGTTTTAGTAAAATTCAACCTGCCCAATTCACTTTAAACATATGGACTTCATTTTCTCTCACACCTGCCTACGTTTATTTGTTATGAAAGGTTCCTGGCTGCGTGAGTTATGTGACCTATTCCCATGATGATTAGAGTTAAATGTGTTTCCTGCTCTCCTGAATTCCAAATAAACTGAATAAAACAATCCATAGATCCCCAGCGTAATATCCTGAGTCTACAAATACACACACAATAAGTTAAAAAGTAGGAAACAATCATAATGCTGCTTTCTATTAACTAGCAGCTGTGAGAGAAAAGTAATAAGGGGAAAAAACCGATAAACCAGTAAGCTGTGCAGAAAGACATTTGAGTATTACATGATTTGCTGAGTTACCGTATTCAGTTAATGCTGCAAAAATTATTTACATAGTTCGACCAATTTTTATTCAATCAGCACATTGGTTTTGGCTTTGTTAATTATTTTGAACAAGTATTCCTAATATGTACAACAAGAATTCAAACACACAGATTGGACCTATGAGGTGAAATGACATATTCTGTTTCTAGCTAATGTGACACTCGCTGTGCACATTTGGATAAATATGGCCTAATTCTCACCTCACTTTGCTGTAAAAACTCCATTGACTTCAGTAGAATTACTCCTGATTTATACCAATGTGAGATGAGAATAAGTTCCTAAAATCTCTCAGGAGGCCAAATCATAGGTGGCACATGGACTGCCAGCTGGGGAAGGATACCTCCAGCCCCGCCCCTTGCAGCGGAGGCCCCTCTCCTTCTCTCCCCTCGCTGCACCCAAGCACCCATGACCACAGCCGCCGGTCCCTGCCCTAGGCTAGTGCCCCCAGCCCTGAAGCAGCCCCTCCCACTCCAACCCCAGAGTGCTAGGAGCGAAGCCTATGAGGCCTCTGGCCCCGGAGTGCCAGGCAGGTGGCGCAGCCCTGGAGCGCTGGGCAGGTGGGTGGCGCATGCAGCCCTAGCACCAGCCTGAGCCGGGGCCACTGCACAGGGGAACTGGGAAGTGTGGGCCAGAGCGGGAAGCAGAAGAGGGCCTGGGGGCGGAGTGTGAGCAGGGCCAAGCCTGGCTGTTCGGGAAGGCACAGCATTCTCCAGCCTTGATACCTGCTGCCCATGGGTCAAATCATGTGCCATTCCTCAACTCCTGCAGGGATGTCAGGCCCTTATATTTTCCCAAACTGTTTTATTTGCATTACATAAAGAGGCAGTGAACAGTGACGTCATACTCCCGCCACACTCCAGAATGATGTTCCTTGTCAGCACACAGGAGTGCAGTGAGCTGAGTATACTGAGATTGGCAGGGTCATTTTCATCGGGTCCATATCTATCCAAAAGCTCCACTGGCAGCAGTATGGGGCACTAGCTGCTACTACAGCTCATAGACTGTAGTAGTGACTTCAGGGTTCATAGTAGATGCACTGCTGTTCCCGGCAAAGGCATGAAAGATTCCATTCGCGCCAACCTGTGCAAAACCTATTTACTCAGGATTTGGCCCAAGATTGGTTCTCTCAAACACTAGGCACTGTTATGATTTCAATATCAGTTTCAACTGCATTTATCAAGTTTTATTTATCTGCCTATTTATTCTCATTCATCAAATTCACTGAGAAGTGAATCAAAAGGGCTAGGCATTAGGAACTGCTGAACTCTAGCAAAGGGATGAAACTGCTGATCTCTGTGTTTTCCAGAATCCAAGTTTTTACTTACAAATATGAAATTTGTAGCCCTGGGGCCTAATTCATTCTGCCTGTGGAATTCCTACTCCCTGCAAAGGGAGTTCTACACACAGAGCAGCTACCAAATCATGTCTATTACCAATATACAGTAAAACAATTGGGCCCTGGTCTTCAGCTGCAATAAGACCACTTTATACTGCACTAACAATGCAAAGTGGCCCTTAATTCATTTTACCATCCATGGGAGCATCGCTGCCCTGTGGGCAGATGGTGTCAGTTAGAAATCCCAGGATCAGGGCAATGCAAAAGTAACTAAAAGCCACCGTTGCAAAGATTCCACCTGGGGTGCCCCATGCACTCAATGGCTGCAGTTGAGTTCTGAGTAGCCACATACATCAGGCATCAGCTAGAGAGGAAATCAAGAGGAACCCTCTCAATACAAATCCTCCAATTGAGGCTACATTATCACAGCAGTGTAGAAGCTTCAAAGAGCACTATGAAAAGACACATCCCTATTTGGTGCTAAGGGTAATTACAACCCCCTGTGCTGTATGACTTGTGTGATTGTTAGAGATAAGATAGTTCATGTCTCAGAATAACTCTGTGTTCTGCATCCTGATGACTCTGACCTTTCAAAACACAGGAAAACAAAGTTGACTTGCTCTAACAAACAATGGGTGCTATTTATTATTTCAGTCTGTATGCCTCATAAATCCAGTTCTACACCTTTATTTAGTCAGTTATCCCTGGCAACATATGCACTGATTTTCTTAGAATATGGTGTGCCTTATTAGTACTTATATTTTGTAAGTATCCACTCATATGGTCACTGAAGTACACCCCAATAGAAACAATAGTCTTAAAGAAAAAATATTAATGTTTAGATGTCTGTATAGCAGTTAGAAAGTTTCCAGAAGTATGCAAGAGCCTTGGAACATTATCATGCTAGATTCACTGCATGTAGGGTGACCAGATGTCCCAATTTTATAGGGACAGTCCCAATATTTGGACCTTTTTCTTATATAGGCTCCTATTATCCCCCACCCCCATCCCGATTTTTCTCATTTGCTATCTGGTCACCCTAACTGCATGTAGGCTATTTTAAATATGCTAATATTGGGCAACTCCATTGTTGAGTCAAATTATGAGAATAAAATTTAAACCTGAAGATAAAATTTAAACTAATAAAATATGTGCAAAATCTTTTGTGTTTTGGCTCCCTGATAACTGTCACTTGTTTTAATGTTTTCCCCATCCTCACTATATAAGAACATACTGGGTCAGACCAAAGGTCCAGCTAGCCCAGTATTCCGTCTTCCAACAGTGGCCAATGCCAGGTGCTTCAGAGGAAATGAATAGAACAGGTAATCATCAAAAGTGATCCATCCCCTGTTGCTTATTCCCAGCTTCTGGCAAACAGAGGCTAGGGACACCATCCCTGCCCATGTTCTGGATCTGATTCTGCTCTTGTTATATCAGCAAATTGTTAGCAGGTCAATGGGAGTCATGCATGCAAATCTTCGCCCTTGAGACAATTGCATCAACAGGAAAATGAATTTCCTCATTCCCCTTAATGAACTATAAAAATATACATAGATCTCTCTCTCGATATATACAGATGTAGATTGCAGTCAGTGGACCAATTCAGCTATTGTTTACAACTGTATAAATCCAGACTAAAGCCATGGAATTCCCTCTCCCCTCTCCAAAATGGTATAAATCACTAGGATGTTTTGGGACATTGTAAAAATAGCATTGGTGCTTTTTTTCTTTTTTTTTTCTTTTTTAACTGAGCAGCATGTGATTTGCAAACCCTCAACAGCTGTTCCTTGTACCTGTTTTTTGGTGACAGATTTTTTCACTACTCTTAAGGAATGAAAAAGCCAGCCACAGATTGTGCAACAAGTCTGGGCTGATGTGGCAATAAAAATATGTTAACATACTGTCTTCTAAATCACTTTAGATGAATATCATTGTTTCCTGTTGGCAGATAGAAAGAGTGAGAAAGCCTTCTGTTGAAGCAAGGCTCTGCTCAGGAAATTGTTTTGCAGATGGCATGGAAATTAGTTTATTATTATTAATCTGCCAGGTTTTCAATTCATGAATTGCTTTTTGAACATTGAAGAGGAGCGTGTGCATTTTTACCAGAGAGGCTTTTAAACATCACCTAATGAATAGCTCTGCCACACACAGTATCAATGAAAGTCCTACCCACCAACTTGAACATGTCTCTGTGCTTGGACTTAAGAGTGAGACAGTGCTATTTCCAGCTGTGATAATGTAGCCTCTATAGCAGGATGTGATTCAATAGGAAACTTCTTCATTTTCTCCAGGATTGATAATTATTAATGCACTAATGCTTTGTTTTAAGTTAACACTATAAAATTTCCTTTGCCATGTATTTTAAGTAGCAAGTGTTTCATAGAAGTCCTGTCCTTGTAATAGCAGCAAAGAATCCTGTGGCACCTTATAGACTAACAGACGTTTTGGAGCATGAGCTTTCGTGGGTGAATACCCACTTCCTCAGATGCATGTAATGGAAATATCCAGGGGCAGGTATATATATGTGTGCTAGCAAGCAAGCTAGAGGAAAACACCTCAACTGCTAGAACAGGGCCTCATCCTCCCTGATTGAACTGACCTCGTTATCTCTAGCTTGCTTGCTAGCACACATATATATACCTGCCCCTGGATATTTCCATTACATGCATCTGAGGAAGTGGGTATTCACCCACGAAAGCTCATGCTCCAAAACGTCTGTTAGTCTATAAGGTGCCACAGGATTCTTTGCTGCTTTTACAGATCCAGACTAACACGGCTACCCTCTGATACTTGTCCTTGTAATGAAACCAACAGACTAAGTTACTGCCCATCCCACAATGCTAAAGGCACATACTTTTCTATCCAGTCACAATATCCCAAGGAACGTTTGTGATCGTATTTATTATTTTATGCCATATCACTTCTTCAAGAACAAAAGAAATCATGGGAAACCCAATCGTTTCACGGGACTACTCACTTGAGTAAGGATTAGTCACATGAGTAAAAGTTAGAGGCTCAGGCTCTTAAAAAACTATCCTTACTCCCCCCCCCACACACACACACACATTAAAAAGGGATCTAGCGTAACATTTCCAAACCATCTCTCTTCTTCTGTTACACCCCTTTCTCCCCAGACTTTGTCTGTCTTGTCTAATTAGATTGTGAACTCTTCTGGGCAGGGACTGTCTCTTGCTCTGTTTTTACAGTGTCTAGTACACTGAGGCCCTGATCTCGACTGGCCTGTAGGAACTACTGGAATATATAATAATAATAATAATACATCTATTAATTGCAAAAAAAAATCATATAGATATTTCAGCACATGAAGGAGTTTCTGTGCAACACTCACTTTTGTAAAATTGTAGTACTTTTTGTATAGACTGTACTCTCCACACAAAAAAAAAATCTAGTTCTAAATTTTTCTGTTACCTTTTAAAATAATTGGGTAGTGGAGTGAAAAACATGTCCTACTTATTAAGTTTGAGAAAGATGCGTTTTAGATTTGTCATTGTATTTAAAGCTTGATCATTCGTGTTTATAATGGAAATGCTAACTTTAGCCTGCTCTGCAGTTTGGCTTTGCTACCAGTGCTGCTATATTAAGATTACTGTAAATCACAGATAGTATTAATGAGATTAATGATTCATTTAAGAACTGATCAGATGAAGTGCACTTGCTAACTGAGGAGATTGTGGGTAAGTGTGTTGGAGGAATATATGGTAGAAAGACTCTCTCTCTTTCTCTCTAGCCCCCTCCTGTACTCCTCTCTAGGGGTCAGCCACAGCAGGTATATCTACACAGCAATAAAAAACCTGTGGCATCATGTCTTGAACCCAGGTCAGTTGCCTTGGGCTCAGGCAGTGGAGCTAAGCATTGCAGGGGAGCTGTTTGGGCTTGGGCCTGAGATCCTCCCTCCTCGCAGTCTCCCAGGCAGGAACCCAGGCTCCTGCCTCAGCCTGAACATCTACACTGCAATTTTATGGCCCTGCAGCCTGAGCTCAACGAGCCCAAGTCAGCTGACCTGAGCCAGCCACAGCCAGGCTGTGGGTCTTTTATTGGAGTGTAGTGTGACTGGGGGAGTGGTCCCTCCTAGCTTGAGTGCTACGAATATTTGCTTGACAGGCACAGCATAAAAGTAAGGTGTATCTGTTATGAAAATTTTGCACAACATGCTCTCAGATAGATGTGGTGTTCCTCCTTCATCTCAGCCCACGTCCAGACTAACCCGCGGCATCGGCGGGTTAAAATCGATTGCTCGGGGATCGATATATCGCGTCTAGTCTGGACGCGATGTATCGATCCCCGAGCGCGCTTACATCGATTCTGGAACTCCATCAACCAGAACGGAGTTCCGGAATCGACATGGAGAGCCGCGGACATCGATGCCATGCCGTCTGGACGGGTGAGTATCTCGATTTTAGAAATTTGACTTCAGCTACGTTATTCACGTAGCTGAAGTTGCGTATCTAAAATCGATTTTAATACCCTAGTCTGGACGTGGCCTCAGTGAGGAGGTTAACCCTGGAGCCTACCAATAGTGTACTGAAAATCCACATTGTCTTTGGTGCCCATATTTTAAAAGATGCTAAAAAACAGGACAAATACCCAGACATAATTATTGTTGATCAAAAATATACAAAGAAAAGAGCATATATGTCTGTTTTCTAGAGGGAGGAAACAAATATTTGTCATCAGTATGAGTGGCACCATTGCAAACCACTTAAAGAGTTTTGAGTGACAATCAATTTCATTGTCATATTAAAACCATAGCCTCCTAGCTAGGGACAAGGCTAATTGCTTGAGCCCATCACTGTGTCAAAATTCCTAATTGATTTTCTACTCATTACAGCTATTATGCCTCCTGGGCTATATTTTCAGTATGCACATTCTGTATTTGAGCACTTACTGGCGTAGAACATTTCAGATTGTATAGATTATTTTGCAATCTGCTGCAGTTAATGTAAAACAAGTTAAATAAGTCATGTAAAAGAAATGCAAAGGTATATTGTCTGAGCATAACATGTCTTAAATGTAAATGTATTAATTTTCCTGTTCTGTGTTGCACTTAGTTTTTGTGAAGCTGGTCTCTGGAATTATATTATATTATACTCAAGGCTCAGTTCCACACTTAGATCTACACCCAAGAAATGTGCTATTGCTAACTGAACAGGAGGCAGTGTCCTGGTGTAAATAGCAGCAGAACAGTGTTCACAGTGATCTGGGTACAATTCTACCCAATGCCCACACACAGCTTACTAATCAAACATTGCATTTGCACTGTCATCTGGGTGCCTATCCCAGCATTTCTGGCACCACTTCTTGAAGCAGTAGCTTGTGGGAAATTTTGAAAGGGATTCTGAGAGTAAAGGAAATTGTGGGAGAAGGTCATTATCATAACTCCCTGAGTAGCACAGACATTTTGGCAATGCACTTTCAGAACTAGCTCTATTTTAGGGATGGCAAAGTGTCACAAATGTGCTTCGAGCGCCAGCAGAGAGTTATAGGAATATGTGTGGAAAGGAAGTACAATAGTTAATGGGCTTTATGCTGCAATTCACTGATTGGGACTTCATTGTCTGTTTCCAGGTTAACTGGGCCTGTGAGTTACTCTGAAGGGGATGTTTGCTGGATGGAGCACTGCTCCTGGATCAGGATCACAACCACACATCGCTGGGACAACCTGGCCACCCAAAAACTGAGGCTCCCCAAATTAGTGACCTGAGTTTCTACTAACAGTTTGAGTGCAAGTGCTGCTCCTGCTTATTGAAGAACTGGTTTGTTAAGTTGATGCTGCATTGCCACAGTTATCTGACGTGGAGAGTAAATAGAAATCCTGCAGCTTCACTATTGAGACTGTGTGGTTTTTGTCCAAACAACTCAGAGACGTAACCAGCCTTTGATAGGTGTTTAATGAGCAGGAAACTGAATTATGATCGCTGATGGTAAAAGGGTTTGGGGTTTTTTGGAATGTTATTGTAGAAATCCAAAGAGGTGAGGGAATAACTTTTAATTTTATGAGCACTTTTAAATCTAGCACTTTCCCAGCTACTGTTGGAGCGTTTAGATACAAATGCTTTGAGCAGCATCTTCTGGCAGTAAGAATGTGCCAGCACTGCAGGCTTCCCTGGAGCAGAGCTCTGTCAGTGCTGGCCTTTGATCTAGTGACATGCGCCAGTGCATGTGCAGGACTGCTGTCTGCATAATTTCTTTCAATCAGTGTTTCCCCTCCCCACAGGCAATGACCACACAGTCCCTAGAATCTCCTCACATAACCAGCATGTTAATCCCCAGAAGAGTACTGTTCATTTAAAAAGTCCTTATTGTTCAGGTACTTTATGCAGATTCAGATTTCTGTATACAGTAGCTCTAAACACGCCTGCTTTGGCTTCCAACAGAGCGCTGGGCTGCAGAAAGAGACCAAATTTAAGAATTCATTACATACTCTTTATATATAATATTAGAGAGAGAGGAAAAGAGATCTTGGCATCTGCCTTTAATATGACCATTCTGTAACACAGTCTAATATCTAAAATAGATTCAGATAATTTTGATTTCAAAAGGTGTGCTAGCACTCTACAAAAAATGGCTTCTGAAATAATTAGTGGCATGGTGTGATCAAGATGAGTGGCTGAACATTTCCATTTAATCCCCCGAAAAGGAAATCCTCTGAGAAACTACAATGTGATGTGTAATTAGAGTTAATAAACACTTTTGCAAATTGATCTTTATTTAACACCCCAGCTGCTGAGAATAAAAATCAATAAGCCTATTAAATATTAATTAGCATGAGTCTATTGTCTAATACTACAGGCTCTGTATTGATTGGCTTAGTGCAAAGCCAACTTTGTCTTGCTGAGCGAGGAGTGAAAGAACACCTTTAGGTCTAGCAGGACCCTAGAGTACATGCCTGATTTCAATCTAATAACTGCGTTCCTATGATTGCACTATAAATGTTTTAAACCTCTCTCTCTCTCTCTCTGATTCCTCAATCCTGCAGTGAGCTCTGTGTCGGTGGACTGCTGCACCTACAGAGTCTATGGACTTCAATGGAACACCACGCATTGCAGGATAGGGGCCTACTTCATAGTTATTTATGCAGACATAACAATACAGCTCTTATGCCACTCAGGAGAGGATCCCTGGGCCAACTCTCTCCCTGGGCTTCCTCCTTGACCTTCTTGGTTTCTCCACTTTCTAGTCCCAGAGAAAACTGCAGATTTTCTCCCTGCAGCCTTTTTTCTGTTCTCAACTTCCTACCTTTATAATCACTGCTCAGCCCCTTCTCTAGCTGGGCTTCGTCTCTAATGAAGCCTGGCTGTCTCCCCCAGGTACTGTCAAGTGGTACAACTGGCCCCTCAGGCCTGCATTAGCTCGTTCCGAGTCTGTGTGGAGTATACGCCCTATCACTATAGACCTTTTTTTTTTTCTTTCCAATTTTGGAGAGAGACACAGAGTTCAGCAAAACCCAGTTTTGCACATTTGCTGACTTTAAGAAAGCATTTGACTCCATTAACAGACAGTCTCTGTGGAAAGTGCTCTAGTGGTACAATTTTAGCAGCAAGCTGATTCAAATATTGCAGAGTCTGTATAGCACAGATTGGCACGCAGGATGAGTCAGTGGTGAGCTGACAGAATGGTTTGAAGTGAAGATTGGAATCAATCAGGAATGCATACTCAGCCCAATACTTTTTGTGCTATACTTGGATAATTTTCCCAGTATCCTGCAGCCTCCACCAGTGTTACTAAGGGAGCTGGACAAGCTATTTTCTATCACCTTGACTTTGCAGACAACATTGTAATAATAATAATAATGCCTGTGAAGGAATACAATCAAAAAGCAACAACTAACTTGTACACAATAGCCAAAGAATGGAGATTAAAAATGAATGAACAGAAATCCAAACTAATGGTAACATCAAAATCAAGAAACAGATTAAACTAGTCATTAATGGTGTAGACACTGAACAAGCAGACAGTTTCTCCTACTTGGGTTCCATTATAACATATGACAACAGCTGTAAAGGTGACATCGACAAGCAGATGTAGGGATAGTAAAGAGGGTACTAACAGTGATTCCCCCAAGTGACAGTGACCCCTCCAGTTTCACCAAGTGCAGAGGTCTTTTAGTTCTTCTGTTGGGGCTTGTGGGCTCCTGTCTGCAGAAAACACTGATTGTATCTGTCCTGTGAAAGATACTGTATTAGTATGTAAAACTTACAAACAAGTTAATTGACTTTGTTCTTGAAGTAAACACTATGCTAGCCTTAAGCTGTAATTGATACAATGTAAACAAACAGACCCCCACCCTCTGTGATTACAGGGCTGCGAGTGTCATAGGAATTAACACACACCCCAAAAGTGGTGAAGACAGTAAATTAAAATATGGTTAAGATATGGAATATATGTTGATGAATGTTTGATGTACGTGAATGGTTAGGGAGGTGCCAGCCTAGAAAGGATCCATCGGCCAAAGAATGT
The DNA here is from genome assembly GCF_025201925.1 of Gopherus flavomarginatus. Lineage (NCBI taxonomy): Eukaryota > Metazoa > Chordata > Testudines > Testudinidae > Gopherus > Gopherus flavomarginatus. The sequence continues at coordinate 55,180,912 of NC_066626.1, read as the reverse complement.
GTCAAGTGGACCACCAGACAACCTCCGGAGGGTAAACTGGGATCCACCCCAAACACCTGGAAGGAATATGCCACTTTAGACAGTGTGGAGCCAGCAGGAATGTGCCATCTGCTGTTTAAGCCAGCAACAGCAGGATGAAACAGTTCCCATAGACTAACATAGGAATTAATTCCTATAAAAATGAACTCTAAAAACTGAGAACTTTGAGTCTCTGGTTCTGCTGCCAACCTCCAGGAGCATCAGGTGCATCTGACACAGACTCAGCTCCATCCTCATGACCAAGATACCTGGCCAGTAACTTGGCATGAGCAACTTCTAGGCTGGTAACTATATATAACACCTATACAGAACTTGAATGAATGATTGTGTGAATGAATATATATATATATATATATGTGTGTGTGTATAAGGAATAAGTAGTAATAGGAATTAGTCAAACAACGTTGTTTACTTTTGTCTTTTGCTTTATTATTATATTTACAATAAATGTGGCATCTTTGCCTTATCCCTTTCAATAAGATGCTGCTGGTTTTTATTATATTGGTATAAAACAGATAGCTGCTGTGAACAGAACATTCATGTGCCTGCATACAAATATTTGGAACTTTAAATCACTGTCCATGACAGCTAAAACCAATTTATGTGTAACACTTATTGCACCCACATTACTTTATGGTTGTGAAACGTAGCTACTGACAAAGTGTCTGGAGCAAAAGCTGCAAACATTTGAAATAAGGTGCCCATGCCATATCCTAAGTGTGACAAGGCTAGATAGAGTAAGAAATGACAACATCCATAGAAGACTGAAGGTGCCGTGTGTGATGACAATCATCAAAAAGTACCAACTACAATGGTTTTGCCTTGTTGCTAGAATGACCCCATCCCCACTGCCTAGAATTGTTCTCTATGGAAGAGTATATGGAGAGACTGTACATATTCAAGGAAACTGTGGTATAACACAGTATATAAAACCATCCAAGCAACACCCCAACAGGCTTTGACTCAAAACAGATGATGACTCAAAACAGATGTGGATGGAATCTGCTCATAAACCAACCCTAGCCAGCTTTGATGATGGAATAAGGAGATGTTGATGACAACATATTAGTTTAGCTCAGTGATTCCCTTACTGTATATATCCCTTCCTCTGAGGTGTGGCTCCAGCCTACTCTCTGATGCTTGGTACTTGGAGTGGTTTCCCCCTTTCCTTCCATGTCTTGGATTCTGGGCTCTTTTTTGTGATGCCTCATGCCTCAACCCAAGGGTGTCTCCTCACTGTGGCTGAGACATGAAGGATGTAGGGCAAATGAACAGTGCCATCACTGCTGACAAGAAGTATAAACCACAGTAGGTATGAAACCATACAATACATCAACATAAACCCAGCAAAGAAATAACACACCTAAAAATAATTATATAATAAAGGGGGCATCACTGGGAGCAGAAAAATAGGATCTGAGGAATGAAAGGGTCAGATTTAAATAATAAGCACTAGAAAACCAACACATTTCCCACCTTTCAACACTCCCAACTCTTCTCAACTGCCAGCCTCCTGCCTGGCATCTTGCCAAGCACTTGGTAGGTTGACAATTACTCTGGATATGAGTGCTGCAGTGCTGTGAACATTGGCTGGCTTTAACAAAAAAGGGCCCCCTTACTATGTCTTCACCCATGGATGACGCAAGGTCCTCTCCTGGCCTGGAGTCCTATGGAGGTCTCAGCTAGCTTTCAGTAGCTGGCCCTGGGTCAGTTCTCTGCCATTCTGGACACTCTTCTCTACAGCCTGACCCATGCACTAGATCCCATGGCAATTCCAAGGTTCCATTTGTGGGGAGTGGGAGTTAACCAGTGACTATCTGAGCTGTTCTGCTTCTCTCTCAGCTGTCAAAGGGTAAGTCCAGACTACCCGCCCTATCGGCGGGTAGCGATCGATCCCCAAACGCACTCCTCATCAACTTCTGAACTCCACCAGAGCGAGCGGCGGTAGCGGAGTCAATGGGGGAGCCGTGGACATCGATCCCGCGCCGTGAGGACCCAAGGTAAATCGATCTAAGATACTTCGACTTCAGCTACGCTATTCACTTAGCTGAAGTTGCGTATCTTAGACTGACACCCCCCCAGTGTAGACCAGCCAATAGTCAAAGTTCAAAACTGAAACTAAAATTAGTCTCTTTGTCTCTGAGTCAGTCTTCCATTGAAGGACTGAGCCCTGGATTATCTTTGGTCCAGCAAACTGCTTGTCCATACCTCCCCATACAGAAGCTTCCCTACTGGCCTCAAAAGGAGTTTCTAGTCCATTTTGTTTTCCCATCTCCAACTACAATTATTCTGGAAATTGGTGTCAGAGGGATCTGGTAGCCATTAATGGTGTAATCAATAGAGTAGGACCTTCTAGAAGCTCAATCCAGAGTTTCAGAAGCTGGCAAACTCTAAGTGGAGGTTACATGTACATGTAGAACTGTCTAGTCACAGGGTTTTGACTCTACTCTTTGTTTCCATCAGCCAACTTGCATTACAAAACAGTGGTAAATACATTCACATGTACTTTTCCTTGAAAATAATGACAGTAGCAGCTACAGGGCTCTTATGTTATCACAAATGGCACAGTGCTATTGTAAATGGGTGAGATGGCAATGTGACAATCTTTCTGTTAAAATGTGTGGTCCACATGCTATGAAAAAGTTTGTGAATACCTAGACACAAACATTCTGAAATGATATTATGTAGTTTATATGACAATGGAATTTTCTGGGACATGTACAATGAGCACACTTTTAAAGTTGCTCTTCTTCAGGTCTGGGAAACTAAAGCCAGGTCTACACTACCACTTATGTCAGCAAAATTTATATCACTTGAGGGTGTGAAAAAATACACTCCAGAGCAACATAAGTTTTGCCGGCATAAGTGGTAGTGTGCACGGCACTATGTCTGCAGGAGAGCTTCCCCAGCTGCTATAGCTACCACCGCTTGTTAGGGGGTAGTTTAATTATGTTGATGGGTGAGCTCTCTCCTGTTGGCATAGAGCAGCTACATGGGAGATCTTACAGTGTTGTAGCTGCATCAGTACAGCTGTTCTGCTGTAAAGTCTTTCATGTAAACGTAGCCCTCTGGGTGTCACAGCTAGATACAAGATGGAACAGATTGTTTAGCATACGTAGTTAACACATATTTCAAGGGACCATTCTAGGTGAAGTGGCCAGGTAATGCTCTTCTAGTCATAGGGGGAAAGGACCTGGGGAGGGCAGTTTTGTGGGGGCTGTTAGTGTGTTGTAGATTGTTGTACTAAGCCATAAATCCACTATTTCTATTCAGTCCATGATTTTTAGTGTCTAGCAAAGTTATTAATTTAAGCTCCAAGGCTCATCTTTTGAAAGTGTTGTACAGATTTCCTTTAGGATGACCAGATAGCAAGAGTGAAAAATCAAGACAGTGTGCAGGGAGTAATAGGTGCCAATATAAGAGAAAGCATCGAATATCAGGGCTGTCCCTATAAAATCGGGACATCTGGTCACTCTCCTTCGAGGAAAAGGACTGATAGGTATGATAGGACAGAGTGATGGTATGAAGTCAGTCCTGCGTGAAGGAGATAAAAGGAACAGTAAGGGGAGCAGGTTGGGTGGAGAAGGTAAGGGCAGGGCTGAAGTCAGAGAAGCATTTTAGAGAACTTAAAACTGAGGAAGAGCTTATGCTTAATGCACAAGAAAAGTGGGATATATGGTTGGTATATCAGGAAATGAAGGAGAAGGAATTTATAGTGGGGGTGCATAGGATAAGGGATTGTTGAACTAGTCAGAAAGGGGCATTATCAGTAATAATAGAGTGTTTCCATCCTGTATGTTAGAGCAATGGTTCTCAACCAGGGTACATGTACCCCTGAGGGTACACAGAGGTCTTCTGGGGGATGTATCAACTCATTTAGATCTTTGTCTAATTTTACAACAGCTGTATAAAAAGCACTAGCAAAGTCAGTACAAACTAAAATTTCATACGAACAATGACTTGTTTATACTGCTGTATATACTATGTGCTGAAATGTAAGTACAATATTTATATTCCAATTGATTTATTTTATACTTAGATGGTAAAAATGAGAAAGTAAGCATTTTTTCAGTAACAGCGTGCTCTGACACCTTTGTATTCTTATGTCTGATTTTGTATGCAAGTAGTTTTTAAGCAAGGTGAAACTTGGGGTATGCAAGACAAATCAGACTCCTGAAAGGGATACAGTTGTCTGGAAAGGTTGAGAGCCACTGTGTTAGAGAAAGTGCTCAGTGCCACACTTCTCCATATATGTTACTATTCTATATCTCCTAGTATAGATATTTCTGCATGGATATTTCATGGATTGTCAATACAAGTCTCACGCAGTGTAATGTGAAGACGGCACACCAAAGTTTCGCAATTTTCTTATAGCTGTTGCTCTCTGGCCCTCATTCGTATTCACCGTGTTCCTCTTACTGCAACTACTTCCTCTCAAACTGAAAAGACAGTGGATTATTTATTGAGTAAATAGTCTGGTACCAAGTATGTATAATCTTTTTATAACTTCTATCTTCTAGAGAAATTAGATAGATAGTGGAGAGTCCACCAGCACGTTAGAGGGAGTGATAAGAACAATACAATACATTTCCTCCCGAATCATGTTCTCAGCACTGACTGAACCATTCGTGCTGAAACTTCCCAAAAATATTCAACTTGAGGTAAACACCACCTGGCATAGAAAATGTCAGCATGAACAGCCAAAATTTGCAAAAGTGCTGAAAACATGGCAACTTTAATTACAGTCCTCACTACCTGTGCCACTTGTAAAATTACTTACATTGTGCCAGAGTCTGGTCAGTGAGGAGAGGAGTGGTTTAATCTCCCTTCCCTAAATGGGTGCACATACATACTGCAAAAAACACATGAATATACATACTCATGTCCTGGTTGAGAGCACAGGCCCCTCATCTGTGCTATTTGTGTCAAGGCTAGAAATGAAGGTTGGATTTTTCAAAATTACTCAACATTGGCCTAACTCTGATCCTACTCGTGTCTGTGGGAGTTTTACCATCATCTTTCATGGTAACACTTTGGCCAATCTGGGTGCCTTTGAATATGTCATGCAGAATATGTGCAGGCAGTGCACCATGACCAGAGATTAATATAAGCAGCTTGACAGGAATACATATTCATGCGACTATGGACCACAGCTCATGGGCCCTCGACCACTTCATGTTACACCCTGCTACAGACTCCTGATGTAACTCAAGGACTGTGTTAAGATCATGCTTGGTAAACAAGAGTGTGGAACCAGAAATCGATGAATGAAAATTGGTATGTTAGGAAATTAGGCCTATTGATGGACAAAAGAATGAGAGGATGGGCTAGTCCGCCCATCACTCCCTTTTGGGTCCTTAAAGAAAGAGACTTTGGGGAGAAAAACTGGCTACTAAAGCGAGCTTCACCACCATGGCTGGCACTCCCCATCTTCTGGGACCTCAGGCCTTTGTCGTCCTTATCCTGATGGATGTCCTGACCAGGCCAGAGAGAGGGACCCAGATGATATCACCACCTTTGCTGGCTCTGACTGAATCCCAAAAAGCAGCTAGGAGTGAGACTTTGTTGCATGCAACCGCTCCCCTCACCCCACCTCAGTGTGTCCTTTTCTTCCCTACTTTGTTTATTTTCTTTGCCATCTCTCTCTCTCTCTTCTTTTTTCCTTCTATCTAATAAGACCGTAGCTTAGCAGGTCAACACTGTATATTTTGCAACACTGCTGTGAATCTGTGATTAGAGAGGCTACTAAAAGTATTACCCTAAACTGCCCGATGCTAGTAGGTTTGCCAGGGTTTGGAGTGACTGATAAGATCCTGTTCTGTTCCTGTTTTCAATAAGTGGTGAGATTACGCGTGGAAGTCAACACCAGAGACAGAAGTTGCGTGTTCTCTCTTTGCTGTTCTCTTCTGTTCCCGTGTCCATGTGTGTGTTTTTTCCTCTAGGAAATGGGACCAGATTTTAACAACAGCTCCAGCCAATCTCAACTAACTTCCTCTCGTTTCCCCAAAAAGACAGTTGTTACCATCTCTAATAGCATCTAAGAGACTGTGAGGCAAGGGGGAGAGGGGTTCTTTCTAAAGACTATCTCCAGCTGAAGAGAAAGGGAATATGGGATATGGTTAAAATGAAAGCCTTATGTAATACTTTACATTTCAAATGCTTCCCACCACCCTTCTTTTCTGTATCTTTAATAAAAGGTTTTAAAGGGGTGTTTTCCATAGTATGAAGCAGGCTGAGGTCTCTATATACCAAACCTTGTTTAAAGCTATTTAATGTTGGACAATGATAGAATCTTGTTAACACCTTTGACTCTCTGCACCCCTTTATTCCATCTAAATTAATACAGCAGCTCCCTTCTTCTATACACAATAGCTACAGAGTAGATTACAGCAGCTATTATACAAATGCTGCATGGGAGATCACCAGCATCCAGCCCATTTTTTAACCCATGTTAATGACTGGTAACTTTATATAATCAATATTTATTTTTCTGCGAATATCATGGTTAAATAATTGCCTTCTTATGCTTGATCTATGGGTCCCTTATACAATGTAGAGTTTAATAGGATTGCCGAATAATTTCAAACTTCATGCCCAGCTTTTCAGCTAGAGTAAATTGGCATAGTTCCACTGTCCTCAAGGGGAATTTACATCAGTTGAAGAAATGCCTGACGTTTTTGAACAGCTACCACCAGCAGTCACCATATTTTTTTAAAACATGAAACGTAAAGAAAATCGGGTAATAGTCAACTCCAGCATAGGAACTGGTTCTCTTTTGCAACATCTTAATTCACCCAATGTGTCACCCTGGAGCCGTTTACTACAGAATATTGCACAATGCTGTGATTTACAGGAGCTCTAATGGACTGTATTGTTGCTCTAAGAACTATAGCCAGCTAAGGGCTGTAAGAGTTCCCAGGGGCATTCTGCCTGCTGAGGTCAAAGGGAGACAGAGTGCTTCCATGTGTGCTGAGCTGAACACACAGAAGTACAATGGAACAGCATACGCTCCTCCCAGCCAGTGGAGAAAGGAATGAGGCTCTTCTGCCCAACCAGACCGCCTTTGGTATTGCTAATGTGGTTGTTGGCACTATGATCTTGTGTTCACAGAGGACACACTAGGATTTTGGCACTTCATGCAAAAGTGTGAAAAAAGAAAGATACCTTACCTCTCTCTCCCTGCAATTGCTCACGTGCACAAATGCAATCAGACTCTGACTTTCCTTTATAATAGTTTTCTTACACATCCACCCTATATTCGCCTCTCCTGCAGTTTGTTTGCCATGCTAGGATGCGGTTGTTGTGGTTACAGTAATTATTGTTTCTCAAAAATCATAATGAGAGAGACTTTTCAGTGAAAGTGAATGTCTTAAAAAGCTTTTAGTATTTTTAATCTTTTAACTAGAAGAAAGGAAAGACTTGGAGGCAATGCCAATTAGTCCCATTTTTGAGAAACCATTTTACTAAAATGATAGGACTGCTGCTCTGCAAGGAGATGTTTTCTGTCCCTTAATATAGAAATTGCCATTAATGTTTAATACCTGCTGGAGAAGCAGTTACAGTTGTGTTAGTTGGGCCTTTCCGTATTGTCTTTTTTCTGGAGATTTACAGAGCTCCAGGGCTGAAGTGACATTTTCATTTCATTTGGACTCAGCAGCCAATCCCTTAAAAGCCAAGTGAGAGTGAGCTCATTTTCCATTCTGCTCTGCAGTGTAGATTTGCAGGCTTTCCAAATTAGTTTTCAGAACAAATGAAAATATTTTGACTGGAAATCCTTGTATATGGTCCAAATCATATTCTTAGGGGAAGGAGGGTGTCATAAACAGATAGTAGGAGTTAATAGAACAGAAGTACTTTATATCTCTTTCGCCTGTAAAGGGTTAACAAAATCAGTGAGCCTGCCTGTCACCTGACCAGAGGACCAATCAGGGGACAGGATACTTTCAAATCTTGAGGGAGGGAAGTTTTGTGTGTGCTGTTAGAATTTGGTGGTTGTTCTTTCTGGGTTCTGAGAGTGACCAGATGTGCAACCAGGTTTCTCTCCAATCTCCCTGATACAGGTTCTTATAGATTCAAAATAGCAAGTACTAGGTGATAAGGCGAGTTAGGCTTATGTTTGTTTTCTTTATTTGCAAATGTGTATTTGATTGGGAGGAGTTCAAATGTGTATTTTGCTGAAAGGATTTTAATTTGTACTTGTACACTTAGGCTGGGAGGGTATTCCCAGTGTCTACAGCTGAAAGACCCTGTAAAATATTCCATCTTAAATTTACAAAAATAATTTTTAGTGTTTTTTCTTTCTTTAGTTAAAAGCTTTTCTTGTTTAAGAACCTGATTGTTTTTTTATTCTGGTGAGACCCCAGGGGACTGGGTCTGGATTCACCAGGGAATTGGTGGGGAGAAAGGAGGGAAGGGGGAGAGAAAGGTTAATTTTCTTTCTGTGTTAGGATTACTTTCTCTCTCAGGGAGAGTCTGGGAGGGGAAGAGAGAAGGAGGGGGGAAGGTTTGAATCACAGTGATCTTCCAGGGTAACTCAGGGAGGGGAAGCCTGGGAGAGGCAACGGTGAGGGAAAGGGTTTACTTTCCTTGTGTTAAGATCCAAAGGGACTGGGTCTTGGGGGTCCCTGGGCAAGGTTTTAGGGGCATCAGAGTGTACCAGGCACTGGAATTCCTGGTTGGTGGCAGCGCTACAAGTACTAAGCTGGTAATTGAGCTTAGAGGAATTCATGCTGGTACCCCATCTTTTGGACGCTAAGGTTCAGAGTGGGGGTTTATACCATGACAGAGGGCATGGAGAGGAGAGAAGTCTGCCTTGGAGTGTTATGTGAGTAATTAGCTCAGTCAGAATTTAAATATAATTATTTTAGCCCAGTTTTCTCACCTGTTATCTCTCTTTTTCTTCCCATTGTTGTACTGTGGTTGTTTTTATTTCTTAGTTCTTGTAGCCACAGAATGAGCTGCAAGCGATGGGGATGGAAGTAGCTTGTCTCTCTGATCATTGGGTCTGAAATACTTACACCTCCTGAAATTATTGGTCTGAATTCAAATCCTTTCATCATTCCTGATGAGACAAACTGAATTCCATGCTATTTACCAGGTAAGAGTCTTTCAGGTGGGATTTTATAAATTGGACCTATGTCCAGTCAGCATCAACTTTAAAGATCCTGTGAGATTTTTCGTAAGAATTAGAGTTTCTCACAGCCTCCTTGGCCAACATTCTGCCTGGCTGCCAATCTCCTCTAGAAGTGTCTGCCTTTCCATGATACTTACACTGTGCTGCCAGATGAAGTCTGTGGCACTTCTACACTGAATATATAAATCAGGCTCACCATCTTGTATGGTTGTTTTTACAGATATGAGTAAACACGCTCAAATCAGCAAGAAAAGGTCAAAGATAATGCTCTCATTGCCCGCTACCTTACAGAGGAAGGCTAATAGATCATATATATGAGCAAAGTGGAGAACACTAATTATGGACTTGGACAAAATTTCTGCGCACTAGCGCAGGAAGTGCTGGCCTACTTAATAGCAAATATGTGTATGTCTAATACAGGGACCGGCTTCAGTTATGGTCAGGGCTGGATTAAGGCTTTCTGTGGCCCTACGTACACCATGACACAGGGTCCTCTGGGGCTCCCTGCCAATACTATCGCCCATCTCCAATCTTGAGTGTTATTGGTACCCTCCCCTTCCAAAGATGCAAGGGCAGTGACATGGGGCCCACACTAAAACTCTAAATTCATGTAGTTTTCACTGGCAATGCATGATTTGGCATCTTCCTTTTGCTGTCATTTTCAGATACTTTCAAATCACCGTGCCTCATAGTGACCTTAACAAACAGTGCTCGATATCTCCAAGACTACCTAATCGAAATACTCTGTTTTCAAATGCCCACTAGTCAGGCATCATTTCAACAGACAGCAATCAACATTTACAATATAATTATTGAATTTTTCCTTCCGAATCTTTTAATTAGGCACCTTACTTCTTTACATGGCAGAATGTATACTAATTACTATACTGGAAATCTCTGGATTTTGTAACCTAGTGTTCTCTCTGTGCAGAATTTCTTGGTCACAGGAGGCTTTTTACTGGGAAAGATTTCTTGAGACAAAAGAAAAAGACTTACAATGCATTGTTCTGTCTTCATAGTCTCATGATCCAGCCTGATGGCCACAGTAGTCTATGTATTTTCATGATTCATGTGGCCGAAAGCTTACAAAAAATCCATTGAAGGAGAGATGCAATGTCCTATTTTCAAAGAAGCTCATTATACGCCTGAGCACTACAAATTAAAATTTTATTGGATGGCAGAGAGGCTGCTAGGGAGTTTATTTCTCACTTACAAAGAAAACTGTGTGAAAGAACCATATACTGGGATATAAAGAGATGTAACTGAAGAGTAAAGAAAATGCTTCAGAGCTCTGCAGAACATTTCTTATTTTTGGAATGAAAGGACCTGCAGTACTTACTGTACCAACTCTCCTAGTAAAACACTTATTCAAGTGACTTGATAGAATTCTGTACCAGCGCACTAATACTTTCAGATTCTTTGTTCCTTTTGGTCAGCAGGTTAGGGGTTTTTCTGCTTCCATGCTGACTGCTGAGTCTGCCTCACTACTTAGTGCTTGTGCCAGAAATATCTCTATCACACAGGATGTTTGAATCAACTCTCTGATATGCTGTACAGATGAGGGGCTATATAAAGGCAGGGATGAATGAGCAGATTCCATGAGAAATGGAAAATGAAAAGCTAGCTGGCTTTGAAAATGTCAATTATTTTTGTTGAAATAATCTAATAATGCACATTACTCAGAGTGTAGATAAAAGTGAAAGTTTTGGAAACTGCATTGGTACACTTGGAAAATGTGTTCAGATCCAGTCTGATTGAAGTGAATTTGGCAGTCTCAGTCTAACCTCTAGTGCACGAGGGTTCATGATCCAAAAAAAATCTTCTTTGATTAGCAATAGTTGGCAACAGAAGAGGTTCACGATTAATCTGCTGCAACCAATCAACATCATCTTCAAACTTCCAGAGCCAAACTACACCCACCCTTAAACAGGCTGAACCAAAACAAGAATTGCGTATGAATGAGAGCATGCAGAATGGTGCAACTTCTCATTCTGAAATTCATATGGAATGTTTGACTGTTTCCCAACTATCAGAAAAGATATAAGTAATATGACTAACCACTGTCATTTCATGACAAGTAGGAATGCAGTGAAAGCAAGTTGATGGGGTATTGGGGACTGTGTTCTTCACCCCCATACTAGACAAAAGTTGACTTTCAAAATTAAAAGGCAATATATGGTATGTGCTAATGATCTTAATCTATTCTTGCTGGAGAGAGGTCCATGTTTCAAAACTCACAATCAAAACTGGAACTATACTGAACCCTTGTTGGGACTCAACAGACAGGCCAAAGCAGGAATAGGTATGGAGACTCAATGACCTATTAACCCCATGGGAGGACCTTCTGGATAAGGACTGAGGCATAGGGTTGAAATTTTACTACTGCTATCCGTGCTGTACCTCTAAATAAACAAAGAGCTTCACTCTCCAAGATGGTTAGTTTATCTGGTACCTTTCACAAATTTTGCATTGTCATCAAAAGGTGACATCATTAAAATGGATGTTGGAAATACCTTTTAATAATGTTTGATCCCCTGTGATACTAATTCCCAGTAAGATACAGTATTAAGGTGAAGAGCTTACAAAGATTTTAAAAGAAAAATTAGACATTTATATGCTTAAGGATAACATCTGCATTTAAACAAACTATAGCAAAAAGGTACATATGATCTTCATTTTTAGGCATAAGGAGATAAACTGATCACCAGGTGAGGCCAGAGAGCCTTGCCCCCTTGTTAATGAATACTTGATTGGAAAGGTGCATTGTGGATATTATTAGAAGTGGTATATTGGACTAGGTGAGCCATTATTTTGGTATGGAAACGCCAATATTCTACATTCTCAGTGAGCCAAATTCTTATCTAATTTATACTAGTGTAAAAATGGAATAAGTCCAACAAAGCCACTGTAATTACTCTGCGCTTTAACCAGAGTAATAAACAACAGAATCTAGCCTAGTTTATTTGTCTGTGGACCTGCTCTGAAACTGACGGAAGTCAAAGGAAAGACTCCTATTGAGGTCATTGGCCTATGGATCAGGCCTGTATGTCTCCGTGTTTTATTCCATTCATATATCTGAAAGGGCTTCTAAATAATTTCAACTTGCTTTCTGATGAAATCAAAATAGTCATAAAATACAGTGACAGTTTATTTCTTATCATGGCACATAAACATTAGCTTTCTAAAATCAAAAATAAGCATTATTTTTCTCTTTAAATAAAATTTACAGTATGACATTAACATACATCATAGGTACAAATACAGACGGAAATCAAACAGCATATGCAGCAGCAGCAGTTATATTACACAGATACTAGTAAATCATCAATTGCTTTCTGCAGAAACTATTGTAGAAAATATGTTGTCATAGGATGAATATTTAAAAAAAAAGGAGTGAGAGTGAGGAATAAATCTAGGGTATGGCTGATCTATTCAGTCCACCTCTCCCATTAAGGCCTGGCAATTAGCTTACATTTAAAATGAATACACAGCACCAATGCTTGCCCTGCTTTCCACACACATGCACGTAATGCAGCTTCACTCAGATGATGGCTCAGAGAAAAAGAATGATCAGCTCCCACACTCAGGAATTAGGATTTCAGGGAGATGGATTGTGTTATGATAGGACAGGAAGGCCTCCCTGTGCGCCTGCTCCCTTTGTGCAGGGTGAAAAGAGGAGGGCATCAGCAGAGTGTATGCATGACTGAGGCGACATGAGCTGAATGTGGATCTCTTGCTGCTGAAGTGCTCCACACTACCCTCTTCACCCTTAATTTTCTGCTAGACAGAAGTCAATTTGGTGCTGCGCAGCTGCACCTTTCTAACTGCAGGATCTGGCCCTCTGTGCTCCCTGTTCTGCCCACTGAGTTCTTATCTCATGCTTTTGTGCCCTTGAGCTGTACAGGATTAAGCACTAGATGAAATAACAGCTGTAATGATAACTTTGTGCTCCACGGTTTATACTTCAAATGGTCTGAAGCAACATTATTCCTGCATGATAGTGGTAATGAAGGGTGCAGAAAGCCTTTCCCTCAGACATTGCGTGCCCTGAACGTGTCAGTGCCACATGTCCCTGCTCAATGATTGATCACTCCAAGTAGCTCTAGAGATGAACATATCAATCCAAAGGAGGTAGAGCTGCTGAAGGGGGAGAATACTATGGTTCAACCCAACAACATCTTTGTATATGCCTGCAGAGTTGCCTGGGAGCACCAAGAAGGAATAGGCTGCATCATCCTAAAATATGGGCTGGCTTGCCCACACCATTGCACATTGGGGATGTTGGGTTGGGATTGGGCCATCCTGAAGCCCTTAGAAGGGTGTGTCTCTGCACTCCTCTCCACACAGAGCATTGTGAGGCACAATCCAGCCTGTCATAATAGATCAGAGTAGATATCTAACTGATCTGAATGAAGTATTTACATGTCCCCTGTTACCTTACTATCTGAATGCTTTATTCATGCTTTTATCCTTGCAACACTCTGTGAAGTAGAGAAATGCTATTATCCACATTTTCCAGGTGGGGAACTGAGGCACAGAGAGACTAAGGGGCAGGGCCGGCTCCAGGGTTTTTGCCACCCCAAGCGACGGGGGGGCGGGAAAAAATAGCCTGCGCTGGTGCCTGGAGCTGGCCCTGCTAAGGGACTGACCAAATGTCACATAGGAAATCTGTAGCAGAACAGGGAACTGAACCTAGGTCTGCCAAATATCAGGCTAGCACCCAAACCAGGGAACTTTACTTCCTTTTATGAGTGGGAGCAAATTACTATAGATAGGAATAGATTTAATTTAGCTTGTATGTTAGTACTGCTACCTCTATAGGAAATTCAGATAGTATTTAGCTGGCAGGTATTTCTCCCTGTTGAGCTCTGTGCAAAAAGCAGCAGCCATTCTGCTCAAGAGGGTACTATCTGGGGTCAGGTCAGCATCTGGTGTAAATCAACTTTGTACTATTAAATGCAAGGTGCTGTGCCACTTTAACACCAGCTAAGGGTCAAGCCTGTGGTTTTCAGTGTATGTCTACTACTACCATCTACAATTTTGCAGCGCTGGTTGTTACAGCTGTATTAGTACAGCTGTATAGGGCCAGCGCTGCAGAGTGGCCACACTTACAGCAACCAGCGCTGCAAGTGGTGTTAGATGTGGCCACACTGCAGCGCTGTTGGGCGGCTTCAAGAGGGGTTCGGGGAACGAGAGAGCAAACCGGGGAAGGAGACCAGCTTCGCCGCGGTTTGCTCTCGCGTTCCCCGAACCCCCCTGCAAACCGCAGGGAAGGAGATCTGCTTGCTCGGGGTTCGAGGAACGCGAGAGCAAACCGGGGAAGGAGACCAGCTTCGCCGCGGTTTGCTCTCGCGTTCCCCGAACCACCCTGCAAACCGCAGGGAAGGAGACCTGCTTGCTCGGGGGTTCGGGGAACGCGAGAGCAAACCGGGGAAGGAGACCTGCTTGATTACCAGAGGCTTCCTCAGGTATGCTGGGATACCTGCTTATTCCACGGAGGTCAAGAAAAGCGCTGGTAAGTGTCTACACTTGATTACCAGCGCTGGATCACCAGCGCTGGATCCTCTACACCCGAGACAAAACGGGAGTACGGCCAGCGCTGCAAACAGGGAGTTGCAGCGCTGGTGATGCCCTGCAGATGTGTACACCTCCTAAGTTGCAGCGCTGTAACCCCCTCACCAGCGCTGCAACTTTGTGATGTAGACAAGCCCTCAAAGTAGCAAATACCTCATAATTGTGACATTTAGCACTGATACTGCACTATACTTCTTTCTCCATTTTTCACTGACTCCATTGACATCCCACCTCAACCAGGTTTGCTATGAACTCAAAACAGAGAAGTTCCAACAGACTTCTAGTTGAATACTAATGTGATAACTATGGCTCCCAGTGTATCTATTCATTTCTTTTCATGTTCAAAGTTACTAATCTTTTAGATTGTAATAATTCCTCCAGGCCAGAGACTGCATCCTCATCTATGTTTGTACATTATCCAGTACAGCAGGGCCCTAATCCTGCTCTCACCACATGTGGATCTATAGCCCCAAAATTAATTATTTGATCTCCACACATCTGCCATGCAACAATTTTGCTGGTCGCTCTGTAAGAAGTCAGTGACAAATTATTCCTGGGATTTTCCTTCTAGTTCAGCAGTTTTCAAGCAGTCTTTTAAAACTTGTTTAAAACATGTTGATTACAGATTGCTCTCGCCCCTTGCTCCACCGATATGGCCACCAGGTGCCCGTTATCTACCGGGTAATGAGCGTTGGAATAGGGCGGAGGTTCGATCACTGGATGCCCCGGGGGGGGGTGACAAGTGCCCAAGGGCAGTGACGGGGATAACGCAAGCAATCAGGCGTAGTGTTAAAAATTAAGGATTTATTAAAGGAGTCACAGATAAGGATAAGGGATAACACAATTAGTTACAGCTTGGGCTTACAATATAATACTAGAACAAATAACACAAACACTACAATTACAAATAGAAGTTGGCCCTGGTATTTTTCTAAGTCCCAGTAATTATTCAGGTCGTCCCAGGGGTTAATAAAAGTGATATTGGTGCTGTTAGTACTCATAAATGCAGCAACTAATCTTAGTAGACACAAATTGCTAGGCTCAACTGGTCCCCCTTGCGTTCAAGGTTTCCTGGTCAACGGGTTTCCCCTAGCAGGAGCCTTGGGGCGGCTGGAACCAGTCTCTGCCTCTTATCTAACAATACAGATGTACAGATATCCTTAACAACTAATTATACTTACACATACAAACCACAAAAGTTTCATTACGGCCGGCAAGCAGTCAGGCTCTGGGGAATGCGTGAGCCAGGAGAGAGCCAGGTTGATCAATCCTGGATACGGTTCGACGGGAATTCGAGTTCTCTCTCCCCCCGTCCCCAGGAGGGGGTCAGGAATATATAGCGAATTTTTCGTCATAATTTGTGATAAGCCAATTGTGGGGTCGCGAGTGGCTTATGCCCATACAAGGGAGGCAGTCGGGCCCCTACATCCTTACCCAGGTAGCAACCGTCGTGAGGGGAACTTCGTCCCTTCAGACCGGCTGACCACAAGGCTGCTTTTCCTGTTACAAGTTCTGCTTTCCAAGCAGCCACATGATCAGTGGCAGCTATGGGGGCTGGGGGAAAAATCCGTTGGGGGTGGAGGCCGGAGCACTAGCTGCCTGGCCCTAGGGCCCAACTTGGGGGTCCAACAAAACACACCATTTCCCCACTGGGCTGAGGATAACAAATGGGGCAACATCAATACTCAACATTCACTTATTGAGTAATTCTTCATATTCTACATGCATGAAGCTGAACTCCAGTTTTAGACACTCTTCTTGGATCTTCTGTGTGGCTCAAAAGTGTTAACAAGCATATGTTCATTGTAGTGGAAGCAACCTGGGTAGAAGAGGTTTGTTCAGTGTGCCCTTTGCTGAAGTATTCAGCTGGAGCAGCAGTATTCTGAGTCTCTTTCAAAAAGTTCTACTGTGTCAAGAGCCATTTTTCTCTTATAGATTTGGTAAGGGTGCTAAGGTTACACATGTCACAGTTGTTTTGTCATGCATGGACTATTAGATTTTAAGGGTAGAAGGAACCATTAGATCATCTAGTTTGGTCATCCTGTAATAACACAAGCCAAAAGAATTTTACCCAGGTAATCTTACGTTGAGCCCAGTAACTTGAATTGGGCTAATACATAATTTCCAGAAAGACATGCAGTCATGATCTGAAGACATCAAAATATGGAGAATTCACCATTTCCCTGGATAGTTTGCTCCAATGGTTAATCACTCTCATTGTTTAAAAATTGTGCCTTATTTCTATGCATCTGACAAATAAATCTCCAAAATGTTATTTGGAGCAAACAGCTTCCAGATAGTTTTATGAGTGGGGACCCAGAATCCCTGATTGCTGCCTTCTCTAGTAAACAAGATTTGCCTCTAGGTCTTCTTCCATGAATTATATAACAAGTGATAATTGTCAGGCATAATATTTTTAAAAATTGATTTTATAGTCAAACATTTTAGAGCTTTTCTATTTTAAAACTACTGATTTAAACCGACTAAATTTTGTTTTTATCTTGCGATATGACTAATGTAGTTAAAAGGAATGTACCTCAAAGGATGTGTCAGTTGAGGAAACGAAAAACAGATGTGGTTTAAGGGGGAAAAAAACTTATTATTCTTATTGCTTGGTTAATATCCAGCTTCACTCTGCCTCTAAACCTTCATGACCTAAAGCTGTAGATGGCAAAATTTGCCAGGTTAAGGGAATATCTTTATAGCCCGAAGACTGGCAATACCTCAACTCTATAGGTGTGAGATACCCAAAGGTTTGCCAAAGAACGCATATAAAATGTATTTTGTATTCCGTTTCCTTTTTTTCATATTGTATAGCATGCCAGGCCTCTCTGATATTTTTTTCCAACGTATGTTGCAATTCTGTATTGAGGAAGCACTTTTTTCTTTTTTGCTTTACATAAATTCACTTAATGCATTTGCTGCTAAACTAAATGAAACTCAATCCTACATATGTATAGTGAGTTGGGTGTCAGAATTACCCTGTGCATCCAGTGAAATGTGTCAGGATTTCTCTGACACTGAGTTTGCTAATAAAAAGACTACTACAAAACACCACAGTTATTTAGCATGACGGCTCAGGAAAGAAGATATAAAAAAAGCCTCATTAAAACAGCACAAAAGTAGAAGAATACAAATCCTGAGCATAGAAATAAGGAATGTCCCATAATGCCCAAAATGTGTTCTTTCTGGCATACAGCAGACTCATGCTTAGTTTGCTTAGGGCTGTAAAAGGCTGTAAAACTTTGAATCCCATTGCCAGTGGGAAGGAAGAGAGGGATTTGTAATTCAAGTGCCTTTTCCAACAACACTTACAGCAAATAGCAACCATATGGATTATTTTTTAAGCCCTATTCCCTTATACTACACATGGGCACAAATAATGTGTGTGTGCACATGCATGAACACAGCATATATGGAAGGACATATAGTAGGTCAAAATTATATAAAATGGGGGCCTAAAGCTAAGTTCCTAAATGCATATTTAGGCAACTAAATAAGTGCCTGAATTTCAAAAGTGCTGAGCACCTGGGCCTTATTCAAATGCCTAAATACAGGCTAACTTTAGGCCCTCATTTTTTAAAACACTTCGGGCATAGCATGTGTGTGTGTATATATATGTGCAGTGCTTGCCACCAATCTCCCAAAGGAAGGGTTGTGTAGAAAAGAATTGTCTCTCTTTGCATAAAAAGACTTAACTAGTTGAGAAAGTGAAGAAAAGGGAGGCCATTTTAGGTTGTGATTCAACAAAGAGCTTAGTACCAATAAAGTCAATGTGACTTAATCACATACTTAACGTGCATGCCAAACAGAGATGAATTTAAACATGTGCTTCAGTGCTGTGCTGTACAAGGACCTTAAAAATATGGGGTGAGGGAAACTTTTAAAAGAAATATGGGAAGCTTAAAGGCAATCTGTTCTCTTTTCTTTTTGATCTTAAGATTTCAGGATTTGCTGGACTTTTAGTATGGCTTTCTGACAAAGGTGACTGACCGCAGTAATGTGATTCTGTACAATTCCAAAAATGTTGGGAAACATGCTGGCTACAGTACACAAAGTCAGGGGTCATTCCAGCGATTTCTTTCACAGTTCATCCCACCCTTCAAGAGCTATCAGTAAAATACCGTTCCCAGTGGTTGGCCTTCTCTTTGTCTCTCTACTGGTAAGTCAGAGGCTGCTAACTAAACAGGTGTTTGAATGTTTCCTTAAATAATCTCAGTGATAACTGATGGCAGAGTGTGTCTGAACACATGCTTTTTCTTTAGGTTGAAGGCTGATTGCCTGGGAAAATGTGTGGCTTAACTGCAAACACATGAATTATTGTGCTTATGAAACTGCTATTTTAATTCATTTGGTTGTCTCATTTTGACTTATGAAAAGATATCCATAGAGATACACAACATAAAAAAGTGTCAGCCAATTGTATTGCTCCTTAAATCCAAGTCATCTTATGAACTGCCCTTCAGCCCAGCAGATAAGTGATGAGGGAAGGCAATCTGTCTCTAGCACTGACAATGCAAATTCTTGTGGAAAGTTTATTTACCAGCCTAAACACTTTTTTAAATGCTGTGGAGCAGGTTAAATCTACTTTGGTTCAGACAGATGATCCATTGCAGCTGATTGCTGGAAACAACATTTACTACATCCAGCAAATGTTTGCAACTGCACTGCGATGCGAGTGATAATAATAACATAGGAGCACATTTTAATGGTGATGAAAGAAACTCTTATATAAAAGGGCCTTTTTTTAGGTCAGCCTTAAGTGGGTCTCCATGTCCGTAGGGCTGATCTTATGACCTGAACTTGGGCCACTTAGACAGCCAAGTTCCAAATTTGTTGTTACTTATGCTTGTCATTTTATCAAAAGTGTCAGAACACTTACGCTCCCAGTTCCTGGTGATAAGTGATTGTATGAGATCTCAGCTTTCATTTTAAAAGAAAGTTTCTAGCCCTATGGTGCAGAGAAAATATGACCTGAGTGCTCTCTAAACGGTCAGAAAATGAAAAGCAAAGAAAAAAAAACTGCACATCTATTATTTTTGTAAAATGTCTTGATTTTTCAGCCAATCACATGATTTTGGGGGTTGACAATACTGCTGCTTGCACCCACATTGTAAGAAATTTGCCAGCTAAGGGGCTTATACCATAGAGCACAAATAACAATAGACACAAAAGTATGTCCGCAGTTACTTACACTTTCAAAAATGGAGACTGTTGTTTGAAAATCTGGCTCCAACTGATCAGAGGGGCACATTCTCATGAGCAGAAACTGAAAACCATTTGCACATTGCTAGTCTGGAAACAAGAACCCTGAGACGATCTTGTTACTGCTGTTTGTGTTGTGAAAAGCCCCAATTGTGATCATTGCCCCCATTGAATTAGTTGCTGAGAATATCACACTGGGAGACATAGTTCCTTTAGTAGTGCCTCAAGAGATGAGTTGACAATAATTATTTCTGAGAACCTTTTGGCAGTATTCCAAGTGTATATATGGGCTTGAGTGTCTCTCAGTGCCATGACCTTAGTGGATTGAACATTGGACTAGCAGCCAGGAGCCAGCCTTGTTGGGGGGTCTTGGGAAAGTCATTGAATCCTGTTGTCTATGTTACCCAGTCTGTCATGTGAGGGACAGTAGCATTTACTCACCGAGCTGAGAGGAGTGTTGTGGGGATGAATATTTAATGTTTGTACAGAGGCTGGAGGACATAAAGCAATATGCAAGTGCTATGGCTACATATTATTATAGACCTAATGTAGCTGACATAATGTCAGATCCCTGATTCAGAGGCATTACTTCTACTTTTCTCCCAGTACAGGAGGCAGAGCAGTTCTAACAGCTGACTAGTGAGACAGAACAGAGATGATGGAAAATGTAGGGGAAAATGCAAAAACAAACCTGCAAAACAGCACACAGAGAGGCTGATTCCCAAATCTGCCAGTGTATTCATCACACTGTTCTGGCACTTGCTCCCTACATTTTAATCTGACAACACAGCCCAGTGCCAAAGCAAATCTGTCTGTTTTGTGTCTCAAAAGTCCATTGGTTACCTGCAGGAACCAATAACGAATCTCCCACGCAACAAGATTAGCCCCTGCTGCAATGTTTTCATGCATTTATAATAATAATATATATGCCTATCTCATAGAACTGGAAGGGACCCTGAAAGGTCATTGAGTCCAGCTCCCTGCCTTCACTAGCAGGACCAACTACTCATTTTGCCCCAGATCCCTCTAAGTGGCTCCCTCAAGGATTGAACTCACAACCCAGTTATTACTTGTGCTTCTGTCTTCTGTCCCATAAGGTGGATGATAGGTAGCTAATGTCAGCTGCTTACAGCAAAGCAAGACAGAGACAGAGACTAGCTTTGTTCAGGTGTGCAAGAGCAGGAGCAAGCAGCCTTCACCCAGCCTTGTGCCACAGGAGAGGGCTAGTTACAGTCACACTCCCAGGATACAAGGACTGCTTGAGGCTGGATTAGCCAGTGGTGCTGGGGCAAGGACAGGAATATTGTCACACATCCCTTTATACCAGGCAGTGAGGTGAGACCAGTACATAGAAAGCTTTCAAAGGCCATAGTGGTGACTACTGTAACCAGTGCTGCCCCAGGATGCCAAAGGCTTTGGGTAAAATCCTGGCCTTACTGAAGTCAGTAGAAGTTTTGCCACTGAATTTTGTGGGGCCAGGATCTGACTTATTGTGTGCAACGTGCATTATTCAGATTTCACCTGGGTTTAACATTTCCTTCAGTGGAGTTAGCCCTGGTTTACACTAATGTGAGATCAGAATCTAGCACAAAGCCTCAAATACCAACCTCTGGTGCAGGGTGCTTCTGTACCCCTATCCTGGAAAGTGGCTGAAAGGACCCAAAGACCATATAAATACTTTGCAGCATAAAATAATCTAATAAATCTACAAGGGAAATTACACCAGGAAAGAAAGCAAGGAACTTTCAAAAGAAGTAAGTCAACAGGTTAGCAGCTGTTGAGAACCCCATTATGTAAAGAAAATAGAGTTCTTTTTCAATCCTGCAAATAATGTATCACATTGATATATGCATGTTGTCCTACAAGTTAGATAATTTGTAGATCCTTATAATAAATACAGTGGGCCAAATCCTGGCTCATTGACTTCAACAGAATTTCTTGCCTCAAAAAGGACTTAAGATTTGGTCCTTTATGTCTGAATAAAGAGTGAATAGCTGGAGTGACATTTAATTTGCCCTTTAAGTATTTTTGTGCCAAATCATTCTGAGATGTACATTTTGTAGAGATCTACAAGGAATAATTAGAGTAACCTTTCAGACACATTCATGAATATTGTATTATGCGACTGTATTGTTCTTGATGGGCTATTGTCACTGATGGAAAGACTTATTTATTTACCAGCTATTGTCAAAGCATTAATAAAATTGAACATCTCTCTGTAGATTAAGATTTGGAAGAATGTCTAGGAATTAAATTGCAAATTGTCAAATAAAAATCACGTATTCCTCAAAAATATCCAGTTATTCACGAGCATATACAGGATCCATGTAACATGGTGGTTTTCAAGCACTAAAATTCCTTGTTGTTGTTGTTTGGGGCTTTACCCCCCTTTACAGACTTTTAAAGACTAATTTATCATGGAAGATTAGTTGTGAAAATGGGGTTGCTTATTTTAACAAAGCATTTTCCCCCTAAACTGAGAAATGTTTGTATTCAATTTGCTATCTTTTTATACAAAAACCACATAAGCTCCCAAGAGTGAAGGTTTTTCCCTAACTGAATTTCATGAAAGAACAGCTTAGAAAGCTGTTTGCAAGAAGTAGTGAAAGGAGGCATGTGAAAAGCCTGCCAGGCAGAACACTAGGCAATACAGTAGTTGGATTGCTTTGATAAAGGAATACAGCATAACGGTGCTAATTTGCACTATTGACTGGGAGACCCATTGTGAATTACTGAATTTCTCAAACTAGCAAGAAAGTGGAAATGGAACTGGGGGGCAGAATGACAAACAAGAAAGTTGCCTTTTACAGAGGGCCCGAGTCAATGGAAATGTGCCTTTGACTCCATTAGGCTTTGGAGCAGTGTCAAAAACAATTATTTTTTTTAACCTTGACATGGTTAGTTTGGGTTTAATTACTCAAAAAAACTACTCACTGCCTAGTACATTAGTAAATGTGTTGTAGTCTGTTAGATATTAGAGGAGAGATGGTCAGAGACTGCAAATGTTTGTCCATGAATATACATGCAAATCTTTTAATGACTTCAGTTTTGTTGCGTTTGCTGCCATTTTGTGTTTGCTTTCCATGAATATTCATGAGACTTGAGTTTTACTAGCATAGAAGCTTGCAGGAAGCAAATTTTAGCAGCCATACAGCTTTGCACAATTGTCATGGAGAGGTTCTAGGCCAGACACAAGAAATACTTACCCATCCTTTACCATAATGATCGATGATAGTGGGGAAAAATGCATATATTTTACTTGCTCTACAATAAAAATGACTCCCTCCAGGCAAATCAAATCTTTCAAACGTGTGCAGTCTTGCATAGTGGCAAAAATCAAATTACAACATTAAATATTACATTGGAAAGGAGGTGAATTAGATCAGGCTACAAAAAAAATAAGATAACCGTCTCCTCTGTAGTTTTCAGTGCATTTTGTCTCCTGTCTATCGTCTTTTAGGCCCTAAATATGCAAATACTAACACAGGGCCCTAACTTTAACATGAGTAGTGTCATTTGCTGAAATCTTCCCCCTCCCCCCAAGCAAAACTTCCATTGACTTCAACAGATCCCTGATTTCACTCATTGAGTTTAATAGAGCTATTCACATGTGCAAAGTTAAGCACATGCATAGTATATATGGGACTGGGGCCTTAGATTGCAGGTTTTGGGGCAAAGGGCTGTCTTCACAAGCTGTAGCAAGCACACGGTCAGGACTTGGTACTGTAAATGATTGTGCTTACGAGAGTTACTTATCCAAACGGGGAATAGAAATAATACCATGTCCTTATGTGACCAATCACAAATAGCATCCCCACGCATACAGCAGGGAGCCAAAGAGCAAACCAAACTCAGACCATATTTTATTGACTAAATTAGAATGCTTTAAAATGTGAGCGAATCACCTGTGTGCAGGCATGCCACAAGCAGAAAAAAGTGGAAGCGTTTTTTCAGATAAATTGTTCCGTACCAAATTTTCATTCTGCTTTAATATTTAGTAAACGTAATGAAATCCTGGCAATATGAGCCCTAGCTAACACGCTCTGCTGTTAAACCGCTGCCAAGAAGTGCGGTGAGGCTGTCAGCATTTGAGTGTGAATTATGGAGTGTGTGGATTAGCAAAATGCAGATCAGCAGTGTCCTTCTGTGACCAAGTTTTAGTCTATTCCTGGTAACTTCACCCTTTACAGTTTTTATTTCTGATGAGCCCTTTCATATGGAGATATCTGCTGTAAGGAACAGTCAGTAGGGAAGATCAAACTGAAAAGCAGATTAATATACACATTATTGAAATTTCTGTAAGGATTTATTCCAATTACACTGAGAGTTGGGGGAACAGTCAATTTACTCAAAATCTGGATCACTTCATGATTCCCTGTCTGTTCATTCCCTCAGAAGCTCCTGGCATTGGCCACTGTCAGAAGACAGGATACTGGGCTAGATGGACCATTGGCCTGACCCAGTATGGCCGTTCTTATGTTCTGAAACAGGTTTGATTCCACTAGGATTGCCAGCTTTCTACTTGCACAAAACCAAACACTCTTGCCCCACCCCTTTCCCCACCTCTCCTCTGAGACCTCACCCGTTCCCCGAGGCCCTACCCCACGCTCACTCCATCCCCCCTCCCTCTGTCGCTTGCTCTCCCCACCCTCACTCACTCGCTCATTTTCACCAGGCTGGCTGAGGGGATTGGGGCGCGGGCAGTGAGGGCTCTAGTTGAGGGTGCAGGTGCTACAGTGGGGCTGGGCATGAAGAATTTGGGGTGCAGGTGGGTGCTCTGAGATGGGACAGGTAGATCAGGGCTGGGGAAGGGCGATGGGGCATGAGAGGGGGGCAGGCCCCAGGCAGCACTTACCTCAAGCAGCTCCCAGAAGCAGCAGCATGTTCCCACTCTGGATCCTATGTGGAGTCATGGCCAGGTGGCTCTGCACACTGCCCCACCCACAGGTATCACCCCCACAGCTCCCATTGGCTGTGATTCCTGGCTAATGGGAGCTGTGGACCTGGCGCTTGGGGCAGGGGCAACACATGGAGGCCCCTGGCTGCCCCTATGCCTAGGAGCCGAAAGTGGGGACATGCCACTGTTTCTGGGAGCCGCACAGAGCCATGGCAGGCAAGGATCCTGCCTTAAACCTGCTGCACCGCTAACGAGACTTTTAACGGCCCAGTCAGCAGTGCTGACTGGAGCCTGGCAACCCTAGCTTCCACTGAGAAAATCCAAAACTCTTTTTAAGGATTAGATTAAGTTGCTCACTGAAGCATTATTCTGACCCTGACTTTGCCCAACCCCTGCAAAAGATATAACGTATTTTCTTTTGGCAATAAGCAAGCCTGGTAGTGTATCATTTGCTTTGTTCTGATGATTATTTGCCACATAGGTTTAAAAGTATTTAAGGACAGTCAGGTAGAATAGCACATTCATTCACACATGGACGCTGCTGTTAAAGAAAACTCTGACACACAAGTTGAGCATTCCTCACAGTGCCACATGTTATATCAGTCAGTTAGAGTGGGGTGCATCCCACACATCCTTCTCAGTTAAAGGATGTTTCACCAGAACTAATTATTTAGCAACAGTGACAGTTTGTATTTCCAACTATCACCTCAAATCCTCTTTCTCCAAATGATAATACCCTTGCTTCTTGGTCGCCTAGCAGAAAACAGCAGGACAGTGCATTGGAATTATGCAGTCTGCAGCTGCTAAGTTCTGGCTAATAAGTGAAATAGAAAAAAAGAACACTTCATGCTAAGGAACAAAGATTAAAATGTAAAATTCAACATCTACCTGTATGAGCTGTGTTTGTAACAGTTTACTTCTCAACAGACACAAAAAGACCACATTGGCAGGGTGCCTAGGATTGTCATATCTGCCATCATCATCATCTGGCCTGATACCATTAATCCTATTTTGCTAATGCATCTCCCAGGATTTCGTGCTAACAGGATGGTGAACATTTCTCTGATGCTTCTGCAAGATGGAAATCCTCATGTGACCTTCATTGCTGATGGCTGTAATGTAACTTGAAGGGGCTAATCTTTCAAAACTCTTTATTTTCCTCTTTGTCAGGCATAGGAGTAATAGGTCAAGTCCTGCTCTCAGTTTATATCATGTAAATCCAAAGCAATTCCATAGTCGCTCTAGAGTTACTTTGTATTAGCACTGAGGTAATTCAAGCAAACTTTGACCCAAGGTAGCCATATTCTCATTACTTTCCCTTTCACGTTGAAAAGAGAAAGGAAGCATGCCATGAATTAAACTTTCTTTAATAAAAACAATTGGAAAAATATGACTGGGATTGAACCTCAGTGAGAGTTTGGTGCCTAACTCCCTTAGATCCCCTTGATACTTTTAGGTATGTGCTTAAAGAAGTAGCTGTGTGCCTACTTCATACAAGAGCATTAAGCCAGGCTGTGAGTAAGTCACTGGCACTACATGTTATTCAGAAGATAAAGTGGATATGATTTTTCACTATGTGATTCTGCTCTTCTTATTCCTTACCATTTTGTGTTTTACACGTAACTCACCCTCGTTTAGTGTGAAGTTCCAGAAGTGCCAGGCAAAGAATAACAAGTAGCCGTACAGAAAGTAGATTGGGAAAAGTTCTCTTTGCCCATCCCCTGCCAATGCAGGATTGCTTCCTCGATACAGTTCTTTACCCAGCCCCAACTGTTATTAACTCAGTCTTCCACCACCTCATTTGGGACATTCTTCCACGACCTAATAAATCTCACCCAACGGTTTAAAGTTTTCTTTATTCATTTATATCCTAGCTTTCCCCCTGACAAATTCCTCTCTGTATATAGTGCACTCTTGAAATACTTGTAGTGAGCAGATTGGTGGAGAATGATGATAATCTCCTTAGTCATTGCTTGGAGCCAGGATACACATTTCAAAAGTAGTCTAACTGGCCCACATCAATAAGTCATATATTTACAGGACTTTTCCAAATGCCCCTCAGTTCACTGGCATCTTTCTGTTACTGAACGGTAGTTTTATCAATGCCTTATATGAAGAAAGTTCCATCTCTTTGATCCGTGATGTAAGGCTTCTACATACATCTTAGGTATCTATATGGCCCCCCCATTACTATAATATCTCAGCACCTCTCAGACTTTAACATATTTATTCTTATAATGCCCTTCTAAGGTAGGGAAGGGCTGTGATCCCCGTTTTACCAAGGGGGAACTGAGGCACAGAGGCACTAAGGCTTGTCTATACAGTGGGCTAATGCACTCTACGGAACTGCAAGTTCTAAAGCACACTCAGGCGGTGTGCATTAGTTGGCCTACCCCGACTTGGCTGGTGGTCTTTAACATAGTATTGTTACTAAAACAACACACCAGAGAACCTTTAGTACATGTCAGGGCTGGGCCATGGGTAGCCTGTGTGCACTGGTCAGCTGTTAAGTTGCTGGCAGGAGTCAAGTAGCAGGATCGGGAACAAGCTGGATCTGAATGCCAGGAAGTCAGGGTCTGGCACCAAGTTGTGGGTAGCAAGCAGATTGTAGAGTCAGGGTCGAGCTGGGTGGAAGGTCATGGTCAGGCACCAAGTGGCAGGTGGACAGCAGAGTTGGGGTCGAGCCAGGTTGGGGTTAGAGAGTCAGGATCAGATGCTGGGTTATATACAGCAAGCAAATGGCAGAGTCAAGAACAAATTAGGGTCAGAAGCAAGGGTCTAGGGTCTACAGCAAGCAGAATCTGGAGGAGAAGCAAGCAGACAGTCTGCATTGTTGTTCAGGCAGCTCCCCATGCTGGCTTCCTGATTTAAATACTAGTATCAGCCGGTGAGTGGGCTATGCGGGGTCACCATTCAGCCTCCACTGGGCAGTACATCCTGCAGAGCCTAGCTCCACAAGGTCCTCAAGTGGAAACCCAGCCTAAGCTTCCAATGGTGATGTGGATGCATCAGCAGCCTAGAATCTCCAAGGTTTTGGTCCCACAGGTTCTTACATCATGCACCACCAACTGAACAATTAATATGCACTACATTAGCGTGCTTTAGAAATTATTCCCCACTAAAGCCCATTACCTTACCATGTATACAAGCCTGTAATCATTTAGGCTCCAAAACTCCATTATTAAAAGTGATTTAGGCACTTATGGGACTTAAGCTCCTAAACCATTTTTGCAAATTGAACATAGGAAGTATATAGTGGAGCATGGAATTGGACCTTGGCCTCCTAAGTCCCAGGCTAGCACCCTAGTCAGAGGGCCATCCTTCTTCCTTCGGCCTAAAATTGCACTGCCTTTCTTTTCATTTCCTTTTCATTGCCAAAATGGACAGTCACGGTCACTCTTATTGCTGGATTGTCAAACTGTGGCCTTTCTGACCCTTGACACTTTCCCTTTACCAACATATGCTAATATTTTACAATGTACAGTAGAACATAGTTATGCCTGTTCTATCGCATTGTAAGCCTTTTCATTGGGAGCAAGTCAGTAGTATTATCCCAGTCAGATGATTTGGCCACAACTTTTGTCATTTGACTAAAATACATCTTTTTTCAGCAAATAAGCTTCTTTAGTCAGTCTATGGTCCTCATGATATTAATCTCTTTCTTCATATGACTCTTGCATGTTGGAAAGAGAAAATGCCCTCTGTAGGACCTGAAAACACATGGAATACATTCTTATTGTAAAAAAGCCATTTCAATTTGCATTCACAACTGTGGTCTTCCTAGAGCCTCTGCTCACAGCCATGTAGTATCATTCCCTTTCACTTGCCATGCAAGAAAACAAGGAGGCTGACATGTCCATTCAGTCAATATTGTGCCACATTGGACAAATCTGATTGTATATAAAGTAATGTTCTCTTCCCTCCTTTTCCCTCTGTACTTCCCATTGTGTTTTCTTTCCCTTTTGTGTTCCCCATTTTGGTTTTTTTTCCCTTTTTCTTCTTCCATCTGTTCTTTCTCCCTCCACTTTTCAACCCACTCCTCTGTCCTATCATCTGTCCTTGGACTTATCCTGCAAACTTCCCTGTCGTCTCCCAGTGCTGCCGGACAAGAGTCCTGACCAGCAACGAGTTGATTCAGGCTTCTGTATGTCAGCTCTGTAAGGCAGGTTCAGTCAGATTCTGGCTGTTCGGGTGTTACTTAGGGCTAGATCCTCAGCTCATGGATATTAGCATCACTCCATTGACTGCCACGAATCTGGCACTTAATTTTATAACTTTGTACTCTGCAGTCTTCAGAGTGAGCCCAGATGAGTAGACCATGGTTGGGATGGTAGGTGTTTCATTTTATCAGGCAATACTGCATTGAACACAGTGTCTGTGCTAAATATACAGGCCAAGTTCTTGACAAATCCATGTTGGTTATTACTTATGTCATAAACAGATAGTTAAGGGTTAATGTCTCTTTCACCTGTAAAGGGTTAACAAACAGTGAACCTGGAACACCTGACCAGAGGACCAATCAAGAGACAACATACTTTCAAATCTCGGTGCAGGGAAGTTTTTGTTTGTGTGTTTTTTCTTTGTTTGTTGTTCTCTCTGGGTTCTGAGAGGGTAACCAGACGTACCTACAGGCTCTCTAATTTTCTATTCAAATAGTAAGTAACAGTAGAAGGCGGTTTAGTCTTTTTGATTGTTTTTTTTTATTTGCAAATGTGTATTTTGCTGGAATGATTTTAATGTGTATTTGTGCTGGGGGGAAGGCTTTTCTCTAGTCTCTATAAGCTAAAAGACCCTGTAACATTTACCATTTAAATTACAGAGACAACTTTTACTTTTTTTCTTTTTTTTATTAAAAGTTTTTTCTTTTTAAGACCTGATTATTTTTTTCCCTTTGTTGAGGCTCAAGGGAATTGAGTCTGTACTCACCAGGGAATTGATGGGAGACAAGGAGAGAGAAGGGAGGGGAGAAAGGTGGAATTTCTCTGTTTTAGATTCACGGAGCTTGAATCTGTATTACCTCTTGGGGAGCGGGAAAGAGGAGGGGGCAAGGTGCACTCATCTTTGTTTTTAGATTCAAGGAGTTTGAATCACAGTGATCTCCCAGGGTAACCCAGGGAGGGAAAGCCTGGGAGAGGCAACGATGGGGGGAAAGGTTTTACTTTCCTTGTGTAAGATCCAGGGGGTCTGGGTCTTGGGGTCCTCTGAAAAGGTTTTGGGGGGACCAGAGCGTACCAGGCACTGTAAGTCCTGGTTGGTGGCAGCACTACAAGATCTAAGCTGGTAATTAAGCTAAGGGGGATTCATGCTGGTACCCCATCTTTTGGACGCTAAGGTTCAGAGTGGGGATTTATACCATGACAACTTATGACCTGTTAACCTCTAGGTGCTTACAAAGTGATTGTTTAATAATTTATTCCTGTATCTTAACCAGGTACTGAAGTTAGGCTGACTGAGATGTAATGCCTCCCAACAGGTGATGTAGCTTTGCCACACCCTAATATGGGGCAGTGCATAAAGGCGCAATCCTGCATTAACTGATAAATCTCAAGCACGTCTTATGTTTTGAGTGTATCAGACTCTCTTGTTTCGATTTATTGAGACCCCTCATCTCAGTTCTTCTCTTTCTGGCATTGACCTGTGCTGAACCTCCTGGGAAGCTTGTTTCTTTTCTTTCCAACCTGAATCACGATATTTTTCAAGGACAAATGTTTCTTGGAATTATGGGCATGTGTCAGCTGCAGAACTATCCCCATTTAAAGCACATTCGATAGGCTTGTGATAGATCTTTTTTTCTCTAACCATGAAGCAAATAGCTAAGTAATTTCCAAAAATAAGGATTATTCATTCACACGCATAAAACTAACACCAGCAGTTGCACTAGCTAGCATACATTTTAAAAGCCTATCGAGCTTTGTGCTTCATGGCATGACCAGGTCACCAACTGAGCACAAGAAGAAATTTCCCCCTGTGCTATAGTACTGCACATTAATATGTATTATGGGTTTCTTCTGTGCCTCTAAAGCATCTGGCATTGGCCACTGTATAAGATATATAAGGCAGGATGCTGGAATAGATGGACTATTAGTCTGTTCCATTAGAACAGTTCTTATTTTCTTATGAGCCTTACATGGACTTTTTAATCCTCATGTTTTTATGGTGCAGAACAGACCTGTGCAGTAAAGTCATACATTTCCTGAATTTATCTTCATTGGTTTGCCTTTTGCATCTAGGTCCATAAAATTGCCTATCCACTGAATGTATGTCATATGTCTAGAGGTACTGGAGGGGTTAATGTAATGTGTAGCCAACATAAGATACATTTAATGATTTCTGAAATTGCTTCAGTGAAACAGCCACATAACTGCCACAACTCAGTTTATTACAGATCCTTCAAATAACAAATGTAAATACTTTGGAATCAACATAATATTGGGTCAGGCTGACTCACATTCCCCCAGTTTGCTCAGAACTTAATCTAAATCTGAACCAACTGTCTGTCTCCAATCACATCCACTTGGTGCATTTTCCTACATGATATCAAACAAGAGTCTCTTGGAAACCATTTCAAAGTCACAAAATGATTATACTAATTTTTACCTACAAGGTGGCATTGGCCTTTTAAGGGGGAAGAACCCAGTGCACCTGGGACTCATCAGTTACCTCCAAATTGGGTTTTAAAGGAAGACACTTGGTCTATATAAAAGGGGAACGAGATCAGATGAGTCAGACATCTGGAAGAGCTGCCTGAGAGCACTAACTGAAAGATTCAAGGAGGGGCAGGTGAGAACTGCCAGAGCCAAGAGGGTTCTGGGGGAAGGCTGATGGCAGGAGAGCATCAAGAAGGATTTGCTGGCTGACTTCTCTAAGCCATCAAAGCAAGGCCAGAGGGCTGAAGGCCAGAGAGCATCAGAGGGAGTTGCCTGCTGATGTCTAAGCTAGAGAGCCAAAACCAAAGCTGGAGAGGGCTGTAGGCAGGGGAGCAGCAGAGAGGCTTGCCTGTACTCCCCCCTGGACCCAGGAGAACAATGAATGGGCCAGGGGGAGTAAGGGGTGTTCCTCTGATGAGGATACTCCCAGAAGAGAGGTTGTGTGGGTTCCTGCTGGGAAGAGAGGCTTTGCACTCCCGCTGGAAGGGCTGGAGTGTCTGTCCTGGCAGAGAGTCAGAGAAGGACTGATAAGAAGCCTAGGTGTGGCAGAAGATGCTGAAGTGTGTAGGTAGGGTGTCACATAATGGGATTTTAAAGACTATGTATGCATTAGGATGTGAGAAGGCCTATGTTTCAGAGTTTTGTGGATTGTTTAAACTATGTTTTGGTAATAGTGAGGTCTATATTAGCTGTTACCACTCAAGAGAGAGATCTTGGAGTCATTGTGGATAGTTCTCGAAAAACATTTGCTCAATGTGCACCAGTAGTCAAAAAAGATAACAGAATGTTAGGAACTATTAGGAAAGGAATAGATTATAAGACAGAAAATATTGTAATACACCCACGCTTTGAATACTGCATGCAGTTCTGGTCAGCCCATCTCAAATAATATAAATTAGAAATAGAAAAGGTGCAAAGAAGGGCAACAAAAATGATTAAGAGTATAGAACAGATTCCATATGAGGAGAAATTAAAAAGACTGGGACTGTTCTACTTAAAAAAAGAGACTACTAAGGGGGGATATGACAGAGGCCATAAAATCATGACTGGTATGGAGAAAGTGAATAAGGAAGTGTTATTTACTCCTTCACAAAACACATGAACCAGAGGTCAATGAAATTAATAGGCAATAGGTTTAAAACAAACAAAAGGAAGTACTTCTTCACACAACACACAGTCCACCTAGGGAATTTGTTGCCAGGGGATGCTGTGAAGGCCAAAAGTATAATGGGATTCAAAAATAATTAAATAAATTAATGGAGGATAAGTCCATCAATGGCTATTAGCCAAGATGATCAGGGATGTAAGCGCATATTCTGGATGTCCCTAGCCACTGGCTGCCAGAAGTTGGGAGTGGATGATAGGGGATAGATCACATGGTATTTGCTTGTTCTGTTCATTCCCTCTGAAGCATCTGGCATTGGCTACTGTCAGAAGACAGGATACTGGGCTAGATGGACCATTGGTCTGACCCAGTATGGCTATTCTTATGTGTTAATGAGCCATGTTGATAGATTAGAGGATAAGTTTTCATATAGTTACTGGGGACTTCGAAGGAGGGAAACAGAGGCAGATGCACAGGTTGTGCTGCAGTCTGCCATGGGATGGCATTCCGGGAGTGCCTTATCACATATGGTGGAGACTGTGAGTGAGTGATCAGCCCCTGGGAAGAGGGGATTTGCAAGTGACTGGAATAGGGAAAATGAGGCTAGTGTCTGCTTTCAGGGCCATCTTGAGACCACAAGGGGACACCCTGGAGGCAGCCACCATTTGACACTCACTACATACCAATGAGATTTAACATTTGCATTATAGTGTTCTGACTTGGGCTGATAATACCGGTGTTTTCACATTAGTCTTCAGTAGAACAGTCTACCTCAAATTTCATCCTGATCCAACTTCAGTCATAAAGTTTTATACTCCATGTTTGAAAGGGCAGTCAGATTAATGATTTTTGCATGGACCAACGCTAATGTCTCTGACAGCATCTCATTTTGACCTGCACTGCAGTACAACGTGCCACACATATTCTGTAAAAACTTACAAAGTTTTTTCATTGTTTTGACTTCCATTTAATTAAACCTAGGTTTGACTTATGAGCTATCATTCCAGCTGTGGATCATCACAGATTCTCACTTTGAGGCAAGCCAACCTATTCAGCAGAGAGGTCAGCTTGTTACAGAAACTTGTTTTAAAAATATATTGTGCAGCACCAAACTTGTGAGAAGTTGCAATCAACTCAGGTGAAGGGGAGGGAAAAGGGGATCTCATTTCTCCCTACTGGTTTCTTCAGTCAGTTTGAAAGATCTTAATGTTTTGCCAGTCAAAAGCTGACTTGCCTCTTCTGGGTAACTGTGGATTGGCTCTAGCCACCCATTTTCTGAAGGAAAATTATGAAAACCACAAAGAATTTCTGACAGCAAGACTTTTGGGGAAGGGGTCACCCATACAATGGAGAGCTTGAACATCAGGTGGATATGGGAGGTCTCTACTGGATAATCATAGAATCATAGAATATCAGGGTTGGAAGGGACCTCAGGAGGTCATCTAGTCCAACCCCCTGCTCAAAACAGGATCAATCCCCAACTAAATCATTGTCAAGCCTGACCTTATAAACCTCTAAGGAAGAAGATTCCACCACCTCCCTAGGTAACCCATTCCAGTGCTTCACCACCCTCCTAGTGAAAAAGATTTTCCAAATATCCAACCTAAATCTTCCCCACTGCAACTTGAGATCATTACTCTTTGTTCTGTCATCTGCTACTACTGAGAACAGTCTAGATCCATCCTCTTTGGAACCCCCTTTCAGGTAGTTGAAAGCAGCTATCAAATCCCCTCTCACTCTTCTCTTCTGCAGACTAAAAAATCCCAATTCCCTCAGACTATCCTCATAAGCCATGTGCTCCAGCCCCGTAATAATTTTTATTGCCCTCTGCTGGACTCTCTCCAATTTTTCCACATCCTTCTTGTAGTGTGGGGCCCAAAACTGGACACAGTACTCCAGATGAGGCCTCACTAGTGCTGAATTCAGGGGAATGATCACATCCCTCGATCTGCTCATAATGCCCCTACTTATACAGCCCAAAATGCCACTAGCCTTCTTGGCAGCAAGAGCACACTGTCAACTCATATCTAGCTTCTCATCCACTGTAACCCCTAGGTCCTTTTCTGCAGAACTGCTGCCTAGCCATTCGGTCCCTAGTCTGTAGCAGTTCCTGGGATTCTTCCATCCTAAGTGCAGGACTCTGCAGTTGTCCTTGTTGAACCTCATCAGGTTTCTTTTGGCCCAATTCTCTAATTTGTCTAGGTCCCTCTGTATCCTATCCCTACCCTCCAGCATATCTACCACTCCTCCCAGTTTACTGTCATCTGCAAACTCGCTGAGTGTGCAGTCCACGCCACCCTACAGATCATTAATGAAGATATTGAACAAAGCTGGCCCCAGAACCGACGCTTGGGGCACGCCGCTTGATACCGGTTGCCAACTAGACATGGAGTCATTGATCACTACCCATTGAGCCTGACTATCTAGCCAGCTTCCTATCCACCTTATAGTCCATTCATCCAGCCCATACTTCTTTAACTTGCTGGCAAGAATACTGTGGAGACTTTATCAAAAGCTTTGCTAAAGTCAAGGAATAACACGTCCACTGCTTTCCTCTCATCCACAGAGTCATTTATCTCATCATAGAAGGCAATTACGTTAGTAGGCATGACTTGCCCTTGGTGAATCCATGCTGATTGTTCCTGATCACTTTCCTCTCCTCTAAGTGCTTCAGAATTGATTCCTTGAGGACCTGCTCCTTGATTTTTCCAGGTACTGAGGTGAGGCTGACTGGCCTGTAGTTCCCTGGTCCTCCTTCTTCCCTTTTTTAAAGATGGGTACTACATTAGCCTTTTCCCAGGCATCCAGATGAAGATATTTCTCTCCTCAGCAATCTCTCCTTTCACCATAATTTGGTAATAAATCTTCAAATCGGACAGGGTATTTTTCCTGGCTCAACTAGCTTGCAAGTCTCTGAGGTGCTTCTTTTTAAAGGTTATGAAGCAAAAATACATTTTAAATGTTTAGTTAGAGAAAGTGAGGCCTATTCCCCTACTTGCTGAACTTTCTAATAAATCAGATATGTTTCTAGTACACTTTCAGGTCCTTTAATCTGAACAGCGCAAAAACTTCTGCATGATTAATTAATCATTCAACTCACATGAAAACAAATATAGGAAAAAATGAGTTGCCTTTTCCAATTACTGCTTTTGAATTAAACAAAAATATTTCTGCAAAAGGCACAATGTGCTTTTGGTAATTAAAAATGAGTTTAAAACTTAAAATATAATCCTAGAATATTTGCTGAAATTTTTGCAGCTGGCATGAAAAACCTATAATCTAGAGATGTTTAGAAAGCATTTAATATTGTAACTCATACTATAGCACAAATAGAGCATCCTATCTGCAAAAGCTGCCCATGTAAAAGCTAACAGAGAGATCTATATACAGAGTGTATAGTTTACTGTTGTCTGAATATGGACTGCATCTTACCTATTAAAGCAGGATTAGATCTTCATATCGACTAGAGTCCTGAATCAGACATAGGAAGAGAGATTTTCTAGTTGTAAGAAGGAGGTTTTTTGTTGATCATATTCACTGATATCCTTTTTTGGCGGATCATTCACCATGTGCAGTATAGTTCAGATCAAAACAAGAAACATACCTTTCATTCAGTCTCACTCCCTAAATAGAGGCCTAAATCCTCTCATGTGGCATGGCAGAAAGGAAGGATCTATACCACGTTTCCAAGTTCTACACATCCCCACTGGGACAGATACATTTCCAAAAGGGGAGAGTGGCTTGGTCCCAAAGAGACATTTTCACTACCATAAATTTGGCTTCTAAAGATCTGACTGTTGTGGAAATGATTTTGGGAGGCAAAAGTTATTGCAGGAACAAGGGCTAAATCTTTGAACACAAGTGCTATGGAGCTCCACAGTAGCTGAGAATCATGCAATTTTTGTTTCCCTCCCTGGGGGTTCTCTGCAGCCTCCTTGGTGAAGAAGAGATGGTGCATAAGCAGGTCCACCTACTCTGCCTCTAGTCTTCCCCTACTTTCTGGAGCACAAGCATATAATAGGTGTATCCAAATCCACACCTTTCTGAACCACACCGGTCCCCTGGGTCAGTGACTACAGAGGATGGGGTTTGATTTGGCCCTAGATAAACAGAATAAGCAATGCACAATCATTGCCAAGCAGATGAATGGAAACAGAAAATGTTTTTGAGATAGTGCAGAAAAGCTCACACAAGAGCTTCCTCTTGTGATTTCCAAGCCAAAGAGATGTGTATAAATTTTGTAAGTTCAGCTATTTATTCACTTTTGGATGCTTACTCATAATGAACCTCTGAACTTCTTGAGATTCACCTGGGGCAGAATTCTTTGCTTTTTACATCAGAGACTTGTGGGTGACTTCGGAAGTGGATTATGGAGACTTTCACCTCTGACACCAATTCAAATCCTGCCAAGGGTTGACCAAAAGTCATTGTAAACATGGCATGTATGAAATGAATTGGTGGCTTCAGTCCATTTCCTGATGTATAATCCTCTGCTACATAAAACTCCATGAAAACTGTGAAGAAGAATACCAATTAGTGGCACCTTGAGCAGAGAGACCAAGGAAAGACAAGGAATGGAGACTGAGCTATCCTCTCACCCTAATGGTGGTCCCTCCACATCAGGGTTCAGGCACATTTGGCAGGGTAGTATGGGAAAACCAGCACTTCCTCTGCCTGCACTGTACTGGTTCTAAGTGGACCAAATATTGAGGAATAAGAAAAAGCTGCAAATCAAATTGAATTCAGCCAGATTTCAGTGGATTTGTCTGTGGACAAACAAAGGACTTGAGTCACCATCCATAGACTTTCATGAGTACTAAATTCACTCTTTTGAAATGAAAGGATGATGTGCCCCCATATTCCTTTTCTTCTTTGGTCCCCCTTGCAGCACAGTTCCTCAAAATCTGAAACTCGGATTGTTTCTCTTTCAGGCTGCATGCCAAAGTCTGCTCTTACAGAAGGATTAGTTTGATCACACTAAGGTAAACTATTTAATATTCTAACCCGAAGAGCTGCTAAGGTAAATAACAATACAAAAAATGGATGGTTTGCCATCTCTTTTTCATGATGCGTCATAAATGTCATGAAATTTTTTTGCTGGTGCACATATTATTTTGTGCTGACAGGGAAGCCATTATATATGCAACCTCTAGTCCTGAAGCCCTTATTAATGACATCAAAATATTCCAAACGCAATATGTTCTCATTATAGAGCTAAAAATGTTATTAGCTTTCCTTTCTGCTCTCTATAACTAACTTACCAAATATTTTGCAAGTGCCTGTAGTCATTACAGCACAGCATTTCCTTTCATAACATAATTATGATTCCCAAATGTGCTAGCTATTATTTATTCAACAGCTTAAAATAATTTAACCAGAATATTAAAAAGCTATCCTATGAAAGATTTGCTGCCTTTACTAGATATCAAAGGCACAGGCTTAGGTGTAATCTACTTCAGCTAAATGCGCTTTTCACAATAATCCAGTAACCATATGTCAAAAAAGTAGTTATCAGTGAAAGCCAAATGCCTGTTTTCTTCTCCTGTTTATCACCAGATTACATTAACCTAAACCCTAAAAGATTTCAGAGGACCAGAATCTCATATACCAAAAGAGATTGGGTCAGGAGGTAAAGGGACATCATTTTTATGTCATATTGAGGATTTAAAAGGCAGATCTAATGTCAGATTTCTCAACACAAATAGAAGGATGCAGTGGCATCATAACGTAAAATGCATTAAGCTGTCAAAATGAAGCTCCTGTCTTCAATCATGCAAAGTCCCTTAAGACCATAATGTTAAATAATGCATCAAGAAACTTCCTGTACAAAAAGAAAGAAAGAAAGAAAAGTTACCTTTGGAAAAGAGAGAAAATGTAATTGATTATTAACATATGAGCTACTGAAAAAGATGTCAGATGAAATAAATAAGCCTTTCACTTTTGTATACTAGCTGTTTGCAGTTGTTTGTTACAGTATCTATAGAGGTGTCAACCTTTCCATTAACAAAACAATATCACTTTATTTAAAATTTGAACTATTTGGACTCAGATTATTCACAATTGGCACCAAACACACAGGGAATGTGGGTCTCTGGATAAAAGGAGAAAAATAGAAAAAGTCCTGAAATGACTGGAGGAGCAGCTGAAGCAACAGCAAACTCATACTTTAGTCCTACAGCTAAAGCAACTAGTAAAGGCTAATGTCCAACAGCCAGCTGCCCAACCTGCAACCCAGCAGGCCTTGTTACAATTTGTGAGGAAGCAACAGACCTAAGATACAGTGCAACAGAATGGCAGCAAGTTCAGCTTGCCATTCCCCAGCCACACCAGTGACAATTCCAGAAATGTGAACAAGTTTGGCTTGCAGCACATCAGAGAGAGACCCAGGAGCAGCAGCTTCAGAGCTTCATTAACCTGGCTGCACCTGCCAGGCTGCTAGTAAGTCCCAGTATTTCCTTGTCCAAAAGGTGACCCAAAATCTTTCCTGGTGAGTTTGAGCAGGAAGATGCTGCAGGTCAATTTGAGTAGATATTCTGGGTTTCCTGTTTGGCCCCTTCTCTGACAGGGGAGACAGAGGCTGCATACAAAGTCCTTGGTGAGGACACTGCTACAGGCTAAGAAGTCATGAAAACCACTATCTTGGACTAGTTGAGGGTCTTGGAGGAAAAACACTGGCAGCAGTTTTAATTAGAAGCTTTTTTTTTTTTTTAATCCTCACTAGGTTTGAGGCCATGCCCTTAGTTTGGTGCAAGACCCAAATAATAGGGAACTAAAGGACTTTACAATATTTGAGCTCTACGTATAAAGCCTATTGGGGAGGTTGCAAGTATGCTGGTCCCAGACATCCAGGCTGTGTGGCAGCCAGAAGACTACCTGGGCTGTCAGAGCGAGCAATGACCATGGCCAAAGCTAAATCCTAAATTTGAAGGACAATCCATTAAAAAGCAGAGAATCAATATGGAAAATAATGAAAGGAATTGGATACGTCACAAGGGAAGCCATAAAGACACTCTCCTAGACTAGGAGCGACACCACCACTCCTGTTTTTCATAGGGGGCAATTTGGGCACATGAAGAAATTTTGCCCCTGTATAAAGTGTGACTATGGGAGATTTGTGGGTGAGGACAGTGAGTCCACAGTGCACAAATCATGTACTGTACCCATTGCATTAGGAGAGAAAACAATGTCTGAGCTAAAGCACTAGGGGTCTGTCCACATTTTAGTAGGAGAGAGCTTATTCAGAGCTCTACTACTGGAGACAGCAGAATCTGTTCAGGCTCCCTTTATCCCTGGAGGCATATCCCTCAGCTATAATCCTCCTGTGAGCAAGGGGTCATGTGAGCTTATTCTGAGGATGTGTCTGACTCATTACCGACAATTGTATGTTATAAGGTGCCACAGATGCCTTGGGAAAAGACTAGTAGCACTTTCCTGTCTTCCTGGGCTCTACAGAATGCCAAGGGGGTCATGGACCAGTAAGGAGACATTCTTCTATGCAACTTTTGGAATTGGGCTCCATCTGGACTGCACTGAGGAACAGACAGGTGAGCATGTTTTTCAGTGTTGCTCTGGAGAAGGAAGGAATGTAACATGATGGTGAGGCTCAACCCAACCTGTAATCAAGTGTTTGCATAACTGTAGCATAAAGCTGTTAAACTCATTATTACTGTCAATTGAGATACAAGTGTGGGAGGGGGAGTAGAATAAACAAGGGAGCTAAGGGTATGTCTACACTACGGGATAATTCCGATTTTACATAAACTGGTTTTATAAAACAGATTGTATAAAGTCGAGTGCATGCGGTCCCACTAAGCACATTAATTCGGTGGTGTGCGTCCATGGTCTGAGGCTAGCGTCGATTTCCGGAGCATTGCACTGTGGGTAGCTATTCCGTAGCTATCCCATAGTTCCCATAGTCTCCTCCGCCCCTTAGAATTCTGGGTTGAGAGCCCAGTGGCTGATGGGGCAAAAATCATTGTCGCAGGTGGTTCTGGGTAAATGTCGTCAGTCATTCCTTCCTCCGGGAAAGCAACAGCAGACAATCATTTTGCACCCTTTTTCCCTGGATTGTCCTGGCAGACACCATAGCATGGCAACCATGGAGCCCGTTCAGCTTTTTCTTTTTTACAGTCACCGTATGTGTACTGGATGCTGCGGACAGAGGCGATACTCCAGCGCTACAGAGCAGCATTCATTTGCTTTTGCATGATAGCAGAGATGGTTACCAGTCGTTCTGTACTGTCTGCTGTGAGGGTAATTTGGCAATGAGATGACGGTTATCTGTCCTTCTGTGCTGTTTGCTGCTATCATGGGTGCCCCTGGCTGAGGTCAGCCGTGGGCGCAAAAGCAAAACTGGGAATGACTCCCCGAGTCAATCCCTCCTTTATGGTTTCTAAAAATAGAGTCAGTCCTGCCTAGAATTTGGAGTAAGTGTACTAGAGAAGCAGTGTATCAGAGAGTACAGCTGCTCCATGTCAGATCCCGCAGAAATGATGAGCTACATGCCATTCACTGCAACAACCCCACCCGTTGCTTCCCTCCTCCCCCAACCTTCCTGGGCTACCGTGGCAGTGTCCCCTCCATTTGTGTCATGAAGTTATAAAGAATGCAGGAATAAGAAACAGTGACTTGTTAGTGAGATAAAATGAGGGGGAGGCAGCCTCCCGGTGCTATGACAGTCCGGGCAGGACATTAAGCAGTGCCGAGGAGAGGAGCCCAGCATCCCGCTGCTATGATAGTCCAGGCAGTACAGAATCTTTTCTTTACACAGGAAAGGGAGGGGGCTGATGGAGCTCAGCCCCCAGTTGCTATGATGAGGACGGTTATCAGACGTTCTGTCCCATTTACTGGGAATGACCAGGAATCATTCCTATTTTTACCCAGGCGCCCCCAGCCGACCTCACCTGAGGCAAGCCAGGAGCTCTCAAGGGCTGATGGTGACAACAGATATCAGTCATATTGTACCGTCTGCCACAAGGGAGGGGAGAGGAGCAGATACTGCTCTTCACTGCTGCAGCATCGCGTCTACCAGCAGCATTCAGTAGACATAGGGTGACATTGAAAAAAGTCAAGAAACGATTTCTTTCCCTTTTCTTTCACATGTGGGGGGGAGGGAGTAAATTGACGAGCTATTCCCTGAACCACGCCGGACAATGTGTTTGACCCTACAGGCATTGGGAGCTCAGCCAAGAATGCAAATACTTTTCGGAGACTGCTGTGGACTGTGAGATAGCTGGAGTCCTCAGTACCCCCTCCCTCCCTCCATGAGCGTCCGTTTGTCTCTGGCTTCCAGTTACGCTTGTCACACAGCACTGTGTAGCCTGTAGATTTTTTTTTCAAACGCTTTGGCATTTCGTCTTCTGTAATGGAGCTCTGATAGAACAGATTAGTTTCCCCATACAACGATCAGATTCCGTATCTCCCGTACGGTCCATGCTGGAGCTCTTTTTGGATTTGGGACTGCATTGCCACCCGTGCTGATCAGAACTCCACGCTGGGCAAACAGGAAATGAAAATCAAAATTTCGCGGGGCTTTTCCTGTTTACCTGGCCACTGCATCCGAGCTGAGATTGCTGTCCAGAGTGGTCACAGTGGTGCACTGTGGGATACCGCCCGGAGGCCAATACTGTTGATTTGCGGCCAAACTAACCTTAATCCGATATGGTAATACCGATTTTAGCGCTACTCCTCTCGTTGGGGAGGAGTACAGAAACCGATATAAAGAGCCCTTTATATCGATATAAAGGGCCTCACAGTGTGGACGGGTGCAGGGTTAAATCGGTTTAACGCTGCTAAATTCGGTTTAAACGCATAGTGTAGACCAGGCCTAAGACAGAAAGTGCTAGAAGGAAACCCTAGAGACAGCCAAGGTCAGAGAGGCAGCTTAGGGTAAGCTTTATGTTGCATTATTATTTGAATTACCAGTAAAGCCAAACCCCAGAAAAGTGAGAGTCTGGATACTAATGATCTGTGTGTTCTATTGAGGAGAGGCATTTATTTAGCTACAAGATTCCATTCAAGATCAGTGAGAAATATGCAGCTAACTTCACCTGCACCACTTTCAAAATGTATCTCCTGATAGAGAGGGAGAAAAGGGAAAGGTCTGTCTATTATCGAGAGGTGCTCCAACGAAAAACGTTCCATTCTGCTACTGACAATAGATTTGTATTTGCTGTGTTTGCACTTTTGAATATACAGTTTCTAGCCTAATATTTGTGAGAATAAACAGCCTGAAACTCTACAAGCGAATCCAGTTAAATAAGGGATGAAGGAAGTGAATCCAGTTAGATAAAGGGATGAAGGTTTATTTGGTGAAACAGCAATTATTATGTTGGTTAGGGTGACCAGACATCCCGCTTTTAAAGGGACAGTCCCCTATTTAAGCTCTCCTGCAGGTGTCCTAACTTTTTCTTTAAAATGGGCAAATTGTCCCATATTTTCTGTCTTCCTGCTCTCCACCCCTTCCCTCCCATCAGTACTGGTCAGTCCTGCTGCTGGCCAGATCCCTGCTTGCCAGCTGCCTGCCCACCAGCGGTGAGTGGGAGGGGCAGTTCGGTGGCCAACAATAGGGATGGGTGTGCAAGGCTGATGGTGGGGCAAAGCTTCAGTGTACAGGGCCGGCCGCTTCCGCTGCTGGTCTGTCAGTGCAACTCCAGCTGCATGCCGGCTTTCAGCCAGCAGGGCCCCATCCCCAGTCATGTTTCTGGCCAGCACTGGCTGCAAGCTACAGTGGCTGGTGAGTGCAGGCAGACACCTAGCAGCAGCTGGTTATATGTCACCTCTGCTGCCCACCCATTGGCCCTTTACATGCTCCCTCTCTCACTGTCCTCTCCCTGCTTTGCCCCTTCACCTCCCCAGCTCCACTGCTCTTCCATATCCCCCCGGCAGGGCATGGATCCCTCCCAGCACTATGTGGACAACCAGCCCTTGGTCAGAGCACTCAGCTCACCAACAGCCTGGCCTGGAAGAGCCGAGCCCAGCATGTGCCAAAGCCCTACACAGCGCTGGCATGGAGAAGCCTCTCTGCCCCTCAGCTAAGGTCTGGAGTGGCAGGGAAGGGGGTGGGGGGAGAAAGTGATTTCCAGCCTGTTCTCACCCCAACAATGCAGGCTCCACAGCAGCTGCCGGGCAGGGCCTTAACACCCTCTTCACCACCACCTGCCCAGGGTCCTGCCGCCAGGAAGTGCGAGGCTGTTCCATCCCCTAAGCACCTTCCCCTGCTGAGCCACCTCTTTGGCTGGTTCACGGAAGCCCCTGCAGCCAGGTTCCCTGGGCCTTGATGCACAATGCATCCTTAGGGCTTAACCCCTTCCTGCCCACACTGTAGCTGGGGGACAGGAGGTGGCTGGGTTATGTCAGTGGCCAGCAGCAGCCTGGAGGTGTTAGCTGCCTTTCAACACTGCGCAGGCCGGAAGGGACAAGCTGCTTCCAGACACAGGGGAACGGGATGAGGGGAGGAGCTGAGCTCTGCAAAGACATGGGCCCATGGCTGGAAGCAGCTCCCATCCCTTCTCTCCTGCACAGTGCCGAAAGGCTGCTGCTCGACACGTCGTGGTGTGAATCCTGATAGAAATCTGTTGGGGGGTGGGGATGTGACCCTGCGAGCCCTGCCTCGGGAAGATGTGGTGCCAGGTACCAGGAGACGGGGGGGGTCCAATCCTGGAGGCCCAGCCAGGCATGGAAGGCGGAGAGTGCTGGGCAGGGAGGGTCAGGTTGGTCGATC
Source organism: Gopherus flavomarginatus (assembly GCF_025201925.1). NCBI lineage: Eukaryota > Metazoa > Chordata > Testudines > Testudinidae > Gopherus > Gopherus flavomarginatus. The sequence goes on along the minus strand of NC_066626.1, from coordinate 55,136,590 downwards.
ACCCCCTGTGTGACAGAGGTGTATGGGAATGTGTATGTGAATCCTAGATCCTTAAAGATAAGAAGATAAATAAAAAGAATCCTACTACACAGTATTTATTTTTAACGGGTTCAGTCAACTTTAGTGAATTTGAATGTTTGTACTGCATAGTTCTGATTGATTGTCGTTGAACTCGCTTGAATACGAGTAATTTTACCAGGTATCCCATATTCAGCATAGGGAAATATGGTCCCTCTCATGTTGGTGAAAATAAGGCTCGAATTGTGACTGAGCGTTTTTGTTCTGAACCATAAAACTTCAGCTGAATCAGGTTTATCAAAACTTAAGCTTATGAAAATGAATGGTTGGTGCTCTGAATACTTGTTATTTAGAGTCATAAGAATATGTGCCCATTGCCTGAGCACAGTCTGCTTAATCAGTTGTCCATTCAGCCATTTACATAGTCCAGTCTTTACATCTGACTATTCACAGAATCATGTGTAGAAATGTGCACACAGAATGTTGAGGTCTAAATTAGCTGTAACCACTCAAGATAGAGATTCTGGAGTCATTGTGGATACTTCTCTGAAAAATATCTGCTCAGTGGGCAGTGGCAGTCTGAAAAGCTAACAGAATGTTAGGAACCATTAGGAAAGGGATAGCTAATAAGACGTTAAATATCATAATGCCACTGTATAAATCCATGGTACACCCACACCTTGAATGCTGCATGCAGTTCTGGTTGCCCCATTTAAAAAAAAAAATTAGAAATGGAAAAGGTGCAGAAAATTAATAAGGCTACAGAGCAGCTTCCATGTGAGGCAAGATTAAAAAGAGTAGGACTGTTGAGCTTGGAAAAGAAACAAGTAGGGGTGGATATATTAGAGAGCTATAAAATTATGAATGGTGTGGAGGAAGTGAATAAGGAAGTTTTGTTTACCCCTTCATATAAGACAAGAATCAGGGATCACCTAATGAAATTAATAGGCATCAGGTTTTAAACAAACAATAAAAAGGAAGTGCTTCTTCACACAATGTACAGTCAACCTGTGGAACTCATTGCCAGGAGATGCTGCGAAGGCCAAGACTATAACAGAGTTCGAAAATAATTATCAGAGGGGTAGCCGTGTTAGTCTGGATCTGTAAAAGCAGCAAAGAGTCCTGTGGCACCTTATGGACTAACAGACGTTTTGGAGCATGAGCTTTCATGGGTGAATACCCACTTCGTCAGATGTATTTTGTTGAAATCTCTGCATTCGACGAAGTGGGTATTCACCCACAAAAGCTCATGCTCCAAAAAGTCTGTTAGTCTATAAGGTGCCAAAAGGACTTTTTGCTGCTTTTACAAAAATAATTAGATAAGTTCATGGAGGATAGGCCCATCAATGGCTATTAGCCAAGATGGTCAGGGATGCAACCCCATGCTCTGACTGCCAGATGCTGGGACTGGATGACCATGGATGGATCACTCATTAAATTGCCCTGTTCTGTTCACTCTCTTTGAAGCATCTGGCATTGACAGGATATTGCATTAGATGGACCATTGGTCTGACCGAGTATGCCATTCTTGTGTTCTTCTAGGAAACCAATTACTAATTCCACCCTCCAGTATTCAATAGGCCAATCAGTGCAGTATTTTCTTTCTCCTTTCTTTCTAAATGTAATATCTATGAGCAGTGTCAGTTGTCAGTACTCCGATCTTAAATTCTCTATTTTTAAGAGATCAGATATAGCACAGCCTGGCCTTGTCAAGCTTCTCCACGCTACTGTGCAATGTTCTTCAACCCTAACCAGAAAGGGTCAACTCTACAGTTTTCTATGCTCATTCAATCCCTAACTTCTTCACCAAAATGTTCAAGCAGACAGCGACACTACTGCTAGGGGGCACAGGAGGCACTGTCCCACTAAGAAAACAAAGAAAATAAACTCAAAGTGAGAATTTATCTTCACCCCAGTGAGCTACGTTGTGTTGCCCATAGGAGAGTCCAAAGCGGAAGCATCAGAACTTCAAAGGGTCACCTACACCCCATTGAACAGCTTCAGCAGCCAACCAAAGGGCCCTTTCAAATGTGTCCTGAACTGATGAGTGCACAGGCAATGAAGAAGCAAGTAGTAAGGGAAAGAGCTTGTTTACAGAGCCAGCACAAAGGGTGCACATATACACAGATTTTGACTGTGAGCTGCCACTGCAACAAAAGTCTCAATTATTACTAGTCGTGAAAAGATTTTTTCTGTAGACTCCTCTCCATAAAGAACTAGACTGAGCCCCCTGAGCCATTTCATACAAGCCATAGAACACTGGGTGATGATGTCTTCTGGGTCTCCTCCATACTGATTTTTTTCTTAAAACTTCAACCAGTGCAAATCCAGTGATTGGAGCAATGGTGGAACGACTTGTGCAGACAGGGCACACAGATGCCCATTAGCATTTTAACCATGAGCCTTGGACTGAGCAGGATTAAGTGATATAGTGATCATAATGCTGATAGCTGGTCTATAGAAGTGCTCCCACCTTCGCTACCACTGGTGGAGTTGCATTGGCGGTAGCAACCCTGGGAATTTTAAAGGAAAAATATCTACTGTAGACACTGCCCTAAACAATATCCACCAGGGCTGAGCTCAGGCCACTGAACTGGGGGCATGAAATGCTCTACATTTCATAACGATCCTCCCAGCCCTTTGCCTGTTACACTTTTGAAACACGATGGGAGCGTTTGCTTGGTGGCATAGCAAAGCTGAACAAATCTGCAGGGAATGAACCAGCAGGGTTCCAAGCCCATTAATGAAACATTAAACTGTCTATTGCTATAGATTCCTGGTATGGCTGAAATGATCTCATGATGGTATGCAGTGTAAAGGCAAAAACAGACATAAAAGAAATCATTTTAACAGGCAACCATTGCATGCTAAATACATATTAAGCTTGCAAGTTTTCCATATGCACTATAACCTCATTTAGCTTACGGTCCATAGCTGAGCAAAAATGATAACGTAGAGAAAACGATAAATCTTATTTTTTAATCAAATTGAAACTGCATAGCATGAATAACTGAACCATCACTTTTTTTTATTTTACAGCTTCCTTCACAGAAAAAAGCAGTAAGTTCTGCTCAAGAGGCAATTTGAGATTATGTATTTCAGACTTCTATTATCCTCTTAGTAGCTAACTATGAGCTGAAATTAAATTATGCTACTTGGTCAGCTGAACATCATAAAGCCTAAAATCTGTGCATGTATTTTCATTTACTTGCTTACCAAATCATATAGCAATATGTGACCACATTAGCATTTTTTTCATATTAGTTTTTAATTACATTTATATAAAGGTTGTGGTGAGTGATGAATTACATATTGTCAAAGCAGATCTGATATCCTATAAATATACATAGGGTTTGTTTGTGCCTATAAGGCTCTGGCCTGTGTTGGGAGAAGAGAGAGATTCATTTGCTCAGCAGGTGATTTGGAGGCATTGTTCTGCAGCAAGGCTCAAGACTTCCTAGAGTTACCTAAGGCATAGCAGGAGAACACGCACTGTTACACTTCCTAGCTGATCAATGCAAGATCTATGGTCAATAAGTCCTTCACTCTCCACTATCATATCGCTGATGAGTCGCGTGATCAGTTCTGGGCCACAGAAACCTCACAGTGAGACATCAGATCATTAGCTCTCATCATCACCTGTGAAGGACACAAAGGGAGCCTCCTTATCCTCTGCCACAGAGGATGTGAAGTCATGTCCACATTTTCCTGGCCCACAAATAACTTCATAAACCCAGGATGCTTTCATTCAATCCCAAAACATGCAGCTCCCACTGCAAACAAGTATTCTCTTATTTTCCAGAGAAGATCATTCCATGGCTGAAACGGTCTCATAGGACAACAAGAAGAGGAGGATCTGAAACCTACCACCCTCCATTCCATTTGGTAGCATTTTACTCCTGCGTGCTACACGTATAAATGACCACATAAGATTTACGGCAGAGGAGAATCAGGCCCATGGAGTCTGGTGATTTGTACACTGAAAATCTCCTGGGTGTCAGAGGGCAATGGTAAGCTCAGCGCTACTGCTCTGGAGAGTACGGCCAGCAGTAGGAAGAGCAAACCTTCAAAGGCTGTTCTAAGGCAAAAGGAGAGGTGTCCTTAAAATGTTCAGATGAATTTTGGCTAAGAACCTGGACTTCAAGCTTCTGGAGGTTTTTCTCATCACTGGGATCTACCTGGAAAGAATATAAAGCAACTACTCTTCATACCGGACAAATATGTATGTCACAGCCATATCGATCAGTTTATAACTTGTGTAACATTGAGAGATAATTATCAAGAAATAGAAGCATAGCAGTTTCAGACTTCAGCTTATTTCAAGGTCAGGCTCCTATTGATCAATAATGTTTGTGAAATCAAGACAGGTTTTAAAGGGCCAGTGTCAGTTCTGTCAGCAACATTAACTCTTTGTGTAGTTTATTTTCCAAAGAAAATCATTCTTTGTGGCATATTATTTGTCTTTTTGTCAGGTGGTTAACTATACTGGTGCTAGTTAATTATGATCTGAACTTTATACTAACAGATCTGGCAACAGACTGATATTCCGTAAGTCAGATTTGCCTGCCCATTCTGAAATAAATATGATTTGTCTTGAGTTGACAGCTGTCTTCATCAAGGTGCCAACCACTGACAGGAAAAATAAGGACTTAAAAAAAAATTACTTGAATATGCTTTCCAGGCAGCAGTAAAGAATTTAGAGTCCCCGTTCCTCAAGGCCACAATTTAATGTGGCAACAAAAGCTGGAAGAAAGACAGATGCATCTTACAAATCCTAACCATCAACAATTTGTTCTTTCTTAATACAATATTTGTATGAACTTATAAACCCCATGATTATGGTAACCAGCAGCTATCATGCTGCCGTAGATACTTCACAAAACAAGTAGCACAAAAACACTGTGAAAAGCAATTATAGAAAAATGTCCATGCAGCGGAGATTAGCAATAGAATTTTGAGCAGCATTACCTGCTTGTCATTGGGGTTATTTTTTTAAATGAAAGCTAGAGCCATATAGATTAGAGAATAATGTCACAGAAGGGGCTGATAAAATTGAAAAGATCCATCAGATTAATCACAGGGCTTAAAGGACCATGTCCATTTATAAGAAACAAAAGCTTTGAGCCACAAGGTATTGAAACTATGACATCTTGCTTTTTTCATTTTTTACTGTCGACCTTGTAAATGAAATTCATTGGAAATTTCATAAAGCCTAATAGGACTTTGCATCAAACATTTTAATGACACCTAATTGAAAAATGGTCAGCCATTCATGCAAGCAACATGATCCAGGCCCAGTGTTCCAACATATTCATTAACATCAATATTCCTCCTCACCCTTTGTAGCATGCGTATCACTTTTTGATTAAAGTACGTGTACAGGAAAAGGCTAGTCCTAGGAGAGAAGATGCGCTATTTGAAATACTGCATCAATATTTATCGTAGTTTTTGAAGAAGGATTTTTTAAATCTTAACCCACCTGTCTTTGTGAGATAAGATTAAATACATATATAAATAAAAGATTTAAGGGACTGAACTTTGTGTACCCCCAATTCCCATTTATTCAATGAGAGTGAATGGGAAAGACCTGAGGGATTGGGCCCATAATACCTTAATTCAGCGATATTCAATTAAATGCATTCCCATGACCTTGTGCTGTTCACTGATTACTCAGTTTTTAAGGTGCTTTCAAGAGAACTGCTTCATTCCATACCTGGTTCCAATTGCCTGTATATAACAACAAGAGCTTCAGAGCACAAGGCCCAGACTCTCTGCCTGGGAAGCTCGGCCTTTACAGGCACAATCCTCAATACCAATGTCTCTTTGCTTCCAAGAAAACTTATTCATACTGACACAGTTATTAAGGTTGGGATTGTCAAAGCGGCTGAAGTAAGGTAAGTGTCCAATTCTCAATTGTTTTCACTGATATTTGGGTGCCTTTGAAAACCCAACGACACTTGAGCTGCTAAAGAAGGAAAGGAACTCCTATGTTCTCTACCATTTTTTGCCAGTGGAATTTGGCAGTAAATTTGTGCTTAAAAAATTCTAATACTTCTCTTGTGTCTCATAAAGGGTATGACTGTGTAGATTGAGAGGTGGATACGGTGATGCTGCTATCCCAAAATCCACCCACACTGAAACTTGTGTTATCAAAATGAAATACTATTCATAACAGATTGTGTAGTTATTCACTGGTCAGTCATGCCTCTCCTTTCTTATGCAAAAGGGTTGTAATGTGCATTATCATCATTAGGCTTCGGAATCAATATCCAATTAAATTGAGTGGGGCAATTGACACCACTGTCAGAGCTATTGTTCCAGATTGTCTTCAGACAGCTTTGCATTAGTGCACATTCAGGTCATACTCTGAAAGGATTCTTTACAACCAGAAGATCTAGACACTTAGGGCTTGTCTACATGAACAATTAGACCATGGCAAGCTGGGGTGTGACTCTGCCCAGCTCTAGTCTGCTGTGATCCAACTGCCCATGTGGACCCTGCTGATACATGTTAACTGTTCATTTGAGCAAGTCACATTTCAAAGAGGATGAGATCAAAGTGTTCCAGCAAGCTAACACCAGTGAGCAGGTTCACAGGGACAGTTAGACACAGCAGTGCAAGGTAGATTCACACCTTGGCTTGCTATGATCTAAGGTTCATGCAGACAAGCCCTTAGACCAGAGCTACACTACAGACTTTTGTCAGGAGAGCGATGTCAGTCAGGGGTAAGAGGAGGTGTGATCCCAGAGTGACATACTGTGCCAGCAAAAGCCCCTGGAATAAATGCAATTATACCAGCAGAGCTGCACTCTTTCGGGTATAGCGTATTTCATTCTGGGGTGCTGGATAAGATATATGGAAAAGGCAGTTTTGCCAGTACAAGCTGTGGCCATACTAGGAGCGCTTTGCTAGTGTAGTATACCAGTGCAACCATACCGTCAAAGCACTCCTTATACAGATGTGGTCTTAACTTTTTGCCCTAAAACCAGTCTGAGCCCAAAACCTCACACTGCCCCTAACCTAGGGGTACAACTTGGCCACACTCTTTACCTTAATCAACTATCATTAGCTGGCGCCACCTCTGATACTCACTCCAGTGGGAAAAAAAGGTATGGTTCTTTTTCAAATTTCTCCCACAACTGACGCTTTGCTTTCTCTTTTCCCAAGGTCAGACGGCACTCGCAGTAGATTGTGCAGTTTTTATAATGCATATCCCACTGATACATTTCTTCTGTTTGCACACTGATCAGCAGAGAAATAGTTAACAATGTACCCTCTGTCAGTTGTCATTATTAGGTCTCAGAGTTAACAACTGAGGTGAATGGGAACAGTTCAGAGCTATTGTTTCAGGCATTCTGCAGATTAATAGATACATCAGTGAACCAAGTTACATTGCATTCTATCTTGAAGGATATTTTCACAACCTTAGCAATTAGAGATTTAATTGGTTTAAATTAAAGTTTAGGTCCAAGGGCACAAGATAACAGCCACACTAGAAAAGTAGCAGCTCACCAATGCACCACAAATCACATAACCAACCCCTGGTCCCAAATTTCCATCATGCCCACCCCTTGTCTGACCAAGGAGCAAGAGAAAAAGATTGTGAATCAGTTCAGGCCGGTCTGTTCCCATGCAAGGAACATAACACTTATATTGGAGAACCTCACCACCATTATAATAGTCTGTATATCTCAGTTCATCTGCCATCAGTAACACACTGAATAAAGTGAGCACTTTGAATCTAACACCATTCAGCAATCCAGCAATCAATTTAGGGAAAGTCTAAGACTATGCAAATAAACAGGCAAAATTTTCTGTCCCTGGAAAGAGAAAAACATGGAGACCCCTTCCCCCTGAAGGCAAAGAGAAAGGTTATTAACAGCACAGTCCAGTGTGGAAAAGTTCACACTGAATCTAGCAGCTGCAAACATTAACACAAATACTCATAATAACCCTCCAGTGAAAATTACGTGATCTAATGAAGACTGACAGCTTTGACGTCTGAGGCTAACTTGAGCTTCTAGGGTACCCTTACAGAACAAGCCATAACAAAATTCTTCATTGCAGCAAACCTTAGAAGGAGGTAGTGGAGCATGTCAAGAGGCAGATACTGTGTTATTCAGGCTATGAAAGCCAACTGCATGCACCATCAAGGCAGTCTTTTTTTTCTAAGGGAAAAACATCTACACTAAAAAGAGTGATAGAAGTGGGCTCACACTATGAGGTCAGAAGAGTGGATGTTTGCACAGAGATTATAGCTTCTGTAAGTGCTATTGTTGCTTTAGTCTCGTCTTCCCTCTCTGCATAATAACTCCAGCCTGCAAACCTGAAATCATATGCCCAATATTCTCTGTGCTGATTATACTTGTGCCCAATATTTCCAAAAATAGGAAGATGACTTTAAAAGTCATTTAGGTGCCTAATATGGATTTAGGCTACAATTTTCTGCCTCGAATTTATCAGTGGGATATGGGCATCTAACTCTTTGAGGTCTTATGAAAATCCTAGCTTTAGGCTCCTAATTTTAGGCTTCTATTTTTGAAAATATTCATCTGTATTTTTAGTATTATTCTGATTCAGTGCCAGTCTTTCTTTTTTTCAAAGACAATCCTCCAAGCACACACAAGTGATAAAAGGCTTAAGTCACAGTGTAAACATTTTCAGTCATTCCACATTGATTCTCTTTAGCGATATAGCAGTTCAAGGTGAGCCTGCCTGTGACAAGTTCCAGTGATTTTGCTAGAGGACATATGCCAGTGATGAGAAGCTGAGATGAAAAAATGTGTTTAGTGAATGTTAGAGCCTTGTTCGGATCTCCCCTTGGATCATAGATAAAATGTGAATCCTTTGTGCCTCCACACAATCTGTCTCCCTGGAAAGTGTGGTCATTTAAAGAAAAAGATAAAATTCCTTCAGAATAACAAGTGCTTTGAAATAGAGAAAAAGGAAAACTGGAGTGGTCAAGCATCTGGTTTGGGATTCAATTCAGAAGCAGCTTGCTAGAGAGAAGATGCACACTGTGCTCCTTCTCACAGAGGCTTCAGTTCTCTCTTGTTTTGGGATCCTGTGAATAGAGGTCATAGAATAAATGCATAGCAAAGGGGGTGGAGTGAAGGTGAGAGCGAGGAAGGGAATGAAAATGGCGGGAAATGTGGGAAGAAGCAGACAAAAAGGAAAAAAAATACAAAAGCATAGGAAAGCTGAGGGCGAGTAATGTTTGGGAAATTTGGCACTCAAACATGCACAGATATTCTGTCTCCATCCCATCTTCCAACTCCATGACTCTTATAGGACCGATGTAGTCTCTGTAAACCCAGACAAGCCAGACTGGGTTTTATTCCGGGGCCAGAGGGATTCTCATAAAATGCATATCCTGGAAATTCCCATAGATTAAGGGGACATGATATTCCCCTCTGACCTCAGAGCCTAATTCCTGTGGTACGGCTGCAAGAAGGGCTTTCCATCAGAATGGGGAAGCATGTGGAGACGCTCACTCCCTGCCTTTAAACAACCCCGTATATATGCACTCAATCTGGGACCCCTCCATTTACGGAAGCAGATGGTGTCAATAGGGCCCACTTGTTTATTTAGATAAACAGATTAGCACCCCAGAGTTTAGCTGCAGGATTGTGGAGGAGTTGCTGCAAAAATGTCCCACTCCCCTGGTGTCTCAGTAGCATATTCAGGTAGTGTGGGATCTTAAGATACAGCTCCCTTTTAAAGGGATGTGGTCAAGTAAAACACCCATACATACAGAGTAACTGATTTCAATATCTTCATTAATGATCTGGAGGATGGCATGGACTGCACCCTCAGCAAGTTTGCAGATGACACGAAACTGGGAGGAGTGGTAGATACACTGGAGGGTAGGGATAGGATACAGAGGGACCTAGACAAATTAGAGGATTGGGCCAAAAGAAATTTGATGAGGTTCAACAAGGACAAGTGCAGAGTCCTGCACTTAGGATGGAAGAATCCCAGGAACTGCTACAAACTAGGGACCGAATGGCTAGGCAGCACTTCTGCAGAAAAGGACCTAGGGGTTACAGTGGATGAGAAGCTGCATAGGAGTCAAGAGTGGTGCCCTTGTTGCCAAGAAGACTAATGGCATTTTGGGCTGTATAAGTAGGGGCATTGCCAGCAGATTGAGGGACGTGATCATTCCCCTCTATTCGGCACTGGTGAGGCCTCATCTGGAGTATTATGTCCAGTTTTAGGCCCCACACTACAAGAAGAATGTGGAAAAATTGGAAAGAGTCCAGCAGAGGGCAACAAAAATGATTAGGGGGCTGGAGCCCATGATTTATGAGGAGAGGCTGAAGGAACTGGGATTGTTTAGTTTGCAGAAGAGAAGAATGAGGTGGGATTTAATAGCTGCTTTCAACTACCTGAAAGGGGGTTCCAACTAGGATGACTCTAGCCTGTTCTCAGTGGTACCTGGTGACAGAACAAGGAATAATGGTCTCAAGTTGCAGTGGGGGAGGTTTAGGTTGGATATTAGGAAAAACTATTTCACTAGGAAGGTGGTGAAGCACTGGAATGGGTTACCTAGGGAGATGGTGGAATCTCCTTCCTTAGAAGTTTTTAAGATCAGGCTTGACAAAGCCCTGACTGGGATGATTTAGTTGGGAATTGGTCCTGCTTTGAGCAGGGGGTTGGACTAGATGACCTCCTGAAGTCCCTTCCAACCCAGACATTCTATGATTTTAAGGCTAGGCAGGACAATTATGATCATTAAATCTGACCTGCATGTCACAGGCCAGAGAATTTCACCTAGCAATTCCTATGCCATATCAAGCCCATAACTTATGGATGAGCTAAAGCACATCTCTTAAAAAGACATCCAATCTCAATTTATACATATACTTAAACCCACACAATTTTTTCCACTGAATAATACCCAAGATGATTAAAAAGTTTTGCCCAGTACAGACATTTACTCTGAGATTTTCTGTTCTGGATGAAACTATTTTGTCCTCCTAAATTAATTTAGACAAATGAAGACATGGAGTTGGAAAAGAATTCCAAAAATGGAAAGTAGATGATCCTTTCTTAACTAATCATTAACATCAAATTTATATTTCATTATTAATGATGATAGTTTCCTTTTTGCATTTCACTCATCTTAGAAAAAATAACTAGTTAGTTTCACCTGCTGGTGAAAAGCTAATAGAATACAAGGCTTGCAAACTTTGCCGGGGAACATTTAAATCCAACCAATACACTGGTTTTATTGGATTTTTCAAAAAATATTCATAGAATAATTTTTATTGCTCTTGGCTCTTTCAGTAACCCTGAGTTTGGAGCTGAAATTGACCAGACAGTGGCCCTTTAGTATAAACTGTATGAGAGATATAAAGAAGGAGATTGATAAAACTATTGAAAAGATGCATTGGCCTGCTCTGCAATAGCAACAATTCACCAGAGTGAATGTGCTTTTTCAGACCCATCCCTGACAATGCAATTTTCTCACAATAATGTCAGCCTGACTATTTAACTCTCTCACTGACTTTTAGCCAATCCAGTAAGGATGTTGCCAACAGCTAAATGAACAGGCTTCTCTTGTTCACTGTACATTAATCAGTCAATCAATTAAAGTTTATAGGACAGAATGTTAAACCGGGCAAACTAAGTCCATTTTTATCATTATATGATATCCCTGGCCTTATTACAACACAGTTATTGTTTAAGCAACATTAAGAGAATGTCAGATTATGATTTTTTTTAAATAATTGATTATAAAACAGTGCCAAAATGACCATGGCTGTGTGATTTCTTTTTTAATTTTCCGTAAATCTGATGTTCCCACTCTGCAGTTAAGAAATTGAAAGTGCATCCCATAACCACAAGCATTCCCCAATAATTTAATCACACACAAAAAACCTTTTGTATCTGAATCAAATACAGACACATACACTTGAAATTCCTGAAACATTACAGCTTTCTCCACTGCATATCCATGTGATCCCTTATTTCTGGCTGTTTGCTTTCCATTAAGCAGGTTCTACAATTGAAACAAAGTTATTTTATTATAAAGAAAATATTTCTTCTTGCAAATAGTAGAAGAAGAGTGAAAAGTATGATTAAGGCCGTTCATGATTTTTTCAGCATGTGTTACCTGCATAAGATTTCACCATAGACCAATTATTGGTTTCATAATTACTTTGGTTTGCATGCCTCAATACATTGATATACAAAACATACTGCAGTAATTGGATTGGAGTGGTGTTTTTCCCACAGTGGTGTTGTAATTTATTATAGTGCTTCTGTTTTGGTTAACACTTTGTTCTTTGTAGAGTGAACATCACCCCCAAGCTGTTATCTATGCTCAGCAACAGCATCATCTGCTATTCTTCTTTGCAGTGTGTTGAGGGCTTCTCACTGCTTTCCAGGATCATAGGAATATGAAATTACACACTATACCTAAATATAAAGTAATAACAGTAAATAACGACATAAAATGATCACTGACGTACCAGACTTACAATGTAACTAACCTGTGACCATGTAGCATCTTCACTGCTGTCATACTGTGGCAATGGCAGGAATAGAATTGACACCTTCCACCTCCAAAAGTACAGGCCCTGTCCCCACTAGAGGTAAAGCAGAACTCCCTTATTTCTAGTATACCCTAAATAATGCATCTGAGCAATGTGGAGCCCTTCCAGTACTGGGCCATGCTAAAAACACACTAATCAATTCATCACATTGAATTCAGTTGGATTCATGAGTTCGGATGGCAGATAGATACTATTATTAATTTTAAAGAATGCTGTCGAGATAATATTTTCTTAAATATTTCCTTACATGTGTTATTAATACCACCTCAGATTATTAAAATTAAAATATTTTACAAACTAAATTCACTGTTCACTGTTTATTATGTTTATTTCTTTTTGCAGTTAATTTAGTTTGATTAATAAAAAGATTGCTCAGTTTCACTTCCTGATTCTCATGCATTCAAACAGTGATATTGTCTCTGGGTCTCCCATACTACAGGGATATGTTTAAATTAACAACTGTATTCGTGACAATTTCTAATATCATGATAACTTTTAGTAGTGGTCCATGGCTTATTTCAAAATGTTGACATCCTCAATGTGGTTAGTGCCATTACAGGGCTACATCTTCAGCTGGTGAAATTCTGCATAGCTCCAGTGAAGAAAATTAAGACAATGGCGTTATGCTGGTTTACATCAGCTAAAGATGTAGCCCTTCAATTGCATTAACCATATAGAGGAACTCAAAATTTAGTAGTAATTCCAATTTCTAAAGTGTTATCATGATTTTAAAAATCAGCTGAGGATTTGGTTCCCATAAAATAAAAATCTGTGTCACTGTGCATGGAAGATAGGTTTTTCTGTTCAACAGTGATAAATAAAGACTGGCAATCACTGAGTCTACACAGTTCCTGGCACTCAGCTAGAAGACATTTCCCACACCTGAGATTGACTGGAAAATTGCTAGCACCCAATAGATGGCCAAATTTTGGATTACTAGTTAGACAAAATAAGGAACAATGTCCTTTAGTCCTATATGAAAGGAAGACACTTTCAAATTTCTGTTGAATAGAGTCCACAATAATTAAAATCTTAGGCAATAGAATAACAGGATATGGAAATTAACAAAAAGAATCATCTGTTTCAGTCCAATGTGGAGTTCTCAAAGAGAATTGACATTCAAAGATTTTATTTTTTTATTTAAATATTTATGCATTTTTAGGACTCACAGTCAATTAAATTCTATTTGTCTTAAATCTAGAAATGAATAATTTCATTTAATTAGAAAGGATTGTCTACTTGCAGTTTTTTTGAATTATTTTCCAACTCCATGTCTTCATTTGTCTAAATTAATTTAGGAGGACAAAATATTTTCATCCAGAACAGAAAAACTCAGAATAAATGTCTGTACAGGGCAAACCTTCCCCTAACACCAGGTAAGAAGATAAAAACAAATGTTTAATTTCACCAGAGCAAGAACAATAGGCATTCTGATCTCCTTGTGAAGCTTTGAGGCTGAAGAAAATGTTACTAACAGTAACAAAGGTGTTCCTGACTCTTCCATGAATGTCAAATAATGTCTAATTTGTAGGTAAGAACTAAAGGTTAGATTCCTCCATCTTTACTCATATTGAGTAATAACTTACTATGCAAATGCTACCAATGATTGACATAGGACTACTTAAGGAGAAGGGTACTTCTCAGCGTAAGAAAGGATTGCAGAATTGGGACCTAAACAATATGGCAAATTTCAAGAACCTCTGAACTCATCATGGCCCAAATATTTAACAGAAATAACCAAAGCTCCTATAAGTGGGTCCCCCAGCATTTCAGTACTATGGCCCTGATTCAGCAAGGTATGTGCAAAGATTTAAACACACGAGTAGTTCCATTTTGTTGAATGGGACTAGTCAGATACTTAAAAGTTAGGAACATGCTTAAGTATCTTCCTGAACTGGGACCTAATTTCTATTTTAAAAGTTATTAAACTTGTGTAATTTCAAGATGATCTTCCAAACTTATTTATCTTCCTACCCCTTCCTACACAAACTGGAGATTTACTGAACAAAATTCCACTTACCCTGGAATGGAGCTGTGGAACGTCAGCATGATCTCCACAGCGACTCCATTACTTATAGCTGTGGAGTGGCCATTTCATTTTTATTTAATAAAAGTGCTGTATGAATAGGTCAGTTTCCTGCAGAGGATTCTGGAACCTTTTGGTATTTCAATGGCCTGAAAACCTTATTGATACTTTCAGCTGATCACTAAACTTTTCATATGATACTTCAAGACAAGTTGTGCTTGATTTTTTCCAGCCATCTCATCTGCTTCTGCATGTTCCTCCGAACAGCAACCCACCAGGCCACAAAATACTTTCCATCAACTTAAATTCATTTTTCTTTTTCTGATAATGGGAGACGAATCATCTATTTAATTTATTTATTTATTTATTGTTCTCTTTGCAAAACCATACAGACGTCCACTGTCTAAAAGGCATTATCTCTGGCACACAATCTCAGATACACAGCAAAAGTATTGTATCACTAATGATAAACAACATGAATGTTCTCGAGACTATTCATGTTCTACACTTAAGCAGGTAGTAATCATATTTTAAGTTTCCACTAAAGAAGCAAAGCCATGTAATTTGCTAAATTTATACTAAACACAATAGTATCTAAGTATGGAAGTCAGTGTTTTAATATAATTGGCCATTTAGATTAAAAGGCTCTTATAAAAATCTTTTTCTGTGAAAGCTGAAAAACAGTCATAATTACAGAGTAGTAACACATGACAGATAATGTTCCAATTTTAGAAAATTAGCTCTTTCTTGGGTTTCCATTGAAACTCTCTTTGTCTGACTATAGTATCAGACTGAGGGTATTGTTTGTCTGCTCAGGACAGAGAGAGGCAGTGTGCTCAAGTAGAATTGTTGTATTAGTTAGCATTTGCTATTCAAACTGCAATACAGACCAACAAAACAGCCTTCTTTGTTCAACTAGGCGGGTCTGCTCCAAGCCGATTGAGCTCCATGGCCGTCTAGTGGGCTTTGGATCAGGCCTCTGATGATTCATATTCAGCCTGATACTGTTACTAAAGTCAATAGCAAAGCTTTCACTGAGATAAACAGGAGAAAAATCAGGCTCATTAAGATCATGTCCCACTATCATAAGGCAAAGGCAAAGTGCTGTTTTTGTAGCATAGTTTTACAGACACTTGGACATAATCACCATAGAACTAGCATCATACACTGTATTGTTTCAAAGTTATTTCTTCAAATTGCTTACTTTTTGCATTCAACGCAATACCAAAAATTAACATTCATGTGTTTCCCTCACACAAATAATTTCCACTGTAGTCCAAAAAAAGTATTATATATTTTGTTTTGCTTAAAGTCTAAGATATACAGGTGTGTTGGTGCTTTTTAATGCATACAGACATACAAATCATATTGTATAGCCTTTCAAGAAAAAATCATAGTTGTATACCAGGAACTTAAAAGATTTAATTGCTGGTATCATCAAAAAGTTTCTTTGGTACAATTAGAAAAATCCTTCCTTTGAACACAATCTAGTTCAATGAATAATTAAATGAGCAGTAAGTAATAAACGTTACAAAAACAATAACACATATAGCAAAACAGTTTAAAGTCAAGCAGAGATTTCTTACAAAATTACATCTCAGTGAAAATAATCAGATAATAAGCCAACAATAGCTTTGAGTGCAGCAATATCTATAGAAGGTTTGTAATTTTTTTGCATTATATGTTACAAGTCATTTCACCTATCTTCTAATTTTATGGATCTATTGCTAATTGAAAATGACAGTTTTGATTGATGGAATGACTGTTGTGATGCTAAGGAGAAAAGACCTAAAGAATAGAAACCTGGATGTCTCAGAGTATTAGTGATAGAATCTGGAGTCTTTCATCTCTTTGTTGCCAGTTCAGATTTGATCCAGTTCAGTAATGAATAGTGACCAGAAGCTGTTACTATCTGTTCAGTAGCCTACTGAAATAAGATGGTGTCCTCAGTTTGGTTCCATAGGACGTGCCTATATCACAATTGCTGACAGTCTTGTTAGGGAAGCTAAGGATGGAGGGGCTCAATTCTGCAAGGTTCTGAGTACTCCTATGAGGTGCCAAGCAGCTTTGTCTCCCACTGATAAGGGCCCTTAGCAACTCACAGGAAGACACTCTAGGAGCAAGTCCTCAATGGGCCTGGAACCTAGCTGGCCTCTTGCTCCTTGGTGTGTCCCTCCAGTTCAGAGCTGAAGCACATTGACAGCATAGTGGGGGATGTGACACTGTGCCTGCTCGTGCTGTAGCTGTTCCGTAGCTGGAAAGAGGTTATCATTCTCCAGGGCTCCCACACCGTCCCAATGAAATAAATAAAAGGTTACAAATGGGTTGGGGTTTTTGCTTCTAGGTGGATTATTAATTGTTCTTATTACACTTTTATTCCTAAAATCTTACAAACCAGCAGCCAGACTTATGGTGTCTCATTCCTAAAATCCCTCTGGACTTAATTTTGTAAACATAAATGGGGGCAGGGGAGAATAAATGAATTAAGAAAAATACAGCTTGTCCTCTTGAATCTCACTAGTAATTAACTTTAACATGCATCTTCCTTTAAAAATATTGTTTCATTGTTATCCCCGTCACAAGCCAAATAAGGTGATACTTCTCCAAGGGTCTAAGCCTTCTAAACTGCATAAGTAACCATGTAGTGAGGTATATAATCATAAATCAGAGAGCTGGATAGCCAGGGAACAGAGGAAAAGGGTGGGCCAGTGCTTAGGGAACTAATGAGATCTGGATTGAGTTCCCTGCTCCACCAAAGACATTCAGTGTGAGCTTGGGCAAGTCCCGTTATCTTTCTGTGCCTAAGTTCCCCATCTGTAAATTGGGGATAATAACACTTCCCTATCTTGCAGGAACAGTGTGACGATAAATTGAAGATTGTGAGGCACTCAGATACTTCAGTAATGAAGCAAGTATAAGCACCTTAGACTGGTAGTGTATAGGCAAGCTGTTTTCACCAGTTTGACTGCTAAGCTGTGACAGCAGCATTCATCAAAAATGCACATTCCCTACATAAGTTAAGATTGTGCCGTGGCAAAACATTATTCTTTTTCCCCTGTAAACTAATATAATTTACATTTCCCAGGCTTAATATCAATCAGAAGTATCTCTTTGTCCCATCTCAGCTCTGGTTTGTCTCAGCCCTTACCTTCATATTTTTCTTGTTACCAAAAATATTGCTGTAAACCAACATGTGCTCCCCTCTGTAGCTGTTTAGAGGGGGGGTACGTAATAAAGCTGTCAAGTACACTGGTCTAGTTTAATGTATTTCCCTGGGGTCCTGCTGGGCTAGATAGGTTTCTGACCCAGAAATTCCGCTGTCAGATTCTTAAGTGACATTTCATGATTGGCTACAACTGCACCCCACAATACAGATCTGCTGCCAGAAATGTAGGCAATTGCCTTCCTAGCTGACTCAACAACAGAGTGGAAAGATACATGAGAGCTAACAGGAAATGCCTGATACAGCTTAGGCTGATAGATGGAGATAGCTGTGACTTATTAGGGAAGCTCTGGTTCCATATTTGCCACAGCAACCTTAGGAGATACATTTCTAGCACAAGTACTAACATGCTGACACTGCTATTTTCCACCCTAAAAGAGCAGCATGCAGAGACAAGATTCTGCTATTGCCACTGAATGGTTAACTGAGACGAGGTTTTGCTTTAGCCAGTTTAAACTGCAACAGATAAAACCAGAGAACATGTTCACTGATGTCTAAACATCCTGTTGTGACAAAAGAAACCCAATTTATGCTATCTGGACCACCGGCTAATACTGATAAGGATCTAATGACATTTAACAACTAATTCAATTTGCTATTTGGGTTTTGACCATTGTTTTAGTTTATTTAGTTGCTTTTTAAATGACTGCTGAGTGATCAAAACCCTTTTTACGTCTCACCAAGAATTCTGCTCTTCTTGTCTAGTTTGCCCATCAGATATGAAAATAAAAAGTTGCTGAAGTTCCAACAATTCCTATAGGCATGACACACAATTTAAACTACAGCCCAGGAGCTGGGTGAAATAAAAACTGCAAAGTCCCATTGCCATGCTATTCGAGTGCATGCTGGTGTTCTGGTTTAGTTACCACTGTAATTCCTGACCCGTGAGACACACTGGATAAAATTCTCAGCTGGTGCATTATCAGCAGAATCCAATTAGCTGTAATGGAACTACACTATTTAAACTAGCTAAGGATCTAGCCCAGTATCTACCAGCAACTGGGGACGGTGCAGGTCTGTTTGCAAAATGTGCACCATGCCCAAAGAAATTTATTTTGGAATGAAGAACCTTGAATTGTCAAATGACAGAGAATAAGAGATCAAGCATGTCAAAGTTATGTCAGTCATTTCTGAAACATGCAATGTCTGTGCCTTCAGTGTTCATATCTACTCATCTGCATGCTGTCCTAACATCTTCATGTATGTGCTGTAGGAAACATTTAAGCTGTTATTTTTAATAGGCTTATTCCTAGGGTTAGAACTCTGCAGTGGTTTAACATAGAAGCAATTTATAAAGTACAGAAAGCCATCAATGCTAATAGTTATGAAATTTTCCAAATCAACAGTGGAGAAACAAAGTCAAATATATGTAAATATTATGTTGAACAGAATGACAGATCCTCACACAGATACCGATTACTTTCAAAATATACCATATCAGGACTAAAATGATCCAAGAAGGATTCAAGAAAAATTGAAAGTGCTTCACTCTACAATATAATCAGATTAAGGTACTAAAGTGTGATTCCTTAAAACTTAGTCCATATTGGACATTTCTTTCATTGCACAGAACTTGCCATAGCAGGTCACACTGTAGGTCCATCTGTTCTAATATCCAGCCAGGCCCATATGTGATACTTCTCTGGGATGCTTCTGACATGTCTTCCTTAATGCACATAACCAATTTTACAATGCGATACATTGTGTGAATGGGTACAAATTCCTTCCTGACTCCACTTCAGGCAATAAGCTTATGAAGTATGGAATTTAATTACTGACAGACAATATTATCCCTTCTGATTCAAAGGAACCAAAGCCGAAGTATGGGTAATAAGGAGCTCTGGCTTCATGAAACACTTCCCACTGTATTGGGATCTAGCCAGACTGTCTTGCTGGAGCTCCATGGGTTTGAGTCTCTTCTGCTTTTGGAGACCATTGGGACAAAGTAAGGGGGGCAAGGTAGTGGGAGTCAGTAGATATTTTTGTAGTATGTGCCCCTGCTACAGCTATCGATATCTGACTTGACATCTGATTGGCTGCTTCAATAAACACTACTTTTTTATTTTATTTTACTTGATTGTGGTAGCACCTGGGAGCCCCAGTCATGGACCAGGGCCTTTTCATGCTAAGCACTGCACAAACACAAAACAAAAGTCCCTGCTCCCCAAAAGCTTATAATCACTCTCCTCCCTTTTCTTAATCTATTTAAACAATGAACAACACATTTCTCTTCCACTCTGTTTTTCCTTCCCACTTTTTCCAGAATTCTATAGAGAGGAAAGGGAAGTTAAGTCCATCTCGGGGCAGTGTCTCTTTAAGAGCAGGGCATGCTGAGAACCTTTTCCAGGGTATAAATCAGAATGTATGAGTAGGAGCTCAGTCTGGTAGAGGGGAGTGTGTGGAATAGCTGTCAATGTTGTGTTAGGAAATGCATGTGGCTGAAAGTACAGCCTCCATTTTGGAAGGTGTGCATCTGGACTGTAGGGAGCAGAACAGGCTGTAGCTGGTGAAAGCTTACAGCAGGCTCTCACTGCTGTGTTGTGTAATGTTTTACAAACTCTCTGTGCCTTAATAAGAACACAGGAAGAATTGACAAGCCTTAATTATGGGAACCAATCTCTGTTGATGTACCCTGTAGGCTTGATTTATTTTTCACTTTACAGCATTTGTTTTAATTTCATTGCAGAGCCCTTTCCATGCTGAGGTTCCCCTTCAAAGAAACTGCATAGTGAAAGAGCCAATGCATAGGCACAGGGCTTCCATGCAGATGGGCCTTCTGAGTCCTGTGGGGTCTGAACTCTTGCTACTTCCACAGGGGAGAGGAGCAGAAAACTCTGCCACATACCCTCAGAAAGAAGTTGAAGGAAACAGCATGATTATAACGTGGCATGTTTTTCTTTCTCCTTACCCAACTTTCACAAGTTTTCTCTTGGGATGTTATGACTGCACATGAAAGAGGATTTCATGATTTGGCCCCAGGTGCACAGAAAAAGTTTTGTACAGACCCAAAAGCTAGGATGTAGTTCATACCAAAGCCAGACTTATAATTAGTTCTAACAGAAATAAAG